>NW_026575136.1:27472500-29972500 GCF_905146905.1 Nyctereutes procyonoides
AAAGGCAGGCGCTAAACCACTGAGCCACCCAGGGATTCCCCAGTCATTTCATTTTTACCTTCACTTTTTACCTTCACTTTCTTCAATGAAGTCATACTGCACTATACACTGTAATACATTTAGTTTTATATGTCACCTTCTGTACTCTTGGTTAGGATCCCTTGACATTATGGTTGATATTTTAAATCTTGCATACCGGGATTTTCACTCTCTATGGGTTTTCACAAATGCCAACATTGTACCCAACACTACGGTTTCATACAGAATAGTTACATAACCCGAAAAGTTCTCCTGGGTAGCCCCTTTTTCATTAACCAATTTCCTCTGTACCACCCTCTCTGATAGCTTAGAAAAATTTGTTAATTTGCAGTTTCTTTTACTAAAGGATGGGACAATGCTCTTCATAATTCAGCACACCATTAAATTGATTCTAGAAGTCTGGAATTGTTGATAAAGGCTTCAAGGAATTCAATGGGGAAATTATTTTTTTAACAAATTGAACTGGATATCATATAGTTCTTAAAATTGACCATTAATTCATACCATACTTAAATATTAACTTAAAATGGATTCTAGATCTAAATGTTTAATTAAGAATCATAAAATTCTTATAATAAAATCATTAAAAATTGGGGGTAGGCAATGTTCTTTCAGATAGAACACAGATAACGGAAAACATAGCTTTAGAACTGGATACATCATCACATATCTGTAAGTCTGACTTCATGAAAGTGAAATCTTTTTTTTTTTTTTTTTCCTGAAAGACACTATTGTGAAAATAAAAAGGCAAGAATTAGATTGGGAGAAAAGTACTTAGAAGACATTTATCACACAAAGAAACTGTACGTAGAATGTAAAAGTATCTCTTACAATTCAATGTTAAGGCCACAAACCATGAGTTTAAAACATTGATAAACCCTGGGCACCTGGGTGGCTTAGTTGGTGGTTTAGGCTCAGGTCACGATCTGGTGGGTCTGGAGATCCAGCCACCTCTCACTCTCTGCCCTCAGCAGGGAGGCTGCTTGGGATCCTGCCCCTCCCCCACACATGTGCACTGATGATGCTCTTTCTCTAAAACAAACAAATCAATCAATCTTTAAAAAAATTTGATAAAACCTCAGACAACTTCACAAAATATGCAAATGTCCAATAAACCCATGAAAAAATGCAGAGTATTACTTAGGAAAGGAACTGCCAAATTAAAATCTCAATGACATAGCACCACAAAACAATCATAGTTACTAATACTCACTTGAAAGACTCTTACCATGATTTTTGTTCTCAAGCATGTGGACCAACTTGAACTCTCAAGGTAGAAATGTGGAAATGGTCTAAGCATGTTGGAAAATACTCGGTACTCTTTTACAAAGTGAAGCCTACATTTACTGTGACTCTTTGGCACTTACCCAAGAGAAATTAAAAACAAAACCAAAAACGTGTGCAAGGACGTTTACATCAAAGCTATACCATCTTCATTTCCAATAGTCCAAACCTGGAAACCAAGTGTTTATCATGAGATGAAATCAACAAATTTTAAGTGTTGATGAATTATTTAAGTGTGATGGATTTTAAGTATGGTACACTTAAAAATAAATACAAAAAGGCGGGGGGGGGGTGTGTGTGCGTGGCAAACTATTGGTAAATAAACAAGCATCTCAAAATGGTTATTCTCTTTGAAAGAAGCCAGGAAAAAAAAAATAAGAAAAGAAAAGGTTATAGTACACGATGCCATTTGCAGATAATTCCTGGAAATGCAAACTAATCTGTAGTGATAGAAAGCGTATCAGCGATTGCCTGGGGATGTATTGGTGGAAGTGATACAAAGGAATACCAAGAAATTCTTGAAGGTGACAGAAATGTCTGCTGTCTTGAACGTGGTGATGGTTTTATATAGTGCACATTTACATTCTGACAGTACTTTATTCAAACTCTTAAAAAACGTACCAAGTCGGGTAGGAGGGTCAAGAGTGGGGGGACGACTCAAGATCCCAGCATTCCGTTCGCGCTGCCACCAAGATGGCGGCGCCCATGGCCCCCTGCTTCGCCTTGGCAGGGTGGCGGTTTGACACCCCAGGCTCATCAGAAGTCTGGCCCACGGGGCTGCGTGATGCCACTCGGGGGCTCACGCTTGCTGGCGGCGCAGAATATTCAAAAGTTCAAGGGGTTCTTACCTGAGAAGGGAAGGAAGAGCTCTCGCCCCATGAACCCCTTGTTCATGGGCAGTTTTTCCCAGACCATCTGCAGCGGCGTCCACACCACGGCCACCTCAGGTAGGGCACGTGCCCGCGCTCTCCGCCGTTTCACTTCCAGCGAGCCTGCCACGGAGCGACGGCCCTGCTGGGAGGCGCCACCGCCACGTGCTCCTGGGGCCTGAGCCGCGCCTGGTGCCAGCCACGGCCGAAGCCGCGCTCCTCACAGGGGGGCTCCCGGCAGGCTCCGCTCCACGCTGGCTGCGAGCCGGAGGGCACGGCTGGGCCCGCGTCACACCCCGGGGCCCCGGGCCTCTTCTACCGCCCGACCCGGAGGTCAGGCCCAGCAGGGCGACGTCATATCCGGTTCCCAGTTGGGCCGCAGGTGGAGGGAAAGGCGCGTTTGGAATCTACGCTCCAGTAATGACAGCCGGAACCAATCCCGTCAAGTACGCTGGCGGCGCTGTTCGGCTACGTGGACCGAAGGCATTTTTCCACCCGAATTCTGTCCCTTCTTTGTTGGGGGGCAAGATGACTCGGTAGGAAGGTACCCGAAGCTCTTCCCTTAATGCAGCTGCGGGTCAGAGAGAGGCGAGAGCCGGGTTCTCAGAAACGCAGCAGAAAGTAACAGAACTTGTCCACGGACAAAGAGGACCGGCTTCTGCCAAGACGTGTGCAGAAGCGCATCGCCTTCCTCGGTGGCATAGGTGCTAGCATAGGTGCGCCGGAGGTCGTGTCTGATCAAGAGCTGCAATGGCCGTTGGAAGATTTATTGTCTGAATTGGTTCTCGACCCTGGAACGAGCATCCTGGATACGGGTGCACAGCAAATGCCGCTCTAGGGTGTTGGGCGATAACACCGGCGGAGTCAGTATCCGTCACAGACCAGTCCCAAACCCTGAGAGCCTTTTATTTGTTGGGCATGTTCTTAAGGATGAGTTTCGTTAATCAAAGTAGGAAAAAGGAATTGCTGTACTATAAATTGGTCTCAGCCGTGATGAAAAATCTTTCTGATATTTCAAGAAAACTTATCCTTCGCTTATTCTTAAGATATATGGAAGTTTGGCCCTACAACTTAACACCGTGGCCTGCTGGCATCAGAACAAGGAATGGAGCACACTCCACGCCTCCATTGTGAGTAATGTAATTGTTTTTTTTTTTTTTTAAGATTTTTAAAAATTTATTTATTCATGAGACACACAGAGAGAGAGAGAGGGAGAGGCAGAGACACAGGCAGAGGGAGAAGCAGGCTCCATGCAGGGAGCCCGACGTGGGACTCGATCTCGGGTCTCCAGGATCATGCCCTGGGCTGAAGGTGGTGCTAACCCACTGAACTACCCAGGGATCCCAGTAATGTAATTGTTTATGTAGATTGGTTAATAAGTAAGATGTTTGGGTAATGAGAGGATATTCTATTTTCTGATCTGTGAACATTAAGGACTACCTACCATAGGACACCACGATTTCCTGGGTTAATCTCTTTTAAAAATAGTACTTCATGGAGAAACTAAATGCTGTCTTTCCAGCCTACCTTTCTTGCTCTCATTTTTGGAGATGAGGAAGAACAATTAAAAAGAGGTAGTGTAAGGAATTACAGATACTTTTCTGTCTGGTATGGCACATAGCTCACTGACCTTACTAGTGTGTTGTACTGTTCTAAGACCAGCCACACATCTAAGGTCCACGTTACGTTAGAAGTGATGAAATCCGGAAACTTATAAATCTCTTAATTTTTGCGTCGTTTAGGAAGCAAAGATAGTTCTCCTTTAAAAAAGAGGAAAAGTATTAAGTAAAACCAAGTTGACATTAGAAATTGCAGTAGACTTGTTTCTGTTCAAAGAAAATAACAAAAAAGTCAATACTTTTCAGAAAGTTTCTAATTCAGTTTTCCAGTCCCTTGCCTATGTTCTGGTCTAATTAAATTTATTACAGTGTTAAAGTATCAAATGGACATTACTGAACTACAAAATCCATCTGGTGAGATTCAACAGCAGCATGGATATAACAGGTTAAAGAATCCAAGTCTTGAAGGCAAATATGGATAATCTTATTCAAATTAAAGCATATAAAGTGAACCAAAAAAAAAAAAGACAATAGTTTCAGCTGTGGGACAGTATGAAGCTAGCTAATGTGTATGTAATTGAGCTAATATTAGAGCTAATACGTTGCCTGCCCAGAGTGCTTTACTACTACATCTAATTTCTTGCTCAACCTGCAGCTCCAGTGTTTACCCCCAATGATTTTCTGACCTCCACTCCTCCTGTAGATATCAATGCCTAGTCATTCCTTTGCATTTCTTAATTTTACAGTATGATTCTTTTATTTTTGCACCTTTAACAATTCATTGAATGCTTTATTTACATTGTCTCTGCCACTGTAAAACTAATTGAGACAAGAATGGTGTCTTACTTATATGTATTTACCTAGTATCTAGTACTGTGACTATACATAGTTATTCTTTAGTGATTATGCATCCAGTGAGAGAAAGAATACTGAAAAAAGAAATTTGAAAAGATAAAACACAAAGAAGAAAAATTCCTAAAACTCATTACTATAAAGCCAAAATGGAAATGAAAAACTATTCTGTGAAAGAGAAGCGGGCAAGTTATTACGCTTGATAAATAATGGATGGATGAATAAATAAATAAATAAATAAATAAATAAATAAATAAATAAATAAAATAATTCCTATTCCCTTGAAATTGATTGAGGGTAGCATGGGAAACAGACCACATTTTGAGCTGATAGAGAGCATGGCTTGTGAATCAAAACAAATGAGTTGCTTAGTGTTTGTGTAAAACATGTCTTTGATTGACGTTCATCTCCTTTTTCCTGTCTGATAAGAAGTTAAATTGGTTAGCATAGGTCTTTCATTTATTCTATTAACTTCAATCTATTTTGGGGTTAAAGTGTTTCTTCTCATTTTAAAATAATTTAAAAGCAATTGTTTCTAGCATGCAGTGAGATAGCTGTCTCATACAGGTTCTGTGCTGACCTGCCGAGGATGTAGTAGTTCTCTTCTCAGAGGGGTCTTTGCTGGGACGTGGAAGTCTCCTGAATGTGAAATGATCTTCCAAGAGTTTCCTTTTTTGGCAAGGGGCAAGGTTTAAATGACTTTTCTCAACTTGGGGAATTTCCCATATTCCATGCTTATAAAAAGTTTCATTATAAATGTGAGACCAGAATCTTTTTGTAAGCTCCCATCTCTTTATTTTGAGCATTGCTTCCTGAGTCAAGTAAATCCCTACCTTAAGCTTTGATCATGCATGAGTATCAGCCATGCCCTCTACAATTAAAAACAGAGGGTACATAAAATGGCCCATTGGTAGGATGCTAAGTATCAAGTGGTGTGGACTACATGCCATTTTATGTCTTTCCATTTCTAGGACTGTATGATGCTCAGGAATCAGCAGGATCTCAGTGAAACAACAGGCAATGTCATCAAATAATAATGCTGATGGAACAATCAAATATTTAGAGAGTACTACTATCTAGAATATAGTTGCTGGAATCTTTAAAAAATTTTAAATTTTAGCAAACTGTATGCTTATAACACTTTTTTTCTCAGCATGATTGTGGCATACGTGCTTACTCTTCACAGTTTCCATGGAGACTTGGCACTACAGTTTGTTTTTGCTTTGTTCCTCTACTTACATTTTTCCTTTTAGTAATTTTAGTTTTCTCAGTGAACAAATTTGTTAATGGTCTTCAAAAGTGTAATCCTTGGATTTGGAGAGATTGTCTCCTTTCTTGCCATTATCTGTTTGTCCAGATACTTTGAATACATCAGTCACCTTATTTATGACATGGATATTACATGAAAGGATATAATTTATTAAATATTAAAGAGTTGTGGGTATTTAGTAACATTAGAATTGTGAAGTCTAAAAGCCGGGATGATTTATCTAATCCTCTGATATTATGTGTTAGGGAACTGAGAGGTAGAGAATTGAAATGACATGTGTTTGATCAATACCAGTTTGCAGAAGTCCCAGGAGTAGCTGATTCCCTTGTCGGGTCTCTCCTGCCATGTCAGATATATTTAGTTTGTCCCTGTAGCCTTTTGGATTGGAGAAGTCACTGTCTATGTTTCCCCATTCACAGAATTGTTCAAATGAAATAGAAAGCTTCTTGGCCGTGGGTGAACTCAGGCATCTCTGTTACTGAGAAATTTGCTTTCACAAACTGTGAATCACTAGGCAGCAGCTGCTTGCAGGGAGAACACCTGGCTCCGTTGTCTGTGCTTTGGCACCCTCTTGCCACCCCGGGTTGTAGGGTTGTAGTTCTAGTTAGAGCAACAGTGTTTGATTTTTAGAGGACACCAAGGTTCTATATAGTAACTTATTTTTCTCTTGGAGAGAAGTCCCTTTCTGGTATCTCTGTGTTTTAACAACATGTAACGACCCATTTTTATGTTCTCTTTTGTCAAGTTGTTACTGGACTGTAAAACATTACTTAATCTTTCCTGTGGTAAGCCCATCACGGTGGGGAAGACATATGTGATACATTTTTATCTCACGTTGGAAGTCAATACTAGCCAACAGGCAACTCTTAAAATCTCCCAACTGCGGGTTTCCTAACAAGCTCACCATGATGTGTATGCTATTTTGCTGTTGGAGACTGTGCGTTATCATCATAACCATTGGTGCTGTAAAAGACAAACCCATTAAGTAAAATATAGACCAAATAGAGTACAAAGTTTCTGCCTTCTGGGAACTTGAATTTTAATGAATGCTATTATTTAACTGAAAACATATTATGCCAGAAGGTACTCCAACTTACTGTGAAATAGGTTGATGAAAATATTATTTTTCATAACAAATCAAGGAAAATTGAACAAGCAGAGGGACTTAGCAAATTTCATTAGAAGGTATAGTGTATCTCATTCAGAGTTTAGTTTATGAGTTCCTTTCGTGTATCCTTAAAGCAGAGATTCATAAAATGTTACCATTTCTCTAAATAAGATGATAAATGTAAAAATTTTCCTTTATTCATCATTTTTTACTCTAAACGTATCCACACTCATCATTATTTTCAATAACACAGCGGTAGATACTCAATAAAACAACTCATGTATGTTTAGGGGATTGTGAAGCCAGGTTGGGGTTTGATTATGTTATATTTGATGGTGCTTGTTTAAAGAATGAATGAGTTCCTCTAGTCCTGTCCTGCCAATCACTTCTCTTCTAATGAAATCCTTAGGGGAACTGTGTAAAAGGGGCAAGAGTAAATGAGAATCAGGGTGTCATTTTATTGCCAGTTGGGTAGATAACCAAGTTCTAGTGAGCAGCTAGAGGCACAAGTTTTATGTTGGAGGCCTTCAGGAGCCATTCTTGCCCTTAAGGTTTAAATCTCAATTTTGAGAAAGTACAATCTTCTGGTTGCCTGCATAATCTTGGAATGTGAAGGAATTGCCAGCATACTTAAGTCTTCAAATGGGGAAAAATGTAGCCAAAGATGTCTATCTTAGGATGGTAGGCTTGGGCCAATTTATCTCTTCATTTCCTATGGGAGAGGACATGGAAAGAGGACATGGCTTTTTATGTTAAGGCCTCTTGGGTCTTCTTCTCATCATATAAAGGTAGACAGTAGGTGGTCATATCTTGGAAGGAGGCCAGAAATTCAGTTAATTCCTACACATGGGTGTATATGCCCTCAAATATGATTCTACATCCTGAAACAATAGATTAATGCTTTATTCTTCTTGAGAGAATGGAGGAAGGGAGAGGGAAGTAGTAGAGGCAGGAGAGACCTCTTTGTGGAGCAGAGAGCCTCCCTTTTCCTCCTACAGAAACAAACGCTGACCACCAGATTAGACAGGTGTTCAAATGAGATACTTTCTTATTCTTTCTGTATAATCATAGGAATATGGTCAAGACTTGGCATTTTGTATGTTGGCATTTGTATAGTGCACTTCACTCGTTAATGGTAGATAGCTTCTGGAGATTTTTAAATTGCACAAATATTTGAGTGTTTATATTCTTAATTAATTTTCTGAGAACAGTTTTCTATTCTTTCTTTTGCGGTTTACTTTCATTTTTCCAATTCTCTGTTACTTCCCTACATCACTAACAAACTCTAATATCTGTAAGAAGCCAAAATAGAAGACTTCAAGTCAATAATACAAACTCTCATGAAAAATAGAACTCACTTCTACTATACCAATAGATGAGCCTCTCAGATCTCTGCACACATCGTCTTATCGCATTTTGCAAAGAGTCTAACAATCAAGATTATATAAGATCTCAGACTGTAGGCAATTAGAAAGAACAAATTAGGAAGGGAAGACTTATGTGCTGCTCATTGAGAAAAGCAATGAATAGCTTAATAGCCAGAAGATAAACCTATAAAAAGGAAATATAAGAATCTTTATAAAGCGTCAGATCCAAGTCAGTTCCTATAGGAATAAACCAAATTATAGGTCAATTGACCCCACTTTATTAGGGAGAGTTTGATACATTCAGTATTGTCTATTTATGTTGTGGATTTCTTATATATAAAATATATAAAATCTATTTTATAGGTTTTGTATAAAAATATGTATGTATATATGAAATACAAATAATTATTGCATTTTATCCCTGTCTTATTAACACACAAAAAAACATATATCACCTGTATGTGGAACCATATGCAATATTTAACAAATAAAAATTATTAATATGTTACATGTTTATTTCATGATGTAAGGTTTAGTTGTTTGGAGCTAGTGTGCAGAATTCATTCTATCATTCTAGATATATGAGAAGTTGCATATAAGAATGCAAAAGGGGGGCTTCAGAAGAAGAAGAATTACAATAAGGGCCCGAAATCTGGTGAGCCTGTGTTCAAATCTTCGCTGCGATAATTTGACTCTCATGCATTCCAGTTTCTTCCCCTAATATCATCATTGTAGGGATTTAATGGTTATTCCCATAATTTTGATCATTAAATGATAATTAGTACAGGCTTTCTGGCTGTCTATTGAGTAATTGAAAATAGAGGAATAATAGATAATGGGTATAGTTTATTCAATTAATTTCTAACTCTGTAACATAGGCTTTGAGAATTAAGCCCTTAAAACCAGTCTCTTAAAAATAAACTTACTTATTTTAGTGAATAATTGTGAATAAGTGTAGGACATAGAGAAACTTGTTCTCTAGTCCCTTTAACTCTTGAACCCTTAGCAGGCATCATAATATCATGGCCCCAGCACTGTCCTTCAAGATATAGGTGGCTGGGGATAGATGTCAGTTGCATGACTCCTCATGGAAAAATGGCTTTAGAAATACTTATTTCCCAAAGTTAATCACTTATCTCAAGAAGGAGTTGGGTTGAACCACATAGTATCATCCAAGTAGAGAGCATGTGTGCCAGGGCAGCTGCATATCATGACCAAATCCTCTTCTCTTAGTGCTTTTCCACTAAGTGACAGGCAGAAATGGGGCTACCTTCACCCAAGGTTGTGATATTAGACGTTATGTCCTTAAGACTGGGTAACTGAAACCAAATTTCCTTAATGCAACAGCACTAGCAATATCAGGAATTACATTATTGTTGTCAGTTCTATCTCACCAGTGTTGTCAATGTTCATTTTGTTTTTTTTTTTAACTCCTAATTCTTGCCTTCCATAAACACTCTGGCACTTGTTCTGTTTTTCATATGTATTGAAGTGTGAAAATGGCAGAATTTTCCAAATTTACCAAAGTTCAGATATAAATATTAGACACTTTCTGTTTGAATATTAATTGCATACTATTATCCTGGATTTTTTTTAAGATGATTTATTTTAGAGAGAGAGAGAGAGTGCATACAAGCAGGGGGGAGGGGAGAGAGAGGAGGAAGTGGGGAGAGCCTTAAGTAGACTGCGCTGAGTGTAGAGCCCTACAGAACTTGTTCTCATGACCCTAAGATCATGACCTATGCTGAGGTGCTTAACCGACTAAGCCACCCAGATGCCCCCAAACCCAGTGTTTTAAAAATGGAATCATTTCAGAGAATTTCATCACTTATTTATGTCTTGTCTTAAAATCCTGGATATGTTTACAGAACAGTTAATACCCTCAAATAACTGTCAGTGTGTGTGTGTAACTTTTCATCAAACTCAGTTGTCAACATGACAGCTTTTTTTTTTTTTTTTTTTTTTTATCTGGAGTTAAGATGTTCCATTGTCAAACATCTTTACCTCAATACTGGGGCAAGGAGAGCTGATAAATTCAATAATTCTGTGTCCTGGTTGCAGAATATCAAAGTAAAAGAGCTAATTGAGTCACCTAAGGATACATGTGTGAAAGCAAGAGAAAACAGGCTCTAGGATAAACATGTTACAAATTTCAGAAAAATTCTGGCTTCACAGGAGTGCCAAAGTGCAGATTAAGATGAGTGCAGTTGGAGTATTAAACATAAGTTTCCATGGGCACTACATGTGGCATTGAAACCTTGTACCTCTTAAATCTATGGGGACACAGGACACGATGGAAGGAAGGATTTTCTTCAAGAACAAGGTAGTCTCAGGATTAGTCCTTTCTCTAAAGACTTGTCTTTATACATCTGAAATCCAGAGATATTACTTGTTAATGTTTTGGCAAATATAGTTCTATTTCAGTACTTTTTTGTAAATGTCATTTATATTTGAAAATTTGCTATTTTGGGGGGTAGGTAAATATATTATAACTATTACTATATTATATTTTTTAAAAAAATTGTTAAATATTTTCAAAATTCTTAAAAACTATAATTCTACTATGTTTGGATATTTAATTTGTTTCCACTAGTTTGCTATTATTAAACATGGACATCTTTGTGCACACATTCATGTCCACAATATTTCTAGAATTAGAACTAATGGATCACAGGATATAAATATTTCTAGTTTTTTTTTTTTTTAGCACATATTGAACTTTTTCTTTGGATAGTTTATACCTATTTATGTTTCTGCAGGACAAATGATTTACCACAAACTTATCTTCCCTGGGTATTATTAACATTTTTCTTAGATTTTTAGAAAAATCTTGGGATTTGCTATCTAAATTAAGCAAGATATGCCAAACATAATTCTAGTATAAAATAATGTGGGACCACGTAGAAGCTAGCCTTCTGGTTCTTGTATGGATTACTATTCTACAACCAGCAAAGAATGGTGGGAAATCATGGTCCTTCTAGACTCATGCCAACACAGAGGACTGACTATAAGTTAGTATCTACCTAAGAATAAAAAAAGAGTCACAAGAAACCCCTTCTTCCATACACATAAATGAGAAAGACTTTTCATGGAAATACTTTGTTACATCATTAAGTAGCTATTGGTATTTCCAGATGATTTATGACTTTGTTGTGGTCATTCAAATCACACTGTTACATCATTAAAAAGAGTCAACCTTTGATCTAAAGTAATCAGTACTTGTCCTAAAGAAAGGTTTCAACTTTCAGAATATTATTTTAAGACTTCTGGAAGAATCAATGTTAAAGAGGTAATTTAAAGCACTATACTTTTTAAATATTGCTTTATGTGTTGTGTGTGTGTGTGTGTGTGTGTGTTTTAATAAAGGAAACCTGATATTTCACCTGGCACTTTAATCTTACTCTATGTAACCATCTGAGTCAACCTATATTTGCTATCATTTCAGACAGGACCAATCCTGTCCAAAAGCAACTCTAAAACATGAATGTGTAGGTCTAGTATGCTGAGGATAAGTTAAATATATCTAATAATGCCATTCTAAATGATGAAAATTGATTATGACATGTTACCTTAGTAAAAAGAGTCTGCAGTTGCTCTAGGAGTGTCTTAGATCAAAATCAAGATATATTAAGAACAAAAGAATAAAATCAAAGAAAGAATCATAGTAAACCCAAGGAAAACTGTTCATGAATTAGCCTCAAGGTTTAGGACAGCCATGAGCAAGAGTCCGGATTATACCATTCACATCTATATTTAGACCTTAGTGCCATATAACCTCAAGGAATGTTATTGTAGCTATGAGCGATAAAAATAATGTCCATAAACGTATGTTATGGACCAAGGGTAGGCTTTGGGATGTAAAGGGTGGTGCATGACTCCTGGGAGGCAGTCAAACTTGAGTACTAGATATAACCTTTTCCATTTATTTTCCTGGGCCTAGAGATAAACCAAGTTCAACTGAGTGGCCTTATTTTATTTTGGGAACAAAAATGAGGAATTAATTAGCTCCATGGGGGGATACTGTTCAATCATTCTCCTTGTAAACTTGTTCTACTCTTTAGACTCTTGCCTTACTCATCTTTGTTTGTTTGCTTTTCAGTATGTGTTGCCTTGAAATATTATATACTTAGGGTGCACAAAATAAAAATGTAAAGGTAAATGGTTTGCAGCAAAACAAACACTAGGGTAACCATCATCAAAGTAAAAAACAGAGTTGAAATAGTCCTCACACTCTTAAAACTCTGCTAGTGCTCCATTCCAGTTATTCATTTTCCAGAGAATGTACCCTCTATCCTGATTTTATGTTTTTTTTTTAATTTCCATGATTTTTAAAAAATAGTCTTTATTTTTTATAGTAGTTTTAGGTTCACAGGAAAATTGAGCCGTCACAGGGATTTCCCTTGTATCCCCGGATTCCACTCCTGCATAGCCACTCCCATTATCAACAACTCCTTCCCCCCAAAGTGTAACATTGTTATAATCGATGAACCTACATTGATATATCATTATTACCTGAAGTCCATAGCTTATATTAAGGTTTGCTCTTAATACTTTATACCCTATGGGTTTGGGAAATATATGATGACATGTATTCACCATTATAGTTTTATGCAGAATAGTTTCATTGCCCTAAAAATCTGTGCTCTACCTATACTTCCCTCTCACCCTCCTGAACTCCAGCAACCACTGATCTTTTTACTATATGTATACTTTAACATTTTCCAGAAAGTCATCTAGTTGGAACCATATAATTATTATGTAGTCTTTTCAGATTGGCTTCTTTCACTTAGTGATATGCATTGAAGTTGCTTTCTGTTCTTTCTTGGCTTAATAGCTCATTTTTGTACATAATATTCCATTGTCTGGATGTACTGTATTTGTCCATTCATCTATTGAAGTACATCTTGGTTTCTTCTAGATTATGGAAATTACGAATAAAGTTGCTATAAACATTAGTATGCAGGTTTTTATGTAGATACAGGTTTTCAGCTCTTGTCACCAAGGAGCATGATTGCTGGATCATACAGTCAGTGTATAATATGCTGCTAAATGATCTTCCAAAGTGTCGGTACTATCTTGCATTACCACCGACAATAAATGAGAATTCCTATTGCTCTACATCCTTCCTAGCATTTGGTGTCATCTGTTGTTAGTGTTCTGGATTTTGGCCATTCTAATAGATGTGTAGTGAACTTCAGTTGTGTTAATTTGCAATTCATTAATGATATGATGTGGACCATTTCTTTCAATGCTTATTTTCCATTTGCATATCTTCTTTGGTGAAGTTTTTGACTCATTTTCTTAACGTAGTTGTTGATTTTCTCAATTTTGAGTTTTAAGAGTTCTTATATGTTAAAAGTTCTTACATGGAACGCCGGAGTGGCTCAGTGGTTGAGTATCTACCTTTGACCCAGGGCATGATCCTGGAGTTCTAGAATCGAGTCCCACATCAGGCTCCCTGCATGGAGCCTGCTTCTCTCTCTGCTTGTGTCTCTGCCTCTCTCTCTCTGTGTCTCTCATTAATAAATAAATAAAATCTTTAAAAAGTTCTTACATATTAGGAGTTCTTATATATTTAATTCTGATAACAGTCCTTTATGAGATATTTTTTGCAAGTATTTTTTTTCATTTCCTTTTCATTTCCTTGAGAGTATCTTTTATAAAACAGAAATGCTTAATTTTAATAAAGTAATTTAATTGACAAAAATCAATTAATTTGTAAAGTCAAACTTATCAATTGTTTGTTTCATGGATTGTGCCTTTGGTGTTTTTCTAGAAAGCCATTGCTATACCCAAGAATATTTGGATTTCCTCTTATATTATCTTCTTGGAGTTCTGTAGTTTTGCATTTTACATTTAGGTTTGTTATCTATTTCGAATTAGTTTTTGTGAAGGGTGTGAGGTCTATGCCTAGATTCATTTTTTTTTGCATATTCCACATAGCACCAGTTTTAAAATTCTTTAAATTTTTTTATTTATTTTTATTTTAGCAGAGAATATACTTTGTTGAGGAGTAGGTATAGAACAGCATATTGTACCACATGTGGGGAAGGGTTAGCTTTGAAAAGACCTTTACCCATTAAGAAAACGTCCAGTGAAGTTGCTTTTGGATAAACTTTAACAGTGACAGTGAAACTGGTGGGGAGCTGCTGTTGAACATGCTTAAAATTAGCTCTCCCTAACCTACAGTGAGTATAAGTAGTGTACAGAGTGACAAGAGAAAGGCACAAATGATTAGAGTCAGGATTGTGGGGAGGGCTCCCCATGAAGACAGCAGTGCTGGGAAGGGTGGCATGTCATATATCAGAAGTTTTTGATGTAGCATCATTTGTTTAAAGGACAATTTTTGCTCCAGTGTATTGCCTTTGCTCCTTTTTCAAAGATCAGAGGAATGTTATTGATATGGGTCTATTTCTGGGTTCTGTATTCTCTTCCCCTGATCTGTTTGTCTATTCTTTCATCAATATTAAATCTTATAGATTATTGTAGCTTTATAGTAAGTTCTTGATTGAGGTAGTGCCAGTCCTTGTAACTGTTTTCTTCTTCAATATTGTGTTCCCTATTCTGAGTCTTTTGCTTCTTCATGTAAACTTTAACATCAGTTTGTTAATATCCATAAAATCACATGTTGGGGTTTTGATTGGGATTGCAGTGAATCAATAGGTCAAGTTAGGAAGAAATAACATCTTGACAGTATTGAGACTCTTACCCAAGAATATGGGATATTTTTCCATTTATTTCACTCTTTGATTTTGTTCATCAGAGTTTTGTGGTTTTCCTCTTATGGATGTTGTACATGTTTTGTTAGATTTACACCTAAGGATTCTATTTTGGGGTGAGAATATATTAGATATTGTGTTTTTAATTTCAAATTCCATTTGTTCATTGCTGGTAAATAGGAATTAGATTGATTTTGATACTTTAGCCTTGTATCCTATAATCTTGCTATAATTGCTTATTAGTGCCTAGAGTTATTTATGTTGATTCTTCTGAATTTTCTGCATAAATATGATCTGCAAAGATTGCTGTACTTCTTCCTTTCCAGTTAGTCTATTTTTTATTTCCCTTTGTTATTGTAATAGCTTGGTCTTTTAGTACAGTTTTAGGAAGGAGTGGTTTGAGGGGACATTCTTGCTTTGTTCTGGATCTTAGTGAGAAAACTTCTAGCTTCTGGCCATTAAGTATGATGTTAGCCATAAGTTTTGTAGATGTGCTTTATCAGTTTGAGGAAGTTCCCCTTTATTGCTCATTTATTGAGAGTTTTTATTATAAACGGGTGTTGGATTTTTGTCAGATGCCTTTTCTGCATCTATAGAAATGACTGTGATTTTTCTTTTCTTTTGATATGATATGTTGTGATACATTATGTTATTTGTTTTCAAATGTTGGCCAGTCTTGCACAACTGGATAAATCCCAATTGATGTGTATAATTCATACATTTCACTACTGCATTCAATTTTATAATATTCTGTTGAGAATTTTTGTATCTATGTTCATGGAAAATATTAATCTGTTAGCTTTCTTTTATTATAATGTCTTCGTCTGATTTTGTATTAGAGTAGTGCTGTCCTAATAGAATAAATTAAGAAGCATTCCCACTGCTTCTGTCTTCTGAAAGAGATTAGAGAGAATAAAAAAAAAATTCCTTAAATGCTTGATAGAATTCACCAGTGAACTCATCTGGACTTGGTGTTTTCTGTTTTGGAAGATTATTAATTATTTTATCAATTTCTTTAGTAGGTAGAGGGGTATTCATATTATCTCTTTCTTATGTTAGTTTTAGCAGATCTTGTCTTTCAAGGAATTAGCCCATTTCATCTAGATTATCAAATTTGTGGCCACAGACTTGTTCGTAGTTTTCCCTTATTATCCTTTTAATGTCCTTAGGATTGGTATTTATGTCTCCTTCATTTCTGATATTTCATAGTTTGTTTCTTCTCTCTTTTTTTCTTAGCCTGATGTTAGACTTGTCAATATTAGCCATGTTTTCAAAGAAACAATATCAATTTTACTGATTTCTCTAGTCTTCCGGTTTTCAATTTCATTGATTTCTACTACAATTCTTATTTTTCTTTCTCTGCTTATTTTGAAATTAATTTTATTTTTCTCTGTTTTTCATTTTGGATTTCCTAAGGTAGAAGCTTAGATTATTGATTTTAGATCTTTCTTTTTTCTAATATATGGATGGATTCAATGCTATAAATTTATGTCTAAGCACTATCAGTATTTCCCACAAATTTGTCAAGTTGTGTTTTCATTTTCATTTAGTTCAAAATAGAATTTAATTTCTCTTGAGATTTCTCCTTGCCCCATGTGCTATTTTTATAAGTATATTGTTTAGTCTCCCAAGTGTTTTTGAATTTAAGCTGTTATTGATTTCTAGTTTAATTCCAACTGGAAATAGACATTTTATGATTTTTGCCTTTTTGAACTTGTTAAGATGTGTTTTATGGTCCAGTAAGGTGGTCCATTTTGGTGAATGTTCCAAAATATGTATACTCATTGTATTCCCACCAGGACTGTATCAGAGTGTTGATCTATATCCTTATCAACTGTGGGTTTTAGTTTAAATTTATTCTGGTGTGTGTTTAAAGGAATGTTACTGTGGCCTCAACTTGTATGTCTATCTTAGTTTGAGCTTATTATTCTTGGAAACAGAGCCTAAGAAAAGAACTTATATTCAGGATGCCATCCATGGAAGCAGGAAAGAATGACCTTGGTGACTGACTGAAAAAATGAAAACCGAACATAAGTCAATGTTAGAGACGTCACCACTTAAGGCAACGAGGGCTGATTCCTTTCTTGGACCTCAGGAAAAGTGTACAGAATATCATTCAGAATCCTCTGCTCAAGGATCTACTAGAAGGATAATTATTTATTGACTGTAGTCCTCTTCCAGTAGTAGGTGACCCAAGCTTCCTTGCACTTCCACACTTGCACAGTAGGTTCTGCTGGTGTTCTCAACATTGGAGAAGCCCTGAAGCAGGCAGAAATATGTGACACACTCTTAAGGCAAGACACTGTCTGAGCCAGACTGAAAGGCATGACTAAACCTCGAGGTAAAACAGAGGGGATTTAGAGAGTTGCACAGTTCTGATACAAGTTCAAGACAACTAATGGAGCAAAGTGTGTTTTGTGTTTATTGACCATTGGGACTCGTCTTTTATAAAGTGATACTTGAAGTTTCTTGAACATTGTTTTATGTGATATCAGCTTTGTGTGTTTTACTTTTCATTTGTCGAAATGTTTTATATGATGGAATTACAATTACTTTATCACTCACATGTGCTGTAAATATCATCTCATCATTTCACCTTGCCATTTTTCTTTTTTACTCATGGGTTTGCTGAAGAGAAGATCTGATTTTAATGTTGTCTAAATTTTCAAGCTTTGTATCTGTAATTATTTTTGTGCCTCAGTAAAGGAATCTTTTCCTATAAAAAGTTTGTGGAGGGAAGCCTGGGTGGCTCAGCGGTTTAGCGCCGCCCTTCAGCCCAGGGTATGACCCTGGAGACCCTGGATGGAGTCCCACGTCGGGCTCCCTGTGTGGAGCCTGCTTCTCCCTCTGCCTGTGTCTCTGCCTCTCTCTGCGTCTCTCATGAATAAATAAATAAAATCTTAAAATAAAAAAGGTTTGTGGAGATATTTTATATTTTTAGAAGGCTTTTTCTTGGGGCAGCTGGGTGGCTCAGTCGATTAAGCTTCCAACTCTTGATTTCTGCTCAGGTCCTCATCTCAGAGTCCTGGGAATGAGCTGCCTAGCCTGGGGCTCTGCACTCAGCACAGAGTCTACTTATCTCCCCCTGCCCCCATCCCCCATCTCTTTCTCTCTCTCTCAAATAAATAAATAAATAAATAAATAAATAAATAACATCTTTTTTAAAAAACAGAAGGATTTTGCTTATTTTTCATGGTGAGCTCTATAATCCATGTGTATTGATTTTATATATGATGCATTATATCATATTTAATGTATAGATACATATATTACATCTGTAATACATACATGTTTTGCGCCCAATGTCCTCCTTTCTCTTTCTACAAGGATCTCTTGTACATCTCACCCCCATATAAATGGTAACCTTGACTTCAGTGATTTTCCTTCAAGACCCAGGTTTCTTTGCTAAAATTGTTTGAATCAGTTATAGAGACTTGTTCTGAATTACCCATTCTTTCTCTGTCAGTGGTTGCTCCAAAGTGAAAAGATTGGGATCTACCTCTATGTCTAAGAAACAATGTGGAAGATGCAAGACTGAGAGAGAAAGAGTTAAGGTGGGGAGAGAAAGCACTGAAAACATTCTAGTCCATAGTTTCTCATATTTTCAGGGTAACCTTCCTGCCTTTCTTCAGATTTAATTCAGTTTATGAATCAGTGAGTCTCCCTTTTTGCCTGGGCTGGAGTTAGAGGTCTCTCACAAGTGCAAAAATCTCTTTCTGTGTCTATAGACTGGATTACTAGAAGTACTGGAAGTACACACATTGCTCATAATACATTCATATTTTATACTTCTATTTTATCGCCAGTTGCCTTCCAGAATGGGTTTAAATAATCGCATTTTAATCAATTATTTCTGAGTAACTTTTTTCCTTACACAATTTTCTACCAGACACATTATTGTTTTTCTCTTTTTCCAAATATATTAGTCCCCCTAATCTCCATGATTGTTGCAACATTAGCCATTGGTTCAATAAAGGGAGGAGGGAGGAGATCAGTCTTGTAGAAAAAGAGAAATAAGTACCTTAAATTCAAGAACTACAAGGTTAGGGGAAGTTTTTTTTTTTTTTTTTGTCCCAGAATTGTTTTAATTTTCTTCTGTAACTTCAACACTGGGGTTTGACAATCTTAGGCCTAAAAATAAATGGAGAATAAAGATTAGACGTGGTTGGAGATTAACCATTACAAATGTGTTGGTATTCTGTACCCCTTTCAGCATAACTGAACAAAAATAAGAGCATTTATATTTCCTTATGTTACCAAGACACAAGTACTTTTTGGATGTAATACTTAAGAAATTTTGAAATGAATGATTTTTCTTATGTCAAATAGATATTTTATTTTTTCTCCCATAAATATTTTAAAATAAATAGTTCTTGTCTCCCATCTGGTATATCTGGTCTATTCAAAACTATAATTTGGGGAGGACCTGAAATATGATTTACGTGTCTAATTTTAATAAATGAACAGAATGTAGAGGAATGAGCTGGCCTTATGATAGCCTTTAATAATAAAAACATCTTCAACAATAACAAGCATTAACTAAGTACCTGCATGTTTAAGTGGGACTCACATTTTACATTTGATAATTATATTATCTTCCACAATAGCGCTAGAAAGTATTACTAATTTATTCTTCTTTTACAAATACCTTTTTTTAAAAAAAATAATTTTATACTCCTTGGAAATAGGTATTAACTTTTTCTGCTATTCCACTGGCAGCTTCAATGAGTCAACTTGACATTATTATAGGGAATCAGAGGAAATTGTACTCTTGTTTGCAGATGGAAGAATGGAGATGTAAGCTTCTGTATGAGGTTTGAGGGTGACAACTCTGTTATGACCCTGGAAATGTCATAGAAAGTATGAAGCCTAAAAGTAAAATATTTTAGCGTAGAGAAAGGGTCTGGGTAAGTGTCTTAGTCAATGTAGAAGAGACATCTGATAAATAAGAAAGAAAAATTATTTTTCACTGTGATATGCAGGAGGTAGTATAATTCTAAATTGAGGACCAAAGGTTTTCTAATTAGTTGTGTTTTTGCACAAATTGGATTTCTCTGTTTCTACATGGATTCATCTTTAAAATCAAGATGGCAATATATTGATTTAACTTAATGGGGAAATGCCTAAAAATATATACATGTAATTTAGTCATTGATAAATACAAGGGAAAGTAGAACTAATAAAATAATGTTCAATAGTTAATTAGAAGATGTTTCCTGATTTGGTATTCTGGAGCTATGGATAATTAAGAATTTCTGACAGGCAGATCATCTGAACAAAGAATTCAGTGGCTGTTAATTGAATTATGTCTGTTTGTTACCTCCCTTTGTTTGCTTGCATCAGTTTAAGTTCACAATAATAGATACAGTAAAACTGCTTACCACCTTATGTCTGCTGGTTAACTGATTAATTAAGTCAGGTTGAATGGAATTCAATTAATGCTTTTTATCTGGCTGCTGTTTGTTTGCTTCTAGATATTTGCTAGTGACTGTAATGAAATCGGATACCAGCCACAGCTTTTAGGTATGGTGGTAACAATCAGAAAGCCTGGGCCCAGTGAGTTCATTTCTGTCAAATAATATCTTCCTGAGGCATTCACTTACAAGTATGGAAGAAGAAGTGAATGATGCAAAAACCAAACCAAAAAACCCCCCAAACCAAAAAATATCCAAAAACCAAAATGATGCAGCTGTCAGCTTCCAATAAATAGTACAGGTCTCACCTGACTTACAATGGGGTTATGTCCTGCTAAATCCATCATAAGTTGAAAATAACACAAGTCATAAATGCGTTTCATAGAGCTAACCCATTGAACACCATAGCTTGGCCTAGCCTACCTTGGTCATGCTCAGAACTCTTGCATTAGCCTGCAGTTGGACAAAATCAACACAAAGCTGGTTGTATCATAAAGTGTTGAATATCTCATATAATCTATTGGATACTGCACTGAAAGTGAAAAACAGAACCGTGCATGGGCACAGATTGTTGTCAGTGTATTGGTTGTTGATCCTCTTGATCATTGGCTACTGGGCGCTGAGGCTTACTTGTGAGAGAAGATTGCACCACATATCCCTGGCCTGGGAAAAGAGCAAAATGAAAAATCTGAAGGGTTTCTACTGAATGAGTACCACTTTCACACCATTGTAAAGACAAAGAATCATTAAGTCAGGGACCATCTGTATTCCATATGTATGTAGCTTGCTTTTGTTTTGGAAGTATGAGAGAGGGCACAAAAGAGTTGAGAGTTTTCTTTGACGCTTAAGTTTTCAGGATGGTTTGTTATGGAATGGGAGGAGTTCTGCACAGTGTCTCTAGACTCTGCAAAATTCTGGAATCAGGTGTATGTGTGTGTGTATGGGGGAATTTGCACAGCTTTTTATCATTTATCAGGAATGAAACAATTACTGTATACATTTTCATCCCACTTGAAATATTGAGTCAGTATCAGTGGAGGAAAGAAAACCCAGTAATGGCTTGGTCTTTTTATTTCTTTAGAATGAATCTTTGGGTAGGCACAATAAATTGTTTCACAGCATAATTCATTGGGGGCTCTTGAGCTTCAGTTTGTATTATATATTCATAGCTTTTTGTGGCAGCCATAGGCCATGAGTCTTAAGCCTGACATGATGAGTCTACAGGGAGAAGGCTGTAGTTTGTGTTACAGATGCCCTTAAGAGGGTTCCCAGCTGTGTACTCTGCTTTTAAAATGGATGCAAAATTAAACTTACCATAATGACTTGTGTTGAAGTCAGTGAGAATTAGTCTTCAACTATACAGGTGCTACAAAATAAAATGACTTATTTAAGCACTCATAGGAGATTTCTGCAACTGAGAATTGAGAAAATGAACACACGAGTTTATGTCTACTGCATCTTTTTAAATCCTTAAAATGAAAAAGAAAAATAAACCCCTATCTGAAGCCAGGCTAAATGAAAGGAATGAATGCTTTTCCAAAATTCTTAAATTCTAAAAGAAAGTCTTCCAGAGAGGTCAGATGAGAAAGATTTAGAGAAACCTAACTTAGGGAGAATCTTTACAAAAGGTCTGTTGTTAGGTTTAGAGAAAGAGAACTCCATTTTTCTACCCTAGGGTTGGATTGATATATATTTCTGCATGGAATGTATTTACAGATACGGCTTCAAAGTGCTCTTTCAGTTGAAAGATATGCATCTGTATTTATGACATTACGAAGCCACCATGGCACCCTATCTTCTAGCCATATAAGGAACAGTTTCTCTATTTGTAAGTTCACACACCTTTTCCCTGGGATGCAGGTGCATTGAGCTTCATTGCTAATACCAAAATCTAGCATGAACAGATACCTGGGGCTAGGGCTTAGAGCAACCTTCTTAAATGCTGATTCTCTAAGAGTCTGCAGGACATGGAAGAAACCTAGAGAACTAGAGCAGTACTAAAATTCAAATAAATAGTTGGGTTCCTGATCTCATCTTAGCGAGGGTTCTGGTCAGGAATTCCTAACTTGAGCCTAAACTATGTAGCTGTGTCTATTTCCTGGGCAGATACATCTGAAACAGAAGAACTGATGGTGTTTGAGGCTCAGCAGAGCCTGTTTTTATGAGAAATTCATCAGAGTGAACTTGCCCCAGTTTGGATTTATTTTCCCTTGCATATGTCCTTCACTCTAGATGCCACTTTATTTTTGGTTGCTTGCCCTGCTTCCTGGATGAGAGGCTCAAAAATGCCTTGGGTCATCATTGCGGGCGGGGTCATGAAGTTTCATCCCACCATTGTTAGCTCATCTCCTATCATGATCTGTGACTCAGACTTTCTGGTGGCAATGACAAGATTTTGGAAACCATAGCAGTTCTTGATTCCAAACCCCAATGTAATGAGACACACAGAACCTCTGAATATCTCAAGTAAGTCCCAGAGAGTTGGAGACACTGGAGTTCTCTCTCTTGAGTAAATTTGGACTGATGCAAGTGATATAAAAGAACTGGAAGAGAAGGTTTTTCACTTTTCTACTTATGGCCTATTCTAACAGCAATTTTACATAGTTTTCCTAAAGGTATCCTGAAAAACAAAAATTAGTTCTATTTTCCTGAGATATTGTGTGGCCAGTTTGACTATATACAACATTATCTTTATGCATCATTTCTTTTTATCCCTTACTTTCCTTTCTCCCTCATTCTTGTTTCTTTCAATTGAACCCTCCTCTCAATAAGGCATTACCATGTGAGCTTGGTCTCAAGTTCTGTTTTCTAGGAAATTAGGTCTAAAATAGAACTTAACCAAAGAAAGAGATAATCAGACGGACAAGATTAACCTAGTCATTAGAGCTTAGTTTAAAGGCAAAAAAAAAAAAAAATATGAGTGTAGAATGACATCATTTACTTCCCAATTTAGGCTCTCCTGTACCCAAGTTTGCCCTGTACCATATTTGCCTTATATAAGAAAAATAATAGAATAGTGGGACAAGGGTCTGGAGTACCCATGAACCAAGAAAACCCTTATTCTTTTAAAAACTGTGGAATTGGAGCACAAACAACACTATTTTTGATGCTCTGTGAACACTAACTTGTAACTATAGACTTACACTGAAATAATTAGATTTGTAGTTTAGAACCTTTTCATGTAGCAAACCCCAGGCCCAGTTGGCTTCAGTGGGGAATGCTACCAAAGAAATAATATTTCTGTATAAACTCTTCTAAAAAAAATGGAAAAGGGGGAATTTTCTGATTTTGGACAATGTCCATATACTACTTGAGATGTTCATGAAAGAAAAGAAGTAGGCCTTCTTACCCCTACATCAACCACGCAGTGAATGGGGGCTACACCTGGAGGAGAATTACAGCCTCAAGCAAAAGCCCTTCCTTTGGCTAAGGGCAACATCTGCAGAAACTGGGCTTTGGGCTCATACCACCCAATCTTCCCAGCACCTCAGTGAATGAGTGTTCTGCCCTGAGTGTCTGTGTGGTACACTTCAGTGCCCACTTCAGATATATTAGCACTTGACTGATTATGATTTATATTGAAGATCCTAGAGGGAAAAAAGAAATTGCTTCAGCAGTTCTAGGTCTCCAAGACATCACAGACATGGTAGTGGTCAGTAAGATTTGGAAGTACCTGTGAACAGGAGGTAAAGACCCTTTAGGAACTAGTGTTATCTAGTGAAATTACTTGGGATAGTTTGTCTCATTGGAAGTAGAGACCTTGTAGAGAGTGGATGCCTGCCAATAGATGGTGGACAACAGGAATGGATTTCCCTGGAGGGGAAAGAATACATGGCAAATGGTAATCAGTAATTAATATTCTTTATTTATAAGAAGTCATGTTGCAGCTTTAAAACACCTCTAGGTTTGTTGTTGGAGTTAATGTTGTTTTTGTTGTTGTTGGTGGTGGTGTGTGTGTGTGTGCATGCGTGTTTATTTGAAACCTTAACTGAGACTTCTACTTCTGGGCTTCGGTTTTTGTTTCACATCAGCCACTGTGTGCCTGCATTCTAGAGTCCTGTTCCCATTTTTCCTTTTTGTGTCTGATCTTTGAAATGATGCACAGTGACTTGACCCTCACCCACATACTGCTTCTAAGATGTTTTCCACTGTTAAGAGGCCTTAAATAGGTCATATTTCCTTTTAATGGGTACCCAAACCCAAAACATAGAGCATCACTTTTTGTAAATCTGTGTTTAAGGACAGTAAGTGCATTATTTTTGTTATTTATACAGATCATTCTTGCTTGTTTCAATAATAAATTTAATTATATTCTAGATAGTACACTTATAAATATTTTCTAATGAAGGTACTCCAAATTGCTGTAAGGGAGTATATGCTTTCCTGAAAAAATAATCTCATTCTATCATAAACAAGTCCCACGAGAAGTTTAAGGTTGAGCCAGACCACTCAAAATCTGTGCCACTTTATATTCAGAATATTATCGAAAGCAATTATTGGTTTGTCAACAGGTAATTTGAAGAGTAGCCAGATACCTCAGTGTGGCTGAATGCTGCTTCAGGAGCTTTAAAATGCATTTAAAAATAGTGTCAAGATGATAACTTCTGAGCTCTGAGCAAATACAGATGGACATAGAGCTCAGAGCACAGGAGAAAGTGCCAGCTGCCAGAGGTGACAGCAAGGTGTGCTTCTGTATAGATGAAGGCTCTGTGCAGCTTAAAGTGCTCCTGTTTGTGGAGCAGCCACATTGAGGGTCTTTCTTTTTCCCACAGAAGATTAAAATTCTGTACAAACTATCCAGCTTCAAATTGCATATGGACCAACGATGCTCAGCTTACACTGGCAAAATTATCCTATTTAACAATCACAGTAAGTGCTAATTCATGTAAGAGAAATGTGTTTTACCAAAATAGATTGTAGCTTCAAATATAACATGCTCAATTTATGGGCTTAGTATTAAGTATGGGCCTGATTGACCTTGGCCATGAGCTTATGAACTTTGTAAGGCAGATTCTGCATGTGCCACATTTACTTACATGCATAATAGTGAACACCATGGTTTGAACATAAGTAGATGTTTAAATTTTGAAAGAAATTTTTTTTTATACTTTAGACAGAAACTAGTATCTAATGTATGCATGTGCACTAATGTTTTCATTTACATTAGTCCATGAATTAGGGTAAGTTTTTCTTCCTGATATATGAATATCAGGAAATTCAATGACAAACACTAGCATTAAACATGAAAGTAGGTAGTAAACTCCATACGATCTGCTTCTACTCCATGTTGCCTTTCATGAAGTAAATTCCAAGTTATTTGAGGCTTCTGTGCAGTTAAATAAAAAGGGATGAGATACTACCAGGGAAATGAATTACAGATGATACACTATACTTGAAATATTAAAAGTAGATAAAGTGACTGAAGGACACAGAACTGATATGAAGCTAAAAAAAAATAAATGTGGGAAAATCACTAGATTTAACATCTTCTTTATATAACCTGAATTGTTCTTTAGATACGTGGTGCCCCAAATGATTATCAGTTATCGTATTTTACTAATTATTTTAAATGTTTGAGAAAGACTAGAAACTTCTGAATTTATAAAAGCATTTATATACAATGAAAACATCATCCTCAAATACTCATATACACATAGACACCAACACCATATATAACAGTAAAACACTGTAGTGTGTACCACATAATAAGAGTCTCAAATTGTTTAAAATGCAGGATGGTATTATTGAGACTTTAAATGATTTAGGGATCTGCATTAGTAGCTTGCCTGCATATCTCAGGATTTGGGAGCCAATTGTCAATTACTTAATGTGTCTAAACTCATACTATTCATTATTATGAGTGTTATTACGGGATTTATATAATTTGACCCTTAACACAGTTTGTAGTAATGAATGTAATTTAAATAACCATCTTTTAAATTAAATAATGTAAATTTAGATAAAGAATTAGAGTTGAATAGCTATCTTTCCAATATATAGGAAATATTTTTAGTTCTTGTTATATTTTGTAGGCAATGTACAAATATATTTATAAAAGATGCACTTACACTCTTATAAAATATCAAAGAGAAGGGCCAACGTTATCCTGATACTAAGCCAGAAAAGATACCAAAACACCAGCCTTGTCTTGATACTCAAACCAAAACTCTCAAAAAGAAAACTACTGGCCAATATCTCTAATGGAAATAGATGCAAAATATTTCAGTGAAATACTAGCAAATCAAATCCAGCAGCACATTAAAGGAATCATACACCATGATCAAGTGGAATTTATCCCTGGAATGTAAGGATGGTTCAATACATGCAAGTCAATCAATGTAATACATCACATTAATAGGATGAAGGAGAAGAATTATATCATCAGATGTAGAAAAAGCATTTGACAAAATTTGACATTTATTCACGATAATGATAAAAATCTTACCAAATAAGGGTAGAAGGAACATATCTCAACATTATAAAGGCCATATATGACAAGCCCAAGGCTGATGTCATACTCAGTGGTGAAATGTTGAAAGCTTTTCTCTAAGATTAGGAACAAGATAAGGTGATGCTTTCACTATTCTTATTCAACAGGAATAGAAGTCCTAGCCAGATCAATCAGGTAAGAAAAACAAATAAAAGATATTAGAATTGGAAAGGAAAAAGTAAAATTGTCTCTTTTGGAAGATGACATGAATTTATATTTAGAAAATTCTAAAGACTCAACCAAAAAACTGTTAGATCTAATCAGCAAATTCAGTAAAGTAGGACACAAAGTGAACATACCAAAATTAGTAGTGTTTCTACTAATTTTGGAGAAAAGACAGTCTTTTCAATAAATGGTGCTGTGACAACTGATATTCACATGTAAAAAAAATGAAACTGGGCCTATGTCATATACCACTCACAAAAATTAACTCAAAATGGATTAAAGACTAAATGTAGGACCTGAAATTATGAAAGTCCTAGAAGAAAACATAGGAATAAAACTATCTGACATGGTTCTTGGCAATTATTTTTTGGATATGATACCTAAAGCACAAACTACAAACTTAAAAATAAATAGGACTACATCAAATTTAAAAGCTTCTGCACAGCAAAAGAAACTATCAACAAAGTGAAAAGATAGCCTATGGAATGAGAAAAGATATTTTCAAACAATATATAATAAGAGGCTAATATTCAAATTATATAAATAACTCATACATTAGTATGTTGTACACCTGAAACTAATGTAACATTACATATCATCTATATAAAAACAAAAACTTCATACAACTCAATAGCAAAAATAAATTTAAAAATTTACAAATAAAAATAAAAAAATCCAATTAAAAATGGGAAATGGACCCAAACATTTTTGGAGGAAGATATATGAAAGGCCAACAAGTACATAAAAAGATGCTCAACATCACTAGTTATTTATTAGTGATATGCTTCAGTGTAATACCACGTCATGCCTGTTACATGCCTATCAAAAGATAAGAGATAACAAATGGTGTGGGTATGGAGAAAAGGGAACCCTTGTATACTTTTGGTGGAATTGTAAATTGGTGTAGACACTATGGATAACAGTATGGGGTTCCTCAAAAAATTAAAAACAGAACTACCACATGATCCAGCAATTCCACTTCTGGGAATATATCTAAAGATAATGAAAACACTAATTCAAAAAGATAACTTCTATCCCTACATTCATAACAAAATTATTTACAGTAACCAAGGCATAGAAACAATCTAAGTGTCTAGTGATGGATGAATGAATAAAGGTATTATATAAATATAAATATATATATATATATAGAGAGAGAGAGAGAGAAAGAGAGAGAGAGAAGTTATATATATGTGTGTGTGTGTGTGTGTGTGTGTGTGTGTGTATATAATACCTTCTTTATTCACATTGAAGGCATTGTGCTAAGTCACACAAGTCAGAGAAAGACAGGTACTGTAAGATCTCACATATATGTGGAATCTAAAAACAATGTAGAAAACGAGATCAGACTTGTGATTACCAGAGGCAGATGGGACAGGGAGGGCAATTGGGGAAGATGGTCAAAAGGTACAAACTTCTGGTTCTAAGGTAAATACTAGGGTTTTAATGTACAACATACTGGCATGCAAACACTACTATATAATATAGAAGAAAGTGGTTAAGAGAGAACATCCTATGAGTTCTTATCACAAGGAAGAAATGTTTTTCTTTTTTCTTTACCTTTCCTTTTTGTTGTCTCTATATGAGAAGATAGATGTTAACTCAACTTGTAATCATTTCACAATATATATAAATCAAACTATCAAGTTATATGCCTTAAGCTTATAGAGTGATAAATGTCAATTATTTCTCAATAAAACTGGAAAAAGAGATTTAATTGCACATTCAAGTGGAAATCATTCATATACAGGAGAACATTCATAGCTGACAACATAGTTGTAATTGATATGTTGTGTTAAATATTAAAGACTTAGGTTAGCATAAAATACTTGGGTAAGAGTAAATTTGTCAAATATGAAACATTTTGTGTGACAAAATTAAATAAAATGTCTTATAAAAATCAAATATAAGAAGTATCAAAACATTAATGATAGGTATTTTCCTTTACTATGCAAATAAATTTAAAACTTCTATGGTTTCTGAAATATAACTATTATGAAAGTACACACTTATAATTTATAACTATCCCTATTCCCAATATATATGAAGTAGATTTTTGTAGATGGATTAAAGATAATAATATCAATTTTATTGTTAATTGTACTTATAAAATTTTCAGAAAAATTTGTATTCTATTTGTTTCATTTATTCTGTTAATACTGTTTCATTTTAGACCACTTATGTTGATGTATCCAAGTAGCATTAATATCACTTCATGCCTATGTTGTTTGTTACTGATTATGTTTGCTAATATTTCTGTTTGGAAGGATAAATAATGAAAACAATTCTCAGTGCAAACTAAAAGTGAAGTAGATTAGGCTCTCAAACTTATTGAAATCATAACTTTCTTGTTTCACCAAATCAATATAATTAGAAAACAAATTTTAGGAGGTTTTACTTATTTTTTGAAATAATCAACTTCATAAAAAGTGCTATCTTTAATACCAAAGGTACAATTTCAAATTCATGAAACCGAAACATTTACATAAGAATTGGAATTCTTAAGCTTTTAAAAATTCTAACTTGTCTGGAAATGGAGAGAGAAATGGTGAAATGATTAAAGGGAGAAAATTCAATTTTGAGAACTTTGAAAAATGTGTATGTATCATCATAATAATATTTTAAGCAATTATTTTTAGGTGAAAACATTACATTTTCAGGATTATTCCAATTTTTAGCAGTCCAGGATGACTTAAATATTGGGATGGAAAATATTCATATGCACATTCATAAATATGAAGGGATTCTAAATTTAA
This sequence comes from Nyctereutes procyonoides, assembly GCF_905146905.1. Lineage (NCBI taxonomy): Eukaryota > Metazoa > Chordata > Mammalia > Carnivora > Canidae > Nyctereutes > Nyctereutes procyonoides. The sequence goes on from NW_026575136.1 coordinate 27,502,393, forward strand.
CTTCTCCACTTACACTTTGTTGTGTTGTCAATATATTGACATCTCAGATACCAGTGTCATTTAACCCTGAGATAATATAGAAACTGTTGAGAAGTCCAGAGTTATTGGGAAATATGAAGAAATAGTTAGCTAAATCATTTGTTTTTATAGGTGTTTTGTTGTTCAAATGTTCAATTTAGTATAATGTATGAAATTTAAAATTTTGTGATGATTTTACTCTTTAATGAACTTAATAGTGAATAATTCTGTTCAAATACAGCCAAGACAGAATATATAGAGTTAGAAGCATAGAAACATAATACTAAATTTTGGACACTAATAGCCATACTTAATGACTCCAAAACAGTCAGGAAAATGACATTAAAAATCCTTGTTTTCTGTATCAATGTTTCAGTTTTTAACATTTGCTTCTAAATAAAAAATACGTCTATACTCAAATATTAACATGAACATCCATAACTGCACAAATCCATGATAATGGACATTTCATGGCAATTAATTATGTCACTTAGTTTATTGATAAATACAAAATTGAATAGATTAGGTGTACTGTTCATTTTTCATTAAAATTTCTTAAGAAATAATGAAAGATTGATTACTTATACCCATAAACCTACCAAAGGCAAACGATAACCCTGGATTCTTTCATGGTGAAGGATTTGTAAGCTATTGATATGTAGTGATTGAAGGTGACACTAAACAGAAGATGTGAGGTAAAATTTTTAGTACTTGAAGTGAAATATTGACACTAAATCTATAAAGTTACAGATATCAGCATCTATCCAAATCCAGATATGGTACTGGCTGGCCAATTGCTGTCTCAAAGCAATAGATGAGTGAGAGAATGTAGAGTTGGTTGGATAAGTTTTAGTGTGGGACTTTTTTTAAGTGAGTATATGATGACTGGCCCTACCTTACAAGTTTAAAAACTGTTACGATATAGAAAGAGATATGTACTCATGTTTGTGGCAGAGATCAAGCCAAGGCTTCATTCTAGCTATATCCCATTTTACCTGACAGATAACATCAATACCTTCCGTGCTGTTGAAATGGTGTGATTTCAGTGATTTATGAATTTTTAAGGGACACAAATGTTCAGTCCATAATGGCTTCCATCAGATGTTCATTTTTAGCTGCTGAACTAATTTCACAGTGCTTATTCTAGAGTAATCACATTTTGGTAGTATTTAGAAATGTCTGTTTTTGAGACATTAGACAAGTCTGGCCATTTGGGCATAACCATATTCTTCTGGAGAGTCTTAGACATAAATGAAATGAGAAGGGGTTGGCACAACCTATTTGAGATTGGAAAATCATGTTTGTCTTGTATTTGGGAAACTATATTGGGGGAATATATCTTTTTGTTGGATTAATCTTTCATTATCCCTTTGAATACCAAATACAGATAAGAGGTAAATAAGAAAAATGTTGAAGACATCTGAGTAAACTAACTTATTTTATATAAAATTATGTTAGTACATGAGAAGTAGGAGGAAAGTGTTCTTTTCTGGGTGGATTTTTAAGAACATGAAGGTATGATTTTGGGGAAACTTTTGAGGGTGTAAGAATACATATCTACGCACACAGAAGTAGAAGTGAAAAGAGAGGAAAAACAGAGAAGATAAGATGAAAAAAGTTCCATCTGCTGGATTATTATGGAATTCCATTACCCACTGCCATTCTTTAAAAGACTTCAGGAGAGAATTAAGTCTCTATCTCTATAGAAGTTGTCACACTGGTTATTATAACTCTATACCTGGATTAGACCTCAAAATACTTCCAGTTTGTTTAGGTTACTTTAATTTTGTGTGTTCTTACCTCCAAATTTGGACCTGTAGTCAAATGTTCATCTGCACCTGAAATTTACAGATTAATTCTGAGCCTAGATGCACATTGTTGCCCTTATCATAACTGTCATGCCAATAAATTGAGGCTGTTCAGACAGGGCACGTGAGTGTTTTTAGACTAATACAATAAAAAAAAGTAGCAAGTATGCCATTATAGAAATATGAAATTGTGGAGGTAGGTTGGATATTTGAGGAGTAAAAAGAAAGGGAGACATGAATTATTTCTATAGGAGAGGGAGAGAATAAATGGACTAGGAGACATGGCATAACTTTTGGCCATTAAGATTCAACCTCCCAGATTAAAAGACACCAATCAAAATAGATTTGTGTTTTTCCTCTAGCCATGTTTAGCTACAAAAGTGCACTTGTGTAATAACAGCAAAGGTAAAAGTACTAGGGTTATGGATTTGCCAAAGAACTTATTACTGAAGTTCAATAAGGCCAGTGAAGAGCAAGGGAGACAGGACTATATACAAGGGATTGATTTTAATGTTTGTCCATAGAATTTATTCTGCATGAGGTGAGAAAATAAAAATAAGATATGTAAAGTACAAAGGCAAAAGCAAGCTGACTCTATAAATTTTAGTCCAAGTGAAGTTGAAGAATTATTAGAGCTGGAATATGTGATGAAATGAGCTAGAAAGTTAGCAGGAGATGGTCTGAATTTAAGATTTCTTAAATTTGTGTTACAGAGTTTACACTTACTGAAAAGTTCTAGTGCAGGGTCTCTCAACCTCAGAACTATTGATATTTCAGACTAAAGAAGTGTGTGTGTGTGTGTGTGTGTGTGTGTGTGTGTCCGCGCATGCGCGCATGTGTGTATATGTGTGTAGGTTACCCTGTGCCATGTAGGATATTTAGCAGGATGCTCACTAAATTACTCATTAAATAGTAGGAACCACCCTCCCTTCCTCAATTGTGAGTACCAACAATGTATCTAGACATAGCCAAATATTCCCTGGAGAAGCAAATTGTTTCCGGATTGAGAACCACTGGTCTAGAATATGACCATGGAAATGAGTGGCAGGGATGAAGTAAAGGGCAAGATCACCAGGATGTAGAAGCAGGAGAGTTAGGACAATTATCTACATGTGCATTGAAATAATCCAGAATTAAGAGAAAAGTAGTGTTGAGGAAAGCTACAATGATAGTAGCTACAGTTATACACAAGTGATGGGGGAGTGATAATCTGTGAGACTGCTGACAAAGGGTACAATGGAAAGGTTTCAGGAGTTATGACACACAAAAGAAGGAGTGGAATATGAGCCATGTTTGTGTGAGGAGTCTAAATCTTTTTGTGGAGAATTGTATACGTGAAAAGATGAAGGAGAACCCTTTGAGGTGGGAAGTCCAGTGGTTGCAAGATTGTGAATTTTACGAGTATAGAGGGATGGGTCAAGTAGAAAAGGTTCAGGACGTGTTGTAGATTCTGAAAATGAACATGGGAGGAGTCTTATTTGCAGCTATTGAGTCCTCTTGACTCATCTCTGAAAAGTGTAAGCCTGTAAAAATGTTGTCTTACATCAGGAGAACTGAGATCACTCTTGACTTTAGCAAGAAGGTCTATTTCTTCTTGACTTCTCTCCATAGACAGTAGAAATGATAGGCTAGTTCATACTCAGAATGCTGTATGTTTTTATTTCCACACCAGAAGTTAAGAGGGACTAGGAAAACTGGGTCCTATCCCAAAGTTTCCCACCCATTAAGTAGCGTGATCTTGAGTTGCCCCTCTTAATGCAGGAATCAAAAGGAAGACCAACTCCTGTGAGGTAGAAAAGATATAGAAAAATGGGATTTGATTGGATTGTGAATGACTAAAGGAATCTATACAAATGTTGGAGAGAGTCAGAAATACTTAAGAAGTAATACCTACTAGACAGAAAGAAGGAAATTAAATTATTTCTTCATCTTTACAGTTCTCACCCTCCAAATGAGAAAGAATTGTTAGGAAAACAGTTAAAGAAGCATGGTCGTTTAAATTGATCTACGTAATGAAAAGAGAAAGGGTACTGAGAAGGTTAGGTGAACATTTTTTGCCTAAGGCAGCTGCTGAATACACGAGATTTGTGTGTGTGTGCGTAAGCATATATGTGCTACTGTGTCTATGTCTGCATATATACCTGAATACATTTGTAGAGAGAGTTCAATAAATAGATCATAAATATATCAGATACATATTCAGAGTGGATATCATAGACACATATATATATCCATATATTACATGTTTAGAAAGAGAAAGAATAGAGAATACAAATTTCAAGAAGTTTGAATTACTTTATAAAGGGATCAACTTTATACATTTTTGTGTAAGCTTTATTAAAAATAGAATTATTTAATTACTTTTTAAATATTTTCAGTATTGAATTGTCCTTTCCAGTATTTTTTTTGCATGTCTGTGACTCCATACCAGGACCTATACCATGAGGTTATAATGGCTTACATATTTAGGGATATTTAAAACTCAATAAAACTTTAAAATCAGAAGAATGCTAGGTCAAGAGACTACCTTACTATGATTTAATGTTTTATTTGTTTAGATCCCACACTTTTGGTGACATGAATTCAGCAATGTATCTAAGTAGTCATTCTCAAGTTAATTCACATCACAACCCATATAAACCGAAGTGAACTCTTCTGGCACTTTTTCATAACTGATATCTTTATTATCAATTGACTCTTTTTGAGAACAATGTATGGAAATTTGGATTAAAAAGCATGTTGTGGAATTTAGGTAAATGCAGACTGAGGTTACATCATGTTTGAAAAGATACCGTGATATTTAATGACACTACATAGACTGATGATACTCTCCAGGATTTTAATCTGAAACCTGTATATTTTTACCTAATACATGACAATGGATGGCTTTGTCTGGGTTTTAGCCTCATGTTCTGAAAATTTGTTTTCTCACAGGCATGTTAACTGTGTCAAAGATCAAGGTATTTATTATATTAGTAATGTTTTCACTATCAAGAACTAAACATTATCAAAACAAGCAAAAAAAAAAAAGAAAATTCCTATCAGTGTATCATAATTAAAACTAGGTTATATTCTGGAGCATATAGATATCTACATCCAAGTAACTATATTCCTCACATCTTCATCACATTTACTTTTTCTTTTCAATATATGGTTTTTCTTTTTTATTTATGATAGTCATACATAGAGAGAGAGACAGAGAGAGAGAGAGGCAGAGACACAGGCAGAGGGAGAAGCAGGCTCCATGCACCGGGAGCCTGACGTGGGATTCGATCCCGGGTCTCCAGGATCGCGCCCTGGGCCAAAGGCAGGCGCCCAACTGCTGCGCCACTCAGGGATCCCAATATATGGTTTTTCATTTAAAAATCCTGGGAATGTATATTCCAGTATTCAAGGGAATATAGTTCCTTGTACTTATAGATGCATTTCCAGCGAATTTGCTTTTTACTTATGCCAGGGTGAATCCTAGTTTCTCTATCAGTCCCACCTCAGGCTCTCTGCATGGAGCCTGCTTCTCCCTCTGCTTGCGACTCTGCCTTTATCTCTCTCTTTCTCTCTCTCTCTGTGTCTCTCATGAATAAATAAATAAAATCTTTAAAAAAAAGAAAGACACAAAGATCTCCAGAAAACAGTTTGTCTAGCAACCCCCTGGTGAGATCCCTGTTATTCACTCTAGGGTTAAGTTAATATGGCTGTCTATGGAAATGAAAGATTAATTAGAGGAGGTATTTATGAATTCATTAAAAGCTTACCTCAAATTTTTTGTCTATTAATTGTTTTATCCATGGCCTTCCTAGAATGAAATTTGGTATGAGAATGGGTAAAACTGACAAAGGCCTTGGTAACAGAACACTCACCACCTTCAAAGATCACTCCTCAAAGTGACCTGAGCAAGGTCAGCATTGCTGAGGTGGAGAAATTCTGGGTAAAAGAGAAACATTTACTGAGGAAAGAAAGAGGGATAATTGAAAGGGAATGGAGCAAGGTTGAAGGTGAAACATCTAACAGATTTAGATTCTTGGTAACAAAGAATACACATGACATGAACTTGTGTGAATGGTGCCTTTGACTGACTTGTTTGCGGGAGTCGAGGGCCCCTGGGGGTCTGGAGATACTTGGCCATCGATGTGGCAAACAGATGTTTCCCTTCCCACTTACATAGCACATGCCAGAGCTCAGGGCCACTCTGCCGTGTACCCTTGGGAAGAACAACACACGAAGATTATTCATTTTTCCTTCTCCTTCTCCAAAGAAAATAAGATAAATAGAGGAATAGATCAGTAAATGAATAGATGCTTAACTTGAGGTACTGCTGGTTTCACTCATCATGGATTCTTTCTGTGTGTTATTTTCCTGTCCTCTACTCCCAAAACAATGTCATACCTCAAGCAGTTAGATTTCGTTCAGCATGATGAGTTAGTTGTCTTGCACAACTCTTCCGAGTATCAGTGCAGAGCATGTAACCAGGCACAGAGCCGGCAGTCTTGCACCATTTATGGGGGCTTGTTTGTCAAAGTTCACAGCTTAGCAACATTTACTGCTCCTCTAACTTTCTCTGCAGTGTTATGGTTGTAATTATTTGGTGTTATTCTGGGAGTTAATTGCCAGGAAACAAAATTAAGGGAGCATGTCTGATCCTTTCCCTCCTCTGAGACTACTGAAAAAAGAATTGAAAAGAGGTGAGCCTTAATATCAATCCAGCATGGACCATTTCTCTTGTCATTGGTCTCATTGAAGGAGCTCACTTCAGGAGAGTCACAAAGAGGTCAGAAGATTTTAAACTGCCAACTTAGATCTGCATTACAACTTCCAAAGACTTTTCAACAATTTGGTATGGATATGCCGAAAGCCTAGCTCATTTCTCTATCATGAGATTGCAAAATGAAATCCTGGTTTTCATTGTGCTAATAGAATAGCTCTTGGAGAAAGATTTCAATGAGGCATTTTAGTAGTGATCATCTTTAAAAGTATTATATATTAAATTATTAGAAAAAGGATTTAAATCATTTGAGATAATTGAATGACATCATTGATAAAATTTAATCAGGTGGTGACTTAGGCTGAAGAATGTGCAAAATATATTTTTGGATCGTTAAGCCTAAAAGAGGATCACCTCAAACAAGACATTAAATTCGGAAGGGTTTATGTCATCACTAGTATATCCATCATTGTGGGGTTACTCAGAGTTTACTGAGAAACAGGAAAAGTGCTGCATCAGCTCATTTTCCCCTTAAGACAGAGAATTGTTTTGTTCTTGTAGCAATCTCTTAGTAATGCCTGGATGTTTTTCCTTGACCTCACTGTCAACTTGACCTCACTGTCAACAACAGAAGGTGCCTCTCAGCTACTCAGTAGTGGTAGGATCCTCTTGCCCATAGCTTCATATCTTCCTCCCTCAGCTTCATATCTGTCATGGCCTGAGCTTCTCTTAATAACAGAATGTTCATTTCACATTCAAACAATTAGAGAGGAAACTATTTGTCTTAATTGCTGAGCCTCCAACAGATGTTTTGTTAATAGTGGTAAGACACCCTCATCTAAACTATTGCTTTAAGATGGGAAAACACTGCCTGGTGGTAACATTTGAATTGTTATAATTTGGAAACGTTCACATTCTACCTTGAAGGGCAAATGCACTTAAAATTAAGGCATCATTATATTTATATTTAATAATATCCCATGAATGCACAATTGATTTGTACGTTCCTAGAATTTGTGCACATGTCAAGTCATACTATAGGAATAATTCTGTTAAGATATGATGTAAAAGTATTGACTTTTTGGAGGAACGGATTTTTTTTTAAACTTCATATTATATGTGAACATACAAATTTATATTTGTATAAATACTGATTACTGTAGAATTTACTTTGGATAAAAATATACTGACATGAGATTGAAGAGTATCCAGAAGAGACAGTAGCAGCTATAAGGTAAGTTTAAGGAAGATGAAATCAAATAATAGTCAAAATCTACTTCAGAACAAATTACTAGGACATAGACATATAATTATCATAAAAGAATCCACCAGGAAGATGTAATAATTCTAAATGTGTAAGCGCCAACAACACAGACTAGAAATGTAGGAAGAGAAAAATCGTAGATAACCCAGAAGTAGACCAACACAAATATACCTAACTGATTTTTGACAAAGGTGCAAAAGCAATTCATTATAAGAAAGATAGTCTTTTCAATAAGTGGTGCTCAAGTAGTTGGGCATCTAACATTATAAATTTTAGGTTAAAAAATAGGAGAAAATCTCCAGAATCTAAGACTATGTAAAGAGCTCTTAGATTTAATGTCAAAAGCATGACTCAAAAAAGGAGAAAAAAAAAAAAGAAACTTCAAAAAAAAAAAATTGCTCTCAAGAAAGACCCAGTGAAGAGGTTGAAAATAGAAGGTGCAGTGGGAGAAAGTATTTGAATACCATACATGTGAGATCTTTATCAGATCTCAAAACTCAGGAGGAGAAACCTGAGTACTTCATTTAGAAAAAGGGCAAAAATCAAGGACAAACATATCACTTAAGAGGATATACAGATAACAAGGACATGGAAAGTTGTTTAACATCATAAGCCATTTAGGACATGCAAACTAAAACCAAAATGGTATATATCCTTACGCAAATACTAGAATCGCTAAAGTGAAAATAGCAACAATGCCAAATGCTTAGATAAATGCAGAGATAACTGTGGATATTTGGGAGAATGGAAAGTCCATTGCTGCATGGATTTTGTAATAAAATGTGCATCATTATCACATTGTAAATATTTTGATATGCCAGACATGTGACACAGATTAGTTTCATGAATCACATTTGTGTGACTTGAGTTGGTTGATTGGGCCAACCAGGATACCATAAACTGTAAAAGTGTCTGCTGTGGTAAGACGTTGCTGATAATACTGAGACAAAGCCTAAAGTATGATGTGGTAAATCTGCTGAGATCAGATAAGAGCAGAACCTCATGCAGGGCAGCCTTCCTCAGTGTGAGACAAAGGGGTCAACCATTTCCAGAAGTCAAGAGTCTGGCGTAGAGCAGTATCTCTGCATCAAAAATAGTCTATGGTAGAGGATGTGTTGCTGTGCTCAGGGAGAAATGGTAGTATTTTGTTTGATGCAGGCTGAAACAGCAGCTTGAGTTCAGTTGGTTTCATCAGATAAAGGGCATTTAACTTGGGCATTTGCATGAAGAATCCAGATGGTTTGATCAGGAGCTGTGATTAGTTTCTGCAGTTCATGGCCCCAATGAGTAGAGTGTTAATTTGCCAGTCTGTAGTTTTCCAAGTGGCAGACCAAACACTAGAGTACTGACAGGTACCCAAGCTTCAATGAAATTATATCAAGTTTCATCAAGGTGAGTAAAGGCCAGAGTTATGAAAATGTTTTGAGTTGTGTCCATTGGACAGAGTGACCGTACCATTTTCTGTTCTTTACTACTAGCATTGAGGTTGAACAAATGCTGAAGCCCAGTAGATGCCTTTAGTTTTTGGCTTAGCTAAACCATCTATGGACCAGGCCCAGACATTGAGGGCATCCTGTAGGAATCAAGAGCCCCATGAACAAAAACGGCTTTCTGTAAGACAGTGGTGTGGGGAATTAAATTGCTCCCAAAGTGCTTGTTGCCACTTGTCAAGTAAAGTGGAGATATGGGGGGCAATGCCAGGCCAGTTGCACTGTTGAATATAACATTTCTATTTAAAAAGTGAGGCTTATTGGGTCCTTCCCTACCTCATTAGTTGTTAAGTCCAAGTTAACCTAAGTTAGACAGCATTCAGTTTCAACAAGAACCCAAGGGGAGTCCAATAATTGCTTTCTTTTTTTAAAAGATTTTATTTATTTATTCATGAGACAGAGAGAAAAAGAGAGGGAAGAGAGAGAGGCAGAGACACAGGCAGAGGGAGAAGCAGGCTCCATGCAGGGAGCTGGACGTGGGACTCAATCCCGGGTCTCCAGGATCAGGCCCTGGGCTGAAGGTGGCACTAAACCACTGAGCCATCCGGGCTGCCCCCAATAATTGCTTTCAAAGGGAGTAATCCTGACCATCCTGTCATGGATGGGATGAGGCTGATACCCGGGGGCTGCCTCTACATTGAGGCTTCTCTCTTTGACAAATGCCCAGTTGACAGAGTCATCAGTCAAAGAAGTCATTAGTGCTCTATGGAGGCATAAAGACAGAGACTGTACCATACATAGTTTCCTGGATCACTTCCAACGCAGACTGTTGCTTTGTGTTCACACAAAGGATGCATTGTCCAATATGAAAAGCAAGAAGAATGTTTTTGTTTTTGTTTTTAGAGAGAGAGAGAGAGCATGCACACACACATATTGGAGGGGAGGAGGAGGGACAGAGGTACCAAGTGTTTTGAATCCATTCACTTAGTCTGAAGACATTTAATTTGTCAGGCAGGTCTGAAATTTCTCAGGGTTTATTAATGCCCTTGCACATGGGATTGTGATACCGTCACAGTCAGGGATGTTGCGACTGATGATTCTGATTTGCTAACCAGCAAGATGTCATGTATGTAGTGAAAGCTTTGGGCATAAACTTTGAACATCAGAGGTTAGAGGCATTCATACTAGTTGCTGACCAACCATCAATTGCAAATGAAAGGAGGATTTAGGGAAATCCTATAAATCCTCCTTTATGATTTATATATTGTGTTTTCCCAGGCTCTTCTTGATCTGAAGACTCTCCCCTGGCACTTACGTGCTGGGGAAGAATATGCATATACATCAATTCTTACCCTACTTTTAAGTGGAGAAATAACATTACATTTAATTGGCCCAAACCATCCCACCACAAGGTCACGTTAGCTTCTCTTCCCCACCTCACTCAAACCCTATTAGTTAAATATGGGTGTCTTTTTCTTCCATGGTCTGAAGAAGATTGTGATTTGGGCACACATATCTATCAAAGCCATAAGAGTTTGATTCTCTTCCCCCTCAAATCGCCCAGCATAGTTAGAAGGAGATATATGGCTTTTGATCTCTCTTAGAGTAATGGAGATATTAGCCCCTCCTTTAGACAGCTGTATTCCACTTAAAATAGCTTAGATAATGGTGAATGGCGTGGGAGGCATTAGGGACACATAGAAAGTGGCACCACTTCATTAAACAAGCCTTCCCATTTTGTTTTGAGCCTCATGGTGGCAACTCGTGGTTAACCAAACAAACTTCCAGTAGGCTTGCCTAGTGGTTTATATTGGACAGTAAGAGCTGCCTAGCTGATACTATCTCTTTTGGACTTAGAAACCTCTTAAAAGTCCTTTGTGCCTTCTGGCTAAGTTGGTCTTGGATCACATAGGGTGACTTTTTTTGAGGAGTCCTCCTTAATCCAAAGCGTCTCTTGCCCCATTATGAAGATAGCATTGCTTAAGTTCTCTCTGCAAGTGAGAGAAAATTTCCAGGATGTGAAGGATAATTTCAATAATTCATCTAAATTTTTTGTGTGTCAGTTTCTATTTTATAATGGGTTGCCTTTATCAGTACTGAAAATTCAATCTGGAGCAGTAAGAGTTTTTTTTTTTTAATTTTTATTTATTTATGATAGTCACAGAGAGAGAGAGAGGCAGAGACACAGGCAGAGGGAGAAGCAGGCTCCATGCACCGGAAGCCCGATGTGGGATTCGATCCGGGTCTCCAGGATCGCGCCCTGGGCCAAAGGCAGGCGCCAAACCGCTGCGCCACCCAGGGATCCCAGTAAGAGTTTTTGAATATTAATTAGTGCCTGGACAACGTTTCCCACAAAAGTTTGTCTGTCTCAGGGAAGTCTTCTAGATAGGGACAAAGCTGCCTTACAGCAAGACCTGCTGCCAAAAGCTTTGAGACTGTTTACTGTCTTCTCTGAATATATCTAAGATTGCTATGATAGACATCATAGATACAGGAGCTATAAGACAACCCAGCTATTTCTATTCCATTCCATTCCAATGTTTCCAGGTGTTATGTGCATCTCCTACTGATTTCACTAGTGACCCATACAGACTTCTGATGATTTACTTGGTTTATGCTCATAATTGTGATTTTTTTTTCCATTTTATGCTTGGTGTGGAAGCATATCTTTGTAACAATTGTCCAAAAGGAAGAACCTTCTGCCAATCTAGGACATCTCTTAAGGTTAGTTATTACAACTGCTGATGAGATAACACTTTTTCCCTGGCTGCCAGAGGGCTTAAGTACTTCACATTAATTCACATAGTCTCAGGAAATTTAAACCGGATAGCAGGTCTCTGAATTTTGCCTGGGTTTATTAGCCAACAGTGCAGATTAGCTAGGAAGTTCTCCACCCAGAGGGGTGTTAACCATACTTTGGGCAGCCCTCTTCTACTCTGTCTGTAACCACCTCCCTAGTTAGTATCCCTCATTTAATTGGCAATAAAGTAAAAAACAAAACAAAAAAAAAAAAACATTTACTTACCACTAGACTACACAATTTTGTCAAAATGTTTAGTACTGATTCCCAGGGACTTCCCTTAGATCTCATTAATTGGCCCACAAGACCCTTATATTTCCTTTTTCAAAAAAGCCTTGTCTCTAATATCCCATCTTCATCATTAAATCTGTCCAGAAAATTGAACAGTGTATGATTTTATTCCTTTGAGCACACAGTATTCTCTAGTTTCATGGATGCTGATAGAAGACACAAAACCCAGGTCAGAGAAGAATGATGACTCACAGCCATAACAGTAGCGAGAGTATCAGCATGTTTGTGCCAATTCCTTGAGCCCAAGTTCACATGGCAAATAAGACAAGGACCAGAGGATGCTTGCACAAAAATACATTACAGGAGAAGAACTCAGGTTCAGGATTTCACATCTTTTATAAATAGCATAAGCATGACTGCCCTTAGCTCTGGAGGGAGAGATTATCTTTTATGATACTAGAGTGTAAGAATATCTACCTTTTGCTATAGAAGGGCATACTCAGTCTGATTCCAAAGACTGTTTGCTGTCCAAACAACCTTGTAGAAATAGTCTGGAACAAAGAGCAGTCAGTGCCTGGCTTGCAAGACTTGCAGCAATGTAGAAGACCCATGAAGAACTGCCTTCCAACATTGAATAATTCAATTAAGAACCAATTCAAGTGAATTTGGTAAGACTAAATTATGTTTCTGATGGAAGTAATCAGCAGATTTTAAGTCCTCCTTTTAACAAAATGTATGTTTGATCACCTTACATTGTCTCCTACCAGCTTCTAGGCTTCCACAGTAGCTCAAATCCTTTTTTGGTTCCATAGACACATTTTGTCTCCAGATTCACCAGCTTCCACTTGGGGTCCACAACTCTTGCAGAAGGGTGTTTGAGAGCCTGGAGTTTTTAAAATTTGAATTTGAATGGCCCCAGTATTTGGGGAACTCTTAATGGTAAAATATCAAATTTTAGAAATCTACATAGCAAAGGCAGGCTGTATGTGCTCACTAATAACACTTCAAAAGTCAAGGAAATGGAATACTTGGTTTAAATGCAAATGATAGTGGAAAAAGAACATTTTATAAAAACACTGTCTAGCCCATACTGTGGCATATACATAAAGTCACTCTTCTAATTGGTTAATCAGATTGTATTCTCTGTGAAAATCTGTTCCACTAAAATGATGATATATGACAGGAAATGTCTCTTTAAGATGCTTATGCTTAATATGACTCAAAGCCTTAAATTCTCAATTTGAGAGAGAACAGTATAGTTAGGCCTCATGCCCCATTTCCTCTTTCATTAATTTTTGCTAAAGGGGGTTTCTGACATGAAGGAGAGAAGTCCTAGGGCTGTGTACAATGCTTTGCCCATATTGTAATACAAAACTGCCAGATGCTTCTCCTCCAAAGCAGGGGATGAAGGTCAATGGTAAGAGTGCTTGTTGTGAAGCATTTTTACTGACTGCATTATACCTGCCATGTCAGCAGTACCCAGACTCACCTCTGAGGTTCAGCAGAGGAAGGATAAAAAAGAAGAATTTCAGGTGGTAATTTAGTGCAAAAGAACAGCACTCAGGGAATAATGGTGGTGCTGAGAACTTTTTGTGCCCTTATAAAAGGTCATTGCATGAGGAGTATCTGTTTCTTTCTCTTTCTCTCTTTCTTTCTCTCTCTCTTTTTCAGTATTCCTCTAGAAGGAATAAAAGGTGTGTTTTAGATGCAAGATACATTTTTCTCCTTTTATTATTCTTTTTGACACCTCTGAATATCCTATATTCTCTTTAGCTAATTCAGGAAACTTGATTCCTTGATGTTAAAGAAATATAGAGAATGTGTGTGTGTATTTGTGTGTGTGTGTGTGTGTGTGTGTGTGTGTTGTGTGAGTCTACGTATGAATACATGTGTGTTTTTATGGATAAATCTGTATGTGTAGTTGTGATTTGAAATTTTGGGATCCCTTGGGACTTTGATTTATCAGCATTTTTTGTTTACAGTGATTGGAATTCTGGCAATTATATTTCCTTTTTTTTTTTTTTTTTTGTTGTTGTTGCATGGCTCTGGAATCTTCTTTGACCTTCATTGCCTTCATTGCCCTGCTCTCTGTGGTTTTATGGCCTGGATTTTGCTGAGATTGAGAGAATGGACATAAATTATGAAGGAGAGGATGTGCTTGGAGCTAGAGAAACAATTAAAGCAAGTTTAGTAAGATTAAATAATGCTTGAGGTAGAGCAACATTTACTTAATTAATATACAACTATACTGAACATACCATATATAATCTTCACTAAGTTCTTTAAAATCTGTCTTTCTGCATATTTGTGTGACTGCACAAATGGCATAATAAGACTAGAATCTTTATTGGTATAAATGCTCACTGTCATCTCATGTGCATAACATAACCACCAAATTATGGAAGGCTGCAATGACAGGGCACACCACAGGAGTCTGAACCAGGATTGGGCCCAGGAACTGAGCCAAAGGATCATTAAGAAGGACAAAAGTCCAGCAAAATCCAGAGATGGAAATCAGGTAAAAGAAGCAGGCTTATAAAATAGATGTTAGACTGCCAAGCTGAGTTCTTAGCACATAAAGAGAAATGGGGGCTGAGCACAGGCATCAAGCAGGGTTCAAGCTTGAGCTTTGCTCAAAAAACGGAGCAAAGAACAACAAAGCCTTTTTGTTTTGTATTTTTATAAAGACTAAACTAATCTACTTTCCAGGGTGAGGAGTCCATGCAAATGAAGGAGTTCTCTGAGTATTTCTTTGAATAAAAAAAATAAATCATGGTTTTCAAAGTGTTACAAAGAGGCTATCACTTTTTTTATTATTATTATTATGATAGTCACACAGAGAGAGAGGCAGAGACAGAGGCAGAGGGAGAAGCAGGCTCCATGCACCGGGAGCCCGACGTGGGATTCGATCCCGGGTCTCCAGGATCACGCCCTGGGCCAAAGGCAGGCGCTAAACCGCTGCACCACAGTTTTTATGCTATTTAAGTTTTCAAAACTGGAACTCATTCACAGCTGCTTAAGTCCCATCATTTATGGGTAAAGAACATATTTTCAGGTAGGGTCTGACATATCAAGGCTACCAAATGTTCTTGGTGGTTTATGATTTTCAACTATTAGAACCAGTTATGAAGAAATGCAACGCTTAATTTTGTTGTTACTCATACAGCTATAAATAAAAAAGAATTACAAGAAAAACTAAATAAAACAGGAAGCATATTTAGACCATGTGGCAGGTTGGGTTTTTTAATTACAGGTTCTGAGATGTTAGTCAGGGATCAGTTCCTTTGAAAGGAAGAAAAGAAAGCAATATTTGTAAAGAAACTTCCATAGGATTAGTATGTCTTCACATGAGGTGGCTCTCTACAGCTAAGGCACACACTCATGTTGCTGTCTGTTGACCAGGTAACCCACAGATAGGTTAAAGTCCTAACCTACTAATTATAAGATAAAACCCAATAAAAACATATGAACAGATACTTCACAAATGAAAAATGCAAGAATGTCCAGTAATAACGATTATATTCATTATTATAATAGAGAATATAATATTTGCATGCATCATTATTCATTAAGAAAATGTAAATTCAAACCGCACACACAAAAATCACTATATAGCTCCCTAGATGACTAATACTACAAAATAATGAGATTTTCCAAGAGCTGGAGAAAATGTGGCTGAGAAAGAATGTTCGTATATGGCTAATAAGATTTGTAATGCTACAACTATTTTGGAAAAGTTTGACAGTTACATGGAAAGTTAAAAAACAAGACTACCATATAGTCCAACAATCCTACTTTTTAGTGCTTACCCAAGAGAAATAAAAATATAGCCACACATATATATGTGTAAATGTTTGTAGTTGCTTTGTTTGTAGTGGCCTAATACTAGAGCTCTGTAAACATCACCCAAATTTGTCAAGAGATGAATGGAATATGAATCATCAATGTAAAGAGGCAAAAATTGATACATATAGTTTCAAAAACATGATGCTGAGCCAAGTGAAAGAATACGTATTGTGTGATTCCATTTATATGAAACTCCGGAAAAATCTATAGTGACAAATCTGACCGATGCTTTCTTGAAGTTGAGGATTAAAAAAGAAATTGACTAGAAAGGAGTATAGGACAATACTCTGAGCAAAAGGAAATCTTCTATTTCATGATTTTGTTAATAAAAACATTTGTTTTGGTTATAGTTTATCAAACTGTAGATAAAACAGGTATTTTATGTAAATTATTCTTTAATAAATTTATTTGAAATAATCTTATTTGGTATTTTTAACATCTTTACTGAGATGCTATTTACATACTATAATTTCCACATATTTAAAATGTACAATTAAACTTGTGATTAGGGCAGCCCGGGTGGCTCAGCGGTTTGGCGCCGCCTTCAGCCCAGGGCCTGATCCTGGAGACCTAGGATGGAGCCCCACTTCTGGCTCCCTGCATAGAGCCTGCTTCTCCCTCTGCCTGTGTCTCTGCCTCCCTCTCTCTCTGTGTCTCTCATGAATAAATAAATAAAATCTTAAAAAAAAAAGCTATAAACTAAAAAAAATAAACTTGTGATTAGCAAGATTTGGTTAGGTTGGAGATCTTAGGAAGAACTATTTAAGAGTAGAAGTCAAAGAAAACTATGGATTTTTTTTTTGAATCATTAGTTCAAAGGTTATTTTGAAGTAGAAAAAAATTACAGCAAAAAAGTCCGTAGAAGTTATGTCATTTGCCCTCCAAGGAATCAATGCATTTCTTCAACATATTTCCCTGTGGTAAAAGATGGGAGGTCTAAAACGCCAAAAGAGTAAACAAGATTTCTTCCCTTCTTCCCTTGTCTGGTCCACAGTATTTCAAGAGGTAAATACTCAGTGATTTTGGGAAGGGGTGTCATCTAAAGGACCTCGTCCCAGCCACAAAGAAGGAAAGTTCTACATGCTGTTGAACTTGCCTTCAATAACGTGGTTTTCTGCTTGAATGAACTCGATTTACTAGATTTTTTTTCATAAACTTTTTTTTTTTCTTTTGGCTAGTCAAGGAATTCTGTGCCTGCTGCTATTGGCTCAACACTGTTTATTGACATATGAACCATAATGAGCAATTGCTATTCTCTCAGGATATGTGGATAAAAAAAAATGATTTCTGTAATCAAAAGGTTGAAGACGCGGGAAATTCTTTTCACTTAGAGGACTAGAGAGCCAGTCTGTAAGAAAATCAATTATTTTCAAATAAATGCAAGATAAAGTTTGGCATTGCTATCCCATTTGGAGAGATAAGTGAGGTTTGTCTTTAAAGCTACGCAGGTCACCCCTCTGTTCTAGAATTGTCCCACCAGAGGGATAAACATTCTTTGACTTATAATATTATTTGAGATGTCAATTGGATCAAACTTTTGTGTATTAGGTTTTTTTTTGTTTTGTTTTGTTTTGCAATTTTAATATGCTTTTTTATGTAGTTAGAAATAGGGCAGTAGATAATTTCTCTTGTTTAGTGATTAGTATTTATCTCCTTGAAATTTTAACACTTCCATCTACAGGACCATTCCAATCCTGTTTAATTTTGTGTTACTGCCTATGAATATAAAAAGAAACATATATTTAGGAACATATTATATATAGTCTCAATCTCTAAAGAATACTGCTTCTGGATTAGTTGATTCAAGACTCTTTTCTTTGTATAGGTTTTATTCCTGGTCCGGTGCCAGGCACATTTGTAAATATTGAACATAAGTAAGATTTCCCTAAAATATTTCTCTATGGTATCTAATACATTCTGAAACTATGGTATGACATGTAATAATTTAGTCCTTTTCCAAATCCCTAGGGCCCTATGCGGAAAAAGGATAGTATTCTGGGAATAGGAATGCTGTTTGAAAAAAGATTAGTAAAACCCATGGTATAGATACACCTTTAACAATGAGATCAGTTTGGAGATTTGTTGATATATAGTCAGAAAAAAAATATCCTCACCCCCTTGAAAGAAGATCTCTGAAACCTGCCCAATTCATACAGACTTTAGGAAGGTTTTCATTAATGAGAATTAGTAGTCTTTTGTTTTCTTTGGGAAAACTGAATGCTGACTGCATGAAATAAATAACATGCTATTAGGGGCCTTCTAGATGTAACTTCTACAGATTTAGGGACTTCAGGGATTCTCTTGTTGGAGTCATTTGTCTTTGATCTCTGAGGCATTTTTTTTCTGTACCTTCCTCAGATTACTTCATGTGCTCTTCCTGAGGATTTCTCAGATTTCAACAGGCATTGTCTGTGACAACTAGGAGATTTAAATAAAATGTGCATTTGCACTGGACTTGGGGAGGGATTCAGATTGAAATTCAGTAGATCTAGACTAGACACTGGAGCTCCAATTTGCATCTTTAATAAGCAACTCTTCTAATTCTGACCAAGGTGGTTAAAGACTACTTTTGAGAAGCAGAGTTTTGGCTTATGTTGGGTCTTTCCAATTAGATTGTTGGGTTCTTAAGAGTTCTGTATAAAGAACTCAGGCAGGGGATCCCTGGGTGGCTCAGCGGTTTGGCGCCTGCCTTTGGCCCAGGGCGCGATCCTGCAGTCCCGGGATGGAGTCCCACATCGGGCTCCTGGCATGGAATCTGCTTCTCCCTCCTCCTGTGTCTCTGCCTCTCTCTCTGTCTATCATGAATAAATAAATAAATCTTAAAAAAAAAAAAAAAAAGAACTCAGGCACTGTGCATGGTTGGCATTGAGAATACATTTCTTAAATAAATTACTGCTGAATCTAACTTTGCCAGTAGCTTCATTTGGTGCCTATTCATGCACTGTGGAGTCCTTTTAGTTGAGTATCTTTTAGTTGAGTATCTCAAACTGTCCTTCCTTCTTCTTTATGTTTTCCTATTCGTATCTTTATTTTTTCCCCATCTGTATCAAGCTATTTATTTATTTTTCTTTCTTCTTTATTTTCTTATATTTTCTCCTCTCTCTGTATTCCTACAGCATGAACTCATTTTACCTGGGCTAGTCTTTTAAATGATAATCTCTTTCATGGATTCCCAGTTTCAAACTAGATTCTTAGAAATGCTTATTTTTAATTGGTTATCAGTTGCAGCATGGGTTTAATTGTTGCTTCAAATGGAAAACACAGCATGTGCTTCCGCCCAGCACTTGTTCAGAATTACATCACTATTTTGGTGGGTAAAGTGGTAAAAATAAACCCTTTCTGTGCTGTATTTCTCTGGGATATTTATTGTTGTCTGGATATTTGTTGGTGTTAATTGAAA
This sequence comes from Nyctereutes procyonoides, assembly GCF_905146905.1. NCBI lineage: Eukaryota > Metazoa > Chordata > Mammalia > Carnivora > Canidae > Nyctereutes > Nyctereutes procyonoides. The sequence continues at coordinate 27,521,889 of NW_026575136.1, forward strand.
TGTGGAGTAAGGGCTTACAAAAATAAGCAAAAAGTAGTATAAGAACAAAATGTGTATAATTTCAAAAATGTGTATAATGTACCTACATTACAGATAGATGGATTGGGCATTAAAAATACATATAAGAACTTAAAATTAAAAAAAAAAGAACTTAAAATTAGTGATTTCAGTTTTTTTTTTTTCAGGACTATATTTTGAGAATGAGAAGTATTTGATTCATCTGAAAAGTTGAATTTTTCTTCAAGTCTTCTGTGAACAAGAGTTACTTTCCAGCAGTTTCCCATTGAAATGAGCTAAAATGCTGATCCAATGCTATGCCTTTTCTCAGATTTTTGAAAACTGAGAAACTTTAGAAATAATAGCTTATTCTATAGCCAAGTTCTATATGGTTATTGTAGATTTATCACTCAGGAGTCACTCTGTTTTCTATGTCATCTTCAAGTTCAGAGCAGTTACTTAGGGAGATGGTTTCTGTCTGATAGATAAGATGCAAAATACTGTAACGCCTATTGAAAATTAAATGGGAGGACAAAGGTAAATTGAATACCCTAGAAATGTGATTAGTTTGTCCATTTAGAAGTTCGTGGATTAGCTCTGGAGGCTCAGGTATTGAATGTAGGTTTTCAAGAATAAGAATGAATTACAATACACTTGATGCAAGTTAAAATAATTATGAACAATGGCATATCATGATAAAGTGAGAAAGCATTGCCTATGAGCTATCTTCTGAAAATACAGCAATACAGTTAATTTAATAGATTTATTTTTTCCACTATCTTAAGAAAAGGTAAAATTCAATAGAATATTATTTTTAACCTATAAAGAAAAATTAAGCAGCAGAATTTAATTCATATTTCTCTGAGCTCATGTGAAATGCCCAGTTATGAGAAATAGGAACTCCATTCTCAAATGCTTTTAAGAAAAAAGATGGATGTTTATTTGTATTATAAATTGTAGATATTATCCTTGAATTCATGCAAAACTTTAAAAAATGTTCTTTTTGAGGTCTGTAAATATTGATGTTATTTGTAGTTAAAATTAAATAAATTGAGAAATGGTCATTGCTGGATGTTCAATCTTTTAGAACCCCGAAGCTAGACAATTTTGTGAGGAATGTTCTAAAACATCCAAATAATATAATAAGTAAATCAATAGGATTTGAATCAGTCATTACACAGATTTGGATGAACATGTAAAATGTGAAAAAGCGAACACCTTTGGCTCTCAAGTTTTGGATGGCTTGCCATTGTTTTCAAGATGACGTCCTAAACTTTTGACAAGACTTTCAAGAAATTTCAATAGCTAAGGGGCACCTGAATGGCTCAGTCAGTTGCATGGTTTTGGCTCAGATCATGATCTTATGGATAATGGGATTGAACCACATAGGCTCTGTACTTAGCAGGGAGTTTGCTTGAATATTCTCTCCTTCTGCCCCCCCCCCACTTGTATGCACACACACTCTCTCTCTTCTCTTTAAAATAAAATAAATCCAAAAAAAAAAGGAATTTCATCAACTTGTACAAAATGTTCATAGTTCTTTTTTTTTGTTGTTGCCCCACTCAAACTAGAAACAACCCAAATGTCTGTCAACAGGATAAACAAATTATGATTAAGAAACCACATAGATGTGTAAAAAATAATTATATTAAGCAAAATATAGAAGAATTAAGAAAAAAGAGTATGCACTGAGTAATTCTAAACATATAAAAGTCTATAGTCTCAGTGAATAGATCAGTGATTGTCTTGGGACAATTCAGTGGAACATTTGGGGAGCAGTGGGAAGAAGGAAATATAAAAGAACACAAGAAATTGAGATGATGGCTTACAGGTCATGTACACTGATGAAACTTATCAAATTATATACTTTAAATACATGCAGTTTATGGCACATCAATTATACCTCAACAAGTTATTAGAACAAAAATTTACTCTTTATCATATACCCTATTAGGAAATTTTGTGTCTAATCTTTATTTTGTATGAATATTACTGAAAGGTATGCACTAGCATGTTCATCTTTAAAATAAAGAAATAAGCTCATACAGATTGCATGACCCACAGAAGGTCACACAACAAACCAATTGTGAATTTGGAGTCAAACTCATGCTTTATAGCTTCCAACCAGAATTCCACTGTGTGGTTGTCTGGTTCCCAGTTTGAGCACCATCTCCTCCTTTGCAGGCTGTTCCTCCCACCTTTTGATTCTTCCCAGCCCAGGCCTCAGGTATCCTGCTGAGAGACAAGCCATTGCAAGTACAGTTGGTCCCAAAATTTGTGAGCCTAACCCAGTGTGGTTTTACACTACTGGTCTTACTGGTCTGCTATGCAGAAATAGATAATTGAGTACTTCTAAATCTAAAGGATAATGACTTTTATACTAGATGGGTTTCCCCTGGATTACCATTGCCTGAATACTAATATCAATTTGAAGACATCAGGTCCTGGCTGGGATAAGATATAGGCTTTATAGGAGAGAGAACACATTAACAAGGAGAAGCCTCTAATTGAAGGGACAAGTCTGCTACTTTTCCATTCTCCCCAGTGACATGTGCCCAGGTGAGTGTGCTCTGCTGGGCACGGGGTGTATGTCTCTATTCTTGTGGACTTGCTCCTCTACTGTTTTACTCTGTTAGTTGGCTAGAACTGCAGTAACAAAGAACCACAAACAAGTGGGCTAAACAATAGAATTTTCTATTTTTTATTTTTATGGTTCTGGAGGCTAGAAGTCCAATGTGTTGATTGGAGTTGGTTCTTTCTGAGGGCTGTGAGGGAAAGCTCTGTTCCAGACCTCTCTTCATGGCTTGTAGGTGACTGTCTTCACCTTGGGTCTTCATATCATCTTTTCTTTGTATGTTTTTGTGTTCAAATTTCCTCTTATAAGGATTCTGGTCAGACTGGATAGGGCCTACCTTAAAGACATCATTTTAATTATCTCTGCCAAGATCCTATCTCCATATATGATCATGGTCACATTCTAGGGCATTGGGGGTTCAGACTTAAACATGCAAATTGGAGATGGAGGACACAATTTAGCTTACACTGTCTATTTTTCCTTCCTTCTTCTTTTTTTAATTGTAAAACATTGCAAAGTATACTTTGTTGCAAGATAGCCTACATTTGAGGGGCATTTTTTTTTTCAATAAGAATTTTAAGGGAAAAAAAAAGAATTTTAAGGAATACCAGATGTCAAACAACTAGGGACATGGAGGTGAATGGAATATTCTATTCCTATTTTCTAAAAGTAGAAAGCTACTTTTCCGTGGGAAGCTGTATTATACTCACACCATTGGACAGTCCTGCCTGTACTAACACCAAACTCAAAAGAAAAGCCATCAGTGTCAAGGAGCCAAATTAAAGCTTCCCAGATCTAGGATTAAGTCAGATTGGAAATGTTTAGGGCTTCCAGCATCAGTGATGAAGCACATGTATGTCCTTATCCCTTGGAGAGGTGGAGGACAGGGTCTAGACATTGATTCCCTTTGGCCCTAACCAAATTGGAACTCTAACATTCTTGGACTCAAGCAAACAGAGACCTGCCCTACAAGCAAGAACACATTTACTGTAGAGCATAAGGATCTCTTTCTTATGTAATCTATCCCTTAACCTCAGCTCTCATTATTGACACTGTTTAGGCTTTGGGTTGCCCTCTATCCTTACAAAAATGACTAAGTAGGACTATCATGAAGGTTTGTGGTATGCACAGCTGCCAACTCTAGAAAGTATCTTTTGAAAGAAACATTATGAGCAAGGGAAGAGTTCCTATGGTGATATATTTAGGTAAGAGGAAAGAAAAAAATTAACTTCTCAAATCATTTCTCTTTGATAGCAGGGATCCAGTAGATTTTTCTATAACCTGGAACTGTATTCAGGTCCATTTATTTGCTTCTCTTTGTGCTCTAATTTGTTTTGGAGACGCAAATGATTTGGGCAGAATTCCCATTAATCGAACAATTGAATGTGGCTGCCAAAGCAGGTTGGAAATCCAGAAAATTACATATTACTCTTATATAGGTCCAGACATGATGTGATGGAAACATGTTACTGATTATTTACCTTGGCAATGAAACAGATATTAAATACTAGAGTTGCTTTTAGTGAACATGGTTTCATTTTAATGGAAATATTTAATATAATTTAATTACATTTTAAAGAATGGATAATATTTCAGCCAGATTAAAATTTTTATTAGATTTTGATACAAGTTAATATAATTTGTTTTGTCTTTTATTTTAAATATATAATTTAAGAAAATATGGGATCCCTGGGTGGCGCAGCGGTTTAGCGCCTTCCTTTGGCCCAGGGCTTGCTCCTGGAGACCCGGGATCAAATCCCACGTCGGGCTCCTGGTGCATGGAGCCTGCTTCTCCCTCTGCCTGTGTCTCTGCCTCTCTCTCTCTCACTGTGTGCCTATCATAAATAAATAAATAAATAAATAAACAAATAAATAAATAAATAAGTAATTTAAGAAAATATTTTGAAGATATGAAATGATTATTTACTTTTTAAGAGTTTATTTACAGTTTTCTGAAAAATAAATAAGCATTACATTTTAATTTTTTATCCTTTCGATCAGTGGTTAGCAAATTTCATCAGTAAAGTACCAGAGAATAACTTATTGTAGACTTCTGGGCCATGCCTTCCTTATTCCCAGCTATTCAGCTCTGCTGTCTTAGTTGGAAAACAGCTACAGTTGATACATAAATGAGTAGGCTTCTCTGCTTCCAATAAAACTTAACTTATGAACACTGAAATTTGAATATCATACAATTTTCATGAAATATTCTTCTTTTGATTCTTTTCAGTCATTTAAAATAAAAAAAAAGTAGTTTAAGGGCTGTGTAAAAACAAATGTCATGGATCAGAGTTGATTGAACCCTTTCCTGGATCATTATTCTCAGTATAATATAAATTATATGAAAACATTGATTATTACAAGAAAATGAATGATTTTGTGGATTGATAAATCAATAAAAATAAACTTTATGGACTAATTATATAGTTGCTCATGAATTAAGTTTGTCTTTCCTTTATTACTTGTCATAGCCAGCTCATCAACAGAACTGAGAAACGTACAAAGTAGATGCATTCAACTTCGACATTTTTTGAAATTTTTGTCAAACAGAAAACATAGCTGTATATGTTTTGTCCATATGAATGCTTATTTGTCAGGGTAAAAAGATAGAACATATTTTATTCAATAGTTTGTTGCTTACTTTATAATTTTTAAAGCTAACAGGCTTTTGAATAAAATATGTCCTGGATATTTTCTCTCCTTAAGTGCCGTTTTACTGTGTTCCCTGTTTGTCCTGACCTAGTGATTCTTTTTCCAGCATTTCTTTCTTGGCCAACCCTGGCCTTTGTATCAGCCCATAGAATTTTTTGTGTACTTCTGTAGCCTCTCTGATAGATTTCTCAAGACTGATTTCTCAGAGCCAAACTTCTTTTTTGCCTTGGTAGGAGTCAGTCTGTTGGTAAGGGTGGTAGAGATAAATGGTGGGAAGGGGGGCTTGTCCTCTAAAATTCTCAGTTAAAGAGAGATATGGGGGGGAGGCGGGGGAGAGAAAGTGCACAATCTCCCTTTTCTCTCCAGCTCTCTGTGCTTTAAACAATAAAGGCTTTCCTTTTACTCACACATGCCCACTGCTGGTCAGCAAGATAGATCTGCTCCATGCTGACATTCATGGACCTAGGCTCAGAAAGCAGTAATACTGTCAGTCATAGTTCCTAATGGAAATCCCTGAAGGCTCTTGCACTGACAGTTAAATGTGTCATCCTTTAAAGGTGCTCTCAAAAAAATAAAAAATAAAAAAATAAAAAAAAATAAAGGTGCTCTCATATATAGCACAGAAGCAACCACATGGCTTGCCCACCCATGAGGGGCTAGGAAGATGGAAAGAATATTTTGAAAACAGCAGTAATAACTATAGCAGATATAAACAAACTAATAAGTACCTAACAGTTTTTCCTTTCAGGATGTCTTAGTCTCCAGGGAGCCCCATCCTTGACTAGGTACAAACATGTGGTATCTTCACTGCTCTTCATAGTCTCCAAAGTTAGGGTGCTTCAGTTGTCTGCGAAATTTGTGTTGGCTGGAGGTTAACCAGGACTGTGAAATTTAAGAAGTGGAAGATATTTGAGGCATGTTGTTTTGTTCATTTTATCTCCTTTTTTGGGAGGAGGGAATGAATGGCATTAGCCATAAACATGGGTTTTTAAATTATGATTGGTCTTTAGTTTAATGTTGCTTATAAATATTTCATTTTTTATGTTACATAATTGAAAATTGTAGCAAAACGTACTTCTGGCTCTACTGAGGGCAGTGAAATTCCATCTGAGTATTTGCAGTATATCTTCAGATGTCTTAATTTAAACGTTATGATTTGCAAAGATTTTTAGTTTATTGCAGCTAATATGGTGTAGCTTTAATGTTTGCAGCTTGGGGTTGATAATAACATAATTCATTTTTTGGTTTATTTATATTCAGGTATTAATTTATTTCTGCTAGTGAGACCCAGGTGTGAACAAAATAGAGTTTTGTTGTTGTTTGCCTTTTGGTTTTGTTTTGTTTTAGTGAGTATTATTTCCTCGATAGCATTTGCTAGCATTATCGTAGCTAAGCATGGTAGTCAAAAGATGTTTTTGATAAAATAAAAAGTGAACGAAGAAACACTTATCACTTCACCCTTTTTTGTAGGAAGGTGAGGAATACAAAGGTCATAATGAAGGGGTAGGGAATGTTGATAAAAAAATGCTCACATCTGCTACTGATATTGCCCCGCATCCATTATAGGTTTAGAAACTAATGAAGCACCCTACATACCTTACCTCAGTTAACCTTCACCGCAGCTCTGTGAAGTAGACATCTATGATATCCACTTCACGAGTGAGGAAGTAGAGGCCAGTGAGGCATACGGTTATCCATGGTCAAAGATTACAAGAGTAGACGCAGACCCAGATGTACCAGACCCCTGAGTTCTGTTTTTTCTGTCCTGTTATTTCCACTCTCAGCATTTCCAGTGATGTTTAACTGAGAAATCTATTTCCTCCCTGCCTGAAACTACAGAGTGAAATAATAAGCTCTACAAAGTGCTCTAGGAGCAGATTCTGGTGGGATAATTGCAAGACCAGTGTCATCAGGGACCCTGGGGCCTTGAGTGTACATTGTTCAAGCTGGTCACTAGCTAGATGACTAGTGCAATCACAGTGGTCAGCACTCCCCGAAGGAAGGATGCTGCTGCTGAGATGTGGATGTTGTGTTCCTGGCACAAAATGGGCTGTTTTGAAGACCAAGGATATGACCTCCTCCCAGTGACTCTCATCACCACAGAATGCAACCCAAGTATCGTAGAGGCCTAGAAGATACAAAATTTGTTTTCAGACAGTAAGGTGGCCAAAGAAAACATAAAGTCTCGCACATTTGTGGAGATGACACATAGGTTATCAGCAGCAGTGATACTATAACAAATGTCCAGGGAACAGGAAGTCAGTGCAGGGACAGAAGTGGCAGGATGGGGCTCAGAACCAAGACTCACAAACAGGGAGCCCCAGGCAACACTGAGGGAACCTCCCTTACCCACCTGGAAGGGCAGACGCAGGTGTCAGAAGGACCAGAAGCAACACTGAGATCTCGATTGGCCATACATGCCTACCAAAGTACCAGCCCCACAGAAATAAGACGTGTGGTTCAACAGACCATACCACAGTATTTGGTCTTATGTAAATCTGTTTAATGAACAGCCAGAAAATGATTTGCTGTTAAGCAATGTTGCAGTAACTGTCACTGGCCTGCATTTGTGCCCTATTGGTTTATAGCATCGTTGCCTCACACCAGGCGAGCATCGGGGGTCTGCTCACTCAGTCGTGGTGGGGGTGGACCATTCCCTCCTAGCAAATACAGAAAATTTGAAGACCTTGATCAGACATTTACATTGAGATATTTGGGTGAAACTGTGATGAGAGAAAAATAAAACCCCTCTTTTGTTGTTGATGAGAAGCTTCCTCTTCTGAAAATTGAAGGTGGGAGGGTAGTTAGGAAGTGAAGGACAAATACGGATTTTCTACAAAGTGGTGCTTATTTTACTGAGAACAGTTTTTTTCTTCTCTCACAAGATATGACAGATAAGAATGTTGACTTTCCTAGAGATGATTTTATAAAATGCCTAAGCGACATTTTTCTTACTCTGTGAATCATGTTTACTTCTGTGCAGAAATAACTATGGAAGATTCTTGGCTCAGAATATTTATTTTCTGAGATGCTCAAATGGGGCAGGTTGCGAAGACCAGGTTGGATTATTCAAGACTGAAGATTCAATTTGCCCCCATGGCTTACACTTTTTCTTGCCTTTTGTCCATTTCAATACTCATTAACACCTACACTAAAGAATAGGAAGGCAAAAGGAGATAAAAGAAAATTCTTCACTTTTAGGTGTTAGTAATCTTTAGAGTTATTAATCTCTCATTAATAATAACTCTGATTAAAACCATGACGAACTTTCCCCTTTGCAGGGAAGCTTATTTTTTTTCCTCTTCTTATCAGACATATTTGTTATCAGACATTTGACAATCACTTTCAGTTGGTTACTGCATCACAAAATTAAAATTGTTTTACAGGTTCATATATCTAATATTATTTATTAATAGGTACATCACACTGATCATTTGTGATCTGTGATTATTTATACTAATTTTTGTCATCATATTATTTTTATGTGTGTTCCAGTTGGTGATTATTTTAGATATTTCTATTTTTCAAAAAAAATGTTCCTTTTGGCTTGCATGCTTTGAAATTCTTTTAACAATTACTAGAAATAATAACACGACTAGTTATTTGACACTGAAACAAAAGTAGAGCTAACCATTCAAAGAAAGATGTTGTGAGCCACAAATAGGTATGTTTTGATCTTAGTCTGAAGTATCTGGACTTGTAAGGAAGAGGTTCTTTTGGCTGAGTTTTATATTTCTGTGGATTAGGAGTTGCCTTTCACAAATGCTTCTGCCCCTTGCCCATTGCCCATTCTAAAATGTGCTATTCTCACTCTTTTAATTAAGTAACATGTGGTAGGAGTGGAATAAAATATGTTGCTGATGATGATTTGGCAAAAATAATTAATAATTTTAATGAATAGTTTTACTGCTAGTGCCAAACACTATGGTTTTTTTTTGCAATGAATGCATTATTTAGTCCTCATGAGTGATATATGAGATTGGTATCATTATTGTTTGCATTTTATAGATGAGACAACTGAAGGTTAAGGAAGGTAATTAATCAAGCTGGTGAGTGGTGGGATCAGAATTTAAACCCAGGCAATGAGATTGCTGAGCACATGCTCTTAGCCACTGTGACAAAGAGCCTGAAATGTATACTGAAGATGGCCAAGGGCATCCTGTGTGGAAGCTGTGACCACAAGAATTAGAATGAGGCTAAGGTACCTAACTTTAATAAGATTGAACACTTTTGTAATAAGCACTGTAGCAGATAGCGTAGAGTCCAGGAATAGCAAAGACTCTAGAAGTATCTAAGCAACATTTTAAGGAGGTGATTCTCTGATTCTACGTGACTGGAGGAAGTAAAATCTTTGGACTAAATGTGTCTAAAGTGGAAAGTGACCTTTCTTCAGGTTACCAGATATTCATGGCCCTTTTGCAGAGAATATTTTCTTTCTGATTGCCTGTTTACCAAGCCATGTTTCATATTCAAATTCATTTCCAAACTGGATATGCCTCAAAATAGAGAGTGAGTATGCAGATCCCTGCTTTTGTATGAAAGTAAATTGACACCATGGCTCATAGATGATCCTATTATTCTTTATGGTGCCGACCACCCCAATGGAACGTATGAAACCAAATTTCTGGATCTGGGCAGAGGTGTTTAGGCTCTGATGCCTGGTGACTCAGTTACAATCCTTCCCATTTGTGAAACCTTGATCCCATAAGGGACCCTATCCACTGGCTTTTGATGTTCCTGCAGGCTCTCGGTATGTACAATAAAACGTGTTTCTACTCTTGCTTAAAAAATTAACAACAACAAAAAATGAGCACTTGGAATGTATGATTTTGGTTTAGATACTTGTTCCAGTGTTGAGTGGGGCTCTGGGGATCATCCAGTGTATCCCTAAGCCTGCTTTCTACCTCAAATTTCAATTTAAGCCTCCTATTGGAATGCCCTTTGCCGACTCTCTTGAAAAAGCTTAATCTTTTCCAACAGAGAAGCTGGCGATATTTTGGTCCAGATCAGATGATATTTTGATCTAGAACAGTGATTCTCAAACTTGGTTATACATTAAAGTAATTCCAGGGAGCTTTTAACAATATTGATACCCAGGTTACATCTCATTCCAATTCAATGCAATCTCTAGGGATAGAACCCAGTGTTTTCAAAACACCTCAGGAATTCCAGTATTTGGCCAAGTGTGAGCAATACTGACCTCGAATGGATGGTAATATGTCTTAAGTTGAATGGTTATTAGTAATAGTTTTCCCTTCTTATATAGTAAAAATTTCAAATTAACCTTCATTATATATTATTGACTCTTATAGAGAGGTTGAAATGTGAAATAAACATAATAAAAAGAGAGCTTTAGTCAGAATTTCTCATCCTCATGTTTTTGTTTGTTTTGCTATTTATTTATTATTTATTAAATTCATTTGCAAATTTGGTTTTGGAAAACAAATCTGAATAGGGCCATAGTAAAGTAAGGGACCTATTCTCTTTTATGTCTCTGGCATATTTGTTCTTTATAATTCTGAAAAAAGCCATAATAGTGACACTCTGTACTACCCTAATGCAAATTTGTGCTGCATTTTCATGACAATTTAGTGAAATGATAGAATGGTTCATGTATGCATGCTTATATACATATATTCCAGTTCTTTATTGCTCTGATGTGTTTTCTGTGCTTTTGATATGATTTTTATAAAATAATCAGGGATCCACTTTGCAAAGCTCTTAGGTAATAATGTTTACATCACTGTGTCGGTGAATGGTAGTAACTTTTAGAGTTATGTGAAAGGGAGGCTCTCTAAATAATGTGAGGATAAGTAATAACTATTTTGATTTTGTTTGTGTTTTGTTAGGGATTAAGATCTTTCTTGAAAAAAAAAATGTTGATGCACACTTTTGTAGGTCTCCTTCTCCTGCTCAATTTAACAAACACGCACATGCACATACATATGCACTCATACAGGCAGTCCTCCAGGACTGATTAAGAGGTCCAAGAAACTCATTCTGGTTGCGTCCAGTTCACCTCCCACAGTGTCTCACTGGATTCTGAGAGCTCAACTCTGAAACACCTCCCCTCAGGGGTCACAGGAACTCTTCATGGGCTGAGCCATGGCCTGTCACACTCGGGTATTTCTTACTTCTCTGCCAGACTCAACAGCGTCACCATCTCTGTCCTTGGTGTGGCCCAGACTGCTCTTTCCTGGCTCTTCTCTTCTCTTTCTCTTGTTCTGGACACATCATGGTCATCAGCATACCCCTCTTTCATGAAAGCTTTTATCCACCTAGTTGGATACAGAAAATTGCTACGTAGAAGACCTAATACTTCCTTTAACCCCAATTACCTCCAAAGCTTCATGCCTGCATTTCCATCAACTTTCTGAAACCAACAGGTACAGAGCCTTTTCAGTCCTCTGTGAGCCACATGTGTCTGAGACTCATTTACTGAGTTGAGCATGAAGCATGTCATTTGCATTGACTAACCCTCTCTGTTGTCATGTGTGCAGGTTCCATTTGCCAGCATGTGGATGTATCAAAATGCAATGGAGAGGAGAGTAATGGGAAAAAATCACGATTCTAGCCCCATCTCCGTTGCCAGCAGTATGTGATGGCATGGTTCTAACCCCTCTCCATTTCATGTATCTTATGTGAAAACGGGTTGATTCGTAAAATGGATAATTGTCATCTTGAACCTACTAATGTGATTTTAGAGAACTGGCGATTATTTTCCTTCTTTGAATTCATTCTTATATTTTCTACCCTATGTAGGCATCTCTCGTTTGTCTTTATAAACAAGTGGGTTCAGGGCAATCCTCCTGTTAGTTTAGCTGCTCCTCGAACTTCCTTTTGTGGCAACATAATTGGTTGAACCTCATACAGAAAGTCATACATGCCAAGAGTTCTTAGAAGTGTTTTGTTTATTTCCTTACTCGAAGAAAAGTGCTCACAAAATTGCCTTCTTTACTGGCTTACCCGGGAGATGCCCCTCATTATGACCAGACTGAGTTGGACCCATGAGGTTTTAGTCGGCTCTTCCAGAACTATTGCCTTTCTGCCAGACCATCCACTGCCCTCTTACGCCTCTTTAATTTGCTAAAATGTTAGCAATTAGCACTGATATACTTAACAAGGTGCCAAGCCAGCCACATCAGCCTTTATAAAAAGAGAAACCCAAATGCTGGAAGATCTTTATTTTTCAACTCTTTCAGTTTCTTTTGCCAAAATTTGCCACAGGGATTTCTGACCAGCATCTTAAACTGCATGTGAAATTATGTAAGTACCCAGATATCCAGATAACAACTAGGAATTACATGTGTACCAGGAAGGAATAATTAATCTTGGAATTTAACAGTTATGCCATATCAGTGTTCCTCAAGTATTAAGAGGAACAAAAAGAATAATTTTATTACTCTGCAAGGAATACATGGCAATGTGCTTTTTATTCTGAAATGATTAAATAACTTCTGCCGATCCCCTTAGGCACGTGGTTACCGACTTCCTAATTATGAACATATTTCTCCCTGGCTAATAGCCAACTCACCACATGATATCCTTCTTCTTTATTTAATATTTAGTGAGCCTCAGTTATGTATAAAGCAATATATTTCTATGAAATTCTCTAGGGTTGCCCCTTTTTGGGCCAATCCCTTTGCTTTGTTTGCAGATCTGCACAGATACATGGTCTTTAAATTAAATGGCCTACACAGGGGCTTTGGGATTTGCTATATTAAAGAAATCCTATTTTTTTTGTTTATTAATTGATAGTTTGGAGAGGAAAAAAAGGCCATCTTGTATTAGGAGAAAAGGAGCTCAGCTGTCATGCCTCAGGTGTTTACTAAACCTTAGCACTAATGGCCAAGCAGACAATATTATTTTAATGGTTTCATAAACCGTGTTAATAAGGAATTCATTACCAAGTAAAACAACAAAACAAAAGAAATATTTCCTGCCTTTCAGTGGACTGACGTCGCTTTAGTGTATGCTGTGGAGAGGAGGTCATTGAACAACAGGCTCATTGTTTTCAGACTCGACACACAGAAATCTCTCCTCTGCTTTGTATGGTTTCACTGATATAAAAAAGATTAGCTTAGGAAGATTAAGTATTGGAGAAATATAGTAATTAAAAACATGATTATATTCCAGGAGAGTACTGAAGAAAGAAAAAATTGGCAAAATTCGTAAACAGTGTAATGGTAATGTAGAATTAAAGGAATTTATCAAGTAACTTTTCAAGGTAATAGTCTGGATCCCTGGATTAAATTTTTGTCTGTTTGTGCTCACCACTTTTCCTACATACTATAGGCTCAACTCCCATTGCTTAGCCCAAGCACATTGATACCCTGCCCCAACTGCAGGAAAAGTCTTATGTTTCAGACGGCAAAGGCTCATATACTTGAGTGGGAAAGGTAAAAGATAATTCTTTTTGCCCAGTTTTACAGTTTATTTAGATAATAAGCCTCCATTCACAAATATAATCTCAGAATGATTGACATCAAGCTCTTAAAAAAAGGAAGAAGAAGAAGAAGAAGAAGAAGAAGAAGAAGAAGAAGAAGAAGAAGAAAACAGAAGAAGGAAATAATACTTATTAAAATCTTGAAGGCTGAACACCCAAATCATTGATCTTGATCCTACAAATCATAGCCATGGATCAAGCTGCACGTTAGGTCCTGAGTTGATCAGAGTTGCCCTCACTAGACTATGCTTTAACGTTATTCCCAGAGTTTTTATGGGAGAGCACCACATCTAGACAACAGTATCAACATCACAAATATACTTACCATAAAAGTGTGTGGGCTCTGTCGTCCATGTCCTCCCTTGTCTGTATAAAGTCAGGAAAATCTCAGAGGAAAGTGCTCAGAGAACTCTGGTTCTAAGAGGAACTGGTTTTCTGTCTCCTGTCTGTTAAAGAATTGTGCAGATAATCATCTTCTTTTTCACTTTGGCTGCCAGAAGATCAGAGTGAAATTTTTGAACTGCAATATAACAATTATGTTTGACCTTTGTATCTGTGTTGATAAAGTCTTCTATCCCATGGTTTGATTTTTCTTTTTCTCCCTTGTCATCATTTTCTTGAAAGCATTGGAGCAATGTGATCCATGAAGTAAGCAATGTACACATCTCTATTTTCCTGAGGAAGGCATTAGATATATGTTGGTTCAGTGACTTATCCAAGATTTCACTGTTAAGACTTAAAGATAGTTATTTTCATACAGAATCATGTTCTCTTCACATGAAATCGCATGAAACGAAGGGTTCTCAGTGGGAATGGGTAAGAGAGGAGTGATCTTGCTCTCCTTGAGACATTTGGCAATATTTGAAAATAATTTCAGTTGTTGCCACCTGGGGGAGGATTGATACTGGTATCTAATGGGCAAAAGCCAGGGATGCTGCTGAATGATCTCCACTGTACAGGCCAAATCTCCCTCCTCCAACCCCCAACTATAAATAATTATCCAACTCAGAATGTTAGTAGTGCTGAGGTTGAGAGACCCTGCATTGAGATTCAGTCTCTATAATGGTATTTTTAAAATAACTTCTAAGTTGCCATGCCTTCTTTCTCTTTTGTAATTTTCCCTTTAATGCCTTTGTCAGTTATCTACATTTTATTAGTATTTTTCACTGTGCTAACTTGTATTACTTGGTTTAACTGTGGTTTTCACTTTTCATTTTCTTTAATTCCACTTTTATTATTTCTTTTCTGTGCTAATTTTGTTCCTTAACTCTCAAGATATATATTTACTTCATGGTGTACTTTATACATCATTTAACAAGAAAATAAATTTGTAATGGAGGAATATAAAGTATTTGGGCTCCTGAAATTGAGAACAAAATCTTTGGTGGCACAAATTGCATAAGGCCTTTCTCGTTGTGTCATTTACTATACTAGAAAACAATTTCTCTAGTGCAGGGTTCCCTGATGGTGATCTTCCAGTTAAGTGTATTTTCTCCAATGTTTAATCTCCAAAAGAATTACTTTTGCCTTCTTCCCTTGTAAAGAACATCAATTATTAACAATGACTTCCAGTTTCACTTCTTTTTGTCTCACAGGAAGTCCTCTTTCTGAGCGAGGCAGCGTAAATCTTCATGGCAATGCCTTCCCCTCTGTGCTCCTCTAAAAGGAGAGGAGGACATTCTGTGTTGAAACTATAATGAGCTAAAGCATAAATAGGTTTTAGGCAAAAAGATAATAGAGAGATAAGGAAAGATTCATATTTTAAGACGCTGGTTCGGCGAGAACACAGAATAAGGAGGTCCATGTTTAGAATGGTTATCTGGAAAGTGCTCTTTGCAAAGCGATTTTTAGTTTAAGAACAGAGTTGAGTAGGTGCTGTAGATCTTCTACTGCAGGATGCCAGGACTTGCATGTCAGGCATCTGTATGCTAGGGTATGAAGTGGAAACCTTGAGGTGAGAATGTGCCTGGTGAAACTAAAGAACGATTTTTGTGACTGGAACTTGGTAGGGAAATTCCCCAGGAAACTGTAAGGAGAGGAAAGGAGGTTAGCAAGGGCCAGGTCAGACAGGCATCTTATAGGGTTTTTATCCTGAGTAGTCTCAGGGCATTATATAAAGCAATGCATGATACTTTCAAAAGATCAGTCTATGAATGGGTGGGTTGAACAAAAGCAGAAGTGAAAGTAGGGAGCCAGGATGCCATTGCTGCAGTTTGGTGAGAGACCATGGGGGTTTGCACCAGGTAGTGGCACAGAGATAGTGACAAGAGCCAAATTGTGGAATTGGTTTCACAGAACTTGGCAATGAATTATTGTAGTAGCAAAGGAAAGAAAAATATGAGCAGTAACTTCAAATATCCATGTGAAGTGACTGGTTGGATAGTGGTACCACTTACTGATATAGTAAAGACTCAAGAGAAATCTACCCAAGAAGATGAAATGGTCAGTTTTCAGTGGGTTTTATCATTTCCATTTACCTGTTGTCATTCTCTTTCTTCCTTTCTTTTCTTTTCTTTTCTTTTCTTTTCTTTTCTTTCTTTTCTTTCTTTTTTTTTTTTTTTTTTTGCCTTTTGGATATCAAGTATATAAGTCAAACTGAAATGAGGCAAATGAACTACAGTTTTAAGTTTGGAGTTTTTGACATATTGCTTTCACTCTAGCCATGGGAGTGGATAAGACCACCGGGAAGAAAGTTTCTGGAAGAATATTGACAGCTCAGAATGGAGCCTTCAAGAATTCTAATATTTAGAGGTCAAACATAGGATGAAAAGGAGGAAGGGAATTAGGAGGATAGCCAAAGTACATTATCTCTGAAGCCAGTTGCAAGGAGTGAGTGATTAAACATAATATATTTGAGTAACACAAAACTGTGGTGTTATGTCTAGCCCTACAAACAAAGCATCGCACTCTGTCTTGGATGATCAAATTGTTTTGTAGCTTTTTAAATAATATTTATTCATCTTACTGGTAATATATTAGAAGTATAAAAATGAAAATATACAGCTGGACTGGGGAATAAAAAGGAAATATGGATTGCTGTTTAAATAATAATCTGCTAAAACATATGTGAAATATAAGTGAAAATTCACAAATCAAAAGGAAATCATAGGAAGATGTTAATCATAGGTTATCACACTATTTTTTTTCACATTTCTTGGTGAATGGAAAGGTTATACAGTGGAAAATATAGAAAAATGTTATTTATATGTATGTGCATTACTTAAAATATGCATGGAGTTAAACCCACACCTTCTGTTATCTGGGATTTTTAATCCATGGTAGCTCTTCAATATCAAGCTAGTCTTTCCATATCAATCCTGGCTGATGCTTTGATGTGTTTTTTTTTTTTTTTTGAAATATACATGATTTGACTGGAGCTGTACTTCAAAGAGAAATTGGTCTTTTAATGGAAAAGAGCTTTTCTCCCTGTTTAGAGGTAAGTACATGAAAGTCCTAGACTAGTATAGATTAAAAAAAAAAAAGTAAGAAAGAAAGAAAAGAAAAGAAAACCACCTCTCAAAGCACCAGAAGATCAGACAGGGGGCCAAACTACATAAGATTCAGAGTTCTAAATCCTAGGCAGCATCTAAGAGAATGACATTTTTTACCCACATATTTGAAATTTTTCAATTTTGGTTTGGAAGAAAGTAGTAAGGCAGGGTTTTCCTGCGTTTGCTATTGCATTATGATTTCGGATTATCCCGAGAAGATTGGAGAACAGAAGCTCAAGGGTTTGGAAGGCTGTGCAGTTTCACATTCACCTCGGCTTGTGACCCAGGTGAAAGGAGGATGGGTGATGTGAAGAAACAGATTTTTAGGAAACATGGATCATTGCTCCACCTGTTTTCCCAAATCATACCATGGTCGGTTCTAAGCTTTGAATGCTTTTGTCCCATTCTTACTTACAGGGATTATTATTTCAGTACCTCAGTGAAAACCCGAGACACCTTAATGATATTATTTCCTGGTCATTAGAGCAAAGCAAAGCATCTTACTGTTGAGGCAAACAGCATTTGGGCATCATGGAGTATGAAGAATCAATTTCGCTTCTCAAGCAAAACGCTATATGAATTTTTTTTTAAAAAACTAACATTTGGGAGTGAATCAAACAGTGTATTTTTTTCTGTGAGGCAGGCCGAATGATCAGATAATTATTTATGCATTTAATTATCTTAATATGTTCTCCTATATCATGAATTTGTCCATTATTTTTTTAAAAATTCCTCTCATGTGCATAGTTGATGTGGTTTAAAATAAGATCATGAAATCCCCCCCCCCAATTCAGTATCATGCAGGTTTAATAAGGCTATTTTGATTTTGACTGAAGAGCATAGCTGTATTATCAGAAGAATATCTATACCTTAGAAACTAAAACTGTTCTTATAGAACATGACATTTACAGGTCTAGCCCAGCAGCTATATTTGACATACTGGCCTTGCCAGTATAAATAAAACTGTGTACAGAAACCTAAATTGTCTCTGCCTGTTTCATTACTCAGGCCTAGAAAACAATTGCAAAAAAGAGAAGATAATGATGGTAAAGATTATATGGAAAATGCAGGGATGCATATTATCTTAACAGTATGAGTAGTTTATGATGATTATCTTTACTTTGTGTCCCCAGCTGCTAGTTTCCTCTGTTGAGAGACCCAAGTAAGGATGGTTATCTTCTTTTCATATTGCTCACTACAGAAACTAGCAAAATTCACCTTGTTAGCTACACCAAGGAGATCAAATCATTGAAGCATTGTGGTAGTATTAGTCAAGGCTCCAAATTCATTATGTAGATCACAAATGCCTCAGATCTTCCATTTAATGCAAGTGTGGACCTTGACTCTAAACCCTTGAGATCATATGACAGACCAAAATACTCCTATATCTGTACACACATATGTCCACTTTCAAATGCAGACAACAGAGAAAAGCAGCTGCACCAAACATCACCTACATCTTTTCTTCTAGTATATCCATGGTTCTAAAAACATTCAGTATTTTGAAAAAAATAAAATCTTTATGCTCAGGGTTTCTTAGGTACTTTGGAAAAACCCTCAGAATATTTTTGGAACAAAGTAAAATGCTTTCTTTGGGTATATACACATTCATTTTACATATATATATATATATATGTAAATATACTTTATTGGGATATCCTAAAATTCAATAAAGGATTCATTTTAAATCTTAGCTAGAACTAAAAGAGTGAAAGGCATAAAAATTTCAGTGAAAATCAACTTCATTTGATGATCAAAATGCTACTTTTTCTATAAAAGAACAATTAGGAACCAATCATATGGAAGCAAAAGTGCTGAATGAAAGGTCATAACAGTCCATTGCTTTTGAAGAATAGAGTGCAAAGATGCTTGGAGTCCTTGTCAGCCTCCCACTTGAAGATAAAATTAGTTATGCCAAACAAATGTCTTTCTTCTGTGATGATTTCTTCATGGGAAAAATGACCTGACAGCATAGATGTTTAAAGTAGGCTCTCCCTCTTGACTGTTTTATTTATGATGCAATAGAGTATACGTCTTTAAATTTAATGCCTTTTGAATCAAAACAGCAAAAGCAAGATCTATAAAAAGAAAATCTGCAGAAACCAAAGACACTAAGTTAATGAGATATTATTTTACCACTCCTTAAGAAATGTGAACTATATTGACAGCATGCAGAAGAGTGAAAAGTAAAAGAACATTGAAACAAAAATGAACCAAACTGAATTTACCTCTTTCCCAGCCCCAGAGATAATAACTACAAAATCACATTACTTACAAACATCTGGCCCTCAAATACTTCCCGGGCACCTGGAGTAGTAAAGACCTGGTGTCGGGTTTTGGTCTTCAGTCAATTCATTAAGCTGCAAGGGGCCTAGAATATTGGATCACATTAGTCTCATGAAATTGCCACCAACGTTAAACAATAAGTATGTTTGGATAGGGAAGCATTTCTTTTTTCTGTTGGAAAACAAAGCATTTTTCTTTTAGCTAAGTCTAGAGCCAAGAAATGGGTTCTGTTTCTCAAACTATATTTTAAGTAGGATTTAAAAATATAATAAAATAAAACGCTTTACTCTTTAGTAATAAATTTGTCAATACAAGTTAGAAGGAAATGAAGAGGACTGAAACTTATATTTAGCCTAGGCAGAGATAATACTTTGGTGAGAGTATAGGTTAAGAATTATTGTTTAAGACATGAACTAACAACACTTTCTATTGCTGGCTGCAGAGATAATGCCTCATTATATATAGAAAGCATGTAAAATATGAAAAAAAGAGAGAGAGATGCTTTTCTTAAAAAAAATTATGTGCTCTATCTTACTAATACAGTCAATATCTTTAGAATCCTTATAAGTGAAAAGCCTGATGTTGTCAGTGTAATACTTGGTTTGGTATCAGCAATTTGAATATTGGAGCATGTATTCTCCAACTCTGTGAATATGAGGATGTGATTTGACTGTTCAGAAGGAAATGATTAAGCAGCAGGCCTGTAATTCATTATCTCTTAACTGGCCAATTCTCAAAGCAGGTGGTTCCTGGAGGTTAACAGTTGATACTACTCCAGGATTAAACTAAATAGTTTCATTGATTGCTTCAGCTGTACTGATATGAATGAGACTATATAGGAAATGCGATAGGCCAAAGAGGTATTGTATGCTATTATAGGCTGACCAGCACAGTCATTTTCAGTTTGAATTTCCAAATCGTACTGGGACAATTTACATTCATTCTCACGTAATGGGATCCAATGTACGCTTACTGTTTTGCCACCAGGCTATTCCCATAATCTAGTAAAATAAGACTGGAATTTAAGAACCCTTATAAGCCAACTTAGTGAAATATATGATGATATCATGAGAATTGCCTTCTCAGAGAGGAGGGAGGTCAAATGAGTTCAAAACATCGTCACCCATATGACAAAGAAAGTCTGACTGGTAAATCCCACTAAAACCAAAACTGAGTCCAGTCTTCGTAATATCTGAGAATTCTGTGGGCTGCTGCAATTCAAGGCATTCCTCCAAAGATGAAAAATAAGTAGCTACATCACAGACCCTGCCAAAAAACAAAGTGCTCAGAGATTAGAAGTTTGTTTTCCTCATCTAAAAAACCCGTACCTTTTACCCAATCATCTTGCTATGTTGTCAGACAAATGAGCTCTAAATAACTAGACAATAAAGAACACCCTTGAATGAGCCCTTATTTATGGAAACCCCTGTGTGAATTTAGAGGATGAATAAAGTGGGTCATATAGATGACCACCAATTATGCATAGCTGAGGAAGGGCTCAGGGGAACCAGGTATGCTAGGGCATATGCCTTCATCAGATCCCCAGAGCCAGTTCCTTGATTTCTTGAAATGAGCAGGCTTGTGGGTGCTCAGCCATGCACTAATGAGCAGAGTCATAGCACATTTTTGTTGTACCCGACAAAATGACTAAAGTGATAAGAAACTGCAATCAGCAGCAAGGAAAGAAATCACTTAGAAATGGCTAGAAGTAAAATTACTCAAGGACAAGAGCCTGAACAAAATCTGCAAATGGATTATACTGAACCTTTATCAAAGACCCTTGGAAGCCACAAATGAGTATTAACTAGGATTATGCTCTTAGATTCACTTATCCTATAACAAAAGCAACTTTGAGAAAGACAAGTTTGGAACAGTGGATTCAGTTATTCAACCAGTTTGGAAATGATACTTCTGTTCAAGCTGGGCATTTACTGCTACTCACATGCACACTGGGCAAGGAACACTGCATGGCCTTGCCTCCTTCTTTATTCCCCCTTCAGGCAAAGTGGGCCATCAAAATACTCATTAGTCCAAACCTCTAGTAAAAGAGATTTTAGGGATTGGCCTAGTTATTTTATATAACATATGTCTGTAGATTGATTATGGGAGAGCCACCTCTATTAGCTAAATCAGTGCTATGCCCATGGGTCCTCCTGTGAGTCTTGCTAGTCTTTACCTGTCAGATTCTATGGTATCTGTCTGGAGTGTGGGCTAAGAAGAAACATTAGCAAAACTGCTCTTATTATTATCCTTAAGCTAAGCAATATACCTGAGCTCTAACCTCAACTATGGTGGGGGGAAGGGTGTGGGTCAAAACAGGTAGTAAACAAAAATAAAACTAGCATTGAGGATATATATAGTCAATTGAAAGTATCTTCATCAGTGGACTTGGATTGGAAATCATACTGTTCTCATGAGAGCATCTGAAGGCAAGAGAATGATCCCCTTGCTGCAATCTGGTTCTGAGAACTGATAATGTTTGAAGAAACCTCAAGAGCCGTTGGAGAACACTTTATAGGCTCCAAATAAATACTTCATTTGGATACTTTGGAAAAGTGGCATAGCATTTGCTAATGATCCAATTTACAAGAAGCTGACCACCTGAATGAATGTAATACCTAAAAAATGGCAGCAATTAGAATCCAGGTGATATCTAAAGAACAACAGAACCTAGATATCAATGAAATAATACCTTCAAAACCTGAAAAGAACTATTTTTTTGTTAAAGTATAATTAACACACATTATATTAGTCTCAGGTGTACACATGGTGATTTGGTATTTATATATATTGCAAAATGATCACCACAATAAATCTAGTTAACATGCCACCTTATGTAGTTACTAATTTTTTTTTCTTGTGATGAGAACTTTTAAGATCTACTCTTCTAGTAACTTTCAAATAGGCTGTACAGTATTATTAACTATGGTCACCACACTGTTAGATTCCATGACTTATTTATATTATAACTGGAATCTGTACATTTTGACTCTTTTCACCCATTTCACTCACCTCCCACTACTGTTTCTCATAGTGGCCGCACCAGTTTACATTCCCACCAGCAGTGCATGGCCTTGCCAATGGACTTGTTATTTCTTGTCTTTTTGATAATAGCCTTCTAGCAGGAGTGAGGTGATATCTTGTTGTAGTTTTGATTTGTATTTCCCCGATGATTAGTGATACTGAGCATTTTTTCACATACCAGTATGTCTTCTTTGGAAAAACGTCTATTCAGATTTCCCGCTCATTTTAAAATTTGTTTGTTTTTTTTGGTGCTTTTGGGTTATATGAGTTCTTTATATATTTTGGATATTAATCTCTTACCAGTTATATGATTTACAAATGTCTTCTCCTGTTCAGTAGGTTCCCTTTTCATTTCATTTATGGTTTCCTTCACTATGCAGAAGCTAAAAATGTTATTTTAATGGTAAGTTAAAAGAATACCCACATATTTTAAAAGAACAAAAATAGTATGAAGGTATCTTAAGATATAAGCAGGGAGATATCTCACTGCCAACTAACCTTTAATAAATAGACTTTGAAAGTATGTCCTTCAGGAAGAAGGAAAATTGTTGCAGGTCTGAGATGGAATGCTAAGCAATCAGATTGACAAATGTGTGGATAAGTCTAGGCCAACATTGACTGCATAATACACACACACACACACATATATATATTCTCATATATATTCATATATATACATATATGAATATGTAATTCAGAGGGCAAAAACATTTTAAAACTATAAACTTGCATAATCATAATATGTAATTTGGAAGAGATGGATCACATTTTATTATTGTAAGACTTGTGTTGTTTAGGAGAGTATATTTATGAATAATGTGTTGATTATGCAGCCTAAAATTTAAAGATAACCTTTGAAACAATCAAAATAGAGATTACAAGTTGCAAAAGAGTAAAGTAAAAATAGTGAAAGAAGAAAAAATTATACCAAAATTACTATAGTGGTTATCTCTAGATGGCATGATTAGGAATGAATGTTTTTATACATTTTATCATTTTGATGAATGGTTCAAATTTTCTACATAGAATATATTCCTTTTATAGCAAAAAATAATATAAATTTATCAAAATAGTTGTTGAGGACTTGAATTTTCTGGGTAGTGAGTGAACTTTGCCTGGGGCTTAAGATTGGAAGTCAATTTCTTAGTCATATTTCTACATCACGAAGAAACTAATTTAAAATGCAGTTGAAACTTATCAAATATGTAAATTGATATTTTTTAAAGAATGTGTATTTTGAAATGAGAAGCTGTTCTTTTCATTTAAAATTGAACCCTATAGAAAAGGAGGCTTTCCTAAATAGTTTTAGAAATAGAATGATATTTCATTCAAAAATTTAATTCTGCTATCTTTAGTTCACATATAATATCAGGCTTTTTTATCTCTTTTATGAGCTGAAGGGCAAACAGCACTTCAAAAAAATTTGTTTCTGTTTATTTGGATTCTAGAGCGAATCTAGCTATTATTTATGGAATGGAATCTGATGAGTTTCTAATTTTCCTAACTATATTTCTAACTATTTTAACCTACTATATCCTCAATCTTCTGCTTAGAAAAGAAAGTCTATGTCTGATGACAAGCAATTGCTTTACCTATTACAACGTGGATTTTTCCTAAAAGACAACAGTTTTTATGACTTCATGTCTGTGTCCTTAGAGCATTTCTTCGTACTCACCCTTATTGATTTCTCTTGTTACTTGTGCTATTTCCTATGATCAGGGAACTCCAGTGACAGAGAGCAACACTGTTTTCACACTGTTGTTGCTCTAAGAGGTTTTCTAGCTTTATCACTGGTCAGCCTTTTATATTTATGAAAAAGAAACCTTAACAATGAAATAGTACAAAAATTGATGTGATACCTGGTGGTAGTCTATCTACCTCACATTTCAAAATGAAAATTTCATATTTTGACATTGGATGCCACTTTACTGTTGGAGTGAGTTTCCCATGGGTCTCAATCATATACATTCATAAATATTTACTATGTATTCCATGTGATCGTGCCTATATTAACCACTGGGATTTTTTTTAAAGATAACTTCAAAAGGACACAACTGTGGGTAGTAGGGTGATAATTACTTTAAAAAAGTATGTCCTAGGCATGCTATAATAAAGATACTTCATTCATTCATGATGCATCAATGGCTAAGTAAACAAAACAGTCAACAGTGCCTTGGTAGGATTTATAGGAGAAAGATTCTTTTTTTTTATTTATTTGTCTATTTATAATAGTCACACACACAGAGAGAGAGAGGGGGGCAGAGAGAGAAGCAGGCTCCATGCACTGGGAGCCCGACATGGGATTCGATCCCGGGTCTCCAGGATCATGCCCCAGGCCAAAAGCAGGCGCCAAACCTCTGCACCACCCGGGGATCCCAGACAGAAATTTTCAAATCTGCCACTTCTTTCCTCTCTTAGCTCAGGATTTCACTCCTTTAAAATATTGACACCATCTCTTCCTGGAAGCTTCCCTAAGCTTCAGGGGTGGTGAATAGGCCCCTCATCAAAGCTCCCACTTTATTGTCAGTGCACCCAAACCTGAGAACACATGGATTACACTGAAGTTATTTGCCTTTATGTACCACGGTCAATAGATCATTGTTTTTTAAGAGCATAGACTCACCCTTTAGCTGTGTACCACAGCATAGTGTCTGAGATAGTGTAGGCATTCAATAAATATTTTTAAATAAGCTGATAAAATGCTTGGAAGGATCTTGAAGACTATTTTTGAACTAAGTAGACAAGAAGAAGTTTGGAAGAGGTTTTTTCCCACATGGAGATTATGACAGTAGTATGATAAAAGATGCTTTTTAGCCAGATGATTAATTTTTTTATGACTGGAACATTGACTGTGGATTCACTGAAGAAGGAGAATAAAGCCAAGTAGTGAAAGGCTTTGCTACTTTAAAAAGCTTGATATTCACCTTGCATTTTTACTGAGGAGCCATTGAAGGAATTAAAAAAAGAGGTGATCTATTCCTCTAAATATTTCAATTAGCAATGAAAAAATTTGGAATTTTTTTCAAGAGAATTTTTCCATACCTCCACCGACTTTTTTAGGAAAATAGTCTAAGCATTTCTTCTAGACTATTTCAGCTTTTGGGGTCTTGAAGATCTTGAAGAATAATATTTACAATATTCCATGGATTTTGTATGGGGACTTTATATAATATAGGATATCACCATATTTATTTATTTCTAATATTATTCCTGATAAATATGTTTGTTTTCCATGAAATAATTTATGTTATTTTAGAAACTAATATTCTATTGAACATCTAAAATTGTCTTAGTTTTGGTCACCTAGTACATTTAATACATATCTTATGGGAATGGTCTAGGGATGTGTTAATATACTGATTTAGCAAAATCGTCTAGATGATTGCAAACATGACTTTTCACATGTACTTCTTAAAGCAGTAGTAGTAGTAGTGCTGCTGCTGGTGGTAATAGTTGTAGTAAATATTTCATAAAAATGAGCTGTGTATAAATTCAGCCCTTATTTTGTAAAATTAAGCATATTATTGCCTCACTTTCAGTAGGAAACATAATAACCTCTAAATGAATGTTTATAATGCTTTTATCCTGAGTGACAAATTGAAACTAATTAGGTAGGATTAGAATAATATTGATGCTTGCATAAGAAATAAAGAAATAACAACTCATGGCTAATTTTCATTGGCATTATTTACCACTTGTGAAAATAAAACAGATTTGGCATGAGAAAATAAATATCTGTCACTGCCCCAGTGTTTTTAGTATATTTGGAATGGCTTACTGTGATGACAATTTAGAAAATTGACAATATAGCATGCACTTAGAAAGAAATGTCTTCCGATTTCTGACACAATTGGCCACTCCACAATGAATTATATCATATTGAGAATAGGACTAAGAAATAAGTAGGAGGAGATATGTTGTAAAGGTAATGATAATTTGAAGATGTAAAAGAAAAGATACATAATCTGAAAAATATGGCTTTCAATGATTTGGATATAATTCTATATAAAGAAACAAATGTTTCTTCTTGCCATGTTATTAGCAAGCTATGTGATTTTAATATGTAATATATGGAACAAAATAAACACAAAAATGTATAAGTGAGAATAAAACTATATAGCTATAAAATTTCTATATCTTACTGGAATTCAGTTAGTATCTATTTTATATAAACACCATAAATTAAGATTAATATGATAAGTTATCAAGTATGCACTAAGAAAATAATTCAAAAAATAGGGTGAAAAAATCAAGAGAACTAAGACGTTACACTAGAAATAGTTCAATTCTTACAAAAAAAATTGGCAAAGGAATACTAGAGGCACAAGAAGTCATAGGAGAAGAGTAAACAAGATATGAAATATCAGACCTACTCCCAACTGTATCAATAATAACATTAAAAGTGAATGGGTTAAATACTCAAACAAAAGGCAAATTTTATCAGAGTGAATAAAAACTAAAATTCTTTATGATCTCACAGGGAATACAATGTAGAGTCAAAGATACAAATACTTTGAAATTAAATGGGTAAATAAAATGGATTATACGTTAAGAAGTTATAAGGCTTTAAAACATGTGCACCTTACAGCAGAGTCCCAAAATACATGAATCAAAACATGACATAATTAAAGGGAGAAATGTGCAATTCAACTATAGCTGTTGGAGACTTACATACCCCACTTTCAAAAGTGGGCAGAACAAATAAGAAGTTTAACAAATGAATAGAAGACTTATGCAATGCTATACAGCAAAGAGACCTCACAAACATCTCTAGAACATTCTAGCCAACATCAGTGGAATATACATTCTTCTCAGGCCAATATAGAACATTTTCCAGTACAGACAGTGTACTGGCCTACTAAAAAAATGCTCAGTTAATTTTCAAAAAATTGAAATCATACAAATTGTGTGTCTGATTATAATGGAGTGAAATTAGAAAGAAAATTTGATATTCACAAATATGTGGAAATTGAAGAAGACATGACTAACCAGTGGGTTAGAAAATAAATCCTAAAGGAAATTAGAAACCATTTGGAAATAAATAAAAATAAAGGCACACCATGCCAAAATGTATACAATATGATAGAAGCAGTGCTCACAAGAAAATTTGTGTCTTTGGTGTTGGTTGCATAACTGGATGTTTGCAATATTCATGGTTTTGTGTAACTTACTGAGTACATGTTGTATTTTGCAATTAAAAAGCTAAAGAAAATCTTCAGAGAATAGAAAAGTTTTCTATAGAAAGAATTAATGTGTTATAATATTCAATTATGAATAATATTAAACTATTATAAATGTAAATATCAAATATTTTTTTAGTTCAACTAAGACATAATGTATTGGAATTGAAACGGTCATTAGATATCCAATTGGGGATATCAAGTAGACTAAGAATATATAGGAGAAAGCTCATGACTGGAGGTATGTATTCATGAGTTATTAATATAAAGATATTATTTAAAGCCGTGGAACTGAATAAGTAAGGTAGGAGATAATTGTCTAAAGAGCCGCCCAAATGGTATTCTAACACATTAAGATGAAAGAGCAAAGAGATGACAAAATGAGTAGCATCAGCCAATGAGGTTAGAATAATCTCTGAGTAAATGGTATGACAGGTGAGAAAGGTGTTTTAAAAAGGAAGTGTGACATACTAGGTCAGATGCTCCTGCAAGTTGAAGTTGGAGCAGAGCATTGCCAACTAGACTTGGCATGATGGAAGTCATTGGATTATACAGAACCATGAGAGGTGTTTGGGAGTGGAAAGCAGTGATATTTCAGTGGGTGGTTTCACTATTCTCAGTGAATTGAGAAGCAAGATTATCGGCTGGACCTAATGTATTAGTATGGATAGGGGAATAGTGTTACTGGAAGTTCAAGTAGAAGGATATATATATAGTTAAGTGCTTTATTGCAATAGAAATAGTACTATTAACAATTGTACTAATAGAAACTGGAGTAGATCTAGGGTTTATATGAAGTGTTGAGGGATCATATTCTTGTATAAAAATAAAGGAACAGAGAAATAGAGTCTGTACAAGAATGGGTCAGAAGAGTCTAGTCTGGAGCCACAAGCTTTCAAGGAGCTTATGTTTTTTAAAGGAGAGGGTGTAAATGATTCCAGAAGCAGTAAAGTGAATCAGAGAGGACTTTTCTAGAGGAGTATGAAAGAAAAAAACCTTCCTCATTTTAGTGGGCTGTAGACGTAGCAGCACCCTCCAGAAGTACCTACATTTCAAGGATGAACAAGAAAATGAAGAGAATGTTCAGAGCAGAGTTTAAGGAATTTAGGGAATGAGCTGATGACCATAGATTCCAGAGGACTCTCTGGAAGCCTTTAGGGAGCTCATGGAAGTTTGGGAGATGTGACCAAATTTGGAGGTGTGCGAATCCATAGAGAGATAGTAATTTGTTTGATGATGGTTGGCCCAGGGTCGTTGAACCTCTGTGGCCTGCAGCAAACCAATATATAAGGGATTATTTAATTGATACTAAATGTGTCTCATGAGTGAGTAGTCAGTTCTGATTACAATTTTCTTTTCCAGATTTGTATCTGACGTGATATGTAGTGTTGAGGCTGCTGAGAGGTAGAATGCTGGAGGAGGGGAGAATGGAATGCCAAAGGGCTACTTTCTATAAGCAGAGGACACTGTTGTCACTAGGTGAGGGGCATTGGTTGGCTGTCACTCAAAGAGCATCACAGGCTGGCATTACTGGGTGAATTTGGCAGTTTTATTAGGTGCTAATAGCACCTAGAAAGTGATCATTTTCATTCAGTTCCCTAAGGTAAAATGATCACTTCGGTTTTTAATATAGAATGAAGTCTAGAACTGTCGCATGAATGGAATACTCACATCAGCCAGCTCCACATTTTGAGACAAATGTATGCCTGGTTAGCCAAGGATTAGAACAAAGACAGGTGAATTTCATGGCACCAGAGTAAGTTCACGGCACCAGAGTAAGTAAGCATCAATCCCCAGAAAAAGGATAAATGACCATGCCAAAGACTGGATTGTCAAACTCTGGATAAAAGTCTTTCTTCTCTGTGCAGAGTTGACATGGTCCTGCCCATATTGATCTTTTGAATATTATTTTTGATAATTTTATAGCTGACCACTCCCACTGTGATCGAAACATCTTTAGATGTTTGATGTATTCAAACAGTACAGTCAACTCTGTAGGCTATGAAATCATTCTCTTATTTTACTATGAAATTGAAAATTATGACTTTTAGTTCATTATGTTAGCTTTACTATTGATAAGTAAATTTACTGTCATGAGACAATTTTGTACTTGTGATATAATGTATTTAAATGACTCCTCACCATTGCTCTGGATGCTCACAATGTGGTACATGCCTAGATCTTACTTATTTGTGGGGGCACAGCATGTAACATGGAACTGATGATGTTCAAATGACTCTAAAGTACTTGTTAGAATGAGTACTGGTGGGGGGGAGTGGTTCTTTAATGTTATTTCTGTCCTTGCTCTTTGGCACAGAATATATAGCACATTGCTCCTTCTTGCGGGACTTCAAACTCTCCAAAATTGAAACTTAGAGGAAGATTTTTGGAATGTTTTGTAATGTATATGTGTATCTACCTATATCTTATTCAGATACTCAAATACACAGCCACATCAGGCTCTGTATCTTACTTATGTCTATGATTATATAACTGAAATTTATTTTTCATTCTAACTTTTTCACATTCTTCAGAATTATCAAACAATGACAATATATATTACTTCTAATCAGCAATTTCTTTTTTTTTTCTGTTTTAAAATCAACTCTTGGGATATTCAGTGGAAAGCTTTTTTTCCCTCAAGCTTTAATCTTGTAATTGGCTTTAATTTCAACCCTCTATGATGCAAAGATTACGCAATGGCATATTTAATTGGACATTTGTTCTGGATGGACCCACCCTCACTACTTTTAAATATAACTAGTTTTCACTTATCTTAGAAGGAATTCTGTCTTAGATCAAGTTTACTCCTTGCAGATTTGGAGCAAGGAATGATGTGCAAGTGAGTTACTGAGAAGGTATTCATAGTAAAAACTAATGAAGAGTTGAGGAAGCAAGACAAGGGAGGCATAGAGGCCAAGCATGTATATGACTTCAGGCAAAATCCCATAGCTGGTAGTTCTGGTCTAATTCCTCAAGGGAATGGGAGTGTAACCAATGCCTCAGAGTCACTTCTTTCAGAATCCATGACTCAGATCTTTCTTGCTTCTGCATCTGCTCTCACAGGTTAAGAATTACCCATGGGGGTTGTAAATCCTAAGTATTCCTGCTCTCCAAGCATGAGAAGTGTGGATGCATTAACCCTAAAACAATCTTGTACAGTTATTTCTGGCTCTGGAAGTTAGAAGCAAAATGACACAGAAAAGAGGGGAAAGTTCACAAAGGAACAGGACATGAGATCTGAGCAAAACTGGCCAGAGTGCCTAGAGTGTCCACTAAAACTTCCCTTGAGCTTCTTGCATCAGATATCATTCATTTTGTAATTCAACACATATTTATTAACTATCTGCTATGTGTCTGGGCAATACACTGAATGCTGAGGACAGAGATGGTGAAGAATAAGTTTCTGTCAGTGAACAATTTATAATCTATTGAGGACAGAGGAGGAAAAAGAAATGTGGAGAATGGAACGACCAGCATGCTATAAATAGGGTATCATACAAGAGTTCTAGTAACACAAATAAAGGATGCTGGTTAACTATGGGGAAGGGTATTAGGGCTGATTGCTCTGAAGAAGTGTCCCTTGATCTGGAACATGAAGTATGAACAGGATTTTTCTAGTAGTTGCATTTTCTTTCTCATTCCTTTATGGCCAAAGTTTTTCTAAGACTCATGATTTCAAGTTCTGCAATCTGGCTTCCTCAAGCACAATTGTCCTAAAACCCACCGCTCTTCAGTTAATTAATAAAAGACTCAGTGACCTTTGCTTAGCTATTTTTTTTTTTTAACATCAATTCCTCTGTAACATTTTGTACTTTCTAAACACTCCAATCATCATGAAACTTTCTTCTTTAGTTTGCTGGCTCTGCCCGGCCTTGGCTTTCTTTGTGCCTACCTAACCCATCTTTTGCCCATATTGTTTATTCTGCTCTCTTTACTTCTGTGTGTCATTTACTAAGGTTTAACCTCCTGCCCTCTGCTCTGCTTTCTGGTGTCTGTTTGTTTGGTTTTCCCCTCAAGAAGTCTTTCTGTGTCATAGCTTCATCATAAGGAGCAGTTCTATTTTTTTATTTTTTTTTTTTTTTTACTTAACCCTATTCTTTCTCTGCAATCTAGGTTTAGTTCTACATACTACACTTTAAAGAAGGACACGGTGAAAGGATTGAAAGCACATCAAATGATGTTTAACCTAGAAAAGAGAGTTCAATGGGACATGAAAAGTGCCTTCAATTATTTGAAGGACCATTTTGTGAAAGAAGGATTAAATTTATTTTGTGTTTCCACAGGGAACAGCTTGCACCAAAGCCCAGCATTTTAAGAAGGAACATTTTTTGGATTGGTACAGGAAGGACATTCATAAAAAATGACTTGGCAAAAAACATTGAATTGATAGGGAAATGGGGAATTTTCCTGTCATTAAAGGAATGTCAAACACACGTTGAATGACAATTTGTTAGAGGTGATGTTTAAAGGGGTTGATGCATCAGATGAGGATAGAGCCTTATAGTGTTTAAAGGCCATTGCAACTCAGAGATAATATTGTGCTATGATCCCCTTGGATTTTCCATTGTTCTTTCAAGCCAAGCATATCTCAGACATAATTCATCATGTTCCTTTTTAAGCTGGCTTTCCGGATGACTTCCCATCTGCCAATAGAACTATCTTCCCACAGATCATCACACACGCTTGAAACTTCAGCACCATCCCTGGCTCATTTCTCTCTTTTGTTTCTCATATCTGACCAGTCTTCCAGTCCAGTCCATTGTCCCCTGGTAAACCTTTGCTTCATTTACACTTTACTCTTCCTGTGATAACTATTGTTCTTGAGAATCTTACCCAGAACTCTGTCTGGCATGGGTAAAGTAAATTTTATCTTATAGCATTTTTTTTTCTTGGCTCCACAGTTTCTGTCTGTCTCTACAACCTATTGTGTACAACATCCCAGATGAGAAACCTCACTTTTATGGAATAAGTAAAGAGGGATATAAATAACTATACAAATAAAACTAAATTCCTTTTAACTGATTTTAAATCATACCAAAGTATCATCTTACAAGTTTCCCTTTTAACCAGTCTTCCATCATGTTAACAGCATAAACATCCCACCAACCAATGTTTGATTATTCCTTAAGATGAGCTGGCCTTTCTGTTAAGAGTTACAAAAATTCTTCATCTTAAATACATTAAAATTCTTTCATCTATCTTTAGTTTTAACTCTTTGTGCTTTATCTCTTTGCAAAAAAAAAAAAAAAAAAAAAGTTTCTTTTCTAGTCCTTCCAGGAAAATAGCTCTTACTTCTGAATGCCCTATATATGTAATCATTTGGCACTTAACAACACATTACTTTATTTTTGCATAACTGTTGAGTCATATACTTAATATATTGGTAAAAAATTACGGAACCTTTTGAGAACAAAACTGTTTTTCTGAGAGCACAACCCTTGTGCTAAGCATAGTGTCCAGTTTGAGAACTGTGTGTGTGTGTGTCTATATATATTTTTCTTTGTTACAACTACAGATTTGGCATACTGCGCTTATGATTTTAATTCATATTAGGTGAATCAGGCACTAGCTTTGCTATCTCTACGCTGTTTTGAACTATGTGGATATACTGTGAATTAAATCTGGGAATCAGAGAATTCAGAGGGGTCAGAAAGGGTGAGCAAACTATTGAAGTGTCTTAATTGTATAGTGTCTTGATGGGGTATTTGTATGGAATAGTATTTTGGTAGTCCGATATATTTTAATCATGGGGGGCAGATGATAAACCACCTCAAAAATATGTCCTTCTTTGTAGGACAACTCAGAATAATGAACAAATGGATGGAATTTACTATTGATAAACATACTACAAACACCATTTAATTGTTATTAATAAGAAATTTAAGTTGCTTTTAAAAATCCACCTGCTGGCATAGTTCCCCCCAAATTTAGCCGACCTATTTCTAATTTTCATGAAGTTAAACTGCTCAGTCTTATTTATTAAAATATTTTGACTTGCATTAGTCTTTCTGGCTTCACATTTATATTAAAAATCCACACATAGGGATCCCTGGGTGGCGCAGCGGTTTGGTGCCTGCATTTGGCCCAGGGCGCAATCCTGGAGACCCGGGATGGAGTCCCACGTCGGGCTCCCGGTGCATGGGGCCTGCTTCTCCCTCTGCCTGTGTCTCTGCCTCTCTCTTTCTCTCTCACTGTGTGCCTATCATTAGTAAATAAAATAAAAATTAAAAAAAATAAAAATAAAAATCCACACATAAATTAAATGAAAAAGCCATAATGTATGATTCTGTCTCCTATTTTCCTATTTGGTATCAAATAGCTATGTTTTGACACCATGAACAAGAACAACAAAAATCTTACAGATATGAGAGGAAAAGCCATTGTTTTAGTTTCTGGTTTATTTATTTCATTTTAATAATGAAATGCTCCCTATCATGATGGATCTTAAGCACATTCCCTAGCTGAAGGTCTTTGGGATGATCCTTACGTGATTGGCATGGGCAGCACACAGGTTGATGTCTTTAAAGAGGCTCACCTAGGTCTCACTTGGCTCTTACAGAGAAAGCATCGCTAGCTGTGCTCTGGAAGCACAGATCTCATGAAATCCTGGGCAATTTCCCCTACCATATGCTTCCATCTGATGTTAAGGGAGGTGCTGCAACACTGGGCTATGAGGTGAAATGTCTCCACTGCCCAGCAGAGGGTCACCTTTGCAAGTATGTCTAGTTGCTTCCTGGTTACTTTACCCTATTGTCAGTGATGTATCTCTTCACAGTTCTCTTCTACCTTTTCTTTGGGTTGCAAATCAGGTAGCAAGGTACTTCTGAGTGTAGAGATCAAGAACAATACAAGGAGTGAAGAAAAACTGGAAGTCTTATGGTGGTGCATGCAAATAGGCATCCTGCCCCCATCAGGCATCCTGGGTCTCAGCCTGCTTGGAAATGAACCTGACCCAAAAGAATTAACAACAGCAAAGTCAATGTTCATAGTACTTATGTAATTGTTCTTTCTACTCAGTTCTTAAAATTTTAATTAGGCAAATACTCTTAGAAAGGTGAGCACATGGAAATGAAAGAATCCAAAAGATACTGTTTTCATGTAGACATGCTCAATTGCTCAGGGCTTCAGATTTTTCACCTTTAACTAGGTTTGATAAGGGGTCATGTTTGTTACATCCTGTGTTAAACATAGTATGCATTAAATTGAAGAAGAAATTTAATATATGCTTCAAGTAGATTGCTAACATGCTTTTTTTTAATGTTTAGAGAGAACATCAACCTAATCCTCAATTTTTGTAATAGTTTTAAATTAGAGAAAATTCTTCTGTTAAAGATAAGTCATTGATCACATAGATATTTAGACAAAAGGTGCTTGTTTACTGCAGTTGGATTGCAGTATTAAACCTGACTTAATAGTGTGTTCTTCAGCTCTCTAGAATGTCCTGTGAATAATTCATAGTATCCAATATACCTTTTTTTAATTCGGTATCACCAGGACATTTACTATATGGATTGAATATGAAAGTGGTTTCTTCTTATCTGAAGAATGAATTAACTATGAATGGGAAATGAGCCCTTAAGTTAACTTTATGCTTTATTTTTCCCTTTATCATCCAGAAGGTGAGGAAATGACAAAGGATTTTCTTTTCCTTTTTGGTTACCATTTTTTTAAATAAAAAAAATAGAAATAAAAAAAATAGAAATATATATTCTATGGGTGACTGATATATTGTGCAATGTAAGGATTCCTTCTTATCCTAACTAATTTTTACTTGTCTTTGGTTTTATCTTCCTCTAGCACTTTTACCCTCAAGAAAAACCCGTGTCTGCGGTCCAGGATATTTTAATTTCTTCATTTTCACTGTGATTCTTAAATGCCCATGGTGTCCAAAGGGTTCCCC
Organism: Nyctereutes procyonoides; assembly: GCF_905146905.1. Classification (NCBI taxonomy): domain Eukaryota; kingdom Metazoa; phylum Chordata; class Mammalia; order Carnivora; family Canidae; genus Nyctereutes; species Nyctereutes procyonoides. The sequence goes on from NW_026575136.1 coordinate 27,557,443, forward strand.
AAGGATGTGTAGTTAAAAAGTTCCTTTTCTTTTCTTCACATTTGTTTCACAAGTGTGAAGAAAAAGAACCCTAGGGGTTTTTCTTCTCCCTATATAAAAATACTCAAAGTTCTTCATTTGATTATATAATTGTGAAGATGATTAACTTCACACTAACAGCAGAACTTTAATCCCAGCACATGAATAGTACACTTTGATGTTATTTATGCCTAAAAAACACCACCCATTCATTTAAATATCATAGGAAAATCAATTGACTCAAGGGAACATGTGAATTTCCTTCTTGGCCTGATTATAATAGGTATGATATGAATTTAATGAGTTTAAAACATTAAACATATTTTCTTTATGTAAAGATTTATTCTTTTGTTCTCATGATACAAGTCGATTTTATAAAAGCATTTTCTTATGAAATATTTTGCCCATTAACTTTTTCTTTGGGAAAACTTTATTTTAGCATCTTTATACATGTATGAAAATCCTAATACCTTAGGATTCAAACATGAATAATATTACAGTTGATCTTCTCTGAAAAATTACTTTTTGTTTAACAGTTTAAATTCTAATACTTGCTATGGATTATTATAAAATAACTCTCTTCTTTTATAAGGAAAAAATAAATTACAATGGACAGTAGTGCTTAGAGTCTTGGCCCAGTCAATGTTAGAAGAGGCTGCCTTGAAAAAAATCTTATGTAAATGAAAATTTTGCTATATTCTATCAATATTTTTTAAAAAATTAGAAAAAAGTTTAGAATGCTATTCTTTTAATAGTTGAAGTAAGAAGCAATCATATCTTACCAGTTCAGTCTAGGAAGAGTAAACAGAATTAGGTATAATCATCAAAGTAAAATACAAGTATAAATGACATTGAGACATAGTTCCCAAGAATAAATGGTACAGAGAATGGAGTATGTATGTACAAATCAATTGAAATTTGGAAACTGACTCCTGTTTATTTAATAAGAATTTAGTGTTCTTGTGAAGGCACAGTTTGATGTGAAAATTAGAGATAATGATTAGAGGTATCTGCTTGTCTGTGTATATGTGAATGCACAAGGCAGTGGTCTTTTCCAACAAGCTTTAAGGTATTCCTTCAAATCATAACTGATCTGCAAGATTTTTTTTTTAATAAACTTCATTTTCTGGAGCAGTTTTGGAATCACAGCAAAACAGAGTGGGAAGTACAGAGTTCCCATGTACCCCCTGTTCCCATGCAGTCTCCCTCACTCTAATTATCTTATCCACTGAAGCAGGAATGGCCTATTCCAATACACATTTAAGAACTTATGAACCTTCATCTGTGCATCCTAAATCAATAGGCTGTTTGGTTGTAACAAAGAATAAGATTTAACTTCTAGAACAGTGACACTACCACTTTGTGTTATTCATTGATAACATCAGTTTGAAAGAGCCTGATTGGTAATATTTAAACCAAATAAAAAACCAGTTTTCTCTGTTGTAAACTGTTTTCCATATGAGTTTTATTTTCAGACAGTAAAATGTGTTTTGATTTCTTTGGTGTGGTGAAAATACAAACTCTGTTAGTGTAGCTCTATTTTATTTCTGGCCTATGGAGTCCATAGTTAGATGTCTAGTCACCTGGCTATGCACTGGCTTATCACCTCTCACCACCACTGGAGGCTTTATACACTCTTCCAGGCATAAACAAGACATGTAGGGCAACAAAGATATTCCAAAAAATAAAAAATACCAACAATAGAGAAATGTGGACATTAAGTCAAATGGATATTAAATCAAATACCTGAAGTTCTTGGTTTATAAAGAGAGTTCAGTATCTAATGCTATCTTTGTTTTGTAAAAACAAAACGCAAACAAAACAAAAAAAAAACACAAAAAAACCTATGTAAGCATAATTATATCTTGTTATTTAAATATTCATTTTTGTTAGGGAGTTACTTTGAGAATTCAAACTTATTGTGTTTTTAAGCAGGAGAAAGGGTGTTTAAGAAAATGTTCACCCTTAAGCTGATTGAAAATTAAGTCATAAGTTACTGTGAATTTACTCAAATCAGATTTGTGAATTCTGGAATTAATTAAGGGCCTTTATGTAGCACTACTTTTGGTACTAAAGGCAATGTATTTTATTAGTTCTCATTTATTTAAGAAATATATTTTTATACTTAATATGTCAGACCCTGTGGTAGGCATAGGGACATAGTATTTACAGTGGACCAGAAAAACAAATTCTCTTCTAATGGTGCTTACATTTCCAGGTGCTGAAAGGAAATAGCAAATAAACACATAAACAAAACAATGGTAATTTTAGAAAGTGATTAATGTGCTGAGGAATATATAACAGTGATGTGATTGAGAGGTAACAGGGAAGGAGTCTGGGCTTTTTTATGTGGGATGAGTTGCAGAGTGTAACCACCAAGGATGATTTTGGGATAAGAGAGCTCTAGGCAGACTCAGCGATAGCAGCACAAACCCTCAGGTAAGAGCAAAGCTGTACTCTTTGAGGATCAGCAGAGTGGTTATTGAGCAGAAGACTGTGGTAGGATGTGGACTCTGAGAGACTGTAATGGTCCAGATTAAAGACTGTAGACCTTATTCCAAATACAATGAGAAGACAGTTGAAAATTTCAATTAGGGGAGAGAAATGATCTGAGTTTTATTTTGAAATGACCACTCTGTCTTCTATAGATTTAATAGATTATAAGGGAGGGATCTGATAGAGATAGAAGCAGAAATGCTAACTGGAAGAGAGAGGCACCAGTTCTAGAGGGATGGGAGTGCTTTGAACCTGGCTTTTGGCAGGGCAGGAAGAGGGTACATGATGCATTTTGGAAATAGACTTGACAGAGCTCTGTGATGACTTGGGTTTGAGAAAGAATAAAGGACAAAGAGAAATCAAGAACAGCACACCAAATTTGCAAACTGAGAGAACATTTGGTGAACTGTAAATGGCTGTTGGAAGAATAGATATGGGTTTAGAAATCATTAATTCTGTTGCATTCATGTGTAGATTTTATGTTGGAAGTTGGAAAAATGAGTCTAGATTTCAGTGCACAGGACATAATATTACAGTTTAGATCAGGATTGAGATGTCTTCTGAATATATATTCATAAGTCTTTCTTTTTATAGTTCTAATATTATTTTCCTAGTTTGGTATCAGAATATTATGGTCTTTGAAATAAAAGGACTTAAGTCAAAGTCTTCAACAACAAAGAAGGCATTAGAATTTATCCATATGTCATAAATTTATTGTTAATGTGTTGTTAGAGCAAGGTAGACAAGAATACATTCACTGATGAAAAACAAGACATTTCTTAAGCAAAATAAATAGTTGAAAGGAAATAAAAAATATATAAGGGCAGGAAATTCTTTTGATCCTATCTAGATGGATCCTTTTTAAGCTGGCACAGAGATTATTAAATAGCACCCCTCAAGTTTATAAGAGAGATAAAATGCAGGTCTTACACATTGTCTAGAAAGCTTTTATATTTGGGTGTTATCGATTCATTGCTACTACCTTGGCCAAACCTGCATTAAGAGAGATGTTTTGTTCCAACTGCATTCACTTTCTTAGAATCTTGTCAATTTTTAAAGCTTTGAAGAACTCAGTTTATAATGTATGGATTTAGATTTCAAAGCCTCAGAAAAAATAAAATTATATTTACCACAGATTCAATTTCACTGAAATGTCCCTCCCCAAAAAAACCCCAAAACAAACAAACAAACAAACAAACAAAAAGATTTACAACTTCTTTGAATATATATTGTCTCCAGTTTAGAGAACATAATCCTTAAGGGCAGTGACCCAGTTCCATCAAAGACTACCTGAGTGTTACTATCAAACGAGTGAGGATGCTTGGATGTTATTTTGATTTTCATTTTCAGGTCATAGAAAATTCCAATCCTTTGGAAATAGTAAGTCTTACCCTTATGACTTGCTTAGAATGCATTTGGCTTTCTTCCCACTCCATGGAAATGTGCTTTTCTAGACTTCTAAAAAGAAACCAGGTGCAGAAAAGCTAACCAAGGTTTGCCACCCTCAACTTGAGCCTGTAGGGAGGTGTCATAGATTTTCAAGTTATTGGGAATCAATGCTAATCGGAATTCTTTTCGAAGCAGCTGAAATTCAACCTGGAGCAGCCTTCAGACATAGCTAGATTTAAGTTTAACAGACCCCTACTGAACTAAATATTGTCTGGAGAGATGGATTTTTGATCAGGCTTATATTTCAAAGGAAGATTCCTACTCCTTGAATTTGTATTATATTTCTAAGAGTCTGCAAACCTTGAGAACTAATCATTCCTGGTTGATGGGACACAGAAAGCAATAAGATTTGCTTTGCAGCAACATTCAATTGATGTTTTCTGATTCAGTGATGCTCAAATAACAATGCCTGTTCAAAAGATTACAAGTGCATATTTGAAAGCATAGTTGACCTGGATTTCTGCTATCACAAATAGTAGAAATCCTCAACATCTTTACTGGAAACACATAGAGTTATGCACACATATGTGCATGAACAGACACTTCAGGAGTTGAAGTGTGCCCAGTGGACATGATACAATTCCAAAATTGATAGCCCCCAACGAAGCTGAATTCATTTTGAGGTCCAAAAATGTTAGAAGAAAGAAAAACCAAAACTGCCTTCCCAACTTTGAAACAGGGTTTTGAAAATTAAAAGTCCATCAGTCAATGGCTCGTATTACAGATCCTAATGCCTTTAACATTTCACTTCTGTAAGAATTTTCTGGCATACAGCATCACTTCCTCCTTCTGGTACAATGTATCATTTCTAAACATGCAAATTCCTTGGCTTCCAACAAGGGAGTCCTGGAGAAAGTGAATCCTGATTAAATTTAAAGGCATACTAGCGTCGTGTAATTACTATGAGTTATAAAAATGTAGCTGTTTATGTTCCATTTTTTATGAGTAAGAGAGTAAAAATGCATAATAATTCTTAGGATTGTTCAAGTACTATTGAGGAGATGTATTTATGTGTCAGGATGTCACTAAAAGCCATAAATGGCACTAGATGTCACCAGAATGACTTCAAATACAACTTAATTGTGGAACATGCTTATAGATTAAACAGAATTTCTACCACTAAGACATAATATTTTTTAGGACCACATATTTACGTTTCCAGCTGTTTGAATCCTCAAATCCACTACAAAGGAGTTTTTAACATTTAATTTTATACATAGTGCTTATTAAAAAAAATTAAGTTCAATGTTAGCCTCTGAAATTTTAGAAGGTTTGTATAAAGCATCCTATAAATAGATACTGTGCTTCCTGAGGATGGTTCCTTGAAGATTATTGAGGTGATAGGTACTGTGATGACTTTGCTGCTTATGTTTTACAGCCTTTAGTTCTAAGATGACAATAGTCTATACGGTTATAGGTTCCTGTCCATTAATTACATCTATCCAAGAATGTAATGGAAACCCGTATCTTAACGTGTGCAGTCATTCCCCCCTCAGGGACCATGTCCCATGCAGCAAACTGAAACCTGGAATTTCTTGCTCCAACTTTTTAGTGTGAGGACAATAAATGGGATGATACCAAAAATCTATTAACCTACAGAAGTAAAAAAGAATTGTGAAAATCATTTTAGGGTTTGCCCCGCTTCATTTGGCATAGGCATGAATGCTTTTCCCTAGTAACATGGGCTGCTGATGTCTGAATTAACAAGACGAAAACCTATGCTCTTAGAATCACTCCATTCCTTTTTTCTGGGTTCCTACATTCATTCACAGGTTTTTCATAAGTAGAATTTGTGCCAGATCCTGAAACTCTCATAGTGATCAAAGGAGATACTGTGTTTCATTTCTTGGAGCTCACCAGCTAGTGGATAGAGCAAATATTAATCAATTGATTACTGAAATAAATAGAAAGCTGAAAGTGTACTATGAAAACATAGTGCTATGAGAGGATATGAAAGAAAAATGGAAATCATCCAAGGCCAGGAAAGTGAGGGTTTGAACTGTTTCATGTTCAATGAAAATAGAATAAAACAAAGAAAACATCATGTCCTGTATATTAGTGTTTTTGGTTTTTGTTCTTTTTAAAACTACTTATGTAAGAATAGTTTTATATTAATAGGACAGTTGCAAAGATAGTACAGAAAATACTTAAATACCCGAACCCCTATTTTCTCTTTGTTAAAATCTTACATGAGTGTGGTACATTTCTCACAACCAATAAACCAATATTTTTAGACTTTTTGAATGTTACCAGTTTTTTGCGTGAAATGAAACTAAAAGTGCTTTTGATTTGCATATTCCTGATTACTAATAAAATAGAGCATTTTTTTTCTCTTGTGTTTGATCATTTCTTTTCTCATATTTGTAAAACACTTGCTCATTTTGGGTGCAGATTGACTTTATTCACATTGATTTGTGGGGTTCTTTTTATATTCCAATCTCAGTGCTCTCACTCAGTGTATTGCAAATATCATCTCTGTTTGGGGCTTGTCTTCAAACACTTACCATGCTATTTATCTTTACTTTGAATAAGCAGAAGTTCTTCAGTGTATCAAACATCTTTTTAATGGTTTCTTTTTTTTTAATTTTTTTTTCTTTATTTATGATAGTCACACAGAGAGAGAGAGAGAGAGAGAGAGAGAGAGAGAGGCAGAGGGAGAAGCAGGCTCCATGCACCGGGAGCCTGACGTGGGATTCGATCCCGGGTCTCCAGGATCGCGCCCTGGGCCAAAGGCAGGCGCCAAACCACTGCGCCACCCGGGGATCCCCTTTTTAATGGTTTCTATCCTTTGTATAATGCTTTAAAAAAATCATCCCAACCTCACATTGCTAACGATTTCCTGTATACTTTCTTCGAAGTTTTTTTTCTTTTCATTTACATTTATCTAATTGAGATGAGATCAATTCCATCCTGTTCCATCTAGAATTTTTTATGATACAGAGTAGGGAATTTTTAAAGCTTGTTTCTGTATAGATAAAGGATCATCCCAGCATTAATAAATGGTGCATAATTTACTCCATGCTCTTCAATATCAGTTCTTTATATATTGTACTTCCAAGTTTATTTAGGTCTTTTTATTTTTATTTATTTATTTTTTTTTTTTGGCTTTCTACGCTGGTCTTTGGTCCTTTCTCTCTATCTCTTTCAATGTCAGACAGATTTTTTTTTTAAGCAATTCAGCTTTATAATAATTCTGGAAATCAAGAAGAGGTTGTCTTCCTGGTTCTTCTTTAATGGATGTGTTTCCGTTATTCTCAGACCTTAACCTCCGGATATTTGTTTCATTATCAGCTTGACAAGTTCACAAAAAGATCCTTTTTAATTGGGATTGCACTGATTTTTTAAAATCAATCTGAAGAGAGGTAATGTTTTTAATATATTGAATCTTCCTATTCATAATATATATATTATATAATACTATAAAATAATAATAAATAATAATAAATAATAAACATATATTTATGGAGGCCTCCTTTAACATATTTTAAAGTAATTTTATAGTACTTACATAAAGGTCTTGAGAACTTTGGGAGACTCATTCCTGATACTTTATATTATGTACTAATATTGTTATTGGTATGTATTTTTAATAACATTTTCTAACTGTGGGTGGTATACAAAATGTAATTAAATTTTCATATTGATCTTTTACTTAGCAACAAAGCTAAAACTTTCTTTGTAATTAAATAATTTATCTTATGGATTATTTTTAATGTAAGCAATCATATCAGCTATGAATAGTGACAGTCTTTTCCTTCCTTTCCAAATTGTGCAACTTGTCTATACTTTATAGGTCATTTTCAATTGTTAGGATGTCTAATATGGTACTGAATTAAAATGGTGTTAGTTGTTATCCCAGTGTTATTCCTGATTTTATAGTATTATGTTATTTTATATTATTAATATTTTAAAAGAATGTAATTATATCAAAGTATTGATGACTGCAGTTTGCTTCACTTTTGATTTCTATATTAGATCAAGAAATGTTCTTTAGTGTAGCCAGTGCTAATCTGATTTAAATGGCAAAATATATTCACATTAGTATTGTTTGTTTTGTGAATATTTTTAAGTGTACTATTGTTAGGGCTAACAGGAATACTAATATATACATAAAAAACTATATTTCCACATATACTTATTTACTTCAGTATTTAATTTAAATCAAACATATGAAGACTCTATGGTACGTATGTCAATATCAAACTTTTCCCCATTTAGAAGCTACACATTTAATTAATGCTTGAAAAATCATTGTTATTCCCTTCCTCAGTATGTATTTTGTTCCCCTGCATATGCATGTGTGTTGGAGATAGTAGGACAAAGAGGAAAACTTATCTGGGAGTGGATCCTGAAGAATATTCACGCAGAGGCTGACTATGTGGTTTACAGTGCTATTTCCCTTTGAAGGAGAGAATGGCAGCAGAGTACAATGTAAACTAGACTCCCTTCACCTCCCATCTTCTGACCTTTATCCCCACATCCTACTTGCTTTAAAAGTGATTTTTTTTTTTTTTTTGATCAAGGGATGAAAATTGAATTTGGAAGAAAACATTTTCATGTAAGTAACCACTGTTACATGCAGGAGCTCAAAGTGAAACCAGTAAAAGAGCTTTTAGCATCTTATCCTGTGCCAAAATATACTTGGATTGTAAAACATTTTGGAAGTTCAAGGCAGAATGATCTTGGAATTGACAATAGTATTTATCCTGCTTTCTCTCTGCTTTCTGTAAAGAAAGTTATCTTGTATGTATGGACATGGGCACGTATGTGTGCCTGCGAGTGCGAGCACTGTTATTGTCTCTCTAGCTCGCCAGTTCCTGGTTCATCACTTTCCAGTCATGCCCAGAGAGGATAGTGATATTAAGATAATACTATTATGAAAATATTTCTTGGCCACATGGCCTACTCATTCTGATGTGAATTAAGATGATGTTTATTTTTTTTTAATTTTTTAATTTTTATTTATTTATGATAGTCACAGAGAGAGAGATAGGCAGAGACACAGGCAGAGGGAGAAGCAGGCTCCATGCACCGGGAGCCCGATGTGGGATTCGATCCCGGATCTCCAGGATCACGCCCTGGGCCAAAGGCAGGCACCAAACCGCTGCGCCACCCAGGGATCCCTAGGATGATGTTTAAATGGCTGCCTGTGCAAAGTGCATGTAATAGCCACTGATAGCCAAAAAAACAATTTTGAAATTCAGCTATTGTGGTAAGTTTTAGGGCAAAGAATTACATGTGTTTAAACAAATTTTACAATAAGCAGCTGCTGTCTCTATAAGGATGCTCCCTTCAAATTCTGTCCCATGCATTCAAGATAAAATAAACAGGAAAAACAAACAAACAAAAGGTTGTTCTAGTATTCCAAAAAATATATTCTTTGAGATGTTTGTACTACATATACTCCAGAGAAGGACAATGAGCAAAATTTTTTGATCCATTCTATTCCAATAGATTGGGACTAAACATACCACAGCATTCTTTTGAAATTCAGGTTTATTTTTGGGCTAAGTCTATTGCTTTATAACTAAGGGTAAAAATAAAGTAATTCATTTGCAAATATATTCTCCCATTCAGTAGATTGCCCTTTTGTTTCCTGGGTGGTTTCCTTTGCTTTGTAAAACTTATTTTTTTTATATAGTCCCAATAGTTGTTTTTTGTTTTTATTTTCCTTGCCTCAGGAGACCTACCTAGAAAAATGTTACTTTGGTTGGTGTCAGAGAAATCACTCTGTGTTTTCTAGGATTTTTATGGATTCAGTTCTCACAGGTCTTTAATCCATTTTTAGTTGTGTGTGTGTGTGTGTGTGTGTGTGTGTGTGTGTGTGTTCTCAACCTCACTCATCATCTGGGAAATTCAGAATGGCTAAAATAAAAAAAGACAACAAATAACAAGTGTTGGCAAGGGTGTGGTGAAAAAGGAACCCTTTTATACTGTTGGTGGGCATGTGAATTGGTACAGTCACTAGGGAAAACTGTATGGAGTTTCCTTACAAAAGTAAAAATAGGAATACCATAGGATACAATAATTCCACTGGGTATTTACCCAGAGAAAATGAAAACACTAATTAGAAAGGTTAGATGCATCCCCAAGTTAACTGCAGCATTATTTATAGTAACTAAGATATGGAAGCAACCAAAGTATCCATTAATGGACAGATGGATAAGGAGGATGTGGTACATACACAAACATACACACATATACACACAGAGGAATATTATGCAGTCATAAAAATAGTTAAATCATGCCATTCACAACAACATAGATGGACTTAGAGGGTAGAGTATCATGCTAAATGAAATAAATGAGACTATGAAAGACAAATACTATACGGATTCAGTCCTATGTGGATTCTAAAAGAACAAATCAATAAACAAACAAAAAGCAAAATTGGATCTATACATAGAAAACAAAATGATGGTTCCCAGTGGGATGTGAGGTAGGGATATAAGCAAAATGGGTGAAGGGAGGTGGGAGAAACAGTCTTCCAGTTATGGAATGGATGTCATGGGCATAGAAGGCACAACATAAAGAATATAGTCCATGGTGTATAATTGCATTGTACGGTGACAGATGCTAACTACATTTGTGGTGAGTATAGCATAATGTATAAACTTGTCAAGTCACTGTTGTACACTTGAAACTAATATAACGTTGTGTGTCAACTATATTCAAATAAAAGTTAAAAAATAAAGTAAATCAACTGAATTAAATGATTTTTTTAGAATTTCATGATTTTAATAATACATTTTATGTTCTTCTTTATGTCTGGGACTTCCTTCTCTTGCTTCTATGGATTTTAAAATCCTGTTTATTCTCATGAACCAACTTTTGTCCCATTGCTTACATGAACGCCACAATCTCCTAATAATGGTCTTGCTTTCTTTAAAATAAAATGGCCTCAGCATGAGTCTTTCATTTCCACTCATGAATATTAATTCCTTTAAGCCTCATATTCTTCTTTTTTAAAAAACTTCATTGATATTTTTAGAGAAATTTTAGGTTTACAGAAATTGAAAGTATAGAGAATTTACAAATACTTCTTCCTCCCTCCCACATATTTCCCCCTATTATTAATGTCCTACATTAAAGTAATATATTTGTCTCAGTTGATGAGCCAGTATCAATCACTATTATTAACTAAACTTCATGGTTTATTCTGTTGCTTTACAGTTCTATGGTATAGGCAATATATATTGTGCTTTACAGTTCTATGGTGTAGGCATTATGATTTGATATATATATATATCACGTTTTATGTCTGCTGTTATAGTATTATATGGAATAGTTTCACTGCCCTAAAAATACTCCCTGCTCCACAGTCTCCCTTCTCCTCCTTCTCCCTGGTAACCACCACTATATTCTCTGTTTCTATGAATTTGGCTTTTTTATATCCCACATATAAGTGGGATCATGCAGTATTTGTCTTTCTGTGTTTTCTGTGTCTGGCGTATTTCACTTAGCATATTGTACTCCAGCTCCATCCATGTGTCTGAAAATGGAAGAATTTCTTTCTTTTTTTAGGTTGAATAATATTCTATTTGTGTAGTATGTGTGTTTTCCTTTATTCATTCATCCATCAGTGAACACTTTGAGCACTTCAGTTGTTTCAATATCTTGGCTACTGTGAATAATGCTGCAGTGAATATATGAATGCATACATCTCTTTGCGATAGTGATTTTATTTCCTTTGAATATATACTCAAAGTAGGATTTCTGGATAATATGGTAGTTATGTCTTTAACTTTTTGGAGGAAATTTCATGCTGTTTTTCATAATGGATGTACCAAATTCCACTGACAGTGTATAAGGATTCCCTTTTCTCCTAATCTTTTGATATTTTTATAATAGCCATCCTAAGACCAGTGAGGTAATATCTCATTGTGGCTATAATTTGCATTTCCCTGGTGATTAATGATAATAAGCATCTTTTCACATACTTTTTGACCATTTATACGCATTCTTTGAAAAAAAATGTCTACTCAAGATCCTTTGTTCATTTTCTCAATTGGCATATTTGTTCTTTTGCTATTGAATTTTATGAGTTCCTTTTATACTTTGAGTATTAACCCTTTATTTATGATTTGCAAATAAATTTTCCCATTCTTTTGGTTTCCTTCTTATTTTGTTGTTACCTTTGCTGTGAAGAAACTTTTTAGTTTGATGTAGTCCCACTTCGTTATTTTTGCTTTTGTTACTGGTGCTTTCTTTAGTTGTCATTCTAAAATATGATTGTCAAGAGCAGTGTCCAGGAGCTTTTCCCTCAACATTTTTTGTTTACAGTTTCAGATCTTAGGTTTATGTCTTTAATCCATTTTGAGTTTATTTTTGTATATGATGTAAGATAATGATTTAATTTCATTCTTTTGCATGTGGATATCCAGTTTTCTGAACACCATTTATTGAAAAGATTATCCGTTCCTTATTATATTATTCTGGTATCTCTGTTCAAGATTAGTAGACTATATATGTATAGGTTTATTTCTGTGCTCTCTATTCCATTCCATTGGTCTATATGATTATTTTTGTGCTAATATTGTACTGTTTTGATTATTCTAGATTTATAATATAATTTGAATCAGGATGTATGATATCTCCAGCTGCATTCTTCTTGCTCAAGATTTCTTTAGCTATTCAGATTATTGTGTTTCCATATCAATTTTAGAGTTATTCTTTATCTGTGGAAAATTTGAAGAAGCAGCAACACTTCCAACTCATTTTATGAGACCAGCATTACCTTTATATCAAAGCCAGACAAGAATAGTACAAGAAAACAAAATTACAGTCCCAATATTCCTGATGAACATGGATTCAAAAATCCTTAACAAAATTCTAGCAAACTAAATTCAACAGCACAAAAGGATAATACACCATGGTCAAATGGCATTTACCTGGGATGTAAGAATGTTTCAACATAGCAAATCAGTCAATGAGAAATACCACATTAGCAGAATGAAAGGTAAAAATCATCTGACCTCAACAGAGGCAGAAAAAACATCTGACAAAATTCAACATTCTTTTATGACAAAAACTCTCAACAAATTGAATATAAAAGGAATGTACCCCAACATAATAAAGACAATATGTGACAAGCTCACAGCTAATATTGAACTTAATAGTAAAAAGTTAAAAGACTTTTCCTATATGATCAGGAGCAAGACAAAGGTACTCACTTTTAAACAATTTTTATTTATTTATTCATGAGAGACAGAGAGAGGAAGAGACATAGAGGGAGCAGCATGTTCCCCATGGGGAGCCTGATGCTGAACTCAATACCAGGATCCTGGAATCATGAATTAAGCCAAAGGCAGACGCTCAGCCATTGAGCCAACCTGGGTGCCCCAATGGTGACTGCTTTTATTCAACAGAGTACTGGAAGTATAACCAGAGCAATTAGGCAAGAAAAATAAATAAAATCCAAATTGGAAAGGAAAAATAAAGTTTCTCTGCAGATGGCATGATTCTATATATAGAAAACCCTAAAGACAATACACACACACGCACACACACACACAATTCAAACTAATAATTAACTTAAGTTGAAGGATACAAAATCAATATACAAAAGTTGCTTGTTTATATTATACTACAAGGAACTATTAGAAAAAGAAACCAAGAAAAAAATCCCAATTTATAATAGCATCAAAAAGAATAAAATACTTAGAAACTAATTTAACTAAGGAAATGAAAGATCTGTACCCTAAAAACTATAAAACATTGATGAAAGAAATTTCAGATATAAATAGAAACATACTTTATGTCTGTAGATTGAAAGAATTAATATGCTAAAATGTCCATGCTAATCAAAGTAATCTACAGATTCAATATAGCCCTTATCAAAATTCCAATGACGTTTTTCACAGAGTATGCTTATCTTTAAAAGAAAAGAAAAAAAAAAGAAAAGAAAAAACGGCAAACTTTTTTCCAAGGTAGCTGTACCATTTCTGCATTCTCAGCAGTACTGAATGAGAATCTCCTGTTGCTCTACTTCCTTACCAGCATTTGATGTTTCAATCTTTTGGATTTTAGTCATTTTTAATAGATATGTAGTGATATCACGTTACTGTTTTAATTTGCAATTCCCTAATGACATACGATGTTGAACACCTTTTCTTGTGCTTGTCATCTACGTATGTTCTTTGGTGAAGTGTCTGTTCTGCTTGCTTATTTTTAAATTGGATTGTTTTCCTATTGGTGAATTTTAAAAGTTCTTTGTCTATTTTGAATATCGGGGTTTTTTTTTGTCATATACGTGTTTTGCAAAAATTTTCTCATAGTCTTGGCTTGTCTTTTTATTCTCTTAACGGTATCTTTTGCAGAGGAGAACTTTTTGATTTTAATGCTGTCTAACTTACCAATTCTTTTTCATGTATCATATTTTTCATGTTGTATCTAATAAGTCATTACCAAACCCAAAGTCAGCTACATTTTCTCCTATGTTATCTTTTAGGCAATTTATAGATTTGGGCATACATTTAGATCTGTGATCCGAATTAAGTTAGTTTTTGTGAAATAAACAGTGTGTCAAGGCTTTTTGTTTTTGTTTTGTTTCTGCTTTGCATATGGATGTCCAGTTATTCCAGCACCATTTGTTAAAAAGACAGTTTTTTCTGAGGCACCTGGGGGGCTCAGTCGTTTAAGCATCTGCCTTTGGCTCAGGTCATGATCCCAGGTCCTGGGATGAAGCCCCACATTGGGTTCTCTGCTCAGTGAAGAGTCTGCTTCTCTCTCTTCCCCTACCCCTGCTCCTGTTTCTCTTTCTCTGTCAAATAAATAAATAAATAAATAAATAAATAAATAAATAAATAAATAAATAAATAAATTTTTAAAAAGAGTTCTTTCTCCATTAAGTAGCCTTCATTTTTTTTTCTCAAAGATAAGGTGACATTATGTGTGTTTGCTTATTTGGGGGCTCTCTACTCTGTTCCACTGGTCTACTTTTCTATAATTTCATCAATTTCAGACTGTCTTGATTACTCTAAATTTGTAGTAAGTTTTGGAGTTGGCTGCTATTAGTCTTCTAATTTACTTCGGTTCAGTTTTGTTATCTCTTATAGGTCTATCAATGAATATAGAATATCTCTCCTTATTTATATTTTCATTTATTTTTTTCATTGTGTTTTTATAGTGTTTCTCCTATAGATCTTCACATATTTTGTTAGAATTATGTCTAAACGTTTTTTTGTTTTTTTCCTCATATAGATGGCATTATGTTTTCAAACTTCTAATCCCAAATGTTGATTGCTAATATAGGAAGGAAATTGACCTTTGTTTATTAACCTTATACATTACAACATTGCTAAAATTATGCTTATTAGTCCAGGAAGTTTTGTTTGGTTTTCTTTGGTTTTGTCTTCCACCTTGATTCTTCATGAGAATTCCTAATATTTTTATTGCCATTAATACTTTGATGAGTAAAATCAGCAGTGGAATGAATGGGTATTTGTTATTTTGTCGAGCAATATTTACAGAGCATCTACTATGTGCCAGATACTATATTTGATCTTGAGTATACAAAGGTGAACAAGATGAACAAGTATGTCATATTTCAGATTCATATGCAAGAAATTTAAAAATTGGGCAGCCTGGGTGGCTCAGCGGTTTAGCGCCGCCTTCAGCTCAGGGCCTGATCCTGGGGACCCAGGATGGAGTCTCACGTCGGGCTCCCTGCATGGAGTCTGCTTCTCCCTCTGCCTGTGTCTCTGCCTCTCTGTCTCTCTCTCTCTGTGTCTCTCATGAATAAATAAATAAAATCTTTTAAAAAATTAAAAATTACACTGCAAAGAATTTTCTGAATTAAGTGTAAGGACTTATGGATGCAAATTGTATCTTATCCCATTTAGGCTATTATAACAAAATACTAGAGACTGGTTATCTTATTTCTTACAGTTCTGGAGGCTGGGAAGTCCAAGATCAAAGAGCCAGCAGATTCTGTGTCTAGTGGAGCCCTCATTCTGGTTCTTCGGTAGTGGCTTCTTCTGTGTCCTCACATGGTGTAAAGGGCAGGGACATCTGCAGGGTCTTTTTTTATAAGAATATTAATCCTATTCATGAGGTGAGGGTTCCACCTTCATGGTCTAAACACCTCCCAAAGGCTCTACTTCCTAATACCATCATCTTTAGGGGTTAGGATTTCAACATATGAATTTGAGGGGGACACAACTGTCAGACTCCAGCAAATAGGAGGGTGACTGAACCACAGAGGCACATTGGTGTAGTGATGTCTGAACTGAGACATGAAAAAGTAATTATAATTATCCAGGCTAGTGTGGGGGAGATATTTTGAGAATGGATTAAAGACTTTTCTAATAGTAGAAAGAATAAAATAAAAAGAATAAAATAAAAAAAATGCAGTTATAAAAAAAATGAAAGTAAGTAGGCTTACTTCAGTAACTCTACAATTAAGAATCTGAAATTAAAAATGAAGAAGAAGCAAGAGACATAAGCAAGCAAACTTATGTGAATATAGATGTAAGAAATGTAAATAGATAACTGTGTCAGATATAAGACAATAAGGAAAGTTGAGAATAGTGGGGAAATGGTAAAATGTTTTGCCTGGTGTAAATGAATGATTATTTTCTTATATTACTGTACTGTCAAAACAAACAAACAAACATCAACCTACAATGTACTCCATTAGCTACCAGCTTATACTTATTGAACATAAATACAAGAGGCCTCTATAGTTATGGTAGAAGTTGGAACTAGAGACATAAGGAAGGTTTTTTGTTTTTCTTTTTTTTTAATTTTCCCCTCTCTTCAAGTATAAGCTTTCTGCTCATATGGATATTATGGCATAACTATATTCTGTAAATTACCCAATTGTAAAGGTGGCCCTGACTTCCATTAATTTCTTATAAATGTAGTTACTTTATACATTTGCAACACTGAAAATAGGTTAACTTCAGATCTCAATCAACATTGAGCCAACTATGTTTTAACAAAGCACCACAATGACATGAAAGCTAATGTATTTTCATCTATTACTTTTCCTGCATTAAGTACAATGTTTTTATGAGAAAATACTTTAATTCATACACTTATTACAGTTATTACAATCCTCCAGTTGTGGTCTAAATCATTTGATTTAGTATATTGAACACGACTATACTTGGGAATAACAGTTTCATGCTAGGTATGGCTTGAGCTCTTGCTCCTGGGCCTTTACGGAGTCATACCAGAATGTCCTATTAATCAGTGAGATAAATCATCTGGCTTGGCATCTAAAAACTTGAAAAGTTATTAGGAAGAAAAATGGAGGTTGTGAAATTCACAATAGTCTCATCACCTGAAGGATACAAGTTAGAGATAAACTTCACAATTTTAATAAGATAATGCAAGTTTTCCCATTCTTTTTTTTTTTTAAGATTCATTTATTTATTTGAGAGAGAGGGAGAGAATGCATGCTAACAGGAGGGGGAGGGGGAGGGAGAAGGGGAAAGAGAGTCTTTTTTTTTTTTATAAATTAATTTTTATTGGTGTTCAATTTACCAACATACAGAATAACACCCAGTGCACATCCCGTCAAGTGTACCCCTCAGTGCCCGTCACCCATTCACCCCCACCCCCCACCCTCCTCCCCCTCCACCACCCCTAGTTCATTTCCCAGAGTTAGAAGTCTTTATGTTCTGTCTCCCTTTCTGATATTTCTCACACATTTCTTCTCCCTTCCCTTATATTCCCTTTCGCTATTATTCATATTCCCCAAATGAATGAGAACATACACTGTTTGTCCTTCTCCGGTTACTGTGGCCAAGTTCAAAAAGGGTGTTGCCTGAGTTCTTCTCTGGGATTTTGATGGAATCTTGTCTCACATTTAGATCTTTCATCTATTTTGAGTTTATCTTTGTGTATGGTGCATGAGAGTGGTCCAGTTTCATTCTTCTGCATGTGGATGTCCAATTTTCCCAGCACCATTTATTGAAGAGACTGTCTTTCTTCTAGTGGATCGTCTTTCCTCCTTTATCGTATATTAGTTGAGCATAAAGTTCAGGGTCCACTTCTGGGTTCTCTGTTCTGTTCCATTGATCTATATGTCTGTTTTTGTGCCAGTACCACACTGTCTTGATGAACACAGCTTTGTAGTACAACCTGAAATCTGGCATTGTGATGCCCCCAGATATGGTTTTCTTTTTTTTAAAATTCCCCTGGCTGTTTGGGGTCTTTTCTGATTCCACACAAATCTTAAAATAATTTGTTCTAAGTCTCTGAAGAAAGTCCATGGTATTTTGATAGGGATTGCATTATACGTGTAAATTGCCCTGGGTAACATTGACATTTTCACAATATTAATTCTGCCAATCCATGAGCATGGAATATTTTTCCATCTCTTTGTGTCTTCCTCAATTTCTTTCAGAAGTGTTCTGTAGTTTTTAGGGTATATTTTGAGAACCATTTGAATGGTAAATGGTTCTCCAACCTTTTATTTTCAGGTTGTAGGTGTCCTTCTGTCTAGAATGAGTCTCTTGTAGACAGCAAATAGATGGGTCCTGTTTTTTTATCCAGTCTGAAACTCTGCGCCTTTTGATGGGGTCATTAAGCCCATTCACGTTCAGAGTTACTTGAACTTCTTCTTAAAGGGGAGTTTTAAGAGTCCCCCTTAAAATTTCTTGCAGAGCTGGTTTGGAGGTCACATATTCTTTCAGTTCCTGCCTGTCTTGGAAGCTCTTTATCTCTCCTTCCATTTTGAATGAGAGCCTTGCTGGATAAAGTATTCTTGGTTGCATGTTCTTCTCATTTAGGACCCTGAATATATCCTGCCAGCCCTTTCTGGCCTGCCAGGTCTCTGTGGAGAGGTCTGCTGTTACCCTAATATTCCTCCCCATGAAAGTCAGGGACTTCTTGTCTCTTGCTGCTTTAAGGATCTTCTCTTTATCTTTGGAATTTGCAAGCTTCACTATTAGATGTCGAGGTGTTGAACGGTTTTTATTGATTTTAGGGGGGGATCTCTCTATTTCCTGGATCTGAATGCCTGTTTCCCTTCCCAGATAGGGAAAGTTTTCAGCTAGGATTTGTTCAAATACATATTCTGGCCCTCTGTCCCTTTCGGCGCCCTCGGGAACCCCAATTAAACGTAGGTTTTTTCTTCCTTAGAGTGTCATTTATTTGCCTTAATCTGTCTTCATGGTCCCTTAATTGTTTGTCTCTTTTTTCCTCAGTTTCCCTCTTTGCCATTAACTTGTCTTCTATGTCACTCACTCGTTCTTCCACCTCGTTAACCCTCGTCGTTAGGACTTCTAGTTTGGATTGCATCTCATTCAATTGATTTTTAATTTCTGCCTGATTGGATCTAAATTCTGCAGTCATGAAGTCTCGTGAGGCCTTAATGCTTTTTTCTAGAGCCACCAGTAGCTGTATAATGGTGCTTCTGAATTGGCTTTCTGACATTGAAGTGTAATCCAGATTTTGTAACTCTGTGGGAGAGAGGGCTGTTTCTGATTCTTTCTTTTGAGGTGAGGTTTTCCTTCTAGTCATTTTGCTCAGTGCAGAGTGGCCAAAAACAAGTTGTGTTGGAACACGGGGGAGTATCACTGGTCCGT
Source organism: Nyctereutes procyonoides (assembly GCF_905146905.1). Lineage (NCBI taxonomy): Eukaryota > Metazoa > Chordata > Mammalia > Carnivora > Canidae > Nyctereutes > Nyctereutes procyonoides. Next base: position 27,576,945 of record NW_026575136.1, read on the forward strand.
CCAGCTGGTCTTCTGGGGGAGGGGCCTGCTGTGCTGATTCTCAGGTGTTAGCACTTGGGGGAGCTGCTCTGCCCCTGCCTGCTGCGGGCTCAGCGGGGGTTGTTTACCCCGTGGGGCCCCAGGAGGAACAGCAGCAGTTGCTATGGCAACTCTGGAAGCCTGGATTTAGCCTCCGCAGGAACTACGGGGCTCGGGCTCTCGGTTCTCTGTCCACAGGGCCTGGAGGCTCCGGGGCGGGGCCGCTGATCTGCTCAGCTCGGGGCAGGAGCGTCCTCGCTGTCCTGGGCCCTCCCGGCCTCTGCCTGTCCCGGGGGAGGCCGGATCCTGGGCTGTGTCCCGGCGCCCTGTGCTCCGGGGCCTGCGCTGTTGGATTCGCGCTCCCGCCCCGCAGCCCCCTCCGCGGAGCCGCCGCCCGAGCCCCTCCGAGCTGCTCCGGTCGGTCCCTCCGTGCGCGCTGCAGCCCTTAGGGAGCTCGGCGCACTCCCCTGCGGCGCAGGTGTCTGTTAGTGTCCCGGGAGCCCGAGGGCATCCCCGCCCTCCTGGGTCCTGCTCCACCTCCCTGCGAGCCCCTTTCCGCCCGCCCGGGAAGGTTGGTGCAGCTCCTGCTCCTCCGGGACGGGGCTCTCCTGTCCTGGGGACACTCGCCCCGGCCTCAGCCCGGCTCCTCGCGGGGCCCCTCCCCCTCGGAGGCCTTTTGTTCCTTTATTTCTTTTTCCCCGTCTTCCTACCTGATAGAAGCGCGGACTCTTCTCACTGTAGCGTTCCAGCTGGTCTCTCTTTACATCTCAGGCCGAATTCGTAAATTTTCAGGATGGTTTGAAGGTTATCTAGGTAATTTGGTGGGGACAGGTGATTTGGGGACCCTGCTCTTCCGCCATCTTGCCCCTCCCCCCGGGAAAGAGAGTCTTAAGCCAACTCCACATGGAGCTTGGAGCCCAATGTGGGGTTGCATCTCTCCATCCTGAGATCATGACCAGAGCCAAAATCAAGAGTCAGATGCTTAACCAACTAAGCGACCCAGGTTTCTACATTTTTGGTTATACTTGGCTTTGAAAGACTTCGTGGAACTTCTGAAGTATTCTGTATAACACTTCTTAGAAATTGGGGTAAAGGATTTTAGTCCCCCCCCTTCTATTTTTACTCTACCAGGATAATAAAAACCTTATATCGGAGTTTTACAACTGTTTTTCAAGCAGTGCTGATACTTCAGTTAATGGTCTACTTTACTAGATTGAAAGCTTATAGTGTATAAAGGGCTATATTGTAAAAATGCACGATTGTATGACTATACAACACAGTCACACACACTTGAAAGACAAACATAGAGCTAATAAGAATGTGTTTGTGATGCTTACTAGCAACACTAATCCTCACAATATGCACGTCATTATTTTGCTCTAAGCAGAGTTGAGTTCTCTAATCTCGTATGGACAAGTGACTTGTCCTAATATTCTTCTTAGTCCTTGAAACGCATAGCATAGTGTTGCCTACCTAGTCCTATTCCATATAATAACTGCTGAATAAATAAATATACATAGAATTTTCTCCAAATACCAGAAGACTTCAAAGAAATGGAATGAATCATAGTGTTCCACAAGATATTTATATAAAAGGAAACAGAAAACATTTGAAAGAAAGTATGCTTAGTGCATTATCATGAAATGTGGAAATACAAAATTGGAATGTTAAATTTTTCAAGGATTTGGGTATTAATCTAACATAATTTATCTTAATTACATCTCTCAATACTCACCACAGAAAACATCCTATCATGTTTTATACACATGATGGCCAGTATTATTATCAAATATATCTTATTGTTAGGCAAAATATGAAATCGAATCCTGACAATATTTAGATAACTTAGTACCTATAGACTCTAAATTCAAATATAGCAGACAAAATACACTTTGGAGTTTTCATTTAGAAGAAGACATATCAGCCATTTAATTATGTCTCAGTCTCACCTGCACTCACGGATGACATTAACTTAAACCATCACTTCTCTTTCATTTCAAGCCTTTTGAGAGAAATAACTGAATCAAAAGGGAAATTGTTTTATTAGATTTAAGTAAGTAATGTAAAAGATTATTCTGATGCTCACACATTCCTAGACACTTATCAGAGTATGCAGTGACATGTAATAATAGATATAAAATGCTTAGTCCTACGCTAATGCAAGGCAAATGTGCAATATATGTCTGAGAACATTATCATTGTTAGTTTTAAGTAGACCTATCCTTCCTTGAAAATTAAAATTCTCTCTCTCTCTCTTTTTTTTTTTTTTTTTGGAAAATTTGACTTCTTAATCATTCCATTCATAGGACTTAAAAATTAGAGACAATGCATTGGAACACAGATCAACTTTCAACCTGTCTTTACAAAAACATTACCAGACCTGCCTTTTGACCTGCTGGAAAGAGTTTTCTGGTATTCTGAGTAACACCTTCTGCATACTGTTAACCCACAGAACATGGCCAATATATTCATTTTCTTTTCCTTCTTTTTAAGACAGAGGTTATTTTCTAAAATTTATTTTAAATTTTAGATTGACCAGTAAACGTAATTTTAGCATAGAGAAGATTAGTCTTATAGTCTTCCCAACTTAAAGTATCTTGCATTTGTATGGGTACTGACCAAGATATGTTGCTTTTTTTCCCTCATAATTTTTTTTTAAGATTAATTAATTTATTTATTTATTTATTTATTTATTTATGATAGACATAGAGAGAGAGAGAGGCAGAGACACAGGAGGAGGGAGAAGCAGGCTCCATGCCAGAAGCCCGAATCGGGACTCGATTCTGGGACTCCAGGATCGCACCCTGGGCCAAAGGCAGGCGCCAGGCCACTGAGCCACCCAGGGATCCCCTTCCCTCATAATTTTAGTTTGAGATCCCATAGCACTCATTATTTTAGTTGGTAGTTTCTAAGAGATACTTGTATTTTCAATTAATATTACTAATGAAAGACTGTAACAAATTAATGACATTCCTGGAACTATCTACAAATATCAAGAAATATTATTTCTTTTTTAGAAGAATATTATTTCAATATAAGGGGACTCACAGTTATGCTGGCTTGCATAAATGCAAGATACTGTATGTGTGTGTGTGTGTGAGGACATCCTTACAGCACTAATTCCATGTGTCTGTGAGTAAATATCTGCACTCAAATATTCATGACAAAGACAGTGCTTTCCTTTTCTAGCTGAGATTTGTTAGGGTCATTTAGTTTAGTTTGGTTTCCTATTTTACCTACTTATATTATGATTTGTTTTCTGGAGGAAAGAATTGATATAAAAGTTTACACATATTCTGTTATGTGATTGTATCTTGTTCTAAATGTACAGCTCTTCCACTCTCTCTAACCCTTATGTTTCAAATGCATTGTTGAAAACAGCATTTTTTTTCTCATCTTGCCTAATAGGCTGGGGGATTAAAAGCATGCAATTCCAAGTAAAGGATAAGGAGAGAAATAAAGTATTTTTGAGCTGAAGGCTATCATTAACTGAGACACTGCTGAGATTGCAGCAGTTCAACACTACCATGTCAACCAAAAAAAAAAAAAAAAAGTCCAGGTATTGTGAAAGGAATCTGTCTTTAAAGGAAAGATGAGCAATGTCAGAAAAAAATCCTGAAAAATGATATAACTATTCTGGTTGATAGTACAGATCATGAATAAATCATGTACTGCAAGGGAAGCATGAAAATAGGTTGGTATCTAGGACATTGAATGCTGAATTCGTAGGGAAAAAATATGTACACATATTGTCCCTTGCATTACCCACAGTAGTAAATGGAACTGATCTATTGAAATTGTTGACTTCTGCTGGACTCTAATAGGATTATCTTGTTTTCTGAAGGATAGATTCGTTTATTTGTTGATGTTTTAGAAATTTATTCAGCGTGACTTTAATCAGTGTCTTCCATTTTAGCCCCAAATGATTGTCTAACAACCTCAAGACACCTTCAGGTGTCCACAGACCTGTTGTGTGATTTACTCAAGCCAAGACTTGCTCTCAATTTTATTATTGAGTGTTAATATTTGATAATGACATTCTCTACTTTCTAAATTATTGCATAACCAAGTCTAAGGGATAGACTTCATTTCCTATGGCCCTAAACGTGTCATTTTAAACATAGAAGTCTTGGAGAAAAGATTGCAGAAAATTCTTAGGATTGTGATTTGCATCAGTCCAAGAGCTTATACTTTTCCTATCCAGTAAGGAGTAAGGCATAGGCAAGAGTCTAAGAGGAAAGTGAGATGAAGATGCTGACCTACATTCTATATGATACAATCACTAAACACAAAATTCCTTAATTTAATTTTATTTTTTTAATTTTTTTTAATTTTTATTTATTTATGATAGTCACACAGAGAGAGAGAGAGAGAGAGGCAGAGACATAGGCAGAGAGAGAAGCAGGCTCCATGCACTGGGAGCCCGATGTGGGATTCAATCCCGGGTCTCCAGGATTGCACCCTGGGCCAAAGGCAGGCGCTAAACCACTCCGCCACCCAGGGATCCCCAAAATTCCTTAATTTTATTTGTAATTATGTAATTCCTATGATTTCATAAATTTTGTTACTTGTATATATACAAATCTATGTAAACAAGTCCAAATTATGAAATTCTTACACCATTTCTATAAGCATATTTCTGTTGATGTTACCTTCTTGTCTTTGATTTGAAGCTTTTCTATGCTTTCCCTTGACTCTCTTTTTTAAGAACCTTATACAGAGACCAATTGTCAATGGACTGCATGTTCATGTTGAATAAAATGAAAGCAAGGGCTGTAATCATTTTCATGACTGCTGTAGCTTATTATAATAGAGCTGTGAAGATGTAGGGCTTTGTTTTGTTTTGTTTTGTTTTGTTTGAGAATGTAGGGTTTTTGACATAAAAATGAAAGTTGAATTAATGCCAGGGCTTGGTTTGAAGCCATGCCTTCTTTCTTTATTTCATATTCTGGCTTGGGAAACTCCAAAAACTAAGCTTCTCCATCTTGTTTTTAAACACTGAATTCAGTGCCCTTAATTCAAAGACAAAAAGAAGAAGAAGAAAGAAGAAGAAGAAAAGAAGAAGAAGAAAGAAGAAGAAGAAGAAGAAGAAGAAGGAGGAGGAGGAGGAGGAGGAGGAGGAGGAGGAGGAGGAGGAGAAGATGATCCCAAGTGTCTGCTGGATTTGTAGATTCTTTAGAATCTACTCCTAATTTGGAGTCAGGTCAGTGATCATTTTGTAGGAGAGCATAACATCAATTTGGGGTTTGGTGTTGAACCTTCAGTTAATAAATGATCTAAAACAGAAAGTCATTAGTAATATACTGTTCTTCTGGAGAAAAACTTTCCTTTGTACACTTGGTGTTACTTCTGAATTTAAAAGGCAGAATCAGAATTCATATTTTTAGTATCATATATTATATTTTAATTCCAGTAAAGTTAACATACAGTTTATTAGCTTCAGATGTACAATATACTGATTCAGCAATTCTGTACATTTCTCAGTGCTCATCAAAATAAGTGCATCTTAATCCCCTTCGCCTGTTTCACCCATCCTCCCACCCACCTCCCTTCTGGTAGTCATCAGTTTGCTCTCTATTGTTAAGAGTCTGTTTTTGGTTTGTCTCTTTTTTCCTTTGTCCATTTGCTTTGTTTCTTAAATTCCACATATGAGTGAAATCATATGGTATTTGTCTTTTTTGACTGACATATTTCACTTAGCATTAAATTCTCTAGATCCATCCATGTTGAAAATGGCAAGATTTAATTTTTTATGGCTGAGTAAAATTCCAGCGTGCGTGTGTGTGTGTGTGTGTGTGTACCACATCTTCTTTATTCATTCATCTATCAATGGACATTGGGCTGCATCCATAATTTGGCTATTGTAAATAATGCTGCAATACACGTAGGGGTACATATATCCTTTCTAATTCGTGTTTTCATATTCTTTGAGTAAATACCCAGTAGTGCAATTACTGGATCATATGACAATTCTGTTTTTAATTTTTTGAAGAACCGTTTTCCACAGTGCACTAGTTTGCATTTACAGTAACAGTATACAAGGGTTCCTTTTTCTCTACATTCTCACCAACACTTGTTTCTTGTGTTTTTTTATTTTAGCCATTCTGAAAGGTGCAAGAGGATATCCATTGTAGTTTGGATTTATATTTCCCTGATGATGAGCAGTGTTGAGCATCTTTTCAAGTCTGTTGGCCATCTGCATGTCTTCTTTGGAGGAATGTCTGTTCATGTCTTCTGCCCATTTTAAATTGCATTATTTGTTTTTCTGGTCTGGTTGTATGTTTTCTTTATATATTTGAATACTAAACCTTTATTGGATATGTCATTTGCAAATATCTTCTCCCATTCAGTAGGTTCTCTTTTAGTTTTGTTGATTGCTTCCTATGTTGGCAGAAGGTTCTTTATTTTGATGTACTCCCAATAGTTTATTTTTGCTTTCATTTTATCTTTCTATTGCTTTCCTTTGTGAAGGGATAATAATATAGGATAGAATGGAGTGTTAAACATAGTTTTCATTGTCTATGTGTCGAGAACATTTTAGGCAAGCTAGCATTAAACTTAATAATGAAAGACTGAAAATTTCCCCCGATAGGTATCATGAACAAGATAAGGATCTTCATTATCGCCATTTTTATTTAACATACTGGAGGTTTTGCCAAGACAATTACCCAAGTAAAAAGATAAGATTAAAAAAAAGATAAGATTATAAAATATAAAATCAATAATATTTTTATACATTTAAGCAAACAATCCTCAAATAACAATAACAAATAACAAATTTTGTTTCCAATGTGGAGCAATTTGAACTCCCATAAATTGCTGGTGGAGATGAATAATAGTGTGGTCACATTGGAAATAGTGACAGTTCCTCAGAAGGTGAAATACTGAGTTAACTTATGATTCAGTGATTCTACCCTTAAACATGGATACAGAGAGTTGAAACATAGGTCCAGACAGTCTTGGACTCATTCATTTGTGCATGTTTACAGCAGCATTATTTTTAATTATGAAAACCAAAACAAAACTGAAAACTCTTCAAGGAGGAGCATATGCATACAATGGAATTTTGTCCATCTTAAAAAGGAATAGTTATGACACATGCTACAACAAGGATAAAACTTGGAAATTTTTATTCTTCTTGAAAGAAACCAGGTACAAAGGCTACATATTGTTTGATTCCGTTTATTTTCTATATTTCAATTAGGCTAATCCATAGAGACAGAATATTAGGAGTTGTTGCCAGGGTTTGAGGGAAGGGGAATATAAAGTGACTGCTAATGTGTATGGGATACCTTTTTGAGTAAAAATCTGTTCCGAATTTAGATGATAGTTATGAATATGCAATTCTGTGAATATACTAAAAATCACTGAATTGGGGATCCCTGGGTGGCACAGCAGTTTAGCACCTGCCTTCGACTCAGGGCATGATCCTGGAGTCCCAGGATTGAGTCCCACATTGGGCTCCCTGCATGGGGCCTGCTTCTCCCTCTGCCTGTGTCTCTGCCTCTCTCTCTCTTCTCATGAATAAATAAATAAATAAATAAATAAATAAATAAATAAATAAATAATAAAATCACTGAATTTTACACTTTAAAATGTCAATCTTACAGTATTGAAATTATAGTTCAATGAAGCTATTAAAATGATAAGAATGAAATTATATCATCATTTTATAGCTCAAGACATATAATAGGAAGTGCACATTATCACTTATGAGGTTCTCTTGGTAAATTTGTTTAATCTGAACTTAAACTAACTTTTAGGATTGATTTACTATAGTTTACAGAAAATGTAGGGGACAGAGGAATAAGTTAAAGTACCTCACAATGAAACAAAGAGAAAAATCAAGAATACAGAACATTCTTATAGGCAACTGGTCGGATTTGTTCAAATAGTCATTGCCATTGGGATAAAATCTGATGGCAAGTATTGTAAAGTTCTAGGTGAAAGAACTAGAGACACAATAATCAAATTGCTACCTGTGAATTTTTATTGTTACCTGGTTCAAAAAATAATCTAAAAATATATTTTGGAGACAAATAGCAGAATGTGAATATGAACTGGAAAATGTATTGTATTAAAGAATTATTACTTTAAGGATTTTAGGTGCTACAATGCTTTATGGTTCAGGAGGAGGATGACTTTTTTCCTAGTATTTGGGTATGAAATAATGTGATATCTGCATTGCTTTCAGATGGTTTAGCAAGATGATTTGATACATGGATAGATGGGTGTGGGGATGAATGGATGGATAGATGTAGAGAGAGAAATATAGAAACAGACATACATTTGTTGAATCTAGTCCTGGGACTTGGATTATGGTATAATTCTCTCCAATTTTCAGCATGCTTGAAAACTTTCAAATTTGTAAAGCAAATACAAAGGAAAAAAAAAAGAGATGCTTTAAACTGGACTCTTTAGTAGCAAAATCCAAGACAGGGATTTTTGAGCAAGTGATCTATTTAGGAAGTGACCTCATGAAAAATATATGAGAGAACAATGGAAGCAAGATAGGAATATGAAAAAAAAAAACAGTAAGGAAGGATTTGATTTCAGGTGAATTCTGTTCCCGACCTGATATTGCCAAGCACTCTGAAGCATAAATTGCAACACTCATCACCACCTTGAAGCAGGGGAACAGTGCATTTATACCCGTCTCACCAGTTATTGGCTGTGGGCTTCCAGGATTGGGGAGGAGCATAATAATCCAGTCTAACAGTTCTCTTTGCCCAGTGGTACTTCTCAAGAGAAATTTACAGGTGGAAGCTGTTATGAACAGCACCTGCAACAATTTTGGAATGTATTATGCTTCCAACCAAGGTATGTATTCCACAGTAAATAACCAAAAAAAATGGACAAAACATATGAAACTGGGTATTTCACTCATTGAAAACAGGCACTAGAGAACTGTGATTCCAGAGAGAAGGAAAACCAATAAAGTGATCACTACATATGCATAGCCTACTGTATGGAGATGGTTTCTAGACAGAAGTGCAGAGATGGGGGAGTCAGAGCTCAGTGGTCCAAATACAAAGACCAAGAATGGAGTTTTAACACTATTAGACATTGTTAATATGGTTTGAACATGCATATATCGAAAATCTCCTATACAGAATCTGCTATGTGCTGCAAAAACACAAGAGATTTTTTAAAAAGCAAATATTCTCTTTAACCTACATTTTAAAAAATTTCTAGAATATTTGGATTCCCCTTCCCATTAACAGAAGAGAACTATAACATCTGCCCACATCCAGATCTCAGTCATTGTTTATATAAACTACTGCTTTACATTCAGATCAGTTTAATTAAGTTGCTGGTTTTATGTTTGTTTTCTTTCCAGAATATGTTTTGATATCCAATCACAGAACACCCATCCCATCCTCTCCTGCTCCATCTCAGAATCTTTTGATTAGAGGTTGTAAAGCAACTTCTTCAGAACTAAGAGGTGTAAGATAGAAGGGTACAGAAAATAAATATTTTCTTCCTTTTATTTATTTATTTTTTTTTATTTTCTTCCTTTTAATGAAGTTGAATAAGACTTATTTATTGCCTTTTTCAAATCTAGTACTATCAAAAGTACAGTATCAACACAAAAGGCTTTAAAGACTTGACAGTTGGTATATATAGTACACAAGTATATGGCAGGATGAGTAGTAATAAATTGACAAGTACAAAAGCATGTGCAGTAATGTGTTGACTTGAACAATACCAAAATTACATATGGCAAAACTTATATATGAATTAATGTGATGGGAGCTTGAGAAGACATCCCCATAGGAGACATTGAACTAGTTCTTTGCAACTACAAAGAAAGCTGAAAACATGAAAACACCCCGTGTGTGTGTGTGTGTGTGTGTGTGTGTGTGTGTGTGTGTCTAATGGCAAAGTTGACCCTGTGCAAGTAGTTGATGAGAAACTAGGGAACAATACCATAAGGCATAAAATATTTTCCATCTTCTGAGAAATATTTAATGATTTCACAGCAGCATGAATATAACTGAAGAGAAAACTTCTACCAATTTGAACATATAAATATTTTATTTCATAGCTTCTGACTCATCACTATATTATTTAGAAAATTATGCCTTTTGGTCATCAAACTGAAAAATATATAGATTGACCCTAATAAACTTAAGGGTTAATGATTTTAAAGTGGCTATTTGCTTTTCCTATAAGAAAGCATGGACTGAGAAAGATAAATACCATATGACTTCACTCGTATGTGGAGTCTAAAAAGCAAAACAAATGAATAAACAAACAAAAAGCAGAATCGTACCTACAGATACAAAGAACAAACTGATAGTTGCCAGAAGGCATTGGGGTTGTGATGATGGGTGATGATGGGTCAAGGGGAGTGGGAGGTCCACGCTTCCAGTTACGGAATGAATACAGGGATGGAAGGTACAGCAGAGAGAACATAGTTAATGATATTGTATAGTGTTATATGGTGACAGATAGTAATTATACTTTTGTGAGCACAGCATAACATATAGAGATGTTGAATCATTATGCTGTATATCTGAAACTAATGTAACATTGAGTTTCAAATGTATCCAAATAAATACTTTTAAAAAGACTATAGAAACAATGAGTTAATAACATACATTCTTACTAAAATTTCCTGATGAAACACTGAGTAATCATTACTTCGAGTAATCATTACTCTTAGTAATTATTCTGCTTGAGAAATTGTAATTTTTCAAAGAGAATTCCCCTTTTCAAATGATATCACATTATCTCCAAAGAAGATTGGCATTAAATGTTTGCTGCAACATTCAAAGCTCACATATCAATAAAATGGTATTAATATGCTATTTCAGTGCATCATATAGCAAACGTGGATTTCATAATTCAGAATCTACTGAAGTTATGCGACTGAATGGAATATTATCTATTCATCTATTTCATCTTTTTCAAGATGAAATTATTGGTTCATCTTGTAATAGTGGTTTTTGAAAATAGGATATCAGCGGTTAAACAACTTGCTTAAAACCACAGTCATTCCTAGTCAAGTCAGAGTTCAAATTTGGACCTTGGGACCAAAGATCTTATCTGCTTCTACTCTTCCACCCTTCTTCCTCAAGTTGTATGGGTGTGGCTGTCTCCAGAATTAATACAATTCTCACTAGATATTTCCCTCTCCCAGTCCTGAGAAGTTAATTTGAGCTACTGGAAATGGCAGGGACAAATCTCTTGCCTTCCAATAAAAAGAAGTGGAGATTGATATTACATTTCTGGGCCTGAAATAAATGTAATAATATAATAATAATTAAGTTGAAATAAACGACTCTTTAAATAACTGAATTTCACTAAGCCAGAATGCTAAAAAAATTGTTGCCCAGTCCCAAATCTTACAACTTCCCTAAGAATCCTGAATATAATATATATATATATATATATATATATGAATATATACATATATTCATATATATATATATGAATATATACATATATTCACTGTTCAACTCAAATAAATGTTCTTTTTCTTCATTGATAATGTACAAACTATTCAAACCATATTTGATAAGGTTAGTTTTAAGGACACTATCTTAAGTGGTACACTTCACATTGAAAACCTGGAAAATGATTATTTACAAAAACATGTAAAAAGGAATTATATTTTTTGTAATACTGTACCTACCCCTGAATAAACTGCCTTTGATAAATGTGTTTGACTTATGTGTTTGCTTGTTTGTTTGTGAGTTGAATAAAGTTACATGTGTCACAAACATGTTAATTATCTTGATAGCTAAATCACCACTTTAAACATATCTAAAATCATATTAATTAAAACTTGACTATTCAGGATGCTGTTAATTTCACGAAGTGTAGGTTTAATTCATTATCAATAAGTTTGGTTCATTCATGTCTAAATAAGAACACTTGTGAAAAAGTACTACCATGTAAGATGCTAGGTTCTTTGTTACAGAACACATGCATAAGCAGGACTTATCTCTTTCTTTATTTTAGAAAATGCAATTATGCAAATATTTTTGAAGATTTGTCATCTTTATTTTGTATCTATGTTACCAGTAGGGAAGATGTAGACACACGTTTAGCTTTGAGGTAGAGTGAAAGGTTCTAAAGCTGGTTCTAAAGGCGTTCTGTAGCCTCAGGGAGTCCTAAGGCTTTTAGCTTTGGTCCATTCACCTTGTAACATGAATTTAGGAAATTATTCAGAGAATACCTATATCAAATTCAAGATAAATGAAACTCTGGTTTAGGAATACACACCTGACCAAGCATTGCACCTGCTGATCAGTATTGTTTATTAAATATTGAGAACAAGTAGGAATGGGAGAGCTGCCTGGAAGATCGGGCAAGTCTTCTATATTCTAGGGACTGTGTTAAGGACCTACTATGCACACCTGTGAGTATATATGACTAAATAGATTTAAACACTAACAGGACTCGAGCCCTGAGCTGGAATTGTTGACACAGGTTCAGTGACAATGAAACTGTCACATTTCTCATGACCAAGCACATTCCAAATTCCAAATGACTTGAGCATCAGAAGATGGGGCTAGGATTTAGGTGCTTCCTGTTGTGATATTTCAAGATGTGCCATGGTATTTTCTATCCTCCATTCTGTCTTATAAGCAAATATATTTGTTGCTCCGTGTAGCCTGTTGTACCTTATCAATGTGATTGTAACCCTGGATCCAGATCATCTAATAAGCCAGAATTGGTATTTCAGGAGGATAATTTCCCCCTATGTATCAAAATAATCACCTGATATCTTCCTGTTGAAAGAAGATATCTTGTTGAAAATTCTGTTCATACCATGACTCCATTTTGGCTACTCCTTACTCTCCCTTTCCTCCAAACATGCATGCAAAATCATATACATGTATGCCCATGCTCTGGAACACATCTATGATTTGGAGTCAACTAAAAAAGAGTCGTATTCAATGTGTTTTGTCATCAATGCCTTTGGAAAAAGTAGTGACGTTCAAACTCCAATGGTCCTCACAATCAGCAGAAGTATGTTTTCAGTTATGTGGCCACATCCTACCTTATTTGGTAGATTATTACTCAGTGGAATATGTGTGAGGACAATGAAGTGCTTTCCTAACAAACCCTTTCTGTGATTCTGATAAAGACTCAAAATGCATGAAATTTCTTTCTTAATTTTCTAGTTTACTCTTTTTAAGTGGAATAACTTAAGGATTTTGGGGGAAAAAGAAAAAGAAAAACACATGAGATGATGTCCAGGTACATTACTATTTTCTAGGAGGTGTATCAGGATTCCTTAATTATCACAAGGTGGCTTTTATGGGGGTTCCTGGGTGGTGCAGTCAGTTGAGTACCTACTCTTGGTTTTGTCTTTCTCCTTTGTAAGTGTGTTGATTTGATCATCTGTGTTTAGAATTTGTTTGCATCTTGTCTGTCCATCTCTCTCTAACTCTCTATCTGAGCAAGAAGGAGGAGGTTCAGAGTGGGGAATGTTGTTGGGAGGCAAAGGACAGTTAGTTGCTTGAAGAAAGAAAAGAAGAATATCTAAATACTTGGTCAGGCATGAAGTGTACTCTGTCCCCAACAACAGAAAATAATTATGTTGAAATAAATCATTTTTGATGAAAATCTGTTGAATTACTGGAAATTCCCACAGTTGGGAATCACTGGGGAGAAGATGAGGGGCCACTACTTATAATCGTTTGGTATAATATATACACACACAACTCCACATACACCTAACCCAGCAAACCACCTGGCAGAAGAAGGCGTTACTAATCATCATCTAATGGATGAGACACCTAGGGCTCCAGGTACCTAAGTAAGTTGCTTGAGGTTACGCAGCTAGTTAGTGCTGGAACTGAGTTAAAAAAACAGGTCTTCTTGGCTCCACACCCATTCTTCAACATTATGATATACTCTTCCTAGAGATAGAAACAGATAATCTCAGTCTCATTATTGACAGAGAAATTTAAAAAAAAAACAGTACCAGACATAGAACCATATTATTGTTTAGGGACCCAAATGATATCTTAAAATGAGATCACCGTAGCTGAGATAACCTCAATGAGTTTCTCTTCTTTTACACAAGAAAAGTACATAAAATAATTAAAGAACATGAGTGGAATAATATTTTCCATCAATGTCTTGTAAAAGTAAGACCTCCATAAACAATTTCAATGTCACACTGTACATAATAGAAATAAATATTTTGGGGTGCAGGAAAGAGGAAAAATCTAAAAACTACCTGTGGCTGTCAAAGAATATTTGACAAAGGAAGTACTGTTTCAGATGGGTATTCAAGGAAAGGTAGGAATTTGTTAGTTGTAGGAAAGGGGGAGTCATTTCCTTGCTTATGCAAGAAAAATGACATACTCTAGTGATACAACTAAGTCCAAAGATTATGCATAATTTGAGGATACATTGACCTTTACAAGTCATTTAAATTACTCTACATTTCTAGGGGCTTATGTAACTTTTGAACCATGAAATCAAAATGATTAACAGTGTGCAAGAATTGGTTAACATCTCCAAAGTAAGGGAGAGGTTATTTTTCATTTATCAGCTTGGTTCATCAAAATGGATCCTGACCTTTCAGAGACCACTTCATGGTTTGTCCTCTCTCCTGCTGATCTATGTTGCCTGGTACTAAATTTAAGGAGACACTCAAAATAGATTAATTAAATTAGCTGAAGGCCTTTGCAAAGCCACGTTGGGGGCAATTTAATTTTTCCTGTTTAGCTGATTGAGAAAAGAAATCCGGGCACAACTCTGTAAAATACTGTTTTAATTAGATCCAAAGAGGAATGTTGCCTTGGTTTCTTACTCAAGTTCCTTAATTATAAAAATTAATTTTAAAAACCATAGTAACTTTGTTTTATGTTTTATGAAAGTGAAAATGATTGTGAAATGATTTTGCATCGTCCATGAGAAAAAATATAACAAGTTAAATTTTGCTTATTTTATCACTTTTTGATCAGTAACAGTCTCAGAGCAAAACCAAGTCATTTTCAAGAGCTCCTCCAATAAAAAAATTTCAGAAAAAAATTCACATCTCAAAGTGTTACTTTCCAAAGCAAGAAAGGGGAGCCACCTGATGGCTACGTAACCAAATGAAATTCTGAAGAAATACATGAGCATATTTTTTGCAAATACTATAGTTTGGTCTTTTTTCTAGTGTCTATTTGTTCTTAAGTTTTAGTAATACAAATCAATAATAAATGCAGTGCTAAAATTATAAACATCTCTCACATCTCTTCAACTGTCATAGTAAATTGTCTTTTCTTAGTGAGATAGACTTGTGCTTTGGCAATTTGTACTTTCTTATTCCAATGAATAACAAAGAAATGTAGATCCATTTGCCTGATAAGTCACAAAATTAGCTAGTTTTATGGTTTCTATATGTAAAATTGACTTAACATTATAATCATGAATTTAGAACATCTTCAGCCTATCAATGCCCTGTGATGAAATAAAATATTGGCTTGAATTCATCTATATGCACTATATAGCCAGCCTAATTCTTTGAACAGAGTCAGTAACTCTTGCCATTGATTGAGACATCAAATATGATGGCCATTTAGCATATTACAAAACCAAAAATGGCACATTCAAATAGAGATATATAGATGAAAGAGAGAGAGATTTCTGAGAAAAATTTACACACATAAACTCACATATTCTCTCTTTTTCACACACACATACATATGTAACAAATATATATGTACCCATACTCTATTTTCACTTCCTACACTCCAGTTTGCATTGCAGGAATAGTACATGAGTCTACTGCTTAATTAGATATACTTATGAAATTCACAGGAGACCCAGGTACATAGCTACCTAGCTAGATATAGGTATAGATACAAACACAGATTTTGTATTAGCTACTTGAACTCGTTTTAAATAATGGGTTTTTATTATTTCTCAGATATTAATTTCTCATACTTTTAAATAAATTTACCCACCATTTCATATTTATAGTTATAACAAAGCCCTATCAAAATAAAGGATAATTAAAATGTGTTTCATTTTAACTTGATCTTAAATGTTGAAAATCAAGATCTGGCATATAGTTTAACAGCCAATTCTGTAGAAAGATCATAGAATTTGGAGTTATAACTAGATTGAACATTTGCTTCATCAATTAAAGCCCACATAACCTATAAAAGTTAATTAACAAAGATGCAATATTCATGGCTATAAAAGGGTAACACACTTACCTCACACTCTATAACTATTACCTAACATTTGACTACTTAGTAGTACTTACTCTTAATTTATCTTCAATTCTTATATTGAATGTATATTTATATCTACAGATAGCACTTATGTTTTGCTAAAGAGAAAAAAAATCATTTTTTGTTTTGCTTTTCGAATAGTTTATCTCAATTTCTTTTTCTTTTTTTTAAATGAGGTTAAATTGGTATATAGCATTATATTAGTTTCATTTATACAACATAGTAATTTGATATTTGCCTATATGACAAAGTGATCACCACAAGTCTGGTTATCATCCATCATCAGACAGTTGACCCACTTCATTTTTTTGCCACACCCAACACCTTTCACCTCTGATAACCATCAATCTATTCTCTGTATCTATGAGTTTTGTTTTTTATTTATCTTGTTTTGTAGATCCCACCTATAGTCAACAGTATTTGTCTTTTTTCTGTCTGACTTATTTTATTTAGCATAATACCCTCTAGGTCCATCCATGTCTCAGGTCATAAGATCCCATTCATTTCATGGCTGAGTATTATTCTATTGTATATGTATGCCACAACTTTTTTTTAAATAAAGATTTTATTTATTTATTAATGAGAGACACAGAAAGAGAAAGAGGCAGAGACACAGGCAGAGGGAGAAGCAGGCTACATGTAAGGAGCTCCATGTGGGACTCAATCCCGGATTCCAGGATCACGCCCTGAGTGAAGACAGATGCTCAACCGCTGAGCCACCCAGGTGTCCCTGTATGCCACATCTTTATCCATTTTCAAATGCACTCATCCATCAGTGGACAATGGTTGTTTCCATATCTTGGCTATTGCAGAAAATGTTACAATTAACAAATTGTGCCTGTATCTTTTCCAATTAGTGTTTTCATTTCATTTCCTACAGATGGATTCCCAAGAAGTGGAATAGCTGGATCTTATGGTAGTTTTATTTTCAATTTTTTGAGAAACCTCCATACTGTTTTCCATAGTGGTTGCAGCAATTTACATTCCCACCAACAGTGCACAAGGGTTCCCTTTTCTCCCCAACCTCCTCAACACTTGCTGTTCCTTGTCTTTTGTATAATAGCCATCCTAAGAGATGCGAGGTGATATCTAAGTGTGGTTTTGATTTGCATTTCTCTGATGATCAGTGATGATGAGCATCTTTTCATGTGTCTGTTAGCTCTTTCTATGTCTTCTTTGAAAAATTTTCTATTCAGGTCCTCTGCCTATTTTTTAATCAGATTGTTTATTTTTTAGTTACTGAATTGTACGAATTCTTCATATATTTAGAATATTAGCCCGTCACTCTATAACTATTACCTAACATTTGACTACTTAGTAGTACTTACTCTTTCTTTCCTGAAGTGTACACACACATATATATATATATATGTATTTTAAGGATTTTATTATTTATTCATGAGAGACACACAGAAAGAGAGAGGCAAAGACACAGGCAGAGACAGAAGCAGGTTCCATGCAGGGAGCCCGACATGGGACTCGATCCCGGGTCTCCAGGATCAGGCCCTGGGCTGAAGGAGGCGCTAACTGCTGAGCCACCCAGAGCTGTCTGGATATATTATTTGTAAATATCTTCTCCCACTCTGTTCGTTGCCTTTTTATTTTGTTAATGGTTTCCTTTGTTGTGCAGAAGTCTTTTTAAAAAATCCATCTATCTATCTATCTATCTATCTATCTATCTATCATCTATCATCTATCTATCTATCTATCTATCTATCATCTATCATCTATCTATTTTTAGCTTTTTAAGTTTTTGCTTAAATTCCAGTTATGGGGATCCCTGGGTGGTGCAGCGGTTTGGCGCCTGCCTTTGGCCCAGGGTGCGATCCTGGAGACCCGGGATCGAATCCCACGTCGGGCTCCCGGCATGGAGCCTGCTTCTCCCTCTCCCTCTGCCTGTGCCTCGCCTCTCTCTCTCTCTCTCTCTCTCTCTGTGACTATCGTAAATAAATAAAAATTAAAAAAAAATTCCAGTTATGTAGCATGCACTTAAATACTAGTTTCAGGTGTACAATATAGTGATTCAATATTTCATGCATCACCTATTGCTGTGCAGAAGCTTTTTAAATTTGATGTATTCCCATTTGTTCATTTCTGCTTTTGTTACCATGACCTTTGGAGTCAGATCGAAAATATTGGATTGCCAAGTATGATCTTAAGGAGCTTATCATCCATGTTTTCTTCTAGAAGTTTTATAGTTTCTAGTCTTACATTCAAGTCGTTAATACATTTGAATTAACTTTCATGTGTAGTTTAGATAGTGGTTGAGTTTCTTTTATTTGCGTGTGTCTGTCCAGTTTTCATAGCATCATTTATTGAAGAGACTGTTCTTTCCTCATTGTGTAGTCTTGTCTCCTTTGTCATAATTAATTGACTATATACTTGTGGGTTTATTTCTGGATTTTCTCTTATGTTTTATTGATCTTTATGTCTGTTTCATGCCAATTTCATACTGTTTCATATCACCCTGGCTTTGTAGTATAGTTTGAAATTAGGGTGCATGACATCTCCAATTTTGTCCTTGTTTCCCAAATTGCCTTGGCTACTCAGAGTCTTTTGTGGCTCAGTATAGCTTTTAGAATTATTTGGTCTAGTTATGTAAAAAATGCTCAGAACTTTGACAGGGTTGCATTGAATTTGGAGATTGCTTTGGGATAACATGGACATTTAACAATGTTAATACTTCAGTCCATGAGCATGGTATATCTTTCCATTTATTTGTATTTTCTTCAATTTCTTTCACTAGTGCCTTATAGTTTTCAGTATACAGATCTCTCACTTCCTTGGTTAAGTATATTTTTAAGTATTTTATTCTTTTTAGTGATATGGTAAATGGGATTATTTTTTTAAATTCTCTTTCAGATGTTTTGTTATTAGTGTGTAAAACCAGAACAGGTTTGTATTTATTGATTTTTGTATCCCACAACTTTACTGAATTCACTTATTAGTCCAAAGAATGTATTTATTTATTTATTTTGGTGGAATCTTTAGAGTTTTTGCTATATAGAATTATGTCATCTGCAAATAGTGACAGTTTTACTTCTTTTCCTCTAATTTGCATGCCTTTTCTTTCTTTTATTTTTTTTTTTTTGCATAATTATTCTGGCTAGGATTTCCAATATTATGTAGAAGAGAGTGGTATGCTTGTCTTTTTGATCTTAGAGAAATATTTTTCAGTTTTTCACCAATGAATGTGATGTTTGCTCTGGGTTTGTCATTTATGGCCTGTGTTCTGTTGAGGTATATTTTCCCTATCCACACCTTGTTGAGTTTATTTTTTTTTTCTATCATAAGGGATGTTGTATTTTTTCAAATGCATTTTCTTTACCTATTGAGATGATCATATAATTTTATCTTTCATTTTGTTAATGTGGTGTAACACATTAATCATCCTTGCATCCCTGAAATAAATCCCACTTGATGGTGATGTGTGATACTTGTAATGTACTATTGATTTTGGTTTGTTAATATGTTGTTGAGGATTTTTGCATCTATGTTTACCAGGAATATTGACCTGTAATTATCTTTTCTTCTGATAATTTTGTCTGGCTTTGATATCAAGGTAATGTTGGCCTCATAAAATGAGTTCGGAAGTTTTTCTTCCTTTTCTGTTTTTCAGAAGAGTTTGAGAAGGATTGGTATAAATTCTTTGAATGTTTGGTAGAGTTCATCAGTGAAGCCATCTTGTCCTGAATTTTTGTTTGTTGAGAGGCTTGTAATTACTGATTCAATCTCTGTACAAGTAATCGGATTTTCTATTTCTTCATAATTTAGTCTTGGAAGATTATATGTTTCTAGGAAATTATCCATTTTTTCCTGCTGTCCATTTTGCTGGTGTATAATTGCTCCTGTTAGTTTCCTATAATCTTTTGTATTTCTGTGGTATCAGCTATAATTTTTCTTTCATTTCTGTTTTTGAGCCTTCTCCCTTTCCCTTTATCCCTGTTTCTTTTGTGTTTTTTGTTTGTTTGTTTGTTTGTTTGTTTGTTTGTTTTGGTGAGCTTAACTAAAGTTTTGCCAACTTTGTTTATCCTTTCAAAGAACCGGTTCTTAGTTTCATTGATCTTTTCTATTTTTATTTTAGGCGTATTTCATTTATTTCCGCTTTGATCTTTCTTATTTCATTGCTTCTACTAACTTTGTTCTTCTCTTTCTATTTCCTTTAAGTGTAAAGTTAAGTTTTATACTTGAGATTTTTCTTATTTCTTGCAGTAGATCTGTATCAGAGAATTCAATTCATTAGATGCTAAACTTCATTAGTGAGTGAGGAAATTGAAAGTGTCATATTAAAATCGAGATAGATGGTTAGATATATAAAATCACTGATCTGACCTTTATGATTTTTAAGTATTATTTTGATATTTATATTTGTTTCACTGTTGGGGAGTAAAACCTTACCTAATGAATATGGTCTGAGGAGGGATCAATAGTATGCCATACTGACAAAGATTTAAGTTCCTAACTTAATTTATTTATATTATTAGAAAGGAGCAATGACCAAAAACAGTTTTTAAAAGTGGTTTTCTTAATCTTTCATGGTTCATCACATCGATAAAATCTCCTTTACATTTTAATTTATGATTTAACCTTTGTGAATTAAATCTGCCTTGATATATCTCCAGTTTTCCACCTTGTGTTGTTGTCTTACCACTTAACAGCTCAGGGGCAGTATCTTCATGAGGAGAGTTTACCTCAGTATCCCTGGAAAGTTGTGGAACCTAATTCAGGCAAGATGAGAAGTACACTGCATCTTGTGTATTACATTCAGACATTTCTCAGACAGAACAACTCCCCAAGTTTCATAATTGTGATATTCTCATTATTTCTATTGGCTATAAGAGACTATCTAATATATGAACTCAATGAAAGCAATCATAGCTGTTTCTTTCCTGAAGTGTACACATATATTAAAAATGATTTATTTTCCTCATGTAATGAAGTTATGATAAAGCTTAATCCAAGATCTTCTGTACACACATTTTAGGTAATTTTCTTCTACCCAAATATTTCCTTTTTTTTAAATAATAAATTTATTTTTTATTGGTGTTCAATTTGCCAACATACAGAATAACACCCAGTGCTCATCCCATCAAGTGTCCCCCACAGTGCCCACCACCATTCACCCCCACCCCCCGCCCTCCTCCCCTTCCACCACCCCTAGTTTGTTTCCCAGAGTTAGGAGTCTTCATGTTCTGTCTCCCTTTCTGATATTTCCTACCCATTTCTTCTCCCTTACCCTCTATTCCCTTTCACTATTACTTCTATTCCCCAAATGAGTGAGAACATATAATGTTTGTCCTTCTCCGATTGACTTATTTCACTCAGCATAATACCCTCCAGTTCCATCCACGTTGAAGCAAATGGTGGGTATTTGTCATTTCTAATGGCTGAGTAATATTCCATTGTATACATAAATCACATCTTCTTTATCCATTCATCTTTCGATGGACACCGAGGCTCCTTCCACAGTTTGGCTATTGTGGACATGGCTGCTAGAAACATCGGGGTGCAGGTGTCCCAGCGTTTCATTGCATCTGTATCTTTGGGGTAAATCCCCAACAGTGCAATTGCTGGGTCGTAAGGCAGGTCTATTTTTAACTCTTTGAGGAACCTCCACACAGTTTTCCAGAGTGGCTGCACCAGTTCACATTCCCACCAACAGTGTAAGAGGGTTCCCTTTTCTCCTCATCCTCTCCAACATTTGTGGTTTCCTGCCTTGTTAATTTTCCTCATTCTCACTGGGTGTGGTGGTATCTCATTGTGTTTTTGATTTGTATTTCCCTGTGGCAAGTGATGTGGAGTGTTGTCTCATGTGCTTGTTGGCCATGTCTATGTCTTCCTCTGTGAGATTTCTCTTCATGTCTTTTGCCCATTTCATGATTGGATTGTTTGTTTCTTTGTTGTTGAGTTTAATAAGTTCTTAATAGATCTTGGAAACTAGCCCTTTATCTGATACGTCATTTGCAAATATCTTCTCCCATTCTGTAGGTTGTCTTTGAGTTTTGTTGACTGTATCCTTTGCTGTGCAAAAGCTTCTTATCTTGATGAAATGCCAATAGTTCATTTTTGCTTTTGTTTCCTTTGCCTTCGTGGATGTATCTTGCAAGAAGTTACTGTGGCCAAGTTCAAAAAGGGTGTTGTCTGTGTTCTCCTCTTGGATTTTGATGGAATCTCATTTAGATCTTTCATCCATTTTGAGTTCATCTTTGTGTATGGTGAAAGAGAGTGGTCTAGTTTCATT
The DNA here is from genome assembly GCF_905146905.1 of Nyctereutes procyonoides. Taxonomy (NCBI): domain Eukaryota; kingdom Metazoa; phylum Chordata; class Mammalia; order Carnivora; family Canidae; genus Nyctereutes; species Nyctereutes procyonoides. The sequence goes on from NW_026575136.1 coordinate 27,599,400, forward strand.
CATCTGCATGTCTTTGTTCCAGCGGATATATCGTCTTTCCTCCTTTATCGAATATTAGTTGACCATAAAGTTCAGGGTCCACTCCTGGATTCTCTGTTCTATTCCATTGATCTATGTGTCTGTTTTTGTGCCAGTACCACACTGTCTTGATGACCACAGCTTTGTACTACAACCTGAAATCTGGCATTGTGATGCCTCCAGCTATGGTTTTCTTTTTTAAAATTCCCCTGGCTATTCAGGGTCTTTTGTGATTCCACACAAATCTTAAAATAATTTGTTCTAACTTGCTGAAGAAAGTCCATGGTATTTTGATAGGGATTGCATTAAATGTGTAAATTGCCTTGGGTAACATTGACATTTTCACATTATTAATTCTGCCAATCCATGAGCATGGAATATTTTTCCATCTCTTTGTGTCTTCCTCAATTTCTTTCAGAAGTATTCTATAGTTTTTAGGGTATAGATCCTTTACCTCTTTGGTTAGGTTTATTCCTAGGTATCTTATGCTTTGGGGTGCAATTGTAAATGGGATTGACTCCTTAATTTCTATTTCTTCAGTCTCATTGTTAGTGTATAGAAATGCCGCTGACTTCTGGGCATTGATTTTGTATCCTGCCACACTGCAAAACTGCTGTATGAGTTCTAGCAATCTTGAGGTGGAGTCTTTTGGGTTTTCTATGTAGAGTATCATGTCATTGGCGAAGAGGGAGAGTTTGACTTCTTCTTTGCCAATTGGAATGCCTTTAATGTCTTTTTGTTGTCTTATTGCTGAGGCTAGGACTTCCAGTACTATGTTGAATAGCAGTGGTGAGAGTGGACATCCCTGTCTGGTTCCTGATCTTAAGGGAAAGGCTCTCATTGCTTCCCCATTGAGAATGATATTTGCTGTGGGCTTTTCGTAGATGGCTTTTAAGATGTTGAGGAATGTTCCCTCTATCCCTACACTCTGAAGAGTTTTGATCAGGAATGGATCCTGTATTTTGTCAAATGCTTTCTCTGCATCTAATGAGAGGATCATATGTTTCTTGGTTTTTCTCCTGCTGATATGATGAATCACATTCATTGTTTTACGAGTGTTGAACCAGCCTTGTGTCCCAGAATAAATCCTACTTGGTCACGGTGAATGATTTTCTTAATGTACTCTTGGATATTATTGGCTAGTATCTTGTTGAGAATATTTGCATCCATGGGATATTGGTCTATAATTCTCCTTTTTGGTGGAGTCTTTGTCTGGTTTTGGAATTAAGGTGATCCTGGCCTCATAGAACTAAGTTGGAAGTATTCCATCTCTTTCTATCTTTCCAAACAGCTCTAGTAGAATAGGTATGGTTTCTTCTTTAAACGTTTGATAGAATTCCCCTGGGAAGCCATCTGGCCCTGGACTTTTGTGTCTTGGGAGGTTTTTGATGACTGCTTCAATTTCCTCCCTGATTATTGGCCTGTTCAGGTTTTCTATTTCTTCCTTTTCCAGTTTTGGTAGTTTGTGGCTTTCCAGGAATGCATCCATTTCTTCTAGATTGCCTAATTTATTGGCGTAGAGCTGTTCATAATATGTTTTTAAAATCGTTTGTATTTCCTTGGTGTTGGTAGTGATCTCTCCTTTCTCATTCATGATTTTATTATTTTGAGTCTTCTCTCTCTTCTTTTTAATAAGTCTGGCTAATGGTTTATCTATCTTATTAATTCTTTCAAAGAACCAACTCCTGGTTTTGTTGATCTGTTCCACAGTTCTTCTGGTCTCGATTTCGTTGAGTTCTGCTTGAATCTTTATTAACTCTCTTCTTCTGATGGGTGTAGGATCTATTTGCTGTTGTTTCCCTAGCTCTTTTAGGTGTAAGGTTAGCTTTTGTATTTGAGTTCTTTCCAGTTTTTGGATGGATGCTTTTATTGCGATGTATTTCCCCCTCAGGACCGCTTTTGCTGCATCCCAAAGATTTTGAATGGTTGTATCTTCATTCTCATTAGTTTCCATGAATCTTTTAAATTCTTCCTTAATTTCCTGGTTGACCCTTTCATCTTTTAGCAGCATGGTCCTTAACCTCCAAGTGTTTGAATTCCTTCCAAACTTCTTGTTGTGATTTAGTTCTAATTTCAAGGCATTATGGTCTGAGAATATGCAGGGGTTGATCCCAATCTTTTGGTATCAGTTCAGACCCGATTTGTGACCCAGTATGTGGTCTATTCTGGAGAAAGTTCCATGTGCACTTGAGAAGAATGTGTATTCACTTGAGTTTGGATGCAAAGTTCTGTAGATATCTGTGAAATCCATCTGCTCCAGGGTATCATTTAAAGCTCTCGTTTCTTTGGAGATGTTGTGTTTAGAAGACCTATTGAGTATAGAAAGCACTAGATTGAAGTCACCAAGTATAAGTGTATTATTATCTAAGTATGTCTTAATTTTGGTTATTAATTGATTGATATATTTCACAGCTCCCACATTTGGGGCATATATATTGATGATGTTAAGTCCTCTTGTTGGATAGATCCTTTAAGTATGATATAGTGTCCCTCTTCATTTCTCACTATGGTCTTCGAGGTAAATTTTAGTTTATCTGATATAAGGATGGCTACCCCTGCTTTCTTTTGAGGACCATTTGAATGGTAAATGGTTCTCCAACCTTTTATTTTCAGGTGTAGGTGTCCTTCTGTCTAAAATGAGTCTCTTGTAGACAGCAAATAGATGGGTCCTGCTTTTTTATCCAGTCTGAAACCCTGCGCCTTTTGATGGGGTCATTAAGCCCGTTCACGTTCAGAGTTACTATTGACAGATATGAGTTTAGTGTCATCATGATATCTATTTAGTCCTTGTTTTTGTGGATTGTTCCACTGAACTTCTTCTTAAAGGGGAATTTTAAGAGTCCCCCTTAAAATTTCTTGCAGAGCTGGTTTGGAGGTCACATATTCTTTCAGTTCCTGCCTGTCTTGGAAGCTCTTTATCTCTCCTTCCATTTTGAATGAGAGCCTTGCTGGATAAAGTATTCTTGGTTGCATGTTCTTCTCATTTAGGACCCTGAATATATCCTGCCAGCCCTTTCTGGCCTGCCAGGTCTCTGTGGAGAGGTCTGCTGTTACCCTAATATTCCTCCCCATGAAAGTCAGGGACTTCTTGTCTCTTGCTGCTTTAAGGATCTTCTCTTTATCTTTGGAATTTGCAAGCTTCACTATTAGATGTCGAGGTGTTGAACGGTTTTTATTGATTTTAGGGGGGGATCTCTCTATTTCCTGGATCTGAATGCCTGTTTCCCTTCCCAGATTGGGAAAGTTTTCAGCTAGGATTTGTTCAAATACATATTCTGGCCCTCTGTCCCTTTCGGCGCCCTCGGGAACCCCAATTAAACGTAGGTTTTTCTTCCTTAGGCTGTCATTTATTTCCCTTAATCTGTCTTCATGGTCCTTTAATTGTTTGTCTCTTTTTTCCTCAGTTTCCCTCTTTGCCATTAACTTGTCTTCTATGTCACTCACTCGTTCTTCCACCTCGTTAACCCTCGTCGTTAGGACTTTAGTTTGGATTGCATCTCATTCAATTGATTTTTAATTTCTGCCTGATTGGATCTAAATTCTGCAGTCATGAAGTCTCGTGAGTCCTTAATGCTTTTTTCTAGAGCCACCAGTAGCTGTATAATAGTGCTTCTGAATTGGCTTTCTGACATTGAATTGTAATCCAGATTTTGTAACTCTGTGGGAGAGAGGGCTGTTTCTGATTCTTTCTTTTGAGGTGAGGTTTTCCTTCTAGTCATTTTGCTCAGTGCAGAGTGGCCAAAAACAAGTTGTATTGGAACACGGGGGAGTATCACTGGTCCGTCCAGCTGGTCTTCTGGGGGAGGGGCCTGCTGTGCTGATTTTCAGGTGTTAGCACTTGGGGGAGCTGCTCTGCCCCTGCCTGCTGCAGGGCTCAGCGGGGGTTGTTTACCCCGTGAGGCCCCAGGAGGAACAGCCGCAGTTGCTATGGCAACTCTGGAAGCCTGGATTCAGCCTCCGCAGGAACTACGGGGCTCGGGGCTCTCGGTTCTCCGTCCGCAGGGCCTGGAGGCTCCGGGGCGGGGCCGCTGATCTGCTCAGCTCGGGGCAGGAGCGTCCTCGCTGTCCTGGGCCCTCCCGGCCTCTGCCTGTCCCGGGGGAGGCCGGATCCTGGGCTGTGTCCCGGCGCCCTGTGCTCCGGGGCCTGCGCTGTTGGATTCGCGCTCCCGCCCCGCAGCCCCCTCCGCTGGAGCCGCCGCCCGAGCCCCTCCGAGCTGCTCCGGTCCCCGCCGTGCGCGCTGCAGCCCTTAGGGAGCTCGGCGCACTCTCCGGGGCGCAGGTGTCTGTTAGTGTCCCCGGGAGCCCGAGGGCATCCCCGCCCTCCTGGGTCCTGCTCCAACTCCCTGCGAGCCCCTTTCCGCCCGCCCGGGAAGGTTGGTGCAGCTCCTGCTCCTCCGGGACGGGGCTCTCCTGTCCTGGGGACACTCGCCCCGGCCTCAGCCCGGCTCCTCGCGGGGCCCCTCCCCCTCGGAGGCCTTTTGTTCCTTTATTTCTTTTTCCCCGTCTTCCTACCTTGATAGAAGCGCGAACTCTTCTCACTGTAGCGTTCCAGCTGGTCTCTCTTTACATCTCAGGCCGAATTCGTAGATTTTCAGGATGGTTTGAAGGTTATCTAGGTAATTTGGTGGGGACAGGTGATTCGAGGACCCTACTCTTCCGCCATCGTGCCCCTCCCCCTCCCCAAATAATTTTCTATTTGTGTCAGAAAGTTAGTTACCAGTTTTATATATATAAACACACATGCACATACACATGCACATGCACACACATTTTGCATACGCCAAAAAAATTAGGTAATTAAGTAATATTTCCTCATAAATCAAAATAAATGTCATAAACCAACCTGTGAAAGTAATTGGAACCAACACAGAATTTCCCCCCCACATTCTAAGAAATCTCCACTGAAAACTAGGCATGTCTATTTATGGTAAGACAGGGTTGATATATCTACAGAGAATATTTTAAACAATTTCTTATAGGCATTCTGCCAGAAAATGACAGTGATGCCATTGATCTAGTGAAAAGCATTTCATCTCATTTTCATAAATTTTTATTCATTCACATGTTTAATGTAGTAATAATCTAATGATATAAATATGGCCAAGTATAAATCATTTAATTTTTTTTTTAGATTTTCCCTGACAAAAAAATGAATATTTTTTGACATTTGTGAACACTTCCCTTTTGAACTAGAATTTTGTGGGTAAAGTTACCAAGAGATAGAATCTTCTCTTTCTCTGGGTTATATTTCCATAGAAAATAAATATATAAATTTGAAACCAGAAGAGGCTTGAACTTTTGGGATATTCTTTCGGTAAGCTTATACAATGTCCCAATGCCACTATTCTGTTTGAGGACATAGGGGTTACTTTAAAACCATTTCTTATTCAATTTCAGAAAGATAATATCTGAGGAAGTATGTATGTTTTACCTATTTTCCTTATGCTAAGTGTATAAGAGGGCAGATAGCCAATGTGAGCTGTTATGTGCTTAACATTCATAATGAATTAATTTAAGATGCATTTTGAATTTTGAGAAATGAAAGAAAGATAGCTACACCTCTATTATATTATTTAACCATTTAAGTAGCATGTGCTTGCAATGCTATAAAGAAGTCCATGAAAAATCAATACCACAATTATACTTAAGTATTAATTGCTTGGGGATATAAAATGTCATTATTTATCTTTACACTAGCTAACCGAAGTGGAAAATGGAGATAATTCCCACAAGCAGAATTCACATTTGTATCAATTATGTGGCTACTTCAGAGGAAAATAATAACTTTATGTTATAATTACTACACCCTTCAACTTTATATCTTGATACAACTTTAATACACCAGTTCCATCGGGAAAGACTTTTTGTTTGTTTTCTTCTTAGCACAATATGCTTCATTTTATGGAGATGCATAAATTCTAAAATTAAGTCTGGAAATCTCAGTTAGAAGCTATAAACCAGTGGTGACATATATGAATACACATATTAAAGATAGTCTTTTAAAAATGGACTCTTTCAAAGGTCGTCGTTTAATGTCTCTAATGCACCAGATCGAATTTTGGAAGTAAACATCAGCTGTTACTTGGCAGAACATGTGGTTTAAAGATTTCTTACGCAAGGCAACAATGCTGCACAGCTTTACAAGGACATAACTAGAATTTAACACACACAGATATAAACCTTAACTTGATTTGTGACTGCTGACAGTGTCTAAACAGAAGAAATAAAGCCAACAAGGTTTACCTGGTGGTTGGAATGCTTAGTGTTAATACTACATACGTGTTTTTGTTTGTTTGTTTTACCTGTTTTCCTTCATTACTTCCAGTTTTCTCAGTATCATATTTCAAGGGCATTAATATTTGAAGCATATTTTTGCTTATTTTCTTTTTCCGTAGTTGGCTCTATTTGGGATAAAGAATACATCTTCTCCCAAATCTTCAGAGACTAGTTTATGTTGATGTCCAAGTGTCCTTATATAAAATAAGATAAATGGATTAGCATTGCTGTTCTTTCTTATTTAGAACTCTAAAAATTGAGAGACTGTCTGAAAACAAAATTGTCATAAATAACTGAATATATTTATTTGAATATTAAGTATTCATTTAATAATGTCTCAATTAATGGACTGCAGTACACAATAAATGTTAGTATACCAATTAGGTCACCAAAGAGAATTGCATTATTAACATTCATTAACTTTGTAACAGATAACTTAATTGTACAAATAACCCAAAGCTATGTAATTAGGATGTGATTATATTCCCATTTCTTTATGACAAAATGAACTTAGAGTTCAAGCAACTGATGCAAGTACAAGGGAAAATCTGAAATAGGGTTATAAATCAACTATTAAGTACTTATTCTCCTTTACTACAGACTAAGTGTAAAGGGATGCTTTAATTCTCTGTGTTTTATAACAATTTCCCCGTAAATGACTTTGTGGAATTGAGCCGAATTATAGTCCCTCTTTTCTCGTTATAGTCAAAATGTTCTTTCTTTTTTCATTATTTGGGAACGTTGTAACTGTTTCCTTGTTGTTTTAGCTGTGTTTATATGCAGAGGCTGAAATAAATAAAAATTAAGCCTGGGTATGTATTACCTCCTTTTTTCAACCTTCATTGTCATCTTCATTTCCTGGGGGAGGGAGAATAAGCATTTCTGAAGGACTAATTAGTCTCAATTCCTTCCTTGGACAATAAAATCTGATAAAGGCTGATGAAAGCATCTCTGTTTCAGAAGTATTTGTGCTCAGGTAGTGTCTACACCTGCACTACGACATTCTTGAAAGGGGCATGTATATGAACAAAGCCAAGTGAGTGGAAATACAATAATTGGTTTTCTCTTTCTCTCCTGGTCTATTTAGCCAATGTTGCAAATAATTTTTTTCCATTCCATATTATGAAGAATTTTAGAGTTTTGTATGCTTTAATTTGGATAAAGAACTAGTTTGACAACAATTGAAGTAAAATAAATATATCCTAATCTAGAATTATTGAATATAATACAATAAGAAATAATGAATAAAACTTTCTGACTCCTAAATCATGGAGTGAGAGCAGCACAAATTGGTAGTACAATCTAATTCCTAATAGATCATTGTGTATGTGTGTGTGTGTGTGTGTGTATGTGTGTTGTCCTCCATCACTGGTCTTTTGTAGTCCACAACTTTGCTTAAAATGGTTGAACTTATTACTGCTCTTTCCGATACGTGCTTGAGTATATTTTAGATTTTAAATCTACCTGGAGAGTCAGCCTGACTTTTATGCCTGTCTCTCTTCCACCAAAAATTCCCCCAGGTCTGCCTAAGATGAGGTAATGTGTACCCAGGTCTCCAATATGCCTGACCCCAAGCTGCCGTTCATCATTTCTCCTTCTCTTTAAACTATTTTGCCATGTATTTGGTTCATTAACGTCATGCTTATTCGTTTTTAACAAAGAAGTGGATGTTTGGGATGGCTATCAATGTATATGTATTTTAACTCTTTCTAGGAACTCCAGAGACAGAATCTCTAATGGCTTGGAATGCAATTTTAGCCCTAATGTTAGGTGAAGTTATTTAGAGTATTTTACTGTAGTAAAAGATCTATTTTTTTTTTTACAATTTTAACATTTTAGGTGAAAAATAGTATATATACAGAGAAGCACACATGCTATAAGTGTGCAAATTAAATTTTTGCAAACTGAACCCAATAGTTTAACCAGATATAAATCAAGGACTGAAATGTTATCAATATCCCAGAAGCATTTTCCATTCACTACTGACTCAGGATAGCCATGATTCTGACTTCTAACAGTACAGATATTTTTTTGCCAGTGTGTTTTCTTCTTCTTCTTTTTTAAAGACTTTATTTATTTATTATTTTTATTTATTTATTTATTTGACACAGAGAAAGAGAGCACAAAAGCAGGGGAAGCAGTAGGCAGAGGGAGAGAGCCAAGCAAGGAGCCCAATCCCAGAACCCTGGGATCATGATCTAAGCCTAAGTCAGACACTCAACCAATTGAGCCACCCAGATGCCTCCTACAGTATTTTCTTCTTTATATAAATCATATCACAGATACTTTTGTCAGTGGCTTCTTTTACTCCATACTATATGAGGTTCATCTGAATGTTTGTATGTAGTTGTAATCCTTCATTCTCATTGTTAATAGTATGTCGTTATGTGAATAAACCACCATTTATATATCTAGTATATTGCTGATGAACATCTGGGTGAATATTGTGAATTGTACATTTTATTTTATTTTTTATTATTTTTAAAAGATTTTAACTATTTATTTTTAATGATTTTATCTATTTATTCATAGACACACACACACACACAGGCAGAGACACAGGCAGAGGGAGAAGCAGGCTCCATGCAGGGAGCCCTCGGTGGGACTCGATCCCGGGTCTCCAGGACCACAACCCAGGCTGCAGGTGGCACTAAACCACTACGCCACGGGGGCTGCCAGAATTGTACATTTAAAAAAAAAATAGTGTATACATTTCTCTTGGGTACATACCTCGGAGTAGAATTATGTTGCATACTATTTAGTTGTTTAATTGTTTTTCAGAAATGACTTCACAGTATATAGAAAGAGGATGAGTTGTATATGAAAATCCTTGTTAATTCAATGTATACCCATACTTGATATTTTCTGTCATTTTCATTTTAGCCATTCTAATGTTTGTGGTAGTATGGCGTCATGGCTTTAATTTGCATTTCTCATATGACAAATGAGATTGAGCACATTTTTATGTCAGTGTGTTCCAAAGTTTGAATAAATCAGTCCACCAAATCAACTTAGAGGGCTTGTTCTGACTACTTGCTTTTGAAAAACTTATTTCCTAAGAGTTTTGAAGCATTCTAATTCACTTCAAAAGCTATTAAAATCCTAACATATTCACGTTGATTGCATCCATCTCCAAAGATTTTGGCAAGGTTTTGTCTACAGACATTTTATATTTTTAGATGAAAGAATTGCTTCTATTAAAGCAATTCTTTGTTGCATTTTAGTACTTTTTGGTAACATGAGCACATCAGTTATAAGCAGGGTACACAGGTCCTATAGGTTACCTCTGGTGGGCTTAGGTGGACCCTGTGACTGGGTAAACAGGTGTTCTGTGATGGATGGTCACATAAAGTCTCCCATAATATCTGAAAACTAAAAAACATATGGTAATAATATTGGGGGTCTTAAAAAACAAAACCATTGCAGATTGAAAACAACACTTCAGGGGTACCTGGGTAGTTCAGTCAGTTAAGTGTTTGACCACTCATTTCGGCTCAAGTCATGATCTCAGGGTTGTGAGAATAGCACCACCACTACCCCCCCGCCCCTCACACTATGGGGCTCTGCACTGGGCAAGAAGCCTGCTTGGAATTCTCTCTCTCCTCCTTCTGCCCTGCCCCCCCTTTCTGGAACTCTCCCTCTCTCTCAAAACAAAAACAGAAACATACAAAACAGCACTTCAAAAGTTTATTTCAATAAAGAAAGAATAACCGAGTATTTCAATGTGAAGTATTACTTGACTCATTATGTCTAGCACTCTTTAATAGAGTAACAGCATGACCTTAAGATCTATTGAATGCAGAATCAAAATTATAAAAGGCTGTATTCATTGATAATAAAGTACAATGTGCCTTTTAAGTGGATTTTTTTAACACTTGAATGGCAATTAAGGACTACCACGTGGCAGTAAAAGACAGTGGATCTGCTTATTTTCATGAGTGCATAAGCATAACCATTACTTTCTGTTTGAAATTCCATGATGTTTGACTCTGCAGAAAATGAAGCAGACACAGACCTTTATTTACTAGAATTTATTTAAATAAAATCTGAAGTTATTTGAAAGCTTCAGAATTGGAGAAATGGTTTGAGGAGTCCATTAATTTCAGAGTTATGTATTTGTTTCATTGGGGATTTTTCTGCTTCTAGTGTTTGTTGTAGGACAAACAATCCACCAATTTTTCATTACACCAAGTCCTTAGCAAGGGAAACCATCATTGCGTCTTTTTCTTCTACTTCTTAGTTTTCAGATTACTTAGTCTACTTTCATGGTCAGTAGAGCCCAATTGCAGGTGACACAAAGGCTTTTACAGGTATTTTTTTAAAAACACCTTGTTCATTGTTTGTATTTGTTGTACCCAAGATTGTGAATCCGAGAAACCACCAAGGAGCCGACACCGATGCAAGTACATGAGGGTTTTTTTTACAAGCTCGAGCTTGTGTCCAGTATACCTGACACAGCGGAGCAGGGACTTGGACCCCGAAGTGGGTTTCAGCTTAGTTTTAAGGGCTGGTCTAGGGGACCTCCAGAAGGGGTGGAGGAATTTCTCAAGTTCTGTTTACATTCTGATATGGGGCTTTCAAGCGCATTGAGCTCTGTTCTTATTCTAATAGGGGCTTCCTACCCTTGGCTTGGGCTCTGTTCTTATTCTAATATGGGACTCTCTAGGACGTTTAGCTGTAAACTGTTTTCTTCCTGTAACTGAAGTAAAGTAAAGTTCAGCTCTTATTCAGGGGCCTGGGATGGCTGTACTTTTGCTAACGCTGAACTTAAAGTGGAATGGCCTTAATTTTCTCGGACTCCACAGTATTTCCCTGATATTATCCTGTTTCAGTTCATTAATTTTCATATGGATTTATTAAAACCCTGTACTACCTCAAACCCTATTTCCAGTTTTCCAGCTACTAATGTGCTTGCTGCATTGCTTCTGAATGGTTATATTGTGTTTTTGCCAATTTATTTTGACCCACTGAGTCAGAGAGATGTGTCGAAAATCTGATGGACAAACAAATTAATCCTACCTTGATGCACATTTTGTGGTTGCTTTATTAGAGGACTTTGGGGATGCTGGAATTTGTGTGGCATGCTTATAAAAGGTATAAGAAAAATCACTAAAGTCAAACCCATTGAGGGTAGCTCATTAAATCTAGAGTACTTTGGTTTTGCGTAATTTCCCTTCACACAAGCTCCTCAATCTGATTGAGTTTTGCCAATCTGATTGAGTTTTGCCAATCCTGCCAGAAGGAAAAAAAAATGACTTCTCCATTTGGGAGCATTTCTTTCATTCAGGCTTTTTTTTTTGTTTGTTTGTTTTTGGCTTGGTTTTTGTTTTGTTTTAAGGAATATTCATTAGTAGGAAAGGATTCATTCTAACTTACTTTCATTACTAAGCACCATCTGTCATTGAGGACAGGGATGGAGAAAAACAGACCTTCACCTTGTCACCCCATTCCCTACTTGCTTACAAACAATTGGGACTTGATATGCAATGAAAACCTGGTTTTTGTCAAATTATCACATTGGTTCTGATAAGTCAGCAACACAGGTTTGGCTTCCTGAAAAACAACTCTGAGCACATGTTAGTGACCTTAGAACATTTCAAGACTTATCTTGTTTTTTCAGCCTGCATTCAAGAGAATCTTCTCTATTTAGAATCTGTTCCAATAGCATCTACAATGATTCCTCATATACTAAGTTTCAACCAGATAAACACTCTCACCATCTCTTGAGTGTCCTTTCTGTTTTTGTGCCTTGAAATCTTTGCTCCAATTTGACTTTGACTTCAAATTTCTCTCCCCTCTCCACTTATCCAAATTCTCTCTTTCAACTTTAGGTGAACTGACATTGAAGTGTGCATTGGTCTTCCCAGCTTTAAGGGCTGTCCTCTTTGAATTTCTTAAGTGAATTTTCCCCACCACCTCATACTTCATATATTCTCACAGAAGATTTGATTACAAGTCTTGACCTCATGCACATTCCTTTGATAACCTCCAATGCTTAGCATAGTTTCTAGCACGTAGTGAAATTCAATAATTATCACGGTACATGGTTTCTTAAGACTTATTTTTTTTTTAACATTGTGACATCTCTGAAATGTGGATTATTACTTTGCAATCAGTAGTATCCTGCAATCATTGTAGCTAAGAGATGGGTGCTAGCCAGTTGTCTTTGCTTATGCATGAGAGAACGTGGTCAGACCTGGTGATAATTTTCATCACTTTAATAAAGTTGTGTGCATTGTTGTCACTTTATGTGTTGGTCTTATTGCCATTTAAATCTTCCAAAGATTACAAAATATTTCACCACTGAAACAAAAATTTATTGTGCTCACATAAAGGGAGAAGAAGAGAGCATGGAGCATCATGTCGATAATAATGGCACAAGTTGTCTTCACAGGAAAAATGACATCTATTCCATATTGTCTTGCAAAGCCATGTCCAAATGTTGTATGACAACCAAGAAAGGAAAACACACAGAAGATAATGTCTAGCTATCAATATACATGTAGAATGATTGTCAGTCCCATGCCAGGGAGTGCAAACTGAATGCAGTTAAAAATTGCAAAATTCTTTGAAATAGACAAAAGAAAACTCAGTGTAATGAAAGAGGTATATGACTATTCATGTATTACACAGGATTATTGTTAAATTATACCAGATTTGAATTCACAAGTTTTTTTCTTTACTAATGATTCATATAATAATGACATAATTGATGACTTATTAAAGTCAAACGTGAAGGAGCTTATGCTAAAAGAATGAAGAGATGAAGGGATAAATGATAAAATCTCTTCTTGATAATTCAATTCTGAAATTATATACAATACTTAACCCTCACACAGAGAACAAATTGTTCTTTTGTGATCTAGTCACACACACATGGTGACACACATACACATTTACACATACTCACATGTATGTGTGTGTAGGACATGCAATAAAGTGTGAATATATTTTGTCTACCCTAGATTGTGCTTTTGCTTTACAACATGAAACAGAGATGAGCAATTTTTCTTGTTAATGTGAACATTTAGAGATCAGATGTCCTTCTATGAAATATGTCTATTTTCATAGTTGCCCAATACATAGAAAATGTAACTACTTCCCAAATTCCCCAATTCAATGTGTTATCCAAATACCTAATAATACAAAACATTGCTGGTAACTCTCACAATCACAATTGAATGCTCTTCATTAATAAATAAATGACATAACATGAAATTTACAAGGACATGTTTATTTGACGTATTTACAATAAAATATATGTGTTGAGGGGTTTCTTTGTGTTTAAATGGGCCACTTTAGCAGTTGAACCAGATGCAGTTTTACCCTAAACCTGCATATCTTCAAATTTATGGAGAAGCAATGACTCAGGTATCAACTTATAGTTGCAACCAAAACCAGAATTTTTTTAAGATTCACTCTTAAGATGACCCCTTGACAATTCACTAAAATTTAGTTTAGTGAATGAGATAAAAAAAATAAAATACTAAAATGTGAATAGGAAAATAAAAGTCAGCTGAATATTTCTGCATTTGAAATTAAGAGAAATTTCAGGTAGGAAGGAGAGAAGAGAAATTGCCAGTTTAGTTGGTGGTTAACTTAAAGACATTTAAGAACAAAGGTGTCTAATAAAGAGTTGATTATGCTTCTGCAGAGCATCTTCAGCCCCCGTAAGTACCCAGTCCCCATACTTAGGTCACACTGTCTCAGCAGCCCCAGTGATCCTCAATAAATACTATAGCAGAGAATTATCTTGAGAGAAAACTGAAGGATTGTGTGTGTATCTGAAAATAGAAGGATGTGACTAGTTTCATATCTGGGTCTAAGATGAGGAACTTTATATGCAAGAAAATAGACAATCCAGGAGATAACCTGATTCTGTAGCAGTAAAAAAAAGAGCTCCAGAAGTCGTGATGAGAATATTAAGTCCATCTACAGAAATCTTAAGAGTAGGCACTGAAACTTTTACTTGGTGTAACATTCTGGTGGCTCAAGATGATGAGGCCAGTAGATGGGGACTGAGCTTATTGGGATCTTAAAGACAAAGAAACAGCAAAAACAGCAAAAAGCACAGAAACATGCAAAAACATCTTGTTGTATTTGCATGACAAGTGCAAGCAATCAGGCTGAACTGAACTGGCCTCACTAGACCATTAATTTGTCCTATGCCAGTAGCCTTAGAAGATTGTTCCTGGAGAGATTAAGTAGGCCAATTACATAAAATGACCAAAATTCTGATAATTTTTTTGATAACTTGCAATATAAGATTAATATTTGGATTATATGCAATAATTGAAGACAGCATTAAAATTATAATCCTTTTTCTGTTTCTGAAAATCTTGACTGTGTCTTGCTTTGAGTTGATTTGGGTGGTTCCTGATTTAAGGATCATAAGTATGCAGTTTTCACATTGAGGATTAGATAACAATCGAATCCAAACCATTCCCAATTTTAATCATAAATTATCTTCTCTCTTTTCATTTTTTTTTCTTCTTCTCTCTTTTCAATGTTGTCACTTTCTACTTTGCTGAAAACTTCAAATATTTAAGGAATAAACTTTAATTTTACTTCATAAGTTTTCTATGGTTTTGATTTTTAAGTATAGGGAAAAGAAACAATCTCTATTTGGTCCTAATTAAACATGTGCCAGTGTAAAGGCATTTTTAGGGTGCCATGAAAAATGTCCAATAAGATTGACATGTTAAGATGAATGAATTCTCTCTGTGGAAACAATTTATTCAGAATATCTTAATTGATTTAAGATTGACTGACAGGATGGAGGAGCATCTGCTTGCTGGTGACTCTGAGGTTAATTTTAGAGCTCCATTATTCATGTAATCTCTTGGCATCATCATGCAACTTTGTCATAATTCTTATGTTTGACTTCATATATAAAATTAGTGTTTTTGTTGGTACTAAAGCACAGATGGTAAATTTTCTATTGTCCCCATAGACCTTTGACTAATTTAGACTTAGTATGCAGTAACTTATTTTCTAGTTTTTGAAAAATTGAATTAATTGAGCAATTGGCCTTTTTCAGAATTCAGTGCTATTTTAAGTAACCTCTTTCTGATTTTAAAACCAAATTCTTATTAAAAATTAAAGATGACCACTATTCATAGGAAACTATTAATATTATTTGGAATGAAATTTAATGTCATAAGATTTCACTAAGGAGCCAATTTACATATTCTGGTTTCTTTTAAATACTACACAGTCAGACTTAAATATGTTTGCATATTTCTTTCCTAGAGTAATACCTGACTCTTGCCAAGTGGCCATGAGTTAACCTGCTGCCATTTACTCCTCCGTATTTATTATATACATACATACATACATACTCAATTGTAGCTTACTCTGCAATCAGCCCTGTAAGCATGTTGAGGTTCTGTGTTTTTTTCTTCTTTTCTCTGTATGCAGGTTAGTATAATTATAGTTTGATCAAAGGGAAAATCACATGAAAACCAGCAATACACTGAGTGCAACATGTAAATGTGCAAAGTGTTGGCACCTTTCATTAGACCAGACTTTGATCTGAGCTCTTCCTTCCAAGGAACCAAAAAGTATAAAATAGTTGCTTTCCTCTGTGGAAGATGTTGTAGGTAATTACCTAAATTAGAGTAAATGTAATATTTCAATAGCTCTGATATATTTTCTTCATGATAACTTATCAGCATGTTGTTGCAATTTAGGTGGAAAAATAAAGTCATGAAACTCATGATTGGAAAGAGATAAGATATGATTAAAAATACATTGAAATGGGATGTGTAATTACATCCAAGTAATGTTATTGTGATGTGAATACAAGAGTAGAAAAATAAGTCTGGAAACTCAATACACATTTTAAGAAAATAACTCTATATTAACATGTTGATTTAAAAGGTGATAACAAGGGGCACCTAGGTGACTCACTTGGTTAAGTGTCTGTCTGCCTTTTGCTCAGGTCATGATCTCAGGGTCCTGGGATCTAGCCCCACATCTGGCTTCCTGCTCTGTGGGGGTGTCGGCTTCTCCCTCTCCCTCTGCCCTTCCCCCCTACTCATGCTCTCTCTTTCAATAAATAAATAAAATATTTGAAACAAAAATATGATAACAAACATGTCTCCATGGATGTAGTGAGAGAAAAAAGCAAGACAGAAGAGCGTGTAATACTTAGACATAATATATTTAGTGTCCCTGTTCGATGTGAAAAATTTTAATCATTTCTCTATATAATTTAACATAGTAAAATTTTGCTTTAAGTGCTCTTTAGCTTTGCCTTCCTTAAATAATTACTTCAGTGGAGAAGCATTATATAGCATAAACACAAAAAATAAGGTAATAAAGCCAATAATATTGAAATACTTACACTCTTATTTGTAATGTATTTTTAGTTTGCAGATTCGGTATACAGAATCCACATATATAAAACATTGTTGGTCCCTGGCATGCCATGTAAAAATATTTTAATTTTATTTGTCCATATAAAGGCTCCTTTAAAAGATATTTATTTAACCCTTTCAATTGATTTTTAAATATGTGAATATCCCTCTAATAAAATATGAATAAATTAATTGTTTTAAAGAAATCTAAGATAATTCAATGTGCTTATTTCAATTTGGAAACTTTAAATGTATAGCACTTTTAAATTTAATAACTTATTTGATCAGTTTAATATTTCTTGAATACTTTTAATATTATGTATATATTTAAAATATTTTATTTATTTGAGAGAGAAAGACAGTACAAGCTGGGAGAGCAGCAGAGGGAGAAGGAGAAGCAGACTCCCTACTGAGCAGGGAGCCCGACGTAGGACTCTATCCCAGGACCCTGAGATCATGAAATGAGCCAAAGGCAGATGCTTAACCATCCATAGGGAACTTTTCTGTTGTTAGAAAAGATAAAATAAAAATGTTTACATAAATTCAAGAATATTAAAATGAGATTAAATTTCATTTCTATAACCCTGTCAGCAATTAACATTCTTTAATGAGGTTAAATACAAAAAAAAATTTAGCACTCTAATGTGAACAACTCAATGACTTTTATTGCACTCACAATACTGTGCAGCTACCACCTCTATCTGATTTCAAAACTTATCATCATTCCTAAAGAAAATCCTATATCTATTATGTATTTGTTACCCATCTTTCCCTCCCCCTAGCCTTTGGCAACCACCAGCCTACCTTCAGTGTGGCTTTACCAACTATGAGTGTTTCATGGACAGTTCAGGGGTTCCTCAAAACGTCAAACATAGCAGGATTATATAACCAACTCATTCCATTCCTGGGCATTCATTTCTTTAAAGATTTTATTTATTTATTCATGAGAGACACAGAGACATAGGCAGAGAGAGATGCAAGCTCCCTGCAGGGAGGCCCATATGGGACTGGATCCCAGTACCCTGGGACCATGCCCTGAGCCAAAGGCAGACATTCAACTTCTGAGCCACCCCGGTGTCCCCATGCCTGGGTATACATTGAAAACAAGTATCAAAAAAAAAAAAAAAAAAAACAAGTATCAAGCCATTCCTTAAATATATTCATAGCAAAAAAAAAAAATAAATATATTCATAGCAGCATTATTCACAATTACTAAGAGATCAGAACAACCTAAATGTTCACCAATGAATGAACATATAAACCAACTGTGAGATGTCCAAGCACCAGGATACTGATTTATGCGACAGTGTGGATGGTTCTTGAAAACATGCTAAGTAAAAGAAGCTTAACCTTTTGTAACCACAAAAGGTTACATATCACATAGATTTTTTTAATGCCATTTTTAAGAACACTTAACATGAGTTCTAACCTCTTAACGACAAATGTTTAAGTGTACACAATAGAGTATTGTTACCTACAGGCATAATGTACAGCATGTTGCTAGAATTTAATCATATTGCATAACTGAAATCCTATAAACTATGACAACTATTGAAATAAAAATCAAGCTTATGTGAATACCTCATTATAATTTTAATCATCCATGAGGTTATAGTCTAACAAAAATAAAAACTGAAAAGGACATGTCAAGATTGTGGCAACAGCCCTCAGAATTAAGAATCAGATCTTATGATGAAACATAAATTTCATGCAGAGGAAAGAGAATATGCATTTATTTCTTTAACACTTATGGTATTTATTAAATATTATATCACCAACATCATAAGTTTTAAGAAAAATTTTTATTTCTTATACATAGACCCTACTATGTATGCAATACTGACATATCATAGAATTAAAAGTCTATAATCCACTGAGCCAAATATACTACATCAGTGTGAGCTATATTTCCATTCTCTCTGTATCTTGATTGTCTCTTCTGTAAATTGATTTAAATTGACTAATTATTAAAAACCAAATTGGTTAAAAACCTGAATATGTGAAGTACCTACAATACTAGGTATGTATGTATATTAGTTGTTATCATTAGTTTATTGTTATTATAGATAATTTTTCAATTTTTAAAGAACATACTCAAATAGCCACTAATTCTTTATGTTCTGTTTATATTTTTGGCACCTCATGCTTTTACAGTCACTCTTCTTTGTTCCTTACAATGCTACTTTATGATAAGTACAAGATTTATTCTCCTTTATGGAGAACATCCTGAATTTGGAGATTTAAAAAGTTAACCCATGGCTATCTAGCTAGAAAGACAAATAGCTGGGACTTAAACCCCACCAGTTGGAGTGATGAGTGTGTTCACTAAGTTGGACAATGGTATTATGATTATATAGGTGTTGAAAAGATCAAAGTATACATGCTAAATAAGTATCATTAATGCTATATCAACTATACAACTATGTGTGTAAGTGTACATGTATTTGTCATTGTCAGTATACAATCATTATCAACTAATATACATTACACAGGAAGAAAAGTATAAAAACAAGATTCCTAGGAAGACATAATGAATGTATATCAAAGTATTAGCCAACTCATTAATTAATAAGGGAACCACTAAGGTAAATTCAAAATGCATTTGAGGACCTGAATACTTACAGGTAATTAGTAAAATAATGTTAACTTAGCTTTATTAAATGCAGCACTGGCTAACATCCCACAGAGTTGTAATAGTAAACTTTGGGATTATTTTTGGGTAAAAAATGTTTGCATTTTAATTAGACAGAATCTGTTACATCTCTCTTTACAGAATTATAAAATAACCTAGCAAGAAGTGCAGCCCAAAACAGCATGTAAAGGATATCCAGTAATGTCTTTTGTCTGTTTCCAAGTTTTTGATAACTTTTCCACAAATAGATTTTTTTGTCTTTTTAATACTCATAAAATGCTTGAATTCATAATTTGAAGCATTTGCTATAAACAGCAAAAAAAAATTTTTGAATAGACAACATAAATCCCAACAGTTGTACTCTACTAAAATTTTGTCTAGCTCATTTCTCAGAAAACAATATGCCTTTTGGGCATAAAACAAAATCTGTGTTATAGTCCTGATCAACAACCCTAAAGTATGGAGCCCCTGGGTGGCTCAGTGCTTGAACATCTCTCTTTGGCTCAGGTCGTGATCCTGAGGTCCTGGGATCAAGTCCTGTGTCAGGCTTTGTGGGGAGCCTGCTTTTCCCTCTCTTTATGTCTCTGCCTCTCTTTCTGTGTGTCTCGTGAATAAGTAAATAAAATATTAAAAAAAGAACCCTAAAGTATGATGTACATCTATAGGACTTAGGTAAATAATACCTTGTTTATTTGTATTTAGATGAAAAAATTCTTTCCTATGCTTTATTTTCTTGTATTATATAAACTAGTTAATTGTATTTCTTCTGCTTTCTGCTAATTCCCTTAATGTTAACAATTAGCTAATAATTCAATGTATAGATTAGCTACATTTTCTCATATTAAAGTAATATGGCCTATATTCTGTTGAAACTCAATATGAATGTGTATGCTTTCATTGTCTAGAAGTCATCAATGTATAACATTTAAAAAAATAGTTATATGGTAAATTACTTTTTATCCTCAAATGAAATCAGTTTTTACAGTGTGTGAAAAGTTTATTTCCTCCGATCTTCATATGCTTTGTTACTTCAAAAATATAGTTATGCATGATGGAGGCTGATTTCAATAAATTTGTGTATTTATGTTAATTAAGTCAAAATCTTGACCTCACATTATCTTTTTTTTTTTTTTAATTTTTATTTATTTATGATAGTCACAGAGAGAGAGAGGCAGAGACACAGGCAGAGGGAGAAGCAGGCTCCATGCAACGGGAGCCCGACGTGGGATTCGATCCCGGGTCTCCGGGATGGCGCCCTGGGCCAAAGGCAGGCGCCAAACCGCTGCGCCATCCAGGGATCCCTCACATTATCTTTGAATACATGTTGAAGTTACATGATATGTTCACGTACTTAAAAAATATTTATGTAATGTAAACTATGTGCCCGGCATCATTGTAGGCTAGGATGTAGCAGTGAACATAAGAGACAAAAGCTCCTTCGAGTCTACATTCTGAGTGTACATACATATTATAGATTAATAAACTAGTAACTATACAGTATGTCAGATGATCCTGAGTATTAGAAAGTGGGAAAAGCAAAGGGAAGTATTAGGGAGTTCAGGATAGATAGTTATAATTTTATTTTATTTTATTTATTTTAATAAATTTATTTTTTATTGGTGTTCAATTTACCAACATACAGAATAACACCCAGTGCTCATCCCATCGAATGCCCCCTCAGTGCCCGTCACCCATTCACCCCCACCCCCCCGCCCTCCTCCCCTTCTACCACCCCTAGTTCGTTTCCCAGAGTTAGGAGTCTTTATGTTCTGTCTCCCTTTCTGATATTTCCCACACATTTCTTCTCCCTTCCCTTATTCCCTTTCACTATTATTTATATTCCCCAAATGAATGAGAACATATAATGTTTGTCCTTCTCCGATTGACTTACTTCACTCAGCAGTTATAATTTTAAATACGGGTGTTAGGGAATGTCTCACTGAGGAGGTGTCATATTGTGACTTATAATAAGAAATACATCGATGGTCTTTGTCACTGTTTCTGGTACAGAGCCTCTAAACTTGCGGAAGATTTCATCTCTGATCTCAGGGGCCTGAGATGGTGCCCCGCATTGGGCTCCCTGCTCTTTGGGGAGCTTACTTGTTCCTCTCCTCCTCCTTACTTGCCCCTTCTGCCTGCTACTCCCCCTGCTTGTGTGTGCTCGCTCTCTCTCAAATAAATAAATAAATAAATAAATAAATAAATAAATAAATATCTTTAAAAAAATAAAAGGTTTCTAATATTCAGTCCTATCCCCATGACCTCTGGAGAAGAGTGAGGGACTGGAGATTTAGTTACCAGTGGCCAGTGGCTTAATCATGTAATGAGACAAGGCCAAAAGGGCATGGAAGCTCCACACCCGTTCCCCAAGTCATTCCCTATGGATGTCTTCCATTTGGCTATTCCTAAGTTATATCTTTTTATAACAAACCAATGATCTACCAAGTAAAACGCTTTGGCAAGTTCTGTGAGCCATTCTAGCAAATTAATTGAGTTTAAGGATGGGGTTGTAGGAACCTCCTATCTATAGCCATTCGGTCAGAAGCAAAGGTAACAACCAGAACTTATGACTGGCCTCTGAAGTAGGGTAGCGACTGTCTTGTAAGACAACTTTTAACCTGTGGAATTGATGCTAGCTCCAGGAGATAGTGTTAGAAATAAGTTGAATTGTAAGATACCCAGCAGGTGTCCAGAGAATTATTGGACTTATAGGGGAAGCTCCCCTCCCCGCCAACACTCACACTGGACTCCTTTAGTCCTAAGTTTAGGAAAAAGACCTTAAGTAAGAGAATGAATAAGCTACAAGAATATGCAGGAAAAGTATACAGGAAAGCCATAATAAGGAACAGGACTTGATGACTGATGAATGACTAAATCACGTCTCTGTTGACAATCTTTCATATCTTTAAACTCAGGGCATAACCATTGAATTTTTTATTTGTTATTTTTGTTGTTTATTTTGTTACTGGCAATAAGACAATTCAAAAAAAGATGATTTGGATTTCGTCCTGTAAAATATTTTGTCTTTCTAGCCAGTAGAAATGCCAAACATAACCGTAATAGATATCAAAGCAATCTCACATTCAACATTTTAAGCAATTTCTGGGTGTGACATTAATTCAGCTTTGGGAAAGCAGAGCCTAATTCTGATTCATTTGTGCTGGTAATCACTACTCTTCTCTATTCTGATAAACAACTCTAAGAGGACATCTAAGGAAAGAGAAGTATCTTGGGATCTTTCTATTTGAAAAATACCAAGTTTTCATGATGTGATGGTTGTAGGTATTGTATGAGTAAACATAGGATATGATATGTATGGAGTACTTCATTTTTGAAAACATAGTCTTTTAAGGATTCATTTAAATACATTTTAGGCCAAATGAATGGATATTAGTAGAGACTTCTCTCCAATTTATCTTTGGTCATATTATCTTGCACTGTTCCTGCTGACAGGTTATCAAGATTCAATTAACATTTTTGAATAAATGAGGGAACAAAGTAAAATTAAAATAGGAACCATGCTAGATACTTCTTTTGAAGGTACTATTCTTCTAAGTTGTATGACAAATATATAAAGTAACAAAGACACAGAAAATCTATATCAATGGCAAATACCTTGATAAAACGTGTTCATTTTTAAATGAAGTTTTACTTTTCATTCAGCTTTTCTTTGTAAATATTTTAGAGCACAAAATAACTTTGATGTCTCCTCACCATTTTTAGTGCTTAATTACACTATAAAGTACTAAATTTACTTTTTCATTTTCTTTTTTTTTTTAAGATTTATTGATTTATTTGAGAGAGAGGAAGACACGTATGTGTGAGAGGGGGATGGGCAGAGGGAGGGGAAAAGAGAGTCTTCAGCAGAGTCTGGATTGAACACAGAGCCCAAAGGGGGAGCTTGACTTCTTAACCCTAAGTACACGACCTGAGTGGAAACCAAGACCGGGATGCTCAACTGACTGCACCACCCAGGCACCCCTACTTATTCATTTTCAAATTAGAGTTTTATTATTTTTTAATTAAAAAAATTGCATTAGATAACTTGGACTTATCTTTAGACTGACGTATGAAGGAACTTAAAAGGCATGATTAGGGAAGACCAGCCAGTTAGCTGGTACCACCAAATAGCCACCATCCTCTGTTTTCTGTATGTAATTATGTAATTATGTAACTTTGTCTTAGTAAATCTCAATTTATTGAGAACTTTTAGTAATTCTTACAGACTCTAATTGTATCTTTTAAATGACTATTTAATTGATACACACTGTAAAATTTCTTTTTCACCATGAACAAAACACTATATGGGAAAGTTGTCTCTAAGAAAGAAAATAACACCTGATTTTAGACAGAAATAATTGTAATTAACAAAACTTTGGAAAAGAAAATAAGGTACTGAATAACCAAAAATGTAAGCCTGTTCTCATTTGTGACCTGACACTCACTGTGGAAAGAAGTCTGACTAATAGAAACCTAATAAGGAATGACATTTCCATGGTGAAAAAAAAACTGATTAGCTCTTGTGGTCCTGGTATTAACCTCTCCTTTTTTATTAGAGAGTTATGGTATCCTCGGCACAATATTTAATCTTTCTGGGCATTATAAAAAACAAATTAGAAAGCTTCTCTGTGTTCTAGTAAAACTAGTGCACTCACGTGGCTTTCAGTACAAAACTTTAATATGATGATTTTTTGAAAAAAATCAAATTTCAGAGTAATATAAACCCAACACAAATTTGTACTCTGTTTAGCTGCATCTATTACTTTATTAGATTTGATATTCATATTTATAATTTAAAATTATAAAATTCTCAATTAAAAAATGTATTATATTTACTTTGTCACCAAAGGGGAACATACTTATATTTTCAGCTATAAAGTAAACGTTTAGATAAACTTTGAGTAAAATCAGTAAATGCCTCTCATTCTGCTTATTTTAATAATAAAGGGCTTACTGTATTATTATATCTCCAAGCACTTTCATGTTTTGGAAGTGAAGCAAGAGAAAAAAGAAGAGGATGTCAAGTCTCTTGATAATGTAAAGGTGCAACAGAAGTCAACATGTTTCTTCTGCTGGCAAAACTAATGACCATATACAAGTAAGAAGTAGAAGCATAAAAGGAGTAATAACTTCTTTCACCCTAAAAGCCAGAGACACTTCTGAAACCATGAGGCATAATGTTGGTTATCTTAGACTATTACTTTAATTTTAGATTTATAAATTCCATGGTAATGATTCCTTTAATTTCAGACACTTGGATTTCTCTTTATCTCTTGAATTATATTGCTAGATTATTATATTATCAATTTATTAGCCTTTTCAAAAGTACAGATATTGGATTTATCGATTTTCTTCATTGTTTGTCTTTATTCTCTTGCATTCTTTAAGATTTTTATTTATTTATTTGAGAGAGAGAGAGATCAAAAGGTGAGGGGCAGGGGCAGAGGGAGAGGGAGAAGCAGACTCTCCACTGAGCAGGGAGCCCAAAGGGGCTCATCCCAGGATCCTGGAGTCATGACCTAAACCAAAGGCAAGCGCTTAACTGACTGAGCCACCTAGACACTCTTATTCTTTCATACTTTTATTCATTATTTCATTTTATCTAATGTGTCTATACTTGTTTTTTTTTTTGTTTGTTTGTTTGTTTGTTTGCTTTGTTTTTTTCTAGCTTCCTAAGACAGATGCTTAGATCACTGGTTGTAAATACTTCTTCATTTACTTAATAGAAGGATTTAAAGGAATACATTTCCTTTTTAAGGACTATTTTAGTTGCATCCCAAACATAGGTTGATTTGTTTTTTAATTTTGTTGTGGCAAGACTCTAAGTGAATTCAATCTTTTAAAAATGTATTGAGACTTTCTTTCTTTCTTTCTTTCTTTCTTTCTTTCTTTCTTTCTTTCTTCTTTCTTTCTTTCTTTCTTTCTTCTTTCCTTTCTTTCTTTCTTCTTTCTTTTTCTTTCTTCTTCTTTCTTTCTTTCTTCTTTCTTTCTTTCTTTCTCTCTTTCTTCTTTCTTTCTTTTTCTTCTTCTTCCTTCCTTTCTTCCTTCCTTCCTTCCTTCCTTCCTTCCTTTTCTTTCTCTTTCTTTCTTTCTTTCTTTCTTTCTTTCTTTCTTTCTTTCTTTTTTTCTCTTTCCTCCTTCTTTCTCCTTTTTCTTTCTTTCTTCTTTCTTTTTAATTTTATTTATCCATGAAGGAAACACAGAGAGAGAGGCAGAGACACAGACAGAGGGAAAACCAAGCTGACTTGATCCCAGGACTCTGGGATTACAACCTGAGCTGAAGGCAGACCCTCGACCACTGAGCCACTCAGGTGCCCTTATGACTTTCTTTATAGCTCAGCATGTGGCCTATCTTAGTGAATGTTCTGTGGGCTCTTGAACTATTGTGCGTTCTCCAGTTTCTAGGTGTAATTTTTTA
Source organism: Nyctereutes procyonoides (assembly GCF_905146905.1). Taxonomy (NCBI): domain Eukaryota; kingdom Metazoa; phylum Chordata; class Mammalia; order Carnivora; family Canidae; genus Nyctereutes; species Nyctereutes procyonoides. The sequence continues at coordinate 27,625,105 of NW_026575136.1, forward strand.
AGAATGTCAATTTGAAAGATAAAAAAAAGAATGCTTAGTTTGATCAAGTCAGATGAAAATATTATACCTCGGGCAGCCCGGGTGGCTCAGCAGTTTAGCGCTGCCTTCAGCCCTGGGTGTGATCCTGGAGACCTGGGATCGAGTCCCACGTTCGGTTCCCTGCATGAAGCCTGCTTCTCCCTCTGCCTGTGTCTCTGCCTCTCTCTCTCTCTCTCGAATAAATAAATAAAATCTTTAAAAAAAGAAAATATTATACTTCTCCTTCCTTACTGACATTTTTATCCGTGTGTTTTCTCAATTACTAATATGTGGCTGTTAAATCAGCAAATATGATTATGGATTATGGATTTGTCTATTTCTTCCTATAGTTTTGTCAGTTTTCATGTCATATATTTTGAAGTTCTGTAATAATGGACATGCACATTTAAGGTTTTTATATCTTCTTGGTTAATTTACACTTTTATCATTAAAAATACTTTTTATTTCTTAATGCTTTTTGCTCCATAGTCTGCTTTGTCTTATATTAATATACTATACCAATTTTCTTATGCTGTGTTTAGATGTTTTGCATTTTCCATTCTTTTACTTTCAACCTGTGTCATATTTAAATGAGTCTCTTATAAACAAAATTTAGTTGGTTCTTCCTTCTTTATGTAGTCTAAAAAGCTGTTTATCTTTAATTTAGTCCATTTACATTTAATGTATTAGTTAATCTTGTAGGTTTACATCTGCTATTTGGCTATATATATTTTTTTTCATTTTTCTTCACTGTCCCATTGTTTTTTCATTCTCTTTTTTTAGATTAATCAAATATATGTATTTTTACATATTTAAATGTTTAATACATATATGTATATATATTTCACTTAGTACTCTATTCTATATTTTCAATTAGGTTATACATTTATCTATTTGTTTTTTTTTAAATGGTTATGCTGAAGATTAAGTTATTCTTGTTAACTCATCTCTGTCTTGGTTAATTTTGAGGTGCTTCATGTAATAAAAATAACCTTATAATGAAATTCTCTTTATCTACCTACTGTCTTTTATGTTATTTTCATATTTTTTTATTTCTACACATATATAGTCCTCTCAAAATATTTATTATTATTTTTACTATTGTCTCTTAAAAAATGTTACAACCAAATGAAAACAGTCTTCTAGGGATCCCTGGGTGGTGCAGCGGTTTGGCGCCTGCCTTTGGCCCAGGGCGCGATCCTGGAGACCCGGGATCGAATCCCACGTCGGGCTCCCGGTGCATGGAGCCTGCTTCTCCCTCTTCCTGTGTCTCTGCCTCTCTCTCTCTCTGTGACTATCATAAATAAATAAAAAAAATAAAAAAAAAATTAGAAAACAGTCTTCTAAATTTACCACTGTATTTAACTTTACACTGCTCTTTATTTTTTTCCTAAGAACTCTTTCAGAGAGAATCTATTGGCAATGAACCTGTTCAGGTATTGCTTTCCCAAATGTATATTTATTTTAACCTTGTTTCGGTACTTTAAAGATAGTCTTTTTCCTTTTTCAGGTTTCAGTAATTTTTGATAATCATGAGCTGACATTCTTGTTTTTAGTCCTTTGTACATAACAGCCCCTGCCTCCCAGATACATTCTAGATGTTTATCTTTACTTTCATTTTTAGCATTTTTAATAGGATGACCCTAAGCATAGTTCTCTATTTATTTTTCCTACCATGGGTTTGTTAAACTTCTGGGAATTACATGTTGTTAAACAAATTTGCAATAATTTCAGCCAGTATTTCTTCAAATATTTGTCTGTACTTTTCTGCTTTTTTTCCAACCTTTTCTACTATACTACTATATGGAAGTTAGACTAGCTTTTTATACTCTGTAAAAAATTAAAAGATTATTGAGGTTGTGTTTATTTGGTCTGTTCTCTCTCTTTTTTCTCTTTGAGGTTTCAGTTGAATAATTGCTCTCTACTTCATTGAACCTTTATTCTGTATTGATTAATCTATTATCTGTTTGTTTTACACATTGTGATATTGATTACAAGCATTTTATTTTCTTCTATTTTCCATAGCTTGTCTGAAAGTCCCACCTCTTCTTTCACTGAATCTATTTTCTATAGTTTCTATAGCATAATTTTATGATAATTAAAAATCTTTATCTTCTAACATAAGTATAATCTGTGGCTCTGCATTTCTATTACTTATTTCATGCTTGATTTTTTTAATTGTATAATGGAGACTGTAGATGTTACTTTGCAGAGAACTTGATATTTTTGACTCACTCTTAAAAAAATATTGATTTCTGCTCTAGAAGAGTTACCTTACTGATAGATGACCCTGATAATGTGGAAGCATAGTTTCAGTTTTTGTTCACTTGGCATATTTTGTTTGTAGGGGTGGGGAAGCAGGGTTGTTTTGTGTGTTTATTTGTTTTTAGTTTGTTAGTAGTGCATATAATTGCTAATTCTAAGGCATGACTCTTCGATGGTTTCAATAGAAATTCCAAGGTCTTAGGATCCTGGGAGTCTCAGTGGTTGAGCATCTGCCTTCTGCTCAGGGTGTGATACCAGGGTCCAGGGATTCAGTTCAGTATCAGGCTCCCTGTAGGGAGCCTGCTTCTCCCTCCGCTTATGTCTCTGCCTCTCTCTGTGTGTCACTCGTGAATAAATAAAGAAAATCTTAAACAAAAAAAAAAAAAAAAGGAAATCCCAAGGTCTTTATCCAGTCCCTAAATTATTTGGGCTTGAACTTCAAATTGCATCTTTATTGCAACTGAGAAGCTGTTGAAATCTCTGTTCTGTTCTTTTAGACTTGTATCTATTACTTTACTCTAGACTTTTTAGATTCCTGTCCTTCATATGTGCAGCTTAAGAGTCAGCCAAAATTTTGAGTGAATTTTATATGTAGGAACTTTATATGTAGGGCTTCCCTTCTGTTGCATCTTTTATTTGGGGATTTCTTGCCTAAATTTGCTGCCACTCTGCTTGTCATGAATCATTATTTCTTGATATAAGAAAATTTTCTCTTTCTTTTTTTAAACGATCAGATGAATAAATGCTCAGAAATGTATATAAGTATTTTTAAAAAATATTTTATCTATTTATTTTAGAGAGAGAGAGAGATAGTGAGTACACATGAGCAAGGGGAAGGGGCAGAGGGAGAAGAAACAGGCTCTCTGCAGAGCAGGAGCCCATGGGACTCAATCCCAAGACCCTAGCATCATGACCTGAACCACCCAGGTGCCCCTGTATTCTCTCTTTCTGCAAGAATTGTATCACTTAGTTCACACAGACTAGGGAACAATTAGATAAAAATTGAATCTTAAACACTGAATTCCATTGAATTCCTCTTAGACAGAAAGTTCTCTAGATTTTGGATTCCTGTCCTTCATATAAGTCAGCCAAGATTTTGAGTGAATTTTATATGTAGGACCTTTGGGCTTCCTCTTAGACTGAAGAACTGAATTCAAAGCCTTCAGTTTTTACCCCTGTGCTGACTAGTACTTTCAGACAGTTAAATTTTTTTTAGACAGAATTTGTAATTGTTATTGGCAAGACAATAGTCTGATACTAACTATTCAATCATTACCAAGAGTAGGAATTTAATGTAACATTTGAAGGAAGGAGAAACATGATATATGTGTAAGCTTGTACAACCCTCACTGAATTACTGGCAGTTTATTATCCTGTTGAGCAAAGTTTTCACATTTGATTGATTGATGGATTGTTTTAGAAGTGTAAGAACTGGGCAAAGAATTTTATTTTAATCATGTCTTTTCTAAATTTTGGAATGATGTATGTAGAAAAGACAAGATAATGATTTTCCCCTTATCTGATCACAATCTTATTTTCACAAAATGGCTTAAGCATGTCTTATAAAAAGTCATGAGGGAGTTATACAAACATTTAGGGCATTTGGAAATAAACTGTTGGGTGAATTCATTTTGAAAGTGTAATGATTATAATGAAAAATATAATTGAGGATTTTAGTCATATCCTTGAAAGGAGATAATTTTTTCAAACTGATGCTTATCTCTGATGTAAAAACCAGTTTTTATTTAAGTTTTTGTTAGCAGAAGTTGGAAAAATGTCATTTTATCATTTACAACTACAGTTTCACAGTCTAATATCAACAGTGAGTAGTTCAGTATTTCTCAAAATTCAGTCTAATTGTGAGAGCTAGTTAAAAATGCAAATATATGTAGAGTTTGGGAATTTGAATTTATAAATTCTTAGGTTATCCTCATGTATAAAATTTGATGACAACCAGTTTAAAAAATAGATTACTTTCTAATATAGGCACAAAATTATGATTAATATCAAATGGCTGCTTTTCTTAGGGAGCTCCTAAAAATTTTTCATATATCAATAAAATAGGAAACAGCTACACATAAGAAAACAGCTGTAGGAAACAGCTACACATAAGAAAACCTATTTATAAGGGGGGAATTGACCACAGTTGGCTTATGTAATGCCAACATAATGGCTTAATAGCAGATCAAAAGATAGTGTCAAACACAATAAATCATGTACACTACACCTCTGGCTTTATGTTAAGTGTTGTTATGCATGATTACAACACAAAAGGACCACACTGGCCCTGACATCAAGGGCCCTGACAAGATTCACTAGATAAATCAACAATATTTTACTCACTTGCCAAAACAAATAATAATGAAATAACAAACTCACACAATATAGTACTAAACAATATAAATGTATTCAAAGTAAACTCAGGACAAGAAGAAGAGCCTGGGCTGTGGCACAGATGGAAAGAAAGATAGCCAAGCCCCAAGGACTGATGTGGCCATATTGGTGTGAAAAATGTTCCACAAACTCTGTATCTTCCTGTCAGCCTATTAGGAGGAGAATAGATGGGGTCTGATTGTGTGTAGGCAATAGTGAGGATTACAGAGCATTTTCTTCTGTTATATCCCCTTGGACATTATCATCCTGGTCCCCTGAGGCAGTACTCACTATCTGGACATAGATCTAATATGCCTACATGTGGAGGCTCAAATTCAGGAGAACAAGTTTAGATATCATTATTATTATTATTATTATTATTATCTTTTGTGAAATTCTGAATAATCACTGAAAGACAGGAGTAGAGTTTTTTGGTGAAATTAATCAGATGTAATTTTTTATACGATTTTTGTTGCCTCTTTTTTTGTTTAAAGATAGCAATGCTTGGGATCCCTGGGTGGTGCAGCGGTTTGGCGCCTGCCTTTAGCCCGGGGCACGATCCTGGAGACCCGGGATCGAATCCCACGTCGAGCTCCTGGTGCATGGAGCCTGCTTCTCCCTCTGCCTGTGTCTCTGCCTCTCTCTCTCTCTCTCTCTCTCTCTCTCTCTGTGTGACTATCATAAGTAAATAAAAAAAAAACCTTTCTTAAAAAAAAAAGCAATGCTTTATTATAGATTTGATAACTTCATAACGCATGAAAGTGAGAAACACAAGTCTCTTGCTCCAGAGTGTGATACAAATGGTAATTTCTTAGAATTTACATTCATTGTGATGCCACCTGCTGTCATCCTCAAGGATACTGGGATTTCTTTTAGTGTCTGTTCTGTGGAGTGTACCGTTTCCATTTGTTACATTGAAGAAGGAAAAGAACAGTAGTGTAAAAATTTATGAAATCCATATAAAATTTAATAGTATCAAACAAAAGCTAATTTATTAATTTTAACAAATGTACATGGTTTTTTAAGTTGTTAACATTAGGCAAGGTGGTGAAGGTATATGGAAACTTGCCATACTATCTTTGAAACTTTCCTAAAAATCTAAAATGATTTCAACAGAGAAAGGCTTAAAAATGCATCATGTGACACTAAAGAAAATTTAGTTGAGGATCTTCTGATCATTTTCTTCAAAAACATAGGAACAAATTTTCACTGTTGTCCTTCACTCCATTTTTTATCCCTTTAGAGTCCTTTAAATCCGTGATTACCCCTGGTCCTATTGATGCTTATGGAATAGGCACTGGATAAATGCTTGCTGAATGAATCAGCCCTTTTGATGTATTTAAAGAACCTTTTATTATTGGGATTTGTATTGCCTTGAAAGGTGCTCCTAAAATTTTCTTTGACTCACTTAAGTTTGAATTGCCCCTGACCTGCCACATTGTGTGCTTTTTGGTTCTCTTCATAAAAGAGACCCAGGACGATGTAAAAAGATACATACTGTACTCATCCCTCTCCCCTTCAGCTGTTATAATGGATTCTTTGAACTCTGCAAGTTATCTATCCCTACATGGGTTTTATTTTACTACCTGGTCTTTGATAAGAAATGATAAAAAAATGAGGCAGTCATTATTTAAGTTAGTATATATCAATACAGATCAAAAAAGTGTAAATTGGGTCACTGACTAGAGAAAATAAAAGGGCCTATTGGGTGTAGTACTTGATCTTAAAATTCCTTTTGAAACACTCCCTGGGCTTTCCCCGGGTTTTCCATACATTCTTCATCATTGAGGTGAGTGCTGTTTGGCTGGCTTGATTTGCATGTTTGTTGTACACATGTTGTCCCTCTCTTGCTAGTGTTTCAGTCTAAACTTTCCTGTGTGTTCTTGATCCATTCACTTACTCCCATGCTCTTTGCTGTCTTAATCCTTCAATATTTTCCCTTGCTCTCATCTTTAAAAACAACTTCTCTCTTTTCAGTATTTTCATTCACCCATTAAAAAGTACTGGGATCTCACTGATTCTGGAAAACACACAATGCCCTATCTGTGTTTCCCACATCAAATTAAAAAATTATCTCAAAAGCCATGTATACTCCTTATTTTGTATACTGTTGATTTTGCAACTACTAATTTATTCAATCCTCTAACATTTCTATCACCATTATTGTACTGAAGGTATTCTTTAAAAGCCCCAGTTACTAACTGGTAACCAAATTCTGTGATATCTTTGAGCTGTTGGACACTATGGAACCCCAGCCCTGGAAGTCCTCCACCGTTGACTCCTATAGCATTCAAATCTCCTGGAACTATTCTGACCTCAACTGCACTATTTATTTCCTCTGCTTCTACTCTTCCTTCCAACTTTTCATTGGTTCTGACTTTGACCTTTTTATTACTCTTTACCTGTACTCTTTTCCTTGCCTATACAAACTATGTACTTTGGCCTTCCTAATTGCTTTACTATTCATACATAATGACTCTGAAACTGATCCCTGTCCTTAATATTGTTCCTGAGTAGCAATCTCACCTTACTGAACACAGATGCTATATGTTTCTACCAGCACCTTACATAAAGATAACAAACTCAAGCTATCCAAAATTAAATATATTTTCTTCATTCTATGAATTGACCCTCCACCATGTATTTGTCAACGTCAGTGATGTAAAATACTTCTTTTCAGAGTTATAATCCTTCTCTTTAGCTTACCTCAAACAGTTCTTCTGTATTCAAGATCTTTCAGGTTTCCCTGCATTTTTGCTGCCCTCCACATTTCTACCTCTACTACCCTTTGCCGGGCACTCAGTACTTCTTAGGGATTCGAGTTGTCATTTTATTAGAGAGTGCTCTCTTTGGTAGATTCATCTCTTTGTAAGCATGTTGTAAACCTATATAGTATCTGGCTCCCACTCCTACCTTATAACACTGGCTGTTCTTATTCTGATGATGGTTTGGATTTGCCATGAGTTTCAGTGTTTCCATTGAGGTACACAGCATAGAAATTTGTTATTGTTTTTAGTTGAAAATAAAAGAAACATACAAGAAGTATAGAGTGATGTGTATTCTCTAGTTGTGATGACTCTCAACATGTTCATTCAATTTTTGTCCTATCTCTAAATTATTTCAGCATCAGGGATACATTTTTCTGCCCCTTCACACACTCCTCTTAATTTACCACCAATGCAACAGAGAAAACCGACATGAATTCTTACTCATGGCACCCTCAAGTTACTACTATTTGGCTCAGGCCACACTGCTTGTGGAATAGCTTGAACAAAGGAGTGAGGATAAGGCATTGTATGAATGAGAAGCCAAAGTCAGTATTGGAAGGAGAGTTTGGGGTATTGGATTCAAGGAGAAGGTGCAAATCCATGATGAAGGAGGAAGACAGAAATTGAAGACATTTGAACCAGCTTGAAAAATAAGTGGACCTCTGTATGAAGTGAAAATATTTAAGAGTCAAGCCAACAATGACAGCAAAATCCTTGGCTGGTTGTGTAGATTAGAAGATAAGTTGGCTGAAAGGTGAACATAACAAGAAAAAAATTGGACCTCGGTTTTCATATTTTTTGTTGTTTTTAATTAATGTGTTAGATTAGGACTGCATTTCCTAAGACTTAAATTGAAACATTATCAGTGAACTAATTGGTCCAGGGATCCCTGGGTGGCGCAGCGGTTTGGCGCCTGCCTTTGGCCCAGGGCGCGATTCTGGAGACCCCGGATCGAGTCCCACGTCGGGCTCCCGGTGCATGGAGCCTGCTTCTCCCTCTGCCTGTGTCTCTGCCTCTCTCTCTCTCTCTCTCTGTATGACTATCATAAATAAATAAAAATTAAAAAAAAAAAAACAACTAATTGGTCCAATTTAAGCCTTCCAGCCCTGAAAACTCTGTCATTTGACCTGAAAGTGGAGTTTTTTTTTTTAAATGTTTTTTATTTTTTTTTAATTTTTATTTATTTATGATAGTCACAGAGAGAGAAAGAGAGAGAGGCAGAGACATAGGCAGAGGGAGAAGCAGGCTCCATGCCGGGAGCCCGACGTGGGATTCGATCCCGGGTCTCCAGGATCGCGCCCTGGGCCAAAGGCAGGCGCCAAACCGCTGCGCCACCCAGGGATCCCAAAAGTGGAGTTAACATCCTCAGACTCTGTCTTATCTCAACAGAAATTATGTGGTGTTGAGAGCCTCCTTTTAAAAATTGTTCCCATAGGTCTTACTTTCTATTTCCAGGGTTCTGACCAATAGCCCTAAAACTACCAATGCCACGTCACTGTGGTGTAGGGATTTTTAACATGAAGGACAAAAGCTTTAGCAGCCCTGTGAACTCTGAAATTGTATTATTTTCTGAGTGTCTGCTGAAATATTTTAACAGATCCTTAAAGACATCGGAGATCCAAAGAAGCTACTGTCCCCGAGATTTATCAATGTGAGTTGGATATTGGAAATCCTTTAAAACATAATTTTTTTTAAGATTGTATTTTTTTTAATTTTTATTTTTATTTATGATAGTCACACAGAGAAAGAGAGACAGAGGCAGAGACACAGGCAGAGGGAGAAGCAGGCTCCATGCACCGGGAGCCCGACATGGGATTTGATCTCAGGTCTCCAGGATCGTGGCCAAAGGGCCAAAGGCAGGCACCAAACCGCTGCACCACCCAGGGATCCCTAAAACATAAAATTGAGTATGTAATCCTCTGTTTTATAACCTGTTGTGTTCCCCTTGGCTCTTAGAATGAAAACCAAATTTATGGCACGTGACCTATAATCCTTGAATGGAAGTCGGTTTTGAAATCTCTGGTCTGGGTTTGCATTGCTTTTCCTCTAGACCCCTGGCTTGAAAACATGACCACATTTCAATCCCTTTAACAAGGTACGCTTTCTCTCATCTCAGGGTCCTGCACATTCTTTTCCTTTTTTATCCCTGGCAGAACTGTCCCCATTATCATCCCACAAGCTGCCCCACCCCACCGCTTCCTCTCAGTTACCTTCTATCTCACTCTTTATGCCAGCTCAAACATTGCTTTCTTAGGTCCCTCCTGCCTCTTGAGACAAAATGAGGTTCTATTCTTTCACGTGTTCATAATGGCCTTCCAATTCTAAGCCATGACATGTATCATGCTCATAATTATAAATTGAGTCACAATTTCATGTATATATATTTCTCCTCCTGTAAGCCCCTGGAGGGGGAAGATGTTGATGGGTTAATTTTCATTCTATCATTTGTATCACCTAGGACAGAGTCTGGCACTCAGTACATGTGTAGTAGATTTGTTGAATGAACACATACTTTGATTTAATATTTTGGAACCTCTAATTTCAATGTGTAGCGACATTCACACACCTTATAGCATCCTCCACAGAATTTTAGTACATAGTAAATCGTAATTCAATAATTGCTGATGAATGACGAGGTGTTTTCATAACAAAGAAATGCTGCTTTCCCAAAGACAGTTACCCTAATCTTATGTTTTTATTTCCCATATGTAAGGATGCTAAACGATCTAATTTCTTGGTCAATTGTTTAAAAAAGTATTTCCAGAAAGATGAATGCTAATGATCATGTTTAAGGCTTTAGAACTTTCATATATTTTTCCTATCTTCCTGTGGTGTTTGTCCACATGAAATATGAGAAGAGCTTATCATTTGATTTTTCATATCCCTTAGTCAATGTGAGTTGATATGCACAGAGTATAATGAGACCATATACCTTCCTGCACATTTTAAAGAATTATATGCATTTGCCTCATTGTATGTTAACTGAAATATGGAACTAGTAAATACTGACTGAGAGCACTTAATTGCTTAGGCCATCATCCTGGCACAGTGAGCCTTTCATAATTCTTAATAATATGTTTTTGATTATTTATTGCCTGAGTGCCATATCATAATAACTTACGTGAATGTAAGCATCTTTACGTATGGGCATATGGTGTTTTATGTAAGTGAGCTATAAACTGATAAGATGACACTGGAGTTAAATAATAAAAAGTGATACCTAACCGTAGAGAAATGAACATTTCCTCAGTTATGCTTTTCCAACATTGGGAGGCATACTACTTTCTGTCAATAAAACCCTTTACTGATGAGGCTGAGATTGTCTTGATACTCATAACCTTGTAGTGCTTGAACAATTTTATTTTGTCTTACAGAAATGACTTTAAGAGCAGGTGTTATTAGACACATAATGCAATGTATGTTGATAAGTTAGAGAGAATATGAAAAAATAAAGCCCGCCAAATATGTTTTATCTATAGTAAAACTAAATATGTGTAGTTTGACAAAGCCTATTGGCTAAACTCAGTATTCTGGGATCTACTGAAAGAAAGAGAAAAACGGAGTTTTAGCAGCCACATTATCCCAGGAAGAGAGCTAGCTCGCAGGATGCTAGAACCTCATTTTGATTTTGGTTTGATGAACGTTGCTCATGAAAGTGTATAGCGTTACTGAAGAGCTCCACATGTGCAAGACCACCTCACTGAGCTAGGAATCAGGCAGTAAGTACTTTCAAAAGTAAGTACAGTCTCATTGACTGCCTCTCACTCAGCCTTTGAGTGGCAGTGGACCTGAAGCCCTCTGCCTCTATGCAAGCCTTAATAATGGAAATTCATAGCAAAGATGAAAGGCTAAATATGATGTTGAAAAAGGAGGTAAATATGCTTTTTCATGATAAGATAGTGAGTGAATGTAATAAGAGCTTCTTAAGAGTTACAAATTGTGCTGTAGATTCTACGTAGACTATCTTAGCTAGCCATAACCACTTTGGGTGAAGTACTATTCTTCTTATTCGATATTAGCATCTAATTTGATAAAATGAGGTTTAGAGAAGAGTGAAACTGGTCTTGGGCCACACAGTTGACCCTGTAGAATGTGGGCTAGAAACTAATCTTGGAATTAAAAAGGCCAGGCTTCTAATCACAGCACAAGGAAATGAGGAACTACCAAGATGGCCTTTCAAGAAGAGAGCTGCCACAGGCTATGTGAGAAAACTGTTTTTGAAACTACATGGTTTAAACTGTATTTGTTTGTTTGTTTATTTATTTATTTACTTACTTACTTACTTAATAAGTAGGACCCAGAGCAATGCTATTGAAGTTGGGGTTTGGAGAACTAAGATAGAATAGGAGCCAGTAAATCTCCTTAGCATTCTTATCCTTCTTCCACTCCCATTCTCTCTCCTACCAGTCTATACATACAAAAATGAATGAACCAAACTCATAAATCCCATAAAAGCTATCCTTAATCTGTCCCTCTTTTAGTGTGCTTATATAAAAAAAAGGCCAATAGCTTTCAGTGAAATATGATATGGACTGATGCAGAGAGCTCTGCACAATTTTTAGGATTTGGCTTGGCAAAATCTGTTCTTTTCTCAGGAGCAGGAAATACATACAATGAAGTAAATTCATCCAGTGTATAAAACAATTTACAGAGTGCAAATTTTTCTGGGAAATTGACTGGTACTGCTATATCACTAGTGTACCTTATATAACAATTGTCAAATGGGTTTTTCCCCCTAATTTCCAGATTCATAAATAGAAATAATGCCTGTATTTTTGATGCTGTAATGAAAAAAATATTATACTATATAACTTTTTAAGAAATGTTTTAAGAAGTTAAAGTATTACTAAAAATTTTCTTGCCTATTTTAAATTTGTCACATTTAGAAAAATCCATTACATTTTATTATTTTAAAATGTAATGTTGCAGCCTAGAAGTTCAAACTCTATAGGTTGGGGATCAAGAGATGTTACAATATATATTTCAATTTTCTAGGCTTTTCCCTATCAAATACTAATAAGTTATCTAAATAAAGGAATTACATTTTGCATCAAGTGCATATGTGCCATGATCTTATAAAGGACACAACAGTCCTTCTTATTGAACTGGAACTTGACCTTACCATTTGAGAACTACATTTTGGGAAGATATTACATAATTATTAACAGCAGTGGGGGATATGAACTTATTGTCTTGTTATGTCACAATTCATGTTGAATCAGTGCCAGTGAATAGCTATACCATGATAATCTAGAGAGCCAAAAGGAAACAAAAATAGCATGAATACACAAAGGGCAAACCAATACAAAATGTACTATACATTTGTGCATGATATTTTCCCCTCAGCTCTATTTAGTTAAAAGTATTAGAGAAAGTAATTTTTCATGAGGTTAATTCAAACTGGATGAAAAGACAGTCAAGCAGTTGATTAGCTAAAGTCAATGTTAATCAATTTATGTAGATTTGAAGGAAGACAAATGGCAGGGAAATCTTACAGTTGAAGTGTAGAATCTTAAGACCATGCAAGTACATATTAGTCACAAAAAAATACATGTTGTGTTTAAAATTCACAAAACGTGTGTGTGTATTTTGAAGTTCAGAGCATCTCAAAATTTAAGTCTAGATGATAAAAATCAGTGCAAATACATATTTAGTTATATTTTTTTTTCTAAAGATTTCACTTATTTGAGAGAGAGAGAGAGAGAGAGAGAGAGAGAAAGCAAGGGTGCACAAGCAGCAGAGAGATGGAGAAGCATGCTCCCTGTTGAACAGGGAGCCAAATGCCAAAGCCGGGCTCGATCCCAGGACCCTGGAATCATGATCTGAGCCAAGGGCAGATGCTTAACCAACTGAGCCACCCAGATGTCCCCCAGTACTTAGCAATATTGTGATAAACTTAGTCATTCTTCTAACTTTATAGTCAGGCTATTGGTAGTAAATATATGTATCCCAATGCAAGACAGATGGATGATATTACTTTTAATTATAAGAGCATTGTCGGGATCCCTGGGTGGCGCAGCGGTTTAGCGCCTGCCTTTGGCCCAGGGCGCGATCCTGGAGACCCGGGATCGAATCCCACATCAGGCTCCCGGTGCATGGAGCCTGCTTCTCCCTCTGCCTGTGTCTCTGCCTCTCTCTCTCTCTCTCACTGTGTGCCTATCATAAATAAATAAAATAAAATAAAAATTTAAAAAAAAAAGAGCATTGTCTTTGTCATAACTCCATTTCTAGCATAATTTTGCTTAGTGCTATGCTAATAAGTTTCTGTGGTATAGATATTGGAGTTTTGAAGTTCCCCTAGGATGTGAAATGTCAGTAAGATTTAAAAAAAAAAAAATAGAGAAAAAAAAGAAAACCCAACTCCAAACTGCTTAAGTTATTAAGTGCTAGTAATTAAAATGTGTAAATAACAATCAACTTGTAATTTTGGTTTCATCTTAGACTTCCAACTCTTTAACAGAAATGGGACATTATATACAGAACGTTAATTACTAGTTTAGTAACGTTAATGTTAACTAGACATGTCTGGGTCATAATAACTCTCAGTAGAATAGCATTCTCTGTGAAATAATCCACTGAGGAAAGGAAGTTTCAGTTTTCAAATGTGGATAGAAAACTAAGTCCAGAAAGGAAATATCCAATTTATTAAAATTAAAATCATTTATTTTATTTAAAATAAAATAATAGAATCAGTTAGCCTTATTGACCATAAATTTCTGTTAAAAGCCCAATAAATACAGATATAAATACACAACACATAGATACATATTGGTTAATTTAAAATAATTTGCAATGTATATTTAAGTTTTAAAAAACAATTGAGCAGCAGTCAGAATGAGGAAATATAAAGCTGCTTTATTACATATTTCCTGGTTACTGAAAGGAAAAAAAAACAACTTCCTGCTTCTGGGGAGTATAAACAATTATTTGAAGTAATATATATATATATTATTATTATTATTATTATTATTATTATATAGTATATATTTGAGAGAGAGAGAGAGCATGATGAGTAGGGAGGAGCAGCAGGGAAGTAGTAGCAGTGGGGATCTTCCCTGCTTGGGGCTGGAATCCAGGACCCTGAAATCATGACCTGACCTGAACACAGACTCTTAACTGACTGAGCCACCCAGGCACTCCGAAGTTAGCAATTGTTTAAACACAATAAACACATGAACATTCGCAGAACACTAAGTGAAATTTTAGATTTCAGAACAGATTCCTTTAACAAGCAAAAAATTCACACACTCACATTTAGAAACTACCCTTAAATTGTTTTTCATTCTCTCTTTGAGTTTATGCTTTAAAAGTAGAATTAAATTTAGCAATAAATGTTATACTCTATAAATCAATTCAGTCAAATTTACCCTAATAGTTTGTCTGCATTGTTTTGAAAGCAGAAAACCCTGTTAAATAGCTATAGCTACAAACTCTTCATTATGTAACATGCTCAGCTTCCTGTTTTTGCTTTTGTTGTGGGCATAAGCCCAATGTTCTTTTTTTTTTTTTTTTTTTGCTTCATTTGTGTTCACTTGTATAATAAAGACAATAATGTGGCACTTGAAGATGTGAACCTATCCCTGTGGGTGTGTTGTCTCCATAACTGTTCTGTATCTTATTACTGTGTCAGTTTTCCTAGACAGATTGTAAATTCCTGAAGCTAGGATTTCTGTTTTATTATGAAAAATTTTCCTGATACCATTTATCTTAACCCGAGATCCCTATCTGTATAAGAGGTACTCAATACATTCTATATCCAACATTTAAAATGTGTCAGGGGGGCTGAAAATGTGAAAGCCAATTTAAACTGATAGCTAAAACTACTTTTTTAAAATTCTCTTTTGAAGTTTTAAAAACCTTGCCAAATATATGACTTAAGTACCTCTTTTTTTTTTCCCCTTGTGCTTTTGTTCATTTTGGTAGCAGCTTAATGGAAGGCAAATGACCTGCATAATCTACAAACTGCATTTATGCATAGCTTGTATTTTATTTTAACCAAGTTCTAAGTATACTTGCCCATAGCGAGTATTTAGGAAAAGTTCCTAAGGTGGAACCACTGTGGGTTAGACGGAATTTAAATCCACTTGGTAAGAATGTCTTGAAGATTAATAACATCCCAGATCTAAAGAGATTCCCAATCTTTGCAGTCTTCTTCAAATTAAAATTTTACAAACTTAGATTTCTTTTCTAAAAATAGATTTTATTTATTTGAGAGTGAGAGAGAGCGAGCTTGCAGGGGTGGTGGTGGTTAGAAGGGTAGAGGGAGAGGGAAGCAAGCTGCCCACTGAGCAGGGAGTCATCCTGGGGCTTCATCCCAGGACTCTGGGATCATGACCTGAGCTGAAGGCAGATGCTTGACCACCAGAGCCACCCGGTGCCCCACATAATTAGATTTCAAAAGATTTATCAGGTATTGTCTGTAAAACAGAACTGGATAATTGTTCACGCAATATTATGTTATTTTGTTGTGACTTTCTCGCCACTTTCCTGTATTATATTTAAGTTTTAAAGAATTAAAGAAAAGGTAGATACTGTGTTTGTAGGTTTTTTGTTGTTGTTGTTTTGTTATTTTTTAAGTAATTATGTTCAGGTCAGGAACACATTTCTTCTCAATTTCTTGTTACCACTCCAGTGCCATGACCTAGAAATGAAAAGTTCCATAACTCCCTTACATTAATTTAGAGAAAACCATAATTAACTTACGAAAAATGCAATTCATGCTAAAATACTGAGAATCACTGAGCACCTGATTACAAAATCAATGATTTTTTTCCCTAAAGCTTTAAAATTTGGAAGAACAAGATGAATTTGTTAATCTACTATGGTCTTCTTCTTCTTCTTCTTCTTCTTCTTCTTCTTCTTTTTTAACCCATATTATGGTGTAATTTGAGCACTTGCCCTCGATTCTGGGTATTGAGGAACTGTGCTTTGAAAACTGGGTTGAGATGAAACTAAGAGCTACAGTTTAAAATATATGGTGAATAAAATTACTCAATTATTTCTTTTAGTAACTCAAGAGTAAACAATGTTTTCTAAATATATATATATATATATATATATATATTTTTTTTTTTTGCCATTTGAGAGAAAGAAAAATTAGAGGAGGTAAAATTGTGAGTTAATACCTGATTATTAATATCTGCCAACAATGTTGAATCCATTCTTTGACATCAATAGTTCTGCATATTTCATCCTGACCTACGCCCTTAGCATTCTATGTATAATGCTAATGACTACAATTTACAATAAAGAGTAGAATTCTGTAATCATGAGGGCATAATAAAAATTCCAAATTGAGAAATAATTTAAAAATAGAATTATTTATGGAGAACATATATGCCTAGTTTGCAGAAACTTTAGATTCTTTAAGAAATATATTGGATTTCATCCTTGTTCCTAATGATTTTATTCTCTAATTGAGGAAATGAGACAATCATGAAATAGTTAATGAACAGTTGGAAATGTTAAATTTTACAAAGCACTTAAGTAAGAACCAGTTTGTATGAGATCATGTTGTTATTGTTCTTGTATATGTATCAGAGGGACAAGACATGTGCCTTTTAGGTCTGACAGCTGACTATCTCTGCTGGCCTCACAGGATGTATTTAAAAACCAGGGACCTTAAAAACCAGGGACTGTAAGACCAAAAAAAAAAAAAAAAAAAAAAAAACAAAAACAAACAAAAAACAAAACAAAAAAAACACTTCAGTAACAATAAGTTTGAGAAACAATGGCATGAATAGTATTAGATATC
Organism: Nyctereutes procyonoides; assembly: GCF_905146905.1. Taxonomy (NCBI): domain Eukaryota; kingdom Metazoa; phylum Chordata; class Mammalia; order Carnivora; family Canidae; genus Nyctereutes; species Nyctereutes procyonoides. The sequence continues at coordinate 27,642,283 of NW_026575136.1, forward strand.
TTTAGCAATACACTAAAAGAATAGCCCACTGTACATTGGACATTTGAAAAGTAGACATAGTGTATTTTAAACCTCATTTTTTTTCCTGTACCTGAAATTCCAGAGAATGCATTTTAAGAAATGCTATCTTAGTGAGTTTTCCATGGTTCATGTTAGAACTCAGTCTTGATGCTTAGGGATTGAATTTTGTCATTAAGTAGAAACTAGAACTATCTCTCAAAAATAGATTTGAATTAACCAATCTCATAAGACCAATCTATGAAATCAGAATGCCAACAATTTAATTAAGAATGAGGAATATGACCACAAGAGAGACCAAATACAATCCTCTGAGTGGTATTCTCTCTTCCTATAGGTGCACAGCATAGGAAAATAAGTTATAATTAGCAAACTAGTTGGTGAACATGAAAACAAAACAAAGTAAGGTAAAAACAGGCTTCAAATGTGTAATGCCATTGCATTGAAATAACCTAAGGTCGCCATCTCCAAGAAAAGAATACACCCATCATTAACACCATACAAGTTACACCTTTGGCCCAGAGCATACTTTCCCTCGGACACTGTTTTAATTATGTTGCCAAAATTTATCAGCCATAAGCCATTCTCTTTTATGGGCAGCTACTCTCCTGACTTTCGGTGGCTCATCCTTTGTGTAGCTGTGTTAATCTATTTGATCAGATAACATTTGAGTCCTGCAGATTTGGAAAGTTATTCATTTCTTTTGTCCCTTTAAAATGATTTTTGTATACTTCGCTCTGATAAGTGAAGATACAGTAAGTTTGTTTTGGAGTGCACTGGATTAGTGGTAGTGGAAAGTCTAATTATGATTTTCCAGGAAGAAAATGGAGAGTTAAGACTCAAGAGCCAGATGGAGGTTAGAAATAAATATTTTGGAGTCTTCTATATCGATATAGTTTGAGGAAAAATAGATGGGATTATCTGTAGAAAGAATATGATAAAAATATACAAAGATTAGACATAAGGAAAATATCTGTCATTTAAGCATTAGAAAGTCAATTGTATATTAAAAGACTAAAAAAAAAAGACTTATTAGAATGGTAGCAACAGAGTCCTAGATGGTCAGAGATTAAGCAATTAGGATTTTTGGGAGAAAGGACCTTTATCAAGCAGAGACTACTCTTTGGACAAGTTTTTTTTTTTTTGGTTAATATATACGTATTACATATCAATATATGTAACATATAATAAAATATTATAATATAAAATATTAAATAATGTTATATATATAGTTTAAAATAATTATTGCCCTTTAAAATACAGAATAGGCAGTATGAAATAATAATGTGGGTTTTTTTCCTAATAGGTTCTACAATTAATTATTGTACTTTTAGTAGGCACTTAGCACTGTGCTATTTGCTAAATAGAAATTTAAAAGAAAGAACATACATGAAAACATTTGATGAAACCAGTTCCCAAGAAAGCAAGATGGGAGCTTCTGGGTGGCTCAGATGGTTAAGCATCTGCCTAGGCTCAGGTTATGATCTCCAGGTTCTGGGATCAAGCCCCACATTAGGCTATCTGCTCAGCGAGGAGTCTGCTTCTCTCTCTCTCTCTCTCTCTCTCTCTCTCTCTCTCTCTCTCCCTCTGCCTCTCCTCCTACTTGTGCTCTTTCTCTTTCTCTAATGAGTAAATTTTTAAAGAGTCTTTTTAAAAAAAGCAAGATAGGATGAGAGATCAAGTTGACGTTCTAAGAATTTCTAGATAGCCATGAAGTCCCGTTGAATTTAGAAATTGGAAACATTACAGGAAATGGAAATAACACGGGCTTCAAAATCAAATTTATCTGAATACTGCTTTGGTAAGTTTTTATAATAAACACCTACTGTGGTCCAATCCACTTAACCATATACTTCACATATAGTATGCCATTTAATCTTCACAGCTATCTTAAGTCAGCTCTACTTCCACATTTTAAGGAGGCAGGATTGAGAATTAGATAAGTAAACTCATCTTTCTCAGGGAAGAGTTGGACTCCCTGGACCAAAATAAAGGAAGAATGATGTAAATTTCATCTAGCTGATGTAAGAACACCTCAAATTTTACTTTTCTAGTAGCTATGAGAATGATGGAGCAAAATGCCTTTATTTAAGAAAGGTATCAATCAATAACTTTTAAAACTTGTAAGAAAGTACTAAATTTATATTCAAGAACTTACGAATAGAATTGTGAGTTTTGCATGGTTTGATATTTGATAGGTCAATGAGTAGAAAACATCACTTTCATCTCATTATTGCATTACTGAACTTTATAACTTAGTCATGTCATCATTACAAGATTGAAATGGACTCTAATCATTTTGTTATTGTATTGTTTGTTACTGTCTCTTATAGATATATAAAGTGAAGGTGTAAAACATGGACTGGTTTCCTGTACTCTGTTCAGTTTGATTTGCAATTCAGTGCCCTGAGCTCCAACCCACCCTGTTTTGCTGAACTTTACTTTTTTGTTTTTTAAATATTTTATTTATTTGAGAGAAAGAGAGAGAGGGAGAGAGAGAGAAAAAGAACAAGCAGTGGGCAGGGGCAGAGGGAGAGGGAGAGAGAGAGAGAGAGAGAGAGAGAGAAGCAGACTCTGCAGAACAGAAAGCCTGACTCAGGACTTGATCCCAGTACGTGAAGATCAAGACCCGAGCTGAAGGCAGACGCTTAACTGACTGGTCCGCTCAGCTGTGCTGTGAACTTCAGGTTTTTATGTATGTAATTGTCTTTCTTTAGTGTATGACATTAAATTATTATTTTCTACAATTTCTGGGGGGATTATAAATTATTATTTAAAGGAGAATCATTATGTTCTGTTTGTGTGGACTTATTTATTTGTACTGAATTTGATACTCCCATATCTGAAATATATTTCTTTTTAAATGCATGATAACATGCAAAGACTGGTTATTTTTTTCTTGAATAGTTTTCATACATGATTATAGTATCTTTTCAATTCTGGAACTGCATTTGAATCCTGTCAGAAGTAAATGAACAACCTCAATTGAATACTTTAGTCCCCTTCAGGCTCTTTGAATTAGATTATCCCTGTCTGCAACTTTTAATTCAAATGGAAAACACCACAGGAGATGCAACCCGATCTTAACAGAAGTGTCTGATTCTGGTGCAACAGTACAGACTCTCCTTACGTTATACCTAAAATATTGACTTCGCAAGATATATATATATATATAGCAATTTTTTAAGCTATATGTTTGTGCAAGTTTCCAAATAAACACCTATGAGAGGGAAGAGTCAATTTAAAGTCAGACAGTCTTTTAAAATGGACTAGTCTATATTTACGATTTTGTATAATGATTCAATAATGTAAGACAGACTATTTCTGTGGTAGCTTTATTTTTACGTTTCTTTTCTGTATAAATATAGGAACAAGGAAGAATTTTCACTTCAAATATTGTCTGTGGCATGTAGAGAATATCAAATGCTTTAGGTGAGTATTTCAGTAGAGAGTTAAGATCATGCTGCCCATTTGTTTAAAATCAGAGACATGATAATTGCATTGCTTTTCCAGTTCTGAGTCCATCAGGAGCTTCTGACCATTTCAGCATATGTACCATATTGATAGCTAGTATGTTGCCCAAAGTTGTATTTAAACTACTGAAAGTGAGGAATTGTGAAGCCTACTTTCAGAGTTCATATTATTATCTTTCTGTTTCAGTTTTCATTGTATAAACATATATTTCCCCCACTGACTATTTCTTTCCAGAGGCTGCATTGAATTGGGACACAAATTTAAATGTTACCTTATGACAGCCCCTGAATAAATATGTATACTTTTTTTTTCTGATATCTATATCTCAGTTACTTTTAAGGAGCATGTGTGTATGTGTGTGTGAGAGAGAGAACGATGGGTGGGAGATTTTCATAGGCGCCTACCTTAGCCTGCATGAAATAGCCTGTCCGAGATATAAAAATGAGTATGATACATTTATAGTAATTTATCACTATTTTTACCTATCTAAAATATTTTTATGATATTATACTATAAATAGGTCCTATGAAACAGATTGGCTTGGTGTTAGAGAATGAATCGGAACAAAATTTCTTTTGATCAGACACTTAGAGGAGGAATTAAAATTGAAGCAGTCACTTAACACCTACTGTGGTCCAATCCCCTTAACCAGATATTTCACATATATTATGCCATTTAATCTTCACAGCTATCTTAAGTCAGCTTTACTTCCACATTCTAAGGAGGCAAGTCTGAGAATTAGATAAGTAAACTAACTTGCTTTGAGGTGTCAAAATGAGTGATGTGACCTACAATCCAAGCCCATGTCTATTTGACCAATGGATCACTTCCATACATTTAAGTTATTTTATATGCTGACACTTGAAGTTTCAGTGTGGGGAGTCTATCGCCTTCTGTTCTTTATTTTTTTACACTTTTATGGTGAAGTGGTTACTTCTTTATTTCTGTAAACACTGTACAATTTCTTAAAACTTGAAACATTCTCCAGATTAGGAATATTCTCTTTGCTTTGGTGGACAAAAAGATGAGAGATATAAATGAGGTTCAGAATGAATGGTTATGAATGGAAATAGAGAAAAACAAATACAAGACAATAAAAATAGTGAAAACACATCAAGGCAAAGAGAAAAGTTAAAGCAGCAGTATTTGTTTACAGGAAGTTCTTGCAGAAGGATTCAGAAGCAGGGGGCTGAACACTATTCTGCTTCAATCTTATTGCTACTTTCCTGAGAAGGATCTGCAAGTCCGAACGCTCTGCGCCGGGTTAAAACTACTGTGCAAACCTCCTAGTCTTGCTTGAAAGGGACAGATGGAGAGCTCTGACTTTTGAGGACAATGATAGAAGAAAGAACATATTAAATCCTGCACGCCGGTGCAAAGCTCATGCTTGCTAAAAGTTTTCTTACTAAAGAGACTATACAATACTTCCACAGGGAAACAGGAAATACAGCAAAACTCAACAAAAAAGAAAAGCTGTCATTATCAAAAGACAATTTAATTTAAAGCATATTAATAAATGCACCATGAACTCCCAGTAAGGGAAAGGTGTCAGGCCTGAGGCCTGTTATTCTTTTCATACTTTAGGCTCCCGTGCCACTTTTCACGTGGTTGTGAAATTTTCGTTGTTGATGACAGTTACTGCTTACCTTCCTAAAATCGGTCTTTAAAATGACTTTGTGCTTTAATGCAGACGGAAAAATCCTTCACTCTGGTGATCAGTTCCAAGCCTCAGAAACAGTGCAATCAATCACACGTAGTGCCTGATGGATGTGTCAGGCGAGAAGCCGTAGCTATGGCTGTTTCAAGGCCACTGACTCGGAATCTGCAATCTGACTTGATTCCTTTTAAAGTCTCTGGCTTTGGGGTAAACCAAGGGTCAGCGAGTAGTCCTCTTCTGCACGGATCATTTGAAACACCAAAAAAATCAAGTTAAGAAGATGGAATATTGATTTAGAAAGTACTTTTAGGTTATTAATGATTCCAATAATCCCAATAATGAAAAAATGAAATTTCATTTAATGAAAGCATTTGGGCTTTATTCATTTTTTTCAAATACCTTTATATTGATAAATTTGGCAACTTACATAAAATCAACAAATTCCTTGAACATTGCCCAAACTTTCAGATACTCTAGTAGCCTTTTATATGTACTTTTAATAAAAATGGTATATATTTAAGGCATAAAATATTATATGATCTACACAGAGTGAAATGATGACTACAGTTAAGCTAATTAATATATCATCTCCTTACATAGTTACCATTTCTTTTTGTGAAGAGTACATTTAAAATCTATTCTTTAAGTATATTTCCTATATTCAGTACAGTATCATTAGCAGTAGTCATCATGCCTATACATTAGATCTCTAGGCTTATTCATCCTACATAACTGCCAGTTTGTACTCATTGGCCAATATCTTCTTATTCCCTCCTCCTCTGTGAACTTACTGTTTTCTGTTTCCATAAGTTTGGCTTTTTTTTTTCTTTTAGATTCTGCAGATAAGTGAAATTATACAGTATTTATCTTTTTCTATCTGGCTTATGTCACCTAGCAGAATGTCCTCTGGGTTCGCCCATGTTATCACAAATGACAAGACTTCCTTCCTTCTCATGACTGAATAATATTCTATTGCGTATAATGTTAGATTGAATACCATATCTCTTTTTTATCCATTCATCTATCTAAGGACAGCTGGATTATTTCCATACCTTGGCTATAGTGAAAAAATGCTACAATGAATATACAGGAGTGCAGATATATCTTAGAGATACTGATTCATTATTGTTGAAGAGTTTATTACAGAGCATTTCTAAGAAGGACATTGTATTCAATCTTTTTTTCTTTTTTAAAAATTTAAATTCAATTAACCAACATATAGTACATCATTAGTTTCAGATGTAGTGTTCAATAATTTATTAGTTGTGTATAACACCCAGTGCTCATCACTGTATTCAATCCTAGTAAGTAGTTTCCTTCACTGAATTCTTTATTGTTTCTATGAACAATGGCAGAAAAAAAAAACCTGTTTATGTTGTCATGGGCTTGGGTTTAGAGACAACTTAAGCCAAGATTAAAGAACCAACAAAATTCAAAATGAAATGAGCGAAAGATAAAGCAACAACAAAAAATATTTATGAAAGAAACATTTTGAGCTTGAAAAATCTAAGTGATGGAAATATCAAAACAATTAATTATCCATTTAATTTTTCACTTTTTTATTTATGGACACCTCTAACATTTTAAAGCACGTTTTCTAATAACTCTATTGCTTGCTTTTTTTTTTCTGCCTTTAACTTAGGTTTCACCATTTCACTAAAAAAAAAAAAATATTTATTTCATGACTTTTAGGCATCAGACACTAAAAATTAGATTTTAACGTCTGAAGCCAAATGATCAAATATTAGATTTTGTGTTTATAAAATATTGCTATTGAGAGATCAGTCAGGATTTATTTATTTATTTTTAAAGATTTAATTTGTTTATTCATGAGAGACACACAGAGAGAGCCTGATGTGGGACTGGATCCTGGAACTCCAGGATCACACCTTGAGCTGAAGGCAGCTGCTTAACCACTGAGCCACCCAGGCATTCTGGTCAGGATTTAATATTATATATTTTGACAACAAAAGATTCCAGTCATTAAGCACTGACAATCCCCATTGTTATTCCAAATCCAGGTGAATCAATAGAAGTTTTACATCAACTTAGAGAAAGAGCCTTTAAATTAGTACCCCACATGAAGAAGTAATTAGGTGCTCACTTTTGGAGAGGTCGAACCATCACCAATTGTACAAGACTGCTTCTGAAGCCATACTCATTAATGTAGTAATGAGCTGTTGAAATAGCAATGCAGAGCAAATCTACAATGAAGGGAACTAATTGGCTTATGGATACTTTTAGCTATCCTGCTGTTATAGAGAGACACTCCTTTGCATAGGATGGACATTTTGAATTCTCCTATGGGTAAAAAAAAACATGATGCTCTCTGTTCACGGGTCTTAACATTCATGGATTTCTGAAATCTTGAATTCTAGATCTCCTTATGGTTTTTAGCATTTTAAACAAAAGGCCCCATGGAACTTTCTTAGCGTTAACCAAGGAGGTATTTTTGCTGAATAAAACAGGGTCTTTTGGGGTTTCATGCTTACAGAAGACCCTACTCACCAAATGAGCTCATCTGTTTTGTTCTCAACTGTGAAGTCAGCTAGCAGAGCCCACCTGGAGAGTTAGCTCTGCTCCACTGCATGGCTCCAGGTCAGTCCAACAATACTGACAAGCTACCTTATAAATATAGGTCATCCAGTGAGAGTTCAAAGAAAAAAGAACAATAACATTTCTGCATCATTCATGGAGAAGACACCCAAAGCACCCACAGCTCTGATGGTGGCTGAATGCCAAACCCTTCGCATTACTATTATTATGACATGTACTCCTAACAAGTGACAGCAACTTTGTTTCTGTATTCTGTCTAAAAGTACCTAATCTGGTCATGTCCATAGATGCAAATTCTATTGGATGGGTAAGTTTTAATAGTAATTTTTTTCCTTGAAGTTGGGCATTTAGAAAACAGCCAGCCAGAGGCTACAATCTTGTATGCATGGCTTCTGGTCTGTTTGATGTTCTGTTTCCCTTCCTTCTGAATCTGAGTACCTTGTGCCAGTTACCTCTCTGTTTAGGAATCAGGTCATTGTTCCCTATCATTTTTCTCCTATTCCTCCCCCCCATACCAATTTCCTAGTCTTGAATCACCTTCTTTCTCCTATCAGTGTCTAGATTGATTTCACAAACATTTACTAACCAATACTTTATGATACACCCTGTACTATAGGTTGAAACTATATAGAGAACAATCACAGTGCTTGGGAAGTGCATAGCCTTGTTTTCTAAATGCAAGAATGACATAAACCAGTGGTTATTCTCCAAGAGTTTCTAAATTTGCACATCGGAGGTCATTAATATACATTCTAATTTAATGGATTAATGCCCTTCTGTACTTCCAAGAAGAATGACTTCCTGTACAAATGTTCTGATCTCCAGCTTAACCCTGATAACATGGTGTTCCTGGGCTTTGCAGATTTGATGCATTTGGCTACCGTCCAACACCTAGATAGGTCATTATGGCTTGAGTATAATTGGAATATTTAATGTAGCTAAAAATGATTAAATAACAACATTATGTTACATGTCACTATTAAACCCTGATGTAGCCTCATATTAACATATTTCTTGTCATTTTTGCTTTGTATTCCATAGCAATAATCTGCCATGGTTTATTTTGCTTATTAATTATGCTATTTGCTGATTTGATGAATGCTGAAATTGTTTGAAGATTAGATAGGAAGAAAATTAAATAATTGGAGGACCAATCACAAAAGATTTCCTTTTGAATTTCACTAATTAGCAAAACTCTATATGCTTTACAATCAATTATGTTTCTCAATTCAAAGTCATGTTTGTCACAGTATTCTTAACAAGTAGATCTTAGTTACAAGATGATAAAAGAAGCAAAATTAGAAATAATTTCTAGTTAGAATTCATATCTCTTGACTTTTTTTCATCTTCAATCAGTTAAATTCTGATTTGTTGAGTTGCATATTGTAGTGAAAACATTGTCATTTTAGTTAGATGTTTCTCATCTCTTTTTTTTTCAATTGTTTTACTATCTATATTTTTAGTTTTTTTTTTGTCTAAGTCTCTGAGACTGAGACCTTGTATTATTTAAAAATAACTGTTATGAATCAATGGGGTTCTTCTCATGAAGTGACAATGTATATGCAAAGTACAAGTCAAAGAAAAAGAATCAAAAAAAGAAAAAAGAAAAAGAATCACATTTGTTTGGAAAGTTAAAGGGGAATTACAATTAGTATATATTGTGATATTTGAGTACAAATTATATCAGTGCAAAGAGACCTCGGTGATGGTATTTTCTTGCCTATTGCAGGTAAATACAGATGATAACCCAAACAACAATTATTAATATTATTAATTATTAATATTAAATAATACTGATCTTACCTACCTACTTCTCTGTCTATCCACCTATCTATCTACCTACCCATATACAAGGAAAGCCTTGCAGACAATAGCATCAAATTTGTTTTCTCTGATAACATGTACTTTCCTTCATTGTACTTGGAGTATATTTTAGATGGGTTGAATAATAAAACAATAGCAAAAACAATAACAGCAGCAATGTTTTTGATTTATTATTGTGGCATAAAGCCACTAATTACAAAATACATTATTTCTTTTCCTAAATTATCAATAATAAGCTTAGATTCATTTCTATTTTCAGGCATAAAATGAGCAATATATCAGTCCAAGAGAGTCTTTTAAAGACAGATTTACATAACAATGGGGTAAAATTAACTTCTCCACAAAAGAAGAACAAGGTTGAATTGACATGAAATGAATTAAAAACTCTGCTTCTTGGCTTTCTCCTGGCAGCAGTTTGCCAAAAATCTGCATTGAAAAGTATTATCATCTGCTTATTTCATAGAAAGGCTATAGGGGCTAGGATGTAAATATTTTTATTCTACGAGGTTTTAGCAAGAAACAACTATAAGATGACTAATTTGCCCTCGCTTTTTACTTCTGAGCCACAAAGCCAAAGTCCAGCTGTAATCACCTGCCTTAGTCTCCAAAGTCTATAACTACAAATCTGTAATGTCTGCAAATCTGTCATCCTTTATGAACTGAATTATCAGAACATGGAGATGATCAAGTCATTTATGATTTTAAGATAGTAGAGATAGGGATCCCTGGGTGGCACCGTGGTTTAGCGCCTGCCTTTGGCCCAGGGCGCGATCCTGGAGACCCAGGATCGAATCCCACGTCGGGCTCCCGGTGCATGGAGTCTGCTTCTCCCTCTGCCTCTCTCTCTCTCTCTCTCTCTCTCTCTCTCTCTGTGTCTCTCTGTGACTATCGTAAATAAATAAAAAAAATTAAAAAAAATGAAATGATTTAAAAAAAATAAGATAGTAGAGATAGAAGTCATAGAGATTCCATTTTGATTTTTGAAAACACATTTTCAATAATTTCTGTAGCCCCTTTTATTTATTTTTAAAAATTTATTTTATTTTATTTAATTTTTTAATTTTTATTTATTTATGATAGTCACACAGAATGAGAGAGAGAGGTAGAGACATAGGCAGAGGGAGAAGCAGGCTCCATGCACCGGGAGCCCAACGTGGGATTCGATCCCGGGTCTCCAGGATCGCGCCCTGGGCCAAAGGCAGGCGCCAAACCGCTGCGCCACCCTGGGATCCCTAAAAATTTATTTTAGAGAGAGATTGAGAGAGAGCAAGTGTGTGAAGAGGCAGATGGAGAGGGAGAGAGAGAATCTCAAGCAGACTCCCTACTATGTGTGGAGCTGGATGGGGGGCTCAATATCAACACCCTGAGATCATGACTTGAGCTGAAATCAAGAGCCAGACCCTTAACCACCTGAGGGGCCCCAGATGCCTATCTGTAGCCTCTTTTAAAGACATTGGGTCTTAACTGAATTTATATCTTTTATAGAAGAGTGTAGTAATTAGTTGGTATCCCCAAAATATCTCTTCAATGACAAGATAAACTCTTAATTATAACTACCTAAATTAACAGAGTTATTGATAACATTTATATAGGACACAAAGTTCAGCTTTCTCCATATTTTTCACGAATAAAGTACATTCTTTTACGTTAAGTGAGACCTTCCATTCCATAACAGTATCAACTGGATATGACATCATCTTGAAAATTATGTATCACTGATATCTACTTGGGAGGATTCCAAACATGAAATAGAAAACAAAAAGATATGTGGCAGATGCTATTATATAAAACTATATTAACTTATGATTATGAATTTGAATAAGATGGAAAACAAATATTTGAATGATGGAACTAGAAAAAATCAAGCCTTTTACATAGCCCATATCTGGGCTCTTTCCTAGAGAGGCGGCTTTACTTTCTGGTCTCTGATTTCTTGATTGAGTTTAGTCATGGAAATACTGGGACTAAGGAGTGAAGTCAAAGGGAGAAGCTGTTCTTTCACATAGAAATAAATATTGAACCTAAATTTATCACGCATCACTAAACACATCTGTTTCTGTAAAATATCAAATTCACTTTCTCCCATTGTTTTTGCTGTGACACCTATATTTCAGTTCTATGATATACTTGTCTCAGCACTGTGATTAATTCTGTTATGTTTATAAATGCCATTCTTCATTTAAAATATTCACTGTGTTGGCAAGCAAGATGTTAGGTCAGAGTTTGAGTCTGAGTTTCTTGCCTTCAGTGTTAGCACCCTTACTACAACTCTGTTTTGCTTCCCTTAAAAGGAAAACATTAGTCATATTTGACAGCTCTCATATTGGACCATGATGCCTAATCCAGCATACCAAGTGGCACATTCAGTTAAAACTACTTAATCCTGCTTTTATCATATCACTCAAAGCAAACTATTACGTAAACTAGTATGATGTAAGATCCCCCTTTACTTTCTAGTTTCTGAATAAAGAGGAGTCCTATAAAACATTTAGAAAACAGAATAGTCTGTCATAATAAAGGGCTGCATGTATAACACAAAAAACAAGAAACAGTTTCAAACCTTTCCAAGGGCGTTGAAAGCTGAATAGAATTGGTGGTTTTACAGACCAAGAAGATACATTCTCCTTTGACTTGACTGGTTTGTATGGGAAGTCTCCTCTACAGTTTAGGACCTCTGTCTCCATTGCAAATGCCCTAAGGAAGTCAAGAACATGGACTGTGATAAGAGGAATAGGGAATAAGAGTCCTCATGCATATTTGCTTTCAGTTTCACTCTAGGAAGATCCGGGTAGTTACAAACATTGTTATTCATGGCAGGATTTACTTTGATGTAGTAACAAGAATGGTACACATATGTAAATAAATCCCACAGTTACTGCTAACACATTTAAGGAAACTTCTTACAGGCATTTTCAATAGTTAATATATGTAGATCGATACTTAATACGTGCTGAGCAGTCTTCCAAGCAGCTTATAAATATTAAACAGAGTGTATGTGATAATTCAGTAAGAATGGTCTGTATTAGATGGTTCAGCCAATGCTATAGTCAGGACAGTAACGGTGATGAGGATGATGATGGTGATAATAATTACAATAAAATAATGTATTTAATAAGAAAAATATATTAAGGGTGCTCGTATTGCTTAAATCTAATTGCTTACACTTCATCTTAATGCAGTGAATCTCAACCCTGGCCATCTTCTGAAATCATGGGGAAGTTTATTTATTTATCTATCCATCTATGTATTTATTTTATTTAAAACATATTTTTAGATTTTATGGAAGTTGCAAAGATAGTATAGAGAGCTACTGTAGATCCTTGACAGAGATTTCTATAATGTTAATACCTTGTATCTTCACGACACGCTTATCAAAATTATGAATTAAGTTTGGCACAAAAACATTAACTAAACTACAATATAAACTTTATTCACGTTTACCAATTATTCCACTAATATACATTTTTCTGTTTCAGGATCCAATCTAGCCATTTAATTGTTATGCCTCTTTAGTCTCTTCCAATTGATGGCAGTTTCTCACTTTTACTTCTTTCATGACTTTGACATTTTGAAGAGTATGGTTAGCTTTTATAGAATGTCCCTTAATTTGGATTTTCTGATGTTATGGTCATAATTAAAATAAGATTGTGGATTTAGGGGGGGAAGTGCCACATAGGTTGAAATGCATTTCTCATGATGTCATACTAACAGGTCATGCGACCAACTAGGCTTCTCATAAGGCCAGTTAACCATGACTACTGGGTTAAGGTAGCATCCAGCTGTCCAGTTAGTTTTTTTACTTTCCATACTCTGCTTATGAGAAGCGAGTTCAACCTTCATTCCAGGAAGGGAAATTAAACCTTCTAGAGGATGGTACATTAAAGAACTATGGATAGATCTTAAAACCATCACATAATTAATACCTATAATTTTCAACATTTATTATGTTCCAAGTATTCTACTAAACACTGTCTGTAATTTATAATTTAATTTTCACAACAGGCATTATGTTTTTTTTTTAACCTCTCTAGTTCAAATTTCTTTTTATCCTTAAAATTTATGAACCATCTCTTTTCCAGCAATTATTTCCACACGCCATATATTTTACCCACACCTGACTGCATGCCACTACCTTTCTCTGGTTCTACGTCTAGTCCAAAATTAATAAACTCAATCTACTCAGATTCATTATGAATCTTGATCCTAATCATGGAAAACATTAAAAGCCCTACAGTTTATCTTTAATGAAACAAAACACAACAACAAAATAAACCATCTTCACTTCCCTGGCTCTACAATCTTACAATACCTGCACTTAACATTTCCCCTGCCCTCTGTCCCGTTTCACTTACAGAAAACCTCCTCCTAATACTCATTCATACTCACACTTTTTGCTCCCTTAGCATCTGTCTTATGCAAACTGCGTGGTGGCTTCTATCTCCACCATGTCACAGATTGCCTCTTGTTCTGTATTTCCTATTTTCCAAAGTCAAAGGTCAAGCCTCAGCATTTTACCCAATTTCTAGGAGCATTTTACAGTTTATCATTCTCTCCTGAAAAGACATCCCCCCCACCTTGGTTTATACAATGCTCCCTTTCATACTTCCCCATCTTTTCCACCTGTCACACTGCCCGCTCTTTTAAAGTTTTCTTTACTGGCCACTTTCCTTCTTCTAAGCTTTAAATGTCTGAGTTTCTTTTACTACAGTCTTGACTCCCCTATCAATTCTTTTTTTTTTAATTCAGATCAAAATCACAAAAGTAACATCCCAAACCAAATCTGTGAATTTCCTTTCTTAATTGAACCTCACCTAGGCTTCTGATCTCAATGAATAGCATCATCATGCACTCCTTTGCTCAGATTACATAACTAAATGACATCCTTGACTCTTCTTTTCTAGTAACCAATATCCAGTGCATTACACATTCTATTGGCTCAACCTTGAAAATATCTTCTGCATAGAACCACCTCTCACTTCTTTCACTGCTACAATGCTGGCTGAATCCACAAATACATCCTTAATAGACAAATACTTTTATCTAGGCAATCTCCTAACTGATTTCCCTGTTTACACACTTATTCCGCAGTAGGCTCTTCCCCATGGATAGTCAGTGTGATTCGGTAAAAACACAAATAACTTCTTTATACTACTGTTATCAACGTTCTCCAAAATTTCTTCTTCTTCTTTTTTTAAAGACTTATTTATTTATTGGGGGGAGGGGCAGAGGAGGAGAGAGTCTTAAGCAGACTCCATGCTGAGCACAGAACCAACACGGGGCTCTGTCTCATGACCCTAAGACCAGGACCTGAGCTGAAACCATGAGTCAGACAATTCAACAGACTGCACCACCCAGGCACCCCTCCAAATTTTCTTTTAATCTAAAATAAAATTCAAGTTCTTACCATGATCTATGAGACTTTATGAACCCTGACCTCTGGCTGCCTCACCCAGTATATTTCTTCATCTTATTTCTCCTTGCCTTTATTTGAGTGGGAGGAGTTCCTATCCCATCCCAGCACTCAGTGCCTCCTTCACCTGTAGATAACATCCTTTGCATAGAAATTATCATGACTATACACCTTTTACTCTATTGTATTAGAATTATAACTTCAGAAGGGTCTTCCTTCGCCATCTTATCTAAAATAGCACATGTCTATTAGTCTATATCCCCTTACTAACTGAATTTTTCTTCATTACACTACCACTATTTGACACTATGTTACATATTTTCTTTTTTTATGGTTATTTATCTTCACAATAAAGTAGACACCATCACAGCAGTGATTGTGTCTATTTTTTTCTAGGCTGCATGCCCAGAGCCTAGGAAAGGTCTGGGGCACAGTGAATATTCAATGGATAGTTGTTGCATGATTTATTAAATAAAATTTAAAATTATGTAAATCATAAAACAAAATAAATATTATTATAAAAATAATAAAATTATTAAATGAAGTTAGCTTTATTGTTAGATCCATGGTTACCTATTGTCCCTGCTTTACTTTCTGGGTTTTCTTTTTCTTGTTTTAGCTGTGTCTGATTTAGTTCTCATCCTCAGTCTTACTGTCCTGCCAGCATCTAAGGTGCTCTAGTGAGCAGGATTTGCCTTGTCACATGGTTCTTTTAGAGATAAAATCTGGCTTCTGAAACCTGGTCTCCACTGGACTCATGAATGACTGGTGTCTATTCACAAAATAGGCTGTACCAGTACCTCTTAAGACTTTTATACTAATTAAATGAAAAAGGCACATGAAAATACTTTATAAACTAAAAACTCCCTCAGAAGCCACTAGCAGATGTCTTTAGTGAGGTAAGTTTGCAGAGCAAAAATCCAAATCTCTATGATTAATTATGTCCGTTAGGTAATATAATGTAAACAAAGCATCTTATGTCGTGTTTTGGATACTTGGTTGTTCCTTTTAATATCACTTTCTGCTTCATACTTGTCTCACTTTCTTATTTTCCTCTTGGGAATTCTTTTGCAATAAGAGCTAAAAATAACTCTTAATTTTTTTCTTCTTTGGAATATTGTATAGAAATGGTACTTAGAATTTATTTATCCTTAAACTCCCACTGCAAGTTTACCTGATTCATCCATCTACATAAACTTAACTATAATGTTTTGACCTCATTCAGAAATGGGTTTTCTCTTCAAAAGTGTTTTTCTTTTGTGAATTTTAATTTCCTTTAATAAAACAGTAATAATTATCCAATATTTATAATCTCTACTACTATTTGACTGTGTGTCTATAATGGTTTCCATTATAGGAACAGGCTTAGCATAATAAATGCTACATGATGTCTCATAGCGAGTTTGACACATTTATTTTAGTACTTTAATAAGTCATGCCTACCACCAATGACAGTAGTACTAAATCAAACACCAAGATTTTTTGGTGTGCTGTGATATTTTACTTTAACATTTCATAATGAAAGATATTCTGTAATTTAAATATATTTTTCATTACCACCCAAAGCAGATTTTTATTCTTTTAGCACTATCTGAAGTATTCTGTTTGCAAATGTCATTTTAGATAAAGTTAGCAAACAATTCCTGTTCTATGAGAACAAGTAGACCAAATAAAAAGGACATAATCATAACTCAACTGCTATAAAAGCACAATAAAATGAATTAGATCAGAAGATGATATATGATAAAATGTTTTGATATCAAAGTTTAGAGAAAGTTTCTTGTTTAACTTTACTTTTAATTGGCAACGTGATATTGGAAAGTTCAGTTCATGTTCAGGTATTTACACAGTTTAGATATCTGATTTTTCAAAAAAAGATTTTATTTGTTTATTCATGAGAGACACGGAGAGAGAGATAAAGGCAGAAATACAGGCAGACGGAGAAGCAGGCTCCATGCAAGGAGCCTGATGTTGGGACTCGAACCCGAGAATCTGGGACCACGCCCTGAGCCAAAGGCAGGTGCTCAACCGCTGAACCAATCAGGTGTCCCCAGATATCTGCTCTTGAGTCAAAGAATTTGGTTTTGTTATTGTAGTTAAATTACTTTCTTGAGATCTAGTTTTTCATCTGTAAAATGGACAGGGTAATGCCTCCTTTCTCAAGATATGTATGAATACAAAATGTGACATCTATGCTCACTAGTTTCCTGATTCATTTATATATGCCATTTTACTTCCCTAAAATTATTAATAAATCTGAAATGAGGGTTTTAATCAAAACATATTTTCTGGTGTTATATTTTGGGAACCACTATTAAATTAATAAATGGCTTAGTGGTTAAACATGACACTGTAAAAAATACAATGGCTGTGTTATAGTGTTCATATAAACCTCATGCTGAAAAGTCAAAAGCAAGTGAAATTAAAAAATTTAAATGCATATATGTAAAATGCAGCTAGCTATTTGTGATTTAATTACAGTAAAACAATGACTACATTAAATCAGTGTTTAATTGAATTAATGTCTTGAATGGTTTTATTAAGTGAATGTTTAAATTAAAACCAATTGATTTATTAAACCAATTAATTTTATTAAATAATTTAAATAATAACTTCATTGAAATCATGATTTTAGTATTATATGAATTAAATTAATACATTTAATTGATTTGTAGTTTTAGTTATATTTATTTTTAAAATACTTTGGTTTTATAATGGCATAAGAATTGAAACCATGAATATCTAATGCTGCTTTTATATATGAATATTTTAAATAACATTATAATTAAATTTTTTTTCAATTTGGCAATGAAGTTTCTTTTTTTTTATTGGCAATGAAGTTTCTATCAAGTTTTCATATTTTAAGAGAGTTCTAGAATATTACAATTTACTGCCAATCCATTATCTACAGACAGTTATGTTTTTAGTTCATCCTTAGGTATTCAAGACAAAATTTCTAGCTTTTGAGCAGTATTCTGTAGTCTCTGTTTACAGAGATTGTTTGAAAAATATGCATGCATTTGTTCATTTATTCTAAAAACCAGCATCTATTATAATTATATATAAAACTAGATACTTGAAACACAAAGGAAAGGACAGAATTTCCGGTCTCAAGTAGTTGCTTTCTAGGTGGTGAAAGAGAAGAGCCTTTGAATTTACTGCAGAATTAAAAGAATAATGGTATTTTGCTTCTCTGCTTTAAACTGGCTCTACTATGTAAGGTCTAATAAGGTTGTATCTCTAGACAATCACTATGCATCTGTATCATCACTTATTTCAATCCCTCTGATCTCAGGCAAATGAGGTCTCTAGGATTCAGATATTGGCAAGAGTATTTTGTGTTGTGTTGTTTATTTGTTTTGATGTTTTTTAAATTAGCAGACAGTACTGACTGCTGTAATGCTTTTCCTCTCTCATAAGAACTCTCTGCATTTATGGATAGATTTCTTCTAAATTATTATCTGCAGAAGGATAAAGGACAGAGGACACAGAGGTTTCCTTCCCAAGAAGTGCATGTTTGAGATCATGTTCACCCCATTGTGTTGCCTACTTAGAGCTTTCCTGGCATTGCCATGGTGTTCCTGCTGCTTAGTATGAAGATAGAATCAACCAAACCTTCAGATGACTTACCCTTTGGATCTCACCGTGATTCTAAACTTTCCATGGTCAATATGCAAGGCTTGACAGATGTTACATCGGCTTAGTTATCCTTTTAGGGCTTTGAGATATATTTTAGGTGAAACAGTCACATTTTGTGAACAAAAAGAATAGAATATGTATGATCTGGTTTTAATGAAAATGAGTGTCATGTACACTGAAACTTGTGCTAACTGACCTCAACTTAACTAATTCCCTTGATCAACCTATGCACTCCATTTCTTCTGTGAAGCATATGGAATGATGCTCTTGGCAGGCTGTGTTCTCACAGCTCATGGACCACTCTCTAATGTGTTGGTGGCCTCTGCTCTTACCAGTTGAGCTGTGTGTTTATTGAAAGTTAGTCACATTTATTCTCAAAGTGGTTAATGCCTGCTGTTCTTGTTATTGCAATTATATAACTTAATTAAATCTTACATGAACCAAATAAAAAGAAAGAGAATGAGTGTTTCTATAAAAAATACTGAGCCCTTTGGAATTCTTGATAAGTCATGGCACTGAATATAAAGTTGTTCAACTAGTTTGCTGTACAAATATGAAAGCATAATAATGTGCACATACAACACTTTAAAGAACCCTGAACTGGAAACTGCAAATGATGAAGTATGGGTGGTTTATGTTGGAAAGATGAGTCAGAACCCCCATCAGCATTAATATTACCAAGAAAACGCCCTTATATTGCATAAAATGCTGCCATTTTGTTGATTAAATGCATAGATAAATGTTCTTAGTTAAAATATTTGAATTCTCCATATTTTTCATGATTCTCATCTTTAACCAAGTTTTGGTGAATGATCTATTACCAGTCCATATATTCTGAATAATAGATCATACTGTAAACAATAAGGTGGATACAGAATAAAAAGAATGGATGGAGAATGCACAGCTCATTATGACTAATTAAATGAAACAATTCCTTTTAAAACAATGAAAACAACAGAATTTGGAAAAAACGTTTTCACCAACATTAACTCGACTGACTACTTAAAGTGGAGAGTGATGTTTGGAGACTGCACTATCCCCACAAATTCCTGCAAGGATAGATATTTGGAAATCCATAGCATTCTGGAATTTGACCCACAGACATCACATTTTTGATGACACTATCCTGATACTTTTCTTTATTATATGGTTTATCACTGTGTATGTTGTATACTTAATACAAAAGATATGTGTCTATAAAATGTATACATATACATGTTTGTATTTTTAAAAATATTTTATTTATTTCTTTGAAGTGGGGAGAGAGAGAAAGAACACAAGCAGGGAGGAGGGACAGAGGCAGAGGGAGAAGCCAAAGGCAGTCCCCTGAGCGGGGACTCGATGCGGGGCTCCATCTCAAGACCTGGGATCATGACCGGAGCCAAAAGCAGATGTTTAATTCACTAAGCCAGCCAGGCACCCCATGTGTTTGTATTTTATGTATATTTTCTTCATTCTATAGGAGCAGAGGTTTTAGTATGTCTACTTATTATTGAACTCAATGTTTAAATGTAAAATAAATTTAACAAAAAACCTATAAGATACCCAAGAAAGGATTATTTCCATAAAATTCAAGAATGCTTACAGAAACCTTGCACAGTAAACTCAATAAATACAACTTTTTAGAAATTATACTCTATAAAAAATACTACTCATTAAAATAATAAAACATACATCACATCAAGAAAAAGAAGGCCAAAAAAAAAAAAAGAAAAGAAAAAGACGGCCAGTGAGGTTATTAATAATGAATTATAAATAATAGACAAATTCACAAAATATTAAAATCAATACACCATGAAAATCTTTGTTTTTTATTTAAAATTAGGTCAATTACTCTCCCACAGTCAGTTGTCTGAAACATGAAAAAAACATAACTCTGTAGTTCAACACACATTTATACAAAAACAAATAATTTTTGTTTTCCCATTAAGAATCGATGAAACAAAATACTTATAGTTCTTAATTTCTACTGATTTGATTCAATATATATAATCAGATAATTGTATCTTATATTAATAATAAGTGATCTTTTTTCCTGAGTTAAATAATAGTGTGAAATTAGTGTTACTTTTTTTAGTGTTATTTCTTATATTTGTTTTTTAATAAACCCAAGTTTCTAAAAGGCAAAAGATGTAGGAGCTTAATGATTAGATAAATATGCACTTCTCTCAACTTGTAATGCTTTTTTCTGTATCCTGTCAATGTTATTGAAATTTTATTTATTTATTTTTATTTTATTTATTATTTATTTTTGAAATTTTAAAAGCTTCCACTTAGTGTTAACTATATGCTTTGGAATACATTTCTAAAATATAGCATATGTGCTTAGATGTTTAGAGGTCAGAAATATACAGTTGTATAAGCTTTTGCAAAGTGAACACACCCATGTAACTAGTATTCAGGTCAAGGAAAACACTATTCAAGTGATCTGTAATGCCTCCGACTGCATTAAAGTCACTACCCAGTGAAAGGTGGATACTATGCTTACTTCTAGCACTAAAAATTAGGTTTGTCTGTTGGTAAAATTTATATAAATAGAATCATGCAGCTTTTAATGATTGTGCCTGGATTTTCTTGCTTATTGTTTGAGATGGATCTGTGTTGCTGTGTTAATGCTAAATCATTAATTTCCATTACTGTACTGTTGAAAGATATTTTCTTACTTCCAGCTTTTGTCTATATAAACATTTTAAACATTTTAGTATGTATTTTTAGTAACAATTTGCATGATAAACAAAGATAAATGGAGTGTTATAACTGGCATATTGATTTGCTCAATGAAAAATCATAATGTATTTTTCAGTAAAATTAACTCACTCATGTGTCTTTGTATTATCTACAAAAGTGTAAATAATACATTTCTTGTACATTAATCTAAAAATACTTTTTGTATTAGGTTAGGCAACAATTCTCCGATATTATTGTTCTGATTAATATCACAGTGTTATTAGCATGGGAAGCAATATCTGCAGAAAATCAGAGCACATGCCATAACTTATTTACACTAATTAGGGAAGTCTCAGATTTATCTGAAGCCCTTGACAGTTCACTTAGGATGTTACATCTATGCCAGATACTCCTCACCTTACATGAAATATTGATTAGAAAAGATGTTTTACTTCTTTAGTAAGTAAATTAATGTGATATTTCTGTGGACTTGCATTGCTCTATGCTATTTCTGAATGATGGTATTAATTAAGCAGCACAAATTCATCTACAACTGACCAATCTGGGAAATTATGCCTTCCTTGCTGTATTATGAAGGTCAGAAATAAAGGAAGTGAACTGACATTGAATTATTTCACTTTCGTTTTTACTCCAGATGGAATTTAAGAAGTTAAGATTCCTAATAAGCAATGTGCACTCATGGTGGGGAGGGATGAGCATTTTGTGCGTATACAACTAGGCATAGTAAAGAAAAGGAACTATTAATAACAGTGTCCACAGGCAAAAATACAGTGCAACCAAGCTTATGATGTGTAACTTGGTATTCTGGAGCATCTCAATTCATAGGAAGTACTGAGCTAATTAGAAGAGCCGTGCTAAAAACTATTTCTTATTTAAAAAACATTAGGCTTCCCATTATTGAATTAAGGTTTCCTTTCCCCTGTATCTTCCTTAGACTTATTAACATTTACAGTTTTTTCAAGTTTATAAAAGATTATTATTTGGATCACCTGAAATAGCTTTGAAAAAAAGATGCTTAATTAGTCTTCTTTTCATAAAACAAGTGAGTGTTCAGGAAACTATCATTTGCCATAATGGAAAATAGTTATCCAAGGTGCACCTCTAGCAAATGGAAGGGGAAATTTCTTTATAGTTGTAATGAAGTTAAATACAAACTAGAGAAACAAATAATGGATTCTATAATAGTGAACATTTCATGACAACTTGAAAAATAGCATTTTGTCACAGAAAGGTATTTCTATTAGCTTCATCCAGCTAGTCACAGACTAATTTAAAAAATAGGCTATTTACTATATGAAAGTCGCTCAGTTATGTGCTAAGAGTACAAAGAGGGGAAATACATGTTTCTCTTACTCTCAAGACTCCAAAATATCATTCAAAAATATAGTTCATAATCAGATAATTATAGTTCAGTTCTAATGATGCAGTCCAATAATAAGGTTATGGATAAAGGTTTCAGAATTCAAGAATATGACATGTTAGAAAGTGTTTTCAAAAAGCAATATCCTAAAGCTGAGTATTAGCTAGAGGGCTAGTAGAGAGGTTAAAAGTACAAGTTTTTGTGGGGGTTTTTTTGGTTTGCATTTTGTTTTAATTGAAATATAATGTTACATTATATGTATGTGTAACACATAGTGTTACATTACTTTTGGCTTACAACATAGTAATTCAGGGCAGCCCCGTGGCGCCACGGTTTGGCGCCGCCCACAGCCTGGGGTGTGATCCTGGGGTGTGATCCTGGGGACCCGGGATCGAGTCCCATGTCGGGCTCCCTGCATGGAGCCTGCTTCTCCCTCTACTTGTGTCTTTGCCTCTCAGTCTCTCTCTCTCTCTGAATAAAATAAATATATCTTTAAAAAATTAAAAAAAAAACATAGTAATTCAACAACTCTGTCAATTATGCTATGCTTCCCACGAGTCTAGCTACCATCTGTCACCGTACCTTATAACATAAGGTACAGGTTTTGATGTTAGACAGATCTGAGTTCATAATCCAACTCTACCATTTAGTCCCTCTAATACCTTCTGCAAAATGCTAAACCTTGGTTTCCTCTTCTGCAAGAGTTGATAGATCACATGTCTATAGTAAGGATCAAAATGATAAAGCGTATGAAGGACTTACTTAACAAAATTAGTAGCTATTTAAGATGGGCCTAGCACATTTCTAAGCTTGTTACATGGTTAATTTATATAATTCATTCAACACATCTAAAAATAGGAAGTATGATTAGTCCCATATTACAAATCAAGAAATAGAAGTACCAAGGAAGATATTCAGATGGCAAATAGGCATATAAAAATATACTCCACAAAATAATCATCAGAGGAGTGCAAATTAAAACAACAATGAAATATCACTACTCACCTAGTAAAATAGCCAAAATCTGGAATACTGACAACATCAAATGCTGGCAAGGATTCAAAGCAACAAGAAATCTTATTCATTACTTTTGAGAATACAAAATGATATAGCCAATTTGGAGGATTCTTTTGCACTGTCTTATAAAACTAAACATACTCTTACTGTATGAGCCATTATGCTCCTCGATATTTACCCACAGGGGTAGAAAACTTATTTTCATAAAAAACCTGCAAAAATATATTGATAGCAGCTTTATTCATAATTGGCATAATTCATATTGCCAAAACTTGGAAGCAACCAAGATGCCTTTCAGTAGGTAAATGGATAAACTGTGGCACATCCAGACAATGAAATATTATTCAGTGCTAAAAAGATATGAGGTACAAAGCCAAGAAAATATATGAAGGAAACTTAAATGCATGTTACTAAGTAAAAGAAGTAATTTGTAGAGAATACATACTGAATGTTTACAAGTATATGACTTCTGCAAAAGGCAAAACAAAGAACAAAAACTATGGGGATAGGAAAAGGTGCTTCTCAGGGGTTTGGGAGGGGATGATGGGGTGAAGCACAGAGGATTTTTTTTTTTACAGAGGATTCTTAACACAGTGAATATACTTTGTATAATATTATAATGATGGATACGTCATTATATTGGTTTTCTGAACTCATAGTATGTACAACACAAAGAGTGAGTCCTAAGGTAAACTATGGCTATTAACTCAAGGTTCGCCTATGGTAAACATTGGGTGATTATGATGTGTCACTGTACGTTTCTAAGTTGTAGTAATTATACCACTCTAGTGAGGGATGTTGACAATGGGGGAGGCCATACATGTGTGAAGGCAGGGGTGTATATGGCAAATCTTTGGAGTGCGTGACAATTTTTGCTGTGAAACTAAAGCTACATCGAAATTGTAAATTTACAAGAAATTGGCATTAAATTTAAAATACATACTAAGAAAGAAGAGAGAAAGGCAACTTATGTATGGTAGACTTACTATTTGAACAAAAGAGAGTCTCTATCTAGAGCCTGTATTTTACTGGATTCATTCCGTTCACTTCATCTTTAGAACCTGTCACATAACTAAGGTATATATTATTGGTGGTAGTGGTGATGATGATGATGATGATGATGATGATGTTGGATTAGTAGGGATTAGCTAGTTCAAAGAAACAGGATGGGGACAGTGATAGTAAAGTGCTTTCCTAGCAGAAAGGAGAATAATAGCAGAGGCGGATAGGAGCAGAGGCATTTATATAAAAATGAGATGTGTCTAGGGTCCCTGGAGTGTAGAATGGTGGGGGAAAGGTATATCGCATGGGTTCATGCAAATTCTTACATAAATTGTTAAGGAGTTGAGATTTACTGTGATTCATAGGTGTTTTAAAGAAAAGAAATTAGTTACTATGTATATAAATATATATATATATATATATATATATATATATATATAGAGAGAGAGAGAGAGAGAGAGAGAGAGAGAGAGAGGAGAGAGAGAGGAGGGGAAAGGAGAGAGAGAGAGTCAGAATAACCTCTTTAAAGAGCTAAGTCTAGAAAATTATAGATGATACATTTGAGAATAGTGGAAGTAAGCATTCCATTTAGGAGACTGCTGAAGAACTCTAAGAAAAATAAGAGAAATGAATAAACTAGGATTTAACTGGTGGAGAAATACATGTTAAAAGGTTTGGAGAGAAAATCTGCATGTCTTGATGAATTAATGGCACTTGAATAACTTTATAGAGATGGACTATATACATTCTTTTATTAAAATCCCCCCCTGTCTGAAATCCACCAGAAGTATGTACTTCTAAATCCCTGGCATGAAGAGAACAATGATAATGGTGGTGATGATTTACTTATACCAGATTTCTTTTCTAGTTTCATGAATACTGACAATATAATAACTATCAAAACTGTTAAGGACGGGATCCCTGGGTGGCGCAGCGGTTTAGCGCCTGCCTTTGGCCCAGGGCACGATCCTGGAGACTCGGGATCGAATCCCACGTCGGGCTCCCTGCATGGAGCCTGCTTCTCCCTCTGCCTATGTCTCTGCCTCTCTCTCTCTCTGTGTGTGACTATCATGAATAAATAAATAAAATCTTAAAAAAAAACTGTTAAGGAGGATAAGGGTTAAAGAAATTTTGAAAACATTAGCAAAAATAATCAGATTTTTGTCCTTCAAAATTTCTTAGACTTCTTTTAATATGCTGAAGCACATGAATTTCACTGTATTTTCTAAGCTTCTTTGATAGTATCCCTGATTATGGTGGTGTGTATGTAGACTTTAGAAAACATCATAGAACATTCTCACTGGAAAAATAATTTATGTTTATAATTTATCCTCTGTTCCTTTTTTATCTGATTAAGATACTTTTTTTTTCTCAAGTTCCCTTTATTACTGGTTTTTTCTTATTCTTTATTTCCTATATCAAATGTCACCTTCTCAAACAAAAGTCTACCTGGGTAATCCTATCTGAGGTACCGTAAGTCACCTTTTCTCCCAGATGTTCTATATAATTTCACCTTATTTGCTTCCTTCCTAATATTTCAATATTTTTCCATTTATTTGCTTGCTTACTGTCTCTTTCCACTACATACAATATAAACTTTCTGAAAGATTGTGTCTTTCTTATCATGCTATTTCTAACACTTCAAATGGCAAGGATATAAAAGAAATTCATTAAATATTTGTTAAGTGTATTAAATAGTGAGAATACTTTTAATTATAAAATACAAAATAACTTTGAAACTGCAGAAATATATCTCAAACACCAATCTTCATGAAATTTTTGAGTTCTCAACCTGCAAATTCTTGACTTACTCATTATATAATCAAGACTCTAGAGTTTGTTTAATGTAGTATTCTCCCAAATATTCACTAATAAATAATGTTCCATGGTATTGTTAATTAATACATCAAAAACATATCACATTTTAATGATACTTTTTAAAACAGATTCACTTTTTAAAAATGATAGTTAATAAAGAGACACTTTTTCTAAGAGTGCTATTTGAACAGCAAAAACTGAATTTGAAATATCTTGTGATGATGAAACTAATCGATGGCAGAATTTATTCTTAACGGAGCCACAGGAACACATAGTTATGCTGTGATTTTCAGTACCCCAGGGCCCTAAAGAAAGATCCTTGCAGTAAGAATACAAATCGACTTGATTTTTATGACACCCAAGGTGCCTATGTTTCTCCTCCAAAGTTTTAAAAGGTGTTTATGATTTGAAAAAGTTGACAACCAACATATGACAATGTGAAACATCTCTGAGTTTCCCGTTTCTCATGCTCTCAGACCCTTAGAGCATTGTAGAATTGATGAAACCCCACATCAACTTTTAGAAACATATGCACTAACAGATGAAGCTACAACTGAGATGTTTCAGGATGGTGTTTCCTGGAGCTATCACGCTAGAGTTTCTCTTGTCTCCAGGGTCTATACAGATGCTAATTTTAAGAAAAAAATTAGAAAAATATTATAAGTAAATTAAAATTACTGGAAGGTCTTAGCTCGTCTTTTGGCTACAGTTATTTTCTTTTTGAAAATATATTTATATATAAATATAGACATGTGTATATTCTAGTTTTACTGAAAGGCAGGATGGTATTGTTGAAAAACTAATTAATACCTGAAGACTTGAATTCTGGTTGAACACTATTCCTAATTGGGTGAATTTAGGAAGTCATAAAGAATACTCTTGAGTCAATTTTGTCTCAATATGTTCATCTATAATTTAGAAGAATGCTGATTCTTTATCCACTATAGTCAGCCATGAGTCTAAAGGGTGAATGAGGATGATGTTGATCCACTCGAAGCATTTTTCTTAAGAGTTACTACAGTCAAGACATTTGCTTCTCACTGTAAAAATAGGCGAAAGCACTCGAATATTCATTCATGTCCTTATTGAGCCTAGTTACCTCCTGCTGTGTGTTAGGCTTTGTACTAAGGAGTCAAGTTGTGAAATAGGGTCAGGAAAAAATGATTTCCAATCTAATGGGAGGGGATACACAGATTTTCTCCTCTTTTTCTCCCTCTTTCTTTCTTCCTTCTTTCTATATCTCAAGTATTCTCTCCCCATCTATTTTATTTAACATGTCTTCAGAACAGTATATATAAGATTATGGCATTCAGAAGTATAAGAGTTATTTTATGTGTGGGGTAATATAGGAGTGGGAGAAGGCAGGTGTTCAAAGAAGACTCTATGGAGATTGTGGCATTTTATCTGGATTTTAAGAGGTTAATACACATCTATTATATTAATCTAGGTCTCCTAAAATGTAAATGTACCATAGGCATTCTCAAAAGAATAATTTCCCAATGAAAGAAGCAATGATGGATCAGTAGTTTGTTAAATTATTTCCCTCATATTTTGAATTAATATGGTACAATTAATAGTAGAATATTCTAAAGAGTTCAATTGGGGGTTACTACCTGGCACAAATGAGCAGTTTGTTGTAGCTATGTGGAAAAGGGAAACATAAAATTATTAATTGCTCACTGGTGATTATAGTTTACCATGTTTTTATTTCATTTTCTTCTCACCTCGAGGGAAGGACATATTCCAGTTATAAGTGGAGAAATAGACAACATCCGTTCTCATATTCTTTCATTTGTTGAGACTTTGTCTACATAAAAAGGAAAAATTGATGGCTTCCTTGGAAGTGCAGTTCTGAATATGCATAAAAGGAAATTAGAATTCCTCTTACCCAGCAATCAGAACTTACACAGATTGTAAGGACAACTTGATTGTAGTGAAGAATAAAGGGCCTATAATTTGTATATTGTGAAAGCATGAAATAAATAAATTTGTGGGTTGGCATGAATGTATCTGTGCTAATGAGTTTGTGCCATCCTGAATGTATCTATGCATTCCAATTTTATGATTATCTCATTTTGTTGTAGTTGCTTACCTAATGGTTTAGTATTCTACATTAAATGCTTCATTGTGGAACCCAAACATGTTATTCTATGAAGACTAAAATCATCAACTGATAAGCTCTGGACAAATGATCTTACTGCCTTAATTTCCCGATGGAAATTTCACGAAGTATCATTTTATCTATTCTATATCTGTAAATACTAAATTTTGTACAAAGAGCACTTGGAAAGTCAAACTCATTACTCCAGTATTCACCAGTATTTCATTGAAAAGAAAGGGAGAAACAGTATCAATGTCAGAGGAAGAATAAGACGGTTTGATGTAGTGGAAAGAGAGCTATCTGGGTATGAATATTGGCTCTGCCATTTCAGTTGTCTAATTTGGCAATAAATGTTGGGAAATGGCACCAGTGTGGATGATAATTTTATAAACCTGGACTTGATCAGACACCCAAAACCTCTAGCTTCAAATATGTATCCAAGACATTGTTGTATTACCTATAGGTAAGAGCTGCTGTCTATGGCTGAGAAGTGTATCAGGGCACCATGTCTAAAAAGGCATCTTCTACATTATAAATAGCATGTAATTATGTTTTCTTCATTCCAAAATTTTCTGTGAGATGCCCTCACACTTTCTTGTTTAAGATGACAAGTAATATGTGGGAGGGAGAATGACCCTCCAAAGATGTCCATGCCCTAGTTGCTGGAAACTGCAAATATGTTACATGGCAAAGGGACTTTACAAATGTAACCAAGATTATAGACCTTAAGATAGGGAAATTTCTCAGATTATCTAGGTGGTCCCAGTCTAGTCACAGGACCCCTTACAACAGAGAAATGCATCAGAAGACACAGGCAAGAGAGATACAGCAGCAGAGTAAGTCGGATTCCAAACATGAGAAGGGTTTGATGTGTTGTTCCTGGCTCTGAGATGGACCAGTCCATATGCAAGGAGCAAAGTGATACCCCTAAGAGATAAGGGCCCTCCCAGCTGATAGCCATCATGAAGATGTGGACCTCAGTCCTACAAGTGTAAAAAACTTCATTGGCAACAATTTGAATAAGCTTGGGATTAGATTCTTTCCAGAGCCTCCAGAGAAGAGCTCTGCTGGCCAGCTCCTTGTTATTAGCCCTGTGAAACATGGAACAGAGAAACTAGCCAAGCTCCTCTGCACATAGACTTGTGAACAGCAGAATGTGAAATTGTAAACTCATGTATTTAAACTGCTAAGTGTGTGGTATTTTTTTAAAGAAGTAATGGAAGACTAATACAGTGATTTATGTCAATTTGCCAACACATGGAAATACAGTATCTTGAGTAATTAAGTGCATCTTTTTTCCTAATTTGCTCTGTGGTGCTGTATGGTCTAGCAGCAGCTCGGCTAAATGTAGAAAACTATCATTACTAGCTAAATCCTGAAATGTATCCCAAGAATCATCCATGCAGTGCCTAATGAAATATATCTATCTCATTAGCAAATATCTTGGTTTGCATCCTTTTTCAATTCAAACTTCAATAAATCCAGTGGTGCTTGGTAGAAAACTACTCCTTCTCTTGCACAAAGAATACAGTCTACTTTGCCTCATAATTGAGATGCCTGGGCATCTATAAAGATGCCTACACTGTCCTACAATTAAAGCATTGTAGGAAAAAACCTATATGACTATTTGAATCTCCCATAGAATGGCAGAGCTGGGTTTATAGTAGCAAAGATAATATTTTTTTTTTAGATAATGAGCACAGGCCTCTACACCTATGTGCTCACTCATACCTCCTTCACAGGTGATAACCCTTGTGAGGCTTCAGTTATAAAGCGGAGATATGTCCATGCCATTGTAAACTCTTCTATCTTTCTTATTTATGAGCCAGGCATATGCTATTATGTCTGAGATCTAATGCTTGAGAATACAAGGAGCAGAGTGCAGCATAATGGCTTTGGCCTGCCAGCCCTGCCCATTGGACCAGAGGGAAGGAATCATGATTCCAAGGCAAGAAAATACTCAGGTGGATAGTTATGGCCATGTTAAGGAATGGCTATTGAGTAAAAAGTCAGGAACTGGAAGCCCTGATTCAGAAAAGTCTGGCCAAGACTTTGTGAACTGGAGAGAAGGTAGAGAGATGAAGCAAGGGGCCAGGGAGCAAAGAGAGAATGAATATGTTGTAGGCTTAATAGACTCACACTTGGGTTGGGATAATTGATAAGTATTAATTTCTGGTTTTCAACATGTTTCTGATGTATGGTTTGGCTATTGTATCGTTTTATATTGGCCTGGAGGTGAGCTCTTAAACTGACAGAACAATGTTGGAAGTAGAAGCAAGATGTGCTGAGGGAGTAGAATGAGGGTGATTTAGTTGTAGGTGTAGGTTGTAGATTAGGGTGGAGATTAGAAGAGGAGATGGACTCTAAAGGTCTGAGATCCTTTCTGTTCAGTGCAGACTGTCTTTTATTGGTGTTTCCTGCTGGGTGTGATGTGGAATGGGGTTGTTGGGTATTTTCAAATTTTAATCAGAGGTTTATGTTTTAGAAAGGTTAGCATTGTGGTAATGAGAAGTGTTTTTCAAACTTTGAATCAACAGGGCATCCTGTTAAAATGAAGATGTTCATTCAGGAGTTCTGGGGTGGATACTAAGAATTTGCATTTCTAACAAGCCACCAGGAGATAACTCTGCTGCTGGTCCAGGAAGCACAGTATGTGTGACAAGGATATGGGCACTATATAGTAACATAGTAATACTGGAAATCTTGCAGTTGTCCAAGATAGAATGCTTTTCATAAACTAAAGCGATGGTGGTGAGGAGTGCAGAGGAGAGAACAGAATCAAGGGCATATGCAGAAAAGGGTATTCAGTGCATGGTGACCAACCAGTCACCTTCAGCCCTTTAAGTAAAACACCTGACTACTCGTTGGAAGTCCCACATACCTCCTCAGGTAAAGACATTTGCAATGCTTCTGATTGCTGGCTAACATTTTCTACAATGAGCTTGTTTCTGCAGTGGTGCCTAAATGAGGCTAAAAATCTCACTTAGACACTAATATGTCTTTAATATATCCCTTTAACACATGCTAACGTTTTAACTGGGCTTGTCTCAGTTTTAGACCGTCTGCCAGCAATGGAGGCTATAGTTAGAAATACTTGTCATGTGTGAATATTTGATACTGAGAATTCTGAAAACAAAATCTATAAGACTCACCACACATTCATTAGATGAGTGGGTGGTTAAGCAGCTGCTCTGTTTATAGTCTCCTGCTTGCAGATGTTACCAGCGCAGGCCCAAGAGGGTGGAAGGTGGAAGGTTGGGGTGGGGGTTGCTGGCAGGGTGGTTCAGGGACTGCAGTCCCCATGTGAATAGTCTCCTGAGGTTTTGTTCTGGCGACGTTTCCTGCTCCATCCCATGGTGCCCCTTCTGGATTTTTTTGTGGCCATCAATGTCTAAAATAATCATTCTAGGGTTTATATAGATATATGAAGAGAAATCCTCAGGGTTTGGGACGACTAAACTACGATTTCTGAAAAGACATGTCAAACTTTTTTTAGAAAAACAAATTAAAGGTTGATTACCAACCTGTAGATATGGGAATAAAACAGGCTAGGTGTAGGAAAGGCTCCTTCAATAACATTAATTTAGGAGATACCTACTTTTGGTCCTTAAATAATTGTGATTTATACGGTTATCTAACTCTCAGACTATCTTCAACAGCCATGCCAATCATCATTTTTACTTTAAAGTCATAAGATAAAACATGGAGATACTTATTTCAGACTCAGTGGGTTTTTCTTCCATTTAACAAAATACCCAAAGTGGCATAATGTCTATCTTCATTTCACACCATTTACATTTGGATTATATGGAATTTGGGTGAGGCATTAAGGTTTGATTCATTACCATTTCCTGCAGGTGCTGTGCATCCTTTTCAGACACGTGTTTAAATCTTTTGGTGCATCTCATTTCCAAGTAGTCTTATTATTAGAAGGCAAGTGAGTCAGAAAAGAGTCTTGAGTATGATTTTAAATGCACTAAACTCAGAAGTAATTAGAAAGTCTACCCCTGCCTCTCTCTCACTCTCTATTTCTCTCTCTCTCTCTCTCTCTCTCTCTCACACACACACACACACGCACACGCACACACACATTCTCTATCCTTATTCCTACTCCTAACCTACCCCTATCCCTCTCTCCTTCTCCCCATTGTATCTCTCTTCTTTTTTTCTCATCTAGATCAGAAGGAAGGGGCAAGGGGGTATGGCTTCCAAGCTAGGAACCAAGACACTAGGGTATAACGGTCTAATTGGTAAAAATCTCTTGTGACTTCTTTATATCGGTTTCTCCAGCAGCAAAATGGAGCTGGAAAATGGATAATTAATACAATTACACACACACACATATACACACACATAGTACATACTAAGAAATGTTGCTATTGTTGCTATTGTTGGGAGGACCGACAGGCTTTCTTTAGCTGGAATACCTTGGTGTTCAGAACAAGTTAAACTTCGCATTTAAATTTCAGACTCAAACTTTTTCTTCTGCCCTTCAGCCACTTTGCATATTAAGTCCTGGGATATATCAAAAACTGCACGCCGCCTCTAAGTAGAATATAAGATGGCTATTAGAGACTCAGGTCTTAGTCCATTTAAGGATTTAATGATGTGTCAGAAACTGAAATTGACTTAAATTTGTCAGAGGGGATATATCAGGTAGAATCTGCGAGTAGGTCAGATTCAGAATCAGCCAAAGGTTTAGTTTCCTCCTGCCTTATCTCTTCTATGCACATTAGTTTTGACTATGCCCCCCACGTGATCCCCAGGCTCTTTCTTTTTCTCTGTGCCCTACTTTGCCACAAGGGTACCTACCAAGGGGCCTCTGTGGCTGGTTGGTTTTCCCATTTAAAGTTATTCAATCTCTTATCTCCTGAAGAATACCGTGTGGTTCCCTTGATTGGTACATAATGAATTGACTGCTAGTGTCTCCACTGGTTATTAAAAGTGCAGTCTTAGGGAAAGGACTTGAATTCTTGATGCCTCAGTTTGTTTTTTGTTTTTGTTTTTGTTTTGCCTATGAAAGTCATGGCCAAACTTGTCCCAATCCACATTTTCTACCTAATCAACGAGGAATTCTTTATATGAAGCTGCTGATGAGTTCAATATTTTATTTGCTATACATTCTGCAACATATATTTTATGTCTGTGTGTGTGTGTGTGTGTGTGTGTGTGTGTGTAGTTGACTGTTTGCCTACAATACTTTATTTTCTATCACTGAATTTTATATACCCTTTAAGATCTGGAGTAGTTCTCCTTTCCTCTTCAATGAGCCTCATTCTGACGTTCCCAGTGGAAGGAAAGTCTTGCCATCTCCCATCCAAATATTAACTAGGCCTGATGCTGCTTAGCTTCTGAGATCAGACTAGATCGGGTATGGTCAAGGTGGTATGGCTGTAGATGAAAGTCTTGCCTTCTGAACAATATCTTGGCATAAATTTGACAGTCATAATATAATGCTTTATTGTAGAAGATGAATATTCTTTAAAACAATAAAATTACAGTTTTATATAAATTTTACCTACTCACCAAAAGAAATTAGAATACATAAAAATAATTAGTAGAGCCTTTAAAACATCTAAAGCCCAGTTATTCAGAAATGAGAATCAAGTTAATATTAAGATAATATTATAGATATGTTTCTATGAATATGTAATGGAAAAAATAAGAGATGAGTATGGATTATAGATACATGCATGAATAAGAGTTGAATAAATTTAACAGTAATTATTCAATTTTCTATTAATTGAGCAGAAAGAAAGGAAAATGGAACAGTACAAATTGCTAAAAGTTACAATAGTTCTTCACAAAATAAAGGTATTAATCCCTCTAAATTCTTCCTGGTTAAAAAAAAAAAAAGTTTGCTAAGCAATCCAGAACTTATTGTTTTTAAAATTAGTGTTTTGATTTTAGATCTTGTGAACTTCCAGGTATAAAAAAGGAAAAAGTTTTGCTCCCACACTTTTTCCTACTTGCCTGCTCTCACTTT
This sequence comes from Nyctereutes procyonoides, assembly GCF_905146905.1. Lineage (NCBI taxonomy): Eukaryota > Metazoa > Chordata > Mammalia > Carnivora > Canidae > Nyctereutes > Nyctereutes procyonoides. Next base: position 27,676,833 of record NW_026575136.1, read on the forward strand.
TCAATTTTGCTCTTCCCAAGCACTATGTTTACTTGGTCGAGGTTTGTAATATTTACCTAGGTTTCTGTAACAACTACACTTAGGCATATTTCTGATGATTATTTAGTAGGAATTCTGTATTCAAGTAGATAATTCATTATTTGTCTATTTCTACTCACTGATTTAAAAAAGTATTTAGTCTTGTTTGGCTCGATTTCATTGTTAAGGAGTTTTTTCAGGAAGACTTATAGGTGTTTTATTCCTTTATGTCTTCAATGCATAAGCTTATTTATCTACTGCCTAAAGAGGATAATGAAAATGACCAATATTCCTACCACTTATTCACATTAAATGTTATATATGTGCATGTGGTTAAAAACCAGAGTAAAGAAAACTATAATCTGAAAAAGTCAAAGCCTCCTTTCCCACCCTAGTCATTCTCAAAGTTGACATATGTTACTTTTTCATTTTTTTTATATTTCCTTACATGCACAGTGGTATGTATTAACTGTGTTTATATATCTATCTCTTTTTTCTTTCACACAAAAGTCATTTTAAGCAAAGAAGCATCACATTTCACAATGTTCTTTGCCTTTATTTTATAATTTAATAACAGTTCTTTGAAAACTTTTCATATTACCATTGAAAAGTCATTTAAGTGGGGATCCCTGGGTGGCTTAGCAGCTTAGAGCCTGCCTTCAGCCCAGGGCGTGATCCTGGAGTCCCCGGGATCGAGTCTCACATCAGGCTCCCTGCATGGATCATGCTTCTCCCTCTGCCTGTGTCTCTGCCTCTCTCTGTGTGTCTCTCATGAATAAATAAATAAAATCTTAAAAAAAGAAAAGAAAGGTCATTTAAGTAAAGGCTTCATGATTATCTATGATGTGTTCATTGTAGTATTTGTTTAAAAATCATTCCTTATTGGTGGACATACTTTCATAAAACAGTGACTTTTCAGTTCCTGTAAGATGATTCAAAATGATACTCAGTACTTCAGTATGTCTCTTAACCTTCTGATAGATACTCTTGTCTGCAAGATTGATTATTTCCACAAGGTATGCTACACATAGATCTGCCAAATACACATGTTTGAGAAGGAATCACTGATATTTGTCAAGAGCTTTGCCTCAGGATTACTCCTGTTTGATTCTGGCCAGAACAATATTTCATCATCTGATAATCTTCTCTTGTAGGGGTTACATTTTTCATGATATAGTGAAAATTTACAATGAATGCTTTTCTCAGAAATCTTAACATATGATGCCTTATGAGATTTATTGGAAAGACTCTTTAAGATAAAACTATTTTAGTCCTTTATTTTCCACTGAATCCTATTTGATAAGAGAAAAAAAAAGACAAAGGATCAAAGTAGGCATGTACCTTGTAGTTACTAAATTTTATACATAAATATATATATTATTTGTATTTCTGTCTAAATAATTATTTAAATATAAGACATGTTGACTCTTGGATATTTGCCCTGAAAAAATTCACATTACCAGTTTTTAAAAATTAAGCAAATGTGCATCCCCTGCAAGTGATTTATATTTTCTCTTAAATTTGAACAGTAAATTGATTAATTTTTTGAGTTCTTTCATTTTTTTCCAGTATGGTCTGAAAACAAAAGGTTATATGTCTCCACAAACTAAAGATCTCCTCTAGCATTTGTAGACTGGCATCTCCCCACACATAGAAAGTCAGCTGACAAGAACCAGTTTAGAGCAGGAAATCACCAATAACCGCTGGGCTCATGCTCAATCTCTGCCCCAGGGGCCTGGCTTAATTGTGATTTGAGAATTTCTGTATTTGCAAAAATATGCTTTATTTTCCCACAAATCAAGAATATAGGAAGGAAAACTACTTGAAGATAACTTTTAAATTAGTGATGTTTCTAAGGACAGAGGCATCTGTAGCCTGATTGGTACCTTGCCATGCTTGAGAAAACAGCTCTACCACAATGCAGCTTCTGCAAAAGAGTAAAATGAACATATTCTTATGCAAGTGTTACAAATTTTCAATATTTAATCCCTCCAGTATTATACATAGTGTGACTATTTTTTTAAACATTTGGAAACACACCTATGTGTGTGCATTTCTGGTCTGGGGGTTTTTAGAAACAGAAAACACTGGAGTACTGAGGACCAATAAGATGTCAAGAGACTCTAGCATGGTGTGTTGCTATAGAAGTTAAGGAAACTCCTACATCACTGCACCACTTTGCAGCTCTGTCTGCTGAGACAGATGACTCTGGTGTCCATGGGTCCCTAGGAATGAGTATAGAGAGTTAGAGAGACATCATTAGCTTTTAGGAAAGTTAGCAATGGGAATGGGCTGAGTTCTCTTTCTAAGTACTGTATTGGAAGAGAGATGGGAACACAGATCAATAGAATATGGCGCAAAACCTAGAAACAGACCCACACAAATATGTTAGACTGAATTTTGACAAATATGTGTATAAGCAATTCATTATTCCCAAATGGTGCTAGACCAAATGGACATCCATAGGCAAAAAATACAAACTTCAAACTAAAAATCCTCATATTTTACACACTGATTAATTCAAAATGGATCATAAGTTTATGTGTAAAATATATAGCTATAAAAATTTTAGGAAAAATATTCAGAACCTAGAGCTTAGTGAAGAGGTCTTAGACTTGACAATAGAAGTGCAACTTATATGGAAAAATTGATAAATCAGTTCTCTTCAAAATTAAAAATTCTGCTCTGCCAAAAACTCTTGTTAAGAGCAGGAAAGTCAAGCTACAGACTGCAAGAAAATAATTGCTAACCACATATCTTACAAAGGACTAATATCTAGTATATGTAAAATCCTCTCAAAAGTTGGCAATTAAAAAACAAAGAATTGGAGCATATTCGGGTGCCTCAAGTCAGTTAAGTGTCCAGCTCTTGATTTTGGCTCATGTCATGATCACAAGGTCCTGGCATCAGGCCCCATGACAGGCTTCATGCTCAGCACAGAGTCTGCTTGGGATTCTCTCCCTGTCCCTCTGCCCTCTTCCTACCTTGTTCTCTATATCTCTAAAATAAATAAACCCCCAAAAATGATCAAATTAGAAAATGGACAAAAAGCATAAAGAACATTTCAATGAAGAGGATATACAGATGGAAAACAGGTACATGAAAATATATTCAACATCATTAGCTTTTAGGGAAATATAAATTACAAGGGCAATGTGGTATAGCTACATACCTATTTAGATGGTTAAAATGAAATAAAAAATAACAGTGACAACATTAAACCTGACAAGGGTTCAGAGCAGCTGGATCACTCATTTGTTACCATAGAAAAACAAAACAATGCAGCCACTCAAAACAGTTTTTTTGTTTGTTTGTTTAATATATATATATATATATAAATTTATTTTTATTGGTGTTCAATTTGCCAACATAGAGAATAACACCCAGTGATCATCCTGTCAAGTGCCCCCCCTCAGTGCCCGTCACCCAGTCACCCCCACCCCCCCTCCTCCCCTTCCACCACCCCTAGTTCGTTTCCAAGAGTTAAGAGTCTTTATGTTCTGTCTCCCTTTCTGATATTTCCTACCCATTTCTTTTCCCTTCCCTTCTATTCCCTTTCACTATTATTTATATTCCCCAAATGAATGAGAACATATAATATTTGTCCTTTTCCGATTGACTCATTTCACTAAACATGCTATTACCATACAACTCAGGAATTCCACTATTGGGCATTTACCCCAGAGAAATGGAAGCATATGTTTACCTGTACACAAATATTCATGACAACTTAATTATTAATGGCATATACTAATAGCATCCTAGTATCCTTCAATGGTTGACTAGTAGAAACAAAACAAAACAAAAAGAAACAACATCCTGCTACATCCATACCAAAGCTTACTAAAAGATAAATAGATACAGATAATCAAATGACACAAGTTCCATGAATCTGAGGAGAACACTGCTGAGTGATGAAAACCCAAGGACTTTCCTTATCAGGCTCAAGGACTGATTCCTTATATATGATTCATTTGCTTCTTTAATTGAAGAATGATAAAAATCGAGAAGAAATTGGTGGTAGTCAGTGAATCAAAATGGGGACGTCAAAGTGGGGAGGAAGTAAGAAGGATATGGTTGTGTTTACAAAAGGATAACACAAAGGTCTTCATGGTGGCCAGCTGTGATGTTGGATACACCAATCTATATCTCTGATAAAAATGCAAAGACACACACACACACACACACACACACACACATGAATGAATACATGTAAAACTGAAAAAATCAGAACAAGATGGTCAACTTTGTCAATGCCACCTTCCTGTAGCACTGACATAATTGAGGCATGTACTTTATTGTGGTTGTAGTATGTACTCTACATTTCCAAGTAAGTTACCACTGGGAAACTAGGTAAAAGGTACACAAGACCTATGATTTATTTCTCTTTTTTAAAAATTTTATTTATTTATTCATGAGAGACACACAGAAAGAGGCAGTCATAGGGAGAGGGAGAAGCAGGCTCCCTCCAAGGAGCCCGATGAAGAACTCCATCCCAGGAACCTAGGATCACAACTTGAGTCAAAGGCAGATGCTCAACCACTGAGCCACTCAGGTGCCTTATGCTTTATTTCTTACAACTACATGTTAACCTAAAATTTTTCTAAAATAAGAAGGTTGAAGGGCACTTGGGTGGCTCTGTCGATTAAACATCTAGCTCTTGATGTTGGCTCAGGTCATAATCTCAGGGTCCTGAGATCGAACATAACGTTGGGCTTTGTTTTGGACATGGAGCCTACTTAAGATTCTCTCTCTCTCTCTCTTCTCTCTTTTTGTTCCTTCATGCTCTCTCTTTCTCTCTCAAAAAAAAAAGGAAAATAAAGAAATGAAAGGAAGTAAAGAAAAGGAAAGAAAGAAAGAAAAGAAAAGAAAGAAAAAAAAGAAAAGAAAAGAAAAGAAAATGCTTTCATCATGTTTCACTCAACTTCTAAATCACCAGTTCGTCAGCTCTTTCTATCAGGATCCTTTTGTATTCTTAATAATAAATAAATAAATATTTTAAAAGAGATTATATATTTTAAAAAGACATCTAGAAAGAAGGGAGTATTTACCTACTGCATAAGAACCATTATGATGATTCCTTAGGGACGCCTGGGTGGCTCTGTGGTTGGGCATCTGCCTTTGGCTCAGGTCATGATCCTGGGGTTCCTGGGATCATGTCCCACATCAGGCTCCCCACTGGGAGCCTGCTTCTCCCTCTGCCTGTGTCTCTGCCTCTCTCTGTATGTCTCTCATGAATAAATAAATAAAATCTTTAAAAAAAATTAAACTGAAAGCTATTGGTTGGTAGGGTAATACCTTCAGAAAACATAATAGCCTAGAATTTTGTACCTTGAAAACTTACATTTCGAGAAAATGTTTGAAATTTTCACACAAACAAATCCTTAGAGATTTATCACACAATGCACAATCAAAATATGTAAAAGAATGTATTTGCAAAGAAGCAAAATGATCCTAAGAATATATGAGTTGTAACACAGAATGATAAAGATTCTGAAAAATACATGAGTAAATCTAAATAAACATTTTCTCAACAAAGAACAACAAAAATAGTGTATAACTTGTGGGTTTAGAATAAAAATTTTGGACAAAATATAATGTAAATTGGGAAAGTTAGTCATTGTTAAGCATTCTATGGTCCTTGAATTAACATGTTAAGGATAAGACCTACTACCTATAGACTTTAAGTGTGAATATTAAAATCGCTGGAAAAACATCTGAAGATAGAAAAAGTGTAACTTTAAAAATATAAAGGAAAACTATTAAAAACATGAATCATTGTAAAAGAAGAAAAACTGCACAAATGATGCTTAAAAGGTGGTAGAAATAAATCTAAGTATATTATAAACCTCTGAATAAGTATCTTATTAAAAAGTAAAAGTCTTGATGGCTTCAAAAAATAATTCAGCTATGTATGTTTCAGTGATAGTAAACTAAGAAATAAGAATAAAAATATTAACATTTAAAATTAAAGCATTACCAGGGTTAACAGAAAATTCACATGATCTCAAAACATCACCCTACAGACCACTTAAAATTTTGAAGAAAATGTAAAAAGTATTGCTCTACCCAATGTAGAGATCAGAAAGTTTGAAAGTTGCAACCCAGGAGAAAGGATGAAATATGACACAATTGTGACAATGAATAAGCTACAGTTACACATACTGGGTAACCTCGCAAATACGACATCAAGTGAAAAAAAGAAAATTGAAAAAAATTGTGGTCCCATTTATATAAAATCCTAAAGCCTGCAAAGGCAAATATACTGTTTTGGGGTGCATGCATGTGTGGTAAATCCAGAGAAATGAATGAGGGGCAGCTACATACAAAATGGCTTTCTTCTGAGGACTAGGATGTTAGGGGGAGGGGTGAAAGAGCCTCAGAGACTGACATAGTTTTATGTATTTAAATTGCCTGGAGATTACAAGAGGATGTGTATGATTTTCACACTTTCACATGGATTCTTTGTGTACATTTATTAAATATCCAAAGAATTTAATACAAGAATATTAAGTAGAATGAAATAAAAGGAAAATATATAAGACTAAGGATTAAACACTGAAAAGAGATTATGATAATAATTGTAGGTGACTGAAAAATTTTGAAACCTGGCCAAGTTGCCAATAGGTGAAACTCACTTGGAGGGGAAAAGGTAATTATAAAGAGTACATTAAAGGAGATACAGATTTCCACCCCCCCCCCATACTTCAATGGTGTGCAATGCCTCACTAAACAATTACTCTCACATTCTGGAATCTCTTGCACAAAGTTTCCCTCATTACACAACCCACACTCGGCCTTCCTGCAGGTTAAGGTCAGAGCCGGCTGCTTGTGAGGACCCACTGCTCCCTGGTGATGGTTCCATCAGAGCAGATCCTGTATTCTCTCCTAGCTCCTAGGCTGCACTGTCTACCATTCAACTGTGAGTTCTGTGACAGCAGGCATCCAATGCAATGCATTCCATATTGGAGAAACTTCATAAAAATTATTAAATAATTAAGTGAACAAACAAATGTATAAATAAATGATATAGTGGAGCAATTGTTGCTTCTTTTCAGATGATTCAGTAAAATAGATTTAGTGAAGTGTTTTAAACTATATTGGAAAAATTATTTAAACTATGGTCACTCTCTCTCTTTCTTTTTCCAACTTTTCTCCAGAAAAAGAGCATTGATTGGACCTCAAAGATAAGTTGTGTTTTTTTTTTTTAGAGATAGCTAATTAATATAAAAGGGTGTATGCACATCCACTTTATCTCAATAATGCTTTCAATAATTTATTAAAGCATTTCTGTCAATGGAGGGCTCTTAATTATCCATTGCAGGAATTTCAAAATATCCATCTCTTGCTCAAGGCACAATAGTATGTCCGGATCTGAGCTCACTTTGAACCAACTGCATTCCTCTAAATATTAACATTATGAAGGTGTCAGTAGGCATTACAACTGTATAAAAAGACTAAAGATTTCATTCACTTTTAGGTAAAGCAAGATTATGAAAAGAAAAATGAAGTGGGATTTCCCCATACACTTTTGGCAGACGGGAAGCAACAAGCTTCATTTGCAGCTAATGAGTAAGTAGATGTAAAAGTAAGCAGAGAAAGGGTGCCCGCAACCGATCTGGAGAGAGCACAGATGGAGCAAACAGGTGGTGTGGACGCAGCAGGGGCTGATGATGAATGGGATACTAATGGTGGAAAAATATGACCAGATTCAGTAAGAGTCAGATGCATTTCAGCACAGGCTACTAAATTTTAGAGGGCAGAATCCGGAACCCATCTGTGGCATTTCGGTTGATAATAGGAAAATGGCCAGCACTTGAAAACAATGCCATGCTTCTGTCCTATTGAACAAAGAATTTGGTATTAGCCACCCAGGATGGATAAATTATTTCTAAAATTCTATTGTGGGACTTGAATGGAAAATCTAGTTACCAGGTAGGAATTTTAAAAAGGTATTTGTATACAGCTAAAGAAATGAATATTTTCTATCGAACACAGCAGTATGGAGTATATGATAAAAGAAAGGGTAGAAGTTCAAGGAAGCATGGCCTTCTTTAACTTCATTGGCAGTGATCCTTGATGTGTCAACAGAGTCTTGATTCAGTGGCTGACACAATGAAATACATCACTATGAAAATGTTTCCAACTCACAGTGCAACAGAAACAATAAGACTTTTCACATACTATGAAAACCTATTCCTTGAGATAGAAGTACAAATTGAAAAACATAATTGTCTTTGTTTCGTCTCTTGAAATATTTCCTTCTACAAATGAATTTAAATAGAACTGTTTTAAGAATTTTGGGGGCCTGGTGACTCAGTCTGTTAAGCGTCGGACTCTTGATATTGGCTCAGGTCGTGATCTCAGGGTTGTAAGACTGAGCCCTGTGTTGGGCTCCATGCGTCGAGTCTGCTTAAAATTCTCCCTCTCCTTCTGCCCTGGCCTCCAAACCCTGCTCTCTCTCTCTAAAAATAAATAAATAAATAAACAAACAAATAAATAAATAAGTTAATTACAAAATTGAAAAATATATGCATCACTTTTGAAAACCTTTAAGAAGTTTGTTAAAGGTTTCAAAGATAGTAATTAAAACACTGACTCATAACTCTTTTACATATTTGCTCCTTCTGTTATATGAGAGTTACAGAAAGAATTTTATGTTTTCATACATATTCTAAGTTCCCATATATCGCTAAATAACTTGAATCAGTCCCACGATTAGCACAGTAGAGTCAGAAAATCTGCAGAGGTGCTCTGTGTTCTCTCGTGCTATATCCATAAAATGCCAAGTCAGGACTTTGGTGTATCAGCCTGATGTAAAATGTCACCTGCACACAGATTAGTGCCCGCATTCCATGTTGGCATTGTCTATCGGTAGTTAAATACATCAATGTTAATATAGTGTCTGGACATAGAAAAAAAGTCATTTATTTGGAAAATGGGTATGCAGTGCAAGTATTAGGGCAAAGCAGAAAAAGGAAGTGTAGCAGGAATTGTAATTCTAGGTTTTTACTTTAGAATTGTGATCTTTGACAAACAGTGAAGGTTTTATTATATGCTTTTTATCTGCAGTATATCTTTGGGAAATTCAAGGATGAGAGATTATGGTCTATGAATACAAATAAGAATATAAGTTTTTAGTAATTTGAAGCGTAAATCTAATTTTTTTTTTACCTCTCTCCCATGTGATGAAACCAAAAGGTTTGTATATACAATCCTCAAATGATACAGTTGGTGCTAAGTTCTATAATAGGAATATGTGGAAAACATACAGTTTTAAATGAAGTTATTTTCTATGTCTAAGTATTGATACATAAAAATCAGAAAGGTTGTCTTAGTATTTTAAATGCCTGGTATATACAATACTCAAATGATACACTTGGTGCTAAGTTCTATAATAGGAATATGTGGAAAACATACAGTTTTAAATGAAGTTATTTTCTATGTCTAAGTATTGATAAATAAAAATCAGAAAGATTGTCTTAGTATTTTAAATGCCTCTTACCTCATACATGCATTGATTTACATGTTTGGTCCTCATGAACGTGATTCTACAGAAATGACTGATTATTAAATGAATATACACACATGATTTACTGCTCCTTTCTAAAAGCAGTTTGTAATATACCGAGTGACAGAAATATCAGTGATCATGTTGCAATAGGAAGTGGATCCCCAAAGCTGAACTCAAGTACTGGTATTGGGAATGGTGGGAAAGAAATAAATTAGGATTTTTCAAAAAAATTGATGTTTATAAAGAAGTGGAACATGGGAACTGTTACAGGTTGAACTGCATCCCCTAAAAAGACAAGTTCAAGTACTAACCCCTAGAATCTGTGACCTTATTCTGAAATAGGGTCTTTTCAGATACAGTCAAGTTAAAATGAGGTCATGCTTGAGTTAGGTGGCCCTTTAATCCAATAGGATTGGCATCCTTGTAGGAAAAGGAGAAGAGACACAGAAACAAACACACTCAGAGGAACGATGCAGTGTGTGACTTGGGAGCGTCATCTGGAGTTAGACAGCTATCAGCCAACAAACAGGGAACATTGCCGGTAACCCACCAGAGGCCAGGAAAGAGGCATGAAACAGATTTTCCCTCCGACTACTCAATAAAGAGCCAAACATGCCAACACTTTGATTTTGGACTCCTGGCCTCCCAAACCATGAGACAATACATTTCTGCTGTTTTTAGTCATCTGGTTTCTGGTACTTTGTTATGGTAGCCCTAGGAAACAAATACAGGAGGAGTTGGGGAAGCCTCCAAAATTTAAAAACCGAGTTAAAGGGTAAATAGTAGCAAACTTCAATGGAAGCAATAAGGTTAGCAGAGGGAACTAGGCTAGTTCAAGATATGGCCTATGCTCTCAGTTCACTTTTAGAAATCTTAATGTTTATTTTTACTCCAGTGGGATGTAACAGTTGAATCAATCGCCCTTTTGTGGGAACATCTTCTTTGTGTTCCAAATGGCACCTGGTCCATTTTTATGTCCTGGAACTTACTTATCAAACCGTGACTATCGTCCTTTTTTTCATTGTACTGGGGCCACTGAGGATGAAGCCTTTTCACTTTTGAATCCTGAGCAAACAGCAATGCCTGTGTTGAGTAAGTGGACAATAAAGGTTTGTAGAATGGATGAGAGAACAAAAGGTGCCCCAGGATAAAGCTTCGGGAATGATCAGTATGATTGGTAGGGCCACATCTGACTTCCTATGACCTGTGACTGTGGTATGTTACCTGGAAAGGGGACTCTGAAGGGGTTTTGTAGATGTCTTTAAGATTTCAGACCTTAGAACAAAGAGCATGCACTATAGTGTCATCTAGGCTAAATCTAATCAACGGGACCCCCAAAAGCAGAGAATTCTCTCCAGCTGGAAACAGAAGAGATGCAGGAGCAGAAAAAGTTAGATTTGAAGCATGGGAAGGGCTTGATGGTTTGGTTACTGGGTAGAAGGTAGAGATGCAGGATCCTAAGAACCCCAGGTAGCCTTTAGCTGGGGAGAAGCTTCCAAATAGCAGCTGGAGAAGGAATGTGGTGTCAGCCCTACAACCACAATTCTGCCAACAGATGAATCAGCTTGGGAGCAGAGTCTTTCCCTGGTGCTTTCCGATAATAGCCCAGGCTGCCTGCTACCTCCATTCCTGCTTCTGAGAGACTCAGCCAAGCCATATGTGCTCCTGACCTACAGATGCTGTATTGTATTGTGTGAAGCTGCTAAATTTGTAGTAATCTGTTTACCAGCAAGAGAAAACTAATATGTGGTTATTACTTAAATATTCCAGTGGATAAGAACCCCAAAGGATATAAAGACAAGCATGGGAGTTTGAGGAAAACGTGGGATTTCAAAGCCAAACTGGCTGGTTTCAAATTGCCCTCTATCACTTAGCTCTCAAATGTTGGACTATTCATTTACTTTAAAACTCAGTTTTTATTTCTGTAAAGTGGACATTTTTCTACCTTACAAAATACTTGAGAAGATAAAAGAAGAAATAGGTTAATATAATCAAAAAGCTTAAAAGAGTGCCTGACGTATAGTAAGGTAACACTTTAACTGTAAGGTATTTTCATTGCTATTATTTTTGTTTAGGGACACGGAGAAAAAAAACACATAGACTAGCATAATAAGCGTCTGATATATGCTTATCAAACAAACAAAAATAACATGTTAATGAAAGGAACAAACGAATGAGAAAAAAATCATAAAGACATGGAGAATTTCTGGAGAGCAAAGTCTAACTGAATTTGAAGCAGGAGTGACTTTTGAGAAAGATGATAGTAAAGGGTAATTAGAAGCTCCAAAGGAGGTTAGGTCCTAAATTCATTGAGGAAGAATTTTGATCTGGTCCATTTATATATCTTCTTCAGTGACCCTCATGATTCCTAACGTGTCATAGGTCGTCAATAAATATTTCATAAATGGCAGAAGGAAAAATGAAAAAGTTTTGGGTTTGGGAACCCAAAGATCAGTGTGCTGACAGTTTCTGTGTACTGATACACACAGGTCACTTTGTGAGGAATCTTGTCAAAAAAACAATGCTCAGAGACTCAAGGAGCCAGTATTTTGGATATGGAGCATTAGGAATGCAGATAGGGTCACCTGTGCCGAATGTCACAGGGACACAGCAAGAAAGGAACATGATTCTGAATGATGGTCAAGTTTAGGTTGATATGAATTTATTAACACAGAGCATATGGTTTTGTGTCTTTTTCCAAAGTGTTCCACCATCCAGGAGTGGAAGCAGAGAGTGTGGAGAGTAAAAATCAGATCACTGAGGTGCAAAGTTAAGGCTTCATGGATTAATGATTGGGGATTTAAAAGAGGGGGCAGGGAGCAAAAGATCAAGAGAGGCTGAAGGACTAAGAGCTTGAAATAGACCAGCCAGAGGTCAAGATGATTGCAAAGAATAGATTTTTTTAAAGATTTTATTTATTTATTCATGAGACACAGAGAGAGAGAGAGAGAGAGAGAGAGAGGATGAGAGAAAGGTAGAGACACAGGCAGAGGGAGTAATAGGCTCCCTGCAGGGAGCCTGATGTGGGACTCAGGTCCAGCGTCTCCAAGACCAGGTCCTGGGCCGAAAGCAGTGTTAAACTGCTGAGCCACCCAGGCTGCCCCTGCAAAGAATAGATTAAGGCAGCTTAAAGGAGTGGAAGATCAGGAAGACATGTAGCAAGAGAAGACTGTCTTAATTTTAAATCTTATATATGGCAACGTTTTTAATGATGGCAAGATCCGAGACATAGATGACATATATGGACTACACATGAAAACCATTTGTATCTGTTAGTGGCATATTTTATCATGGAGCAGTGATCAAGTCATATGCGCCAATCACATGGGTATAAGTAGTCAATCCATGAGCTTAGTACTCCAATCTTAGGTGTGGTGTTAAAGCCTCAAGACTGTCTGCTGGAAGGAAGAGGAGTTGTTGAATCTAAAGGTAAAATTAGAAACTCAAAAGCTCAGCCATTCAAACATTTCTTGATGACTTCCCAGTGTGATGGCCATAGTGCTAGACAAGAGAGAGATGAGAAAAAAGCATGTTTCCTGATCTTGAAGCATTCTTCCATAGAAAGGAAAAATTATATGGCCTTCTCTTTTTCTCATCTTTAAGGAGCAGAAAGTTGTGATTTCAAATTGTAGTGGAGAGGCCCACACGGGAGAGTGCTATCATCTGAGGGGAACCAGTCTACTTCCATACTACCCTGCCCATGGCCCATCTTGTCTGAAGGGACCAAATTTCAACTGATAAGAGACTATCAGTAATGCTAATGGTATATGTCCACTTTGGAAAAACTTTTAGTAGAATTTCTAAGTTTAATTTAACATGGAAACATCCCATGACACATCCCATTACTAAACTTAATTTAACATACAAACATCCCATGATCCTTTCTATTCCAGCTGAAATGGGTGCCTGTACACATTAAAAAAAAAAAGGCAATAGTATTCACAACAGCTTTTAGCTTTATTCATTAACAGTGCCAAATTGGAAACAACCAATACGTTCCACCTACTTTCACGTATACATTTTTTTCTGTATGGATTTTGCCTCATTTTGTATACTCTTATTCTCTAAATTAAAATACCTATTAAAATTCTTAAACAAATAAAATTATCATTTTATTCTGGGTGATTTCAATCAATGGCTTTTATAGTTAATAATATGATGCAAAATACCACTTGAAAATAAAATATGCAAGTATCTGAAAAGTGTTTGAATCCCTCCCATTGCTTTTGCACTTCAGGCATAAGTTAAGCTCAACGTGAGGAGTAACTGAACATGCGCTCAGAGGAATGAGTAAGGTCATTCAAGCAACAGTGAAATGGTAATCAAGTAGTCATGGAGGAAGACTGCTGTGAGAGGAAGTAGAGGCAAAGTCTAGGGTAGTGAAGGTGCGGGGGGGAAGGGCGTGTATCAAGCTGGATATAGCACAAGAAGTGGATAAGAAGTTCAGGGGCTCCACTGACTCATCTGTCTGTATTCCTGAGCATTAACCAGCTCCCCTTGCTGAAAAATCGCCCTTGGATATGACAACACATGGCTGCTTCCATAGATGGATTATATAAAAATGTCAAGTTGAGCAGATATGACTATTTTCAAAATCTGCTTTCTCTTAGAAAATTATTCATTATTTCTCCTCAATTTATTCTTTCACCAATATAATCATTTTCCTTTATATTGCTCTAGCATAGGTCCAAATTGTCCATTGTCACTTTTCACTTGTAAATCCGAGTTCTAGGCATAATTATTTTCTCCCTGTTTTGAATGATTTATGAGCCTTATTAAATATATATATATATTTATATATATTCTCCTATGTCAACAATAAGTACATTTTTTTCTCCAATTAAGCCTTTTTTTTTTCCTTCAGGAGAGAACTAAAGTGTGTGTTCAATTATATGCAGAATGTTATGTTGAAATGAATGTTAATACATTTAATCTAAAGGTCCAGGGTCCAATTCCTTGGGCAAGTAATACCAGATCTTGCCCACTACATTTAAGTACTAAGAGGGCATGATTTTGTTTTCTTTTGTTTACTATTGCATCCCCAGCATGTAGGAAAGTTCCTGATACACAGATGGTTCTCAGTAATCTTTTCTTCTACAAATTTTGTGGATCAGAGGCTTTTTTTTTTAAGATTTATTTATTTATTTATTCAGAGAGAGCGAAAGAGAGGCAGAGACACAGGCAGAGAGAGAAGCAGGCTCCATGCAGGGAGCCCGACGTGGGACTTGATCCAGGGTCTCCAGGGTCACACCTGGGGTTGCAGGCGGCGCTAAACCGCTGCGCCACCGGGGCTGCCCCAGAGGCTTATAATAATCCATAAAAATGCCACGGGGTGAAGCAGAGTTAAGAATCCCATGAAAAGGATGGGAGTTTCTCAGAAATGGACTCCCCCTCCCATAGCGGTGGGGATTCCATGGTGGTCTTGACCAGTCGGCCAGGGAACCCGACAGAGATACTGTGAGGGGTGGACCCCTTCTGTCCACAGATCACCTATCATTTCCAAGGGAAAAATAGAAGTGTTCTCAGAATCCTGAGAGGACATGGAACAGCCAGGATTTCCCCAGCTGACACAAATTAACACAGTCATTCCTAATCTCCTCCACTGGCAGTGTGGAATGAAAGGTACATTTGTGTGCCCTTGCCTGGCTCAAAGCCTCTGCCCGTTCCTGTCAACTTGAAAGCAAAGTGATCCGAAGTATGACATTTTCTTCCAGATGCCTGTGTGTTCCCTTTCCTACTACTATCATCTTGCCCAAAAAACTATAAGCACTCTTTCTTCCTTAGTTTTTACATTTGTAATTCCCACAGGTATTTAGTCTTGATGGAAGTCGATTCTAACACAAAGATCTAGAGCCAGTAACAACACAGCCATTCATTCTCAGCCTCCTTGTGTGAAAATATCTCTCCAAGAATTTCACATTTTCCCCTAAGCACCAGTGAATGGTGTAGAGGAAGGACAAGTCAAACAGATCAATAATCAAGAAGAGGCTGAGCAGAATCATGTGATGGAGGAAGGAAACAGAAGGGATGGAGCCAGACCACTCTACTGGATTGACTTTGGTAAAACCCCCAAATCTCAATACCTCAGTTACTTAGGACATTGCAGGATATTTCTCTTGTCTATCACAGTGAAATATAGAAGGGTAGGAGGGTTCTGCACCATGCCCTTTTATTCTTGACTTGTTGAGTGGTTTTATCAAGAAAAATTTAGATTTTGGCAAGTGTTTCTTGAGTATATAGTGTTCATGTAGTTTGCTTTTTATTATGTGGGTAGAATGTATTATATTACTTGATTTTTGTCCATGGAACCAGCCTTGCATTCCTGGAATAAATACTGCTCGGTCATGATATATAACCTTTTTTATATGTTGCAGGATTCTGTCTTTTGGTATCCTCGTGTATATATTTATAGAGGATTTTGGTCTGTAACATTCTTTTCTTCTGATACGTTCGTTTCATCTTGGTATTAGGGTAATAGTAGCCTCATAGAATGAGTTAGAAAATATCATCTCTTCTACTGTTTGAAAGAGTTTATGAAAGATTTATATTATATTTTACTTAAATGTTTGGTAGTATTTACCAGTGAAGCTATCTGGTTCTGGACTTTTCTTTGTGCAGTTTCCCTCCCCCTACTTTAATTCATTAATTACTTTCAAATTAGTAGGACTTCCCTTCAGTTTTATTGAGATACGATTGACATTAAACATGGTATAAGTTTAAGATGTACAACATTATGATTTGGTGTATGTAGATATTATGGAATTATCACCACTAAGTTTAATTAATATCCATCACCTCACATAATTTCAAATTTTGCTCCTTATGATGACAACTTTTAACACTTACTCTCTTAACAACTTTCATATCCATAATACAGTATTTAAAAACTTCATTTTAAGTTAGTAGACTTTATAGTTTTAGGTCTGCAAGTCAGGGGTATTTTGATTACTAATTCAATCTCTTGTTATATATTCAGATTTTCTATTTATTTGATATTGGTTTCAATAATTTGTGTCTTCCTAGAAATTTATCAGTTTCATTGGGTTATATAAATTATCCACATACAGTTTTACCTTATAATCCTTTTCTGTAAGGTTTGAAGCAAAAACCCTTATTCTATTTCTCAAGTTATTTTGGAAACTTGAGTCATTTTCTTTATTTCATTAGTCTAGCTTAATTTCTGTAATTTTTTTTAGCTTATCAAAAAAACAATTATTGTTTTCATTAATTTTCTTTATTTTCTGTTATATTTTTTGGTTTTATTTTTTTTTAAGAGGGCACCTGTGTGCATGAGCAGGGGAGGGGCAAGGGGAGACAGAGAGAATTTTAAGCAGGCTCCATGTGCAGCACTGATCCTGATGCAGGGCTCCATCTCACAACCCTGAGATTATTACCTGAGCTGAAATCAAGAGTTGGATGCTTACCTGACTGAGCCACCCAAGTACTCCCTGCTCCAATTTTCATTTCAACTAATTCTAATTTTTGAACCAACTCTTTACTTTGGGCTTAATTTGCTCTTTAATTTCTAGACTCCTAAGATATAAAGTTATATATATATATATATACATATATATATATATATATATATATATAAATTTTCCTATAAGTACTGCTTCAGCTACATTTCAAAGTTTTTGGCGTATTGTGTTTTTGTTTTGTCTGTGTTCATGTCTTCTAACTTTTTTATGATTTCTTCTTTGGCTCACTAATTATTCAGCAGTGTGTTGTTTAGTTTCTACATATTTTTGAATTTCTCAAATTTCATTCTGTAATCGTTTTGTAATTTCACTTTATTATGACCAAAGAACATATTTGATTTCATTATTTTTATATATATTGAGGCTTGTCTTATGGGTTAATATATAGTCTATCATGGAGAGTGGTTATTTTGGATGCCTGAGAGAAATGTGTATTCTGCTGTTCATTGTAGTGTTATATGTGTGTCTGCTATGTCCTGTTGATCAATAGTGTTGTTCAAACCTTCTATTCTCTTGTTGATTTTCTGTCTAGTTATTCTATCCCTTATCAGAAGTGAGGTATTGAAGTCTCTACCTTTTGTTTATGAATTATTTATTTCTCCCTTTCATTCCATCAGTGTCGGTTTCATGGGTTGTGGGATTTTGTTTTTAGATTAATATATAATTAATCTATAATTGCTATGTCTTCTTGATATTTTGACTATTTATTTTTTTATTTTGTTTAATTAATTAATTAATTAATTAATTATTTTTGATTTTGACTCTTTATAATAAAGTGTCCTTCTTGGTCTTTTGTAACAGATTTTTGTCTTAAATATCTTTTCTTCTGATATTAGGATAGTCAATACAATTCTCTTCTGTTTACATTTGCATATTTTATTTTCCACTCTTGCACTTTCAACTTGTTGGTGTGTTTGAATCCAATATGTATTTCTTATTGTTTGCACAAAGTTGTATCATATTATTTTATCAATTTCTTCAGTATCTTCTTATTGGAATATTTGTCCATTTCCCATAAATGTAATTACTGGTTAGCTAGAACTACATCTGTGATTTTGCCACTCTTTTCTACATGTCATTTCAGTTTTTATTCTAATGTGCATGAGAGCACAATGTCAAGGAACTCCATGCTTGTGAGGGGAGAGGAGGACTCAAAATAACTCTCACTTTTCTGATGATGTAATGCCTGATTTAAATTGTGCCTCTGTATCTTACAGATTTGCTATGTGTTATCTAAATCAAGTGGAGATATTGTTACTTAACATTTTGTCTTATCAAAATGTACTCTTTGGCATATTCAAGACACTTTTAACTAAAGTATTTCAAAATGCATTTAGCTGAAAAGCAGCAGTGGTAATTAGAATTTATCAAATTTGAATACCACACAATTATATTGTTTCATGTAGAGATTTAGTATATTTTTGGAGCTACCAAGGAATCTAACACAAAATAAAAACACACTAAATGTTTTTCCATTGAATGGATGAACTTTTTCATGCACGTGATGTCTTTCATTGAACAGCAAAAGCAATAATAAGTCCTTGTTGAAGGTTCCAGGCAATTCTATAGTACAATAAGGTGCTAAATAAAAGAGACTGAATTCCCATTAGTACTTCACTGTATGTCCAGAGTTTTTCCTCTCAATAAGAGCTTGTTCAGGACCATAAGCAGCTATGTCCATTTAGAGAGTCCTCTATCTGCAAAGAGACCCTCATAGCATCACTTACATCACTTTTGAAATATCCTAGCTGTAAATCCTATTCATATCTTTGTGTAATTCATCTCCCTTTGCCCAGAGCAAAGGTCAAACTATAAGACAATCTGAAGAAGATTTTCCTGACTCCTTGCTCACAAAAACGGAATATTTAATTAAAACTTTGATCTTCCCAAGTTCTATAGCTTGATAAAAAATCAAATAAGTTAACTTAACTTCAAGGTCAGAGTGTTTATGATTTTTTTTTTTTGAGTCATAGAATCCTAGTGAAAGAGAGTTCACTAAATCATAGAAGCAGAGGTAGAAGTATTAACACTCCCTGTTATTTTTTCCCTCCTGTGTTTGTATAACTATAATCATCTCAAAACCCCCCACGTATTTCTGATTTATTCAATATAGTACTTGGGAAGCTATTGGAATGTTCAGAATCTTTGGTTTACAATCATACTTTTAAGCAATTTAAGCTTTGTACACATTTTGTATTTTTGAAGACCTTTGTCTCCAAAATACTTTGTTGTTGTCTGTGGGTAACCTCGTTTTGAAGTCTAAGGCTGCCTCTAATGTGTTCCTATAATCTGTTGTCTGTTGACTCAAATCCAAACCTGCTGCTCTGCTCTGCATGTCCCTTCAACTTGATGTAATGCTGTTTATCATTACTCTTTGATGCTAAGTTTCCAGCTCTGTATTCTTTTCATGTACCTGGGCATATGTTTCTTTTCTTTAACACATAGACAATGTCTTTGTGACTCTATCAGAAACAGCCTTTGTTTCAAGGAAAGGTTTCCCTGATGTTTAGATTAGGGCAAAGAAAGTGAGCACACAGTGTTTATATTCTACTGCTGTTTCTGAGAACATTACATATTATACTCCTGGAATAAAATGTTTGATAACTTCCATTCACAAACAAAAACAAAGCCCAAACCAAAAACAAAAGACAACCCTAATGTTATTATAGTTAATTACTGTTTATATCTTATTTAACCTTTCAAAACTAAGAAATGAATTCTTGCATTTATTATGTCCACTGAGACGTTTATGTAGCTCTTTTTTTTCTACATCTTGTTTCTAAAATATTATTATACTTACACTGATGCCCCATTAATCCCCTATTAGTTGATAAATAATATTTTAATATGATTTAAACAGTGAAATACAAGATGGAAAGCATTTTAATCCTATTATAATATTCTTACTCCTACATCTTTCTAGCAACAATGAAGTTTTTAAGCTTCTTGGAGATAAAAACCCTCTCCATGTGAAAAATAACATTTGGAGAATAAAACATTTTATTGAAATTATCTATGTAGAAGAATTTGCAATGTATGCTAATAAATTGCACACAACTTGCCTTAGACAACCTCATTAGACTCTAAATTGGTGTCTGGGAATGTCATGCCAATAGAAGCTCTAAATGCAAATATTACACTTTACTTAAATCATGTTCTGAGTTTTCTTTTCTCTTAAGCTCTACTAGAAAGTTGTTTTTCATAATTATTTACATGACATAAACTTTTGAAATTTCATAGTTGGTTCTGTGACCTTGGTCTATAGTCTTTTCCACCCCTAACTTCTTTGATTTCACTTATTTTACTAAAATGTTCATTTTCCCTCTCCTGTGTCATTACATCTCTATACAATTTCAGTATACAGTATCTAGATCAGCATAAAGTATGGATACCATGATGGAATTTAATACAAATGTCTTATGAATGTTTCAAAATAGATATGGTGTAGGTAGTTTTGTTCAAATCAGAATGCCTCTAAAATATAGTTCTTAAAAAATTATCAGGGATTTGAACTTTATTAAAAATGGTATTGATTACTTATGTATTTTTTAACCCCCTTGATAATGACTGGCTAGGGAAATGTAGGCAGCGCTTAAATATGCCAAAACAAGAATAAGAAAAATAACCAGTCAATTTGACTCATATTAGGGTGTTATTGTGTATAATTCATCCTTTAATTTAAATATCTTACTTTCATAGTGCTAGTTGGAAAATTAGATTGGATTTTCTATTTGTTAGTTGACTTTAAATTGTTATTCACATTTTCGTATATTTCTCTATTTTATATTTATATTTTAGTTAGAGTTATGACTATTCAACTAGCTGCTATGCCTTATCTTTTCCATCCTATTATTCCATCCAATGACACCAATATGTCTTTCAAAGTTTATTCACTAGTGACCCAAACCCTCTACAGGGATCTCTTTCTGAGTGACCTTTGAAATATGAACAGTGAGATACTCACTAGAATGCCCAGCAGGAGCTGTGACTTATCTTTGCTTTAAGATATGTGATTCCTGAACTTTAAGCCTATCCTAATTCTCCAAAGATAGAGTTGACCATCTCCTTTATTGTATTCTATTTTAATTTGTATTCCCTGGAAACACATCCTGAGACAAGGAATTGACCCACACAATTATGAATGCTGAGAAGCCCCACAGTCTGCCATCTGAAAGTTGGAAACTCAAGAAAGTCAGTAGTGTTCAATCTGAATCCAAAGTCCTGAGGACCAGGGGAGCCAATAGTGTAAATCCCAGTCCAAGGAAAGGAGATGATGAGATGAAATGAGATGAAATGAGATGTTCTAGCTCTCCACCTTTTTTTTAATTCATGCTGTCAACAGATTAGATGATGCCCACCCACATAGGGGAGGGCAGTCTATTTTACTGAATTCACCAATTCGAAAGCTAATCTCATGCAGAAACACTTTCACTTACACACCAAGAAATAATGCTTCACCTGGGCACCCCATGGCCAGTCAAGTTGACACATAAAATTAATTATTACAAGTCCACTCTTTGTCAACATGGAATCCGTATACCTCTCTGTAAACCACACTAAATATTCAAATAAAAGCAATAACAAAGCCATAATTCCACCAAACGTGATATAGCTATCCTGTGTAGAACCAAAAGTGCACTAGTCCTTTCCCCAGAAGAAGAGATAAAGTTCCGGGGATGCCTGGGTGGCTCAGCAGGAGTGTCTGGCTTTGGCCAGGGTATGATTCTGGTCTCAGGATTGAGTCCCACATCAGGCTCCCTGCATAGAGCCTGCTTCTCTCTCTGCATATGTCTCTGCCTCTCTCTCTGTGTGTCTCTCATGAATAAATAAATAAAATCCTTTTGGAGTGATGTTTATTATTCTCCTCAATACCACATTACTTAAATGCTCTGATGTAAAAATAACAACACTGTAATACTAGAATATAAAAGTAATACATCTTATGTTACATGATGAGGAAGTAAGAGAAGAAAGGAAACAAATCTATAGATAGATAAACATACACACAGATGTATTCATTGCAAAATAAGGAGGAAATACTCATGACAATGACAATTTTAGTTTCTGTAACTGGTCACATGGTCATAGCTGGTATTTATAATGACCTTTTCCACTTCTCATTCCAATACCCTTAGCTTTCAGCAAGAACCTCAGCTTGGATTGGGTATCATGGTAATCCCAGGTCACAGTAATACTCAGAAGCACTCTAAGGACTCTCCTATATTCCAGATAGATTTTTCCTTACCTCCTTTGTGGAACCATAGTCCATTGCTCCTCAGAAGTCAGAATCCATCACCCAGCCCAAAGAACTCCCTTGTTATCCTCTTGATCCAGAGGCATAAGGAGCCCAAAGTGGCTAGGTGACAATCTAATATTTTAGTTCAGTGGAATCATTGTTGTGCCTCCTGTTAGAAAAATTATTCCTCCTGGAATGAAGACATCTAGATCAGCAGAGCAGTAAGTATTGGGAACACAAATTTTGCTAGTAATAAAATTGAATGGTACTGCTTCTATTTCAACATCTTGATTCTTGGGCCTGTGAATTTTGGCTGTTGGAGATAGAGCATTATATATTGGCTGCCGTTCAAAGCATACATAGCCTGATGGAGAATAATGCTTCAGCCCTGCAAGGTATTGTCACCTAATTAGCACTGTAACTGAGTCTTCAAAAGTCCATTCTATTGTCCTGTCAAGCCAGCTGCTTCATGGGAAATAGTGGGGAAAATTTAAATATAGTGTAATGTAACATATTCTAATATAGTACTATGTATAATGTAGCTTGATATAACATGATATAACATAACATACCATAACATAACTTTCTTGCTCCATCTCTTTCAACATGTACCTTGCACATTCACATTCGTTATATCCTCCAGCATCAAATCATGGAATGGTCAGAATATGGCAAACTGAGTGTTGCAGGTAAATTGTGTCCCTCTCAGAAGATATGCTCAAACCCTAAACCCCAGTTCATGCGATTGTGACATTATTTGGAAATGGTATCTTTACAGATATAATCTATTTAAGATGAAGTCTTATTGTATTAGAGACCAGCCTGATCCAGTATGATGGTAATAAGTAGAGGAGAAGAGCCACAGATGTGCAGGAAGGGCAATGCCATGTGGTGGTGGAGTCAGAGACTGTAGTAATGCTTCTACAAACCAAGGATTTCCAGCAATCACCAGAAACTAGAAGAAAGGAACCAACCCTGTCAATGTCTGGATTTTGCATTTCTAGCCTCCAAAAGTGGGAGAGAATATAGTCTCTTTGTTTAAGCCAGCCCCTTTACGCTACTTTGTTATGCCCATCCTAGGAAACTATACACTGATTTTTATGGACTACATCTACAAGAGGCACATATCACCATTCTTCACATTCTGTTGGCTAAACTCCAGTGACTTTTAACTGCATGAGAGATAGGGACATGTAATCTAGCAGCATCCTGGGGAGAAGAGGAAATCTCTAATAAAAATCCAGTCCAGTTTTCCCAACATCAGTTGTTGAAGAGACTGTCTTCTTCCCATTGGATATGCTAACCTTCTGTGTCGAAGATTAATTGGCCATGTAATTGTGGGATTATTTTTGGGTTTTCAATTTTGTTCTGTTGATAAATGTGTCTATTTTTGTGCCAATACCATACTGTTTTGATCATTACAGCTTTGTAATATAACTTGAAGTACAAAATTGTGATGCCTTCAGCTCTGTTCTTCTTTTTCAAGTTTGCTTAGGCTATTTGGGATATTTTGTGGTCCCAAACAAGTTTTAGGATTGTTTGTTCTAGTTCTTTGGAACAGGTTCATTCCTTACTGGTTTGGGTGCAATTGTTAATGGGATTGTTTTCTTACTTTCTCTTTTTAAAAAGATTTTATTTATTTATTCAAGAGAGACAGACAGAGAGAGAGAGAGAGAGAGAGAGAGGCAGAGACATAGGCAGAGGGAGAAGCAGGCTTCCTGAGGGGAGCCCGTTATGGAACTTGATTCCAGGACCCCAGGATCACGACCTCAGCTATAGGTAGATGGTCAACCACTGAGCCACTCAGGTGCCTTTAATTTCTTTTTTCTCCTGCTTCATTATTGGTATATAGAAATGCAATCAATTTCTGTATACTGATTTTGTATCCTGGGACTCTACTGAATTTGTGTATCAGTTCTAGCAATTTTTTAGTGGCATCCTTAAGGTCTTCTATACAGAATATTTGACATCTATAAATAATGAACATTTTTCTTCTTCCTTGCTGATTTGGATGCCTTTTATTCTTTTTTTTTTTTTTTGTCTGATCATGGTGGCTAGGGCTTCCAGTACTGTGTTAAATAACAGTGGTGAGAGTGAACATCCCGATTTTGTTCTTACCACGGAGGAAAAGCTCTGTTTTTCCCCATTGAGGGGTATTAACGGTGGGGTTTTCACATATAAAAAGATGCTTAACATCACTGTTCATCAAAGACATACAAATCAAAACTATAATGAGATATCACCTCACACCTATCAGAATGGCTAAACTCAAGAACACAAGAAACAACAGGTATTGTCAAGGGTGTGGAGAAAGAGGAACACTTTTATATTGCTAGTTGGGATGCAAACTGGTGCAGCCACTCTGGAAGACAGTATGGAATTCCCTTAAGAAATTACAAATAGAACTACCCTATGATCCAGAAATTTCACTACTAGATATTCATCTAAAGACTACAAAAATACTACTGCAAAGGGACACGTGCACCCTATTTATAGCTGCATTATCTACAATAGCCAAATTTTGGAAACATTGCAATGACATGGATGGAACTAGAAAGTATTATGCTAAATGAGAAAAGTCAAAGAAAGAAAAATGCTATAAAATTTCACTCATATGTGGAATTTAAGATGGAAAACAGATGAGCAAAGGGGAAAAAACAACTCCAGATAGGCAAACCAAGAAACAGACTATTAAATACAGAGAACTGATGGTCACCAGAGGGGAGGTGGGTGGGAGAATGGATTAAAAAGGTGATGGGGATTAAGGAAGCATTTGTGATGAGCACCAAGTATTATAGGGAAGTGTTGAATCACCATATTGTACATCTGAAACTAATAATACACTGTGTGTTAACTAACTGGAATTTAAACAAAAACTTAAACAAAATTTCAAAAAATGTTCTTTTTATCTTAAATTAGAATTGCCCAGTTAATGAGGATATCTTTAAAAAGATTTTACACAGTTTATTCACAGAAGATAATCAGTCCTTTTACTGGAAATTTTCATGTAATTATATTTATAATTTTCCTAACAGCATTCTTACTTTAAAGTAGACTTTTGGAGAGAATAAAGCAGTAGATATGTATGTGCATTTCACTAATGCAATATAATCACTATACTTCATTATCTGAAATGAGTGTAGGTACTGTTTCTGGAGTCTTAAGTACTGACCTTTCACAAAGACAGCTAGTAAATGATTTTTAATATCTTGCAATTGGATTAGGGAGAAATAGTTCACTTATCTTCGGAGGTGAAGTCTTCTTTCAAAATTGAAAAGTGGTTAACATAATTCCTCAATATCTCTAGGAGATATACTTTATACTTAGATTTGCCATTTTCTACTAATCTTCATACACTGTTTTGAGGAATGTGAATATGAGTATGAATTGGATATGAAGCACAATTCAGAGACTCAACTATCTGAAGGATACCCTGCTCTGTGGTGTTATTAAAAGTCATCCATATTCCTATAAAAGATTATGTGTAGTTCTACAACTGAGAATAAATATAGCTGCTCAATCCAATAAATGCATTTCAGTACTTACCTTTCATCAGGATCTGAGACTTTTGATACTTGAATATTTGTCCCTTCTTTAAACATGTTCTTTGCCATATTCCTCCTCAGTTTTTCTTGAAAGTGCCAAGTATTTCATAAATTCCTTAAAGTCTCCATACCTAGGGTTATTCTCTTTCCATTGTACCTTATTCTTACTAGTATCTTCAATGATCAAATGACTCTCTGTGTTCTGATAATTCAAGTATCTCTGTATCACTAATACTAGTAACAGTTAATGTATATACCTAACTTTTTACGTGCTGGGCTCTGTTTTAAGTACTTTACATCTCTTAAATCATTTAATTGTCCTAACACTATGAGGTGATCATTATTATTATCTCCATACTAAGTGTGATGATTCTGAACCACAGAGGTTACCTAAATTGCATGATGGATTGTTGGTGCCAGGATATAGCCTCAGGAACTAAATTCATAATCTTTGTTATAGAACTGAACTTCCCCTCAAAGCCATACTTCTTTCCTGAGCTCCAAATCTGTGTGCTTAATTGTTTATTAGAAAATCTACTTTCCAGTGTCTATCCAAAGGACATGTCAATATATATTACCCCTTCTCCCTACCAAAAAATGCAAATGAAATTTTGTCCTTCCTTAGTTGTTAATTAGTGCAAAAGAGTCATAGACTCATTCTTAGCCTTTCCATTTTTTTCTCTTCTAACAAGAATACTAAGATAAACTCCTAAGAACTTCTCAAATCAGTCATCTTTATTAGATTGTCAGAAATATATCCAGATAAACTGAAAGCATTTCTCTTTGATATAGAGGAATGTTTTTATTTGAGCTTTATTTTTATTTGAATTTTATTATTTCTTTTTATCTGAATTTTATTCAATTCAGAGTTCTTTTCCTATGACTATTTCTTGTACATTTTTTATGCAATTGATTTTATCAATCTTTTATGGCTTTTGGATTTTCTATAATACTTAGCCTTTTCTATCCAAAGGCAATAAAATCTATTTTAAAAGGTTCCCAGATCTCCTCTAGTACTTTTGTATTTCAGTTATTTTATGTTTGAATTAAACATGTTTAAATTTTGCATTCACCACAACCAGGTTGTGTCTTTCCTTGAACACCCTATACAGTATGGTCCTCTCCCCATACAGTTCTTTTATTTCCTTGTACTGTTGCTGGTTAAATTCCCCAGAAAGCAAAGGCTTAAGTGAAGATTTGGGTGAATGGGAAGGGAAGAGGTAAAGAAGGACTGGGCAGAGAGATATGCTAAACTGTGATGAAATCTTAAAAGAAGCCTCAGCTCATTCAGTGGGGAGATTTGAAGATGAGTTAACACTTCAAAGATCACCTCATTTCAGGTGAGACGTCCAGGCTTTTATACCTGCATGAGTCTGTGTGACATAGTTTGGAAGAATCTTCTCAGCTCAATAAATCCCAGAAAGGGTTGAAAGCTTAGAGTTTTTTGCCTACATCATGGCCAGCAAGTATGTTTTCATTCCTGAGAAGACATTGGACAGCACATTTCAGTATCCCTCACAGCTCATCCCTCGTGCTGCCCAGGCCACATTTTGTATAATTTCTGAGAGCAACTTCTTGGGATCTGGTGAGCCTTTCTTTCTGGAGGAGACTTTGAAAAGTTAGTGGGACTAACTAATGCTCTTACTGCTACCCTAGTCTGGGGCACATAATTGATATTTGTCATCTTGCTCCTTTTTCTGTCAATTCTAGATACTTTCCATCCATAAGTGCCACTTCTGCTGATCTCATTTGCTCACCTGGAGATGTGACCCATATTCTCATTCTTGAGAGTTCTGGGTCCTTAGCCACCATGTGTTTCTCAGGTCAGAGAAACTTTCCAGTTATTATCAAAATTGGGCAAAGAACTGGTAGCCAGTAGGTATCAGGTGAGTTCCTTTTTTGCAAAATATATTATTCTTTTCTCCATAATTTTAATGGCACCTCTACTTCCTCTGAATGAAGACTGGGGTCAATTCCTTCTGCCAGTATAGTGGCCTCTCGTCTTACCTGCAAATCCCTAGCCACCAAGATCCTGAAGTGCTTAGGGAGCAGTTGCAGCTTACATTTCAGTGGGAGTCCTGATGTGTTTCATAATTGAAGCATTTCCTTTTTAGAAATGACCACATTTTCTCACAGAGCACAGAGTTGGGGTGAGAGGAAGCCCACATTCTCTACACACCTCACTGGAAGTGATGGCAAACTAGGCCTCTCAGGTTTCTATCCTTGCTTCCCAGTTCCAAGGTCAACTTTGATCATTTTCAAGAGTCCTCAGACCCTTTGAGTATCTTTATTTCTCCAGTGTACAGTTAATTAAGAAAATGTCCAAAGATCTGTTTGAAGAAGATCTGGGGAAATCATTACCATATACAATTGATATAGTGTTACAGGTTCTCTCTTCCTGAACCTAGTTTATTCTTCAGTCAGCACTTCTTATTTTGAAAACTGGATCAGGTCTGGAAACAGAAGAGGGGACTGCAATTGTTCTATGGGCCAGCTGCTCTCATCTCTCTGACAATCCATCCTCAATTTCTTCTGAGCATAAGGGTTGAATAGTACGCTTTTGGCTGCCCATCTGTATTGCTCCAAAAGATACTATGTCCTATTGTCATTTCCACAATAGTCCATGGGTCAGAAACCCCTGGCAACTCCTTATGTTGCCCTACATTACCTAATTGTGTCCTAGGGCCGTCTTATGTTCAAGTGTCACACCTGACCTCTTCTGTGTGGGGGAGCCTGGCATCCTCATTGCTATCAGCTATAAACAACATTCCCTATCATCACTCTTAACTAACAGAGCAGACTTATCCTTTCTGCAGCACATGCCTTATGTCTTTGGTGAATATTTGGTGTTCTTTGGCCTTATATTCTATATTTGCTTTAACATGCCCACTTCTCTCAGGCTTTAACTTTATGGCTCATAATCTGTCATGGCAACTCTTGTATTTCTACATCATTTTCCATGCTTTAAGAATTATCCTATAGTGTGCTTATACAATCTCCTGTGTTTCTGGTCTGTTTGTTAAATGTCCTAATCTCTTAGCACAACAGAATGATAAAGTCTCCTTTACATTTTTATATTCTTGTCTTCTTGATCACATACCCCCTGATATAATTTTCCCTTATTTAAGATCCTTCACTGACTCCCTGGAACTTTTAGTATAAAATCTCCATATCATCCTAGGCCTTCAGCACAATGAGTTGCCATCATTATTTTTCACCAAATTACTCATTTCTTTCAACTGTCCCAGACCTGCAACTTGTAGCCTACTTATATAGAACTATTTACAGTTCCCCCAATACATCCTGGCTGCTGTGCCTCTTTGTGTGCACATTATTTCTTATATTCTGTTTAAAGACACAAGCTATCATCTTATTTTGATTCATACTCAGACTGCAAGTTAAAGCTTCTATCACTTTCTGCTGAAAATCTTTCATTTTCTGGACCATATTATCATTTGCCCAGCGTGATCCCAAAACACCCTCTCACATATATTGTTTGTCACCACTTTCTGAATCTGCTCTTGACCAGTGTTTTGCAACCAGTGGTCTATGTGCTGTAAGACACTATGTTGAAGTTATTATTCTTCTAAAGATAAATGCAAAAATAAAGGCAACTTGTGCTTTCCGTAAAGCCACATTGAAGATGTACTTTATATCCTTCATTCTTATCCTGAGTCCTCCTAAATATTTTTGTTGTTGTTTTAAAATGTTCTTTACTTTATAAAATGGTGGTGATGATGATGATAAGTGCAGTTTTTTTCCTTCCTTCCTTCCTTCCTACCTTCTTTCCTTCCTTCCAAAGCCCCAGTATGACATAATAAAGAAGTAACAATATTTTTTCGCTTTTTAAAAAAGTAACAATATTTATTTATTTATTTATTTATTTTTAAATATTTTATTTATTTATTCATTAGAGACAGAGAGAGAGAGGGAGAAGCAGTCTCCATGCAGCTAGCCTGATGTGGGCCTCCATACCCAGTCTCCAAGATCACGCCCTGGGCTGAAGGTGGCGCTAAATAAACCACTGAGCCACCCAGGCTGTCCAAAAAGTGATAATATTAGATACTTACTTTTATCTCTTCTGTTGCTTTAAACTCTGACTTGAAATTAAAAATAAAATTGTCAAAAAAAACAAAATAAATTAAAAAAATTAAATTGTCACTATTTCCCTGGCACTTTGATCAGCGTCAAAAAAAAAAAAAGTACGTACAAATATATCTTGATTAAATGAGTGGGTAACACTCTCAGATACATCGAGGCAAGTATAACCTTAGAAATTTCTGGATGAGGGAATGAAATAGATACAGACAGTGCTAGCTCCCAAAGCAGAGAATATTCCTGGTTTGTAGACTAAGTAGGTCCATGTGTCTAAGTATTCTAATTACCCCCCACTGCCTTTTCCAGTAATTCCATTACTTACTCTGCTCAGCACCCTGATGAACCCAATGCCTCCAAAATTCATACTCACTGTTTTTAGTACAATCCAGTATGTTCTGTGCTATACAGCTGGTGATCTGCATACAAACTACTGAATTAGATGAACATTTTTACTTTTATCCAGCACATAATTAAGCCCCATCTCAGAATCATAAGAAAAAATAATAATTACAGAAA
The DNA here is from genome assembly GCF_905146905.1 of Nyctereutes procyonoides. Classification (NCBI taxonomy): domain Eukaryota; kingdom Metazoa; phylum Chordata; class Mammalia; order Carnivora; family Canidae; genus Nyctereutes; species Nyctereutes procyonoides. The sequence continues at coordinate 27,707,238 of NW_026575136.1, forward strand.
AGTAGCAGTAGACTGTTTTTGATCTAACATGCCAGTTCAAACTCAGCGGCAGATTATAAGAGCAATAAATTGTGACCTTTCGGTAGCACCTGTAAGGTAGTATTTAGAGATTGCTTTCTAATTGTTTCATTTATTGGCAATCGGTTGAGAAACATCCAGCACAGACCAGATAAAGTGACTGAATTGCCTTTTGGCCTCCTGAATAGCTATTTTTGTGCTGGATTTGACTCTACCTATAGGTGTCTGTCTATATTTCCATAAAACTAGGAGATGGAATCTTCTGGGAAAATATAGAAAAATTGTGCAGACACCATAAATCACATAATAGAGTGAACTCATTACCTATCCTCTATCCCACTGAAGCAAGGTGTAAATTCAATTTTAAGGAAAGCTAACACTTTTATTATATTTTAAAGCAATTTCTTACCTGGCAGATAGGTAACTTTCTTCACGTACATTCCTTGAAGTGCAAATTAATTTTTGGTTTGGGTAGTGACTCATCTTTGTGTAGGGAAATTGTAACAGTAAGGGCTGGTCTCTTCTCAAGAAGGCAATTGACTTGAACATAGATACACCAGATTCCAGAAATGTTTGCATTATTAGAAATTCACCACTACTTCTTGATTATTCCTCAAGAGGTGATCACATTTTATTCATACATGGCAATCTATATATTTACTTATTTGGGGGTATCAACAGAGTAAAAATATATAGACATTTTTATGTACTCTGTGAATTAAATTGGCTAATGCAATTCTGAATTAAGCAAAATATGTATCATTTATAGTGCAAAAAATATCTTCCCCATTTGTACTTTTTGATATAATCAGATACTGATGAAGTGTATTCAAATATTTATTCTTCCTTTTGAGTAAATTTAATACATATAATTTTAGTTATATATTTTTTCAGTATAATTTTCAGTATAATTTCAAATGAGACATCGCTGCCTTTAATTTGAGATGGGAGGAATTTTTGTTGGAGGAGGTCACTTTCTGGAGTATTTGCAAGTAGATACATGTTATGTATTGTGAGATGAAAAACAAAATATTACTTTATGTCTTGCAAATTTTGAGTTATAGAGTATCGATAGAATATTTAGTTAGCTGTAGAAAGACCAAAAGTGAAGCATCAAATTATTTCAAAATTTTGAATATAATGGAGAAGAAAAATAATTTGCAATGGAATCAAGCCTGTATTAAAATGCCTGGTGCCAAGTAGACCTAGTCACTATATTAACTCTTCTTAGGAAAATGTCTGGTTTTACAAAGAATTATCACTGAAAAATGAATATTGACTTTCAGAAAGCCTCTTTATTTCAAATTGTATAAAATATATCTTATTATGTGAGAGATACATTTGTTATGAATAAATTTTATTTTATTTTTTTAAAGATTTTATTTATTTATTCATGAGAGACACACACAGAGAGAGAAACAGAGACATAGGCAGAGGGAGAAGCAGGCTCCATGCGGGGAGCCCGATGTGGGACTCAATCCCCAGGACTCCAGCATCACACCTGAGCCGGAAGGCAGACGCTTAACCCCTGAGCCACCCAGACATCCCATGAATAAATTTTAAATTGATAAATGTATCTCACCTGTTTAGAACTTTAATTTTCCCTTTACTCTTAGAATAAAAGTTTAATTCCTGAACAGTGCTCACATGGTCTAATCTCACCTACAATCCTTTCCCACCATCATCATCACACTGCACGCTCACTGGTCATTCTGCTCTGGCTACTTTGGTCTTCTTGTGTGCTCAGGTATGTTCAAAGCTCAGTGTCACTGTCTCAGAGAGATTCTCCTAAAGCCCACTAATTCAATTATTTTCTTCTCTTCTCTCGAAATAGTCTATTCTTCATAGAACTTGCTATAGCTTTCACTGATGATTTATATATTTATAATATCTGGTCCTCCATTAACTTTTTTCATCATTATGAAAAGGATCATACCCATTTTTTTTTTACTATAAACAAGCAAACAAGAAACATACATGGTGGGGATGCCTGGGTGGCTCCAGTGCTTGAGCGGCTGCCTTTGGCTCAGGTCTTGATTCTTGGGGTCCTTGCAGGAAGCCTGCTTCTCCCTCTCCCTTTGTCTCTACCTCTCTCTCTCTGTGTCTCTCATGAATGAGTAAATAAAATCTAAAATAAAAAACTAAAACAACTCTACATAGTAATTACTCCTTAGATATTTATTGAATAAAACTTAAAATGTGTTACCATATTGTCATAATTATAAATAACATATGATAAAAAAAATCTTTTTTTTTTAATTTGCAGTTTTCAATTTCAGCACACAGAGTGCCATGCACTCTCCCCAAATGTTTTTGCTGAACTTTCACCAATGTAAAATCTAGTTCTGTAACAATAGTGTAGAAGTATTAAGGCAGGATCTTACAAAGAAAACAGCACAGTTGTAACCAAAATAATATACTGCCTTTTGTGAATAAATAGTATAAAGATAACTCTAAGAGAAAACATCATCACCAGAATATAGATGAATTGTGCTTTGTCAACCTATGAGAGTGTAACCAAGGGAGTAAATAGATCTACTCAAATACAAAAAGTGAGTAATTAATAATAATCATGAATGGTTTTTACAGACAAAGCAAGATTTTAGTTATGATCATATTGTAATTGTGTTTATATATCATTCTTTTGAAGTTTTTAGTATTTAGAAATCTGTTATATAATAATCTAGTACTTGAAAGATACTTAGAAATAAAATTGGAAAACTACTACCTAATATAATCATCGTGTACCTTCATTAAACAAGAATTTTGGGCTTCATTGGTCTGATAAATGTTATGGGTATGCGATTTATATTATTCTTCAAGAATCCTTCCAACAATATTAATCAAAATAAGGACAAAAAGCTTCAGGCATGAAAATTATATAAAGACAGGAGAATATATAAATTTATCTTGTTTCCATTAGATTGAAGAGTGGAAAATAATATTTGTTTAGTATCTGTTAGGAACCAAGTTTATTGTGTTGGGTATTTTCTTATTTTTTTTAATTTTTAATTTTTTAATTTTTATTTTTATTTTTTATGGGTGTTTTCTTAAATTTTATGATAATCCTAACAAGAATGCTAAGTTGCCAATAGTTTCTTTTTATAGATGGCCAAACTAACTTAAAGTTTAAAAAATGAAGCAATCTTCCCAAGTACACAAAAATTTATTTCTACTATAACCAGAATGAAGACATTGTTTGTCTGATTCCAAGGTGATAATTCTTTCTTGCTTGCTTTGCTTTCTCCAAATAGGTGATTTTCTTAAAAAGTTTCTATAAACTTTTTAACCCAGTTTGTAGAATTCCACAAAGAAAAATTGTATAATGAATTCTAAAATAAATCATGGTGCTAATAATATTAATATGTTACCTTATGTTCTTCATTCCAAATATTAAAGTGCATTTTTAAAAATGCTTCCTAAGACTACTGAATTGTTGAGTGGCTATACAAAATAATCTCTATGGACTAATTGATAAAACAGCACACATGCAAACTTAAAAGATTTTTCTTTACTAATATTTTGAAAATGTCACAAACCATTAGCATCATTGATGATCTATTTTTGCCAAATGATTCTCATAACCTCATGACAACTGGTCAATAATAACCTTATGAAACTGGTCAGTAGTGCCCATTGTGAAGAGAAGGAAACTTAAATTCAGAATGCTTAATTAATGTAAGAATCTATAGCAAATATGAGATTAAAAAAATAAACATTTCTTTTCTGCCCTATTGGAGCCTAAGGTTTTTACCTGTGCTGCATCTCAAAATAGTATTAATACTTTGAGCAAAATTTGAACCGACCCCTAAGTATTAATGAAATGAATCTATAGTACTATTCTTAGTCACCAGATGGGTCACAGAAAAGTTCCTAAAACATGCATAAATGTAGACAAATATAAGCACAATTTTTCTTTTTTTATGTATAAAGTAGGAACACGTGTGAGAAGTAATTCTAGCTTCCACAAAGACCTTGAATGCCTGCCAAGTCTAACACTCGCAGTAAAGACCACGCAGTGATCAAAAGATCAAGATATCTTTTATGTTTTCTAGGGTGATTCTTGCAACCATCTTATACTACTCCCATATTCTCCCAACATGGCATGGAAATATCAAATGAATACAGTAGTGACAATTTAAGCATTGGTGGAGGATATAATTTAGAGACAATCTGGTGTTTCTCTCAAATGAACTATGCTTTTGGAATAATAATATTGTTAGTCATTTACTCAAATTGATTAAAAAAAGAAAAAAAACTGTCTTTTATTGTATTTCAGAACAAAGGAACATCTTTTCAGCCAGTTACTACTATGGCTTCATAAATGGTGAATTAATTCCTACATTTGCATGGAGATCTGAGATATTTAATTCTGAATTTTCCCCCGGCTTTTTATTTGCTAAATTCAGTACTAAACCCTTCACAAAGCAATCCAGTGAAATTGCTCATAGTTTGATATTAAAAAGTATCTCCCAATCTTTAGAATCATACTCTAATTTAAAAGGCTACATAACTCCTTCCCCACCAGGGTTTTTACATTTAAACATATTTCATTATAGACTACAACTTCCCAAAAAAAGGAAAATGATTTCTGTATATGGTACCTGGAAATTACTTCCAGAACAGTCTCCACAGTGTATTTTCTATGGAAAGAAATAAAAGGATTTTTTGCCTCCAGAAGGTTTTGGGTCTCACTTTGGTCAACATCCATGGAAACTCTTAGTATTAACTTTTCAATGGAAGTTAATAAAAATTAAAGAAAATATCATAGGTATTAAAAGTGCGCATTTCATGATCTTTTAAAGTGAATTTTAGTTTCAATACAATACCAGGAACTCTAAAAAATTTCATTTATTAAGAGTTATCAAGGTTAAAATTTATTAATATTTTTATTTATGAAGATATTATAGTCAATATTGTATATGCTACTAATTACTCATTTTGAAAAAAAAATTTCAACTAGAAAAAGATTGAGAGATGAATTAGCACACATCAGGTCCTATAGCTCACAGAGAACAATCATAGAATTATTTCACTCTTTCATTTTTATACAACCCAGAAATATGCACACACAACACACACATGAACATGGTATATATCTAACACAGGGCTTACATAAAAACTTAAATTCATATTCACTGAAGATAAGCCTCTTAAAATTTGTTATGGATTTTATATTCAGAGTCATTCAAAAAATGTTATTTGACATTGGCAACATTTACAAATTTCTACAAGTTTAAATAAAGGCTAGGAAAAAAACTTAGCTTACTTAACCATGTTACATCAGAAATTCAGAGGTTAATTCATTAATATGTAGTTACAATGGTATGGACAGATATATTTTCCTGAATTATTAGGTTAATCATCATCTGTTAAAAAGAACAAATATTCATCTTGCATCCCAATGGCACAGACATATATATTTTCCTGAATTATCAGCGTAATCATATGTTTAAAAGAATTAACATTCATCTCACTGGTTAGTGTGAGAATTAAATCAATGTGCTTGTGCATAGTGTCTGATTAATGGGCATTCAGACAATTATAGCTATTATAGCATTAAAAATATCTCTCCTTTTGAAAGTTGAGATAGAGGTAAGGTTTTGAATCCATTGATTTCTTGTGCCTAAATTAATGTTGCTGTATCATATAAGTGGTTGACCATGTCATCCAGCCCTTGACTTACAGATTTGAGATCAGTATGGCAATTTATCACAACTGCATGATACTCTCCTAAGTAAGACTCTAAGAAGCACAATAAAGTGTCTTGCTAGATATCCCTGCTTAGTAGCCTTCATTAATGACTGAATTCCAATTTTATTCTGTGAGGTACTGAGCTGGTACCAGCTAAAAAATGTGAAGTCTCAGAATCTCTAGCTGCTAGGGTGATGGATGATACATAAGCAGAAGTCTGCTGTGTCTGCATTGCTCATTTGGAAAATATTCGTTCACTGAGTTATGAAGATCTCTCAGATGCTGACACATTTCACTATACAATATAGAACAATCACATAATGTGATTTACCACTGTCTATCTCGGAAAAACCTTTAAGGGGATCGCTCAAGGTCACAGTAGGTGGGACCTGTGACTTGTTTCTACAGTAGAATACATAAGAAGATCACCTCTATCTTGTAAATTCTCCCTTGCTGACTTTGATGGAATAAGCTTCTGTAACTGGGGACTGTTCTTCTGGACAGAACCACATCATGAGTAACCGAGGGCAGCTGATGGTTGAGAAAAAGCAAGGCAACCAAGTCCAACATCATGAAAAACTAACTCTACCAAAAGCCATATGAGCTTGGAAATAGATCATTCTCTAGTAGAGCCTTGACATGAGACTATAGTCCTAACTAACACCTGGATTGCAGCCTATGGAGATTCTAAATTAGCTATGAATCGAAGCCATACCTAAACTTCTGACCCACAGAAAATATAAGAAATATGTGTTGCTTTGAGCCGCCACTCCTTTTGTGATAATTTGTTATATAGCAATAGCTACTAGAGTAGCCCATAACCTTTCTTCCCCATGGCCCCTTTTTGGCAAGTTTTATAGTAAAGATGCACTTTACTTAGCTGATTCTGTTAGAAGCTGAGACCAGTAATGGCAATGAACTTATAAATCAGCCTGCCAATATATTTTTGTATCCAGAACATATGTATCAACTGTATACTCTGAGAAATAAACAGCTACTACAGTGCAGTTACAAAGAAACAAAATAACATCCAACCGCCAGTACCTAGCAAGTGTAGGAATGTTTTGAATGCCTCTTTGAGACTAATAGGACATCTGCTCCCAGTCCTCCATGGCTTCCTTTATCATTCAATTCTGTAATTTTTCTAAAATTTAATCTCTATTTTAGCATCAGCTCATCCATTTGGCATCCATTTCGCCTACCTCTGCTATTAGATTTGATCAGTTCAGTTATAAAGTATATGTATTTTGCTGTTGTGTGTGTGTATGTGTGTGTGCGTGTGCACGTGCACATGTGTACATGCATGCATTCATGTTTTCTGGTATCCAAAGAATGTAGTCTTTCTCTTGCCACTGGTAATCACTAATGAGGTTTTTCTTTTGTATCAATGTCCCTTCTGCATGATTTTAAAATTTGGTAGCTTTATGACTCCTCTGCTCTTTAGTAGGGCTCTGATAGATGGCAACTCTGTTTCTCTCATCCTTCTTGCTCTGGCACCTGGGGTAGATCTCTTTGAAATTTGCTAGATTCTGGCTTAAACAAGTTTGTAGCTGTATTAAATTATTGAGTAATTCGAGGAGAATTGACATTTTTAGTATGTTATGCTTTCCAATCCAGTAGCATGATATGTCCTTCCACTTAAGTCAGTTGGTTTTCTTTCACCTCCATTTTGTAGCTTCCATCAAATATAGATTTTATTGTGTTATTTTCCTCATCATTATGGGTCATATCTTTCCGTTTATTTGCATGGCTGATAATTTTTTAATTGGAAGCTAGATCCTGTGAACCGTTTGTTGAGTGTTGAATATATTTTAAAATTGAATTGTGGGTAAGCTATGTTCTGAGATGCAGTTATTTTACTTGAAATAGTTCTGCGCTCATGAAGGTTTACTTTTGACTAAAGTAGGACAAAAGCAGCCTTTAATCCAGGATTCACAGAGGACCTATGTGCATAATGATTTATGCACATTTTAAACGTTTTTCTCTTTCTTTTTTTTAATAAATTAATTTTTATTGGTGTTCAGTTTACCAACATACAGAATAACACCCAGTGCTCATCCCGTCAAGTGTCCCCCTCAGTGCCCGTCACCCATTCACCACCACCCCTAGTTCATTTCCCAGAGTTAGGAGTCTTTATGCTCTGTCTCCCTTTCTGATATTTCCCACACATTTCTTCTCCCTTCCCTTTTATTCCCTTTCACTATTATTCATATTCCCCAAATGAATGAGAACATACACTGTTTGTCCTTCTCCGATTGACTTGGAGAGGATGCGGAGAAAAGGGAACCCTCTTACACTGTTGGTGGGAATGTGAACTGGTGCAGCCACTCTGGAAAACTGTGTGGAGGTTCCTCAAAGAATTAAAAATAGACCTGCCCTACGACCCAGCAATTGCACTGTTAGGGATTTACCCCAAAGATTTAGATGCAATGAAACGCCGGGACACCTGCACCCCGATGTTTCTAGCAGCCATGTCCACAATAGCTAAACGTTTTTTTCAACTCTGGTTAGTGTGAAAACTATTCTGGTGCTGTGTGATACTGAGGGGCTATTCTACTGGCTTCTTTCCAAGAGTACCTTCACTTTTCTCGGTAGTCTGCTCAAACAGATGTTATTACTCAACTGAAGGCTTCAAATGAACCCTCTGTGGATCCCTGGAGCTCTGTCTGTTGACTCTGACACTGCTGTACAAATTCTAGCTACCTCAAATTCCTGAATTTTATGTCTCAATTCAAGAAAACCAGTGTCTCTGTTTGGGTTCTGACCCCTGCACCGTAGCCAGGAAAATCTCTTTTAGGAGTAAACTGTGTAATTGTAGAGATCATCTGATTATTTTCCCTTTGCTTAAGGATCATTGTCCTCCAGTGTCTGTTGTTCAATGTCTGGCACAACTTGTTTTAAATATTTTGTGCAGTTTTTTTATTTATTTAAAGTGGGAGGATAAACTCAGTCTCTGTTAGTCCATGATGGCCAGTAATGGAATTGTCTGATCCAGTGCCTTTGAAGGCATAACGCTTTGACCTTTTATCTCAATGCTTTCCTCTCATACTATTTAGACTTCTGAGGTATTTTTGAACCAGTTATAGTAATTGATGTTTTCTTTTAAAAAGACTGATTTCTTAAATTGTTCAAATACATTGAACTAAAGTTGACAGTGAATGCTATACCAAGCCACTATGGGCATGTATGGAGCACAGATGCTATTCTAGGTCACTTGATTTATTTTTGCAAACACTTTGATGCCCAATTTTCACACCTACAACCTGCTGATGCAGTTGAAGTTATCTACTGCCTTCTTGTGTTCCCCATCCCCTTGCTTCCCTGGGGGTTTAGACTCATCACTTTGATACAACAATTGGCATTATTCTCTGCCTAGCCCTATGTGTATCTGGCAAAAATTGTTTTCCCTTAATGATAACTGTTTCTGTTTTCCAGTGCTCCTACATATATATTTTTGCCATTTATTTGTACACTTGTATATGATATTTTATAGATATTGGCATAAAACCTATGATTCAAATAAATGGATTTAAACATAACTTATGGAAAATATTTTTCAGTTTGCTTTTCTATACCATACTCATATTTACTTATTGTTCATTCAACATTTACAAAATTTTGGTAAGAACTTTCAGCATGACATTTACTCTCAACACATCCTTAAGTGTGCAATGGTGTATTGTTAACAATAGTCATCATGTTGTACAGCAGATCTCTAGAACTTATTCATCTTGTATAACTGAAACATTATACTTATTAAACAACTTATCATTTCCCTTTACAGAATCCTTGGCAACTACTCTCATAATATCTCTACTTCTATAAGTTTGATTATTTTAGATACTTTATGTAAGTGGATTTATGCAGTATTTGTCCTTCTGTGAACTGGCTTATTTCACTTAGTATAATATCTTTCAGGTTCATCTGTGTTGTTGTGTATGGCAGCATATATTTCTTTTTTAAGGCCACATAATATTGTATTGTATGTAGAAATAGTATTTTCTTTATCAATTCATCCACCAATGGACTTTTAGGTTGTTTCTGTCTTGGCGTTTGTGAGCAATGGTGCAGTGAACATGGGAGCATAGATACCTCTTCAAGTTCCAGAAAGGGGATTGTTGGTCCATAGAGTAGTTACATTTTTAAATTTTTGAGGAATCTCAATATTGTTTTCCCTAATGGCTGCCTGGTTTACATTACCACCAACAATGTATAGGGTTCCAATTCTCCATATAGTCTTCAACACTTGCTGCCTATATTTGTTCCTTCCTTCCTTCCTTCCTTCCTTCCTTCCTTCCTTCCTTCCTCCCTCTTTCCTTTCTTCCTTCTTTTTTTCCCTTTCTTTCCTTCCTTCCTTATTTCTTTCCATTTTGTTTTGTTGTTTTTTTAATGGCTACCCTAACAAGTGTAAGATGATATTTCATTGTAGTTTTGAACTGCATTTCCCTGATGAGTAGTGGTATTGAGTACTTTTTCATATACCTGTTGGCCATTTTGATGTCTTCTTTGGAGGAATATCTATTTAAGTCTTTTGTCCACTTTTAAGCAAATTCAGAAAAGTTGCCAGATACAAAATAAGCTTTAAAAATGAGTTGTGTCTGTGTACACTAAAAGTGAATTATCCAAAAAGATTAAGAAAGTCATCCCATTTATAACAGTATCAAAAATAACAAAATATTTATAAATAAACTTAACCCAGAAGGTGAAACACTTGTACACTGAGAACTATAAAACATTGGTGAGAGAAATTAAAGAAGATATAAATATGTGGAAAGATATCCAATGTTCTTGGATTAGAAAGGTTGCTATTATTAAAATGTCCATACTGTCCAAAGCAATCTGTAGATTTAATTATATTCTCATCAAAATCTCAATGGAATTTTTTACAGAAACATAAAAAATAATCTTTTAATTCATTTTGAACCAAAAAGGACCCCAAATAGCATTAACAATCTTGAGAAGCTGGGAGCATCACACTTCTGATTTCAAAGTATATTGCAAAGAGACAATATGGTACTGACATAAAGACAGACATAGTCACCAATGCAACAGAATAGAGAGCTCAAAATAAATTCATACATATATGTAATCAACTGATCTTCAACAAATGTGTTGGGAATACCCAATGGAGCAAAGGTAGTGATTCAACAATGGTGTTGGGAAAACTGGACAGCAACAGGCAGAAAAGGGAAACTGGACCACTTTCTTACACTATATACAGGCATTAACTTAAAAAAAAAAGTTAAAGACTGAAATATAATGAAATGTAAGACCTGAAACTCTAAAATTCCTGGAAGAAATGATAGAAGAAAAATCTTCTGGACATTGGTCTTGGCAGTTATTTCTTGGCTATGACTTCAAAATCACAGGCTACAGTACCAAACATGGGCAAATGAGAGCACATTAAACCAGAAAGCTTCTACACAAAAAAAAAGAATCAGTTAAAAAGTACTGCATGGAACTGGAGAAAATATTTTCAAGTCCTATATCTGATAAGGAGTTAATATCCAAAATTTAAAGATTACCTCAAAGGCAACACACACACACACACACACACACACACACACACACACACCATGCTACCTTTTATTATGCTTATATTTTTATTGTTTTGTTAATCTACTTTAGTATTAAGGCAGCATAATGTGTTATTCAGTGATATGGCGAGAATGTTTTTTTTTTTTTTTTTTTTTTGGAGAGAATGTTTTTAACATTAAATTGACAGCTTGGCATCTAAGCAATGACCTGTTATAGTTAGACATTGCTATTTATATTGTGGTGGAATACTACAGACTGGAGTTTAATAGCAATAAGCTAGCATTTTAATAAATACATTAGAAAGTCCAGAATTTGTTGTTATCTGAATGCATAAGGCTAATACATACATACTAATCTTGGAAACACTAGAACTCTTCTAGAACTACCTTCAGATATTTTAAAGGCATGCTCATAAATATCTGCCTTTAAGGCAATATTTTATATTTTGGGGGTAAATTTAATTGATTTTAATAGCATTTTGGATCTAAATCTGGTAAATAAAGTGAGTAATCACATTGAGAAAATCCATTTGGAGTTCAAAATTAGGTATAAATTTAAAGTAATTGAGATTGATTTTCTTAATTCACCAGTAAAATGTCTCTGAAAGTGTTTCCCAAAGAGGAACTCCCATGAGATTTTGAACCATTGGAGCAAAACGAGAATAAGTTTTGTCTCTTAAGTCTCTTAAGTCAATATTTTGCAAGACAATTGGTATACATGTATATTGCATTATGCTATTTCTGAAAACTTTGTCAAAATTTGGTTTTATCTTTAAAAATATAAGGTATTGTCCCTACATATTTATTTGTATTTTTGTATTTTTCATGCCTTGTAGATAACTATAGCTCAATGTGTGTATATATTTTTTACATATATGCATTATTATTCCTATAGAAATTTTGCATATTTTGTATATATGCAAGGCTTCCATACCATCTAATGTGTGTATGTTTGTGGTATTAAAATATTGACAGAAAATTTTTATTTTCTTGGATTATTAGAAGAATCACACTTTAGATATCATAAAGTTGTTGAAATGCCATGCTTGTGTTTCACTATGTTATCTGCTACCCTAGAGACTAAAAAATGTTTATTGTACCAGTTTTTGTATTCATACAGTCCCTCAATAAATCACTTTAAATGATTGGAAATTTTATTTTAAAGTCTTATTTGAAGAACACATATTTTTTACTAATTAGAAAATTACAAAATACTTTTCAGTTGTTTAAATTCACTCATCTAGAAATACTGAGATTATCACTGTATAAAATCTCTTACAAAAGGAAAAGCTATAGAATGACATTTAAGCTACATTTTGCTAAATTCAGATTTTGAGGGAAAGTAGAGGGAGAAAGGCCATTTTTTATCTGAGTTAATCATTGTTTAAACCCTCCAAATATTGTAAGCCTCTCTATCAGACTCCAATCTAAAAAGAAGAAAAAAAGCCCTAGGAGACTATGAAGCCTAACTTTATTAAAGATAACTTCTCTAGCTCATCTTTCATTTTTTTCGCTATTTCATTTTGTAACTCCATCTAGAAACTGATACACTCAGATAATCTTGTATAGCATTTTTCTGTAAGAACTTGAAAACTCCCCCTAAAATTCCTCTCACCTTATTTCTGCATGGCTGTGCTCCATGCACATTTTATAAATGCCCATATCTTCAACTTCACTTTTATTAAACTTAAAGTATATATATATATATATATATATATATATATATATATATTACGATTTCCAAGTTTTAAGTCTTAATTTGCAACATGTAGTGGAAAACACCTAGAGGTCGTGTTAGTACATAAGTAATCACATATAAGAAATTCAACTTTTCCTTGTTTTGTTAAATCTACAATTATCCTATATGCTCTCTCTCTTGAATGCTGGTATGTAGGTGCCTAAGCTCAAAATATTAAAAAAAAGTTCTATAAATGTTTATTGAAAGTGCCTATAACAAGTATCTCTCCACATTTTTCATGTATCCCCCACATTTAATAATTCACAAATTCCTGTCACTTTTACTTTTCAAATATATCTCAAATTATTTCCTTGAGTCATTTCATTGTTATTAGGTTAGTTCAATATGTTATAATTTCCACTTCAAGAATTTCAAGTCTCTCTTCTTTACTCTTAGTTGGTTCACAATATTGTGACTAGAGTTATATTTCCCTGAAACACAAATCCAATCTTGTCATTATTCTAATTAAAATCCTTTGAATAATCTTTATGGAAGACAGAACAAAATTCAAACCCAAAGTTGTATACTCAAGGCATTTTGTTCTGTTTTTACAAAATAATGTTCTATATTTCACTTCACAGACACTTTTCATATACAAGTCACAATAGCTTTAGTCGACATCACTATGTGTCTCCTTTACTTAGAATGATCAGTCACTTACTTATCAACCTGGAAGCTTCCTTTTTAAAAGCACCGCAAATATAATTTTCTCTTAGAAGGAATTCATCGATTTGTACACATAACTTCTGTTAAATGCTTACATCTTGTACTGTTAATATTTATTTAAATGTTTTTTACTCCCATCGATACAATGGTCTTCCTAATCCTTCATGGTCTTACCTCATTAACAATATCTTAGAATTGTTATTGCTTCCATTATCATTTATGCAGAATTGGAAATAATTATGTCACTAATAATCTTCCCTGAGATTTCAACCTGTATTTGCCAATGCTTAATATCCCAAAGACACCTCAGAATTTGCAGATCAGATAAGCTTGCTTAGGTTGGGGAATATAAGCTCTATCTCTTGGAGTAAAAGTATTCAATAATGAATAAAATATTCTATATATGAATTTTTAAAGAAGCTATTAGTATCATCAGTATCAATGAGAAACATATATGGAATGCTTCTGTGAACAAGATGCTGTGATTTAGTTGAACTAGTCTGAACATTTAGATTTATTGTAGTTTAAATTGGCAAGACATCTGGGACATTTAATTCTACTTGCATATTCATCTACCAAATTCAAATATGAAAAGTGAATTTCACCTCTGTATGTATAATTGAATGTCTGCAGTGTCTAATTCATGAATGTCCAAAAAGACAAATTGTTCTCATCTATCAAACAGGATTTTGGCAAGGAACTGGCAGTAAAACCAGAAGACCTGCCAAAGTTTGGACTTTGCATAACTTTGTGCCTCCTTCAGATTTTATTGTAATCTGTCACCATGTGTCATTTTGAATGTGTTTCCTTTAGGACTGGCATAGATTCATATTGGCAGAAAAATATAGCATTTATTATTTTATACTTTATACTTTATTCAAATGAGGTAGAAATCCAAAAGAGACAGTGATGCTGAGAATACATTTTTAAAGGTGATACTTAGGAGACCTCTTTTGGTGTAGAGTTCACTTAGTATGCACATTGGCTTCAGAGCTCACAGTAGTCAGTCAATTCACCAACTATCCTACTAATACCGTTGAGTGCTATCACCAAGCTATCTACTTTCATGAACTTTATCTCATTTAATATGAACAACTAATCTAGCAGGACTACTATGTAGTTATCAAAACCCTACTCTACGTACAAGGAAATTGAGGCATATATTCAATTTAATATCCCGGTAATCAATTAATTGGGGCCAAATATTGGTAATGAAGGAATATTCCTTTTCCAATATTATAGTTGGTATGACTTTTAGTTATACTGAACTAACTATATTATCAGTAACGAAAAAAGATATGCACACCTAAGCAATATGCTTTCACTATACAGAATAGGTATTGATGAATTGCACATACTTAGACTTCTGAATTAAAACATCACAATATAAGTATTCTGGCATTTATTTACAACATTTTAAGAACACATCTATGAAGTCTCTAATTGTGAGTACTAATTTCTAAGCAATGTACGTAGTTAGGAAAACAAAATCTTTAATTTATGAAGCTTTTATCTTAGAACTAATGAAATTTTGCTGATGAGAATATACACAACAAAATGACAAGAAACAGGTGTATATTTAATGCCAGAGTTAAGTAAAAACAGGTAAGGCCTCAGTATTGAATAAATGCTTCCAGACCTTCCAAATATTCTGGACACTCAGTTAATTGTGTCCAACAAACAAAATTTTTTGTTTTTTGTTTCTACAGAGCATTTCTAATTTCTATGTAATGTGTACATGCAAACATAAACCCAAACTGATTTCTTGCTTTGCTTCTACAGATGACCCTTGAACAATGCATGGATCCAGTTATACACAGATATTTTGCAATAAATACGTTATTATAAATGTATTTTCTCATTTGATTTTAATATTTTTTCTCTAGCTTGCTTTATTCTAAGAATATAATATATAATACATATACAAAGTATGTGTTAATCCACTGTTTATTGATAAGGCTTCCTGTCAATGGTAAGGCTACTTATTAGTAATCAAGTTTTGGAGGAATCAAAAATCATATGTGAATTTTACACTACGTGGGAGGTCAGCCCCTGTTGTCTCCAGGTTGTTCCTGTCAAGTGTAGCTATTTTACTTGATTTCCCATGTGCAAATGTAGCAGGATGACAGATACTTGTTTGTTTATTGTTTGAAAGAAGCTGACTGCCAGCTTTATGAAGGACTCCACTAGTTGTAGAAAAGAAAAGGTTTGGTCTGCAAAAAAAATCACCTGCCTGTTTTTAAAAAAATTTTTGTCTTTATATAAATTTATTTTTTACATAATCCTTTAAAATTGTATTGTTTTAATTTTTTAATTATTATTTTAAAATTTTAGTATTGTTGACACACAATGTTGTATTAATTTTGGGTATACAATGTAGCTATTCAAAAATTTAGAACATCTGCAGATTTACTGAAGAAAATGTGAATATAGCACAAAAAATACTCCATATCCAATATATAATATTGGATATAATATATATACTATACTATTGGATATAATAATATACTAACATTTTATATTAGCATAGTATTTTTGCTCCAACTATGAATCAATATTGATATGTTATCATTCCTTTAAATTCATACTGTCTTCACATATACTTAGTTTTTACCTACTATCCGTTTTCCAACTAGAATCCCATCCAGGATACCATATTACACCCAGTCATCATGTCTCATTAGACCCCTTTTGGCTGTAACAATTTCTCAGACTGTCCTTGTTTTTTATCAGTTTCTGTACTTTTGATCAGGTAATTTATAGATTGTCTCTTAACTGGAATTTGTTTGATATTTTCCCACATGATTAGACTGGCATTATGGGTTCTTCTGAGGAAGATCACAGAGGCAAAGTGCCATTTTCATCATATTATAGGTACATAATATCACCCAGACTTATAACTCTTGCTGTTGATTGTGATCACCTGACTGAGGTACTTTTTATCGAGTCTCTCCCCTTTAAAACTATTCTTGTATCCCCCTTTCCCAAACTGCACTCTTTGGAAAGAAGTTGCTATGCACAGCCCACACTTAAAGAGTAGGGTGTTCCACTTCTTTGAAGGCAGAGCATCTATATAAATTCTTTGGAATTTTTTTTTGAATGAGAGATTTGTCTCATTTCTCTTATTCCTTTGGTACTTTGAGGTTTAATCCAATGATATTTCATTAATTTTGGTGCTCATATCTACTAGTTTTAACCACCGGGAGCATTAGCACAGTTAGATCCTGTGTCCCTTCAACACACCCCCATCTATATGGGCCGTATTATGGACTGGGGAGAATGTTGAACCTTTTCTATTTTATGGTAAGATGCTCCAGGCTCAGCTTGTATATCCCTTGCCTCAGTCCAAGATTCAGTCATTTCTTCATGGAGCATTTCATTTATGCTATTGTGGACTGATATTAGAAATCAAGTTCTGGGCACTAGTTGTGCTACTGGAGTGTCAATCCTTCTAGCCTTCTTAGTGATCAGAATGTGAATACATACATACATATGTGTGTGTGTACTAATCCATACATATTTTCCTATCTATAAATATTTTTTATAATTATCTATGCCCATATTAAGCAAAACATGAGTTCATACTAATGTGTCCAAATGTAATCCATAACTACATGGATTATTCTCAGACCTTCCCTGGTTTATCTGTATACTCCCATTTCAAGAGAGAAAAACCTGGCTTTCATTATCCACCCTCCCTTAGAATAAATCAATTAATTTTAACATATATGATATATAGTGTTATCAAAATTGTTAACTGGTGCCCCATGAGAAACAAGTTTATCACCTAGAATTCAGCACTTACACAGCATTCATTCTTTTTCCTTTTAATCTTACAGTCTTCAGTTTTCAAAGTTTCTTGGTTAGCATTTCCCTGCCCACGCCTCCTTGAGTTGAATACATTTTAATATGGTTAGATTCTCTTGTCAAAGACTGAACTCTTTTCTGGTGTTTTCCAGCTTCTAAATGGTATAGTCAGTTGTTTGTTTTAATTTTAGCTGTGTAGTGGTATCTTATAGTTTTATTTTGCTAATACATAATTTAAAATGATTAACACATTTCCATATGTTAATTTTCCTTCTGTATATTTTCTTTGGTGAGGTGTCCCTTCAGAGCATTTTCCTACTTGATAATTCCAACATCTATATTAGAAATGATTCTGGCTTTTATTCTTATTTTGTCTCTTAATCTGGACTGAGTTTTGTTTTTGTTTTCTTCTGGAATTATAAAATAGGAGCTGTGATAACTATGTGGTTTTTTTGTTTTTGTTTTTTGTTTTTTGTTTTTTTTTTTTACTGTGAGAATTTATAGTAACCAGGCTAGGAAGTTGTTTTTTTTTGTTTGTTTGTTTTGTTTTTTTTTTTTTTTTTTTGGTAGTGTAGGTGCTAGAGGCTTTAAACTCCTTCAGTATCCTCTCTCTCTCTCTCTCTCTCTCTCTCTCCCTCTCTCTCTCTCTCTCTTTTGCCCTTTTCTGTCTCTATTCCTGACTTTGAGTTTCCCTCAGAACTCCTTCTCAGATAGATTCTGTGTCATGCAAGTCTTTCAGCTGTAATTTGCTGTCACTAAACTGGGGTCTTGTAGGTATGATAGCAAAGTATGGGTGAAGAGAACCATTCTATAGTTTTATGGTTATATTAGACTTTCAGTGAGTCTATTTCCTGGGCTGTGAACTTCACATGTATTTCTCCATCAGCATCATTTATCCTCTTCCTTCCTCCTCTTCTGCCTCTTTCCCCTCTTCCACTTTCTTCTCCTCCTCCTTCTTTCTATCCCTTGGTGTTACAGGAAGGCTACAAACAGGGGGAAAGCAGGAGTAATGCCCATACTCCAGGAGGTAAAAAATGTGGTATAGTTTTTTTTCCTTGCAGAATAGATTTTTCACTGTGGAGAATTCTATGGACACATTTCTCCATGATTGCTCTTCCATTATACTTTCAGAGTCATGAGTGGATCTTTTTGTTTCTTCACTGTGAACCTGGTATGGCTACAGGTGGGAAAACTCCATGAAAGTGTGGGGGGTCTGTAGGTCCAAAGGCCCAGTGTGTTCTCAGTTTTAGGCTACTCTTCACACAGCCTCCAGTCATTTGTCATTTAATGATAAACAGATCTTTGCTGTGACTCCAGATTTGTCTGTCTTTTTAACAATAGTGGTTTGCCCTGTGACCTCAGTTCTCTGATATGTCTAAGAAAAGACATTATTTTTCAGATTCTTTAACTTTTCCTTATTGTGAGAATAGTGAGAATAGAATAGGGTGATGACTTTCAAGTGCTTTTGATGTTGAAGATCAAACAGAAAGTCCATGAATCCTGTTTTGAGCTCTTTATGCATCACTGGTTACTAGAGAAAACTGGGTTGACAGAGGTCTTTTGTAAGTTAAGCAGCAAAACCAAGACTAGTTTTTAAGATTCAAGCATAGATGGTCTGCTGTTTTGGTCTGTCTTCCAGAATGTGGTAGGCTGGACTGGTGACTCAGATTTGATGCATGGGCCTATATGGGGGAAACTCAGTCAGAAAATACATGCCAAAAAAAAAAGAAGAAAGAAAAGAAAGAAAGAAAGAAAGAAAGAAAGAAAGAAAGAAAGAAAGAAAGAAAGAAAAAGAAAGAAAGAAAGAAAGAAAGAAAGAAGAAAGAAAGAAAGAAAGAAAGAAAAGAAAAGAAAAGAAAAGAAAGAGAAAGAAGAAAGAAAGAAAGAAAGAAGAAAGAAAGAAAGAAAGAAAGAAAGAGAAAGAAAGAAAATTCATGCCTGAGAATTTCCCCTGTCCACTGCTACGTGTAAAGGTAGGTTTGGGAAGCACAGTATTGATAATCATATGGAACTGGCAAGACCATCAACAAATAGTGGAGAAGTGTTTATTTGTACTTAGAGCTCCAGTCTTTATTGGCAAGGCTGTGTTGACAGAGAGAAGCAGGAGTGATTAGATTATTGCCTCTCATTTCCCCCAGCATTTGGATTGTATCATGTTTTAAATTAATAAAGCCCTTGGGATTCATTGAAATATTGTGGAGTCCCTCAAATTTAGGTAATAGGCTTTATTCTAATGGGGCAATTGGAGGCAAATAATTTAAAAATGAGATATGTGAGTGTAATGCATCATAAGTTTTTGAGATATATGAGACTGGTAAGAAATTAATTTCAGGAAGTAAAAAATATATAAATGCCTAGTTATAGTTAGCATCATTTAAAATTAAGGTAAAATCATAAACACAGACACATACAAAAAGATATGAAATAACTTCAAATTTGACATCACTGTACATTTAAATTTATATTATGAAAATTATGTTGCGCATTTGTTTTTTACAGCTTGTTTTACATTTATTACTAATTTGAGTCAAATTCTGATTGCATTACAGGAAAAATTCTTTGGATCATTAAGTTATGTTAATTTTTCATAAATTCACAGCTCATTTTAATTACTAAATTTAAAAAATGAACTGGAGACATATATGATGCCTTCTGGATGAACATGAAATAGTATTAGTATTTTCTCCTACTATTTCAGGTCTCTGTGTCCCTGGTTCTCAAGAAGGCAGAACATAAACATCATAGACTCTCAGAAATATTTCCAAAGAAAAATAGTATAAAGTATGTAGTTTTCTGATGACACAGTTCCTTCTTGCTAATAACCTCTCCTTTCTGTCAGGCAAGTGCTAAGTTCTATATTCATGCCATCTCAGTTAACCCTTGAAAAAAACTTCAAAATATAGGTACAGTTCAGTTTCTTGTTTTACAGATAAAATCTCACTTGTAAAGTATTTCATTGATTTGTTGATTGTCTCAGAGTAAGCACTGAACAGAATCAGGATTTCAACTCAGGCCCAAGTGAGTCTAGAGTCTGAACATATAGCCACTCATTATTACTGAAACAATAAAGTTTTTTTTTAATTTTTATTTATTTATGATAGTTACACACACACACAGAGAGAGAGAGAGGTGCAGAGACATAGGCAGAGGGAGAAGCAGGCTCCATGCACCGGGAGCCCGATGTGGGATTCGATCCTGGGTCTCCAGGATCGCGCCTTGGGCCAAAGGCAGGCGCCAAACCGCTGCGCCACCCAGGGATCCCTAGAGTTTTTTTTTTTTTTTAACAATAAAGTTTTGATACAAATTTCCTCCTCTGAAAATTGTTTTGTTTAACTATGACTTTTTAGTATTTGAATTTTGGCATCTTTTGGAAAGAAAATATAATCAGATTTATATTTTTAAGTGGATTAGGTTATTCTGGTGTCATTTAGGTCTAGAATTACTTATGAGTTTTTTATAATAAGTAAAACAATTTGTAGGTTGATACCTATTCAATTAGTCATTGCCCAATTAGAATTAATGCATTCATCTATTAAAGTAACCAACAGATTAATTGAGATAAATTAGACCATAAGCTAAACTATTTATGAAAGACAGCAACTAATAACTTATAATTCAGTTGGAAACAAAGGATGGATCTTTTGTTTCCAAGGGAAATATTTTTAAAATTATCATTAAGTTCAGACAGACATAAAATTAATTTAAATAATACAGGTCACATACCTAGCTTTTTTAAAAAAAATTGTACAAATTAACTAATAAAGTTTCTAATCATAATTTCTCCTAAGACCATCAACAACCTAATAGTTAAATATAAAGGAATAAAAATGCTCCCTTTGGAGAGGAAAACATTAAAAAGAGCAATGCCTAACAATTGTAATGTCTCAGAGACTACTATGTAGCTTCCTTTGAGGTACATGTGAAAATCATATAAAGCAGGCCATATCTGTGCACAATCTGTCAAGAAATTGCCAGCCGGGATATGTGAATGGATGTGTTCTGTTATTCCTCAGGATTGTAAACTCACCTTTCAAACTAAGCCAGGCACCTGTCTATGTTCTCTAAAATTATCATTGAGAGCTACACTCTAGTTACCTTCTGACTGAATTTTAAGCACTAATAAATTAAATATAAATCACTTTTCTATGAAATTAAAAAAAAATACACAAGGATACACTCATCACCAAAGTGACAATCTATAATCCCAAATGTGGCTTAAAACTAACTCTTGGGTTACTGGAGCAAGAACTATTTTATGCCTATGATTCCTAGTGGAATATTGATACAATGGTCCTGAACAAATTCCTTTTCCCCTTTGACAATGAAGAAACAAGGGTACAGAAGTCCTGAGCTGGTACCACATGAGGCTCCCAGGTGTGGATCCTCTCAGTGGAAAAGAACTGAAGGAGGATTACAATATCACTCCAATGAGGCACCAATCTGTTAGGAGGGGGGTTTAATTTACAAAGTTTTGAAGACTGGATATTTTCTCTTGTTCTCCTTAACAGGAATGTTAAGCTAATGGAAATGGTTTTTAATTTTACCCTGGCCAAAGACCCAAGACCTGATATGGCATGATCTCACTAATGCTATGACCTGGAAAGGCTTGGTCTCCCCTTTTAACGAGTTTTTAATCATCCCATTTCCTTTATTCTGAATGTAGAATGACATCTTGCTCTGGAAAACAGCAACTCTGACATTTGGGGCACAATTGACATTACCTTGAATGATTAAGTGTGTGTGTGTGTGTGTGTGTGTGTGTGTGTGTGTGTGTGTGAGAGAGAGAGAGAGAGAGAGAGAGAGAGAGAGAGAGAGAGAGATGGGTTTATTGACATGAATTACATTAGTATATTAATCATATCTTATTATTTGGTATTAGGACAAGTCAATGTAAATGTCAAGGGCTCTCAAATTCCATCCTAACATACTAAAGATGGAGTGTATACATGTGGAGAGGATGATATAAATAGGAGTATTTGGCTTTAAAATATAATGTTAGGAAGCTCAACAAAACATTTTGAGTTTACCTATTTTTTTAAATACAAATCAAGATTCTGCCTAAAGCCTTTCTAGTCACATTATAGTCTATGGGTCAGCAGCAACATTAGCATCTCTAGAAGGCTCAGTAGAAAGGGATAATTTCAGGAACTAGAACTTTCAGTTTATTTTTTTTTTTTAGAACTTTCAGTTTAATTAATTTTTTTAATCTATTTAAGATAGTCATACAGAGAGAGAGAGAGAGGCAGAGACACAGGCAGAGGGAGAAGCAGGCTCCATGCACCGGGAGCCCACGCGGGACTCGATCCCGGGTCTCCAGGATCGCGCCCTGGGCCAAAGGCAGGCGCCAAAACACTGCACCACCCAGGGATCCCGAACTTTCAGTTTAATAAGCTACTCAGGCAAATCATAAACATTAATATTAGAAATACATTACATAAGAAAAGTGTATTACCCAAACCATATTCAATGGTAAAATTTTTGTCTAAGTAACAGCCCGTACTGAGATTGTGTCAACTGTTGACTTCATCATTAGCAGTGATGGTTTTGGTTTAATCAGAAACAGTATGGTCCTCAATCCTCACCATTGTGCTAAGTAAATGCTATGGACAGAAACAAAGACTGACATTGACCATTACTACCATAACACTGCAGTTGCATGAAATTCATTACTATTTTTAGTTACACAGTATTTACTGGGTGTTTATCAGTTCCAAAAAAGTCCAACATCATCCTTTTATCCCTTCTACCTTGGCTTTCAGGAAGATAAGACTGAGAGTGCAATCGACTTGGGACTTGCACAAGTCCATAATCCACAATACAGTCTTTCTTGTGTCATAAAAAAATAATGATTGGTATGATTGATGTATGTTTGACTAATTGGCAACATTTGATTTTATATGTGTAAGTGCATATGTGTATGTGTGATTCCTAAAGGAATCACTGGACATGCTGGTAAGCAGAGGTACTCCTAACCTTATCAGTCACATTATTAGGATTATGATTATATAATTAATCAATTAAATAACGGCTACCCTTTATTTGTTCCTTATCTTAGGGCTTTAATGCTAATTGCTTTATATGCATTTACTCATTTAATCTTATAAACAACACTTGGGTAAGGTATTATAATGATAACTTTTACCCAGGTGAATGTAAAGGAGTTAATTAAATATATCTCTGAAGTTATACAGCTAAAAGAATGGTTGATGAAGGGCTTGAATTCAAAATTTATTCAAGGGGACATGATCTCAAATACTAAATCATAGTACAGATCTTAACATAGTCTCCATAGCTGTGTTCCCAGGAAGCAGATTCTAGACTAAGATTTGTTTACAAGAAGTTTGTTGTTGAATGAATATAGAAAAAAAACACCAGTGAAGGGGTAAGGGACGCAGGATGGTACAGAAGGAGGTGAACTGAGTACATTGACAACACAGGTCTGCTTAGTGAGCTCTGAACATGGAGTAGCTTTTCATAAGTGTCCTTGTTTGAGACAAATAGGTCAGACCTTTATGCCTCCATGCCATCTAGACTTTGGATTGCATCTAGTTCTAGATAGAGCTTGTACAATTGGAGGAAGTAGCTCTTTATTTAGGGAAAATTCATAGGAAAGGACTTAGCTATGACTCATGAGCAATCCTCTTGCCCTACAGCTCTGACAATATGAGTCTTGATTCTGGAGGGAGGATTTGGCTTCTTTACCCAGTATCTACCTATTGGCCATTTGTTTATCTTCTTTGGGAAAATGTCTGTTTTGATTCTTTGCCCATTTTTTAGTTGCGTTATTTGTTTTTTTGTTACGAAGTTGCATGAGTTCTTTATGTATTTTGGATATTAAGCCCTAATCATATATAGTTTGTAAATATTTTCTACCATTTTGTAGGTTACCTTTTCAACTTCTTGAGTGTTTCCTTAGCTGTGCAGAGGCTCTTTAGTTGAAGGCAGGCCCACTTATTTACTCACTCTTATTTTCAAGGGAAAAACAAAACAAAACAAACTATATCGACTTAGTCTGAGAAATGGATCCATCCACCTTAGTTCAGTCGTCTGTGCCTTATTCAGTTACATATACAAGAGGGAGATTCACATGGTATAAATAGGGTCTTCAGGGTTGAGAGCAAGGGCAGATTATTTTCAAGGGAGTTTTAGAAGAGGGCGGATTAATATCTCTTGTAGATCAATCTTAGATCTTAGTCTAGATACTTGGAAGTCTCTGTTTTAGCTTTAATAGCCTTTTCTACTATGATTAAGAATTAAAATGCATTTTTGATTCCCTGTGAACTTTGGCCAGACTGTAACTGCTGCATGAGACAATGGTTGGTACGTTTTCTTCTCAGGTAACTGTTTCTGCGTGGAAATTTTAAAGAGTTAAAACTTGAAAATTTGATGGGTCAAATAACTGGGGCTAGAGGGCAACAAGCTCAACAGAAAAAAGTTAGCTCCAGTATTGTGTTTAAATTTAAACATGCTTATGGATAGATCACAAATCTGTATGCTGTAGATGCAAGAATGTAAAATTTGCTTGCAGAATTTAAAGACTTGCTATCTAATGATAATATTCTAAATTGCAGTCAGCCATGTTCCAAGAAAAACGATTCATGGTTTAACACTATTTTACATTAAATGATTGCAGAGGTATCATTTAAAAGTTTGCAATAACTATATGTTAGCAAATCGAACTCTGCTAAAAAAATAGTAACGGGAAGAAAAGTTTGCAATAATCCAAATTTTTAATAGCTTTTACTTTGTTAATATTTCCCTCCTATTCTGCAAGGCATGGAGTTTTGTTGATGGAAGACAATTTTAAAATCTTTAAAAATATTTTAAGTGAGAAAAAATAAGAATTGATGTATGAGAACAAGCAAAGTAGTTATAAATATACAAATAACTCAAAGTAAAACTATTTATATGCTAATACATGTTAAAAACACTTTGAAAGCATCATTGATACTTAAATTATCTAAGCAGATAATTAGCTTCATAGACAATCCTCTACACTGTTATTATCCTATTTGCTGACATTCTAAGCAAAAGGGATTATTAGTTTATTTAGAGACTCTCATATTGACCTGTCTTCACAAAATGATACAAATAACACACAAAGAAGAAAGCAAGTCTTGCTATCAGGCAGCCAATGTTTAATATAATTTTACAGTCAGCAGTCCAAGTATTTTGACTATGTACATTTTGCTGCTTCTTTACTTGCTGCACTCTACTTCAGTCATAAAATAAAAGATAATGTATTCTGTCAACAGAATGAAATAATGCTACTAGGTAATAGAGTCTGAAATGTTTACAAACCTATAAATGAAGACTGCACCATTAATATGAATGAATATAATCAAATGCTTTCATGATAATTGCTATGTACAGACCGAAGCATAACCTGGCTATTTTTAGTATAATAGTTGTAGGCTTTATAATCAAGGAAAAACTATTAGTGCTCACAAACATTAATTTTCACATTACAAAGGATGTTCCTTTAAAATCTTTCCATGCTAAAGTCAAGACAATTATCATAGGTTCCTATGTTTCCTTATGAACTCAGATACACTTTGTATCATATGTAACTTAACCATTTTGAAAACTAGACTAGCCAAATTAGAAAAACTATCCAATCAGGATGTCAAGTCAGGTGGGATTCTTTCTGTTGGATCCTGGCCATATGCTATGATTCCAGACAAATCCCACAATATTACATGCAAGGTATAAAAAAGAGGCTCTGTTGAGTAAAAGGAATCTTACAAGGCCAGCATAAGGGGGATGAGAAGTTTCAGCTCTCTTGTGATGGGTGGTTTCAGGTACCACTGAGACTAGCTTTCAAGAAAGAAGTTGTAGGGAGAGGTATCAGATTCAACTCTCAGCTGCCACAGGGATTACATAAATTGTGGAAAGTCCTCTCACACAATGTCAGACCCCTGCTGGAACTGCTGACATCCTATGATTAGTAAAGGCAGGATTGGGGGTGCCAGATGTTCACAGATTATCTGAAGAGGACTTGGCAGCTGTGGAGTAGTACTGCCCCTATCTATGTAGACAGCTGAGCTCAGGTGCTGCTCCAACATCTAAAAACAGATGTACACCTGGCTCCAAAAGCCAACTGCTTTGTCAAACAGTGAACATTCAGTATCATTATCTGATGGAGCTCAATGCGATACATATGTAAATTTTTCAATTGAACCAATATGTTTATTTATTGAAAGAATTAGAAAAAATAATCAAGTCAGACATAAATGAAGACATAAAGAGTTTCAAGTTCACAGATTTAAGCATACATAGATAGACAGGCAGATAGATAAAACATTTACTCTTCATTGAAAACCTAAGAATGAAAAGGAAATGGCAATAAAAGTATAAGAAATTCATGAAGATTGTTTGATAGCGATAGTAATTTTGCATATAAATAGGCATAATTACGAATTTAGGTACTAACATTAAACATTAAGAATGACATAGGATTTTCTAGAATATCTATGAACTTAATGTATTTTTCTGAAAATAAAACACATATATTGAGACTGGTAACATACTTAATCTTCTCTAATATGTGACCTACTATTCAATGAAGGATTCTGTATCATTTATTCCTTCATTGAAGATATGACCTGAATACTAGATAGCATCTTTACAAAACCATGGCCAAGTGCAATTCATAAAAATAAATATGGATCATTTCTTTATGTGAATTTATCTGATTTAATTCTGGATTGCATGGTACACAATGACTTATATCAGTTCTAAGCTCTGTTTTTTAAGGGTCTGGTTCTCCAAACATTCTGTTTGGTCTTTAGAGTGGGTAAATGACATTTTTAAATATTATAACGTAAGTGGGGATAGGGGAGTAACAGCATTATATCAAAATAAGTGACCTGAGCCTGGGGCAATGGTCTTTATATAAAGCTCTCACAAGCATTTTGTGACCTTAAACAGTAAGAATTTATGAGCTCTTAGACTCTGCTTGGCTACTCTTTAAGACACTTCCATTCATGTCTGATTAAACAAATAGTAAACTCAACATCAAAGGAAAGAAATCCAGCTTTACATTGTGAAGTACACATTTGCCTTTTTTTGCACTAAAAATGCATAGAGAAGAGAATCATTATATATAGCATTGTTTTCAAAATGGAAAAATTGTTTCTATTGGGACATCCTTTAGGCTTGTTCAAAAAGAAAATGTTCTTGTCTCTCTCTCTCTTTTAAGTATAAACAAGGGAAATGATTTCTGACTGTCTTGTTACTATAGGAAACTATATTTTCAGCAGGAGAGAAATAAGATTGCTTTCATTATTTTAATTGTATGACAGTTTTCCCAATGCAGAAAAGAATTGACTTTGGAGGCTTAAAAAAGCACTCATATGTAATGAAAACTCCTTGTCACATTGCAAAAGCGTATGATATTGTCCTACCTTTCAAAAAGATGTGAAACTTTCTGCAGCTGTTTCACATAAAGTATTGTGACACTGGGTAATTTAAGTTTTGAAATATTTCATCCATAAAAAAAAAAGTTTTTTGAGACAAAGTTACAGATAACCCAACTGCATTCATTCATATTTACTGTTTGCTTTTGTTGAATGCATAAATGATCTGCCCAACTGTATAATGAAGTTTATTCCAAGTTTTCCCTAAACTCTCCATCCTCCTTTGGAATGGGGTGGATGGGTTATATAAAATCCGCAATTTATGTGCAATGAGGTAAAATGTTAGCAACAGAAGTGTTTTGATTTAACTACAAGGAAAATATTTAGTTGGGGGCAGGTATCTCTTCTGTATTTGTAACCTCACTTTTCTTTTTTAGGTGTTGTTTTTATTAGCACACAGTAGCAATGAAAGAGTAAATTGTAAACATTCATCATCTAAGCATTGCATTTATTGATTTTCTCATATGCAGCACTTTGCGTACTTGGTGATATATGAAAGAACCCAAGAGAAACGAAAGGTTGTAACTGTTCACTGATGATGAATCTCCCATGAGAGTTTAAAAATGAGTTTAAAAAAATTCTGTAACAGTAGGCTAACAGGAAAATATTCATTTAACGTGCCTTAGATGCATCATCTATGGCTTACAGGGACAAAGAATTTTGTGCATGCTAACATGTGTATGCCTTTACTTACTGAAAAGCCCTCCTCACCTATCCCACCTTTATCTACAACCTGCCATTGTCAAATCAAGGTAAAAACCACTGGCTTTGGAAAGTGACAGTGATTTCCAGATGTTGATTTTCCAGAGCATCAGCAGATATTGAGAGTAGCTGTATACATTTTGTTACATTGACAGTTGAAGCAATGATATAAAAATGTAAATGTGTTAATGACCACGTTTGGCTTACACATGGTTTAAATGAGTAGATACTGTGATTCTATGAAAATAGATTCCCATTTAGATTTGAAAAGTTGTTTAATTTCTGTGCATAATGAGTGCAGAGTAGAATTAATACACGTAGGTATTGATTAGTGATTGATAGAGATTAGGACTGAAATACTACATGAAAGTTAAGTTTCACACCTTGTCTTATGAACTACCTGTGCACAATATGATTATTATCTGTTTTTTGTAAAGATATTCTCAGTTTTTGTAGTTTTTTGAACAGGAAGAGAGAAAAGGTGATATTGTTTCCATTTATGCGAAAAAAGACACATTTTTAAAAACTAACATTATGTCTCATAAAACTTCTTCCATTATTTACACATAGTTCTTATAAGCCTCAAATGTGGTACTACCTTAATAAATAAGCATTTACTAAAGTACTCCTTTTTTTCCCTTAAATAGACAGACACAAAAAAATGTATAGCAAACAGGCCAGACCTAAATTCATTCTGAGTATGGTTTTATATAACTTGTTAAAGTCTAACATACCATGATGGGAAAACTCTATTTAATGTTCTCAAATGATGCAACTGGACTTTTTAGAGAGTTCATTTTTCAAATGCTTTTTGGAATCTAGATAAATGAGACAAATAGTGGCAATGTGTATATCCTAAGGTTCATAAACTCAGACTGACAACAGGAAACTAATGGTGGTCAACATAGGAAGCAGAAGCTGAGAATCAAAGGCCCCTGGGTTGTAAGTTCTTGTCCATGATCTCTTTGACCTTGGGAAATGCACTGCTTTCATTTTGCCTCTATAATTTGTAAAAAAGTAAAATATTTTTCTATTTCACATAGGTTCTAGATATTCGTGGAGGCCCTTCCAAGGCAGAAGTACTGCCTAAAGGGATGAAATAGTGCTATTAGTAAAAAACATAAATGTGGTAAGCACAATTAACGGAAAGATAAGAGTGTAGTGCATTACTGGCATGAAGTATGAAACTAAGCTGATTTAAGTTCTGTCCATCTTTTCTACTGGATGCTACAACATGAATAAAATGTCAAGGCACTAATTTATATTGTATACATTCTCTGAAAAGGTCAATGTCCAATGCTATGCCACTTATTCGGTGGCCTGTTTTCCAGAAACTTTCTCCAGAACAGAGTCAAACATGAGAAAAGAGGCAAAACACCTCCGACAGCTATTGTCAAGGCCACTTAAAGAACTCTGCTATTGTTTTCGTCTTCACTCACAATCTTATTGACTATAGATAATTTAACATATTATTGTTTGCAGTCTGGGCTATTTTTCTCACAATCCACAGCAAGTAAGAAATAGTTGAGCTCAAAGGGTTTGAGAATGATGACACATGGAAAGTTCAGCTCAGGGAAAGCAGAAATGTCAAATTGACAGTCAGGTATCAAAGAATAAGATAGAAAAGTCATAAAAAAAATCAAAGCAGTATGATGAGTTTTACAATTGTTGACCCTGGATCTCCAACAACAACAAGAAAAAAAATGTAACTATCCTGGATGTCCTCTGATTGCATAAAATTTATAATCCATTTTTAAAAGATGTCATAAAACTGTGGGGGAATTAAACCAGAAGAGAATGTGAGAGATTATCTGAGATTATAATTTCTCATTTTACAGATGAAAAACTGAAGCAATATGAGTTTCATCCACTACCTAAAGTTATAAATAAAGATTTAAAATTAATAAAATTTTAGTTGCCGGGATAAACTAGTTATTTTTAAAGTTCTCTCTGTGAGGTAGTTTATTCAGTAGCAACGTAGTGTGAGAATGTGTGTGTATGAAGCTATATAGCTATCTGTATATATTCACATTTATTTTTATGCCAACATATGCATTTTTCCAGCAACTATATATGAGAAACATATGTCTTAGTTGTCAAGTATAACATTTCTCCAATATTTTTACAATATTTTTTAAACTTACATTTGAGGTTGAACGTATTTATGCTATTAGGATTCACCCTAAATTTACAAGTCTGTATCTAGAAAATAAACCAAGTCCAGAATTACATACTTAGTTTTGGGTTGAGAATAAGGGAGTGTCACCTGTTGGGTCCTATTATCTTGTAGATACACATGGTAACAGATGGATTTCACTTAGGTAAATCTATGAGGGACATGCCAAATGTCAAGCCAAAAAAAAGGAAGAGAAAGTAAAGAAATATTGGAAACTTTCAGGCCATGCCTTAGCCCTTTATCATACTATGTTCATATTTTCCAAATAGGGTGCATGAGCCACTTGCCTAAGAATCTCTGTAATATATGTTAAAAAAGTAGCTCTGATATCTGTATGGGGAGAGAAAGAAAGAATGAGGCATAAGTAGCCAGCATCTCAGATTGTAGTGTCGGTCTGAAGCATTGGGACCAGGCCAAAAATGTAGAGATCCAGAGAAGTGTTTACGGAGAAATAATTAGACTTTGGAAGACTTTTATTTTATTTATTTTATTTTATTTTATTTATTTTATTTTATTTTATTTTATTTTATTTTTATTATTTTTGTTGTTTTGTTTTTTGTTTTTTGTTTTGGAAGACTTTTAAAAGGAAGTAATATCTAGACAGGAACCTGAAGAATGAATAGACATTTTCTAGGAAAAGAGATAGAAATGTCTTAAGAAAATAGAGCTTCAATAACAATAATTGGAATTAGTCCATGTGCATAGACATGGAGGCGAGATAGAAAACACAGCATATTTGAGACACTGAGAAGCATTCAATCCTTGACCGTGTAAGTAATGGTGGATGCCAGAGAATTAGGTCAGCTTCTATCAGAAAGGTATTATCAGCCTGGGCAAGGAGTCAAGGTTTGAGAAAGAAATCTTTTGAAATGACAGAGATTAAGCATGTTTAAATACTGACAGAGAAAAGTTGAAGAATAAAGAGAAAAGGTCATTGACAAGAGACTATCTCTTGTAGAGATGGCATTGGCACTTACCTTTTGTTCCCTTATAACTACTGGAAAGGTTTTCCTCATTTTTCTCCTTTCCTCAGAGTTATCTCTATTCCCTGAATTGTTTTCCATTCATGAGTTTTACTCCTCACCCCATTGAAATTTGCTGTGAATTCAGTGCACCCCACCGAGCTTGCTCTAGCCAAAGTAATCAGTGATCCCCTTTGAATAAATCAATAGTCTACAGTACTTACTATATTTTCAGTGACCTTTGATGATTATGTTGAACATTGACTGCCTTCTCCAAAGAATCTTTTCATATGCTTTCACATCTGCACAAGAATGTTTATGGCAATATTTTCACAATAGCCTCAAATGGAATCAATTCAAGTATTTATCAAAATTATAAAGGATACGAGTGCCTGGATGGCACAGTTGGTTAAACGTCTGACTCTTGGTTTAGGTCACTCAGGTCATGATCTTAGGGTTGTGGGATTGAGCCCCACATTGGACTCCATGCTCAGTGCTAGTCTGCTATAGGATTCCCTCTGTCTCTCCCTTCCCCTCTACCCCTCTGCCCCCCATATGCATGCATGCTCTCTCTCTTTCTCTATAAATAGATCAACAAATCTTTTTAAAAAATATAAAGGATAAATTGTGGTGGTTTTTGTTTACTTTTATTTTTTGTGGTAGTTTTAGTCAACGGATTATATACAGTAATGAAAGGAAGAACTGTAGCTATCTATAGGCACAGACATGACAAGTCTCACAAACATTAATGTTAATTGAAAAAAGCCACAAACAAAATATATTTCCAGTCATTTAAAACTCAAAGTGCAGACCAAATTATAAGATGCTTAGGAACTCAAGAGAATCATTATTTTGTGAGTGTGAGAAGGCTTGAAGTTGGTAAACGGGCCTGTGGGTCTTTTTCAGGGGTATCAGAAATGTTTTATTTTTTGACCTAGGTTTTTGTTACATGAGTTCACTTTAAAATACTATATCAAGTGGAACATTGATATATCACTGTCTATGTGTTTTATCATTTGTCTATGTATGTTATATCTTACACTTTAAAAAAATTTGAAGCTTTAAGTCAAGAATGCTAAATAAATCCACCCTTTCCCCTTAGCTTTTCTGACATTATGCCCTTGCATTTGTCTTATTTTTCTGACTGCATTTTCTCAGCATCCCTCTGTAGGGTGTACTGTTCCTCAAGTTTTGATATTAATCAAGACTTTCACTTATTCCTGTTTTCAGAATTCCGCTTGGTAACCATTGCTTTTACAAGCCTCTGGTTATTATCCACAAGCCATATATATATATTTCAAGTTAAGACTACATTCTGAAGCTCCAGGCCCACATGCACAACTCCATAATTAATATCTCTTCTGGAGTGCCTCACGCCATCTCGAATTCAATATGCCCTAATCTAAATATCGTCCTACCAGAACATCTCCTTCTTCTAGCTTTCCCCTTTCAGTGAATAACTATTTATACCCCATTACCCAAGCTGTGGACTGGGGAATTATGCTAAATTTGTCCAGTCCATGTATTCCCATCCTATAAAATGCCAAACCCTGTGGAATCTACTTCCTAAATAAGCTCTAATTTGCCTGTGTCACTCCAATTTTCTTGCCAGCACACTGTCCAGGCAACAATTAATTGCTTGCATTTCTGTGCCAGCATTCTTAGTACATTCCTGATTTAAGCATTGCCCACCCATCAATCTAACCCACAAAAAAAAGAAAAAAAAACAGCCAAATAAACATTTTTAAATGTAATCATGAATTCTGATCTTGTCACTCCCCTAATAAATCTAGCATGTTTCTTCAAGTTTGTTTAAATATTTTTTTTCCATTTGCTGGATAAATTTCATTAAGATAGATAGATTTGCACCCACTTCTCAAAGGACACCATAAATACATACATTAAATAAAGGACTGAAGTTATGCCAAACTTAAAATGATCAAAGAAAAAATAAAATAATATTTCATAACTACCAGAGTATGCGTGACCCATAGTGGATCATTAATTTCCAGAGCTTGTCCTTTATATATACCTTATTCTAATAGAAGGAATACCACCTATGATCTCCACATATTTTCTTCCATATGTTCTTGCCAATTCCAAACATAACAGCTTGAAAAGTGTTGGGAGCTAAAAAAAGAAATAGACTCTTCCCTTAGCTTCTATATCATGATAGTCTAGCATTTATTTGTTTGTCTAAACCTTCTCATCAGGCTTGAGTTGGAAAACAACTTATATTAGGGAAATACATAAACCCAAGACTGTGAGTGCACAGAACGTGTTTGTCTGTTTCCTGCTCTAGCCCTAACCCCTGAAACCCTGCCTAACATGGCAACTTTTCCCTGTTAAGGGTCTCCAGTGAATGAGTGGTACTGGAATTTGTTCTGTCAGATTCTCTTTTGAGAATCTTTGCCAAAATTTGTGGAAAAAAACCATCAGTCAACAGTAGGCATTTAAGATGAAAGGTCATTATGTAGAAGGATAAAGAGAAGGTGATGATCTAATTGAAGCATTGTGGAGCGGATGCTAAGAAAAAAAAACCAAACAAAGGACGCCAGATTCATGGGAAATAAATGTGGAATATAACTGAACCCTATTAATTGACTGGTGATAGAGAAAGACCCAGGACATCTTCCAACTCGGTACTCTCTCTTCGTGTTCTTCCCTAATTGAACCACATTTGTAGAATCCCATGAGCGACGGTCTTGCCTTTACCTGTGGCATCTCTCCAATACATGATGACTTACTTAGTGACCAAAATATCCAATTAACACTTAGGTCAAGTCATGTAGACTGGCAGAAAAGAAGAATAGGTAAGTGTTTGTCTGAAGTAGAGTGGAGGAGATGACATTGCTGGAAACACTCTCGTCTTCTGCTTAGGAATGAAAATTGGTAAGTGGTCTGAAAAAGGCATGCTAGTTGAGGCAGCATAGAGAGGATAAAACAATGAGTGAAATGGATAAATAATTGGATCAGGAACAAGATCTTCTGGTTTCCTTCTCAATTCTAATACTTCCTAGCAGAGAGGCCCTGGGGAATTCACTTAATTTTCTTGAGTTTGGTTTTCACATGTGTAAAATAAAGATAAAAACTACCTTGCCTACTTCTTTGAGGCTTTGGGAAGATCAAGCTGGATAATATCCATGAAATAGCTTTATGAAATTTATAGCTCCCTTTAAATCATCTTTTTTGTTATAATCATTATCATAAAGCACTCTACCATGTACAGTGGGACTTCTTTACTGAAACTGTGTCTTTTGTCTTTTAAGAGAGATTCTAAGGTGAGTCCCACCTTTGTATTCAGTGGTAACTGAAGAGCTCATCCCTGGAGTCTGCAAAGTCAAAGCAGAGCACAAGAAACTGCACATACAGGTCTGAAACCCGACTATAGATCAGGGAACTACAGAGTACAGTTCAAGATAAAGCTGTCTCTTGATCACTTTCTCTGGGGAGAAAAAAGAAAAAAGAAAAGAAAAAGGAACAAGAAGAAAAGGCAAAAAGACACTGCAGCCCAGAATGGAAGTCTTGATATAATAATGTCTGAGCCTGGCATCTTGAGAAGAGTTTAATCACTGCTTAGTTAAGGAAGAGGCACAAGGAGGGCTGTCTGTCCCCTCATTCTCTGAAGCGGACAGGTCAAAAATCTACCTCTGCTTTTTGTGGCAATTAATTCCACTGCATTCTCTCTGTAAGAGACCCTGAGGATGGCAAAGCTTTATATATATGGAATCTTTTTCACAGCTACACATCCAGATTCCAAGGAGAGTGTGCATCTGTGTGTCCATCGCAGTGGATAGTGACAGTACGGCCAGAGAATGCTTATAAAATAAAAGAAGAGAAAGTAATCTTAGCGTCTAAGTCCCTAATTACAGATGCGAAGTGTTTTGATTCTTGATTGACATTTTGAAAATATTCCTATAATATCATCAGTGAAACCTAAATTTAAACAGTGTGGTTCGTCTGAAATTTGGGTTCCCTATTGAATTAAACTCTGAAATGAGTCCAGTTGCTCCAGTGTTTCTTCTTTCAGAGAATAGACGGTTGAGAACGGGGGTTTAATTTGGGAAAAATAAGAACCTCTTGACCTGCCTCACACATGACAAATTAAAGCCAGCCTGGTTTTATTTCTTTTGTTCACTTTTAGTTGATTCTAAGCAAAAGCAAGGGGAAAAAAAGGAATTGTTTGATTTTGGATGGTTTTACACTTTCCCAATTCTCAATGATTTACCACATCTTTAAGCCCTTACTTACCCTGTGTCACTAAACATTTCAGAGTTTTGCTGTATCTAGCAAAGTCACAAGAAAAGGCAATTGCGACAGAACACAGTGTCTAAAGTCACATATTCCAATATCACAAAGATAATTTATTTATGTCCTTTTAATTTGCAGATCACAGATACGAGGTCGAGAAAAATTAAATGGCTCACAAGGTCACAAAACTGATTAATGTTGAAACAGGTTGAGCACCCACATTTTCTGAGTCCTGCATCAGTGAAGTTCCCTGTCTGTTTTGTCTCTCTCCCTCTTTTCCCCAGATGTAGTTCTGTGCTAATGCTTGCAAATAAGAACTCAGTGCTCTGTAAACATGTCATGTTCTTTAGGTGGCAAGAATAAAACTATTGTGGTAATACGTTTTTGTATTTTGCCTA
The DNA here is from genome assembly GCF_905146905.1 of Nyctereutes procyonoides. NCBI lineage: Eukaryota > Metazoa > Chordata > Mammalia > Carnivora > Canidae > Nyctereutes > Nyctereutes procyonoides. The sequence goes on from NW_026575136.1 coordinate 27,743,605, forward strand.
TATTGATAGGTCCAGAACAGGGAGTAAAAAACTCATTTGATGCCTTTCAAAAATACCTGCTGTAAATAAGCATCCTCTTCTGAGTTGCAGAGACAGGACTGAAACTCTGTGAACTAACATGCCAGCAACAGTGACTGTACTCTGTGCCATTTTTCTATATATTCAGTAATGATATCACTTTATAAATAAGCTGATACAAACTTTTGAAAAGGAAAATAAATGTAAGACGAAGTTATGAAAAACAAGTAATGCTTGAATGTGCAATATAGTATTAGGACAAAAACATCGATCCTAAGATGAACAACTACTGCATATATGCCCATCATTAAAATTAATTTTAAAGAAGTTCAACGTGTACATAAATCTTTTTCACAGACAGATACAAAGAACCCAGCACAATTACAATTATCTGTGTGTATTGTTATAATTAAGGAGGTTGTTTGTTTGGGTTCATATTTTTTGAGGGGTGAACATTCTCGAAAGACTAAACAGAAATAAAAAAAAGTGGATAAAAAACAAGTGTCTATGTAATTACAAATATTTGGCATTCATTAAGCTGTCTAATCTCCTGATGGAAAAGTGAAGAAGGGAAATATGGGGTTTGCTTAAGTTTTATTTTGTTTTAAGTCTATCTTGCATCCCTAAGATGCCTGGATATATAGGTACAGTAGGCTGAAATATGTCTGCCCCCCAATCCTCTACCTCCTACAAAAAAAGAAAGAAAGAAACGGATATCCACATCCCAAGCCCCAGAATCTATGAATGTTATCTTATTTGGAAAAAGGAATTGTGGAGATGGGATTAAATTAAGGATGTTGAGATGGAGAGATCATTCTGGATTATGCATGTGGTTCAGTATATAATCATAAGACTCCTTGTACAAGGCAGGCAGAGGGAAATTTGACCATAGAACAGCAGAATATATAACCACAGCGGCAGATATTGCAGTGACATGGCCAAGAGCCAACCAATATGGCAGCCACGAAAAACTGGGACAGGCAAAGAATGGATATTCCCCTAGAGCCTCCAGACTGAACCATCCCTGCCACCTCCTTGATTTTAGCCCTCAAAGATTCATTTCAGCATTCTGGCCACTAAGACTGCATGAGAATGAATGTCTATTGTTTTAAACCACTGAGTTTGTGATGATTTTTTACAACAAAAACCAATATATTAGCAATAAATAAATGTATTAAGAGAAAGAATGGTGTCGTCTAATCGGAAAAAAATATTATAATTAAACAATATCCTTATCCTGGACCTTTGGAAGAAAAATCTCTCTGAAAAGTTCAGTATCTTCATATGATCAACTTGTTTTCCTGTTGCTAAATTCATCAGAAAAGGGAAATAAATGATATATCATCTAACTTATGCTCTGGATTAGGCATTGATGGAACTTTGGCAAATCCTCATTTTCTCGAAGATGGCTTGTCCAGAATAAATAAATTACTCAGTAGGAGCTGCTCCCAATGGAAGTTCATCCCAATGTACAGCTTTCATGGCTAAGTATTTTTTCCTCTGATATTCTCTTTATAACTTGCCATACTCATTTAAAGGAAAGCTATTATTTAAGGTTATGTACTGTACTGGTCTGTCCCTGGACATTTCCAGGAAGTGGGAATCTTGCAGGCCGCAATATCATGAACCATCCTTACCAGGCCCAGGGGAGAATATAAATGAAAGCAGGTGAGATATCACAAGCTCTTGCTCTCACATCTGCTCCCCCAACACCCATCTTCTTCTATTTACAGGATATTACCTAGTGGTAGAAGCCAAATTCTAACCAATACCAAGAACTCTCCAGGGAACAGTAACTTGAATTGGAATAAAGGTCAAGCTATTTACAAGAATGTAAATGTGAAGGTGTCTGCTCATTTTATTTTATGGACCCATTCAAAAATAGCCTTGGGAAAGAGAACAGAAGATTAAATCAAAAGTAAGTTTTAATAGGTAGAACATAGAATTTTGAAGCTGAAAAATCTGTAAGTGAATCTGAGTGTCACCATTTTCTACATTCCTCATGTACTGTGGTAGGTATGCACTAACGTGAATCCCAGTGAGTCACATTTGTAAAATACCCACCCACTCCACCCCTCACCACAGAAGGATAGGTGGAATCTGTGATTTGCTTCTGATCAGTAGGATATGGCAAAGGTGATGAGATGGGACCCATGATTTCATTACAGTGTATAAGACTCTCATCTCAGCAGACCAGATGGGTTCTCTTGCTTGAAGATACTGGGTACCATATTATAAGAAGGCCTATGGGAGGCTTATATGGCAAAGACCTGAGAGAGAGGAGTAATTCAAAAAGCTGAGGGATCCCTGGGTGGCTCAGTGGTTTAGTGCCTGCCTTCGACCGCCCAGGGCGTGATCCTGGAGACCCGGGATCGAGTCCCACGTTGGGCTCCCTGCATGGAGCCAGCTTCTCCCTCTGCCTGTGTCTCTGCCTCTTTCTCTCTCTCCCTCTCTCCCTCTCTCCCTCTCTCTGTCTCTCATGAATAAATAAATAAAATCTTAAAAAAAAAAAAAGCTGCGAGTGATCTGTGCATGCCAGCCAGTAAGAAATCAGAATCTCAGTCAGGAGCTATAAAATGATTCTGCAAGCAATCATGTGAGCTAGGAAGAGAACTGGGCCCTAGGAAGGAATGCAGCCACCTGACAGCTTTTTTTTTTTTCCACCTGACATCTTGATGGCAGCCATTTGAGATCCTAGAGGACTCAACAAACTATGTCTTAATGTTTGACCCACAGAGCTTTGAGATAATAAGTGTATTTTGTATCAAGCTGCTAGGTTTGTAGTAATTTATTAAGCAACAATTGAAAATTAATACATCTATAATATCTGTAAATTGGCTTCTTAGAATTTGTCAAACAGTGCATGTAGAATAACTTGGGCATAGCAAAACTCAGTGAATATTGGTTATCAATATTTGTGATTTTGAAAAATAAGAAATTAAAATTATGCAAGACCTGTAAACAATTTTTTTCTTATATGAAGATACTAGACTATTCTTAAGCTTTGAGCACTTTGCTAAAACACGTAATTCCCAAACCGAAATAAACAGTCTAATCAATCTAAAGATTTAGAGGACATTTTGTCACTGTTGTCAGAGTGTAAGAATTCCACTGTTTTACATTTTGATGTTTTTAGTCTTTGACGCTGACATCACATTCTTTCAGTAGAAGTCATTTCATGTAAATTATTTTAAGAGAATCACCTTAATCCCAATAGATAATTATAAGTTAATTATTTGGGATAAAGGTTAGTAGAACAAACTGGACTCTCTAGATCTTAACTTGGACTTGGACACCACTTTGCAAACACGTCACTTGTGTTGATTTTGAAGTCAAAGACCTCGGCTTACTTCTAAGTTATATTATTATGTTTTATTTGACCTTGAATTCACTTCTCCTGAGACCTCAATTGTCCTAACTTCAACTGAAAGTATCCCTCATAATTATTGCTGATGTCCTCATGGATATTCTCTTAATTGTAAACCCCTATGAAATGTTACTTATTATTTACTCTTCCACTTACTGCTTGTTTTTAAAGATAAGAATGACAAATAAGATAGACAGATAAGTCTCTCCTGTGTTCTAATTTTCTACAATCTCAATATTGTAGTAATTCTTGTTCTGTGATAGTCATTTTTAAAAGAAATCATTTTAATTTTTCATAATTATAATAATATATATTTTTTCTTCTTTGGCAGTTGCTTATGCTGCTCTCACACTCATTATCCTTCCCATTTCTTCCATTTAAGTTAGAAAATCCATCCAGGTGATCAAAGAAAATGTCAAACATGGTAAAAATTTTAAGTTAAGATCATCAGCACACTTCAAAGACTTCTGACTATGGCATTATCACAAGAAAGTAAGTGCCCAGCAAACTGTTATCAAAATCACTGATCAGGTCTGAGAAGAAAGTAATTGTGCTACATATTAAAATTTGTGATAGAGGGTCCCAGATTCTCTCTAGAACTCCTAAAAAGCAGTATTACATATAATGCAGCATTGTATGTAATCCAATGTGCATTAGATTTGGAAAGCAGGGCCTCCTGTTGGATGAGTGGCCCATTGTCAGAAAATTACTCCATTTAACTTCGAATTAAGCATCTAGGAAGACATTACAAATATTATCTCTAAAAAATTCAGTAAATACTTTTTTATCTTAAATATCATACTTCTTAACTATGGTAGGTAACAACTCTGGATGGTGGGTAATGAGCCTATTTTTTTTTAATTTTAAGATTTATTTATTTATCTGAGAGAGAGAGGAGGGGAATGGCAGAGGCAGAGGGAGAGAGAGAGTCTTAAGCAGACTGCCCTGAACGTGGAGCTCGATGTGGGGTTTGATCCCACAACGCTGAGATCATGACCTGAGAGGAAACAAAGAGACACTTAACTGATGAGCCACCAGGTGCCCCTAGGGCTTTGGATATTTTAATGACCATCTGAGAGCATCAACTCTTGCTTCATTTTCAATGTTTTTTTCTTTATTTCCCTTTCTGATTTATTATAGATATTTAGTATAAAGTAATATTTGCTCATTTAAAAATTTTATCAGAATAGAAAAGCATACAAAGAAAACCAAAATCTTTCTCTCCATTCCCAATTCTTCTTCACAAATATGACTAGCCTTAACCTAGTCTGTATTTCAGGTGATCCCCCTAGGACATTTACACTGAGGCCTGAAGCAAAGGTTAGGATGTAGCCATTGTGTAACATGGAAAAAATATTACTATTACAATGAAAGTCATATATAAAGGTCCCTGGAGAATGTGGAAATGGAGTCAAGAAAAATTAAAGACATTTAGATTTCTGGAAGATATGTGTTAAAGATGAAAGTTGTAAGAGAAGAATCTATAAAATAAGAAAGGGATTATGTGATCTCATAAACCATATTGAGAAGTGTAGACTAAACTAATGGGATAAAGGTAGTTACTTAGGTAACTTAAGTAACTTAAGGATGAGTAACTTAAGACACACAGACATATGTTATATGCTAAAACAAAGGAAAACATCAGCATTTTGCTTTTAACAGTTTGGCTACTCAGATATCTTAAGAAACAAATAGCTGGGATCATTGTTTTACAGGTAAAAGATGAGGTCATGAAAAAAAAAGGAACCTTAGAGGGAAAAAATTAACAAAGCTAAAACCAGAAAGTTATTGCAAAAACCACAGGTGACCATGTAGGCATGTCATATGACACACAGAATTTTAATTGTTATTTGAGTGATGAGAGAGAAGTCTGGTAATGTTGGAGAATCTGAACAGATATATCCTCCATGTAGAATGAGGACCATTACAAGGCCAGAAACTTAGTGTAGTATAGGTAAGAAAAACACCCATTCTCTGGCAAAGAAAGTTTCCAAGAACTATTTTGTATCTCAGACTTTGGGTCAGGTTGAAAAATGAGTCTCTACCAAGAATCTTAGTTACGGTGGGGTATAATCTGGCATAATTTAAGCAGCTAGAAACTCCTAAGAGACAAATTAAAATTATCTGTGATGAGTAGTGCCACTGTCTTTCTGACATAAATAAACACCGTCTTACTAGAGGAATATATCTTCAGCACAGGAGCAGCATAATTTTGACAGTAGATTTCTCATCATAAACTTTGGATGTCAAAAGGTTATGGGCTCATGTATTCATAGTGCTAAAAGCAAAAACAAACAAGCAAACAAAAAACATCAAACAAGAATCATGTAACTGATAACTATTTTTCAAAAGTGAGGGAAAAATCAAGACATTCCCAGAATAACAAAAACTAAGGAAGTTCATAACCACTAGACTATCTTGCAAGAAATCCATGTTCAAGGACTGGTAGACTTAATATTGATGAGATGTTAGTACTACCCAAATATAACTACAGATTCATTGGAATCCTTACAAAAATCCTAACAATGTTTTATGCAGAAATAAAAATCCATCCTAAAATCCATATAGAATCTGAGTGACCCTGAATAGCCAAAGCTAGCTCTAAAAAGAACAAAGTTGTAAGGCTCACATTTCCTAATTTCAAAACTTATTACAATTAATATTCAGTAATCAAAATGATGTGGTACTGGGACACCTGGATGGCTCAGCAGTTGAGCATCTGCCTTTGGCTCAGGGCATGATCCCAGGGTCCTGGGATCAAGTCCCACATTGGGCTTCTTGCATAAAGCCTGCTTCTCCCTCTCTCTCTCTCTCTCTCTCTCTCTCTCTCTCTCTCTCTCTCTCATCTCTCATGAATAAATAAATAAAATTTTCAAAAATAATGTGGTACTAGTAGAAAGACATACACATAGACCAATGGAAAAGAAGGAAAGCCAAGAAAGTAACCCGTGAGTATATGTTCAAATGATTTTTTGCAAGGGAACCAAAACCATGCAATGGGGAAAGAACAGTATTTTAAATAAATGGTCCTGGAAAAACTGGCTATCCACAGGCAAAAGAAGGAAGCTGGACCCTTAACTAACACCACACAAAAAAATTAACTAAACTTCTTCAAAGACCTAAAGATAAGAGCTAAACTATAAAACTAATATAAGAAAACATAAGGGAAAAGCTACATGAAATTAGATTTGGCAATGATTTCTTGGATATGACAGCAAAGTCAGAGGCAACAGAGATTAATATTCAGAATACATAGAGAACTTCTAAATTCAATGATAATTACAAAAAACTCAACTGAATTCAAAGATATGAACAAAGAACTTGACATTTCTCTAAAGAAGGTACATAAATGATCAATAAGCACATGAAAAGATGCTCAACATCAGTAATCATTAGGAATGTACAAATAAAAAATCAGTTAGGTAGTATTTCACACCAGTTGATATGGATACTATTAAAAAATAAATGAAACAGAAAATAATAGGTATTTGCAACAATGTGAAGAAAGTGGAACACCTGTGTATTGCTAGGGGAGATATAAAATGATGCGACCACTGTGAAAAACAATATTGATGTTATTAAAAAAATATGTACCCAAAATAATTGAAATCAGAATCTTGAAGAGATATTAGTATACTCATGTTTATAATGGCATGATGCACAATAGATAAAATATGGAAGTGACCCAAAGATCCACCAACATCCAAAAGCATCCAAAAGCATCCTGGCTTTAGCTTATAAGTGCTTTGCCTTAAAGTCTTTTGCAATGATTCAAGGGAAAAAATATCCCTTAAGCAACATTCACTTTGTTAAAAGCCGGGAATCCAAAGATTATTCAGATATCGTTTCTTAATTTAAATGGATAGAAAGTATGCAAGATGTGTTTTGCAGGTCTGCATAATGCTACAACAATTTTTTTTTTAAAGTGAAATCAAGGAATGAGGACATAGTGCATCTATATCCCATTCTCTTTATATCTAACATAGTCAATTGTCTTAGTCTGGACTACTATAAACAAGACTACTGTTTACACCAATATAGACTAGGTGGCTTAAACAAGAAATACCTATTTCTCATGGTTCTGGAGACTGAAAGGCCAGGTCAGGATGCCAACATGGTATGGTGGCTGGTGAGGGCCCTCTTCCTGGTTTATAGACGGCAGCCTTCTTGTTCTATCCTTAAATGTCTAAGGAAGAAGGCTAGCTCTCTGCCTCTTATTCAGATACAACTTCCATTACAGGGCTTCATCCTCATTGCCTAATTACTTCCCAAATTACCCACCTCCAAATACCATCACATTAAAGTGCCAACATATGAATTTGGAGGCAGGGGGCACAGACATTCAGTCTGCAGCCCCTAGCAAGTTCTGTGTCCTTTATAGTTTTTTCTAAATTATGCACAAAACTGAAAAATTCCTTCCTTAGATCATCACTTTCTTGTAATTCATCATAGATAGCAAGAAGATGATATTTGGAATTTGCATCATTCTGTCTGCAAATATCTTTGGCCAGTTCTCAGAGATCATGAGTTACTATTTCCATTTTCCTCATTATGTCTTGTTGAACTTCTTTCCAGCTTCAAATAACATTTTCCTCACTATTCTCATATTTCTTAAAATAATCTTGAGGCTTGTTCAGTCTCCAGAGTCTTCTCAAGGCATGTCCAGCTTTCAAAAAGAGTCTCCCAAAGTCTTCTCAGCTTCTATCTACCAGCCAAGATTCAGAAGAAAGAAGATGGGCCTTTCTCTTGACAGGAGGAATATCCAAGAACTTGTGGCCATTTTTATTTTGTCACGTATGTCAGTTGATACAAACACAAGAAGGAAAGCCTAACTGTTGAGCACATTTTGTCTTAATCACATTGTATCACGTCTCCTAACATCCCCTTGATCAAGTCCAGAGTCAGGGAAATGCACTCCTCTATCAGTAGGAAGAACTGCAAAGTTACATGTACAGGGCAAGGAGGATGCATACTTTTGGTCAGTCACTCAGTTTCCCAGAAGAGCTCCTTGTGGCAAAACATAGCCTAACTTTTCTTCTATCTTCATATTAAAACCTCTTTCAGTGTCCTTTTAGAGTATGAAAGCAGCAAGTTTAGAGGCATCCAGTACATGTATGTATGGAATTGGGAAGTGTTTGGGCCAGGTCCCAAAGAGGGAGAAGCGTCCTATTTTTCACCAAATCTGGATCCCGTTCTTGTAATTTACCACATACTTCAGCTCTGTTGGAAGAGAACACTGAGAGGTACACAGGTGCAAAGAGACGGAAAGATGTCCTGTCAGTCTGCTTTACTTCTTTAAGGTTTCCTTATGAGCTAAATAGTCATGCCATTTCAAGTAGAAAGTAATTTTAGTCCTGAAATGAGGTTTCCTTTTGCCAGAGGGAGGCAAGAATGGAAAGAACAGGATTTGTAACAATCGCTTTTTAATGATAATAGAGGTATATGTGGGTATATCAATTGGACCCAAATACAAACCACAACATTCATGGAAGAAAAACTCATGATTATGAGCATATTGTGCTACTGTCCCATTAGGAAATGGAAAATCACACTTCTAGAAGAGCTTTCAATTAACACCAGTTATGTATTATAGTATATCTGGTTTTTTAAATAGTGTCATTAATGGTTAACATGGTACAACTAGTCCTTAAGCATGTGATTAATATTCTACTAACTGCTTAATACTATTTGGCATTCATTACCAATGAATAGATATTTAAAGAATGCCAACTTATTCCTTGGCAACAGCACAGCTGAAGTTTTCTTATTTCTCTGTGAATATACTCCACTTCTATCTTCTCCTCCCAAGGAGACCTCAGCTTTATAGTGACACCCATTTAAGGAAGTACCAGTATATATTAAGCATATGTTAAGTTGTAGCTTATTTTATTAGCAGTATTATTGTTTTATAAATAAAATGTTTAGAATATAAAATGAGACATACATGATTTTTTAATCCTGAGAAATCATGAACAATGTCTGTGCTTCCTTTTCCTCTACAATTTATAAACTATACCTGCTCTAAAGACAGCAAACTAAATGCCATAATTAAAAAAAAATCAATAAAGTGCACCAGATGATGTCACCACTTCAAAGGACAATAGAAAGTTCAGCTGTTAAAGGAATACATCAGAGAAAAGTATTTACTGGAGTCCGAAATACTGTAAATATTCCTCAGGGAAGCTTACTTTCCCTGAGGAAGGATACCAGTTATTTGGCAAAGGGCAGAGGGGAACACATGTATATAGTCATAGAATTTTCATCTTCTATGAACATAGCTCACATAAGCGAGGGGTTGAAAGTCTGGGGGATGAGAACACACAATCATTTCAAGCATTTAATAGTATCTTTTCTGCCTTTCAATTTATTAATTTCATTAAAAATATTACCATTTATAAATATCTAGCATTAAGACTGCTATAGAATATGGAAACTGCCTGGGAGGGGTTAGAGATTATTAAATGATAATCCCTGTGATTTTTTAATCTTTAGAGGTACTTTCACTTAGCATCTAACCAGGCATGCTGATTTCCTGACACATTTTACTCATTTACAAACATTTGTAGCTTTATATACATGTGCATGCAAGAGTTATTCTGAGTAATTAGGATGAAATTATAAACGCCTCTTTTTTATTTCCTGGATGGATGTTAAAATCCAATAAGTGCACTTTGACCCTCATTCTCCCCCACAAAAAACCCCACACAATTCTTCTTTTTTTTTTTTTTTTCCACACAATTCTTCTAAGTCTACAATTTAAATAAATGGGTAGAGGGGAGTATTTGGAACTTGCAACAGAGTGAAACTCAAGAAAAAAACAACATCCTCATCAAAAATATTTTCTCTCAATTGTTCTACAGCCTTGTTTTCAGATGTAGTCCTGACAAGTTTATTTATAACCACACTATGGTAATGTGGAAATTCTGGGTTGTCTATCTCACAATTTTCATTAGTATTTATCATTTTTCATATTTTGATACATCACTTAGATTTTCTGTTTTTTCATCCTATTGCCTATCATAGAGTTGATATCACTGAAGACATCTGAGAAAGTCCAACAGAGATTAAAATCCATGAAGCATTGATAAATATTGGTGCATGTGTAGGGGAGGAAAAAATCTTCCTCAACCATCTTTGGATCTATGGATGGATCCGAAAATTAAACTGACAAGGATGAACAGGAGAAAAGCATATATATTTAATTTATTTAAGTTTTATATGGCACAGAAGCCATCATAAGGAAATGAAGACTAGAAGAAATGGTTGAGCCTTAGTACTTTTATGCTAGGTGTAATGAAGAGTAGACACCTGGGGAGAGATGTGGTAGGTCAGAGGGTATGAGGGCAGGGTAGAAAATTTGGAGAAACAGTAAAGCGTGTTTGTTCAGATTTATCCCAGTGTTCCTTTGTCTTCAGGGAAAATGGTACTCCTTTCCTCAGGGTATAGGGAGGCACACCCCACACGAAGTATTTCTGACCCAATTTAAGAGAAAAAGGTGAGAGGAGGGTCAGAGTGACCTTCTTACTTCTGATATTTTATTAAACTTCTTCAGCTTAAAATATTCAATATGCTAAAGTGCCATATTTTAAGGTAGTGTGTTCTAAGTCCCATCACTTACCTGTACTAAGTAAGCAAATTTTTAGCATACATAAAAAATAACAAGTGATTTGAGTTACCTGGATTTTATTCAAGGACATTTTTATGGAATAGAAAGCTTTGAGCATGGTTTTGAATACAAGTGGAAAAGAAGGAAACAGCTCTCAAGTTCAGACAGAGACATAACACATAGCAGCTCTGTCCATCCCACCACTCTCGTTACTTTATTTACCTCCAATTAAGCATACATTTTTCTTCCCCCCTTCTTCTCAGTGCATACACACTCATAAATAATTTGTTCTGCTTTATTGTGATATTTTTGACCTCAGAACAAAGAGTAAATAATTTATCTTCCACACCTTTTCTTTGGACTATAACTCAAATAATTTTATACTTTGAAATTAGTTAAAATTAGTCAAATACTGGGGTGCCTACATAGCTCAGTCAGTTAAGTGTCTGCCTTCAGCTCACGTCATGATCCCAGGGTCCTGGGATTGAGCCCGGTGTTGGGCTCCCAGCTCAGTGGGCAGTCTGCTTCTCTCTCTCTCTTTTTTTCCCTCTGCCCCTCCCCACCACACATTCTCTCTCTTGCAAATAATAAATAAAATATTTTAAAAGCATAGCCAAATACTGTAAAAAAGACTTTTAACTTTGTATAAATAATTATGAGATTTTTAAAAATATAAAAGCTTCTATGGTACCACATAACACCATCCGGGATAAGGTCTGTTGTGTGTATTTACATATGTACATATGGAATGTATGTGTATGTGTATGTTTTGGATATGTATATGGGTATGTGTATGCATGAGTATAAGATATGTATACTAGGTTAGACCCTAAAAGGGTATGGGGCAATTAGCAACTCAACAGGTAAACTGGGGCAGCCCCATCAAAGATAAGTACACTAAAAAGGAGGCTACATGGAGCTTATTTTTAACATGTATTTTCTGGCATACCATTAAAGACAAAAAAAATCATACTAAGTTTTACTCATTTTCAGGAAAGTCTTAGCCCCAACAGTCCCCTTAAAAATCAACATAGATTTGTATAATTTGGGACATGATATTTGTTTTCATATTATAGAATTTATTAGATGATGTCAGCTAAATGTATTTTAGTTTGTCATTTAAATGCATGAAAAACAAATTCATGCTTTCATACCTTTGGGTAGATGTTATGAATCTTGAGTCATGATAAAAATGACAATAATTTTCTTTCAGACAATGGTAATAAGAGAATAAGGGGTCCTTTGATGATAAATGCTACTTTTGTAAACTAGGTTCTGTTTGGTGCCAAAAAGCTGAGAAAAATATATAGAACATTTTATTAAAGTGTCTGTTCTTTCCATCAGTCTTCATGAAAGCATATTTTTTTTTATCTTATATGACCTGGACTCTTCTTCCTTCTTTAATATACTAGTTTAAAATGATTGAGGTCAATTGTCCCATGCAGGACATGAAATAGTTAACAAATTACTGGAGCTTGGTGCACTTATGCTAAATGAGAAGAGCAACTAAGATGCTTGCAGAGTTTGGGAAATAGAGTTCCCACGAAGTGCTCCACATTCCCAGATGGCTAAAAACATTGAAACGTGTCCATACTCAGCAGATTTTTAGCCTATTGATGTTTCTAGGTAACTGTTGTCAAAATAATAACTTCAAGTAGTGGAGAGATGATGTTACATCTGTGCAAATCATTCATCTATAAAAGGGACACATTTATAGCAATAGTGTAAATAAAATGGATTTTTTAAGAAAACATAGATTTTGTGCATTTATTCCACATTTACTATCATAGTTTGTGTCAGTCTAGATATTGTTTAACTCTCCTCCAAAGAGGTAAATGCGTGTTCTCCTCTTGAATTGCTATCTGCACAGCAAAGACAAATAGCCCTCCCTCCCAGAGGAGGTACAGTGCTTCAACTCCTGATTCAGAAAGAATTTCAGTGCCAGAGGTGTATCTAGAGTCCTCTCTATTCAGAACGGCACCCGCTCTTTAGAAAACATTGCATTAAACTACACTGAGGTCCTCTCCTACTCCTCCCTCTCACCCTTCTCCCTCCTGCCTTCTCTCTCTCTCTCCCATTAATTTAAAGATTGCATCTGTCCCTCCTCCCAAAGTATAGTTTTCTGAATGTTTGAGTTGAGAAGCTGTGTAGAATTGGCTAAATTAAATTTAATGAAGGGAAAAATGTGACTTTCTCTAAAAGTAGGTTCCCTAAATTTAATTTTGCACCTTTATTTTTAATCATATTCTTAATTATGCCTTATGAAAAATATAATATTCTTACAGGAAAAAAATCCAGGATATTCCAAGAAATGAGTATTCATACTATTACATAATTTTATTGGCATTTTTTTTTAAGTTTCTAAAACAAAAATACCTTATTAGCTTCAAAATGGAGGGCTGGGGCATTTACAAAGAAAGAATGGGAGTTCTTGACACAGACTCCTCTTCAATTGAGAATAGCTTCTGATACCTTAAAAATGTGGGAGAGGCAAATGAAAAATGCCGAGGAACTCAGTTCCTGCTGGAAAGTCTTTGCCATAGATGCTCAGGTCACCTTGGATATTCAGCTGCATTTGATTGTTCCCACACTGGAGGAGGGAGGAACATAGGTCAAAGGTTTTCAGCATGATCAGAGCCTGCACTGACATTTTACAACAAACATTCTGTAATGTACTTTTCCACATCATTTCAAAAAGCATATGATGTCTTCATTTTCATGTAATGATGAAGAACAAAATATAATATCTAATAAGATAACATGTATTAATAGGTCAATAATTGTGATGAGCAAATGTGGATGAAAATGGTACTTGAACTTACTCCTCCCATCCAGAGAATCTGATTTAAATAATCTGTGCAGCCTGGAAGTTAGGATTTGTTAAGAACTTTCCAGAAGATTCTGACGTACAGCTAATGCTCAGCTCACTGGTTTGAAATATATGTAGAATTCCTTTGAAGGTGACAGTCACACACACATATATACACACATATATATAATCTCACATTATGTGCAATTTCAAAATTCTATATACCTATAGATGATAACTCTCATTTTAGAAATGATAATTTCTTCAGTAATTAACATCATGTGGTTAATTGTCTCTTCAATATGGCAGTTCCCAAGAAAATGTAAGAAACAATCTGGCAAATTATGATGCACATGTGTATCATTCCTCCGTAGATGAAGGACCAGGCCTGAAATAGATTTCACACTGAGATTCTAGCATAAATAAAGTGCAGTGTTCATTGACTGATTTTTATCTTGGACCTAATCCTCAGGAGTTTCTAGTTAACTTATCATGGAAAGAAAATGTGTATGTGCAGATTAACATAACACACCCTAATAATTGGCAAATTGCAGTCATTTTGTGTGTTATTGGTTATTTTCTTGTACATTAGCATTGCATTGTTAACATCTTACTGGTTTATAACTTTGATTTTGTATCTATTCTCCTAATCAATGTAGATTGATCTATTAGAGGTTCCCACTTTAAAAAGAAAGGATTTATTTGAATTGCCTCCTAAATGGTTGTTTAACAAGTTAATTTGTTTGCTACTTGGTTGGTTTGTGCTTGGTTGGTTTACTGCTGCCTTTTTTTCCCTTCTGTTTTGCACAGCATTCCAATATGTGTTAGATGCTAACCTATTTAATAGATTTGATAAAGTGTGTTTTCCTTAGAAACATTAAGCTCTGATCAAAATGTTCAATCTAGAAAGTACAAAATATAATTCTAGCAAAAATGAAGTGACTTAAATGGAAAGAAGGCAGGCTTTTAAGTAAGTCAGACAAAATTTCAAGCTTCAGCTCTCCAGAGGCTAAGAACATACATAGCCTTGGCAAGTTTTGTAACAACCCTAATCTTCATTTCCTCAACAGTGAGTAGGAATAAGTAATATCTGCTTTACTGAGGTTTTTTTTTTATGAGAAGTAGAGATAATATAGTTAAAATGCCTAGTACTTGGTAAATTCTCAATAAATAATAGCTATTAATTAATAGGTATCACAATCATATTATGCTGCAATGTGTACTTAAACATTACAATTGGATTTGAATGTAAAAACTGATGATTTGTAGACTGATACCTATATGCCTATAAGTATTCTAAATGATAATGATTACTTAGGTTTATGGATTTATATCTTCATTTATTTTGCTTGTACTCTAATCCTTCCTGGAGCTAGAATCTCAGGTTTTTTTTTTTTGTTAATATATTATATACAATAGCACCATTTTAAAATAACTATGAATAGCAGATTGAAGATTTTAAACATTGTTTTTTATTTGAGAGAGAGACAGAGAAAGAGAGTGGGCTGGGTTGCGGAGGGGCAGAGGGAGAGTGGAGAAAGAATCCTCAACAGGCTCCCTGCTGAATAGGGACCCCAACACTAGCTCCATCCCATAAACTTGAGATCATGACCTGAGCTGAAATCAAGAGTCAAATGCTCAACAGACTAAGCCACCCTGGCACCCCAGATGACTGAAGATTTTAAAGTCAATTTAAAACATTTTTTATTTAACCCTCCCTCATGAAGTCCAAATATGGCAGGTTTTACTAAGCTACCATAGGTAAATGTTTATATTCATTTATTAAACAACTATCTATTGAGTACTTATACTTGAAAACTTCTGTGCAGGAAATTCCATATAACTTCCATTTTTGCTTGGGAGGCAGCTATTGAACAACAAAGAATGAAGTTATTTCATTAAAACTGTAGTAAATGGGATCCCTGGGTGGCGCAGCGGTTTAGCGCCTGCCTTTGGCCCAGGGCACGGTCCTGGAGACCCGGGATCGAATCCCACGTCGGGCTCCCGGTGCGTGGAGCCTGCTTCTCCCTCTGCCTATGTCTCTGCCTCTCTCTCTCTCTCTGTGATGACTATCATAAATAAAAAAAAAATTAAAATTAAAAAAAATTAAAAAAAACTGTAGTAAATGCTAGGAAAGCAATGCAAGATGGCATGAGAAGCTTACAGTGGAGTATGTGACATAATTTGGGGAGGGTGGCGATAAGAGTTCTCTGAGGAAAATATATCTTAACTGAGCTACCAATAATTTGTAGGCATCAACCAGGTTAAATGTGCGTGTGTTGAGAGGAGGCAGTTCTAGGCAAAGGTACAAGATGGACCAATGTCTTGTGTCAAAAATGAGAATAACAAGATTGAGGAATTTCAAGAAGGCTAAAGTAATTGTGAAACAGAGAATAAAATTTAGAGTTGTTTGAGAAGGGGCTGGTGATTTTCGGGGCAGAGGATGTGGAGGCTCTTGTAATGTTTAAGATTTATTTATTTTTTTTTTTATCTCAAGAGCAATATGGAGCCACTGAACTGTTTTAGGTGGGGGGGGGGGGCGAATTTTTAAGAATGGAGACAGCCAGATATTTTAGGTGTAGCTAAAGTAGAAACATTCCAGAAATATTCAAATATAAAATTGATAGGACTCAATGCATGAGGAAAAATGGTGTACATACTGTTAAATAACAACAATTCAATCAAGTGAATTTTAAAGATCCAATTTGCTTTATTAAACAATTCCTACATCTGGCAGCATCACATCTAGCCAATAGAGGTGTGCTCCAAGGAGTTGTACAAGGCTTTTATTGAAGGATGATGGGGCAAGAAGGTTATTAGCAAAAGGATTGTTCCAGGCAAGGAACTTTCCTACAGGGGGAAAAACAGAGAGCCTTCATGCAGATGGCCTCATGTCTCTTTGGGGAATGGCAGATCCATGGACATGCTGATGGAAAAACTCCTGACTAACCAGTTAAGGCTACATTTCTGGGAGAGGTTGAAACTGCAATTTGATTGGGTTTTAAGCCCCAGTTTGGGAACTCTAAGTTCCACCTTGAAGCTCTGTCCACAACTTCTGGAACATTGGCCATCCCTTGGTTCTAGCACTGCACCCAAAGGTGATATCATCTCTACTTTGGATGAAAAGCCCACTGGAAAGCCCCAAGCTTATTCTGAAAGCAGGTTCCAGGCACTTAGAGCAGATAATTTGGGGCTCAGGTAGCTAATGCATAGTCTGGAAGTAGGAAGCTTGCAGACCCTGGGTGGATACATACCTTTGGCCCTCAGACTTCTTGCCCTGTGAAAGATACCAGAACCAGGTATTGTATGGTGCCCAGGGTAGGTGCTACTGTTGTTAGAGTTATTTTAGCCATTTTGCCTGTGTGTTGTGGTGTCACACAAGGGTTTTTGTATGGCATGCTGCTGATGAGGTTGAAAAAATTTCAGGTTTATTGGCCTTTAGGATATTCTCTTTTGAGAAGTGGCTATTCAAGTTTTTCACTTTTTTTTCTAAAAGAATGCCTATTTTTTTCTAATTTAATGATATGTGATTTGATTCTGGATATAATCTCTTTGTTGGTTATTACAAATACCTTCTCCCACCCTGTGACTTTCCTTTTTACTCTCTTAATGGCACCATTTCGATGCAAACCCATTCATCACTTTCTTTCCATATGGTTATTGAGAAGCTTTTGATTTACCTTTAATATAAGAATATCATATGGAAATTATATGCCTTGAATGAATATTATCTGAACAATCAAGTTCAACATTTTCCTTCACCAGCTTTTTCTAGCAATTCTCCCATATGTTGTTGAATTGCTGTGAATTGCTCTTAGGTTATAACTATTCCACTTGCATCCATGTGATTCACTTGTCAAACTCAGTCTACGAGCATTGCATTCCTCTTCCACACATTACACACACATTTATTCACACATGCTCATAAACACACACACATATGTTCTTGCACACGCAGGCACAAACCCTGAGTATATACTCACTCACTCACATACTCTAACACCCATACACACATTACCACTCCCCACCCCCACACACACTGTGCTTCCCTAGTTTATTTTTTTATGTTTCCCTAGTCCAGAGCAACTGAAAGATTATTGACTCTCAGTAGCTTTACTCTTAACACAATTTTTAAAGATCCCTTTACTTATGAAATCATATTGCTTTCGAAAGTTGCTTCCATGTCGGAAATCCCTCCCATCACTCACTCTAGTGAATCTGCTGACATTGTCAGTGGTACTGTTATGGCCAAAGCATCAGCTCTTTTCTGAAATAGCCTTACTCTAAGGCGGAGATTATTATTTGGACATGAGGTAGGAGTCAAGAGAAAAATGTTTATATATTGCCTTTGTGACAAATGAGTAAAATTAAATTACAAAGGCAGTTCAAATTATACCATGGGTTAAGTAGGTTACTTCTCACCTGTCCTAAGAATTGAACGTTTTAAAACGTCTTCTATAAAAGAAAATATGTTATGATTTCCAAAAAAACTGACTTACAAATAGACGTTTTTATAGAGAAATAAGTATGTCCAAAGAATAAACTAGTTGTGATCTCAAAAGTATTCATTAAAGATTTAGCAAGTCTACATTTTTGCTATTCATCCTGGAATATTAATTATCAAGGTGTTATTTAAAGTGCAAATAGGCATTTCTTATAAATATAAATGCTTATGAAGGGAGGTAGTGGCATAAAAGATAAAAAGAGATTTAAGAACATGGCATGTTCTTTCTGAACCGGAGCAAAGAGAGATCCCAATTTTCCATTCTTAAAACATCCCCTCTGTTCATATCTCTGCCTGGCCTCTTGAATTTACTACATGGATTTCATGACAGTTGTAAACAGCAAGGTTAAATAGGGGCGACAATTCGTCCTGCATTTCATGGTAGATTGTTCCTTGAATGTTTGCCTTTGTTCTGTTGTTTGCTTTTGGTTAAGAGCTGGACCCTTGAGATTCACCAAGATATGCCCTAGAGTCTGTTGTCCTTCCAACTTATCACCTGACAGCACCGATTGTATAGTGTAATTAAAAGTCAAAGCTAGCTTTTGGGATATAGACTCTAATGAAGGAGCCATCTGAAATTAGGACTTAAATAATGAAGGGTTCAGGGACATGGAGGCTGGTATTTGTTATGCATTTTAATAGCAGAAGTTCGTAACTAATTGGAGGCTAACTAAACCCCTTGGACACATTTCAAGTCACGTCAGTTAATTTTGGTCCCCAAGGAACCTGATAGGACATGCAGCTTAGTACTGCTTTTTTCTATCTTAATTACCACATTGAGTTGTGCTAATATAGATTTACTTTGGAGACATGTTCTATGATTATAGCCAGGCAAACATTGTTGGCATTTGTTTTTAATTCTAAGAGCATCAGATTCTAACTCAACACTAAAAATAATTGTAAATTTGAAGATAAATTCCAAATATTTTGAAATCATTGAAATACCATTCAAGCATGCAATTAGTAGAAATATTTACTGAATGTTGAAATAATTTCAAAATATATAAATGACAACTCAAATGTTACTTCAAAGATTAGATTTCTGTGTTTTCATGGTTTTGATACTCAGTTGATTCTAAGCCATAGTATAACAACAGATTCAGTTTATAAGCACCTGCTCAGATAGAGTGTACAAAATTTTTAAATAATAGAGAAAACTAAAAATGAGTTCGTTCAACTCTGAGGAACATTCTATATTCTCCTTTAAAGCAGAGTTTTAGTCAGAAAATTGTGTAAATTTAATTTACTAGTTGAAATTCCCAAGAATCTTTGCAAAATATGTTGTGAAGCAGATTATAAAGCTTCATGAGTTTTTTGAAACAAAAGTAGCAGATTTTCTGGAGTGGAAATTTTGATTATAAGACTAAGGTATACTTTAATATTGATGAACATTTTTATTTTATATATGTAATTATGTATTTATTTCTCTCTTTATTTTCCTTTTAATTCCAGTATAGTTAACATACTGAACATTAATTAATTTGAACTAATTGAACATTAGTTTCATTTCTACAATATAGTGACTAAAAAATTATATATATATCACTCAAGTGTTCATTAAGAGAAGTTTGCCCTTAATCCTCATCACTTATTTTAACCATCCCCCATTTGCCTCCCCTCAGGTAACCTTATCTGTTTGTTCTCTATAGTTAAGTCTGTTTTTCAGTTTGTCTCTTTTTTTCACCCCTCTGTTAATTTGTTTTGCTTCCTAAATTCCACATATGAGTGAAATCATATGGTATTTGTCTTTTCTGATTGACTTATTTTGTTTAGCATAATACTCTCTAGATCTACCCACATTGCTGCAAATGACAAGACTTTATTCTTTTCTATGGCTGAGTGGTGTGTGTGTGTGTATATTCACTACATCCTCTTTATCTATCTACTGAGGGACACTTTGGATGCTTCTGTAATTTGGCTATTATGAATAATGCTGCAATAAATATAAGGGTGTATATATCCTTTAAAATTAGTGTCTTTGTATTCTTTGGGCAAATACCAGTAGTGCAATTACTACATCATATGGTAGTTTTACTTTTAATTTTTTGAGGAAACTCCATGCTGTTTTCCATAGAGCCAGCACCAGTATGCATTCCCACCAACAGTGCATGAGCATTCTTTTTTCTCCACATCCTCGCCAATACCTGTTATTTCCTGTGTTTTTTATTTTAACCAATTTGTCAGGTATGACATTAAACAATATTTTTAGAACTGATATCTGTGCTAAATTTTAATAATTTTAAATAGTTCCTTATTTTCACTTAAAATACTTTGCCTCCACTGCAAAAGATGTTTCGGCTTAAAAGTAGATTAACAGTTGAACTAAATAAACACTCTCATCATTTTTGGTGTAGTAGTCTGATGAAATATCACAAAATTTAACACTTAAGAAAAAATTTTCCTTTTGTCTAATTTTTTCTTAGCTCTATTCCTGGGCCACATGGCTTGGACAAAGGTAGCAATGATTATGCTTCCAGAAGTCTTATACATCCTGAGGACCAGAAATCATAGCCATCACTTCCTCTGAGCTTCTTGATCCCTTCCTCATTTTTCAAAAGTGATGGAAAAAATAAGGCCTATAAATGCATCAGTTCTACCCTAAAATGCTATTTTGTTTTCTCCTATTATAAGCAGACAAAAAAATCATATCTTAGTACTGTTTTTATAGAGCAGGATACACTCTTGGTCTTAAGACAGGTACAAGCAGACTAAAAACTTAATTAAAAAGAAAAACATGGGGATCCCTGTGTGGCTCAGTGGTTCAGTGCCTGCCTTTGTCCCAGAGCGTGATCCTGGTGTCCCAGGATCGAGTCCCGCGTGTCTGGCTCCCGCCATGGAGCCTGCTTCTCCCTCTGCCTGTGTCTCTGCCTCTCTCTCTCTCTCTCTCTCTCTCTATTATGAATAAATAAATAAATAAAATCTTAAAAAAAAGAAAAACAAATAAAATTCCATTATGGATTCAATCTAAACTGATCCTGTCTGGTGTACTCAACAGTGAGCACAATTGAATAATCTTGCCTATCATTTTTTAATCAGAGGCCCTATTAACATACTATCAGCAGAAGACCCACAAAGAACATGGCAAAATAATAAAATAAATTTCAAAAACAAGACGTATCTTGGTTCAAATGCCACCTCAGTATGAGTTTAGAAAATCACTAAGTCCTTTATCTTTGATTTCCTCATCTGGAAAAAAGATGGGGAAAAATAAGCAGTGCATGAACTTATAGAAACTCTAATAAGGTGATAATGCAAGACCCCTGGAAAATGTCAATCCCTTTTTCTCTTCTAGTGAATAGATAGATAGATAGATAGATAGATAGATATCTCTTCTAGAAAACAAATAATATATATATATATATTTAAAGCTATAGTCCAATTTAACAAGAACAAATAATAGAAGAATATTTAAAGGATATATATGGACATATATATGTAAAAGATATTATATGTGTATATAATATATGTATATAATATATGTAATAATGTAACATATATTCTTTTTATGTTGGAGTATACCTTTATAATTTAATTGCCTAGTTAACATTTCTGTGTTCTAGGAGACAATATATTAGGCCTTTTATTCCCAGATTTAGCTTCCATATTGCTTCTCAGTGTGATTGCCAGTGTTTCCTCTGCTAAAACAACAGCAAAAAAGTCAAAGATCTACCTTCAAAACTCTTTATCTGTATTTAATAATATATTTAGCTATGCCATATAATTTAAGTTATACATTTAATTTTTTAGTAGTTTTAAGCTCCAAATAAGCAAGAATGATTTTTTTAAAAGGGATATTAAAAATTATTGCAAAATATCCTGATTTTTAGTGAAAGAATATGAAGAACGACAAACAAAATTTTCTAAAGTGATATCAGATATTCTCTTGGTATAAAACAGAGGTCAGTTTTGTAATTCAGGTTTTTCTGCATGTTCCCTGTCATTGATTTGAAACTATTATTTAAAATCCCTGATTGTGCACCGGTTTCCTTTCATGCAAAAGAAATATTAGCAAACAACCTCTCAGACAGTGATTAAAAATGTATTTAATTTCATGGGGGAGGTTTGGGTGATCCACAAGCAGTTTTGACCCTTCCCCCAGATATTAGTATTTCAGGATCAAATATGGGTGTATTTCTTATGATGCATTCATAGAATTACTTTAAATTTGTCCTGCTTAAAATAAATAAATAAATACATAGATAAATAAATAAATAAATAGTCCTGCTTAGATTAAGTGCTTTTAAGTTCACCTGCTCTTCTCAATGTTTCCAACTCCTGCACTTCTCTCCTGTTCCTTCCAGGAGACAATACCCCTAACTCCCCCAATTTTCCTTCAAAAGCTCACCCATGTATTAAGAAGAAGGTCAAAATTTACTTCCACTGGGCTTTCTTCCCCGACCCACTGAAGAGCCAGCCACATCCAGAAGTGACTTCTTCCTGTTTTGGACTCTTATAACATTGTGTTTGGTGTTTCCCTTGATGTTTATCATATTTGTAAAATTTACAAACTCCTTATTTAGCCGCCGTAGGGGGCTACTTCTTTCTTTCTTTTTGTTGAAATGTAGTTGGCTGACATTATTATATTAGTTTCATGTGTACAACACAGTGATTCAACATTCATATACATTATAAAATTATCACCATGATAAATGTAGCTCCCATATGTTGCCATACAAAGTTGTTACATATTATTAACTATGTTCCTGTGCTAGAGCCTGAATCCCCATACTATAAGGTTACACTTGTGTGTGGAATCTATAAAATAAAACAGAACTAGACCCATAGATACAGAAAACAATCTGGTGGTTCCAGATGGGAAGAGGATGTGGTGATAGGTGAACGAGGGGAGGGGCATTAAAAAGAGCCTTTTCCTATTTAATGTGTATCTCCTAGAGGTCTCATCCAACATTTCATACAACATCGTGATTAATTAGGACTTTTTGGTTGAAATAAATCATCGCAAGAATAATGCACTAAACACTTTTATTTAAAAGATTTATTTACTTATTTGAGAGAGAGAGAGCAAGTGAGAGTGCACATGAGAGTGGGGAGAGGCAGAGGGAGAGAATCTTCAAGCAGACTCCTTGCTGAGCACAGATCCCTACCCAGGAATGAATACTATGATCCATGAGATCATGACCTGAACCAAAACCAAAAAGTTGTTGACGCTTAACAAACTGAGGCCACCGAAGTGGCCCAATACACTAACAGGTATTAAGACATCTTGAAAAGTTATTTGATTCATATTTATCCTATTATTATCTATACATACAACTATAGCTCAGCTATCATTACCTAATTCACAAAAACATTAAAGAATTAGACAAACTCTTAGGTAAATACAAGACTCTTTTAAAATATGTCTATATTTCAGATTTGGGTAATTCCAATGAAAATAAAACATATCTCATTTTTGGTGATAATATATCCCCAAACACAATGACATATAACTTTGAAATTTGAAAACTCATAAAATACCGAATCACCATTTTCCATCTCTAAGCAACATACCACACTTTGTAAAAACTATTACATCCAACAAATATTCATGTGAAAAGTTACAGAGATTAAGTCTAACCTTAAAATTTAATTGTATACTTGATTAGGATCTAATGAGAAAAAAAAGAAAGATGGAGAGGAGTCAAGAAAAAAATAGAACTGTTGGTGTGTGTGTGTGTGTGTGTGTGTGTGTATAATTTTACTTTATTTTATTTGCATATGAGATTCTAGACAACAGAGGCTGAGACTAACACTAACTCAGGTGACTCAGATGAGGCATCATAGCACTAAAGGAATTGTTGCAGATAACACAAAAGTGCAACTTGAGTTTTCATTTACACAAGGAACATAAATTCAATCAATGTTTTGTTTTAGAGAAAAATAATAGAGCATTTAAGAGGAGAAAAAAATCAAAGTTAATGTTGCTTAAATTGGCAACAGGATAGTCATTTTATCTGTGTATGGTACCATATATTAAATATTTAAAATACCATTAGTTCAGAGTATGAGGCTAAATAAAAGGATGGAATTTTAAATTCTAGTTAATTACATTTAAATTTTGATACGGCAGACAGTGGTTAGGATTTTCAATCCCATGATTAGTGCTATGTCACATACTATGGACATGGTGAGGAGCCAGCTTCCTATTTCTATGTAATTATCTGAATGGATTATGTATTTCATATATTCTAAAAAGTTACAGGGCTAGAACTGAAGCCTGTAGTTTGAAGGGCCAATATATCAAAACATATACGTTTGAATATTAATCCACTCTCATGAAAGTGACAGATGGTTTCTAGGCCAGTTCTTTTAGTCAGTGATATTAGCAGTCCAAACCCAACAGCATTGCTCTGCATGATGATCATTCTCACAACTGCTTTGTGTGTTTTTCTGAAAAAAGCCACACAAATACATAAAATGCTTTCCTAAATGCTAAAACGTTAAAAAAAACTATTTAGTAGCAGTGTGCTGATATTTTTTAATGCATATTGACCAAGTTGAATAGTATGTTAGGTTATTCATCATGTGGAGAGGCAGTATCTAATGCACTTACCAGGTGTTGTAGCTGAAGCATGAGAAAGTGAATATGACCTTCTCATTCATTTATGTAATCATGCTAGTTCAACTCTGGGAAGAAATTATGGAAAATGCATATCCTTTTTCTGTACTCTCAAGACTAATTTTGGGTTTGTTTTATTAAAATTTAGCAAGTATCAAGTAAATGCTTTAAATGATAAAAATATTGAGTTAGTCGAATAAAAAAGCATTAGGATCAAAGAGGAATACATATGTAATTTCCTATATTTTCTCAAGAGAAATAAACTAGTTAACCATCTTGTTCTCCCTCCAAAGAGTAATATAAATGGGTACCAAGTGTAGAGGCAGATGAGATGATTGAACTTTGTGGAATATGATTGGCTACATCTTGCAAAGTGTAAAACACTGAACCTCTAAATGCAATCAGTATAAACATGCACAGACATACATATATTATATCCATATCTATCTATCTATCTATCTATCTATCTATCTATCTATCTATCTATCATCTATCTATCATCATCTATCTATACCTATATACAGAGAGATAGAAGGAACATATTCTTTGTAATGCTGAACTATCCCTTTATTTTGTAATAGTACTTATTTATGAGTTGAAGAAAACCAGCCAATGTTCCACACATTTCCATTTTATCTATCATGGTTTCTTTATATTGTAGTTTTTATAAATTGAATTGGACCCCATAACTGTTCACCTTGTACCATCAGTCTAGCATCTACTGATGCTCCTAGCAGCCCCTGACACTGCCCATTATTTGTGCTTGAAACAACTGATGAGATTACACCCCCAGCTGACAACCTGAATGCATTTCTGAGAAACAGTTCTGAGCAGAGAACCTAGTTATGCCATGCCTGGACCTCTGATAGAGCTGCGAGACAATAGATGGATATTATTTTTTTAATATTTTTTATTTGAGTTTGATTTGCCAACATATATTGTAACACCCACTGCTCATCCCGTCAAGTGCCCCCCCTCAGTGCCTGTCACCCAATTACCCCATCTCCCGCACCTCCCTTTCCACTACCCCTTGTTCATTTCCCAGAGTTATGAGTATCTCATGTTCTGTCTCCCTCTCTGATTTTTCCCACTCATTTTCTTTCTTTTCCCCTATAATCCTTTTCAGTATTTTTTATATTCCCCAAATAAAAGAGACTATATAATGTTTGCCCTTCTCTGATCGACTTAGTTCACTCAGCATAATACCCTCCAGTTCTATCCATGTTGAAGCAAATGGTGGGTATTTGTCATTTCTAATGGTTGAATAATATTCCATTGTGTACATAGACCACATCATCCTTATCTATTTATCCATGAACACCAAGGCTCCTTCCACGGTTTGGCTATTGTGGACATTGCTGCTATAAACATTGGGGTGCAGGTGTCCTGCTGTTTCACTGCATCTGTATCTTTGGGCTAAATCCCCAGCAGTGCAATTGCTGGGTCGTAGGGCAGGTCTATTTTTAACTCTTTGAAGAACCTCCACACAGTTTTCCAGAGTGGCTGCACCAGTTCACATTCCCACTAACAGCGCAAGAGGGTTCCCCTTTCTCCACATCCTCTTCAACATTGTTGTTTCCTATCTAGTTAATTTTCCCCATTCTCACTGGTGTGAGGTGGTATCTCATCATGGTTTTGATTTGTATTTCCTTGATGGCAGGTGATGTGGAGCATTTTCTCGTGTGCTTGTTGGCCATGTCTATGTCTTCTTTGGTGAAATTTCTGTTCATGTCTTTTGCCCATTTCATGATTGGATTGTTTGTTTCTTTGCTGTTGAGTTTAATAAGTTCTTTATAGATTTTGGAAACTAGCCCTTTATCTGATATGTTATTTGCAAATATCTTCTCCCATTCTGTAGGTTGTCTTTTAGTTTTGTTGACTGTATCCTTTGCTGTGCAAAAGCTTTCTATTTTGATGAAGTCCCAATAATTCATTTTTGCTTTTGTTTCCCTTGCCTTCATAGATGTACCTTGTAAGAAGTTGCCGTGGCTAAGTTCAAAAAGGGTGTTGCTTGTGTTATCCTCTAGTATTTTGATGGATTCTTGTCTCACATTTAGATCTTTCATCCATTTTGAGTTTATCTTTGTGTATGGTGTAAGAGAATGGTCTAGTTTCATTCTTCTGTACGTGGCTGTCCAATTTTCCCAGATGTATATCACTTTAAGCCACTAATTTTATAGTAATTTGTTATGTAGCAATAGAGAAACAATGCCGGTTTGCTTCTACCTAACCCTTTGGGCACAAGCAAAGTAAGGCCACATTGCATTAGCTCAGGGAGAAGAAACTTACCAGGTCACCATGGAAAGGATAGAGATGCTCTTCATCTGAGATGCAGCTGGTACCTGACACTTGCAGGGCACATTTTGAATCAATCCATCACTGCCCTCTACGTCTCTATGTTGGCTTCACTGTCTCAGACCACTTTCTTCCACATAATGAGCAACACAATTACGATCTCGGTAGCACTGTTCAGTTTCAGCACCAATGAAATTATCCCTTCCCTTGGCTTTTATAGATTTATCAGTACATTGGCCTCATCTGAGTCACAGTGGTATACTACAACTAGTCAAGTGAGGCATCAGGAAAGATTACTGGTTGACAACACCCTTCAAAACCACATGTTTAGTGTATAAGCCAAAAAAAAACCCCACAAAAAACTGAAGTACAAGGGAATACTGGGCAGAGAAAAACAAGAGAAACAGTAGAAGAAACAAATATTCATTCAACAAACATTCATTTATATATGCCAACTATTCTCTAAGACCCTAAAGACACAGCTCACAGATACTCTGCCTTCATGATGCTTATTTTCTGAAGAGAGGAGATACATATTCCAGGCATCAACAAAAAAGATATAATAGATTATCATGTATGAACAAGTTCTAAGGAAAGAAACAATAAGATTCAGAGATACTGTACGTGACCGGGACAAGTTCCTCTTCTGTCCCAAACAGTTTACCAGGATTCAGTTTTTGGATTATGGCTGTGAACTTCTGTTTGATTGCGGGAAAACCTTGTTAGGATCCAAAGACTCGTGAAGGATCTGGGCTTAATAAAGGCAGTTTAAATTCCACATCTCCAGCTTCAAGCTTTTTTTCTAAGCCCCAGACTCAGATTCCAAAAACCAAAAGATTCCTCTTTATAATTAATATGTGAGAGTTTAAGTAATTTAGTGGTTATAAGTATTAATCTGGAGTCAGATTACCCTGGCTAGGCCTGACTTGAGTATTTCCTATCTGGGTGGTCTAGGAACTGCTTGGGGAAAAGCACTGAACTCTCTGACTCCACACTGCTCATTCTAAAATTGGCAAAACTGTACTTGTTTCATAGGGCTACAGTGAGCATTACATGAGATGATTAATATGTGTGAACCACACTGAAAGGCGCCTGGCATCCAATAATTGCTGAAAATTTGCTAGCTCCTGTAATTATAAGCACAGCTCCAGTTTATCCTGTATATTATTGCTTCCTGATTATTAAAATATGCATATGCATATCCAAAACCATGATTTCCTTTATGTGACTCAAAAAATTAGAAAAATAATAAAAATAAATTATATATGAAAAAAGATTCAACTTTACTAAAATTCAAATAAATGCTTATATTAAAATAACAAATACTTCCTCCTTTTATCTACCCAAGTATAGAAGATATTTTAAAAGAGAGAATAGTCTTAACTTATATCTAATAAAATAGTTTAAGTTATAATACATTTATAAAGTTAAAAAAAACCCAGTAATTAAAATAACATTTATTAAACACTTTCAAAAGTATTAGACTATAATTATGTTATAATGGTGAATATAAGTAATTAAACTATAAAATTGTGAATTCAGTATGATCCAAAGTACTTAAAAATATAAATTAAAACACACACACACACACACACACACACGAGAAACAGTCCAAAATGTTAACTCTCTACTTTTTTTCTGAAGAGTCTCTTCTTTACCATTTTTATATTTTATGCTTTCACATTTGTTACAATAAATATACATTATTTTGTTAAGAAAAATATTTTAAAAATTAAATACGAAATGATTCCCTACAATCTGTGGGCTTCCAAACATTTTAGTAGAATTTTCTCCCACTATGCTATGCTATGGATCCTATAGCTTCAGGATGCTTCAGGATCCAGTTATTTCATGGAAGTCTTTTATCTCAATCATTTATTCTAAATGGAATTATTCTAGCTATTTTAAGCAAGGTGTGAACAAATGCAGAGAGTTGTATTTATAAAAGTCATCAGGGAAGGGTTGCAGAGAGGCAGGTTCTTCTCTGGAGGTACAGAACTGAACTCCATCGGAGTCCTGGAGGCTGGCACGGAGGACATCACAACAAGGAGTGGCCCCTGGAGAACACCTGCTTCTCAGGTCCGAGGATGGAGAATGAATGCCTTCAGTTTCAATTCTGAGATCTGAGAGTCACAGCCAACCTCACTGCTACTGAGTACCCAGAGGGATGCTAAAGGGCTTCCGCCATGGTTTTCTTGGCCATTAAGAGAAACTTTACATTTTTCTTCTTAAGTGTTTGCTGTATGTAAGTCAATTTTTATATTTTTGTTTTTTAATGATAGTCTTTATCATGAAATTCCAAAGTATTATTTTGATATAGATGTGTACACACACACCAAATCACATCCCATCATAGCCAGTATCAAAAATTGTAGTGCAGAATATAGAGATTAAAATGAAGATTTCATTAGGCAATTTTGTTTAAATTATAGCAAATAGAGCAGAAATTACATTATGGAGTTGTATTATTGGGGCAGTCAACAATTTAAAAATTAGCCATTTTTGAAATGCAGTATGTTCACATTTTTTCCTTAACTATGCTTTCATTCCTTCATTTACCTCTAGATTTTGTTGCATTCTGCCTTTACCTGTATTGTCTTTTTAATTCTCTGTTAAATACTCCAAGAAAAGGCATGGCAAGCTTCTAAATTTCCCAGTATCTACACATGAACTTCTTATCCTTTGTCACTAATACCACCAGTAGAGAAATCACAAAGAGTACACTTCTACTTCAAGTAGCTTTATCACATTTACTGGATTCCTAGTTTCCTCCATGTGTACAGTACCCGTCTATATATATAGTGCCCCTTCCAGTAAGAAAGGGACCTGAAGGAAGCTGAATTCTCACCTTCCACACTCAACTTGTTTGGTCTCACAAACTAAATAAAATACCGCCTGACCAAAACACAGCATTTCTGCAACATCTCCCTAACTTTGGACTAACGGCAATATGGCTAACACTCCACTGATTTCCAAATTGATTTGGCTGGCTGATCAAGTGTAAAGGTGGCTGTCTCCTTCTCCCTTCATTGCTTCATGTGTGCACATGAGGTCAAGAGACAGGAAAGCATTCTCAATAAACAAGCTCTATTCTTCAGTCATTGGACTTGACAACTACCATCTCCTACTAGAGCCTTCAAATATATTCTCATCAACTATGAATTGGCATAAACACACTCATGGTTTCATTTATTTTTATTTGCCTTAGACATTACATGTAATTGGAAAGATAATTCCAAATAACTTCCATAACTCTGTGTTTACATGCTTGTTTTAGATAAGTGTGTCTATACCACATCATGCTATAAAACATGATGAATAAATTTATGACTCTTTTCTAACATATTTCTAAGCATAGTAACTTTCACAATTGATTTAATTTTTATTTAATTATTTTCTTAAGTAGGCTCCACACCCAATGTGAACTCACTATCTGGAGATCAAGAGTCACATGCTCTAGTGACTGAACCAGTCAGGTGCTCCCACGTTTGATTTTTAATGAAAATAATGTATATTTATTGTAACAAATGTGAAAGCATAAAATATAAAAATGGTAAAGGATTATAATCTTCATTATTTGAAGAGATCCACAAAAACAGAATCATATTTACACATGCATAAATAATGCTCAACATAAATGAGCTCAATCACTCTTTATATGTTTTCCCATAAAGGTATTACAATTTACTAGTAGTTCTAAAAACTCTTTGTATGTATACTCAAATAGCATTTGGTCTCTGAGAATTGTTTTCAACTTAACTACATCACCTTTTCCATCCCATAAGTAGTATATGCTACGTTGGAGCTTTTATATGGCCTGGTTTCAATACTGAAAATTTTTGATTTGAAATATTGTTTTGTTCAAATCATTCATCTGGGTGAACAACTAATATATGTATTGAGTGCCTACCAGGCACTGTTCTAGGTACTGATTTTTTTAAAAAAATTCATTTAAAACTATTTTCTAAACTTGTAATACTGCTATACTCCTTTTATAATTTAAAACACACTTAGAGTATTCTCACAGTCTCTAGGGATGGAAAAAGTAGGATGTCATCATTATATTATTACTGATTATATTATTATGACTGATTCATCTTAGTTTTACTTTATTCCTCATCCTATATACCACTTTTCTAAATTGTGATTCAGCACTTAAATGATTTAACCCTATTTTTTCATAGAAGATCTTTGTACCACTAAATAGATGCTACAACTATACAGCCAAGAGATATTTCTACATTGTTTTATTCATTAAAACAAGTGCAGCATTTTAATTACTGCACAGAATGCAGATTTCCCCCAAGGGCACCCACTGTGGAAAATGTTTAAATGTAATCACAATAAATCTTCTTATCCTTGTTATTTAAAGCATTCATCATTAAAACTCTGGGTTTTCCTGAAATACTTTTCCTTCCAGATCTCATTTCAGAAAAGTCATGCTTGAAGAGAACAACAATAAAATGGGTCAAAAATTTTTTTTTTAGTTAAAAGTTATGAAGACACTTTCATTGTCTGCCACTTACCATTGTGTGTGCAAGCCAAGGACATTTTTTATGATTTTACAGTTATCTAATTTACTGTTTATAATATAGGGAAGTTCATTTATTCTCCAGGCATCTGAGCTTTATCTATCTTGGTGAGATTTTTATGATTCGCCCAACAAATTAAATATTCAGGAAGAACAAAGGATGAAATATAGAAATAAAGCAAGTCTTAAAAATCATAAAATAGGGATACTGTGCTTTGAGTAAAGCAACTCTAACAATTATATATATATATAGTCATATATTGTCTATATGTATGTATATATATACTGTCATAAGCCATCTACATTCGAGTTACCTTTTAAAATAAGAATAATAACCCATAGTCACATTCTGATTTTATTTAACATGCTATTTTCAAATACAAACACAAACAGAAATGATAAAGAGAGTAGATAGTACTAGTATGCCAGATTTCTAAATACTCAGGATAACTAGGTACACAAGCAGATATTTTCAGGAGAAAAGTAAATACTTTTTAAGTTATTAAATTTAAAGACATGATGTATAAAAAAAGCTCTGGAAACCGTCTGAAGCTTAGCATTGAATTAGATATTAAATTTTAAGTTTTTGCATGACTGTGAAGAAACCTATAAAATACAGCCAGAATATGTAGTGTTATGGTGTTAATAATCTTGATTCAGAAACAACCAGTGTCTATTAATTTGGAGTTAAAGACAAAGATTTCCCAGGTTTTTTTTTTAATTACTCTTTCATTTCTCATTTATTAGCTAAATTTTGCAAAAATTCTGGGTCACCTGATGAATTAGCTCATTTATCTTAATGAGGGACATACAGCAATCTATGAAAGATAAAAACCCTTTAAGTTTTCTAAGATCCTAAGCATAAACGGTATTCCTGACAGCAATCTAGTAATCAAGGCTTGCAAAGCTGTAGCTTGGAAAATTTGTTTTATTTCTTCCTTGTATGGACATTTTCAATTAAATATAAAGATTTTTTGCTTCACATGGTGGTTTTAAATTGGTATTTCATCATTTTATGTATTGCTGGCACTGGCTCTGGGTTATTTAGCATTTATTAATAATTTCCATTTTGACCTTTCCCA
The DNA here is from genome assembly GCF_905146905.1 of Nyctereutes procyonoides. Classification (NCBI taxonomy): domain Eukaryota; kingdom Metazoa; phylum Chordata; class Mammalia; order Carnivora; family Canidae; genus Nyctereutes; species Nyctereutes procyonoides. Next base: position 27,776,376 of record NW_026575136.1, read on the forward strand.
GGTTTTGCTATTTATTAGGTGTTTTTGCACTATTGCAGAGATGACTGAGCAGAATTGGGGGATTTTTTTACCCCTTTTTAAAACTTCATACTTTAAATTATTTTTACATTGACCTTTAAAGTTGATATGTAGCTAAGATTTGAAAGTTCTGTGTAAAAACCACCCTGCTGAAACATCAGACAATCCCAAAAGTTCAAAACAGATTGGCTGGTGGAAGGCTGAAAGCAAAGGAGACCAGGATGAAGAAAGAGAGAAGGCAGAAAGGAGCAAGGAGCATCGAGAGGGGGAGCTTTGGCTTATTCCCCATCACCACTTGTTCTGTAAATCATTACTGGCTTAGGAAGGCAAGAAGCACACTGTGTGTAAATAAGTTGTGTTTGATGGAAAGTGACTTCTGAATATATTTGGAGAAGGGGCATTTTATTTTTCCACTTTGTTTATTGTACCTTGAATGGATCATCCTATTGTCATTTAGTTAATTTCATAAAACACGTCGAATTTGGTCCAGGTTAAAATCTGTGGGATCTTTAGGTTTTAAGGATGCAGTCACCGACTGGTTTATGTTCTATGCTTGGTTCATACTTGGAGTTCTGATGCCAGAGATTACAAAACAGCTCAAAGAATAAGAGCTGTCTGACATGAGGTCAGAAGGATTATAATTCTTTTATTGCTTGTGGCCAATAAAAGCCATAAACACGACTAATTGTGTTCTGCTGAATCCCATAAGATAGTGGAGTAATGCTCTTCTTCATTTGGAATTTTTCCTGACTGCTCATTTTTTACCAAGGCTTGGCAGCGGCAAGAAACTATTTGTTACCTGCATTTTCTAATGGACAACAACATTCTCTTTTTCTTCATTAAAGTGTCATCCAATGAAAGATGAAATCTCGTTTTTAATCAAGCAGCAAAGTATAGCTGATTATATGTAACAAAATAGTTTGATGTTTATAGGGCTATTTAAAATAAAAAGGCATCATTGACTGAGATAAACTATAGTGTAAATAACCCATGTGTAGTAATAAAATGGCCTATTATGTGATGGATGGAGCCAAAGAATTCAAGTTTCATCAAAGAGCTATATTTCAAATTTTAATCCAATTTACCTTCTCTTCTTCTACCTTTGAAGTATGGAGACTCCATCTTTAGTTAAGCTTAGGAATATGCCATTGAACCATCACAGCTGAAGCATTTGGCAAAACTGTGAAACATATATGTTGTCTTTGTGAAAATTAATAATTGATGTTGTTTTTGAGTTCCAAAAGTGAATTCCCCAGATTTTGCTGGAGTGTTTTGCCCATATTGTGCTACCTACTTAGGAAGCCACAGAAAGAACTCACAATGAGGCTCATGTGCGTCCCTATCCTCAGGACAGCCTACGAGCCTGTGTTCATCCTCCATTAGTATTTACTCTATTATGAAAAAACTTAACGTTGATATTAACTTTGGGAATGTGCATGTGGAGAAGGAGGCCAGGGTTGTATTTATTTGAGTGAATTAACTGTTAAAATGGTAGAACTGGAATCTAATGTGCTTTGTCATGTTACATTTTCCTTTTAAAAATAATCTATTAGGATAAAATTTACACAACATGACGTGAACCATTTTTAAAGTGACAGTTAAGCAGCATTTAGTACACTTGCAATGTTGTGCAACTACAATCTCTCTCTAGTTCCAAAACATTTCTGTCACTCCCCAGTAAGACCCCATACCCATTAAGTATTTTCTCCTCATTCCCCTATGCCTCCAAACCATAGCAACCACCAACTTGAGTTTCTGTCTCTATGGATTCATCTATTCTAGATATTTCACATAAATGCTGCCATATAACATGTGACTATTTTTTGTGTGCTTTCTCTCACTGAGTATAATGTTTTCGAGGCTTATCTTTTCTCCCAAGAAAATACCTATTTGTTACTAAATTATGCTTATCCTCAAAATGTTTGAGAGTGGACATAACACATGCTGTTAGTCCAGATGGACCCTGAGCGAAATCTTCGAGTTTCCAACTATAATACTTGGGATACAGTGCATGTTATTTAACTTTTTTTGGGCCACGTGTTCTGCACATAATTAAGAAAGAAATCTGTTTAACAGGATAAGTTTGAGGCATCAATGACATACATTTAAAAAGTTCCAGAATGTACTATGTCCTTGATATTTATTCCATTTGGCATAGCAGAGACTAAATTATTCCAGTACCTTCACAATTCAATGATTTAACTGATATTCACTCAAATATATATTGCCATGTAGGTAAGTTAATAATAAACATCCCCCATTTTGCATATGTAAACTTTATCATTATTTTGGCTCTATTTCTATAAAGATACTTTATTTTAAAAATTATTTATTTATTTATTTATTTATTTATTTATTTATTTGAGAGAGAAAGCATGCCAGTGGAGGGAGAGGGAAGGGACAGTGGGAGAGAGAGAAAGAGAGAATCTCAAGCAGACTCTGCATTGAGTATGGAGCATCCATGGGACTTGATCCCACAACCCTGAGATCATGACCTAAGCTGAAACCAAGAGTCTGAAGTTTAAAGGACTGAGCCACTCAAGTGCCCCTCTAATGTTCCTTAATAAATTTTAGTAAAAGGATAGTTTAATGGAAGTTACCCTTAAAAAAACACAACATTGCTATGTTTGGTTTGCTGCTCATTTTGCCTGAATTTTAATATTTTTAAATTTTTTTTTCATCCTGACCCATTTTATAAGATTTCTATGTTGATGATGAAATTCTTCCACAGAAGACGATATATTCCTTAGGATAGAAATTTCAACAAAAGCAAAGGGATATTAGGTCACAAAGCTGTTTCTGCTTTACACTGAGATTGTTATTTCAAATTACACACACAGCTAAACTGCTTTTATCTAAGCTAAAGAAAAAAATCTATTTTATAGGCTTGATTATGACATAGACGGTAGCAGGGTTTTATTTTTGTAAAATGGAAATCTGATATTTGGTCCTGAATTTGAAAATGGTCAAGCCTCAGCTCTAATGCTGTTTATACCTGCACAGTATATCAGAGCAAAAAGACTCTAAATTTAGATTGCAATTATAAGGAACAAACAACTTGGTTATCTGTTCTCATCACAGGGAGCTTGTCACTAGTTAAACTATAAAAAAAAAAAAAGTCAGGGACTATTTTTTGGAGATTTTAAATAAGTGACTCTCTCCCTACTGTGTTCAGGTATATGTCAATTTATTTTTCTTATTAGACATTTTCCTCGTTAATTTTTATTTGTATTGCTTCTCTTTTCTTATAACTCTGTGTTAGCTCATTGCTTGTTAGTTCATGACTCATTTGATACATTTGTGGAAACTAATCTGTTCTATGTCATTTTACATGATAATTTTATTGAAATATTTCATCTGAAATTCCTTTGAAGCCCATGAGAAATGAAATACCTTTCTTTATACTGTTTTATCAAATTTTATGATGATCTTCCCTTAAGGAATATCACACACACATTCACAAAAAAAAAAAAAAAAAAAGCAAAATAGAGTTGCATTCTCTGATTTCTAAACTAGAAAGTGAAACATAATTTCCCTCTTAGCCTGGTTGCATGTTGTCAGTTCTCATGTCGTTTTTCTATAAAATGTCATTTCTGTAGGATGAATGACCACCCATAATCAAATTATATTTCAAGACCACAGTCCCTTAATAAAGTACTTATCAGGTTGATTTTTAAAGCTTGGGAAATAGTTATGGAACATATTTACTGTTGGCATTTACTCAAACCTCTCAGCTCAAGATTTTGTTTCTAAAATAGAAATAATATCATGCAATGTGACTGTATACAGTTAGTAATATAAATAAAGTGTGTGATCTATCTTCCATATGTATGCACCAGATGCATACATATTAAAAATATGTTAATTTTCTCCCCTGGAAGAACATTTTATATATTCCACATCATACTCCATTAAAATATGTGTAATGATAAAATATATGTACAGTTTTAAAATGAAACTTCAAAGGAAGATTATGCTAAAACTCAAATGTCTGCGTGCTTATTATGCGCTTGTCACCAATCTAAAAATTATTTAAAGGTTAGTTTTCTAATCTAATTGCACAGCTAAGAGTTTAAGGTCATCGTAATGCTAGAGTTGAAAAAAGTCTTCTAGCCTTGACAGATACAAGAGGAGAGACAGGAAGAACTAATTTGAATCGTACATAAATACAAAGTAAAATAAAATAGATGGTCTCATTGACCGTACACAAGCAATAAGATCAGTTTTGATGTCTCACGTTAGGAGAAAAAAAGAAAAACTTTAAAAAGAATTAAGCTGTCATTTTGAATTGTAGCCAAAGACTGTTCCCCTTTCACTTTAAATAAAACCACCAATTTAAGGAGACTAAGATGTGAGTTTGAACTGGGATCACAGTAAGTTGAGATTCATCAGGGTTCCATAAAAACGGGGTTATCTAAGACTTTAAAGACACAGAGGATAATCTTAATATCAGGACTCACAGAAAAATACTACCACTGTATTAAAATGATCCCTTAATTATGGATTCTGGATTTTAATTCCAAGGGCATTTTACAGCTGGATCCATTATGGAACCTTGTCATAATTACAGGAGGAAAAAAAATCACACTGTCAACAATTGCCTGTGTGTGATGAGGCACTTCTCTTTTGATGTTCAGTTACCTTCTGCTTGTTAACCTTGTCGTGGAAGGCCACTACAGAGAGCAGCAACCCAATGCAACCCCCAGTAATTACTGTAATTCAGTGAGAAATGTAGTCACTTGAGGCGGGCAGTTCTCCCCCCACCATCAACCTTGTGCAACCCAAGGAAAACACAAACATGGCCGGGCTCAGGCAAATTAGGCATGAACAAATGTTTCACATTAAGTGAGTTAAAGGACCTTGCTGAAAATTACAAGGGCTGCTTAGGAAAGCAATGAATCCCATTATGGAAGTAATAGGTCTCAAAGAAAGCAGCTTGCTGGAGATCCATATATAGCTGCCAGATGTGGACACCTTGGTGAGAGGAGGGCCCCATCCTGGACAGTGTTCTCCAGCACAGCCCTCTCTGGGAGGGGTGATCACAGTCACGAGCTGGAGACTGCTCTCCTAGAAATGTAATTAGAAAATAAAATGCTGTTTTGTATTACCTCAAGCAATTTTGCTATGAAAAACCAGGAAGAAAACAATCTTACAATTCACTCTGAGTTTAAAAAAGCTCTATCTCTCTGGCAATAGCTGATTTGAATTCATAGACTGCACATTATAGGGCATATGTGGACATTTATACCTCTATCAGAAATTATTTCCACATTACAATAAATAGGCTGGGGATATGGGTACTTCTAAATAACTATCTTCATGAAATATAATATTTTAATATGCATTATCCCTGCCCTCCACTTCACTGGCAGGTGGGCGAGAGGTTCCTATTCTTTAAACACGAATGAGACTGGGCAGTGCTCCATTTAGCTCTTTCTCCTGCTTCAGTGATAATGTAATTCATAGGAAATTCTGCCTTAAGTCTGCTTTGTAGTATTTTCTAACAGCTTGCTACACTCTGAAAAAGTGCAGTTTTATTCAAGTCCATTCTGTTGTGGAAAAAAATAAAATGGAAGTGGGGAGAGCAGGAGTAAAGATATATGCAACACACAAGCAAAAATACGTCGAAAGAGGGGTTTAACAGAATATGAAGTCGGCAGGGGTCTGTATTATGTACCACCATGAAAAAATAGAAGACAAATCACGACCACCCTATGTTTTTCAGGCTTCCATTAAGGGAGTCTGTGTGTGTGTGAGGAAATGGTCTTCAAGTTTGAGCCTTTTTGTGGTTGGACTTTAAAAAGTGCCAGTGAGGATGCAGAGAAGGGGGAACCCTCATGCACTGCTGGTGAGAATGCAAACTGGTACAGCCACTCTGGAAAACAGTATGAAGGGTCCTGAAAAAGTTAAGAAACAGAACTACCCTATGATCCAGCAGTTGCACCTTCGGTATTTGCCCAAAGGATGAAAAAAATTAATTCAAAGGAGTGCATGCACCTCAATTTTAATGGCAGCACTATCAACAATAGCCAAATTATGCAAAGAACCCAAGTGTCCATCGGCTGATGAATGGATAAAGATTTACACCCAAAGGGATATTATTATTTCATTCCGCATAAAAAGGAATGAAATCTTACCATTTGCAGTGACATGGATAGAGCTAGAGAGTATAATGCTAAGTGGAATAAATCAGTCAGAGAAAGACAAATACCATATGATTTCACTCATGTGTAGAATTTAAGAAATAAAACAAATGAGCAAAGGAAAAAAGGGAGAGGAAAGGGAGGCAAACCAAGAAACAGACTCTTACCTATAGAGAACAAAATGATGGTTACCAGAGGGGAGGTGGGTGAAATAGGGGATGGGAATTATGGAATGCACTTGTGAGGAGCACCAGCTGTTGCATGGAAGTGTTGAATCACTACATTGTACTCTTGAGACTAATACTACACTGTATGTTGACTGGACTTAAATAAGAACTTAAAAACAAAGACTACGTGGACATTGTTTCTGCCCTATGATTTTAGTGCTGCAGTCTAGTTGATGCTGCCTCTTTCTAAATGTATTGTAAAAAAATTGTTTAAAAAAGGTACCTGTTTACCATGAGTTTTATACTAACATGTTATATTTTTTTTAATGGTAAACTGAATCAGAAACTGAATGGAAAGAAGAATTGATTATATACTCTAGACCAATTTCATCAGTTGCTCTTTAGGTATAGGATACATAGTCTATACTTATAAATATCTCTTTTCCTTTTTTCTTTTGATCTCTCTTAAGCGAGCAATTAAAGCATCCACCTTCTCTTCCCATTTTCACATTTCATTTAAAAAACATCTTCATGATGAACATGTCACGTCTATCTTTTAATGAGAGATAGATTACTCACATTCGAATTACGTTGAACTTGTATGTCAAAGTTTAAATCATTTGGGTCCATAAGTATAGTTGATATAAATGTACATTGCCATAAATTTTTAACTAAACAACCCACAACTAACACATGTATGTTTCATTGGTACGAAATACGCTGATAGTAATTTATTGATTTATTTTTTTTAATATTTTATTTATTTATTTACGAAAGATACAGAGAGAGAAAGGCAGAGACGTAGGCAGAGGGAGAAGCAGGCTCCAGGCAGGGAGCCTGATGTGGGACTTGATCCTGAGACGGAGGACCACGCCCTGAGCCAGGGGCAGGTGCTCACCCACTGAGCCACCCAGGCGTCCCAATAGTAATTTATAATCAAAAGGTAAATACAGAAGTAATAAAACATTATGTGACATGCTCAGAAGCACACTGATAATACCCAAAACTAGAATTGCCACTATTCTTGGGCTTCCATGTGCAGAAAGCAAGATGCTCCTTTGTCAAGCATTGTCAGGCCACTACATTTCTTGATAGGATGTTTTTATCAGCTTCCTGAGATATCTTTGACAAATAAAATCTGTATATATTTAAGATGTACAAGGTGATCATTTGATATACTTCGCAAAATGAGTATCTCAAGCAAAATTAGGACAGATATCACTTCACAGAGTTGCCAATGTGTGTGTGTATGTATGTGTGTGGTGAGAACATTTAAGATCTACAATCTTACCAAATTTCAAGTATGAGATATGGCATTATTAACTATAATTGCCACGATGTATATTAGATCCTGAGAGCTTATTCATCTCATAACTGAAAGTTTTTACTTTTTGACATATATCTCACTACTTCCTCCAACCCCCAGAGCCTGTCAAACATCATTCTATTCTCTGTTTCTGTGAATTAGACATTTTAGATTCCATATATAAGGATGATTACAAAGTATTTGTCTTTCTCTGTTTTATTTCCCTTAGCATATTGTCCTCCAGGTTCATCCATGTTGTCATAAATGGCAGAATTTCCTTCTTTCTCACAGCTGAATAATTACATGTATATACTGCATTTTCTTCATTCATTTATCTATGGACATTTGAGTGATTTCTGAATCTTGACTACTGTAAATGATGCTTTAATGAACATGAGGGTGCAGATATCTCTTTGAGATTCTGATTTCATTTTCTCCAAAAACATATCTAAAGGTGGAATTGCTGAGTCATGTGGTAGTTCTATTTTTATTTACTTATTTTATTTTTTTTTAGTTAACTCCATACTGTTTTCCATAATGGCTGCACCAACTTACATTTCTACTAACAGTGCACAAGGGTTCCCTTTTTTCAAACCCTCACCACATTTATCTCTTAATAGCCATACTACCAGATTTGAGATGGTATCTAATTGTGGTTTTGACTTGCATTTCCCTGATGATTAGTGATGTTGAGCATCAATCGGCCACTTGTATATTGGAAAAATATCTATTCAGGTCTTTTTGCCCATTTTTAAAAAATGAGTCATTTGGCTTTTTGCCATTGAGTTATAGGAGTTCCTTATACATTTTGAATGTCATCCCCTTATTGGCTATGTGGTTTGCAAATATTTTTTTCTCATTGTGTAGGTTATCTTTTCATTTTGTTGATCGCTTCTTTTGCTATGCAGAAGCTTTTTAGTTTTATGAAATCCTACTTGTTTATTTTTTACTTCTGTTGCCTGTGCTTTGGTGTCATATCCAGGAAATCTTTGATCTCTTCCTTAGGGGCATGTCACCCCTGTAACCCATGTGTCACTTCTATCTACAGAGCACAGAAGGCACACAGTGAAATCTTTTATCTAGTGTCTTTTGTAGTAAATTGTTATTATTATTATTAATTATATTATATAACCCAACCTTGGACAGCTTTTGCCTGTCTGAGGCTTTTCCTTATCTTTCTCTTTTTCTCTAGGAATTTCTCTAGTGGCTTATTATAAAGAGTGTATGACCACTCACCTTTTACAATGGTATCTTGCCTGCCACTCTTTGGTATATAATAAATTTCAGTTGAAATCTCATGACCAAACTTGGACTCTGAACTCCTCTGTTTTAAGTAAAGAACTATTAATTTGATCAGTTAGAGCTCTGCTGACTAATTTGTATCTTCTTACAGATTTGAAGAGGATTGTCTTGCCTTTCAGGGACTTCTTTGTTTGGCCAAAGTTATATTATATTTGACTGTTATTCTCCATAGACTTCTGGTCGAGCGTGGTGATGATCTAATATTTTTCTTCTTGATAACTTGAATTTTGGGAGGTCATTTTGTGTGGCATAGGAGAGAGAATACTTTTTCTCTACCATATTCAACAAGAATGGAATTCTTGAAACTAATTTTACTACTAAAATCAATAAAAGAGTTTTTACGGTTCTATATTCTTTCACAAATAATACTTATTATTTATGCCATATAATATGAGCCTTTTCTTATACATATTATACCTAAACTTATCCTTAAAACTCTGAAAACTATGTTTAATTTTTGTATTTTATATATGAATGGACAGGCTTGGAGGAACTAAGTATCTTGCCAGAGTCTACTTAATAATTAAAATACAATAACCTGATCAACAAGTAGTTCATAATCTTTACCCAAACTTTCTCTTTGGTCTGATTTCTTCTCACTCTCTCATATGTGTTATCCAATCTTGATGCAACAAATAAAGACAGTTCTCTGAATGGGTGACCTCTTATGAGTACCTGTTTCTACAAAGCCCCTAATGGACACTGAATCTAGTAGGTTATGTTTTTCCCTTGTGATGCATGCCCTATAATTTTAACAACACAGCCAAAATCCTTTTCTGTGGCATAATCAGAATATTGGGCTTAATTTGCCCATGTAGTTGATATAGGCTACATTCCTTGAAACTTTTTACACTGCTTTAAATAAGCAGGATGTTTATGTCATTGGTGGAAGTCATAATTATTGCTTCTATTTTATCCAAGTTTATTGCCATTTTCCGGAACTTTTAAGTGATTTTCATTAAAATAATTTAAATTGTTAATTAATGTTATATTCTTATATTTTTATGTTTTGTAACACTTTGTTGCTTCTTTGCTGGGGTGGACATTTTGGTTCTTATCCTATGAACTCTTTTACCTCATTCTTTTCTTTTTTTATTTTTTTAAAAGATTTATTTATTTATGATAGACATAGAGAGAGAGAGGCAGAGACACAGGCAGAGGGAGAAGCAGGCTCCACGCTGGGAGCCCGACGCGGGACTCGATCCCTGGACTCCAGGATTGCGCCCTGGGCCAAAGGCAGGTGTGAAACCGCTGAGCCACCCAGGGATCCCCTACCTCATTCTTTTCAATTCTAGTCTTCTATGATATCAAAATTTTCACTTTTCAGTGAGATCTTCTTCTCTGCCATGAAGGCAGATGGGAATTGAGACATAACCTGCTTCTCTTGATATCTGTCACCTAAACATAATACGAAATCAAGAATCTGTGCAGCTGTTCTGAGTTAATTTTACCTTTTTTTTTTCACCAAAAGAAATAAATAGATGAGCTGCCTAACATGAGCTGAGAATAAAAAGAGGAGGCAGAGGTTATTGGTGCTGCATGCTTGTGATGTGGTTACTTGAGAATCAGAAAACTTATATTTTCATCCCATGGGATCCCAGGATAGCCAATTAAACACTGGTCTAACGTTTCTTTGTAGGAAAAATAAAAGAGACTGGCTTAAATTACTCAGAGGTCTCTTTTAGTTAAAGCAAAAAAACAAAAACAAAAACAAAAACAAAAACAAAACAAAACACAAAAAAACAAACAAAAAAAGAAACTTTAGTTTCATTTTTTATATATAGAAATCTTTGAAAACTGTAAGGTTGAGCTGGAAACTATAAAACATGAAATATAATGTGTCTGGGGCATAGGATGAATATAGCCCAGAGTGAGGGTTTAGTCTGGTCTAATTAGGCCACAACTTAACTGATGAATCTTGGTGATTTTATGATAATAGACAGGGAATTGTTAAGGGTTTTGAGATGAGTACTGACCAAAGGAAAAGAAAAATGATAGTTTAATATCTGGGTAGTGTGGTGTAATTGAATAAGAAACAACTAGAAGTAGAAAAAAAGTAGAAAAAAGGCTATCAAGTATTATGTGTAAAGAACCTATCAGGTTGCAATCTCATGATTTATACATTTGTGTTGCAGATAATAAAGCATTCTGAGTAAATGATGGGAAATACTACCTAATCAAACAATATGACAGTTGAAAAATCATAAGTTGTAAGGGCAGGGCATCATAGAAGGTCTTCTTCAAGAACTGGGCCTCCCACCCACCCAAATAAGTACGCCAGTTTAGTAATATCATACTAATAAATCTTTCTCCCTCTTTCTTCTGCATTTTACTCACAGCTCCCCAACACCAATAACAAGTAAATATGCTAATAAGAGTCAACTAACAAAAATGGGCCAAACAGTATTGTTTCTTAGGAATGGGGACTACAAAAAAAATGACTTTTGTTATTAAGTTTTGGATAATTAAACTGGGAGAAGACATAGCTGGGTGTTTTGTTTTGTTTTGTCATTTGCAGAGGGAAGCAAATATTTCCTGTATAAAACAAGGCCAAATCGGAACTAAACTCAGCATAGTGTCAACAAATTCAATCCCTAAAGCAAAGAAAACCAATGTAATACTTTAATGCAGGTCCTTGTGGGTGCCTGATGGGGGAAAGGATTTTACTACATAAAAAATTTAGAGACTTTCTAATCACCTCATTTCCACACTCTTTCCCCAAAGTGACACAGATCATGTCTATAGCTACAAATCAATCCTTCCTCTCCCTCCATCACTTTCCAAGATGATTCTGTGCCACATGGCTGTCGCTCCATTATTAATTCTTCCCTCTGCAGCATCAGTCATAGGTAAAATGCTCTAATTCTCAAAACTTTATCAAATCCTTTTTTTTCCTATTTCAAGAAACACAAGGAAAGCTCTGCAAGTTCCAAGTTTGGACAAAGGTATTTGTCTTTGTGGATTGGAGCAGAACATGAGGAGCTGGGCATTAGGGCAGCCAATAGAGAAAATTTTCATAATACATTAAATTTGTTTTACCTGACCCACAGAGAAAAATATATCTAAAGTGAGAGGATGTAATAAAAAAGGTACGCAGCAAAGAGGGACCATAAGATTCAAGAAAGAAAGAAACTACTTTATGATGCCTCACATATAGTTTTGTTTTTACTTTTCTGAGGCCTATCTGGACATGTGGAAGAAAGTGAGACACCCTGGACTTCTCATTTAATCCCCATCCCTCCCACCTTGTGACTCATCATCAGAGGTGTTCAGTTACTCATAGTATAAAAATTCTAAGGCCAACTTTCTCTACATAGAAGAAGTCTAAAAGCTCATCTTTCAAATACGGAGAAATTCAAGTAATTCATGAGCTGTAGTAATTATTCTACAAGTTAAGATCTACTATTAACTGCACTTAAATCAAAGGGGAAATAAAATTAAAACTGAGAACAGGAGGAGGAAATAACTATGTCATACAGATGACTTTATCATAAACTTTTAGCACCTACATTTCAAAGCAAATATAACTTATATATAAATCATATATTTATGAAACTGCTTTACTGCAAAATTTACTATAAACTACATAACAATAACCACTCGTTCTTTTTGCATGCTTTCCTAATAGGATACGTGAAAATTTAAGATATTTTATTTTGAATGTCTGAGGGTTTTTTTTAAATCACAGTGAGACTAGAAATGCCATTATATTGCTTATTTAATGTTTATATTAAAAGTTTGCATAACAAACTTTTATGATAAGCTTATATATTGCTCTTATACATGATTAAAATTATAATCATCATAGCAGCATACTTGCCACAAAACTATCATGGTTATCATCATAGTGTACTATTTTATTCACTTAACAATATTTAAAATTATCTTGTTTGTGTATTTTCTATCTCCTGCCACTTGACTGAGTGTTTTGTGAAAGCAGGGTCCTTGCCTGCCTTATTCTGTCTATTGCTCATACCTAGAACAATTGCTGAGACTTACTGTGGCTCCATATTCAAATAGTCTTAAAAAGATAATAGGAAGACCAATCATTGTATGTTTCTGATGTTATTTTATATATAGATCTATCTATCTATCTATCTATCCATCTATCCACACAAACACACACAATATATGAAGTATTCTTGCAAGAATGTTTAATTAAAAGCTAACCAAAGCTCTAGATTTAACTTCCAATTTACAGAAATACAGAGCATATAGACACTGTGGAAACAATAAATACAATGCAGAAACATTAAATATATATAGAATAAGAGACACCTCATTAGACAAATTGCCTGGAATCCCCTAAGATTAAATGTTTTGAGTATAATGGTGTAACTCTATTGATATAAAATGACTAAAAGTGGAAATATATCAAAATTTATAGAATGTAGTAAAAGAAACGCTAAGAAGGAAGTTCATACTGATAAATGCCTACCCCAAGATAAAAGAGTCTCAAATAAACAACTTCGCTTTACACCTGAAAGAACTAAAATAATGAATGAAGCCCAAAGTTAGTAGAAGGAAGGAAATAGCAAAGATTAAAGCAGAAATAAATGAAATAGATACTAAAAAACAAACAGTAGAAAAGATCAATGAAACTAAGAGCTGGTCCTTTGGAGAGATAAACAGAATTGACAAGTCTTTATCTAGGCTCACCAAGAAAGAAAGAGAGAGCTCAATAAACAAAATCAGAAATGAAAAAGAAGATATTATAACTGATAAATGCAAAGGATAATAAGAGATTACTGAGAACACTGATAGGCCAACAAATTGAACAGCCTAGAAAAAAATGTAAAATTTCCTAAATTCATAAGAAAATAGGAAATCTGAACAGAGCAATTACTATAGTAGGGAAATTGAATCCGTAATTCAAAACCTCCCAACAAACAAAAGTCCAGGAGGATCAGACAACTCTACTGATGAATTCTACCAAATATTCAAAGAAAAAGTAATCTTTATCCTTCTCATTTATTTTTCAAAAAAATAGAAGAGAATGGGACTCTTCTAAAGTCATTCTATGATGCCAGCATTACCCCGATACCAAAACTAGACAAGGATGCCACAAAAAGAAGAAAGAGAGAAAGAAAAGAAAAGAAAGAAAGAAAGAAAGAAAGAAAGAAAGAAAGAAAGAAAGAAAAAGAAAGAAAGAAGAAAGAAGAAAGAAAGAGAGAAAGAAAAAAAGAAGAAGAAAGAAAGAAAGAAAGAAAGAAAGAAAGAAAGAAAGAAAGAAAGAAAATTACAGGCCCATTTATCCCTGATGAACATAGATGCAAAAATCCTCCAGAAAATATTAGCAAACAAACTAAACAATGCCTTAAAAGTGTCATTCACCATGATCAAATGGGATTTATTCCAGGACTGTGAGGATGGTTCAACATCGACAAATCAGTCAATGTAATACACCACAATAAAAAATGATGATAAAAATCATAAGATTATCTTGATAGATGCAAGAAAAATCATCTGACCTAATGCAACATTCATTTATGATAAAATCTCTCAATGAAATAGGTAGAGAATGCACCCTCAACATAATAAAGGTCCTAGATGACAAGCTCACAGCTTGAGTGAATCTTATGAGACATTGAGGAAGTAGTATCCAGTTTAGCTCCTCTTAAATTTCTGACCCCTGATCCTGCGAAATAATGAGCCCCTATGGTTTTAAACTGCTATGTTTAGGGTAATTTGTCACTTTGAATAGATTACTAATCCAAACCCTTTGAAAGGTACTTTGATTTTATGCACTAGATTTGCTATGGAAATCTCCTGAAAGGCAGAATGTTTACTTCTTGATATTTCCTGGAGCACCAACAGTTCCATCGGTCTTGCATACAACTGTTCAAAACTGTTCAAAAGAAGTCTTACTTACTCACTGCATCCCTATTAGGACATCCATGACCAAAATTGAATTTCTAGAGAGGAACAGACACATAGAGGAAAAGGGATAGGGAGGAAGAGGCAACAGAATCAGAAAAAAAAAAATAGAGAAAAAATAAATAGGCAAAAGGAAACAAGGAAAAATGTTCAGAGAAGTCAATAAAATGTCTTTGATGATAATTGCTACCAAACTTAATTCATGTTACTCTTGTTTTCTTCTTGAGCCAGACATTTTTGCTTTGTATTACTTTATTTTTTTTTTATTTGTGTCAACTTTAACAATGAAAATTTAAAGATCCAATAATTGAAAAATAAATAAATAAAAATAAAGATCCAATAATTGGTCTCAGGAGTAAAGTAGTAGATAAAATATTTATGTATTCGTATGTAGATATGTATATAATTATTTAAATGAAAATTTATACATGCAATAATTAGTCTCAGATATGTATAAAGTAGTAGGTGGAATATTTATATATTTATATTTATTTTATGTATTCAATATTTACATATTCACCATTTTCACTCACTGTAATTGGCAAATATACATTTTTTAAAGCACTATAACTTCCCTTAAACTCTTAATATTATGTTTTTCTTTGTGGACAAATGATAAGATCATGATTGCTAACAATCCATACGTGTGTGACATTTTATGAGAAAAGTGAAGCATTCACCTTAGTTTGGAGGGAGTTTGGCAGTATTTGCACTTGGTCAAGCATTCTGTTTGGAGACTAAACTCAAGACTAATGTACTTTTCTTAGCCTTACAAATCAGTAGAAATATCTCCAGAGTAGGGTGGAATATTGATGGGTAGGAGTAAAAGCACTGCAGTGACTCGGGTTTGCTTGAATGTGTATGTGACTTCAATTTATTTTACTTCCACAAAACTTAAAATTAATTCTTCGGTATCTCCCTGTTGTCATTTCTTCGTAAGACCTTATATGGAGAGGTTAATAAGGAAAATTGTGTTTTCTGAAATGATTAGGTCAGCAGCATAGATAGAATAGAAATAACTTCTTCCACTGTTCCAAATATAGCAGTCTTAACAACATTTCTGAAAATGGTAAAGACAAATAATTTGAGTACACTCTGAAGATTCAAACAAGACAATAACTATAAGTAGAGAAAGGTCACTGGTAACTTCTAACCATCTTAACTTGTTTGAATTGCATCATAATGGGGAAGACATTTCCTGAGGGTGAGGCACTGTGGAACGTGTAATATGGGGACTATATCAAAAGTAAGAATTCCAGGGGCCCCCGGCTGGCTCAGATGGTTGAGCATCTGCCTTCAGCTCAGGTTGTGATCTCCAGGGTCCTGGGATTGGGGGAGCCCCACATCAGGCTCCCAGCTCAGTGGGGAGTCTGCTTCTCTTGCTTTCTGCCCCTCCACTGGGCTCATGCTCTCTTTGTGTATGTGTGTGTATCTCTCTCAAATGAATAAATAAAAAAATATTTAAAAGAGAATTGCAGTAAGTTATTTTTCTTATTAGTAATATCAGACAGGTAATCTCCAACATACCCTCCAGTTGTTTTCCTAGAACTAATATGAATGTTAATTTAAAAATTAATCTAATTAACTTTCCCTGTGTGTGTGTGTGTGTGTGTGTGTGTGTGTGTGTAACGTGGTATGCACTTGGTGCAAGGAGAAATGCTAAACACAGAAAGAAGTCAGGGTTTTTTGTTGTGTTTTATTTTGTACATTTAGATGTTATTTCCCACAGAAATGAGGATGTGTTTGTCCACAGATCCTGCTTCATGCTCTTCCTTCCTCCCTGTCTCCAAGGAAAGACAGAGCATTTTACACAGCCAGAGTCTCACAGAATAGATTGAATGATACAAGGGAAGAGCTTTCTAAATGATACTTTGGGTCTGTGGTGCCTCAAGATTCCATTTCAAGGTTCCATTCATGGATTTTGAAATTAGCAAGTCAGACAACCAGGTCTTGCTTTAGAAATCTGCCCTGTTTGGAAAGGGCATGGAAGGTGGGAGTACAGGGAGCTCTTTGCAGGGCTCTGGGGAAGATCCTGCATGTTGCATTGCTGTGTTCACTTTCTGGACCAGGGCTTTCCCACCATCACGAGGTTATTTCAAAAAGGGCAAGATTTGACTGTGATTCCTAGAGATTAAGACCATCATGCTCGGTGTCCACATTTATATCACAACCCAAAATTCAGCCTGAACACAAGTTTCCACTGTAAGGTTTAGTCTCAAGCAGAGAAAATTATACCACCAACTCAGTGAGTGCTTCAATTTGAAACTGATTATAGAACCTCCATATTTGGGGGAGGGAAAAGCTAAACCAATGATTAGAGTCCACAAACTGGTCCATTAATTAAACTGAAACAGTCGTTCTGAGCACATCATATCAGAACCCAGTGTTGCCATATGAGGCATATTTTCCTTCTTTGCTATAACCCTGAAACTCAATGTTCGTTTTTCTTACTGACTAGTTTCACTAACAAGGCCAAAAGGTAGTGAAAGCCCATCTCTGTAAGAGAGAAAATCATCTCTGATCAATAGATCCACTGTGACGCTCGCTCTGTAACGTCTCTCAGAGCCTTGGCTGCAAGAAGCTGAGTAACCTGCTGCCACCCACCACATGGCCAGGAGCCAATGAGGCACTTAGGGCCGCTCTCTGTCCTCTGCCAGCCTTTGAAGGCATATTATGCATCAACACGGGGGAGTCTTTTTTACTTCCCCAACAAGCAACATAGATTTCACTCTAATAATGTTACAAAAGAAAGTCATTTAAGAATCCAGCACTTCTACTTTTTAGTCAGTCATGGATATCAAAAGGCTCAAAATGGCTTTTAGCATGTATCATCCTACTGCAAGATGTACAGTGGTAATTAAAATAAAAACCAAAAGGTAAAAATAGAATGCAACAGAACCTAAAATCATCCTGTGTGACACTGAGCTTTGTTTTGTTCTTGATCGTATACTATACAATATCATAAGTAACATTTGCTCTTAACTGAATGGAAAAGCAAAAGTTTAAGTTATGATATTTCAAATATTTCAAATGACATCAGCCACAGACAAGTTAAGGAAGATAAGATGCTGGTAAAATCCGCGGACAGCATTAGAGGTAAAAGATATGACATGACTAGTGAAAGAGCCTAAGTTTTGAATGCAAATGAAAATTGAACCTCCACCCCACTGATAACAAAGCAAATGATTTTGCTGAGTATTACTTAAAACTTGCTTAAATTATCACTTCGAAGTCCTCAAATCCATTTATTGTAATAATAGAAGAAAATTCACCCAGCACCAAAATTTGCTTGTAAAAAATAAGCTAATAGTTTTCTATTATTTTTTTTTTGTGTGTGGAAATAATGATGTTCATGACTCTTAATATCTGGTGTATTGGCTTTCTTTCATACTACTTTATTTAACAATTAAAATGTTGTTCAGGTATAAAATGGAAAACTCTGACTCTTAATAAAAATCACCCACTACCTTCCACTGCTCCTTTTGGTCCCTGTAATGTGAGGATATTTACCTTGTGATTCAATAGACAGTGAAAACTATTTCCTTTTTCTTCAAAATTCTACTTGAAATGTCAAGAATCATTCACCTTTAACTGGCAGGTTTTGTGAGCAACCAAACTTCTTACTATTGATTAAGAGTGATTCCAAAATATTGTGCTTGCTCTGTGTGTGTAGACACACACACCCATGCACACTCACATACACACACACACACATAAAATAACTTTTTTAAAAAAATATTTATTTATTCATGAGAGACACACAAAGAGAGAGAGGCAGAGACACAGGCAGAAGGAGAAGCAGGCTCCATGCACGAAGCCTGATGTGGGACTCAATCCCTGGTCCCCAGGATCACGCCCTGGGCTGAAGGCGATGCTAAACCGCTGAGCCACCCGGGCTGCCCATAAAATGACTTTTTATGTCTGTAACTTATGAATTCAGTGGAAAAATAAGAGATTTCCTGTCCCTCTAAAACTCACGCAGTGTGAGACTTAAAACAGCTGTTATCACTGAAAGATTTTATAAGTGACACAGTCTTGTTTCATAAATTTCACCAGTAAATAATATTTTATTGTACGAATAACCCAAAATATATTGATCTATTCTACAGAAAATAGACATTCAGTGTTTTGTGCTGTGTCTGGGTATATCTGCATTTTTTTTTATTACTAGCAATGCTTCAAATGGGAATTTATTTAACATGTCATCTATTGAACATGTGTGTATCCTGTGGTATGTGTGTATACACAGCTATGTGTATACATGTGTATATAAATGCATGTATGTGTAGTGTGGAGATGGGTATATATGTATATGCCTTTAATTATTGGATTGTAGTATATGTGCATATTTACTAGGCAATGCCTCACTGATTTCTAATGTGGCTGTATCATTTTATATGCCTATCAAATGTAGATTAGTGATCCCATGGGTACCCATCCTTGAAAAGACTTGTTATTATCAGATTTTAAAGTTTTTGCCATATGATAAGCATAAATTTTCATTTTCTTTTTTTCTTTGTTTACCAAGATAGTTGAGACTAATGGTCACTTGTATTTCTCATTCTATGAAATTATATTTACAACTTTATTCATTTTTCATCTGGTTTCTTTGTCTTTTTTTTTCCTAATTCACAGAAAGTTTTTGTATATTCTGAATATGAATAAATTGCAGACAAAATGGATTGCAAATTATTTTACTTTTTTAAACGATTTTGTTTTTTGTCATTTTGGTAATTATTAATAAATACAGTATTTAAATGTAAGGTTGTTACATTTATTAGTTAGCTCCCTTTTCACTTTAACTTCATTAAAACATCCTTTTAAGCCTAGTTATAAAAGTATCCTCCATTTTACTCTAGAAGTATCCATTCTATCTTTTATATATATTTATATTAATTTATATATAAATTCCTCAAATTGTTGGAGTAGGCAGTTAAGTTCTGACAGGATGCCTGGAGGCCAGCCGAGAGGAAGACAAGGAGAACTATGAGAGGGTTAGAGGCCTATCCTGGCAGCACTCCTAAACTGAACCACAAGGAACCAGAGCAAACCAGATGCATTAGGGACAAATGGGGCTAGGCAGGGCAAGGTAGGGGGCCACAGAATCAGGCTCACAAAATTCCTAAAAATGCTGAAGTGTAAGGAAACTAGAGATAAGGGAACAAGCCAGACCACCCTGCCCTAGGTGTGGGTGGGGGGAGTGTCTTTTTTATGATAGTCATCTGAGGCCAACAAAGAATAACCAGACCCCAAAGAAGAAGGAAGCCATCAAAGATGTTATCACTAGTCGCTCAATGGTGATATCAATAGATATGTTAAAAGTCATTTAGGTTCCCTGGTGGGCTTTCAATAAGACTAACCCCACAAGCCCTCAGTGACAACTCTCACTTCTGAGAGCTTTCTCTATATCTTTGCTTAATAAACTTCTATCCCTTTACTCACTCTCCTTTGTCCGTGAGATTCATCCTTCGGTTCCATGAGACAAGAACCAAGCTCCTCCGTATCACAAACAGCCCCAAAATGGCCAGCAAAGTCAGTGAAAGTTCATAGTATTCCTCCATCATACTAGAGTATCTACTAAAATCTTTGCCCCAGGGGTGTCATGACAGGATATCTCTGACCAAATAAGGAAGATAAAACACAGAATCCACATTCCTGGAAGAGACCTGCCCCCTTCCTAGAAATCCCACCTTAAGTTGTGAATATTCCACCCCTTGATTAACAACTGTCAATAAAAGATAGAAACCCAAAACCCAGTGGGCAAAACTCTCCCTTGAGCTCAGCTCACTCGATGTCTCACCTTAAGAGTGTACTTCTGCTTTAATAAACTTTCTTGCTTGGACTGCTCTTTTACTCAGTGGTGTCTGTCCTTGAACTCTTTCTCCTGACACAACAGACCAGGAGCCTCCTGTGACATCTTTTGGACAGGCTGGATTGAAACCTCAGGGCCTGAGGTCCCCCCAGTCCACCTGGCAACAAAATCATTTTAGTTGTTTGATGTGTAGGAAAAATTCCAGTTCATTTAAATTGCATTATAAGAACTCTTATACATGATTTGTTTCTACCGTAATGTCTGTTTTCTTGTTTCCTTCTCTCTGTCTCTCTCTCTCTGTCTCTTTGTTTTGGGTATTTATTTGCATTGGTTCCCTTCAATATTCAAACTAATATATTTCATTAGTTTTTCTTAACTAATATGGAAGTTATACTTGCTATGTCTTCATTACTTTGTGGTTGCTTTTGCAATTTTCATATTCACTTAAAATGTTTGATCATGAATGATATTTTTACCATTTCTTCTGGACAATGCAAAGATCTGAAAAATATTTCACTCGAAACCCCTGCTCTCCACTCCACCTCCTGATAACACACAGTAGCTCATAATCCTGGACTTTAGTTCTTTCTGCCTTGGTTCCTTTAATCACAAAACCTAGATGTTTTCTTTGTCATTTGGATTCATGCTATGTTTAACATTTACATTTTTTACTATCATTTCATACATTCAATACTTTCTTCCTGGTTTACGAAGACCCAATTTTTAGAATCCTAGATACAGATAAATAAACACAGGCAGATGCTGACTACATTGTTGTTCACCGTCACAGATGTTTCTGTTATTTCTGGTCTCTATTTTTTTTTTTAATTTCCAGAAGTTTAGCTATATTTTTGAAACTCCTGGTGTTCATCTATTATCCAGGGAGGAGTTAGACTTCATATCTAGTTTACCATTTAGGGAAAAAACAGAAACAAACCCTGCATTTTGAAAGAAAAGAATGGTGGGTAAAATTTTCAGAGAAACATTTATTGCACAAGATGCACATATAAACATGCTTGAAAACTTGGGGAAATAAAACAACTTGAACATTTTAGCAAAAGGTAGTGTGTAGGTGTTCTGAAATATCCTATGACCAAGTGAGTTGGAAATGATGAATGGCCGGGGAGGTGTGTACACTTGGGTATTACTAACAGAGGAATGTCTATAAGTATAAGCATGACATCTTTGGAAGGATAGAATGATCCCGGCTTCTGAGAATTAAAATAATTCTTTATGCATTTGAAGGCCTGTCACAATGAAGGAAATTTCATCAGTAAACAGAGTTTAAAATACCATTTTCTCTGAGTTGATTTGTATTTTGTTTAACTGGACTGTCATAACAATCACTGACTTCTTTACCTGACAATGGCTATTGATATTAAGGCCTAAGAATGGGATTTTTTTTTAATGCCACTCGCATATATGTTTAGAAGGAGATAGAGTTGAAAGTTAAATGTTTCTCACTGAAAAAAAAAATTCCTTTAATTTTCTGCCCACTAAAGTGTTGCCATCTCATGTCATTTTAATATGCAGTTAACCAGAGGATGGAAATGCTATGATTTATTGTGACAGGGTAAATAAAGCAATAAGAGCAAATCTAATTTAAGCATGCATCACTGAGCATGCCTTTTCACTCCCGCTTGATAGCTACCCAAAATGATCCCACGAAAAATAAAAGACGAGATGCATTAAAAGTGGGAGGCTGGCTTTGGAGCTGACTAAAAGCCTGTTGTGTAGTTAGGGGTTCTGCACCTCCTCCTGACTTCTGGCTGAGAGCTGGGAAAGGCTTATCATGATCTTCTTAAGCATGTAGGAGCATTCTTCTCTCAGGAACCCTAGATTTAAAATTCATCTTTCTCATTTACTAGCTGGGGTTTCCTGGACAAGTTCCTTAACAAGGCACACCTCCATATCTACATCTATAAAATGGAAATACAAATCATGTCAAACTAACACAGGCTTGTGAGTGTTGAATGAGATAATGGATGTAGAGTGCTTATGGGTTGTCTAGTAGTTATAAAAGCTCCGTAAATACTAGTCATTTTTATTAATAATAAGCTTATGTAAAAGTAAAAAACAAACAAAAAGCCTTGAATAAGTGAATACACTAAATTTAGCACCTTGCTCTCAAACAGAAAAATAATTTGAAAACAAGCAATTTGTTTTCCAAGTTGCCAATTAACTAGATTCAAGGAGTAAATACTTCACACTCCATGTTAAATGTGTATAACTCCGAGGGCTCCCCATACTCCCTCTGGCTGGGGTCAGTCTTTCTTTTGAAAGCCACAGAAAGTGGTTATGGTATCATTCTCCTTGTTTTCTCCCTTTCCTCATGTGTCTACTGGTTTTCATTTCAACATTTTATTGATAACCTTAATTTCTATTACCAAACTCCTTGAGTATAGCATTATCACAAACAAACAAACAAACAAACAAAAAACAACAAAAAAAAAGGAACAAAAGATTTTCACTAAGAATAATTCTACTTTTATTTCTGGGCCAACACACTCAAATTCCATATGGATTTTAAAACTCATGATACACTTTTTCCATTACAAAAGCCTGTTTTGTGCATGAAAAAAAATGAATAGTAAAAACACACTTTTCAATATAGGCCAAATTGTGTTATTGTGGTGGCTGTTGATGTTCTTATTGAGAGCCTAGAGCATGATTTTGGCTTTTTCACATTCTGTAAATGATTGGAAAATGTGATAAGATGGTGCTTTCAAGGAACCCTATGGCATTAGTGTTGTAGGAGGAATAGAAAAACAGGGCCAGGACTTGATTAAGGAAGGCTGATGTGACAGGCTCGCTGAATTCCAGGCACTGGGCTACATGGTTTATAGATATTTGTTTACTACAACCATATGAGAAATGTGAGTAACTGCATTTTTTACAGAAGAAACTAAAGGTTAAGAAACTTGTTCAAGGTCACATAGCCAGAACTTGAAGCTTAACTTCAGATCCACATTAACTACTGCTAGTCCTCCGTCTGTTAATCATTTCTGTCGAGTAGTCTTCCTTGTGCTTGAACAGAAAACCACAGAGGCCTGTATAGCTAACTTTCTTTCTTTCTTTCTTTCTTTCTTTCTTTCTTTCTTTCTTTCTTTCTTTCTTTCTTTCTTTCTTTCTTTCTTTCTTTCTTTCTTTCTTTCTTTCTTTCTTTTTTTCTTTCTTTTCTTTCTTTCTTCTTTCTTTCTTCTTTCTTTCTTTTTTTCTTTCTTTTTCTTTCTTTCTTTTTTCTTTCTTTCTCTTTCTTTCTTTCTTTCTTTCTTTCTTCTTTCTTTCTTTCTTTCTTTCTTTCTTTCTTTCTTTCTTTCTCTTTCTTTCTTTCTTTCTTTCTTTCTTTTCTTTTTTTTTTTTAGATATTATTTATTTATTTATTCATGAGAGACACAGAGAGAGAGGGAGGCAGAGACACAGGCAGAGGGAGAAGCAGGCTGCATGCAGGGAGCCCGACATGGGACTCCATCCCGGGTCTCCAGGATCAGGCCCTGGGCTGAAGGCGGCGCTAAGTCGCTGAGCCACTCAGGCTGCCCCTATAGCTATCTTTCTTTTTTTTTTTTTTAAATCATTTTTTTTTTAATTTTTATTTATTTATGATAGTCATAGAGAGAGAGAGAGAGGCAGAGACACAGGCAGAGGGAGAAGCAGGCTCCATGCACCGGAAGCCCGACGTGGGATTCGATCCCAGGTCTCCAGGATCGAGCCCTGGGCCAAAGGTAGGCGCCAAACTGCTGCGCCACCCAGAGATCCCTATAGCTAACTTTCTAAGGAGTTTGCAATCTCATGAAAATATGTTGCCTTATCAAATGCTATGATTTGACTCCATACACATGTACACACCAACTTTGTTCCTACAGATCTTGCTTTTTGCTGCAGTTGTGGTTGATCAGGTGCTTTCATTACAAATCGATACCTTTATTTACTTCCATATTCCGAATAACAGAAGTACACTAAAAATTCTGCTTCACTGAATCTACTATCAGTCTTTTAATATCCTAATTTTTAAATTTAATGTTTGATGTGGAGTATGGGCTGGGTTTCAAAATAACATCTAAGAACTACTTAATTTTTTTCAAAAACAATTTAAAAAGGCTGAAAATACAGAGTAACAGAAATCATTTAAGTTGTGACACATGGGTTAATGCTCATGAAGCTTTCTGAAAGGACCAATCTAGACAAGAAGCTAAAAACAAACACATCCACTATCATGTATTTAGTACTATGTCACATTCTAAAATGTGTAGAATGCATTTAGGTATTGAAGAGATGATTTTATTATTGTATTTATATATATTTATATATTATATTGCCATGAAACCTACACTCTGTTGGCCCAGTAGACCAAACTGCTAATCCTCCAGTGTAGATCTTTACATGGGAGAGGCTATTTATGCATATTTCCTGAAGGAATGAATGTATAGCTAACCAATTAATGAATTAATTTCTGGATTGTGTGACTATAAGCAGATATATTTTGCATTATTTTTCTGTTTTTCACATGTTTACCACCAAGTTTGTATTTTTATATATAGAGATAATAAACTTTATTTTAAAGAGTCCCTGCACTTAGAGAAGTGAGAAATCAGGTTAAATGTCACTGAAGGGAGTATACACATTTATCCCCCAAAGATCCAAGCCCACCAAAGCTGTGATGTTTAGTACCTGGGTTAGCTTAGTTTACACCCTAAATCTCCTCGTTAGCATTCCACAGGAGAGGTATGGCATGAAGCAGGAAAGGGACCTTTCTTTTTCTAACAGAAACATGAAAAGAAAGGGAGATGAAAAGAGCAGTGAGAAGGAAAACACTTCACTATAAGGAGAAATGCCCTCAGTTAGAGATCTTGATCCTTACAAGAAGAATCTAAGCATAATTACAAAAACATCAAAAAGTATATATTTTAAGATTGTTTTCACTCTGTAGGCCATTTAATGATGGGTATAAGATTTATTGAGGAAAGATTTAAAAAGTTACTCATCAACAACACAAGGTCATACATAATGAAACCTCTTCTGCATCTGTAAATTCCTAGGGGTGTTTTTAACATTACTTTTCATTCTCTTCTTTGAGCTCCCCGTCCTTTGTCCTGTTATTAAAGAATATCAAGGTCAAATATTTTGTCACTGCCTTTGATGAATCACTCTTATACTCCAGAAATTCAACAGAGCCAAACGGATTTTTCTGTGTGTGCATATAGATCACTGTATGTGCGTGTATGTATTCCTTAAACTGAGAAGGCAAAAATATTAATATTTATTAAGATATTTATTTAATTTTGCTGCTGGTGTTGACAATTAAATACGTAAATATTCATGATGAATGAATGAAAGAAAATACTGCCTCACTTGATAAAATTGGATTTGGATTCTGGAAGATTTTATGGTATTTGAACATATCTCTGAGATTAAAAACCCTCTGAATTTTTGTAAAATGGAGGTTAAGTAATTTGTTCAAGGTCACATGACTAGGAAGTAGCAAAGCTCTGTTTCCAACTGAGGCAGTAGGGCTCTAGTGCCCATTCTCTTTAGCATCATATGATGTTTTTTGTAAAGATTAAATGAGACAATGCATATAAGATCATGGTGTGTATTTTCTAACAAAAATAAATAAGTTTTATATTATTATAGTTACACTGAAAATAACCCCTGCCCGGACAGAAGGATGTGTTTGAGGAAAACAGCAAATCAATTGATCTGAACAGCAAATATAGCATGCATAAGAGACGTTAAAGGTAGTAAGTTAAATCAAAGTAGAAAATACTGTTGTGCTAGATAATGGAGGCTCTTAAATGCCAAATTTAATATCTTTATTTTAAATGCAACCAAGAGAAATATTTAATGTATTTTGAAAAGATGCAATAGGGGGTTTAAGAAAGTTCTACAAACACATGTTTGGGGAAGGGAGATGACAGGATAATCCACTGATTTTCCACTGCACTAGTTGAAGCAACAGGTATTTACATGATTAGTGGCAGTGGATGATAAACGGAGGATGAATAAAAGTACATACAAATAGATAGCTGTAACTTGAGATCTTTCTATGACCCCAAATGGCTATACCACATAATACTGGGGAAAGAAAATGGCAAGTGACTAAGAAATTCCAAACTTGTTTGAGGAGCGGGATGGTGGCAACTCTAACCAAAGTAGGAGATGTAAGAAGAGGAGTACATTTCGATGAGGCAATGATAAACCTTGCCTTAAAATTTTGAGTTTTAATAACTGATGAGTCCAGGGGTTAGACCATTCTGGTGCATATAGCATATAACTGTATCTATTCCAGATGATACCATTAATAATTATTATGTCTAACTCCAAAACATTTAAGGAAATTTCACATCTTTTATGGCAGATCCTTCACAAAAGAATATTTTGCCATGTACTTCAACTTAACTCAATAACAAAACTCTTCCTCCCCCAAAATAGCACTGTTCACCTTAGAAAACATAATGAACAATAGAGCTTTTATTTTTATCCCAAATCATCTATGAAAGCATGTATATAAATCCTGCCAGTATTCATCAAACCTGGTTACTGGTTACTGTGACCTTAGGAAGCTATTTTTAATAAGCAGAATGGTATAGGAAAAAATTGTGTAGAAAACATGAAGTTCCTACAGTTTGGTCAATCCTTTGTGCACGTCCATAGGTCATGACATTTTTGCTTATCCTCTGTGCTATTCACAAGTCATGGCTTCAGGTTTAGATTCTTTAATGGGTCATTTCTTCATTTTTTTTCCCCTAAGATTCTAGCCTGAGAGAGACCATTTTCTTGGTAGTTAGCAGTTGCAGACACATGTTTAAAGCTTTCAAGATACTACAACATGCCAGGGAAATTATTATGATGACTGTAAACAGCATAGTTTTCAATATTTCGAGCATATCTTGAAGTCATGGTCCCCAGACCCAAAAGAATCAAAATTAAAAAAAAAAAAAAAAGTCAATTGCCTTGCTCATTGATTTCATGTAACTGAGCTTTAACTTCCCCAAGTGTTAATCCAAGTATGGGAGGTGGTGTTGCCACAGCACAGAAACCTTGCTCAGCTAAAAAATACTCAAGGGTTATCCTCTTATCAAGAACTTTGGCCAGAGAGTCTAAGGATTTGCTGGGAAGCTATTGTCTTAAAAACAGATTCTGAAATTTTAGGAATTAAGAAGTTCCTGACCATGGTCTTTTATATTTCCCTAACCAGAGAAGTAGGGACTTGCCAAAAAAGAGTGAATCCTGAATCCTTGAAAGCCTCCCTGTAGGCCCTTTCTAACTAGATAATGTAAATTAAGGGTAGGTCGACCAATGAGTTATTTTGCTTGTGAAAAATGAGGGGCAGTTAGATGTTCTCCTAGTCTGAAATAAAAAAGCTTGATCTAAATTCTAGAGGATAACACCACTCTTAGGGGTGGCCTGGGCAACACAGATGACAGTGTTCTCATTCTAGGCCAATACCAGAATGGAGAGGAGAAAGAGTTTTACTAGTTAAAGGTGATGTCTTTATCTGGTGTTTTGGGCAGAAGCAGTCTACCTGCATGTCAGCTACTTCCCTTCCATGTCAATTTGATTTAGAGGACTTCAGCATCTGTAAAGGACCAGCTGTCAGCTGGAGCCTTTTTTAGCTGTGAGATGTGCACTTAAGGCTTAATACCTTCTGGGAAAACTAGATAGAGGTAACTGAAAGTGGTGCCAACGCCCTTAATTTTGATCACATCTCTCAGTTAAAGCTAAGAATTGATTAAAAAAGAATTCTTTTTTTTTTTTTTTTTTTTTAGATTATTTATTTGAGAGAGAGAGCATGAGCTGAAGGGGCAGAGAGAGAGGGATCGAGAATCTCAATCTCACTTCCTGCTGAATATGGAGCCCAGTTCCAGATTGGATCTCAGGACCCTGATGTCAAAACCTGAGTAAAAACCAAGAGTCGGGTGCTTAACCTACTTAGCCACTCAGGCACTCCTAAGAGGGCAGGGTTCTTAAAATCGCAGCCCCAAAAGGATGTCACTTAGGCCAAGTCACCAAACCTCAAGTTCTTGTAAATTTTATAATCTTGATATCTTGGTGTGGATTAAAGTGCACACACACACACACACACACTGTCTAAAAGTTATTTTTTTAAGATTTTATTTATTTATTCATAAGACACACACACACAGAGAGAGAGAGAGAGAGAGGCAGAGAGGCAGAGACACAGGCAGAGGGAGAAGCAGGCTCCACGCAGGGAGCCTGACGTGGGACTAGATCCCCGGTCTCCAGGATCAGGCTCTGGGCTGAAGGCGGTGCTAAACCGCTGAACCACCCGGACTGCCCTAAAAGTCATTTAAAAATTTAATAACTACTATCCACAGATTTGAAGGTACTTATAAGTCAATTATTGACAGAATAAAATATGTGAAACTAGACAAAAGTTATATGGAGGGGCACCTGGGTGGCTCAGTGGTTGAGGATCTGCCTCTGGCTCACACCATGATCCTAGGGTCCTGGGATTGAGTCCTGTAGTGGGCTCCCCATAGGGAGCCTGCTTCTTCCTCTTTCTATGTCTCTGACTCTCTCCCTGTCTCTCATGAATAATTAAATAATCTAAAAAAAAGTTATATGGAAAATCAATGCACTGAGATAATACTGTGCCTCAGAAGTCTTAGGTAGGTCCTATCCAATTTGGCCATTTGGGGTAAGCAGTTTTATTTTTCTGAGTATCAGTCTCTTTTTCCATGTGATATGAAAAGCAAAATAATAATGCTATTTTTTGCAAGGTGTTGCACAAGTCATATGAAACTATATAAGCAAAAAAAAAAAAAACCCATATATAAGCAAATGTGCTAATGATAGACACATTTAAGATAGTTTCCTTATTGTCAATATCATGTTTATTTATTTACATCTTGCCTTTCCCTATAAAAGTTTGAAGTGACTTATGAAAATATAGTAATAAAGCATAGAAATGTAAACAATATTTAGACATTCAAAATAAAAAATAACAAAAGTCAGAAGGACAAGGCCAAGATTGTTGCATTACTACTATTAACAGAAGCATAAAAAGAAAAAGGGGGAAATTTGAATTCTTCAATTTCAAAAGCATTTTATTTGCCTTACTTTGCAACAGCACTATTTTATTTTATTATTTTATTTTACATTTTATTATTTTATTTTTTAAAAGATTTTATTTATTCATCCATGAGAGACACAGAGACAAAGAGAGAGAGGCAGAGACACAGGCAAAGGGTGAAGCAGGCTCCATGCAGGGAGCCCGATGTAGGACTCGATGCCAGGTCTCCAGGATCATGCCTTGGGCCGAAGGCAGACGCTAAACCCCTGAGCCACCCAGGTGTCCCACAGCTCTATTTTATACACCCCTAGAGTTATGCAATCTGTAACTCACAAAGGTTGGTTTATGGATCAAGAGTCAGCTTCATTTAAAGAAAAAATCCCTTTATATCGGTGGAGGGCAGTTGCTACCTAAGTCTTATTTTATTATTTCACTTTTCTAGTAGAGGAAAAAAATCAAGATCATTCTAATTTCTAATAGCATGTGGTTTAATATCATGAAAATAACAAAAATAAAGGTACAGACATTGCAGCGGTTATACAACATACTACTTTATTAATACATGATGTCAGTTGCGTGCCCATTTCCAGAAATGTAACAATTGAAAGGAATGTAAATGAGGATTTTTTTTAAAAAAACAAGCCATAACAGATGTTTGCAAGATTTTCTCCCCCTACTTAGAACATAATAAACATATGGAATAGCCTATCAGGCACAATTGCTGAAGCAAAACACAAGGATCATTCAAGAAACAATTAGATTCTGTTCTAAAGAAATGGAATACTTAAAAAGGATGAGTCCTGATGGGCCTATAGTCCTGATGAGCAAATAGCTCCAACTAAACCCTTTATGATTCTATCTCCATTTGAATGTAAATATCACCACAATGTACTCAGATCAAGATCTGGGCTCACTGTGGAGATTTTTCTCCTTTGCAAGAGAAGAAAGAGTGTTGATAATATTCCGTGTGTCTCCGTTGTAAAACGCCCACATGTGGTAAAATTGTTTGCATTCTCTTTCACATTAAAAGAAAGGAAGATGTTTCTCATCATCTTAATGTCTTCATTTTTTAGATAATGTTTAGTGGAGCTAAGAGGATTTTTTTAAAGAGTAAAATCAATTTTAGGCATATTTCAAGGCACATACTCTGAGCCGCATTAGGAAGTAAATTTGGGAAATAAATCAAGGAGTAAATAAAAATTATGAATTTACAAGACAGAATACAACATGACAGCATATGCAAAGTCTCAGAGAAGAAACCTCTGGCATTCAATGCTACATTGAACATGGTTTGTCCTTGAACAGCTCATTTGCGTGTAGCATGATTGAACATGGCTCTAAGAATATGTAATTTTATTTATTACTGTATAAAATAATAGTCTATCTGTAGCTGGAGCACAGGGTGCAGGAGGACCTGGCTCCAGGGGTACCAGACAGACAGGTTTTGGCCACTTACCACAACCAAATCTAAAGGCAGAGAGATGAGGGAGGTGAAACAAAAGAAGAATTTATTTCAGTGCCCTCAACACCTGAGAGACAGAGGACTGGCTTCTCAAGGGCTGTCCCCAGAGTGCTGAAAATACTGCCAGGTTTCTGTAAGGAAACAGTGGGACAAAAGTGTGTGGGGGATGCATGCAGGTGGGCAGTGAAGGTCAAATGGACTACTATCTTGGAGTCAACTTGAAGGCTCCAGGCAGTCCCTATTGCTTGAAGGAGTACTTTAGGTTCCCACTTGTAGATGATTTGCCCTCAGGGTCTTCCCCCTGAGCCTAGAGGCTAGCTGGAGAGAAGAACCCAACCGGAAAATTTGAGGTCAAAATGGAGGCAGCCGAACTCCTTTTTCATATCCTGTGGGAAAGGCCATCTCTTGCATGCAGTTACTGCCTGGTTGTGAGGCTACTTAAGAATGGGCCTTGGTAGCGGCAGGGAGTCTGCATCTCTCTCTCTCTCTCCCCTCTCTTAAATAAATAAATAAATAAATAAATAAATAAATAAATAAATAAAACCTTTAAAAAAAAGTGGGCCTTGGGCCTGAAACACTTTCTTACTAAGAGATAAAAAGCCCTCAGTCTGTGCTGGGCATATAGCCTATGTAGGAATACCTCGCACTGTTCCAGACCCAATGTGTGCTCCTATGTTTAAGTGTGTGCGTAATATGGCACCCAGGCCATCCCACTAAGTCTATCTCTTCTCCGAGGGGTGGGAACAAGGTCCTCCACCTGCATCACAAGAGGGATGCAGATGCCCACTATTAAAGGGGATCTTGCTCTGTCTTTTCCCTTTGTGAATAAAGCTTTCATTCCATCCAGTGCTCGTATAAGTCATATCTTTCTTGGCTACCTTGAAACATGCAGTGGGTTGACATCCTGAGAGAGTTGCTCTTGTGGCAGATGTTGTTGTGCTCTCTGCTATCCTCCATGAAGTCAGACTCCTTCCCTGGAGATGGGAATGGGTATTACTTGCTTGACAGTTCGACAATCCTAATAGTACATGTACTTTTCTTTCTTTCTTTATCTCAATGTGCTTTTTTTTTTTTTTTTTTTAGAAACCTAGGATTTTACACCATCCTAAAGAAGATAGGCTTACTTAACCTTTCGTCCATACCTATTGGTCATGAAGACTTGGTTGAATTATTTTTGTATAGTGTATATTATGAAAATAAATAGCTTCGTATTTTCCAAAAATTAAAATAATATTTGAGTGTGTGTTAGACTACAGATGGCACTGCCATCTTAAGATTCAGCTATGCTTTCCAGGGGCTACTAATTGTTCCTTCCCTTTTCCCTTTGAGGATTAATTTACTTGACTCTTAACATCAATGTGTATGATTGATGCGTTATAGACAACTATGAGAGTGACATCTGAGAAAAGAATTCAGTTATTGGATAAAAGATATTACCTGTTCGGTGAATTATGAAGATAAAGTTATTTTGATAAATACCATTTTATATGTCATTCACATGGTAAGAGGTGAGCCTTAAAATAGTATTAATTTGTCATATATTCTGAATTCTCCTTTGTTTTGTTGCTTAGTGCAGTTGGGTCAGACACCAAAATAGAGATACTGAAAAAGCATGGATTGTATTTTCCAAGTAAACTTAAATTGACCAACTAAATACTTCTATGAATGATTTAAGAATTGAGGGGAGAAATTTTAGTTTTATCATATTTAATCAAAATTATTAGTTTGGGGCACCTGGATGACTCAGTTGGTTAAGTGTCTGCCTTGGTCTCAGGTCATGATCTTGGGGTCCTGGGATCAGGTCCCATGGCTGTCTGGGCTCCCAACTCAGCAGGAAATCTGCTTCTCCCTTGCCTTCTGCCCCTCCCTCCATTTGTGCACTCACTCATGCTCTCCCTCTTTCTTAAAGAAATGGATAGAATCTTAAAAAGAAATTATTAGCAAATGTGTGTATCTTTTTTTTAAGATTATTTATTTATTCATGAGAGACACAGAGAGAGAGACAGAGACAGAGACACAGGCAGAGGGAGAAGCAGGCTCCGTGCAGGGAGCCTGACATGGGACTTAATTCCGGGGTGTCCAGGATCAGGCCCTGGGCTGAAGGCAGCACCAAACTGCTGAGCCACCCAGGCTCCCCTGAATGTGTTTGTCTTTGCGCTAGAAGTTAACTTCTTGAGGGAACGGGCTTTGACCTAGTCAACTCTATGTCTCTGGCACACTGCATGTTATCCCCAAATGCTTGTGGACTAGAAATTAATTGTTAATGCTAATTTGTTTAACTTTATTGATGTATCTTGCTGAAGTGTGCACCTTTACCTTATTAAGCTTCCTCAAATTAGATGCTAAGTCTAGAATGGCAAATTTTAAGGTTGTCCTTGAACATTTGCTTCTTACAATTTAAATCCACTTTGGCTTAATGAAATATAGTCCTGTAGGGCCTCCTTGTTTCAACCCACACAAACTCAGTTACTTGATGCCCTTTAACTACTAATTGCTGTGTATTATTCACATTCATCTTTGTGAAGTTTTGGCATATGGTCAACAATTAAAATACACACATATACACAAAGTGTAGGATGTATGTTTCCAAGATTTCAATCTCTAAGATCTTGTAAGAGACATGATCATAGGATATTGAATTGGTATAATACTAAATATCTTGCCTGATCTCAAACATAGTTTTTATATTAGAAATTATATGCAATTCAATTAGCTGCTTATTTAAGCGGATTCAAAAAATATATGTGAAGAAATAGTTACACAGATTTGAGTCACCTGCTTGCAATTGGGCAATTAGGTTAAAGATTTTTTTCTCGAGATGCTGGCTCAGTTGATGGAGCATGCGACTCTTAAGCTCAGAGTTTTAGTTTGAGACCCAAGTTGAGTAGTGATTACTTAAAAATAAAATCTTTTTTTCTTTTTTTAATTATTTATTTATTTATGATAGTCATCACAGAGAGAGAGAGGCAGAGACACAAGCAGAGGGAGAAGCAGGCTCCATGCAGGGAGCCTGACATGGGATTCGATCCCGGGTCTCCAGGATCGTGCCCTGGGCCAAAGGCAGGCGCTAAACTGCTGCGCCACCCAGGGATCCCTTAAAAATAAAATCTTAAAGAAAGTTTCTCTCTTAATAAACTTGGACTTTATTATGACAATAATGTGTTTTCTAAATTATAATATTACAAAACAAGTTTTTGTTCATCTGATTAATAATCTAGTGATAAATTTACCAAGTATTTTTGATACCATTCACAGAATTAAAAGAATGATTATTCTGCACTAGATTTCTTAATGTGCTGAAACAGGGCCTTTAAGCTTCAAACATGAGATATTGCCATGAAAATAAGCCAGATTCACTGAGATCATATGCGTACATTGTGGTCCTCATGAACTGGCCAATGTAGGGTCAATATAATGTTACTGACCAAGATGGCTTTAACTTTCTCCTGAACTTGACAGACATTAGACCAGCTTCCTTCTGACTTCTGGTTCCTGAGCTCCTTTTCCTTAGAGCATTTATGGTAGAAAATTTGCGACTGAAAATCCTTTCTCTACCTCTTCAAAATACAACTATTTTTAAGAGGTCTTGCTCATTTGACATCTCAGGAATGTCTTTCTCCATGTCTAGAAATCCATCCCTTAGAAATATAATCATCAAAGAAGATGCCCTTCCCTCCCATTTTTTTCATTGGAGAATGGGAGCCTAACTTTTGCAGGTACCTTGATTCAAGTTATGCAACTACTTTCTGTTATAAAGATATGAGACAGTTTACTTTTCTTTTGGTCAGAGATAACTAGCAAATGCAGGTAACCTAAGATTACTCAACCTCATCTTCACAAACTCTCCATTTCTTTGTTTCGGTAGAGTTGATCTCAGACAACTCAGAGTGCTGACCCCTCTCTCCTATTGCAGTAGCCTTGAATAAAGTCTTCCTTACCTGTTTAAATACATCTAGTACAATTTTTACTTTGATATTACAGATTAAAAACAAACACAAACACATCATTCAACAGAAGAGTGTTACTCTAGGGTTTCAGCTTCACTAAAATATGCTTCCTTATTGAAAGGCTTAAATGTTTTGTTTTTAATCAAGCGAAGTTTATTTTAAATTAATATATGTATAAATATAAAATTGTAATGAAGTCTCTATGCTTATAATTTTAGGTTTATTCAACTTTATTACCAAACCGATATGTACATGAAGGATAAGCAAAATAAAAATACAAAACCATCAAATGAAAGTTTATAACATTAATGTGACTTGACAGATTTTTTTTCTGTAATAACTCAACTGCCATTGACAATATGATTTTGCTAGTGATGACCAAGGTGAGACAATGATTCTTCTAAATATGGGCACCTATACTACTTATATGCCAGTATTTTGCTAAAGCACTTCTCTATCAATACTTGTAGATAATATGCTGTCAGATCATTTGGCTTTCACTTGGTCCAAAAATATGACAATCTGTGTAATAATGAGCAAAATTTAACTGATAGGATATGAAACACAATTGAAAATTCCATCACTGAGATCATATCATAGTCATCAGAAATAGAAGAATCAAACAAATGACAATTTTCCCTGATGTGGAAGGAAGAGCCTCACTCTTTCCATTGTGGATGCTCCATGGCTGGCCCTATCAGGAAACACCACATTACTCTCATTTACCCTTCCATTCATCCTTGGAGAAGGCCTAGTTATTTCTGGTCTGTTCATCTGTTGGTTTATATTTTAGTTATTTATTTAATACATATCTGTTTATTTAATCATTGAGAGAAATGCTTCATTCTTTCATTAGGTACCTAGCATACTTGCAGTTATGAATATATGTTTGGGAAGCCAACGGCACAAACATCTTGAGTTACTGTCTTGCCATTCTTGCTTCCCACACACAGACGTGCATATTCTGTGTCAATAAACACCCTGAAATGGGAAATGAGAAGAGCTGATCTCTCAAAAGAAAAAAATCATTGCATCTCTCAGAGTATGAAATCTTCAAAATAAATATCTCTGTGTACTTTGGCTCAAGAAAAAGAAGTTAAGTTTTAAGAACACTGAAGTTTCTTACCTCAATATATTTTGGGGGGTGTCTAACATGTACCTATAGGATTACATCATTTATAGCATTCTCAAGGCTTTTGTTATTTAGTGTGAATATTTTCTTAAAGCTTAGCAAGTGTACAGAAAAATGCCAAAATTGTATGCATGCACCTAAAATATTTTTTACAGACTGACCTCATTCATATATCTAGACTGCAGATCAAAATTCAGAATACCAAGGCCCCAGAAACCATCACCACTACTACTTCAACCAAAGATGCCTCCTATCAATTAACTCACCAGGGTGAAGACAGTCTATTTCTGACAGCATAAATTAGTTTTGCCTGTTTTTATACTTGATATAAATGAATCACACAGTATGCATGTTTGTGTCCATTTTTTTTAATTCTAACTCATCCCTGTGAAACTCATTTATTTTCTTGATGCAGTCACAGTTTATTTCCATTGTTGTCTACTGTCTGATTATTTTCTTTGTTTATTGCCTTTGATTATTTCTTTGTTTCTTTGTTTATTGTCAAACTAGGACATCTAAGTAATAATATTTTTCTTGTCAGTGATTTGTGTTTTCTTTCTTCTTTTGGTGATCAGTCTTGCTAGGGATTTATCAGTTTTATTAATCTGTTCAAATAAAAACCATTGGCCTCTGTTGATGTTCTTTATCATATGCATGTTTTCTATTTCACTAAGATATATTCCTATTTTAATTTGTTACTCCTTTCTAATTTCCAAGAAATGTATATACTTTTTCAAACAACCCAGCTTCTTGAGATAAAAGCCTTGATCATAAATCATGAAAAAAACCTCAAAATAACCCAGACATTTTCAATGTCTCATATATACAGATTTTTGTGTATGTTATATGCATTTTATTTCTAAGTACCAACTTAGAATTTCACAACTTAGATATGTCATATCTACATAATCATTCTAATTTCTGTAGCTATTTCTCTTTTACCTGTGGGTTATGCAGTGGTATATTGCATGCTTTCCAACTAGTTGGATATTTCCTAGTTATCATTTTATGGTTACAGAAAAAATAATATGAATTATATCAGTATTTTGAAATTTATTGAGACTTGATCTATACCTTAATAAGTAAGCAGTCAATCCTAAAAAATGTTACAGATGCAGTTAAAAACAAAATATATTGTCTTTATTGGGTTCATTATTCTATATATACCAATTAGTTCCTATGTGTTGATTGCATCATTTATAGCATCTGTGTCCTTACTCTTTTTTTATATGTGAGTTTGCTGTTTCTCTTAGTTATTTTTAGAAGAATGTTAAAATCCCACTATGTTTGTGGAAATTGTCTTTCATTTAGTTCTCAAATTTTGCTTTATATATATTTTAAGCTAAGTTACTGGAAACATAGAGTAGTATTTCAATATAACAGTTGGCTGATAACAATATGGCCATAATAGCATTCTTTTGGTTAGTGTGTTCATGATAGAGTTTTTTTTCTTTCTTTTTTAAAAATCTTTTTTTGTCTATCTTGAAAGTCATATGTAGATTTTGTATTTGCTCATTTAATTCACTTTGATAATGTCAGTCTTACAGCTATTCTTTTTAGCCTATTTATATTTAATGCAATTCCTGATGTATTCAGGTTTATATTACTGTTACTCATGTTCTTTGATCACTTATTTCATGTTTACTTCTTTTTTGTGTTCCTTTTGTATTAGATATCTTATAATCTATGTTTTCTTTATATTATAATTTACACATTTTGCTAGTTCTTAGTGTTTATTCAGTAGATTGAAATACTTGAATAACTATACATGAAAAGTAATGCCACTTTTTTCATTTCACTAAGAAAGGGCAATAGAACATTTAACTCTATATTTACTCTCTTCCTTCCATTTGTGCTGTTTTAGGCACATTTGCTCTATGTATGCTTGAATATACATAGGAGGATATTGTCATTTTATAAAGACATTTTCCTTGTGATGCAATTCTGTTGGCAAGAATTTTCTTTCACTTTCTCTGTAAACTATTTTACCATTATTTTTCGAGGGTTTTGTTGCTGCTGTTGTTGTTGTTGTTGTGTATGTAATTTTAGGTTAGAGATTTTTTTTTTTTGGTGCTATAAAATAGTATTTTATTATCTTCTGGCTTCCAGTTTTAGAGTTTATCATCACTTTTTAATTCTATTGTCACTTACAAACATAATTTGTGCCCCATTTTAGCTCCTTTTCTTTGTTTTTATACAGTTTAATTAATATATTCCTAAATGTAGTTTGCTTTGACTTCAATGAGCTTCTTGATGTGTAGGTTCATATTTGCTCAGTCTTCTATTGTATTACAAGCCATTCTAAAAACTAGTAGCTTAAAATAATGACAATTTTATTAGCTCATATTTCTGTAGGTTGATTGGTTACAGCAGGAATTTCTTTTGCAAGTTTTACTAAGGGTTTCTCATGCCATTACATTTGGATGGTGCCTGGATCTGGAGTTTTGGATGCTAGAATGCCCTCGTCCATCTGGGATGTCCAAAATGGTTTCTCCACTCACATATAGGGTGACATGTGGCTTCTCTATGAAATCATTATTTGACCATGGTGCCTTGTCTTCCAGGACTTCTCTCTACCAGGATAGCTGGGATTCATACATGGTGGGCCAGGGATACATGGGCTCAAAAGAAGAAGCTGTCAGGTCATTTTAAGGTTCAGGCTTGATGCTGGCACAGTGTACCTACTGTCACGTTCTGTTGCACTAAGCAATGCACAGTTCTGACCCATATTTAGTAAAGGAGGGCATTCCACATGGCTTGGATACAAGGGCATGTAGCTACTTTGGGGGCCAGCTTTTTTTAAGATTTTATTTGTTTGTTTATTTATTTATTTATTTACGCATGTATGTATGTATGTATGTATATATTTGAGAGAGATGGAACGGAGAGGGAGAGGGATAAGCAGACTCTGTGTTAAGCATGGAGCCTGACTGAGGGTTAGACCCCACCACCCAGAGATCATGACCTGAGCCAAAATCATGAGTTTGTCACTCAACCAACTGAGCTACCCAGGTGTCTCAAGAGGCCAGTTTTGAGTACCAGCTACTACAATATGTTTCTTTAGTTTTTGGAATTTTCTGTCATAATCTCTTTAAAAATCATTTCTTCCCCTTTTTCTTGGTAATTTCTGCCTAGAACAGCAATTACAGAGATGCTACACATTTTCTGTGTCCAACATTTCTTACACTCTTTTCTGTACTTTCCATCTCTTGTTTCAGACCAGCAATCCTGTGTTCTGCTGTGTTGAATCTGTCATTAAATATACTGGATTCTTAATCTTAAAACTTTTATTTTTTTTCGGTTCTAGATTTTCATCACAATTCTTTTCTGTATGTCAAGTTTCTGATAGAATTCTTTATCTCTTTACCTTCTCCATCTTTTCCTTGATTTATTTTTTTGAACAGCTTGATCATAGTTTTTTTTTTTTTAATATTCTGTTCTGCTAAGTAAATATTTGTACTATCTCCAAGTCTGTTTCAATGATCTCTCTTGCTCCCTTGGTTTTGGATTTTAGGGAATGCTGTTTTGTGGTTTGGGTAATGTTTATTTCCACCTCTGGCATATCCTCCCCAGTGCTTGGTGTTGTCTCCGTGAACTTCTCCTGACATTAAATGAAGTTAAGCATTGTCTCCTCAGCAAGGCTGGAGTTGCCCTGTTTTGCTTTGCAGCGGCTCTGTTCAGTTTTTAGCCTCTTAATCCTCTATGAAGCCTTAGGGAGGGAAACAGCCATGTATTTAGAAGCCATCACGTTTCCATTTTCTCTTTCTGGTCCCCCGAGACCTCCAAAAGTTCTGCTAAATGTCTCTCATCCCAGCAGCACACCTCTTCTGGGGCATGGCCTACATTCCCAGCCTCCTCCATAAAGGCAGAATCAGCAAATTCCCTCAGGGAAAACACTTCTGCAAAAGTCAGCTCAGTTTTCAGAGGTTCTCCTCTCTCTGGAATTCTGCTGTCTTTAATTATCTTGGTTTCAGCATTTCTCTGATGCTGTAGGCATTATTTTTATATTTTATCCAAATTTTCTAGTAGTTTTTGGTGGAAGTATTGGTCTGCCCTTTTTAACTCTTCTTTACCACAACATTTAGGTGTCACACACTCTTGACTGCCTGCCTGCACCTTTCCTCAAGGGACTTTGTAATTCTTTCTATGCTTTGACATACTTATTACACAGAGTAAGAGCCCAAGTTTCCCATTAGACTGTATACTCTTTGAATAGAGAAACACTATACTATTTGTCTGTGTACTCTTGATATCTAGCAGTTGGCATCTGAGAATGCATATGAGTATTTCCTTTTTTAAAGATATTGCTAGATCCAAGTGGATTTTAGTTAACATGGTTGAAGTTACAAGATAAATATTTTAGGAGGGCAAAGCTCCTATATATATATATATATATATATATATATATATACACACACATCCTTATGTTAAGCATCTCAAAGCAATCAGATAATAACAGAATTGTCAACACATGATAACTTTTAATCAATTTTGAACTTTTAAAGCAACTTTTACTTATAACTTCCTGAAAACTGAGGAAGCAATTTTTCCCCTGTGGATTCTTCAATAACTTGACCTCTTATCACTGATAACTCTTACCAAAAATATGACACCCTGAATGGTAGGGGATATATCCTGAAGAAGCAAAGTACATTATGAATTAAAAATTGATTTATTTGTTTTGTTCATTATATATGGGGTTTAATGATTTATCAGTGAGATAAACAACATTATGTTTTTGTTTTAATAAAATATCATTGTTGAAGATGTGTGTCATCTGTATTGTTTCTCTGTACCACAGTATAGAACCTTCACAAGGTAACAGAAAACATAGTCATTATAGAAATACAAAAATAAGGTTTGACCACCTATGGCCATATCCACAATAATGCATATAGTGATCTTGTGGATTATCATTTTCATTTTAAGGAACCCTTTAAATATTGAATTAATTTTTATTATGGTGAATTTTTGTCTAGATTCTTTGTTGGCTATTTTATTTTGCATAGCACTACTGGTTAACATTATTAGATACATATTTCATAGAGCATCATATACTTTTAATGCTAAAATACAGTAAAAAAAATCCCATTGCTTTTTGTCTTTATTTACTTTCTTCCTGAATAATTTCACATTAATATGTAAACTTTTACAGAATACTTCTTCCACATTTTGATTCATCCTTTTATAAATATGACAATACATTCAGAGAAAACGGTGTGACAGATAATGTACTTCAGTGAAAATAACAAAAGAAAATAAAACAAAGGGTGTTTGTGACAAATATGACAGCTCTAACTTTCAAAGGAAAATGAAAGTAGGAGATTTGTCCTTGAAAACTGGTATTATGACCTTTTATTTTATAACCATTTACTTCATGTTTAATGAGAATATGGCATATTTTCTCTCAGGTTAGGGGAAAATAATAGCTTTAGACATTAGCTTTGACCCTCAAACTATAGAGGGGATATGAATAATGATGAAGCGGGGTAGAGAGCATTTTAAAATAGCCTACTATGTCTCAAATAGGGGCATTCAACTATTAGTGCTAAGAATAACTTCTATAACTTTGGGAAAGCTAGCATAGGTCATTTGCAAAAATGGACTAATTCATATTCTTAGAAGGTTTTTTTTTTAATTTTGATATAAAATCTTCGGGCTACAAGAGACATGATAACATGTTAATCCAGACACAGGTTTTGCAGAAAACTGAGGCCTGGAGCCCTTAAGTTTCCCCAGCTATTTGCATAGAGAGCACCATGTGATATTCTCAGCTATGTCCCATTACGTCCTTCTTCTTTCTTCTTCATGAGTTCTTCCCCACATCTCTGTTTGAAAAGAGTTGCTTGGGTAGAATATTTAGCTGGAGATCCACTCTTTTGTCTATACAGTGGTGCAAAAAGAACTTCTCTCACCTAAAATTCTATAATCCTTCAGTCATTTTGACAAAGATCACCCAATTAATATGAAATATTTTTCTCTACTGGTTGAGTGAGACCTACCCCACGAAATGACAGCCATGGACCTCTTACCCAGAGGAAATGTTTAGCCTTAAAAGTACCCCCTACTTTTGGTGAATAAACCAACCCCCTCAAGAAAATCTTAGGTTAAGCTATAGATAATATTTGTGGTTTCTGGTTATTTATTACTTCTGGGACTCAGCTTTTTTTGTTAAGGAAGCTAATGGTAGTAGTTAATATTTTAAAGCAGTAATTGATATAAATTATTAGCAACTATTTTAAAGGCAAAACATCTTCCCAAGACATAATGAAATTATGAGTACACATGAAAATTACCTTTTTTTAAAGAAATAAAGTGCAAAAAAGACCACCTTAAATAGGTATATTACAACTAAAGTCATATTTTTAACAGTTATGAATACAAGTATAAAATATGTAGATTAAATTAATTGTTCGATGAGTTACATCTTAGTTATTTCACTAGCAACATGACTGCAGTTAGGAAATCAGAATTTTATAAAATTGGGCTAAACATTTCTACACGCATACATACATACATACAAACGCACACATTTTTATTGTATAGAAAGGTCACCTGCATCATAATAATCCTATTGGTAACATTGTGGGATAGATCAAACAGTTATTATTTCTATTTGGAACATAAGGACAGTATAACAGTAATGTAAACTACTCTCCTAAATATTTCACAAGTGAATTTTAAACCAAAGGTGTTTCTGTTACATTCTCTTTTGATTCTGAGCTCCTTCCATGGTTGATAATTGTAACAATAATGAGTATTCTAATGACTTACTTTCAGTAAAGATTTCAAGTTGAAATGTAATTGCATTGTGTTTTATGTGCTCTGTTAATTTCTAATAACACCTCAAAAGAGAGGAAGTGCCATAATTCTATCTAAAAGTATGTGTGAGGGGCACCTGGGTGGCTTAGTCTGTTAAGCTTCTGTCTTTGGTTTAGGTAATGATCTCAGGATCCTGGGATTGAACCCTGTGTCAAGCTCCCTGCTCAGTGAGGAGTCTGGTTCTCCCTCTCCCTTTTCTCCTCCCCCTGCTCATGTGCTCTCTCTCTCTCTCTCTCTCTCTCTCTCTCTCTAATAAGTAAATTTATTGACGAACTTTAGAGGGGGTGGAGGAGCAGAGAAAGGGGGAGAAGAAGAGTTCCCATGATGTGGGGCTTGATCTCAGGACCCTGAGATCATGACCTGAGCCAAAGGCAGACACTTAACCAACAAAGCCACCCAAGTGCCCTTAAATTAAGAAAAATCTTTAAATAAGTAAATAAATAAAAGTATGTGTGAGGCAGAGAGAATCAAAAATGTATTTATTGACATATGGTTTAGAAAATTAAATAAAGTAAACCACAAATTTCCTTCTATTATCATCATCTAGTCTTAATATTCTAATTTTCTAATTATTCCTAATTATCTTTATTTCCTTTAAATTGTCTCCACTTGTAGAATAAGGAAAGGTAAACATAAATGAAAAAGTGCACAACTTCAGCAATAAAAAGCATCTGTCTGAGAACAAAACACCTAGAGGGTCTTAGATGTCAACATTGTAGAAGTGGTACTATTGCTTAGGGAAGAAATGTGCACATCAGAAGAACTATGTGAATACTTTAAATGTCTTAGTATGAGAACCATTTGTATTTTGTGGGTCAGGAATTATCTTTAGAGGTTACTGTGTTTGGTCTCTGGAATCCATGCCAGTGATCTCCCTTGTTCATCATTTTGGCCTTCAGCCAGCAGAATCACCATAACTTGGGATCTTA
Organism: Nyctereutes procyonoides; assembly: GCF_905146905.1. Taxonomy (NCBI): domain Eukaryota; kingdom Metazoa; phylum Chordata; class Mammalia; order Carnivora; family Canidae; genus Nyctereutes; species Nyctereutes procyonoides. Next base: position 27,820,327 of record NW_026575136.1, read on the forward strand.
GCGCAGAATCCCAGCTCCCAGCCCGGACCTGTTGAATCAGAATCTACATATTAACAAGTTCCCCAGTAACTGGCAAACACATTCAAGGGTAAGAAGCCCTGAGCCCAGATCCTATCAACCTTCTCTACCTGTCTGCTGACTTATTCTCCATTTGTTTTTCCTCCAGGGCAGGGACACCTGGGCAGGTTTATGGATTCAGAACTTAATGGTCATCTATCTAAATGCCCTGTTGCACCCGTGAGGGGCCAAGATCAAATCACATACTATCTAACCCATCCCAGACTAGAGACAATGAACTAGATAATAGGAAATAGATTACTATACGGAAGCAGGTGATACTGTGCTTCCAGTCATGGTCATTGTATCACTCACTCCGTAGATGTGGCTCTAAAGAGTCAAAAGGCTGTTGCCAACACAGCGAGATACAGATACATAAGGTCATTGTGAGAAGGCAGGCACCACATAGACCTAATGGTGTCTGTGACTTAAAAAGGGGGGCAGGGGTGCCTGGGTGGCTCAGTCGGTTAGGCATCTGCCTTCAGCTCAGTAGGTCTGAGTAGGTCTCCCTCCTCTGTGGGGAGCCTGCTTTCCCTCTCCCTCTGCCACTCCCCCTGCTTGTGCTCTCTCTCTCTCTCTAATAAGTAAAATTTTAAAAAGTCTATGTAAAGGACCAATTTTAGTAATAGATAATGCAGTACAAATAAAAATAATGACCAAAAAAGCCTAATTCTCACAAATAAGTTCCAATGGCAGCTAATGTTTTCCTTAAACTTATCTTTGGCCTTTTATTAATGTGAACTCAACGAGTTTAATTTAGCTGTATTATACTTTCTTCCAGAACTCTAATTCCAAATTTTTATCGTTTATTGGTGAAAACGTTGCTTTTGAATTTGGACTTCTATGTGCAAGTGGGCTGGGTTTCACATATATTGCTCATGATATTTATTGATCTGCTTACCAAGAGTGTATAATATAGGTACTAGAGACACATTGAGACAGAGCAAAACATAAAATATTTTTAAACTATTTTCTTACTATGTTCATGTTACCCAAAGTCTGGAAACTGAGAGTAAGTAACTTTTAACACAACAATATCTTTATTCAGAATGAATGCATAACAGTAGAGAGAATTTCTGAGAAAATAAAAGGTTTGATTTATCTCACTGATAATAATGACTGATAACTGAAATACTAATAGAACATGTTTGTAGAAAAAGAGGTCCCTCTAAAGTATTAACTCTTAAAAATACAGATGACAAACCTATCGAAGTTTTGATAATATTGACTATTTTCACAAAACAAATTCATATAATTTTATCTCAACTACACATTTCTAGACAACAGAAGACAATGTTATAATACTCATAAAATCATCAGTAATAACAATGGCACATGTATTGTGACACATGAAACTCACATGTAGATTAAGCTATGGAAAAAACAAACAAACAAACAAACAAAAAAAGCTATGGAGAAGAATTGGCTCCTGTGGTGAGTGAGAGGCTTACAGAAGCACTTACTGTGTCCTTCTAAAAGAGGCAGGCTGCCTTATGAAATAAATCTATCCAGTTTTACAGTGACCTTAACAGGAAATTTGATATTAGAGGAGATCCACTACATAGCCCTCATTTGGTCAGAGAGAAGGAATAGAAATACACAGACACATTTCTAGTTCTCTAAATTATGTTTATTAAATATTTTGCTCTGGAGCACCTGGATGGCTAAGTTAGTTAAGCATCTGACCCTTGGTTTTGGCTCAGGCCATGATCTTCGGGTCCTGGGTTGGAGTCCTGCATCCAGCTCAGTGTGGGGTCTGCTTGTCCCTCTCCTTGTGCTCTTTCCCCAGCTCTCTCTCTCTCTCATAAATAAATAAAATCTTAAAAAGATATTTAGCTCTGATTGGTCCATACATGTGCATGTATACATACACACACAAATGTAAATATAATAAAAACACACATTTTTATTATTTTTGCCCTGTTACTATATTTGATTTCATTCCAATAAATTTTCAAATTCTACCCCAATTTTAATCTCATAGGGCTATGTAGTAGTGTTTCTTCTAAAATGATCTTGATAGGGGCAGCTGCGTGGCTCAGTAGGTTAGGCATCTGCCTTCTGCTCAGGTCATGATCCCAGGAATCTAGGATCAAGACCAATGTGGGGCTCCCTGCTAAGTGGGTAGTCTGCTTCTCCCTCCTCCTCTGCCTTTCCCCCTATTTGTGCTCTCACTCTCTCTCAAATAAATAAATATTTTTAAAAATTAAAAAATGATCTAGATACATATATATCTTGTATAAATTGATTAATAATATATCATCTACTTGTATTTAAAATTATCATCAAAATATCTAATTTAAGAAAGTAAATTACTTTAGAAATTATAATACTTTGCCTCATAAGTTTAAATATCCAGTTCCAAACCAGACTGGCTAATTGACCAATAATTGGTCAACTACATCTTTAATTATATGTAGTTGCTATCTTGTGTACACAAATAATCAAAGGTGATCAATACATACACATTAAAGAAGTAATCATTCTTAAAAATTAAATATTTTTAAATTTATGTTCTCCAAGGGCATGTGGATGCATAAAATTACAATTGACAAGCACAAAATATTTTATGTATTTTGAAGAAATTTTAATCACCTAGAAAAATGCTTTCTATATTATAATATAGATAGAATATGGAGCAATCATTACTCTCAAAATCTGATGTTTCTAAACATCCTGTTATATGAAAGCCCATTTGCCTGAAGAATGCCTCTCACCTTTAACACAGTGCCATCGCTTGTGGGATGGATGTCCTACCTAGTTGAACTCTGGACTGCTTTGATGTAATGGGATGTTAACAGAGACAGCTGACATAGTAAAAAGAGCTATTGCTACTACTAGTCAGGGTGTGATCTAGAGCAGTTACAGAGCAAATCTAAAATGGATAGCTTACAGAGAAAGGAAGAAGGAAATATGCTATTTAATTTTCTCATACCTTATAGATAATGGCCTTCAGGACAAGAGAGAGACTTTCTAAAATTAGCATTTGTTTTCTGACATAACATAAATCAACCTTTGATTACCTTTGTTACCATGTAGTTTACTGAAATTATGAAGCACCTCAAAACCACACTGATTACCAGACAAATACCTTCTGTTTCCACAGATGCTAAGTACTTATTGATTTAGTTTTACCAGCTAGTGATCATTAAGGCCGGAAAAAAAAAATGACCACAACACCATAAATCATTTTCATGCTGAAGCGTTGATTGAGTACCTATGTGTACATGAAGGCATTTGGTGAAAGGAGACAAGGAGAATCATGTAAAAATATGACCAGTGGGAGGATGTGATGATGAAAGAAAGAATTGATACAGCTATGGGTTCCAGCCAAAATTATGGCTCGACACTCTCTGTGTGGGATCATCAAGTCTAATGGAAGAAGTGCAGGCACCCCCAGGTCTCTCAGTATGTGCTGTTCTCTGCCATGGGATCTATCTAAGCAGATTGTTAAATTTGGCGTTACTTCAAAATGAGATCAGTCTTCAGTCTTCTGTGCCTCTCCATAGAAAATATTAGAAGTATATTTATTTTGAGTTTTTGGTCTTTTTTGGTTTCAGTTTTTTATTTTAATAAATTGGCTAGAAAGTTAAAAAATATGAATGAGAAGCAATTATTTTGTGTTGGTTTAGTATTGTCTTGGCTCTTAATCCTGAAGAGGGCATGGATTTATCTAGAATGTTCTGGCTCCCTCCTCCTTAAAGGCAAGGAGAAGGTTCTGTGGAAATGATGATAATTGATCCGTTAGAATGAACAAGAAATTCATCTCAGTTTTTAAGGAAGTTAACATAACGTTCAAAACCATGAAAAATTGCAAAATGCCTTACCAATGCTGTCCCTTACATGATTTCCCCTTAACAATCTGAGTCTAAAGGAGAACGACATGATTTCAAAGAAACCTCAGCTCTGCCCTCATCTTCAAAAGAGCCAGAGAGTGCTCACAAGGGCAAGTGCTTTTTCTTTCCACTCTGCACCTTCATTGGCAAGTGCAAGGGCCACACACCTTCCAGCTGATTGAAGCATAACAAAGCTAACTACCTGCTCCAAGAATCAGGCTCTGGCTCTGGGCTATAGCTCAGAACAGAAGTGATCTTTGCTGTACAGAATGAAAGTTAAACAGATGCAATCCTCAGTGACAATCAAGAGAGACAACACTGATGTAGGAGAAAAAAAAATTGTAAGGGCAAGCTGACATTCCAGCAACTGCACAGACACTGAACCCATAAACTAAATGAAGCATTAACAGGTTATACAATTTCAATTTGAGTTTGGGGATGAGTGAAACTTTTTGTACAGAAGACTCAAGGAAAAATATAGACCCAACCAAACATGGAAATCAAACTTTGGAGGCCTCTCTTTCACCCTCTTCAGAAATGGTTAAGAATTTGTCCATGATCAACAGCTGTATGTGTCATGGGAAAAATATAGTAAGGATAAGTGTTTTACGTTTAAAAAATCAATGTCCTGATCATGATTAAAGCGAAGGAGTGAGTAGAATCACAATTTTCAGGCTTCTAAAACATATTACTGATTCAAAAAATTATTGGCAATAAAATACTTCTTTAGCTTATACATTAATTTGTTCACTTATTCATGCCCACTGTATGCCAGGTACTATATTAGGCACTTATACATAAAGGTGATAAACACCTGTCCCTATAGTAAAAAAGCTATGGTTATAAAGAAGTATTAAAATAAGGAAACATCAGGAGACAACAAGTAATAATGAATAAGTTTTAATTATCATGTTTGCATATCTACAAGAAGATTTTTTAAATTGCTAGACTTATGTACCATGCCCATAGCAAAACTTAAAAGATTTTTAAAATCTCCTATTTAAAATGGCATGTATACTTTAAACTACAACACATATAAAAATAGTCTGACAGGGCAGCCCTGGTGGCTCAGCGGTTTAGCGCCGCCTTCAGCCGGGTCTGATCCTGGAGATCCCGGATGGAATCCCATGTCAGGTTCCCTGCATGGAGCCTGCTTCTCCCTCTGCCTGTGTCTCTGCCTCTCTCTCTCTCTGTCTCTGTCTCTCATGAATAATAAATAAAATATTTTTAAAAATAGCCTGACATTCCAGGATTCCCAAATAATTCTTCAAATGGCAAGGGTTCATTATATAATGGCCACAAGTGTTTTGTTTTGTTTTGTTTGTGCTAAACATCAACTCTTTTGAGTGAGGAGACTTCACCTGGAGATGCCTGCGTTGGTGAGGGGCTATCCTGCTGAGAGAGCAGAATATTGAACGTGGGCAGGAAGCACTGGGTGATCCTCTTCCTGTAGATAATTTTGTGAAACCAAAAGATCTAGTTTGGAGAAATCCAGACCAAGAAATGAAGTTGTCATTTTTCTGTTGACTGAGGACAGTACTAAGGCAGATTTTAAGAACACAACTAAAGTTAAAGGTAAAGAGTTTGGTTTTCAAGAAGGATTATATCAGCCTAACTTAAGTATGTAAGTAAACTTATACAAATTGGATTATGAAAAGTATCCATAGATGTAGAGCAGACTAAGGATATCTGCAAGAGGAAATCATTTTTGCCTTAAAAAGTAGGCTTGCACCAGATGAAATGAAAAGGTTTCTAAGAACCCAGAAAGTCAAACTAAATAAGCCTTCTTTTGAATCTTTTTTGTCTTATACTATACTAGTTTCCATAGAGATTCCTTTTGTAAGCATCTGTTGCCAACATGGAGTAGGATGTGTTCAGCCCAGTGTTCTCCCTGGATGAATCTGACATCAACGCTTGTTTTAGCTTCATATCAACACCCATTTTAGCTTTAAAATGGAAAACTCTAGCATTCAGCAAAACCTGGGAGACAGAAGGGGAGAGATTCTGAATTTGTTTGGAATATTTTACATACTCTTTTCATGCCAAGGAATGCTGCTCCAGGGTCTCGTTTATGCTTTCATAACCTCAATTCCCTGTCAACTGACATCCAACTGATTATATAGCAACCACTCTACTGACAGACCTCTTACTGATCACTAATAGCATTCAAACTGACCAGTGTTATTTTATTTGAACTCTCATTATTATCATTTGACCCTGTTTGCCACTTCTTTTTTGAAATTCTTCTTCATTTACTTGGATAACACTATATCTTCTTGTTTTCCCTACTTCTAACAGAACTTTCTTTTTAAATATACTATCCCTAGGCATTCATTATAGCCTCTTCCCTCTAATTATTTGTACTCATTTGGCAATTTTTGTACCTGACCAGTTCATACTTGTCCTTCAAGGGCCATGAAATACATCTTGGAAGACTTCCCTCTTTTGATGCTCCAACTTGACACTGAATGACTGATGATTATTATTCCACTCTAAGATTCCATATCATCATGTACAAATTTCTTAGTAAACCACAGTGAATTATAATTTTCCACTAGTTGATTTTTCATGATCTTGTTTTTCTCCCAGATTTTAAGCTTCTCGAGACAGGGGTCTCCATCGCATTCATCATTGTTTCCCACCTATTCCCAGTTTTGTCAGAATGGCTGGATAACTTAGGTAATGTTTGTTAAATGGATGAATCAATTAAAAATGAATAAACTAACTTCAATTATTGCCAATTAAAGAGTGTGTGATCTTTCTCAAATACTTTGAGAATCTGAGAACTATTAGCATTTTCCATAAGTTTTTGAGTAGAAAACAAGCATGATGACATATGTTATCAATATATTCTGCTCTGAGGCACATGATTAAATGTATATATTTTCCTAGGAATGTGAGTATATGCAAATGCACAGAAAATGTTTCCAACTATACCACTCATTGCATTTTATCTTCAGATCATGCTTCATGTTGATAAGGAATAAGTCAGATGCAAATCTTTTACAGTTTCTGCATAAAACAACATGGATAAAGAACTAAGAAATGTATTGAATAGATCTCAATTACATATACCATACTGAAGCAAGAGTCCAATTGTCTAAAGCTTTTGAAGAAAAAAAAAAAAGCTAAAACCAAACCAGTTAAAATACAGGGCACCTGTTTGTCAAATTAAAATAGGGGCAGGCTATAAACAAATGAGAGGTTTGGTTGGAAATATTTTTCATTGAAATACTGCATCTTTCTTATTCTTTAAATCACTTGAAAAGGCAACAAATTTGTTCTTATCTGTGTCAGTAGAGAGGAACATTGACACAGGTAATAGAAAGCCATACATAATGGCCAATTAAGCCAGCCATGTAAGGTGAGTGGAGCTCTAAGGTCCTGAGCCTGCAGAGTGCAACTAGGTAACAAGATATCAAGAAGGTGCATAACCTCATGTTAATTAATTAATTAATTAATTAATTAATTAATTTTTAAAAGGCCTAGACCCTAATCACAATGCCTATAATTGAAATAGATAACATGCGGTTTTATTCCTAGGTGAAGTTCATAAATACTCATAGCTCATGAAAATAGTTGTTACCACTACATTGAAATTTACCCAGGTGAACTGGTTTCATGCAAGGGGGCTAAAGGTATGAGCAGATGAAAGAAGGTTACTTTATCATTTATTTTACAATAAATGGCAGAGGAAACATGATTCTGATTTGTTTCTTTGGGATATATTTAGAGCACCGTATAAAATTCTCACGGTTGTTGTTTTTTTTTTTTTCCATAGGAAAATTCTACTTTTGATTATTCCCCAAATCCCAATGTAATGAATCAGTCAAAAAAGTTTCTTTAGTTGTGAAGAAGTACATACAAACAGAAAGGTACGTATGAAAAGGAAGTGGACACAAGATAAGCAGTGCCAAGAAAGCAAAATTAAACCATCCAGTGCATTTCAGTGTTTCGGAGCAAGAACAAGGGGACCCCTGGGTGGCTCAGTGGCTTAGCACCTGCCTTCAGCCCAGGGCGTGATCCCGGAGTCCTGGGATCGAGTCCTGCATCAGGCTCCCTGCATGGAGCTTGCTTCTCCCTCTGCCTATGTCTCTGCCTCTCTCTCTCTCTCTCTCTGTCTCTCATGAATAAATAAATAAAATCTTAAAACAAAAAAGGAGCAAGAACATTTCTGGAGATGGCCTAGATGTAGGTGTAAGGGGAAAAATTGGTATGGAATGCTTAAGATTTCATGAGTGAGGATAGGGCTTGGAACATCCCTTCAGGAAGTACTTTTGATAACTTGTGGCATCCTTGTTTACTAGAGTACTGACAGAGCTGTCTCAAGGAGAAAGTCAGCAAGCTAGGAGAAATCATAAATGAATCTAAGTGTGAACCCCTTCATTCTGTTCATCATCATCCCTCTAACACACACACACACATTCTTATAGGCGCCCTCAAACACATGCACAATGCTCAAAAAATAGTTGTGGAATGAAAGAATGAATGAATGAATGATGAATGAATGAGTTAAAGAAGTCATGTAAGAGATAGATGTAAGCCAAGAATATCTGCTTGCTCTTCAATTTCAGGCAACCCACAGGGGCTACCAAGAGTTTAAAAAAGAAAGTGAGGCATTGGAAAGCATCCTAGGGAAAAATATAAAGGTATCTGGAAAGATTTTGTTCATCTTGGAAAAGTAACGTCTCCGGCAGGCCCCTATTTTGCCAAAGCTGACTGTTAAAAGACTAAGAGAAAGGAAAGTAATTAAAATAACACACATCATATTTCTGCCCTTTTATATTTTATAGCCTACCTTGGACACAGGACACAAACTTAAGACAGTTATGTTATAACCAAGTTCAGGGGTCATTAGGCTCTTTTGTCAACCTGGGGTTGACTTACATTTTCTTTCATGTATACTCTGTGATGATTATTGCTCTCACCTGTTCTCATAAGGATTAATTTTTTTTTATTTATGATAGTCACAGAGAGAGAAAGAGAGAGAGGCAGAGACATAGGCAGAGGGAGAAGCAGGCTCCATGCACCAGGAGCCTGACGTGGGATTCGATCCCGGGTCTCCAGGATCACGCCCTGGGCCAAAGGCAGGCGCCAAACCGCTGCACCACCCAGGGATCCCTCTCATAAGGATTAGCTCTTAAGAGTGCTCTCATGACTCTGAAAAACCCTATGAGGCTATTTCTAAGGGTTCTGTTACTCTGTTACCCTCATTCCAGACCAGAACCCCTTCTTCTGATGCCTGTGGTCCCAAGAGGTGTCATATCCACTGAGTACAGCTTACCTCTCATGAACCCACAGTTGTCACTTACCTCTCATGAACCCAACGTTGACCTCCCTCCTTTGAACAAAACTTAGAAGCATTCTTTTCTAAATTCTATGCTGTCCACAGTTAAAAATCATAGACTTAAAGAAACTGATCAGAGATAAAAAGGAAAGTATATTGCAGAAAAGCTTTATAATGGCTTTTAAATATGCGTACTGTCAGAGCCCAGAGCTTCTGACATACAGAAATGTATAGATTCACTTGCTTAGTCCTGTAGGCTGAGGAGGTGAATGGGAGATGGCGACTTCTGACATTCTTTACATGGGAATTGAATATTAATTTATTGTGGAGTTTTCTAGACGTAGGGAAAGAGAAATTAATTTTGAGTAGGTACTATCAGATACTATTAGGCTTTTAAAATATTATCTAATCCATATATATTCACATAAATACGTATCTATCAATAGTCATGGTGGTTTTTATTCAAAAACTAAAAAGTTTAAATAACCCCTATGTTCATCTACTGGTGGATGGATAAGCTAAAACGTGATATATCAATATGATGAAAGATTCTACATCCATGTAGAGGAAGGAAGTGCTGATGTGTGCTACAACGTGGATAGCCTTTGAATACATTCTGATAAACAAAGAAGCCAGACCCCAAAGGCTGGGTATTGTATAATTCCATCCATTTGAAATCTCTAGAATATGAAAATCCACAGATGCAAAAGGCAGATTAACAGTTGCCTACGGGCACAGAGAGAGATGTGTTGGGAATTGCAAGGATTCTCCTTTGGGGTGATGGAAATGTACTGGAATTAGACAGAGGTAAGTATTGTACAACACTGAGAATGAACTAGAAACCAGTGAATCATAGACTTTAAAATGTTTAAAATGGTGAATCTTAGGTTATGTGAATTTTCTTAAAATAGTGGAAAATTATGAACTAATCCAATATCCAATATAATGCTGTAAGGGTATTTTAAAGATAACTTTTAACATGAGAAAACCTGATGTAAGATAATTTAAATAATTTGTTCTTGAGCACTTCAAGGAAACAAAGTGCTGATTCCAAGCTATTTTACTCCCTTTATACCACAATGCTTCACTAGATGAATTTTAAACAGTTTCCTAGTAAATGGGTCAGTCAATACTATATGACAAAGGTAACTTTAAATATGTCCTTCCTCTATTTTCCATCAATATTTTCATAATCCATATTTACTTGAAATTGCCAAAGAACTCCTCCAGTTGGCTTCCATTGTGTTTTCTATTACTGCGTTTCAAGGTCCTCCAGGACAGGTTATCTGATAGATCTCTCTTTAAATTTCCCAAAGTGCATACTCAAGGCACACTACAGTACATATTTCTTATATGAAATAATGCTACTTTTTATCAATACACATTATTTTATTTTAAGGGTTTAATGATTCCCCTCCTTAACTGACTTCCTTTCACAGGATTTATATGACTCACGTTTTTAAAAAATATTTTTGTTTTATTTACCATAATCGAATGTTTCAAGATTTCAAACATTAGATTTTAATTTTCAGAACTCTTTCATAACTAAAAGTGACTCATGTCATCCGAACTTAGACCTATGTTTCTTTTTCTTAATGTAGTAAATCCATTTGCAACAAAACACACACACAAGTGGGTTTTTTTTTTTGTTTGTTTGTTTTTGGGTTTTTTTTGCTCAGAGCCTCTCACTTCCAGATTCAGAAGATTCACTTGACCTTGGAAATGTGTTCTTTCTCCTGTTTAGCTCTTTGTAGAATAGGATAACATTGAGTTCCCAGGAAGCGATGGTAATGTCAAAAATTACAGCCTCATAAAAGCTTTAATTCTCACCATAAAAATAATATATAAAGTAGAGAACTATGAGGGTGCCTCGCATATTGCAATGTCAGGTTTAGGAGCACTACTATAAAATTTATAATACCTATCTATTTGATAGTGGGTAAGAGCGCAAGCAAGTGTTGCTTAAATATAGCTAGGTTATAAACAAGTGAATGCTTTGGGGAGAGAGAGTTTGGGGCATGTTTTGTGGTACAAATGAATGTTAAAGACCTGATGTTCAAAGACCCTGCTTCTTTAAGATGCCTCTCTAAAAATTAACATTTATCATTAAACCATAATGAGTCAAAATTATAAAATACGGCATTGTGTATGGATATAGGGAGGAGCACGGAGCTGTGATTAACTAAAGATGTGAAGAAGAAAGATAGAAAAATAGAAAAATGACTCTACTGAAAACACAGTTGGATTAGCATAAACAGAAAGGACCGAACCAAGAGCCATCTGTAAATTCAGTGCACCACACACCAGGTGAGGCAGGATTAGCTCTGCCTGGCCAACAATCGGCCTCAGTCCCAGGTTGTTTACAGGATCCTGATCCACTAGGATCCCTTCTTTACATCCCAATTCTAGCTGGAAGAGACTCTGTCTTCAAATTCTATCTGTGCATTTTTAAAAAGATTTTATTTATTTATTCATGAGACACACAGAGAGAAAGAGGCAGAGACACAGGCAGAGGGAGAAGCAGGCTCCCTGCTTGGAGCCCCATCGGGACTCCATCCCAGGACCCTGGAATTACACCCTGAGCCAAAAAGCAGACGCTCAACCACTGAGCCACCCAGGTGCCTCTGTCTGTGTATTTTTGGAACACCAGACCAGGGTGTGAAAGTGCATGATGGCCAACAGGCAGGCTGGGTGGTCCCTGGTGCTTTCGTGTGGGCACCTGTCCCCCACGTGGGGAGAATGACCGCTTCCTTGTAGTCCATTCAGCAGCAATGATTGAACTGGCGCTTTATCGACAGGCATCTTTGGTGGGTTTTTTTTTATATTTTGTGTTTTTTTAAATACTTTTGCTATTTTTAAACAATCTGTTTTGGACAGGATAATTATAAAAGCGTACTGTTTTGTTTTGGGGTGGGAATTGTCTGCTACTTGTGAGTTTTCCTTTCATACCCGCATCATTTTGCTTTCTGCAATGAAATACTTCACTGGGAGAAATTTTCTTTTTATTCTGCCTATCTTCTATTCTCTCTACTACTTTGAAACTGTTTTCCTCAACTAATGTTCCTATTCATGTTATCTGCGCCCCAGCTCCCCGTGCCACCTCTGCAGCAGTTCAGGTACCTCAGGGAACTGACCATAAAAAAACTCCTTAATATTCCACAGGTGGGTGTCACTGCAAAAGCCAAAGAAAAACCCCAAACTAATTTTTCTTATTTGGGTTTTATTAGGGGAAAAACAAAAACAAAAACAAACAAAAAAAAAAACCTATGACCCAATCTAGTCAAAGAAACTTCTGGAAATTTTCTGAATATTTTGGGAAAAGCTTTCTTCATTCTTGTGAGAGGACCTCTTTATCTCTCATTGTATCCACAAACAAGAGGGCTTGCATTTCAGTTGGCTTCTGTAGGCCATCCCTCAACAAGCATGAGGACTAGGTTAAGATGAAGTCACCCATGTGGATGCAGAGCAAAATAAATCTGGAACCAAGATGACTTCATTAAGCCACTGAATCAATAAAACCCAGTCTTGTCTTTAGAGCTGTATATCCCCATAAAAATTAATTATTTTTCATCTTTTCAAAGCCAGTTTGAATCTGATTCTCTGTCCCATGCTCCAAGAGCATATGGTCTGACATACACATGTTCATATTTATCTTATATCTTAATAAATCTTACATGTTCTGTAACATTAAATAGTTAAAACATTATACCTAATTACTTGGATTATCAGAATTTTTTTTTTTTTTATTTTAGAGCATCTGGTTGGCTCTTGTCCTTCACAGCCAGTCTCTGGGCTTTTTCTCAGCATGTTTTGCCCTGTTAACAACTGTACACTGGGGAACTAGCTGCTTTTTTTGCCATGTTATATTCTTCCAGAGTGTGGTATCCTAGCGCTCACCATCTTGAGCCTTACCATGGTCCCACTGATTTAGTATTTAATGTCACAAACAATTTTTTTTTTAGTATATTCTATCACTGGGTTTAGCACAACATACTGAATGAATAGGTGATCTTGTCTTCCAGGAGTTTGCAGTCTGATGAAAGATGATACTATCATGGGGATCCCTGGGTGGCGCAGCGGTTTGGCACCTGCCTTTGGCCCAGGGCGCGATCCTGGAGACCCGGAATCGAATCCCACGTCGGGCTCCCGGTGCATGGAGCCTGTTTCTCCCTCTGCCTGTGTCTCTGCGTCTCTCTCTCTCTCTGTGTGCCTATCATTAAAAAAAAAAAAAGATTCTGTAAAAGATGATACTATCATGGCTTCACGGCATTGTTGGATGGCATACCACTTACTCTTCCCCAGAATACCACAGAAACGAAACAGTGTGAAATGAAAGCAAAATGAAAAAGAAAATCTTACAGTAAAATAAGCCAAGTATATTAACTGTAAATTTCATCCTCTGCAAAGAAACAGATAAATGATGGCTTTCCCAGTCTATCAAAATTATGGAGAGTTAGATCCTCTTCTGGCAGAGCTGAGGATTCATAGGAACATCGTTTGCTTCACAGAACTGGGCATTGGAGAAGCCCTTCTCCCCGTGCACCTGGGTGCAGGTTTAATATGCTGCTGAGTTCTTGTTTTGCATGGGAAGGCAGTCATGAAACACATGCCATCGGGAACACCTGCTCTCTAGCCATATGAATATTTTTGAACACTGCAAAAAATAGGCAGAGAGTAGGTGCAGATACAATTATTGCTACAGATTTGTAATTTTTCAAGGAAAATTGCAGCTTTCGTTACTGCTATCTAAATTTAGACGAATGAGAGCAAAATCAGCAAAGTAAGTTTTTGATGTATATATGTATAAATTAAGACTTTGCATCAGAATCCAGGTTTGCCAGTATTATCCCTTTAAAAAAATCTTAATACGAATATTTTAGAAGATGGAGATTAAAGAGTAAGTTCTAAAATTACACACATTATGTTTTGTTCTCCTGATGTAGTTTATTTAGCCATTTTGTATCTGAGAAGTGAACATAACACTGAGCAAGGGAATACTGGAGTAATAACCCCTTCCTTTAAGTGGGATTATTCTTATGCGATGTGAAGAAGCCCATGAAAGCTATAGAAACTTCCCACAGGAAAAAAAAATAGGCATGGCAAGTCTTGCATACAATTTTAGGGCATTATGGATTACGTCTAACTAATATTTGATATGTTAAACAGCTTTCCCTCCCTCAAAACATAAAGTAAATAAAAGGAAAGATATACTCTGGAAAAAAATAGATCCAAAGGTAAAAGTAATTGAAGAACTATCTTATTAGCATCTTCTAGCAAATAAAACATTCCTAAAGAACAGAAATTTTTCTTATACCTGATGGAACACTTAACTTGTAGTACATTCAAGTTTTCATTCCATTATATGTATATATAGAAAAATTCAGCAAATAATACACTTTTTCATAAACTTTAAGGTATTTAAGGTGTCATCTCTTTGTATGTAAATATATTTGACTGTATTTAGGATCCAAATATAGTGGTTTCATGAAAAACATGTTTCCTCCTTGCATTCCAGAAAGCCTATATGTTGGCATTCCAGAACTGGCCTCATGACTCTACCTCATGAATATCTCAGGATCTTGCTTCTGCTCGTCATCTTTGCCAAGAGACTTCCATCTCACAGCTTCCTTGTGGTCACAACACAAGTGCCTCAGGTCTGCACTGAAGGCAGGAAAGAAAATAATAAAAAGACCTGCTTCTGTGGAAAGCAGACTCCCTAGCAGAACTATGTCACTAGGACAAACCCAAAGCCTGGAAACATATTCTTGTAGGTAAGCATATTGCTGCCCCACGTGAGCGGATGATTCTGCTAGGAGAGACGACAGTAAGGGTGGATATTTAAGACAACTGGCAGTTTCTGTAATAACTGCTAATATTTTCATTCTTCTTCTTCAGTCACTTTTTAGGTACCTTCTTTGGAATATATGCTATCTAGATATGAATCACTGTGTATTCTGAATTTCAAGTCTTAAAAAATGTGGGAGTTTCCTGAATTTAAAATAACAAGAGAATAATTTAGGTATAAAAGTTATGAAGGAATTGTAAAGAAAAGAAACCTAATTCAAGTGAAAGTGGGAGAATTAATTAGAAGGTATTCATTCCAAGTAGTGTTCAGTCACAAAGAACGAGGAGATCTGTTTCCCCGGAGGCCATCATCACGTTGCCTGTATTTCTGGTGTGCTTACTATTTGCCAGACACTGGGACCGAATGTCTTATGTTTTGTTTGGCTCTTGCGACAACTTTACCAGGTAAGTACTACAATTATCCTCACTTTAAGATTAAACAAAAAACAGCCATTCAGAGAAGCCAGGTAATTTTCTCAAGAACGCTCTGATATTAATATGTTTTGCTGAGAATTTAACACAGTTCTCTCCAATGCCAACACCCACACTTTTTACCATAATGTAACACTAATTTATCTATAAGCAAAAATGTGGAAACATGGAACTGCTTTCAAGGGGTTAGGAATTACAAACAGTTCAGTGTTGCTAGAAAATAAGTAGACTCACGAAATCTCTCGAGAAATGTTCAGAGAGGAAGAATAAGTGAGCTCACTTAATAATTTAATTCAGGAGAATCTACTGGAGGATTTATGCAGGGAGATGTCACATAGCAGTGCTTCTCAAGCTTAAATGTATATACAGGTCATCAGAGGAAATTATTAAAATTTAGATTCAAATTCAGAGGTTCTAGAGAGAGGCCTGTTGACCTTATTTCTTTCTAGAGTCCTCCCTCCCAGAGAAACTTGACTGTTGTTAATGCTGCTGACCTTGAGAAGGAAGGTCACTGATCTCTCTGGAAGTACAGCAGAGAGGGTTTTGAGAGATGTATGGGAAGCTCAAGACGTTTGTTGAAGAATAAGACAGCTGGTGGGCGTCTCACCATGTTTGTGGGATGAGGATGAGACAAGATTGCATGCAGGGACTGTAGTTGTGTGTAGATTCGAGCTGTGGAAAACTAAGATGAAAGAGGCTTTGACTCCATAGATGAAATTGAGTCTAACTAGAAGTATATGAATTGCACTTTCTTTGCCAGCAATGCTATGGAATGTAGCAATGTCAAAGATTTGAAGAAATCAAATTGACTCAATCCCCCATTCTCCTATAGTCTCTTGCTCCTTTGGAAGGTGGTGAGGATTGTGTATGTCCATTCAAAACAAACCCTTCTGATTTATAAGGAGCACTTTCCTCACATCAACCATAAAGTAACACATTTTTACCAATGCTGTTCAGAGTAGACTGTTACAATAGTTCTAAAGAAAATATACACATAAAAGTTTCAGCTAGGAGATGATAAATATCAGAGCTAACGTGCATGGGCTGAGCAAATTTCTGGCAGGACAAATATAAAGACATTAGTTGTAAACTAGCTTATTGAAGTGCATAATTGGATAATGGCAGAAAAAATGGGAATATCTAAAACAAATCCCATAGCATAATAATTTTTATTTCGTGTAATGATGATGCAGGTAAAATAAAGCAGAAAAACAAGAACAAAAGCTATCTGTTGGCTAGCAGGGGCTATGGTGCTCTTTTTGCTTATGCCAAATTTTTAGAGTTTAATGGAGACAAAAATATAAATGTCTCAAGTAGTGTCTTTTGGCTTCAGTGTACTAATAACTTCTCTTAATTAAAACAGAACCCAGCTAAAAGCAAAATCTGCCTGTTCAACAACATCCATTCATCCGTTCATTCAGAAAATATTTACTGAGTGTCTGCTATTATCAGATACTACGAAGGGATCTGTGGCTTCAGCAATCAAACAAGCCTGAAAGAGGCCCCTGCTTTCCTGATGCCCATATTTGAGTGTAGAGGGATGGCAAATAAAATTAAAATAAGCAGAAGGATAATTTCAGATAATAGTAAAGAAATAAAGCAGGAACATTGAAAAACAGCTGTGGGGCAAGAATCTAACTTAAATTTGGCAATTTGAAATTGCAGAACTAGAGTTTTGACATGGCCAAGTTGATGCTGCAATGCCTATTCAATCTCAAGAAGTGATGTCAACTGGGCAGTTACCGTTTAGGAACGTCATACTTAGGCAGATATCTGAGAAACAAATATGCTGATGGCTTTTCTTTCTTTTTTTAAAAATTTTTATTTATTTATGATAATCACACACACACACACACAGAGTGAGAGAGAGAGGCAGAGACATAGGCAGAGGGAGAAGCAGGCTCCATGCACCGGGAGCCCGACGTAGGATTCGATCCTGGATCTCCAGGATCACGCCCTGGGCCAAAGGCAGGCGCCAAACCGCTGCGCCACCCAGGGATCCTGCTGATGGCTTTTTGAACCACTGAAGCCAAAGAGTGAGTAAGAAGTCAGCAAAGGAAACTGAAAAGTATGGGCAGTGGAGCAGAGAAACCCCCACCCCCAGAACGCAGCATCATAGAATGAGAGAAGTAGTGATAGAGTCCCCACTGTTCTTTCCATTAGGCACAAACAGGGAACTGTGCAGCTTTCTTCTGAGAGTTCAGTGATGGGCAAGACAAATAAGTGGTCTCTGAATTTCACTCCTGGAGCAACTAGGAACCCATATTACAAGAGTATCTCTAGAACCATAGAATGGAATTCCAAGGGAGTGAGTTGCTGGGAGACTATGGATTGAATAAATTAAAACATATTTTTATAGGAGAGTTGGACTATAGAAGAAAAGAGAAAGAGAGAAAAACAAGGAACTATTTGGGAAGCAGGGTGTATAACTGATTGTGGAGTTTATTCCCCAGATGGAGACAAATAAATCTTAATCACAAAAAGGTAACCCTTAGATTATACTTAATGACACAAAAATTTCAGAGTCTTAGAGTTTCCACAAATATCACTATTTTCGTCTATCAACAAATTTAGCAATATAAATCAGATCTATGGGTATGAAATTTCTTGACAACAATTACACACAATATTTAATGTGACACCTTTTTTGGGAGACACAACAAGTATAACACATGATATATATGAATTTTAACAAATTTGTAAATATCTACTTAAAATGTTGCCACATTTGATTTCTTTCCCAGTCTCTTGCATTTCAATTTCCTTTAGTCTAGAAAAAATGTTAATTTATTAATTTCTAATATTTCAAAACTACATTTCTGAAAGGATCATTTGCTTAGATGAACAATCTCCCAACTCATGAAACCTAGAAAGACCATTCTAGATAGGTGAAAGCTTTTTTATGTTTTAAAACTCTTTCAAAAGGAAACCCCAAATTCTTATAAAAACCCATTTGAACACAGCCAAATGTGTATTAATATATTTTCTTTAGTTTCTCAGTGCCTCCCTCATAATCAAATAATACAATTATTTTAAAAGTGATGTGGTACAACTGGGTGGCCTCCTTTAAAGTTAGCTAGTTCATACATATCTAAAATAACTTATTTTCTATTTTTGCTCAAATCAAAGCATCATCTAGACACACAAGTCTTAACTCTTAGAAGTCAACTTTTGATCGTGATTTTATGTTGTTCAACATATACCTTAGGGAAGTTTTTTTTTTTTGGACCAGATAGATAGATCATCCTCACTATTTTTTTCTGGAGTCTCTCTAGTATTTTCATGTTTTTGCCAACCACCTTTACCTACTAAGCACAGGTTTCTCAGGGCTATTAATATTTGAACATAAACAACGCTGAGGGAAGGATGCTCTAACAAGAATATTTAAGCATTAGTCAGAAAACAAGGAAGTTACTGGGATAGGACAGCAGAACTATATCTGATTTTGAAACATAGCTATTTTTCGATAGAAAGTGAGTTCTAGAAGTAGTTTCTTGACAGTAAAGAGTAAAAGACATTTTATGTAAATATTATTTATCTTCCTGAAGTCACTATGCATACCAACTATGAGCATATTATTACACTGTAATTTATAGGATATTTGATGACACTTGATGCCTTTAATAGTCACCCTAAAACATACCAATTACTGGAAAGAGTGTAGGGGGATATTGTTCTAATAAGCCTCTTAAATTTTTTTGTTTTTTAAAGGTAATGTTGGAAGGGCAGATTGTTGGTAGTCTTTCAACTACACAAGATTGGCAAAACAAAGTTCTTATTTCTTTGAAGGTTAGTTTTTCATGATTCAGTCTGCCAAAGGGTCAGTTAAAAATTTAAATACAGTACCCAGATTACTCATGTTTTGCCAGCAGCCTACTTGTTATTACACCCATATTTGAGATGTCTCACTAGCTTCCAATTATCCAATTTGAAAGAACTGCATTCTGCTTTCAATTTTTAATGCCTAACTCCTGTGGATTTCAGCATGAGATCTGTGGGTAGCAAAGTGTCAGAATATACTGACTTTTTAAGAGGGCACTTACAGTTTTATAAGGCAGTAAATGATATAAAGTTTCTGTATGTGGATATTTTACTGCGTGTTACATTATTAAAGGTATACCAGCTTGGTGTTCCATCTCAGAGTTCTGTGGCAGTAAAAGAACATTGTTTGTGGTTTTGCTTTTTTTCCCTTGTGACACAATTTAAACTTCTAACCCTTGAGAAAAATAATCTTAATGCTTCATTTTATGATTAAGAATGAATTTTCTAAACTAGATTTTGAATGGCAGGTGAACTAATCCTCTCCTTCAAGACAGCTTATGATCTCAGTTTACATTTTATATACCCAGTTGGTCTTCACTGTTTGGGAGAATTGTAGAAAAGGAATATTTTTATTGTATTCTGAAAGCTATTCCAGTGAAAACCAGAAAAGTAACTGTGAATACACTGATATAATTAAAGATCTAAGTCTATGTTTTTGATTTGTTAATACATCTAGAATATGTTAAAATATATGAACAAAGGTACATAATAAAATGTATTATTTATAAATTTATAATAGGTTTGTTTCTGGCATTATGGTAAACTCATTAATTAACATAGTGTGAATTCAATAAATAGATCTAATAATATTTTTTGCCAGGCACATATTAGTAGTCATGGGTGATGCAAAACATTGTGAACAATATCTCTTCTCAGGAAATGGAAGGAAAAAACAAACATATAAGAACTATAATAAAAGTCATTAATTTACTATATAAGAGAAATACGAATAAAGTTTTAAGAGAAGTTCCTTCTTGTTGATGTTGGGGAGGAAACAGTTTTTCCTACTGTTTAAGATTCTCCTACTGGTCTGAAAATTCCATTGACATGGGACAGATTAACAGAAGAAAATCAAATTTCATTCTGCATGTGTGAAAAACATGACAGATTCTTCAGATAGTCAGGAAAAATGAGGTATATAGTGTTATTCTGGACTAAAGAGAAAGGGATGGGGTGTGGGACTTCAAAGAGGAGGAAAGATATTCACAAGAAGAGTGAAAAGAGTAAATGTTTGATACACAAATGCTTGCTAGGCCATCTAGAGACAATGGGACATGGAGAGCACTGTGATGAAACAAGCCTTGCAACACTTCCTGTCTACTACACTTCCCTGCCTACTACACTTAGTTCATATTGTACTATAGCTATCTGTGGTGATAGTTCCCTTTTTGGAGCAGGTTCTATTTAGATTCTTTCAGGCAGTTAGGGTGAATGTCAAAGGTTCTTCCTAAGCCTTCTACCTCTCAAAAGCAATCAGCCTCAAACAATCCACATGCCAAAGAGACACACTGTGGGGTGGCCAAAACCATTCTCTCACTAAGGATATTTGAAGATAACATCACAAGAGAAAGGCATGAAATGGGAGAACATGGGATACTTCAGCAGAGTAAAGGGTAATCCATATGTAGCATTTTACTCTGTGTGTGAAAGGAAGCAGCAAGAAGTAAGCCTGAAAGGGCAGGGTGGGAAGGGATTCTGGACTGTTTTGTAAAACTGTCAATAGAAAGAAACTCTGTAAGTAACAGGAATCCATTAACTGATCTTAAGTCTAATTTTTTCAGTGTTTAGGAATATTAATTCCAATTATTGGTAAAATGAATTTAAATGGATTATAATAAAAAGGGTTAAAGATCTGATACAGATAGTTTCATATGGTTTAATTTGGACAAAATGATGGTGTGAAAAAAGTTGAATGAACAGTGGTAAAGACTTAAACAGAACATGGTCAAAAACTGCAGACCTTGAAATCCAAGTACCAGTGTACAGTAAGGAGGAAAAAAAATAAATATCCCAAATCATTGAGAGTGATGAGAGAGTCAACAGAATGGGAAATTTAACAGAAGAAAAAGTAGCTATAGAGGAATAATCAAAAATGATTTTGCATGTTATTATTAAGGCCTTGGTAGACTATCCATATAGTGATGAATAACAGGCACTCTGAAAGCCTGGCCTGAATTTTGGGAAAGATTCTGAGTTGGAATATATTAGGTAATATGAAGAAGGCAAAGGTTGAAGTCACACAAATGGATGAAACTAATAAAAGTAAGTGTACAGAAATTAAAGTAAATGAACATACGCAGGATATCCTCACTAGCTTGCTAGTGCCCACCCCCATGTGAATAATAACTATGGCAGACCCTTTTCAGGTGGCCATGATCCACACCTCTGAGTATTCTTGTCTCTCTGTGATTTCTTCCTCTTGAGTATGGGGAGACTTATATATAACTCAACAGTATCTTCCTCTTTTTTGGTGAAATATGCTTTTTTGTAGCTGTGGAAATAATGTAGCATATGCTATGGATTAATATACCAATATCTATGTGGAGAAATAAAATCTTCAGTGATTTTTCAGGAGATTTCATGTTTTTACCCACCTATTTCATCATGTTTTTAAAATCAAATTAGAAAAGCAAAAGGAATACAGATAAACCTACATCTTGACCCTTGGACCTGATTGAGAGACTTTTCTCTCTCTTAGCCTTGGCTGCCAGCAGTCATCAGTCCTGCAAATCTCAACGCCAAATAACTTTCTTCTTCTCAACTTATAATGCTTAAATTCAAGCCCATATTTATTACTTGAGGAATTTGAATAGTTTCAAATTAACATCTTTGCCTCCAATCTTGTCCCTCACATTATGATTTCTTCACTATTTGCAGAAACTATCTTACTAAAATGCTGATCATAAAAAACCACCAGGAGTCAAAGGTTTATCTGTTTTTTGTTATTATCAATTTCCCAGCACTCAGCATGATGCATTATAAATATGAATAAAAGCTATTGAATGAATTATGTTGTTTCTTTTGCTTAACTATTTGAAATGATTCTCAAATGAATAATATGTTGGTCCTCATAGAGAAGGTCCTTTATGATCTGCTCAGTATCAGCATTCTATCTGATTTTAGTGTCATTCACTTTGTCCCTCCACCTTTCATCAAGCCATAGAACACACAGAAGACATAGAAGTATTTGTAATTTCACCCTCACATCATCAGGTTCACAATTCCTCAGTTTGGTTCAGGAAACAGTATGCTTATTTCTTTATTGATTATCTAGAAACATAATACTAGCCCATATTTCAACATCAGGGGTTAAGTTTTTTTTTTTCCTAAACCCTTAGCTAACTCACCCTGGAAAAGTAAAATTAAGCATCAGTTACTATTATGCCATAGTCCACATCTTTAAGATGTGCATTCATCTATGATAGCCCTAGCAATATTTTACTGCATTTGTTTGTGTGCATACCTCTTTATGTTTCATGCTAAAGCACCTTGATTGCAGAAACCATGTTTTGTTAATTTGCAAACCTCTGGTGTCTAATATAATACTTGACACAGATGAAGATGAGCACTCGTGAGATGCTCTATGAAAATTCCACAACTGCTGTACAGATGGCTATAACTTTGCTGGTTACCCCCTGTGACACTGGAGACATTTCCTAACCACCTTGTGACTCACTCTGCCAAATCTATTATGAGGATATTAATAGCACTTCATTCAAAGATTTCTTGTGAAGATTAAAAAAGACAGTGCTTGGTACCTGACATGGAGTAAGAACTCAACATGTGATACATGCTATTTTGTTTTTTTTTTTTTTAAGAAAATTACAGATTTGGTCTGATTCTTATTTGTAAATTAAGGGTAACAATACCTACACCTCAGAGAATGTTGGTGTAAATATAAAGAAAAATATTCTGAAATGATAATTCACACGTTTGTAAGTATTTGTAAACACATTTGTTGAGTATTTTATTTTGAAACAAAATGAAATCTCTAAGCAAAAACGTTAGTATTTTCATGATAAATTGAATAGTGTCAGAGGGAAGGATCTTGAAGTGGAGTGTGCCCAGAAAATAAGACTTGTGTGCAAGAAAGTCAGGACCAAGGACAGGGAGAGGAGTCTGTGACAAAATCAGAAGTACTGATTAAGGCCTGTTTATGCTGACTTGAGTAGGGGACACACTTGTAGTGTACATGGTGGTTCTCTCTGAATATTTAAATGATTAAAGAGAAGACATACTGAATGAAGTTTATGACAGTTTTGTATTACAGAGTGGAAATTGTTGGAAGGCCCAATTGAAGGAAGAATTTTCTAAAAATTTGATTTATCTGCAAAAGGAATCTGCTTCTTTATATGGAAGTAACAGTTTAAAAGCACATGCTGAATGCACAAGTCTTTGGGATGCCAGGGTGTTATTCGTTGAAACAAATTCTAGTTGGCCAAATGAACTCTAAAACTCCCTTCAGGGACACCTGGATGGCTTAGTGGTTAAGCGTCTGCCTTCTGGCTCAGGGTGTGATCCTGGAGTCTTGGGATCGAATCCCATATCGGGCTCCCTGCATGGAGCCTGCTTCTCCCTCTGCCTGTGTCTCTGCCTCTCTCTCTCTGTGTCTCATGAATAAATAAATAAAATCTTAAAACATAAAATAAAATTCCCTTCAATTTTGATATTTTGTTATGTCATTTTGCTCTTTTTATTGCACTTACTTTTCAGTCTAATCTAAAACATAAACCAATTGTCTCCATTTTCTTACTAATATACAGTAATTAAAATTAGGTACTTGCAATGTCTTCTCTTCACCTGTCACTGTATATGTGACAACCAACATGATTAATTTTATTAGAGAAAAAAAAATTGAGGCCATCCCAGTTTTAGAACATCTGGCTTTGAAGTTCCTTTAAGCATGAGTTGATTTTTTTCCTCCTCTTTCAGAAGCAATGCCCATCAAAAGGAGCCTGCTTTTTTTAAAAAGCTTTTAAATGAGTTTTGTAATTATTATTTTCATGAATGATTAATTTCTAGCATAGGAAAATTAAGAGGATGCAAATAAGCCTATGGAATTGACTAAAACAAAATGTTGCTTGGTGAAGCAGCAGATGTTGACTAGTTCACAGCATCCCTGATCCCGGTTGTGAGGTTGCGCCAGGTCTGTGATGACAACTGAAGCACATATTTTTCAAGCCCCATTGAGACATTTGATCAATGTTCAAGTGGCAGATGAGCCTCGTTATTACAGTGTCCGGCAGGTGTAGGCATTCAGAAGGGGGCTGTCATTAAAGTATTTTGTATGTATCTGCTAATTATATTCCTCAGTTCCAAACAGCAGCACTGACATCCCTGTCGCATTTGTCATCCATGCAGCAGGTAGCAGGGATACAATGAAAAATAAAATACTGTCTTCACGGCCATGTGAGTTGTGCCGGAATTCTGGGAAAGGTATGATAAGAAAATCCATCCTTCCAAAATGCCATTAGGAAAAAACAAGGTGAATCAAACAGGAAGGTCACATGAAAGCTATCTTTAAGTGTGTGTGTGTGTGTGTGTGTGTGTGTGCATGCACTTTAATCTGTGCTTTTTAAATTGGCCCTTGATGTTATATATATGCTTTATTCATTGCTTAAATTAGTAATAATACGGGCCTGGGTGGCTCAGTGAGATAAGCGTCTGCCTTGGGCTTGGATCATGATCCCAGCACCCTGGGATCGAGCCCCACATCTGGCTTCCTGCTCATTGGTGAGTCTGCTTCTCCCTCTCCCTCTGCCACTCTCCCTTTCTCATTCTTGCTCTCTCTCAAATAAATAAATAAAATATTTAAAAAGAAAAATTAATACAAATAT
Organism: Nyctereutes procyonoides; assembly: GCF_905146905.1. NCBI lineage: Eukaryota > Metazoa > Chordata > Mammalia > Carnivora > Canidae > Nyctereutes > Nyctereutes procyonoides. Next base: position 27,845,442 of record NW_026575136.1, read on the forward strand.
TATTTATTACATGTAATACATATATTATTACTTGTATTACATTATTAATTTACAAAACATGTACATATGCTATTTTATTTAATCCTTAAAAAGGACAGTACGTGTAAGTCCATGAATTTGAAACTAAGCTTAAATGATGTGTCCAGAGACAGAGCCACAAAGGGTAGATCCAGAATTTCATTTGCAACTTTTATTTCTAAATTTCCAGCCACTCTCTGCCTACCCACATTGCATCTTGTTTGGGCTTGTTACCCAAAGTTTAAATTGAAGTAAATGAATAGAAAACATTAAAGAAGAAATAGAGCAATATAAAGCTTTGCGAGATGTAATTGGATTTGCCCTGTGCACATCATCAATAGTCAATTTGTTTTATTAGTTCTGAAATGTGCTCTGCAATCAGTTTTATGAACCACTCTATTGGCTTTTAGATACAACAACAGAGTCAAATGTCCAAACAGCTATCAGCAACATAACTTTAAATTTTAGATCATTTCCCCTTCAACATTTCTTTCTGACCTGCCTCAGCTAGTTATATTATGGAATCAAAAAGAAATGAAAAAGTGCATTTTGAAAAATTCTTAAACTATAAAACAGCTAGAATGTAATACTTCTTAAAATTCTGACTTCCAAAGAAGTCAAAATATTTGACTGATCAAAATATTTACGAAGATCACTCTGTTTAAAAAATAGGATTTTAAACATCAACATTTCACATAGTAAAAGAGTGATTTTGATATCTTCAGGTTTTAGATATTTTTGTAAACCTAATTGTAGGAATTAAAGATATATATATATTTTTACTTTCCACATCAGAATCTAAATTAGATCACAATTCTATATCCATAATAAGCACCCAATTTATTTACTTTTTCGGTGTTAAGCTTGCTTAAATTACGACTTTTTAAATTCAACTGCGAAACTGAGCATGTGATAATTATTGTCTTTTATATTTTTTTATTACTTTGTTATTTTAATCCATATTGTTAAAGGACAATGGGTTTGGGAAATTAGCAGATTATCCTCCAAGGAAAATAGATGTTGACTCTTTCACTTGTCCCTTTTTGATCCTTCTTCCCCACTGTAGCCAGAGTGATCTTCCTAAAATGCAGATCTGTTCATTTAGCCACCAGCTCACAACCCTTCAATAGCTACTTAAAAGATGGTATAAATTCCAATGTCTTAGCCCAACATATAAGGCTCTTTACTGTCTGACCTACTTTTGTTGTTTCAAATACAACTGCTGCCATTTAACCTGATGTAGATTTGGCCCTTCCTGGCTAACTCAGTCCAAATAGCATGTGACTCTTGATCTTGGGATCGTGAGTTCAAGCCCCACACTGGGTGTAGAGATTACTAGATTGCTATTCCTTAGTGGTTCATTCTCAATTCCTATACTGTATCCTTCCTGGAGTACTAGAGGTATAGAATTATTTTGTGGAATCTGGTTGCCTTCAAAATACTACATTTCCCAACATCCTTTGAGGTTAAGCATAGCTTTGCGGTTAGATTCTAGACAACTGATATGTCTAATGTCATGTGGCATCTTTTTGAAACTCTCCTGAAGTGACAGTTGGCATGCATTCTCCATCCCTCTATTTCATCCTTACCTCCTTACTGCTTTCTAGAATAGAGAGGGGCCAAGGTCATCAGGAATTTGTGGTGCGGAACCCACAGCAGCCCTGAATCACCAACTTTCAAAATCAATTTAATAGAGAGAAAAATGTCCTTCTATCTTATTTAAATCACTATAATATTTAGGTCACTTGCTGCAGAACCTAATTCTAACCATATATCATTTTTCAAGATCAAGCTCAATTTTAACACTATGAGAACTAATAATATTAGATTGAGCTACATACAGTTGCAATTTCTGTAGGTCAAAAGCATCAAATATCTGTAATTTCATATGGTTCAATTTAATAGTGCTAATAGCAGTATTTACCACTGTATCTTGTATAATCCTGTAACCCTTATATCTCTCTCAATTATATCATATCATATTTAGTATTGTAATTATTTCTTTACATTCCTATCTCTGAAACAATCATGAGTGCTTTAAGAGAAAACACCAGACTTAGTCTCAAATTCTCAAACTAAAGCATAATTTCTAGTTCTTAATAAGTACTTTTTAACGGGAGGAATGAATCAAATATAGTATTTTTATGTTGCACTCATAACTTTTTAAATTGTTAAGTCTTTTGATATCAATTTCTATATATTTTCACAGCTTATTGCATTTCCAAATATGCCATTTACTGATTATTTCCTCACTGAAAAGTGACTGTGGTTTGGGAAAAGATGAGTGGTGTTTCCTTGTGGTTCATTGTGCCTTTAAGAAGTATTCAAAGACTTTCAAAAAGAATCTGAGTCCACTCCTTCTCAACCAGTAGCTCAAGGCTCTTTGTTTCTGTAAGCCTTAAGGTTTTGGCAAGTTAATTTATTTGCCAATAAAGTCTGGAGTTAGAGAAAGTGATCCAGACTTTCCATACGGAAGAAGTTAATCCATTACACATAACTAATGTTATCTAAGGCATTAGAGCTTAACTCTCTCCTGAAACTACTGTTGAGAAAGACTGTCCTCAACTATCGAGAAACAGCTAAATATAGTTATTAAGTTATAATTATTTTCCTAGCTCTTGGTAAGGCTTTAATTTTTATATAAATTATGTTTTACTTCTCCATGAAGAACAATATTCCATGTTCCATCTTTTACCTGCATCTAGCCAGACTACATGAGACCGAGAAAGGTACAGCTACAGTTTTAAAAATGTTAAAACAATAATTTAATAGTATCAACCTTCAGGTATTACGCTGCAGAGAAATACAGGGATGAATTTGCTTGATGAACACAATGTTATCTTATGATGCCCAGTGCATAATTCAACATCGAGCTGCAAGTGGCAATTGGCTTTTGGATGTCTCCTTTTCAATAGAATGTTGCGTTTTCAAGAAGACACATGTGAGCCTTTTCTGCTGACCCTTTCCACTGTACATCAGGTAACTGCCTTAGTTTATATAAAAATAGATACATGTATCGATTTGGACAATGTGTAGAGAGATCTTCCAAGGGGTTGTTTTTAATAACCATCCTATCCATTCTGTGTAAGTCCTTTGCTCTTTTGGCTGATTGGCAACATATGGGAATACTCCAGTGTTAAACAGAACCTTTAGCTGTTAAGAAAGTCTTTCACTGAACCACCCATAATCAAATCCACCAGGACAAAGAGAGAGATCTTTCCCTACAAGCTAATTGTCGCTTGTGTGTTTCAAACCTCTGTAACAGTCATCATTCTTGCCCTCTCTTAACATTATAGGTAGTGAATACTTCTTCATCCTTTCTCATCCAATACACATAGCTCTAATCTGTTGGATAAAATGCACAAAATACACTTTTTAGAAGTCTCAAAAAAAAAACATTTTAAAACGTGGGAAAAAATGTATTGCTTGCACAAATTTGTTGTAAGCGGATCTAAATGACAATTAATATCTTAAATTCCTATTTTTCAAAACTCATTTCATTTGATTCCACAGTTGTCCTTTCCATGTGTAAGATCTGAAGCTATTTTCTTCCTAGGCTTTGGCTCTTTTACGTGTGTCCTCAAAACTCACAACTAGTAATTCTTTCTTTCTCAACTACTTCTTAAATTATAGTCTTCTGTTTGTTCATTTCTTTGTTTTAAACAAACTGTAGTTGTTTGAGGCATTGGTAGAAGACCCAATCAGAAGCATTTGATTCAGCTACAGTGAAAAGAGGCCTTTGCTGACAATGTGAGACCAGAATACTAGGTGTTGTTTACTGGTTGCTATAAAAACAAACAAAAACCCCTCCCCTAATTATTTCAGGTAAAACAACAACTTTTTTTCATGTTTTTTTTCTCCTGATTTTATTTCATTGTGGTAAGAAAATAATATTTGTATTATTTCTTTTTTGAAAGGTATTTGAGGTTTTTTTTGTGTGTGGTCTAAATTATGGTAATTTTTATGAATATTTCTTTAATATTTAAAAAGAATGTTCAGAAATTGTTACAAATCTAGAATAGGCTATTTTATTCATTATATAATTTAAATCCATATCCATTCTGTGTTTTAAATCTTGAGTCGATAGAATTGAAATATTCAATTTTTAGGGTGTTTTATTTATTTCTCTTCCAACAATCTTTTTTGGAAAAAAAGTTGTTGCTATGCTATTGTATAACATAAATATTTATAATTTGTGCCTTTCTGAGATCTGAGATTCATACCCTTTAGCTTTAGGAAGGTTCTTTACACTCTTTGGTCTGATTTCTGGCCAGTTCTTTTACTTGGGTTTGCCTAGCATATCTTTGTCTATTACTTTTAAAGGAAATGTCATTATCTTTCTCCTTGTCCTCAGGCATGCTCGTTTCTTCCATATCCCATCATGTTAGGTTATGCTTTGTGGACAATCTGACTTTTTTTTTTCTCTTAACAAATTAGTTAATCCTACTTATTTCATTGATATGTTTAAAGATTGTTTCAGGGACGCCTGGGTGGCTCAGAGGTTAGGCGCATCTGCCTTTGGCTCAGGGTGGATCCTGGAGTACTGACATCTAGTCCTACATTGGGATCCCTGCATGGAACCTGCCTCTCCCTATGCCTATGTCTCTGCCTTTCTCTTTCTATGTCTCTCATGAATAAATAAATAAATCTTTTAAAAAGATTGGCAATATTTTGTTATATGTATAAATATATATGTATATATATATATAAATATCCATGTGCACTTTATTTGTGTGTGCACACACTCCTAAATATACAAAGATTGGCAGCCTCACTGAGTAAAGGAAATGGAGCTCAGTATGCAAGACTAAAGTGGAATGTGGGTAATCATTGAAAGTGTTTCCCAATTCTCCATGGACATTCATCCTTGAATTCTTGGCTTATTGCTGTCATGAAGATTCAAGGCAGGACTCTGAGAGCCCTAGTCAGGAATGGCTTCTAAGAATGTGAAAGCTCAAATGATACTTCAGAGTCTGCACAGTGTTGAAGAAATAATAGCCAGGATTTTTCTATATTTAATGAAAGACATCATCTCACAGAAACACAAAATTCAGTAGGACATGTAAAGAAAATGATCTCCAGGTTTTGTTTACCTATTTTGGGGGGTTCTGTGTTTCTTTGGTTTTGGTTTTTTACTTACAATATTATTTTTATGATCATGATAACATATACCTATATTTCTTTTTCCCACAGTTCATGTTTGGCTTTTGAATGTGTGCTCTTTTTTTTCCATTTTCTGAAAGAATTTATACATGATTGAAATTAGGTCTATTTCTCACTTTGTTCTTCCTTTCTCTTAATTTTCATATTAATATCTTTACATACTGTATTGTATGTATTTTCTTTAAATTTTTTTTTTTATTTATGATAGTCACACAGAGAGAGAGAGAGAGACAGGCAGAGACATAGGCAGAGGGAGAAGCAGGCTCCATGCACCGGGAGCCCGACGTGGGATTCGATCCCGGGTCTCCAGGATCGCGCCCTGGGCCAAAGGCAGGCGCTAAACCGCTGCGCCACCCAGGGATCCCTATTTTCTTTAAATTTACACATTCTCAGTTTTTAAAATGTAGACTTAATTTCTAGTTTGGAATTTTACAGCTTTCATTTCTAGATATTTTACTTTGTTCTTAAATCCAATTGATCAAAATTTTCATAACTACAATGACTACTCCTATTACTTTTAACGTATTAAGTTCACAATTACTCATGATCTTTGATAAATCTGTCTTAGGTCTTTGCAGGTCTAATTAATAACTTTTTATTTCATTATTGAGAGTCAACTCAGAGAAGCAGAACAACCAGAAATTGTATAGAATAAGAGGTTCAAAACAGCAATTTGGCACTTTGAAATTGCAGTACCTGGTAAAGAACACTGAGTTCAGCTGTTAGTCTTCTGATTTTGGTGCTGACCCTGATGTCACAGAACAGGTGGCTAAGAGAGAGAGAGAGAGAGAGAGAGAGAGAGAGAGAGAAAGATGAACCTGAATGAGGAAGAGCAGGGGAAATTAGAATCCTCACTGGCCTATCCCCAATTCCTAATGTCTGTCCCTTCTGTTTTCAATGACCTATAATAAGGAATTGGCTCTGTTTCCTTAAAAACTCATTGGCATCTTGCCAGGATTTGAGAGACAGAGTGAGGGAAAGACAGAAAGAAGGAGAGAGAATGAGAGAGATAGACTGAGAGAGAAGCAAACAAAACCGCCCAAACTAAAAGAAGAGGTGACATGGGAGTGGAAGCTATGGGATGGGCTGCTGCCTATGCTAACAGAAGTGAGCCTGAAGACAGCCAAACATGAGTAAGACTATGTAATTAATCTTTTGAGACTAATCATCTTCTGTTCCACTTTCAAATCTCATGCAAAGCTCTTCTGTGTCCATCACTAACCAAAAGTATAGAGAGGTCCCTATTTCTTCTTATCTAAGTGTCATATTGCAAAGCCATCAGTCATGTATACTTACTCTCATTCATGGAATCTTGTTTACCAGTCCTTTGTGGTTTTCTTTTTTGTTTGTTTATGAACCATTGAGACTGGGAGCTTTGTCTTTGAGGCTTCTCTAAAGGCTTGAATTGGTATGCATCTCAGCATTTATTTGGGCCATAGAGGTAATGATAATTCAGAATTTGAATATTTGGAATTTGAATAATAGATTTTTCCCCATTTTGCTTTTTTATCAAGAGTCAAGGCTAAGACAAATATTTGCACCATATCTCATTTTCTTATTCCTAGCTAGCCACTGAGGGCGCTGTTCCTTAGAGATCCTACTTTAATGCACACCATCTTCTTTGACCTCTCAATCTACTCAGGCTACTGACACTCCTTCTAAACACAGCTTGAAAGTGCATTAAAGCACATGCTCTAATATACCAAGTATTAGCAGATATCCCCATCTTGAAACACAGTGCCTTATTATTCTTCTGGATTAAATCCACAAAATCTGCTACTTTCCCAACAGTTATCAATGAATGATTTTAGGTAATCCAAGATTAGCAACATCAAAAAGTCATTTCCACCCAAATGAACAACAGAGGGATAGGAAGGATGGTATTATAGATGCCCACGGGCCATTTCTGTCCAGGAAGCATTAGAGACACTAAGATACCAGCTGCTGTCAGTGATACTGCCCAAAGCAGAAAGGGACAGAGGGAATTACCTGCCTTCTTCTTTTCTCCGATTTTCTAATGGCGCCACCCATTGACCTAACCCAGCCAGAAGCTAGCAGGCCCAGCTGTGTGGGCCTGGATCCTGAACTGTTCTGCCTTCTGCCTTGGAGAGCAGAGCACAGAAAGGTTAAAGAATGAATCTGAGGGGATCCCTGGGTTGCGTAGCGGTTTAGCGCCTGCCTTTGGCCCAGGGCGATCCTGGAGACCTGGGATCGAATCCCACGTCGGGCTCCCGGTGCATGGAGCCTGCTTCTCCCTCTGCCTGTGTCTCTGCCTCTCTCTCTCTCTCTGTGACTATCATAAATAAATAATTTTTTTTTAAAAAAAAGAATGAATCTGAGGACAAACAAGCCCAACAGCCTCTCCAAAACCTTACTATTATTTTTCTTGATTTTCAAAAGAATAAGGAATCCAACTACATTTGGAATCAAATCTGTGAAGCAGTAAATTTTACATTCATAACTTTGAAATTTGGTGGGATTATATTCTCTTTACAAAGGAGAAAAAAAACGTGACGTTCAAAAAGGTTAAATATCTTGTCTGAGTTCATATAGCTAATTAATAATAGTGCGCGGAATAACGTTTCTTTAACCTCTCAACTGCACTATATTTGTTTCTTCCTTTTTCTTTTGGTTAACATCACCAAATAACCCAAATTCCAGATGACTGGTATTTAGCCCGGTTGCCACAGAATCTCATTCAAGGTAAACAGGGAGACAAGTTGCACGTGAGACTCCAGTAATAAGTATTGGACAGATCGCGTGTTCTTTTCCCAGCTTTATTTTTGGGATGTCTCTGGGGAGATTCTGAGACCCTAAAGACAAGCAATGTTTGTTGTACAGGTATTTGCATCTACAAATGCCTTTGATCCTGACTACATATGCAAATATCCAAAAGAAGTGAGCAGTGGTTCCTCCTAGTAATTGGGATCCTCCAGGGATTTAATTAAAGCGGAATCCAAGTTCATCTGCCTGCCACATTCTCCAGAGGCTGGTATCTATGCTGAATTGCATAGCAAATCTGCCAGCTATTCCCAGGAAACACTTGGCTGTGGAGAGTTGAATTCTGTTCCCAGTGATGTACGTAACGGATGGGAAAAACAGGAGATCAACTTCAGTTGTTATCATGGCTTTCCTGTCTAAGTAAGAGAGCTGATAGGCTTCCACTCCCTCATTCGCAGACACTGTATACCCTAGACTTCATGCCATGATTATTCTCTTGGACGCAACACCCATTGTAGCATGTAATCATTCACTTGATTGGTCTGATGTAGTCTCATTTGCAAGAAATATGATTAGATCATTTCAAGGGTTCCTTTATATTTTGAAAACGTGTAATGCTAGGCTAACATGTGCTTCCACTTAGACTTCAGTCTATAAATAATAATGTATAATTGCTACTACTATTACAACTATCACTACTACTGAGACTACTTCTACCAAAAATAATAATGATGTAAACTCCTCTTTTAAATACTCATTTGCAGCATATCCATTGCTTTCATCGACATCATCTACTTTTATTCTTCCAATAATGGTGCCGCTCAGCAGGCTAAGAAACAGAGTCGGTGGGTCTAAGGCCAAAGAGAATGAATAGGTGAAATGCTGTTGAACCCTGCTTTTGTGAACTGATAGAGACATGTCTATAATATCAATTCAAGGGAAAATCATTCACCACTAGAATGAAGGCAAGAACATTTAGTCTCATCAGTCTAATATAGAGATTTTTGTTTAACAATAACATTGTTACTGGTTTTCCTAGGTAAGTTCATGTTTGAGACTCACGGGTCATGGGGTCTTCATGTTAGCTCTTTGGTCTCCCTGGAATGTTCTGCTTCTACTCTAGTTTTTCTCGGCTGGCTCTTTCTTTAATTGTCTACCTCAGCTTTAAATCCTCTCTTCATACCACTTATCATTACCTGGTGATTTGATATCTATCAACCTACTATCTTAATTATTGTCACACCCTTCTGTAATATAAACTCAATAAAAGCAAATATTTATTTCTGTAGTCATAGCTATATCCTCAGAGCATAAAACAGTGCCTGCAGTATAGCAGAAACCTGAGACATATTTTTTATTTAATTATTAAGCTATTAAATCTATAATAGGAGAAATATCACTGAAACATTTTATCTTTATTTAAAAATGGGACTTCATCTGCTATAACTAAGTAAACTTTCCTAAAATAAATACATCATTATCAATCATAAAAGGGAAATATTTCTTATAATCTGGAGTCACGTGGCTGATTAGTTGGAAAGCCTGAAATCAAATCAAATGGGCTTTCCTATATTGCTAAGAATTAGTAGATTTAACAACAACAACAACAAATTCTGAGGAAAAAAGCCAGTCAGAAAAAGGCATTTACTGTGTAATTCTACTTAAATGAGTTATCTGAGGTAATCAAATTCATAGAAGCATAAAGCAGAATGTAGTTATCAGGGGCTGGGAGGAGGCAGAAAAAAGGAAATTTTTGGTTAATGAGTGCAAAGTCTCAGTTTTACAAGATGAAAATGATCTGGAGATCTGTCTCACAACAATGTGAACATACTTAACACTTCTGAACTGCACACTTCACAGATTTACACAATACTGTTTTTTACCTTATTTAGAATCATCTCATTACTTAAATCCATTATATCTTTTGATGACATACTAAAATACAATTGCACTTAAATTATGAGCAAAGATGGAGATGAACGCATATCATAAGATTAGAATTGTGGCCCAAGAGACGAGCAGTTACAAATGAACTTGAACATGGCTCTATGTCACATGAGATGATAATTCAGTATGAGCAGTGTTAAATGATTTTACTTTGCAAAACTGGAGTGTCCAAATCATTGACCTTAAAACCTAAAATATCTTAAATATTCCTCCATTGTCTTCAAGATAAAGTTCATTCTTGGTTTGCCTATAAATCTGGGCCTTTCACAAACTCCTTCATAATTCCCAGCTCTTTGTCACCCATTTCCATGCCCACTCTTCTCAGACACATCTGGCACTCCACCTACGATCATGCCATGCCAACCTCTTAGTTGAAAAGCCTCCTTTTCTTGCTGTCTGCTATTGCAAAAATGTCTTTTAATCCATTCTTCCATCTGTTTAAACCCTACTGAAAAGGAACTTCCTCAAATCATTTCTCTGTGAAACCCTTCTTTAAGTATTTCTTCCTATTCAGACATACTCTACAGAAAAGTTAGTTTATCTATTGGGCCCCCAAAGACCTAGCAAACTGCAGATGGAAATAAGGGTAAGATGATATTTGGCCTGGTCAGTGACTCAGGACCCAGACACTAATGTTTCCTTTACTGTCTTTTCCAGGAGAGTCTCATGATAAATTATTTCAACAGTAGACACCAAATTCTTCGTGGAAAATAAGTTAACTTCAAGTGTGAACCTAGCTCAATATTCATGGAATAGAAGTTGAGCTTCTATGAGAGCCACAGCAGGGATAGCTAATACTAAATTTGCCATTATCTGTTTTGCTGAAATATAAACATCTCTTCCATCTCTACATTATGTCCAATCTACCAGTAATCTATGACGCTCACAAGAGTCTTGTGTGAGCATGTTTGCATGAATACATATGTTCACGAATGTCTGCACATACTTATTTTGAGAAATTGAGGGAGTTTTGACCTTTATATTTGCCTCACATTGTATCAAAGAGAAACAACACACAAATAGGAACCCTGATCCATAATTAACCTGAAGAAATACCCCAACACAGGAATCTTTGGGCAAATTATTTTAAAAACCTTGGGATTGTCACAAAAGCATAAAATAACCATACCAACTCATTATTTTTTTTAGTCTTCTTGGACGATCAACATCTGATTCTTAAGTAAAGTTTTATAAAGGTATCGAGCATTTTTAATTTGTGTTCTTTTTTATAAAAAGAAATTAGCCATTACACTGGATGTGTACCTAATGGTGGTTTTGATTTGCACTTATATGATCATTAATGATACTGGTCAGTTTTTCATGTGCTTATTGGTTATTCTCATGCTTTCTTTGGTGAAGTGTTTTTTTTTCAAAATTTTGTTTATTTTTTAATATGTTGTGTATGAACTTATTGGATTTTTAAATGTTCCTATATTAATATAACAATTTTTATTAGATGTGAATTTGCCAATATTATATACCTGTGGTTTGTCTTTTGATTTTCTCAAATGTCTTCAAAGAGGCAGAATTATTTGATTTTGATGAAATGCCACAGAAAATTTTTTGGTGATTTATGCATTTTGTAGCCTAAGAAATTCTTGGTGAGCCAAAGGTCACTGTATTAGTTTTCTGTTGTTGAATAACAAATTGCCACAAACTTAACAGCTTAGAATGACAACAGTTATTAGTTAGGTAAGTTAGAAGTATAGGCACATTGTGTCCTGGTTCTCAGCTCAGGATCTCACAAGACAAAAATCAAAGTATTAATGAGGTTGTGTTCTCTTTTGGAGCTAGCTGGTCTTCTTCTAGGCTCCCATGTTTGTGGCATTACTTCAGTTCTTTGCAGTTGTAGAACTGAGCACCCTATTTCCTCACTGGCTGTCAGCTCATGACCACACTAAGTCTTCACACTAAGTCTTTAGGGGCTGCCCAAATTTCTGGCTGCTGACCCCTCTATTTCAAAAGTTAGCTTCAGGGAATTCTCTTCACATCAAATCTCTCCTGTGCTTCAAGTCTGTTTATCCAGAAAGAACCCAGATGCTTTTAAGGGCTTGCTTGATTAGGTCAAATCCTCCCAGGATAATTTTCATATTTTAATGTCAGTAATATCCAGGATATTTGTTACAAATTCAAAATCTCTTCATGGCAACACACACACGCACACACATATGCACAATATAAACACACATATTCACAATACATAGATTTACTTGATTAATATTCTCTTAAGAATATTTGGATTAGGGGGATCCCTGAGTGGCTCATCGGTTTGGCACCTGCCTTTGGCCCAGGGTGCGATCCTGGAGTCTCAGGATCGAGTCTTGCGTTGGGCTCCTGGCATGGAGCCTGCTTCTCCCTCTGCCTGTGTCTCTGCCTCTTTCTCTCTCTCTCTCTATCATGAATAAATAAATAAATAAATCCTTTAGAAAAAGAATATTTGTATTGTTTCAGGAGGGAAAAATTATAGTTTTGTAACTTTGTCATGTTTTGATATCAGAGTAACTTCGCAAAATGAGTTGGGAAATGTTTTCTCCTCAGTTTTCTGGATAATTGCTGTAGAATTAGCATTATTTGTCTTTAGATGTTTTATTGATTTCACCACTGAAACCATTTGAACCTGGAGTTTTCTTTGTTGAAGAAATTAAACTACAAGTTCAATATATTTAGAAGGTACAGAACTCTCAGTTTATTTCTTCATGACTGAAATTTGGAGATCTTAACTTATAAATTTGTCTTTCCCCAAATTATCAAACTTATGTGCATAAAATTCTTAATACATACTTATTTTCCATTCACTGCAGGATCTACATTAAAGTTCCATTGTTCGTGTAAGCTATGTTTAATTTGTATCTCTTCTCCTTTTCTTACAGTTAATCTAGGTAAAAACCTATCAAAGTTATTCATATTGTCAAACCACCTTTGGTTTCATTTATGTCCTCTATTATTTTTTTAAAAGATTTTATTTATTTATTTATGAGAGACTCTGAGAGAGAGAGAGAGAGAGAGAGAGAGAGAGAGAGGCAGAGACACAGGCCGAGAAAGAAGTAGGCTCCATGCAGGGAGCCCGACGTGGGACTCCATCCTGTGTCTCCAGGATCACACCCTGGGCTGAAGGCGGCACTAAACCACTGAGCCACCCGGGCTGCCCTGTCTATTATTTTAATGCTTTCTAAGTTAATGAAGTTAGTGGCATAAAACAATGTATATTTATTATATCACTGTTTATTATATCATCTGTTTCTGTTCAGGACCATATTTTTTCGTTCTTCAACACTAATTATTATTTGCCAACTCATGTATGGCATGTCATATATTGAATAAGTTCTTTAAATTAATTTATATTTTTACAGTTTTTCGAAGTATAATTGGCATATCTTAAATTGAATATGCTTACAGGTTTAAATTTGATATATGTATGCATCTGTAAAAACAGACTCACAATTAAAATGAATCTCCCCACTACTACCTCATCTCCAGACAAGTGATCCACTTTCTGTCACTCTAGATTAGTTTTAATCCTCTATAGTTTATATAAATGGAGTATGACTAAATGCACTCCTTGTTGTCTGGCTTCTTTCATTTATAATAATTATCTTGAGATTCATCCATGTTGCCATTTGTAGCACTAGCTCATTCTTTTTTATTGCTGCCCTGTATTCCATTTATAGATATGCCAAGTGTTAATTATCCATTGGGTAATTTATGGACATTTGGGTTTTTTTCACTTTTTGGTCATTGTGAATAACATTCCTTCAAACATTCACATGTTAGTCTTTGCGTGGACGTGTGTTTTGCATTTCTCTCTGGTGAATTTGTAGAAGTGGAATTGTTGGGGTGGGTTATATGGTAAATTTATGTTTAACATTTGAAGAAACTCTAAAGCTGTTTTGCACAATGGCTACACAATCTTCCATTCCCAGCAGCAATCGTGAATGCTCAGATAATTTTAAGTGTTCCCAAGGATGCAGCAAAGCTGTCACACTCACACATTGCTGGGTTTAGGGCTATTGGTAGAACCTAGCTGAATCCTCCGTTCAGGATACACAACATTGCAATCAAGATGGTAGGCAGGCTGTATTCACAGCTGTAGTTCAGCATCCTTTAACAAAGCATTCAAGTAGTTGGAAGAATTCATTTCCTTGTGATTGTAGGACTTGGCTCCTCAACGATTGGGAGCCACCCCTCTCCTGAGCCAGTTCACAACATGGCTGCTTGCCTTTTCAGGGTAAGCAAGAGAGAGTCTCCAAATTCTAGACCCTCTTTTCAAGGATTCACCTGATTCGGTCAGGCTTGCCAGGATAATCTTTTTCATTAAATTAAAACTAACTAATTAAGTATCAAAAATTTTCCCTTTGCCACAGAAGATAACATAATCGCAAGTTTGATATCTCACCACCTTCACCATGTTCTACTAGTGAGAAGCAAGTTACAGGTTCAGTCCACACCATTGTATTATACAATGGTGTGCATCATTGAAGGTCATTTTAGTATTCTATCTACCATACTCTCCTACTCACTTTCGACCTAATTTGCTTTTTATTATTAACTTCTTGAAGTTTAAGTTTACATCATTCATTGAAAATTTGCTTCTCCTCCAATACAGGCATTGAAAGCTGTAGGCATCTGAATACTACCTTAGCTGCAGGTTACATTTTTTGATATACTAATGCTTTCATTTTATCCAGTGCAAATTATTTTCTAATTTTTCCTATGGGTTATTTCTTGAATTTTTAGTTTAGAAACATCTCTCTTAATATTATAAGATTTGAGGGAATTCAAAATATTTTTGTCATTCATTTAAATTTTTATGCGTTGTGCCCAATGGCACCCTTAGTAGTATATTAACTATTTTTAATTTATTAAGAGTCATTTTTTTGGCCCACAATATGCTCAATGTTGGTGAATAGGCTGTGTGCCCTTGAAAATAATGTATATTCTGCTATGGTTGTGTTGAGCGCTCTAAAAATTTTAATCAGGGCCATTGCCTGAGAATATTATTGAAATCCTTTATATGATTACTCATTTTTGTCTCTCAGATTTCTCATCTTATCTTTCTGATAAAAACCTTGTAGAGGCACATGGAAAATAATGGCAACAAGCAGGGGCAGACCCCCTGTTGTCAGAGGCTCTCAGGGATCATAAACTTTTATGCCCACCTGCACGTGTCCTTTAAGAATTCATTAAAATTTCATTTGATTTTTTCTAACCAGATTTTATGATTGCCAACTCTCCCACCAACGCTCTGCCAAAGGTGAAACAATTTTATGTGACCTGTCTCTCTTCAGAGGGGCTTTTATCACCTTTAGAATCTAGTTCACCTTGTGAACTTAACTGTGATGGAATCTGAAAAAGGATTTTCCCATTTTTAGGGTGGTAGCGATCTTCTCGTGTGTGTGTTTTTTTTTTTACAGCCTAAGTACAAGCAGACCTATAAAAAGTTCGGGCTTTGAAATTGCGGCGGATGGTTCTGCCCCCCTCCCCCGCAAGCTGGAACCCAGCTGCTAGACAGATGCCCCACAGGCTCCTGTGCCCCTCCAAAACTGGCCACCACTCTGGTGGCTGATGGTAAGTACACTTTGATAGATTTCAAATTCTCAAAACAATGAAAAACAAAAATGAGTCCTTGTTGATAAGCATGAGGAATGATGAATGACATAATGTTGGAAATCAGCATTGTAGAAAACAAGCTAGTATTTATCCCACAAAGTTAAATTCTTCCTTTCTCTATGGGTAATTCAGAGGGCCTTTGTGAGAAGAAGGAAATACCTGACACAGGTCATACCTGTGCTCTAGGGTGCCACCTCTAAGTCTTCTACTCTGTTATTGTTTGTAATTTTCACTAGAATAAGAGAAAGTGGTACAAGGATCTCCAGAGAGATACATCCTTAGCTGTAAATCAGCAGCCTGATGGGCTGGCTTATTTAGTGATTATCCGTGTGTGTGTAGATTATCCGTGTGTGTGTGTAGTAGAATAGGTACAGTTTCTTCTTTAAACATTTGATAGAATTCCCCTGGGAAGCCATCTGACCCTGGACTTTTGTGTCTTGGGAGGTTTTTGATGACTGCTTCAATTCCCTCCCTGGTTATTGGCCTGTTCAGGTTTTCTATTTCTTCCTGTTCCAGTTTTTGCAGTTTGTGGTTTTCCAGAAATGCATCCATTTCTTCTAGATTGCCTAATTTATTGGTGTATAGCTGCTCAAAATATGTTTTTAAAATCGTTTGTATATCCTTGGTGTTGGTTGTGATCTCTCCTTTCTCATTCATGATTTTATTAATTTCAGTCTTTTCTCTCTTCTTTTTAATAAGGCTGGCTAATGGTTTATCTATCTTATTAATTCTTTCAAAGAATCAACTCCTGGTTTTGTTGATCTGTTCCACAGTTTTTCTGGTCTCTATTTTGTTGAGTTCTGCTCGAATCTTTATTAACTCTCTTTTTCTCCTGGGTGTAGACTCTATTTGGTGTTTTTTCTCCAGGTCCTTCAGGTGCAAGGTTAGCTTTTGTATTTGAGTTCTTTCCAGTTTTTGAATGGATGCTTGTATTGTGATGTATTTCCCCCTCAGGACTGCTTTTGCTGTATTCAAAGATTTTGAACGGTTGTATCTTCATTCTCATTAGTTTCCATGAATCTTTTTAATTCTTTTCTAATTTCCTGTTGACCCTTTCATCTTTTAGCAGGATGGTCCTTAACCTCCACATGTTTGAAATCCTTCCAAACGTCTTCTTGTATTTTAGTTCTAATTTCAAAGCATTATGGTCTGAAAATACACAGGGGACAATCCCAATATTTTGGTATTGGTTAAGACCTGATTTGTGACCCAGTATGTGGTCTATTCTGGAGAAAGTTCCATGTGCACTTGAGAAGAATGTGTATTCAGTTGCGTTTGGATGTAAAGTTCTGTAAATATCTGTGAACCTGTTAGCTTTTAAAGTGACATATACCTCGGATCCTATATTTATTTAGAATAGCTCATTTCTTCTATTGCTGTTTAGTGTACAGTGCAAATTACCATAAATGATGTATTTTCTAAGATGTGTGCAACTTTAAATGAAAATAATAACAAATTATGAACTCTTATAATCCTCTGAAGGAAATAAAAAGAGTGCACTAGCTTAGGAGGACTCAAAAGGCCACAGAGAATGAACCTCGAGTTTTCTCAGAATTCTAAGACCAGCCTCTAGCTGAAAAAACCTTCTTGTTCTGTGAGCCAATCTAATCCTGATTATACTTTCTCTGTGCAATTTGTTTAAAAAACCTAATCATCCTCTCCTGCTCCAGATATAACCTCTCCACCCCATGTGGTTTGTATTATGTAAATGGAATCAGAAACGTAATAGCTCATATTTGATTATAGCGGCTTGTTGCCCATGGTATCATTAAAAGTGCAAGTTGACACATGAGCTTCTAGTTTATGGGACCGCATGCCATGAGCACATTAGTTAAGGTAGTAGCAGCTCCTGCTTGATTTTACACCACAACTGGCAAAAGGCATAGCTGTCCTCTACTTCTCAGGATTTGCCCCTCCCTAGGGGTTCCCAGCCCCTCACTGGGTCCTTTGGACTCTGATGACCAATGTCAAGGAGGGTGGTCACAGAGGACCTGAGGAGGCCTGCAGAGAGAGACCTGTCTGCTGCACCCCACACTTCTGTGCTTTTCATGGCACATAGCTCAGCCATGCAGCCAGGCCTCTCAGGGGAGATGTGGAGAGGCTGTGGGCAGTAGGACATCGAGAACAAAAAGGAAACTATCAGACAACTTGATAGGGGTTTCAAACGATGGTACAGAGTAAACCAGAAAATAGCTAGCATGGAACGTGATTGGGCCCCCTAGGTGCGTGGTTAATAGAGGCCATTTTCCTGTAAGCCAATAAAACACAGATTTATCAGAGAAGTATGTACACAAAGTAATGTTTTACATGGCTCTTGTTTAAGCTTTTAACAAAAAAAAAAAAAAATTCTCCAAACGGTGAATCACTTAGAATGTACAAAGTTGACTTCAGAAGCGAAAAATAATTTCTAAAACCATAAATAAAATGCTTTATCCCATAGATAATCTTCTCATAATCACCCAAGAGTCGCTGGAGAGTAGCAAGGGCGGCAAGCACATGAGAGAAGAAAGGAAAATCCTGCCTATTTCTTTATTGTCCTCTGTCCCAGGGTAGATTTTTCTAGCAATTCTGCAGAGATGTCATCACAGAGCCATTGCAGGGGTTTGGAGTATTTGCATTGCTATAGCTATAGGACCAAACATCCACCCATTAAGCCAATTTTGTGAGGATGGTTACCCAAATATTGACAAACAGACTCCATCTCCCCCCCCCCCCCAGTGTTTACTATGTGTGTAACTTGTTTTGACCTTAGGGGATCAGTTTATCTTATCTGTATACTATGAAACAATACAAGAAGATTAGATAGGTCATTTTCTTGTCACTCTGGTACCTCTTACAAGCGGAATAACACATTGGAACGTAGTTTATCTTGTCAGAGCAAAGAAAGACCAGATCCAAATTCATGAAAAGCAAGACACTGGAGCAGAGAATCCTTCAGAGCACGCATTTTGTAACTCAGCCAGGTGCTGTTTATAAGGGCAAGTGATGGAAACGGATGGTATGGAAGACTGAGTTGTAGACCTTGAGGGGGTTGCTAATGATTCACAAAGAAGGAGAATTGGCTTCAAGTAGGACAAAGAACCAATTGTATTATATGTCTACACTTAATATTGAGATGTACTAGGTTTCCCACATGCATTGCTTTGTGTCATTATTTAAACAGCCTAAATGTATTGTCATTAACATTACATATCACAAATGATGATAGATTTTAGTAAAGGATGACTCTGTGTTTTTTACTACACAATAAATCTGAGGAAACACAGAAGAAAGAAGTGTGAAATGGAATAAAATACCACTGATGATCCCATTTCATGGACACAACAGTTAGCATCTAACAATGAATGTATCTTTTCAAAATCCTTTTCAATATTTTAATGTGATCACATTACCCATTGAGGACGATCTCCTGGACAGTCCATTCATTTTATTTTCTATTTCCTATGGTAAATTTATTTTAAACATTGTTAAAATCACTTTGATTTCTTTTTATGTAGTGTATTACATAATTCATTTGTCACTTATCTTTACACAGAATAGACCTTTAGAAAAAGAGGAATAAGAGCTTTATTATAAACTTACCATTTCACAGGTGGAAAAAAAATGTCACATAGATCCTGAACTATAACACTCCTTTCCTTCCAAAAATGGCACTTTCCACTTCCCTAGGTTGTACAGAGCACATAGATGCCTTAGAACTCTTCCAAGTCCCCAAGAATAAAATGACTACTTGGCCTTTTTTTTTTTTTTTGAATTGCATATTTAGTCACGTTTCTAGCAATCACGTTGTGTCATTTACAAATGTAGTCTCATAAATATTCCAGTTTGCACTGTCTTGCGTACAGAGCATTCACATTTGATGGTGTAATTTCATTTTGGTTAGGGAAATTTTTATGCATTTGGGATCCTTTTAGTTCCCAACATGATTAAACCTAGTGTTGTAGCTAAAAAGCTCTTATGGCTATTTATCATTCGTTGGCTTAAAGAAATTTTCATTACTTTATCCCATGTCATCGCTTTCTCTCCTAGTAGCACAACAAATTTTTCACTTAAAGACACTTTCTCTTCTCACTATCTCTGTTACTGCCCACATTCTCTTTCCTTCCAAATGTTTTGTTTTGTTCGTTTCCCTCACGACAGTTCCAAGAGAGTACTTCCACAAAGAAAGAGACAGCTTCTCCACTTCTTCTCCTGAACTTTGGAATTAATTGTACAGACTTTGTTAGTCTGTCCATTTGCTGTGCACGTTAGTAGTTACAAAAGGCAATCTACTCACACATACAAACAGGTGAACATAAGTTTCATTTCCCAAAAGCCTATCATAAACTTTGATTCACTTTGGTGCTTGAAATCAATGATTGAACTTAATGTTTGCAGCTTCTAACCTAGAAGATTGCTCAATTTAATTCAGACAACAGAAACTGAGGATATTAGAGTTCCTATACATTTTATAGGGTTCAAATTCTGATAAGTAGAAGTGAATTTTACTTGAAGACTTGATATGCTCCAATTGTTCAATGAATTACCACCCTGCCATCTTGTCTGGCCCGGAAATACCTGATGGAAGAGTTGTTGGTAGGGGGTTAAAAAAAAAGAGAGGAAATTAGATGATAAATGTAAATAGCTGTATTACTTATTGTATCTATTACTACTCCTTTCTCAATCTATCACAAAAACTTGACAGCTGCCTATACTACAAATTAAGAAACTGTTGTGGGGTACAGGTAATGTAACTTGCTGATTACTTCACTAGGATATCTATCTACTTATTTTTAAGGTAGAAATGGTGACAGTTCCTCTGAAAATAATCTTAAAATGCTTTACAAATAACCAATTTTTGAGACTTTAAAATTGTGTTTCTGATTCACAGGTAAACTGCATATTTGTTTATAGTTTGTTTTGTCATTAGCCTGAGAGTATAGGTAGCTTTCAGAAGATACCTGGCCTTGTCCTTTCTCTCTGTTAGTGTAGTTTTATTACTCATTTTAAATACGGTAGGATTTATTTGTTTGTATTTGTATTCCACCTGCTTCTCACCTTCATTGTTGATTTGCTTTTATTTTTATGTATGAAATATTGGTATGATTCCAAAAGTTAGAACTCTGTAGGAAGGTACACTCAGAACAGTGTCCCTCTTATCCTTTTTACCCATTGTCCCAAGCTCCCTGCAGAGAACTGATCCCATTGGGTACAGATTCATCTTCCTTATGTTTCTTATTTTTGCACAAATGAGCATATACGGATGTATTTCTTATCCCAACTTTTTTCTTGCACAAAAGGTAGCACACTACAGATATTCCTTTGAACTTTGTGCTTGTTCATATCTGGTTTCTTTCACTGCAGCCCTTGGGCCAAATAAAGCCCATCACCTATAAGCTAAGATTTTTACTTTTTAAAGGATTGTTGGAGGAAAAGAAAAGAAAAAAAATATATTACAGGAATTTCATGTGCCTAGCAAGCTTAAAATTTCACAGAAAGTCTTCCTAGCTGTGACTTGGCATAATATATTTAGGTGCATCTATGTTGTGGCTTACTCAGAGTTTATGACTTTTTATTGCTGAATATTATTCCATTGCTTACATATATCATATTGTGTTTATCCATTTGTCAGTTAATGGGCATTTGAATTATTTTCACTTTGGAAATATTATGAATAATTATTTTACAACTATTCATTACATATGAATGATTGTGGGGACATACGTTTTCAAGTTTCTTGGGTAGATTCCTAGGAGTGGAATTGCTGAGGTTTATGGCAAATATATGTTCAGGTTTTTCAGAAAATTCCAAACTGTTTTCCAAAGTGTTTGTAACTCCTGCCATTCCTATAAGCATCCATGAGACATTCCCCTGATTCTTAGTCTTGTGAATTTTTGTTATTTTTTTCTTTTGTATTGTTGCCACTCTAGTGGGTATAAAAAAATATCTCATTGTGGTTTTAATATTCATTTCCCTAATGACTAACAATGATGGAATTCTTTAAAAGCACTTTTAGAGTTCAGTGGGTGGGATGACTTCTAATTATTGAGCAGAAGGAGTTCTTTATGTATTTTGAATACACGTCCTTATTCAGATTATGAGATCTGTGATATCTTGTTTATGTAATGGCTGTTGGCATAGGATCCACTGCATGAGCTGACTCCCTCACTCTGTTTCACACCTGGCACCATCCAGTACCTGGAGAGCAAGTAAGAAGTTAGCAAAAGTGTACGGGTAGCCTGTGCCACCTTTAATTGCACACACTCTGAAGTTGCTGAGTGTCCACTCAGCTTGCTTTAGTATCATGTTGGGTTTTTTCATAGTCACTTTGTCCATGCCTTTGGTCAAAGACTTTATAGAGTATGACACCTGTTAGGTTTAAAAGATTTTTTAAATGTATTTATTCATGAGAGAAAGTGAGAGAGAGAGAGAGAGAGAGAGAGAGATGCAGAGACACAGGCAGAGGGAGAAGCAGGCCCCACGCAGGGACGCAGATGCAGGACTCGAACCTGGGTCTCCAGGATCAGGCCTTGGGCTGAAGGCAGCGCTAAACCGCTGAGCCACCTGGGCTGCCCACCTGCCAGGTTTAATCTGATTGATAGTGAAATGGAATAGAGAAGCCAGGCAAAAGTTGGTCAAAACAGGCTTTTAATGGGATGCACTCTTGGGCGAGGTTCTGTGACCTGCAAGGGAGGGAGAAAATGGGGAAGTTGTGGGCCTGGGAAGTCGTATGCAGGGAAGGGCAAGCAGGCTTTTTAAGGGGGGATGGTAAGGGGTTGTGTGTTTGTATGGGGTGATAGGTATTAGGCATATTACTGGTGAAATTGGCATGGGGCAATAACTGCTCATTCCCTTACATGGGGTCTGGGTAAAGTACGGTTCAGGTTTCCTGCATAGGTCCAGTCTCCCCTGATGACATGTCCTCGGGTGGTTTGCTGGTGATGGGAGAGCTCTGAGGTGGGGGCATCAAGGTGGAGGGCCCACTCTCATTTTGTTGGTGCCTCCCCATCCCCCTTGATCCCGCCGGCCCAAAAACACCCAAATTTAGGGTAATTTGTTTTCTGCTTGAAGATTGAGTATTTTACATTTGTTCTCAGGCTATTTCCTCACTCAAGTTTAGATTCTTCTCTTTCATGGGACTCAAAGGAAGGGTACTAGTAACTATGTGTGTGCAGTTAGTTGTTAAAAATAGAGCTTTAACTTTTTAAAATTTTTGTTAATGGGATTTTGAAAGAGTGAGTGGTACTTTTAAAAATGTCCTTCCTTGACTTTCTCTGCAAAATTGAGGAAGAAAGGCTTTCTAAACGAGGGGTCTGGGGTGGGGAAGGAAGAAAGATACAGAGATGCAGACGGTTATCTAATTTACCTTTCCATTGTGTGAAGCTGATTTGTACACACAACACGCCTATCAGGTTATCTCTTCTAGGCATTTTCTCCACTTCCTGTAGGTTTTTTGTTGCTACTAGAAGAAGTGCAATGATTTTGAGTCTCAGAGTAAGATCATGTCAATTTTTTTATGGGACACTAGGTGTTAAATTCACATTCAGTAGTAGGCTTGGAAAGATTCTATATAGCAATAAGTCATAAAATTTTTAATTTTGTTGATTTTCCTTTAGTCTTTATTCCTAGTTTGTTGAACAAATTAAGTTTATTTCTTCTGGTAGTAATTTGTCAGCTTTAATCAATTTTCATAAGATTGTTTTATGTGAACTCTAAGAGCTTTACCACTACTATATGTCTGTACACCATACAACCAATTACCTCAATATTAGGTAGTATTTACTTAATTAGAATTATAATAAAATGATAAAAATAAAATGATATTTATGTGTTTAGAAGTAATATGTTTTTCTAAACGGAATTTTAGGCTATATTTATTATGTCATAACAAGTCTTAACATCACTATAAATAATAGTGACTTAATAATTAACTGCTCTT
This sequence comes from Nyctereutes procyonoides, assembly GCF_905146905.1. Lineage (NCBI taxonomy): Eukaryota > Metazoa > Chordata > Mammalia > Carnivora > Canidae > Nyctereutes > Nyctereutes procyonoides. The sequence continues at coordinate 27,868,816 of NW_026575136.1, forward strand.
GTATAGTCCCTAGAGAAAAATGAAAATGAGAGGAAATGAGCAATCACTTTAATAATTTGTAACCCAATAATTTATTGGAGTTTGGTAAGATTACAAATTAATATTGTGTTTTTAGTCATTTGCAGATAGAATCTTGCCAAAACTATGCAAATAATAGGGGTGGTGAGATGTTTAAATATTATGTCCAAGTTTGATGATATAGGCAATTTGAAAATTAATGGGAACAGGGAGGCACAGTAGAACATCATTTTCATGAAGTCAGATCACCTTGACAATGGACTTCTGTGGTTAGAAATCATGCCTTCAACTTGATAAGTCCTATTCACTGACTCACTTCTGTTGGGCATATTTCTGCTTATGAGATTGATAAGAATTAGAATTTCAAACACAGAAGTCCCCCTAAGTTTTACTTTTGAAGTAGTACAAATGTAAGACTTACCACCTCTGGTCTTAATGGAATGAGTTATATTTGTAAAATGTTTCTAACTTCTGAAATAACTTAAAAAGTTGAACATTGCTGGGGCACTCAGGTAGCTCAGTCAAGCATTGGACTCTTCATTTCAGCTTAGGTGGTGATCTGAGGATTTGAAATGGAGCACTGTGTCAGGCTCCCCACTCAGCAAGGAGTCTGATTAAGATTTCTCCCTCTCTTTCTGCCCCTCTCCTTCATGCTCTCTCTCTTTACAAAAAATAAATCAATCTTTAAAAAAACAATAAACAATGCTTACTACTTGCTACCTTTTGTTTTGTTTATGATTGATTTTTTAAAAAATACTTGGACAAATAACCGCATTATATCTTCTTTTTAGATTTATCTTCTTTGTATATATATGTGTGTGTGTGTGTGTGTATGTATGTATATATATACACACACATATATATCCAAATTAATGCATATGTATATACATTAATTATCAATATCAATTAGTTTAGAACATTATAGATCATCATGTCACATGACCATCAGTATTAAAAGACTATTTCAGTCAAATTAAATATGAAAAAGACATATAGGGCTTATCTAATTTCAAGTTCTAATCCATTGACCACTATGTCTTTCTTTGATTCCCTTCTAACATTAAGCTTCCTTCATTGTCACTACTTTGGTTCTCTGATCTGTATTTTTCCAAATTTCTACAGATTTGAGTAACTCCATGAATGGGGAGAATAATAGCCTCTGTTCATTTTCTGACACTATCAGTCCTGTTTTTCAGAACGCTGTATTAATAAAGTACCATAGCAAATCATTCATGTCAGAGATAGATTTCAACTAATGTGATCCAGTGATAAAATTGGAACTAAATCTTTATTTTGTAGTATGAATCTCAGAACAAGATTTAGTTAAAAAGAAAACTATAATATAATTGTATTAAATATACATATGAATGCATAAACTTTACATTGATATGTTTTCAATAAAGGAATATTAATTTATCATGAACTACTGTGCATAGGACATAAAGAGTTCTCATTGTAACTATGTAATTTTCAGCAAACTTTTCCCTATTCATTACAAGATACAAATGAGCCTAATGAATTATATAAATCTGAATATCTTCATCAAACCCTGGTTCTAATCTCCTCTGGTCTCTGTGTTACTGAGCAGCAAACTCTTGCTTTTGGTTTGAAAGTAGTGACAACTCTGAACATTTGATAAACATTTTTCAGGTGTTGATTCACAAAAATTAAAAAAATAATAATGATTCAGAAAAATTTCCCCTGACTTTTATTAGATTGGAAAGCTTCCTTGATTTTTTTTGACAAACTTTTATTAAAAAAAAAAAATCAGTAACCTTTAGCAGACATTCAGCAGGACTTGACAAAGTTTTGATTGAGGAAAGATTGATTCTCTAAAGTTTGAGTGGTCAGACATGCACTGAATTTGTTGCGGTTCATTGCTATATCCCAGAAAGGATTTCTAGCCATTCTCGTCTAATGAGCTTATTAGTAAAAGGCTGAAAGGATCACAGATTGTCTATCAAGGAAGATTGTCAGTCACAAGCTGTTAGCAACTCTGCTGTGATTTATACACCATGAGTAAAGAACAGAATGGTGCTAAAATGTCGCTTATTATGTCCCACAGCTTGGCCCTAACACAAATAAAGTATGTGGAGCAAAGGTTTAAAGGGGAAAAATAAGTTCTGAAGAAGAAAATCAAAGGAAATGAGACAGAATAGTGCTTTACCACCTCCCATTTCCTTTAGTGGTAATTATAATGCGGAGGAGAACTCAAGGCGCCTGCAGCAGTAATAGCCAAAGTCCAAAATGATGCTATTCAACTCCTATTGGAAAAAAAGAAAGAAAAAAACACACATAAAACCTAAAAGTCTGCTCCACTGCTGTTAGCAACAGGTGGAACTGAAATTTCTCCTTGGAGACTTTTTTTTCTCCATATTTTTGCAATCTTTCATTGTGTAACCCCCCTCACTTATACCTCACTTTAGCTTTAAAATCAGTATTTTGCCAATGTGTCAAATAGGATGATCCATTTGTGAAATATATGTATGTATGTAATTTGTGATATAATTAGAGAAAATATACATATCTATGTAATTCATGATATATAGAAAATATACACACATATATGCATGTAATTCATGATGTAACTATAGATATTCCATATATGTATGGAATTTGTGATGTTATAAAACACACACATGCACACAAAATACAGGCTGGAAAATATGCACTGATATTTCCAGTGGCTCCCTGTGATATCTGTATTTACTGAGACTTTCAATGACTATATATATATTCTTCTAATATCTGTTATTTTTAGATACTAAAATGGATATTTTTAGATAAAACTAGATGTCTTCTTTTTTTGTACTGACATAAAAATAAATGCCTTTGCTACACTTTGCCTTTATGAGTTTAGCAACACTCACATTTATCTCACTGTGAGTTATGTTGTATGATGTATATGAAGCCTGTGTAAGAGTAGGAAGAAATGGTTAAATGCTCCCACCCAGCCCTAGCTGCTGAGAAGGATTAGTAGTGAAGCTTGGTTTCCTGGGACTGTAAATTATCTTTACTGAGGGATGTTGAAATTCCTGATAAAAGAAACCATCATCAAACCTGCCTCAACAACCAGCACAGTAGAGACAACAGTCCAGGAGCCCTCAGAGAAAGACTGGAAACAGTGGAAGCTCATTTTTAACAGTCATTTCCACTCTCATAACTATTGGCCAGGGTAGCTACTACACTACCCTGTCATTAGGTATTTGACAGGGATCTTTATTAGAAAGCTCTCCTTTAAATTTAGTCAATAAGGGGGACCTGGGTGGCTCAGTGGGTTAAGTGTCCATCCTTGGCTCAGGTCATGATCTCGGGTTCCTGGGATTGAGCTCCATGTGGGGTTCTTGGCTCAGCAGTGAAAGTGCTTCTCCCCCTCCCTCTGCTGCTCCCCCTGCTTGTGTTCTCTCTCTGTCAAATGAAGAAATAAAATATTAAAAAAAAATAATATAGTCAATAAAAGTCGGTATGACTAATGCAGAGACTTAGAATCCTCTGAAATTACTAGAACCTGACCAACAATGAATGAATGAATGAGAAAACAGGGAATAAAGTGAAAAGAGTGGATGATCCCCATGCATTATGTGACAACTTCATCATGGGACATGATAATAAATATTTGATAAACCTGGAAAACTTTAAGGTCATTCAATTTCGTCATTTCTATTTTATGTGCTAGTTGAGAATTTAGCAGTCTTTGTTTTGTATATATTTCCTGAAAACTCACAAACTATTGATGCAGGTTACTTTTGCAGGAGAAAAGGCATATCGTGTTATTATTGACACTTTTGTATACAAAATGTTAATTGAGTACATAGTACAGTTATTTAGGATATAGATAATCTTAACAGCAATTACATGTGCAGTAGCCCCTTTAATTACAAATTTCTCTATGAGCATAAAATCTTTGTAACTGCTGCTCATTTCATATAAATGCAAAGAAATAATGTGTACATCATCATAACATTTCTAAATTAAAAATTGTGTGTGCTTTAGTTATACTTGTAGGGAATACTTTATTAACAGCCCCAGCTGCACAGTGTGTAAAAGGTGCTAGAAAGAGGAACCAGATTCAGCTAGTGGACTTCACTTCTAATCAAAGGCTGACAGCAACCAGAGACTGCAGAAATGATGGTCTTGAAATACCTAAAGTGAAGAGAAGAGTTTGCATCTTTTTTCGTCTACCAGAGTCCTGACAGCATCCAAGATTTCCTGATGACCCTCCAAAGAGATATGATTGCCTTTCTCAAAGCTGTTAAGCTCAAACTAGTTCCACCAGAAATAAAAAATCAAGAGATAATCTAAGAGAACAAAAATAAGCAGAAATGAAGGTGGGTTGATAAAAATCAAAGTTTCTAAAGGTGATTAACAAGGTGATCCCACTTGTTAATACAGCAAATAATAATAGTCATTTTTAACAAAAGATAAATTTAACTTCACTTTTCTGAATTTTATTTTTTTAAAGATTTTATTTATTTATTCATGAGAGATACAGAGACACAGGCAGAGGGAGAAGCAGGCCCCATGCAGGGAGCCCAACGTGGGACTCAATCCCCAGTCTCCAGGATCACACCCCAGGCCAAAGGCAGCGCTAAACCACCAAGCCACCAGGGCTGCCCCTTTTCTGAATTTTAAAGTACGGATATTCTGTTTTACAATAAGAATGAATATTCAGAATATAGCAAATAGGTAAGACTCTTTGAAGAAATGTTGACCTTGCCCTACTTCAAACTAATGTTTTCTGGGACACATGTCCTTAGTTGAAATTGAGTGTTAGCTGTTACTTGAGGTGTGCACTTTTTCCCCTCTTTTATTGATTTAAAACATTCCTAATGTATTTTATCTTCTGTATAATTAAAATTCATGATTTCAATAATGTTTAAAATTAGATTTCCTTGTTCTCAGCTTCCTTCTTGAAACTACTTCTGAGATACTCTTCTTTTTGTACTACATTGTTTTCTTATCTATTTTTATACTTGGATTTTTTTTTGAAATTCAAATACTCATTTTCCTAAAAGATTTTCTTGTTTTATTTTTTATTTTTGAGATACTGAACATTGCAAAAGGCACTACACTTGGTAATTTGAATCTGTCTCCCTATTAACAGAAATAGCTTCATACACATATATCTGGGCACATTTTCATTTCAAATTGAACATGGGATAATATTATGAAAAGATATCTTCATTTAGCAAAATCACCCACAGTTGATTACTATTCATTTTGTACTGAATTGTGTTCCCTCCTAACATTCACATATTAAGGACCTACTGACACCCCCTCCCCCCGATGTGAGATAGAGCCTGTAGGGAGGTAATAAGATTAAATGAAGTCACCAGAGTGGGGCTCTAACTCCCTGGGTCAACTGTCTTTCTAGGAAGAGGAACTAGAGAGATCTCTCCCTTCCTGATGAGCATGGGGGAGGCCACAGTGAGGAAGTGCCTTCTGAAACTTAGGGACAGGGGCTTCACCAAACAGTTACCCTGCTGTCACCTGAACTTGGGCTTTTAGATTCCAGAACTGTGAGAAGATACATCTCTGCTGTCTAAGTCACCCAATTTGTGGTACTTTGTTTTGATAGTCCCAGCATACTACTAATCCACAAACACTTCAACACACCCCTTAATATTTCCCATCATATACTGAAACTCTATGCTGTTCTGAAACTAAAAAAAAGAAGAATCATTTTGAACCATGTGTCCTTGAAAAGTTAGAGGGAAAAAATTGATACTCTAGTGTTTATTGACTATCAGTGGCTCAAAATCAATTCCTTGCAGTACTCTGAGAAAAGAGATGGCGATGGCCTGTGGTACACGCAAATCCTGAACTCACACTGGGTTAGCACTGGATTTTCATAAGCATCGTACACAAAAAGATGCTCCTTAATGCATCTTATGTTTGCACAATTGGAAATTATATGCAACATACAAAAAGTGCATTCAGGGCAAACAATTTTAGAACTGTGTGGGAATAGGGGTGTGAGTCACAGGCCTATTGCAATATTTACTATAGTAAATGATTTTTGGCCCTCTAAAGTGAAAGCTGAAGTTAACTTCATTGTTTGCCAGTGTTTCTGCAGCTCCTAGATTAGAATTTACCACACTTCGAGCACTCCGGAAGTGTTTATCACTTGAATGGATTTTTGTTAATTTAAATTACTTATGTGATCACATTGATAGATAAAATAAAATTCAAGTTGGAAATATTGCTTCTCCATTTCTGTTTTATAGAATTATCCATAAGGATGCTCCGCATCAGTGTTCTTTCATCACTACACCCACTTTTGGATCCCTTTAATTAAGATTTCCTTATCAGCTTTACTTTCATTTAAATTAATTGAGATATAGCATTTTTTGGAAATGTATATATTTTTGTTCCTGGAAATATTTCCCCAAGTCACAGGTATCCATCACATAACATTGAGATGAAATCGGAGTTTTTTTCCCTAAGCATCTTGTAGATGTTTATGTGTGATCACCATCTGATATGCAGTCTGTATACTGCATTTTCAGTGACTGTTACAAGGCTTGTTCATAGTGACATCCAACACTTGTTACTGTGCAGCCCAGATACATTCCAATACATCCCAAGAGTCATTACTCAAACTCATTAACATTTATGTTTCCTTTTTACACATAATACAATTGACTCTGTACATACCAAAAAGCTGTGTGTTTTTAAATAGGCATTAATTAGGATACCAATGTAGATTTTCCAAAATGCTTTTTGTCTTTTTTAAACAAAGGGATTGAGGAGCACCTAGATGGCTCAATTGGTTAAGCATCTGCCTTCAGCTCAGGTCATGATTTCAAGGTCTTGGGATTGAGCCCCATATCAGGCTCCCTGCTCAGCAGGGGTCTGCTTCCCTCTCTTGCTTTGCCCTTCCCCACTTTCCTGCTTTCTCTAGCTGTTGCTCTGTTTTAATAAGTAAATAAAACTTAAAAAAAAAATAAAACAGAGGGACTGACACAACTACATGTCCTTTGTGAGAATTTGAATATGAATATTTCCCCCAACCAATAATTTTGTGGGGAAAAATATACACATGTTAATAAAATACATTACTTATCACATACTGATATTAATAATTAATAGCATTAAGGTATTCATAGTAATATTTAACATTATGTTAATAAGTGTATATCTAATTCTGCCAATTGTCTTTTTTACATTGGCATTTATCCCTCTTTTCTCCCCACATTTTTTTTTCTAGATTTTTCTTCACATCTCTTACTTTTCTTATATTTTTTGTTCCATAGACCCTTTCTTGCTCAGCTTTGGTTTTTAACCCTTTGTCAGTCATCATATCCTTCTGTTTGGATTTATGAACATAAACATTATTTATATATCTAAAAATCCCATAATATAAATGGTTCCTTCCACCATGCTCTGGATTGCCATCACCTCCCCGAACTGATTCTCAAGAAAATCTTCCTGTGTTATGATGTGTCTCTCATATTCTTAAATTCCCCCCTTCCCCTAATGTAATCTAAGAAATGCAACATGTATTAGCTTTTGTTTTAAAGGGAAACAAAATGCAACCCCCACCCCCATGCCCTTGAATTTCCTTCAGCTGCCTATCCTGTGCCTTTCTGCCCCTTCAGTGCAAATTCCTTTTATTCTTTTTCTGTCCCCACAATCTGAGAGTCAACCATTCTTTATCTGGTACCAGTAAATCCTACATTACTAAATCTTTAAACATCATAATCCTGGAAATTCTGACAGCGCTGACCACTTGTACTTTCTTGAAACGCTCTCTTAACACAGCATGGGCAATAGTCAGTCTCCTGGTCTGATTCCAAATGGTTGTTCCATGGTAGTAGAACATTTTGGCTACTCTGTGTTCCTTAAAACACACAAGTCTCTTCCACCTGTCTCTTTACACTCTCCTATCTCAACTGTGCCTAAGATGCAAAAAGCATCTCTAGATCTATTATTACAAGTTCCTTGAAGAAAGTCCTCCCTTCTGAGTAGCAGAATGTTGTGGCCAACTGCCTTGTGCACATTGTTCCTTTGTATCTCACTGGCAACTCAATCCATAATGTATAATTCATAATTTTTTTAAAAATCTACATTTGCACTTATGTTTCTTATTTCCATCTGTCTTATCACAATCCACCCAGCTACTAAAACTTGAACACTCCTCTCTTTACTCCACATATCCAATGGATCAATCAATTAATTCAGCCTATAAATCTATCTCAGATTCTCTGCTACACTCTATCTCTCTGCCTAAATCCTGTTCTACATAATATCTGATTGAGAGCAAAAATTCTGAAGGCAGACAGTTTATTGTTCTCTCCCAGTGTGTCCACTTACCCGCTTTATGAACTTGAGCCAATTATTTAGCCTCTCTTGAGCTCTAGTTTCCCAATACATAAAAGAGTGATATGAGCAGTTTCTTTTTTAATGTTACTGTGTGGAAATAATACCAAAAAAAATTCTTTACACACTGCCTGGCACATAAAAATTGAGTGTTAAATGAGAGTGAGCAGTTATGATTAAAGCACCCAGGTCATTCCTAGACCATTGCTATAGCTTCCTTACTGATCTACCCTGGTCAATTGTTTAAAAGAAAATATGATCTTTTTACCTCTTTTCTTAAACTATGTCAATGGTTTACAATTTTTTCCTGGCATAAAAACAGAGTCCAGCAGCCAGCGCACCAGCTCCTGTTGAACTGTCCAGAGCAACTATTACCACCCTTAAGTCATATGTTTTCTTGAGCTCCTCTTGCTTTCTGAGCTGATTCTCATTTCAGACTGAAACACGTCTCATGTAATAGGAAAAATTTACCCTTTATTAAGATTTATATGAGAAACTTTTAGGTGTCAGGACATGTGGGTGGGTCAGAGCATGATCCTGGGAGTCCCAGGATTACGTCCTCCATCGGGCTCCTGGTGGAGAGCCTGCTTCTCCCTCTGCCTATGTCTCTGCCTTTCTGTGTCTCTCATGAATAAATAAATAAAATCTTATTTAAAAAGAAACTTTTAGTTTCTATCCCCCAGAATAATTTAGGTACTTCCTACTACTAGGTGATATAATCTCTGTAGTTCTTTATTGTTATCTAGAAGAGTTCATTGGTTTAATTACTAATTTAATGATGATCACTCCTTCTGGACTAAGGATTTTGAAGTTAGAGACCATGCCTGCCTTGTGTACTGCTAAGTCCCAGCATATACTATAAAACATCTTACTAAGTAATTGTACTTATCATTTAAATGTATAAATGAATGAATGGAGAGTGAGAATGAATGAATGAAGAAATGGCTTTCAGTGCTAACCTAGTATCTGCAAAACTGCCATTTTTTCTGAACTTTATTTAATCACAATTAGCAAATAGATATTTTAGTTGTCTTCTAAAAAATATCTAAGGAAAATTTTATTTAAAATGCCTCTTTTCACAAATACAATGCAATTACAATGAGCCAAAAAGATGCTGTGACTAGCTTAAGTTTATAAAACTAACTCCTCCATACATATATATGTATTTATACATAATATGTATACCCCACTTCTAATGCAAAGTCTGAAACCCTTATTTTTATGATTTAATACAGTTACTCAAAATATATTTCATACAAAAACTAGTTAGCAACTATTTTAAGAAAAAATAGGGAACAGTTGCAGGCTTGCATTTTTTATGTCTACTATTACACATATCATATTCCAATAATTCTGGAAAGCACTATTTGAATTAGTGCTTTAGTTAGCAGGACTGGTAAAGGAAAAGAAAGAACAGCATAATAGAGGTGAAGGTTACAACATTTGTCATTTATATGGCATATTTTTTACTTCCTAAGGCAAATGTTAACACTTTCCTTCTGTTGCTATTCAAAGTGGACAAAAAATCTCTACCTTGAAAATGTATTTTATTCAAATTTATTTACAGAAAAGATAATCCCTGCTTAAAATAAAGATTATTTGAGAACTCTTCAAGCCACACCTTAGATGGTTGCTATTTATATTTAAAATATAAAGAACTAGACATAACCAATCCTAAAATCAATCGATGACTACATTTTTTGAAGCCTGTTTATTTAGAAACCTACCAAATAAAACAGATTTTTTTCTCATATTTCTAGATCATTACAGCCTTGAAAAAAAAGTATAAAAATTGACGTCTGATATTTTAAGATAGTAAATTTGGCAACAGATTATTTTACCCTTCTTCATTAACAACTCAGACATTATAAAAAATTATATATACACGTGTATGTGTACACATGCAAGTATGCACACCTGCAAGTACACATACATATTAAAATTAATAGGTAGGGGCTCCTAGATAGCTCAGTGGTTGAGTGTCTGTTTTTGGCTCAGGTTGTGATCCCAGAGTCCTGGGATTGAGTCCCACATTAGGCTCCCACAGGGATCCTGCTTCTCCCTCTGCCTATGTCTCTGCCTCTCTCTCTGTTTTGCTCATGAATAAATAAAAAAAATCTTTAAAAATATATATTAAAATTAATAGGTAAATCTGTATCAATATTGTAACTTCTATTTCAAATATCATTAATTTAAAAGTTAATGGAATAGACTGTGAACCAAAGATTTGCAACATATATAATGATTGTGGAGAAAACAAATACTCTCTTACACTTGTTAGGATGATTTGGTTGTTATCTATTAAGGTTTGGAATGTGTTTACTGTAATATACAGCATCTCTGCTCATTTTGTATCTATACTAGAGAAAAAAAATATTTTAACTATGAGATATGTAGGAAAATGTCAATAATGCGTTGCTTATAATAATGCATTGCTTACAATACTGGAGGGTGCCTGAGTAACTCAGTCAGTTAAGCTACCAACTCTTGATTTCACCTCAGGTCATAATCTCAGGGTCTGTTGTGCTCTGCACTGAGTGTGGAGCCTGCTTGAGATTCTCTCTCTCCCTCTCCCTCAGTGCCTCCCCCCCTTGTGTTCACACATGCTCTCTCTCTCTAAAAAAATAATTTAAAAAACAATAATACAATATTGGAAGTATTTTAAAAGTTCATTAACTGGGAACAGCCAAATAATTTATGCTATATCCATAATTATGACATACCTTGTGTTAATTAAGAATAATAGGGTAGTCTATAGTCTTCTATAAAAAATCTAAAAATATTTAAATTTAAGTAAAATAATGTAATAAAAAATTTTAAAGAATATTTAAATGAAACAGCATTATGTGCATATAGTACACATTAATTTAATTCCCCCCCCATGATTAACAATCCAGTTATTATTTTTATCCCTATTATGCAAGCAAGGAAATGGAGGTATAAAAAACATATGTCACATGGTAACATATCTATTAAGTGGCAGAACTAAAATTTAAACCCTGGTACATGGGCTCTAGCATCTATACTCATAAGAAAGTTATAGAATTATAAATATATATATATATAATACAAACCACATGCAAACATATATATATATTTCATATCATATATATGTTATAAATGTATATTTAAACATAGCTAAAGAATAAGAATATTATATAATGTATTGATAAGATCTAAAGCCTCTGGGATTGAAATAGCAGAATTGGGGTAAATTATTACGTTTATTATTCATGTTTTAATCAAGGACAAGGAGACCATACTCAGATACAATTCTCTGATTTGAACCTTTTAAAAAATAAAAATGTGAATTTATATTGACTTCATAGTAAAGTAAGTTAATGCGATTAATTTTCTATTTTTGATTAAAAAATAAGGTATATTTTGTGCATATAAGCAGAAAGTGAAAAATTACTGAGAATGTGACTTTTTAACAGGTCTTGAAGTGAAAAGAATGTATTGACTCAAAATTGAGTGTTATTTGTAGTAAGTATAATAAAGAATTTGAAATTTAAATCAATGAAGGGTTTTTTTATTCCCTTCTCTCTATAACAGCTCAAAAAGATACTATTTCCTTTATAGAATTGGGTGTTTCTTTCATCTAATGGAAGCTAAAAGAGAGTGATAGTGAGTTCTCAACACTGCTAATTTTAATGTACAAAAATTTAAGACAGAATGAAATGAATCTTTAATTAGAATTCTTTTGTTTATAAGTAAAAGGAACAGAATTGGAAGGAAACTTTGGTAAGAGTAAAATAATTTATTGAGGGCAGGACAAGACTGTGGAGGAGTAGGGTCCCCAGCTCACCCGTCCCCACCAACTCACCTGGATTACTTTCAAATCATCCTGAAAACCTACGAATCCGACCTGGGATTTAAAGAGAGAACATCTGGGATGCTACAGAGAGAAGGGTTTTTGTTTCTAACAAGGTAGGAAAGAGGAAAAAAATTAAAAAGAATCCAGTGGGTTTGGCCCCTGCAAGGACCCGGGCTAAGGCCGCGGCCAGAGCCTCCGGCCAGGAGAGCCCAGCCCCGGAGGAGCGGGAGCATCAAAGCCCTCACTGGGTTCTTCCCCATGGAAAGGCCTCAGCAGGGAAGCCGGGGAGAACCGCAGGAGGGGCGGGGGGGGCCTCCAGGCTCTCGGGGTCACCAGGAGAGGAGGGGCCCAGGGGAGAGCCACCCACACTGTGGCCGAGCTCGGTAAAGGGCTGGACTGCCCCGGCGGGGCCTCGGGGAGAAGCTGGTGGGTCAGGGGGTGCTCCGGGGGCGGGGCTGCACCTGCTGCCTTCCGGGGCCCAGGCCCAGAGCGCGATCCCAGCAGCGCAGGCCGTGGATCCCAGGGCACCAGGGAAACAGCGCTCAATCCTGTGGTCCCCCGGGACAGGCAGGGCCCACCAGGGGGAGGTGGGGAGGGCACAGGCCAGTCAGGATGCTTCTGCAACCAGCGCCCCCAGGGAGAGGCGGGGAAGGCACGGGACAGCAAAGATGCTCCTACCCCGGGGTTCCCCCAAGCTGTGCAGGTCAGCGCCCCCACCCCAAGAGCACCCAGGTCAGTGCGGACTGGGAGACTGTGGGTGGTTACTGGTGGAGCTGACTCCAGGGCTGGAGACTTGGCCACTGCCGGTGGCGTTGTTCCTTCTTGTGTCACCCTGTGCCTGGGAGAGGTGGAGCCCAGGGAACAGAGAGCTCATGGGGTCAACAGCACTGAGCCCGGCACCGGCAGCGGGGTGGAGGGAGCAGTTCCCACAGGTGCACACACCTGAGAATCAGCACAGCAGCTTCTCCCTCATAAGACCAGTTAGAAGGACGCAGGTGAAGAGCAAGTTCCTGACAGAGCAGCAGTGGAAAGCTCCAGGGAAAGTTAAGGGATTTACAGTATATAGAACTAGAGGGGACCCCTCCTATTTTTTTCTTCCGTTTTCCAGTAAAACTCGTTTTTATATAAGACTGTAAATTTCCATTTTTTTAATCTTTTCCCACCTTAACTACAATATTTTACCACCTCTTCATTTTTAAAATTCTTCCTTTTTGACTTTCATATTCCTACAATTACAGGTCTTAGATATATTTTCCGCTTCTAGATTCCCTTCAACATACTCAACTTAATTGGGGGAGATATACAAGGTATTTTTCTTTTTGTTTTGTTTTGTGTTTCCTCTGCCTCATTTTGTTCTACAATGGCAGAAGTTAATACCTTCTAAACCATGACCAGCATGCACCCAGAACCAAGTGGTATACCATGCTGGTTCATTCTGTGGATTCCTCATTCCCATTCTAACCCCCTCTGTTATCTCATTTATGTTTTGGTGGTCAATGTTGGGGACTTCTACAAGTAGAAGTTTATATAAACTGGTTTATATAAACTTGGGATTGAGCATCTTCTAAGATACAGAACTTAATATACACTGAACCAAGAGGATCACCCTCCTGGACCCCTCAGGTAGACTACATTCTCCCTCCACTACTTCACCACCACCATCTCCCAGACACCAGCACCCCCCTCCATTTTTTTATTTTTTTCTTTTTTTTCCTCTTTATTTTTGCTATTTTCCTCTTCTCTTTATTTTCTTTCTTCTTCTTTGGGATTCTTGGCCTTTCATTTTTTACTATTATGTTTTAAAATTTGTCTTTTACTTTAGTGGTCCTTTTGTTTTATTTTATTTTGATCTCTGTTTTCAATTTCTGGTCTCTGACCTCATCAGAATCATCTAAGATGAAATTTATTTAGGTTGTCATTGATATTCTTGACTCAGCCCGCTCATATAGCAACTCTGAACTGAGCAAAATGACTAGAAGGAAGAACTCACCACACACACACACACACACACACACACACACACAAAGAATCAGAAAGAGTACTCTCTGCCACAGAGTTACAGAATTTGGATTACAATTCGATGTCAGAAAGCCAGTTCAGAAGCACAGTTATAAAGCTACTGGTGGCTCTGGAAAAAAGCATAAAGGAATCAAGAGACTTCATGACTGCAAAATTTAGATCTAATCAGGCCAAAATTAAAAATCAAATAAGTGAGATGCTATCCAAACTGGAGGTCCTAATGATGAGGATTAATGAGGTAGAGAAAAGAGTGAGTGACATAGAAGACAAGTTAATGGCAAGGAAGGAAGCTGAGGAAAAAAAGAGAAAAACAATGAAAAGACCAGAGGAAAGGTTCAGGGAAACAAATGATAGACTCAGAAGGAAAGATCTACATTTAATTGGGGTTCCAGAGAGTGCCGAGAAGGACAGAGGGCCAGAAAGCATATTTGAACAAATCATAGTTTAGAACTTCCCTAATTGGAGAAGGAAACAGGCATTCAGATCCAGGAGATAGAGAGGTTCCCCCCAAAATCAATAAAAACCATTCAACACCTAGATGTTTAATAGTGAAACTTACAAATTCCAAAGATAAAGAGAAAATCCTTACAGCAGCGAGAGACAAGAGATCTCTAAATTATATGGGGAGAAATATTAGATTAACAGCAGACCTCTCCACAGAGACCCGGCAGGCCAGAAAGTGCTGGCAGGATATATTCAGGCCCTAAATGAGAAGAACATGCAGCCAAGAATACTTTATCCAGCAAGGCTCTCATTCAGAATAGAAGGAGAGATAAAGAGCTTCCAAGATAGGCAGAAACTGAAAGAATATGTGACCACCAAACCAGTTCTGTGAGAAATATTAAGGGGGACCCTGTAAAAGGAGAGGAAGCCCAAAGAAATTATCCACAAAAACACGGACTGAATAGGTACTACAATGACACTAAATTCATATCTTTCAATAGTAACTCTGAATGTGAATGGGCTAAATGATCCCATCAAAACACACAGGGTTTCAGACTGGATAAAAAACAAGACCAAATCTATTTGCTGTCTACAAGAGACTCATTTGAGACCTAAGGACACCTCCAGCCTGAAAATGAAAGGTTGGAAAACCATGTACTATTCAAATGGTCCTCAAAAGAAAGCTGGGGTAGCAATTCTCATATCAGATAAATTACAGTTTATCCCAAAGACTCTAGTAAGAGGTGAAGAGGGATACTCTATCATACTTAAAGGATCTATCCAACAAGAGGACCTAACAATCATAAATATTTATGCCCCTAATGTGGGAGCTGCCAAGTATACCAACCAATTAATGACCAAAGTAAAGACATACTTAAATAATAATACACTAATAGTAGGAGACTTCAACATGACACTTTCTGCAAGTGACAGATTCTCTAAGCACTACATCACCAAAGAAACAAGAGCTTTAAATGATACACTGGACCAGATGAATTTCACAGATATATACAGAACTTTGCATCCTAATGCAACTGAATACACATTATTCTCAAGTGCACATGAAACTTTCTCCAGAATAGACCATGTACTGGGTCACAAATCAGGTCTCAACTGATATCAAAAGATTGGGATTGTTCCCTGCATATTTCCAGACCATAATGCTTTGAAACTAGAACTCAATCACAAGAAGAAATTTGAAGAAACTCAAACACATTAAAGAGTATCCTAATAAAGAAAAATGGGATATCAGAGTTACAGTAGTAAATGAAACTGCTTTGAGTTTCAACGTCTTAGAGGAAGGAAAAAGAGAATAATAGGGAAGCATTAACTTTGGTTGAAGGTAATGTTTGCCCTTTAATCTTTCACTCATGGTCTGCTAGTGAAAAGGAAGTAAATGAGATTCTTTTGTGTAACTTTGTCATTTCGTTGTATTACCAAATAGCTGAGGTTTTGATCCCGAGGTGTTTCGCAAGTATGTTTGGTAAGCACGGTAAAGAGAAGTTAGCAGGAGTGGTGATAGTCTGTGTGTGGGGACTGGCAGGGGATAATTTGTTTTAGGGGAAGATGCCCAAATTTTAAACTTCTGAATGAACTGTGTGAAACGGAAAAAAAAAGAGTATCCTACTAAAAGATGAATGGGTCAACCAGGAAATTAGAGAAGAATTAAAAATATTCATAGAAACTAATGAAAATAAAGATATAACCGCTCAAAATCTTTGGGATACAGCAAAAGCAGTCCTAAGAGGGAAATACATCGCAATAAAAGCATCCCTCAAAAATTGGAAAAAACTAAAATACACAAGCTACACCTGCACCTAAAGGAACTGAAGAAAGACCAGCAAATAAAACCTACACCAAGCAGAAGAAGAGAGTTAATAAAGATTCTAGCAGAACTCAATGAAATAGAGACAAGAAGAACTGTGGAACAGATCAACAAAACCAGGAGTTGGTTCTTTGAAAGAATTAATAAGATGGATAAACCATTAGCCAGCTTTATTAAAAACAAAAGAGAAAAGACTCAAATTAATAAAATCACAAATGAAAAAGGAGAGATCACAACCAATACCAAGGAAATACAAACTATTTTAGAAATGTATTATGGACAGCTATATGACAATAAATTAGGCAATCTAGAAGAAATGGACGCATTACTGGAAAGCCACAAACTAACAAAACTGGAACAGGAAGAAATAGAAAACCTGAACAGGCCAAATACCAGGGTAGAAATTGAAACAAGTCATCAAAAACCTCCCAGGACACAAAAGTCCAGGGCCAGATGGCTTCCCAGGGGAATTCAATCAAACGTTTAAAGAAGAAACAATACCTATTCTACTAAAGCTGTTCTGAATGATAGAAAGGAATGGAATACTTCCAAACTTGTTTTATGAGGCCAGCAGCACCAGACAAAGACCCTACCAAAAAGGTGAATTATAGACCATATCCCTGATGAACAATATGCAAAAATTCTCAACAAGATACTAGCCAATAGGATCCAACAGTACATTAAGAAGATTATTCACAATGACCAAGTGGGATTTATCCCCGAGATGGAAGGTTGGTTCAACACTCATAAAACAGTCAACGTGATAGATCATATCAACAAGAGAAAAAAGAAGAATGATATGATCCTCTCAATAGATGCAGAGAAAGCATTTGACAAAATACAGCATCCATTCCTGATCAAAACTCTTCAGAGTGTAGGGATAGAGGGAACATTCCTCAGCATCTTACAAGCTATCTATGAAAAGCCCATAGCAAATATCATCCTCAATGGGGAAACACTGGGAGTCTTTCCCCTAAGATCAGGAACACGACAGGGATGTCCACTGTCACCACTGCTATTCCACATAATACTAGAAGTCCTAGCCTCAGCAATCAGGCAACCAAAAGAAAAAAAAGGCATTCAAATTGGCAAAGAAGAAGTCAAACTCTCCCTCTTTGCAGATGACATGATACTGTACATAGAAACCCCAAAAGACTCCACCCCAAGATTGCTAGAACTCATACAGCAATTTGGCGGTGTGGGATACTGCCCAGAAATATTACAGGATACAAAATCAATGCCCAGAAATCAGTGGCATTTCTATACACTAACAATGAGACTGAAGAAAGAGAAATTAAGAAGTTAACCCCATTTACAATTTCACCCAAAAGCATAAGGTACCTAGGAATAAACCTAACGAAAGAGGTAAAGGATCTATACCCTAAAAACCACAGAACACTTCTGAAAGAAATTGAGGAAGACACAAGAGATGGAAAAATATTCCATGCTCATGGATTGGAAGAATTAATATTGTGAAAATGTCTATGCTACCCAGGGCAATTTACATGTTCAATGCAATCCCTATCAAAATACCATGGACTTTCTTCAGAGAGTTGGAACAAATCATCTTAAGATTTTTGTGGAATCAGAAAAGACCCCAAATAGCCAGGGGAATTTTGAAAAAGAAAACCAGAGCCGGGGGCATCACAATGCCGGATTTCGAGTTGTACTACAAAGCTTGATCATCAAGATAGTGTGGTACTGGCACAAAAACAGACACATAGATCAATGGAACAGAACAGAGAACTCAGAAATGGACCCTCAACTCTATGGTCAACTAATATTCAACAAAGCAGGAAAGACTATCTCCTGGAAAAAGGACAGTCTCTTCAATAAATAGTGCTGGGAAAATTGGACAGCTACGTGCAGAAGAATGAAACTAGACCATTCTCATATACCAGACACAAAGATAAACTCAAAATGGATGAAAGATCTAAATGTGAGACAAGAATCCATCAAAATCCTAGAGGAGAACACAGGCAACACCCTTTTTGAACTCAGCCACAGCAACTTCTTGCAAGATACATCTATGAAGGCAAGGGAAACAAAAGCAAAAATGAACTATTAGGACTTCATCAAGATAAAATGCTTCTGCACAGCAAAGGAAAATGTCAGCAAAACTAAAAGACAACCTACGGAATGGGAGAAGTTATTTGCAAATGACATACCAGATAAAGGGCTAATATCCAAGATTTATAAGAACTTATTAAATTCAACAGCAAAGAAACAAACAATCCAATCATGAAATGGGCAAAAGACATGAAAAGAAATTTCACCAAAGAAGACATAGACATGGCCAACATGCACATGAGAAAATGCTCCGCATCACCTGCCATCAGGGAAATACAAATGAAAACCACAATGAGATACCACTTCACATCAGTGAGAATGGTGAAAATTAACAAGACAGGAAACAACAAATGTTGGAGAGAATGTGGAGAAAAGGGAACCCCCTTGCCCTGTTGGTGGGATCTGTGAACAGGTACAGCCACTCTGGAAAACTGTGTGGAGGTTCCTCAAAGGGTTAAAAATAGACCTGCCCTATGACCCAGCAACTGCTGGGAATTTACCGCAAAGATCTAGATGCAGTGAAAAACCAAGACACCTGCACCCCAATGTTTATAGCAGCAATGTCCACAATAGCCAAACTGTGGAAGGAGCCTCGGTGTCCATTGAAAGATGACTGGATAAAGAAGATGTGGTGTACGTACACAATGGAATATTACTCAGCCATTAGAAATGACAAATACCCACCATTTGCTTTGACGTGGATGGAACTGGAGGGTACTGTGCTGAGTGAAGTAAGTCAATCGGAGAAGGACAAACATTATATAGTCTCATTCATTCGGGGCATATAAAAAATTAGTGAAAGGGATTAAAGGGGAAAGTAGAGAAAATGAGTGGGAAATATCAGAGAGGGAGACAGAACATGAGAGACTCCTAACTCTGGGAAACCAACAAGGGGTAGTAGAAGGGGAGGTGGGTGGGGGATGGGATAACTGGGTGACGGGCACTGAGGGGAGCACTTCACTGGATGAGATCTGGTGTTATACTATATGCTGGCAAATCGAACTCTAATAAAAAATTTAAAAAAATAAAATAGAATAACATATTAATAGAATATCAGAAAGTTTTACAAAATCAAAGTTAGGAGACACATTTGTTTTCAATAATGAACTCACATGTTTATTATTAAAGCTCTTTTTTATTAATTCTATACATTTAATTGGATGAGCACTGGATATTATACTATATGTTGGCAAATTGGATTTAAATCAAAGAAATGTATAAAAAATTCTACACATTCCCCCTACTTCTCTGTAGACATCTTCATAAAATTAGATTCATGCACAAGAAAAGAGAGACTTATACAGCCACCAGATAGAGCAAGCGCTAGAGAGAATTATTATTTCTTCATCTTAATCACAGGGTAAGGATAAAGGCAGCCCAAGTTTTGCAACGGGTCCTTATCCCTTTTCCAATCTTCCTTGGACAGGATGCATTATATATTGTAAAAACATATGTCAGGTTTTATTACTTAAACCATAGGGATTAGGGGCTTGGCCATTTTCCAGAAAAAGGAGCACTCAGTAAATGCCTCTTGCACTTAGAGGATCTTATTTTTTTTATTTTATTTTTAAGTGGGCTTGAACTCATGAACCTGAGATCAAGACCTGAGTTGAAATCAGGAGTTGGACACTTAACCAACCAAGCCACTCAGGTGCCCCAAGAATTCTTATTTTTTATAAAGTCACATTTTGGAATTTAAATCATGCTCTAACATATTGTTTTGTTTTAAAAAAGTAAATGCTTTTAAAAATCGCTTTAACAAAACTATGACACTTTATATTTTAAATTTTACTTCTCTATTTAAGAAAAGTTTTATAATGGGGAAACATGATAATTATTAGATGGGAAATTAAAAACAATAAAGCCCTAAGGAAGTAATGAAATTATAACAAAAACAGCTAATGAAATCATTGTTATTACAGGTACCCACATCCATATCTGAAATTCTGAGGTTGAATTTATTCACAGGAAATGAAAGTGGATTATCCCTCCCTATAATGATTTCCCAAGTAGAATGCTTTCACAGCATGTAGTGCATTGGATTGTGGAAGGAAAATATTAGAATTGATTTTAATATTTATTGCATATCTGACATTAGAAAGAATTTAAGCTTTATTAACATTTAATAAATGATTGACAGCTCTTCTCTCTTTTTCTGCATGTCAGATGGTTTGTACTGCAAAGACACTCTACAAAGAAGGATTACATGGCTTCTAGAGAGCACTACCTCAAAATATGAAAAAATTACTTAATGGATTTATGCAGAACTCCCACTTCTGGCCATGACAAAGGAACTGATTCTGCACTTGCCTTCCAAAAAGTAAGTATTAAAGAGGAAACAATATATAAGTTGATTCTTAGCAAATATTCAATCCTAGATGGTTCAGGATTGCAAAAATTAAAAGAAGCATGTGGGGTGAGCCCACAACCACTCCAGGTATTGGTTCATCAACCTGAGCATTCAACTGAGATCACAGAAAGGCCACACTTTAGGAAGAAGATCAAACAACAGAACAAGGGCTATCATATGGGACTACTTTCAAAATTAAAAGATCTTATAACAAGTTTTTTTTTTTAAAAAAAAGGAAGGGGGAAGCATGGTATACTTAAAATCATCTGACACCTCCTAAACAAAAATCGCTGAATTAAGATATGTATGTTATTATATATTAATAGCATAATGTATAATTAATATATATTTTACATATATAAAGAGAGAAACAAAAACAGAGAGAGAATAACTATACTTACCATAACCACTGTGTAGCATAACATTAAATAATTACTAATGATGTGAAAAGAGCAGAAAATATGACCTAACATCAAGAAAAAGACCAGCCAGGGGATCCCTAGGTGGCTCAGCGGTTTAGTGCCTGCCTTCAGCCCAGGGAATGATCCTGGAGTCCCGGGATCGAGTCCCACATCGGGCTCCCTGCATGGAGCCTGCCTGCTTCTCCCTCTGCCTGAGTCTCTGCCTCTCTCTCTCTCTCTCTCTCTCTCTCTCTGTGTGTGTGTGTATCTCTAATGAATAAATAAATAAAATCTTTAAAAAACATTGTGTATTTGTCAAAAAAAAAAAAAAAAGAAAAAGACCAGCCAGTAGAAATAAAATGACCACAACATTGGAATTAGCAGATCATGATTTAAGGATGTTATAATGAACATACTCCAGAAAAAAAATAAAAAAGAAAATAAACATACTCCAGGACTTAAAGGAAAATAAGATCATAAAGAACAAAATGACTGAGAAACTCAGAAGGAAAGGTACATTCTTAAAAGGGAAAATGGATCTTTGAAAGGTGCCTGTGTGGCTCAGTTGGACTCTTGGTTTGTGTTGGACTCTCGGTTTTTGGCTTAAGTTATGATCTTAGGGTGGTGGAACCTAGCGCAATGTGGAGTCTGCTTGTCTTTCTCTCTCTGCTCCTTCCACCCACCCTACCCCCAAATAAATAACTAAAATATTTTTTAACAAAAGGATAATGGATATTTGAGATCTGAAAAGTAAAACAGGTGAAATGAAAATTTCATTTATGTTTAATAGTAGATTGAAAACTGCAGAAGAGAGTGTTAAAAAACTTCAACACAGTCAAACATAAATTTGGGTGTAACTAAAACATTGCGTACAAATAAATTTATGTCTGTGCATACATGTATAAAAAATAAATTTAGAAATCCATGGTCTGTACTTCTCTAGGGAAAAAGAAAAAAAAACAGCAGCATAAACTCAAAGCAAATGTAAAGAAGGATATTATGCAAAAAAAAAAGCAGAAATTAAGGAAAAAATACAAACACAAAATTAACAGTCAAAAGTTGGTTTTGGGAAAATATTAATAATAAACTCTCAGCAGACTGATCAAAAAAAAGAAAAAGAAAAAAAATAAGGCATGCATCACCAACATCAGGAAGAAAACTGAAATCATTTTACACATAATAAAGATATTTTTAAAACTGTACATTATAATTTCTGTTATGAACATAAACATATAAACCTATGTGTTTATGAAGAACTTTATGCAAACAATTTAAGTAAATTGGACAAATTTCTTCAAACATACAAATTAACCAAAATTAACATAAAACACAATTAATAAAATATTTTCTCAAATAATTGTATGTTTAACAAGTTGAATTTGAAAAAAAAAAAAAAGCCTCTATGCAAAGAAAAGCCCAGACTCATTTGGTCTATTGTTTTGTTTTGTTTTGTTTTGTTTAATAGGATAAAAAAAATGTTCAGCTTTGTTGACATGTAATTGACATATAATACTGTGTACATTTAAGGTGTACAACATGTTGACTTGAGACACATATATTGCAAAATAATTCCCACCACAGCCCTGGCTAATACTTACATCATATCACTATATCACCTAACTACCATTTCTTTTTTGTAATGTATAACATTGAAGATCTACTGTCTAGCAACTTTCTAGCATATAATACAGTATTATTAATTCTAATCACTGTGCTGTATATTAGATGCCCAGAACTTATTTCATCTTGTAACTGGAAGTTTTATTATTTGAGTTCATGAGTTCAAGCCCACTTAAAAATAAAATTAAAGAGATAAGAATCCTCTAAGTGCAGGAGGCATTACACTTCCTCCTTCCCCCAACCTCCTGCCCTTGCTAACCACAGGCATCTATTTCTATGAGTTTGCCCTTGTTTAGATTTCATATATACGTGATATCACCCAGTATTTCTTTCTCTGGCTGAATTGGCTGAATTGTTTGTTTTGTTTTGTGTTGTGTTTTTTTTTTTTTTTTTTCCGGAAGACAGGATGATAATGCATAATTTAATGGCTTTTAAAACACTATTGGATTCTTGACTTACCTTAAATAATTCTCATTTCTTTTTTTTTAAATAATTCTCATTTCTAAAGTTGCTTTTGATATTCTCTAGTCTTAGTTATATTTCAAGCTAAAAGGAAGCTTCTGAAACTGAGTTGTGCGCTAAATCTCATGATACTAATTGTCCCTTTCTTCTTTCATAAATACTCTCTGCTCCTTAGACTAATGGGGCAGTAAAATCTTCCTTGTTCAGCCTCCCTGGGGTGACAGTTACTGCACCATCTCTGCTGCCAGTCTATGGCCAATCCATGACATGACTGGAGGAGCAAACGTTTAAACACTTAAATAAAACAGCAGTGGTTCTCATTATTCTGGTACATTCTTTGGGCTATTTCAGGCTTTGCCCACTGAGTTCATCCTTGTGAGCTGGTTTCAGGGCAGCCTGTCTCCTAAGTGCATAGGCATCTCAGAAAGCCACAAGCCTCATTTCACGAAACCATATGCCCATCACTGCCCAGATACGTTCTCCCCTCTGAGAGAAATGAAATTAACTGGGGCCACACTTTCCCTCAGCCTGATGACAGTAAGAATTAAACTCCCTTCCTCCAGAGAGCACCAATTCTATGGGAAAGCTTTCTCACTCTGTCTATGTGTGCTGTCATTTAATTCAATTAAATCCACAGCTTTTCACCTTTTAGCTTTAATGAAGCTTTACCCTTTACCTCTCTCCATACCATAATAGCTCCAACCGGGATAATTCAAGACCTCTTCTCACCAGGGCTTACCTCCAAGGGCTCCTTGATTTGGAGAAAGGGCTTTGGTCCTTGAGGTATTCACTCTTTCATATTCCAGTTGGCTTGAGTAACCCTCCGACTATGTTGGAAATGAAGGTAATAAGAAAAATTATATTTCAGTAGAGCTAAAATTAAAATATTGATTGCTGTATAATTTATGTGTGAACACAGAGCCATCTTTCTTCTTTCATTACAAGTCCAAAAGATTCAAATTGACTCTACTTTCACATGCACTTCATGCTGTATTTCTCTTAAATGCAAGAATTAAGTGCTCCATACTTCCCATCAACATCTTGAAGGACACTCCTGAGAATAAACACACTGCTGCTTTACTTTGTTTATTAATTCTCTTCTTCTTGAGGGAACTGAACCACATACTATCTATATTGCATAAGCACTACTTTATTTGCAAACCTTTATGAGATTTTCACTTAATAAACCTTGACACATTTTACAGTCGGAGAAATTAATAGCCACCTGAGAGCAACTTCAGGGGGTCGTGTTTGAAGGAACAGCTACTCCCACTCCAGGTCTGGTGACACTCCTGAGTGTCCCTAATTATCACACGGGCTCTTGTGAAATTCTAAAATGACTCTCAGAAGAAAATTAATTTTAATTAGCCCTAATTTTGAAAAATACATCCTGTACAACACTTTCATGGCCGAAACGTCTGCAATCAAACATGGAACGTCATATTGCTGAAACCATATGTCGGGAGGCAATTCAATTCCGTGAACATGGTTTGAGCACCTACTTTGTACAAGGTCCTGAATCAGCCCCGGCGAATGTCCAAAGATGTATTAGAAATAGTCACTGCTACTGAGAACTTAAACCCTTATGGGGGAACATAAGCATATAAATAACTAAGTAAACCAAGAGAAAATTAATTTGCTAAATACAACTTTCGCCATGGGAGTGCTGAGGAAGGAACAATTAATTCTGATGGAACGTGCCAAATAAGTCCTTGAGGAGCAAGTCAAATGGCATCTTGGCTCTGGAAAGTAAACAGGATGCTAGTGAGTTGATAATGGGGGGATGGAGGGGCGATACTCTGAGAAGGCATCAGGGGCGATACTCTGAGAAGGCATCTGTTGCTTCTAACCGAGCAAGTGCAAAGGCCCAGAGAACTTTATAAAATTATGATGTAGAAGCTTATGAGAATATAATGATTTTGAAAAACTTGAAAAATGATTTTGTCTTTAAAATTAGCACAAACCATGCATGGGATAATTCATAATCACATATATGTCTTCCCCCCAATTAGCCAATATCCAACTCGGTTGGAGAGCTTTTGAAATGTGGGCATGAGTTCTGGTGATTTGTGTTAGTAAGTGGAGGTGTCAGCATATATTAATGCTATTAAATGTATTATTATTAATTAATTAATCACCAAAAATGTGTCCTGAGCACCTGCCATGTATATAGCACCATGTAGGAGCTGTCTATTTTAAATAAAGATAGAATTCCATGTAACATCCTTTGACTTTTCATCCTTTCTCTTCTCAGTTCAGAATCTCCTACACATCTCTAAACCCAGCCTGCTCCTTTTGCCATACATTATGCTTGCCTATGTATTTCTTCGTCTGGCAAAGTATCATATTTGATTAAGAGGCCAAGTTACATTATATAAGGAAGTAACATTATTTATATAGAGAATTTATTAATATATCATGTATGGGTGTATATTGATTATTACGAACAAAATAGAGACCCCCTAATAGAGGCCCACAGGAGTTTATTGTAGGGCTCTGTGTGTGTGTGCATATATTATAGGCATCTTGAAAATCATTGGTATCAGGCAGTCCCAGGTGGCTCAGCAGTTTAGTGCTGCCTTCAGTCCAGGGCGCGATCCTGGAGACCCAGGATCGAGTCCCATGTCAGGCTCCCTGCATGGAGCCTGCTTCTCCCTCTGCCTGTGTCTCTGCCTTTCTCCCTCTCTGTGTCTCTCGTGAATAAATAAATAAATAAATAAATAAATAAATAAATAAAATCTTAAAAAAAAAAAAACAGTGAAAATCATTGGTATGAACAGTTTCCATTCCATTGTATTCATCCCAAAGGAAGGGAGGCAGGACTAGTCTGCCAAAGGAGGAAACCCAGGGAAAACGTGCATGGCAATGCCCTTTAAACGTTTGAAAGACTATTAGTGTGGAATATGTTGATTAGGTAGCAGTCAAAGGGAAGTAAATTCTGGCTCAATAGATAAAATCAACCACCGATAGTTAGAGCCATGAATCAATGGTAAGTGAAATCTCGTAAGATAGTGTCTGCTGCTGAAATATACACAGAGTATAAATATTCAGCAGCAGAAGTATTGGGGCAGGTATTATCCCAGTGTCCTCTTTGGGGAATTGACCTTAAGTATCTGAATATGAAATTCAACTATAACATCTCATAATTTTATGCTATGTACATGGCACATCCCACCTTTTTACCTATTATTTGCCCATATCATTGGAATGACTCTCCCTTGTAGCTAGTTTATATAGATCCCAGGGTGGGATCTGTCCCTGAAGCTTCCTCCCACACTGACTTTCATGTAACGCCAGCCTTGGTCCCTTCGAAACTCAAACCTGTCTTCATGCTCTAAACCATGGTTGGTATATACTATGTCCTGAGGATATAGTCTGCTGCCTGTTTATATAAATAATGTTTTAGGGGATCCCTGAGTGGCTCAGCGGTTTAGCTCCTGCCTCTGGCCCAGGGCGCAATCCTGGAGTCCCAGGATCGAGTCCCATGTCAGGCTCCCTGCATGGAGCCTGCTTCTCCCTCTGCTTGTGTCTCTGCCTCTCTCTCTGTCTCTCTCTAGGTCTATAATAAATAAATAAATAAATAAATAAATAAATAAATAAATAAATAAATCTTTTAAAAAAATAATGTTTTATTGGAACACGGCCATTTTCATTCATTTATGTGTTATCTGTGGCAGAGTGGACCAGCTACAGCAGAAAGGGTATGCCCCACAATGTGAAACGTTCTCTATCAGGCAATAGACAAAACATGTTTGCTAACCTCTGCCGTAAACCACATCTCAATGCTCCCTCAGGAAGGGTTTTCTAATTCTCACTCCCCAGTGCTTCCAAACCCCCAGAAGAATTTTGTTGATATTGTTAAATGTGAAATTAAATAAATGTGACTCATCTCCTTACTCCATCATTTTACTTTCCCTCTCTTTGTTTCCAATCCACATCCTAGAATAAGCAAGAGCCACTGCACAGAAAACAAACATGAGTGTACCTGGGACCTGATCTTGAAATTCACTTCCGGGGAGATGTCATGCATGGAGAAGCATTTCTGTTACTCCAAGTAGTAGAACACAATGCATTTTCCAATATTATCATAATTATAAGAGTCAATTCAGTTCTATAGTTTTATTTGCTTAATGTGATAACAGACACAAAATGTCTACCTTATACTCTGTGTTTCAGTGTCCTAAAGAAATAAGGTTGTGCTGAATGACCCAATATATAAAAATACATATATTTTACAAAATATGACAAAATACAGTTAGTTGTCAGTCATTGTTCTAGTAACTTGTATATTTTACATGTATTGTGTCTCCGTTGCAACTAGAGCAGAAATTCCCTGCCCTGAGTAGTAAGATGGACATGGAAGCTCCCCTCTTTTGCTGTGTTTAGAAAGATTGCCAACAGTTCCCTATCAAACTCGCACAACTTGTTCTGCATCCCCAATTCCCACTACAGTAGGATATAGTAATTTATGACATGACCCTACTGACATAATCCAAATTACATGTTATTATCACATTTTAACACTCTAGAAATAATATGGGATACCGCTCTGAGATTTCTGCAGCTGCTGTTGTGGAATGCTAACTATAAAGGCTGGCGTCCTGCTGAAAAGTCAAGTGGTGTATTTTTATTCTAACTCGGTCCCTTTCTTCTTCCCTCAGCATTCCAATCCTCTTCTGTCCTTTACCAAAGATGATCAGTCTTCTCTGGTAGCGTGAATAGCTTTGAGTGAGCAATTAAGCCTAAAATCAAGAAATGCTCTTTAAGATTATTCTGTTCCCCCTCTGCCAGACATAAACTTAGTTGATACTTCAAGCTTTCTCTGGAGTTTTATGCTGACCTTGGATCACCACAAGCAATTAGGTCAGTGTATTAAAAATAACTGTCTGCCTTTTGGGATTTAAAAACAGGCCAGCACTTTGGTGCCAGTGCTTCTATTTTTTATTGCAGTGTGATGAAAGATAATGATATTGGAGAATCCAATACCCTTTCCACTGAAACATGCTTCTGTTCACATGTTCACTGTTCTGCAAAAGGGGAGGCCTCTTCTCCTTGAGTCAAAGTGTGGGATGAATCACTCACAGGCTCCAGAGCCACACTACCGGGGCTCTGGGCAAGGTACTTCACCCCACAGTGCCTCAGTTTCTAATCTCTACATGGGATGATAGGACACACTTTGTATGGTTGTTGTTATAAAGATGAAATGAGCTAACCCACTTAAGTGCTCATGCGGTGTCTGGCACTACGTGTTCAACTTAAACTACCCCTATCACTGTTTCTGTTATTCTTGTCCTGAGAGAATTTGTGTTTCTTTGGGTCCCGTCAGCTTTGATTCTTCATTTCTGTAATGGGAATAATACACCTACTTTGAAACAATTATTTTGAATAATAAAATCTAACTGGCTTTAGAATAAATAATCACAGGTGAACAAACAGGAGCAATTTCGCATGCCAGAAATGGGTGGAGAGGCTTGGATACTCCCAGGGAAAGAGAGCAATTCTCACCAGGCTTATTCTGTCATAGGAAGAATAAATACTTCTCACAGTGAATAAAAAAGTGTTTCTTTTGTGTTGACAACAATCTCAACACTGCCTCAGCGGTCCAAGAATTGAGCAGGTTTTATTTTAACATTTTTCCATGTGACTGAGCTAGGAGATAAAGATGTGTCCAAATCATCTGGCATTTTGAAATAGGAACAATGTTCATTTGAAATAAAGTGACTGTTGACTTGAAAATGAAGCTGCCACTAGTGTTCCAAAATGTTCTCATAGGTTTCTATGAAAATGCCCAATTATGGTTTTTTTCCTAAACAATTTTGTTTACATTTTATACAAAGACTAATAAATTCTTGTCATTATTGGAAGAAAATTATGGGCTTTCCTTTCTCTCAGTCATTGTTTTGTGGTTCTCTTGTTACAAATCTAACATTTGCTTATCATGAGGTTTTGCAAAGCTAGTGTTTCAATTCAGAAATTTTTCCTAATAGTACACTTTCAAGATTCACACTTACATATGCATGTATGTATTGGTATATGGGTACTTATGCAAACTCGTATTTTTCTACCAAGTTTCTTTGCTTTTATTCTTCTAATGTTTCCTGGTGAGAAAAAGAAAAATGAAAAAGCAAAGGAATGCTACAAGAGGGCATACTGGTTTTCCTTTGCAGTAGGAAATAATAATTAAATGGTTACAAGCTCCCCCTTTCCCACTTTCTGCTTTCTGTTCTAGGTGGATTGGCCTTTCCTTGCTAATGGGTCTCACCAGGCCCCATCATACATCAGAGCTCTTTTGCAAATATTTCTTTTCATCAGCCCACACTTTCCCAAGTCCCATCTGTCTTTCCCTTGTGCAAATCTTATGCATCCTTCATTAGAGAAGACTCCACGATGCCCTTTTTAGAAAAAGTTACCCTATGGCCTAACACAGGGGCTAAATTTCTTCTTAGATCTTTCATATGAATAATTGCATATAATTTGTGTCATCTTTTTGGTTAATGCAGGGAACATATATTTGTTAACTGAGTATATTATTCATTAAGGAAATGATTCTTAACTCTCTTGGCCCAGAACCAACCACAGTACTTCTGTTTACATTCAATGAGCAGGAATTATCTAGATTCAAGGGAACTAAGCCTATGAGCTATAGTTCCTATTAGGGCAGCCATTTCTCACTCACTCTTCCTTTATGGAAACAAATGAATTATTGGAGGCCAGGAATATTGGGCTGCAGTTTACTAATGACCAACATGAATAAAACCTAAAAAAAGTTGTATGTGATAGAATTACTACTGAGCAATGTAAGAAAAACAAATAATATCAACACTAAAATTACATCTTAAATTTGTGTTGGGCTTTTGCTTTTCAAATAGATTTTGCATTCACCACCACATTTTATCTTTTAGAGAATGAGGAAGATGATTTCCAGAAAGATTAACAACAAATCCAAGATTATTCAGCTTCTAAGGTGCCAATCAGGTACTTGAAAATCAAGATTCCAGATGCAGTTGTTATTACTCTTTCTAAAGGAATTCAGTTAACTTTCTTTCTAAAATTAATCATCATACTCTGTACCTTGAGAATTACAAGACAGCCACTTTTCTCTGCAGCAGAACAACACACGAGGATGAGGACTTAGAGCATATGACTCCACTGAGGCTAGTGCTGAGATAAATCTTTCCTAAAAAGTCAAACAAATACAGATAAGTAATGTCTATTTTATAAAAAAGTACAAATTATTAGTAGCCACATTTATGTTTTGGGAAACTGAAGTTCAGAATGCTTAAGAATCTAGTTTAAGATCATACAGTTAAATGAGGAAGTTGAAATTCAAATTCAGCATTTTCAACAGACTCCCATTATACCAGCAAGTAGGGGATTTATTATCCTGTATACATAGAACCAATGTTCTTTTCCAAATATTTGTAACTTTTCATTTACACTCAAGGATAGCATTTGAGCATAGAAATCCTTTGGATTACATGTTCAGCACATACTGAAAAATCTAGAAAAGCAATAACAAGTAGACTCAGATTTATGTAGATGTACATCTCATGGCTCTATTCTTGGTAAGTATTGGGCAAATGAAATCTCCGTAGTTTCATGAAAGATTTTATTTTATTTTATTCAAATATTATTTTAGAGAAAGAAAGAATGAAAGCAAGAGCAGGGGGAGAGGGATAAACAGACTCCCTGCTGAGCAGGGAACCTGATTCAGGAGTCAATTCCAGGACCCTGACATCTTGACCTAGGTCACAACCAAGAATCAGATACTTAACCGATTAAGCCACCCAGGTGCCCCTCCATGAAAGATTTTAGAGGAGTAGAACAACATAGAGATTCTTGTCTACTCTTAAAGATTGCAATGGTTAGCTATTCATAGACCAGTATGCAGAAATTTACTGGTATAATAAACTTAGTGATCAAAGAAATGAATTTAAATTAGCTACAGTTCAAATGGAGATGTTTAGGATGTATAATCAGCAAGCATGAGCAATAATGCTACCAAAATTATGAGTAACCTTATCTCCTCTTTTAAGAACTGTCAGGAAGGATAAATTACATGGGCATTGTACTTGCAGATTCCCTAGACAAGGAAATCTACCCAGATTTATAAAGTTAATTTTGTCCTAAATTAGGAACTTTGGGCTTGTCCTATGAGAGACAGTGATATTTCTAATGGGTCGTTTTGCAAATCTTCAATGATTAAAGAGATTTTGACTCTGGAAAATTCACAGTGGCACACACATCAAAAGTAAGTAACTCATCATCTCCTTCAATTCATATCAGTGAATGGGAATTTATCAATATGAATTGAGAATGACAGGAATACCAAACAATTCCTATGTCTAAGTAAGATCCTTGAAAGAAAAGGACCTTCTCAAATACTATTTTTTCTTGTTCATTAGAATTTCATCTAAACCAAAGCTAATATTTGTTTAGGAATCAGAAGAACAGAGCTCTATCTGCTTAATCTCATTTTTTTCATCTTTTTAAAATTTTTTTAAAATTTTTTTATCCTTAATGAAAACACTTGCCATGCATTATCTGGGTAACCGGAAATTATGAAAATTATAGGGAGGGCATAATCTCTAACCAATTAGAAAAGTACTCTGAGAGAGTACTGTACTCTTCACTGCAGGCACTGGCACCCAATCATAACATGAGACAATTGCAACACAATTTATTTTCCACATTTGAAAATGCATTTTCTTGGGGCTTCTGGGTACTGGGTAGCTCAGTAAGTTAAGTGTCTGACTTTGACTCAGGTCATGGTCACAGAGTCATGAGACTGAGCTCCACATATGGCTCCTTGCGCAACAGGGAGTCTACTTGTCCTTCTACATCTCTCCCCCTCTTGTACTCAAATAAATACATAAAATCTTTAAAAAAATGAATTTTATTTTTTCAGATTATTTTTAGAGCAATTTTAGCTTTACATAAAATTGAGAACGAGGTAAAAATTTCTCATATATATCTCTTGGCCCTGCACATACATAACTTCCCCCATTATCAAGCATTACTCTCATGTTTGAATGTGAGAATGGAACATTTTTTACCAAGGATAAATCTTCATTGATGCATCATTATCACTCAAAGTCTGTACTTTATCTTAGGATTTACTATTGGTGGTGTGCTTTTCATTAGGTAGACAAAATATAATGATACATTGTTAGAATATCAAAGTATTTTTACTATCTTAAAGATCATGTATGTTCAGTCTATTCATCTTTCCTTTCCATGCTTAGAAACCACAGATTTTTTTATTGTCTGTGCTGTTTTGATTTTTCCCAAATGTTAAATAGTTGGGATCATACAGTCTGTAGACTTCTCAGTTTGGATTTTTTTCTCATAGTAATATGCACTTGTTTTCTCCATGTGTTTTCAGGACTTGATAGCTGATTGGTTGATTGATTTGATTTGAATTATATTATTATTCAGCGCTGAATAATATTCCATTGTGTGGATGTACCCCAGTTTATCCATTCATTTACAGAAGGACAGTCTGGTTGCTTCCAAGTTTTACTACTGCAAATAAAGCTGCTATCAGCACCTACGTGCAGGTTTTTGTGCAGTTTTCAACTCCTTAGGGTAAACACCAAGAAGCAAGATTACATGACGTTTGCGTATGTTAAGAGTACATTTAGTTTTGTAAGAAGCCACCAAACTGTCTTCTAAAATGAGTGTAACATTTTGTATTTCTGTCAGCAATGAATGAGTTTCTGTAGCTCTTCCTCTTTGTCAGCATTGCTGTTAACTGTATCCAGATTTTAGTCATTCTAATATGTGTGAAAAGTTTTTCATTCCTGTTTTTATGTGCAGTTCCCCAATAACATAAGCATGTTTGTCACCTCTCTTCTTCACTGATGAAGAATCTTTTAAAGTCCTTGGCCCATATTTAATCAGATTATTTGTTTTCCTGTTGCTGAGTTTTAAGATTTCTTTGTGTATTTTGGATAACAATCCTTTAACATATGTCTTTTGCCAATATTCTCTCCCAGTCTATGGCTTGTCTTCTAACTTTCTTGATGATGTCTTTCACAGAACATAAATTTTTATTTTAATGAAGTCCAGTGTATCGATTACTTTTTTCATGGATTGTGTCTTTGGTGTTGCATCTAAAAAAGTTTCATCATAACCAAGGTTGTCTTGGTTTTTACCTATATTTCAGTTTCTTTTCATTTCTACTCACCTATTTTAATGTTCTCCAAGCCATACACAACAGAGATCAAATTTGATGATTTCTATGGTAGCTTGCTTTATGAGTTTTAAAAGACTAGGATTAAATTTCAAAATATTCATTTCCCATGAGAAACTCACTATCATATTATGGTTTTTCTGGTGTAAGCAACAGAAAACAACATTGTTTAATAGAGAAAAGGAATATTTATATGACACAAAGAAGTTCAGACTTCAAGTTCAAAGGGAAATCTATAACCAGTGCAAAAAGGCATCCACTTCAAGATGGCTCAGATCCAAATGTTTTCACTCCTTATATTACAGCATTGATGATACCATGTCCAAGGAAAAAGTGATAGATGGGACTTCTTTTGAGTGTCACAGTATCACTACTTGCTTATGGAAATGAAGAGCATCTTACTGATTTCTAAGTGTAGCATCAATAATTCATACAGGAGTATTTCCTTAAATTATACTGACCATGTTAATAAAAATAATTTCAGGTAGCATATCATGTGTCTATAGCACTGATAATGACATTGTTGTTTGGGTATTAGTTTTCCATTTATATGTAACAAATCATCTCAGATGTACCAGCTGAAAATGATATCTGCTCATCTTCAAATTCTGTAGCTCTGAAATCTGGGCAGGTTCAATGAAGTTTTCTATTTACTGCATCACAAGGCCAAATTCATTATGGAATCTTCTTCCCTCCCTCCTTTATCTTTTCAAATTATACCAATACTTTAAAATGCTTTCAAGTACAATCTTGAAATATTTGGGACTTCTCTAGTAATCTCTGGTATCTTTCTTCTAACAAAAGGCAGTATACAGTTTGTATCATGCAAAGTTGGACTGTATTAGTATTCTTTTACTCTTCTCAGTTTTTAAAACTAGACTATGAGCTATCACAGAGTGTCTATTTTACATATATTTTATGTCACACAGAGCATTGACCAAAGTTTTAAATACACAGCAGATAGCAGTTGTTAATTTTTCCCTATATACTAATATAAATGAAAATAAAAATATTCCCAACTGAATACTTTCTATTAAACCTCAGATATTCCCTTCATTGTGCACTCAAGGAAGCATTTTTGCAAACTCCTTTGTCATTTATTTTTTCATTCTTTCTCTTTCCTCTCCATAAAATTTTCCCAATTTATAACAAGGTTAAATCTTTAACAGGAAGGTTAACAATTATAATAAGCACATGAAAAAAGACTGATTATGAAAGTCAAAACAAAATTGCAGAAAATTCAGTATCATACAAAAATATCATGTGGATTCCTCACAACCAGCTTTCTGTGCCCTGGGTAGATATATTTTGGAACAAAGTGGTTGGCTTAATAAGATACCTGGCGCTAAATAAAAGGTTTTCAACCTTCAGGGTTTAGCATCTGAACATACTCTTCAGGTGCCAGATTGGCCTGCCCTGGAGTTGATGGGGATTTGATGAACCTGTATGCATGTACAGCATCAATGGATGAAGAGGCAGGGCCTCGGAAGCAGGAAAAGCCACTGAGAAAGAGAACTGATGGAAAATAGCATCAGAATGTACTGTAATATGACAAAATTGATGGATTCAGAGCCAGCCTATTAAGAAACAAGGTTTGAGCCATCAAGCTAAGACATCTGGCCATTTCAGCTTGGCCATATAGTGAAATAAAGGCAGGCCATCCTGGATTCAGCAATATTTGGGATGACTTCAATGATTCCTGATATTTCTATTTCAAGAGTATATCAGAATGGTTCTATGTTTGATGTATCCTTTTCTCTTAATTTTAACCCTTTTTAATAGCAGGGCTATATATTTTGATGGCATATTTCCCCGAGTATAGAGGTCATCTATCAAAGAGAAAATGATATTAGCTCTTTTCTTACAAGAGATTTGAAATAGTGACTAAGATGGCAATATCTAAAAATCTTTTCTACTAAAACAATTGGAACTTTTTCTACCTAAGAATTGCTTATATTTAAGTGGAAAATGCAATGGATAAATATTAGGTGAATCTCTTAACTTAAGCTTGCTGTAAATAGTTTATGTTCTCTGAGGAATGAATGACTTGTGTCTGTCAGAGTTTGTATTATGAAGTGTTGAGAGCCCTGATATGTTGTCTCCTCACCGAGGACCTCAACCTTTGATGGTGGAGAAAACAGTTTATGCTTTAGGATTTCTTATAAATGTGAATTCTATGATCTCTTTTGAAGAAGGGTAAGTACAGTTAATTTTGAATGTTTGAATTAAGGATATTTTAGGATATTAGCATATGTTATTTTTAGTGTATGAATTAGAACCTTTTGATGGTCAATCAGCAAAGCAACATGACTATTTTCACTCCTTATTTGTATTAAATTTTGGATTTGCAATCAATATAAATCTGTTGAATTAATAATGATAAAGCACATTACTTATTTGAGTAAATCTACGAAAGAAATAAGTCAATGAAATGTAGTCTTTAGTTTCTAATGTATCAGCTTTGGAAATGGATGAACTGGTCTAAAGGAAGCCTCATTCTGATGGAAAGAAAAATCTGGGGGAAGACATCCTAAACAATCTGAGCCCAAATGATTTATCAAGGATGTTGGATCTGTGTAACTTGCATCTTTTTTGGATAATGCCATGAGGCACAATCTCGTTCCTTCTCTTTGTTTCCAGACATAGGAACCAGAGCCCATTGAGAGATACTAACTCCTAGTTGTCATGGACACATCATTTCTAGGGAATAAAGGGTACCCTGAGAGGAAAGCAGGATAATACGAAAAGAAATAGTTGTCTTTCCTTAGTACAATACGTCAAATCAATAGGTCCATTTCCTTAGAAATAATGCAGGCTTTTTGTGTGCACGCTAGGTGGGTGAAGGCTAGACAGTATTTTTGATCAGCATTTCTGTTCTCTTGTAGTCCTACAACTAACTCTGCAGGAAAATTCCTGAATGTCTCCATCCAATATAGTACATGGGTCTTCCTCAACAAAGCAGATGATATACATCAATAAACTCTCATGCATCAGCAGGTCAGATTCAGATTTTGCCTCAGAATCCTCAGCTTCATGCCAATGCGACTGTTTATGTCTCTGATGTAGGGACGAGCCCAGCTGCCTCAATCTCCTCACCATAGTGGGCAAAGTCAGGGCTTACGATTGACCTTCTGCCTTATTTAGTAAGAGTTCTCTACTTTCTCTACCAGAACTGAAATCTTTCTGTGCTCTTCATCTCATTTTTTAGAACATGATTTCTGAGGGGAAAAAAGAATATATTCTTTTATATTGCCAACAATTGTGCCAAGAGATTTTTGTATTTATTTATTTGTTTGTTTGTTTATATTTATATATTTTTAAGATTTTTATTTGTTTATTCATGAGAGACACAGAGAGTGAGAGAGGCAGAGACACAGGCAGAGGGAGAAGCAGGCTCCATGCAGGGAGCCAGATGTGGGATTCGAGCCCAGGACTCCAGGATCACTCCCTGGGCGCAAGGCAGGCACTTAACCACTGAGCCACCCAGGGATCCCAGATTTTTGCATTTATTATAAAATCCTGAAAACAATGTTAAGATAGCAATATTATTACTATCTGTAATTTTATAGACAAACAGAGGCTTAGCCTACTTAATATTTTGCTCAAATTCACTGGCTACCAGCATTTGGGTTGGAGGACAGCTAGGTAATCACCCAAATTCCCAGCATCCCCATCTGTGAGTTAACTTGAATTTTAGATCACAGCAGGTTTTAGAACTGGCAAGTCTTTATAGATTCTAGTAATACTATATTTTATAGCATGAGCTTGAATAATGAACCCATTCTTGAGCCAGTAAGGCTGGCTTACTGGTGGGTGAGTAATCTCATGACAAGATCTGAATTAAGTAACTGTGGGAAGGATTGGCCCATTTAAATAATCTGAAATGGGTTTTATGTAGAAAATTACAAGATATATTTTTTCTGTTACTAGAGGAAAGACAACATTGGTGTTGGACAGGTAAAATCAACTATTGTACACAACATCTGTATTTAAATGGAAGAAAAAAATAGAAGAGTGGTTTAAGGAGCACTGGGGTATCTCAGTTGTTTGAGCCTCTGACTCTTGGTTTTTGCTCAGGTCATGATCTCATGGTTCCTGAGATTAAGCCCTTTTTTGGGCTCCCTGCTCAGTGAGGATTCTGCTTGAGATTCTTTTCCTTTGCCCCTCCTTCCTATGCTTGCTCTCTCTCAAATAAGTAAATAAATCTTAAATGATTTTTTAAAAGATTTTATTTATTTATTCCTGAGACACACACAGAGAGAAAGAGAGGCAGAGACACAGGCAGAGGGAGAAGCAGGCTCCATGCAGGGAGCCCGATGTGGGACTCAATCCCGGGTCTCCAGGATCACACCTGAATCCTGGCTGAAGGCAGTGCTAAACCACTGAGCCACTGGGGCTGCCCAGTAGATAAATCTTAAAAAAAAAATAAGAGTGGTTTAAAAATTAGAACAGTTTCTGCTTTCAACCAGGTAAATTGGAAGCATTTTATATCTTCATTAAATTACTAAGTATCCTTTTGGCCTTTCTTTCCAGTAATATGTTTGAATAAAGAATTGGAATATATATATATATATATATATATATATATATATATATATATATTCTTAATAATGAATTAATTTACATGAAAAATTCACAGTGATATAAAATCACATTAAAATTTACTTTATAATAGCTTATATTTATGGAAAATTAATGAGACTGTCACAGAAAATGCAGCATTTATACTTGCTCACTCCCCATTGGTAAAAACATCATTTTCTTCCGATTCCAATTTTTTGACCCTAAAAATGAATCATAAGAAAAATACTGATCTTGCTAATTCAGAAGAATTTCAAATATAGAAGAATCTCTATATAGAAGAATCCAGCCTCTTGTTGCAAAAATATGGCTTCTAAAGTCTATCTCCAATTTGTAAAATTACTTGTTAATTTTCATAACATACAACCTACTAGATCAGAGTAAGAGAGGTATTTGTCCACAGAATCTTATGTAGTAATTTACCATAGCTCTTCATTGAAAAAATTAATATCACAACTGTTAATGGAGCACCTAGTATATTTTAAACAGTGATTGTCCCTGTGTTAAAACACAGAATTACATTTTATCATAAATGTTTTTATTTTTAAAAATGTTTTTGTTTCCAAATCTAGAATTTTAAGAAATTTATAAAATGTCAAAATCATAATTATAATCAGGTTATTGTATTGTATTGCTTTCTCATCTATTTGTCCTTAATATGTTTTATCGAAAAAATTAAAAAAAATTAAAAAAAATGCTTTATCAAGTTAATTTACTGCCTCTGTAGGAAGACTTGAACAAGGTGACACTATATTTTCTCATTTGAGATTGAGAACTAAGGAGATTTTGGGCAGGGCTGATTGTTTATGAAATGTGGAGGTGGTACTGTTTTTATGTTTTGAGTACAGGA
The DNA here is from genome assembly GCF_905146905.1 of Nyctereutes procyonoides. Classification (NCBI taxonomy): domain Eukaryota; kingdom Metazoa; phylum Chordata; class Mammalia; order Carnivora; family Canidae; genus Nyctereutes; species Nyctereutes procyonoides. Next base: position 27,907,790 of record NW_026575136.1, read on the forward strand.
GTAGTTAACATCTCAAAATTTACACCTGTGCCCTGGGAGAAAAAAAAAAACACTAATAATCAGAACTGAGTCCAGGATTCTCATACTTGGGCTATACCCATACATCAGCCTTGTTTTTTCACTATTTAATGAAACAATTCTACTTCAGGCATTTACGATTTTTCTCTTCCCCCTTATAATTGCCCCCAATGCTAAAAATGTCCCCAACTCTTACACAGCAATCTGGCAACTGCTGGACTCTTCCATTCTATGGTTGGAAGAGCAGTATTTGTCACACATTTGGGCTTCAATGGTGCATTCCTAATATCATAGAATGATTGTAGTCATTACTGGCCACAAAAATTTCAATGTTCATTCATCTCTTTCTGGTATTCATTATGTGATTTAATTTTTCACAATTCATTCAAAATGCTATAAGTTACTAGTTTAATTTCAAGAAACTGCATTTTAAATCTTGTTTATTTTTAATGTGTTATGTGCAAGATTGATTTTAGAATATTCAGAACACATCTTTGAAATTCATCTCATGACTACCTGATAATTTTCCTTCTTCGGACACTTGAGGATCTTCTTATAATCTTTTGTTTCCTCAAAAACGTCTGTATTATTTTATAAATAAATAGCTAATCCTTTTTTCTGATTATTTATAAAATTAACTTGAAGGTGAATATAACAGACATTGAACAGAATTGCTGGACTATAAGGAGAAAGAAGATAAGAACTCAGACCACAAAAGACAGGGAGTCCAAGGTATTTCAACCCTGTGTGCAGTAAAGAGCTATTTGATTTTCTTATCAATTTTTACACTTCATTTTTATCGACTTAATGTTTCAAAAGCCTCCTGCTGTGCTTATGCATTAAAAAGTTGAGTTAATAATGCTGTCATTAGGGTTGGTGAAGAATATGAATTTAAGTTATTCATTGAAATGTTAAACATTGCAATGCAAGTAGCATATACAATGTAGGAGAGTAATGCAAATGAAAATAATGTAAAAATCACTTTGCATATTACAAATAAATATTTTCTTGGCATTGATGAAAGTGTCCAGAGCTCAAATTATTTATTCTTTCCTATAAAGTCAATTTCTTCCAGCAAGAATTCCAGAAAATGACAAAATAATATCAAACAGCTTTTAAAAGGAGTTAAAATCACATGAGTTAGTAAAATGAATACCAATTTTAATTATAACTCTATATGGATAGTTCAGTGATGACCAAAGGGATAGTTAGGAGTTTTAGAGGGTGGACAGAAGTTTACAGAATCACCTCATAGCAATTACCTCTTCTTCATTCTCTCTCTCATCTTGGTTGACCCTACTGAAAAGGGGAAACTTCTCCATCCTCCAATAACAACATCACCAACAAACTACCATCCATATGTTAGATATTCCAAGGAGGAGGACTTAAACCTCGCACTCTGTGCAAAAGGAGCTGATCAGTTCTACGATCACTAGCAAATTCCTTCTAATAGATAATTTATGAAGAAAATCAGTTTTAGTGTCAAATCTCCAGGCATTAATAAAAAGTCACTCTGCTTGCTCTAGTACTGTTGTATATGCTTTTCTTAGGCTCCCAGGAAGGGCTGAGACAGAATAAGTCTTAGAACTAAAGATTTAATCAATCTCTATTACCAAAAATATGACTTACAAGAGCACTGGAAATTGAGATACTCTTGAGTGGTTTGGACATGTGAGCTTATATCACTGGTTTTTCAGTTTGCTCATCAATAAATGACAGTTTAAAGTCAATGATGTCTAAATCACTTATAGCCCTAAAATTCTCCTAATCTACTCTCCCTCTTCTCTGTTATTATGTTAGAAAGTTTTCTTTTATGTTTATTTCCAAATGTATATTGAATCAAATTTCCATATGCTATTATGAGGGCACTAAAATGCAACATAGTGAAACGGTATCAGTTTGCACAAGCAAAATAACAATCAGCAGGAATTTGCTAAGAATTCTCTGAATACAGACTGTCATCCATATTTTCATGTCAATTGGAACCACCCGTTGTGGGATATAAGGAGTGGTGGCAAGGATAGAATGTACATTATTGTAGGCAGTGGAAATCCATACTGACATTTTCTCTCTTCATATCCCTTTTTGGTGACCTGAAAAAACAAAAACAAACACCAAAAATCAAACAAAGAAAAGCCCACTTTGGCTTTTATACCATTTACAAATAATGTCACATCCCTCAATGACATTTGAAGTCCAAATAAGTTCATTTTCACTCAACAGTAGTATGGAAATAATTTCAGATCAACTTTGGGACAGCAATAGCAAAATGTTGTTTTGAAGTCATTGAGCATAGAGAATCATGTCTTACGCCATCTGTTGACAAAATGGAACTCTGCAGCCTGGAAGGCTACCGAAAAAACCTAAGGAGTGTATTAGTGCTAGAAGCTAATTTAGAGAGGAGAAAAACAACAACAACAAGGCAGCAACAACAAAAAGCCATGGGGTGTCCTCATAAAAAGGCAAACAAAAGAAAGATCAAGAAGTGCAAACCCGGAGCTTAGATGCTTCTTTATTTGCACACATCTGCTTACTGAACACATTCCAATTTAATTATATAGCCAAATTACCATCCCCTTACAGAACTATTGTCATGGTTTTCAGATTCTTCCAAGTGTCAATTTCAGTGTAACTCCCTGTGTATTTCAAAACAATGCCTGGAAATTTTCCTCTCTGCAATTATGCAACATCCAAAGACATGGGCATTTTTTTCTCATCTAATCAAATTTTTCATGTTAGCTCCCAAAAGCATCTCCTTTTACGTTACATATCTGCATATCTGCCTAGGTCATGTCTCCAGATTTTATTCAGATATTTTAAAAAGTTAATACTTAATTTTCACAGAAATGTTAGAAATATAGAATAACGTATTTCCTTTATTTCAAACTTCAATGAGCTAAAATTCCTGCTTATATAATTAACGAAAACTTAAATCCACTGACTATTATTCTCATAAATCTTGAAGTATTATGAAAAGGTTTTTGTTTTTTACAATAGTCATGTCTATATTATAGAAGTTTTTGTCCAAAAAAAAAAAATGCCACTAAACCTCTATGCCATCAGAAAAGGTTTTTATTTGAGATTATCTCATACCCAGTGTTTCTCAATGAAGGGTACTTGTTTTCTAGTGTGACATGAACTTATTTATAACAATTATTGAGGTTTTAAATATATGCCTATAAATCTGACTGGCTTTAGAATAGTAAAAATTATATTTTTATCAAAGATAGCTTTATATTTTTTGATGGACTGATTGGTAATATAGAAAGTATAAAAACTAAGAAATAGTCCAGCAACAAATTTATTAAGTTAGCCACCGATTTATTCACCAAACATTTATTAAATGTGTACATTGTGCCAAGCAGTATGCACGATCATTTTGAGATCCATGATTATATTAAGTTTATACATCAATCCTTTAAGGCAAATTCTTCTTCCCTATGCAGATGATATGCCATATTTTAATTATCAATGATTTGGTTGCATTTTATGAGTATAATCCTCACTTTTCTTTCATAGTTTGGAGTCTTCTCAAATAGAATATAAAAACAAACCTAAAAAAATTCAAGTTGCAGTGGTGACTGGTTATGAAGATTTTTGCATTCTGTTGGATATAAGAATTTGATTTGCATTAGCAGAAATAGACCCGAATTTTGTGTGATCTGACTATATGTTATTTTGTCTTTCTAAGCTTTGTCACCTTCAGAGGAAGTCCATCTCTGTACATCACTTCTTTCCTTACTTGGAAACATACTGTTCTGAAATATCACAACCAGCAAGAAATAAAGATGACTTTTAAGTCTTGTGAAAGACAGGATAAGTCTGATCCAGATCTGGACAATACTTAGGTTATTGCAAAGACTACATGGTACCCTGAGGTGTTGGGGAAAACAGCCAATGAATCGAGGCAGAAGCCCATCCATTTGGCAAATAATTGGCTTCTTCAGTTGAGGCAGCTGCTTTTCTGCCCTTCTGGCTGAAATGTACTGGAAAAAGGTCCCTATGGATGAAAGGAGGACAAAGATATTGGTGATACAGGAAAAAAATCTAGCAAAATAAGGACCTAAAACCAAGAGAAAAGCAGTTTATAACAATCTGCTTAGGAGACCGAGCCCAGATCTCTTTAGAGAAATGCTGGTTACCTTGTCTTCCTTCAAATGTGTTTTCTACTTTTTCCAAGGTAGTATTTAAAAGTATTTAACCATGAGCTCTCTTTCAATAGTACAAGGTAAGAAGGAAAGTTTTTCCTCCAGTGATTCAGTCATGGATAATTGTTCAGAAAGTAGGAAGTTCTTTGGTAGAGAAAGAGCATCCCTCATTGATCAGCATGGCAGCTCACTTTGTCAGCTTTTATAGAAAAGCCATCATCCATAAAAATTTCTCAGAAGAGTTTGTTAGAACCAATTAGTAATTTGAACAAATGAGTGAATGAATGTCTAAAATCTATAATGTTCATTGTGCTGTTTCATGTATGACTAGAAGATTCTGAGAATTACAAAAATTATTTTTACTTTTCTAGAGCTAGGATATTATGCCAGAAAAAAAAAATTTGTAACTATCTGGTCAAAAAAAAAAAAAAGTTACTTGTGGGAGGGAAGATCTCTTTACTAGAAAGAACAGAGGAATGTCCCTAGAATGTATGTCTCTGGATAGAAAGACAAAGATATAAAGAAACAAATAAAAAAAACAACAACAACAACAACAGCATAACAAATCTAAGTTTGATTCTCAGTAACTTAACTGAGGATCCGTAGCTTAACTACAGATTCAGACACATCTAAAAATGTTTGGATGACATATCTTGCAAACAGACCAAAGATCTATTGGTGTAAAAGGTCTAGGAACCTCTGTGAGCAATTCATCCTATAAAAAGAAGTAGTTGAAGTATACGTGTTAGTGATTGGAACTCTTACCCAATTCTCTTTCTGGTCCGCAGGATCAGATGGCATGCATATGATTGGCTTTACTAATGAAATGTGAGTGGAAGTAATGTCTTTTAATTCCTGCTGAAAAACTGAGAGTTCGCCTGTAACTTGCCTCTTTCCTCACCCTACCTCAGCCTTGTGGAAGCCTATATGGGGAGGTGAGTTCTATAAGCAACATGGATGACCAGTGAGCAAAGCCTCCTTGCTGTTTAGTTGGATCAATCTTAGCAGTGAGCATACCCTGAGGGTATGTTTTGTCTAGAATAGGCACCAGGAAATCTCAGTATGAGATATACAGATCTGTCTGGGGCCCTAGAACTACAGAAGAATGGTGGGTAGTGCACCACCCAGCTGTGAAGGAACAGAATAGGGAATCCCAGGAAGAAAAGAACATGGATTATACCCCTTTAGGGTTCCTAAAAATATTAGGGTGACTTTAAATAGGGCTATTCATGCCTTAGTTTCAGTAAGTCAGAGTTCCAGAGAAACATAATTTACTGATGATGTGACCAGATTATTTACTCTGTCTCTGCAATGGGTTGGCGTGCCAGGAAAAGCCACACAGTGGAAGCCCCGATCAAATTGTACCTGAGCTAGTGGTGTCTGCCAATACTTCAGTTTGTCTATCTATCTTCAGTTTGATGGGCCAAAATCCTATTTTCCTCAATTGGGTCATCTGTTAGCTGCCAATGAAAGCATGATAACCCATGCATTCAAATACTAATTATATAATGCTTTTTTTTAAATTTGTAAACTCAATAAACTTTGAATAATTGATGACTAAATGGCATTTAATTTATATATACACAAATTTTACCTACATGCAATGACAATTTGCCAATCAAAAGTTCCATCAATTATATAAGTGGTGTGTAATGTGTCAGTCATTTTGACATTTTCACCTAAATGAGATTTTAGTAAATTTAGTAGATCTAATAATAAAGCAGAGAAGTATAAAATTAATCATTTTTATGTTAATTGAAAAACCTGACCAAAAACCAACAAAAGAGGTAAAGTTATGAAGAGGTAATCTCTATAAAAATGCTAATTAAAACAACTATGGTTTGAAGTTGATTATACTGCCCAAAAATATATACTTGACTGTGATACAGAAACTGAGCATTGCCTTACACAGCAGGCTGAAACATAAATTGATACTAATTTTCTGCAGAATAAATTGAAAAGTTGTGTCAAAAATACTAGGACATGTATTTTTTTTATTCATTAATTTGACTTCTAAAATTTGTCCTATTGAAATAATTGACTAGTGTACAAAGATATGCATAAATGTTAATATAACTTATTTTATATAACATAAAATACATTTAAACATCAAAAATTAGGATTTAGTTTAAAAATATGTAGCAAAATATAATAATTCATTAAAACTAAAGAAGTTCCTTTTACCTGGGGCATAGTGTACCCAACTAAAGATAGAAAAGAAACTCAGAGGGTAGGTTGAATCTAGCTTGAGAGGACTTTGTATGCTGTGGAATTGAGACTTATCCTAAGGACAATGTTAAGATGTTATAAGGAGTAAATCACAGGACTGATGTGATCATATGTGCATTTTTTTTCAACTCACTCTAGCCATAGGCAAGAAAATGAGTTTGTCATTGGACAAAACTATTTCATTTAAAAATATTTTTTAAACTATTCAACTATTTAACAACAATCATTTGTTGAGCACATACTAAATGTCAGACACAGTGGAATTCTGACAAAAACTCTACCTAAGACCTCCCATGTTAAAATGTACATTGATTGAAACTGATTGTTTATATCAAATGTTCCTATAAGTCTCAAGGCAAAAGGTAATAGAAGTGCAGCTATATTTGGACAATTTTTTTCTACTATCTTGTCATCTTATGATCAGTGCTCTATGCCGTATGATATGCAAATGATAAAGGCTTGGTATGTATGAAAATAATTTTGTATTGCAATCTTTTAAACCTTTCAAAAAAGTAATTTACCATGTTTATAGTGCATTAGGTATATATCATAGGAGATTATTAAAGATATGATACATTTGGATGGATTCTAAAGTGTATCTTCTAGGTTACAGTAGTAATGAGCTGTGTAGACAAAAAATGGAAAGAGGGAGAGAAGGAAAGGGAGAAAGAAGGAAAGAAAAAAGGAAAGAAGGGAGGAAGAAAAGAAAAAGAGAAAAAGAAAGAAAGAAAGAAAGAAAAGAAAAGAAAAGAAAAGAAAAAAGAAAGAAAAGAAAAGAAGAAAGAAAGAAAGAAAGAAAGAAAGAAAGAAAGAAAGAAAGAAAGAAAGAAGAAAGAAAAAGAGAAAGAAAATATTGAAAATATTGGTTTCCAACATGGATAGACACAATTGATATATGACATCTGGTTCTCAACAGTTATAACTGAATTCTTCTCAATTCCATAAAAGAACAATCCTTGCCTCTTGTGACACAATTATCCCTTAGTTACTTTCCAATTCATAACAAGAAAGAGCACAGAGACCAATATTAGTAGAAATGGACACGTCTAGTTTTAGTAGACATATGGCCAGTTATTATATGTCTCCTTTACCTGTGGAAGCACATTTCGCAGTTGATGGATAATATAATTCCTAAAATCCTGAGCATTTCTGTCTTTCTTGGTTTTGTTCTCCAACATATTTAATTATTTTCACATGAGGATTTCTTTTGTAGGAACTGACTAAATAGGACATATTAAGGAAATCTCTGCAAAATTATGGCTTTTTAAAACAGAGTATTAAATACAGCTTGACTTTTATGGACGCATATGGTTGATTTTCTCACTGAAGACATGAAAAGTGGGGGTATCTTTAATAAGTAATCAGATGCAACTGGCCCAGCTGCTCCAAAAGAGACCTACTATCTACCAATTGCTAATGCTCAGAAAACTGAACAATCTAAGTATAAGGGAAGCTCACTTTTAAGGCTCAAGGCCTTCTTTGAAAATATGTCCCATTTATTAATCTTGAGATATTTTAGCCTTCTAGAAAACTGAGCTGCATCTTATCCAGGTTCAAGCTCTTAGTCCAATAAGTACACAGGACATTGAATTCAACCAAAAATTCTCATTACTTACTAAAGTGGGTTCAGACTAACGTGAATGAAAATCTGTCTAAAAAAGGTATATAGAAACTTTGAACTTTAGGAATAAGTTGTATAATATTGACCACAGTAGTTAACTTGGAAACTTAGCAGCTAAGTATAATGGTTCTAAATCAGTGCAGCTTTTGCTGATATTAAGATACACCCTTTGGGATATACGACGTGTCCCCAGAGTTCAAGCTCAGGCCACAAGAACATTAATTCTCCTGTATTTTTATAGAGGTTAGAGGGTCAGGAAGTCACCAAGATGTTTTAGATCAGGGAGCATATGACTATACTTCCCAAATTTAAAACCACAGCATGATATCTGGGAGATTATTGGAGAAGGCCTTTATTTTTTTTTTTTTTTTATAAATTAATTTTTATTGGTGTTCAATTTACCAACATACAGAATAACACCCAGTGCTCATCCCGTCAAGTGTCCCCCTCCGTGCCCGTCACCCATTCACCCCCACTCCCCGCCCTCCTCCCCTTTCACCACCCCTAGTTCATTTCCCAGAGTTAGAAGTCTTTATGTTCTGTGTCCCTTTCTGATATCTCCCACACATTTCTTCTCCCTTCCCTTATATTCCCCTTCACTATTATTCATATTCCCCAAATAAGTGAGACCATACACTGTTTGTCCTTCTCCGATTGACTTACTTCACTCAGCATAATACCCTCCAGTTCCATCCACGTTGAAGCAAATGGTGGGTATTTGTTGTTTCTAATGGCTGAGTAATATTCCATTGTATACATAAACCACATCTTCTTTATCCATTCATCTTTCGATGGGCACCGAGGCTCCTTCCACAGTTTGGCTATTGTGGACATGGCTGCTAGAAACATCGGGGTGCAGGTGCCCCGGCGTTTCATTGCATCTGAATCTTCGGGGTAAATCCCTAACAGTGCAATTGCTGGGTCGTAGGGCAGGTCTATTTTTAATTCTTTGAGGAACCTCCACACAGTTTTCCAGAGTGGCTGCACCAGTTCACATTCCCACCAACAGTGTAAGAGGGTTCCCTTTTCTCCGCATCCTCTCCAACATTTGTTGTTTCCTGCCTTGTTAATTTTCCCCATTCTCACTGGTGTGAGGTGGTATCTCATTGTGGTTTTGATTTGTATTTCCCTGATGGCAAGTGATGCAGAGCATTTTCTCATGTGCATGTTGGCCATGTCTATGTCTTCCTCTGTGAGATTTCTCTTCATGTCTTTTGCCCATTTCATGATTGGATTGTTTGTTTCTTTGGTGTTGAGTTTAATAAGTTCTTTATAGATTTTGGAAACTAGCCCTTTATCTGATATGTTATTTGCAAATATCTTCTCCCATTCTGTAGGTTGTCTTTGAGTTTTGTTGACTGTATCCTTTGCTGTGCAAAAGCTTCTTATCTTGATGAAGTCCCAATAGTTCATTTTTGCTTTTGTTTCTTTTGTTTTCGTGGATGTATCTTGCAAGAAGTTACTGTGGCCAAGTTCAAAAAGGGTGTTGCCTGTGTTCTCCTCTAGGATTTTGATGGAGTCTTGTCTCACATTTAAATCTTTCATCCATTTTGAGTTTATCTTTGTGTATGGTGCAAGAGAGTGGTCTAGTTTCATTCTTCTGCATGTGGATGACCAATTTTCCCAGCACCATTTATTGAAGAGACTGTCTTTCTTCCAGTGGATCGTCTTTCCTCCTTTGTCGAATATTAGTTGACCATAAAGTTCAGGGTCCATTTCTGGATTCTCTATTCTGTTCCATTGGTCTATGTGTCTGTTTTTGTGCCAGTACCACACTGTCTTGATGACCACAGCTTTGTAGTACAACCTGAAATCTGGCATTGTGATGCCCCCAGCTATGGTTTTCTTTTTTAAAATTCCCCTGGCTATTCGGGGTCTTTTCTGATTCCACACAAATCTTAAAATAATTTGTTCTAAGTCTCTGAAAAAAGTCCATGGTATTTTGATAGGGATTGCATTGAACGTGTAAATTGCCCTGGGTAGCATTGACATTTTCACAATATTAATTCTGCCAATCCATGAGCATGGAATATTTTTCCATCTCTTTGTGTCTTCCTCAATTTCTTTCAGAAGTGTTCTATAGTTTTTAGGGTATAGATCCTTTACCTCTTTGGTTAGGTTTATTCCTAGGTATCTTATGCTTTTGGGTGCAATTGTAAATGGGATTGACTCCTTAATTTCTCTTTCTTCAGTCTCATTGTTAGTGTATAGGAATGCCATTGATTTCTGGGCATTGATTTTGTATCCTGCCACGCTACCAAATTGCTGTATGAGTTCTAGCAATCTTGGGGTGGAGGCTTTTGGGTTTTCTATGTAGAGTATCATGTCATCGGCGAAGAGGGAGAGTTTGACTTCTTCTTTGCCAATTTGAATGCCTTTAATGTCTTTTTGTTGTCTGATTGCTGAGGCTAGGACTTCCAATACTATGTTGAATAGCAGTGGTGAGAGTGGACATCCCTGTCTGGTTCCTGATCTTAGGGGAAAGGCTCCCAGTGCTTCCCCATTGAGAATGATATTTGCTGTGGGCTTTTCGTAGATGGCTTTTAAGATATCGAGGAAAGTTCCCTCTATCCCTACACTCTGAAGAGTTTTAATCAGGAATGGATGCTGTATTTTGTCAAATGCTTTCTCTGCATCTAATGAGAGGATCATATGGTTCTTGGTTTTTCTCTTGCTGATATGATGAATCACATTGATTGTTTTACGAGTGTTGAACCAGCCTTGCATCCCGGGGATAAATCCTACTTGGTCATGGTGAATAATTTTCTTAATGTGTTGTTGGATCCTATTGGCTAGTATCTTGTTGAGAATTTTTGCATCCATGTTCATCAGGGATATTGGTCTGTAATTCTCCTTTTTGGTGGGGTCTTTGTCTGGTTTTGGAATTAAGGTGATGCTGGCCTCATAGAATGAGTTTGGAAGTACTCCATCTCTTTCTATCTTTCCAAACAGCTTTAGTAGAATAGGTATGATTTCTTCTTTAAACGTTTGATAGAATTCCCCTGGGAAGCCATCTGGCCCTGGACTCTTGTGTCTTGGGAGGTTTTTGATGACTGCTTCAATTTCCTCCCTGGTTATTGGCCTGTTCAGGTTTTCTATTTCTTCCTGCTCCAGTTTTGGTAGTTTGTGGCTTTCCAGGAATGCGTCCATTTCTTCTAGATTGCCTAATTTATTGGCGTAGAGCTGTTCATAATATGTTTTTAAAATCGTTTGTATTTCCTTGGTGTTGGTAGTGATCTCTCCTTTCTCATTCATGATTTTATTAATTTGAGTCTTCTCTCTCTTCTTTTTAATAAGGTTGGCTAATGGTTTATCTATCTTATTAATTCTTTCAAAGAACCAACTCCTGGTTCTATTGATCTGTTCCACAGTTCTTCTGGTCTCAATTTCGTTGAGTTCTGCTCGAATTTTAATTAACTCTCTTCTTCTGCTGGGCGTCGGGTCGATTTGCTGCTTCTTCTCTAGCTCCTTTATGTGTAAGGTTAGCTTTTGTATTTGAGTTCTTTCCAGTTTTTGAATGGATGCTTGTATTGCGATGTATTTCCCCCTCAGGACTGCTTTTGCTGCATCCCAAAGATTTTGAACAGTTGTATCTTCATTCTCATTAGTTTCCATGAATCTTTTTAATTCTTCCTTAATTTCCTGGTTGACCCTTTTATCTTTTAGCAGGATGGTCCTTAACCTCCACGTGTTTGAGGTCCTTCCAAACTTCTTCTTGTGATTGAGTTCTAATTTCAAGGCGTTATGGTCTGAGAATATGCAGGGGACGATCCCAATCTTTTGGTATCGGTTCAGACCCGATTTGTGACCCAGTATGTGGTCTATTCTGGAAAAAGTTCCATGTGCACTTGAGAAGAATGTGTATTCAGTTGAGTTTGGATGTAAAGTTCTGTAGATATCTGTGAAATCTATCTGGTCCAGTGTATCATTTAAAGCTCTCGTTTCTTTGGAGATGTTGTGTTTAGAAGACCTATCAAGGGTAGAGAGAGCTAGATTGAAGTCACCAAGTATAAGTGTATTATTATCTAAGTATTTCTTTACTTTGGTTAATAATTCGTTTAAGTATTTGGCAGCTCCCACATTCGGGGCATATATATTGAGGATTGTTAAGTCCTCTTGTTGGATAGATCCTTTAAGTATGATATAGTGTCCCTCTTCGTCTCTCACTACTGTCTTTGGAGTGAATTTTAGTTTATCTGATATAAGGATGGCTACCCCTGCTTTCTTTTGAGAACCATTTGAATGGTAAATGGTTCTCCAACCTTTTATTTTCAGGTTGTAGGTGTCCTTCTGTCTAAAATGAGTCTCTTGTAGACAGCAAATAGATGGGTCCTGCTTTTTTATCCAGTCTGAAACCCTGCGCCTTTTGATGGGGTCATTAAGCCCGTTCACGTTCAGAGTTACTATTGACAGATATGAGTTTAGTGTCATCATGATATCTATTTAGTCCTTGTTTTTGTGGATTGTTCCACTGAACTTCTTCTTAAAGGGGAATTTTAAGAGTCCCCCTTAAAATTTCTTGCAGAGCTGGTTTGGAGGTCACATATTCTTTCAGTTCCTGCCTGTCTTGGAAGCTCTTTATCTCTCCTTCCATTTTGAATGAGAGCCTTGCTGGATAAAGTATTCTTGGTTGCATGTTCTTCTCATTTAGGACCCTGAATATATCCTGCCAGCCCTTTCTGGCCTGCCAGGTCTCTGTGGAGAGGTCTGCTGTTACCCTAATATTCCTCCCCATGAAAGTCAGGGACTTCTTGTCTCTTGCTGCTTTAAGGATCTTCTCTTTATCTTTGGAATTTGCAAGCTTCACTATTAGATGTCGAGGTGTTGAACGGTTTTTATTGATTTTAGGGGGGGATCTCTCTATTTCCTGGATCTGAATGCCTGTTTCCCTTCCCAGATTGGGAAAGTTTTCAGCTAGGATTTGTTCAAATACATATTCTGGCCCTCTGTCCCTTTCGGCGCCCTCGGGAACCCCAATTAAACGTAGATTTTTCTTCCTTAGAGTGTCATTTATTTCCCTTAATCTGTCTTCATGGTTCTTTAATTGTTTATCTCTTTTTTCCTCAGTTTCCCTCTTTGCCATTAACTTGTCTTCTATGTCACTCACTCGTTCTTCCACCTCGTTAACCCTCGTCGTTAGGACTTCTAGTTTGGATTGCATCTCATTCAGTTGATTTTTAATTTCTGCCTGATTGGATCTAAATTCTGCAGTCATGAAGTCTCGTGAGTCCTTAATGCTTTTTTCTAGAGCCACCAGTAGCTGTATAATAGTGCTTCTGAATTGGCTTTCTGACATTGAATTGTAATCCAGATTTTGTAGCTCTGTGGGAGAGAGGGCTGTTTCTGATTCTTTCTTTTGAGGTGAGGTTTTCCTTCTAGTCATTTTGCTCAGTGCGGAGTGGCCAAAAACAAGTTGTATTGGGAGAATGAGAGAAAGAGAGAGAAGGAAAGAAAAGAGAAAAAGAAAAAAGAAAAAGAAAAGAAAAAGGAAAGAAGAGAAGAAAAAGGGAAAGAAAAAGGAAGAAAGGTGAAAAAAAAAGGGGGTGGGGGAAGCAATCAGAAATCAAAAAGAAAAGAAAAAAGAAAAGAAAAAAAAAAAACACGGGGGAGTATTTCTGTAGAGTTTAAGTCCCTTGACTTCCCCTGGAACTGGTCCGTCCAGCTGGTCTTCTGGGGGAGGGGCCTGCTGTGCTGATTTTCAGGTGTTAGCACTTGGGGGAGCTGCTCTGCCCCTGCCTGCTGCAGGGCTCAGCGGGGGTTGTTTACCCCGTGAGGTCTCAGGAGGATCAGCGGCAGTTGCTATGGCAACTCTGGAAGCCTGGATTCAGTCTCCGCAGGAACTACGGGGCTCGGGGCTCTCGGCTCTCCGTCCGCAGGGCCTGGAGGCTCCGGGGCGGGGCCGCTGATCTGCTCAGCTCGGGGCAGGAGCGTCCTTGCTGTCCTGGGCCCTCCCGGCCTCTGCCTGTCCCGGGGGGAGGCCGGATCCTGGGCTGTGTCCCGGCGCCCTGTGCTCCCGGGCCTGTGTTGTTGGATTCGCGCTCCCGCCCCGCAGCTCCCTCCCTGGAGCCGCTCCCGAGCCCCTCCGAACTGCTCCGGTGCGCGCTGCAGCCCTTAGGGAGCTCGGAGCACTCTCCTGCGCTTGCAGGTGCCTGTTAGTGTCCCCGGGAGCCCGAGGGCATCCCCGCCCTCCTGGGTCCTGCTCCAACTCCCTGCGAGCCCCTTTCCGCCCGCCCGGGAAGGTTGGTGCAGCTCCTGCTCCTCCGGGACGGGGCTCTCCTGTCCTGGGGACACTCGCCCCGGCCTCAGCCCGGCTCCTCCGGGGCCCCTCCCCCTCGGAGGCCTTTTGTTTCTTTATTTCTTTTCCCCGTCTTCCTACCTTGATAGAAGCGTGAACTCCTCTCACTGTAGCGTTCCAGCTGGTCTCTCTTTAAATCTCAGGCCGAATTCGTAGATTTTCAGGATGGTTTGAAGGTTATCTAGGGAATTTGTTGGGGACAGGTGATTTGGGGACCCTACTCCTCCGCCATCTTGCCCCTCCTCCCCGGAGAAGGCCTTTATGAAGCTGAAGTCCTTAACCCAATAGCTGAATGCATGGATCTTGTCTGATAGCATTTCACTTAAGCACTTTCAAATATAAAATATTGGATAATAGTAAAAGCTGACTAATAAACTTGAACTTATTTCAAAGATTGCTAGCCTAGGCCATTTTTTTGAGATACTGATCATTAAATGAAGCCAAGCCTTGAACAAAGAAATAAGAGATAAACCAGACTTACATCAAACTTCAGAAATTAGATGGATGACAAATAGATCGATAGACAGATCGATCTTCTAAACGGAAGATGTATCCAATTGTTTTCTTCTTTCAAAACATTTTCTCTCCTTTCATGATCAGATTTCTTCCTCTGAGGCCCATTCTCCTCACTGAGACTCTCTTTCTTTTTTTTTTTTTTTTTTTAAATTTTTTTAATTTTTATTTATTTATGATAGTCACATAGAATGAGAGAGAGAGAGAGGCAGAGACACAGGCAGAGGGAGAAGCAGGCTCCATGCACCGGGAGCCCGACGTGGGATTCGATCCCGGGTCTCCAGGATCACGCCCTGGGCCAAAGGCAGGCGCCAAACCGCTGCGCCACCCAGGGATCCCGAGACTCTCTTTCTACAAGTATACTTCACTTATAAATATTTATTTATAATCTCAGCATTGTCCTGGTACTGAGGATATAACCATAAAGAAAAGCACACGAGACCTCTGATGTTATGCTGCTAATATTATATGGAGAGACAGACAACAAGAATAAATAAGTAAATGCATAAATAAAATTAATTTGGTAAGTGATGACAATTACTTTAAAAATAAAACAGGGCAATTGGCCAGAGTAAGTTTGTGGTAAGGGAGAGAACATCTGGCCTTATATAAAAATAATATTCTCCTCCTTCTTTTTCATTTCACCTTTTGTGTTTGGTTGGTCTTCACTGTACTTAGTATTTTGTTTTTCATATTTTATATATTCATGAAAGAACTATCAATGAATGTATGTGGTCAGTTCACTAAATGCAAGTTTTCAATTTCTCTGTTATTTTTGTAACATTCCTGAGCAGACCTGGAAATCAAAGACAGAGTAAGCTTTATAATATATGCTATATTCACTGGATGAAGGAAAATACTATTAAGTGTTTGGGCTTCTTTTTCCTCACATAGCCCAAATAAAGGAGTAAATGATGAAAAAGCAATTTAAGACAAAAGGAGATATTACAAACTGTACTAAGACAGAGAAAATGTTCCTTAAATGAGCTTAGCATTTGGGAACAGTATTGAGTTGATGCTTTTACTATCTAAAGCTGTACATCAATATCTGCTGGAGGGTGTAGATGTTCTACTCAAGAAGAAATTAGCACAAACATCCAAAAACATGTGACCATAGCACAGAAATGTAGAAACATAAAAGAAACACTTACGTCTCTCCGAAAACAATTCCTGCATTTTAAACAGGCACAACATTTCTAATCCTCCAAAACCTATGAGTTGTTTTATTTGTTCATTGTCCTCTACAAGGGCAGTAGCAAGGTCCCTGCTCTGAAATGTCATCCCAACTCACCCCAGATCTGCACACATGGGTTCTCTCCTTTCATCTAAGCAATAGCTATAGCTTTTTCCCACACCACCAGCCCCGCCCACCATAAGGACCATTTGCTGAAGACCTCATACTCTGGGGGCAGAGAACCTGTGTTCAGTGATAACAGTTCTAACACTTAGCTCTTATGTGACTTTGAATAAATTACTTAATCATATGCCTAGTTTTCTTCTTCATATGTCCTAACAAAAGTACCTAGGTAGCAGGGTATTGTGAGAATTAAATTAGTTAATGCATATAAAGGCCTTAGACTAATGCTTCTCTCTCTCTCTCTCTCATACACACATACATACACACACCCCTTTTCATATAAATACATCATCATCATTATCATCTATTTGGTTTCCATCAGCCTTACTCTGTTTTATTTTTCAATTTAGTCAGAACTCAGAGGAAACTGGATCATTATCAGGTATCAATATTTGGAGAATGGACCAGGACAGTTGAAAAATAAGACTAGAACTAAAAATTAGGGTTCAAAAAGACAACAAGAAAATTTAGAAAGGCCAGGGACCGTAAGAAGTATGGGGTCAGAGATTTTGACCTTGACAATGGGGAAAGAGTCTATGGTGTAGAATGCAGCTATACATTTTTTTTCTTTTTCTTTTTTAAGAGATTTTATTTATTTATTCATGAGAGACACACAGAGAGAGGCAGAGACATAGGCAGAGGGAGAAGTAGGCTCCCTGCGGGGAGCCTGATTTAGGACTTAATCCCAGGACCCCAGGATCACAACCTGAGCCAAAGACAGACGCTCAACCACTGACTAAATTTTCAACAGTAGTGTAGGATGACCACAGTGGACTCGATCCAAGCATGGTTATGGGCTGTGTCAGAGCCAGTCAGAAGTCAACTAGCCACCAGGAGTGCCAAAGAGATACCAAATGCTCACAGAAGTGCCAGCAGGATTGCCCTGATTTTCTTTCCTGGGGGATGCCATACTTCTGGTTTCCCTAGGCTTAATAAATAAAATCAGTGGGTTAGAGAAGAAAAAAATGAAGGATTTAAGGAAAAGAGCACTTCCTTTCCAAACCTGATGCTTCCTCGTGGGAGAGGCCAACCTGTCTCCTACCTGGCCAGCATCTGGAGTGCATACTATGCCAGGTGAAATGCAGCCACCTCTCTGCAGGCCTCGGTCCAGGTTTCATGAAACCTGAAGTTTGCTCACTTTTGTGGGTTCTCTTAAGGAATCCAAACTTATAAACACAAAAGTAGATACAGAAGTGAACATTTACTTTGAATGAGGAAAGAGATTACAACAAATTTCAATTTTTAAAAGGCTGACAGTTCCCTTAAACATCGCAAAAATCCCAAACCACAAAATATTTCTTGTTAAATAATGGCCTGCCATCTCTATAATTATTCCTCTCCATTTCCTTGCCATATTCGTTGATTGTCTCTTTATATAGCAAAAAAAGTCTGATACTATTTTTATAGAGATAATAGAATGATAATTTTGCCATTCTTCTAGCATACTTATTTATAAATAAAAAATGTACTCTTATTTTGCTAGTTTTGGAATATTATTTTCACATTTGCAACTTGTGGTATGATGTCATTTATTTTTAAAGTTATTTTCAATATGAGAAAATCTCTGACATGTTTTCTCATTCATGTGTTATAAGATTTAAAAGGATTTTCTTCAGACTAAATTCTGGTTGTCTATATTTCAAACTTTGTTTCTTCTCCAACTACCCTCATAGGTCTGGTTTTGGATGCCATGGGGTATGATATACTCTCTGATCCTTCCTTTATATCAGAATGCCAGGGAAATCAACACAGTTACATTTCTCCTTCTGAATGCCCAGCAATGACATAACTGTGCACAGAAAAGAACCACATACTTGATTCCAATAACTCAAACTTGATTTATCTCCAGCTCAGTTACCCATCTGATGGATCCCAAACCAAATTCATATTAAGTCAACATTACCCAGCACAAGAGCATGTGTGATGGAGAGAAGGCAGCAACAGGGAGACATTTGTCTTCTTTAAAGGCAGTTTAAACACATTGTTTCTGCAAATTTTACAAAATATTAGACTCCTTTATGATAGCCTACAATTGCCTTTCTGGTAAATATGGGAAGAATAAATTAAGTGTGCTTGTCTTAGTTCTTATTCTCATGAGGAGAGAGCCTAACTGTCAAAAACCAGAGTTCTCCTCTGTTTTCAACATACTAATATCCCCCATCCTCATCTCTATAATCCCCTTGCCCACATACACAGTCATACACAGGAAGGCAAACCCAGTGGTATTCAGGCTGCCTAATTCTGGAGCTGAGATTCTATATTGACATGGATTTCACTCTCAACAAATTACATATTCACATTTGACATTTACTAATAAATAGATCTATAACTAGACCTCCAATCTTCATGACTTGTTCAGTTTCTCAGTATGAGCAAAAATTTAGAAAGAGAGAAACTATGTCTTTACAGTTTCTTCATCTGCAGTCATAATTTCCCCATTTGAATTAGTATGGCCAAGAATTTCTTGATGATACTAAACCACTTACTACTGGTTGAGATATGTAAGATTTTCAACCTTCTCACGTTTCTTATTAAGGTCTTCATTCGTTCTTTAATTGCTTACTTACTCTTTATATGTGAAAAGGTTTTTTCTTGATTGCTTTCAAACAATATTCTGGGAAAAATCAGGTATGGACCAACATGACAACTCTGTTGTTACATGGACATCATTTGTTCTCTACCCATCACTTATGAGGTAATTTGCATTTTAAAAAGCATATTCTGTAGCACAGCATACAATGTTTTTAGGAGAGAAATTATTCTATACACGGAGCAACAGAAATTTGGCTTTTCAAATTGTCTCAGAGCCAGCCCTCTCATAGACACCTGGATGATTCCTTTGAAGAAAGGTTTAAATAAGTAAAAATGGAATAGATTTTGACTAAAGTCCCTGTATATTTTTCAAGACAAACAGGCCTACATACCGTAATACGGAGGGAAGATGCGTGATCTTTTTTTTTTTTTTTAAACACAATTAGATAGAACACAAGAATTTGGACAGAGGAAAATGCAAACAAGAGACTGGTATTTAGTAGAGATGATGCAGCTACTCAAGAGGATGTGGTTCAGCTGCCCTGAGAACTGTGATGGACAGTTCGAGGCTTCTAGAAAGAGATACCAGTATTCCATTTGGGGGCAGAAGGCAATGGCAAGAGAAAGAGAGGTAGGCCCTATTAATAAATATCTCATAGTCAGTGGACAAGAAGTTCCTAGATACCCAAGACATTTGCATATTCCTTAACAATAGGGTAGGAGAATTCACAATTAGAGACTAGTCAGCAAAAAACACGGACTATCACAGTTTATTGTATAATAGTTATAGATGTTGCTGATTCATGATAACTGGCCCTTCCTATTTTAGAGGAAGAGGCCTTCAAAATAACCTTTTTTTAAAAAAAGATTTATTTATTCACTTACTTATTTGAGAGAGAGTGCTGGTGAATGAGGGGAGGGGCAGAGGAAGAGAGTCTTCAAGCAGACTCCTTGCTGAGCACGGAGCCCCACACTGGGCTCAATCTCACAACCAATGAGATCATGACCTAAGCCAAAACCAAGAGTTGGATACTCAACCAACTGAGCCACCCAGGTCTGGTGCCCCCAAAATAACTTTTCTACCTAAAGCCAGAGCTTAATTTTTTCTATTAAACTATCTCTCTCCTGAAGAATATATTCTCAGTCTGGATATCATATCTATTAGAGTGTTTGAAAAATTGGGGAAAAATTTAGGTAATGATGAAATAATGATGGGTAACCTGAGAACTGTGACCCTACCATGTAGGGAGGTGAAGTCTTGACTGCTTCCGTAAACTCCAAGCTCCAAGTCCCAAAGCAAAACATTTGCCCAGAACACAATGGGGGCTTACGACATAATTGTTGATTGGTGAATAAATATAGGTCATAAAGTTATTTCTAAATTTACCCTTCAATTTCTTCTTATTCATAATGTATACATAGAATACTTAATTTAAACTATGAAAGAATGTTTAAATTGGAATATAATTATGTGTCATTTTAGTTAACTGAAGAGACCCTATTGAATGACTCACATACTCATGAACGAAATATTCAAAAATAGTTTCTAACTTTAGATAACTTGTGAACTAGACATACTTTTTCTTTTCAGATCACAGTGACTATTTCTTTTTTTTTTCGTTCTTCTTTTTATTACGATCAAGGAAATATTTTCTACATGATGCACCTCATACTTGTCCTTTTTGACATTCTTTTTGATACTGATAACATTATTTTAAAATATCCATTACTACTTTTTAAAAAGTAGTAGTTATGGGCCTATAATGGGTTAAGATCTCAGTTTACCTACAGAAAGTGTTTCCAACTTATTAAGAAGAAGTATAAAAGGAAGGAAAAAAGTTTCAAGTGATAAAATTATTGAAGTCATAAGTGTACTATAACTGCAGTAAGCACATAGTCTTACATCCCCTCAACAGGTGGTTGTCTTTTACTTGCTCATTCCTACATTCTGGAAATAATATTTGAATATCTAATATCTTACAGGTCTAATAGTGTCCTGTAGTCACTCAATGGGATCACACACACACACACACATTTCACAGTAATTGAGCACTAAATGCTCTGACAATGGTTGATGATCATGAGTACTCTATGGCCTCCCCTGGGTTAGGTATGGAATCTTCACAAAATAGTTGTATAATATTAGCAAGTTTTCTTAGATAGTTAGGGATTTGTAGAAAAGTTTTTATGTCTAGCTTAATGGAAATATGTTATTATCTTTTCATTTATTTTGAAATGTTTGCTATAGAGGCAAAGATTTCAGAATGTAATCTGAAGGTCTGGGATCAGAATGTAACTAAACAATCACCAATTTTTGGCTTTGTCTTTTGTTCCCTGTTTTGGTAAGTCATCAGACTGCACTGGTCAGTTACCGTATTTTTCCTTAAGATTTTACAAATCTTAAATCCCTTCAAGTGAAAAACTGTGGCAACTCAAGAAGTAACAAAATGTTGCTTACTGCTTCCCTGGAACATGACCTACTCAATGTGGATGCAAATAAAAGATTGATAAAGTGAAGCCTTCATGATACCATTAGATCTAGTTTTCAATGTACACTTCTAGCTGTGTTCTGGTAAAAAGATTGTATCAGGATATAATGTATAATATGATAACTCAAATATCAAAATATCTTCCCAATAGACAGTCAATAATAATGGCAGTAATTATAGGCCAGTGTTTTATAAAATGTTGTTTTCCTTCCCATTAAGAGTTTCAAAATGTTTCACTGCATAATACATGGATAATAATGTTGAGCCCTGTGTTCTGTCTACATTGGCAAGAATTTGAAATGGCAGTGTGCAAATGGCAAATGGCAATAAACCCCAGAGAGAATGGAAAGGAACATGCTCAATTTCCTGAGTATATTTGTATATTCATCAGTGTTTTTCCTACATCAAATGGCTTTCCTTCTGCTCTTTTCCTCTAAAAAGGATATATGATAAATATAACAGCTCTAAAAAATAATCTGTGTACAAGAAATACCTATAATAAGAAATATTTCTCTGGAGAGGTGCAGAGTACACTCACAGAAAGATTCTACTTACTGTTTCTTTATTTCTATTGGTGTTATGCTTTTGTTTATAATATTTGTAATCCAAATCATAATTGTGATTGGAAATATTTTCTTAATGTGCACACCTTCAAATCAGTATCAATGGGTTGTTTGTAGACCTCTGACATACCCTAAAATCTTCTAGTTGATTGTTATTTTTATATTCTTTTACCAAAACTATTGCAACATTAGTTGAGGACTGAAATGTGATTACTTCTTTAAAAAGTATTTTCTTCACTGAAAATCACAATAATGGTAAATGACTGAGGTCATACATTATATTTAAAATAGATCTTAAAAATCATTTCTTCTCTGAAGTAGGCAAAAGGAAAGAAACTTAAAAGTGGTATAGTCTGTGGGCTGTGTTGATAAATCCAACAGAAAGAGTCTTGAGGAAAAAAGGCGGCCTTTATTCACTGCCTGATTTTGGCCAGATCTTTCCGTGCCTATTCATATATTTAAACCATCTTAAAAAATGTGCTTCTTATCATAAATATTTTATAAAAATGACAGGGAAAATATTAGTAGTTAGGAAAGCTGGATATTTTTTGACCATCTGTGTTATATATTGTACTTGTGACTCATCCCATACCCAGCTTATATTTTCATAATTGGCCCTTTAATCTAAATACCAAATGATCAACCATGGATGCCAGCTTGACCGGGATGAGAATTACAAGCATATGTACAGTACCTCGGGTTATTATTGTCAGAACACTACAAAATATGTCTGTGACTCTTGTATATAATTACACCCTGGACTCATTATAGCTAGTAATAACGCAGTCTTTTATTCAAGTCAGGATTACTGTGGACCCAGTGTAAATGTTGCTCAGCTATATTAAGTCATTCAGAACATAGATGACACGGCTGAAGGTTGTTTGGGAGCAATCACAACTAAATTGGCAGATTCAATAGCACAGGAGAGCTGAATCCAAATGCTGGATAGAGAAAGAAAAATGCACTCAGTGGCTTTACCTGGTTAGTGACAAAACTCATCACGATGTATTTTTATTTTTCTTTCCACATATAGACACAGTTCCTGGGTAGCTGAGGTCTAATGTGTTGATGTTCTTTATCTCAATAATATGATGTAGTAAGCATTTGGTTTCAACAGTGATCCAGAAACAACAATAAACAAAAACTCACACCATCTAGATTTTGAATGAATTTACTATATAGCTGTGTTTGGTAGGTTAGGTTGCAATACTGAAGTTCTTTACCCTATTATTTCAATCATCTCCAGTTGCCATTTTCGAAGTAATAGAGAGTGCTAAATTGCTGACTCTTCTGTAAGTGACAGTGGCCTGCAATTCGATCTCCGTTATGATCTGTTTCTACTTTATATGTATTTGTTCTTCCTCTGCTTTATCTCAGCTCTTCTCATGATTGGTTTATATCTGTTCAAATGACATCTCAAGGCTGCTTCTCTGGCCCATTTTTTATTTTTTTTTATTTTTTTCTGGCCCACTTTTTGAAACATCCTTCTGCAAATCACCAGCCCCCAAGTGCATCACACTGTTTGCTTTCTTTATCCCATTTATCATCTATCTATTTATCTATCTTTCCATTATCTATGTGTCATTTATGATATTTATCTATTTATTTGAATACTTACTTGTTTGGTCTTTCCAGAATATACTGTAAAGTCCTTTATATTATTTACTTTCTTAAACCATTTTTCATTTATCTATTTATCTATCATCTAATTTATGACATCTATTTATTTAAATACTTACTTGTTTGGTCTTTCTACAATATAATGTAAACTCCTTTATATAAAGGAAAGGATCCTTTTTGTTATGATCCCAACTATATTCCCAAGACCTGGCATGGAGTTACATATACAGTTATTCCTCAAAAAATATATTGTTAAATGAATAAATGCTTGAATAAAATACAAACATTTGAAGAAAATTGCTTAATCCTAAACAGTTGGATTCATTTTCTTGTTATGGTGATAGACAGTGTATTAATCCTTATTAACTTAACTCTAAGTAAATCCCTAATCACTGGATCTACATATTGAAAATTGTTTGCAAATTTTTAGTAAAACCGAACATTATAGCTGTGTTCAAAATTATTTTATTGCTTTGAACCATACCAGGACATTAAAAAAAATAGCCTGATTTACCTTTAACTTTATCCTTGTAATTCAAGGAGGGTTACCTAACTTCTTTTTCCTACCCCCCAAAAAAGGGTGTAAGTTTGATACTAGTTCAGCTTTCTGATCGATTTCCTCATGGTATTTAATTTTATCCAAGGTCTATAATATTGTGGCTTTTGCTAATCTTCATATCTAGAATCCCAGGAGATAATCCTTTGATGCTTCTCAGATCCGATCATTGATAAATGATGATGATATTAATATTTTAAATAAAATATTTTTCAGATATCCCATCATATTTTTATAGGTCATATCTCGTAATACCATTTAAAAAAACTTTAGTTATTTTTGAAAAGCCTACCTTATAAAACAATGAAATGACACCTTCTCAAAAAATTAGAATTGAAGAGATCCTAGCCATCTGGACTGCTTTTCAGATGAGAAAATGAAAGTCCAGTATTATTTCGTAAATTGCTCTAAGTCACAGAGATGGCTGGTGGAGAATTCAAGGTGAATATTACAGGTCATTGTGTTCTCTCCATTAAAATTTTACACTGGTTTTTATTACTTTAAGTAATACATCTTCTGTGGAGTATTATTTGCTCTTTTAGGAGAAAGAGAAGTACACAAACAAGGCAAAATCTTATAGCACTTCTGCAAAAGTATCTTCCTTCTTTGAGTTTTATGACTGGTCATGATAACTTGGATTACTTGCTCTATCAGGTGACTTTTTTAAAGATTTTATTTATTTATTTATTCATGAGAGAGAGAGAGAGAGAGAGAGAGAGAGAGAGAGAGGGCAGAGGGAGAAGCTGGCTCCATGCAGGGAGACTGATGTGGGACTTGATCCCAGGACCCCAGGATCACGCCCTGAGCCAAAGGCAGGCACCAAACCCTTAAGCCACCCAGGGATCCCCTATCAGGTGCCCTCAGATGTCTTTTATTAATCCTGGAAAACCCTATTCAATCATAACCATTGTAGTGGGAGTTTCCTTGAGCATCTATCCTCCAGGCAATTAGAGTTATAACTGTTGGGAATGAATTTATGTATATCTCTGATATACTATAATTATAGTATTACTCATAATTTAGTGTACACAATGGTCCAAGCATCTTCAAATATATTAATTGACATTTATAGAGCAGAAGCAGTAACAGATACAATATTATATCTTCACTTATGCCTAGCAAAATTACAGAAAATTACAAAAAGTTGAAGAAAAAAATGCATGACTTATGGGAGAGATCTAGCCCTGTCACCCTCTAATCATAAATTTATCCAGTACAGTTAGTTTTTCCGTGCACTTGCTTGGAAATTTAGGTGGGTTCAATGAGTCCACTAGTCAATCTTTTGTAATAAAACATCCTATAGCCATTTTAAGTCACAGAACATAGTCTCAATTCAGTAATTTTAATGCTTCATAATGATACAAACTCTGAAACCATTTTAAACTCAAGGTTTTACCTATACAAAAAAAAGCCATCTTTTAGAAAAGTGAGAGAAAAAAAAAAAGAGATCAGCATGGTCTCTTCTCTGTCTGGGCCTCAATTTTCCCCCTCCATATCTTAACAGCCCCCAAATTTCCAAGGATTGGAGCAAAGAGGACTGACAAGAGGAAAGGTGTTTCTTGACAAGCCCTGACTTGGGAAGCGGGCATTGACTAGCTGTGTACTTTGGAAATGTTTAAATTTCAATCTTTCTCTAACGGTCGTGTTTGTGGGTGGCTTGGAGTCCACCGAGTTGCTGGGAATCTCTCCTCTGTCCTTCTCAAGAGGCAATCACACTCTTTTCTGGTTGATTGATGAAACGTCTCTCATGTCTTCCACTGGATTTAGAAAACACTTGGTCCACTACCATCGACCCTCTGCTGAGTTCCACTCAGTGTTCCATGCAGTTATATCAAGCCTCACATGCACAAAATTGCTTTTCTTCTTATGTGACTTGATCCTTGAGAAATGCTCACATGTTCCTTGTTCCAACAAATTCTGGAAATACAGTTGCTTCCCAAACTTCCGTTTTCTCCATTTTTGTCACAGACTCTTCTACTTTGAGTTTCATAGTACAGACTAAACAGTATGGTGAAGTGTCTAATTATAGGTAGTTCAAGGGAAGCTGCCCAGTGATTTCAACAACTCCTCTCTCCTGACTCAAGAAGGTAGAATGGGGTTATCATTCAGTTTTCTCCAACATACTCTCCTTTAAAAAAAAATATATATATATATATATTTTTAATTTTTATTTTTCAACATCCTTTATTTTATTCTATTCATCTTCTGGAAATATTTCTCTGCACACGTGGGGCTGGGAGATGGTACTCCATGAATCAGTCTTCTTTATGGTAGGCTTCACCATCCAAGTGGATTCAAATAATTGTATATGAATTTTTCTCAAAATCATAGCTCCTTATGCCTTCTATATGATACCAGTGATACACTTCCATACCTATAATATCAGTTATAGAACTGATTTTCTAACAAATTGTGTTAAAATTTTATTTTAAAAAATTTGGGTGTTTTCCTCTCTACTTTTCTTTGGGCCTCAATACAGATTTCCATTTTGACAGCCCATAACATTAGCATATTTATAGGCATAAATATGTGATGTAACACATACTTATTCAATAAATAAATTATCACATGAATATGTGTTGAGTGAAGTGATATTTAGGATGCTGGTAGTTCTCAGCAAAGAAATAAGATTGAGTTATCTACTTATTTCTGGGGAAGAATAAGTGGATTTAGAAGGAAATCAGATTTATTAAGAAATTTTGAGGTATATAATGTTTGGGTGCTAAAAAATAAAGTATTCTATGAATTATTTATTTATACATAACATGTAAGTATTCCATTTTATTCATGAGGTAGAAACTAAATTCTCAAGTGATGTACTCCCAAATTATCTATCAAATAACAAGCATATAAAGCTTGTATTTTAAAGGCCTTCATTTAAATTGCTATTAAGATATCCCAGAAGCCCAAAGAAAAGTAGAGAGGAAAACACCCAAATTTTTGTACTGAATGTACAAAGGATTTAATGAGAATATAACAATCAAGTTATCCTTTCCTACTGTCACTCAAAGCATAGTTTGTATTTATTTGTTGAGCTATATTAGATTTATAGTATATGAGAGATGAAACTCAATATTTTTCAGGAGCACTGGAATATTTGAGTTATATTCTAGTGTCTTATCCTTTATAACTGAGGAAGGAAGAGGACAATAAAGAAGATCAACAAGAAGACATTTTACTTTTTTGACCCTTCAGGTATCTTTTTTTTCCTCACACCAAGCTGAGAAATAAAAATTTATTATTAGTCATCCTCAAGAAAAGAATAAGTTAAACTATATTAGAAGATACTTACATTGATGTGGAGGATAGAAGTGAGGTGTGAATTTGGGAGGAGTATCTCATGTTTTAAACCAAAATAAAATATTTTTTCCTTAAAATATTTTTTCTCATTTGGGTTAGTTTCGATAGAAGAATTGTAGATTCCCCCAGGAAAGTCTTCAATGAGCCCACAGTTGTGAAGGACCAGTGTCTCTTGTAGAGGAAAGCATCAGAACTGAGGCCAGCATGAAGGCATCAGAGTAAAGATGAACCAAAAAAGGACGGGTTGAATAAATGAGCACCTGCAGTGCAGTCCTCCTGGGGGACACAGAGAGGTAGTGAATGTAATCTTGGAGTTCTCTCAATGAAGGGACGAAGGAACAGGGGTATTTCATTTATATGCTGTCTTTGGTTGAAGACTTTTTTTTTTTTGAGTTCCTTTATATCAATGACAGATGCCCAAGTTATTAGAGGAAACTAATATAGGGAATACATATATTTTTACCATAAGGACAAAGTGTGTCCTTATATGTGCTTCTGATATATCTTTTACAAAAGCAATATTTTTATACTGCAGTGAGAAAAGTCATTTTAATGGTGTTAAGCTAAAGTGTAAAGATGTAATCTTTCTATGTTCCCTGGCCATCATTTTGTTCATTTTGTAGTTTCTCAAAAATGGATAGTTGAAGTTGTCTTCATTTTGTTGATAACACAGATGATCTGGAAAAACTTAAAAGCAGCCAAATATGAAGTGTCATAAAATTTGCTGCTGTCAAATCATGGATTATCATCTTGAAAATCAATAACTAGATTTTTGCAACCTTCAATTTTTGTTATAATTTGTAAAAAAAATCAATTACAGTATTGGTTCTGTTTGTGTTAATATCATATAAAGTTCATCTCAAATGTTACCTACTTGAGAAAGCTCTCCCTTAACAGGGACCCCAATAGGGTTAATATCTCACCACTTTGCACTAACTCTCTGCCTTCTCCATACTTTGAGACCATTATTATAGGTTTTTATAATTTATCATGTAAATCCAGTTTCCTCTACAAATACTGTGACTTTGTATTGTTTGACTCTATTTCCAATATCTGTCTCAGATGTTGGTACATATTTTGCTTAAGTAGCCACCCATTCAAAGGTAACCAATGATAATCTAAAGTAGACATACAGGGGTATATATAGAAAATAGATTGCCCTAATATCAAAGAAAAGTAAACAATATCCAGAGATATTATATACATATAAAAGGCCAGTTTTGTCTTTTATTTTAGGTTCCAGTCATCTGAGCAGTTATTAAAAACATGGCTGTGTAGTTTTAGGACAATGGCAATGCTAATCCTGTCACTTTTAAAGACAAATAATAAAGAACAAGTTGAAAAATAGAAACCATCTTTAAAAAAAAAAACATACATGATAAGCTACTGTTTTTCAATAAGGAACTGTTTTGTTCCTTAGATGAAAATAAGACAAAAAATGGACTTGAATTCTTACAGTTATATCTGGTTAATGGAATATCTCACTAGATTAAATGTTTTTGACAGTCAATGCAAGGCTCTGCTTATAAATCAATACTTTTCCTTAATTTTGTAATTTCCTATTTTATTCTCCAGAGATAAATAAATATTTGACTTTGCAGCATCAAATACTTTCTCTTTTGAATGTTCTTTGCTATCAAAGTTCATTATGTAGTTACCAAATCTATTTTGTCACCTGAGCATTCTCCTTTGAATAGTTTCAAGGGGAAAATATTGCCTTGATTACAGCATTTATTCTATATAGAAATTGCAAATCACAACATAATACATCTGGCCAGAAAGAGTTTCTAAGGAAATAAAGGAAAAAAAGCAATTGTTTCAAAATAATCCTCAAGGCTCTGACCAGGTGCCATTTGAGAGATGAAGAGGTCCATATTTTTGACCAAATAGTAAATAAAGTTTGCAACTATTTGACACATTATCCTTTATCCATATTTGCTTAAATCAAGCTAATATTTATGCTTGTATGAAAACAGTGATGCTCTATATCAGCAATATTTGGGAGAAATTGAATTCATCCTAAAATTGGGGGCTGCTGTATGTAATTGAGGGGAAAAAAACTTAAAAGGCTTCCATTTGTATCTGGATATTTTCTAATTTTCATTAAAGGTATTCTTATCATTAATAAATTGTTTAAATAGATCAAGGGCAAATATTCCTAAAAATAAAAATACATATTCCTAAAATGACATATAAATAGTTTTTCTCATATTTATAAAAATGAAAACTTCTAGTTCATGTAATTTTTTTTTCTTTAGCACACTCCAAATACTGGAGTACCTCAAAAACAATGCACTCACTCATTTATCCTTTTGTTGTAACATTTATGTGATCTTTCTTTGTTTTGCCTGAATGTATATTATGATAAAAGTTAGCAAATGTCTTGCCAGAAGTCTGAATGCTACATCTGTGCTAATTTTGTCATCTACCTATCATAAGGCTTCTGGGCAACCAAATTTGGCTTCTAGTAAGCATGAATTTCTTCTATAACTCATTCAGAAGCCAACCAGCTATTACTTTGTTCTAGGATCTTCTCTCTTGTGATACCATGTTTCTTGTTATAGCTGCATGAATTAATCTCCTTTGTCTTTTTCTGAACTTCTCTGTGTTTGATACCTCTATGTTTCATGAGGTTCTTTGGTAAAGAAGGATGGATTGGCCTGAGAGTAGGATTTTCAAAGTCTTGAAATATGCAATCATATATATATATACGTGTGTGTGTGTGTAATGATATATATCAGTGTGTATATATATATATGGATTGATCTTGATCTTTTTGCTATTTAGGTTCCTGAATATCTTAAAACATCTAGACATACTGAATTATTTATATCTTATTTACATAAAATAATAGAGAACACATTCTTTTCACCTTTCCCACCATTACATAAATGCCCTGGTTGCTCTATCACTTGAATATATAGAGGCCAAGTTATTTTAAAAAGATTATTCTAATTTCATTATCTAGAAAGAAGTACCAATGAGCACATATATGGCTTTAAGAAGACATTTGGTTGGGACACATGGGTGGCTCAGTGGGTTAAGTGTGCGACTCTTGGTTTTGCTTAGGTCATGACCTCAGGATCGTGAGATTGAGCCCCACCTATGGCTCTGCACTCGGTATGATGTCTGCTTGAGACTCTCTTCCTCTCTCTTTGCCCCTCCAGCTCCAATGTGCATGCTTTTTCTCTCATATAAATAAATCGATCTTAAAAAAAAAGACATACCCTTATTTCCAACTTGTTAACATGTTGTAGTTTGGTTAATCTACACCAGGATCCTAGTAGTGCTCAGTTTGGCAAAATTCATATAGATCTTTCTCAATTTATGATGGGCTTATATCTCAACAAAACCATCATGAGATAAAAATATCTTTTTTTAATTAGATATTTATTTATTTTTTTATTATTATAGTAGTTTATTTTTTAATAAATTGATTTTTTATTGGTGTTCAATTTACCAACATACAGAATAACACCCAGTGCTCATCCCGACAAGTGTCCCCCTCAGTGCCCATCACCCATTCACCTCCACCCCCCAACCCTCCTCCCCCTCCACCACCCCTAGTTCGTTTCCCAGAGTTAGGAGTCTTTATGTTCTGTCTCCCTTTCTGATATTTCTCACACATTTCTTCTCCCTTCCCTTATATTCCCTTTCACTATTATTTATATTCCCCAAATGAATGAGAACATACACTGTTTGTCCTTCTCCAATTGACTTACTTCACTCAGCATAATACCCCCCAGTTCCATCCACGTTGAAGCAAATGGTGGGTATTTGTCATTTCTAATGACTGAGGAATATTCCATTGTATACATAAACCACATCTTCTTTATCCATTCATCTTTCGATGGACACCGAGGCTCCTTTCACAGTTTGGCTATTGTGGACATTGCTGCTAGAAACATCGGGGTGCAGGTGTCCCGGGATTTCATTGCATCTGTATCTTTGGGGTAAATCCCTAACAGTGCAATTGCTGGGTCGTAGGGCAGGTCTATTTTTAACTCTTTGAGGAACCTCCACACAGTTTTCCAGAGTGGCTGCACCAGTTCACATTCCCACCAACAGTGTAAGAGGGTTCCCTTTTCTCTGCATCCTCTCCAACATTTGTGGCTTCCTGCCTTGTTAATTTTCCCCATTCTCACTGGTGTGAGGTGGGATCTCATTGTGGTTTTGATTTGTATTTCCCTGATGGCAAGTGATGCAGAGCATTTTCTCATGTGCATATTGGCCATGTCCATGTCTTCCTCTGTGAGATTTCTCTTCATGTCTTTTGCCAATTTCATGATTGGATTGTTTGTTTCTTTGCTGTTGAGTATAAGAAGTTCTTTATTGATCTTGGAAACTAGCCCTTTATCTGATACGTCATTTGCAAATATCTTCTCCCATTCTGTAGGTTGTCTTTGAGTTTTGTTGACTGTATCATTTGCTGTGCAAAAGCTTCTTATCTTGAGGAAGTCGCAATAGTTCATTCTTGCTTTTGTTTCTTTTGCCTTTGTGGATGTATCTTGCAAGAAGTTACTGTGGCCAAGTTCAAAAAGGGTGTTGCCTGTGTTCTCTTCTAGGATTTTGATGGAATCTTGTCTCACATTTAGATCTTTCATCCATTTTGAGTTTATCTTTGTGTATGGTGTAAGAGAGTGGTCTAGTTTCATTCTTCTGCATGTGGATGTCCAATTTTCCCAGCACCATTTATTGAAGAGACTGTCTTTCTTCCAGTGGATCGTCTTTCCTCCTTTATCGAATATTAGTTGACCATAAAGTTGAGGGGCTACTTCTGGGTTCTCTATTCTGTTCCATTGATCTATGTGTCTGTTTTTGTGCCAGTACCACACTGTCTTGATGACCACAGCTTTGTAGTACAACCTGAAATCTGGCATTGTGATGCCCCCAGATATGGTTTTCTTTTTTAAAATTCCCCTGGCTATTCGGGGTCTTTTCTGATTCCACACAAATCTTAAAATAATTTGTTCTCACTCTCTGAAGAAAGACCATGGTATTTTGATAGGGACTGCATTAAACGTGTAAATTACCCTGGGTAACATTGACATTTTCACAATATTAATTCTGCCAATCCATGAGCATGGAATATTTTTCCATTTCTGTGTCTTCCTCAATTTCTTTCAGAAGTGTTCTATAGTTTTTAGGGTATAGATCTTTTAACTCTTTGGTTAGGTTTATTCCTAGGTATCTTATGCTTTTGTGTGCAATTGTAAATGGGATTGACTCCTTAATTTCTCTTTCTTCAGTCTCATTGTTAGTGTACAGAAATGGCAATGATTTCTGGGCATTGATTTTGTATCCTGCCATGCTACCAAATGGCTGTATGAGTTCTAGCAATCTTGGGGTGGAGGCTTTTGGGTTTTCTATGTAGAGTATCATGTCATCGGCGAAGAGGGAGAGTTTGACTTCTTCTTTGCCAATTCGCATGCCTTTAATGTCTTTTTGTTGTCTGATTGCTGAGGCTAGGACTTCCAGTACTATGTTGAATAGCAGTGGTGAGAGTGGACATCCCTGTCTTGTTCCTGATCTTAGGGGAAAGGCTCCCAGTGCTTCCCCACTGA
Source organism: Nyctereutes procyonoides (assembly GCF_905146905.1). Classification (NCBI taxonomy): domain Eukaryota; kingdom Metazoa; phylum Chordata; class Mammalia; order Carnivora; family Canidae; genus Nyctereutes; species Nyctereutes procyonoides. Next base: position 27,940,595 of record NW_026575136.1, read on the forward strand.
GAATGATATTTGCTGTGGGCTTTTTGTAGATGGTTTTTAAGATGTCGAGGAATGTTCCCTCTATCCCTACACTCTGAAGAGTTTTGATCAGGAATGGATGCTGTAATTTGTCAAATGCTTTCTCTGCATCTAATGAGAGGATCATATGGTTCTTGGTTTTTCTCTTGCTGATATGATGAATCACATTGATTGTTTTACGAGTGTTGAACCAGCCTTGTGTCACGGGGATAAATCCTACTTGATCATGATGAATAATTCTCTTAATGTACTGTTGGATCCTATTGGCTAGTATCTTGTTGAGAATTTTTGCATCCATGTTCATCAGGGATATTGGTCTATAATTCTCCTTTTTGGTGGGGTCCTTGTCTGGTTTTGGAATTAAGGTGATGCTGGCCTCATAGAACGAATTTGGAAGTACTCCAACTCTTTCTATCTTTCCAAACAGCTTTAGTAGAATAGGTATGATTTCTTCTTTAAATGTTTGATAGAATTCCTCTGGGAAGCCATCTGGCCCTGGACTCTTGTATCTTGGAAGGTTTTTGATGACTGCTTCAATTTCCTCCCTGGTTATTGGCCTGTTCAGGTTTTCTATTTCTTCCTGCTCCAGTTTTGGTAGTTTGTGGCTTTCCAGGAATGCGTCCATTTCTTCTAGATTGCCTAATTTATTGGTGTAGAGCTGTTCATAATATGTTTTTAAAATCGTTTGTATTTCCTTGGTGTTGGTAGTGATCTCTCCTTTCTCATTCATGATTTTGTTAGTTTGAGTCTTCTCTCTCTTCTTTTTAATAAGGTTGGCTAATGGTTTATCTATCTTATTAATTCTTTCAAAGAACCAACTCCTGGTTCTGTTGATCTGTTCCACAGTTCTTCTGGTCTCGATTTCATTGAGTTCTGGTCAAATTTTAAGCAACTCTCTCCTTCTGCTGGGTGTAGGATCTATCTGCTGTTTTTTCTCTAGCTCCTTTATGTGTAAGGTTAGCTTTTGTATTTGAGTTCTTTCCAGTTTTTGGATGGATGCTTGTATTGCGAAGTATTTCCCCCTTAGTCCTGCTTTTGCTGCATCCCAAAGATTTTGAACGGTTGTTTCTTCATTCTCATTAGTTTCCATGAATCTTTTTAATTCTTCCTTAATTTCCTGGTTGACCCTTTCATCTTTTAGCAGGATGGTCCTTAACCTCCACGTGTTTGAGGTCCTTCCAAACTTCTTGTTGTGATTTAGTTCTAATTTCAAGGCATTATGGTCTGAGAATATGCAGGGGACGATCCCAACTTTTGGTATCTGTTCAGACCCGATTTGTGACCCAGTATGTGGTCTATTCTGGAGAAAGTTCCATGTGCACTTGAGAAGAATGTGTATTCAGTTGAGTTTGGATGTAAAGTTCCGTAGATATCTGTGAAATCCATCTGGTCCAGTGTATCATTTAAAGCTCTCGTTTCTTTGGAGATGTTGTGCTTAGAAGACCTATTGAGGGTAGAAAGAGCTAGATTTAAGTCACCAAGTATAAGTGTACTATTATCTAAGTATTTCTTCACTTTGGTTATTAATTGGTTTAAATATTTGGCAGCTTCCACATTCAGGGCATATATATTGAGGATTGTTAAGTCCTCTTGTTGGATAGATACTTTAAGTGTGATATAGTGTCCCTCTTCATCTCTCACTATAGTCTTCGGGGTAAATTTTAGTTTGTCTGATATAAGGAAGGCTACCCCTGCTTTCTTTTGAGGACCATTTGAATGGTAAATGGTTCTCCAACCTTTTATTTTCAGGTGTAGGTGTCCTTCTGTCTAAAATGAGTCTCTTGTAGACAGCAAATAGATGGGTCCTGCTTTTTTATCCAGTCTGAAACCCTGCGCCTTTTGATGGGGTCATTAAGCCCGTTCACGTTCAGAGTTACTATTGAGAGATATGAGTTTAGTGTCATCATGATATCTATTTAGTCCTTGTTTTTGTGGATTGTTCCACTGAACTTCTTCTTAAAGGGTAATTTTAAGAGTCCCCCTTAAAATTTCCTGCAGAGCTGGTTTGGAGGTCACATATTCTTTCAGTTCCTGACTGCCTTGAAAGCTCTTTGTCTCTCCTTCCATTTTGAATGAGAGCCTGCTGGATAAAGTATTCTTGGTTGCATGTTCTTCTCATTTCAGACCCTGAATATATCCTGCCAGCCCTTTCTGGCCTGCCACGTCTCTGTGGAGAGGTCTGCTGTTACCCTAATATTCCTCCCCATAAAAGTCAGGGATTTCTTGTCTCTTGCCGCTTTAAGATTCTTCTCTTTAACTTTGGAATTTGCAAGCTTCACTATTAAATGTCGAGGTGATGAACGGTTTTTATTGATTTTAAGTAGGAATCTCTCTATTTCCTGGATCTGAATGCATTTCCCTTCCCAGATTAGGAAAGTTTTCAGCTATGATTTGTTCAAATACATATTCTGGCTCTCTGTCCCTTTCGGCGCCCTCGGGAACCCCAATTAAACGTAGGTTTTTCTTCCTCAGGCTGTCGTTTATTTCCCTTAATCTGTCTTCATGGTCTTTTAATTGTTTGTCTCTTTTTTCCTCAGTTTCCCTCTTTGCCATCAACTTGTCTTCTATGTCACTCACTCGTTCTTCCACCTAGTTAACTCTTGTCGTTAGGACTTCTAGTTTGGATTGCATCTCATTCAATTGATTTTTAATTTCTGCCTGATTGGATCTAAATCCTGCAGTCATGAAGTCTCTTGAGTCCTTTATGCTTTTTTCTAGAGCCACCAGTAGCTGTAGAATAGTGCTTCTGAATTGGCTTTCTGACATTGAAGTGTAATCCAGATTTTGTAACTCTGTGGGAGAGAGGGCTGTTTCTGATTCTTTCTTTTGAGGTGAGGTTTTCCTTCTAGTCATTTTGCTCAGTGCAGAGTGGCCAAAAACAAGTTGTATTGGAACACGGGGGAGTATCACTGGTCCGTCCAGCTGGTCTTCTGGGGGAGGGGCCTGCTGTGCTGATTCTCAGGTGTTAGCACTTGGGGGAGCTGCTCTGCCCCTGCCTGCTGCCGGGCTCAGCGGGGGTTGTTCTCCCCGTGAGGCCCCAGGAAGAACAGCCCCAGTGGCTATGGCAGCTCTGGAAGCCTGGATTCAGCCTCCGCAGGAACTACGGGGCTCGGGCTCTCGGTTCTCCGTCCGCAGGGCCTGGAGGCTCCGGGGCGGGGCCGCTGATCTGCTCAGCTCGGGGCAGGAGCGTCCTCGCTGTCCTGGGCCCTCCCGGCCTCTGCCTGTCCTGGGGGAGGCCGGATCCTGGGCTGTGTCCCGGCGTCCTGTGCTCCGGGGCCTGCGCTGTGGGATTCGCGCTCCCGCCCCGCAGCCCCCTCCGCGGAGCCGCCGCCCGAGCCCCTCCGAGCTGCTCCGGCCCCGCCGTGCGCGCTGCAGCCCTTAGGGAGCTCGGAGCACTCCCCCGGGGCGCAGGTGTCTGTTAGTGTCCCCGGGAGCCCGAGGGCATCCCCGCCCTCCTGGGTCCTGCTCTAACTCCCTGCGAGCCCCTTTCCGCCCGCCCGGGAAGGTTGGTGCAGCTCCTGCTCCTCCGGGACGGGGCTCTCCTGTCCTGGGGACACTCGCCCCGGCCTCAGCCCGGCTCCTCGCGGGCCCCTCCCCCTAGGAGGCCTTTTGTTTCTTTATTTCTTTTTCCCCGTCTTCCTACCTTGATAGAAGCGCGAACTCTTCTCACTGTAGCGTTCCAGCTGGTCTCTCTTTAAATCTCAGGCCGAATTCGTAGATTTTCAGGATGATTTGAAGGTTATCTAGGTAATTTGGTGGGGACAGGTGACTTGGGGACCCTGCTCTTCCGCCATCGTGCCCCTCCCTCGAGATAAAAATATCTTAAGTTGAATATACGTCTACTACACCTGACCTATGGAACATCAGAGTTCGGCCTAGCTTCCCTTCATTATGCTCATAACACTTACATTAGGCTGCAGTTGGGCAAAATCATGGAACATGAAGCCTATTTGTTAATCAAGTGTTGATTATCTTGTTTCATGCACTAACTACTGCACTGAAAGGGAACAACAGAACAGTGTATGGATGCAGGTGGTTGTCAGTGTCAGTCATTGACCATCAGTGGTTCCAGCTGTCTGGGAGCCAAGCCTGCTGCCCCCATCCAGCTGCATCGGAGAAGGTCACACTGCTTATCCCTGGTCACAGAAAAGATCTACTCTCAAAATTCCATGGATGGTTTTTACTGAATGTGTATTGCTTTCACACCATTGTGAAACTAAAAAATCCTGAGTCTAACCATCATAAATTTGTAATTAACTATAATACATGTTAACATATTTGATCTTCCGTTCTGTTTTCACCAAATCAGACAACTGTAAAGTACTTCTGTGTGTATACATTTTGGTAGAAACAATAGTCTTATTTTTGCATTATATAATAACCAGAAAAAATATGAATTGATTAAATGTTAGATCTAAAAATAAGATCTCTGAGTGTCCACAGAGGCAGAGCTCCTTGGTTTTCCAAAAAAGATGCAGAATGATTAGAGTCCATTATCTTATGGCAAAGTTCTAGGATTCAGCAACTGTCAAGTCAACATATGACACAATTGACAACTCCCAATGTTGGGCACAGATCATATTCTGTATGGGTCTCGGGTTGAAATGGGAAGTGAAAGCCCCCTTGGGTACTCAGCTCTCTTTTAAAATGGAAAATTAGTAAACAGTAAGGAGTTGGCTAATGCCTGGCCCTTTCAGATACTCCAAGTCCTCATTTAAATCTAAAAATGTATAGTGTAGTTATCCAATTGTTAAAAAAAACCTTTATTTAAAATCTAATTATGTATTCTATTACATTACTTGTTTTGATAAATTTTCACTGGGTCATATTTTCTGTCATAGTTAATTCATTTCTAATGCTTAAAAATTAGGATAAAGAAGATATCAAGCTATAAACTACTGTCTACAATATTTCTCTAACCCAGACTTCTTTCCCAAGTTCTAAGCTTTCTACTTAATTTGCCAATGGCCATTTCCACATGTATGTCCCACACTCTCCTCAAATTCAACATGTCCAAAATTGAAGTGACTATCTTCTCTCCAGAAATTGGCTCTTTCCCTTTACTACCATGTCATAAATTGTACCACCACCAATCCTGTCACTGAACAGAAAGTTTTCATCAGTCATCATATACCTGATAAGATAGTATTTACTTTCTTTTATTTCTCTTCCTTCTTTCCTCTTACCACTTCTTTTGTCCTGATTCTCTGTATTTTCACTGAGATTGTTGCAAGAACTCCTGATTGTCACTTTGTCTCCATCCTGGACTGCTTCAATTCCTTCTTCACAATACGATCCATATATTTTATTTAATACACAAAGAATTATTATGCAGTTCCGTTGCTTGAAATATGTCAATGACTTTTGAGCCTTTATTTAAAAGCTAACATCTTTCATAGGGTGAGTGAGTTTGATCTGGCCCTTACTTTCCTATATAGTTTCCACCCCTCCGCATCCTAGACCCTCCTCATATTCTAGACAAAGAAACATTGTAGTATATGAGATTCCCCAAAGAACCTCCTCTTGTTTTGCGCAAAGGCTATTCCCTTATGGGTATTTTAAATTTCTGTCAATCTCTCTCTACTTTTCAAATGCCTCCTTTGGCCTTACTCTTCTATTCTCGAAAACACTCAAAGTCATTGTGGGCTCCCATATCAGTCTTTTAAACCTAAAGCTTCTGTAATCCCAGTGACTAGTAGCTACCTTACCCAGGGTACACTTTCCATGAATGCCTGCCCACTTCAAATATTTTCTCTCATCTTCTGGATACTACTGGATGTATGTTGCAATCATTAGTATCTTAAGGAAGTATATCATTGACTTATAGGTCTTTTAAAGATGTCAATGACATTTTCTATAAAATTCGTCATTATACACACATGAAAAAAATCAAAAACAGTAACTGGAAGCAATGTGTTTTAATCTTCTTTATATTTTGATCTCCGGTGTTAAATTATAGCCACACTTGCTTTAAATGGGGATTTTGTACCATTTCTGGATGTCAGGGGGAAAAAAAATCCCAAAATCTTCCCATAGATAATCGTAAACCAAAACTCTTTATTCAAAGTTATCCAATAGTTTTCTCCCATATTCTGTTTTGTCTTTCACATTTTACTCTCTGCACTCTTTCTACAAACTTAAGGAAAGATCAACATTTTGCTATGATATTCTCCTTTTTGTCCCTTGGTGAATAATTAAAAGTTGCCTTTAGCCATGGCAGCTTGTGTTTGAAATCAGTTCCACTGAATAAAAAACTTGGTCGCATAAGACATGTTAGTGATTTAAAGACCTCTAAACAACACTCCAAAATGACCACGAATGGTTTTCTAAGGTCAGCAGATAACATGCATCCCTAAGGGTTAGTGTTAGAATAAGGTCCTGGTGTGGTATTAGAAAGAATACAGTACTACTCTCCAGAGCTGGCATTAATGTCAAGTTTTAGTTATTGTGATTATCAGATACTCTATGGCACTTTCTAAAGAGATGGACACTTAAGTAAACTGTAATCACAGAGCTTTTTTTTTTTTCTTTTGGAATCACTGATTTTTGATAGGTATTGAATTTGATTCACTATCTTCCAGGTTGTTTTAATTGTGTGAATATTCCTCTATTATACATGAAAAAATGTCCTTAGGTCTGTCTTTTAGTAAACCTTAAAAAAAAAAAAAGTCTATGCGTGAGTCTGCCTGAAAAGAATAGTGTTACATGTACTTGAAAATACAGAGCTGGCCCTTTTGATGGTCTTTAATGTAATGAAAACTGTGTCCCTAAGAAAACATAACTAAGTGTAGTTAAATATCAACAAATTAAGTTGAGATTATAGGGATTAGAGCTAAACAGAATTTTCATATTTTCAAAAATGAATGTGTTCCTGTGGCTATATTTACACTTAAACAAAAAATATATTTTATTTTCTATTCCTTTTTTCCTATAATCTAGAGTTAGCAGTATACAGAATACATTAAAACAAAGTATACATACATATATAATATATGCATATATATATATACAGATACACACATATTTAATAAAAATATATCCTAAAATTAATATGGGTTTAGTGGAGGAAACATGAAGATGTTAGAAACTTACTAAAATAATAAATTTCTCAGTAACTCTACCATCTCAAAATTGCTGCAAATATTTTCTTTCAAAAATCTTTCAGTTCTTTCTTTTTGATATAATTCTGTTAATCTTTTTATTTTAATTCTAGGCAAATTAAGTAATTCATATTGAATGTATACATATTTTCATATTATATTATTACTTTTCATACAGTTTTGAAAAATATTAAATTACTATTTAACGTTTCATTTGACATAATTGACTACAATTTATTTAGTACAGTTAGAAATTGTTTATTTGGGATCCCTGGGTGGCGCAGCGGTTTGGCGCCTGCCTTTGGCCCAGGGCGCATTCCGGGAGACCCTGGATCGAGTCCCACGTCGGGCTCCCGGTGCATGGAGCCTGCTTCTCCCTCTGCCTGTGTCTCTGCCTCTCTCTCTCTCTCTCTCTCTCTCTCTCTGTGACTATCATAAATAAATGTAAAAAAAAAGAAATTGTTTATTTTATATATAATCCTGTATGGTCATTGTTTTATATGAATTTTTACTAAAAATTTACTGAAAATTGATCTAAGCCATGAATCACCAGGTCAATGAAACCTAAAATTTTTAGGATTCTTCAGACATTGGAAAAATATTTTTCTAAGCAGGGTATGTTATACTAGTTGTCTTCCATTTATAAGCTTACCTTCAGCATGACATTCTTAAGGGTTTTTTAAGCAAAATCTTTTTTTTCAGTTTTTTTAATTCATTTTTGTCTTTAAGTTTTGCAATTTATCTTTTCTTAATGATTTGATGAATATTTTTCTTTTTTTTTAGGGAAAGTCTGCATGTATGCATGTGAAGTAGAGGAAGGGCTGAGGGAGAGGGAGAGAGAATCTTAAGCAGGCTCTATGCTCAGCACAGAGCCTGATTCAGGGCTTAATCCCATGACTCTGAGATCATTACCTGAGCTGAAATCAAGAGTCAGATGCTTAACCAACTGAGCCACGCTGGCATCCCTAATGAAAATGTTTTATTGCTTGTAAAGTATAGCAGTTTTGAAAAGCTAATTAGTAAGCTATGTCTATTTCCTACTTTAAAAAAATATTTTCACTGACATGCTTTGCAATTATCCCATGTTTAAAATTTTCTGAATTTCAAGTTCCATTCGGAAATAAAGAAAGGTATTAAGCTATGATTTCTTCTAGTCTTTAATGTCTTTACTTTTACACTTAAACTTTATTCATTCATTCATATATTATTTAGGTCAATGATGTGAACTGAAAAGCAATTTTTTCCCAATAGCTTAATTTTCATGGAATAATTTACTTACATGAAATCCACTATATAGGAAGTTTATTTCTGGCGTCTGGATTCTTTTCTAGAATCATTGCTTCATGATTATATTATTGTTGGCTTAATATTATTTTATAAAATCTACCACAGTTCTTCTACCCATTGTTATTTTAATACAAAATTTTCTAAACCTCAAATATAATATGTCAAGAATTAATATGATTCTGGTGACCAATCTTTTTATTCAAAAACTGAAAATATGGGATCCCTGGGTGGCGCAGCGTTTTGGCGCCTGCCTTCAGCCCAGGGCGCGATCCTGGAGACCCGGGATCGAATCCCACATTGGGCTCCCGGTGCATGGTGCCTGCTTCTCCCTCTGCCTGTGTCTCTGCCTCTCTCTCTCTCTCTCTCTCTCTCTGTGTGTGTGTGACTATCATAAAAAAAAAAAAAAAACCGGGATCCCTGGGTGGCGCAGCGGTTTGGCGCCTGCCTTTGGCTCGGGGCGCGATCCTGGAGACCCGGGATCGAATCCCACATCGGGCTCCCGGTGCATGGAGCCTGCTTCTCCCTCTGCCTGTGTCTCTGCCTCTCTCTCTCTCTCTCTCTGTGACTATCATAAGTAAATAAAAAAAAAATTAAAAAAAAACACCTGAAAATATATAACTCTCAACGCATTTGGTTCTGTCATTAAATCACATATCACATAGTAGATTTTTGGTTTCTAACACTGGTGCTGTGTCTTTAAGAATATTCTTCCAGTTTTATATCAAGCTGCTATCGTGATGAGGAGATTGCATTAATTGTAAAAGAGAGAGAGGGGAAAAGGAGAGAGAAAGAAAGAGACCAACTCTGATTCTTTTAAAGGCATTCATTAACTGAAGTTCATTGAAATTATTGTAATTCATAGAATTTTCTGGAATGTTAGAGAACTGGGCTCTGATAATAGAAGCAGGAACTGTTAAGAATCAGTCATGACTGGAGGCAAAGCAACATCACAGAGACAGTCTTGATAACATGTAGCCACTGTCACTAATATCTGGATGCCTCAGGCAGCACTGTTACTACCACTGGAAAAGGTGTGTGAAGTTAGGGATGCCTACTGTGTACACCTGTGTCACAGCTGCAAGAAGAGCTATTTGTTTCTAACACTGACAGGTGTCTATCACAAAGACCCTTGTAGAAAGGAATCACAAATATAGAAACGTATTTCAGATTCAGGATTTTTTTTTTACCTTATCCACCCAGATTTCCCTGAATCAGTTTTCTATTTTGTGTTATAGAACTGTAGGATTTTTGTGCATTGGCCATTTATTTCACTTCTGGTCTCCTCATGATCAATTAATCACTTTACTATGCTTGTGGGACAATCTATTTTGATTAACTCTTAGTCTTTGTTGCCTAATACCTTTATAATTACTTGCATCTGTGAATTAGGTGTTGCTACTTGGCCTTTGTCATTCTAGAATCATATCATCATCAATGAAATCTATGAATATATCAATAAATTCTTCCCCTACATGTTAGTTATCTATTGCTGCCTAACAATTTACCCTACAATTTAGTGATTGGCCATAGGTGATAATTCAATAACTACATTTAACACTATAATTAATAGGTACAGGACTATCAGTGCTCCATTCTGTAATACTAAACAGGTTTTACTGCACATGAAGATAAATAAGTTTGACAACCAAATTCCCATGTTTCCATTTCTTCAAGTGTTGTCTAAATACTTTTGACCAAAAATCTCATTTTTGTCAGCATTTTAGGGTGAACATTATAGGATTCATGGGTATTACATAACCCATGAAATCATTGAAGGTCCTAGAAGAAAGGCTAAGTTTTCAGGGTCAAGTTCATGAACCACATGCAGAATTGTCATGACAAAGGAGATGCTCACCTTTGATCTGTGCTATCTCTTTCATGACTTGAATCAATAAAATGAATGTCTCATAATTAATGGATTTCTTCATGTAGCTCACTTCTGAATCAGAGTCTCATGCAAGTGTGTTTTGCTGGCAGAACCAGTCATATGTTTAGAACCTCAGTATCCACTGAACCTCAGTACATGATTTCTGTGTCTTTAATCTTGAAAAGATAAGTTCATAATGTAATAAATTCTCAAAATATAAAATGTGTGCCCCAAATTCTGTGGTATACCAAATGGTATATGACAAGTGCAGAGCTCATTCTCTCTCCCCACTCTCTCTCTCTCTTGTTCTTTTAGGTTATGAAATCTGCCTTGTATTTATATTATCCATATGAAATCATTTTCCTGTGTAATAGATTTATTTGATTATGCTTTGATATTAATATTGCCATCACTATTTTCTTTCATTGTGTTTGTCTAATATAATTTGACCCTCATTTTATATTTATGCTTGATGGGTCATTTTTAAAAAATTGTCTCATAAACATGAAGTCACTTAATGTTTATTTTTTAATTCAGTCTGAGAGTCATTTGAGGGAGTTATTTTCCTAAATGAAGCTTTCATTTATAAGCTACATCATTAATTTAAATTCCTTCAAAGTTTAATCTGCTAGTTGCTGCATCCATCAAAATTTTAATTTCGAAATCTGATTTTTCCTCCCCATTGAATCCTTCTCAAAACTAGATTGTCCTTTTTCATGACATGCTGCTTTGATTTCATAGCATCCTCTTGAAAGTTGTTGAAAACACAAAGTCATTTTTCAAAAATTGTGTTTTCCTTCTTGCAGTAAGTCTATTACAGAAAAGTCATTATGTCAGAATTTGAAGGAATTGGATGCTGACCATATTTTGCACTGCAGAATTCCTTCATATTTCTCTATTTTCTGCCCTTATTATTTTATTAGTTGAGACAAATGGAATTAAATCCACTAAATGAATTAGATACACGGAAGAGGTGAAGAAATACATTGTGTACAGGAAGGTCACTCAGAGAGAAGCAAGAACAGGAAGCAGGATCATCCTGCGTTGAAAGGATGATGGGTGGTGTCACTAGCCCTGAAGCACGACAAAAATGCAGAAGAGATGGTCCTGCTGCAGATACCATATAAGAAGGAACAAGAGAAGTGTTGAATTCTCTTTTCCTTGTGCTCTTCATTTGCTTTCAATGCCTCTTGTTGGCCCAAACGAGTGAAAGATAGTGACACAGCAGCCAGAAAGGTTTATCTTTTCTTTTGTAAGAAGGACAGAGAAAAGGAGAAAAGAGAGAGAGAGAAAGAACACACAGGAACAAGTACACACTATCCCTCTATTCTACTAGTCACAACATTCTCCATGCATCTATCAACTTTGATTTATTATTATGCTACCACTTAATCTGAAGCAATTTTGTGCCTTTATGATGAAGAAACTGTTATTCTTTTTGTAACGAGAAGAGACTCAGTCTCAATAATCATGAGTTTCTACTTCTAATCATGGCAAAATACTCTATTTTTTTTTTTTAGATTTTAAAAATTTAGTTATTTGAGACCCAGAGAGAGTGAAGAGAGAGAATGAGCAGCACAGAGGGACAGAAGAAGAGAGAGAAGCAGGTTCGCCATTGAGCAGGGGGCCCTCTGTGGGGCTCAATCCCAGGACCCTGAGATCATGACCTGAGGGGAAGGCAGACAATTGACTGAGCCTCTCAGGGTCATTGTAAATACTTTTAGAGTTCTAAACATTCTACCAATAGTAACTATAAAACTAGACAGAATATTAAAATTTTGTTTGAAGACATTAGAGACAAAAGAGCAACACAGACTGAAGAGGTCTGGAGAACTGAAAAAAGGAGAAGTGAACCTGAAAACATCACTACATTTGCTCCCAAGGCATTTAGTAATTCTCAAAAGAACTGAGAGGCTGAATAAATGAGACGGGCTTTCAGCAGTTTTAGGAGACTAGAGGGTCAGTAGCTTCACCAAGGACTAAAGGTCTGAGGAAATACTTTACATTTTCAATTGCTTTTTTCTAAAAAAAAAGAGCAGGAAAAAGTAAAAACAGCTAATCTTTACAAAGCCCAAGGGTCTCTGCTATAATAAAGGAGTGTTTGTTTGGTTGAAGTTATCTATCCCCCACCTAAACTGCCTGCCAGAATCAAAAACAAAATCTCTGGAGAAAAAGAGTAATATACATAACTGAAAATTATCTCTAAAATATTTCATTCAAAATGTCTAGCATCCAAACAAAATTACCAATATATCAGGAGAGAAAACTACATGATCAGAGAAGGGGAGAGGTAGAGAGAGTGAGACAGAAATAGAAATATACCCATAGGAAATCTAGATGTTGAAATTAATAGACATAGTTTTAAATTTAAATGTATAAGAGGATTAAAAAAGATTAGCTAAAATGAAGAATAATGGAAACTATAATAAAAAAATAGGAATTCTACAACTGAGGAAAGTTAGCATGTAATTAGGTCAAAATACATAAGTTCAATAATATTTAGATAAAAGAGAAGTAAGTATTACTTAATTAGAAGTTTAGGAAAATATAGTAAATCTGATACATTAAGGAAAAAGAAAAGATGCAATCTAATAGTCTGAGACCTGCAAGGGAGGGTGAAACATTTGAATACATGCACAGTTAAAAGTCCCAGATCGAAACACAGAGATGCACTAAGTAATACAAAACCAAAGACCAGTTAAAAACCTGCCAAAATCTAAATGACTATAGTTGCTTAACATAATTTCTTATAAGATTAAAACTATATAGTGTATATAGAATTAAAAGGCATAACAATAATAGCAAAAGAAATGGAGAGTAGGTGGATTTGGAATCTTCTCAAACTTTTTTATGGCCTAGCTCATGATAAAAGTATGAATTAATATGAGATTTAATAAGTTAAGAATTTATGTTGTGATTCTAAGGTAACTACTAAAATAATAAATAGTGTTTGTCATCAAGCTAATAGAGAATAATAAACGGGATAATTTAAAAAAAATTATTCCAAAGAAGGCAATAGAGATGTATGTAAGAAGAAATGTTGAAAACTTGGACAAATAAAAAACAAGGAGTAAGATAACGTATTAAAACCCATCAATAATTATATTAAACATAAATAGACTAAATACTCCACTTAAAAAAACAATGTCAGTTTTTTAGGGGAAAAACACAACTATATATAGACTTTTTTTTTTTTTTTTTTTTTTTAGAATTTTTAAAAGCTAGCACAGGTATGCCTGAGTGGCTCAGTCAGTTGAACGTCTGACCCTTGATTTCAGCTCAGGTCATGATCTCAGAGTATTGAGATTAAGCCCGGAATTGGGCTCCACGCTGAGTGTGGAGCCTACTTAAGATTTTTTTCTTTTCCTTACCTTGTCTGCCCACCTTCCCTCTATTAAAAATAAATAATAAACAAAAGCTGGCATAAATCCTTAAATGTAAAGGAACAGCAGAGTTGTCAGTAAAGGGGTATAAAAACATATATCATGCAAACAGTAACCAAAGAAAAGCTGGTGTTCTGTCTTAATGTTGGGGTAAGTAAATTCAATGAAACAATTATTTCTAGACATATACACATACATCAATAATAAAAAAAATCCAATCAGCAGGAAGACTTGAAAGACCTAAAAACAAGATTTACAAACTTGCCCTAAATGTGTACCTACCTCATATAGAAAACTGCAACTGATGATTGCAAATATGTACATATTCTTCAAATCCACATTCATTACAAAGTTAGATAATATACTGGACCATAAACATACATCAAGAAATTGCAAAAAATTAAAATCACACCCAAAATGTACTCTGATAATGGTAGAACTAAGCTAAAAATCAATAAGAAAACTATAATTGGAAAATATCCAAATGTTTGAAAGTTAAGCAGAATACTTCTATATAATCCATGAGTTAAGGAAAATATAACTATGAAAATTAGAAAAATTTCTTTTGAAACAATTGATTTAAAAACCCCATAATTCTGTAACTCCTATTGTCTTTTCAGAGGCTTGGCATAATGTTCTCATTTACTTCTCTTTCTTTTTGAGCTTCATCAAATCTGCTGTGTCTTGAGGCCTCATTTACAGATGGCTTTTCACATAGCCTAGGCCTAATACAGTCTTTTCTTTCTCTAGGTCCCACTCAAAACTAGGAACCTTATGGGTTATTGGTTAAAGGATACAAAGAACACACACAGATGTATAGTACATGTTGCCTCAAAAAAAAAAAAAAGGAAGTCTCACAGGTGTTATATATTTGGTCAGCATTAGTGCAAGATGAGACACCTCGTCTCATTTTAGGGGTGATATATTGACAAGTCAAAGACCATCTGCTCCCTAAAATCTTTCTTAAGATAGCAGGTCTCTGCATTGTATGTTTTTATTCTCCCTCTGGGCAAACATATGTCAAACTAGTACATCTGGGGGTTTCCCCATCCTGGCCATCAGGGACGATCAGTGAGGTGAGCAAATTATGTTCTGTGGGATGTCTATTACATGGAAGTTCTGGAGACTTTATTTTAATAGTAACAGGAGAGTTGACATATCCCTGAGGGAAGACAGTGAATTTGGAATAGTACCTCTCCCAGCTGAAGGCAAGCTGCTCTGATCATCTTTGATGATTGGTATGGGGAGAAAGGCATTTTGCGGGTCAATAGGGGTTTATCAAAGCTGAGCATGTGTTAATTTGTTGTAACAAAGATACCATATCTGTCACAGCAGCTGCAACTGGCGTGACTATCTAATTGTACTTACGATAATCCCCACGCATTGTCAAGATGCATCTGACTTTTATGACAGCCAAAGAGGTGAATCAAAAGTGGGCTTGAGAGGATTCCTATCTGTTTCCATGTCTTTGATGGCAGCATTAATTACTGTGATTCTCTGAGGGAGGTGATATTGCTTATTTGTGATTGCACTGATAAGTTCAGTTCCATGGATTTTCACTTGGCCTTTCCTCCTTCACTGGCCCTCCCACCGAAGGTAATAGAGCTGGTCCAGATGGAAATTCTGTCAGTTTCTGACTCTGTACCTTGCAACTGGTCCCAGCTGGAGATGGATTTGGAGCAGATCTGTGTTTATTCCCTGGGTTTCATAATTCTGCATTCTGACACGTGAGCCAAGGAGGCATTTCAGGGTTTTAGGAATCACATCAATCCAGAGCCAGGATAAAATCTTTAAAATTGTGAGCATTTCTTTCTTTTCAGTGTCTATTTGTCATATTAGGTGGTCTCTGGTCCTTTTGAAGAAAGATTTAGGTATATTCTCATGCAAGGTCCTTACTCAAGCAACTCAGCCTGTTTTATAGTCAAATCTGTGACAGAGTGAGTAATCGTCTCATTTGCCCAGAACTGGAGGGTTTCCCAGGATGTGTGATTTTCAGTCCTAAAACCAGGACCTGGGATGATCAGTCACCCTACCTGTGAATTGACTTTGGCTGGGAACTGGGAGAAAGATGATAACTTTCTCTTGTAGTGACACAAATCCAGTTTCTTTTCACCAAACCTAGATCATTTCCTGTTACATGGATCTAGTAATACATCAATAAACTACACATCTGTTTATTCCTAGGGACTTCTGTTCACTTAGCTACCAACACAAACCTATGTGTGTCAAAGCACTCTGTTTACCACTTCAGCGCTGCTGCTTGTTACGGTCAATGAATTTAGATGGTGTGGAATATTCAAATCCCAGTATCCCATTTGCTAGTATCCCATTACTATCAATGAAGTCAAGGACCTCAATTCCACAATTCAATTCCACTTTTATCCTTAACCTAGAGATGTCACCGTGGAACTTTCCAGAAGTACTGACATTGTCTTCACGAGTGCATTTATCAATTCCTTTGTAATTCTGAGCACCTTCAGGATATACTAGGGAGATAGAGGGAGTGAACTGAACTTACCAGACCCATTCCTGGGCTACCACCTACCTAACACTTAAACATGCTCCTCTACATTATGCCAGGGAAGACCCAGCATTGTGACCTAATTAATGTAAACTATTGAACCCAGCCTTCAATAGCCAACTGAGTAAAGAGATAAAATTCCAACTTCTCTAAATTCAGAATGAAATTTAGTGTAACATTATATTATATTTGGCTTCATCCAAAATTAAATCTGTCCCTTTTGAGAGGTTCTATGAATATAACATGTTTTTCTCCATGTATGTACAGATAAAAGTTAAGAATATTTTGAGATTCCTTTGCTGTGTATGTCATATCATTCTGATGGAAACCTGTGCTTCTCATCCTGGGGCATCTTGAAAATAACTACTCTTATTGGTCTAGAGGCAGTGAGAGATTATGAGGTAGACTTGAGCAAACTGTAAGGTAAAGTAAGGAAGTATTATCTATTTAAAGGAAGGCTACTTTTCTAACAGTGAAGTTGTTGCCCATTCTATTAACAAGAAGGATGAAGAAAAGTTGATGGTGCAAGCTTCTCAGCTTTGTCCAAATACACACAGTGTCCTCATTCCAAATCTGAGGGTCCTGTTATATTAACATAGGGGCTGATGATGTTGTGAGATCAACTTGTACTTTATTTATGCTTCTGTACATTTACATTTCTGTTTGAATCCTCAGCCACATACTTCTTCCCTGTAGCTTTGGGAGATGAAACATTCTTTCACATTTATCATAGTAGTTCTCTTGTATTTCCTAAGCCTGATTTGAACAGAGCATATATACACCAGTGCAATAATTTTATTGTCTGCTCTTCTTCACCTTTAGAGATGGATGGCAGCCCTCTGCACTTGTCATTATCTGTATTACCATAAGATACCATTACCATTTACATCAGCAATGAAGGCTGATTTGATTTTCCAAAGCCTTGAATTAGGCCAGCTTTCCATCTCAGCATCAGTAGATGATGATTTAAGTAAAAATGATGTCACTGCATGCCACAAATGGCCATTATCCCATTTGCCATCTGCAAGTGCATCATGAATGTGTTCATATTCAAATAGAAGTTAAGCTCAGTGTTAGAATCCTATCATAAGGGGTGTTTTTCCAGGACCACTGCTGATAGAATATTATAACAATCAGTGTCAAACCAGGAAGCACACTGACTCTCTGAATATTCTAGATTAAAGGGATTTAATTTAGGAAATTGGTCACAGAAGTGATGGAAGAGGCTGACCATCCGATTAGGGGACAATGAGGCAACCCATAAATTAGCAATAGCAGGTAATTAGAATTGCCTTTGGCCCAAGGGGGAGAAACAAAAACAAAATAAACAAAAAAAATCAATGGCAAGGACACCAAAGAGCCTTGTCAAGGACTTACCAGACAGAAGCCAAAAGTATGGCAGTCCTCGTCCACTGGTGTTTGAGCCATGGATTTAGGTAGAATTTGCCAAAAGAGAAGAGGAAAAGATATCCTGATTTCTACCTTCTGATTTTTCTTCAATGCCTTTTATTAGCCAAATCTTGCACAATGCCAGCTGACAGAGTTGGAAATCAGAATTTTGTATGGGAAGAGTAAGGAACAATTATGAGACCAGATAGCTGAAACCTAGCTCAATGGAACTAGTAGTGGTAGGAGGAAATGAAAGGAAAGCTAAAAATATTAGCCTGGAGTGGGTTCCTGGGTGGCTCAGTTGGCTAAGCATCTGCCTTTGGCTCAGGTCATGATTCTGGGGTTCCTGATATCGAGCCCCACATTGGTCTTCCTGTTCAGTGGGGAGTCTGCTCTCTCTCTGTCTCAGTCTCTCTCTTCCCCCCCTCCCCTCCACACTGCTTGTTGTCTCTCTCTCCTCTCTCTCTCTCTCTCATAAATAAGTAAATAGTAAGAGAGAGCAAGACAGAGTGATGGTGATGGTAAAGGGCAGGGAGGAACTGTTGATGGTAATGCAAGAAGTCTGTAGTAGTGTGAAACCAGAGTGAAGAGTATATTTGTCATGTTTGTGACTACCTCATCCCAATTATGAATAATGGATAGCATTCCTAGGAAAAGAAAATCACTATAGAATTTTCTTTCATTAGACCTCTATTAAGAAAGGCACATCTCTGGACCTACCAATGGTTATGGTCTTTCTATACTTTATATAGCAGACAAAACACATCTAAGAGAAAATGTAAGGCAGGTAATGACTTTGGGTGAATCTCTGATGTTAAAACTTCATAGAGAGAGAAGGTACAGTATTGAGAATATCTAAATAATAGCCAAGGCACTTTATCCCTTAAACCAACCCAAACCATGGGATTTATCAGTCTGGATGTTCTAGGACAAATTTTCACTTTCAGAGTTCTTTGGTCTTCCAGGAGGACACTGGCATATCTGCTAGGATTACAAAAACCAACTGTCAGTGATGCCCCCAACTCAAGGAAAGAGAGAATACATTTATGTTTCTTGTATTTTCAGGAGATCTGGGGAAGAAGAGGTTGATATTTCTTATGGCACAATTTTTCAAGAGCTTAGAGCTTTGTATTTGAACCTAAATTTAGTTTCTTATTTTTAATGCGGATAATTCCTTTGTGACATATCCTAAATTGTTTATATATAGTTTATGCCTTATACTCAAAATAACATATGGGATGTCATCTGTTAGTTCTGAAAAGTTTGACACTAATGAGTGTAAAATAGCAAGACAAAGTTATACTTCTTATGATCAAAACTATGAAAAACTTACCACGTGCCTATAAAAAAAAGTCTGGGTAGAAACACACCAAAAATACAACAACAACAACAACAACAACAAAAACCAAACCACAAAACTCTCCAAGAAACCAAACCAAAAAAAAAAAAAAAAATCCTTCGAAAATTATTAGAGTTAAGACTTAAGTGACCATTTTTTCTTTTGATAGTTCTTTTATTTTCCTCTTATTTGATAATGAATACATGTTATTATAGCATTACATATAAGATATTATTAATAAAAGTAAATATTTGAGTTACCAACTTTCAATTTTTACTCTGTTTTCAGATAACATGTTGTCTCCCTGTCACTCCTTAATAATTTTATAAGATTTTACATGACTATTCCTTCTTATGTTAATATCAACTGAAATAAGGTGTCAAGATATATTATTGTAATGCGACTGTGCACTAATGCTGTCTAAAAACTTGATACTACTTGTAAATGAACTCAAGGAAAACATCATTTGTTAGAGGATATAGTCAGCTGTAAGTGCAGCTTATATTTTAAAAGTTGTTGATCTGATAATAACAACTGAATTTGCCATAGGAACTAACATAAAAAAGATTGCTTATGAAAACAGTTTTTGAGTCTTTGAATAGTTATAATATCTTTGGTGCATAGATATAATAAGCTGTAACTTCCTTTTGTTCAGTTGGAATGTTAAGAATCTATTACACTATAATATCAGTTATGTTACTAACATCTAAGATTTTTTCCTAATTTTTATTAGTTATCATGTTATAATACTACTGTGTCACTTCACTGTTTCCAATCAATAAAAAAAATCACTAAAATGAATCTTATAATTGGTGTTCCCAAGGTCACACAGAAATTGAGTAGTAAATAGGAAGGTAAGGCTGATAAATGTCCAATTGCCATGTACTGCTCCTCTCACACTCTCCCAGGGGATTAGATAGCCTGGAGGATTTTCATTAATTTCAAAATCACTTGCGTAGATCTAGCTCCCAGTGGGGTGATGGAAGTTTTTACTGTCTAATGACATGTGTTGGGTTCTGTGGAATGAAGGGGATGCCTTGGTTGAATTCCAAAAGCATGGATGTCTTTTTCACCAAGCCACTGGTTTCAAGAATTTGAAGACTGTCAAAAATAAATAATCCCTTTGTACTCTGAAGTGATTTCTCTTGGTCAGGTTTAGTCATACTAACAGATCAATGCACAAAAATGTTCACTTTCATAACCGAAGCTTTTATCTGAGGATAGAACCTGAGGAGTTGATTTCCGATGATGAGAATCTGGCAGTTTTCTGAAAATAACATGCACTTAGCAATGCAAATCCTTGCTAGCCAGGGACCACCTCCCTCTTTCTCATAGAGTGGTGTCCAATGTAAATAAAATTGTGTGATGCCTGAATCACAACACTGTACTGACCTTTCGTCCCAATGCCAACACACAGCATATTATTTTTAGTTTCAGACTGGCTCAACCAACTGAGCAACAGATCAAAGACTTTGCCTCTTGAGGTTAAAACACTAGTGTTTAGGGTTGCTCCTTTATGGCTCTGAGTAATCAATTAACCTTTCTGCTCCAGTTTCACTCATGTGTAACAGAAGTTGAAGCAAGATTCTGGCTCTACTCATAATACCTTGATCAGAAGTCTCTCTCTCTCTCTCTCTCTCTCTCTCTCTCTCTCACACACACACACACACACACACACACTCACACACACACCAGAAAATAAAAAGTTGCACATACACACGCACACACACAGAGACATTTGTTCTAAGTATTACTGTTTTTCCTCCTAGGTGTTAAAAGTTAATGCTGCAAATAAAATCCCCCAAGAACAATTCGTGCTCATACTCCACATGGCATTAACAGAGGAGAAAATGAGAGCATTCGCTACATAAAAGGCACAATCGCTTTTGTCAGTTCCTTCAAATTCCATATAGAATTGCATTGATCAAGGGAACTGTTGTGAAGCGTTAGAAAATCCTATTCTGAAGAGAAACCAAGTTCCATTCTCCCAGGATCTGTCACTTCACATTTGAGTTTGATGAAGTGTTCTTCCTGAAAGTGTGCAATGATCATTCCAGGTTTTATTGAATGGTTATGCAAAGACAGGCTGGATCTGCTGCGGACATAGATCTTGTCCGTATTCGCTTCAAAGTGTCACAGACAAGCCTGCTTGATTGTAAAGTTTAAAGGCATCTTCCTTTGAAGGTGCCACTGTTCGTTTTCTTATATCCATATACATAATGCATTTGTTTTCCTTTGTCAGCGTCGAGAATGTGTCATTATTCCCCACTCTCTGCTTTGGGCCTGCCATGACTTCTGGAGTGACAGCTCTTGGCAGCTCGCATTAGCATCATTAGGAGCCTGATGATGTTCTTTCTCACTGGGGCACTGTCAAGGTTTTATCCTAACTTTGTAGTTTAGACTTCTGTGATTTGTGTAGCTCTGCCATCAGCAGAGAAGCAGCAGTTTAAAAGACACAAACAAAGAGAAGCCTTCATACTAAAATAAGAAAACATCACATTTACTCTCAAATGTATCATGGTCCAGATTTTGTAAGAACACCTGGTGACTCCTCAATATAAAATTTTTAACAGAGTTATCAATTAGATATATTACTTCTGAGATTTCAATGTAATATGGCTTTTATTTTTCTCTTTTCTAAAGAATGGAAGTCACAAGATTAAAAAATAACCCATAAAAAATGAGTGCAAAATCAAATGCTCTTTATAAAGCTAACAAATAAAACTAGATTAAGTGAAAAAGTACCCGTAGTTTATAAAAATATCTTTTTGGTTGAAAAGATCTTATTAATTACTAGGTCTTCAACCCAAGAATACTTAAAGAAAATTACAATTCTCAAATGTAATAGTTTTAATAGTGTTTTCCCCCCAATAACCTTTTGTTTAATTTGCAAAATCTAGATACATGATAATGAACCATAATTAGCATATTCTAGCGGGTAAATTATTACTCTAACTTGGCTTGTCTTTTACTGTTAATTTTTTTATTTTTCCTAACCTTTGCAAAACCTCACATATTTATGTAGATAACCAGATAATAAGTGCAGAAATATTATTTCAGAGTGTTAAAGAATATAATTTTTTTCTGGATGACTACTGAGATTTGCTTGTTTCTACCTATAGCATCCAAAACAAAGAAATGTTTGGAAAAGGTATTGTGTAAATAAAAAAAATATAGACTAAACATTTATTGTATATTAAACAATATAAAATATAAAATTGTAGACTAAACAATAACCAACCCCCAAGAATGAGAAATTCTTCAAGTCCTCTCTCCGTCTTAGAGGAGATGATCTCTCATGTATGTTGAATAAGGACAGCGCTAGGAGACCTGAGTGTATGGAACTAATGACTGAACTTATTGTTCATTCTACATAAGATATCCACTTATTATGAAAAGATATACTATAAAATAATTTTATCAACATTTATCATTTGCTGTTTCTCAAAAAAATCTATTTGTAAAAGAAAGAAAATGTTGACAAAAATCAAATGTCTGAAGGCCTGCATTGAATTCTATCATTTGTGCTACGGGGATGTGTTTCTTTCTTTCTTTTGTTTCAAATATGTTTTCTTTTTTTTAGAAAGAGAGTGAAGACAGGGATGGGTGTAGGGAGGTGGGGGAGCAGAGGGGGAGGGAGAGAGACTCTCAAGCTGGCTCTATGCTCAGTGAGAGCCCGTCACACCACTGGATCTCACAACCCTGAGATCATGACCTGAACCAAAATCAAGAGACGGATGCTTAACCAGTTGAGCCACCTAGGCACCCCTAGATGTATTTCTTATTTCACAAAGTTATTGAGAGGTTTAGATGAACAACTGCATGTGAAATTGTTCAGAAGGGGTAAAAGGAGTATTTAAATATAAATATTGTGTTCATTGCATCCATGTTTTCCAGTCTTCCTGTTTTGGTGTGTTGTTTTCCTTCTCTATGGGTACATGTGTATCTGTGATTGATATGTTTCTGTGAGTTTGTTATGGTTTTATACTCACCTGATGGTAAACTGTGTAATTTATTAGTGACAATTCTACTGGTTGTGTTTTTCAATCAATGAAAATAATTCAAATAGGAATTTAATAAACTTACTCTATTTGCTAAATATTTTTGTAGTTGATGTCAGTCTTGTGACACCAGTCCGAAGGAAAGCTTATACCTAGGAGAGACATTTAAACAGTATAATATAAAATGGTTCTTACTTTGAAAGCAAATTACTTTATAGCACAATCTGTTTTATAAATGGGTGAGGAAGATCTTGGTGTAGAGAAAAATACATTGTAAAGAAATGAGACAAGTCCCCAGGTTCCGCTTCTAAAAACTGTTAAGTGACTAATCTTGAATGAGCTTCTATGCATTCTACTTGTTTGCTTGCATAAAAGCGACCATATTATCTGGTCCTACAATAGCTTTAAATACAAAATACATAATATTCTATAAATTAAAATTAATATATTCCTTAGATTTCAGAAAGTTTTATAGGAAATTTCTAACAAAGCAGGAGCTTCAATATTTGAATTTTATTTCTGGTTTTCACAGTTTGAAAATCTTCCATTAATATCCTTCTGTAAGTATGTACTTAGAGTGTACAAAAATAGAACAAAAATATTTCACAACTAGGCATAGTATTTGAATAATTATGCAAATTTCTATGTCAGTGTTTATTTAGAAATAATCACTTTGCTTTAATTTAATAACTATTTATTAAGCGCATTCATTGATTGAACCAAACACTGGTAAGGAATGTGATTCAAAATATGAATAAATATAGCCTTTTAAGACTCTCTTGGTACAAGAGAAATTGATTAATAAAAATAATAATAATAATAACAGGCACAAAATGTGTAACTATCACCAATTTTTATAACTTACTTATTGTTCCAAGCCGCCATCATCTCCTGCTGGATTATGCAACAGCATCCCAACAGATCTACTTTCTTTTTTTTAATTTTTATTTTTTTTATTATTTTTTTACATATTTTTTTAATTGGAGTTCAATTTAGATCTACTTTTGATGACGTCTGCCCACAGCTTAGTTCTAAAGCAGCCAGAAAAATGCTGTCAAAAACATGTCAGATCACAGCATCACTCTGTTCAAAATTCACTGCGGCCTTTCTATTCTCTTGGAGTAATAAAGCCTTATTCATTACAAGGGCCTACAGGACTCTATAGCTGGCCTCTACCATCCCTCAACTAAGTGCATTAGTCTTGACCTTCCTGCATCCAATGGCACTGACCACATCCTAGACCCTACAACATACCAGACACTTTCCAGACTCAAGGTTTTTTAATTCCTTGCCCTCTCAGCCTTCTCCTAGGTATCTCCTTGCTTCATGTTTTCATCTCCTTCAAATCTTTGCTTATATATTTGCTTTGTAATGGACATTACCATAACCACCCCGTATAAGTTATACTTTGTCTATTCATCTTCACTCCTTGTTTTTCCTTTCCCCATTCTGTTTCTTTCATAACACTTAACATGTTTTAACGTTCTGTATAATATCATGCAAATATTTATCCAACAAGCTTAGAATATTGTAGAGGTTTGTTTGTTTGTTTGTTTTTCTATTCCTGCATGCCAAATAACTACTTCTTGGAATACATACATGCATTACTCAAAGCATGACTGCTAAATTAATGAAGGTCTACAGGCATAAGTGCAGAAACAATCACACAGGAAAAAAAGGAATTGCAAGATATTTGGAGAAGATTGTATGAAAGTGGAAGTTTTAATATGGATGATAATAAAGAAATAAGCAACTTAAAAAACAAATTTTCAGAAAATCTAAGTTTCTGTCTTTAAGTTACCAAACTACATTCGATAACATCATAACAAATTAATGTTAAAAAAGTTTAATGCAGGGTCACCTGAGTGGTGCAATTGGTTAAGCACCTGACTCTTGATTTCAGCTCAGGTCATGATCTCAGGGTCTTAAGATCAAGCCTTGAGTCTGACTCTACGTTCAGCAGCAGAGTCTGCTGGAGATTCTCTCTCCTTCCCCTCAGCACCTCCCTCTATGATGCACTCTCTCTCTTTCTCTAAAAAAAACAAATATTTTTTTAAAGTCTTATTCAGAAGTGAAACAGAGCTTGTATCATATTTAGGAAGTACTTAACTTAAATACTACTGAGTAATAAGAGTCTATTTCTCCATTAGTGAAATTACTCATATGTTTATTATTACATTCACATATTAAAAAAATAAAAAGCAACACAAAAAAGATATAAAATCCCCAATCTTCTGTTAATATCTCTGACTATATTGTCCTGAGGAGCAATCAATATTTTGCATCACGTCTTGAAAGTTAACTCAGTGGAGTGAGCTGATAGAAACAAAATATATACAGTGCTCCAAAAACAGACTTAAGTGTGTGGTGAGAAGCTTGAGAAAAATCTTAGGAAGTTTCAGTAGGAAATAAGAGAATTCAACACTGTAAACTTTGCAGATATACAAGATACCGTCAGTGGTTTTTTCCCCCACTCTGTCTGATAATTAATACTCGTAACCAAAAATAATATAATTTCTAAATCCCCAATTCATATTCCCCTCAAAAGAATTCAAGATTAAATAATCAAATCAGTCTTTGAATTTTACTTCATCATATAGGAATTATAAATTAAACTCTTAATTTTTAAAGAATAATTATTTCCAAATTATATGTGGCATTATTTCATTGTATTATGTTGTTTAACTTGAAGAACACATTTCAATAATAGAAAATAATAGAAATATAATAATGTAAGCCTTTTGTTTTGAATAATAGTTGTTCTGTGTAAAACCAACTTTTAGTCGTTCAATTGCTTATCTAAGAAATGCTTACAGGTTGATGGATTTTATGGTACAAGGTGATTGTAAATAACCTCTTTATTTTATTCTCTCATGACTCTATCATCCAAAAGCAAATTAAAAAAAAAAACACTAGTACAAATTTATCTTTTTATTTCACATTTTTAAAGAGAAAAATTTGAGCTAGTAAAGCCAATGACATTTTTCTAAAAATCTCTTATCTGAGAATTTTAACTTATTTTTCTTTGAAGAAGTGAGAAATTAAGTCTATCACAGAGAACTAATTATAAAACGTATCAAACAGTTTTATAGCAGTGTATATATTACAGGCAACACTGGAGACCTTTTCTTTTAACCGAAGGAATAATTTAACTATATTCTAAAGTTAATATGAAATCCATTAATTTTTCAAAACAGACCTAGTTTTCCACTTATATTATTATAGTCATGGTCCTTGGCCTAAGGGAACTTTTACAACAAATTTTTATTGTACAACAGATATAAAATAAAAATAAAAGAAATAACTATCAAGATTTATCTATGAAATGAGGAAGTAAATTCTCACATGTGCCTAGGCTAGAAAACTAAAATATGCCAAGTGCTTGCACTAGTGTAGGAACACAGTGTTGAAACAAGTGTGCCCCACGTATGGACACAGGTATGTTGCTCTAGGGGTACATACACCGACAGCGGCACTGCCAATGATGGTGCAGTTTCTCCAAACTGTGAGCAATTCCTCATTGTATTTCTGGAAAAACCAATGTATCTTAAAGCAGCACTTGTAAAAAGGTACTTGGTGTTTGCCAGTGTTAAGATCTAGACTCAGCTGAATAAAGCAAACTTGTCTTGTATGTGAATAGTTGAGAGGACATGGAGACACTGAAAAATATTTTGTTGTGCACAAATCCTAATCTGCATCCATTAGAGGAGCCCTGACCCCAACTCTAGTAACAACTAAAACCCCCACACAGGTTTCAGGAAAACACTGACTCAGGAATAACACAAAACTCCCAATTAAGATTTGAATTTATAGAACATACATTAGTGTATAGATATTTTAGTTAGAGAAAATGGCAGGGCAGTCAAATGCTGATCAAAAGAGATTAGGATTGTTTATAATTGCTGAAAATAATCACAGTGTTGGGATTACTACCAATTCACCTAGCTTTTATGATTTTTTTTAACAATCTCTTTCCCTCTATTTCTCTCTCATTCTCTCTCCACGCATAATTACAAACACATAATACTTGATATTTATATTAAATTTATAGTATATATGTCAAAAAACTATAAAATTCCAAGTGAACATCTTGATTTTGATTCTAAGAACAGGTAATATCTTCCACCTTAGATTTATTCTAATTCATCTATTCCTATTTGATTCAGAACAAGGTGAATTCAAATTTATTAGTGAATCTGACTCATGATCTCTCTGATTCTTTTTTTAAAACTACTCTGGAAATTTCAGTTTGTTGGATTCAAATTTACATCTGAAACCTGGTATTAAAAATGCATAAATCTGTTTGCCTTATTTTATATCCAGAATCACATAATATAATACAGACACTTAATATATTAATTCCTGATTTATATGCAGCATATAATGAGACTAAAAGATCAAAAAGGTCATTGGTATCATTTTTTCCTGTACAACCTAACTTCTGCTGCTTAATCTTTAATCTACATAAATGTTAGTATCCTGTCTTCCAAAAGTTATTTTTTTCACTATTTAGCTGATGTTACTATATATGTTATTTGTGTAGGTAATTATTTATAACCTATCTTTTGAAATTGCAATTTCTAAAATAATATTTCTATTTCTACAGATAGTTTTTATTAAAATTTTCTTTCACTTCAAAATTTTTAAATTTAATTCCACGTTAAAAATATCTAAACTAGGGACACCTGAGTGGCTCAGTGGTTAAGCCTCTGCCTTTGGCTCAGGGCGTGATTCTGGAGACCCAGGATTGAGTCCCACGTCGGGCTCCCTGCCTGGAGCCTGCCTCTCCTTCTGCCTATGTCTCTGCCTCTCTCTCTCATAAATAAATAAACAAAATCTTAAAAAAAAAATCTAAACTAATCAGAAGGACATATAATACTATTTCAAATGAGTTTACATCAAACTTTGCCTGGCAAAAATTTTTGCATGAATTATCAAAATGCTCCTTATAACTTACCATTTAAACTTTCTTTTTTTAAAAGATTTTATTTATTTATTCATGACAGACAGAGAAAGAGAGAGAGAGAGAGAGAGAGAGAGAGAGAGAGAGAGGCAGAGACACAGGCAGAGGGAGAAGCAGACTCCATGCAGGGAGTCTGATGTGGGGGACTCGATCCGGGGACTCCAGGATCACCCCCCACTGAAGGCAGCTCTAAACCACTGGGCCACCGGAGCTGCCCCCATTTAAACTTTCTGTATGTGTTTCTGTGCTTGATGTTTTTAAAATCAGTGAGTAGATAGTAATATATTTTAATTGAAATTATCTTTAAAATAATATCTTTCTCAAAAATGTATTGACAGAAGTGATTTTTTTTTGAAGAGATTTTTTTAAAATACTTTTTACAGTGCTATTTCTAAAGGTGGATAGTAAAAACCAGAAATTTTCCTCATATAATAATAAACAGATTCTTAATAAACAGATTCTTCTCATGGAGGAAGCATATGAAAATAAAGTAAGTCACTTTGGAAGCTCATGGGTGATGCTAATAATGTCAAAGGTGATAATGCTGTGTGTGTGTGTGTGTGTGTGTGTGCTTTAAATAACTGTTTTTGCCATGTCTCTTGTAGAACACTTTGGCAGAGGAAGTATCTGCCGATAGCACATGACCAATTTGCTTTCAGATTTTTATTTGGTGCGGGAAAAGCACACTTACCAAAACATCCTTGCTTCAAAATCATGTTATTGGATGCTTACTACAATGGTTGAATGTTGGATTCACTCATTTTATGACCATGGACGATGTACACCAACTTCAGAAAGAGAGAGTTGATAGGATTGGAACTCTGGTTCCTAGGCATGCATATTATTTCCTCCATTCATTTGTTTGGTTAACTCTTCTTTGTCTTTAATCTTTCAATTTACATATCCTTTAATCCATTAACCTTAACCTGGGTTATTTTCTATTGTTATTCATTTCCATCTGAATTGTATCTACTTATATAATTTTGTCTGATTTTGTTATGAAGATTATTTCCTTGCCTGGTTTCTTTTACAGGTTATAAATTCTCTGAGGGTAGAAGGAATTAAGTGTATCTTTGTTATTGCTCTTTCCCTATTCTCAATCATATTATCTGGCTCAAGAGTAATCATTTGCTGAACAAACATAATTTTTTTTAAAGGACATGGAAGGAAGAAAGAAAAGAAATAAGAAAAATATAAAAAGTAATTTTACCATCTTTTTATTTATCATTAAGAGTCTCAAGATGGAGTCAGCCCAATGTTACTGGCTTTGAGGATGATGGAAGTGGTCATGAGCCAAGGAATGTGGATGCCCTTAAAAACCTGGAAAAGGCAAGCAAATGATCTCTAGAAACTTCAAAAGAAATACAGTCATGTAGACACCTTGATTTTAGCCCAGTGAGAACCATTTCAGAATTCTGACCTCCAGAACTATAGGGTGAGAAATTTGTGTTGTTGTAAGCCACTACATTTGCAGTAATTTATTATAGAATCAATAGGAAACTAACACAGACTTGACACATTTGCTGTCAGGAGATCATCAATGTCCTTTTCTTTTCCATCTCTGTTTCTAGTAATATTCCTGCAACTACCAGCCAGGTGTGCAGGCTCAGAACCCTATCTATGGCTTCTGCTTACTTGGGACTGTTTAGAGTTATTACTACCCCTTTGTCTCTGCCTCCTGCTGCCACTCTGAATGTCTATTAGCTTTTTCTCTTGACCTTGTTTCTTAAGTGTGATAATTTATTTGACTCAGCAAACTAATACCACACTTTTTAAAATCTTAATGCCAGTTCATTTCCCTAGCAATGATGAAGTTTTGGAATATAGGTGAGGTTCAGTGAGGTGGGATCTGGAGCGGTGACCAAGAAAGAATTCTTGAGATGTCTTTGGTGCAAAATGGTGGTTTTATTAAAGCATGGGGACAGGACCCATGGTCAGAAAGAGTGGCTGCCCCAGGCCTGTGAAGAGTGGCTAATTATATACCTGGGAATTGGGAGGGGTTTGGGGATATCATACTCTCTAAGGAATTTTGGAAGCAAGGTTTCCAGGACCTTGAGGGGGCTAGCTATTGTTGGGAAAAGGTCACTTATTACCATCTAATAAAACCTTAGTCATGAGACCCTTCAGATATATATCGGTGGGCCATATGCTGGAGGGATGATTGCCAACAAGTATCTTGGGGAGTTTGGAGATAAAAGAAATTTCTAAAGGAATTTGTATATATTAAAGTAGACTCACAGGATCCTGGGGGTCGGGCCAAGATTGCTTTTTGCCCTTAGCAAAGTATGAACATCGAGGCAGTTGAGTTGGCAGAGGAATGTCCCTCTGCCTGTTTCAGGGACTTGTCAATGTGCTGCCCTGAGCTTGTACTTTGTCATCAGCTAGCCCTGTGTTCCCCATCAGCAACAATTAAGTTATTTTCCATAGGCTTTTCTAATTCCAGTAACTCAGGTTAAGAGTCATATAAAAAGTGATATGCTCACTTTGAGCGGAGAACTAACCAAGGCTGATTCCACAGCAGATGTACTGACTTGCACATCATATCTTATGACATTACCCTTTAATTTTTGACTACAGGAACTTTATCTTTTCTATCTTTGTATCCCAGCAGCCAGTACCATGCCAAATGGCTATTGCATAGCAGATGTTGGATTGGTTAAATCTTTTTTGATTGACAGAGAATTATAAAACACAATGACATGCAACTAATATATTGATAGAACATTTCATGGAACTGATTGCTTACCCTGTAGCCCTTTGGTATAATGGCCTTAACAAACATTCAAAATGATATTAATTTTCCAATAAAAGTATAAGTTATGGGGCACCTGGGTGGCTCAATTGTTGAGCATCTGCCTTTGGCTCAGGTCATGATCCCAGGATCCTGGGATTGAGTTCCACATCAGGTTCCCTGTGGGAAGCCTACCTCATCCTCTGCCTGTGTCTTTGCCTCTCTCTCAGTGTGTCTCTCAGGAATAAATAAATAAAATCTTTAAAAAAAAGTATAAGTCATAACATTATTATTTGTTAATCATCCCATCAGTTGAATGAAATTATTATTATACTTCGATAACTACAGACTATTTCTAGTAAACTGGTAGTTGTAGCAAAAGAATCACCTTTGAATTGTGTATCTCACTTTTGTGTGATCACTTTTTGCTCCATAACTGTCCATGTGATTTTTGCATACATCTTAAATTTCTGCCATTTTAATGGGTTTCAAATGTTTTTTTTTTTTTTAAACCAGGCCTGGATACAGTGTAGATATCATCCCCACTTTTCCTCACCAGAGTCATAGGGATAACTTTAGCGATGGCATTAAGAATACATATCGAATTCCATCATGAAAAGAGATTATTACATCATAAAATATATAACAAATTTATATAACTTTAACTTATATGCTATTATGTATATAATAATATATATTATATATCACAAATGAATATATAATCCATGATATGGATAATATCCATATTTGGTTTCAAAAGGTACCAAAATAACAAACTGAGTGGTTTAATTAAGAAAACCCAAGGAGTGCCTGGGAGGTGCAGTTAGGCATTCAGCTCTTGGTTTCAGCTCCAGTCATGATCTTAGAGTTGTGGGATCAAGCCCCGCCTTAGTGTACATGCTCCACATGGAGTTTGCTTGAGATTCTCTCTCCCTCTCATTTGCCTGTCTGACTTAGGTGTGCTCTCTCTCTCTCTCTCTCTCTCAAATAAATAAACCTTAAAAAATAAAAGTCAAAGAGAAAGTTGTTAACATAGAAAGAATAGAGCTGTTATGCAAAACATACTTGATTCTGAGCCAGGAAAATTATAGTTCATAATGTTTTCTGACTTGTTATGATGTGGACCATCAATCAAAAGTCCGTATCTTGGCATCAGAATATAAGAATAGTGTCCTCAATGTGTCTTCACATAGACTGAAATGGCTTTATAAACATAGAATAGTCAGAAACCAATAGAAAGAAACCTGATATGAAGGAGAAGAAGAATTCAGATACAAGATGGAAAGCTATTGTTTGTAGAAATACTTCAGGAAATGATGGGAGGTCAAGCTGCTTTTATGAAAAACTGTTAAGAATTAGTTGATTATTTATTAACAGGTTTTCAGAAATAATGCTCTGCTGGTTATAATTAGGCTTAAACTACAAGTGATGATACTAATTTCTTATTTGTCAATTAAATTGGAACAGGAAATAATCAACCAGATATCTCAAATAATAAACTCTCACTTACTTAGGGGCATCATGGATTAATGGTGGAAACTAAAAGAGTACCAGACTCTCAACCTTTTGAAGATTTGCATAAAAAATTGCCACCTGTAATTTTGGATCAAGCATTTTCCAATGTTCTTGTATAAAATATATAAGAAGAGGTTACAGAGAAGGAAATCACACCCCACAGAAAAATAAAATAATGATTAGTCTAAAACCCAGAATCTGGAAAGAATCAACAATGATAATTAAGAAGAAAAGTTCAATCGAAGAAAATCTACATGGGCACAACTTGATGGCAAAAGCAGATTTTACTTCATGAAAATTAGTTTACCTAAAAAAGTTGAACTAACGCTTTCTATTTCTCCCAAAGTCTGTTTTATGACTTAGAAACCAAAGATTTCTAGAACAAGAGAACTGGGCTGCTGTCCACATTATGATATCCCCACATTAGCTGCAAAAAGTTGAAAATGTCTCTCTGCTCTTGCAACCTGCCATTGTCAGATAAGATTCTTGTCTGAAACACTGTATACAAGCTGTGAGGGTGACTATTTTCTCAACTGTACCAACGGTAAAGCTACTGACAGTCAAAATTCATAGGAAAGAACTTAACTTCTTATAGTCAATGGATACTATAGGTCACTAAGTCATTACTCTCTCAAAGTTCTAGTTGAAAACAAGTATCTCAGTTGAGAATCTGGGTACCTGTACCACATAGAGGTTTGCTTTTGGAGGCGGCCAATTATGTCCCCCTTCTTCCTATATCTCACATCATCCCAATTATGTTTCCTTTTTTTAAAAATATTTTATTTATTTACTCACAAGAGACACACAGAGAGAGAGGCAAAGACACAGGCAGAGGGAGAAGCAGGCTCCACGCAGGGAGCCCGACATGGGACTTGATCCCAGGACTCCAGGATCATGCCCTGGGCCAAAGGCAGGCCCTAAACTGCTGAGCCACCCAGGGGCCTCCCCAATTTTGTTTCCAAACATAATGAAGAGAATGAATATCTTAGAAAACAGTACCAAGAAAATAGAAAAAGCGTTAAAGTTCTAGAAGAATAGATCCCACATATAATGCATGATGTGGAATTGAGATAGTAATGACCCAGTTTCATTGCATGATACAGATTGATGTCTTTGAGGAAATCAATCAGATTCATTAAATCAAAACAAGACGATGGGGAAAAAGGAGACCTCTTTGCCAAGACAGCTGGTATAAGTGCCAATTTGAATATGCCTGTTGTCCTGAAAGCTGTTTGCAACTGCCTAACTACTAATTACATGTGTGAAGTCTGCTACTACAGAAGTAGAATGAAGATAATACTATCTGTGTCTTAGACAAATAATGTGTGTGCACAGGTCTTGCTATGTTTAAGGGTAAGTAAAAACAAATTTATAATTTTAAGTATGATGAAAGAATAAATCCAGAAGAATTGATAGGTCAGTTTGTTTGTAAGGTTGACATAATGGGGAAAAAAAAACAGAACAAAAAAACCCCCTAAACTCTGCAAAGTATAAGTCAATAAAATAGGAAAAATTTTTATTATTCTTATAATTCACATTATGAGAAATTTTAAAAGTAATATACTTGGGCTAATAAGGTGAAAGAGTTAAAGTTGTTTTGTTGAAGTTTACATTAATAAATATTAAATTTGGAAAAAATCTGAGAATATATAAATGACTAAAATTCACTTATCCAGCATAAATCAGAATATAACAATATTCTTATATATCATGCTCTTTTATGGATCAGTCTCTCATAATTTAATAATAGAATGCTTTTTAAATCTTAAAGGAATAAATAATCCCCCTGTCTAAATCTGAAGCACAGAAAATGATAAATGTTTCAAATTTATTTATGTATTCCAGTATTTGCCTGATATTCCAGCTTGTAAAATATAGAGGGGAAGAAAATGTATAGGCAAATCTTAACACCGAGTATTGGCAAGGATATGTAGGAAAATGGGTACTTTGATAAAAGGCTGTTGAGAATAAATTAGGATGAGATTTCTGGAGGGCAAATTGGAGGTTTCAAAGGAACTTTAGCACAAAAATGGTCATGGATATATTAAAGAGCTAGCTATGAAGATATTTACCAAATATTACTTATAAGAAAAAAAACATCAGAAGCAATAAAAATATGGAATACTTTGATACATGTTAAATGAATTTTTCACCATCTACATAGGCAAAAGTATAGAGCTAATAATTTCATGTTGAAAGAACATTTGATGATCTAAAAATATGAAGAAAAGTTTCAATATACTACATTATATAAAAAAGGAATTTACACAGTTATACATAAATATGTAATTTTTTATAAAAAAAAATTTTTTTAAATGCATAGGCATTGGCACTAGTAGAAAATTAGACCTAGGATGTCAACAGTTATTGTACCTGAGAGTTTAATTTTAGGTGAGTTCTATTTTTTATCTTGGTCAGTGTAAAATATTTCCTAAAATTTATAACAAATATATATTATATAATATAAATTTACAAAATAAAAACAGAAGTGTCTCAATCTTTAAATAGAGCTTTGTAGGTTGAGTGTATTTCATTATTAACCTTCTTCTTTTTAATTTAAATTCAATTAGCCAACATATAGAATATCATGAGTTTCAGATGGAGTTGAGTAATTCATCAGCTGCATATAACATCCAGTGGTCATCACATCACATGCCCTTCTTAAAGTCATCACCCAGT
Source organism: Nyctereutes procyonoides (assembly GCF_905146905.1). Classification (NCBI taxonomy): domain Eukaryota; kingdom Metazoa; phylum Chordata; class Mammalia; order Carnivora; family Canidae; genus Nyctereutes; species Nyctereutes procyonoides. Next base: position 27,975,388 of record NW_026575136.1, read on the forward strand.
AATTCCACCCCCCCCATCCACCTCCCGTCTAGCAACCCACAGTTTCTTTCCCTAAAATTCTGCTTGGTGATTATTTTCCTTTACATACTTGGACTTTCTCCATCCTGAGTTTTCTTTTCTTTTCTTTTTTACAATTTATTCTGTTTAATCTTTTCAAGAAAATAATATTTTCTCATATTATTATTAGAAATTACTGTATTGACCAATTGATTTTTTAGCGGAAGTTTACAAACACGTTAAATCACTAGTAGACTTGGGTGCTTCTTAGAAATTCAGTCTCCTGGGCCCCTCTTCCCAAACTGGAGAGTCAGCTGAGGGTGAGAGCTGGGAATCTGCATTTATAATTAGAGCTCCTGGGTACTCTAATGACCAGGCATATATGAAAACCAATTCTTGTGAAAGATAAATTTGTAGACTGATTTCATAGATTCAAATATGTGAAGGGCTATTCTAATAAAGCACCAGCTACATTTTCATTCTTCAGTAAGAATTAAAGAGTAGAAATAGGCATACATCATACTCTCAGGGATTTTGGTGAGATATGTAAGGGTTGAGATAAATTGGCTCTGGAATTCTCAGAAATGATACTATTTATTTTGGCATGGTTAGCTATAGTCTTCTCAGTGGCAGAATGTGACCTAAAATTAATTTTAATTTGTGTATTCAATTCTAAGTGTTTTGATATTTTGAATAATCTGCTTAACTGCACTTAAAGAATCTATGTGAGTTTTAAAATATCATTATAATATACAACATTTTAAGTTCAAGGACACATTTGTCAACATTTCATAACCCCAAGGTTATTTATCCCAATGTATTATTTTGCTAATGAAAATAGAAATGACATCAGTCTTCTCAGTAACACACTGTTATTTTGTTAAACAACATTTCCTATGCATACATTTTCTGTGGCTCTCTGTGTCAAGAAGCCAGGGGTTGTGTAAATATTGGTAATGCAATCATATGTTGAAGTAAACTCATGTTCAGATAAGAAGGCTTATTCGGGGGCTTTTGGTATTTTCCATCTCCAAAAACAAAGATAAAGATTGTCACAGAGTAAAAAGCAAACAAAACAAAACATAACACCTAAATCAAAACAAAACAAACAAAAAAAATCCCTCAATTTTTATTACATAAGTAATAAGGAAGGGAAAGAAATACCTTTAATGGAGACAATATCTTATGATTTTATCCTATATGGAGGGATAGTATAGCTTTCAACCTAACAGAGATGGGTAGTATAATGCATCATTTAAAATATACTGTAGCTTTTCTTTAACAGGTACTTAATGATAAATTTTGTAATGAAGGGAACTGACACAGGAGTAATGAATGAAGAGGATTTTGTGATTTTCCATTTGCAGAAAGTTGAAGAGATCAATACATTTGATTGTTGCTTTTACATTAATATTATCACTTACCTCAGACTTCTTGCTTCATTAATAAAATTGGTCTGACATTCTGTAGAGAGTAAAGCAATTTACTTAAGTCAGTTAATGTATTTTACTTGGATACATGGAGACAACTAAATTCTTGGTAGAGAGGATATTGTCACAAAACATGGGATCTCATACACTTAAAAGATGTTTTTATCTAATGGAACTGTCTTTTAAATAGAGGAATTGAATGCCTACTTCCAATCACATATGGTTTGTTTTTCACAAAATCCTACTTTTAATCCCAAATATATCTACCTCAAGGAATATCCAGTTTTCCTCTGATCAAGTCTAAATTCTGACCAACAGACTCCTGTCTTTAATGATTGAGTTAAAAGTACATAATTAAATATCTTAAAATTCTATGTAACACACCATGTCTAGTTCATCTCCTACCAGCACCTAAGATCACCATTGAAATGGGCTTGATTTCCTGAGAATGGAAAAAAAAAAAATGTTCTCTGTTTTTCTTCATTTGCAAATGAGAGGCACTGCCTGTCAACTCTCTATTTCTCTGAGATTCACAGGGAGCTGGTTGAAGAAAAGAGAGAGTAAGCTGTTATAGATAGATGGTGAGCAAAAGATATAAGGAAGACTGGGATAAGATTCAGAGCCTTTAACGGTACTTTGACCCCCGAGGCACAAAAGCTGAAGGTAGAGGGGTCGGTCTACCAGAAGGTTGATCAGCAAAGTCAGCTTCACAGGATCTGCCTAGGCAGTGGAAGTCTCCACTGCTTTCCCAGTTTTGCTTAGGTATCACTGATGTCTCTCCTGGCAATGACTGGCAACAACAGTAAAGCACAAATCATAAGCTACATTATTGAAAAATAGAAATTGAAAAATGCAAGTCATAAGAAAAATAAGAACAACAGCAAAAATAAACAACACTGTATTGATTTCCACATCATATAGCATCAAATTCAGCAAGGGCAGATGTTCCATTTTTTTTTTTTCAGATGCTCCAATTCTTGTGAAAGCTAATAAAATTATTACAATATCTACTGCCATATAGTAAGTATATATTTTGTATTAAGAATTTTTTAATTTTTATATTAATAAAATTGTCTAAATCTTACACCAAACTTGTGAGGCAGGTTTTATTATATCCCTTGCTTAAAGGAAGAAGGAAAATGCTTCCAAGATTACACAAAACTTGCTTATGGGTCACAGTGATTGAGCTTGTAGATCTTGGTTGGACACAGAACCACTTGACACCATGATTTAATGCCTCTCTACAGTGAAGCTATTTGTCATTATTTATTCAATCAAACTTATGGAGTACCTGTAAGGTACAAGGCATGATTCGTGATTCTGGATTTATAGACAGAATGACACTACCACAAATACTAGCTGCTTCTATGTTCTAGTCTGTGCTCCTTTTTTTCAAAAAAGTTTTTATTTAAATTCCAGTTAGTTCATTATTATGCATGTAATATCAGTTTCAGGTGTACAATTTAGTGATTCAACACTTCTATACTCCTTAATGTCTGTCACTTTGGTCTGTGTTCTAAGTGATTATTTAATTCACACAACAGCCCGGTGAGGTAAATGTTTTATTATTTCAATTTTACAGTTGCAAAAAATAAACAGAGATTGAAAACACCCTGAAGATCACACAGCTATAAATAATGTAATATTTCCTCTCCAGGGAAAATAAAAATATAAATAGATAAAACCTATATCCAAACAATTATATTGGATGCCAAATACCAAATGCTAGTCATATCATCTGTTGCTTAGATCATATGGTATATAAAGGTATTATTATACTTCCCATATGAAATTTTAATTATGAGTATTCTTTGTTAGAAAAAAATGAATAATGTCTTATTTATAGGTATAGTCTCCAAAAAGCATCAAGAACATAGCAAGAGTGAAAAAAAACTATCTTTGGTTAATAACAATAATGTTGATAAGAAGATTTTTTTCATTGGAACCTATAGGAAAATATATAAGAGGTCAGCATTTGTGATACATGATTTTAGTAAATTTAAAAATTGTCAGAAACACTTTTCAACTGATTACTTTCAAGCTTATTTTCAATCTCCATTTTCAGAATTATGGTAAATTATGATCATCCTCAAAATGGTTTTTGTTTTCTTTTCTTTGTTCTGCTTTAGTTGGGGATGCAGAAGCTGAGCATCAGGCAAGAAATCTCAGGTCTTACGAAGTATAAGTACATTTGTAGGGATTAACAGGAATCACAATCTTTAATCATTATGATCTCCCATGGCAGTCATCCTTTATGACTTTTCTTAACTACATAAATATTTCACAATTTTTGGCAATCATAAAAATTTGTATTTAGATGGGTAACAAAATAATGTAATAGCAAATAACTTCATTTTTTATAATGCATGACAAGAAATTTTAGTACAAGGAATCTGCCACATGATATGGTAAGGTCAAATTTTTAGCCTCACTTCAGAGGTTCTTTTCAACTAATTAAGTAGGAAAAGAAGGAGGAAGAAAAAATAAAGGTTTTAAGACCCTGATAAGAAATTGTGTATTGTCTAGTTTCTCTTACTGGTAAAGCGAAAGTGATTTATAAGGCTTAATACCTGAATGATTAAAAATGTAAGTTTGGCTGGTCCACCTTAATGGCCGTTTATTTAAATGAATTTTATACTTAAGTGAGATTCCTCTTTCTGATGTCATGGTTATGTTTTCATTGTTCCAGTAGAGTCATAGATTCCTATTTCTTCACCCTTGAAGGCAGGTTGAATTTCTGCAAGTAGAGAAGAGGAAAAAGGATTTCTAGCAGATTCAGGCTAGACATGGAGGCAAATGCATGTGATCAATTGTTTTAGTAAACCATTATTTCACATCTATTTAATAGCATATGAAAGTCAATTATAAGATTAGGGAATGGTGAACAACTCAGTCAGAATGAATGGATATGGACGTGGAATTGTTTAAATTGTTACATTGAGCCTCTGGAGAAGAATAACATTTGCAATTAACAGTGATTTAGGGGATGATCTAGAAAGTGGAAACAGCTCAAGGTCACTCTTATACGGGAAGAGCTTGGACGGTAATCCAGACGTTTCTTCTAATTGTCAAGTGAATCTTGAAAATTAACTGCTCTTTTTCTTAGAGAATATATATTACTGTATGTCTAGTCTTTTTCTTAACACCTCTGAAATAAAACATATTTCAGCAATTCTTGTTCTAAAATTAGAAATTATATATCTTCTTAGACTTTCTATTACAATTGTTTTTTATTATTTATAATTCAATGTGGTCATAAAAAAAGAACACCCTACATTTTTTATTATATCAATATTTTCTTTTTCTTTATTAGTATTTTCTTACACAATACAGATTGGTAGAAAGGGAGTAGAGAATGTTTTGGAAAGCTAAGTGTATAAAAGGTGCAATTTCATCTTCAGATAAAAAGAGTTATATAAATTAAAATAATTTAATAAAATAATTTAATAAAATAAACATATATACTCTATATATGTAATCAGTTTAGAATGACACTTTCTAAAATATTTTCTGATGAAGCAATTTTTGTTTTCCTGGATTAATAGCTATTCTAGAATGTGTTTCTCCTAAATGTGAGTCTTTGTTTTGGTAGGAGAGAAAAAAAATTACAAGAGGTTCCGTATGGTGCTTATTTGCTATCTTGATGGCATGTGAAAAACACTGTACTAATGGATTCAAAATAATTTATTTGCATTTAAAAGTTAGTTTCTATTACTCTGGAGACTTCTCACCTTTCATGTCCCCATAGAGGTTAACACACATAGCTTTAAACTCTTGGTTGAGAAATATAAGGAATTGAAGAGGGAACAGAAGGCTAGCTGAGGACAAAGCACAAGGTCACACCCTGCAACTCCCCCTCTCCTGGGTGGGATATGTATGACACTCCAGGAAGCTCCCAACTATCATAATGTTAATGCCTTGCTATAGGGAAAAACAACCTTAACTTGACCATGGTAAGGGCTCCAGTATCTTGTAGGTCCTCTTTAGCGTTTGAAAATCCTTTGAAATCTCACTTTTCCTTACCTCCCCCAACTCCTAGGTGTATAATCAGCCACCACTCAAAGCCCAGGCAGTAGCTCTTCTGCTGAAAGGTCCTGTCCGTGTGCTTTAATAAAACCAGAATTTTGCAACAAAGACATCTCAAGAATTCTTTCTTGGTCATCGGCTCCAGATCTCACCCCACCAAACCTCATCTATATTTCAAAACTACATCAGAAGCATGAATAGTATATGTCTAGGCATTGTTGAACAACAACCACAAACTTCATTTGGTAAACAACACAAGCTTTTATTTTGTTCACAAAGTATGAGTCAGTAGGACAGATCTGTTAATCTGTTTTTCAGATAGCAGATGGATCAGCCTTGATTGGTTACGACAGAGCTGGGGCTCCAACAGGCTAGCTTGGGCTTGTTCATATGGTGGAGCCACAGAGTCAATAGTGAGCAAGTAGAAGCATGCATAACGTCTTGAGGTCAAGCCTGGGAACCAATCAATTATTGCCTCCAAAATACATCAGCCAAAGCAAGTCAAAACTAGCCAAAATTCAAAATATTAAAGGGAAAAAAATCAACTTCACTCCTTGATGAGAAAAGCTGTAAGTCACATGACAGGAGACATAATTCAGGGGAGGGGTGGAGAATTGGAGCCATTTTTGCAATCAGACATAAGCAGCATGGATTGATTGACCAAGATGGCCTTATAGTTCCCCTAGGTTCAATTAAACCTCACACAGACCTCATCCTAAACTCCCTCTCCTCAGAACATTTACTTTAGGAAAATTGTAACTGTAAATTCTTTCCCTGCCCCTTTGTAATGTTTGTAAATCTTCTCCCAGACTCTTGACAGGTTTATCATCTATGAATATCTTTCTTAAGGATCTTTGAAATACAATCATCAAGGAAGAAAAAAGGATGCTTTCTTTTAGTTCTTGTAAAAAACTAGGCAAAGATTAGCAAACATAGATGGCCTAATCACAGAGACTAACATTTGCAGACTCAAGAATAATCCAGTGTGCTCCACACTTGCTATTGCTATTGATCCATCTCTGCCCCTAAGGTCCTCCAGTATTTTCCCATTGGCTCACTTCAGAGTTAAAAACCTTGCTTTTTTTTTTTTTTTTCAGGGGGGTTGACTTTAATCTCTCTTCTCCCTATTACAGAGGTTTTGAACAATTATTCCTTACCTGTTTAACTCTGTTCAGTGCCACTTTTCTGTGATACAAACAAAGGGAAAATTTAGGCATTGTGCGTCTGAGTAGTTTACTATAATCAGGCTTACCTACCTTCATGAGTGGGATAACGGTAAATTGAACTAGGTTTTTTGTAAAGGCAAACCCAGTCCTGTTCTCTATGGTCTCTATGTAACTGTAAAAATGAACTGGCAAAATAGACACAATTTAACAATTAATGATGCTTTAAAATTAATCAAATAAGTTAATTTAAATAAAGGGCAATGTTCTAGTTAGCAATTAAGTAAACTTTCAAGAATGCTAAACATTTGGTGATTGCATAGTATTATGCCTACTTCAATAGGGAGCTAGCTTCTGTTTCAATCTAAATCATATCTGAAGTAAATCCCTGGAAGCACCAACTTGACATTGTCCTCAGCTCACTTTTAATGGAGGTGCCTCAGTGAAAAGGAGGAATGAAACTTTACCAGAAGAAACATTTAAAACACTGAATATAAGTGATATTGCTGCAAAGACAGAAGTGGATCATTAAACTTCGCTGCATATAATCTTCCTTCCTTTTGGTCATGAGAGATGACTCAGAATTTAATATGTTCATTTCTTAATTTATCATTCCATCGCTTGCAAAAATTTAAGAATCAGTTTATAAAATGCTGATGACCACAGATAAAAATAATTATTTTACGTGTGAGTTTTTTTGAGCAAAATAATAAAAGTTATCAATAACTCTTTCAAATCAGTACTGTAGAGGACATCTACCTTGACCCAATTACAGAGGAGACTGATTTGAAATATATGAAGAAAGACATGAGAGGTAGAATTGGACAATGTAAATGAGATGTGTTTGAGAGAAAAGTGGAAGCAGAATAGTTTGAAATTAAGATTTTTAACAAGTGTAGATTTTGTAATTAGGTATCGATTTTTTCTAAAAATTGAAAATTAAGTTTGTAGATGACAGATACTATTTTCAAAAAGTTTTATTTGCTTTTTAGTTACAACACTGTTGTAATTAATATAGGTCCTATTGACATTGGGTTCCAGATAATTCTGTGTGTGTGTGTGTGTGTGTGTGTGTGTGTTGGGCAAAAGGAGGACATTGTTCTGTACATCATGGGATATTTAGCACCATCGCTGTCTTCTATTCATTAGATGTCAGAAGTATCACTCTGTGGAGGCCGAGAAAATTAAGGCCATTCCACCTTAAGTTTAGTGTTAGCACAAGTACAGCCATTTCAGGCCACTGTGAGTAAGAGCAGAACTTTACCTTACTTCAGTTACAGGGAAAAAACAGCTTAACGGCTTTGAAAGCCCCATATTAGAATGAGAACAGAGCTTAATGCCCTTGAAAGCCCCATATCAGAATGTAAACAGAACTTGAGAAATTCCTCCCCCCTTCCGGAGGTCCCCTAGACCAGCCCATAACACTCAGCTGGAACCCACCTCGGGGTCCAAGTCCCTGCTCTGCTGTGTCGCAGCGTCGGGTATACTTGGACCCAAGCTCGAGCTTGTTAATAAACCCTCGTGTACTTGCATCCGTGTCGGCTCCTCCGTGGTTTCTCAGATTCGCAATCTTGGGCACAACAGCTCCAGTTCTGACAACCAATAACGTCTCTGTGCATTTTTTTCTTGTTTTTGTTTTTCAGTTTCAGATGTAGAGTTCAATAATTTATCAATTGCATTTAACACCCAGTGCTCATCACATTACATGCCCTCCTTAATGCCCATCACCCAATAACTCCATCCTCCCACTCACCTCACCTCCAGCAAACTTCAGTTTATTTCTTATAGTTAGGAGTTATTCATGGTTTTTCTTGCTCTCTGATAACTTTCCATTCAGTTTTCCTTCCCTTCCCCTATAATCCTCTGCACAGTTTCTTATATTCCACATGTGAGTGAAACTGTATGATAATTATCTTTCTCTGATTGACTTATTTTGCTCAGCATAGTACCCTCCAGTTCCACCTACGTTGATGTAAATGGTAAATATTCAGCCTTTCTGATGGCTGAATAATATTCCATTGTATATATACACTTTTTTTATCCATTTATCTGTTGATGGACATCTTGGCTCTTTTCACAGTTTGGCTTTTGTGTACACTACTGCTATAAACATTGGGGTGCAGGTGCCCCTTTGCAACAATACTTTCAACAAATGGGCAGAAGACATGAAAATATATTTCTCCAAAGAAGACATACAAATGGCCAACAGACACATGAAAAAATGCTCAATATTACTTGGCATTAGAGAAATACAAATCAAAACCACAATAAGGTACCACCTCACACCTGTCATAATGGCTAAAATTAACAAGGTAGGAACAAACAAATGTTGGTGAGGATGTGGAGAAAGGAGAACCCTCTTAACTGTTGGTGGGAATGCAAACTGATATTGTCACTCTGGAAAAGAGTATGGGGGCTCCTCAAGAAGTTAAAAATAGAGCTACCCTACTATCCAGCAACTGCACTACTAGGTATTTACCCTAAAGATACAAATGTATCGATCCATATATTTTCAAAAATCCTCTAGGATGCAAAATTGCCCCAGCTGAGAGCCACAAAATTAGAACATGGGCATGAAATAAACATTATGTAAATAAATATTTTTAAAATGCATTTATACATTGGAATAATAGAAGATAACTAACATTTACACATTACACATTACACAATATCTACTATGTGGCAGGTACTACACGGAGCAATTTTTAAAAGTCATTCAGTAATAACATCATGTGTTGTATCTAATCACCCTAACTACAGAGAAGAGGTATTCAAAAAGTCATCTAAGATCACACAGCTAGTATATCTAGAAGATAAAATTAAAAGAATTAGTTATGATTCACTCCATAGTCTTCTCATTTCACAAAACTGCCTTTATTTATTGATTGAATATGATCAATTTTGACTTTATTTTCAAAGAACATGCAGAATTTCTACTGCAGAAAAAAATTGTGTGCCATGATTTGGGTTGCTGAAAGTTATGAACCTCTTATAATCCCCTTCCTTGTATTTGGCCTCTTCCTTTCTATTTTTACAATCAACTGCCTTTATTTTTCTTTATTTTTTGTTTTTTAAAAGATTTTATTCATTTATTCATGACAGACACAGAGAGAGAGGCAGATACATAGGCAGAAGGAGAAGCAGGCTCCTTCTGGGGAGCGTGATGTGGGACTTGATCACAGGACCCTGGGATCATCACCTGAGCCAAAAGCAGATGCTTAACTTCCAAATCACCCAAATGCCCCTCATATGCCTTTATTTTTATCTTGAATATTATATTCATATGTCTTAATTATTTGTGAATATGATTTTCTCCATTAGATTGCAAGCTACTAAAAATTAAAAAAAATAGATTGCAAGCTACCTTAAGGTAGAAGTTTTTTTTTTTTTTAAGATTTTATTTATTTGAGAAAGAGAGACAATGCACAAGTGGAGGAGCAGGATGGGGAGAGGGAGAAACAATATCAAGCAGACTCTGCGTTGAGCACAGAGGCCCATATGGGCTTGATCTCATCATCCTGAGATGATGATCTGAGGTGAAACCAACAATAGGATGTTTAACCAAATGAGCCAACCAGGTGCCCTAAAAGTAGAGTGTTTTAATTTTTTTTTAATCTTTTTAAATTTCTTTTATTTTTATTTTTATTTATTTATTAATGATAGTCAGAGAGAGAGAGAGAGAGAGAGAGAGAGAGAGAGAGAGAGAGAGGCAGAGACACAGGCAGAGGGAGAAGCAGGCTCCATGCACCGGGAGCCCGATGTGGGACTCGATCCCGGGTCTCCAGGATCGCGCCCCGGGCCAAAGGCAGGTGCCAAACCACTGTGCCACCCAGGGATCCCCAGAGTGTTTTAATTTTTATCATTGCATTTTTATTTGGTTTATGCAGAGCTTTCATATGAAGGCCACAAGCATGTTACTACTGAATTACTGAATACTATGACCACTTAGTTGAGAGATGTTCTCAATAGAAAATAGGCTCCTAATTTTACAGGACTATATATCTATATCTATATCTATATCTATCTATATCATCTATATCTATATCTATCTGTATCTATCTATATATCTATATCCATCTTATTTACTATATATATTTTTTGTATATTATTTTATTGGATTCGATTTGCCAACATATAGTATTACACCCAGTGCTCATCCCATCAAGTGCCCCCTTCAGTGCCCATCACCTAGTCACCCCGTCCCCCTGCCAACCTCCCCTTATGCTACCCCTATTTGTTTCCCAGACCTAGGAGTCTCTCATGTTCTGTCTCCCTCTCTGATATTTCCCACTTATTTTCTCTCCTTTCCCCTATAAACTCTTTCAATATTTTCTATATGCCCCGAATGAATGAAACTATATAATGTTTGTCCTTCTCTGATTGACTTACTTCACTCAGCGTAATACACTCCAGTTCCCTCCACGTGAAAGCAAATGGTGGGTATTCGTCGTTTCTAATGACTAATATTCCATTGCATACATAGACCACATCTTTATCCAGTCATCTGTCAATGGACACCGAGGCTTCTTCCACAGTTTGGCTATTGTGGATATTGCTGCTATAAACATTGAGGTGCAGGTGTCTCGATCTTTCACTGCACCTGTATCTTTGGGATAAATCCACAGCAGTGCAATTGCTGGGTCATAGGGTAGCTCTATTTTTAACTCTGAGGAAGCTCTACAGAGTTTTCCAGAGTGGCTGCACCAGTTCACATTCCCATCAACAGTGCAAGAGGTTTCCCATTTCTCCACATCCTCTCCAACATTTGTTGTTTCATATCTTGTTAATTTTCACCATTCTCATTGATGTGATGTGGTATCTCATTGTGGTTTTGATTTGTATTTCCCTGTGGCAGGTGATGTGGAGTGTTGTCTCGTGTACTTGTTGGCCATGTCTATGTCTTCCGCTGTGAGATTTCTCTTCATGTCTTTTGCCCATTTCATGACTGGGTTGTTTCTTTGGTGTTGAGTTTAATAAGTTCTTTATAGACTTGGATACTAGCCCTTTATCTGATAGGTCATTTGCAAATATCTTCTCCCATTCTGTAGGTTGTCTTTTAGTTCTGTTGACTGTTTCTTTTGCTGTGCAGAAGCATTTTATCTTGATGAAGTCCTAATAGTTCATTTTTGCTTTTGTTTCCCTTGCCTTCATAGATGTATCTTGCAAGAAGTTGCTGTGGCCAAGTTCAAAAAGGGTGTTGCCTGTTGTTCTCCTCTAGGGTTTTGATGGATTCTTGTCTCACATTTAGATCTTTCATCCATTTTGAGTTTATCTTTGTGTATGGTGTAAGAGAATGGTCTAGTTTCATTCTTCTGCACGTGGCTGTTCAGTTTTCCCAGCACCATTTATTGAAGAGACCGTTCTTTTTTCAGTGGATAGTCTTTCCTTATTTGTTGAATATTAGTTGGCCATAGAGTTGAGGGTCCATTTCTGGGTTCTCTATTCTGTTCCATTGATATATGTGTATGTTTTTGTGTCAGTACCACACTGTCTTGATGACCACATCTTTGTAGTACAACCTGAAATCTGGCATTGTGATGCCCCCAGTTCTGGTTTCTTTTTCAATATACCCCTGACTATTCAGGGTCTTTTCTGATTCCACACAAATCTTAAGATGATTTGTTCCAACTCTTTGAAGAAAGCCCATGGTATTTTAATAGGGATTGTATTAAACATGTAAATTGCCCTGGGTAGCATAGACATTTTCACAATATTAATTCTTCCAATCCATAAGCATGGAATATTTTCCCATCTCTTTGTGTCTTCCTCAATTTCTTTCAGAAGTATTCTGTAGTTTTTATGGTATAGATCTTTTACCTCTTTGGTTAGGTTTATTCCTAGGTATCTTATGCTTTTGGGTGCAATTGTAAATGGTATTGACTCCTTAATTTCTCTTTCTTCAGTCTCATTGAAGATGAGTCTCTCTCTGATTTCTGGGCATTGATTTTGTATCCTGCCACACTGCTGAATTGCTGTATGAGTTCTAGCAATCTTGGGGTGGATTCTTTTGGATTTTCTATGTACAGTATCATGTCATCTGTGAAGAGGGAGAGTTTGACTTCTTCTTTCCCAATTTGAATGCCTTTTATTTCTTTTGGTTGCCTGATTGCTGAGTCTAGGACTTCCAGTACTATGTTGAATAGCAGTGGTGAGAGTGGACATCCCTGTCTTGTTCCTGATCTTAGGGGAAAGGCTCCCAGTGTTTCCCCATTGAGAATGATATTCACTGCAGGCTTTTCATAGATGCTGAGGTTTTTAAGGTGCTGAGAAATGTTCCCTTCATCCCTAACTCTGAAGAGTTTTGATCAGGAATGGATGCTGTATTTTGTCAAATGCTTTCTCTGCATCTATTGAGAGGATCATATGGTTCTTGTTTTTTTTCTCTTGTTGATATGATCTATCAGATTGATTGATTGTTTTACAAATGTTGAACAAGCCTGACATCTCGGGGATAAATCCCACTTGGTCATGATGAATAATCTTCTTACTGTACTGTTGGATCCTTTTGGCTAGTATCTTGTTGAGAATTTTTGTATCTGTGTTCATCAGGATATTGGTCTGTAATTCTCCTTTTGGTGGGGTCTTTGTCTGGTTTTGGAATTAAGGTGATGCTGGCCTCATAAAACGAGTTTGGAAGTATTCCATCCCTTTTTATCTTTCAGAACAGCTTTAGTAAAATAGGCATTGTTTCTTCTTTAATTGTTTGATTGATTTCCCCTGGGAAGCCATCTGGCCCTGGACTCTTGTATCTTGGAAGGTTTTTGATGACTGTTTCAATTTCCTCCCTGGTTATTGGCCTGTTCAGGTTTTCTATTTCTTCCTGTTCCAGTTTTGGCACTTTGTAGTTTTCCAGAAATGGGTCAATTTTGTCTAGATTGCCTAATTTATTGGCATATAGCCTTTTAAAATCATTTGTATTTCTTTGGTATTGGTTGTGATATCTCCTTTTTCTTTAGTGATTTTATTAATTTGAGTCTTTTCTCTTTTGTTTTTAATAAGGGTAGCTAGGCATTTGCCTATTTTATTAATTCATTCAAAGAACCAACTCCTGGTTTTGTTGATCTGTTCCACAGTTCTTCTGGTCTCTATTTCATTGAGTTCTGCTCGAATCTTTATTAACTCTCTTCTTCTGCTTGGTATAGGTTTTATTTTCTGTTCTTTCTCCAGTTCCTTGAGGTGCAAGTTTAGCTTGTGTATTTTAGTTTTTTACAATTTTTGAGGGATGCTTGTATTGCAATGTATTTCCCTCTTAGGACTGCTTGTGCTTTATCCCAAAGATTTTGAACATTTGATTCCCATTTTCATTAGTTTCCTTGAATCTTTTTAATTCTTCTCTAATTTCCTGGTTGACCCATTCATCTTTTAGTAGGATACTCTTTAACCTCCACGTGTTTGAGTTTCTTCAAATTTTTTCTCATGATTGAGTTCTAGTTTCAAAGCATTATGGTCTAGAAATATGCAGGGGAGAATCACAGTCTTTTGATATTAGTTAAGACCTGATTTGTGACCCAGTACATGGTCTATTCTGGAGAAAGTTCCATGTGCACTTGAGAAGAATGTGTATTCAGTTGCATTAGGCTGCAAAATTCTGTATATATCTATGAAATCCATCTGGTCCAGTGTATCATTTAAAGCTCTTGTTTCTTTGGTGATGTAGTGCTTAGATAATCTGTCACTTGCAGAAAGTGCCATGTTGAAGTCTCCTACTATTAGTGTATTATTATCTAAGTATGTTTTTACTTTGGCTATTAATTGATTGGTATACTTGGCAGCTCCCACATTAGGGGCATAAATATTCATGATTGTTAGGTATTCTTGTTGGATAGACCCTTTAAATATGATAGAGTGTCCCTCTTCATCTCTTACTACTGTCTTTGCGACAAACTGTAATTTATCTGATATGAGGATTGCTATCCTAGCTTTCTTTTGAGGACCATTTGAATGGTAAATGGTTTTCCAACCTTTCATTTTCAGGCTGTAGGTGTCCTTAAGTCTCAAATAAGTCTCTTTTAGACAGCATATAGATGGGTCTTGTGTTTTTATCCAGTCTGAAACCCTGTGTCTTTTGATGTGATCATTTAGCCCATTCACGTTCAGAGTTACTATTGAAAGATATGAATATAGTGTCATCATAATACCTAATTCAAGTCTCTGTTTTTGTGGATTATTTCTTTGGGCTTCCTCTTTCCATTACAGGGTCCCCCTTAATATTTCTTGCAGAGCTGGTATGATCGTCATATATTCTTTCAGTTTCTGCCTATCTTGGAAGCTCTTTATCTTTCCTTCTATTCTGAATGAGAGCCTTGCTGGATAAAGTATTCTTGGCTGCATGTTCTTCTCATTTAAGACCCTGAATATATCCTGCCAGCCCTTTCTGGCCTGCCAGGTCTCTGTGGGGAGGTCTGCTGTTAATCTAATATTTCTCCCCATATAAGTTAGGGATCTCTTGTCTCTCACTGTTTTAAGGATTTTCTTTTTATCTTTGGAATTTGCAAGTTTTACTATTAAATGTCAAGGTGTTGAATGGTTTTTATTGATTTTTTGGGGGGAACCTCTCTATCTCCTGGATCTGAATGCCTGTTTCCCTCCCCAAATTAGGGAAGTTCTCAACTAAGATTTGTTCAAATATGCTTTCTGGCCCTCTGGCCCTCTTGGAACTCTCTGGAACCCCAATTATATGTAGCTCTTTCCTTCTGGGGCTATAATTTATTTCCATTAATGTTTCCTCATGGTCTTCTAATTGTATTTCTCTTTTTTTCCTCAGCTTTCTTTCTTGCCATTAACTTGTCTTCTATGTCACTCACTCTTTTTTCTACCTCATTAACCCTCATCATTAGGACCTCCAGTTTGGATTGCATCTCACCTTATTGATTTTTAATTTCAGCCTGTTTAGATCTAAATTCTGCAGTCATAAATTCTCTTGATTCCTTTATGCTTTTTTTTCAGAGCCACCAGTAGCTTTATAATTGTGCTTCTGAATTGGCTTTCTGACATTGAATTATAATCCAAATTCTCTAACTCTGTGGCAGAGAGTACTGTTTCTGATTCTGTGTGTGTGTGTGTGTGTGTGTGTGTGTGTGTGTGGTGAGTTCTTCCATCTAGTCATTTTCCTCAGTGCAGAGTGGCTGTATGGTTGGTTGCATCAAGAATATCAATGACGACCTAAGTAAATTTCACACTAGATGATTCTGCTGAGGTCAGAGACCAGAAATTGAAAACAAAGATCAGAACGAAATAAAACAAAAGGACCACTAAAGTGAAAAACAAATTTTAAAACAAAGTAGTAAAAAAATAAAAGGCCATGAATCCTAAAGAAGAAGGAAAAAAAAACGAGAAAAAAGCAAGAGTTAAGAGGAAAAGAAAATAAAGAGAAGAATAAAAAGGGGAGGGATTGGGAGATGGTGGTGGTGACGAAGTGACGAAGTTGTGGAGGGAGAATGTAGTCTACCTGAGGGGTCCTAGAGGGTGATCCTCTTGGTTCAGTGTATATTAAGTTTTGTATCTTAGAAGATGCTCAGTCCCAAATTTAAATAAACCATAAATTCTTGTAGAAGTCCCCAACATTGAGCACCAAAACATAAATGAGATAACAGAGGGGGTTAGAATGGGAATGAGGAATCCACAGAATGAACCAGCATGGTATACCACTTTGTTCTGGGTGCATGCTGGTCATGTTTTAGAAGGTATTAGCTTCTGCCATTGTAGAACAAAATGAGGCAGAAGAAACACAAAACAAAACAAAAAGAAAAATACCTTGTATATCTCCCCCAATTAAGTTGAGTATGTTGAAGAGAATCTAGAAGCGGAAAATATATCTAAGACCTGTAATTGTAGGAATATGAAAGTCAAAAAGGAAGAATTTTAAAAATGAAGAGGTGGTAAAATATTGTAGTTAAGGTGGGAAAAGATTAAAAAAATGGAAATTTACAGTCATATAAAAACGAGTTGCACTGGAAAAAGGAAGAAAAAAATAGGAGGGGTCCCCTCTAGTTCTATAAACTGTAAATCCCTCAACTTCTCTTGGAGCTTTCCAGTGCTGCTCAGTCAAGAACTTGCTCTTCACCTGTCCTTCCAGCTTGTCTTCTGGGGGAGGGGCTGCTGTGCTGATTCTCAGGTGTGTGCACCTGGGGAAGGTGCCCGGGTGCCAGGATCAGTGGGCACAGTTGACCCCAGGAGGCCTCTGTCCCCAGGCTCCACCCCTCCCTTGCACACGGTGACACAAGGAGGAACAACCACATTGGTGGCGGCCAGGTCTCCAGCCCTGCAGTCAGCACCCTCCAGTAACCACCCACAGTCACAGTCCGCACTGGCCCAGAAGCTCCTGGGGGGTCGGGGGAGCTGATCTGCACAGCTTGGGGGCACCAGGCAGCAGGAGGGTCCTCGATGTCCTTTGCCCTCCTCACCCTGCCGGTCCCGGGACTGCAGGATCCTGGGTTGTGTCCTTGGCACCCTGGGATCCGGGGCCTGTGCTGCTGGAATCGTGTTCCTGGGCCGTGGCACCCGAAGGCAGCAGGTGCAGCCCCCTCCCCTGGAGTCCCCCTCTGACCCACCGGCTTCTCCCTGAGGCCCTGCTGGGTGCGCTCCAGCCCTTTACCGAACTCGGCCGCGTGTGGGTGGCTCTCCCCCGGGCCCCTCCTCTCCTGGTGCCTCGGGAGCCTGGAGGCTCCACTGCCCCTCCTGTGGTTCTCCCCAATTTCCCTGCTGAGCACCTTTGCAACTGGGAAGAACCTGGTGAGGGTTTTAAAGTTCCTGCTTCTCCAGGGCTGGGCTCCTCCATCCCAGAGGCTCTCCTATCGGCCTTAGCCCGGGTCCTCGCAGGGGCCCCTCCCCCACAGGATTCTTTTTTATTTTATTTTTTCCCCACCTTCCTTGTTAGAAGCGAAAACCCTTCTCTCTGCAGCATTCCAGCTCTTCTCTTTAACTCTCAGGTCAGATTTGTAGGTGTTCAGGATGGTTTGGAAGTAATCTAGGTGAGTTGGTGGGGCCAGGTGAGGTGAGGACCCTCATCCTCTGCAGCCTTGCCCTGCCTCTCTCTTATTTATTATATTGATTTCAGGTTGAAATGGCAATATTTGGGATATATGGTACTGAAGAAAATATATTATTAAAATTACTTTCACTTATTTCATTTTACTTTATGCATTCTAAAACATTTTTATTTACATATATGTCTTGTATTATGTTTCCATTGGATAGTTTGGTCTCGTATTAAGTAACTGTTAAATAACTATTAAATTGAATGTCAACCATATGAAAAATATTTATTTTGATTTCTAATTTTATTTATAGAATGTTTTTGTCATAACCTTTAAAAATTTTAATAACTCCATGTCTGCATATGGGTATAAATAAGTGTATGTCTGTATTTGAAATGAATATGCACACAGTTAATTCCATCAATTGGGTAATTTATGATCATATTATGACCCTGCAATAGCTTCTTGTAATGACTTTCTGCTACATTTAATAGTTCATTTACCAAATAAATAATAATGTTCTTATTTTGTGCTCACATGGTAGACAAACACAATTTCTAACGATTTATTACTAGAGTCAGCTTTAAATATATTTGAAGTTTATCTAAAAAATGAGGTCATTTCAGAAATCTCCAGAATAGTACCTCTGCCTGTCATCACCATCTCTTCAATCTGCAGGTTAGTATCGCAACTTCCATAATGTGATTAGCCTTTAAGACATTACTTCCCATTAAATACAAAATACTCAGGTAATATTTAAGTTTTCATGAACAATAAAGTGCAGGAATTTTAAATAAGAGAACAAAGGGAGTTTGTTGAAAAATGGAGGCAGAGTAGGCAGTCAAGGAAGTATGAACACAAGGATAAAAAAAAAAAACCTAGGAAACCAATGACACTAGAAGAAAAGATGGCTTACTGAAACGATGCTGGTGATTATCGACCGCTTTGTTGTCTCATATAAATCTAACCTACCATGTTGGATATTTCAGATATAGACCATTTCTTTCATCTCAGAAGGTTCTATTGGACTGCTGTCTAGACATTTCAGTGTGATATCAAGTTTGTTGCTCATGACTAATGAGAATGATGGCCTTCCAAAGATATCTACATCCATGCCCCCAGATCCTATAAATATGTTACAGTACATGGCAAAGAGGCATTAAGATTGCAGATTCAGATGAGTCTAAAATAGTGAGACTATCCTGGATTATCTGAGTTGTCCCATTGAAATCACAAGGGTCTTTCCAAGAGGAAGAAGAAGGAAGAAGAGAAGAACAGAGGGACAACATGTGGTAAGGATCTCATCTATCATTGCTGGCTTTGAAGTTGGAGGAAGGAAGACATGAGCCATAGAATGCAGATGGCTTCTGGAAACTGGAAAAGGCAAAAAGGATTCCTACTTAGAGTCTCCTGAAAGGAATGCAAGCTTCTGACTCCTTGGTTTTAGTCCAGTGAGACCTTTATGGGATTTCAAATAGAACTGTAAGATAGTATATTTGTGGTGCTTAAAGCCATTAATTTATGGTGATTTGTTATGGCAGCAATAGAAAACTAATATAGATACAGTTACGGTAGGAATAGAAAACTAATATTGATACAGATAAATTCCATTTATGTTCACCCAAATAGAGAGCATCTATTGCATTTATTTTGAATTGGGAATGAAGGGGCAGAGGTGGGGATGGTGCCATTAATTGTTTCTCTTTATCCTTAAATAAGACATGGAAATTACCTCATCTTTTTATCTGTGATGCTTTTTACTCATTCAAATTCTGAAGCCTGGTAAAAAACGTTGATTAATGGAACAAAATTAAGGGTATCTCCAGTTAACTGAAAAAAAAAATGTTTTTCTTTATTCAACTTAAAGGGGGAAATTATAAATGTAAGGAAACATGAGAAAACTGTGCAAAAAAAAAAAAACAAATAAACAGTCCATTAAAAAAAACAAAAACAAATGTGGACTTCTCAAAGTTCTTCAAAAGTAAAAGGAGCTTTATAGTCCAGATTCTTCTAAAAAGAAAGAGATAAAATGTTAAGTTTTTTTTTTTAATTTTTTTTTTCAGGCTACTAGTCTGTCAAACTTTATAAATCAAATGTCCATTAATTTCATTTCTTTCATTTGACAGCTAAAACTATCATTTTCTCAGGATTGTTGGAAATGCATGAATCTCTATAATCCTGTGTGTTATTTAAAGCTCCTCTGCTTTGAAATGTCCTTTGAAATTTCCAAAGGCACCATCACAACTTTTGTATATTTAAGCTCATGTTTTCAGTGAGATAAAGCCTCATATTTCTGAACATGTAATTTTTTGATATATATGTATATACACATTATTTGTTTTACTTATTTGAGGGATTTATTCCCTTTTCCTCACCTTAAATGTAGAGACAAGCAGTAAAAGGTGACTATGTTTGAATTGATTTTTGGTTTTAAAGATAATACACACATACAATGTCTTAAATGGTAATTGTCCCAATCAAACTTTTAGAGGAAAAAAAAGTGTGTTTTAAAAAAAAATTGTTAGCTAGTATTAATTCATTAAATTTAAAGTTAATTTTTTAAGTTGATTAACAAAAATAATGAAATCAAGTAATGATGTTTTATTTTATTATCATCACAATTCCATATCACTTTGCAATCTATGGACCTGGCTGATTGAGCATTTCAGACTACCTACTGTAACCACCTAGAAATTCTTCAAAGATTTTGAATTTATTATTCTTGGCAGAAACTCTTTAGTTTACAATAGTTACAATGTATTAGTCAGAGTCCATTTCGGTAAAGAGAAACTTTACTAGGCTTTTCAAATAGAGGAGAATTAATACAGATAATTAATTATATAAGAACTCACTATCAAAATTAGTGAAATAATTTGATGAAAATTGTATTCTATTTTTCAGAAAAAAATAATTGATTTCTATAGTAGATATTGTTGTTTGGGATTCAACTGCTGATTGTATTATCATTTCTTTCAGTAGTAATTTTGTTTTGGCTGTCATCACAACTCAGTCCATATAGTTCCTTTAAATTGATTTCATCCACCCCTCTTAGGAATAGCACAAAATCCAGGTGTAAACTAATTTATGTTTCATATTTATTTGGCCTGGTAATTGGTTTGAGGATTAGCAGATGATCCAATCAGAGCCAATAATGCACCCTTAAATTCTGAATTTGTGTTCTTAGTTAAAGACTTTCCCTTTTTGGCACTACACAGGGGATCTAAGATGATTTAGAGACCTGAGGGCATTGTGTGTCATACTTCATACCATATGATGCTAGAGTGTGAGTCCAACAAGCAAGCAGAGAGCTCAAATGTAGAGATAGGAAAGTCCAGCCTTAGATGATACCCTCCTATGCCTTGAATTTTCAAATTATTTTAGTTTTTTACTCTTCGAACATAAGCTAATTCAGGTGGAGTTATCAGTTATTTTTGACTAAAAAAACCTTAACCAATTAAGTAGAATATATGCTTCGTATGGGATGCTGGCTTTACGTATTTATTCACTGATATGTCTCATATACTGAGACAGTTTCTGATATACAATAGAAGCTTAATAGCTATATTTGGAATTACTGAACTTTTAGAAAGTGGGTTTTATGCAAGAGAAGTTTGATTTCGTAAACTTTAAAAATCACAATTAGTTAAACACTGTCATCTAGGTTTATTAATTTTCAGTCATCTCTAAATGCTCTTTTTAAAGGAAAATAAAATATCTCCTGCATGGTTTAATGGATTTTTATCTTTCTTTTTCTAGTCTTTATTGAGCCTAAGTTTCAATATGAACAGCATGATTTGAATAATAATTTGAATAAAATACTTTACTTTGACAACTGATTAAAATTATTTATACTATGACATTGTTCAGTACATTGTAGACTAATTAATTGCATTTTTTGCCTCATTATAGTAAAGAACTTTTAATATCTTCTCAAATATCTGTGGGGTACCATTAGAATTCACATCTTTTGATTATTAATAGCTATACTTAGTATACTTAATACCACAGTCTTTCATCCACTGACAGTCCAACAATGACTTTTCTACTTTATTTCATTATACTATTGTTATCGGTGATACAGAAATGGCTTTATCAAGCGTACAGCAAGTATAATATACGTTTTCATCCTATTCCCTTTCTCTTCATTTTCAAACATTAGGATCTCTTGAAGCAATGGGGGACTTATTATTCTTTCTTATTTTTTTAATTGTACTGTAACTAGTATATAAGTCCTACATGGTCTCCAATTGCATCCTATATTTCTTGTGATTCTGTTTACTGCTTAATCATAAGGATTCCTTCCATTATTATTTTATCCTTGTTTACAGTATTCTGTTATATTTACATGTTTCAAAATATGGAGAATTTTCATATTTATGATATTTTTCTTTTATTTTTTGTATTCACATCACCCCTACGAATTACACAATGTAGTTTTTTACATCAAGGATTTGATTTGGATTATCTTTAAGGTCAATTCTTTAAAGGTATAATTTTCATTCTCTCTTTCTCTCTCTCTGTTTTATCTTGAGATAATTTTAGACTTACAGAAGAGTTGCCAAAAATAGCACAGGTAGTTTCAATATACCCTTTAGCCAGTTTGGCCTTATGTTAATATCTAACAGAACCATGGAAAGATGATCAAGAGTAAAAAATTAACCTTGGTGTAATATTATAATTACTGCAGAATTTATTCAGATTTCACCAGTTTTTCCACTAATAGCCATTCTTTTCCTATTACTGGACTCCAACCTACATTTAGTTGTCCTGTCTTCTCAATCTCCTTCAGTCTACAAGAATTCCCTAGCCTTTGTCTTTAATGACTTTTATGGTTTTGAAAGTATGGGTTGGCTATTTTGTAGAATATCCATAAATTTTAGTTTGTCTAATGTTTTCTCATGACTACACTGGGTGGAAGTATTGCTGAATATACCACCCCAAAATATGCCACATTGGTAAGCATCCTGATGTTACTCTGTTATCACTTATTCTATGAAACCTTGACTGTGTCTTCAGTTTAGACAGTACCAATTAGAGGGTGAAAAAAAAAAGGAAAATGAATAAACAATTACCATGAAGTTACTACAAGGTCAAAACTACAATTAGGTACAGATTTATTTTTAAAAAAGGCAAAACTCTGAAAAAAGCTAAAATTTCTTCTTTTTAAATGTTTCCAAATGTCAGTTAGTATGCATTAAGTGGAAAACAGTTGTTTAGTAATAGTTATCATCTGTCAGGCACGGGATTAAATAGTGTGATAAACTCAGAATTATAATTTCAGGAAAATAATTCTCTGAGTGGTACTGATTATCTAAAACAGTCCATTCTAAACATGAGAAGACTTCACATAGTTGGATAAGACACATGCTACCTACATATACTTGCGATTACTCCAGGGGGGTCCTTTAATTTGGAGCTGTGTGAATATTGGAAAGAATTTGTTGTGAATTATATTGTACACATTCTGGAGTAAGAGTTAAAATGTGTAAGTATATAGCTGATTGAGGCATAAATATAGACAGCATATATTGCAGACATGATGCATTTAAGACTGAAAGCTCCAGTTCTTCACCAAGCTCCTGGTGACAACTTCTAAAAAGAGTTTCTAAAAGAATGATCTTATCTGACTTATACCAAGCTCCTGCTCTCCTGGTATTCTAATTCTGATGCTTTTCTAAGTGTTTGGTTCTCCAATTTCCTCTACTCACACTATGCCCCCACTAACCAATATCCTCAATTTCTCCCACTCCATTCAGGGATAAGACAACATTTTATTAATAAAGTTCATTATTTTCAGAGATTTGTTGGTTTCTGAAACTGAAAATACTCCAATCTGACATAAGAAACACACTTTTCAAAGCTTTGCAAAATGAGAGCTACAGACTTGACTCTCTAACACGAAGTTTGTGTTTATCACCCTGTAGGACTTATTTATTTTTTATATTTTTTTCCTGTAGGACTTCTTAACCTGGGCATCCTTTGTCTACCCAGTTGGAGTCTCTACCATTTTCTCAATGAGAAAATTTCACAGTGGTGGTGGCTGAATTCTATCCCCACCTACTATTTTTCGATGTCTCTAATCTCTCTCTGCTGTATTCCCTGGTACAAATTATTCTCTAGAGTAGATGTATTAAATCAGTCCTTTGTAAAAGGGAATATGCAGACTAAACATGTCACATTCCTGGCTCTAGCAAGGCCCATTTAAACATGCTATTTACATACCATTTATAATAATTTTTAGAGATCAAAATTATTCCATTTGAAAATTTTAATTTTACACACTTCACATATTTTTTCTCTGATAGATTTTAGCCATAATTAGATCTCTCTTGCTTAGAACAGCTCAGTTCAATTAAAGTCCCTGCTGCCTGTGCCATCACACATGCTGAGTAACATCGTTCAGCAGAAGCAGCCGGGGGATCATTCTATTCATGCACCCTGAACCCACACTGGTGGGGGTTTATTTGATACATGCTTACACACACACACACAAACACACACACACACACACACACACACACACACTGCGTGTGATAGATGAGAAAACAGAAAATTAATTGGGCCAGCTACTAATTGGCAGAATCAAGATTAGAACCCAAGTGTGCCAAACCCCAGTGTTTTTGTTTTCTTGCTGTTTGCTTGTTTCCTGGTTAAACCTTAGTGTCTCAAGTAATCAGCACGACGAAAGGTTTAAGATCAGTGCTCAGTTAAAGTGATAAGGGTAAAATCCAGCCTTCAAGGAAGTGAGAGTCGTCTGAGAACACTTGAAAAATTTTCTTGGAAGACCTAGAATGACTGGGCCTTCAATCACAGTCAGCATTCCATGAGCTAGAAATAGGCAGGATGATAGGCATGCACAAGTTTAACTAGTCTAAGGCACAACATCAGGACTATGAAGTGGGGTTCCTAGGGGGTAAACTTACAATATAATATATAACCCATTTTGGGTGATGTACAAGGCATAATGTGCTACTTGGAGATTAGTCTGCATCAACAATGCTTAGCACACTATAATTGAGAAGTTAATCCCACGTCCTTGTGCTTTTAAAAAGTTTATTTTAAAAAAGTCATTTACTAAGCTTCTATTAGTTTCAAATATGAGGCAGAGTGCATTGTATATATTATGTACATAAGTACTATTTTCTAAAACCAGCTTTCAAGATAATTATTTACATAGGAGCAAAAACTGACACATCGCATTATATTTGGTATACTTATTACTTTATTATATTCTATTATGTTATACTGTTATTTAAGCTTTCTGATTTATCTAGATGATTCTAAATCACTATATTAACACCAGGATATTTAATTTGAGCACCACTCATATCATATGTAAGGCTTTAGTCATCGTGCATATCATATCTGGATTTAATCTCTTTATCCTCACAAACTGAAACTAATAATATGTCACAGGATTTGGAGGATATTAACATACCATATATATGAGAGACACAACTTCTGGCACAACCATTCCTAGTTCTTTTCCCTCCTGGATAGTGTGCAGAATGTAGTGGTACAAACAAAAGGTAGAGGTAGTCAGAGAATAAAAGTTCAACAGAGGTTGAAATATTGGATAAGACTGAATGGAATTATATTAAATTTTATGACTTTTTTTTCTTGCTTTGTAAAACCTACAAGATTCTCACTGGCAAAAGTTAAGAACAAGTGCATGCATGTGAGTGCTTGTGTAAGACTGTGTATTTGTGTGTGTGGTAGGCTGTTGACATATCAGTACAATATTGCAGGAAAAAAAGAGATCATTACTTGCCCAAAAGGGTCCTGGTAATAACAGGTATTGTTGGAGAACCATACAGTGTACTATATGACAAAGTTTAAAAGTGATTGACGGTGGCTTCTAGATATCTACATACTACCCTCTATTCACTGAAGTTTTCTGCTCTGAAGGTTTTGTCCAAGGCACAGTGTGGGAAGCTCTCCTCCCCAGATTTCCCACTGGGCTAGGGGGGTTTGTTTTCACCCATTCCAGTGGCTATTCCTTCTGCTGACTTTTATGGTTTATAATTCTATACCTCATTAAATAGTATGGATGTCAGTGAGCACAAAACTGAACCCACAGTTCATGAGCATCCATGACAAATATTGTTCTATTTACTCCCACATCAGAGCAACAGTTAGCTACCTCAATAACAGAATAGCTAAATGTGGTAGGTTGCTTCCAAAAAAAAAAAAAAAAAAAAAGAAGAAGAAGAAGAGGAGGGGCAAGATGGCGGAAGAGCAGGGTCCCCGAGTCACCTGTCCCCACCAAATTACCTAGATAACCTTCAAACCATCCTGAAAATCTACAAATTCGGCCTGAGATGTAAAGAGAGACCAGCTGGAATGCTACAGTGAGGAGAGTCCGCGCTTCTATCAGGTAGGAAGACGGGGAAAAAGAAATAAAGGAACAAAAGGCCTCCGAGGGGGAGGGGCCCTGCGAGGAGCCGGGCTGAGGCCGGGGCGAGTGTCCCCAGGACAGGAGAGCCCCGTCCCGGAGGAGCAGGAGCTGCACCAACCTTCCCGGGCGGGCGGAAAGGGGCTCGCAGGGAGGTGGAGCAGGACCCAGGAGGGCGGGGATGCCCTCGGGCTCCCGGGGACACTAACAGACACCTGCGAGCGCAGGAGAGTGCTCCGAGCTCCCTAAGGGCTGCAGCGCGCACGGCGGGACCCACCGGAGCAGCTCGGAGGGGCTCCGGCGGCGGCTCCACGGAGGGAGCTGCGGGGCGGGAGCGCGAATCCACCAGGCAGGCCCCGGAGCACAGGGCGCCGGGACACAGCCCAGGATCCGGCCTCCCCCGGGACAGGCAGAGGCCGGGAGGGCCCAGGACAGCGAGGACGCTCCTGCCCCGAGCTGAGCAGATCAGCGGCCCCGCCCCGGAGCCTCCAGGCCCTGCGGACGGAGAGCCGAGAGCCCCGAGCCCCGTAGTTCCTGCGGAGGCTGAATCCAGGCTTCCAGAGTTGCCATAGCAACTGCGGCTGATCCTCCTGGGGCCTGACGGGGTAAACAACCCCCGCTGAGCCCTGCAGCAGGCAGGGGCAGAGCAGCTCCCCCAAGTGCTAACACCTGAGAATCAGCGCAACAGGCCCCTCCCCCAGAAGACCAGCTGGACGGACCAGTTCCAGGGGAAGTCAAGGGACTTAAAGTCTACAGATTCAGAAGATACTCCCCCGTGTTCCAATACAACTTGTTTTTGGCCACTCTGCACTGAGCAAAATGACTAGAAGGAAAACCTCACTTCAAAAGAAAGAATCAGAAACAGCCCTCTCTCCCACAGAGTTACAAAATCTGCATTACAATTCAATGTCAGAAAGCCAATTCAGAAGCACTATTATACAGCTACTGGTGGCTCTAGAAAAAAGCATTAAGGACTCACGAGACTTCATGACTGCAGAATTTAGATCCAATCAGGCAGAAATTAAAAATCAATTGAATGAGATGCAATCCAAACTAGAAGTCCTAACGACGAGGGTTAACGAGGTGGAAGAACGAGTGAGTGACATAGAAGACAAGTTAATGGCAAAGAGGGAAACTGAGGAAAAAAGAGATAAACAATTAAAGAACCATGAAGACAGATTAAGGGAAATAAACGACACTCTAAGGAAGAAAAATCTACGTTTAATTGGGGTTCCCGAGGGCGCCGAAAGGGACAGAGGGCCAGAATATGTATTTGAACAAATCCTAGCTGAAAACTTTCCCAATCTGGGAAGGGAAACAGGCATTCAGATCCAGGAAATAGAGAGATCCCCCCCTAAAATCAATAAAAACCGTTCAACACCTCGACATCTAATAGTGAAGCTTGCAAATTCCAAAGATAAAGAGAAGATCCTTAAAGCAGCAAGAGACAAGAAGTCCCTGACTTTCATGGGGAGGAATATTAGGGTAACAGCAGACCTCTCCACAGAGACGTGGCAGGCCAGAAAGGGCTGGCAGGATATATTCAGGGTCCTAAATGAGAAGAACATGCAACCAAGAATACTCTATCCAGCAAGGCTCTCATTCAAAATGGAAGGAGAGATAAAGAGCTTCCAAGACAGGCAGGAACTGAAAGAATATGTGACCTCCAAACCAGCTCTGCAAGAAATTTTAAGGGGGACTCTTAAAATCCCCCTTTAAGAAGAAGTTCAGTGGAACAATCCACAAAAACAAGGACTAAATAGATATCATGATGACACTAAACTCATATCTGTCAATAGTAAGTCTGAACGTGAATGGGCTTAATGACCCCATCAAAAGGCGCAGGGTTTCAGACTGGATAACAAAACAGGACCCATCTATTTGCTGTCTACAAGAGACTCATTTTAGACAGAAAGACACCTACAACCTGAAAATAAAAGGTTGGAGAACCATTTACCATTCAAATGGTTCTCAAAATATATCCTAAAAACTATAGAACACTTCTGAAAGAAATTGAGGAAGACACAAAGAGATGGAAAATATTCCATGCTCATGGATTGGCAGCATTAATATTGTGAAAATGTCAATTTTACCCAGGGCAATTTACACGTATAATGCAATCCCTATCAAAATACCATGGACTTTCTTCAGAGACTTAGAACAAGTTATTTTAAGATTTGTGTGGAATCAGAAAAGACCCCGAACAGCCAGGGGAATTTTAAAAAAGAAAACCATATCTGGGGGCATCACAATGCCAGATTTCAGGTTGTACTACAAAGCTGTGTTCATCAAGACAGTGTGGTACTGGCACAAAAACAGACATATAGATCAATGGAACAGAATAGAGAACCCAGAAGTGGACCCTGAACTTTATGGTCAACTAATATACGATAAAGGAGGAAAGACGATCCACTGGAAGAAAGACACTCTCTTCAATAAATGGTGCTGGGAAAATTGGACATCCACATGCAGAAGAATGAAACTGGACCACTCTCTTGCACCATACACAAAGATAAACTCAAAATAGATGAAAGATCTAAATGTGAGACAAGATTCCATCAAAATCCCAGAGGAGAACTCAGGCAACACCCTTTTTGAACTTGGCCACAGTAACCGGAGAAGGACAAACAGTGTATGTTCTCATTCATTTGGGGAATATGAATAATAGTGAAAGGGAATATAAGGGAAGGGAGAAGAAATGTGTGAGAAATATCAGAAAGGGAGACAGAACATAAAGACTTCTAACTCTGGGAAATGAACTAGGGGTGGTGGAGGGGGAGGAGGGCGGGGGGTGGGGGTGAATGGGTGACGGGCACTGAGGGGGACACTTGACGGGATGAGCACTGGGTGTTATTCTGTATGTTGGTAAATTGAACACCAATAAAAATTAATTTATATATAAAAAAAAGAAGAAGAAAGAAGAAGAAGAAAGAAGAAGAAGAAGAAGAAGAAGAAGAAGAAGAAAAAGAGAGAGAGAGAGAGAGGGAGGGAGGGAGGGAGGGAGGGAGGGAGGGAGGGAGGGAGGGAGGAAGAAGGAAGAAGGAAGGAAGGAAGGAAGGAAGGAAGGAAGGAAGGAAGGAAGGAAAGAAAGAAAGAAGAAAGAAAGGAAGGAAGGAAGGAAGGAAGGAAGGAAGGAAGGAAGGAAGGAAGGAAGGAAGGAAGGAAAAGAAAGAAAGAAAGAAAAGAAAGAAAAAGAAAGAAGAAAGAAAGAAAGAAAGAAAGAAAGAAAGAAAGAAAAGAAAGAAAGAAAGAAAGAAAGAAAGAAAGAAAGAAAGAAAGAAAGAAAGAAAGAAGAAAGAAAGAAAAAGAAAATTTAGGGATTTTTGACCAGATGTACTTAGTTTTTGCATTAGATAAATTTTACTTCTTCAGTCTTCTCTGAATATTAGAAATGTCACCACCTTTGAAAAGGTCACACTGATTTTAAATTAGTCAAGAATGAAAAAAATTTATTACTCTAGGGTATCTTTTTAAAACTGCATTTACTTCCCAAAATTTTAAAACATTTGTAAATAGTAATGTAATTTGATAGGATGTGTGCATTTCTATATTTTGATGCTTATATACTGAAAAGGAAATCAATTGTAAGAGTTCAAAACTTCCAGTATATTTGATCTCTATGTATTGTTAATGTCTTAAAACAGTCGTACATTAATACTATCATTGAATATTACCATATAATACTTAATTCTATAAACCAATATTATAATAGAAATACAACTGTAAATCTCATACACATTTAAATTAGCAAAACTATCAATCACAATATAACTAAAAAAAATCCCTCTTATTGATATATTTGTTAGTAGATTTTCCTCATTTCCTGGCTTTAGCCCCAGTCTGTTACACTGATTGATTCAATATACACGGTAGAGTTTTGGATGCATTTTTTTTAATGTCTTGCTTTCTGTTCATTAAAAAATATGTATTGTGGCTTTGGAAATAAAAAGTGCTATTATTGTGAATCAGTGCTTTGTATAGGTCTTATATACTTTCTTTTTCTTTATATAGTAAGTTGATTTCATGCAAAATTTAAGGTTTAAAATCCTCCTCACATGTGTTTTTCTTCAGATATCTTCATTTTGACATTAGGAAACTAGCTATTTTAGTGTAAAGATTGCAATTCCTTTTCTTTCTTAAGTTTTAAAGTAGAACAAGTTTTAGGGAAGTTACATCTGATTAAAGTATAAACTAATCTTGCTCATGATGAACTGTGCTTTTTTTTTTGTATATTTTTTATTGGAGTTCAATTTGCCAACATATAGCATAACACCCAGTGCTCATCCTGTCAAGTGCCCCCCTCAGTGCTCGTCACCCAGTCACTCCGTCCCCCGACCCACCTCCCCTTCCACTGCCCCTTGTTTGTTTCCCAGAGTTAAGAGTCTCTCATGTTCTGCCTCCTTCTCTGATTTTTCGCACTCATTTTCTCTCCTTTCCCCTATAATCCCTTTCACTATTTTTTATATTCCCCATATGAGTGAAACCATATAATGTTTGTCCTCTGATTGACAAGATAAAAAGCTTCTGCACAGCAAAAGAAACAGTGAACAAAACAAAAAGCCTACAGCATGGGAGAAGATATTTGCAAATGACCTATCAGATAAAGGGCTAATATCCAAGATCTATGAAGAACTTATTAAACTCAACAGCAAAGAAACAAACAATCCAATCATGAAATGGACAGAAGACATGAACAGAAATTTCACCAAAGAAGACATACACATAGCCAGCAAGCACATGAGAAAATGTTCCACATCATCTGCCACCAGGGAAACACAAATCAGAACCACAATGAGATACCACCTCACACCAGTGAACTGTGCTCTTCTGAATGCACTCGTTGCTCCATGTAAACAATCATGTTCTCATCCTATTGTCCCTGGTTAAATTGAAGAACTCCACTGTCTTTCTTATATTAGAATCTTTGAAATATGGATTTGACACAATTTCACTGATAAGGCTTTTCCTAATTCTGACTGATAGGAAATACTACAAACGATGTAGCCTATTGTTTATGAATACATTTTCTGCTATCTCAGAAAAAGAGTTTGCCATGCAATAGAGGGAGGAAAAAGAAGATGCTTTCATTTTCCCCAAGTCCTACTGTTCCCGGTTAGGGCCTCTTTACATGGTGAGGGTACTGAAAAAGTCTGTCTCAGTTCTGTATACCCCATCAATATGAACAGAAAAACACTACTTGTCTGTTTCATTTGACTTTGGACACCAAAGTGTCCAAACCAAAGAATCCTAAACCAAATCATCAAGAGTGTCTGCTTAGTCTATTTATCTATAAAGAATTATACCTGCTAGGCTTCTGTGAATTTGACCAAATGATTAAACCCCAAAAATCTTATGAACACTGTAAAAAAAACTTTTCATATCTACTTATATATGAAGGACCATCAGTGGAACATTGTGGGTCATGATAAATCTGTATAGTCCTTTTTTTCTAAGGAACATCCTGATTCAGGAAACAAATCATCTTGGAGAGAATCACATTAAACTCTTGGTCAGGTCTCCTGGGGTATGGTAGGTTATCAATGGGTTCTTTGAGGCCTATGTTACTAGGTCTGGGTGTAGCTTATCCTCTCACTCAAAAGTAGAGTCTCCACCTTGGCCTATGAAGTGGAAGACCAATGCTTGTGTTCTCTAGGCTGAGTGTGCTGCATCTATGTTCTGTTTGAGGATATCAGTTTTTTTTTTTTAATTTGGTTGGATGTAGTGCTTACTTTCTCTGATGGCTGCATTCTATCTGTATCAAAAGAACAATAATGAGGACTGAAAATGAATGCTTCATTCCTAGGCCATGACACATACTGAGAAACACCAGTAAACATCCCTTTAGAAAGGGTTAGCAAGGACGCCTGGGTGGCTCAGTCCGTTGAGCATTTGCTTTCAGCTTAGGTCATGATCCCCTGTCCTGGGATCAAGCCACATATCAGGGTCCCTGCTCAGCTGGGAACCTGCTTCTCCTTAATCCACTGCCTGCCACACTCATTCCCTTCTTGTGTTCTTTCTCTTTTTCTATTAAATAAATAAATAAAATATTGAAATAAAAAAAAAAAGAAAGTGTGAGCAAGGAGAAGTTCAGGGCTGTTTTTCATTCTCCTGGATAAGCTAACATATGCCCTATACCTAATAAACTTTTATCTCAGTTATATGATGAAATGTGGAACAATGGAACATCAGAAAAGTGTCAAAATGAAAATGTTAAAAACATAATAATTCCAACTCTGAAAGGTAACTTATGTGCATTTTTGTATGACCCTGGGCAGACATTCCTATTATAGTACATATTAAAAAGTGAATAGTATGTCATTGAAATAACCTTCTATTGTTGTGGGCAAGCTATTCCTAATATTTCTGAAACCATTATGAATCATTTTCTAGCAATATGTTTGTGCAGAAGTCTGTGTGCGTCCCTAGAATTTTTTTAAAATACCGAATCAGGACAGCCCGGGTGGCTCAATGGTTTAGCTCTGCCTTCTGCCCAGGGCGTGATCCTGGAGACCCAGGCTGATGTGACCCCACATCAGGCTCCCTGCATGGAGCCTGCTTCTCCCTCTGCCTGTGTCTCTGCCTCTCTCTCTCTTCTCTGTGTATTCTCATGAATAAATACAATCTTAAAAAAATACTGAATCAATCAATGGAATGTTCCTACTTTGTGCATTTTTTAAAAAGTTTGGAGTACATAAGCCAAAGAGGTTGATGTCATTTTGATGATGATTTTTTAAATATTTTATTTTAAAATGATTATGAATTCACAGAAAGTTGCAAAGATAGTACTGAATAAAGTCCTTTACCCAGATTTGCCCAATGCTGACATTATATCTAATTACTGTATAGCATCAAAAACAGAGTTGATATTGGTACAATAAGTGTATGTAGTTCGAGGCCATTTCATCGCATGTGTACATTTGTGTAACTGGCTATGCAATCAAGATAGCAGAGCTGTTTTATCACCACAAAGAACTCTCCTTTGTAGATGTAGCAAGTGCATTCTTGCCCCACCAGTTCTAAGCCCTGGCAATTACTAATCTGTTTTCAGCTATAATTTTACCATTTCAAAAATATTAAGTAGATGGATAGTGATGCTTCTATTTAGAAATTCCTGGAGCTTTCATGGAGAACAGTGCAAGAGAAAGCCAAGAAGATGTAGAATTCAAAATGCAATATTTACAACATGGGGGAACAACCATCTTTCAAGCACTTATAATACCAAAGCTTGCTTCTGTTTTCCCTTTGGAACCTAAAGACACAGTTAGTGATCATATTATTAATAGGATATTTATGAGAAAGAGAAGCAGTTCCTTTTTAGGAATAATATTAATAACAGATTAAAAATGCAACAATATTTTTAATGGGTATTATAATTCATTTCAAAAACCCACGGAGAACCAATGAACTTAAATTTCTGGCTTTATCTAGTTTTTAGACTTGTATGAGTTTATGCTTTTAAAAAGCCTTTTCACAGTGATGTATGTAATTCTCATAAGCATTTATAAGAAACTGGGCTTGGGATATAAAAGCCATATAATTTGTGGGAAAAGAAGAGACTTCCAAAGGTGATGTATTTAAATTCCTGATGTGTCACCATCATCTGTGTGCCAAAGGCAAGTTGCTCACTCTGAGTCCTTGTTCTTTCACCTTTAAAACAAAGATGCTGGGGAATATAAAAAATAGTGAAAGGGAATAAAGGGGAAAGGAGAGAAAATGAGTGAAAATATCAGTGAGGGAGACAGAACATGGGAGACTCCTAACTCTGGGAAATGAACAAAGGGTAGTGGAAGGGGAGGTGGGCGGGGGGTTGGGGTGACTGGGTGATGAGCACTGAGGGGGGCACTTGATGGGATGAGCACTGGGTGATATGCTATATGTTGGCAAATTGAACTCCAATTAAAAAATAAACTAAAAAATAAAAATAAATAAATAAATAAACAATAAATAAATAAATAAATAAATAAATAAATAAAACAAAGATGCTAATAACAACGACCTTGAAGGCTATTCTTTATTGTTGTTGAATAAGTTAATTACATTTATAAGTTTTTTATGTGTGTACACTTGCAGGTTTATCCTTGTGTTTGAAAACACAGAGGTGAACTGTAAGAGAAATTTGTGTAAAGATAATGGCCTTACAAGAAAAAGTTCACTAGGATGGGATGATTGAAGCCAAGAGTGCAAATGCCCTCTCATAACAGGGTCAGAGTTTCAATAGGAAAATGGGTTATCCTTCATTACATGTTAGGACAAAGCAGAGAAATCCAATAGAAACCTATCAACTATCAATTTTATAAGATATTTGGAGAATCACCAGTATCTATAAATGTTTGCAGTTGTTCACGTTCTTTTCTGTGCTCCAAAACTTAGTAGGAATAAAAAGGATAGAGAAAGAATAAAAAATTGTTTTCCCTGTTTATAGGGATTGCATTTTTCAGTTGCCCACAGGGAGTTCATTAACGCTCATTCCATTCCAGCATATATCACCTTCCAAGTGATATCAACTGACATCTGCTTTCTCTCTCACCTTCCACTATTACTTGTGACATTATTTGTACATGTGAAAATAAAATCGTGTTTTAGGTAAATAAACTGGAGGGTTTGTTGGAAGTTTGGTTGCTTGTTTGTTTTTGTAACTGCACGGACTTCGATTTTTCTTTGCAGTATGCTTTAGAACTAATCACTTTTCCCTGAGTACCTGAATCTTTCTTCTAGAGCAATCTCATGCTTTGGATCAGAAGGAACCTGGAGCCAACACCTCCATGTTCCAGTCCTATCCCGAATGTACAAGATCACCATCACCCCCTATGCATCAAAGTCTGAAGCTATAAGGTTGAAGAGTAAGAAGGTGACTACAAGGTGTCAAGGCATCTTTGGGACACGTGAGTGGCTCAATTGCTTAAGCGTGACTCTTGGTTTCAGCTCAGGTCATGATCTTGGGTCATGAGATCGAGCTCCACCACAGGAGTCTGCTTGAGACTGTCTCCCTCTGCCCTGCCCCCCAACTTGTGCAAACGCTCTCTCTGTCTTTCTCAAGTAAATAGTAAATCTATAAAAAGAAATAAAGTGCCTCTTTTATTAGTGTGCCCCTCTGTTTTGGGGGACCTGGGTTAAACAAGAGACAAGGATATTGTACTGTTACATATTAACAGGAGGCCTCAGAGGGAAGATATGAAGAGATGATTTTCTTTCTGGAAACATACTAATAAGTCTGCACTCTCTATAGTCTTCTTGGTAGTTAATGTGTTTTCCCTGTGAAATGAGCATGGTTCTGTGAGGTTTGGTAATGAGAGAGGTTTTGTATCTCTCTGTGAGAAGAACTTTGATTCAGAGATAGATAGAATACTAATATTTAATCATATTGTGTTCATTTTGGATTATTTATACATTAGCTTTTAAAGTATAATTTTATATGTAATATTATTCATTGTAGTTGTGATTAATATTTATACTGTATCACCATAAATATAGTGGCATAGAATCTCTTAAAATCTTAATCTATTGTCCCTTTGCAAAACTCAGAAGGGTGTCCTCAATTGATAAGACACTGCAAAGAGGGATGTTTTAGTAAAGAGGAGCTTATTTGTTGGTAGGTAGAGTCTCCCAGGCATCAGGAAGACATTTCTTACTGGCATAAATGTGAAAAGATAAGTGAGAACCAAAACCACTAGTGACTGAGCAATATCGACCAAACATAGTTAGACCATGACGTCATAGTATCTTTATACACTAGTAGCACTTTTTAATTAAGCACAATGTGCTTATCTACGGCTTGCACTGTTGATGAATATATATGTCAGATGCCTTTGAACTTTTAAAAATTCTCCTTTCCCCATAGGACCTGCTTTGGAGGGTTTAAAGGCAAGTATAATCACTGATTCACTTTTCAAAAAATATTTATTAAAGTTTTTTCTTTTGGGGGGCTTCCACTGCACTCAATTCAGGGGTTCAATGGTGCTGAAAACCAGACCAGATGAAGACCAGATCTCTACCCTCATGGGATATTTGCAATATCATAAGGTGTATATATTTCAGCCTGAATTTTTTAAAAAGATTTTAATTATTTATTCATGAGAGACACACAGAGAGAGGCAGAGACACATGCAGAGAAAAAAGCAGGCTCCATGCAGGGAGCCCGATGTGGGACTCGATCCCAGGACTCCAGGATCATGCCATGGGCTAAAGGCAGATGCTCAATCACTGAGTCACCCAGGAGTCTCTTCTGCCTGAATTTTAACAGAATTCTAATTAGCCCCTTTGGTTTCTTGTTGGTACTTTATGTTCAGGGATATCCATATAACACTGTGATCAAGTACAGGATTAGGAAGGATTTCTTTTTTGACTCAATTCTTTTGTTGTCACAGGATTTAAAGATCAATTATGCCAATTATGTTTGCTGTTTTATTTACTAGATTCAGGTCCAAGCTATATTATGTGATGAGTGTTATTTTTGAGGACCAATATATATACCTTGTGGTATTACTAAAATGTAATCTTCTACTTTGAACACATTCTTTCACTCAAATGTTCAGACACACACACACACACACGCACACACACATATAACAACAAAATAAACAAACCAATAAATAAAAGGAACAATTTAAACAGCAAAGTATGTTTTTGTTATCTCTCCTTGAATAGAAAAAGAAAAGTCAAAAATGAATTTCAGGGATTAATTGATTGATTGATTGATGACCAATATTAAAAGCCACTTAACATTATGTATATTTTCATCACCCACTAGGCTAGGCTGTGGGTAACTGTCTTGGGTAGATAGCAAATACATTTAGCACAGAGCTTCAAAAGCTTCCCTGTATAAGTTAGATGAGTATGCAGTATGCAGGCGATAATATAAGTGGGAAATTTGTTGGCCAAGAAAATACAATTTTTCTTGAACTAAAGGTCACAATTCCCCATGGAGTGACCATTTCCTCATTATCCCTTTATACTGCTCCTCACTTCACCAACTCACCAAAAGCATTCATCTCTTAAGCAATAAAACTTTGTGATGTAAAACAGATTGTCTTTTTTTTTAAAGACAAATTTACTCAATATGAGAAATAATCAGTAATTACTTTCTCTAATGATAAGTTTATTTGCAAGGTATTTGATTCCTCTCATTTTAAGATGGAAAACAATTGACATGAGTGGAGCATACTTTCTGAGTAAAAAGCTTTCTGAGCTTATTGGATGTTTTTATTTTTTTTAAGATTTTATTTATTTATGAGAGAGAGAGAGACAGGCAGAAACACAGGTAGAGGGAGAAGCAGTATCCATGCAGGGAGCCTGACGTGGGACTTGATCCCGGGTCTCCAGGATCAGGCCCTGGGCCGAAGGCGGCACTAAACCACTGAGCCACCCAGGCTGCCCACTGGATGTTATATTCAGAATGCAGCCTGTAGATCATATTTCACTTAAATTTTCACTATTTTTTTTTACAGTTAACTAAGGTTTTGGAGATGAAAAAATGTTTTCACTGATTAGCTTAAGTTAGTTAAATATCACATACCTATGAACCCCACATTTAGAAAGAACAGGGAATTAAATCAACTTTATTTCAAGTCTTTGTGGTCTCATGTCCAAACATTTTAGATAAGATGATCCTCGGTGAACAAGAGAAGCAGTCTTAGATTTTTAATAGAAAATTAGAATGACAATAGATGCAGGGATGTGCATTAGAAAAGGAAAACGAAACCACTCACAAGACAATGGTTTCATGCCTGCACAAGAAAGCCATATTTCACCACCCTTACTAGGACTTTTCCTTAAGTAATTCTCTGATCAGGTCAGGAGGCTGGACCCAGTGCAAAATTTAGGTCCAGGCTCATCACTCCGATTTAATAGTTCTAACATCTATTAATGACTATCTTTAGTAGATAGCCAATTATTGAACTAATATTTTAATTACTACTTTCAGGGAAGAAAAGTTGTATTTAGTGCACAGTAGTAGATAATTTTCTGTGTCAACTTCAGCAGAGCGCAACAGCAAGTATCTACAATTTCTAGGTGCATATGTTTCTGGATGGGATTAACATTTGAATCCACAGACTCAGTAAAGTGAATTGCCTTTTCCAATGGAAGGCCTAAATTGTGCAAAGGCGGAGAAATAGGAATTTGTCCCTTTTTTCCTGCTGATTGAACTGGGAAATCTCTCATCCACTCTTGCCCTTGACTGGGATTTACACCATCGGCTCCCCTGGTTCTCAGGTTTTGAACTCAAAACCGAATCACACCACTGATTTTCCGGAGTCTCCAGCCTACAGACTGCAGAGCCATGGCACTTTTTACCTCTATAGTCCCATAGTAGCAGAAGCCAATTCTTCATAATCTCCCTCTCTTTCGGTATATAAGTATGCATTATAACACATATGTGCATCCACACATATGTATACAGATCTGCACTTACCTGGGAGACATCAATATAGATATACATGTAGGTAAGAATTATCCTTTTGGTTCTCTTTCTCTGGAAAACCCTAGTACATATACACAAACATGCACATACCCTAGACACATAATTTATTAGAAGGAACATATTCCAAAATTACCAAAAATAAAATAACATTTAAAAAGAAAATAGTGAAGGTTGACGATAAAAGATTAGGTCAAAAATAAATTAAAGCAAAAGATCTTAGAATAATATTATTTTTAATATTTTTATTAGTAGCATTAAAGTCCAATAATAATAGTAATAGCAACACAGATTTG
The DNA here is from genome assembly GCF_905146905.1 of Nyctereutes procyonoides. Taxonomy (NCBI): domain Eukaryota; kingdom Metazoa; phylum Chordata; class Mammalia; order Carnivora; family Canidae; genus Nyctereutes; species Nyctereutes procyonoides. The sequence goes on from NW_026575136.1 coordinate 28,014,086, forward strand.
TAAGAACAATTATATTTTTATATAGAAATTCCACATCCATCACCTAATTTGAACCTCAGAAAAATTATTTAAATTTGATGTTATTTCCACTCTATAAAAAAGAAAAATGGATGTTTGACTGGTTTGGAGATTTGACAGGACGATACAGAGCCAAGTGTCTGAATAAAGATGTGGCATCTAAGCGCCTTCCTGGTGTGGTTCTAACTCTACTTGATACCAGTAGTCATGGAAGCTCTAGATTGAAGAAAGCTGTAATTCTTCAGGCACTTAGTTCATTTCTTCAAGCCTTCCTAACACCAAACTCATGATTGTTAGCAATTATTTTCTGTTTCCCTTTAACATCCAAACATGTCACGTAATTTATACATTTTATCAGCTTATATGTGTTGTTCTTCTTCATGTTACATGGTTTTCTTAAATAAGTTCTGAGGTCTTTATAGGCTCACATGAAATCCACTCCTGTCCTTTCACATCCCAGAAGCTACTCTAGTGCTAAGAACAGAGAAGATTTTAATGCTTATAAAAGAGATTCAAATTCACACGTTTACTGATTAACTCCTCTACTCCTAAATTTTTTTTTCTGGAAGATGATGACAGATTAATACCACACTTGAGGTGACTAATGTTTGTTCCATTGATTTCTGCTGCTAAGTATATTCTGGTTGATAAGATAGAGAAAATATTTTCTAAATTACAGTATCTAATTTTGCTGAAATAAGGATGAAATAAAAGTCCTATTGGATGTGAATAGAGGTAGAATTTTATATAAGAAATTATAGCTTAAAAGACAAATGGAAACTGTCTGCTGGTCTCCCTACTGTATTTCAATGGAGTCATGTCTCCACTACCCAGTTTACAGCAATAGTTCAATCCTGAAAATCTGTTGAAGAACAATAGATCCATATGAGGAATGTATTTTTCCTATAGTACTTCTCTATAGCTTATTTGTGATGATTAAGTATATGGAATTTCTAAGATGTTTGTTGGTTTCTGTTTATCTTCCTTCAACCTAATGTATGTACCATGGGGATGATTTCTTGTGGAGTTTTACAGTTAGCTCTTAATTCTTATATGTTGTTTAGGGAGGCTGTTTTCAGATTTTTTTTTGTTTGTTTAAAAACCACTTTTCCTTTTATTAATTATGAAATTTGAGATAAAGATCAGTCTTTTAAAATGCTCTGGGTTGGATCAATATGTAATGAATGTGCCCAAAACTTATGTGAGATCATAAGTGATCCTCTCATTGTATTGAAATGAGCCCTATATTTGTTCATGTGTCTGTGATAGATCTCATGTAATTTAACCATTACCATCATGGAAAATAAATTGAAGTGGAGAGCTAGGCTGGGGAATGGAAGAGAGAAGAAAATGGCTTTTGTCCTCAGTTTCTCCAAGTCTCACGTGTCTGTAGGACATTCTTGAAATAAGCCATGTGTCCTTGGCTCTGGCCTTCCTGGGGGATATCAAATGTGCTTGGATATAAGACCTCAAAAGCACCAAGTTGGGCCACAAGGCATCAGGACTTGGGATAAATCCAAGGAACAGATATCTTGATGGGAAAGAATCAGTCTTTATCTGGTCTGGCTTCTCTCGGATGTGTTCTCTTCCATGAGGCCTCTCTATTCTTCCTATGAAAATGATTTTTTTTCATTAGGTGTTCCTCTCAAATGCACCATCACAACTTGCCAGTCTAAGTCTTGAAATAACACGATGCTTAGGCTCTTGTGCAACAAAGAGCAGTGTTTCTGATAAGACAGGAAATACTGGTTAAAATCCTTCCACCTATGGGCACCTGGGTGGCTCAGTGGTTGAGTGCCTGCCTTTGGGCCAGGTCATGATCCCAGGGTCCTGAGATTGAGTCCTGAATTGGGCTCTCTGCAGGGAGCCTGCTTCTCCCTCTGCCTAGGTCTCTAGTGCTTTTCTTCTTTTGGATGCAGAGAGAGAAAGATATAAATGGGGAGTAACATTTTTTTTTTGTGGAAGAATAAATTAAAAATATGTTTTCCATAAAAATAGAACTAGGTTTTTTGAGACTAACAGAGAAAGATATTTTTATATTATATATATAAAATATATGGTTTTGTTTCTAATAACAACTATAATTCCTTACAAAATTCAAATAATTCAGAGGCCTAAAATACAGTAATCCCTACTAATCTTCATTCCAATTTCATCTATTTGAGGTTTCATTTTAAAGGTTTGGCTGTCTCCCTCACAGTATTTTCTATGTTTACATAAATATTTATTCCACTTTAAAATAAGTACCCTTGTACTTTATATATGAGTCTGTATCTTGTTTACATCAGCCAACCATTTATAATGCATATATTTCCAGATCCACATATTTTGTCTAATATGGATTTTAATAGCTACATAATATTCTTTTGTGAAGTTACACCATAATACACTGAAAGTTTTTGCATAGATCGACACTTAGTTTTATTTTATGTAAGGATGTTATATTACATCCTTGTATGAGTATTCTCCTTTGGTGTTATATTTGTGTTGCTAGGATTTCCCTCTCCAAGGTATTAATTATCAGCGGATATTTTTAATTGATAAGGCTCTATAACTTTTCTAAGGACTGACAGAAATTTGAAACACTAGTGACCTTGTATAGGTCTCTACACCATTGGAAGAGTGATAGCATTTCCCTGATATTTCCTTGTCATTTTCTTTTTCACTGTAGTGCCTACTGAATTGTGTGTCTTCTTCAGGAGGTCTCATCATCTGTTTCCTGTTCTATGAATCTGTTCCTATCCTTTTTTACTACTTGCATCTAATAAGTATTTTCCTAATAATCCATTAGTCTTTTTTGTTGTTATATTCATGATTTTGGTACTACTCATATTAAAACATTTTGCTTGTGGTGTCTTTTGTTAAATTCATTTATGTTAAATAAAGGCCCTAAGAAAGTGAAAGAGAGGTGTTCATTACTTATAAGTCTTGCCTGAAGTACTCAGCCTGACTCAAGAGGCCAGACTGGAAGGCCAAGGAAAAGTATGGACAGAAAAAGCCTAGGACCTGGGCACATACCTCTGTTAGGGTCTGTGGGTGGGGTCCTTTGGGGTTCCTGGGCCAGGAACGTCAAATTCCACTAGAAAGCAGGATTTGAGTAAGTTTCACAGGGTGTCTTCTCTAACAAGCTCGAAGGGGAGTGCTTATCTCAAGGGTAGTTTGGAGATTCAGATCAAGAACTTACATTCACTGTGATTTTGCTGGCTGTTACTGAAGGGAGGGGCTAGTGTCTGCAAAATTTACAAGTTAAAATGTATAAAAGTTGAAGGCCCTGCAGGTCACTTGGCTTCCCAAAATGGTGCCACAGCAGTGCTATTATGGAGTAGTTTCGTCAGCTCTCAGTGGTGTTTTCATGAATATTGCAAACATTTGATTCTTTATCTTTTTTAAAAAAGATTTTATTTATTTATTTGAGAGAGAGAAAGAGAGAGAGCACAAGTAGAGGGAGGGTCAGAGGGAGAAGCTGACTCCCTGCTGAGCAGGAAGCATGATGTGACTTGATCCCTGGACCCTGAGATCATGACCTAAGCCAAAGGCAGATGCTTAATTGACTGACCACCCAGGCATTCCTGGGAAGCTGAAGGAGAAGGAAAGAGAATCCATACTTAGTTTGAAGCCTGTGGTGGGCTCGATCTCACGACCCTGAGATCATGACCTGACCTGACATCAAGAATTGAAGGTTTAGCGGACTGAGCCACCCAGGTGCCCCACAACCTTTTTATTTTTATTTTTTTTCAACCTTTTTATTTTGATACAGTCATATCTGTCACTCTTTTTGTTTTGGCATCAAAGTTTTCTATGTTAAGATGACCTATGTCAGCTTCAACTTTGTACATATTTTCCTGTGTGTTCTCAAGGCTTTTAATATAAATTTAATCTAGGATGAGTTTTTAAATCTGTATGGAATTATTTTACAAAATATATGATATAATGGAGAAAAGAAAGCTCTGAAAATTTATTTGAAAGAATACATGTGATAGAATTCCCGATAAATTTTTGAAAATAAAAAAAAAGTGTTCATTTTTGCAACTGCCTTCAAAGTTGCATGTTTTCCAAGTGCATTTTCCACCTTCACCCTAAAAAGAACAAAGAGTACACAGACAGAAGAGACCATCCCTGGGCAAGGATTCAGTCATGTCACGGACAGTATTGGCCAAGTTTACTTATAAAATTTTGTTTTGCCCGACTCTTCACTCACCATCTGCAGCATTATACTATTTTTCCAGATTCTGGTCTACAAAATAAAAATTATATTTGAGTCTTGGTAAAGGCCTAAGACTATTATTTCCTGAGAAACAGAGGTATTTCTTTTCTACTCTCTTTATTTTGTTTTATTTTATCATTTTATACTTGGAAAGAAAAAGAAACTAACCAAGATGAAAATTACATTTCTCAAATATTAATACCATCTCAGCCCCTGAAGCTGAAAACTGCAGAGAGAATTTTTATGATTTTTGAACTTTCTAACTATCCCTCTATATGAATTTCAAAAGTACAGCCTCTCTGTCCTTACTAAGTATGACTGACTATTTAGCCTTCATGTTACTGGTTTATTGGCCTCAAATTATTAACAACAACAATAACAACAAAACCTTAGAAACAAACAGCAAAAAGAGAAAAATAAATCATCACCACCAATGCCACTTGCCATTTTGCAAGTTTGTGAATGAGAGGAAAGTCATATTTCAAGTTTCAGCAGAACCAACTAGATTTGAGAAAATCTGAAAATACATAATCATTGATGTATTAATGACTGTGACATTCAATTGGCTACTTATTGAAAATCCAGTCATCACTTTCAGCTACTTTCTCAGATGCTGTCCTTTTAATTATCATTGCCTTGGAACAAGACACAGACCTTCAATAAAATGTCTCAGGAGTAAGAGCAGGGCAGAAGCAGAAACTCCAGGCCTGAGAGTAGATGAGAAAAAAAATCCAAGAGTCACTTTCTCAAATTTTACTCTCTAAAATGTCAGAGCTGATACATGTTAATCAAGTGAGCATCTCCTCCTACTGTTACTTGTTCCAGAAGCCAAAGATTGAAGGTTTTTACCTGAGGACCTATGTGGGGCAAAGAGCGGCAAACAGCACATTTTTGTTCCCTGGGTGTCTTACCTTCTGAGCTAGCTCATCCCCAATAAACGTTACTTGAAACAGTACTAAATACAGGGGTGAGTCTATGGCAAAAAAAAAAAAAAAAGTTACTCAAGGAGAAAATTACTTCAAAAGGTAGTCAGTATGCTGGACTGTGAACTTCATCAGAAAGAAAAATATTAGGACCAAGAGTTAGAATCAGCATAACAAAGCTGATAAAAGAGGAAGATGTTAGCCATGTGGACTAAGAACAATGTGAATGATGGAATAGAAGCAACAGTCAAAACACTGTTCCAACTTATGGAATTCTGATATATAGCAAAAGTGATAGGTAATTCATTTAGAAAAAGAGTATCTATTCAGTGATTTGAGATGGAAGAAATAGGTATTTGTAGATAAATGATAAAACTAAATTCCTACTTCACACAATGTACAAAAATAAAATCTAGACATTTTAAAAATGAAAAAAATTGGCAGACAATAAAGATAAATATATTTTAGTCTTAGATAAATAGTCTTTTAAGCCCTTAGAGTAGGGAGATATTTTTAAACAAGATGCAAAAAGTGTTGACAATACATAAAAAATAAAATGACACATAGGACTATGTAAAATTGTGAAACTCTGCTTATTGAAAGATCCCTTAAAGAAAGTAAAAAAGCAAATTATAAATAAAAATATATGACATAGAAAAAACAAATAAATAAAAAAATAATTTCTACAAGTGAATTTTTTAGAAGCTCAGAATTCCGGGGAAAAATAAGAAAATGTACAAATAAATGTCTCACAAAAAGGAAGTATACCTGGCTTCTAAACATGTGAAGAGATGCTGAAGATTATTAATTATTAGGGAAACACCCATCTGAACCATACTGAGATACCATTTTTATCCATTTGTTGGACAATCAAGTCTGAATATCAAGTGTTCAAGTGCAGACACTTGGTTTCTTCTCTCTTGATTGTGGAAGCACATATAAGAACAATCCCCTCAGAAAATCATTTCTTAAATTTGGACATTCAAAATTCATATTACTGGGAATTCTCTACCAAGCTGTGTGATAATTTCAATGTATACAACTCAGTAAATGGAAAAAAATAGCAACACCACTCACAATAGTAATAACCTAGAAACCTAGAATGCCCACCAAAACAGAATTGATGAAAAAGCTATTTATGTTTATACATTGGGCTATTATACAAAATCATTAACTACACATTAAAATGCAACAATATGGATGATTCTTAGCATCCTAGTAGTAAAGTGGACAAAATTAATTTTAACAAGTGATAGGATGATACATTTTATTAACTATAAAAACAAAATATATAACATATTGGGGGTATTTTTTATTTTAGAGATGCATATTGACACAAAATATATATATTTATATATGGAAAAAAATGCATATTGAAACAATAAAAATATATACATATACAATTATTACTATTTTTAAATAGGCTCCACACCCAGGGTGGTGCCCACCTCAAGGCTTGAACTCATGACCCTGAGATCAAGATCTAGGTTCAAGAGTCACACACAGGGGTGCCTGAGTGGCTCAGTCAGTTAAACATTAAATGCTTGGCATGGAGCCGAACCAGGGGCTTGAAATCATGGCTCTGAGATCAAGACCTGAGCTGAGATCCAGGGTCTAACACTTAACTGACTGAGCCCCCCAGGTACCCCTGAAACAGTAAAGATATTTTTAAAAAGCAAATGGATGATTGACATGAAATTCAAGAAAATGCTGTCTTCTAAAAGGGGGTAGGTAGGGCTGGGGGCATGTGCGTCCATATGTGGAGATTATTTTCAAGGTATTATATCTGATTTGCAGTGGTGATATGTGGTGCTTATAACACTATTAATGAATAACTAAATATGAAGTAAAAACTAAAAAGGGCTGTGTATATGCATGATTCAATGATTATCAATTAATCAAAATTTATGCACAAGAAATATTTTTTTCAAATCAAAGCTAACGATAACTTAATTAATAAGGCCATTGTGAAGATTAAATGTGATCATATATGGAAGTCACTGGCAGAGAGTAAGCTCTTAAACTTTTTAATTATTTTGCAAGCATTTTTGCGATCTCTTAATTGTGCAAGACTATAAATATGAATATAAATAATAATTTGCTTTGGAGTTAGTGTTCTTTACACTCATTCTCTATAGTCTTGAAAGAAATGTGTAACTTATGCTTCAGTCTGCACAGAATTGTACATAGCAGTGGATGAAATTATCACATTAATATAATTACAACTGTGCACTAACAAACCTCCCTCATAATTGCTGCATGGTTGGAGGAGGGGTACTTAATTCTTGTTCATGCATGGCGATGATAGCGTTGGACAATTACAAATTACTGTTAGTGAAGAACCCAATTTGTAATAAATGTATGATAGTATATATTAACTCATATCAAATTTTCATCATGTTGACAAACTTGTGAATTTGGCATAAGCTATACGAAAGAAAGGAGAAACAGAGAATTGACGGAGTTGATGGTTTAATGACACATAACTAATTCAGGGAAATGAGTTAGAATTCCTAGTTTCCTATACTTGCCATGTTTCATTTTATATAGGCTAGGAGCAAAGAACTTGGGTGCCTGAAGCAATACACAGGAATGTTCTGGAACATAATGGTATGGATATATTTCACATCTTTTTGATACAACCGTTATTTGGGATATGAGGTCTGCTTTATAATATTATTTTAAAATAAGTATATATGTAAAATGTATATCCAGATAGCAACTCAGCTCTCATCTACCGTGTATTAGCAGAAAAATCAGGACATAAAAGTAAATTACATGCATAAAGCTATTCCACTTAGACAGTCACCTCCAAAATGTGCCACTTAAAAAATAATGCAATAGAAACATAGGATACTTAGGACATTAGCACTCAAAATATTAACTTTTAACAAAGACAAAATATGAGTGATAATGGTGTCCACATTTGGTATATTCTAGTATTGCTTAGAGGTGAAGCTAAATTAATCATGATAATTTGCTTTAAATTCTCAAAAGTTCCCATTACCATTTCTTTAGCTTTTAGCATTAATATTTTATGTGCATTTTATATTGGGAAATTCTGTCAGAGAAACTGTTACTATGAAAAATATTTTTTTTACTTTGAAAATGAACTTATATAGTGAGTAATGTGAAGACCACTCTTTTAATTTTTCTTCATAATTACTTCTTAAATTTTAAATTGCCCTTAAATTGCTATTGAACAGCTAAGGGAAGAGAATAACTGTTCATAACAGGCAATAGATCTCTTAGAAGGAAAATGTTGAGGCTTGGAAGATAATCATAGGGAGTTAGCAATTATTAAATAATCCCTAAAAAACATTTTGTAGTGTATTATGAGTGTGTACATATTCTTGTGCTCTAGGGATAGATGGCAAAAATGTACTTAGGCGATGCACTTTTTGTGTATCTGTGTTATCTATTTAATTAAAAGAAAAAAAAACAGCTGAGACTATAAACCTCAAGACTTTTTGTAAGACCTGTCTTACATCAATTGCATTTTCCAGAAATGAACTTAAATAAAGCACAAAAAAGAGCAAACATGTTCTAAAAATCTCTAATACCTCTGAAGTTTATACATGGTCTTGTCATTAACCCTATTTCCACCAAAACATCGATTCTTGAAGGGAACTAAATCAATGGCGGTGTTCAGGTGGGAACATGCCTGCCTGGACACCAACCGAATCCCTTAAAATGTTCCTCTCAGGTCCACACACCTACCAATTCCCCTCCTGATAGAAGAATTAAAGATTGGTTTAAATTCATAAAGTTTTCCTCAAAGTAAAAATGTCCTTACCATTTAACCCATTTTTCTTATCCGTGTTTTATGATAAATGCATCTGAGACTTGTCTTTAAAAGTGGTTTTCTATAAGGAGAGCTTCCTAAGACAACAGAGCCTGGGAAATAGAAGTGATAAGGACAACTTTTTCATATTCAGCAGTGTCAGTAGCATAAAATAGGGTAAGTTACCATTTTTCTGTTTAGAAAAATGTCGTTAAAAAGGCCGGTCTGTGGACAAAGTGTTTTGGTTTTAAGGGTCCTGTGGCAGAGTCAGCAAGCTGTCAAATGCAAAATGATGTCCCCTTTTCATGGTGGGGGGTTGTTTCTAGGAGGCTGTCCAGATGTCCAGTCAGGGATGAGATTTCAGAACCATCTTTTGCATTGGGGAAGTTTTTATACGATCTGCAGGGCTCTCAGACCACGGAGTGTAAGACACAGCTGTGTCTTTTCTGCTCTCCCATCTTGCATCTGCCAGACTGACTTTCCAGGGGAGGGTAGAACCACATGTTGAGAGAATCCATGTGCTTCCATTGCTATATGTAGGAAAGCTGCCTGCCTACCAGGAATATCTTTCTGCTTTGGGTCTTTATTTGAACAAAGTATCAAATTTTATGGCATTGCAGATGCTGAATTTGAAGGAAGGAGTTTTCTCTTAAAGCTGTCAGTTGTAGACAAATTAATATAAATTTTATTCTTCATTCATTTGTATGTGGAGGTTATAGCGATTGACTTCACTCGGTATATTGAATATACCAATATACCAATGAAATGAATTTCATTCATCTGTGAGTATGTGGAGGTAACAGTGAATATCTTCAATTGGTATTTGGACTGGTAACAATTGTGTGCTGCTGTAAGTGTTTGCTATGCACCACAGGTTCCTGCATAGGTGTGTTTTCCTAACACAGACCAGCTCTACTCTTTATGGACTTCTGCAGACTTGATTGTCTTTGGCACTTCAACCTGCTTTAATGTTTCCCTTATTTTTTAAAAAATATTTTATTTACTTATTTGACATAGAGAGAGCATGAGAGTAATCATGAGCTGGGGGTGGGGTGCAGAGAGGGAAAGAAAATCATACTCCCCCCTGAGCAGAGAGATTTATGCGGAGCTCAATCCCAGGACCCCCACATCATGACCTGAGCTAAAGGCAGATGCTCAACCGCTGAGCCACCGGGTATCCAGATATTTATCAACTTAAATGTTTACTTGTGTTTGTATGATTTCAAGCTTTAGTTCATTTGTATATTTAACAACCCAACCAAAATTCCATAACTAAGTAAGAAATCATATGTTAAATCAGCCAATGAAATCAACAGCTGAAATAGGAATTCACTCCAGGAAAATTTCATTCTCTGAATCGATCTGACAAAGCATTAAAACAACTAAATTGAGGAAGCTCAATGATATATATGAAGGAACAGAATCACTTAAAAAGGAAATAAAAATGAATCAGGTACAGTGAAACAAAACTGTGTAAAACAAAGGAGAAAGTCCAAGATTAAAAAAAAATTGTACAAGAACTCATATAAGTTAGTCATTTAAATTAACTCTTACAAATAATTTTGTATTGCAGCTCTTATGATAATGAAAAGTGAAAGAAATTTCTGGACCACAGTAACAGATGCCTATCTAATAATAGAAGTAAGTGGAAAATGTTAAATTTGGGTAGATTATTTTGTAGGAGAAAAAAAAACTCAGTCAAAAAATATTTCATTAGACATTTATATTAAAAAAGCAATCTAGAGATTTCAAAAGGTAGGAGGTAAATAAGAGGCAATATAAAAAATATTGGAAAATATCATCAGGCATTTGTCTGATGTATACAACTAGAAATATTAAAGGAGCAGTGGGTAAATAACAGACATACAAAAAATGGGAGAAGAAAAAATAACACAAAAATATTAAGCAGAAAAAATATGATGGCAGAAATGAGGTTAAATATATCTGTAAATAATAAATTTAAGACTTATTTTCAAACCAGATAAAAAATTCCCAATATATGTATTCTGCTCATTAACACCTCTACCTACTATAGTATAGTGTACTATACAATAAAAATAAAGGAAAGAGAAATATATGTTTAAATTAAGTGGTATGAAAATTTAACATGGAGACAAACTGATGGTTATCAGAGGAGATGTACGTGGGGGAATGGGTGAAATAGGTGATGGAGATTAAGGAGTGCACTTTCGATGAACACCAAGGTGTCATATCTAAGTGTTGAATCACTATCTTGTATACCTGAAATTAATATTACACTGTATGGTAACTAACTGAAATTCAAATAAAAACTTGGAGGATAAAAAAACCAAATACAAAACAAAACAAAAAATAAAATAAATAGCATGAAAATATATCTAAAAAACTATGAGGATGTTATTGCCATCAGAATATATTGTATTTTTTATATGTTGTGACTATTACTATTTCTTGTTGAGCTTTTTATTTTTTTTGTTGAGCTTTTTATCAATGAGTTCTCCTTTATCCAATTTAATTCTTTTTATTTTATTTATCTTATTTCATTTTTTTTTATTAGAGGGTAGGCACAGAAAGAGAGGGAGAGAATCATTAGTAGGCTCCCTGCCCAGCACAGACCCCAAGAGATGGGGCCCTATCTCATGACCCTGAGATCATGACCTGAGCCCAAATCAAGAGGTCGGACAATTAACCAACTGAGCCACCCAGGCACCCTGATGCCTTTTATTTTAAACAACAATAAGAGAGAAGTAAATATGGTAAAGCAAAATATTACAAAATAAATTGACAAACATAATTATTGTGAATGTTTTAAACATTTTCATAAGAAAAAATCTTTCAGAAAAAATAATATTCAATCTTATAATAAAACCATCCAGACTTAAATAGCATATATTGTTGAGCCTAGTGAAGAGAGAATATACATTAAAAATTTAATTTAAAACTAATATATATTTTAATTTTTAATTGACATGCAACAAATTTGAAAAAAGTTAGTATGATTCAGAACATAGACTCTTATTAAAACAAGTAACTTAATTTTAAATAAAACTTTAAAAATCTTAAAAAATCTAAATTTTCTTCTAAAAGTCTTGAGTTAAAGAAAAAATAATCACAAAAAGTTTTTTTGAGCAATGGAAGTACTAAATAGCAAAAAGTTGTTCAATACAATTAAAGTCTTATATTGAAGTATATTTATAGCTGGCATGCAGTTTTTAAATGAACAAGAAATATTGAAAATACATGTTAGAAGTTAAATTAGCTTAAAAGGTAAAGTAAATATTTTTAAAAGTATGAAAAAGGAAATAATGTTTTCAAGAATAAAAATTAATAAACTGTAAAAAAAGACCTGGCTAACAGAACCAAATACTGTATTTGTTTGTTTTTTGAAATACCAATAAAATAAACTCAGCTGAAACAAGGATAATTAGAAAAGAAAGGGGAAAGAATTGCTATAAAATATTGCTATAAAATAGCAATGATAGGAATGGAAGGAGAGACATAACCCTGAATAGAAATATTATGAATCAGAAGAAAATAGTTTATACGATTTTATCACAATGTATTTGGATGCTCGTAAGAACTTTCTGAAGTTACTTCAAATTTAACAGTGTTTTTTGCTAGATGATGATATGCATCGATTTATTGTTAATAGAATTTTATGTATAATTTTATGAATTACAAATCATTTTTACCATTAGAAAAATTTAACCGTTCAATCAAGAAAATCTCAAAACGCAAATTCCTTTAGAATTGTAATAAAGGAATAAAGTATCTGAACAAAAGATTCTATGGTCCAACAAATGTGGTTATTTTCATCTTTTGTCATTCTTTAGTAATGTAGAAATCCAGTTACTGAAGTTATAAACCCTTATAAATCATTTATACTCTCTTTCATTCAACCGTAATCATGTGCAAAGAAAACAAGGAAGAATCTTTTTTACTCCATTGCACAGTCTGATTAAATTACACTTATTAAAATTTTAAAAGTGACAAATAATATAGCTCCTTTCTTAAGAGCTTATGCCATAATCCCATCACAGAGTAGAACAGATATAATTCATGGAGCTATAGAAAAAAATTTCATTGATTCAATTTTAGGGAGAACGTTCATGCTCAATATTCAAAGAGGGGTGTTGTAACATCTCCAGCACTTACTTTGTTTTAGCAGGCATTAATATTAAACAGTTAACTAATTTTTTTTTCAATTCAATGTTCTTGCATCCACTCTAGGATTTTGAAAATTGAATTAGCTGTCTTGGTATAAAGAAAAATATTTTTCTTTATCTATAAAGGAGTTTATGCTATTGCCTGAATGATGAGAAAGAAGAAAAGGCTGCTTGAGGTACTGTGTAGATAGGGAATGGAAAGTACCAATGTGCACCTACTCCAAAGGTAACAGATTGAACATTTTTGTGACCAAATCAAGTGCAGTTCTGATTAGGAAGTCCCTAATTTCTGTAGCTCCAATTGTAAATCAATATCTCTGTAAGTCCAGAAAATGAATCAAAATATGCCCTTAGTAGGTGTAGTTCCCTTTCACAGGCTCTTCTTCAATTATTGGCTTTCTCAGGAGAAAGAGTGAAGTAATACTTAGTTTTAGACCTAAATTTGTTTCAGTTGATATTCTATATTTTAATAAAAACCTGATGTCTCCATGTCTAAATGATCTTATTGCTTTCTTTCCCCAACCATGGGACCAACAAATTGGACCTGATCCCTCAGTATACTTGCTGATTGATCTGTACTTTGTGATATTTATCAAAACTGTGTTTACAGAGTTCATTTTGTAATTAGTTTAAAATTGGTCTTAATACCTAGTGTTCAACTTTCATAAGGGTCTGGTTTGCCAACCCTTTTGCATCTTCTATACCTAGCAGAGTACTATGTTGATAGCCAGTAACTATTACTTTTTTAATTTAATTTTAGCATGCCCATTAGGTGCCCCACACAACCTATTTTTTCTCATGGAACATCAATATTGGAAGACAGTTATTACTATCTCCATTGTTTTAATAAATAAAGAAACTGAAGCTCAGAGAGATTAATTAACAAGGTCCCAGTAGAAGTGACAAAGCCAGCATTTGAACCATTTTGGCTGCCTGTCAAGCTTGAAATCATTCTACTAAAACTTGATACATGTGTCCCTGAGGCCTGGCAAATGCTTCTGTATAGTAGCCACTCAGGAAATGAGAGAGACAATGTCAGTGGGTTAGTAGCTTTATCTGGAGCAAACCAAACGAACTAAATCCTAATCCTGCTGCTTTTCTTCTGTAAGACTAAGTAAGGTAAATAACCTCACTGAACTTTAATATCTGCATCTGGAAATGAGATGCATTGATGAAGACAATAATTACTTTGTAGGGCTTTGGGGCAAATTAAATGAGTTTCCTTATTTATAGGATAATATTTACTTGTACTTACTAAGTACCAGCCCTGTTCTATATACATTTTATGCACAGTGTTTGAATTAATCATTGCAAGAATCCCATAAACTATGAGGAAAGAATTATTTATTCTTTCAGATTTAACAACAAGGAAACAGGCATGGAGAAATTCAGGTCCAACCTAAAGTTATGCATCTTGTAATTAGCGGATAAGGATCTTAAAAATGGCTGAATGTCCATTAGAGGTTGGCCATTACTTGGTAAAGGAAAAGGTGGCAAAATAAGTGGATGGATTTAATATCTATGGCCTCATGCCCTGAGAACTAAGAATCTTATTGGCAACTATTCAGGAAAATAAACGATACAATGACAAAGCCCATTGAAAGATCATTGTATGTTTGAGGAGCTTTACATAGGCCTCTTCTGTTATCCAACTTCCCTACTTTCCATTAGATGTAATTAATTTTGGATTTTTTTTTCACCCAACTATTTTTTCTCTGGCAATAGAAGTGCTAAATTGTAACTGTGTCTCTTAGGTAAAGGTATACATTTTAAAAATGTATTTTGATTATAATGAAGGCAGCATTCCTTTATTATTCTCATATTGTTTAAAAAGAGGATGTATATCACAGCTCTACCCGTTCACCTTTGAAAATAAATATCGCTTTACTTCTCTATGGTGGTGAGAACTACTAGTTGAAGTGTATGAGAAATTACTGTAATATTATACGGTATTTTTCATCAGCGCAAAACCTATTCTTCAAAAGACAGAGCTCCTTTAATGGACTATTATGTTACTCTTGTAGGCAACAGCACAAGAAAATGTTGGCTAAACTTTTCACAAAAGCAAAGGTGAAAATGGAAGAATGGAAATTCCTACAAAGAGCTAATTAAATTGTATGACAATTTCTGGTTCCATTGCAGTAAAAAGTACTTAAGAAACAGAGATGACAGAGAATGGAATCCGAGTTTCCAAACTGCAGTTTTAAATTTCAACCGTTGAAAGGTAAAAGGTTCCAGAAGTGATTCAGAATAGCGCCAAAGGGAGTCTTGACCCAGGAGATACAATACCAATGGGGGTGATTATCACAGGTCACAGGGACAGAAGGATCTTGCCGGAACAGAGGGAAACAGTGTTTCTCTTAAAAGCAAGAGCAGAGGCAATTCATAGAAAGACATGTGCCTCCATACTTTCTCTAAGGCATGGCGGACTACTGTCATGCTTGAAGACTTCTTTTATTTCCATATTTAGAACATATTACCTAAGAATTTAGTCACTTGTAATTGATAGCCAAAGGGACCGAACCAATCCCCCCACCCAAATCCTCTCTTGTGGACACTTACAGTTTTGTAAACAACAATGTGAACAAGAAAAAGTAAGTAACAGAAATGTAAATGCCTCATAATCACATCCATGATCCCAACACCAAGTAATAGATCTATGATGAAAAAATAATGTAAATGAATATCATCATGGTGTTTTGCTGAGAAAAGTGAGGTATAAACTTCAATCCCATAATATAATTGGCTGATAGCTATCTTAAGAAGTCCCGAGGAAAGCAGATGGGGTTATCTGAGAGATATAGCCATCTTGCATGGTTTCTGGGAAAACACAAGCAAAAAAAACACAAAAAAAACCTGGACACACACACATAACATGCAATCATTTACAGAAGGAAAAAGGAGGGGGAGAGGAGGTGTTCAGATATATATTGCATGTAATTATTAACAAACATTAAATTGACATAGAAAGAGAGAGGACTTATAGGTTTCTATGTAGAGCAAAGGTATTTATTTAACAATAATGTGAGGTAGTATTTTGACAAAACTGTTTATTTTCCTCCTTCAGGAGACTACTTTCAGTTATCCTGCCAATCCTTCAATCAAGTGCAATTTTTATAAGTTGAATTTTCATAGTTCCAAACTGGATCATGCGAATATATCTTTTTTCTCCCTCTTTCTCTCTTCCCCTCTTTCCTTTCTCATGTCTTTTTAATATTCTTGAAGGCAAGATACTATTGCTTTCTATGTCTTCATATCTTCAATTACTTAGCAACTAAATAAATGGTGGCTGAGTAGAAAGAAATGACATATTCCCGAATAAGTAAAAATATCTCTGAATCCATCTGTTATAACTACAAGTTAGTAGTGTGTGTATGCTTTGACTTTACAATCATTTATATTTAAAACTGTAATTTCAAGGACTCTTATTTGATGGCAGACTCTCAATTATCCATGCTCAGCTCACTGAATAGTAGCAAGGCACTAACAAATGAAAAAGATAAATAATCTCAAAGTTCTATTAGTTTCTATCAGTCCCTAGTTTCAACCTTTTCTCCTTCTAACTTTCAGGAAAAGCCACTAATAATAAATGTCATTAAATGTATTCATTATACATCTTCCTCTTTTCTTGGCCTATATTTTCATGGAAATGCTAACAAGCAGTGGAATGATAGAAATGGGTAATCAGCAGCCTGGTTAGCTCACCGGTTTAGCACTGCCTTCATCCCAGGGCATGATCCTGGGGACCCGAGATCGAGTCCCACGTCAGGCTCCCTGCATGGAGCCTGCTTCTTCCTCTGCCTGTGTCTCTGCCTCTCTCTCTCACTGTATCTCTCATGAATAAATGAATAAAATCTTAAAAAAGAAATGGGTAATCACATATATGTGGAAGAGAAAAGAAGAGGAAGGCGTCGTGAAATATAAAATGTTGTACTCCCAGATAATTGTGATTACATGATGCAGGTAATATGTTTCATTTCCGCCTATAATCTTTCTACCTGGAATGGTTAGAACTGAAGTTTAGAAATTTCTCCTCAGTGATTGAAAACGTGATAAGCTTCTGTCAAATCTGCTTCTTAGAGTTATTTCTGGCTTTTCATGCAAAGCAATGTGGAAAGCAAATCTTATGGGGAGGCCCCATTTTTAGCAGAATCTCTAAAGGTAGTAGAAGAAAAACACCAACTATAAAAGGAATGCTAAGAAAAAAAACAAAACAACACCACCCCTGAATTAGACTCTCAGGCGAGGGAGACAGTAACTGATCAATGTTGTTCAGTGGTTATTAAATGTTTATGTTTTTAAAAGCAGATTTTTTTTTTTGAAGTTTGTAGGAGCCGGTCAGTGACACATTGGTTGACTTTCTCTGGTTGAACCTGTGCTTAAAAGTCTTGCTCTCTCAACACCCTCCCTAGTGGCCTCTGAGGCTCCTCTATAAAACCCCAAGACTTCATACAATAAAGTTCAACAAACACTTTACTCGTATAGATGAAGAAGTCAAAGCACAGAGAATTTAAATAACTTTCCAAAAATGCAGGGTGCAAAAATAGCATTGTCTAGGTCCAAAGAAACCTAGGATCTGGATTTTTCTACTCACTAGTTTGTGTACTTTCTGATGATCCACCAGGCCCCACGGAAGGAAGGACATGGCATTTTGGGCTTTCCCAGTTCTATCCCCAAGAAACCTCCAAGAAGAATGGAAAACTCTTTTGTTCTTCCACTCTATCTATGCCCTATACTAACACCCATAATCTATTATTTGTTTACTTATCCATGTGTGTTTTAAAATACAAAGCTCTTTGAGATGAAGAATTCAGGATTCTTCATCTCCATATCCACACTGTTGGGCACAGGGCCTGCCTCCCTATGTACTCAATTATACAAGCTTTCTTCCCTACTATCTGCCCTGTTGCAACCTAAATAAGAGATAATGCACATAGCTCAAACTTTGTAACATTTGACTTGAGACCTTTTAATGGGAGAAGAGTTTTTTAGCCATTCTAAGCTGGATATAAATTATGTGTTATGAATGTAAGGCTATTCTAATTTTCTCACAGCTATTATAATTTCTATTTGAGCCAAAGACTGAAAATAGCTTGTATTTCAAGCTATTAAGTGTTTTAAATAAATTTTAACAATGTTACAAAGTAAGTTTGTGAGAAAGAAAGAAAAAAAAGGAAAAGGGAAAAAATAATTGTTCGGAGCTCTTACCTAATAGTTAAATTATTTTCTTGTCTTACGAGAAACAAAATCTCCATTATGATATTATTGCACAAAAAGGAGCTTTCCAGTTCTTACCAAGTAAATCAACCTTAACTGGAATCACTGTGTTATAAGATACACTAGGACTCCAATGTAAACTATCGAGCTATAGAAGATGATGTCAACCCCTTGGCGAAAAAATATTCCCACACTGTAAATTCTAAACTCCATAAGATTGTTTGGATGTTCTTGCATGATCTGACCCTGCTTACCTCTGTAGAGCCATTTCTCTCCACCATGCTTGTCTTCTACCCTCTGATCTGATTCTACACTGTCCCAGCAGTGCTTCACTTAATTTGAGTCCTAAATCTTGCTACTCTCTGGCAGCCTGCCCATGACATATACTGACTAGAGCTCTCCCCCCACCTTTGCTAACTCTTATTCATTTTTCCACTTTCCTTCATATTTGCCTAGATGTCATCCTCTACTTGAACTAAAGTCTACTTCCATGCTTCTCCAAGATAAATCCATCATAACATTTGCTTTTCAGATTTTAGTAGTAATCACAGTGTCTAATTGAGGTACTTGACCACATCTACCGCTCGACCAAAGGTTACAATGACAAGAATTTCATTTATCTTGTGCAATCACTATCTTAGTTTTCTTTTGTTGCTTTAACACATTATCACAAACTTGGTTGCTTAAATGATGTGAACTTTTTATTTTATAATCCTGTAGTTCAGAAGTCTGACAATAGACTCACTGGTCTGCAATCAAGGTGTGGATGGCACTTCCTTTCTGGAGGGTCCAGGAGAGCATCTGCTTTCTTGCCTTTCTCAAGGTCTAGTGGCCCATCACATTCCTTTGCACATGGTCCATTTCTCCATATTCAAAGCCAGAAACGTTGAGTCCAGTCCTTCTTCCTTCTTTGCATCTAGCTCTTATCTCCACTGGAAAAGGTCATCAATTTTTAAGGACTCATGTGATTACATTAGATCTATTCAGATAACTAGGATAATGTCCTCATCTTCAAGGCATATGAATATATATTTTTGTTGAGTAGAGTTAACATATGATATTACATTAGTTTCAGGTGTACAACATAAAAGCCAGCACCTGTCACCATATAATGATATGATAATACCATTGACTATACTTGCTATGCTGTACCTCTTATTTCCATGACTTACTCATTCATTCCATAACTGCAAGTCCGTATCTCTCAATCCCTTTCACCCATTTTTGCATCTTCCTCCCCCCTCCTGAAGGTTTATACTTTTAGTCATTTTTCTGCCTGCCACAGTGATATAGCCTATGATGTCAGTGAGCTCCATTAGAGTTTTGTGTTTTCACCATCACACTAGTCTGTAAAAGAAGTTTATAAATTGATATTTGGGAACATTCCACTAAAGTGTAATGCCAATATTTTCATGTTTGTTCAATGTTTTGGTTCCAAGTTGGTCACAAGGAGCTACCGTAACAATAGTTCATGTAGAACCAAGGGAAGAAGTGATCCAAGACAGAGTCAACAATAGAATATGTCTGACTGCAATATGACATCACCATTACTAAGCAGATGTAGTGTACAGACCCTAAAAGTCTATTTTGTACCAAGATCTATGATGAATAATTTATCTTTGCACTTTTAAAATTATTTTAATATCATATAAAAGATAATTTCTCCTATCAAAATAATAAAAGATAACAAGATAAGTAAAAAAAGAAAAATATAATAATAATTCTAAAAATGATGACTCAAATGATTCATCATGCTCAATTTGAAAAGGATCAAACTGATATAAAACAAGCTATTACATCTATTGCTATCAAAGCCAATTTCACAAATTTAGTTTATAAAATGTTATCATCAATCACATAATACTAATGCTGCTAATTAGACTTTTATTGGTTGTAGCTTTAGATTGATTTAATCTGCATATTGATTTGGTCTTTATGGTAGTAAAAAGATCTATAAGTGGAAGGATGTATTATTACCAGTTTTAGTTTTAAACATATTGATGGAACCTTGCATTTTTTTCCCTTAAAAATTCTTGAGAATAATTAATAGCACTTTCTGACATTCTTTAAATCTCTTGTTTGGATGTGATCTTATCTGTTCTCACAGGATTGGCCTCAAATATTATCATTAAAATGCTAACGGTTATTTTTATATGCATTATACATAAGAACTGTTGCATTCATTTTTTTTAATTTTATGAATGTTTCACCTGTCTATTCTTTTTTATCTAATTGAAACTCATCACAGTTAAATAAATTATAGTCCACAGAGCCTAATGAAATGCAAACTGTATTTTTCCATTCTAAGACACAGAAGATAAATAAAAAATTTAGTTAAATTTTTTCCTGGTCAGGAATTCTCTCTCCTAGTATATTTATGTCTCAAAAGAACATGCAAAAAAATTTTTTTTTGCAAAAATCTTTACTATACTACCACTATACTTAATTCAATCCTGCAAACGGTAGCTATTGTTATTGAGTCTTATAGTGTACCAATGTAATGTTAATCTTTAACAACCAAATTAACTGGCAGGAGACACAGTCTGTGTGGGTTTAAAGTGTTTTCAGCTGAATCAAAGTTATTTTTTTTAGGTGGGTTACTAAAATCTAACTAATTTTTCACATCTACCATGTTGTAGGTAATTTAGAATTTCCAAAACACCAAGAGACAGATTTCTTGACTCTGATATTCTACATTTTCCCTGATGCATGGTACACAAGCAGACTCAAAAACCGTCCATTTATTAGCAGCAAAGAGCCATCGGAGACAATTCCAAGCCTTATGTAACACTATTATCCAGTTGTTCAGTCCTTTCATTTGCTCTTGGTAACTTAAATGTGAGCATTTGCAACATTTGCATGCTACCTTTCTGGGACAGCAGAGATATCAAATGTTCTGATAGCTGGGCTTTTGCCAACTCAAAGAGCATCTCACGCAAAATTATTTTGAAAAATTAGATCAGGCCTCTGTAGAGTAGTTTTCTGAATTTTGAGTTTCTTCTATTTAATCCTAGTGATCCATCATAAAACTTTTATTACCTTGCAAAATTTTCTTTTTTAAATCTCATTTGGTATTTCCTGTTGTAGTAGTTTGAAAGAAATTTACCACCTAGGCATGTTTCCCAGAACCTGGGCTGAAGCTATGATTCTCAGTTTCAAGTTGTGACCTATCTTTTAGGTGCAGAAAATTACAGTGTGCTACATCATTTCGTCTGGGATTTGGATCATTAACCTTATGGACATTAATATCTTTTGTAGTTCTTGTAGATTTAGCTTCCCTGTGGCGTTTCAGTTGTTGTATGTTGAGACCAAGAGGGAAAGAACTTTGGCTTATATAACCCTTTAACTTTCTTATCTTTTTGGATTTATCTTTATATTATCAATGGATTAAAAAGCAAGTTGTCTAAGCTCCTTCTATTTCTAACACTGAGTTTCCATAATCTGGTAGATCGCCACAGTGTTATCTCTATCCATGATCCATAGCAACTTTATATGTTTCTCAGGGATGAAAGCAACTACTTATTTTTTTTCTTAATGTGTGGTGGTCATTTATTTACTAGATGCTGAATTCATCAAAAGGTCTTTTTTTTTAAATCTTAATGAACCCAAGCAATGAAAACTTATGTTAGACATGTTAAATACTTAACATTGAATTTACCCGAAGCATATTGAATGAATGAATATAGAAAGGAAGCATCTGTTTACTGGAGGTAGGCAAAGGGTTTGGGAATGGCAAGTCTACTCTTACCCTTACTGATCTGTCTTCTTTTTCCACAGCTCAGGGATCAAGGGCTAATACTATTTTGTTATAGTGAGGAAATCGAGAGGGTGTACTCTTCAAGCCAAATCAAGGAATAGATCAAGAAACAAACTTTGACCTCACTTCCTATTTATCTCCTATAAAGAAGAGAGTTATCACACATAAATTTACTTCTATTACCACATGACTCTCTACTCTAGGTTGTATGTCCACTTGTCTTCTTCATCTTTCCATAATGGGAGTAAATTATCACTCCTTCCTTTCCACATTATCATGCAAGGCTAATTTGACTACCTTCTCCCTGATTCCTTTCATCGAGAGTCTTCCTCTGTTATGTTTCTGAGCCTAATATCGTTGACTTCTTCTTTTCTACTATTATTTCCCCTACCTATGAGACATTTTTAACTTTTCCTCTCTAAAAAATAAATTAAAAAATAAAGAATATCCTACAGCTTTCTCTGGTTACCAAACTACTGACTTTTATTTTTATTTATTTTTATTTTTTTATGATAGTCAGAGAGAGAGAGAGAGAGAGAGAGAGAGAGGCAGAAGCAGGCTCCATGCACCGGGAGCCCGATGTGGGATTCGATCCCGGGTCTCCAGGATCGCGCCCTGGGCCAAAGGCAAGCGCCAAACCGCTGTGCCACCCAGGGATCCCTGACTTTTCTTTTATAGTTAGTTGTTATCTCTAGTCACTTTTCCTTATGGTAGCAAATGCTCTTTCTTAAATCCAACACATCATCCATCCCCTAGTATTTAATAAAATGTTTGAAAATAATCAGTGACCTATTAAGTTTCAAATCAAGTGGGTTTTTTTTTTGTCTATTTAATTAACCTGAGGATTTGGTTTTATTGAATACTATGTTTCTTGAAATGTTTAACTTTTGAAAGTAATCTTTTAAAAATCCTCCAAAAGGGGCTCCTGGGTGGTGCAGTGGGTTGAGCAGCTGACTCTTGATTTTGGTTCAGGTCTTGATCTCAGAGTCCTGAGATTGAGTTTTGCAGCCTAGCCCTCCAACCCCTGGCCCACCTCTACATGCATTCTCTCTCTTAAAAACAAAAACAAAAAAAAAAAACTTAAAAAAATTGGGTGAATGGTATTGCTATTAATCAGGATGAAAACACAAGGAAAGGGATAATAATAGCAGACACAACGTGGTCATGAATACTATTTTAACCTCTTGAGTTCGAGATACAGGTTAGAAATCTCAGTGGAGAGATCTGGAGGGAAATAGGTTATGAAGTTTTTAGCTTTCCAAGAAGTAACTGGGCTGTTGGTTTTGATGTGTAAGTTAATAATATCAGCCAAAGCACAAATATCCACTGAAAAATTTAATTTATGATAAGGAAACAGCAGAAAACAACAAAGTATATTTTTTAAAAAATCTAACTGCGAATTCTGAGGGATGAAAATATGTCTATATCTGTATAGAGATAATATTGCTATCTGTAGAGATAATATTTCTGTGACTTCAACAAAATAGTTATCCCATTAATCATCAATTATGCTTCCCTTCTGAGGTATCATAGTCAATGTTGACTCTTGTAATCCTTTGATTTAAATTCAAGTCATTTCCTAAAAATAAATTATTTTACTCAAATCCTATTTTAATGAAAACAAAATGGATTACTGAATATCAACCCAGAAAACACAAACATAAGAACCATTTCAGGAAATTCTGAGCATCAAGATAGTGGGAACAGAAAAGTCTTGAAGAATTTTAATTATTTCTTCTTCCACAGATAGGGCCAGGATAAGGCTGGGGCTGTCTGAGATCATAGCTTTTATTGGGTTTGTACCATGATAGGGAGGGAGATGTCTGGGGATATCCATAGTAACCAAAGATAAGCCTCCATGTGGGAAACGAGTAGCCATTACACACCTTACTTACATTGAAATTTGAAATTAACAGTACAACGTGTTTCTCTCAGGAGAGTGCCACGAAGCCAGGCAAAATGGCAAGCGTGTCGCACTGACTACATCAGATTTACAGGCGTTACACTTGCTGCTCCTTCTGAAATTCATTCTCAGTGTGCTGCTTATCAGCCTGAAGCAGGAAGCTGGTGAATATAGAGGATCATTATTATTTTTTTGGCTGAAGGTTCAACTTGGGCAGCAAGAGTTGTGATGAAAAGATGCATTTTTCAGGAGCAGAGCTCTTCCTAAAGATAAAGCCACGAGAGTGTCCAGCTTAGGAACAACACTACTGTTTGTACTTGTGTAAAGGAGGATCTAAAGATACGTCTACACTTCAGAAGAAAACTCAGAGGGCAATCTTGACCAGTTCATAACTGGACTAGCAGTCATGAGGAAATCTGTGTTAAAAATCTACAAGGCTAAAAAAAAAAATCTACAAGGCTGAGAAGGTATGGTGATAGATGTTATTGGTGTCTGAGTAGTAACAGAGGAACACACATTTTAAGAATGCATTGGGGCATCTGGGGGCTCAGGTGGTTAAGGGTCTTGACTCTTGATTTCAGTTCAGGTCATGATCTCAGGATCATGAGATTGAGCCCTGCATCAGGCTCTGTGCTGAGAGTGGTGTCTGAGATTTTCTCTCTCGTTCTCCCCCTGCCCCTGCTCATCCCTCATCTCGTTCTCTCAAATGAATAAATAAAATCTTTAAAAAATAAAATAAAATAATAAAATAAAATAAATCATGTTGAGGTAAAAGAGGAAAAAATACTTTTTCCTACTGTACATGTTACTCCACCTTCCTATATTCTTAGATCTCCACTGCACACCCCCAGCAATGGTCTTGAGTGTCAGAATGAAAACAAAGCAGAAAAGGGGTAAAACATAGGAATGACGTGCCCACTACCCCCTGAGAAGGCTGGTAATTCCATGGTGGCCACAAGATGCAGTAGGGCCAGCATTTGGAGGGTACACTGTGTAACCAGCTTTGTGTTCCCTTAAACTGTTAATAATAAGAGCTAACTGAATACTTACTATGTTTCAGACATTGTAATAAGGGCATTATGAATATCTCATTTATTTCTTACTTCCACTGAAGTAATATGTCTGTTTAACAAATGAATAAACTCAGTTTATGAGGCTTCATGGACAAGTCACATGAGATGGCACTTCAGGGAAAGGACTGGGAATAAGAATCTAGAATTTCCATTTTACTCCCGAGTCTCTGTTTCCGCCTGCTCAGTTACACTGCTCACTGACCTTACGGTGCCTTGTCAGTCTCTTCAGACAGAATTGTAAACAAACACACCTAAGCCACTCCCTTGGACAACACTGAGTAGAAAGAAGGCGAAATTCAGAAGAGTACATTAGAGAGAGATAAGGAAAAAAAATAGCAGGAATTTTTGTATTCCTGCATAGCAGGAATTGTAAAAGGATGTTTATACATTCTTTGGGTCTGGAAATGCTCTCATCAAGAAACAAAAGACTTGATGCTTCAATCTATCAAATTTCCCAGGACTTCAAAAATCAAAGTTCCAATTTATGTCATTTTGCCTCTTTGATAATATTATTATTGCAGAGAAAAAAGAAAGGAGTATGCATTAGGCCCTGTACTTCTTTTCTAATGAACGCTGTAGTGAGTAGAGAATGTTTTTCTCTGAAAGACAAGAGGTTTTGCTCCATATGTCTTAGGCACCTGTACTCATCCCCCTCCACATACACATTAGTGATTGAATACTACACACGGTTCCTGCCCCTACTATATAGTTGAAGCTGTCAGAAGCTGCGACTGCTCCTTTTTATCCCACATGGGATTATAAAGAGAATGGCCATGCCCTGGCCAAGTAACCTTCTGCCACATAACTATTGACAGAGACTGTTGGACACACTTCTTAACATTTCCACTTTGCATCATCATTGACGTGTTCAACTGAGCAAATGGAAAAAGCTAAGTTAACATACACTACAGTGGTGCTTTCAAGATTTCTGGAAAGTATCATGAAGGCAAAATGTTTTAGCTAGAGAGAAAAAAGTACAGGCACTGTCAATCACTTTGGAAACTAGAATATCAACTGGTAGAAATATCACTTCAAGAACCAGTCCAAGGTAATAGTCAAAAGGGCTTTTCAATTCAGGATTTCATAAAGCTAATAGAAATACCTAAAGAAAAAAAAATGATTCTTTAGTATAAAATAAACTATGTGCTAATAACTGAACCACTTGTTAAACTTGACTGTATTAACTCTGTAGATAAGGTGAATAATGTATCTTCAAGAACACCTTCTTACTGTCTCCATCCTTTGCTTCAAAGTTACTTTTCAGGTACTCTATCTCTAATCTCTCCAAATAAAGTGGATGCTTATATTTATATATTTATATTTATAAATTC
The DNA here is from genome assembly GCF_905146905.1 of Nyctereutes procyonoides. Lineage (NCBI taxonomy): Eukaryota > Metazoa > Chordata > Mammalia > Carnivora > Canidae > Nyctereutes > Nyctereutes procyonoides. The sequence continues at coordinate 28,040,441 of NW_026575136.1, forward strand.
TTTTATATATATTCTTTAATATCACTTTGATTTTACTCCTACTTAGAGCCATAAAATATAAAAATAGGACTTTCAGTGAGATATTCTGGAATATGCTTGCTTTAGTTTATCTGCCTTATGGTAGTATTTATGGTCTTTTATAAATTTATTTATAAATTTATTTACTTTTGAATTTTGTTGGGACAAACATCTTTTCTATGTTTGATGTTTTCCTAAAACCTTTCTTTACTCTAAATTGATGCTTGGCTTAATGGTTAACTCTTGATTTATGATATCAAATATTAAACCCAGGAATCCAACTACAGGTAAAGACTTGCCTTCTTGATAAAGTTTTATGACTTTATCTGGAAAGAAGGATTTCTAAGGAATAGAAAATGTATGCTTTGAGAATCCTCACTTCAAATAATATGTTCATGAGAAACACTTAAATGTATTTTTAATTCCCCTAGGAATGGCAAGCTGTTATTGAGAGTTATTACTGAAATAATATCTTGCCTTATTCTCCTTGAAAATTATAGTCCATATTAGAAATGTAAAACTGAAAAGAATTGACCTCTCTTCAGGCAAGAAGACTCCTTTTCTTTATATATTATCTTCATTGAGAATAGTTTATGCAGACAAATAAAAAAATCCCCAATTGTCTCCTTGAAGATTATACATCTTGCTAAAAGGAGTTTCATGGGTACAGTCTTATAAGCTCTGGTTAACATCTCAGCCAAAAGTGCCTTCAGCAGTTACATGATCTTTTGTATCTGGGTCATTGCCTTCAAACAACAGGCTGAGTTTATCCTGATTTTGTCATACCAAAAAACATTTTAAAGGAAGAGAGAAATAAAAGATATATGACTCTCACCATAAAATAATTTCATTACATGAAACCAGGGTGACCACTTTGTCTCCTGACCCACTCCATTTGGCCCTGGGTAGTCCTGGCTAATGCCCCATGTCCTGGAACAGCACCCCACTCTTATTCCCAAATACATTTTGGTGGGGAGGTGTCCATTGTATAATGTATTGTAGGGTCACACCCCCAAAAGGAAACAAAAAAAAAAAAGGATTTAGTTAATAACAAAGAGGAACACTAGCTTTCATTAGCTGTCACTTAATACGTGGACTAGATAACCTTCTGAAAAAAAAAAAGTCATTTCATTTCTAAGTTCATTCTAATAAAGATTCAGTGGTGAAAAGAGATGACTTCTCTGCCCATTTTGCTTTTGGACCATGTTCTAGAACCTGAAAGAACCTCACATTAAAGAAAAAAAAGAAAGAGAGACAGTACAAGAGAGACCGTGGTTTGAGCTCTGACTCTGTGTTGTCACAATTGCTCCAGAGCACATGTTGTTTTTATTCCAGTTGCAGCTTTTCAGTTTCCATCCAAGATGAGCATTTCGGTTGTAAAGCATTTAAGAATAGAAATGGAAAATGATTCAGAGTCGAACCAGAAAAGAAGCAAAATATGACAAACCCTACCATCCCCCTGGTGATTTTATTTCTAGAGGGAAGATTCTAGAGAACTCCAGCTACTCGGAGTCTGAAACATCTTTAAGATGAAACCTCCTGGGACGTCATGGGTTTACAGCCTGCCCAATTCTATCCTTGCAACACACATTATCCTAAATCCTCACAGAAGAGCTTTGCTGTTTCATGTGACTTTAGGGGGCCAAGGGGAGAGAACCTAAATCTAGAGCCTGAGGCCAGATGGACAGGATCTGAAAGGCAGGGTTTTTGTCTTCTTCAATAGTTTCTCGGTTGTTTGAAATTACAGAGAGGCCTTTTGGCATAAGGACTGGCATAAAAGTCTTTTTAAACAATGCTAGTCATCAAGGTTTTACAAGGAAAAAAAAAGTGGAAAAAAATTAAAATAGCAGCCAAGCCGTATCTGATTTGCTGTGGCACAGTGTCCTTCCCCTGTCAGCTGAGCCTCGGTCACTTTAAATTAGAACTGAAGCATATTGCTACACTCAGTGTCTAGAGCTGAAATATCTCTTGGTGACACTAGACTTTATAAATTGAATTCATAATTAAGCTTAATCTTTTCATAGATGGTAAAATTCGCTCTTGCTAAATGGGTCTCATAATTCCTTTTTCTTGCCAATAGGTGATATTGGCCTGAGAGGAAATCTAAAACCTTCATCATTTCTGACAAGGAGAAGCCACAGAGTTTTTCTTTCTTTCCCTTTTTTTTTTTTTTTTTAATGTGAACTTTCTCGGTCAGCAAAAGGTGTTTCTAAGGATGTTACTGCGGCTCTGAACTGGATCATAAATGTGTTTCTGCTCTGTTCATGCCTTAGACACAAAGTAAAAATGATCAGAATTGCTTACGTTATGAAAAGAATTGTAAATATAGGGCTTAAAGACATTTGTTTAAATCTCTTCATTTTTCAAATAACAATTTCAGAAATGATGATTGATTGTAGTGAATGTTGGTGTTGATAGAAGCTAGAACCAAATTGCCCCACTAACAAGTATCTTTTACACTTTAATACTGATTGCATTTGGATTATCTCAAAGACTAAGGGACTAAGTCTCAAAGTCTATGTAAGAGAGTATTGCAAGATGAAAAAGTGGATTATCGTCTCTAGCTTTTATGTGATTAATGTATACTAGGTATAGGTGCCATGAATGGTGGGAAAATCTGTTGTGTAACCTAGAACCCTTGCCAGGAATACTGAGCTGCCCAGGTGGCCTGAACCATCAGGCCATTTGTTTTGGCAAGAAAGGAATCCCTTGGATTCCTAGCAAGAGGTGTTAAGGTTAAAAATTTGTATGAAATAAATTCTGATTGAGAATGGCTTTTGCATAAAGACACCCCCCCTTTTATTCTCTATGTAACTCAGTTCTCATCACCAGAAGCTTATTCACTCCCCTTCACCTGTTTCACCCATCCCCCTACCGCCCCAGTGCAACCACCCGTCTGTGCTCTATATTTAAGTCTTTTTTTGTTTTTCTCTTTTTCTGTTTGTTTATTTTGTCTCTTAAATTCCACATATGAGTGAAATCATATGGTATTTACGTTAACGTTAAAAACTTGTGTAAAATGAATTCTTGTCGAGAGTCTTTTCCAGCTGTTCTCACATCAAGACAGCCCCCGCCCCCCCTTTGCAATGCTGGCTTATCATCCTGGCGGGCTTCTGTGTGATTGCCTGAATGTTTGTGTGCAGTTTTTTCCTACTGAAGTCAGTGGGAAGAACATCTTGAATTGTGCTGAGTCACAACGGCCCCCCAGGACGTTCTGCTGTGTTGTGTCAGGTTGGGGGAGGAGGACTGAACACTGGTGGTGGGCCCATCTTTGGGGAGGTTGACAAGCTGGCTCTGAAACCAGTTGAGCTTTAAGTTCTGATTTAAATGAAAGGATATGAAGGAGGAGCAGAGCCAAGCCATCTCCATAGGGCTGCAAAGTTTGAACCTACTGCAGATGCCATTTACTGAAAAGTGCATTTAGTGTCCTCCTCAAGCCATACTTAACAACTAGTGACAAGACAATATGGTCCTGGCGCCTTGCCAATCCCCAGCACTAGCACAGTGTTTGTCATAACATCACTTTGGGGGCAGGAAGCGTGAGGAGAACAGCTGACGGGAAGGGATGATGCAGCTGTCACGTCTGCTCCTGAAGAGTTGAACACTATCAAGAGGGCGGAAGAGATGCCTTGGAAATAGACCGAAGCCCAACTTCAAATGCTGGGTCATGAGCAGCTGACCTGCAGAAACAATATGGCAACACTGGACTGACACATGGCACTGAGGAAAAATCAAGCTTTGTGAGGAAAGCACTTAGGACATTGGAGTCTAAATTCTCTACCATCACTGACCTTCACCACTCGGACAGGCCTACACTCTCCTTGTCACATCTCCAATGGGTGCCTCACTCCTCAGATTCTGTTCTTTGGGGCATCTGTGTGTGGCTTATGGGGGTTGCCCCCTCCAGGAAACAGCAAATGTTCATTTGAGCCCCACATTCTGGAATTAATGAAAGAAAGTATGTGAAATGTATTAACCTGTCCTGAACATGTTGTAATTACAAATCAGTGTGCAAATAGATGTGTTTGCAACTTTTTACTTATATATTTTTGACAAAATAAAATTCCTTGTAGATTCACATGGAGCAGGGAAATAGGAAGGAGACCTCAGGTTGGCCAGATACATTTGTCAAAATACCTTGAGAAGCAAAGAGAGTCATTTCATAGCCAGATTATTCCCAAAACCTGCAGACAGATCTAGAGGCTTTAGGATGCACTTTGAGAAAATCATGTGAACTCTTCAGTCAGTAACACCCAGGGAAATGTCTGACTGATTTGTCCCAGAAAACTGCAGTTTAACAAACAAACAATATTAAGCACATGCTAGGTCTTTAGTAGGTACTCGGGATACCATTTAACATGAATAAAAGCAGTCAGAAAATGTTAGTGGTATGCCAAGAACCTCTATTCATGTTCTACACGTATTGGCTTAATCGATTCTCATTCATAGCAGCACTGAGGTTTTATCATTGTAAACAATTTTATTAATTTTAAATTTTTAATTAATTCTATAATTTTTTAGTTTAAATTTGTTATTACCACAAGGAAATTGAGAGAGGGACAACACGCAGATCTTCCAAAGTTGTTTTGTACATAATTTTGTTCTCAGGCTCCAGGGCTCAAGGGAGCAATTATGGCACCACACAATGCTTTGTGTCCATTGAGCTTTACTCTGGATCCTCTTCTTTCTGGCACAATTAACTATTATGGATCCATTTTTGCCTTGACTATTAATTTTTAAGGTTTTGCATAGGGTCAGCTACTTCTGTGTTTCAAACTGACCTTATAATACCATTTTAATCACTAAAAACTAAATATGTACAGTACTGGGGTAGTTGGGTAACTCAGTTGGTTGGGCACCTGACTCTTGATCTTGGCTCAGGTCATGATCTCAGGGTGTTGGGAACAGGGTCCGTGTTTGGTCCCTCACTCAGGGCAGAGTCTGCTTATTTCTCTCCCTCTGCTCCTCCCCCTGTTCTCTTGCTTTCTCTCTTTATCTCAAATAAATAAAAATAAAATAAAATAAAATCTTTAAATGTGTACAGTACAAAAGAGTCATTTTTCTTTATTTCCATCATCTATTATATATATATATATATAATTTTACATATTATGTATGTATATGTATATCTGTACCATCTGTACAGATGTAGTACATGAATTGAGCTTCCAAAGAAAAAGCCTAAATAAAAATACCAGTGGATCAATTCTATGGTTATGGATGGAGAATTTAAAATACCTCTTCAGTTTTTGATGATTGCCTAGCTGAGTTATATCTTAAAGAAACTTCATTACCCAGAAGCTCTTATTCTAGGATACTTTTCAATGTCCAATGATAAAGCCCAACCTCCTCCACTTGACCTCTGTTTTAACTGCATCATCCATGGCCAATATGTGTTTGCAACATCCCTGAAATTCAGCTGATTAACTATCTCATGCATATTTACAGATAAATCAGACTTTCCCACTGAAGAGCACCCAAAGTAACTACGGGGTAGTAGTAACTCCTACTTCTTCACAGAGGCAGCTATCTGTAAAAAGTCTCCCTCTCTTTATGGAAAGTATCTAACAGGAGTTTTTCCAAGCTCCAACTCTCAAAAAACAATCTCAGTCTTGCAAAATTATAACTAAACACTTTTCATATGGAATTAACCTGCTACACTTTCTGTACTCCCTTAGACCTGACACTAGTACATCACAGAGAGTCGACGGCAAGATTCCATCATGAGAGCTCGGACATCCTTCTGCAATAGTCCTGGGCAAGACCACTTTTCTCCCATTTGCTTTCCTGCCTCTAGCATTCCACCTCAGGAGCAATCTTCTGTCTCCCACTTGTCTAGGAATCAATAAGCATATAGGAAGCTATTTATTATTTCTTTGCTTTTATCTACCCACTTTCTTTGTCTTTAAGCTCTGGGACGGCTGGTTTGCATATGTCTTCATTTTTTATCTCATTCAACATTTACCGCTGTATCTGATGCATATGAAGCTCAACAGAGATTTAATATGTGGATTAATGAATTACTAGTTGGAATATTTGTAAATATTAATGATCTTGACAAGCCAGAGGGTACTTAAACCTCTCTTTTTCTGTGTTAGGTGCATTCTTTCTTAGATTGTTTTCAGAGCACTTCCTTTAACACTTGCTTTTTTGAGTGTAGTGGGCAGTCTCAGAATTTACAAAGCATGTTTCCAGGAAGCATGGTCTTCATTGGCTAATCTTTATCCATAAACTCTAGAGGGTTTTGCACCCAGACTGCTCCTCCTGACTACCAATCTGGTAGCTCCTGCTTTCTCGGTCTGCTGGCTTTGGCATCTCTGACTCTAGTATATCTGAAACCCAATTCCCCTCATGATCCCTACATTTTGGACCTTATATATCTTGGAGCCTTATCCAAGACAATATTTTCTAGTAAAATTTTCTTCAGTTTTTCCTTCTTTGATCTCTAAACTACGAGCATGGGAGTTAGCTCTTTTGAAAAGAGATCGGCAGATATGTAGGTAAATAGTATGCAGTAGGAATTTGCATAAAGCTACTATCTAGGGATGTTAATATGAGATATTGCTTAATTAGGAGAGTAAGCCTTTAGCAGTAAAAGCTCATCTCTACAATTACTTCTTTGAATCAAATATGCTCACATACAGTTCAAGGATTTTTATATAGCATGCCATTCCTGAAACATTAAAATGTGTTCATTTCATCTTTTATTATTAGTGTTTTATATTAGTGTCCCAATGTACATATGCTATGCTTGCCTCCTAAGGAGAGGAATTTTTAATATAACATAACTTAAATATAAACCACACACATGTGGCCCTTGTATTATTGCCCCCCTATATTTTGAGAAAGAAATAAACGATGTTTTCTCTATATCATTTCCTATTTCCCATACTTGCTTTTCTATATTCCTCACTCTTCTCTCCTATTTTCTCCCTACTTTGAGGCAGCAATTTCTGTTGATAGAATGGATTTTTCTAAGGAAAATGTGTTTAGTAGTTAGGACTATGTTTTGTGTTTCGTGTTGCCAGAACTGATAAAAGGTTAAATTAAATTCGGTTCTAGAGTGTGAATTGGGTCAGGGTAGCAGGAAGTTTTCTACCCATTCTAAAAGTTTAATTTCCTTCTCTTTTCTCCTTCTTCTTCTTCTTCCCAAAGTTATAGGGGCTTGGGAATTGCTAGGCTGTTTTTCTCTAATAATCCATGATTCCCAGTGAAATCACTGAGGTAAAGCTACGTAATCTGGCTTCAGCTTCTTGCCAAAAATCAGGATGCATCATTCTCAGAACTCAAAGAGAATTACAAACATGCATATAACACGTGTTTTTTCAAACAAAGTATGATATTTAACATCAAAGATGTAAGTACTGTGTATGACCAAGGACATTGAACAATGTAGTCATTCAACATGGTGGATGTGTGCAATTCTTTTCTTCTTGAGAAGAGTAGTTTTTTTAAGTGTTTCAGAAAACAGGAAAGAAAGTTTAAAAAGTTAATGAGACAGCTTCCATTTCTGGAAATATGACTAACTGGATAGCCTGAAAAAGCTATCTTAGCAATATATATATCTTAGCAATGTATATGTATATATATATATATATATATATATATATATATATATATATATATATCCAGCTGAGTAAGCAACAAATAGGAGAAATATCAAAGGACAAAAATCCATTAGGTTATCCCAGAGAAATAAACAAGTGCTGAAGTTGATGGCTATCTGAGGTCATCGACAGACTTCCAATGTGCTAGAAATTTCATTTTAATAGACTGAAGGATGGGACAGTTGACCAGGCCTATGACCCATTTAATGTGATGAGCTGTATCAAAGGCACCATATAAAGTGGCATCCTCCAAGAAAGCCAAACCTACTGTGTGTGCACTGGAAAAAATCCACACACCCAAGGGAGATTGTATGAGAACTTGCTTGTTTCAATCTGTATTCTAGGTCGAGGGGAAATACCTGCCATGTGATAATTTTTTAAAGATTTTATTTATTTATTCATGAGAGACACACACACACACAGAGGCAGAGACATAGGTAGAAGGAGAAGCAGACTGCCTGCAGGGAGCCTGCTGTGGGACTTGATCCCAGGACCCCAGGAACACGACCTGAACCAAAGGCAGACGCCCCTGCCATGTGATATTTTCATCACAAGAAGCCAACCTCATGCATGTATGCCACCCATAATCACCATATCTGTGAAACTCAACAAATGCCAGAGCTCAGATAATGTGAAGCACTCATTGCATGGTGGCGATGCTGGCGTTTGGGTGAAACAAATACATACATTCTCTGGAAGATTAGTCATAGATATTCTTAAAGCAAAGACATGAAGAATTCCCTCAAATGAAATGTCAAGAATATGAGCTCAAAACAAGAGTAAATCACAAAACACATGACCAAAGAAACTACTGACTGTTTGAGAGCAACTAATAAAAAGCAGAATGAAACATGCAAGTAATACACTTTACAATTAATAGGTAAATAAAAAAAGGAATGTGCTTAAATATATATTAAATATTTACTTATTTATTTTTACAAAATTTAATTTTGGATGTAACATGAGAATAGAAAGTTTGGGGATACTGCTGCTGTGAACTAAATATTTGTCTCCTCAAAATTTAAGTGTTGAAGCCCTAAACTCCAATGTGGTGGTGTTTGGAGATATGGCTCCTAGGAGATAATGAAACTTAGATGAGGTAATGGGGATGAGGCCTTAGTGGATGGGAATAGTGCTCTTATAAGAAAAGACAGCAGAGAGCTTGTTCTCTGTTTCTCCACCATGTGAGGACATAGCAAGAAGGCAACTGTCAGCCAGCTAGGAAGAGGGCTGTCACTAGACTGACCACACTGAGCTCCTGATCTTGGACTTCCAGCCAACTGTCTGTTGGTTAAGCCACACAGCCTGCTGTATTTTGTTATAGCAACTCATGATGACTAATACAATTGAAAAGACTGTTTCTTTCCAAAGAGGATATATGTTTACTTTTACCAGATGCCTCGACAATTTTTACTTTCTTATTTTCTGGTCTGTATTTGCTTTATATAAATATCTTAGGCCTAATTTCCCATATGTTGACAATCACAGGCTTTATCTTCTGACCTCTGTGCGGTTCTTGAGGTAATAAATCTTTAATGAGATCACAACTTCTCATTGCCCTATGCAGTTTGATCCCCAGAAGAAGGCCTCCACCTCTGCTTTCTAACAAATTCTGTATTTTAGTACCTAAAGGCTGCCTTTGCTTTCTTAAGAGCTCAGTAACATAGCTTAAATAATTATTCATTCATTCATTCATTCATTCATTCATTTATTCATTCACTTATCACATAATCACATATTTCATGAATATTTAATATTTAAAGTCCAAACTATGAAGCAGACACTTAGGGAGTATCAGAGAACTACCCACTACCACAAAGCTGCCTGCCACTCTGTCTTGTGGTTATACCATTATTTTACATTATAGTTCAGGGAGACGTGCAATATAGAATAACTTTAGCAATTAGTAAATGAATTTTCATACATGCTAGAAGGTGAAATGCAACATGAGAAAATGATACTGGGCATGTTGTAAATTTAGTAATTTGAGCGGATCATAATAGATATCATTAGGAAGATGACATTTGAACAGAGACCAAAGAGATGCAAGGGAGTTGCCATGCCCATATCTGGGAGAAGAGTGCAGCCAGCAAAGCAGATAGTCCTTGCAAGGGCCCTCAGGCAGAAGCGTGCCTAGAATGTTCAAAAAAAAAAAAAAAACACTATGAAGGCCAATGTATCTGGAGGCTGAGCAGAATGAGCAAAAAGAACAGCCATGAGGATTAAATCAGAGAAAAGTAGCAGGGAGAGGAGAGAGAGCTATCATGGCTGGGTAGAAGAGTCAAGTAGGTGTTTTGTTTGTTTGTTTGTTTGTTGTTGTTTTGTCCGTTGCTAGGGTTTTTGTTATATTTCACCTACCTTTCTAGTTGTTTCTAGGTAGAAGTCTCACTGGTTCTATGATTGCTATTGTTGTCCTAAAACATCTCTCCTGTGTTTCAATAAAGCATCTAGCTTACGATCCATAGTCTGGCAAGTATTAATTCATGACAATACTGTTCTGTTACATTTAAGAGGGTGATATCAGGATAGGTTAAGTAACTTGACTACCACATCTTGTTAGGACTGGAGTGAGTGCAGTGATCTTTCCATGCTAACATAATACATCTTTACAATTACATTTCAGTCTCCTGTGGGAAAGGATAGGATGTAGTGTCAGCAGAGATAAGTAACTGACATAGAGAAAATGAATACATTGGGAGACTTTCTGGCATTTCTATTTTTTCTGGAGCCATAGAGAGTAAATCTTATCTCTGAAAGATATAACAAATTTTTCATTATATACTCTCATCATTTTCTATGTTCCTAAAGGTTGCATGATTTAAATAATATTCTCATTCTCCTCTGTGCTCTGACTGTTAATGGATCTTTTCTGTGATCTAATGCTAACTGCTTTGTGCAACAGTTTATGCGATTTCCTCATTCAACCATTAGCACCTTGAAAGCATTAATAGTATCTTGTTGCTATGGACTGAGTATCTGTACTCCCCCAACATTCTTATGCTGGAACCCTAATTCCCAGTATGGTTGTATTTAGAGGTGAAGCCTTGGAAGGCAATTCTGTTTAGATATGATCTCAAGGGTGGAGTTCCCATGATGAGATTAATGCCCTTAGAAGAAGAGGAAAGACCAGAGCCCCCTCTCCCCAGTCATGAGGATGCAGCAAGATGCTACCCATTTTCAAGCCAAAAAGAAAGTTTTCACCAGAATCCCACCATGCTGGCACTCTGATCTTGAACCTGACAGCCTCCATTAAGCCTTGCATTAAGGATATGTTTCCTTTTTTAATTTGTCTTAATATCATTCTGAATATCAAAATTTAGACATCATTGAATGAAAACTACTAAAGATGGAAAATCATCAAAACATATATATTTTGGGTGATTACTTTTCTTCTAAGATAGAATTTGCATTTATTTTGTCAATTTTTTAAGTGATATAATTGTTTTACAAAAAAGATTAACAGAATTTGTGTCAAAGCTACTGAATTATACCTATATTTAAAAAACAATCTAACAAATGATAATCTTTAAATGAAAAGTTTAAAAACAATCTAACAAATGATAATCTTTAAATGAAAAGGTTAAGACAAAGTAACATTCATTCATATATTCAAATAGCAAAAATACCTGTAAAATGGAATTTTCTCAAAGGAAAAATTTTACTAGAAATATTATAATGGACATTTAAGTACCCTTTACTTTCTCCTATAAGTTTTATTAATTATTTTGAAAAAGATAGATACCTTTTATTCTTCCCCTCCCTGCCCCACAGCTTTAGATAGTGTATTGGAATTTTGTCAAAAGAAAAATGACGTCCTTACTTATTTTAATCACCACACTCATATCAGGTTATTTCTAGGTCTCCTGTAGTATTATATGGCTGGAGAGAGAGAGACATTCTTTTTTTTTAATGACATAGGATTATGGCTATCACATCACCACTGTTTTGGGGGTAATTATAATTTTTAAGTATTTTGTCCTATCATCAATATAAATAAGTGTCCTCTCATTAGACTGATAGTTCAGCATAGGGTCTTTTGATATAAAGAAGCCAAATAATCCTAAGTCAGGTGGTATCCATTTTGGAATATCACCGGAGAACTGAAACGTAGCTCCTCTCTTCTCTCTGGCCACCACCCGCGCATCACCACGTGCCCCCGACCCCATAGTAGAGTCATTTTCAAAGTTGACAATTTCCCTGAGAAGTTGGAGTGTTGAGTTAAAATGAGTCCTCTGAACATGTTTTGCAGAACTTCGCCAGTAGATAGTATTTTATTTTTCAGATGTCAGCATAAGGTTCTCCTTTTCTATCATTGAGCACAATACAAATAGGCTTCTTTTAAATGCTTTGCTAGTGGTGAAAATTTTAGCATTTCACTAGCATAGTTTTCCTTTCTTTTGTTCTGTTTTCTGTCTGACCTGATATGTGATACCATGTTTTTTAGCACAAATTCTGAATCAGGATTTTTCTCACTGATGTGTAGCTATGATCCAGTTTCCTAAATTTCATATTGTTGTATGTGTGGAAAGTTTAGCTAAGCAACTCCATGGTATTTCTGCCTCAATGTCCATTTTGTCTGGCCAAGTAGCCTGCAGGGGCCTTAAATTTATACAGGTTTCCCTGTGCAGGAGCATGCCCTAGACAGAAACTATAGTTTTATGCAAATATAAGCTCCTGCTATACTTCCCCCATAGCCCGTGAGATCAGTAGTAGTCTTTCCATTCCTAGCACCTTTATGCCTTAGGTGCCCCTTAGCTAGGACACCCTTGGGCCTTGTAAAACCCTACTCTTTTGGTTTAAATTTACCAATCTGGCCAGCACTCCACCCACAAACCCTAATAAAAGCATGTATGCAGGTCCCGCACTCTCTCTGTACTCTGCTTTGACAACCCTGTGTGTCCCCTCGAGGCCTGCCAGGTTATTTTCTACAGGACCTGTGAGTAGTAAACTACTCCATTTCAATTTCTCTTGTGGTCTTTTGTTGAACTGAGACTTACCATCCAGAGCCCATCAGGCCTCACCTAACAAATGTCAATGTGACAAAATCATGATACCATCAAAACAATTTCAGTATATTCACTGATTAACATTACAATGAATAGATGTTAAAACTGAGGTTATTAATACATAACAGTAAGTATATTTACAATGCAGTTATTATGTTGAGAAGACTTTGTGTGGGAATTAAGTAAGTATTCACCCTTTCCCTCTCCCACTGCAGGCAGAGTGCAGTTCCCCATCCTTTGATGTTGACTGGATCATATAAACTGGCTTTGGCCAACAGAATTTGAATAGACATTATATAGACAGAGGCTGAAATGCACCCATTATGTTCACTCAACCGTGAAGCTCTGGCAAGTGATCGAGAGAACTTCCTCGGGTAGCTGCTAACTTTCCAACCTGAGTTTCAGCATAAAAATAGGTGAAGCAAATCAGCACCAAACCATAGTCTAGAGCCATCTCTGAGGAACTGCTGACTCCCTACATGGAATAGGTCTGCTCTAGGTGATGCCACTCTTAGGCAAAGGAGACAAGGAATTTATTATCATATGCTACTGAGCTTTGATTTATTACTCAGAAAGTTTGGGTCAATAGCTGAGTGAAAACGCTTGTGAGTAAAGTTTTGAAAACTACCGCAATAGAACAAATAACTTTAAAATATTTTTTCCAAAGACACAGAAAGGTAGGAAGGAAGGAAGAAAGGAAGGAAGGAAGAAAGGGAGGACGGAGGGGCAGTAGAATAAGAAAATAAGAAGAGACCATATTTTTATACTTATATTAAATACAAAAAATAACAATATCGGATTGAACCTTTCAAATAGGATCATAGAGGTCAGCCTGGATGGCTCAACAGCTTAGCACCACCTTCAGCCCAGGGCGTGATCCTGGAGACCCGGGACTGAGTCCCACGTTGGGCTCCCTTCATGGAGCCTGCTTCTCTCTCTGCCTGTGTCTGCCTCTGTGTGTGTGTGTTTCTCATGAATAAATAAATAAAATCTTAAAAAAAAACAACAACAACAACAACCAAATACGATCATAGAGGAAATGCTAGAATCGGGCTGGCTTCAAGAATTATACTTTAAAAAAACTTTGGAAATTTAACAAAAATTTTAATATTTCAGTTGTAAATTTAGGGAAAAAAACTGAAGTGGTCTTTTGTCATTTTTCAGGTCTTTGTTATCTTACCCACCCAAATGTGCTGATAGGATAGAAAAATCCGATGTCTCAGAGAAGATTTTCTTTTAGTGCTTATAAAATTAACCTAAGGCATCTCTTTCTATATTTATGCTGTTATGTTATTACCTTGTTATGTATATAGGCCCTGACTTTTATAACCTTAGTATGCTAATGATTCCTTCACTTGGGATCCATAAAAAAATATAAATTTCTTTCCCATTAACTACTAGGCTTCCCAGATTTTTCTGCTTTTCTGAATTATTAATAGCACCCGCTTCTGCTACCAGTCTTGCCTTCTCCAGCACACATTCATGAAGGACATGCCTGCTTATATCACTGTTAGGTGTTGTACAGAGTGAGGTAAAGACACCTGACCCCTGCAGTCCACAAAAAGTCAACCTTGTAAAGAGAACCGTGAGTGACATGATTAAAATGAAAAGCCATTTTTTTTTAATTTGTGAAAAATAAAATAATCATCTTTTGTGAAGGGAAGAAAATCTATTTTCACATGACAGTGGAAGGTGGGCCCTTGAAAGAAACTTCATTAACTTATGGAATATGTTCAAAGAGGTTTGGGGTAAAATATTTTGGAACTAGAAGACACTGAGTCCCTTGACAAAAATAACTGAAGTTATGCTTGGAGACGCTGGCAGTAGGAGGAAAATATGAGTTAATATCAATGAATCATTATTTATTTAGTTCTTAATAGAATGATATTTGACTCTCAAATTATTTCCTTGGAAGATAAAGTAGAAGTTTTCACCTTTTATGGCTCTATGTGCACATAGTCAAACGAAACAAGCATTCTTCTTTTGCCTCAAAATATGCTGTAGCTACTATAATGGAAAAAAAAAAAAACAAGAAAAAACCTTGATCTCATTTGATATTCTCTCTGGTACCATCAAAAGAGAACAGTTACAGTAGTTTTGACAGATAATGAAAGTGTTGATGAAACTTAACAGCTTATTGAAAGATTTAAGATGACATCAGAGAAAATTTACAGAATGTCTTCCCACGAAAACTGGGAAGTAGAAGGTCCTGAAGTAAGTCTATCTGTGTTGACTTGCTTCCACCATATTTCATCTTTGGAGAATTTCTCACAGATCGAAGATGTGTGGTTCCTGGCATTTGTGTGTTAAATGCTCTTCTCTTTGCTTTGGGAACAAGCGCTGGGCCACAAGATCCTGTTTAATTTGAGGTTAATTTCATCCTTGATATTTCTAACCTTTTGAAATTTGACGTAAAGTCTTAGCTTTCCAGAGAGGAATAAAACAGAATATTTCATGCACTTACTTGAGACAGCATTAAAGGAAGCTGAAGCCATGAATGTGTCATGATGCAATTTAGTGAAAATTTATCTTCATGGGGAATTGTTCAATTACAAGCGAAATGAGATTGGAAATAATCTTTTCTTCTATAAACCTTGCACCTCAAAGACAATACATCTGTTTAATATGTTCTATTTATAAAATTCTGATCTGTACCTACCAGATTAAATTCAACAGCCATCCTATGTGGTATTATTGACACCTTCCCCAAAAGCTGGAAAATAGCAGTGCATGAATCTCACTCATTTGTTATGAGTTGTACTCAGAAATACACTGATTGCTGTTAGGATACTTCATGGCTGCAAACACTTAAACATTTGAGATTTTGATATTTTACATTTCAGTTTGACCCATAAAACCTTTTATTTTCTCCTATAATCCCCAAATGCAGGCAAACATATAGACACATATATAAATACAAAGATCCTTAGTTTTGGGAATATCAGTATTATGAGTGTTTTTATAAATTATTCTATCATCTCAGTCATTGCCACTCTAAGGCTGCCACTGTATTTGAAAAACAAAACAAAACAGAAAAACAAACCAAAAATGTAGAAGTCGTGTGAAAAATCTTAGTAATGAAAACTAGGCAATGTCAATAGTACCGTCTCTGTGCTGAAAACCTCCTGTAAGACCCGTGAATGAAACCAGGAAAATTCTACTCTACTTCACTACCTTTTCTTCTATTATTTCCCAGTATCTTTGTATCAGTAAATCAGGTCCCATGGTCTGTCCTGTATCCTGCAGATGCCCATCCTCTGGCATCCTCTGGTCTCAAGCTGTTTCCTTTGTTGAGTTGGCATTTATCTCATTTTTTTAGATTTGCACTTCTTAAAGGCCCGTGGATTGCTTTATGCTATCACCAACCAGTCCAGGAAGGAATGTTCTGTAAAAACTTTGCTCTCCAGTTGAATCTAATTTTGCCTTTATTGGAACTCCCAAGCTTTCTGTGTATCTCTTTATATTTATCTATGTATTCCTTTGTTAACTGTTTGTACATACTAATCTTTATGTAATGCCTGCATGTGTACTAGTGCAATAGTTTAGGTTATAAATTTTTAAATTTGGAACTGTGATTTGTTATCCCTTACAAACCCTTTTCTGAACTAAGCACAAAGAAATTGTAATTTATGTTAGTTATTACTTAAGTAAGTAGGAATAACTGTTACAGATATTGGTATTGTTGATAAGGATATTGCTTAGCTCTGTGGAATTATTATATTACATCATTTCTAGTGAAATACTAAATGTTAGCTACTTCTTTACTTCAACCCCTTACCAATATCACATAATCATTTTATTATCCTAGGTGTCCTATATTTTATTAATTTGGGAGAACACATTTTTCCTAGGAGGGAATATGTTAATTACTGAGCACATACCAATAGACAAATTCCTGGGATTACTAAACACTTTTAATGAGGCAATTTGCTTGCCTGTGCCTGATTCTGGAAGCCTAAATGTTCTTAGATTGCTCAGTTTCACTTCGATACCATTTTAAACCCTAGGAGCTCTTGTACAATGGAAAGTTCTCTTTGGGAGGACTCCAGGTTTTGCAATTTCCCTTCACTACAGAAGCACAGATATTTTGGAAGGTAGACAGTCAGCTTTGTGTGAGACAGAGAATTAATGACAGCACCTGAACGTTCCTTTCATTTACTATTATAATTTCAATCAAGCTGGGGAATAGTTAGGAGTGTACTAATGGGAACAGAGCTAAAAAAAAAAAATTGCTTTTACAGTTGTTCCCTTTCACAACAATAAAAAGGCATTACCTGGCAATACATTCTTCTGGTCATGGCAGGTTGACAAAGGAATTATTTATAAAATGTACAATTTACACTTAAACATGAATGTATGTCTTTGTTGATTTGCCTGGGTAATGAGTTTTATTTATGTTGTGCCTCTATAGTTAAAAATAATTTTGTCATTAATATTTTCAGAGCCAATATCAAGCCTATAAAATTCCCAAGAAGGGATTTGCACTTTGCTTATTCGTAAACTCTATCATCTTCAGCTTCGGTGGCAGCCACAGGTGTTGTAAACATCAGGTGCTTCTCAGTATTTTAGACTGAAGTAGACAGCAGTTTTGCCCTCTGGGAGCTAAAGAACCCACTGTTGGCACCCCGTGTTCCATGATAAATTGTGAATAATTGAACTGAAAAGGCTGGGAAAGTCATGAGTTTTGTGGATCTCACAGATCGGTGTAGGGAATATATATATAGCACTCAGAGAGTCATTCTGAACAAAGGACAACTGGGAATTCCAGAAAAAAGCTAGGCAACCATGTACATATATTCTGATCAGATATTTTAGGTGCAAGTATCAGGCACCAAGTGGACAATTACTGAATGGGAAAACCAACTTTGCCTTATTTTGGTTTTGGGCTTACTTGTTTGGAGGCTTCCTCGAGGGAGGAGGTTGCAGAATAGCTGTTGATGGCCAGGTTAAATGTTAACATACTTCATGAATATTCATGACTTGTCTTTGTATTCTTATCTCTACAAATCACAGGTAAAGCCATCTATAACAAATACACTTGTTCCCAGATTATCAGGAAGGAGGGGAAGATGGAAGTCTAGATGAAGCCTTCATCCTTGCAGGCACAAGAAGCCTGTTTCCTTTCAGCTCCTTCCATCCCTGGTTTTGTACATTATCTATTAACCACTCTATTTGTCACCTGAGTTTATTGGTTTTGTTTTAACCATGTAATCAAAGTTGTCCTTCCTTGTGAATGTAGAGATCTGAGCAGTCCGAAACCCAATCAGTCAAAGTCCAAATGCTCAACAATTTCTATGAATGAGAAATTCCTCCACCGCATACATTTCAAGGTAATTTTGAGACTAAAATGAACTTCTTTGATAAATGCAAAGTATGCAAGCTTCACGTATTTTCGTTCTCTGCGTGTTCAAATAAGTACTCTGAAAAAAAAGTGGAAATAAGAATATTTCCAAAGGCTGTTGCAAAAGAAACAAGCTTGTAAATTTAATGAAGATCAATTATAATTCATATGAGCCTTAGAAAAATAAAATTTGGCTGTGCAAAATTGAGCGCATGTTTACTTAATACCTCTTTGCCCATGATTTTGATGATACCAAAACCCTTTTAAAGATCTTACGAGGGGTGCCTGGATGGCTCAGTGGCTCAAGCATCTGCCTTTGGCTCAGGTCATGATCTCTGAGTCCTGGGATCAAGGCCTGGAGATCATGACCCATGTTGGGTTTTCTGCTTAGTGGAGAGTCTGCTTCTCTCTCTTCCTCTTCCCCTCCCCACAGCTCATTCTTTCTTTCTCTCAGATAAATACATTTTTAAAAGATCTTTCCGTTTTAAGGACCTTTTGTTTCCATTTGTGAGAAGTCTTAGATCAGTACATCTTCTATTAAAAGTCATCACTAATTCACCATAAAGTTCTATTTCCATTCTCTTTATAGGATTAACTGTTTCTAGATGAATTATCAACCCAGTGATCTCATTCCTTCCACATTCCTTCTTGCTCCCAAATATGAAGTCACATTTCCCCTCACTCTAGGTGCTTACTGCTCCTTAGAGATCTTTTGTTGGCTAATCAAAGAGCAATGGCTGACTTCATTCAATACAAGTTCTTTCAACTGGAAAGGTCAACATTTTCTTCATTCACCTCACAGATCTATTCTTTGACACTGCTAAGCATGGATTGCTTTCTATTTTTCAATTTTTTTTTATACTGGAAAACTGAAAGTGAAATAAAACAAGAGTGTAGATTATATAATATGACAAATAATTGCCTCAAAGATGTCTCCAGAGATGATGGAAGGGGGACTTTCATTCATTTTTTTGGCAACTGTGTTTTGTTTTGTTTGTCTGTTTTAATTTGTGGAGTGAAAAATAGTTTCCAAGAAAAGGGAAACTAATTCTCAATATTCAAAGGAATTTGGATGGATAATTATCTAAGCATTCCATGTCAATACAACAACAATTACATTTGGATTTCAAAGCAGCAGTAATTAGATATGTTAAATTCTCCAGCTCTGAGTCTTTAGATACAGTTTTAATCCTTTACTGTTTTGGTTTACTCTTTAATAGAGACTATTGAAGAGGCCATTGAGGGACAATATACCTCTTTATTTTCATTTCCAAGGACTGGAAAATCACACATTGCATATGAGGGTTCCCTTGCAGCTATGACAGAAGTCGAAGATTAACACTGGTTTGCCACAGAAATAAGGGACAAACATCAAAATTAAGCTGGGATTTGGAAACTATAAACTTGGACTTCATGACACTATGGTGTCAAAATAGAAATGTGTAAAATTTACCTTTTTTTGACTAATTCGTGTAAATAACAAGTTGATCATGTATCCTAATTTCCTCCTAATTCAATATTAGTAGTCAGAATACAATTTTGAGATTAAAAAAATTGTTTATCAGTTGAATATAACTATGTGCCTACTAGATAAGAGGAATTACCTACATTTATATTCTTCTCTAAATGTAATATTAATTTTAACCTTCAAAATGTTGTTGATCCTTCTTTTGCTGATAATATCTAAGTCAGAACAGATGACAGCATGGTTTACAAATTGGGAGGTTTAATCACATTGTTTAGCCAAAATGATTTCTTTAAAATATTATCACTGGTTTTGCCAATGTTCCTACTATTGGTTCCTTAATCCTGTCTTAAGATTCTATTTTTATAAATTCACTTTTTTTTTTATAGTACAGGATGTTTTGTAACTGGAAAACACAAAAACGTATGGACTGGAAAGAATAATCTACCATTCTCAGATTTAAAATTTTTTCATGATCTCAATGAAGATGAATAAAAGAAATGCATATTTGATATATTTTTTAAAATCAAGTACTTATAATTATTTTTGAACTTTCTGTTAAGTACTGTCATTAAATTTCCTTTAAATAAAGGTATTTTCAAAGGCTCTGCTTGTGTAGCAAGCTCATGTAAACAGCACAGTACACTATTACTGCTATGGCAACTGGAATGAAAACTTATTATGGTTCTGAAGTGGAAATTGATCTAGAAGAGAAAGAACAGTGCAAGAAAAAAAAGTCAGCTATGTTACTCCAGAGAGGTTAAGAAATTATTAGAAAAAGATATAAAGAACAGGATTTGATGAACGGGGGAAAGAGGATTTGGCAATCACACCAGAGAGACCTAAGTTCTAAGCCAAAATATATTTGATGACATTCAGTTCCAATATGAACCTTAAGGGCAACTTGTATAAATGTATATTGGAAATCAGATGGGAAGAGATATGATTTTTAATATAATACCACATGGAATTTTAATCCTGTAGGAGATAAGTCTTTTTTGTCAATATAACAGTAGTATGGATTTTTCAGATGCACATAAAATTAAAATGTATATACATTTTAATATTTTAGAATTATTTATTATCTTCACTATTTCCAAAACACTTGAGTGCTCATAGAGTACAAGGCATCAGGTAAAAATAAAAAGAGTGGGGCACCTGGGTGGGTCAGTGGTTAGCATCTGCCTTTGGCGCAAGGTGTGATCCAGGGATCTCAGGATCGAATTCTGCATCAGGCTCCCCGCAAGGAGCCTGTGTCTGCCTCTGCCTATGTCCCTGCCTCTTTCTCTGTGTCTCTCATGAATAAATAAAATTTAAAAAAAAGAAAGGAGCAAAAATGGAAAAAGTGAGGATGGTAGTACAGGAGAAGAAAGAAAATAATTATATGAGAAAATTCAGAGCAAGAAAAACTAGTGATATTGTGTATAAAACTAAGCTCTGCTCTTCTAGGCAATTAAACAAGGAAGATGCAATAGATTACATTTCAGTATATCATGTGTTTCCATCAATTTCACAAATATTTATTAGGTTCATATTGTGAGCCTAAAACTATCTCATGAATTACACAAAGATAATACAAATATCTACTTGTGCCTTGACTTTAAGGGATACACAGTCTGTATTAGGTTATAGAGCTTCATTATTTTATTTCCAAAATTTCAATATAACCCTTACTCACCATTTTCCAGTGTAACCAGTTGTTAAGGCTTTCCCTCTATTAATTATGGATTCCTTTTTGATGACACTCTTTAAAGCTTCGGTTTTATAAATTTAATTTTCTCTAAGTTAAAGTCTTCCGAATAAACATGCTTAATTTGTATGACAGATGGATGTGTCCATGATAGTGGAAAAAAATCAATTTGCCAATGTAGCTTGAATCTTTTACAGTGATATTGGGTGATTATATGTGTTTGGAAAGGGGACTATCCTATATGGATATTTTGTTCCACTTCTAAAATATGACTGTGTGACATACCCTGGGAATATAATTAAAATAAAGGAATGGCCAGAATTCATGGTATATGAGCAACATGCCTCTACTCTAAGTTAATGCTAAAACCTGCCACAAGGTTAAAACAAACTAAGAGTGAAAAAAGCCAAGAGCATTACCATGACCAACCTGCTTTTTCTAATCTTCCCATAGTCAGTGCATATTCCTTTGAACTTCATTGCAGGAGAAAAGAAGGGAAAATGGGGTGTAGTTTCTAAGATTAATGCAATTATAATTTGAGAAAGTGTGTGCTTTTAATTATATATGTTCTTTCTTTGAGGTCAGACCCATAGCTCTTTGAGAATAGGACCACTTTTATGACTTTGTAATTCTCCATCCAACTTAGAACCCCTGAGAATCCTGGTGCTAATTTATGGTGATATGAGCACACATGGAGTAGAGGGAAATGTAGTAAGATATTAGAGAAAGCAGAATGCCTTTGCTACTCAGGGTTTTCAGTGTTGAAAGGCTAAAATGAAATATAAGACAGGTAAACTCTGCATTTGTAAGATAAGGCAACTCACCCTGAAAGAAAAGTTTCTTTTTTTGCCACAGAGCCAGGGTTGCATTCAGAACTTTTAAACTTTTTAAAATGTATTTGGCTAAAAACTATTATAAGCAGAATGTTAGATATATTTGCTCAAGTCTGTGTGAATAAGGAAGTGTTCATAAACATATCTTTTCCAAACACATAAAAGATAAAATTCTAATTTTTAGTATTACTTAAGAAAACTTTTCAAAGAATACAAAAGACTAGATTCTTAAAGGTCATTGTATTAACTAATAATGATTTTTTTTTTTTAGATCTTCATTTTGCATGTTTCTCTGAAGCATAAATGTCATTGACCACCTCTGTCTTAAAGCATGTCTTCCTTGGTCTTCACAGCATTACATTTTTGCTGTATACATGTGCCTTCCTTGTCTCTTTCTCTTATGCTGGCTGATATTTCTTCTTCAGGTCTTGGCAGGGCTATTCTCTGTTTATTCAATGTGGTGTTCATGTATTTAACGCCTTCCTCTTTTCTTTCCCTGTCCCCCCCTCCCCTTCCTCCTTTCTCTCCTCCCTCTCCTCCTCCTTCTTCTCCTCATCCTCTCCCTTCTCCCCCTCTTCCCCTTCCTCATCCCTTGCTCCTCCCCCTCCTTCCCATCTTCTCCCTCCTTCCCCCCCTCCTCTGGCATATTTTTAGTCCAAAGTGCTCTACAGATCAGCACTCATGTATATAGTTTATGCCATAAAACTAAGACAAAAAACCATTAACGTTTCTCCTTTGGCCTTGCCCTTACAACTATCTAGGTTCAGCAGCTGTGATCCTACCTAAATCCAACATCCTTTCCAAGTTTTTCTTTGTAGAAAATATTTCTACATTTTTCTCCCCTGGCCTACTTTCTTGCTTCCACATCCTGGTAGAGTCTATTACCTTCTCATGTTAACACGATGATTTTGTTAAAATCATCTCTCCCTTTTACAGATTTTTACTCAGTGTTCCTTTTGCATCATATTACAAGAACAATTTTAATCTTATTACACATGAAAGTAATTTAAAACAAATCTGCTGTTACATTCCTTTACTGTGGCAATAGCAATCATTCTTGAGAAAGTGATTATCGATCCTGTGGCATAGCTATTGAAGCATAATATAGGGACCAAATAAATAACAGATAATTTCTGAGTGTATTTTTGCCAATTTTGAGGGCAATAATGTAATTCTATGATTTAATATAGGGCAGTAATTAAGAGGGAGTCTTTAGAGTCCTCCCAGGGTTTGTATCATGGCTCTGCCATTACTAACTTCCAAAAGTAGATAAAATGTTTGGTTGAGAACCTAGCACAAAGTAAACATTCAGTAAATGATAGATGTTATTATTATTGTTGTATTCTCTCTCTATATATACATTATTAGTATAATATATTATATTATATATTATATGTATAATATATTATATTATATATTATATATAATATATATATTAGTATAATATATATTATAGTATATATATATATATATATATATATATATATATATATATATATAGAGAGAGAGAGAGAGAGAGAGAGAGAGAATACAACTTTGTCTTCCTGAGTCTCTGTTCTCTCTCCTCTTGGAGCAGTATCTAGCTAACCATCTCATTAAAAAACACAGAACATTGTTCTGAGTCTGAGACACAGATTTTAACTGTGAGCCATGATAAGTCTTGTGGTCTGATGTCCTGCAAATTTTCTGTTTTCTCTTTTCTGGTTTCAAATGATGTTGTTTGCAAAAAACAACAACAACAACAACAACAAAAACACTAGTTTGTTGCAGAGGTTTGTTTCTTTTTGAGGCAAAATGTTTTTAATTCCTTGGAATGTCTTCTACATAATGGATTATTCTAATGTCTCAGAGTATGGTACTGAGGTCAGTACAGTAATGCATCAGAAGAGAATGCTGAGTCACAACATAGGGAGACACTCTGTCAAAGAAAACCACCACAAAAATTACACCAAAGAGTAGTTGTAAAATGACTTACAGTATCAGAATGATTTTTCAAGTAACATATACTTCATTTGTTGACATATCATGGATACAAAAGCCATTCTCCTTTTACTCTGTTTCATGTCTTTCCCATTCTAATATTTTTCTGTTTTATTGTCTGCATGTGATCCATTTGTGGCCTTTAAAGAAGCAGGCAAAATATAAAATACACAGGATTCACTGGGTGCTGTATGTAAGTGATGAATCACTAAATTCTACTCCTGAGACTAATATTATACTATATGTTAACTGACTACAATTTAAATGAAAATTTGAAACAAAAAATAAATTAATAAAATAAAATAAATATATATGATTATTTCCCCCATCTCTTGGACATCGAGCTCACTAAACAGTGATATCTATCAGATTCTGACTATTTAACTGTTACTAAGTTGATCAGCTCCCAAATTATTTTTTATCATAGTTTCATTAAATAAAAATATTCATGAAGATACTCTGGATTTTTGCATATTTCAAGCAATTAGATAATACTTCTAAACTAGAAGGACATTATTAGGTAAGCAAAGAAAAACTTACTGTTTATACATAATACTGCCAAATTTCCATTATATTTGATAAGATTTTAACCTTTTGTATTTATATTCTGTACGGAATATAAATTTTTTAAAAAAATATTTTATTTATTTATTCATGAGAGACACAGAGAGGGAGGGAGAGATAGAGAGGCAGAGACACAGGCAGAGGGAGAAGCAGGCTCCATGAAGGCAGCCTTATGTGGGATTCGATCCCAGGTCTCCAGGATCACGCCCTGGGTGGAAGGCAGCACTAAACTGCTGAGCCACTGGGGCTGCCCAATACCCCATTTTTTAAAGATTTTATTTTTAAGTAATCTCTGTATCTAATGTGGGGCTCAGACTCACAACCCTAAGATGAAGAGTTGCATGCTCTACTGACTGAGCCAGGTGCCCCTTAGAATATTTCATTCTTGTCATTTTAACTTAATTACGTTTTTATATATAATCCATATTTAAAATAATATTTTATAGAAAATAAAATATATAGACTGTTAGATTTGGACAGAACAGCAAAAATTACTTTAACTTCAAATTTTTAGTCTAATATGACTACTATAAATTTTGTCACACTGACATAGAGGACCCTGTAACAATATATTTTTAATTCATACCAGTGGGAAATCCAAGGTCATCCTGATCATATAAAACAAATGTAAGAAACTGGAATTCTCTGTAAGAGAGAGAAGGAATCATGCACCACAGCATCCTTGTCTAGCTTATATACCACTCTGCTCTTCCACTCCTGAAATAGCTGAGTGCCTTAGAACTATTGATTGATCAAAAATACCTGATTATTTTCAGAAAGCAGCATGGCCCTAAAATAATGAAAAATCTATGTTATTCTGGGACTGTCCAGAAAACATTTGAACTAATTTTGGCAACATGATTTTGGATGACTTCTCATTTTAAAAATCAAGATATTACTTCTAAGGATGGAGATAATTGAATTAGTTCTTATCAGCTATGGTTAGGTATTAAGGTATAAAGCATTTCTTAGGTAGTTAGTACACCTTGCTTGCTAAATAATAAATAGAAGAGCAAGAGCACACAATGGCGGTATCTAGAGAGGTTTAAATCATGTTTCCTTTAGTACCTGTGGGGCATTCAGGGCATTCAGCTTCCATCTGGCAGCCTTTCTTCTCCTTGACTTTTAGTCCTTGTAAAACACAAAGCGGACACAGTAGTCAACAAAATCAATTTATGTCACTCAGTGAAGATCACAATTTTCCTAGGTTTATATGTAAATTGGAGTGCTACCAAACAGAATATTTGTGCAAAAATTGGAAGGATCTATATCCCTATGTGTGTTTGTGTGGGAGAAGTTTTATTTACATATACAACACAAACAGATATGCATACATGACACTATACTATATTAAAAGCGTAACTTCTTGATATTTTATGCATAGAAAATGCTCAGAGAGTTAGGGTCACAAGCATAAAATTTGGCCATTTTGAAGGTTAATCTTAACTTTTTCTTAGACTCTTCAATGGTTGAAAATGGCCTGGACAATCATAGGTGTTGTCATTTATTTAAGGAGAAACTTGTTTTATCTTTTACAAAGATATCTGCTGAGATACAGCTGGGAATAATTTAATTTTCAGTGATTTGAGGAAGAGCGGTGGCTTGAGTCTCTCTATTCCACTGCTTTTCTCATCTTGATTAGATCTTTTTGTGTGCAGCTTGTCTGAGACTAAACCAATCTGTCATTGACTATCTGGCTCCTGCAAACAACTTTGTAGAAAGCTAAAACTTTTGTTAGATGGTTTCTATTGTGAATTTTGCCAGAGATGCCTTGGTCTCTATTATTCTATTAAGCTTTTCCTCTTGTGCTTTTGAAATGAAAAATTAAACTATTATAGCCATGTGATAGTTACCAATTTCTGGGTCTGTATGTAGATATATACAACACTAAAGATAAAATTAAATCAGCTGCAAATTTTGAAATCTAAGTTCCATATTTTTTTTTTCTCAGCTCTTTAAAGTGTTTCATCTATACGTATTCCTATGTTCCTATACTACCCTACTATATTGGCTCTCACAGCAAACATTAAGTTTCTCAAATGTGCAAGTTATCCTCTTTATGCTCACTACTTTTTGATTATATTGATTATGCAGCTGTGTTACAAATCAGAAGAACAGTATTTGCTACCCCCTGAAAGGTGAAGGCTAATTGGGAGTGCTTCTGTGTCAAGATGTTTCTCGTTTAAAAACCTCAAAATGGAAAAAAAGACAGTAACATGTTCAAGATTTACCTACCACATAACTTTTCAATTCTACATGCTTTCTTTTTTTTTAAGATTCTGTCTTTGACCTTTAACACATTGTTTTTCCATAAATGAAAATATTCAAAACTTGGTTGTTGCATTTGTCATTGTTTCATTAACAATGTCTCATTTAAAACAAACAAACAAACAAACAAACAAACACCACCAACAACAAAGAACAATGCCTTATTCTGGAGACAAATATAGTCCCTAGTTCCAGGGCCAAGTGGTGTGGTCTCCACGCCAGTTCAGATCCTCTTAGATCAATATGCTAACATGGGATTAGATCTGGAAGAAATTTATTTGGGGAAAAAGTCTATGACAGAAGAAGGCAGAAACATCCAGAGTACATCTTTCATAGCACATTGCATGTCTGACTTCTTGGCAAGGTAAGAGAAAGAATGCAGGATTGGTAGGAAGAACCTGATTATAGTGCAGATCTAAGAAAGGTTCAGCCAGGCTGACCAGGAGGCTCAGGTAAAAGTTTCCTATGAGAGGACTCTCACAAGGATGGGGAAGAGTGGCCCATTACTAACCTCCTTGCTCCACTCTCTGCCTGGAAACAGCCTAGTGGAAGTGCAGTCTTGGGGTTAAATACAAGATGCATCCAAAGGTATGGCAGCTGGAGTTTGTCCATCAACTACATATCACAGTGGATTCTCTGGAGAAAAGATATTCATGGAGTGTCCCCATGACTGACTCCCTCTCATTGATATTTCCCATTTCCTTCTTTCCTCCAGATCCTTATCATAGTATTTCACAGTATTGTGGAAGACCAACTTGCATTCATAAATATTATATGACAATGTACCAATCTTCCTACTTTTGTACTTACCAAATGGTTTGAACTAGCATTTATGTAAAACAGATGCATTGTTCTCCTGTCACAGCAAATAGGAAGACAAGTGTACATTTTGATAACCTTAACTTAATATTCTGCTTTAGAATGTCATCTCAAGAAACTATCCAGTATGATTAAGGTGGAAGCAAATTTATATATATATTTTTTTGCCTCAGGAAGATCTTCAATATTCTTCTGGGTAACACAAAATAATTCCATTTAATAGTATATTTCACCTAATTATAATGGTATATATCTTGTACTTTATATCCTTGTAGAACCACTGACTTGAAGACATTTTGCTAAGCTTAATCATTTTTATAAATCTGGCCAAGGTTATTTTTATCATACTGAGGTAGAATAGCAATTCTTGTCCTCAAAATTTTCTATGCCAAGGTTATAATATAGGACTTGGAGCTTTAGTCAAGCCACTATGAGCAGTAAATATGCTTAAGACAATATTTTTGAGAGAAGTTACAGACCTGTTTCCAGAAAGTTGCACCTACAGGTAAGGGGTGACCCTATATCTAAGGCTAAAGTTTAGTTTTCTCAAGAAAATGTCAACTTTGAAATTTGTATATTTAGCTTATAAAGTACATAGTTTTTTAAAACTGTATGTCCATCCATAACTCAAATAATGAATTTTGGTAAGTATGAGAAAGCTCTATTTGCAATTGCTGGCTAACCACCTTCTGTTATTTGACAAATATCTAAATGGAAATAATCTAAAGGACATGTAACCATTCAGCTCTTAATCCAACTAAACTCTATTCTCATGTATTAATCACATGTGAACTGTTGTCATAAACATATTCAAAATCTCAGTGGTTTAATATATAGAGATTTTTCATTATAATTCTTTGGGGACTTGGGGGTAGCTTTTCTCCTGCACTATCATTCCATGACTGAGCTATTTCTCATGTACACTGGGACTCCAGGGGTCTCCACAGGAGCTGAGAAATGTCATCCAGTGGAGTGCCAAAGTCTTAGTGCATTAGGTCTGCTGTAACAAAATGCCATGAACTGAATAGTTTATAAACAATAGACATTTTTTTTTCAGTCACTGTTCTGGAGGCTAGAAGTCCAAAATCAAAGTGCCAGTATGACTGAGGTCTGGTGAGAGTCCTCTTCCTGGTTCATAGCTAGCACCTTCTCACTGTGTTCTCACAGGGTGAAAGCGGATAGGGATCCCTCTGGAGCCTCTAAGGGTACCAATTAAAGGCCCAGACAGCCTGGGTGGCTCAGTGGTTTAGCACTGCCTTCAGCGGAGGGTGTGATCCTGGAGACCTAGGATCGAGTCCCACATTGGGCTCCTGCATGGAGCCTGCTTCTCCCTCTGCCTGTGTCTCTGAGCCTCTCTCTCTCTCTCTCTCTCTCTCTCTCTCATGAATAAATAAATAAATAAAATCTTAAAAAAGAAAAGGAGGACCTAAAAAAAATAAATAAAAAAATAAAGGCCCAGAGATCCCACCTCCTAATGCTATCACAATGGGGTTTAGGATTCCAACATATGAATTTGGAGGGGGGGGGGATACATTCACACCATTATATCTGGGAAGATGCAAGCATTGCTAAGCAGTAGTTGTCTCCACAACATTTCATAGCAAATGAGTTCATCAAAATGTCTCATATTACTTCAGTTTTCAGAAAAAAAAAATTCACAGAGCTATGACTTCTCTTTCACACTTTTATGTAACTTTATTGTATGTAGAACACAGCTACAAAAATGTAGTTCTTAACCTTTCTGTATTCATTGTTGAAGATATTGGCAGTGTTTTTCAACTCAGTTTTCATATTGAACTGTGGTTCTATGTTTTATTGTGTTATACTTCAAATTATTTTTTAAAAGTAGAAACCCATTAAACAAATAAATGCTAGTGGTATCTTAGTTTGGGGAAACTCTGAATTTCGATTTTTGGTATGCGTATTTGGTTTCACTCTCTGTGAATCTATATAATAGGACAACCATTGAGGAATTTATTTAATATTTCAAGAAATTACATTAAATAGAGGAGAAATTAAACTTTGCAAGATTCTGAGAACAAGAGTTATATCTTAACTCATAGATGTTGTCGCTGCCTTACAACCAATGGGAGAAGCTAATGAGAAAGAAAACCTCTGCACAGTATTGTTAGGGGGAGCTGGAGAGGTATTTTTCATGGTCTCTAAAGTGAGACCCCAAAGTCCCTAGTGCTTTCGACCACTAATCATACTCTAATTATATATGTGTAGTAGGACAATGTGCAAAATAGCCTTCATGCTTCTCTCTCATCCATGATCGTTTCTACTAAAAAAAGGTGGCCTTAAAGTCCTTTGCAGCCAGAGTACACTTTAGAATCTAAACCTTTGACCTCCCTCTTCTTAGAGCATTTGTTTTAGAAAAGTTATCATTATAAATTCTTTCTCTGCTTCATTGAGATGCAAATATTTTATAACCCATGACTGTCTTTTTCAGGTCTCTAGGAGTCAGAAAAAATAGCACCTCTATCTCTGTGGGAGGGTAGAAGCTCACTTTGAGGGGCCTCAGTTAGTAAACACAGATGGCCTAGCACCCACTCACCCCTACCCTATTTCTTAAAAATTCTCCATCTTCTTTTTTTTTTTTTAGCAGAATTCAATCCAGACTGAGTTCTGCTTCAGAAATTCTCCCTTCCCTATTATAGCTTTGAATAAAGTCTTCCTTACCCGTTTAACTTTGTCCAGTGCAACTTTTGCTTTGACACTACTTTTGGTTATCTGTTCATTCAGTATTTCCCAGTATGTATATTAAATAAGATTGTTAGTTAATGTCTCTTTTGAAACAAAGGTTAATTTCACATATAGATCGAATTGATATTGTTCATAAAAGCACATTTGTCTCAAATAAAAGTATGTAGTGCTTTATTATTTTCTCTTGCCTGATGTTGCTACTTATCTATTTTCACAGATTTAAAAGACATTTATTGGTTTTACAGCCATATATTTAAACTGGAAGTTTAATGAATTTATTTTTCACTGAACTCACCATCAGTTTTTTAATTCTCTTGACAGTTTCTTTACTTTTCCTCTCCAGGCAATGATTACAAGTTATGTATAACAGGAAATGTTGTTTAGAGGTCACCTTTGAAGTTTACTTTTAATGGTTGAAACCAAAGCTGTCCTAAAAAAGTGAGGACTGAAAAAGGCAAAATTCGGTGAGGGATTAAAAGAAAGACAGTACAATGTATAGGCTAAAAAAAGACATTTTTATTTTCAGTATTCATTACAATTCTTGTTATATCTACCAAATTTGATAACATACATGCAATGTAGGAAAGGATTGTGTTAAAATTTGTAAAATAGAATTTAAAAACATTGAAAAATGAGGATAAAGCATTAAGCATCATCAAGTTATTTACCTGATTAGTGTTAAAAAAAGAAACCCACTGGAACAATATTTTTTTCTTGTTATTATTATATTTTTAAAAATTCTTTATTTGAATTCAATTTAGATAACATAAGTGAATTATCAGTTTCAGGAGGAGAGTTTAGTGATTCATCAGTTGCGTATAACACCCAGTGTTCATTGCATCACGTGTCCTCCTTCAAGCCCATGACCCAGTTATCCCATCTCTCCCATCCCCCTCCCCTCCAGCAACCCTCAGTTTCCTAGAGTTCAGTGTCTCTTATTGTTTGCCTCCCTCTCTATTTTCATCTTATTTTATTTTTCCTTCCCTTCCACTATGTTCATCTATTTTGTTTCTTAAATTGCACGTTAATTGATTTTTACCTCTCTTGGCCTTTGTCAGTCAGTTTTTCCA
This sequence comes from Nyctereutes procyonoides, assembly GCF_905146905.1. Classification (NCBI taxonomy): domain Eukaryota; kingdom Metazoa; phylum Chordata; class Mammalia; order Carnivora; family Canidae; genus Nyctereutes; species Nyctereutes procyonoides. Next base: position 28,071,808 of record NW_026575136.1, read on the forward strand.
TACTGCATATTGTAGAAGGAAAGAATGCTGTTTTCAAAGCCACAGAAAGCTGGCTGCCAAGGTATACCTATTCCAAAGACAGAAAATTTTAAAAAGCTTGGAAATTCTCAAAAATGAGCCAGTTACTGTTCCTGAATCTTTTGGTGGCCCCCAAAGAATTTCCCTGGCAGGCGACTTTCTTAGTATTTTTATTTAATAGATAACAGTTGTGACAACTGCAAATGCAAATTGACAAGCAGAGAACACACTGTAGACTTGAGTTTTTCTGGGGCTATCAAATCTCTTCTGGTCTTTTGGTTATGCAGATTTATTTGTGCAAGGAAATTGTTTGTGAATGAAGCCTGAGCTTTTTGCACATGCAAATTATCAAGTTCCCAGGTGCCAGCATTAACTAAGCATGAACACTTAATTGCTTACAATGTTAGAAACTTCAGACTGGGAACTCCATGGGGTGAAAGAGCATTTAATTTATAGCAAAGGGTAAAAATCATGACTCCCGTGACTTGTTTCTCATATAGCTAGTGGCCAGCAATTTTTAATTGGCAAAAAAATTTGTTTTGAAAGTTTAACTTGAGCCTTTTGTTATGTGCAGTCTACAGTGAAGAGGCCATCTTGTTATAACCATAGACTCTAGACTTGAGTTGTTTGCTTTCAGGTATTTTTTAGTACTCAAGGTGAAGTGGGATTTAAAACAATGTGAAGCAAAAAAATATATATATATAAATAAAAAGGAATGTGGTTATGAGATTATACTGAATCAAAATCGTGGATATTGAAAATGAAATTTAGCATTTGTGTTTGATGACTCGTTACATTCAAATATTTTTATGACTGGGAAACTAAATCTAGATGATTAACAGGATGTCTTGCATTTCTATTGAAATGTCAGTCCCTGATAATATTTGTTTCCTAAATTGATAACAAAACCAAATATTATTTTTCTTAAAGTTAAAATAAACTAAGTATAGGAAGGATGGAATGACTGTATTGCATTTATTTATCTTCTTGTCTAACATTAATTTGCATTTAATAGTAGAAGTAAAGAACTTTTCAGTGTGGAATTGTCCCTCCTAATTCAACATAACATTCATATCTTTTGTGTTGCTAAATTGTGGGTGGAATTGTCATGTGTCTTCTCTCTGTCTTGGAGAGTGAGCTGTAGAGTAGCATTATAGCTAAGTTTATCCATAAACGTAGAAACTTCATTCATTACCATCCAGCTGTGTTTGTTTAGCCAAGTGATAATAATGGATTGCATTGGAATGCAAAAACAATCGCCGTATGGATTGGCTAGGAAAACAGTAAGCTAGTAAAGGACACATTGGAATTCAATTTGAAGTTTTTAGCCTCAATTAAAATGGCTAGGAAGTAGCAGACCAAATGTATCATGCTGGGATGAAATAACTTAAACTGTTTCAAGTCTTTAAAGTGCATCAGAGTTCTGGCAAAACATAAGAAACAGAATATTCACAGTAATGGATTCTCAGATGCAGTATATTCATTCATTCATTCATTCACTCATTCATTCATTTGTTTTTGGACAAATGCTTATTGGACCTTTCCCATATCTCAGGCAGTGTGTTAGAACCTGAATATACATAACATTTTCACATCAGTATAATAATCTGTGGCAAAATATCAAGATACACCTCGTTTAAAATAGGTTTGTCCCAGGGCTGGTGGTCTGAGGTGAATTCTTTTTTTCTTAGAAAATTGCACAATTCAGAATTAACTGCAAAGTGCCCAGATTAATCAGGAACTTTTTTCATTGATTACTTTCACCTCATTACAATAATACCTTATATCATCAGATTGCCAATTAAACTTCCAAGCAGCAGTGAAGCAAATACTTTTTTGACACATCCATAGGAAAACTTTGGGAGCTCAAGTAAGGATTAATGGTATTAAGTATAGTATAATCTACTCTCATTATCCCAGGTTACTAATTAGTCAGAATAGACTGCCAGAAAATTTCTCTTTGAGTTAAGAAATACAGAGAATATGAATTTTTTTTCCTTAGGAACTAGGTGCAAGTAAGTAGCATTAAACCATTTACTTCTGCTTGCTTTGTATTACCCACACCTGCAAATAGCAAGGCACCTCTATCATTACACCTCTGTGAATAACTGTTATAGATCTATCTTTCCATTTCAGTGAAAATCTATATTGTCTACTCTTCTTTTCTATCATGGAAAAACATCATATTCCTAATGCATCAGGATAGGCTAACATGAAAACTTGTTCTCAAACTTGTGTGGCAAGATACAAGCAGAAGCCACCTCAGGGAAAGTTTGGCAATGACCTCACCTTTGTGGGTTTGCTTTGAGGTCTTTTGGGGCACTTTTAATTTTGATGCTGCATTTGATATGAAATGACATTTGCCTTGAGCTTTCTTCTGCTAATGCTGATGCCACTGGGGTTGTGTCCAGAGTGAATGGGGCATGACCTTTTGGGACAATATTTCCTTTAGAGGATGTTCAGTCCCAATCAAGCAAGTGAAAATAAAATACTGATATGAGTCAGAAGTGCCATAAGGAAGCAGTTTTTGGAGACATTTTAACAAATTTTATTCTCTTAGATTCTTCTGTTTTCAGGTTTTAATGTTACAAATGGATCTATGATTCTATTTTGAGAAATTTATACTGTGTATATGTATATATATATATACATACATTTATTAAGTTTTGAGCATCTGTCATATGTATACTCAAAATAGCTGTAGGCAGTTGCAAACATGCTCCATGAAGAAACCATAATCTCTTGGGTTTTTTGTTTTGTTTTGCTTTGTTTCTTGAGGGTGACTGAGAGACTGCACACACATGAGCCAGTGGGGGAAGAACAAGGGGGAGAGGGAGAGAGAGAGAGAATCCTAAGCAGGCCCAGTGTGCAGTCCAATCTGGCACTTGATCTCATAACCCTGAGGTGATGACCTGAGCTGAAATCAAGGGTCGGGCATTCAACCCATTGAGCCACCCAGATGTCCCTAATCTATATGTTTAAGTAAATCTGACAAGAAAACAAATTATACATCCCCTTACAGTGTTTCAAGCACTGTGGAAGGTAGAATTTGTACATAATCTTACTTGATTCAAAGTATTTTCAGGATGATGGAACTGATAGCATTGCAAATGAGCAAATAACAGTAGTAAAGAAAGAATCATGAAGATTCATAAATATTTATAAATTTGAGGGAAGTCTTAATTTAAAGTAAATACATTTTCATCTTTTATATAAATATATTTAAGAATTAAAGAACACAAATAAGTCATAGATGGCATATTGAGGGTTTCCAGTTTTCTTTGTTAAAGCAGCCACCTATATTGAAATATTTCATTTCTTATCAAGAACCAGATAGAAAAAATAATGACACCAAATAGAAATCACCTCAAATTTTTGTCTTGGGTATAACTAGAATGAGGTATAACTAGAATGATGAGATTATATGATCAAGTAAATACAGATGTAAGAAAGACTAGAATTGACTGTGGATGATACAGCACTGCTGAGTTTGAGGTGGAAATGTGGAGTGAAGAAGACAAAGGGATTCTGTTAGTAGAAAAACCCAGAAAACAACAAGGAGAGAGCTCACTGAAAGATAGAACTATTTAGAACCAGTTGGATGGTTGGCTACTCACAGAAAATAAATGAAAAAGGTAATATCTTGAAATGTTCAGAGCATAAACAATGATTGTATCACCAAGGTTGTAAGGATTCCCTTCTGGGGAAGGCATAGAAGCATCCTGGAAAGCAGTATCTCTTAAAAGTAGTATCTCTAATGAAGGACAGAAAAAACAAACAAACAAACAAACAAAAAACAACAAAAAAAACCAGTGGTCAATAATAATAAGGCTCTACTTAGCAATATAAAATCTAAGAATATAGGGTATCTGGGTGGCTTAGGGGTTGAGCGTCTACCTTTGGCTTAAGTCGTGATCTGCATTTGGGCTCTCCGCAAGGAGCCTGCTTCTCCCTCTGCCTATGTCTCTGCCTCTCTCTCTCTGTGTCACTCATGAATAAATAAATAAAATCTTTAAAAGATTCTAAGAATATATGATAGAATATAGAATTCACATATATATGGAAAATATATTTTTAAAACAGACCATACACAGTTACACCTACACACAAACACACACACAGAAGGGAACATATCATAAGGAAGGTGCTCTACACCCTAGCAACAGACCAATGAACCACTGAATCAAAAAAAAAATAAAATAAAATAAAGAAAACCAAAACCAAACTACTTTTTTGTGATTACTTGCAAGACTCTGCTGGTAGTGACTAGCTCAAGGAATTTCAAAATATTAAAAATCTATTAAGAAAAATAGCATTTAAATAATAGCTAGTAATACAATATGATATATTATAATGTAATGTGATATGATATGATATAATATAATATAGCATAATATGCAGTAGTCCCTTCTTATTTCATGGGATACCTAAAGCCACAGAGTATCAAATCTTATATAAAGTATGTTTTTCCCTATATATAGATACCTGTGATAAAGTTTATGTTAAGCACTGTAAGAGATTGACAATAATAACTAATAATAAAGTAGAATAATTATAACAACATACTCTAATAAAATTTACATAAATGTAGTCTCTCTGTCTCTTAAAATCTCGTGTTGTGTTATATTCATCTTCCTTTTTTGTGATGATGTGAGATGATAAAATGCCTGTGTGATGAGATGAAGGGAGGTGAATGACATGGCATTGTGACATGGCATGACAGCCTACTGTTAGGCTACTTTTGATCCTCTGATGATTCCTCAGAAGTAGGGTCATCTACTTCTGGATTGCAGCTGACCTTGGGTAACTGATATCACAGAAAGCAAAATCAGGGATAAGGGGAGAAGTACTGTAATGTAATATCTGGGAAATAAAAATGTTATTCAAATATATATTTATACTAGCCAAATAATATATATATGACATATATTTATATTATATATAAATTCATATAAATTTCTATACATTTTATATATTTATATAAATTTATATATAATATAAATATATATAATATATATTATTTGGATATACATGCATATATATGAAGATACATACAATCCATACTTCTGGATTGCAGTTGACCTTGGGTAACTGATATCACAGAAAGCAAAATCAGGGATAAGGGGAGAAGTACTGTAATGTAATATCTGGGAAATAAAAATATTATTCAAATATATATTTATACTATCCAAATAATATATATTATATATAATTTATATATAATATAAATTTATATATAAATGTATATAATATAAATATAAATATATAATATGTATATACTATTTGGATATATATGCATACATATGAATATACATATGCATGAAGAAAACAAAACAAAAAAACAATAACAAAAACAAAAGCAGCAAAAAATACTCTGGAAAAACTTTATGGTAGACAAAAGAAATCTGGAGAAAACAGGAGCAAAACAGAAAATGTAACATGAAATTCCAATATCATTAGAAAATAATGACACAAGTTACTGCAAATACAACAAAAAGGAAACATATCAGAAATACAAGATTTCAGAAAATCTGGCATAAACTAAGATATATTTGTTATGGCAAATGGCAAAACCCAGGGCATAATTTGAAGAAAAAATAAAATATCCTCAGAAATGAATACTAAATTCAAGGTACCCAAAAGAAAATGGATTTGACTAAAAGTACAAGAAGGGACATAGATGGTAGAAATGAGAAAAACTAAAAAGTGAAATTGATATAAAACAGTGATTGAAAAAGTTCAAGGAAAAGGCAAACCTATACCCACTTGCATGCTCTAGTCCACATGCTTCTCACTGGATGCAGATGAGAAAGGTGGTGGAGAGAGCAATAGAAAAGAGAGAAGAATCCTAAGAATGGAGGAGGGATTGTCTGTCCTGACAGGAGAAGCAGGAAGCACTGGCCACTCCTGCTTAGATGATTTTCTCAGGTGTCTTAAGCTTTCAGTGAGGGACAGGTGTGTTGCTGGGCAAAAGATTTGGGAGAAAACCCAACCAAGTGAAGAAGAAAGTCCAGGAGCCTAGGATCTCAGATAATTTTATGTGAGATATCTTACTGCAGAGGGGCAGAAAGCTCTACTACACAAGATGTGACACATTTATATAACCCAATATAGCTACCAGGGTAACGAGAAGCAGAGATACTGCATTTATAGGAAATTCCAACCAACAATAGCAAAATCAATGCTTTTTTGGAATAGACTTTATTTTTTAATTTATTTTTAATTTTTTAAAGTTTTATTTATTTGAGAAAGAAAGTGAGAGAGAGAGAGTGTGAAAGAGCACAGAAGTGAGGGGAAGGGGCAGAGGGAGAGGGAGACCCTCAAGCAGACTCCCTGTTGAGCTTGAGCCTGACCTGGGGTCAATCCCAAGACCCTGAGATCATGACCTGAGCCAAAACCAAGAATTGGCCATTTAACTGACTGAGCCATCCAGGCATCCCTAGATTTTATTTTTTAAGGCAGTTTTAGTTTCACAGTGAAATTGAACATAAAGAACAGAATTCCCATCTACCCTCTGGTTCCTACCCCTGCACAGTTACACCTCCACTAGCAACATCCCCCAACAGAGTGGTCCATTTGCTATTTATAAACCTGCATTGACATATCATTATTATCCAAAATGTATAGTTTCATTAGGGTTCACTTTTTGTGTTGTACATGCTATGGATTTTGACAAATGTGTAATGACAGATATCCACCACTGTAGGATCCTACAGAATGGTTTTACTGCTCTAGGATCCTCCATGCTCCTCTATTCATCCTTCTTTCTCTTCAATCCCTGGAAACCACTGATCTTTTTACTGTCACTGTAGTTTTGCCTTTTTCAGAAGGTCTTATAGTAGGAATCATAGTTTGTAGCCTTCTCAGATTGGCTTCTTCTTTTACTTAATAATATGCATTGACATTTCTTCCATGTCTTTCAACAGCTTTATAGCTCATTTCTTTTTAGCTTTGAATAATATTGCATTAACTGGATGTACCATAGTTTATCTATTCACCTGCTCAAAAAGACATCTTGGTTGCTTCCAAATTTTGACAATTGTGAATGAAGCTGCTATAAACAACCAAGTACAAGTTCTTTTGTGGACATAAAATTTCAGCTTATTTAAGTAAATACCAATGAGCACAATTGTTCCATTGTATCATAAAAGTATGTTTAGTTTTATAAGAAATTGCTGAACTAATTTTCGAAGTGGCTGTATCATTTTGCATTCCCACCAGCAATGAATGAGATTTCCTATTGCTCCATATCCTGCCCATTATTTGGTGTTCACCGTGTTTTTGATTTTGACCACTCTAAAGGGCGTATATTCTTATAGTATTATCTCATTGTTATAATTTGCAATTTCCTCATGGCATTTATATTGAACATCTTTCATATGCTCATTTCTTTGGCCAAGCATTTATTCAGATTTTTTTGTCCATTTTTAATTGGTTTGTCTGTTTTCTTATTGTGAATTTTTAAGAGTTCTTCATATATTTTGGATAACTGTTCTTCATTTTTATTAGATATCTTTTGAAAAGATTTTCTCATAATCTGTGGCTGATGTTCTCTTTCTTTTTACATTGTTTTTTGCAGAACAGAAGTTGTTAGTGTTAATTATGTCCAGTTTATCAATTATTTCTTTCATGAATCATGCCTTTGCTATTATATCTAAAAAGTAATTGCTATATCAAAGTCTCCTAAGTTTTCTTTTCTTTTATCTACTAGTGGTTTTGTAGTTTTATATTTTATTTTAGGTCTATGATTCACTTTGAGGTTTTTGGTTTGGGTGTTTGTTTGTTTGTTTGTTTTTGTCTGTGGATATCCAGTTCGAGCACCACTTGTTGAACAGAAAAAAAAATTCTAAAAACAAAGAAAATTAATATTTCTCCATTGTATTTCCTTTGCTCCTTTAGGCAGTATATACACATCAATAGATGATATGTACACATTCTTTTCCCATCCATGTGGAGCACTTAATAAGATAAAGCACATTCTGTTCCATCAAGCAAACAATGAGACAATTAAAAAAATTAAAAACATGCTATGCATTTTTTTACTACAATGTAATTATACTACTAATGAATAACTGGTAGCTAGAGAAAGCCCTCAAATATGTGAAAATTGCCCAACTTAAAAGCAATTCATTTTCAAAGAGGAAATCGAAAAAGAAACAAAAAATATTTTGAATTAAATGAAGTAGAAAACACAATATTTCACAATATCTAGTAAATGACTACACCAGCTGTTTTTACATAATTAAATGCTATAATGTAATACAATAGATCTTATTAAATTAAATGCTTATATTAGAAAAGAAGCCTAACTTTGACAATCTAAGCTTTCATCTTCACAAACTAAAAACAAAGCAAATTAAAAAAATAAAATAGAAAGAAAAACTAAAGGCTATAAAAAGAATAAAGTTCAAAACAAAACAATAAAAAAAGAAGTAAAATACATGCCTTTGCAAAAAGAAAATGTACAAACTTCTAGCAAGATTAAGAAAAAAGAGTGAAAAAAAGTCAATACTAGGAATGAAAGAGGAGAAATCACTACAGATAGTAACATTAACATAATAGTAAGGATATAGGGGATCCTGAGTGGCTCATCCAAGAGCATTTGGCTCTTGATTTTGGATTAGTTTGTGATCTCAGGGTCTTGGGGTCAAGTGCCCCTGCCTCCCCCTGGTTTAGGGATCTCTGGCTAAGTGAGGAGTGTGCTGAAGATTCTCTCTCTCCCTCTGCTCCTCCCCACTTCTCTCTCTCTCATTCTTTAAATCAATCAATCAATCTTTGAAATAATAGTAAGGATATATTATGAATGACTTTGTACCAATAAATTTGATGACTTAGATCAAATAACAAATACTTTACATGAGGTAAGGCTTACACAGGCTTACTCAAATGGAAATAGGAAATTGAAATATTTCTGTGTCTATTAAAATAATCAAATTTTTAGTTAAATATAAAATCACTTTTAAGAAAGAACACGGCATGCATGTCCAAATAGTTTCATTGGCAAATGTTGTCAATAATGTTATGAGGACATTATCACCATTCTACACAAACTCTACCTAGCTTAAATATATTAGGAATATTTGATAAATTAGTCTAACAAATAATTATTAAATTGATACTAAAACTGGACAGAGATATTGCACAATAAAGGAAGACTAATATCTTTCATGAATGCAGATATAAACACCCTCAACAAAATATTAGCAAATTGTATTAGACAACATATTAAAAAATAATACAACATGACCAAGTAGGGATTTTTCCAGGTAGGCAAATTTTGCCCAACATTTAAAAATTAGTCAGTGTGATTTATCCATAACATAGTGAAAAAGAAAATCATATAATGATCTTAAAGGGTGCTGAAATAGCATGTGACAATAGTCAGTGTCTAGTTATCTTAAAACTCTAAGAAACAAGCAGCTAAAATCTACAGCAAGTCTACTGTCCATAGAATAATTTCTTTTTCTTCCATTTCTAAATTGAGAAGTCAAGAGTGGTCATTCTCATCAGTCCTATTTGACATTTTCCCAGAGATGCTCACTAGGAAAATAAGGGAAGCCCAAAAAGGGTGACAGAATTATAAGATTGGAAAGCAAGACAAAAGTTGTTTATATTTGAAGATAGCAGAATCATCCATATAGAAAATCTCAATGAGCCACAGAAGGCTGCTATTTCTAATAAATGGATTTTTCAAAGTTGCAAAACACAGGTCAATAAAAATATCAATTGTATATCTATGTACTAAAAATGAGCAATTAGATGCTGATTTTAAAAACACCATTTTCATGGGATGCCTGAGTGGTTCAGTCAGTTAAGCATCAAGTTCTTGATTTTGGCTTGGGTCATGATCTCAGGGTCTTGGGATCAAGCATCACTCCTGGCTTGTACTCATCAAGGAGTCTGCTTGTCTCCCTCTCACTCAGCCCTCTTTCTGCTCACTCTCCTTCTCTCTTAAATAAGTAAATCTTCAAAAAAATAAAAATATAATTTACAATAGCAACAAAAATATAAAATACTTAGGTATAAATCTAACAAAATATATGTCAAATTTGTATTCTGAACACTATAAAAGATTACCGAAAGAAATCAAACAGAATATAAATACAAGGAAAGTTAACTTTTTCATGGAAGAGATGGTCAATGTCATTAAATACACCTTTTTCTCTGCATTGATTTATAAATTTTACAAAATCCCAATCAATCTCTCATTATTTTAAGATCTCAAAAACCTGATTCTATAACTTACATTGAAAAACAAAATAGCCAAAGCAAGCAACACAATTTTGGAAAAGAAGAACAAAGTTAAAAGACTCAAATTTTCAGAATTTAAGACTCTCTGGAAAGCTATAATAATTAAGATAATTTACCAATTCTTATGCTAATATCATCCAGAAACATCCTTATAGACACACCTCGATGTAATGTTTCATCTGCCCAGTCAAGATGACGTATAAGATTAATTATAACAAATTTTAAGCAGACAAAACCATATAATCATCACAAAGAGTTACTCAGGTAAAGAATGTAGGGAAGAGCTTTCCATGCATATGGACTAGTATACGCAAAGTTCATATTGAAAAAAGAATTACTAGTGTCAGAGAAAGATTTGTTTTTAATAGAGACCAGGTTAAAAGTGGCAGAAAAAGAAATATAAGAATATACATGGAAGGTCTCCTAGATACCATTAAGAATTTAGTCTATATCCTAAGAACAATGAGAATGCATTTTCAAAACATTTTGTTTTAATACGGGAGGTAAATTCAAATTTGCATTTTAAAAAGATTACTTTGATAGCATGGAGGGCAAGAGTGTTGTAGGCATTTCTATTTGGCAGCTGTTGCGGGAAGCCAAGGCAGGAAGTCATTTAGCTGCACACAACACAAATTCAGCTTCTAACCTTGTTATGCCTTCTACAGAGTTGGCAATGCTTTCCTGATTTTCTTTTTTGTATGCTTCCCAGATTATGATTACTATTCCCTCCACCTCTCCATCTTAGACTACCTTGGCTAAACACTGCTGAGACTTTGGCTTGGCATCAAGGATCCATTGCCTTAGTGTAATTATGCTCCTCGTGGGTAGTAGCCTGTCTGATCTCACAACCCCCCATGCAAGAAGGTCCTGGGAAAAACTGGGGAAAGCTGAGAGAGAAATTGGAAGATCTTCCTCTGACTATATTTGTTTTAAGTAGGCTCCACACCCAACCCAGAGCCCATTGAGGGGCTTAAACTCACAACCCTGAAATTGAGATATTAGCTGAGATCAAGAGATGGAGGCTTAACCTACTGAGCCATCCAGGTCCCCTCTCTGAATAATTTTAAATCATACTTCTGTGGCCTGACAGCTGCTTATGTAGTAGGATTAGTGCAGGGTAAGTTGGAGGACTAGAGGAGGTGTAGGTAGCTAATTAAATCATTTAACAAAATCAAATTCTGATGGAAAGATCACAAGAATTAACAGTTGGATATTCTCTATATCTCATCCCTGTCTTCCTTCTTTCTCTTCTTCCTTAATTCTCTTCTGTTCTTTCTGTATTTGTCTATTTCCCCTCTCCCACCCCCAGGATATTTGAGTTTGAATCCAGAGGCTCAGTGAGATATTTTTAATATGTTTATTATTCCATTTACCCATATTCTATTCTATTTAATCTTTGCTTGTCCTTCTCTAGCTTCTCTCCTTACACTTTCTCAACTAAAATGTAATCTCACTGTGAATAATTTGTTCTTTAAGGAATATATTGCATCACATTATTTGGAGATTTAGGTAAGATAACGTGATTCACATTGATGATGTCATTATTCTCAACAATGATTTCTGAATATCTATTCAGTAAGATCCTGTGCTGAGTATATAATTTGTAAGTGGTCACTTTTATAGGAAGGTTAGCCAATGAAATAACTAGAAAATCATTTCACTTAGATTTGATGAAGATTTATGTGGGGCATTTTATTTTTTATTTTTTATTTTTTATTTTTTTATTTTAAAGATTTTATTTATTCATTCATGAGACACACACACACACACAGAGAGAGAGAGAGAGAGAGAGAGAGAGGCAGAGACACAGGCAGAGGGAGAAGTAGGCTTCATGCAGGGAGCCTGATGTGGGACTTGATCCCGGGACCCCAGGATCAGGCCCTGGGCCGAAGGCAGGTGCTAAATCACTGAGCCACCCAGGGATCCCCTATGTGGGGCATTTTAATAACACAAAAAGTGATATGACCTGATGAGATAAATGAATTAATGTTCAGAACATATGGAAACAAAATAACTCTAGGTCACATCAACATCTATTTTTACACACACACACACACACACACACACACACACACACACATTGGTAATTTATCACATGCTACTATCTCTAACAATCTGATATTTGAGTAGTGATCAAATTTAAAATGGTGGGATTATCCAAAATCCCAAAATGCTCATCCTGAGAGCTAATGGCTTACACTCTTTCTGATACTATGGCACTGGTGTTCAGAGTTAACTGGCTGGTTCAGCACATTTGCTCATTCTCTTTGTCAGCCCTTGGGTTCTTTTATTCTACAAGTGGCATATTCCTATTTGAAATTATTCATTTTATCAGTGACTTCAGGTTGGTGATGTCAAAAAATGTTGTAGGAACACAACTTTTGAAATCATATTTTACCTTATGAATAACCAAACTATACTGTAGATTGGTTCAAGAACTTGATTCATCAGTAGTATATACAATGAATATTTATCTTTTACTTATTTTTATCTTTTGTTTATTTATAGTTCATCCATTGTTGCTACACAAAATGAGATCATCCTGCCAACCTCCCTAGATCTGTAGTCTAATACTAGTTTTTCTTTTTCCTAATAAAAGCAAAGAGCAGTTTGACAGAATAAAAATAGAAGGAAAGTGGAAGCCAGTTGTTCTACATTTTTCCTGAGCTATAAAATTAAAGATACAGTTTTTTAACGGCACATGGAAGAGTATACCATGAAGTGGATACTTGGTCCCCAAAAAGTTTTTTAATGCACAATATCAAATATTTATTTATTATTTTTGTTATGGTTTCTAGAATAACATTAACTGAACTATCATGTTATATAATCTAGTTCTTGCAGGACTCCTTAAGAAAATACTTTTGAAGGAATTGTAATTAAATATGTACATATGAGTTGGTTTGTTTTTACAGAAATTTCTTCTTTTCATATTTAAATAGAAATGATACATGCAAATTATGTATGATTAAAATGTGCTAAAATGGAGAATAAATATATCCCCTAAGGACACATACCTGCATATTTCAGAATGAAAGGACATTCCATTGGATAATACTGCACAAAAGGCTTTTTTTTTCCCAAAGGAAAAGAAAAAATATATTATGAGAAATTAAAGGAAAGTTAAATTATAAGCTTTGAGTCCCCAAATATGGTGATTTTGTTTGTTTCTGTCCTATTTTTCCCCCATTTGAAATAATCATATCCTATATATTGATGGCAGATATACACTCCCAACAGTAATACCACAGAAATGTGACATAATTTGTTTGTTTAGTATTTTTAAATATCTTAAGATGCCTATAATAGAAGTTCCATTTCTTGATTTTCAAAATGTCTAGAGGTCCTGTCTCTTGAGTTTCTAATCAATAGGATCTTTTTCTATGCCATAAAATGTGTTTGAAAACCTAAGAAGATTTCTATTTCAGTGTTACCATGTCTTTGGTTCTTCCGGTCTCTCCAGAATAGTGTCCTGCCTGGGAGTTGTTAAATTAATTAAACAATGCGGCTGTTAGACTGAGGTGGCTCTAGTGTCATGGTGGCTTACCTACAAAAACCAAAATCTAAGCCTGTAAATGCCACAAGGTTAGCAAATCAAGACACTAAGGACAACCAATCATAAACAGCCAACTAAGCTTTAAGCACCCATCAAATAATTCCTTCTTTGCTTCCACACTTCTCTTCGATAAGCTTTTCCCTGGCTCTGGTCTACTGAGTGCTACTAACAATTTTCAGTGTGGTGCTGCCTGATTCAAAATGATAAATACTCAAACTCTTACAGTTTTTAATATGCCTCCATTTCTCTTTTAACAGAGTGCAGGCTCTGGTGCTGGCTCGTCAGCATTAGGACCATGTAGTGTTATTACCAGGACAACCTCTGTAAGCCTCTTGGTGCTGTGAAAAAGCACCTTTGCTTCTGTCTGTGTTGGATGGTACTGTTTTCAATGTGCTTCACTCTCACTGTGCTTTCCACAGACCTGTAAATAACCGTAGCTCCAATTATCTTTATCCTCAGTTATCTACTCTAGTACTTAACTAGAGTGATCTGATATTTCAGTTTAGTTGGGCATCTCTAGTCCAACAAATCTTGTCTGAGGAGGTGAAATGAGCCTTGAGATAATTTTTTATTACATTTTTGTTGTTTCTTTTTGTTTTGCCCCTGTTAATAGAGCTAATAATAGCTGCCGAGTAGGATTCTTTTATAGTCAACTAGTATAGTGCCTTCTTTTTCATTTCTCTTCCTCTTGTATGGGAAATGTGCAAAGAAAACACCCTCAATCGTCAGCCCCTGAGAAAAATCAGAAATCAAAGTGAGATCTATAAGCAAGGGGGACCTCAGAAATCTACCCAGATAGTAAAAATTGTATGCCAACTCCACCTGGGTCAAAGCTCCACTTAGGGAACAGCATAATTTGCCTGGGGGAAAAAAAACATTAATGGTGAAATTGTCATGTGTTGTGTTGACAGACGATAACGTCATTACTCTCATGCCGTTGGTGAATATTGGCTGTTTGATATGTATTATGCTACCTATAATGGTTTCATATACCAACAAGTTGATAAGCATGATTCTCCAATGAGGTCTTTTCTTGTCCTGCCTCTGCTAACAATTTGTTCCTCTGTATATGGTCTTATTCTGGCAGCCTAACTGTTGTTTCTGCAAATGATGTACGGTAGAGACTAGAATATTTTTTTTTGACTAGAATATTTTTGTATAAAATCTACAATGACTTTTATTTGCATTCTATTCCTGCTTGTGTGGTACCTGTTCCCCCATCAGATATAATTACAATAGGCAGGCTTGGAATTTACACACCTGGAAAGGTCACTTGAGTTAGTTCCAAAGTATCACACCTTTACCTAATATCATTTCAGCACTGTCAAGAAGGCAAGCACCTATTGTGGTAGTTTAATTTATGCAGTTTGTATGATATTAGCACCCTTAGTTATTTTCCATGAGTGGTGTGAACATAAGCTTTTGAAACAATGACATGAATTAAGGTTACAGAACACTTTGGCTCTCGTGCCTGAAAGTTTATTATCAGAACCTGTTTGATGGTGACAGCTTGTCTCCCTCACTGGTGCTCGGTGCCCTGCATTTAAACAGTGGGGGCTTTAATCAAAGAGACACATTTCCTCCCTGTTAGAGCACTATAGTTTCACATCACAGTCACAGCTAGTGACATGCCGAAAGGTCTGTGCCCAACTATTTTTGACGTTAAACATCAATCATTTTTCCATCTGAGACTGAACATGCACTATTAATCACTGAGAGAAATCATGAATTTTGACAAAATGAATCAAATTAAGTTTTAAACAAATGTCATGCCAGGACTTTGTTTCAACCAAGATGTTTTGGTTGTTATATTTCACTGCTGTGTACATATGGGTGTTTTTGTGTTGTATAGACATGTGTACTTTAATTTGTGAACAAATATCCAATCACTTTGGGACACACAGTGACACACAGTGACAGACAGCGATTCATAAAACCAAAGCATGACTATACTTTCATTGTCTTTCATAGGAGAAGAGATTTTATTAAATAAAATTTAAATTGGAGGTGCTAATAAATACTCCAAGCAGAGTAGAAGAGCTAAAGATATTATAGAATAACATGTCCTACATATACTGTATGGTTGCTTCACCCCGAAGAGATGTAAAGTGGCAATTGGTCTAGTTCTTGCTTCATACTGATGAGGTACTTAGAAGAATTGCATTTATTCACAGGAGTTTTCATTTATGCGAAAATAAAAATGAAAATATAATTGGAATGTTGAGTTTGTATACTTGTGCTTGTAAAGATTAGGAGAGAGAAAATCTCATTTGTCTTTGTATGCGAGGGCACACTGCTCATTCTTTGTATGTCATCTACGAAAGGCCCAAAGGTAGTTGATAAGTGGCCTATTATATTCTTCACAGACAGAGTAATTTCTATTGACAACTGGGCAGCGAAAATGTTGTCATTGCCAATGCCATACCAAGGGGTTGCCTTAAAATGGGGCAATAGCATTATCCCGTGATAATTCTGTCTCAGTCCAGAAATGTATGCTTACTTGGTCAACATAGTGCAGAAGTTTCTATCCAGAAATACTTTTCATTTTTATGCAGGCCACTAAAAGACACTTCAAGGACACACATACATGGTGATAAATGTTCACCTTTAGTGAAATGTATAATGTATTTTGTAACTTTGGATTCCTATGGACACTGAGGGTCAGAGTGATTTTGATTTCGGACAATAGTTCTTGGCAACTGTAAAATATGGGTAGGAATCGCTGGGAACAACAAGTCATTTACAGGAGTGTTTAATTGCCTATTAATACTTACTTAATAACCTCTTCTTTTCTCTTTCAGCATCTGGCTATTAATATACAGAAGGTAGTAGGGAAAAGTGAAATAAAACTAAAATGAAGTAAATACTGAGTTCAGGATGAAGTACTTCAGCAGATATTTGTTTAACCTAAACTAATTATGTTAAAGAACAGTCAGTACCAAGCTTGCTGTTGTTTTTTTTTTTTATAATTAACATTTCCTAATAATTTTTGCATATTTATTAATGTTAACAAGAAAGCCTCGTCTTTCTACAAGATAATATATGTACTGCCACAAGAAAGCCTTATAGTTTTTCTACTAATACGATAGGAGATTTTATAAGAAAAATAAGCTCAAAGCACCTCACAATACACAGCCTAGTTAGTACTTTAGATAAATCAAACACTTTCCTTGAAGATGCATAGTGTTCCAGAAGTACTGTACACCTAACGCAACAGCTGGGACCAGATAATTGAGTTAGATGCCTGGTGGGCAATAAATCTAAGTTAGAGTCATCCAGGATTTATGCTCAGAATAAGGTAGAAAGCCAATCATAAAACAAAACTAAACCAAGAATAACAACCACAATATTCAAGGAAGGAAAATAAATGAGTGAGGGAAAATAGTATCTTTTTTTCTTGGACTTCTTAACTTCCTGGGTAAGAATTTGTGCTTGGCTATTTGTTTTCAAATCAGTATCACTGCTGATTCTGAGATTTCACTCAGAAATTAAGATTTCACTCTGCATTGGAGAGAAATCAAATCTCCCAGGATCCCCTCGCTGGGCATAGAACAGGTTAGAATGTCCCAACAATAGACAATTACAGAAGATTTGAGAGCAGAAGAGAGAGGGAGGTCATCACTTTCCAGATGCAGTATTGAACATGCATGGGCAGAGATGAGGTCCAAAATAGCTCCTGGGAGATTTTCTTGAGCATCACTGATGTATATGATGGAGATCAAAATAGAAGGTAGAGATTTCCAGAGATTGGTGAGACTGACAAGGGCTTCGGGGTGAGATGATCTTAGATTTTCAGCAATTGCTGGGTGAGATTTTTAAAACTTCCTGCTTTAGAGCACCAGGTTGATATCACTGGTGACAGCATCTCTGACCTCTGTCCCCCCAACCTCTCAATGGTCACATCAACCTCTAATTCTTTCTGCTAAAACTGCTCCCTTTTAAGTCCTCTATTTTGATGGATATTTTGTGCTACATACATTCTCTTTCCTTTAGTCAGAAGGTAGAAGTCTTGCTCCAATTCAGAATTATTTTTTGGAGACAAAGTCCGAACCAATTGACATTTACTTAGAGGAAGGAGGTCTTTTTTTTTTTTTTTTTTTTTTGCAATTTTCTACTCAACAAATCTTACTCGGTGTTTGTCATGCATCAAGCAAGTTTCTGGCAAGTGAGGAATATGTCAGTGGTTAAGTGATATCCAAACTCTCTGGCCTTATGGAGCTTCCACTCCAGTGGAGTTAGAATACATGGAGTGTGTTGTAGTGATCTTAGGAGAGAAGTGTAAGTGGGGAGTTCAATTAAGTGGGCAAGACTGTGTACAGAGAATCTGGTTAGGAGGGAATTGCAATAATCCAAGGTGAGAGATGACGGTGGATTGAACCAGAATGGCAAAAGTAGAATCATAAATTTCTTTGATTGTTGACTAATTCATTCATTCAAAACACATTGAGTGCTTGCCATGAGCAGGAACTACAGAGGGTCCTGAAGATAAGACAGAAAAAAATGATGCCTTACATTGTGGAATTTAATAAGAAACATGATAAATAAATAAACTATATATTACATTATGACATTATGTGTTATAGAAAAAAAGGCAAATCACAGTGTGTAAGAGAGAATGGAAATGCTGGGATATATGTGAACAGGGCCAGTTAAGGTGGTCACATTAGACTTCTTGTCCCTGAGACTTTATACTCTGTTGTCTAGAGCTCTTGTTTCCAGAGAGAGGAATGCTTCCACTAGGAAATGCAACAATAATCCCATTGAAGGGAAGTTAGAACTGTTATCCTGCCACTGTTGGACTCATGGCTCTAAATCAATAGACAAAGAAGGAAGTTCCATGTTGGCTGGGGTGACTAATCCTGACTACCAGGGGAAACTGGACTGATGCTCTCCCACAAAGGTGAGAAAGAGTTCCCTGAAGTACATTCTGTAGGGCATCTCTTGTTACCATGCCTTGTGAGTAAAGTCAACAGGAAATTATAACAATCTGATCCAGGTAGGATACTAATGGCCCACGGCTTTCAGGAATGCAGGTTTGTAGTATCTACAAGGTACTACCAGGTAAAAACAAAAACACAACTTTCTGAAGTGCTTGCTGAGAGTAAAGAGTATTTGGAATGGATAATGGAATAAGGTAGTTATAAGTACCAGCCACTACCACGTGATCATTTATAGAAATGAGAACTAAAACTGTCACCAGCATTTTTTCTTATTTTGTTCACCTTTGTTTTTCTTAATGGATAGATAGACACACAATATCCCTTTAGTAGGTAACAAAGATACATTGACTTTATATTATAGTATTTAAGTATTGTAACTTTATATTACAGCATTTAAGATATGGAATATCGGGGAGAAGAGTAGACATCACTGAAGGGCTTTATCTCCTCTTATGGGAAACAGTTTAGTGCATTTTTGGTTTGATATGGGATAGTTGTGTCACTTTAGGTAGAAATATGACTTACTGTTGCCTTTATTTGAAGATTAATTATGGTTTAAGAGATGGCTTATGGGTGCCAAGATAATTTACTGGTGGGCTTTGAGTACAGCAGATTGTCCCCCATAATGGGGGGGGTGGGTCTCATCACATCAGTGGAAGATCTGAATAGAAAAAAGACTGACCTCTTCTCAACAAGAGGGAATTCTCAAACAGATTGCCTTCTGACTTCATCCGCACCCTGTCCCTTCCTTTGGATTCTAACTACTACTATTTCCTGAGTGTGCAGCCCAGCTGCCTCCCTCATTATATTTTGGAGTCACCTGGTTTTTACAATCCTGGGAGCCAATTCCCTAAAATAAATCTCTTTACACACACACACACACACACATTCTATTTATTTTCCCTCTCTCTGGATAATTATGATTAATAGAGGGAATAAGGAAATGTGGCAGTAGCTGATGCATGAAGTGAAATCAAGAAAAAAATGTTTCAATATGGGAGAAATAACAGTATCTTCATGTGTTGATGTGAAAGGTCCTCTAGAAAGAGGAAATAGATGCAAAGAAGGAGAAAGCAGTAAGATGAGCTGTGGTGATGTCTCTGCGTGGATGTGAGGGAATGAGAAGATACACACCTTCAGGTGGATTTCCTTAGAGACATGGACAGGTCAGGATGATGACTGATGAATGGGAGGCTGGATATGTTGGTGACATAGTGGAAGTATTGGGAAATTGGTGACAAATGGTGGGATTCCACATGTATTTTGAAGGTAAACCCATAGAATTCAGGTGGGTGGAATTGCTATGAATACACAAAATTTTTGGTAAAGAAATTTATTACTTTGTCCTGGGCATTCTTTTTCTAGATAACTGATTAGAATGCACAACTTTATTATCTTGTATCATATTATATCATAAAGAATAGGATGTAAATGTTGCTTTTGAACAAATACATGGTGGCAGGTTTTTTTTAAGATTTTATTTATTCATGAGGGACATGGAGAGAAGGCAGAGACACAGGCAGAGGGAGAAGTGGCCTCCCTGTGGGGAGCCCAATGTGAGATTCAATTCCAGAACCTGGGATCACGCCCTGAGCTGAAGGCAGATGCTCAACCACTGAGCCACCCAGGTGTCCCAACAAATGTATGTTTTAAATCATCACCAAATAATTGACTAATACCAATTTAGCAATAAGAGTTAGAAGAAAATACTCATGTGTTAATATATTATCAGCTACAAATTTACAGATAAAATTTAGCGTTCATACAATATTATACATGTAGATATATTGTATATTTCATATACATTTTAGTGTATTTTGAATTAGGAAGTACTTTCTACTAATATGCTTCAGAATGCTTTTTGACAGTAGCCAGACCACAAAATTTGTTTGTGATTTTATTTTATTTATTCCATTTTATTTTTTACAGTTACATTTTTTATTGGCATATGTCATTACATTAGTTTCAAGGGTACAATGTGGTGATCTGATATTTGTATATATTGTATTATATATTATATATAATTATATTATATGTATTATGTATATGATTGCATTATATGTATTATGTATTGTGACAGTTAACATCTGTCACCATAATAGATACAATTTTTTCCTCCTGATGAGAACTTTTAAGGTTTAGTCTCTTAGCAAATTTTAATATGCAGTACGGTATTATTAACTATAGTCACCACGCCATACTCTACATCCTCAAGTCTTATTTATTGGTAACTGGAAGTTTGTGACTTTTTATGCCCTTCACCCCATCTACATCCCAACTTCTGGCTTTAATTTTAAATTAAATATTTTCTTTCTTTTTTTTCTCTTTCTTTTTTCCCCCTTGCTCGCTTTTATTTTCTTTTTTCTTTCTTCTTTCTCTCTCTTCCTCTTCTTTCCGTTTTCCTTCCTCTATCCCTTTTTAGAAATCATTTAGCAGATCCACATTAACAACTATTTATTAAGAATTCAGTATGTGCTCCACACCATAAGTACTTTAATTAAAGTTTTTGAAGTGTAGACAAGTTGCTGTCCCTGAA
This sequence comes from Nyctereutes procyonoides, assembly GCF_905146905.1. Lineage (NCBI taxonomy): Eukaryota > Metazoa > Chordata > Mammalia > Carnivora > Canidae > Nyctereutes > Nyctereutes procyonoides. The sequence goes on from NW_026575136.1 coordinate 28,093,109, forward strand.
GGTTTCAGTCTTTATTAGGGAGACAAAATTAATGTTTATGGAACAATTAAAAGATGAGTATGAATGTTTAATTTTGTCAATGCAAGTAATAATGTCTCTAAGAAAGCGAAGTTTGGCAAAGGGAGAAACCTTTTTAGGCAAGGTTTCACGAAGAGGCTGGCACTTGAGGAGAGTAGTATCGTGTTAACATAGCTATGAAATTTAATATGTCGTCGCTACTGGCTACATTCTCTCGTAATATATTCTGTTCTCTTGTCCCCTATAATGTATGGTACAATCCTCATGGGGCTTTCTGTAAGCTGTATTCTTCACAGAGATGGAGGGAATTTTAAAATAGCTCTCTCTGAAGTTGTCTCCAGCAAAAAATTAGTTCAGATAGATGATGATCAAAGAAAGAAAAAAAATGAGGGAATTATCTAATTTCTGGCAAACAACATGTCCCCTTACAGTATATGCTTTTGAATTTTTCCTTTTTCTGTGTGTGTGTGTGTGTGTGTGTGAGAGAGAGAGAGAGAGAGAGAGAGAGACACCTGTATCTATAGGTTCCAATGCATAGTCATGTGAGTAACATTTAAGAATAATTGATTGTGGGCAAAAGGGTTTTTTCTTCTAAAAATGATTTAAAAGGAAAATTTAAGTGATACAAATCAGCCTTAATTTAACACTTTATGAAGAGGGCAATCTTTTCCCAAGTGTCCGGAGAACTGTAAAATAGGGCAGACTGCAGGAAACTTTTATAAGAAAAGTAGAAAATGAATGAGGGCTAAGGAAGCAAGTGCAGAGCCCAGGTGGCTTGGGATCTGGGGACCTGCTGACTGAATATGCTGCTTCTGGCCAAGTGGAGCCTTTACAGCCACATGGAAGTTACCGAAGTTTCTGTTTGCTGATGAGCCTTCCCAGGCAGAAGCAGCTCCATCTTGGGCCTAGCAATTTATTGCAACAAATCTGAATAAAGGTGAACATGCCATAAATAGATCTGATGAGTCATGGGATAAAAAGACTAAATGGGATTGGCACATGGAGATCATAGAGACATGCCTGGTGCTGCGATCAGACTCTACTTTCCTTCTTATAAGGAGCATTTGTATTTGCCAAGTAGAGTATTTTCTTAACAACTCTGCGAACTTGATATTTCTACTCGTCTTTTTCCTGTGTTGAAATGTGTTGTGTATCAAAACACGTATGCTTTGTCACGTTGTAACTTTTGCTGTGCGTTTAGTAGTTCAAACAAATGAAAATGCTTTGCTTTCCAACTACGGCTTTGATAAGAGAAACCAATGTAGAATGTGTTCAAAGAAAGCTAAATTTTACAGTAGGAAAAAACAAACAAACAAACAAAAAAAAGACAAAACTAGTTGTTCCATGCTATTCAAGTTTTACATTGATTAAAACCATCAGCTATGGGCAGCCCTGGTGGCGCAGTGGTTTAGCGCTGCCTGCAGCCTGGGGTGTGATTCTGGGGACCCTGGATCGAGTCCCACATCGGGCTCCCTGCATGGAGCCTGCTTCTCCCTCTGCCTGTTCCTCTGCCCCCATCTCTCTCTGTGTCTCTATGAATAAATAAATAAAATTAAAAAAAAAAACATCAGCTACTAAATGATGTTTATTATTAATCAAAATGGCTTTCTTCTCTCCACTTCCCTTATGGAACAGTGGATCTTGGATGGACTACAGAAGTGATCTAAAAATGCTGTACAATAAGAACCAGGCTTTGCTTTGCTGTGTTTTAGTTCTTACTTTTTATGTAGCTGCACACTCGGCTGCGAATGACCTGAATGCACCAGATCCTCTTTGAAAGTTATCACTGCCCTTTTTTTCTCCAGTGTGTTCTAGTAGTTATTGTTATTATTATTAGTGTCATCATAGGCACCATTCTACTTCCCAATTGCACAGTTAAATGACCCCTCCACATGCTACCCAGGCTGCCCCCCCCAATCCCATATTCTATAATTCGTAATACACAGACTTAATTAGACAGGATCATCTACTTAAAGATGGGATTCATTTCCAATGTTTTTTGGTAATTAAAGCAAAATTCAAAGGCTACTACTGTTAGATTTACACACCAAAGGTTATGTTGAAAACACAACGACAGCAGTGAAACCCAACCTAGGTGGCCTGATTCCATACATAAAAGACAAGTCTCCCGAAAAATATCTTCTCTGCAAAGCTGATGCCTGCAATCTCTTTAATGAGGACAGATAGTATTTTTTTTTAATCCAAAGAGAACAGATAGTATTTTATTTCACAAGACCAGTGGAAGCTAAAAATACAAGTACATCACTGAGGTAGCTCATTGATTTATATTTATTCTGTGCTGTAAATGACTAAGATCAAATCCTTTCTCACAAGGAAACTTTGTTACCAGGGAATTTTGATTCCGAAAAGGAACACAAGTGACTGCCCCGGAGGGAGGTGGTTCTTAAGCAAAAGAAGGCAAATCCACTCCCAGCAACATTCTGCTGGGGCCAGCTTGGTGGCAGCATTGCTTTCTTCTTCTTCTTCTCCTTTTTCCTTTACCTTTTTTCTTTTTTTTTTTTAATTGGGGCCTAATTGACCAATAACATATTAGTTTCAGGTGTACAATGTAATGATTCGAGATATGTGTACACTGGGAGATAATCCCCACAGTAAGTCTCCCTACAATCCAGCACCAAAGAAGTTTACAATTTTCTTTTTCTTCTGATGAGAACATTTAGGATTTAGTCTTTCGGCTACTTTCAAGTATGCACCACAGTATCGTTGACTACAGTTCCCAAGCTGTACATTACCTTCATGGCTTGTATATTTTATTCCTGGAAGTTTCTCCCTTTTGACTCCCTCCCCTCTAGCAACCACCATTCTGTTTTGTTCAGAACAAAAGAGAATGTTTGCTTTGTTTGCTCATTTGCTTTTTAGTTTCCACATTTCTGAAATATCCTACAGTATTTGTCTTTCTGCTTGACTTATTTCATTACTGCTATCATAAGCATCCTGAAGAAGTAAGCTCTAGTGCCTTTTGAAACTGAGGAGGCAAAATGCTCATGAAAGGACCATATTCCCACTTTCCATTCTCACTGTTAAATATCTATGACCACTTCTGCCAAGCAGCTGAAGTATTGTTTTCTTGGTCACAGAAAGGAGAAAAGAGGTGGGAGCTGCTCACATGTCTTCTAATTCCTCCTTTTCCTTTATCCAGCTTAAAAATAACTAAAAAGTTCATAATCAAGAACATTGATAGATATTATCCAAGTATTCAAAAGGAAAATATACAAATGGGATTCTATGCCCTACAAACATAAAATTTTGCCTTGGAATGTGAATTTTTGATTCAGGATCTAAAACCAACCAACCAACGAACAAGCCCCCAAATACTGTACATTAGTTGTGATTATATATAAGGGTGAATTGTTTATTTAATTTTATTTAAAGAGTACTTACCAAAATTTTTTTTCTCCTACTTCAGTACTACTTTATCAAATATACTGCTGCTGAGGGTTCTACCTAGAAGGGTTCTACTGTCTTACAATGACAAAACCAGGTAGAAGGACTTGATAATATTTTATAAATAGTAAATATTATCATTATTTCTCTCACTGGCTAGGAAATAAATCAAAGAAACAAAATTCCTATCACTTCCAGTTACTCTTTAACATCTATATTATTTTGTCTTAATTTTAAACTTTCTTCTCTTGGTCACATGTAAAGAGCTCCTAATAATTTAACGACTTGATAAACATCTGAGGGTAGGAATTCAGTCTTTTATATCTTAACAAAATTCCTTGAGGTATCCCGGCAAGTAGAACAGAGAACCAGAGCCATCTATCCCACACTTGGTCTGGGTGCTGGCAACCTAAACCAAAACCTTACAATCTACTTCATCCTGACTTTGTTATTTCCATCTTCATTCATTTATTCATCCTTCCAGAACTGTCCTGCAGAAGCAACTGATTTGATTGTTTGTTACTGGAACTTTTTGCCAGCTTCCACAACTTTTCAGTGGAAAACATCAACAGATAGTTTGTACTCTAAAATTATTTGAACCCCTGGCCAAAATTCTAACCTTACCATTGTCACAAATCCTGGGTTATTGAATCAGAATTCTTATCCAACCTTAATCAAGTTCCAGCAATGAAAGATGCATTTTATTTTTTATTTTAAAAGATTTTGTTTATTTATTTTAGAGAGAGAGAAAGATTAGAGAGAAAGAGACAGAGTACTCGAACAGGGTGGGGGTGAGGGGAAAGATTGAGAATCTGAAGCAGACTACACTGAGCACAGAACCCAACTCAGGGCTCAACCCCAAGATCCTGAAAATCAAGAGTCGGCTGTTTAAACAAATGAGCTACCCGGGTGCCCCCAAAAATGCACTTTAAACACATCCAAATCTCAATAGCTCTCACTTCCTTTCTCCAATCTGATACTGTCTTTGTTGTGGAAAGAGAGAAACTCAGCTTTGTCTCATCCACAGGTTGTGTTGGTGATGAACACCTGGAAAACAGTGTGAGCAAAGGCATGAAAGTGGAAACACATATGATGTTTAGAAGATGGCAGGTGGCATATTTTGACAAAGATTTAAATTGTCTGGAAATAGTTACAGAGTGTTGAGAAGCAAAGGTGAGATCATAATGACAAGAATCTTAAAGCTTGTATTAGTTTTAGACCAATAGTTTCTCACTAAACTATGCCAGCACTTTGGGATGTTTTGATAAAGTGGTATGTGTGATGAAACTAATGTGTAATTATATCAAATAAATTTTAGAATAATTTACTTTTCAAAAAAATAGTAAAAGCAGCTTTAAAGTTTTCCATCTTATTTTGATTGTCCCCTGCCTTCTTTAATGGGTCTGAGCTAGTAATTTAATCATTACTAAATGATTTATTACTAAAGTAATTTAATCATTTTCCCAAGAAAGGCTGTTGGGGTAGACAGGACAGAGCAAAAGCCAAAAGTTTTTTTTTACGCAGAAATGTGACAAAATCTGTATCAAGATGGTAAGCAAAACTTTAATTTTTATCATACTATATTAAAAAAGAATACTGATATTCTAGAATTGTGTGCCTGTGGACAGAAACATAAAGCAAATCACAATCAGTTTCCAGCCTGAAAATTCCTGGTAGAGTGTTTGATTCTACTGCGATGAACAAACAAATAAATAAGTAAAAAGCCTTGCTTGTGCATGGTGACATGCTAGTCATAATATAAGGAGAATTTTTAGATAAACGTTTATTCTTTAAGTGCTTCCAATGCCTCTGGGAGTCATTGCTCATGATTTGAGGAGAAGAAACCGCTGCAAGTGCTCTGTCTCTCTCTCCTCTTACTTACTAAAAAGGACAATGTCAGATAGTAGCAACTGCCTTGACACTTAATCCCATATCTTTATGATGTATCACCAGGTCTCTGTCTATACTGGGAATTTTTAATCAAAATAATTCAAACAATCAAGTACAGGAGAGTTAAGACTGCTTATATGCGGTCCACCTTTTTGTTCTATGCACTTGGCATGGCACCAGGTACATAATAATTTCCAATTAAAATATTACATACATATCAAGGGAGAGTATAGAATAAAGGCATTAAATCTCTACCAGAATATGTTGTTGACATGATGATAACAACAACAAAGAATCTGACGTGGGTAGAATTGCTTCTCTTCTTTTAGGACATGTCTCTTGCCTATAGCCCTAACATTGTATTTGGATGCCTAAGTCTTTATAAGTTTTTATATTCTGTCTTGGTCTGACTGAGATGCCATAACAAAATGCTATAGAGTAGGTAGCTTAAAAATAACAAAAATTGGGCAGCCCGGGTTTCTCAGTAGTTTAGCGCCACCTGCAGCCCAGGGTGTGATCCTGGAGACCCGGGATTGAGTCCCACGTTGGGTTCCCTGCATGGAACCTGCTTCTCTCTCTGCCTGTGTCTCTGCCTCTCTCTGTTTCTCATGAATAAATAAATTAAATCTTTTAAAAAATTAACAGAAATTTATTTCTTACATTTCTGGGGTCTAGAAAGTTGACCAAGGTGCCAGTAGGTTTGGTATTTGGTGAAAACTGGCTTCGTGGTAAACAGATCTTTTCACTTAGTAGAAGGGGAAGCTCTCTGGGTTCTCTTTAATATGAGCACAAATCTCATTCATAAGAGTGGGCTTCTCCTTACCTAATTATCTCCCAAAGGCTCCACTTCCAAATAGTACCCCCATTGGGGATTAGGTTTCAGCATATGAATTGTGAGTGAGGACAAACATTCAGCCTGTAGCACTTTCCTTCCAAGTTAATTTCTACTTCAGGTCAAATGTGGTAAACTAACATTAGCTTCGACACTAACGTGTTAAAGATGGACAGTGACACTATCCCAGATTTGGGATACTGGTGTTTGATAAATCTGGTTAATCAATGCTATGATATACCCTCATACTTTGGAAGGAATGGTGCTGGAGGGGAAGACTTTTAAGGGTTTGGGTTATTTATGCAGATTTTGAACCTATAATTTCAGAATGTTATATAAAAAAAAAAGACTGTAACATGTAGGTGAGAAATTGCCAGATTGCATATGCTTTTCCCATTTAGCTCTTATTTGATGATACTGTTTTTCCTAACTTTAAAACAATAATCTTATATGATACAGGCATGATACACAAAAATATGCAAATATGTTTAAATAATTCATTATGACTCCATTTAGAAAAATATAACTTCCTTTAAGTAAGAGATTACAAAATTAAGAATAGTTTTGGATATTGCACTGAGCAATGAGAAGGATACAATAGATGAATTATTGCTTAGACAAGGTTAATATTTAAAATAATTTATAAATGAGTTAGCTGCGGTTTAATTCGGTGATGATTCTGTCTTCAAAATATTCCCCTTCATTGGATTCTGATGGATTTTTTTCCTACAAAGACAAATTAGATTCTACATCATCATTGAAGTGTTTGTCAATTGACCATGACAGAAATTCTCTTCCAACCAAGTCTTCCAGCAATTTCTTCTATATCACTATCACTGCATATATGTCCTTGTATATGTTCAAGGAATTTGGGTCTGTGCCTTATCTTTCCAATTCGATAGTATCTTCAAAAACAAGCCATATCTTGTTTATCTATATGCCTGTCAATTAAGTTTTCAATATATTTCCATTAAATTGAATCGGATACTAATAGCAAACTCATGTAATGCTAAGTGCTAGATGAAATTTTTATTGCAATGTACATATAATTTATTCCCTATAGCAAACCTGAGAGTTCTATAATAGGATTTGAACCTAAGCAATCTTTTCCTAGAGTGCATACTGTAAACACTATGCTTTCCTGCCAGTTGTATGACTAAAGAAATACATTCAGGAATTCACATAACTTTCAATTTTGTATTTAGTTTTCTTTCTTATTAATACGAATGAATATCATTGACATATGACATTGATATATGGCATACTTATTTACTTATATACATATTCACATGCATACACATATCTATATATGAAACCCTAATTACAAATAGATGTACAGGGGATCCCTGGGTGGTGCAGCGGTTTAGCGCCTGCCTTTGGCCTAGGGCGCGATCCTGGAGACCCGGGATCGAATCCCACGTCGGGCTCCCTGCATGGAGCCTGCTTCTCCCTCTGCCTATGTCTCTGCCTCTCTCTCTCTCTCTGTATGACTATCATAAACAAATTTTAAAAAAATTAAAAAAAAAACAAATAGATGTACAATGTAAAAAAAGATCAAAATAAGAAATGTTCTCATAGAAAGTTCAATGTTCTCTAATCCTACCTAGGAGCCATAATCACTGCTAATAGTTTGGGCTGTTTAAAAAGATTTTATTTATTTATGTGAGAGAGACAGATAGAGCAGGGGAGGAGAAGAGGGAGAGGGACACACTCAGCTCAGCACAGAGCATGATGTGTGGCTCCACCTCATGACCCTAAGATGACCTGAGCCAAAACCAAGAGTTGGATGCCTATCTGACTGAGCCAACCAAGCACTCCACCACTAATAGTTGAGTGAGTATTCCTCAAAACTCTGTAAACATATGCTGAACTTGAGGAGACATCCAAAAGAATGCTCATAGCAGCATTATTCAGAGTGATCAAACATAAATTCCATTTCCTTCAAATGTAAAAGGAATTAATACACTGAGATATGATCTTGATGGAATGCTGTTTCTGTCTTCATTTGGGTCTCCTGGTAAGGAGACTCTGAGAAGAGGAGCAGGTAACTTATTGGGAAGTTGATCCCAGAGAGTAATTGTTGAAGGCACGGGGACTGTGACAAGAGGAAGGAGGAAAAGTCAATAGGGTGCATTAATGAATAATTTTCCAGTGCGGGTAACTGGGGATCCTTCCTCCTGGAGACATTAGGGAACTATGTGCATTGGGTCAGAATTCAATCCTTAATATAGGCAGCCTGGCATCCATGAACACATTCTTTTGGCCTTAACAATGTGGAGAAGTCAAAGAGTGGCCAGTTTCAAATGATCATATCTTGTGTCCACCTAATTCACCCTTACCTCTTACCTGTCAAGTGTCCACCTGTTAATAAGTTTGCCTTGCATATCAAAAGGATTCAATAAATACATGAAAATGTGAGTGAACAAGTGAACACATTTAGTATACAATTTCACGATCAAAATTTTTTTTTTCTTGCTATGAAGGTAACCTCTAATCCATGCCTTGTGACTTCCTTTAGATATGTTGTAGCCAACGGCCCAGGACTCTCCACTTGAGTTGGGCCTTTAAAACCTGAGTGCATCTATGTAAACATAAGATTCTTTGAAATTTGAGCAACATGATAATTCTGACAAATAGGAGATCATTGAAACAGAACATGCCATTATGTTGTCATGAGAAACAAAGATATGAATGCCTCCCAGGTGAGTGCAGGGAGGATCGTTTGACGAAAGTCAGGCTTCATTGGCAATAGGTAAATAAATGAATCTCCTCTCTAGTCATCCCTCACTTAACTCATGAGTGATGAGAGAACACAAAAAGCAAATACCTTTTAGATTGCTTCTCAGTCTATCAGAGCATAATCTCTTTGATACTTCAATGTTTTATAATCTATATTTTGTCCTCTTTGATGTGTTCTTGTGATCTAGACACTGCTCCTGACTTATCGTCTTAGCCTTCCCTATAAATTGAGTTCACATTATTCCTCTTGGAAAGATATTCACCTATATCAAATGAACATTTCAATAAGATGTTCCCATTTCATTTTCAGCTGATTTAAACCAGCAGCTGGGCTCCAATTTGCAAGTTGAATCTGCCTGCTCTAAAATGCCACAGCTACAAACTAATACAAAATTTGCTGTCCTTAATTCTCCTAGGATTTGATAACTTGCAACAGGGGGTTGGGTAAAGGAACATTCATATTTATTTCTTGAAGGGCTGGGAAATTATCTTTCCTTAAAAATGGAGAACAATTTCAAGTGATGTGCATGCATGTATAAATTTAAACTGCATATGTACACCCAGAATAAAATCACACAAGGCAAGATGATTATGTTTTATAATTGAAGGTTTTGCATTGAATGTATTTCCCTACATCATATTTATGATATTTAAAATACCAAAATCCAGAAAGCCTGCATAAGTAGACAGTCATAAAAAGAATACATTTTTTAATATAGTAAAAAATGTAAACAGAAAAAAGCTTCTCAGCCATTTTTAATATTTTACATATTAACAGACACCTAAAGAATAATTTAAGTCACAAATCATTGTCCACATACTTTATTTTTTTCATTTAATGGTTCCAAATGTATTTTAAATGCTCATAATTGAATAAATAAATAAATGGAAGTTTTATAGTGAGATATTGTCAGTATGTACTGGAGTGTTAGTTATTTTCTTGTATGTAGTATTTCTATAATAAAGGAGTAAATTATTTTAAAAATAAAAAATTATAGGAGAAGATAGATCCACTTGTTTACCATCAGACATAGATTTCTTCATCATAAAATATTTTTTAACAGCTATCCATTGAACAAATTGTTAAGATTTTACTTTTTGTATAATTTCCTTATAGTTCTCTTTAGAGCAATACAACGTGTGATACCCTGTTTGGACCTATTTCTTTTGATGATTTCACTAGTCTATGGTTGTTACCCCCTTATCCAGAATGCAGCTTTGCTTTTTGTAGTTTCAGTTACCCAAGGTCAACTGCAGTCCAGAAACGGATAATCGTTCTGACATGTCATCAGAAGGTCATTAGTAGCCAAACCCCACAGTGGTCCATTCATCTCATTTCATCTCATCATGCAGGCATTTTATCACACTGTCATAGGAAGAAGGGTCAGTAGAGTACAATAAGATATTTTGAAAGAGATCATATTCAGGCAACTTTTGTTGGAGTATATTATTATAACTGCTCTATTTTGTTATTTTTGCTGTTAATGTCTCACTGTGCCTAATTAACCTTTATTATAGACATGTATTTACGCAAAAAAATATTCCAAAAAATGAGGTAGATAGGGTTTGGTACTAAAAGTGGTTTCACCCTGGTGGTCTTGGAAGGTTCACCCTGTGATAAGGGGGAACGATTACACATGTCGCTGACAACATGATAGACAACTTTAATAACAATACGTGACTCAGAAGAGACACCTCATTGCTGGTATTCACCATGCTGGGATCTGTTCTTAGTACCTGTCTGTTCTTAGTACCATGGTACTGGGTACTGCTGGTATTCATCAAGCCTGTCTGTTCTTAATACTGTGTCAACAAACGAACAAAATTGCAAATACCTTCACCCCCTCATCAGAACAGAAGAATGCGGGACACCTGAGTGGCTCAGTGGTTGAGTATATGACTTCAGCTCAGGGCATGATTCTGGGTCTGGATCCAGTCCCATGTCCGGCTCCCTGTGGGGAGTCTGCTTCTCCCTCTGCTTATGTCTCTGCTTCGCTCTGTGTGTCTCTCATGAATAAATAAATAAAATCTTAAAAAAAAAAACAGAAGAATGCAAGCAATCACCTCCTTGGAGCCTCTGCAAAGGTAGTTGAGATTGTACCTACTGGCATTGTTTTTTAACATAGCCTAGACTCAAATGGGGCAGTGCTTTGTGTTCTCACTCCTCTCTGGACCAAAGGACAGCTATGCATTAGAAAGTATTTAGCATGGCCTTGACCAATTTTCCTTTAATGAGGTCCCTGAGTAAATATCTGCACAACAGCAAAACCTACAATGACTTTGTAACTGAAATACAAAGAACAGAAATGCATATGAAGTATAGAGCTGAAACGATTATTTGATATTTTTTTAATTTTTTTTATTTTTTTTTATTCACTCATGATATTCACAGAGAGAGAGAGGCAAAGACACAGGCAGAGGGAGAAGCAGGCTCCATGCACCGGGAGCCCGATGTGGGATTCGATCCCGGGTCTCCAGGATCGCGCCCCGGGCCAAAGACAGGCGCCAAACCGCTGCGCCACCCAGGGATCCCCGATTATTTGATATTGACAAATGATCACATATTACATAACTTCTATATTATGTAATCACATGTAATTTATTTTATTTTTTAATTTAATTTAATTTTTTAATAAATTTATTTTTTATTGGTGTTCAATTTGCCAACATACAGAATAACACCCAGTGCTCATCCCGTCAAATGCCCCGCTCAGTGCCCACCACCCAGTCACCCCCACCCCCTGACCTCCTCCCCTTCCACCACCCCTAGTTCGTTTCCCAGAGTTAGGAGTCTTCCATGTTCTGTCTCCCTTTCTGATGTTTCCCACTTATTTTTTTCTCTTTTCCCCTTTATTCCCTTTCACTATTTTGTATATTCCCCAAATGAATGAGACCATATAATGTTTGTCCTTCTCCGATTGACTTATTTCACTCAGCATAATACCCTCCAGTTCCATCCACATTGAAGCAAATGGTGGGTATTTGTCGTTTCTAATGGCTGAGGAATATCCCATTGTATACATAAACCACATCTTCTTTATCCATTCATCTTTCGATGGGCACCGAGGCTCCTTCCATAGTTTGGCTATTGTGGACATGGCTGCTATAAACATCGGGGTGCAGGTGTTCTGGCGTTTCACTGCATCTGTATCTTTGGGGTAAATCCCTAGCAGTGCAATTGCTGGGTCCTAGGGTAGCTCTATTTTTAACTCTTTGAGGAACCTCCACACAGTTTTCCAGAGTGGCTGCACCAGTTCACATTCCCAACAGTGCAAGAGGGTTCCCTTTTCTCCGCATCCTCTCGAACATTTGTGGTTTCCTGTCTTGTTAATTTTCCCCATTCTCACTGATTCAGTCAACCTATAGGATGTTTCGATGAAAAATCAAGGAGAGTAAGGAAGATCAAGAGTAATCTAACAAGTGAAGATGATTTGCCTCCTTCTCTAAAAATTAAGCAAAAGATATGGAGAGAGGATTGAATGAGTTCAAATGGAAAACTATAACACATTTATTTTTAAAATAAGACTAAATCTGAAAAGTAAGAATACCCAAATATGGAACAAAACCACAACACATATGAAAATATGTCTTGAAAGAATGATGTGGCCAGCATTTTTCAAATGTAAGTATACATTCAAAGAAGCTTCTGCAGTTTATAATACACTATTTATCAAATATGTTGCTATTAATTGAAACTGGCTCATAGAACAATTTCTTTAACTGAAATGATAACCACTCTGTCTCAGGTGTACTGTGTGCCAGGTTGTCTTAGTTACTTCCTAGTTTTATAGTGGTTTCCTCCATTACTGTTGGGGTGTTTGAGGTATAATTACCCAGAAAATAAACAAGCAAACCAACCAACAAACAAAAATATGCACATCCAGAATTGAAGTTAAGTTCTTTTTGAAATTTACTTTGTCTCCTTAAGGAATAGACTAGCAGCCAATTAGAGTTTAGTTCCTGAACAACTTTAGTTTGGTTTAATGTTAGGAGGCTGTTTTTCATTTTGTTTACTTTGCTCCATATGCAAATTAATTTTGGTGGTTCCGTTTGACAAAACATTTTGCAAATGACAGTAAACATTTTGCAAACTGAGTATCATCCACACATCATGTGTTCTTTAACAAGAACAAAATAAGCATGCTCATTCAGTCATAATTATATTCAGTCAATCAGAAACATCACCTGCCATCTTTTTAGGGACAGTCCCAACAGGGAGTCTGACGAATCTTCACGCCTGCAGATTGCAGAATGCCAGCTTCCTCAATAAGACCAAGAACAATGACTTACACTTCTGGAACTATAAGATTTCCTATGTTACCTCGAGAACTCATCTTAATGCTTTCCAAATGACTTTAAGCAACGTTTAGAAAAATTCCTGAAAAGAAACTTAAGTAGACTCTTGGATTCGGTATCTATTGAAATCATTCCCAAATTTGATGGGATTTCGTATACTCAGTCCATATAAAAATATCTTCATAGCTGTTTGTTTCCCTCAGTGTCTCAACTTTTGAAGAAGAATTTGCTGCATAAGAAGATGCAAACAATCACTCATTGTTTAGTAAGTGAATTAGTAAGTGAAGACATTCTTATAAACAGATCCAAATAATGCTTTTGTTTTCTTCTTCAGGTTCAAAGGGTAAGGTTTTAAAGCACACCTCACAATTAGATAATTAGATAATGCAATTTTATTTTTCAAAAAAAAAAAAAAGCAAAAAAACAAAAACCAGATGACCTAAGAGTGATAATGTGGCAACCTACCTTGATTTCAGACTTCTGACCTGCTGAATTGTGAAAGAATAAATTTCTGTTGTTTTAAGCTACCAATTTTATTGTATTTACTACAGCAGCCCTAGGAAACTAATATAGGAGTCTAGCGAGAATGTTGATGAATTAGAAGAGCAGCAGAAACAATAGGATTGATTTATGAACATTTATGCCAAAATGTTTTGTTCCTAAATGTCTAAAATAATGTTAACAAATATTCTAATATTAATTAAGACAAGAATATGTCTGTATGCAAATACATTCACATATATACCTATATAGGTAATACCATTTCTTAAATTAATGCTTGTTCTAACTAACATGAGCACATTAGCCAAAAAGAAAAATGCTCATTGGGTTTCCTTGTATTATTTTATTAAGAACAGGAAGGGTGTGTGGGCCTTGAGGATCTGTGGGCATAAAAACTACTCAGTGAGATCCTGGCAGATCTCTTCTGTGTATGTCTCTGAATCTGTGAAACAAAACTCTTGGACAAAGTGAGCTCTAACATACTGTCTAACCAACTAATCACATGATTTCCTTACTAAACAAATATTAAAAGTTTTATTTCTCTGAGAACTCTGCATAATATTTTATTATGTGATAATGTAACAACCTATGACTATTTTCATTCCAATTTTCTAGAAGGAATGAAATACCACTGCCATTTTGAATGCATACTTCAATTGATCTGACAAACATTTACTATTTCATATATATTAAAATCACTCTTCCTTCTTGCAAAAATATTTGTAACACTGAGCCTGGTGTAGTGTTGAGGTGTCAATAGTGTTTGACTGTAACAGAATGCTTATGTAAACAATATTATGAAACAATGTATTTTATTTTTATTTATTTATTTATTTATTTTGAAACAATGTATTTTAAATTACATGTGATTACTTCTGAAAGAAATTGAGGAAGACACAAAGAGATGGAAAAATATTCCATGCTCATGGATTGGAAGAATTAATATTGTGAAAATGTCAATGTTACCCAGGGCAATTTACACATTCAATGCAATCCCTATCAAAATACCATGGACTTTCTTCAGAGAGTTGGAACAAATTATTTTAAGATTTGTATGGAATCAGAAAAGATCCCGAATAGCCAGGGGAATTTTAAAAAAGAAAACCATAGCTGGGGGCATCACAATGCCAGATTTCAGGTTGTACTACAAAGCTGTGGTCATCAAGACAGTGTGGTACTGGCACAAAAACAGACACGTAGATCAATGGAACAGAATAGAGAACCCAGAAGTGGACCCTGAACTTTATGGTCAACAAATATTCGACAAAGGAAGAAAGACTATCCACTGGAAGAAAGAGAGTCTCTTCAATAAATGGTGCTGGGAAAATTGGACATCCACATGCAGAAGAATGAAACTAGACCACTCTCTTGCACCAGACACAAAGATAAGCTCAAAATGGATGAAAGATCTAAATGTGAGACAAGATTCCATCAAAATCCTAAAGGAGAACACAGGCAACACCCTTTTTGAACTCGGCCACAGTAACTTTTTGCAAGATACATCCATGAAGGCAAAAGAAACAATAGCAAAAATGAACTATTAGGACTTCATCAAGATAAGAAGCTTTTGCACAGCAAAGGATACAGTCAACAAAACTCAAAGACGACCTACAGAATGGCAGAAGATATTTGCAAATGACGTATCAGATAAAGGGCTAGTTTCCAAGATCTATAAAGACTTATTAAACTCAACAACAAAGAACAAACAATCCAATCATGAAATGGGCAAAAGACATGAAGAGAAATCTCACAGAGGAAGACATAGACATGGCCAACAAGCACATGAGAAAATGCTCTGCATCACTTGCCATCAGGGAAATACAAATCAAAACCACCATGAGATCCCACCTCATGTGGGAAGGAGACAATGCTGAATATAAGCACTGAGAGAACCATAATGTAAGAGGAGATTGGAATCACTTTTACTTATGTGCTGTGGTTTTGGAATAAACTAGGATTTTCTAATGTTAGTTCTGTCAGGAGCTTGGTTACTTACATGTCAAATGATTCATGGTATAGCCCTCTCATACATAACATTGGCAGACTATAGTCATTTGCAGTCTTGAAACATTTGTGATTTTAAGAGGATAAGGGTGTTATGAATAGCTATTTTCATTGCAAGTATTATGTAGTAATATTATGGGTTTTTAACAAGGATTGAATGAAAAGATTTTTCTTCATTTGAGGAAAAACATCAAAACCAATATCTTGGGTGTGCTCTTCTACAACTGGAATCCTAAACTGAATAGTTGAGAAAGAGACTTCAAACAATTATGGGATCATTTCAAAAAATGAATGTTCTATTGGCTCTTTTCTTGGAGCAGATTTTCAAGAAAAAGAGAGCCTTTATTCTGTAAAGTTATTTTGTTAAAAGCAGGACAAAATGGGAAAAATGATAAGAGTTTCATGTGAAAATTCTTTTGCATCAAAGAAAATAATATTCAGATTATAGAAGAGTAAAGGAATGCTTGTCCTTTATGTCTGATATCATTGGTGACCCATGTGTGCCTAATATGGCCTCAGACAAATCTCTGTCCTGTAATGAAGAATTTGGAATGAAGTATGAGATAATAGAGATAACTAAATTAATACTTTATTAAGAACTTGATGATTGAAGTAGATCATAACAAACAATATTCAATTAGTCATTTTAATCTGATATGCTAATATTTTTTAAAATACTCAGGATCTTGTGATATTTTGAGTTTTTCAATCAGCATTTATAATTGCTGGCTTTTTATTGTTCTTATTTTTAATTGATAAAATACTATACTTAAAAATGAGTGGGCTAATAGAAACAAAACCAGAAGTTTTGTTTTGTTTCAGATTTTATTTAAATTCAAGTAAGTTCACATCTAGGGTATTATCAGTTTCAGGGGTAGAATTTAGTGATTCATCAGGTACATATAGCAACACCCAGGGCTCATTAATTACATCTTGTGCCCTCCTTAATGTCCATTACCCAGTCACCCCCTCCCCCACCCACATCCCCTCCAGTGACCCTCAGTTTCTTCTCTACAGTTAAGAGTTTCTTATGGTTAGAAATCAAAAGTTTTTGACAGAGCCATTGGGGTCTCCTTCCCAGTTCCCTCTTCCAACCTGTTTATGAAATCATGAAGATTTTTTGCTCACTCTGTGACTTTCCACCCAGCATGAAACCATACCTATGAAATACTAAGCTTATCTCAGGAGAAACTTAAAAACAGAAGCTTTAGAATAACTATCAGACATGGTAGTAAAAAGGGTTATTATTGTTCAGGGCAATGCATAGATGAATGAATTGAACTTTCAAGTACAAGAGTGAAAGAGTCTCAACTCCTTTGTCTAGTTTTCTCCTATGATGTTGGCAAGAAATCCTATGCTTGTCCTCTCTCCTCAGGCAAGAAACTGGAGGAGGCTTCTCTAGAAAAACTGAATGGCTCTTGAAAAGGCTTTGCTTTATTGCCTCATAACAGCCAAAACAAAACAAAACAAAACAAAACAAACAAAACAAAACAAAAAAACCAGAGCCTTGTCCATATGCACAGGACTTCCAATTTTTTAATGCTGTCTTCCTAAATAAAAATAGATGTCTATGGAATGTTAAATATCTGCAAAAAAAACCCCTCCAAAATGAAAGTAAAAGACAAAAAAACTGAAAGCACAAAACTCATAAGATACAGAAACAACACAAGATGTGGAGAGAAACATCCAAAATAATGATAAATAACATACTTAGGAGATAAGATTTCATATTCGTGAGCCTAAAAAAAAAGAATCCTAATATATGCATTATTATATTATCAGTTAATATATCAATAACCATAATTAATTAATCTATTATATATTAAAATGATTTTTTATTTGACTTATATATAAACTTAATAAGTGACATTCTATCCAGGAGTTTATTCTTAAAAGATTGATTTCATGGGATGGCAATAGATTTCAATGGAGGAGAAAATAGCCTAGTGAACAAATAAAGTTGGTAAAGGCTGCAGGTGAGAAAATTAACAGATGTCTATAATGAAAATTGTCTTAGTTATATTTCAAATGATTATATGAAAAATCAGTCCTCCAAAAGGTATAGTATATAGGGCTTGCCAAACTGTTTGGCAATAGAATGAACCATTTTGCACAGATTATCTAAAGGAAATAGGGTTCCTCAAAATAGGTCATGGGGAATGCTGACCTGTGCTTCATTTATTGAGTTATTTCACAATATAACCCACTTATTTAGTTTTTGTATGTAATATGAACAGTTGATTTAAGTCATGAAGTATCCACTTTTTAATGCAATATATTAAATTTTCATTTGTTTTTCCTTTGACTTATATCCCTAACTTTGCCATATTGTAAGTATCTTGTAGAATGAATGATTTAAATTATGCTTATTTTTTCACTAGCTTCAGAGTAAAGTGTTTACTAAAAGTAATAATGGAAAAAGAAATATAAAGGTAATATGTAAGATCAGAAATTTTCTGTGAATTGTTTTGTGTTCAGCTTCTATGATTTCATAGCCTTGGGGGGCAGTGTAATGTAAGCTGTCTCTGAATGACCCATCTATCTCTAAGTTGAAGATTCTAAGCATCTTAGTTATTTCTCAAGAATAGAATATCTGAATATAGAAAAATCTTAAAGTCATTCAAGATTAAGTGATATAAAGAAGAACCTAAACAAATACAGTCCATATAGACATCACACAAAAAACCCTGAAAATATAACTAATGTATTTCTGAAGTCAAAGTCATGCTAGATTTTATTTATTTATGTATTTATTTATTTACTTACTTATTTTATTTTTTTGCACGCTAGATTTTAATTATCAGAGAAGTAAATTGTGTTATTTTTTTCTTGAGTTAAGCTTTACATTAAGATGTAAAAACACTTCAGAATTTGAGAGTTGCTCCAGCTCAACTGTCTCTGTCACTTCATGCTCTGTGACTTGCCTATGCCTCCTCGTCCAAACCTTTTTGTTATCAAACTTGACCACCCTGCCATAAAGAGTATTACTTGGTTTGCCCAGCTGGGTAGTGACATTTAGGTCTCTTCAGAAAACAGATGACTTCTAAATTAACAGAGGCTGATTTTCTGTTAAGAAAAAAAAAAAAAAAGATCTTTTTGAAAAGTGTTTTCCATCACATTTTCTATCCCCACCCCCTACATCCTCTGTTGGCAGAGAGAGTGTATACCTTCATCAGAATCCCAAAATGTTAATCACAAATCTATGTTAAAAGTTTCCCATATGTATATATAAATTTATATTTTTGAGAAGAAAATGTTAAAATATGAATTTGCATAGAAATAGAAAATATAAACTATCCTTGCCTATAGAGGGATTGAAACACAAGACATGATAATTCATTGTTTAGACACAATATTATTTTGCCTTTGCATTGATTTTTATGTAATGACCTGCACTCACATAAAAAGAAAATTTTTATAAAAAATAAAGTAAGACAAAGGGTCTTAATTTATTTCTATCTCCAAGTCAAATAAAAATGAATATTTAGCAACATTTTTTAAGTAAAGAATGAAAGTGTCTCGCAGATTATTATTTTTATGATTCAACAAACATTTGTGTTCAACCTGCATAAATACAGAGGCATCCAATAGACACAACTATATTTACCAATTCCACAGTACTATGTACGTCAACATGTTCTATTTTGCCATTTACTTATGTGGCATCATCTTCAAAACATTTAAACATTATGATCTTGAAATTGTTCAATAAAGACAAATTTACACCCATTTAGTCTTGTCAGAGAATTTCTTATGATTGAAGACAGACATTATGACCTGGTACACCATTTCTTGGTACAAGGAAAATAATCAGAACACTATATCAATAGACACTGTTTTCAAAATACATGCATAATAGATATGATATAAATGTGTAGATGACCATGAGGATTGGTGACAAGATTGGAGAAGAAATTAAAAAGCATGAAAACTGTGGGGATGTGATACGAAGTTCTAAAATGCACAAACCTTACTTCAAAGCAGAAGTGCAAAGTAGAATCTAGTAATTCTCCTCAATATCAGAAAGCTTCTATGTCCTTCACATTGGTTCTTCTTCCACTATGGCGAAATTTCTGGGTTTTACCCATTCCGGCATTGCATAGGAGACACATGTCCTTATGCTGGCAATACAATCTTCAAATCAATGAACTGGCTTTATTTCCAGATCCATCATAAAACATATTCTGGTGGAACATATAATTATTGGAGTAATGTAAACAACACAAATAAATATTTTAAAAATCCCTACATGTTATTCTTTTGTCTTTGTTCTGATTTCTGGTGGAGATGAAATGCTATAAAGTATGAAGAAAACATTTTAAATTTAAATTGTGAATATTTGGAGGGCTCCTGGGTTGGCTCAGTTAGTCTAAGCCTTTGCTTGGACTCAGGACATGATCTCAGGATCCTGGGATGGAGCCCCATGTTTAGAATTCCCGCTCTGCAGGAAGTCTGCCTGTCTCTCTCTGCCCCTCTCCTGCTTGTGCTCACTCTTTCTTGAATAAATAAAATGTCTTAAAAATAAATAAATCAATTGTGAATATTTGATTTGGAAACTTAGGTTTAACATCGTAAGATTTATCGTGGTTCATCATATGTCTTTAACTGGATACACTTAAACTCATTTTCATAGACTTCTCATATTCTAATAAAACCACAATCTACACTTTCTAGTTAATAATTTTATTGAATATACATGTTTAAATATCATTGGAATTAAAACTAAACCTCAATTTCAGGAAGAATTTACTGTGTTTTAAAGTGGATTATATTTGATCCCCTTAGCTTTTTATTGACTTAGTAAAAAAGTGTTTTAAGCCCTTTTGACTTTTGAAAATATTTCCATTTTAATGTCTTTTGCTTCATAGCTAGAACTTAACTACATACAAAGCAGAATTAAATAAAAATGAACATGTAAAAACAGAACATAAATTTGGAAAGATTATGATGACTATAATTTATTATTTCTAGTTTAGTTTTAGAAGCCTACCTTCCTAGTTAGAGGAAGTAAAAATTTTCTTGTTTTATAAGTAGTAAGTATTAAAAAAAGCTATATTGCAAAGGATACAGATATTGAAATATCAGAAGGTGTTTCCTGACTATGTAAGATTGTATGAAGGTGTTTGAATTAGAAAATGGGTCTTTTTGGTCTTTTAACTCCTACAAAGTTTAACTATGTTTCATATAGTAAAAGAAAGATACATATTTTTAGGGGATCCCTGGGTGGTTCAGCGGTTTAGCACCTGCCTTTGGCTCAGGGTGTGATCCTGGAGACCCGGGACCGAGTTCTGGGCCCACATCGGGCTGCCTGTGGGGAGCCTGCTTCTCCTTCTGCTTGTGTCTCTGCCTCTCTCTCTCTCTCTCTCTCTCTCTCTCTCTCTGTGTCTTTCATGAATAAATAAATAAAATCTTAAAAAAGAGAGAGATACATATTTTTTGGGTTAAATATGTGAGTGAAAATTAACACTATTAGACAATGCTATGTGTTAGTGTTTCTTTTGTTTTGTTTTTTACCGCTGTTATTTCAAATTATGAGCCCACCTTCATGTAGTATTCTTACAGCGATAAAACAATGTTTATGTGATAATTTCAAAACACATGGAACATAAAACTCTAAGAAGAATTAAATATGGCATCCAAAAATTAGCCTTCACATGTTTTTGAAAAAAAAATTAATGAGATCAGACATTTTAAAATATAACTCTCTTGTCATTCCTTCTACATAATCTGTCTTTTTTAGTATTTTAAGTTTTATTCATTTTATTCATTTATGTTATATTTTCTGAACTCTATATTTAAAAGGTGTTAGAGTAATAAAAAAAACTAAATAGCATACACAATTATTGTAATGTATATTTTTATTTTATTTTTAAAATTTCCCTTTCAATACCCAAACATACCTGCTCATTTAAAATACTAACCTATACTATGTGGACAAAGTACAAAGCAAATGCAATATTTTTCAGGAAAATTTCATTTCAACTTATAAATCCTATAACTTTCTTAAATGTGTTTAACTTCAACAGTAGAGGTCCCTATCTATGTCACTTCAAGGTAAATTTTTGCTTTTGGTCCTTTCAACAATTTCCATAATGTTTGTCAATTTAATTAATTAATTATTATTTTTAAAAAAATTATTTATTTATTCATGACAGACACACACAGAGAGGCGGACACACAGGCAGAGGTAGAAGCAGGCTCCATATGGGGAGCCTGAGGCAGGACTTGATCCCAGGATCCCAGGATCATGCCCTGAGTTGAAGGCAGACACTCAACCACTGAACCACCCAGATGTCCCTATTTGTTAATTTTAAATGACCCATTTTGCTTTCTAGAGACTTCATCTTCATTTTCTTAGATACGATATTTATTTAAAACAAAAACTGTGACAATGGGTCATTGTAGTATTAATAACAAAAACATCATTTTCTTTTCAGATTTATACCTGTGGTTTTAGGGATGGATGTGATTTCTGTGACTTGCCTCATAGCATTTCTGTAACGACAGAAGTAAATATATACAGAGATGAAATAAGTTGGGCCATGATTAAAACAATAGTTGCAACTAGGTAATACATGCGTAAGGATGTATTACATATGTAAGGATGCCATACACTATTTTACTTTCATGTCAGAAATTCTTTGAAATAGTGTTTTAAAAATAGGATAGAATTTATACAATGCTATGCCTTACCACTCAATTCTTAAATTATGATTACCATAAAACCAGAGTATGATCATTTCTATTCTGAAACTAGAAAACTGAAACAAAAAAGCAATAGTGTTATATCCACCCTTGGGTGCACTTATATATGGTTATATCTATCTATCTCTCTATATATATATATATATGTATTTATATGTGCAATGTACGTTGGTTATTCATATATATGAATAATTATATGCGTACACATTTGTATATATAGATAAATTTACATATGCAATACGTGTGGATTTACATGAATGGTAGAGGCTTACAGATGTCCCCAAATGTCTGCCTTTCTCCATGGTAATAAGAGATTTAGCTAAGCTGTTGATGCTAAGTGTTGCTATGTAAATAGATTCCAGCTAATGGGATGTGAGTGAATATTTTAAATCCACATTCTTGGACACACTTACTGGGCTTGTACTCTTCAATGTGTGAGAGCTTAGTTTTTACTTCTTTTTCACTTCCCACGAGTCGAAATGCATAGGTGTAAATGTAGCCTTTCTCAACTATGTATAATAGGGAAACACTGTACACATGTTGAGCAAGGGTATGGAACGCTTGAGGTACTCAATACCACCCAGAAACCATGCCAACTTTGTGGTCGTTATTTTTTTTTTTAAGATTTTATTTATTTATTCATTCATGAAAGACACAGAGAGAGGCAGAGACACAGGCAGAGGGAGAAGCAGGCTCCATGCAGGGAGCCCGACGTGGGACTTGATCCCTGGACCCCAGGATCATGCCCTGGGCCAATGGCAGTTGCTAAACCACTGAGCTACCCAGGAATCCCCCATGCCAACTTTGAAAAAAAAATGGGATGCCTGGGTGGTTCAGCGGGTGAGCATCTGCCTTTGGCTAAGGTGGTGATCTGGGAATCCCCGGATGGAGTCCCACATCAGGCTCCCTGCATGGAGCCTGCTTCCCCCGCTGCTTATGTCTCTGCCTTTCTCTCTGTGTTTCCCATGAATAAATAAACAAATAAATCTTTAAAAAAAAGAGAAAGAAACCATGCCAACTTTGGACTATTGTAATATGGAAATAATCATCTTTCATGTTTAAATCACTGTATTCTTAAGTCTTTAATATAATAGTTTTTTTCTGTAACCTAATATCATGAGTATTTGATACTTAAGAAATGGAGAACTGTTATAACAATGGTCAGGAGTTAAGTGGCATAAAAAAAAGACATAGCTATAGTAAACTGGAAAATGTGCAATCATTTTTAGATCAGATTATGATATGCATACTCATTCAGTATATCACCCTTCTGAAAAATTCTTTATATAGTTTTGCCACTGAAAATTTCTTTCTGGTCATCCATCTCACCAGGATACCATTTAAAACTGTGTTTAAAAAAATTAAAAATAAAAAATTAAAAAAAATAAAAAATAAATAAAACTGTGTTTTAAGATGTCTTCTCTTGTCCATTTATGCCCACACTCTCTCTCTTGAGTTACCAGGGCATTTAATTTATCGTATAGTATCACACCATATTTACATATTCCAAAAATGCAGCATTATTTCTTCCCTTGGTTGATGAAACAATCAGTGTACATTTTAGTTTGAGTAACTAGTATTGGTGATATGCTAAGATTGGGGTTGGGAATGAAATATTCAAGCATATAGGTCGAAATATCTTATATACAAGAGCCATAGTACCTGATTTGAGAATTAATTTGATAAAGTTATCTGCCTTGCATATTTAATGCTTGAGAGTGGTGTTGTACATTACTCCCATGAGATATTCCTTGTGTTTTAACAGCTATTATCCATGATTTAGTCTACATGGGTAAATATTAGGAAGATGCAGACCACTATGCAATGGTATGAAGAAAAGACTCTAGATAAATATTAGAGCACAGCACTGACATTGAATTAGGTAAAACAAGCTTGCTCTTTCTTTTTCTGTTTATTTCTTAAAGATTTTATTTATTTATTTAACAGAGAGAGAGAGAGAGATATTGAACACAAGCAGGGGGAGCAGGAGAGGGCGAAGCAGACTCCCCTCTGAGCAGGGAGCCTGAAATGGGACTCTATCCCAGGACCCTGGAACTATTACCTGAGCTGAAGGCAGATGCTTAACCAACTGAGCCACTCAAATGCCCCCTAGTTCCCTCTTTCTAAAAGAAAAGAGCTGCACTGTCATATGTAGGAGCCACTGGTCACATTATTGACCACTTGAAATGTCATTAGTAGAGATAGAATTGAGCTCTAGTCTTAAATTACATGTCAGATTTCAGACTCAATATGAAAAAATAATGAAAAAAATTGTAATTATTCATATAAAATGATAATATTTGGGGTTAAATAACATATGTTGTTAAAATGAATTTTATCTTTTAATTTTATCTTTAAAAACTTTTTTTTACAATGTGGCTACTGAAAAATTTATAATTGCACACATAGCTTGCATTACATTTCTATTGGCCAGTGCTGCTCTACAGAATCTTCTTGTTTACCCTGTTAACAATTTGATAAAATGAAGCCATGTAATTATGCACTAAAGGTACTTATTTTGGAATTCTGGACTCTCATTTAACAGAAGAGGACTTTGTCTACTGGAAGGTAACTCAGTGAACCTTGAAGGTATATAAAAACATGTAATTTAAAATTAATTCCTGAATATTAAAATGAACTGTTTTTTTTTCTTGTGTTTACTTCACACTGGGTGAAGGAATATATCTCATGCATAATATAAAGTAATTCTTAAAATGCCACATACACATATGACCGGTCAAGCACCGCAGTGTTAATCAGGCAACATGTGAATATAGTGTTTATCCGATATGAACATGTAATTCCCACAGAGTGGACATGAAATAGCTGATCACTGGTCCAATGGCAGGGTACTTCAGAAGCTATTCAGTTGAAGGAAAGAGGTCTTGTCAGAAATCCCCTAGCTTCTGTGTTATGGGGAGCCTATTTTTGAGATTTTATTTATGAGGAAAGGGGTTCTCTTCCCCGACAAAATGACAAAGCTGAAATAAATCTCAAAGAAGAAGATTTCTCCTCTACTAGGTGTGGTCCTGGTTTACTTGTGGCTCAGAAACAATAAGGAAACCATTCCTGGGTTCTGGCCTAGCCAGCAGTTCTAGGAGGGTTGGCCTCAAAGCATGCACTCTTTCAGAAGCACAGATACTGTGGGCATGGTAGTGAGCTGAGAACACCCTGTAACAGCAGAAGGAGCAGCTGAGAATTCTCTGAGCTCAATATCTTAGAAGCTGGCCCTAGGCAGGGTCCCGTGTTGTTGCAAAAGAGAACCAGAGAACACCTAGCCCGCGATCCAGAAGAGCGTTTTGGGACCCGGACAGGAACGTGTCACCCAGCCACATGTTGCAGTGTCCCTCTCCGTGTCTAGTGAGGAGGAAAGAGACATTTACCCAGAGCCGTGATGTTCATTAATTATAGTATTCCATCCATCTGTCTCTTCTTCTTTTTCTATTTGGTAACTTTTAGAAAATGACATTCTGTTCTCATTACAGAGAGTAGATTTAGGCACTGTCAATGGATTTTTTTCTTTTCACTTTTTTTTTGTCTTGAGTTAAATAACCCCTTCAGCTCTTAAATATATGTTAGAATGCATCCAAATAAAGCTACGTATGTATAAATAGAAATGATATTTGAAAATTTCACATACTACATTTGCTGCCAAAATTATTATGTTCAGTGGATAGAAAATACATCAGCATACCTTACAAACTGTTTTCTGAAGGAGGCTATTCCCATCTGGGTAGACTACGCAAGACATCTACAATAAACCCTCACTTACCGAATAATGTCTGAAAATGAGGCATTAAACCATTGGAACAGGCTTCAGATCTTAAATTATATTTCTATATTGTCATTCGTTTGTTAAAGAATTAACGATAAAGTTGCAATGATTCATGTGAAATCCAAATGTTACTCAAGACATCACATTCCATCTAGGAAATGTAGAGAGTTGGAAAAACTTCCTTCTCTCCCCCACAACAATTAGGAAAGAAAAATTGACCAAACTGCAAATTAATAACTTCTCTTAAAACAATTCAGGGCAAGCAATCCAGCATCTGGGGAGAGATAAGTCCCTACCGGGGAAAGATCACAGCATGTGTATACCTGGGACGGATGCTTCTGGATGCTATCTAAGCCAATAAGGAGACTCAGCTAAGTATTTTTAGTGAATTGCAAATGACTAAGAGTGGGTGCTGTGAGAATGTCAACCTCGGGGGCTTCTGGCATAAGAAGGTTTGCCCACTCTTAAAGTCTTTTCCTCTCTGAAACCCACCAGTAATTTACAGGGAGGACTGGAGATGAATCTGAGGAGGCTTCCCTCCAGGTTCTGGCCCTCCAGGTTCTTCCCTCCAGATGGAGTAACAGCCACACTAAAACACCCTTCTCCGTGTGTCCTGTCTATCCTATGGATCAAAAAGCCTGATTATTCAGAGGAATGAACTAGAACACTGAGGACTTCTGGAAACTGAATAGAAAAGGGAACAGGAAGGAAAACAAACAAACAAACTCCATCTCTGAGGAAGGGGAAGAACTTGTAAAGCTATAGACCAAAGACCTGCCAATGACTGAGGCTTAATCAGAAAAGCAGAGATGGAGTCAGTGGGAAGAATTGGTCTCAGAGAAGCCCAAATACTCACCCCTGGAGCATCCTCAATCTTTGTATTATCTTGTCCTGGTGACCTTTGAGTGTTTATTTTTTATTTTTTTTTTAATTTTTTTGTTTTTTATTTATTTATGATAGGCACACAGTGAGAGAGAGAGAGGCAGAGACACAGGCAGAGGGAGAAGCAGGCTCCATACACCGGGAGCCCGACGTGGGATTCGATCCCGGGTCTCCAGGATCGCGCCCTGGGCCAAAGGCAGGCGCTAAACCGCTGCGCCACCCAGCGATCCCCCTTTGAGTGTTTAAATCTTCCTTCAGTTACACAAGATATTCCAGCATCATTCCACCAACTTACTTATTCTTTTTGCTATGTCTGACATTAGCCATTTCTTGCAGTGAACATGCTTATGATGGTATATCAATCTTTGATATTTCCCTGGTATAGTATGTTTTTTACCCATATTTTTCCGTTAGCTTTCTTTTTCCTTTAAAATTGCATCTTCTTGGTGTCCCTACTCTTGATTAGACTTCTTTTTCTTCTTTACCTTCTTTTCTCATTTCACATTTCCTTCCTGGGCAATTTGATACATTCCCAAGGCTTAAACTTCTGTGCAAAAATGAATTGATCGCTACCTATGTCTTAAGTTTCTGAAATTAGGAGCATTATTTCCATCTTCTTACTAAACCAGTTTTTCTTGAATATCTGGAAAAATCTCAGAGTATATAAAACAGCATTCATCACATTCTGTTAACTAATTCCTTGCCTTCCATATTAAATGAATTCCCATTTGCCTATTTTCCCAAGCCAGAAATCTGTAACTTTATCTTTGATTATCTTACTCCAATGAATTCTCCAATTCCCCAACATCAAACAACTCCCCAAGTTCGATCAATTTTCAGAAATGTTTTTATATTTATAGCTTTCTTCCATGACTGCCATCCTTGCACTTAATCTAGATATAACTGTTTCTCCTGGATTATTGCAGAAGCTTCCAATCTGCTTACCTTCTCTCTATTTTCTCTTCTAATGTCTTTCAACATAACATAGCTTGATGCTTGACTTTTTCTTTTAAAATGGCATCTTCGTGAGTTTCCTATTGCACTGTAACAAATGGCTACACATTCGGTGACTTTGAACAATGCAAATGTATTACTTATAGTTCTAGATATCTGATATTTTGGACTTCTGAGTCCAAAATTGGTGCCACTGGAGTGAAATCCAAGTCTCTTAGAGCTGTTTCATTCTATGTTTTTAGGGCAGAATCTGTTCCTTTGCCTTTTCTAGCTTCTGGGGCACCTGCATTCCTTGGACTGTGTTCCTCTCTTCCACCATCAAAACCACAAAATTTCTTCAAATCTCTCTGTTCTCTCCCTTTCCATGGTCACACTACTTTCTCTCATTTGTTCTCCTCCTTCCTTCTTATGAGAACCCTGGTAATTGCATTGAGCCCATGGGAACAATCCAAGATAATCTCTCCATCTCAAGACACTTGGTTTAATCATACCAGAAAACATCCACATGAAATAACATGTTCACAGGTTCTGATGATAAGGATGGAGACATCTGTAGGAAGGCATTACTCAGTTTGCATTAGCATTTACTAAATACCACACATAAACCTGTACTTGCTTACCTCTTCTGTGACTTTCACCAACATCCAAAAATTGTTACCAAATTTTTCAAGTGCAAAAATTCAGGAAGCTGGCATATTGTTTATTTTTTAAGCCACTCCAAGCTTTCCAATGTTAGTATTATAGATTGGTTTTACTAGTATATCTGCATGTATTTTTCATAATATTTCATATACCTACATGGTTATTTTTTCCTTTCAATGGCTACTCATACTTCAAAAATGGGTATAGTGGCCCATGAAATGCTCAGATGGCTAAGCATCTGACTCTTGTTTTCAATTTAGGTCCTGATCTCAGGGTCATGAAATTGAGCCCCTTGATGAGCTCTGCATCTGGCTCTGTGCTTAGCATGGAATCTGCTTGTTTCTTTCCTTCTGCTTCTCTCCCTCGTTCTCTCTCTCTCTCTTTTTCTCAAATAAATAAATAAATAAATAAAATCTTTTAAAAAATAGATATAGACATTCAAAAATATTTATTGTCAGCCACAGTTCTAAGTATTGGGGAGATGGTAGAAAATACAACATAAAATATATACAATAAACAATATAAATAAATACATCATATTACCTAAAATTAGTTAGAAGTATTATGAAAATAAAGTAGGATGAGGGATAGGGACTGAAGGCAGCAAAAGAGGCATTTTAACTTAGATGATCAGAAGACAGTCGAGTAATATCTTAAACGCGAGAAACGAGAGAAAGTCAGCCACACATACATTTGGAAGAAAATTAGCCCAGGGAAAAACGAAAGAAAATATTAAAGTCTTGATAATGTGTCTCCAAGTATCTTATAAAAGTACAGAATTGCTGGGGCATGATGAGGTATTATAAATAATAAGAGGAGATGGAATTGGACAACCAGATAGGTGGGCTCCCAGTCATGAAAAGTCTCATAGATCATGAACAATTACTGGGGTTTTGTCTGGGTTTAATCAGAAGCCATTGATATTTAAGTAGAAGAGTGACATAAACTTACATAGCTTTGGAAAAGATAATATAACTGCTTGGGGGAGACTAGAATAAAGAGGAGTAAGGTGGAGAAAAAGCTATCACAGTAAACCAGGTAAGACATGACTAGAAACCAAGAGAATCATCCACTGTACAGACTGAACATGTAACATGTAACAACATTATTCTAGCACTGGGGACAAGGGCAAAGGAGACCAGAGTATTTAGTACCTCCTTTCTAAATTGTGACATGAATCTCCTGAGCATAATTTGTTTTTTCACTCAAGTTTCCATTACTCTTGATATATATGTCTTGTCACATTTAATTGATCAAACTGGCACTTGTCTGTTTGCTTCCCAAATCAAACTTTGGTCTTCTCATGGGTAGGATTGTTTATTTTAAGTTCATCACATTTTCTACACTTCCTGTTTCCAAACCAAGCAAAAGTGAAGGCATATCTGAATTTTTCTATTTTTTTTTATTTTAAATAAGAAATGCAGACACTTTTAAATTCATTGTAATCATCACTGACAGTACAGAGTCAAATGATGGTTATAGCAAATAAAATTATAACAAAATTACATCCTTACTAGACCAAAGTAATTCAATTGGATAAGTAAAATTTGATATTTTACATCTATTGTCTTTGTATGTTAACATGGGAAGATAAAAAAATTACTAGGTCTCAGTGCATTTGTTGGAGGGAGGACGTTTATATAGCTTTATATAAAACCAGAATGGCTTAGGTTTCAGAAAAGTCAAACATATCTTGGTAAGCACCAAATTGTTTCAAATAATTTGTACCTTTGCCCCGAGTAAGTGGTGAATTCAGTATTTTAACTCAGTTGATTTAGCACTTTAAATGTAGTGTACAAAGTGTTTTTGCATTGATTTTATTATTTGTTACTCAATCTTTTAGCCTCTGATAATGTAGAAATTAATTTTTCTTTTACATGTATGCTAATTGAATGAGAAGACTGATTCAAATAAATCGTGAATTGGTAAAGAAAAAAAACATATTTGTCAGATTCTCACATTAAATGAATGGAATAAAGAATGAATCAGTAACTGTGAAAATATTGGAGGTTGGTCTAAAATTACATGTCTTGTCCACGTGGGAAAATTGACAATATTTTCAATTACTTTTCACAGCAAGAGTCCTTGAGCAAATCTATACCATTGAGTTCATATGCTAAGTTAGATGTTCTTGCTGCAAGATGATACAATGATTCAGAAAATATTGGTATCTGTCCTTCAAGAATAGTTATATAAAATTTATGCTTATTTTTGAGACTATTTAGTCATATCTTTTTATAATGTTCACAATGACATATTGCTCATTCATAAATTATTAATATCGTCACATTTCCTTTTTTTAAGATTTTATTTATTTATTCATGAGAGACACACAGAGAGAGAGAGAGGCAGAGACACAGACAGAGGGAGAAGCAGGCTTCATGCCGGGAGCCTGATGTGGGACTCGATCCCAGAACTCCAGGACAGGATCACGCCCTGGGTGGAAGGCAGGCGCTAAACCGCTGAGCCACCCAGGGATCCCCACATTTCCATACAGAATTACAGATAATATCATCAACTAGGTAAAATATTTTCATGGCTATCCCATAACAATGAATACAAGGGCTCTTAAATTGTGATATACAAATAAAGCCAGTCATTTGTATTTTTTTTCTGATTAAATATAAGTTTTATACTCAAGTGAAGTGATTCTGATAATTTCTTTGATAATAAGAGCTAATTGTACATATTTACACTGATATTTATTTAATCCGTTTTTTTCTTTTTTAAAAAAAATTGAGGTATAAATGACATGTAACGTTACATTAGTTTCAGTCGTACAATGTAATGATTCAATATTTGTACATATTGCAAAATGATCACCACAATGAGTCTAGTTAACAACTGTCTGCTTGAAGGACTTTCTTTTACGCTTCCTTTTTTAAAAAATATTTTATTTATTTATTAATGAGAGACACAGACAGAGAGGCAGAGACACGGGCAGAGGAATTAGCAAGCTTCACGCAGGGAGCCCAATGTGGAACTCCACTCCAGGATCCTGGGATCACATCCTGAGCCCAAGGCAGATGCTCACCTGCGGAGCCACCCAGGCATCCCTCTTTTATGTTTCCTGTGGTGTGAGTCTGCTGGTGATGAGTTCTTCTAGAATTGGTGTATCTTTAAACATCATTATTTTACTTTCATTGTTGAAACATACTTTCATTGGGCAGAGCCATAACAAGGGTCACAGAAGGTATTAAAAATACCTTAGCTACTGTTTGGTGCAATCTGCAGTAGATCCCTATTACCTGGCATGACCTCTCCAGTCTTGTGTGGGGCCAGACTTATGAATCTTTGAGTGTAACATCTACTTGTGCCATTCCCTTGTGATACAACATGGCTTTTAATTTAGTATCTTGATAGAGGGGAAGGGATAGTTTCAGAGGCTTCTACATAAATTCTCCTACTATAGTAACTCTTATCTTATTGTAAACAACCAAGAGCATCCATTTAAATTATGTACGTGGAATCTGAAGAAATGATTATGAGGTGTGTCCAGGTACACAGTGGACAAATTTTGCCATGATTCTGGGTTTAAATTCCAATTATTATTTGATCCATATATTAGCCCTATATCCAACAACCCTCAAAAGAATTTGGCAGCCTACTTCCCCAGTTGTACGGCTCCCACAGGAAATGATCATAGGTTTCTTGGAAGACAGGGAAGATAACACCTGTTTACTCTTTTTTTTATGGTGTTATAGGGCCTTCTAATGGGGATTGTACCTCTCCATCATATGGGATTAACTTAGATCTGGAAATGGACAAAGTGTTGGCTTCAGCACCTCCACTCTTAATCTCTTTTAATGATGTATTAAATACTTCAGCTGGCCATCAGTGTAGCTCATGGAGACAACAAGTACTATAAGTCATCTCCATAGATACCTGCTGGTCATATCCCTGACTGACATTCCAAACTTGTTTCCAGCTAACACCATTATACTTGCCTTGCTTCTGATGGTTAGGTGCTGCCAGCAGGCCTCTGCTCTTCTGGCACCTTATTTGTCCCTATTCCTGCTGGGGGAGACAGTAGGCCCAAAATGGAATCACTTGTACTAAACTACACATCAGCCAACCAAGATTTAGTACCTAACCTAACTGTACTTTCAACTCTCCAGGAATGTAATCTTTAACCAGTCAACATTAAATTACCAAGGCAGCACTAGTGAGATAATCTGCCCAACAGCCACCCCTACCTTTCCCCTTAGGAAGGTGATTTTGCCTGAAGCAATGCATTCTTTCCTTATAATTTTCTTTTTTTTGCCTGTTCACTTACCATTTTTAAAAACTTTTCCTTTTCTACAGCTTGGCAGGGCTTTTTTTCTGTTGTTAGTTGGGATGATGCCCAATTCATGAATTGCTGAATAAACCCAATTTCATCTTTAAGTTTACTTGGTTGAATTTTTGTCTTTTAATGCTAATGAACCAGTTATTACTGAGATTTTCTGTGATTCTAGAATGTCTCTTCCCATGGCATTTACTGCATCCTTGGTAACTGGAGGCTGCTCAGAGATCTCTCATAGAATGTGGTTCTAAGGTGGGTTTGATTCTATCACACCTATTTCTTGCAAGTCTTTTGATCCATTAAACTAGTCATGATAGTTTTGGCATCTATACTCTATTTATTATGAACCTCACTTTCATCACTTTTTCTATGCCTCCAGGAGTCAAGCATAATAGAATTGTCAACAGGGTTCTTGCCAGTGTTTAGATCCTGTATAATGTTTACAAGCTTTTCTACCCAATGTTATATTCCTCCCTTTCTTATTCTAACACCTACAGGATTCATCTTCAGGCATACTCACCACTGCATGTTTCTCAGAATCAGCACCTTTAACATATCATCTTTCTTCTCCATTTATAATCTTCACATATTCCAGGCACACTTAGACTACAATTTGATCCAAATTACTCAGTCACGGTCAGGAGGGGACAGGATAAACCCTGTGATGGAAAATCATTTTCTAATAAAGTAGCTTCCTAATTTGAATGCTCTTTTCTTTCAGAAAGAGGGTCTCTCTATTCCTACAAGGGAGGATGGACCATATTTGGAGATTCAGATGGTACAGGAGAAACTGAAGATTCAACATTTTCAAATGCATCTATCAGGATATCCTTCTACCAAACTGAAGGCCTCCCTCCTTCCCTGTCAATGATTGTTTGCCACTCTCAGACTTAAATGTTGTACCTGTTACTTGGCTGTGTCTGTTTTTGAACTGCAGGAGATGAGGATCTATTTAAATACTGTGAAGTCTCTCTCTCTCTCTCTCTCTCTCTCTCTCTCTCTCTCTCTCTCTCTTGCACTTTGCTTTAAATTGCAATCTGATTGTCTAAGGTTGTTATTTCTACTCTTCAATGAATCAGTCATGCTGAGAAATAGCCGTCCATTCTATAGTGGCTATTTCTTCCCATACTTCCCAAATTCCTGATACTGACAACTGTATCTGATCCCAGTTCCAACACCTTGGAATCACACTGCTATGGTTGCCAGAGATATGCATTACTCTACCTACCACCAGGATTGGGGTACTCCTTGCAATGAGCTGGCAAGTGATGCAGATCCTAGACCTTATCTGTTTCCTAGGAACACTTACAGCACCAAGTACCTTAGGTCAGCTTCTCTATAAACAGAGTGAAAAGATGGGAATTCCTGTTCAAGTGATTTACTGTGGGAGTACACTCCATGAGAAGGGAAATTACTCCATACAGTTAGTCCTGCCTTGAGACAAGGAGCTCGCATCTTCTATGCAAAGTCTACCCTGGATAGGGTGGGAAGGGTTCTCTGAGTGAGCTGGTCCCTTTGGCTGAAACAGATTCTCTGGGAAAAGAAGCAGCTGTGAATTTTTAACAGTTAACACTAACAGACTAAGGGATAGATGCTTTGCTGGTAAGGGAGAACTTGATGGGGCCCTACCAGCATCCACTTTCAGAAATGTAACACCATGAACATTCTGTGGTTCTTGGGGCTAATGTTTTTGCGGCATCACTTTCACTCAATAAATGTTCAGTGAGCACTTAAAATAGGATAGGCTCTGTCACTGGCCCTACCTTATGTACAAAGCAGAGTTCTCTATTCTTAAAGAATTTGACAGTGGAACAAAAGATTAAACTAGGTATTCTAGTTATAAAATATAAGGCAAGATGTGGAAATTGCCATAGGTCTAAAGTAAAGGGAGATTAGATCAAAGAAGCATTTATTTTACAGAAATACTTTAGTGAGTTCGTAATAGCAAGGGGTTTCTTGATATTGTGACATATAAGAAAATCTACTGCCCTTCATTGTGAAATTAATGGTTTTATGTTTTATTCAATTGAGTTCTACAATTATTTAGTGAACATCAGGCTCTGTGTTCATAGAGGTATACAGGATAAAACACAGTCTCTGACTTCATGAAGTTAGTGTCAACATTTTATTGCAAAAGTTATTTTTTTCTTCTTGATTTAATTGGAGTGATTAAGTAGTGATTTTTTAAAAAAATATTTTATTTATTCATGAGAGACACACACACAGAGAGAGAGAGAGGCAGAGACAGAGGCAGAGGAAGAAGCAGGCTCCCCATGAGAAGCCTTATGTGGGACTCGATCCCAGGACCCTGGGATCCCGATCTGAGCCAAAGGTAGATAGATGTTCAACCACTGAGCCACCCAGGTACCCAATAGCAGTTTTTTTTTTTAATTAGAGATTTTATTGCTGTTGTTGTTATTGTTTTTAACAAAGAATATCTTAGTTTCTAGAAAGGTAGTGAAGTTTTACTTACAGTTTATGCTAGCAAGAATAGCTGAGAGGTTCCAAAAATAGGAACTCCTTGCATATATTTATTATCTTTCTTTGCATACATCTTAACACCTACTTTTAAACAGTTCTGAATCACATTACCAATATTCCATTATTCCCAGATGTCAGTGAAGTATAGGTGCATGTTGTGCTATCGGGACAATGCAATCATCAGGGATGTATTTGGTTTGGAAAATAAAACAGAGTACCACAGTGTAGAATCTAACTGCCTCATTCTAGCAGGTTAAGTCAGAGGACAGAGCAGTTTAGAAAAAAAATACCTATGCTGATTTTTCTTTTCTTCTGTATGGTTGTTATAACTTTGGAGGCTCCTTTCCCTTTAACAGCTCCGTGGAGAGCATGCATGGATCTTATGGTATTTGTTTTAATAGCAGAATACTAAATTAAAAGTAACTGTCCTTTCCAATTGAGCTGCAGGAGCTTCCCACTTTCCAAGTGTGTATAGATATTTGATATTAGTTGATATGACAGTTGAGATAATACAATTTCCATCTCAAAGATTTTGATAAGAACTATTGCCTCATGAAATTAAAGTATCCTATGTTTCTCAGGATAGTCTAACGACTAGTATTTTTAATTATTGTACAAACAACACATTATTTTCTCTTCCGTGTATCTTGTCGGTCTGCGTTGATAGATGTCAACTCACAAGTATATCCCAGTTTGGGTTGAAGTCAGTCTCCATTTCATGTTTGCATTTGAATTTAGGTCTGTCACAAGTGATAAAGAGTGATGAATGTGATATTGCCATGTTGAAAGATCATTAAATGTCACTCTGTGTCCTGGCAGCCAAATGGCTGGCAGAAAGTCAATGATGCAAACTCAGCTTGGAGTGTGGAGAGTAGAGATGGATCTAGGGCAGCACAGAGTCATGCAAGCTGTGAACAATCAATCAATCATTTCATTCAAAGAAAGAGTGAAATGAGATTTGATGGAAATACTGTGTGAGTAGCTACAGTGGTGGACATCTAGCTTGGAAGTGTTTTGATTTACACTTACAATCACCTAGTTGCCAGCAGCTAGAATAATAGGCTGGGAAAATTATGTATTTGATCAATTTCTTTGAATATCTTTTGACTTCAGATGTTCTTTATGCACCTTATGCCTTAAATAGTCTTAAACAACTTTCCTAGCTCTAGAGAAATGGCCTGTAGATGGGCTAAAGTGAGTCAAGTGTACAGTCAACCTATTAGAGGTACAATTTATATACCCTGATAAAGAAAGCATTTAATCTGACTGGCAATGCTATTTCACTTCTTCAGTGGCTTTCTACAATTTGTGTATAATTTATTTAGCTTTCCACTTTCCTTGCTGCTCTTCTGTTTCTATGAATTGATTCCCCGAA
This sequence comes from Nyctereutes procyonoides, assembly GCF_905146905.1. Taxonomy (NCBI): domain Eukaryota; kingdom Metazoa; phylum Chordata; class Mammalia; order Carnivora; family Canidae; genus Nyctereutes; species Nyctereutes procyonoides. The sequence goes on from NW_026575136.1 coordinate 28,129,893, forward strand.
GTTCCTAAATATAAATTGTACTTAAAACAGTGTGGAAATGCTTACTCAATATTAATATTTATTTTCAAAAAGCTTTTAAGGCCATAACACAAAATATGGAGCACTTTTATATGTTTATCCAGTAATTTACACCATTTGTGTTTTAAACATAGGCTAGAAAATGAAAAATTGCTATTGACTACTACCAGGTATCTTTTAGATTGCTAAATCTGTTTAATCTGGTTCACTTCCATTTGATGAAAATGGGAAGTATAAAGCACGCAAAGTGAGAGGTGAAACACGGGCATTATGACAGAAGAAGTTTGCATTAGTGAGCTTTTCTGTATTCAGATATTTGACTCAGTATATTTTAGAATGAGTTATGAAATTGTCAGTATAAGTATTCAGAGAATAATATTATCTGTTTCAAGTCATAACCGTATTTTAAAGTCTTTACCACACTGTACAGGTGCAGGTATTCTAAATCAAATTCTGATAGTTATTTTCTGAGGTAAAATTAGAAATCTATTTTTCCTAAAATTTATGTCAATGAGATTTAGAAAGTTTGACAGTATCCATAAAGCAATTTCCAGTTTAACATAACCATTCAGGTCTTTCTTTTGGTGGGGGGCAGAGGGTGAGTTATCATTATAGATGAAAATAACTGGATGGATATTTCAGCTCAATAACATTAGCAATTAAGATTATCTGATCAGATTCCTGAATTCTAATTTGTAGGGAGCAACAAATATTGTTTTGACTAATACACAGATTGTCACCTAGATTTTCCTGGAGGAAGAATGCAGAATGTCTAGGTGGTACATTATCATTCCGGTTTTTTAGCAATTGTATTTTTATTTGTGAATCAATAAATGCTATCCTGATTAAGTTTAAACTAATATGTTAACTTAATATGCCTATTTTAGAAAGCAATGCTCCGTATTCCCTTCATATTGTCATTAGACATCCACCTGCATGTGAATCCATCTTTTTCTTTCCATGTATTGTTAGCCATGTCTCTCCTCCTACTAAATACCAGACTCTCTTCTTGTGCTTGAATTTCTAATCCCACTTATAGCTACAAATATCTTTTATGGAAATCTTTCTTTTTTTAAAAATATATCTTCCCTTCTCACTCTCTCTGGTTCGTTCTCTTGCTCTATTGTTTCCCAGCCGAGACACATGAAATCTCCACTTAATCTCTACCTCTGCTAAAAACTCCACCTTTTTTCTCATTAGAGTTAAATTTCTCAAGAGTTTTCTTCAGAGTTCTCATTCGCTCACCTCCTTTTCAGTCCTATTACATTTGAAAATATATTTGACACACAGCATATATTCTGAAGTGTCTAAAAGTATATAATCAGCTAAAAGAAACAAAAATTAATATTTCTAATAGCTACCTGAAGAGTTAGTTACCAGTACATCAGAAGCACCTGTGTGAGTCTTCCTATTGCATTCCCTCTCTTGCTTCTAGAGGCAACAACTATCTTATATTTTATTTCAATTGTATATACTTAAATAATGTATCCTTTAGTTTTCTAGTTTTTAAAATTCATATGAATTAAGCCATAATATATATAATATTCTATGATTTATGTCTATCACTCAACATTATGTTACATTATACATTATGTTATGAGCATAGTACAGTTTATGTATCCATTAGTCTGTTGATAGAAGAAGCAATTTTAAAAACATCAAATTTGTTGATAGCCCATCCACCCCAGCTAAGATCTATATTCTTTCCCCCTTACTCTGGGCAGGTTTGTTTCTGCTTCAGCAAATAAAGTCTAATAGGAAAGAAGCTTTACTTCCAAAGCTAGGTAGTATGTGACCATGGAATTTCCATCTTGTTTACTGGACAATTATTCTTAATATTCTAGATGCTACTTAAGAAGTCCAGCTTCCCTGGGATACCTGCCTGGTTCAGCGGTTAAGCATCTGATTCTTGATTTTGGCTCAGGTATTGATCTCTAGGTTGTGGGACTGAGCATGCTTAAGATTCTTCCTGTGCCTCTCCCACTTGCTTATACATTCTCTCTCTCTTTCTTAAAAAAAAAAAAAAAAAAAAAAAAGAGGTCCAACTTCCCTGAGCACCATGGGGGAAACTAAACTTTCCTGAGCACTATGGGGGAAACTAAAAAGCCAGTTATGGTCAACAATCTCAACATACACCAGCCTTCTAGTATAATCTCCATCAAAAAATCAAATATGTGTGTAATGTCTATAGGCGCCTCTAGACTGGCCCATGTACCAGCTGAATATCATCAAGTGACTTCTGTTAATACTGCATGGAACAAAAAGATCATCTAGCTAAGTCTAGCTAAAATTTCTGATGCCCAAGTCATGAGATAAACAAAATAATTGTTTTAAGCCAATGAGTTTTGGGATCATTGGTTTCATGATAGAAGATTAATGGAAAAGAAAGTTGCACTGCCAGTGGGATCATACCAGAATAAAAACTTAAAATATATGGCATTTGTTATGGGATTGTGCAGTAGTCAGGACCTAATGGGACTTTGAGTTTGTGAAGTGAGAAAAAAAAACATACATGTCATTCTAAAAATTTTAACTAACTTCTGGAAGAAAAAAAACCCACTGCATGTTGCAATGAGTGTGTAAGAAGGTGGCAACTCAACCAAGTGTGGGGATTCAGGTAAGTTATTTGTGATTGATCATATTTAGCCCACGGCCTGGAAAAGAATCTGGCTTTATACAGGTAAGGTGAGGAGAATGGGAGTGGAAACATAGATTGGCTCCCAGGCAGAAGGAAAATTTGAAAGGAAATACACTGTGTTTATTATGTGAAACATTTTCTGCAAGTGTTCAATTTCTTCAAGTCCTTATATCTCATAAAGCCTGTTAAAGATGACGTATTTGCCATTTATTATAGTCAATGTTCTTAATAAATGCATTTCTTCCATGGCACTATGTTGTCAGTACTAGATCTAAATTTTGTACAATCTCATTAGATGTGCAGTTTTTTTAATATCCATTTCCCTATTGACATACCATGCAGAGTATCTCTTCATATCCTTACTTGTCTTCTCTATATCTTCTTTGGTGAAGTGTCTGTTCAGATCTTTGGCCCAATCTTAAATCCAGTTTCTTGTTTTATAATTGTTGAGCTTTAAGTGTTCTTTGTATATTTTGGATAACTGTCCTTTATCAGATTTGTTCTTTGAGAATATTTTCTCTCAATCTGTTTCATGTCTTATCATCTTCATCTTGGCATTGTCTGTCTTTCTTTCTTTCTTTCTTTCTTTCTTTCTTTCTTTCTTTCTTTCTTTCTTTCTTCTTCTTTTCTTTCTTTCTTTCTTTCTTTCTTTCTTTCTTTCTTTCTTTCTTTCTTTCTTTCTTTCCTCTTCTTTTCTTCTTTCTTTCCTCTTAAAGATTTTAGTTATTTGAGAGGAAGAACAGGAGTAGGATAGGGAAACAGAGAGGGAGAAGCAGACTCCCCAGTGAGCAAGGAGCCAGCAAGGAGCTCAATCCCATGACTCCAGGATCATCTGCTAAAGGCAGATGTTTAACCGACTGAGCCACCCAGGTGCCCCTTGACATTTTCCTATATTGTTCTGTTTTGGGTGTTAGATCTAAAAAGTCATTGGCATACCCAATTAAGATTTTTTTCTATGTTGTCTTCTAGAAGTTATATAGTTTTCTATTTTCCATTTAGGTCTGTAATCCATTTTGAGTTAATTTTGGTGAAGGGTGTATACCAATGTCTAGATTATTTTTTTCTTTTTTGCACAGATGTCCAATTGCTCCAGCACTATTTATTGGAAAAATATCTGCTCCATTGTATTGCTTTTTCCCTTTGTCTAAGATTAGTTGACTATGTTTATGTGAGTCTATTTCTGGGCTTTCTATTCTATCCTACTTATTTATTTGTTTATTCTTTACCACTACCACAGTGTCTTAATAACTGTAACTTCATAGTAAGTACTAAGGTCAGATGATGTCTGTCCTCCAATTTTGTTCTTCTTCAGTATTGTGTTAGTTATTCTGAATAAATGTTTTTAGTTGATATTACTATTATTTTATCATTTTGGGTTTTTTTCCCTCCTGTTTAATGCAATCTTGGGTTAAAAAATTTCCCCAGAAGTCCTTTGGGATTTGCAGAGAATCGGAATTATGAAAGTGAATTACATGAAGCTCACCATTACCTGGACAGTGTAGCCCTTTGAGTCCTCAGCATAATGTGGCAAGAAGTTCATATATAATCTCAGCCTTAGATTTAAATTGTCTCTCTCTTTCTACTCACTCCATGAGACTTCTGAGCCAAAACCTACATTTGCTGAATTATCAGGAATAATAGGACAAAAATACTTTTCTGCTCAAGTATTTTGCCTACATCTCTTCCTTTAGGACTTTCCTGAGAATATGTCCTGGCAATTTTCCATTAGCCTGACAGCTTTTCTATGTATTTAGGTCATTAAGACTATTTACCCACAGTTTTATTGTTTTTCTTGCAAAAGTTGGTTATAATAAAGAACTTGATCCAAATTATTAGAAGCAGAAGTCCTCTTCTCTGAATTTCTAGTGCTTTATAGTGTACTCAACACAAACACTTTCTAATGAAAAACCAAATTGTTGAGTAGTGCTTTTATCATTTTTGGGCCCTAGTTACAAACCACACATTTCATAATTCAATACATTTTAAATAAATCACACCTGAAATTCTGAACGTGAATAGTTTTTAGAAAACAAGCATCTCTGCCTCAGGTGAACTTTTGAGCTAAAAGGCTTCTGTTAACTTTTATAACAATTTTCCCTGGTTAAAGGTCCTTGATAAGAAGCTTTCTAAAATAATCTTTCATGATTCTCACTAATGTGTATCAGCTGGAACTTGGATATGTTGGTAAAGTAACATTTCACAGAGCTTATTCTTTATAAATAAAATATAATTGATGTTCAAACACAATGTAGCATATTCATTTGGCATCAATAATTACCTCAAACCATAATGGCAATACTTCATCCAAACACATTGGAGCTCAGGGTAGTTTCCTCGAATACTTTTTCGTGTAGCTAAATGAAGCATTTAATATTTGGCACTGTGGTCAGTTAAGTCATTTGCATAAATGAATAAAAACAGATAACTCATGAAGCTGTTTTGAGACTTTTTAAATCTATTTAAAATTCTACATCAAGAATACTCTCTAAATACTGTGATTTTATTAAAATATCAAGGAACTTTTATCGAAATCTTACAGAAACTGGTGGATAAAATATATCAAGCAGTCAATTTCAGCAGATGTGGACAACATGGTTACTCATTGAGAATTTTATGAACTCTGTTAAGCATCAGTGTAGGGAGTACCCATATCTTGTTTCAGACTAATATTATATGGTACTCTCTTGGTTAGGCAATGTTCTATGGCAAGAGTGAAGGGATTTCACAGATATAATTAGAAACTCTAGTTAATTGGCTTTAAGGTAACCAAAAGGAAGATTAGTTTAGGTGGGCCTGACCTAATCAGGGATCAAAAGCGGGAAGCATCATCTAGTCAGCCTTGAAGCAGCAAACTCTCATGGTGTTATGATGAAGGTCACCTGACAGGGACTGTCAGGCCATCTTCTCAGTCCTCTTCCTTCGTATAACTGAATTCTGCCAACAACCAAATGACATCACGGTCCTTGCCAACATCATGGTTGAAAGCCTGTGAGTTCCTGGACAGAAGACCCAGTTAAGCCATGCTGACACTGCTTGTCCACAGAAATTGAGGTGATAAATATGCATTGTTGAAAGCTGCTACATCTGTGGTATTTTACTACACAGCAGGAGAAAATAAATATATTGATACTCATTCATATATTCTTCTAGAAACAATGGCAAAATCTCTCTTTAAGCTCTATGTAAAATAAAATTATAAGCTTTTATAAATAATTAGATATAAAAAACCTTAGATTAAAAATAACTGAATCAAATTATTATAACATTTCATGAGTTTCATTCTTTACTATAGCCATAAAAAATTGTTAACAAGACCATGGTAGTGAATTATGACAAATTGAATTCTGAACTGATCTCTTATTTTTAATTTCTTTAAAGATTTTATTTATTTACTTGACAGAGAGAAGGAAAGCACAAACTGGGGTAGTGGCAGAGGGAGAGGGAGAGGGAGAAGCAGGTTCCCCACTGAGAAGGGAGCCTAATGTGGGGCTTGATCCCAGGACACTGGGATCATAACCTGAGCTGAAGGCAGATGCTTAACCAACTGAGCCACACAGGCGCTCCCTCAACTATTTAAAATTTTTGTCTAATTAAAGAATTAATTTTCCTTTCAGAAAATATTCAAGGAAAAAAAAGACTGCTTATTGCTTTAAATCTTCACTCAAGAAGGTAATGAGGAAATTTTAATCTGCAACTCTATTTCCTAGGCCTCTATGTAGAAAACCACACACACACACACACACACTCACTCACTTAAATATTTATAAAATTGGAAATTAATATTTAATTCACTGAAAACTTTTTTCAATTATACATCTACTTCTTTACTTAATATTTCAATTTTAAATATACATCTACATTCAAGATAGTATAGATACATATAATATGTATTTCAATTTTAAATGTATATCTACATCATTTTTAAAATTGTTTGTCTCATGGGTGATTTAAAATACATTAAATATATTCCATAACTCTGATTAGATTTTTCTAAATTTCTTTTTATTTTTCAACATTCATTAATGTTTATCTTAATATTTTACCTGATTTGGAACCTTTCTAAAAATAGAACTACTAGGTCAAATTGGAATAATATTTTATAGACCTCTGATGGATATAATCAAACTTCTCTCAAGAGATATATCAATTTACATGCTCACAAATAATATGAAATTATGTCTCTTCCTTTATAGCATCATCAGCACTAATTACTGAAATTTAAAAAAATCAGGTAGACACAACATACTACTTTGGTATAGTTTTAACCTGTATTTTTCGAATACCAGTAGTATGGAACATTTGTGTTTTTATAGATGATTCTTCTTCATTAACAAAATATTCACTATACTTTGTTTTTATTGAGTTATATTAAATAACCTTTCCCTGTTTTTCTTAATATAGTTTATTTTTTTTCTCTGAATGCTGTTTCCCTGTTAATATGCGTATGACCTTGTCACTTTAATGGTTGTTAGTATTATCTTTGAGGATTTGGGTGATTTATTCACTCATTGATTGGTTTCTTGGTTTCCTATACAGAAATTTAAGTATGACATTATGACTTGAAATATTTTATCCATATTTTATCTTTTTATCTTTTAAATTTAAATCCCTTGGCAAGATATATAGATGTAATATTTATGAAATGTTGGGTTGGGCCTTAACTAACTATATACAGTTACAGTTATAGTTAATGTAGTTTTATTTATACATATAAAATATTTATCAAACATGTACAGCTATAATGCATTATAAATCTAATATGCTCTGTAACTTAACCTTAAAATTATATGTGTGTGTATATATATATATATGTGTGTGTGTATATATATATATACACTGTCAACTTTAATAAGTTGATTATATTGTCCCCATATTCTTAGTTCTATCATATACTGTAGCTAATGTCAATATACAATTAACTAGAGAGTTATATTTTATACTCTGCACAAAGGACTAGCAAGGCTCCAATGACTAAAGATTTTTTTGGCCAGGTTATCCTATACTGTGTTTTCCTGAGCTGGTATACTAATGATTTCACTGTGGCCTGTCCTTATGCCATTTATTTTAAATTCTGATTGTATTCTGATAAACAGTATTTCCTCTTGAAAGCTGACAAGAGTCTGAGAAAAGAATGCTACGAGGACTCTGAAGGAAAAAAAATACATATATTACTCTTTATATTAAAATATGAGATTTCTGATTTCTGAAGACCCTCCCAAAGGGGTTACTTAGAAAGAATGAGAAACTGGAGCTGGCATTAAGTTCTTTTGTATCAAGTTCTTCATAAACATCACTATATCAGCGACATACATAATTGGAAAAATTGTGGCTAAAATTATCATGAGGTCAGAGAATATGCAGAGTTCACAGGTATGATTATTAAGATATGGTGCCAGGGACTGTGGCATCATGTATTCTTCTAGCGTGCAGTCTGTTCAGCCTCCTTATTGTCAGAAACTCATAACTGAGTGCCACCTCCTTCAAACAAGTGTTTAGTATTTGTTTATGTTCCAGTAATTTGTCAGATGGCTTCTTTTTCAACACAACATGTTCTGGTTATCATAGTTCTTAAATTTGTCTTAAAATATAATTACAGTAGATTTTATAAGACATGCAGGTTCATGCTTCATTCTGGATCATATGAGAGACTTATTTTTCTTGATGATAAGATATTGTATATTAATATATCATATTAAATATGTTTAATTAAAGGAATTACTAGGCACAGTTTGTACTCATATGTGGCACATATCATTCAAGTGTTCATATAATTTATTCTTAGGCTTCATTTTCAGTTTTGCTTAAATATTCACATGCAAATATTCATATATGGAAAGAAATACTTAGTAAAGAGTGTTGTTTCCAATAACATAATAAAAGACTGTTGTCAGCATCTACTGATGCCAAGCTTAAGGATTGCACAAACAGGATTGAAACAAATTAAATTTTAGGGTTTGTGGCAAACCCTCAGTGTTTCCGAGATTATTTCAAATTAAATAAATCAATATATCTCTGAAAGTAATCCTTGTTTAAATGATAGTTTACAGTAGAATATGAAATAGGATCTATTTTAAGTTATTATATGCCACGATTTATGAGTGCTCTTTTTTTGGATATTCATAATGGAAATCAATATGCTGTACTCTAAAAATTATCTAAAGCAATAGATCAAGTTACAATGGTCAATTTACTTATGTATTTAGAGAGAGTTGTACCTTGTTATGTTTCCATATATCTTTGCATTTGTGAGTTTTCTTATTGAATCATCAGATGCATTGGATATAAAATAAAGCATATCATTTTTGCTAAGAAGAGAAAACAGCTGCCACCAATTTCTATGTCAAAAATTATTCTGGGACAAAATTTCTTTACCATTTCTGTATTTATCTATGACCTCCTCTCTTAATAGTTTTGGTGTCAGGACCACTTCACATCCTCAAAATATATTGAGAGATAAGAAGCATTTCAAGGAGGGTGTAGTGAGGACTTCCGAAAATATGTTCCTCCGTGAAAGCAGTGTGAGCTCTGTGAACAAGAATTGTTAAAATCAATGTAGCCCGAACATTGAAAACAAACAGTAGGAACAACGTTTATTCTAGAAATACTGCTGAAATTCTGTTGGAACAGTGCTTTGTGGCATTTTACTCATTTTTATCTTATGCTCTTTTCCCTTTCTGAGACAGCCTTGAAAACCAACAGCCTCACAACCACAGTCAGTGGCTGTGAAAACCAATAGCCTAGAGCCCCTGTCCAGGAAGAATGGATTTGGAGGCTCCAAAAGCACCACCCTGAGATAACTGTCACTATTTGACCCGTCTGGCATCTCACAGGAAAGCTCCATTATCGGGTTTACTTTAGTTGACCTGCCTCAGAACTTGCTTGGTGTGATCAGCCATATCCTTAGGACTTTTGTCAAAAACAATCAGTCGAAATTGTCAGACATCACAGCTGCCTGAGGTGGTGTTACCAGTTGGAGCTACGAAGGGGCTGACCAAAAAACCTTAAAAAAATTGTAAATGCAACGTCCCCAGGGAGCTTTGAGAAAGCTCTGACATATTTCCTGGGAGTACAGACGTCCACATGCACGTTCAGAGCTGTGTGTATGACCAGGAAAGACATGACAGATTTATGCACCCAAATATGCACATCTTCATATACACAGATAATATTTGGAAGGATATGTACTAAGAAGTTCACACTCAATGTAGAAATTTGAGTGGTTTTTCTCTTCTGTCCCCGAGGCCCTATCCCAACCCTTCCTCTTTCCTTCCACCTCCATCCTTCCCTTTCTCTCCTTCCTTTCCTCTTTCTTTTTCTCCTTTTTCTTTGTTTGCTTAACCATTATCTATAACTATACATTACTTTTATATTAAAAAATAAGAAGAGTGCATTTTAGCCAAATTATTCCCTTTTAAATTCATTATTGGATGCAACTTAAATTAGCCAAGAAAAATTAAATCACATTCATTTGGCCATCTAGTAAAATGGGGTCTATTGGAAGATGTCTATGTTTTATCTGATAGCTTTCTAACCTAAAAATCTATCTGCTTTTTCACATGATTTACAATGACTCTGCTCTCAGGTATTGCAGATTCTTAAAATTAAGAAGTCAATAGGCCAATTAAGCAAATTCTTCTTTGTCATGGTCAAGAATGGTTACATCTTTATTTTTTCAGCCAGTGATTTGCATTTGTTCCTCTTTAAAAAATGTTTGAAATGTGTCTCATATTAATTGACTTCAGAGTATAATTTATCATACTGTGCCATATTATTTACCATAAATAGTATTTGTCAGTAAATTTTTGCATAATTCTGGGGCCTGAAAAAGTTAATGTGGCTTTTATATAAATTTTAAAGATACTCAATCCTTAGTAAACAAATACAGATAATTTGTATTATTGTTCTATTCTAAAACTTTTAGAGACTTTTCTATTTTAATTTAGTTCAGTTTAACAGTTTTTATGTATATGCAAACTAGCAAAATGTACTGTTTTAGGTGATAAAATGGAGAATCAAGGATTAATAAAGCAAGCCCTTACATTTAAGACCATTAATAAGGAAGTATAAGCTTAAATATCACTGCACATTTTTTAAGATAAAAATAACTCAACTAGAGATGGAATTGTTTTCCTGGGTTGAAGTTCATTTTCTCTTACTATTATGCATCCTACATGCTTTAATTGATAAGTTATTTTATATAAATTGTAGCTCATCAAAATAATTAGAACATACTCATCTGTAACTTGTTCTTATAAGTAACATCATAAAAAACTACAGAAAATGTAAAATTTTACTTCACATTAGTATAATATGTTGAAATTAGCTATACTCCCTGAAGACACGCTGCTGTTTACATAAATGCAAAATGGAATCTTCAGTCAGATAAATTTACTCCCATCTAAAATAAAACACCAAATACTTAATTGTGCTAACAACACAAGTTTACCTATTGGTGGCTTAAGTCACCTTATAAACATGTGTTTATAGAATTAGATGATCAGTTTATTATGTTAGCATCCTGCTGACTCTAAAGCAAAAATACATTATATTCATTATGTTGTTATTGTATTCTTCATGAGTAATGTGATAGTCCATTAAATATAATTAAGAGTTCGGCAAAGGAGAGATGCTAGCAGAATTAAACAATAGAATAAGAGTGGTTTCTTAATATAGAATGGCCACTTGCAAAGATTTAATGGAAAGCTCAGGTTCATTTTGGAAACGAGAACTCTCTTAAACCTAAAAAAATCTAGCGCTTATGAATTTAGCCTCTTGCTGCAAAAAGCAGCACATGTATCCAGGAAAAATGTTGACCAATTCTCTGAAAACAATCCTGACTCGCAGGATCAACCCTTAAGATGATGGTGAACCTGAGGTAAATCAGGCAATGGAACTGATAAAAAAATGGAATTAATAAGATACTTGATGTCATGATCATACTAAAATAACCTTTTTGACATCTCTTTGGTTGATATTTAAGATACTAGGATTGTTAAAAATTCACTTACATGTCACTTGAAGAACATGAAACTATCTGCAGTTTCACTACAAAACTAGTATAACAATGATAGTCCTTGGCTACATAGAACACAAAGTATCACTAAGGAAGAAAGAGATATCTGTGATTAAATTGCCTAGGATTTTAAACAATGTCAGATGTTTGTATAAGCCTTGAAAGCAAGATTTAATATATGGCAGGAAAGTGTAGAGAGAACTGGAATGATTGAGTTTGAAGAATGACATTAGATTAGATGATTAGGTATAGTAATGTGAATCCTGGAAAGTGAAAATCATCTTGATTTTTTTTTTACCACTATTTGAAAGTTTGATACAAGGCACATGAGTATTTTATCCTTGTCCCATAGTTGGTATTAAGCAAGATATTTCTTTTTGTACCTGCTTATTAATGTTAAAGGTAATTTGTAGTGTTAGGATATATGGTAGGAATTTTAAATTCATGCACATGGATAAAGGTTCATACAAAGAAAATGTTAATGTAATAATGCTATTACATAAATTCAATTTAAAATGGTTGCCTTTTATTTAAAAATAATCCGCTGATATTTATTTTAGGAGGCCCCAGTTACCCTGCATTAGGTATTTTTATCCAAGTACAGTTAAAACAATCCTTGTAATTGAAAAAAGAGGATTAATAGTTAAAATCAATATAGAATTACATTAGTGTGTATACAATCTGTTTCATTACTGAAAACTAATTTTAATTATAGTAATAAAAGACATTCTAACCTATCATTTCTTTATCAAAGGGGAAGATGTAAATATACACAACTCTTTTCAGAGACACATGTTTTACTGAACTATAAGCATGATAAGCTTTTATAAACTGAGAAGGATCAGGCCTAAGAGAAGCACATTAGTACATTTTTCTTTTATTTCTAAAAAGGCAGATGCTAATTAAAAGTATTGCAATGCTTAATTCTATGCTTGGGAAATTATATGCATTCTCCTATTTAATATCCTCCTTATTTATGAGCACTATTTAAATTTTCTGAGCTAAATATTAAAAATCTCTCATTCAATGAATAATTGATGATTAATAGAAGTTACAAAAGTGAAAATTGCAAGTATAATATTTTAAATTATTAAATGTGGAAATTTAATTCTTATTAAGTATTCACAACTAAATTATTAAAATTTTATTTAATTGAACATCTAAGTAACATTTTATGATCCTAAATAAACAGAGATAAATATTCGTCCAGTTTTGTACCAGGTATAGATTTAGGTCAAACTGCCCAGTGCCTGTGAACTTGTGAGTGTTGTGGTTACTTCTTCCCAGGAAATCACAAGATAACTGAATTGAACACATTTAACCACCTTCCCTTTCACAAAAGTTTCAGATGTGAAATTTGATAAGTAAGTAATCTTGTTAAAATGCCTTGATGTTAAAATGCTTAATACAAATTGTTTTTGAAATTCTGCTGGAGCTGATGATTGAAGATCAGATCAAAATGTAAGGAAAAATAATTAAAAATAAACTTTGCTTTAGTAACAATTTTAAATAGCTCTGAAGGTTTTAGGAGAATAAGATTTTTTTAAAAATTTATTTTAATTCTTTTTTAGTAATCTCTATACCCAACGTGGGGCTTGAACTCATGACCCTGAGATCAAGAGCTGCTCCCTCTTCCAACTGACCCTGGTAGGCACCCCTTGGACCATAAGAAATTTAGATTAATGTTTTAAGTTGTGACTAGGAGGTAGCGTTAAGAAAATATTCCCTGAATGGCTAGAAGTGCAACTGTTGGTATCCACGATGTAGCCTTATCCAGGGCTTTGGGGAACTATTTTAGGTTCAATATGCTTATCAGAAATAGGGTATATCTTTGGCAATATGAGGATGAAATATGTCCCTTATCTTGCATGATTAGAAGACTGGAAAAGGAATTATTAATCTGGTAGCATTAAATGGAAAACATTCAACTGTCTGAATGAGAAGTTGTCTATGATGTATCTGGTCAAATAAAATAGGCTTATGAGACAGCTATGATGTCCTCTGAAAGAACAGTTGTGCAGATTAAGTGAAACAATGAACAAGAAAACACTTGATTAACACCAACAGAACCTGGCATTGTACAATTGCTGTTGTTCCTTGGCTTTTGAATGCTTCTGATATTGTTTCTGCATGAGCCAGACATCCACTGCCCTATGCGGTTTCACCAGTCAGTTATCTGGATTAGAGCCATGGTACCATTTGGCAGAGTAGCAGTGTTATAAATGAAGCATCAAACTCAACACTAAGGGTTTGTAAACTGATGTGTGGCTTGCAGACTGTTCTGCATGTGAGACTTGAAATCTCTCAGAATCATCTCCTAAGCAAATTGCATTAGCCATTCTTGTGCATCATAGTTATTCGCAGATATACACACAGGTGAAAACAGAAAATCTAACCACCAAACCGGAAATGGAGTGCAGCATTCAAAATCCCAGCTTCACAAAAAGCAAACATTTTAAATTATCTCTATAAAAGCCAGTTATTCTTTTAAAAGGGCAAAGTTGCAGCATTGCAGGCAGGCAGCAATGGGCTTTTTCACCTGGAGCCCTTTTCCCCTCAAAGGGATCCTGTGCACGTTGTTCTAAGTGGTTGGGGAACCTTGAGAAACGCCCAGCAAAGTTCAGGGTGGGTTTTCAAATTAGAAAATTATGTTGAATAAAAAAACGGAAAAGTTTTAATCTCAATTTTATGATTCTGAGAGGATGATGACAACAATTTTCACTTTTTGTCTGTTTTGAATAAAATTCACTTTTGTTGGGAGTGATGCAAAATATAACCAGTCACAGTCGCATGAGACAAATAGAGTAATGAAAGCATTTTTAATATCATTCGGTCCCTCAAAGAGACAAAATTTGTGTCAGTACAAGTCATTTTATTTTTGTTAATGCAATTGCTTTTGTTGTAATAAATTTGAGCTAGATCGCCTAAACAAACAATTAGAAGAAAAGAAAAGCAATAATGAGCTTTTTGCATAAAATCAGCTCAAACAAGACTCAACAAAATCAGGCTTTCTGATCTCCTGCCAAATTTTTCTGGGACATATTAAGTGCTGAATAGTGCTACCAATGTTTCAGCACAATACTCATTATTCTCGAATTTATAATGAAGTCCAATATCCAAAATTATATGCCAAATATACTTGTTTTGCAAATTGATAAAAAAATTATACATACTTAGCTCAAAGCTGCAAGGCAAGACATTTCTTTGAGATACTGTGTTCAGAATGTATTAGCAGTTACAAGTGCATTTAATTTAATAAAATAAATATGTACATATGAAACTTTTCATAATGTAATTTCATTATTATTGAACCATATAGTGATTTTTTTCCATGAGAGGATTCTTTTTACTATTATGTCAGAAAGCTGAAAAGCTACAAACTAGATTAGTACGATTCATTTGAAATAAATAGCAAAACGTTTGAAAAATAGCTTAACAAGATACAGAATTATCAATGATAATGGCACTCTAACCTTGAAAAAATGAACAAATATTTAAAAAGAATGTTTTTTGTTTAATGGTAAAAAATGATGGAACATCTGACAGAAAACGGTGGCCAGTAGACCCATTCAAAGCTCTTCTGGTCTTTTCCACACACTTCCCATCTGCCCACACACAAAACCTCACTAGAGAAACTCCTGAGAGAAAATCAGAAACTAGGATTTAAGTTGTCCTATCCTCAGAATCAGGGAGAAATTAAGTGATAGTCTAGCTAAACGAGGTTGTTCAACAGTATCATCTGAAATTCAGTCAAAAGGACTCTAAACTTTCAAATTCCCTGCCCTACATTGGTCAGATACTCCCAAGAATCAAGTAGAATCAAGTGGAACTTTGCACATCTGTTTCTCTGCTTCATGACCATGGGTTTTACAGTCAAAATGCTGATGCCAGATGAAAGACTCTATTTTCACCTTTCACCTTTTAGAATATGACACTGAAGAGCAATTAAGCAAGAAATAAGATTGAATTGCTGGTATGATACATTAAATTAGAGAGAAAAATCTGACCATTTAAGCTCTATGGGTAGGACAGAAACAAAGTATAATTTAGAAGCCATGTGTTTTAAATACTGAAATTCTTCATGTGCCCTGTTGTTCAGTGTATAAAGATTCTTAAGAACTTTCAGTGTGAAAAATGGATAAGAGCAAACCTATATAATGCATCAACTCTGCAGATGAAATCTATGGATGAAAATACACAGAGAAGTTGCTATATGAGAAACAAAAAACTAGGCTCATACTCATCCCGAATTTTATAAGATAAAAATGGATATATCAACCTGAAATCTGGCATTGTGATGCCCCCAGATATGGTTTTCTTTTTTAAAATTCCCCTGGCTATTCGGGGTCTTTTCTGATTCCACACAAATCTTTTTTTTTTATTTTATTTTTATTTATTTATGATAGTCACGAGAGAGAGAGAGAGAGAGAGAGAGAGGCAGAGACATAGGCAGAGGGAGAAGCAGGCTCCATGCACCGGGAGCCTGACGTGGGATTCGATCCCGGGTCTCCAGGATCCCGCCCTGGGCCAAAGGCAGGCGCTAAACCACTGCGCCACCCAGGGATCCCCACAAATCTTAAAATAATTTGTTCTAACTCTCTGAAGAAAGTCCAGGTATTTTGATAGGGATTGCATTAAACGTGTAAATTGCCCTGGGTAACATTGACATCAAAGCTGTGGTCATCAAGACAGTGTGGTACTGGCACAAAAACAGACACATAGATCAATGGAACAGAAGAGAGAATCCAGAAGTGGACCCTGAACTTTATGGTCAACTAATATTCGATAAAGGAGGAAGGACTATCCATTGGAAGAAAGACAGTCTCTTCAATGCTGGGAAAATTGGACATCCACATGCAGAAGAATGAAACTAGACCACTCTCTTTCACCATACACAAAGATAAACTCAAAATGGATGAAAGATCTGAATGTGAGACAAGATTCCATCAAAATCCTAGAGGAGAACACAGGCAACACCCTTTTTGAACTTGGCCACAGTAACTTCTTGCAAGATACATCCACGAAAGCAAAAGAAACAAAAGCAAAAATGAACTATTGGGACTTCATCAAGATAAGAAGCTTTTGCACAGCAAAGGATACAGTCAACAAAACTCAAAGACAACCTACAGAATGGGAGAAGATATTTGCAAATGACGTATCAGATAAAGGGCTAGTTTCCAAAATCTATAAAGAACTTATTAAACTCAACAGCAAAGAAACAAACAATCCAATCATGAAATGGGCAAAAGACATGAAGAGAAATCTCACAGAGGAAGACATAGACATGGCCAACAAGCACATGAGAAAATGCTCCGCATCACTTGCCATCAGGGAAATACAAATCAAAACCACAATGAGATACCACCTCACACCAGTGAGAATGGGGAAAATTAACAAGGCAGGAAACCACAAATGTTGGAGAAGATGCGGAGAAAAGGGAACCCTCTTACACTGTTGGTGGGAATGTGAACTGGTGCAGCCACTCTGGAAAACTCTGTGGAGGTTCCTCAAAGAGTTAAAAATAGACCTGCCCTATGACCCAGCAATACTGTTGGGGATTTACCCCAAAGATACAGATGCAATGAAAAGCCAGGACACCTCCACCCCGATGTTTCTAGCAGCAATGTCCACAATAGCCAAACTGTGGAAGGAGCCTCGGTGCCCATCGGAAGATGAATGGATAAAGAAGATGTGGTTTATGTATACAATGGAATATTACTCAGCCATTAGAAACGACAAATACCCACCATTTGCTTCAACGTGGATGGACGTGGAGGGTATTATGCTGAGTGAAGTAAGTCAATCGGAGAAGGACAAACAGTGTATGTTCTCATTCATTTGGGGAATATAAATAATAGTGAAAGGGAATATAAG
Source organism: Nyctereutes procyonoides (assembly GCF_905146905.1). Classification (NCBI taxonomy): domain Eukaryota; kingdom Metazoa; phylum Chordata; class Mammalia; order Carnivora; family Canidae; genus Nyctereutes; species Nyctereutes procyonoides. The sequence continues at coordinate 28,147,436 of NW_026575136.1, forward strand.
GGAAGGGAGAAGAAATGTGTGGGAAATATCAGAAAGGGAGACAGAACATAAAGACTCCTAACTCCGGGAAACGAACTAGGGGTGGTGGAAGGGGAGGAGGGCAGGGGGTGGGGGTGAATGGGTGACGGGCACTGAGGGGGGCACTTGACGGGGTGAGCACTGGGTGTTATTCTGTACATTGGTAAATTGAACACCAATAAAAAATAAATTTATTATAAACACACACACACACACACACACAAAACCGAAATGGATATATCAGTAAAAATTTGTATATTGTAGAAAAACTAAATTTAAAAAGGCCAACCATTAACATATTTTATAGTATTTTAAAATTGAATCTAGGGGCATCTGGGAGACCGAGCCATTTGGGCATCCTACTCTTGATTTCAGCTAGGGTCATGATAACAGGCAGCAATGGATCAAGCACCATGTCAGGCTCCACATGGAGCCTGCTTTAGATTCTCTCTCTTTCTCTGCCCCTCCACCTCATGACTCACACTCAGTCTTTCTCTTTCTAAAAAAATTAAAATAAAAATTTAAAAAAATAAATGAAATGAAATTTGAACTATAAATTAAATAATATTACAAACATCCACTCATCTTGATAAAGGTTTTCTGAAGAATGACATTTAAATTTGATGAAATCTGATTCATCTATTATTTCTTCTTTTTTTTTCTATTGAGAATTATTTGCCAACTCCATTTTCATTTCTTCTAATTATGTTCATGTTTTCTTTTAACATATTGGAAAAATTGAGTGTGTTTATTATAGATACTTAACTGCCCTTGTCTCCTAAGAATAACTTTCTATCATTTTCTGGTTCTGTTTCTATTTATTGATATTTTTATCATGGTCATAGAGCACAATTTCCTATAATTTAAGAATGTACAGTAATTTTCATTAGATACCGGAATTTATGATTACATATTGTTGAAACTAGAATTTTGTTGTACTTTAAAAAAATCTTGAACTTAGTTTTAACCACAACTTCCAAAAATCAGGGCAACTATGCCTAATGCAATTTCATGAAATCCTTATTGTGCAAGGATATATACACTTGATCTTAGTCAAAAGGCTGAGAAGTGATAAGTGTGCAAGGATATATAATAAAGCTCCTAGTTGTGAGATATTTCCTTCTTTTCAATATTTTAATGTGTCTTTGGGACTATAATTTAAAATACCATATGAAAAACTAAACATAGAGAAACTGATAGTTGGTCTGTTTGGTCAACCTGGGTGGCTCAGCAGTTGAGTGTCTGCCTTCAGCCCAGGGCATGATCCTAGAGTCCTGGGATCAAGTCCCACATCGGGCTCCTTGCATGGAGCCTGCTTCTCTCTCTGCTTCTTTCTCTGCCTCCCTCTCTGTGTCTCTCATGAATAAATAAATAAAATCTTAAAAAAAAGAGTGTGAAGAAAATTACTCACATTTTTGTAATTTCAAGATGAAAAGTAATACCAAAGTGTCTTTATCCTTTTTTGAGAATGTCTCTCCATGATATCAAATTCTTGCTTTTAATGATATGGATTTGTTCTTCTAAATTTAAAGAGATTTGATTTGGCTTTTCACAAAGTTCCCTGATAGACCACATATTGTGATTGTCTAAAAATGACTCTCTAGTCCCCAGAATTAGATAATAGAATAGTCTGAAAAGTGTGGGGAACAAGTGGAGTATTTTCTTGGTTTTCAAAAGAGTGACTACAGTTCTTTTATTCTTTCTTTTGTGAAAAATATTGTCCATGAATATCAATAGTGAATGATTTTGTTTTACATTGTCTTTAATTGAATTGTATTTTGAGCCACATTGGTATTTTAGATCAAATTTACAAAATCAATTTATTTTATTTTTATTTTTTTAGGCAGGGGAGAAGCAGAGGATGAGGGAGAGTGAGAAGCTCAAAGAGGCTCCATGTCCACTTCAGGACTCGATCTCATAACCCTGAGATCATGACCTGAGCAGATATCAAGTCAGACGCTTAATAGAGTGAGCCACGAAGGCATCCTTACAAAATAAATTTAAACAGTTAATTTCCTACATCAAGATACTCCAATTCCTGAAATTTATCAGCAAACATACCCGGAAATGAAATTGAGACTGACTTTGCAACTAAAGTGCAATTGAACACCAGAATTACATTAAAATGACTTAAAATACAAAATTAAAATTTGAGAAACTCAAACTACTCAAACTAAAACTACTACTTAATGTGTGTATCTCCATAATACATTATTACTTTTATTAATCATTAGCAAATGGTCTGAGCAATTCCATAAACTTGTATGTTTAACAGAAATTGTAATGAAGAGTGAGGCAAGGGGTTTCAATAGATATCTTATTCACATAGTGCTTATCCACTGGGCTTAGGCTTTATTTCTGAACCCATTCATGTTGTATAGAGTATTAGCACAATGGAAATACATTAACCTTCTATAAAAATATATTATAACTAATCAATGTCTTTAATATATTTACAATGTAAATAAGTTTAATGAGAATAAGCCTATATGTAAAATGTGATGTGTTCATACAAAGTAATATATATACACATATATATTACATTATGTATGATATCTGTACAATATATAAAATATGTATCATATACTGTAATATGATATACTATAGATATTTGGTATCTGATATACTATAGATTTTATATATTTATATAATATATAGTACATATTTTATATACACATATATTATAATGGTATGGATAACATATTATATTACATACAATAGATATGTAGCATAATGTCATATATACTATATATAGTATATATGCATGTGTATGTATATGTTATACACACATATATTATCCATGGTATAACTTATTAAATTACTTAAAAATTGTGAGTGAAGAGATGTGCATTGTTCTTGTGGTCCTGTACCTCTGTGAACTTGTCTTTTTTTGGGGGGGTAAAGATTTTATTTGTTTATTCATGAGAGACAGAGAGAAAGAGAGGCAGAGACACAGGCAGAAGGATAAGCAGGTTCCACGCAGGAAGCCCGATTGGGACTTGATCCAGGACCTCAGGATCATGCCCTGAGCTGAAGGCAAATGCTTAACCACTGAGGCACCCAGGGGTCCCATTACTTAGGTCTCTCTTTCTCCATCCACGTAATAAAAATAGACTCCTAAGAATTCTTTCTGCTAAAAACTTCTGTCTTTGGTAAATTTTTTACTGCATCAGTCTTTTATAAGATCTTATTACTTAAAAATAACATCTTTTTATAAGCACTTATTTAAAAATAATTTCTGTATTTTTAAAAAGATGTTATTTATTTATTAGAGAGAGAGACAGAGACAGAGATAGTGACCAACATAGTGGAAGTGGGGAGAAGGGGGAAAAGCAGACTCCCCACTGAGCAGGGAGCCTGACACGGGACTCGATCCCAGGACCCTGATATCATGACCTGAGCCAAAGGCAGCTTAACCGACTGAGCCATCTAGGTGCCCCATATCTTTATTTTGATAGTAAAAAGTAAAAACATAAGTATAAATCTAGTAACTATCACTTTACATGAAACTGTGTAGCACAATATATAAAATATTAAGACTTTTTAATTAAGAGAATATCCTAGAGAGAATTAACTAGAATGGCATGAAGGCACCTGCGGGAGATGAAATATTTTTTCTCAAGATCAGGCCATTTATTCCATTTATCCAATTTTTGTAGAGTTTCATATTTTCTGCATCATTTTAGACACACTCCATCCATGCAAAAGGCCTTGAAAACAGTATGCAACAGATTTCATCTGAATTGCATTAGAAAAGTAACCTGATTGTGCCACATTGCCTAGATAGGCCAAAAGCCCTGAAGGAAGAAAAAAAATGACCAAGCAATAAACGCTAAAACAGCAATTTGTGCAATGTAGAACATTAACTAAAATCTTAAAAGAGTTTATATCCCAGGTATGTATCAAACTGCCGATGTCATGTAAAATATATCTGCTGATGGAGATTACATGTCACACAGAAAGGTCTTTTCAGGAAACTTCGAAGGTGATGAGCCGTAATAATAAATCAGCCAAATGATCCTCCTCTCTGGCTGATGAAAGGAAATTCTCCTTAAGATCAATCATCATGAACAAGCTGACAACGAAGTAGCCTTGCTGCTGATCTTATGCCAGACTACGTGGAAGATTTCACACATCCTTGAAATGCAACTAGTGTAAAAACTGCATACTCCTCACATAGACAATTTGGTTCAGAAAGAGAAAAAGAGAGAATTATAGCCTTTTGACCCCAGAAAAAAAGAGGTGCGTAAAGTTCTGCATAAGAGAGACTCTGTGTGTGTGTGTGTGTGTGTGTGTGTGTGTTTAACTGACTATCAGGAGGAGATTTAGAGTCAAGAGTGGCATAACAGAGGTTGGATAAAGGAAAAACAGAAGGGATAAGGCAAATATGGATTCTGATCGAATTTCCATACCCTACTGACTTCCATTAGCTGGAAAGGTCTCACTTGAGAGTCAGCATCAAGCGGCTGTTTGGAATCCTTTCATCCCCAGTATCCATCCACACCACTCCCACACACGTTTAATAAGAAAAATCAGCATATTTTCCATTATTGCATAAATTTTAACCTCAGGCATCACTTATACTTCATAGGTCCTAAAACTCTCCCTCCACATAGAAATTCTGGTGCACCAATGTAATTGAAAGCTGAATCATTGAGGAAGCAATTCACAAAATAGAAAAACTGAGATTTTTACTGGAATCACAGGAAAGTTACATGCTTGAACTATAATTTTTAAAAATATACTTACATTTGACAATCTATTCTGAATGATCATTACTAACCATCAACCTAAAGATATTTCTAAGTGCTTGGGCTTGTTCAAGGTAACAGCCCATGCTGGGAATGTTACTGACCAGTGCTGGCATCAGGAGAACTGAGTTGTACTCTTGGCTTTGTACTAACTAGCCCTAGACATTGAGGGAGTCACTCATCAGTTTGGACTTGAGTTTTCTATCTTTGAAGGGAAATTTCTTGTCCTATCATGATGAAACCTATTTCCATTAACAAACTTTTTGAGACTTACTGCCCTCTGCTATTACTGAAATGAAGCCACCTGCATCATGGATCTTATCGAGGAAAAATATCACACAAAAGAATATATTTTCTAATCTAGCCTAATTTTTATTTTTCATATATAACTTTAGTGTTCTCTTAAACATCTGTAAGGTTTCTGGGGAAGTGAATTTTGGTCCTTTGTTTTCATCGCATAAATTACAGTAAAAAATGATACAATCCCCTTCAATAATCAACCAGTGTGTAAACATTATTGTAAATCTTTCTCAATCACTTTTTCCTTATTCCTCAATTAGGAAATCTAGTAAATATATGCAAATATTTGAACAAATACCAATGTGGTTATTTCTTACTAGCTATTGAGGTCAAAATTCCTACTGAGGAGACTTCCAAGTTTGTCATGTTAATGCCTGTATTAATGAATAAAACATGGTATATTTTCATAAATATGATTTATTGAATGTCAAACCTTTGCAATAATATAGGTCTTTTAATTTCCTTTCCTCATAATGGACATTACTGAAATGACTCAAGTACAAGGAGAAAGAGACCTGACAAAGAAACCACTTGTATAAAATGATGAACAACTTCCCCTCTGTACAGATGAACTGACCACATTTGGGGAAATATAATCAAATATAATTTTCAGTTCTATCCTACTTACTGGTATTTGCTGATCGATTGCTCATACAGGTTTTTGCTTACAATGGATTTTACTTCATAGTATTTTTCTCCTTTCACTGACAATATTTTCCATATGCTTTTAATGTAAACGTTTCCATCTACATTGTTTCATCGTAACAAGTGAACTGTGTCTCTGAAATTGAAAACTTCATATGCACTACTTCGTATCAATCGGAATTCTCTGCATCTGTTGATAGTAATCTCAAATTCAAGGGGAAAAGAAGACGAATGACGAATGACCTTGTAGGATATTTCTTTTCCTCATCTTTAAAGTCAACATACTCTGTATTTAAGGTGAAAAAAGATGCCTGAGGGATTATAGATTCCAACATATGTAGTTTATGTAGTGTCATTGTGCTATTTGCTCTGGGGAGGACAAAATCTTAAAGTGTGCAATTGAGTCTTGCGACAGCCCCTTGATGTTGCTAGTAAGACAGTTATAGCAGACTGAGAAGCACAGAGGTTTGGTTATAAATCAGGCTCAAGTGTTATAATAAAGTTTATAGAAACTGTATAAACAGCATATAGCTTATGTAGGAGGAGCTATCTTTGTCCTCTTCTTGCCTTCTTATTTTTACTCCTATGGTAAGAACTTTTGAGTAATTGGGAAGCTGGTATGTAGTCTTCATGAGGGAGGAGGAATAATGTGTTCAGTGAAACAGAAGAAAAAAAAAACAAAGGACACACACACAACTGATCCCTGCACCCCAGTTCTGACTTCTCTCAACCGTGTGAGCTCATCCCCAGCATGGCTACTCCTCCTTCCATGAAGAAAGGATATCTGGGTAGATTTTTTTTTTCCTGGGTAGAATGCTTGCCCTGTAGAGATAAATGCAAAAGCTAGTCTTTCTCACTTTGTCTCTGTGTCTTGGTCATGCACACATGCACACACGCACACGCACACACATACAATATGTAGTTATTTGAAGACTATTGAACCAGATTTTCATGTGATTCAAGTATTCAGTATTCAGTACTCAAATGAAAATGACACCTGCTAATTTAAAGATCGATTCTGAGAAATGCCAATACAGGCTATTCTGGGCTCTATTTTCACAGACTTTCTGAATTTAAGCTTAGAATTTCTAAAATATGTAATGTTAAACTTACTTCATTCGAATTTAATCAAGTTCATAAAATGACAAGTATTATACATATTTCTGAAGGCTTATATACTTAAACAACAACAAAAAAATGCTACCCAAAGTTTGAGCTAAGCCACAGGCAAAAAGTCTAATATTATACAAAATGCCAATGAAATATTAGAGGATAGACCAAATTAACTGTTAATGTTAAAATAAATCTGCAATAATGAAGATGAAATGGGAATGCAGAAAGAAAGAAATTAATTTTGGAAATGAAAAGGAGAGCAAAACACTGTAGGACTGCTGACAAAGATTAATCAGTATACTTTAATCTGGGTACAAGAAGATAGCAAAACAACCAAAAAAAGGTTTATAATTTTGAGTACTATAATAAGTCTAGATTCTGAACATTTTTTTTTCTCATCCTTGATGCTAAAAAATCCGATGCTACATTAGGTTTTCTGGAATAGTCTGTATTTTTCCTATCAGGCACCCCGTGTATTACACTGGCAAATATTCATAAAAGAAATTTAAGAAAACTACTAAGCCACAGTCATTTCCTACAAAATTTATATTCAAAAGAAAGCAATTTCTTATATATTTAGATTTTTTTTTTCAAACAGGATCCACAAATCGTACTTGTCACAGAATCTGCTTTTGAATTCTAAAACTTTAGTTAGAAGAAGTTTTGGTTCTCTCCAGAGTGTGATTACTGGACTTTGCAATCAGGGAGTCTCAAAGATAGTTTGTGTATAATCTCAAATTTGTTAATGTTTTATTTGAAATCATTTTCATTTATGACACCTGTATTTTAGTATGCTGCATGTAGCCAGCCGTCCTGATGTGTGCTAAGACCAATAACATGTCCATGGTTCTCTGTTGACCACGATCGCTGACATCAGGGTAGCAGGATACTTCCTCTTGCCACATACTTACTTCCTCTTCCACCGTGGGTCCTGTTACAAGGCTCCAGCTAAGAAAAACTTCTGCTAAGGTGCTAGCATGTTCTTTGGTTTTGGTAGTAGAAGTAGATATTTAGGGCTTTTACATGCAAATAATTATTTTGTACCCTCACCTATTTGAAATTCTCATTAGATTACCTCTATGAAGGTCAAAAGTTGAAACCAGAGTGGACATTGTAAACCGGCCTCAAATAGTTATTAGAGGCCTCCCTCAAGTCTAAGTAGAAAGGCTCCACTAAAAAATAATCTGGCCAAGAGCCCTTGGAAGGATTGGATAAGGACAAGAGGGAAAGCCCAAACTAGTAATAAAGTGTGATTATTAAATAGCATGTCCCCCATTTATATTTCCTTCAGGACATTCGGAGTTGGAAAAGCCTCAGGGTTGTGAGACAAGATTTAAGGACTTGGAGATCCTTTTCCTGCAAATCACCAGCTCATTTAAAGCCTATTATATATTCAGAGTGTGGAATTAGACATTAGTATCTTGATAGACTTCACATAACAACCTTCATGACCTTCAAGACATAGACACATTCATAACAGTATTCATAGCAGATACATAAAAATAGTTTGAGAAATTACATAGCTTTTTCAGTTTATAATATAGCAAAATTCATATTATAAAAGTCACTGTGTATATTTTGCTTTTATTATTCATGCATTTGTTTGGGATTGTGTTTCTGTAAGGACTACATATTTATAATTTACATTTCAACTATTCCACCAAAGTTTTCCCTTCATCATTTACAACTGCTGCAGAGATTACTGAATATATCAGTTTCATGGAGAAAGAAAGGCACTTCCAGTACCTACTATTATGCTAGAAAATGAAAGGAAAGGTTTGTTGGTGATGAATAAAGTTAGGAGAAATTTTTAGGAAAGAGACTTCAACTTCACAACATGGCTCTGTAGTATTTCTATTGAAATGTCATCACCTACCTACAGAGAGAATATAGATGAATATTATTGCTTTTTGAAACTTGGAGGAGAGAAAAAAATCAGTATCATAGATAAAGATTTTGATTCCTGACCTCACTAGCCTACTTTGCAATTAAACCAAAGTCATTAATTTTTAGCCTCAAGTACATGAGATTTCAGAATTTTACCGCTGTAATGCAACAGCTCAATCAAATGGGCCATGGTGGTAAGACCACTGCATATGCAAATTCAGATGCATTAGAAATAGATTTCATTTCATAATGTCATAGTAAGTCACTGTAATAGGAAACTACCATGATTTTCTAAGAAAATCACATTTTTTTAAAAGTATTCTGTGCTAAACTTTAAGAAAAGTTTTGCTTTGTAAGTAATTTGGCACTTGAGAGTTTGGAATCTTTTCTGAAATTTTCTGCCAAATTTCTGCACCGATCACTTTTGATGCTTATTGTTGTTATTTTTAGATTGTATTTTAAGATATGCATATGTAGGATGAAGTTGGAGATATGGGTTCTATCCTAGCCAACTGGTTTTGAGGAAATCACACTATTTGGGCTTCATTGCCCCCAAAATATTGAATGTCTTGGAATAAATCACCTCTTAAGAAATCTCCTTGTAGTTAAAATAAAAGATCATTTATCAGGGTCTTGGTCATTGTAACTTTCAGAATCTTTAATTACACACTTATCAATAAGTCACAAGTTAGTGGTTAACATCTGAACAATGACAAACCCTTGGATAAGTATTTTTTCTTTCTCCTAGTTAATCTGCTTCCCTCCTTTCCCCCCTCTTTCTCAATCTTTCTCCTTCTCTCTCATATGTGGGATTCACAAATCATTAGTGAACTAAAGTAGAAGAAAATGATTTCTTTGTGAGACATTCCAGCTTTCTATAATCACACTACTATGGCACAAGCGTCCAAGCTTTAGGAAGCTGTGGAAATTACCTCATTCTCAAAACCCAACAATCTTCAGAATCTATTTTGTTGCCATATCTTTAATGTTTGCATAATTTAAATTAAAAATATAGTTTCTGTCTTATGCCAAGAACTTTCAGGTAGCTAGGCCTTGTCACAGGGTTTTAGTTTACTCCAGAATATTCCTACATGTACTTGGCAATATCAGTGGCTGTGTCAGTTTGAGTCTGTGGTCTGCTCAAAAAGATGCTGGAGAGGAAAAATTGCTGTCCCTGGCACAGTTACATTCAACTGCAGATGTGAGCACTTTGTCACCAGTAATTTACACAGTGAAGGGGGCAGGGGACCAGGATATAGGATTCTTTCTTTTGATTTCTGGGCCCATTTTTGCATTAAGCCTCCTGGAAGTTTATTATTTAACCTCTTTTAAGAACACATTCATATTTTACTGGAAAATGAAACTGTAAAGAAGTAAAAGTATATCAGATGTGATTGGGGTGAGTTTAGTGGATTAATCCAGATTTGAAGACTAATTTTTCCTCTGAAATTAATGACAATACTGTTTGCATTGATTTTTAATAATACTCAAGGAACATTCAAGTACACGTAGTAATATATTCTCATCTCCAACTATTAGTTTCTTAATTGTATTCTAATGTCCACCTCACTTTAAGACATTTATTATTATTATTATTATTTAGTTTATTTAAACTAAAACAAACAAACAGTTGGCTCATTTCTCCTACCCCACATCCCTGCCCCTTCTCGCAACCACTTATCTATCTGTTCTTAATATCTTTGAGCTCAGTTTTGTATACTTATACTCCTGCAATTTAAAATATATTTATTAAAAAAAGAAAAGATATATATATTCCACATATAAGAAAGATAATATGATATATGTGTTTCTCTGTTTGACTTATTTCACTTAGCATAATACCCTCAGAGTCCATCCATATTTTCAAAATTGGCAAGATATAATTCTTTTTTATGGCTGAAAAATATTCCATTATCTCTATTTATGTATCTTGTATCATCTATCTATCATCTATCTATCTATCTATCTATCTATCTATCTATCTATCTATCTATCTACCTATGCAGCTATCTATCTATCACCATAATTTCTTTATCCATTAATCCACTGATAGACATTTAGATTGTTTTCATATCTTGGCTATTAATAATGCTGCAATGAGCATGGGGGTGCATATACCTTTCTGAGTTAGTGTTTTCATTTTCATTGGACAGATACCCAGAAGTGGAACTGCTGGATCATATGGTAGTTTACTTATAAAAGAGCAGCTAAAACTAGATGAATCAGCAAATCAGAGATCAGGTTTAAAGCACCTTAGAAAGGAAAAACTTTAGAGCTCTTGAAAATGTTAAACATTATTAGGCCAAGAGTGGTTGTTACAAGTTTTAATGGTAAATAAATTATATAACTTCCAAACGAAGGATGAAAAGAAAAAAAAATACATGAAACTTGATCCATCCAAAGGCTCGCCAGATAAAACTTACCAAAATCTTACAGTGCATATATTAGAACTTGGTGAAATTATATAATATTCCATTCAAATCAATGCCACTATCATTGCTACTTTTCTGCATTATAAAATCAATTCAGCTAAATAAGACATGAAAAAGATATAAAATGTACAATAAAGGAAATGAAACTTTAGTGATGTGATCTTTTGTAGCATATAGCATCAGAAAAACTCTAAAAAACTCTAAAAGTGACCAGTAAGTTCGCTGGATATAAAAAAATCAATATATGAAAACCATTAGAAACTTATATTCCAGAAAAAATTATAAAATATCACTTAAAAAAAATTCTAGGAGTACCTGGCTGGCTCAGTTGGTACAGCATACAACTCTTGATCTCAGAACTGTGAGTTCAAGCCCCACATTGGGCATGGAGCTGACTTTAAAAAATAAATTTATTTCTAATAGCAACAAGATAGTCATTAGGATGAATATCACAGAACTGTTCAAGTTTTGTAAAGAATTATCATATTTTATCATAACACATAATGATCTAAGTAAAAATAAGAATATTCATAACTCTCAAATCACAAAGATAATGATTTTTCCCCCTAAGTATCTCATAATTGCAATGTAATCAGGCAAGCTGATCCAAAAGTTCATATGAAAGATAAAGTGATCAAGAGACCATTTTCATAAGGAAATATAAGTCAAAACTTGTCACGTTAGATAAAGTTTATTATAAAGCCACTAATTCAAACAGTATGATAATGGCATAGGCACAGAGAGACAGATAAAAAAAATTTACAAAGAAGAAAAAGAGCCATATATGTATTGGCTCTTGGAATATGATGAAGAGGGCAACAAAAGTCAATGGGCAAAAAAGATGATCTAGTTAACCACATGTAAAAATAGTGTTGTATGATATATTTTGTGTAAAAAATGCAAGCAGTATTATTTCTACTTGGTGGATATAGCAATATATTAATAGGACATATGCACAAGATTTTCATCTACATAAATGTACACTCAGCACACACTCATTAATAGCATCATTTAGTAAATGGTGATTACATGTGTATCTGATATTATTTGTTGTCCTGTATTTTTGAAATTTTTTGTAATTAAATATTTTATATGTAAGGATAAGTGAATAAAGAATAAAGTCAGAGGGGCAGCCCGGGTGGCTCAATGGTTTAGCGCCACCTTCAACCCAGGGCCTGATCCTGGAGACCCGGGATCGAATCCCATGTCGGGCTCCCTGCTGGAGCCTGCTTCTCCCTCTGCTTGTGTCTCTGCCTCTGTGTGTGTGTGTGTGTGTGTGTGTGTGTGTGTGTGTCTCATAAATAAATAAATAAAATCTTTAAAAAAATGAATAAAGTCAGAGGAGATAAGATATTCTAGCCTTCCTCATCGGTTCTTCTGTAGGCAAGAGTCTATGAGATACATGATTTTTATTCATCAGTTCTCACCATGTAGTGAGCTACTAATCCTCTACCTGTATAATGAAAACATCTACTGAAGTTTTATAGATTCAATAAAAGTGTTGCGTTTTCTCCCCCTCTTCCTAGACTATTTTTTAAAAATTTTGAATGGTATCTTGAATGAATAATTTGTATTTTATCTCCCAAACCTGAGTCAGCACAATATATTTTCTTGCTGTAAGAATGCCATTTTTTTTTAACTCTAGATATCATTTGAGGGATTAGAGGATGGGAAGAGTAATTGCCTACAACATTAAAACCACCCACTGTGATTTGTGCGGCTTCAGCCAAATCAGGTGATTCAGTAACAAACTACCACCTTTACAACTCCAGGTAATAGAAGGCGAGCGGATCCTCACCATCTGTACCTAATTTTATTTTCCATGGAGATGAAGTATCATCTCTAACCCTCTCTTGTGGCTTAATCTGCCCTCTGAAATGGAGTAAACCATACTGCAGTTACAAAGCAAATGGACATATGTAGGTGATTCCTGAGAGAACTTGGCATCCTTTCCTCTCCCGCACCGCTGCCTTTCTCGAACCTGCAGACTCTGGCCTCCTCTCTGATCTGTTCCAGTTTGGGAGCCAGGCGTTAACACCCCCACACAGGGCACTTTTGGCAGCCAGAGGGCTCGTAAGAACGCTGGCCAGCCTGAGCTGGTAACGGAGCAGATGCTTGGGCAGTCACATTTCTGAAAATTGTATTCTCTGTAGAATAGGGGGCAAGGTTTAAAAAACAATTTTGTCCACATTACACTTTCCTCTCTGTTGATAGGTACTTAGAAGGCCTAATATTTAGACATTTTCTCCTGATACCACTAGGTATCTGCTTGATGATCAAAAAAAGATGTGAGTCAAAAATGTAACAGGAAATGGTAACCCCAGTTGCACGACTGGAACAAGATGTCCAAGGACACCAAGAATTTCCCTCAGTACAAAATGGCAAGAAAATACGATTTAACATATTACGATAGCCTTATTAGAAATCTGTTAAATTAATAGTAACATTTTAGTAGCATTATTTCTGGAAGTTTATAAAGACCAATTCTCCCTGTACAGAATGCACATGATTAACTCATGGCCTCTCTCCTCAGAAGAACTAACTGTAGTGGTCACAGAGAGGGTTAGAAATAGCTAAAAACAAGTTAGATGAAGAATATATATACAGATATTGCACAGAGAAACATATATATAGTGGAAATAAAATGCCACCTGTATGTAGTATGAGTATAAAATGCCACCTGCAACTACTATGAGCATAGTATACTGGATATAGTATGACGACAGTTTGAAACTAAAATGTTGGGATTATTCTGTAATGTTTGGTTGCTTGTTTTGTATCTTGATATTCACAGTTCTTTTTAAAGATTGAGTTGGTTACTTCTGACTATATGAGGGGGAAGCACCAGCTGAGTTATCTGTGAAGCCAATTCTGAAGTCTAAAGAGAGAACGGAACATTTCTGTTTGCTTTTAAATTGATAGAATATGCATATGTAGAAACACAGGATGTTTATGTATAGCTGGAGGTACCTCAGAAAGAATCAACTTGCATGGGTTTAAACCAGATTACTGCCCCTCCTTATCTGTCAAAATATCAGATAATGCCTTTAGTACTTGATCGTATATCCCTGTAGCAGCTAAGAGATTAAAGTGATGCAGATTGCACCATTATAGTTAAGATTGTGTCAGCCTTTCAATTACACTAACCTGTTAATGGTTTACAACTTAGTCATAAAATGTCCTTTCCCTCTGAGGGGGAGGAAAAAAAAAAAAGAAAGAAAGAAAAATAACTCAGTTTATCAGGTCCCAGAAGGAGAAGAACGATTTTTTTAAAACTGATTTTTTAAGGAGGTCCATTTTAATTTTAGAGCATCTTTAAAAGAATGTTTTAAGGATATTTTCTACTCCAGAATTTTCAAAAGGGGATTGGTTTAATATGCATTGCGCCTTAGTTATGGAATAATTACTTGAAACTGGGTTTATTTCCAATGTTAATATTCTTTAATTTCTATGGTAATTGAAGTTTAAAGTCCTATTTCAAAGATATTGTCTGTATTACAAGCCAGTAATGATGATTTAATCTCTTCTAAGAATCTTCTGCATAGAACAAACTGAGAGAATCATTCAAAATCTAATCCCTAAAAAATCACATTTTGACTGGCTACATTGTGGACAACAAAAGAGTTCTAATTTCCCACATAAACTTCAATTTCCCACATAAACTTTATTTTGTTAACTTCAATGAAAACAGACACAGAGTCAGGAATTTAAACCTAGTGCAGAAGAGGTCTGGCCATTGCTGTTGGCTTCTGGGAGGTAATCTCCAAGCCCTTGGAATGCTGTGCCTGGTCTTCGTTTACATGGGTGTCTTGGGCCAGCTAGACAGTGGGCCAGCACTGCACCTTAAAGTGAGGCTCTGAGCCACACTCACAATGGGATGTAGACTGGGCCTTGAAGTCACGTGGTAGAAGTCAACTTCTAGAACCCTTGCAGGAGGAGAACCACCTGAGGGCAACCACTCTTGCCTACTTGATGGAGCCTATAAATACTCTGGACCAAAGGGTTCACGTGAGCTTCTCCGGTTGCCAATACTTCCATGCATATTTTTTTTCCCATGCATATTGATGCACGGGGAGAGGATGGCTGAAAGCTGTCTACTTGGTATTCTCCTTGCTTTGTCATTCCTTGAGTGTATTTTAATCTTTATTCTTTCCCTATAATAAACCACAACCATGAGTAAAACCACTTTCAGTTAGATCTTTGAATCCTGGGGAATTGTTCACCCTGAGAGTCACTTGGGGAACCTCTTGAGCTAGCAGTTGGTGTCAGAAGTGAAAATGAGTTGGTGTTGACTGTCCCTTGGGCCATCAAAGTTGGCTAAACATTCCTGGATGCTTTTAAAATCAAGTTATATCAAAGGTGTATCTTTTGCATTGCAAATTACTTCGTGATTTGTGACCCTACCACTGGAAAAAATCAGAAATTAGTGAAAATTCCCATAAAGATTTTTGTTTGCTTTTTCTCCACATGGTAAATTAACCACAAACTCTACAGTCTTTTAATAGAAGCTATAGAAACAATAGAATGGGAGTATATTTTCCAGAACTGAATTCCTGGTATTTTAGTATTTCTAGAACTGTGCCTAAGCAGTATATATATACTAGTAGAACTCTTCTGCATGTATCTTTTCCTGTTTTCAGTCTTTTTTCTCAGAAAATTATAATTGAAACTTTAGTTTTAGTTTTCATATTCAATATTATACTTAGAGATATCAGATATTAGATACATAATACTGTGCTCTTATAGAAGGTAGTCCCGAAGTAGGTGCCTTGACTCTTCTAAAAGAACACCTGGACTATGTGCCTATTTTTCTTTGGTATGAACAAGATACCTGGTTTTTGTTCCCCAGCTTTAAAAAAAAAAAAAAAAAAAAGATTGATTTATTTATTTTAGAAAGAGAAGAGGGAGGGGCAATGGGAGAAGGGAAGAGAATCTCAGGCTGATTACCCGGTGAGCCTGATGCAGGGCTCCATCTCACAATCCTGAGATCATGACCTGAGCTAAAATCAAGAGTTGGAGTCTCATCCATCTGAGTTACCCAGGTGCCCCAGTCCCTCAGTTCTTAAACTCTTCATAGCAATGGCCACTCCATGTGACAACTATTGATTTGCTCACTTATCTTTAATATTAGATTGATAGTATATTAGGGTCATGATCTGTGTATTTCATTTTCCTATGTTTAGTACCAGAGAACAGTGCCAGGTAAGTTCCAGCAATTTTAAAATATTTATTGACTGCATGGATGAGATAAACCATATCATAACATAAGCATCTTTCCTACCAGTGAATTTAGTGAGTTGGAACCAATTATTCCTCATGGATTTTTGCCCCTTTTGTTAGGCATAAAATAAATTTCCTTTTATTAAATACACACACAAAATTTATATGTGTGCATATTCCCTTTGTAATGGGTGTGCATAGTTTTAAGTAAATCTTTTAATGGCCTCTGCTTAGACTTATTCTTTCTTTCCTATCATCCTTATGCACTATATTTTCTTTAGTTTATTCTACAGGGAATTGGTATATGTATACTGTTTTCACTTCTAATTCAAGTTAGTTTAAAAAAAAATACGTTTGACACTATTTTTTTAAACATCCAAAATACAAGCTTAGGAAAATGGAGAAATCCATATTGGTTTTTTTCTTTTCCATATTCTGATTTGTTTCAGTTTGATTCTTATTGCCATAATCTCAATTACATTAACTTTATTTTTATTTTCTTTTTCTTTTTTTACTAGACTCATCTTCATGAATTTTCATCCTGATATCTTTTCATTATATGTGCATCCCCCCTGTGTCCCCTGCTCCTTTCATCTTTTAGCCTGGTGAATTCTGGGAAGCGTGTTCTCAAGTTGGTTCTTCACATCACTAATTTAATTTTCTCTTTGGTATCAATTTTACATTTCACTGCTTCAAACACAGATTTTAATTTTACAGTTATATCTTTATTTTCCTTGCAATTTTATCATATTTAAACTCAGTAAGCTTACTTTTCAGTGTAGAATACAAAATAAACATGAATCTTCTCATTTTCATCTTTTGTTTCCTAGAGCACATTTCAGCAATTTTAATTGAATGCAAAACAGATGTTTTCTAACACTTACTTCATTCATGTACAACCATCAAAACCACCATCTCTCTCTGCATTTGTTTTTCTTTCCTTTTGCAGAAATTTTCACGGACTCAGGTCAAGATGATTGTTTGTTATTTATGTTCTTCAGGAATTGTTTCTAGATATGGAATTTTTAATAATACTTGGTTTGTAGATGTCTCTTGATTCACTAAGTTGCCAGCTAAATCCTCTTCTTATGTCTTAAACTGAAGGACTGCTTATTGTAAACATTCTGAACCCAAAAACGATGGTGTTTATCCCTTGTTAAATATGAATATTTTTTAAGATTTATTTGTTAATTTTTGAGAGACAGAGAGCAAGCAAGTGTGGGGGGAGGGGTGGAGCAGAGGGACAGGGAGAGAGAGAAACCCAAGCAGACTCTAGGCTGAGTGCATAGCCTGACATAGGGCTCAAACTCAGGACCCTGAGATCACCACCTGAGCTGAAACAAAGAGTTGGTCACTTAACTGACTATGCTACCCAGACACCCCCAATATTTTTATAACAAATCATTGTTTTCCCATCTTTCACTTATCTTTTCTGTCTTGCATAAAATGCAGTCCTAATGTTTGGGATAGCATAAAATATATAGATGATGCAGTATAAGAATTAGATTTGAGAAGAGAGGGATTTCAGGTAGCTTCATAAAATTTTGACCAAAAACATTCATTTTTCATAAATGTATTATCTCTTCTGATAAAGAACCTAAAGAACCCTGAAGCTGGTGATGCATAATTAAATCTGTGAAATATTTCATTCTGTATTGCAATATCAGCCAATATTCTTAAAGTTTAATATAATGAGTCCACAAATGGGAGGAAAAAATATACTAATATCTCACAACTTACTTATCTAAATGCCTTAATACTGTTTTAATTTTGTTTGTCCAATTGCCCCTTCAGTTTATTATTAATCTCTCATTATCTCTCACAGTGTTCAATATAATCCTATTCAGGGCCACTTGTAGCAAGCAGAGCGATTAGGTATGCAAAGGTCTAAGCTATAATCCAATAGAGAAAATATTTTAGACTTTTTTTATGAAATAAAAAAAAAGGACTGGTGCTCTTGACTCTGGCCAAGTAATATTGTTGATGCTATGCTCATTAATTATTTATTAAATACCTCTTCTGAACATGGCATTATGCTATGCACTGTTGCCTTGTACAAATGAGTAATGACTTAATTCTTGGTCTCAAAGTGCTCATGGTTTAGAAGGGAAGATTTGAAATAGACTCTATTAACAACAATGCCCAGCTGAATGTGATAAGTAAGTACAGTACCTAAGGGGAGGTAGGCATTAAATGAGAGTGAGTTTAGAAGACACAGGTCTATCTGCCCTACAAGGAGGAATGAAGACTTTGTGGAGAAGTGACATTCAAACTCAGTGTTGATGAATGAGTAAGATTTGAATAGACAGATATAAGAAAATTACATTCTGGGTCTAGTGGTATTCATTAATAAAGAATCAAAGTATGGCAAATATTTGAGAATAAGCAGAACGTGAGTAAACATGAGCTTTAATAGAATATTTGTATGAAGCTCATATGGTTTGGGGTCATACCGTGTAAGACTGAATGCCAATCTGAGGGGTAGATACTTATTTGGAGTCTGTGTACAACAAATGTCAGCATGTGAGTGTTCTGTGAACATCTCTTTATGAAGGACAAAAGTGCATCACAGTCGGCAATATATTTTCTGTGGGAAAATTTTAAAACCAGTTTATTACATTAATGATGAGTCTTATGACATCTAATTTGATTTTTTTTAAACTTCTATTTGAAAGTTGTTCATTTAGGCTGTTTATCAATATACTTTCACATGTAAAATTTAATGATTTGATATTTGTGCCTGAAGAAAAAGATTTATTGGACCCAAATATACAGTACATGCATAGCTGAGATCCCAGCTACCCAATTTTGTTTTTAACGTTTTCATGCCTTATCACCTTTAGAAATCTGAGCTGTTGTCATCAGCTGGTGACAATCACCCACATGTAAAACAGATTACCAGGAGGAAATACAAAGTTATGCCTGGGGACTTTACATTTTTTTAAGAGCTTGAGAAAACCACTGCACAATCCATGTTCAATGATGTGATCATGTAAATGAACAGAGCAGGAGCAACCAGGACAGGGACCCTCCACGGCATCCAAGTCGGACCTGTATAGCTCCAAATGAGGCCCAGCTGGAAGATTCCTTACAGAACGAAATGAGATGATGTATGGGAAAAGACAAGGCACAGACTGGTTATAGTTTTATCAACAATTTATTAACAATTCCTTCATGCTTTCACATAACTTGTGCCTAACTCTGATGTGATGTTTACTAGCTGCATGTACTGGTTTGTGGGTTTAACAAAAAGGATGGTATTTTCATCTCCAGCTTTCTAGAGTAAAATTCAAAATAACCACAGACCTGGAATAGACACTGGGATTGGGCACTGCAGCAAGAATATGGAGGTTCTCTCTGGTCCAAGTATTAGTTCTTCAGTTGTTGGCTGAAGTGTGGATATGCAGTGGTCCACGCTGGCTGGGGAGGTAGCAGTTTATTCAGGGGATAGTGATAACTTGTCAACCAGCCCTGAATTATGCAATGTTTAACAACTGCTGGGCCATACTTCTGCATGTCCCTGTCTTAGAGTGATGCAGAGCTCTTATAACAGGCTGTTATTAATTACATTAATTAAGGAAATGTATATCATTTTTTTCTTTTAGTAAGCGGAACATCTATATGTTGGCTCCATAACTTTTTTTTAAGATTTTATTTATTTACTCATGAGAGAATCAGAGAAAAAGAGAGGCAGAGACACAGACAGAGGGAGAAAGAGGCTCCATGCAGGGAGCCCGACGTGGGACTCAATCCCAGGTCTCCAGGATCATTCCCTGGACTGAAGGCGGTGCTAAACTGCTGAGCCACCTGGGCTGCCCACCATAAGTTGTTAATAAGGTCATTTTATTGTATAGTTACATTTAAAATGATAATCTTGAGGCTGCCATACAAGGGGCCTTCCCAAAATATATGCAATTTGAGCACTTGGGGAAAGATTATTTGTGACACTGTGAAATTTTTTTTTCCCTTATGTATGGCTTATTTGCTCTTGGATTCCATCTCATTCCCATAACACTATCTTCCCCTACTTGTTAATATTTTTCAAAGCCCTAGAGGTATGGAGCTGTATATCTAATCACATGGTTTAAAGTATTGACAATTCTCTGTCTCAAAACAGCCCTTCTATATGACAGCCCTTCTACATGACAAAGCAAAAGAGGAACTGGTGGATGTATATTTTGGGATGGGGAGGGGCATTCAAGAAAGTGAGAGAATCTGAATGTAAGAGAATGAGGAGAAAAGAAAGAAGGCAAAGGCCAGTTAAGAAGCCAGAGATCAGGAACAGAGAAAGATGACAATGCAAATATCCATGACCAGCTGAAGGAAACAGTTTGAAAGGGCTAAGAAAAAAAGAAGAAGAAAGAGAAGGAGAAGACGATAACGAGGAGGAGCAAGAAGAAGGAGAGAAGGAACAGAAGAGGAGAAGGAGGAGGCGGAAGGGGAAAGAAGGAAGAAAAAGATGGGGGAGGGGAAACAAAGGAGCCTTAGAAATAAGAGGAAACAATAATATTGCTAAAAGGGAGAAAACATGAATGGAAAGGAAGAGGTCTAAAGTGAAGAAGGGAATGGGAAAGTGACAAGAGTACTGAAGGTTGGGAGGCAGGCTTAGACTGGACACTGAACAAAGCAAAATCAAAGATTTTGAAAGAAAAAAATACTAACCCTTCAAAGATGGAGTTAAGAAAAGAGGTAAGAGGCCATTCAGCCCTGGAGGAGAATCATGTCCTTTGGGTGTTACTAAGTGTTACATAGTTGATGGATCAGAGACAGTGGAGTGCTTAAAAAGAAACGCTAGCATTCTATACTGAGAGAATTTAGAGACTTTAGATTCAATAGTTGTCTGAAAAGAAAATAAATAAAGTAGAAAGAACTATATTGGAGAAACCACCGAAGATAGTCTAGTGATTAGTTCTAGAACATTAATTAGAAAAAAAACTGTTCTTTTATCCACCAATCATACAGGTGCATTGATAAAATCAATCAGCAGCCATTTGATTATATCTTAATGCATAATACAAACAACTATTGAACCACACACTGGAGGGGCTGGCTGAGCAGGTGAGGGAAGAACAAACAGTGAACTGCTGGAGCCAGTATAACCATGGAAAGAAAATTAGAATGTGAAAAGCACTCCTAGCTAACCATAACAAGCCAAGCCATGAAATAAAATTTTACATATATTAGAAATGAATTAAGTCCACTCACTAATTTTTTTAAAGATTTATTTATTTATTTGAAAGAGAGAGCATGCATGAGAGAGAGAGGAAGAGTGAGATCTCACAAAGGGAGAGGGAGAAGCAGACTTCCAGCTGAGCAGGGAACCTTAATCGGGGCTCAATCCCAGGACCCTGAGATCGTGACCTGAGCCCAAGGCAGGTGCTTAACCGACTGAGCCACCCAGGTGCCCCAAGTCCACTCATTTAAAAAATACATAAGGAAATCTTCTGGGGGCACATATAACTGGGGGTTAGGCTTTACTGATTTTTTTTTGTTATTTTTATGCTAGGAGAGAGGATTGTGGGGTCATCCGTAGATGGATACATTGCTTCTAATTTTGCAGGCAAGAGTGACAGTCAAGGCCATAATAATATACATTAAAATGTACATTTGCAAAAGGGTGAAGTTTCAAAAGGATGACCGCTGGTCAAAGAACAGAAGCACAAACAAAAATAACTCATTTTGCTCTTGTTTTCATGCTTTTGAGTCTACTGCCTTCATGCTCTATATTATAATGGCATTGCCCTGTCACCCAATGCAGTGCCTTGTGGATTATGCATCCTTAAAAAAATGTTTCAATAAATCAATGGATTAATTATTTAATAAGTATTCAAGATATTGGACACAATAATTGCTCAGACACACTGGCAAACAAAACACAAAAAGAAGTAAAAAGAAACAAAGAAAAGGGAAATATAGGAAAAAGGAAGGAGGAGGGCAAGAGGGAAAAGTCTTGGATATACATTTTTAAGCAATTTGAATTTGAATCAGAACTTGATAAGCAATTTGAAAAAGATTTTATAGTCAATATGGAGCAGGTTCCAATAGGACACGGTATGTCATTTTGAATATTTGTGTGTTTCCTTAAAGGACACAGAAAAATTGAAGAGGACTCAATACAAATATTTAAAGAAAAAGAAAATAAAATTCTTTTTTTTTAATTTTTCTTTAAATTTATTTATTTATGATAGTCACAGAGAGAGAGAGAGAGGCAGAGACAGAGGCAGAGGGAGAAGCAGGCTCCATGCACCGGGAGCCCGACGTGGGATTCGATCCCGGGTCTCCAGGATCGCGCCCTGGGCCAAAGGCAGGCGCCAAACCGCTGCGCCACCCAGGGATCCCGAAAATAAAGTTCTTAAGCAGGGGTGAAAGAGAACAATATTTAAACTGGGAAAAATCAATAGTGATGATCAAATATAAACTTTTTCTCCCCAAACTCTAAAAATAGTAGCAGCCTGCCCTAAACCATAAAGTGCACTCATTTTCTGTGTTTTTGCAGGTACATTCTGAACGATCTGTATAGCAGTCCTCCTGGATGGCACTTATAATGAATTCCTATGGCATATTTTACTTTCAATCCCAACTTGAACTCATAATTATAATGATTGAAAACAGATGATGTCTAAATAGGATAGTTCAGGATGAACAGGAACAAATAAGTTGAAAAAAATGTGTAAGTTTTTATTATTCATTCATCAAACATTGTTACTAGATGGGAGAGATAAGCAAGACAGTGGCAGTGAGGAGGGCATCCTGGGTCCTTCTGTAGAGGGAGTTGATAGTACTTGTAAATAATGTGGTCCTGAAGGAAGAGACCTTTGAGACTCACTATAGGTAGGTAATCCATTAGCTGTGTAAAAGAATGATTATTAACAGGTGGATCTGTGAACTGCTGTGTGAGAAGGGGGTTAGGGCTCCCCCACGCTGGATTCCAAGCCAGGTGAGAAATAACATTAAACAAAATGGATGAACCTAAAATGTTGCAAAGTTTAGAGGTCCCTGATCTGAAAACTCTGACAGTCACAACAAAGAACACGCTTCTGATTCAAGATGACTCCCTTTTGGATAGGAAGATGAGCTAATCATAGGACAGGATAATGAATCTCATCAAAAAGGAGACAAAAAAAAGGAGACAAAAACCCTTTTAGATTATAGATAAGACATTTTTTAGTTAAAGATTAAAACTGTTCAGCAGGTTATTACTAGAAAAAATATGGTGACATACACGGAATCCCTGTAATGCTCAAAGTTGGCTGTATTGCTCAAGGATTGTGTGTGTGTGTGTGTGTGTGTGTGTGTGTGTGTGTGTGTGTGTGAGATTTGATCTGTGGTGATGTGTTGGTGGGTACCAGATGTAAGTATTTCAGCAACATTCTCGAGGTGAATTTAATGTTTACCCAAGGTTGTGATTATTGTTATGAATTTGTATGTAATACATTCTTCAATTCCAATCATATTTTGGGTCAAGTTTTGTTGTTTTGTGTGCCTGTTCCTGTGTGTATGTGTGTATGTGCATATGCATGCTCTAGTTTGGTTTAAGATTATTAGGTTAGGAGTGAAGAGAAGGCATTCTGGGAGGGAAATTTTATAAGACAGTTGAATTTTAGAATTAGATGAATTTGGTAAAACTCCTGATTATTCATTTTATCAAATATAACTTGGATAATTATTTAACCATACCATATCCCAATTTTGCCATTCATAAAAATGGTATAAATGTTAGCTGGCTGTTCAATTTGTGTTCAGAAAGGGTAATTTATAGCTATTTAGGTTTTAAATTAATATTTAAAAATTTATTTAATGTTTTCTTAAGGCTTTGAGATCAATGGCCATATCTTTTACTTAAAAATCTAATATTTGTTGGGGTGCCTGGGTGGCTCAGTCAGTTAAGCCCAGGTCATGATCTAGGGTTCTGAGATCATCCCTTGCTTGGGGCTCCCTTCTCGGTGGGAAACCTGCTTCTCTCTCTCCCTCTGCCCTTTCTCCTGCTTGTGCTCTCTCTTAAGTATGCTCTTTCTTTCTCTTATGAGTAAATGAAATCTTTTTAAAAATGTAAAGTACAGAGCACCTGAGTAGCTTGCTCAGGTAAGTGTCCCACTCTTGATTTTGGCTCAGACCATGATCTCAGGGTTGTGAGATCAAGCCCCAGCATGGAGCTTGCTTAAGATTATCTCTTTCCCTCTCCCTGTTACCTTCCTTCTCTAAAAAATGTAAAGTACTTTGCATGCATTAGTCAGCAATTTCTGTGTGAAAGAAAGAAAGAAAGAAAGAAAGAAAGAGAAAGAAGAAAGAGAAAGAAAGAAAGAAAGAAGAAAGAGAAAGAAAGAAAGAAAGAAAGAAAGAAAGAAAGAAAGAAAGAAAGAAAGAAAGAAAAAGGAAGGAAGGAAGGAAGGAAGGAAGGAAGGAAGGAAGGAAGGAAGGAAGGAAGGGAGGAAGGAAGGAAGAAAGATTCTCAGTGGCAATAAACATTTTCTTCTTGTGGATCTTCCTGTTGTCTGAAGAATCTAAGAACGTGCATTCCTTTAGCCTGGGGATGGGTGTGTGCTTATGAACCGACCCACTACGTATTACTTGCGTCTCAGGTGAACCTCTTTTATGACAACTACCATAGTGCAAAAGGGCAATTTCACTGCACAAGTATATTTCAAATCTTTACTTGCATTAGGTTTGCAAACATCCCTGTGGCCAAAGTAAGTCAGGGGCTGATAACCAAGTTCAAAGTTAAGGAAGAAAGTTTTACCTCCAGGGAAGAGGCTTCAAGGCAATGTGCACAGGTACAGGGTTGAGTAAAGAAATAGCCCCATAATTCAATTTAATTCATACATACATATCTAAATTCACATGCATTCACATATGCATATATTTATGAGCACAAATACATAGGAATATAAATATAAACTATGGTGGAATTTGTTGAGTGCCAAATGCTTAATCATGTTTTTTAGAGATAATCTCCAAAGAGCAAACTCCTTCTACAAAGACTGAAATTAGCACTTCTGGGCTAAAAAATAACATTTTATATCTTGCTTAAAGTATGGATCTTTGGAAAAGCTTTGTAAGAAAGTTAACCAGGCCTGCATAACTGAAATAATTCATCTATTCCAATAGTTACTTTACTCCACTTGTATTATCTGCGTCTGCTCAATTATAATAGCTAGAAACCATGTTATAGGTCAGGAATCTAGACTACGGTCTTCTATTTCATTTAGCTTTTCTCTACCCAAGCTTGATAGTGAGAGACTTCAATGTTGTATTTGTTATCGATGTATATTCAATGTCATATTATTTCATCAATTTGTTAAAGGTATCTGTATATCAACACTGGGGATGGTGTCTCATAAAGTTAAAGGTTTGAGGAAGAGTTTTCTATAATAATATGACCTCCAAACATTTTTCACATTTCAAATTTAAGTAAAACCTTGAGGCACTTAACATGCACATGTGCACACACACACTGCATTTGACCTGATAAAGGCAACATTTATTAAAAAGGAAAAAGGGGCAAACACAGGTTAAATGTTAGCCAAATAATCCATAGACCTTTTAAAATGTATTATCAAGCGATCAACCTGGAGGTAACTAACTGGTGCCAAGAAAAATGCTTAAAGAGCTTGCCAAGGAGCCAGATGCTCCTACTGCTAAATTATCTCCTGCAGATTGGCATGGGCATCTTACAACTGGCACAGCCACAGGTATCACTCACACCACATCGCCATATGGTTTGAGCTAATTATTTAAAAATAGTTTGCTTCTTATGGGGCAAATGTGAATATTCTGTATACATTGATTTTATTCTCCAAGGAAATCAGTGGATTTTTTTGTTTCCTTTTTGTTTTGTTTTGTTTTGATAAGGCATGAGAAGGAAATACTATGTATGAAAATAGACTTGTTTAACTTAAATAGGTCATTGCAGAAAAGTGACATATCATTCATCGGTGCCCGTTCTTGCTACCAGTACTCCTACATATTCTTCATTCAACCCCTTTTGGAAAATTGTCTCATAGGACTCCAACGAAGTAGGTGAAATATTAAAATTTAATCACGTGTTTAAAATATTGATATGCTATGTAACGTGCAGCTAAAGAAACCAATGCACCTGCTTGTAATTTGTAATCTATGTATCTTAGTATCTTACAGACATATCCTGAGGCAAGTACTTGTACCATGAAGTTTTAATTGATTCGTATGTAATTGAGAATGCTGTAATGTATTAATAACAATTAAAAGTCATTGACATTCCTTCCAGTATATTTTTCGTTTATCAAAATGACATTATGGGGTGCGTTAAATGCATGACAATATTTCCCACCAAAGCCAGTGAATTTAAGAAAAAAAATCTTAGTTTATTAGGGCAAATTTACACAATCATGTTTCTTTTAAATTTGTACAGTGACTACACTATTATTTTTCTAAACATTGGCTTTTATGTTTATCTAAGGATAAAAAAAACTTTTAAAACTCTTATTTTTATTTTAAACAGATCTTACTTTTTTAAATATTATGGAGCACGATGCCAAGTGCGAAAAAGAACTAGAAAGAACCAGAACAGCACTTTTGTAAGGTTCATACAAAATAGAAGAGCTGAGACACTTTTCTATAAACACATCTTTTTCATGCATTCAAAAATATTTCATAGTGTAGGTGGCAAATTTATTTTGGGGAGAATTTTGAGGAATAAAAGGGTTTAACATGCCACATAATAGCAGCTTGTGTTGGTGATAATAATTGGGTAATGCAGAGCATACAGAAATATGAAAGCCCCCATCCTCATTTAGTTTTCCTGTAGGCTGTTGAAAATTAAAGGCAGAGCTCACTTAATTTAATGCCAAGTGTGTTTAAGAATGTACAGATTGAAATTAAATATAAAAGAAAAGAATTTAGGTTATTTACATGATGTCAGCATATCTGTATCATTATTTAGCAATGATTTCTTATTAAGAGGATTTAAAATCAGTATTCTATAAGACTATGGAATCAGAATTCTGCAAAAAGATGAAAGATTGTCCTTTCCTTGCTACAGTTAATGTAAGTTGCGATGGTTTTTGCAAAGTCAGCATATACCTGCATCCAAGGTGTATATATATAATATATATATATAATATGTGCATATAGATCTTAATTTACCAATACACTATACAATTTATTACATTTTGACATTAAATGGATAGTTTATATTTCATATGGCTAATGTATAAACTTATGTGTTTCTCTTGGGACATCATGTTTCCTGTGTAATTCATGTGTAATATTTAACCTAAGATTAAGCAATATTATAATAAGTATATTGAGGTATGTACATACATATTGAATCCATTAGAGAACCAACTGCCACCTGAAAACAAGTATGGGATTAAAAAGTATTATTATTATTATTATTAAAGTAATGAATACCAGATTTTTGAAGAGACTTTTAAAGTACAGGATGATTTTCTTTAGCCAGACGGAAGACTTTTCCCCTGGGACCTTGTTTGCCAGGAAGAATACTGGGTGAGAAAATACCAGCAGCTGGCATGATAATGAGTCCACTTCACTGCAAATGAGTTCATTATTATTCCATTCCTGCAGTCTTGTAATTCACAGTTGCATGTCATTTATACATAAATAAAAAATAGGTATTATATATAGCTAAACTCCTGCAATCTACAAAGAGCAACATTTACAAACATAAGGGACAAACTGAGAAACATGCAAATGAAGCTGGATGATAATGGGTAAACGCAAAGTTTAAATGTTCCATAGAACAGCCCTTCTTATTAAAAAAAAAATCAAAATCAAGTCTGTATGAATTTGTTTTTTCCATACTTGTGATTCAGCTTTATTTTATCAGTATATCAACCAGAGGTCAGAAGATAATATAGTTTTTTTACTATGTTAGCTTAATATGAAAAATAAGTCCATTTTTACATAACTAATTAAATTTATCAATAATTGGAAATAGCAGTTTTCATTTCTTAATGTTCCTGACTTTAGCAGATCACAGGACAGAATTTGGGAATAAAATAGAAAAAAATAAGTCTTTAAATAAGTGATACTGGGACTTAGCTCATTTGGGACAGAACAAGGAAAAAGTGAACAGCAACAGATTGACACTTGGTAAAGACTTTGAAAATTTAAATTATTTAAATTTAAACTATTTAAACAAAAGTTAAATCCAAAATGACTTTGTTACTACAATGAAATAGAAAATGAGTATTTTAGATAACAGGTAGCACTAAAATTATGTTCTGGATATTATCAGAACACATATTACACAATATGTAAACGAAAAACTGTTTAAACAGTTTAATGTAATGAGCTTAAAGTAAAACAAAGTATGAAATGTTATATTTTCCACATAACCTATTTGTTATATTGATATAACAATTGATAAGACATCATATCCAACAAATAGGCAATATTTTTCGCTAGTTAGTATAATACATAAAAATAGAAAAAAGAAGTTTAATTGTACGGCTCTTGATTGATAATAAATAAGTGTAAAAGTCAAATAAATATACTTTGTAACAATAAATTTATTAAATGATGAAATTACTTAGAGAATGTAAAAACTGGGGATCCCTGCCTGGGTGGCTCAGAGTTTGGCGCCTGCCTTTGGCCCAGGGCGTGATCCTGGAGTCCCAGGATCAATTCCTGCGTCAGGTTCCCTGCATGGAGCCTGCTTCTCCCTCTGCCTGTGTCTCTGCCTCTCTCTCTCTCTCTCTCTCTCTCTCTCTCTCTCTCTCTGTGTGTATCATGAATAAATGAATAAAATCTTTAAAAAAAAAGTAAAAATTGTCATAGTGGAATGATCCGCACGCTAACACAGTGAGAAAAACAATGTTGAAATACAGCAAATTACTTAACTGTAGATCAGGAGAAAGAAAATATTAAAGCTTTCCACTAAAATACTAAAGCTTTCTAAAATTATCCTGATAGTTATTAAAATATTTTCAAATGAACTTTTTTCTTTACTTTGGCAAATTAAATCAGTATTTGATAAAATAAAAATCTGTTTTAAGCTTTTCAAAACCTGAAATACAACTAGCAAAATTTAAGTAAATTGAGTTCCCAGAAAATATAATTGTTTACCTAATTTCAGAAGAAAATAAATATTGAAACTATTACCCAAGATCCAATTATTGTCATTATCTAGAAGTAAGATTAAACTTAAAAACACAATCTGAAAAAAAAAACCACAATCTGTAATCCTTTCATTATGTTTTTGAAAATTCAAACCATGTGAGTGTATCACAGAGTAGTCTACGATATGGGAAATAAGGAAATTATGAAATTAATCTGATGAAGTTTACAGATCTATGCTTTTTTTTTGGCAACAATCAAGGAGCGTAATTGAAGAGTAAGAAATCTTATCATAAGAGAGACATAAAAGGGCACCTAAGTGGCTCAGTCAGTTAAGCATCTGCCTTCAACTCAGGTCATGATCCTGGGGTACTGGGATTGAGCCCTGCCTCAGGCTCCCTGCTCAGGGGGGAATCTGCTTGTCCCTCTTCCTCTGCTCCTCCTCCCACCACTTTGTTCTCTCTTTCTCTCTCAAATAAATAAATGAAATCTTTAGAATTTTTTTAAAAAATAAGAGAGACATAGATAAAATCCAGGAAACTTAGGAAATAGAACAGATTCAATAGCAGGAGATACTGATTTATGAAAAATATTAAAGAAATAACATACAACAGTAAACAAAGGTTAATCTGCCATTGTCAACAGTGTATAAATATTTAAAGAATACAGGAAAAAGGAAGGCATATAACATAACTAAGACAAAATAGGTTTTAGAAATGGGAAATTTATTTTATACATACATATAAAACATTTTCAAATGATGAAATTACTCTTGGTTTACAATAATTTGAAATTATTACGGTACAGAGTATCTTTCCCAGGAGATGGGGGGGGTATTGTTGTAATCTCACAGAATAACATGGAATAAAGATAAAAGCATTAGTTGATCATTTGCTCTTAAAAAAATAGTACCATTTGACAGAATGCACTTAGAAATTCACACTCTTGACCCCAGAGTCGTCATGATGGCAACAGTCATTTGTACACTTCATATACTATCACTTGCTTCTGGTTCTGGTCCAAACATCTTATTTATTTGTTTGTTTGTTTGTTTGTTTATAAGAATTTATTCATTTATTCATGAGAGACAAGAGAGGGAGGGAGAGAGAGAGAGAGAGGCAGAGACACAGGCAGAGGGAGAAGCAGGCTCCATGCAGGGAGCCCAATGTGGGACTTGATCCCAGGTCTCCAGGATTATGCCCTGGGCTGAAGGCGGCTTTAAACCACTGAGCCACCCAGGCTGCCTGCAAACATCTAATTTAAAATTACCTTGATATGATTTTTTTCCTTGACATGATTTTTGTAAACCACAATAGCAATAACAGGATCAATTCAAAATAGCTAAAAACCTCATTGTGGGGCTTATTGAATAATTAAGCATTACTATAAGTATACTATTTAATACATCTATTTTTTCCTCTTATTCTACTCTTCTGTATCTATATTTGAGAATTCATGGCCCCCTTACCAAAAACTGAAATAAGGGAAATTCTTTGATAGTTCTCTTCTTCTAAGACTTTCTTTACTATCTTCTTTGTGATATTCTTGTATCTTACTTTTTTTCATAATAATGAAGGAGAATCTCAGTGTCTTAGGGAGACTTAGCAAGTTCCTTAGAGACAGGCTAGCTAAGATTTGCCTCATCCACTAAATTCTGCACTTGGTCTGCCCAGTTATTCCCTAACATTGGCATATCTTTGTAGGATCCTATCTCTCTAGTCAGCACTGTCTTTCTCTGGGTGCACTCCATTCTACATTAGTGGGTATCTCCAGGAAACCTTGGTACTAAATAAAAGTTTTATAGTTGGTCTGAAGAGGAAAAAAATATTCTCTGTTACAAAAACTTCACAAATGTCGTGATGTATTCCATGTAATACTGGAAACTTCCCCACCTGGCTAGACAGCCTGGTATTTTATGGTTGATTTGTTATCCACTATCATGTAAATTGCATTCCTCCTCTAAAACTGGAATATCTTTTTCTAATTTTTTGGTAATGTGTATTCTGCAAACTTTTGAAATGTATAATGTCTATTCATGTGACATGAATTTGGAAAAACTCTGGTGTCATTTGAAATTGTGAAACAAAAAACTCCTTGAAAACATTTAGATTCATTTTATATATCCCAACACACCATATGTTATTCAAACACTTTGAAGATCCCCATAGATTTTTTTGCTGCCATGAGTGCTTTCCATTCTTCTACTTAGAAAAGCCAAAAGGAAAAAAAAAAAACAAAATGAAGGAAATATTTAATAACTAGGAAGAAGATAAAAGTCACAAGTTACACCAGTTGGGAATTAGATTATCAGGAAACCAAAACATAGCAAATAAGTGTGTGAGCAAGCCTGGAATGGGGATTCTCAAGGGTGTGAAATATTATTTCCTCCAAATATTTTTTGCATTCAAGAGAGTAAATAGTTGGTCAGCATTTGATTCATTTAATTGTTTCTTTCTTCTGAAAATGCACTTAGTACAAGGGATGCCAACACTTGGCTGCTCTAGAAACTGTTTTTGGGGTATTTTTGTTTTTTAGGTTTGTAAACTAATGTCTCACAGTCCTCATCTCATCATTCTCTGTGATTATGTTCTTTTACCCTCAGAGTAATATTAACATCCAATATTATCCCTAAAATGTCAATACCTTGATTAATCATTAGCTTTAAAATACATGTACTTTTTTTGGGGGGTGGGGGAGTAAACTCCCTCCGCCATAGTTGTGAACTTCCAACTATTTTCTCCCAAATCATGGACTCAATGTCTTTCTGACTCACTTTAAAATTACACAGAAATAGTGTGACATGTGCCCTGGGACAATAGTGCCTGCACATCAGCTTCAGTCTTCTCTTAAGAACCCATGAACAAGCCACTGGAAGGTGTCCCCAGACCACTGCCGCCCACAAACACACAGGCAGCCCCTTTCCGATGCCTGCAGAATCTGTCTTTGATGTTTGTCAACCTTTGTGATGTTGGCCCTTAGATATTACAGCTCCTGCTTGGAGTGTCACCAGCATCTCAAAACTGATCGCTGCCACTTCCATCTGCACTTCTCTGCGGGATTAAGACGGCATGGTCTCTCTGCCAGGCGACTCTCAGCTTCCTCCCATCCTCCATTCTCCCTCTGCACCTTGCCCCAGACACTGTACACATTCAGCTGAGTCTTTATTCCACCAAAAATAAGTAAACAAGTGAATGCCCACAATTATTGTCCTGCAGGTTGGAGCACCAAAGGAAGATATTGTTGCTACTTCCAGGGTCCCACACCACTTGGACTTAGTAAAACATGCCTCCCCAATGTATGGAGTTCCAAATGTAGTAGTCAAAGAGAGGGCCATGTGTTTAAGCGGTGCAGTCTTTGTATCTTTGTGGATAGCCTAAACCATGGAGGGGTCAGACAGTTTAGATTTGCTCTCTTCATTCAGGCATATTTGGGAAGAATGTTTTGAATAATTGGAACACAGGTACTCAAACTGTGAAATTGGAATTGGAGCATGGAATGATGAGGAATGCTGTTATAGGATGAAAGTGACATTTTGGAGAAAGACAAAGTTTGTCTTACCTTCAATCGATACAGAGATGAAGAGTAAACCCTAAAAATAATCCACTAGAAAATAATTTGTTAACATAAAGAATTTAATTAAAAGGATGCTAAATACCATCTTGAAGAGTATGACTACTTAAGGAGTAAGAGATAAAAAGGAATAGAGCATTTTAATTAAAAGCTAATAAAAACAATGCACCTTTATATTTTATAAAACCTGTCTACATTAAAGTATAAATTCATATAAACTACAAATGTTCTTTATGTACCTAATAATTTATACATATTTAATGTACATAGTAAATATGCCCATTGTTGTCTAAAAAAATACCAAAATCTGTGAGTAGACTGATTGCATTGTGTAAAATAATTAACTATTATCAAGAAAGTGAGAATAATAGTGAAGGGGAATATAAGGGAAGGGAGAAGAAATGTGTGGGAGATATCAGAAAGGGACACAGAACATAAAGACTTCTAACTCTGGGAAATGAACTAGGGGTGGTGGAAGGGGAGGAGGGCGGGGGGTGGGGGTGAATGGGTGACGGGCACGGAGGGGGACACTTGACGGGATGAGCACTGGGTGTTATTCTGTATGTTGGTAAATTGAACACCAATAAAAATTAATTTATAAAAAAAAAGAAAGTGAGAAGTATTAATAACATGTAAAACAAGGTCTTTTCTATAATCAATTTAATATAATTTTTCTTTTTAGATATGAAAGCATGCTGTTTCTGTTTTGTTTCTGACTCAAAGACTGTTTTGATTATAGACAATTCCAACTGTAGGGCTCTAGCCAGCTGAAAGAAATAGAAAAATTGCCATAATAGTGTGAAGTTTCTGACAAATGAGAAGCCATCCTAAAGATAATAGTCACATACAGCAGTAGAAATTAAACTGAGAGACATGACTATTGACATATTCAAAAGCTAGAAATCTATAATTAGGATGTTTAAAATCTAATAGTGAGTTTAAATTGAATATCAAAGCCCCAAATCCAAATGTAAAGAATGCATAAACTAGACAATAAACCGGCAACAAAAAACAATTGATTAATTTTATTGACATAGTAAGAACAGAAACAAATCAAGAAAATAGCTCCTGGTCATTGTTTTCCCCTAAATAATCTTGAGTGATTCCCAAGAAAAAGAGGCTAATTTTTCTTTTTTTATTCTTGAATTTAAAAATGTAATCAACAGAGTATGTCCAAGGATTGGCATCCTTTCATTAAATATTATTAATATTCAATTAGCCATTTTAATTTCAAATCTCCTGGTCTCTTTCTAGTTCCAGTTGTGTTCAATTTTGTTTTCCATTACCTTTGTCCAGCTATTTATAGCAGGATTATTTATCTAAAAATTGTCTCTTTGTTATGTGCTCTGTCAATATCTTCAAAATCAATGATTCTTTGTTCAACTTTTTCATAGTGTTCTTTTCTTTATATTTAAGCATTTTGTCTTGTATATTAATTGATCATGTGTTCTGTAATTTTGATTCTGCTCTTTATTTCTTCTAATGAAGATTTCAGCTATATAGTTGAGTTGCATTCTTATTTCCCTACACATTTCTTCTGCCATACAGATATTTTTAAATTGCTCATATTTATTTACATCTTTTTTGTTTTCTTCTGATTTGAATTTATTACCCCTATTATATCTCATATCTCGAATTTTATAACATATTTATGATGAAATTTTACTGAAAGTACAAAACAGACATTCTCTGTGTTTTCCTTCTAGTTCCCTCAATGTATTTATTTCAGAAGTGTTCTTTTCTTTTGCATCTGTTGTACCATGTTCTTTGCTCATGTTACATTTTTTGCCCCTTACTTATACTTAGACAAAGATGTTAGGCTTGATATTGCCTACGCTCAGGTTGTATATCTTCACTTTGGTTTTCCTTCGTGTTCATAAGGTTGCTATTCAAACCTCCGTCTCTGATCTTAGACTGCACGGCTACCTCACTGTCAATAAGTTGTGTCAATAGCTACTGACACTTTGCCAGGCAGCTTGTTGCCACATGCTTCTAGGTGTTAGTTGAAGCTTCACTGGAATACATCCTTTTCTGAGTCTCTTATGTCTCGCCTCCATGAAAGATACTATTTATGACCATGTTCCTCTTCCTTCCTGTTGCTGTCATCTGCAGTATTATTTTTAAACCGTGAAATGCTTCTATATTTTTACTGCCTTTAGCCCCTGGGTGAACTCTGATCCCCCCGAGGGGCACAGCCCTCCAATGCTGCTCATTCACACAAGCAAAAATTTTCCCAAATGCTTGTAGCCTTTTCTACATCAGCCCTTGCAAGGGTGTGTGCAAAAACTCCTTTACTTCCAATAACAGTGATTTTCTTTAGTCAGGGATCATACATTGAGCCTCAGTGCCCATTATATATGACACTCAAATTTTTTTTGGCCAATCTTCTGATTCTTACTAAAAAATTCTAAAGTTATCTTAAATTATTTTCATGTCATTTACTACCTCCCTTTATCAAATTATCTGCATTTAACTTGCCAACGAGTCTTAGAATATTCATTTATTTCCTAACTTATTATTTGTGAATTCAATAGGTAAGCCATTATTGAGGACCTACCTATAGATTTTGAGTACCAAGAGAAGCATCAGGAGCTATTTGTTAGTGAGGGATGGAAACTTAACTGGAACTAGCCTAAATAGAATGGGCATTTTGTTGATTAATATAACAATGTACAGAAAAGACAGGAGTACCTGGCCTTGAAAATCCTCTAACTGGTCACCATTATGGAAACCTTCTCTCTCCCCCCAAAGCTTCTGGTCTGTTTCCTTCTGTATATAACTTTCACTGTTTTCCTTTATTATTATTATTATTATTATTATTATTTTTATTTTTATTGTTTTTCAAAGCAAATTTATTCCTTCATCCCAACAGGTGCCAAAAAGTTGCATTCTTCTCTTGTTTGGTCAAGTGTTCTACAGATATCTCTTAGGTCTAGTTAGGTTATAGTGTTCAAGTCTTTATTTCCCTATTGATCATCTGTCTTCTTGTTATGTCATAATTGAAAATAGGGTAGTGAAGTTTCAAAATAATAATAGTTAAAATTTCTGTTTCTCCTGTTAGTCTATCTAGGTTTTGCTTCATGTGTTTTGGGGTAATGTTGTTTGGTGCCTGTTTATGGATAATTGCTATGTCTTCCTCATGGGTCGACTCTTTTATCATTATTGAACCTCCTTCCCTATGTTCAATAATATATGTACACATTTTTTGTTTTAAAATATATTTTGTCTTATATTAATATAGTTACTCCTATTTTTTAAAGATTTTATTTATTTATTCATGAAAGACACAGAGGGAGAGAGAGGGAGAGGCACGGGCAGAGGGAGAAGCAGGCTCCATGCAGAGAGCCTGATGTGGGACTCAATCCCTGGACTCCAGGACCATGCCCTGGGCCGAAGGCAGGCGCTAAACTGCTGAGCCACCCAGGGATCCCCGTTACCCCCACTTTCTTATGTTTCTACTGGCATATGTCTTTTTCTATACTTTTACTTTATATTTTTATAACCTAGTTTTATCTTTGAATCTCTAGTGTATTTCCTCTAGATCCCCAGACACAGTGTCTTGTTTTTTTATCTAGTCCAATAATTGCTGCCTTTGACTGGATTGCTCATCTATAACCTTCAATGTGAATGGATAACTGGATTCATGAGTGCTGTTTTACTTTTAGTTTTTTTCTGTATGCTCATGTATTTTGATTTCTTATCCCTTCTCTACTGCCCTCCTTTTCATTAAATGAATATTTTCTAGCATTACATTTTTGTTTCTTAATGACTTCTTCACTGTGTTTTCTGGGTTATTCTTTGTGTTTAATAAGAGCTTAATATATGCATCTTAACTTACAGAATTGATGTCAGATTTATACTAACTAAATTCTAATGAGATATAGCTTCTATATAGCTATACCCTCTTCCCCTTCATATATTCTATTATTATTATTATATCTATATATGTTAGAATCAGTAATATATTGTTACAATTATTACTTTATATGTTATTGACAGAAAGTGATATTGTACATGATATAATGAATTTTAATTCTTGTTGCTGTTGAACTTAATCATTTATAAAAAGAGAAAGAAAAAAACTGTTCTGGTCATTTTGGGGGCCACAAGATAGAGGAATTTTCTGATACTTGCCCTAGCTTATTACTGGCAACACAATCTTAAGTGGTGGCATCCTATAGTACATGAAGTAGTAAATAAAGTACTTTGTTTTAACAATAAATTTAGGTAGGAATTTGTTTCCTGACAGTTGTGAAGTTTAACCTACTAAGAAATATGGGGAAGGTTTTTTTTTTTAAGATTTTATTTATTTATGAGAGACAGAGAACAAGTGAGAGGAGGGGGAGGAGGAGAGGGAAAAGCAGACTCCCTGCTGAGCAGCTGAGCAGAGAGCCAGACAGGGGCTCCATCCCAGAACCCCAAGATTACAACCTAAGCTGAAGGCAGACGCTTAACCAATTGAGCCACCCAGGTGCCCCAATATATGAGAAAATCTTATAGTCTGCTTGGAGAAGCAGCAGATGGTCCACAATGAGGCTTTAGACAAGAAAAATAATAACAAAAATACGAAAGCAACAATTTAATAAAGACTTTTTATAGAGTAAAACATTTTATTTTCCTAGCTAAAGAATGAAATTTTATGTGATATGATTGATGTTATGCTTATTTTTTATTTTAGACAAAATCTGAGGCTTTTATAATTAAACTTTAACATCCTTGAAATAGTATTTTATTCTCAAAGTATAAATTAGCCTTCACATACTTCACCTTTACCTAAATATAGGTTCTCAGACATGATCAGGCTGATTCTAGAATATGTAAGATATACTTGTTATCTTGCTTTTCATGTTATTTTTCTGGTCACATGCTAAATAGCAAAAACACACAGCCTGTAGGACATGTTTTTTAGGTCAAAAAGTGCATTTTAGTCACCTCAAGTCACTATTAATGAATAACCCCTGTGAAGTGTTTAGAGTGGTATCAAGACTATAAGAAAAAAAAAATCAATAAATGTTAGAAGTTGAATTTTTGATGCAATAAAATAAAACTAAATATATTCATGATAGTCTTGAATGAAACATCTAGTGATTCAATCTAAGCTCAATGATATACAGTGAAATTCTTTTTATTCAACCTATTAGTCATGGTACTATTATCTCCATTTTACATATCAAGAAATGTGTGGGAAATATCAGAAAGGGAGACAGAACATAAAGACTTCTAACTCTGGGAAATGAACTAGGGGTGGTGGAGGGGGAGGAGGGCGGGGGGTGGGGGTGAATGGGTGACGAGCACTGAGGGGGACACTTGACGGGATGAGCACTGGGTGTTATTCTGTATGTTGGTAAATTGAACACCAATAAAAATTAATTTATTAAAAAAAAAAGAAACAGAGACCCATAGATTAGATAATTTTCCATTTGCTGGTAAATGCCAATTCTGTCAATATTGCTATTTTTATTTTTATTATTTATGATATAGAAAAAAGTGATAAAATTCATAAAACTTATTATGCATATTTCTAAATTAAACATGATACTAATAAAGATCATATGGCCACAGATCTCACATGGGTCATGCAGGATAGAATTCTTTAACTACACTGCATTTGTGAAATTAATGTCCTCACATGCTATTGAATTAATAATTTTCTTTCCTCATTTTACAACTATAAACTTTTATAAGGTAAGACCAAAAAATAAAGAATTCATTCTTATCCAAACTACTTATTATGTGCATATTATAGAAACATATTATTGCCATTATATTATGTTTTACTTACATGTCAGCCAACTAGTAATGTTGCCAGATGATTTATGACAGAGTTTGATGCAATGCTATACTGCATGTTGTTTACTAATATTCAAGTTAATGGAACTATTACTTCATCTGTCTGTTCCTGATATGAGAATGTAAATGGTAAACTTTTTCTTCTATGTGTATTATGTATATATATCTCATATATATGATATGACAATGTGACCTTCATAAGAATTTTTATTCACACATATTGTATATATTCATCCAAAGACATGTCACCAGTGATAGCTATCACTCATTTTATTGGCAATACTTGTATCAGAAATTTTATATCTACAGAGCAAAATTTGTGCACTTATATGATACCTATTTTACATGATTTTTTTAGAATGTATTTAGTTTTAAAATATGGAAAAGTTTTAAAAAGAAAGATACTTGAACTTTTTTTTTACATGACCCTGACTTTTGACACC
This sequence comes from Nyctereutes procyonoides, assembly GCF_905146905.1. Lineage (NCBI taxonomy): Eukaryota > Metazoa > Chordata > Mammalia > Carnivora > Canidae > Nyctereutes > Nyctereutes procyonoides. The sequence continues at coordinate 28,186,661 of NW_026575136.1, forward strand.
ACAGAGGACAAATTTATCCACTTGTTAGTAATCAAATGTCAATCAAAAGTTGAACAGTGTGTCTCAATTTAAGCATCACCTGATTTCATCCTGTGCTTCTCAATACCAATATTATTCAAATAATTTATAAATTTCTGTCTAACTGATATTGATAGACTTGGGAAGAAAATAAATAATTAAAAAACTATAAATTTCAAGCTATAGTCCATTGTAAGAAGCATGTGAGAGAAGATACACATACTTCAAATGTTCTCCTTTACATTCACAGTATTTAAAAATAGTTTCTATTCCTTCCCCCCCCCCCTTAACTCAGATTCCTTTTGTTACATTTATTTGCTTGACCTGTTTCTGACATTCAGGTCAGGTAAGTTTTTCAAATGTTGTTCTTAAAATTACAGCTTTTGGGATTTAGCAGCACCTTCATTGAAACCAAACAAGGAAGAGACCTCCCAGATTACCAAGTCCACTTCCACTGGAAAAGTACCAACTGATTCCTAACTTAGATTAGAGTTTTATGTGGTCTAACTACACTCAAGTATTGGTTGCTGCTGTTATTTTATTTTTAAGAAAGACTACTAACGGTCATAAACCATCTTCAGTTAATTTTTCAAGAAGTTTCCTTCCACATGTAATTCAGATTATATTAACAGCTAACTACTTTCTGCATCTAAATTGAGTAACTGGAATTTCTCATAAATTTGACAGCTTTTATAGCTTTATTGTTCTATCATTAATTATCTAAAAAATACTCAAAGTAATTAATTAAAACTATAAACATAGAAAGGTGCACAGTTTGTGTCACATGAAAACATTTCCTATGTAGAGGAATGATTTGTTACTTTACCTATTGTTACATTATCAATATTTTGGACTTTGAAGTTGCTGGAACAGAATGTGATTTTTCTCAACTGGAATGTTATGTTATAAAAAACACTTCAAATCTGAGGATAACCCTGAACTTCAAGAATCAGATTCATGTATGAATCAAATAAATCTGTCTCAGAGACTAGAAAATTATTTAGTATTACAAGTTATGATCAGAAGCTCAATGAGGTAAGGAGCCACATCAGTTTTGTTCATTACTATAAATACAGCTTCTAGAAGACTGTCTAGAACACAGAAGAGACAGTTATTACAAATAAATGGAAAACAAAATATGAAAAATCAACAAATATTTTTGATATATTTGCCTCCTCTCTCCAAGTATTTCCAGGCTAATAAGGATGTTTGGAACAAGAATGTCTGGTAATTCTCTATTGAAAGTGTGAGACTTCAGCTTAATCTTAAAGAATAAAAAATATTTAGGTAAACGAGAAAAAAGAAGGAGTGACTAATATTTAGACATGTGAACAAAAGAAATTCTTTAAAGGCGTTGGTGGGCGGCCAGAGTAATAAAGACTTGAAAATTATTGACAGGAAAGAGAGGGCTCCTTGGAGAACAGTTATTTGGAATATAGCTATGGACTGCTTTCTAGGTAATGTGTCAGGGAACTAGAATGATGGGTTGAGGAGTTTGGACATCAGTATAAGACTATAGAGGTTATTAAACAATTTCTTTGAGAAATGTCATAGTAAATAAGTTTATAAGATTTTTCTAATAAATATATATTTCACAAATCAGAGGGAAATCTAGTAGCAAGGGAATGAGTTGGGAACAAGATTCAATAATGTTGCCATGAAATAAATACAGTTTTACCTTCAAATTTCTTTTAATTAAAATGATTATTTTAGTTTTTGCCAATGGTGTAGTTGAAGCCCACAGGGTGTGCTAGGTGGCTTTGAGTGTGGATAGGGTGGGGTGGGAGATAAATCTGGGAGAGGTTGGGAGCAGAGAGGCTGGGACATTCTAGAGTCAGGGAAGCCTCAGTGGCTGAGGCAGGCCCTGGTGCCTGATCACATTCCCTGGAGGAAATTCCATGGCTCAGCATCTTAGAAGTGCTGCAGAGGGTGACGGGGAAGTCCTGGGATGAAAAACACTGGGCTACCCCATGTACATGAGGCTCTGTATTCATACCATTACAAACATGCAAAATAAAGTGTTAATCGCATGAGTGATACTCTGGGAAGAGGATCAACAAGACTGGTGATTAATGACGTATGAAAATAGAGAAAGGACAAAGAAAAAGAGATTGAATGAGTGTTCAAGGTAGCTCGAGAATTTAAAGAGTGACTGGAACTTTTAGTCTAAACACCCTAATGGATGGAATTTCCAATAATTTCATTAGTTATTTGCTCCTATAAAAATATCAATATATCAAAGCAATTAGAGAATATCTATTCCAGCCATGTCTGGAGTTAATGGTATTGCCAATGACTTGAAAAGGAAGACTGAACCACGTATAGCTCTCAAAGTGAATATGTCATGTTCAAATTGTCAGTATTTTAAATTTGCACAAAAATACTACTGACAACAAAGGTAATATATAGTCACTGGGCTAAAAGGGAACTAGAAGCTCCCAAAATACAAAATTGTATTGCAAAACAGTCTTGACCTTAAGCGTACTTGTCAGATGTGACATTTTCCTATTTTTAAAGTTCTGGTAGAGCAGAATCCGTCTTGGTAATGCACCGATTCTGATCAAGTCCTTCTGTCATTGTAAGGTGGTCTGAAAGAAACCCTAATTCCTGCCTAGAGCCAATCCAATGGAAGAATAAAATTATGTTATTTATAGTTATAATCACAATCAAAAGAGAAGTAGTTTAGTCAGGATCATTTTATGTTAACAGAATTTGGGTACATGAAAAATACATTTATCATTTTTTTTTTCTTGACTAACACATGATTTTTTAGGGTATGTGCGACAGACTGCCAGCAAACTTATTGGTGGGCCTGGTCTGATGAGCTCTAAGATGGAAAGTATCATGCTGAGGTAATAAAGGTGAAATTTCCTAGGAAGTGAGAGAGCCAATTATTCAGAAATATCATCAGGTCACCTTGCTCATAATTCTCAAGCATGTCTCTGGTGCATAAATTACCAATTCACAGTTCATGTTCAATATCATCCAATCTAGGCTGAATAAAATGTTGGCTTTTACAGTCATCTAAACTGAAAAACCATTTTCAGAGGCACAGTCATGAATAATGGAGCTAGATGGGCCAGCAAAAGTAGACACACCCTCTTCTCATTGCTCACACCCGCCTCTCATTATAGCCACCTGATCCTTATTTCATCTCATTTTGGGGAGCTTTATTTGGAAAATGTGCCTCACACATTACAGCATCAAAACCATGTGGAATGTTGTAGTTAATCCTAAAATATTATTTGAAATATAAAATACAAGTTACAGAAGACTTTTCCATTCAAAAAAACTTCCATGCTTTAAGGTTCCATAATATTTGATGAAAATTACTTAAAATGTGTTAACCCCATTTCTCTGCCTAAAACTGTAAATGTACTTTGTAATACTGTATTTTTTGCATATGTTAAGAAGACTGGGGACTAACAATAGATTAATAGTCACTAGCAGCTCTGGAAACACTCTCCTCTTTGGTTCAGATATGGCCAACTTCCCTTGTTCATTTATTCAGGATGCTACTTTCTGTAAAAACTCGTAAAGCAGGATATTTACTGGCCCGCAACCAATCAAATGCTTCCCAACCCTTCACTCTGCCTCCTTAAACCTGAGTTAAGCATTCTCCTGAATCTCATGATTATCATTTCCTTATCTACCATTTTATAGGGTTTTATTTTATCTCTATATATTGCCCAAATGTAGGTTTATGTTTTGTTTTTGACATTTTCAAAAGGGTATTATGTCATACATAATCTTTTCAGAGCTTTTGAGTTAATTTTATTTTACTAACAATGACCCATTTTATTCCTTATAGCTGGGCTTGTGTATTAACCGTTACCTAATATTCCGTTATGTTCATACGTCATTATTTGTCTTTCCTATTTATGGATATTTGAATTGTTTTCTGTTTTTTCTATGATGTAGAATATTGCCATTAACATTGCTTTACACATAATAAATTGGCAAGCGTGTATCATTCAAATGCTGTATCTTGCTCATATGTTAACATCTTTTTCCTTCAAATGAATGTTAACATTTAAAATTTAGCTAATGAAAAGTGATAACATTGCTTTTGCCTTTGTGCAAGAATATGGAGAATTTTCTTTAAAAATCTATTCTATATTCAGCTGCAATATTACTAATTTTCTATTTCTTTAAGTCAAAAGTGTTTAGGTGCTAGGAACCAAAACCCACTTGAGTTAGCTAAAATAAAGGAGTGAAATTAACTAGGAATCTATTATAAGGATATCAGTATGTCTCATGAAGACATGAGAAAAAATTCTACTGGGAACAGGAATCTGGAACCAGACTCTGTTAAGAGTTCTTTGCATTTGCTTTTGGGATTTATTTTGGTTTGGTCTCTCCACACTACTCATTATCTAGCTTTATAGCTTACATTTTTTTATTCCTTATTTCACATTTATTTATTTACTTTTTTTGTTTGATTGCTGTGGTCTGAAGTTCACAGGAAGAAGAAAAATGTCCTCCATAGATATAGCTCTTTACTACTATATAGCTCTTTACCAGAGCACTTTGCTGGCGTGACATTTCAGTTCTGTTTGTTAGCTATTTCCAGAGAAGGATGATTATTGGGTGAGCTGTGTCAGTTGCCCACTCCAGAACAAGTCAAGTATATCCAAAATCTTGAGTGCCCCTAAATGGTTGTGAGACTTCTATAGTAACTCTGAGGATGGATTTGGCAATTTCAAGTAGAAAAGGGGATGGGAAGTTTCTCAAGAGAAGTGAAGGATGTTCTGGATGGATAAACTGATAAATGTCAGCTGCCTTTGGTAATGGCTGTGCTCAAGTATTGTCTTTCTTCTTTAGCTGTACTACATTCTGGAGCATCTACATGTATCTATACCTTCATCTATCTGTATTTATGTCTGTATCTATATTTATATATGTATTTGACCAATTTGCTCAAATTCAACCAATTTGTGGTGGTGTGGGAACCCTAGTACCATCAAATTATATGTTATTCCTCAGAATGTTGTGAGGCTTCACTTCTTAAGTCTTATTAGATGGGCTATATTTTGAATAAGAATAAATGATTGCTGCAGAAATCTTGAGATATTCTTTAAAAGAATTCAAATATATATTCTACTAATTTTGGACCTTCCACCTGATATTTAGATCATAGTAGAGCTTCTAACAGACATTTTATAAAAATTTTTCTTCAAATTAATTTTGATACCTACAAATATTTTAATATACTTATATAAACTAAAATAATACTTGTGAAGTATTTAAAATCTCTCATCTAGTAAACTTTAGTGAATTAAACATTATATATGAAATTATCTTTCTAGTAAAAGTCCAGAGATTTCCTAACTAGGGTTCAATACTAAATTTCTGTTTGTGTAATTTCAGTTGGATAACTGTCTCTGATATACATGTGCTATTCTAAAATTATTTAAAGTGATATAGACATTCTTGGGGTGTCAGGTGGCTCAGTTGGTTGGGCCTCCAACTTGGTTTTGGCTTGGGTCATGGTCTCCCAGTCAGGGGAACTGAGCTCCAGATAGGGCTCCCCACTCAGCATGGAGTCTGCTTTGGATTCTCTCTCTCCCTCTCCCTCTACTCCTCTCCCCACCCCTCACCACTCATGTGTCCTCTCTCTTTCTCTCTCTAAAATAAGTAAATAATATCTTAAAAAATAAAAAAATAAAGTGATATAGATATTCTTTTCTATTTCCTATTATCTATTCTTTTGGACAAAACATAAAATGATGCATTGAAATACATGTCTTTCTTTTGAAAACTTTCTCAAGGTTTTATCTGTGACTTAGCTGATAAAAAATCTTATATTTTCAAAGGTATATTATTAGAAATTGTGTACACACTTATGTAGTTCTGATCCTGATAGAATGCCCCCGTTGTGCAAACAATAAGCTACTAGAAATGGTATATCAAACAACTCTTTGTCAAGTGACACTGAATTTTCAGTAAATGTCTTTTGACTGCACAGCTTCTGCTGAAGTTATCCATTTGGACTTCAACAGAAATAATAGATGAGTAGAGGAGGAGGCAGAGAGTGAATTATGTTTTTATCGGATGGTACAGAAGAAGCAGAACAGTGAAATTTCTTATTTTCAAATGTGAAATAGCAAAAATCTGGTGTTACATAGGCACAGAATATTCTAGCATATTGATTTCCTACTGTTTTCTTACAGACTTGCTCTTCCTTGGTGGTATTTCTAGACATCTCGGAGATAGGTGTGGTGGTGATTAAGGAGATAAGGGTGGTATGTCCAAATTATTCTTCTTTCTCCAGTTAGAATATCCCCTCTGTTCTCCTACCTGGTCTGCTGCAGTTCAACTTGAGATTTCTTTAGAAATGTGTGATTGATAAAAATAATTAAGAGAAACCATCTATGGGAACATTTTCGTTTTACCTTTTAGAATTTTTATTTATTTATTTATTTATTGTATTTTTTCCTTTTAGAATTTTTAAATATCCCACAAGATTGGTGGTCATCAAACTAGAAATAACCAGGAGAAAGGGAATTTATTTGAAGTAAACTCTTTTGTTTTAAGGATTATAATGCATAGATTAGTGAAAGTTGGAAAAGCAACCCCAAATAAATATCTTGATCTTATATTCATTTATGTGTTTTATAAAGAATAGTATAAAATAATAATTAAGAAAAGCGCTAAGTAAATAAGAAAAAAGAAAAGAGAAATATTTTTTAAAAACAACAAAGAACCATCTTATATGGGGTGTGAGTAGACAGTGAAATATGTTTTTATTGGAGATAGATGTTGCAAACTGTACACCAATGTGCTTAGTGTAGAACCATGGTTAAACTATTTCACTGATTAAGCCCTTAAAGGAAAGGCTTACTAGAAACCGAAAGGAATTTAAGTAGAGTTATTTATTGAAGAATTAACCTCATTTCAATTATAATTAGCTTGCAAACTGATAGCCTAACCCACCATCAGAATTTTTCAATTTAAACCTCAACAAAGTTCTAAAAATATCACTTTTATTTTCTGAAAAAAAAAATCACATGCCTCAAAATTTGGAAAACAGAAAGAAATACAAAGAAGAAAAATACTCAGAATTCAGGAATTCAGACAGAAATACTTTTAACCTGCTGCTATTTACCTTCCAAGACCTTTTCTCTTACTGGATAATGCACCATGCAAACTATACATATTATTTTAAATATAGATTAACTCTTCATAGGTATTTGCTCTTGGTTCTTTTTTCAGTACTGTTATTATTTCATAAGCATTTTTCCATGTCAATAGTTTTTTTAAAATTATAGGTCATATTTCTGCAAAATATTTTGTCTATGACTATACCATAATGCATTCATTCCATTCACTCCTATTATTGATCATTGAATTCTCCTTGATTTTTACTTTTACAAATCATGTTGTTATTAACCTGGTTGTCAATTTTTCTGCTTATTTCCTTAGAATATATTTATAGAAGTGGGATTTATGCAGTATGAATAATTTAAGACCCTTAACTCATGTTGCCAAATTACTTTCCAAAGTTCGTAGCCATATTCACTTAAACCAGTAATGTATGAAAGTATCTTTCTACTGCACCCACATTAGCATTTAGAATGATATATTTCTAAACCAGTAATGCACTTGACAAAGTCTTTAATAAGCCCCATATGGAATGTGGGCTGGATGATAACATAGACAGGAAGATTCATAACTCTTACTTGTGTCTTTTATGAGGACACAGTTATGATCTTGAATCCTTGAATCCAGGGTCACCTCCTGCAGGTTCCTGAAAACTATTCTGCAAACAGAGGATACTCCAGCCAAATGTACCTCCTTTCCATGAGTAGGATACGGACTGAAAAACTCCAGGTAGATTTTCGTCTTGGTATATTGAGTTGAAGGAGATGCTATAAATATAATTTTGGCCAGACAAGATGTAGTCTAAACAACGTGATCTGCGTCTCCCTGCAGTACAATATGGTACCCATTCCATGACTTCCTCTGAGTGACTTTGTGCCCTCCCAAAATGCTAATGGGATGTGGTTACTCTATTCTGTGAGTTCATTAGCTCTTCTGGTAGCAGCTGTATGGGTGATTCTGTGACTTCCAGCTAAATATTTCAAAAGGCAGAAAATGTCCTACAATAGTTATTACTACCTACATAAAGCTTGATACGTGCTTGTGTTTGTTTAACTGCTTTACATGTATTTACTTATTTAATTGTCAAAGAACCTAAACAGTAAGTAACGTTATTATTTTCAATTTTTTTCTGATTAGGAGAATAAGACAAAGCCCTGGATAACACACTTGCACTCCAACAGTGAGGAATCGCAGAGCCCAGAATTGAATGCAGGTTCTTCTTCTTTTTTTAAGATTTTATTTATTTATTTGATAGAGTCAGAGAGCACAAGTGAGGGGAATGGCAGAGGGTGGGGGAAACTCAGGCTCTCCACTGAGCCAGGAGCCTGATGCATACAGGGCTCTATCCCAAGACCCTGGGATCATGACCCAAGCTGAAGGCAGATGCTTAACCAACTGAGCCACCCAGGTGCCCCGAATTCAGGCTCCTTGACATCCGTGGCTTCATCATTCAGCAAAGAAGTACCTCCTGCAAACACACACACACACACACACACATACACACAAGAAACACACACACACATTCAAAATAGATAACCTTGTTTTCTAAGAATATTTTTAACATCCCTATTGCTCTCATTACAGTTTTTCCTGTGGCAGTTTGGTTCGCTTATGTGTTCTTGGTCGTCCCCAGGACAGCTTCAGCCATGATATAGAAATGGATTCTGATGGATGGCGAGGTTTAGAGAGGACAAGAAGAATAATGCCTTGTTATGGCAGAGCAGCAACGGCTGCTCTCTCCCCTTTAAAAAAATAATGTCAAAACACACTGCCCTGGGTCTTGTGATCACAGGTAATTCATGTTTATGACTCATTCAGACAGGAAGTGAGTGGGACCCAAGGGCAAGAAGACTTTGTGAGGTCCTGCTGTTGGGAGGAAGGGAAGAGAGTGAGTGAGAGAGAGACACAGAGAGAGAGAGAGAGAGACAGAAACAGAGACAGACAAAGGCAGAGAAAGGAAGGGAGTGAGGTCATAGGCACAGATCTACAAGATGGGAGCTCTCTGTGGCACTTTCAACTAATGCCAGGGTAGACTAATTTCTGGGACCTATCCTTCTCAGGAGGTTCAGAGGGATTGGGAAAGACAGTTGCCTTACATGTGACCTTACCTGATGTAGCAGAGTAAGTGCAAAAATGCCACTTTCTACCCTGGCACATGTTTAAAGGTTTAGCCAAATGTACGTTTGCTGTGACTTCATGCTTCCAAGTCTATTTTCCTGGATGTCTCCTAAAACTTCTCCTAGAACTTTTCTTTTCTTATGCCCTATATAATGGAACTGTGCAAGAACAGTGAAATGAAAATATAAGGCATAAAGTGATGGAGATCTAGCCAAAGCCGTTTCTCTGAACCTCTACCATGGCAACGAGCAGCCCTCAACATCAGGGCTGGCCACAACAAACATTTCTGTCTTGCTCCTTTCAGAGGGGGCTGTGGGTGGCTGTGGTGATTCTCATGGATTTTCAGAGGAAAATCTGAGATCAGGAACAGGGGGAAGAGGGGACAAGGCCCACAGAACTTCCGAACTTTGGGAACACATCAAGCTTCTGCTGAAACACAAGTTAACCAAAGCCCAATGGCTTAGATGTTTATCCTGTCTATAAAGCAGAATAGGAAGAGTATCCAACACACCAGTGTTGAACACCCCAGGTGTTTATTCCATGGTAGATGTTCTATATGGTAAAATTAAGAATAAGTTGCCTGCATTGATTTCAAATTTTCCTGTTGGTGAAGTTTTCTCTTTTGTTTGGCTTGTATGTGCATCTGAAATCCCATTGTTTTGTGAGGGGCAGCTGAAGGGTTCCATTGGCAGGACCTGGTAACTGCCTCTGAGGGAGAATTGACCTGTCTACCATCCTTTATACTGATTTCAGGCAGAGATGTTTGATGTCCAACTATTTTTTCTTTCTTAATCAAAGCACTGAAGAGTAAGCAGCTTGCGTCTAAGGATTAGCTACTTCTCTGCTCCAAGGACAAAAGTAGTGAAATTTTATACATCTCACTATTTACAGGAGAAGGAATGCTTGTAATATGGTCAAAGTTAAAAACTTCCTGTTTGGGGCACCTGGTGGCTCAGTTGGTTGGGCCATTGCCTTTGGCTCAGGCCATAGTCCCAAGGTCCTAGGATTGAGCCCCTCATGAATTTCCCTGCTCAGTGGGGAGCCTGCTTCCCCCTTTCAGCTCTGCTGCTTGTCTTCTCTCTCTCTGTCAAATAAATAAATAAAATATTAAAAAAAAAATAAACAAATCTCCTGCTTTCCAAACATACTGATTACTTAAAATTTTCCAAAATATTACCCACTACAACATAAAATGCTCTTTATATAAAATTCTTAATTTGCTGGAATCATTTAGCATTGCAATCACTATTCTGGTTTCAACCCAGAAGACAAGTTAAAGCCTTTAACCTGCCGTGGAGTATAGTCTCGCTTTCAACGTTTCCTACTTTTCTTCCTTTTCCACACTATCATCAAATCTGACTCGACTAACTGGAACAAGACTATCCCCTTGAGCAGCTTCTGCTGATATCATCTGTTAAAAGAACTTTTGTTTCTTCAGCTCATAAATGTTAGATTAATGCCACCCAACTCCTAATTCTGGACCCATCTTTCCAGAGTTCCAGTACACAGGGAATATAGAAGCATATGATGGTAGTCTTATAAATTAAGCATTTTATTTAATCAACCCCAAATCTGGTTCTATATCTTCTTCTTTCTATTCAAGTCTAGGAATTTTGAGGAAAACAATAAACATTGTTGATAATTTTTTGTGACTCTAAATTGTCTTGTATTATTCTGATCATTGATGCTTTCTTATTCTACTACCAGTTAACTCACCTAGATGCTATCTGAAAACTATTTCTCCCATGGGATTAAATACCCATTCTCTCTCCTGTCTTCCTACTATTGTATTTTTAGCCTGGTCCTTGTGTAACTTGGTGGTCAGCCAAGGTTTGGAGCCGGAATTACACTCAGATACACGGGATCATTCTCTGTTTCTTTGCTTCTAGGAATGTCCAATTAATCTCCAGCTGCTTTGCTAACCTTGGACTACATCCTCTGACACTTCAAACACATATGACTTTAGCTGTCTACTAAGCTTCACTCTGTGAAGCAGAAAATTTACGAATCTTGCCTGATGCAGCTTTTTTCAAGAATTGATTATATTTTGGTTTCTGCCTACCTTTCCACCAGACCCCCTATTGTTTTTCCTGCACATACTTAGATTACCTTCAGCCAATGATATGGGCAGAATTTCATATTTATATTCTGAGTCTTCCTTCTTCTGTAGTCATCTTGCTGCCAGGATTTTTTTCCTTTTGATTTCAGCTGATCCATCTGTCTTGAAGTCGGGTTTTTTGTTTTGTTTTGTTTTGTTTTTTTTTCAAATAAAATCACAAGGCTGTACATTTTTGCTTCAGTGTTTAACTGCCAAAGCCCTGGATGGTAAGCAGCACGCTTAGGTTCGAAAACTCCAAATCCAGATCTTTAGCATTCCAATGGTAGTATTTCTTAAATAAACTTAAAATTTTTATTTCTGCTTTTCATGCTTAAATAGTATTTAGCATTTTTTCATAATTATTATCTGCAGAGAGTTCAAGTGAACATTTCTTTCTGAAATTACTGAGTTTATTCAAACTTCACTCTCATTTCACCCCTATAAGATCGTTAACTATACATTTCACAGTCATTATACTATTACCCAAAGTTCTTATACTTTGATCTTAAGAATATTTAAACAAGAACATAAACACGTTATGTATATATACATATATATAAAGAAGTGATCATGTATATATATGTAATGAAATTTAGCATTTTTGTTTTATTTCCATTATATAGTAATTCAACCTCAGAATTCCAGACTTCCTCTAACTTTGTGAATAAGATTACAAACTGCCCAACATGGTGTTCTTCTCCCAGTGTGAACTTAATGTATTTTGACTAAATTAGAATATACTTGGATTATTGAAAACCAAAGCAAGGCTGCTCTACATTAGCTCTGCATAAACAAGGGAAGAAACAATCCTAGAATAGTAAATACAAAATCAGAACCTAAGAAGCCTTGACAAATGTGTCAGGTTTGGGGAATATTTTTTCAGCAAGAAATTATAATTCTACTGAAATGTAATATTATGGCCATATTTTGATTTTAGTTTTATGTGACTGAAATATTTTAATTAACTTATAATCTTATTATAGATATTGGTAAAAATAATTTAATTTAGAATAAGTATAAAGTCCAAAAAGAATGGAAAATAAGATACACAGTTCCTTTTATGTTGTGGAACATTAGCAAAATAAACCTATAATAAGTTTACTTATTCTTATGTGTATGACCACTTATATAAGAGTTCAGTTGATGTTTCTCCCCCACCAGCTTTGAGATATAAATGACAAATAAAAATTGTATATATTTAAGGTGTATAACACAATCAAGCTAATTAACATATCCATTACTGCACATAATAAAAATTGTTATTTTTTGTGTGTGTTTGGAGAACACAAAATCTACTCTCTTAGCACATTTCAAGTCTACAATACAGTATTATGAATTAGAGTCACCATGTGGTGCATGAGTGTTTTGTTGCCACCTGATATCACAGGCTATTCTGATGGGAACAATTGGAAGTAAGCAATTTAAATCATAATTCACCAGATAAGTTCTTCCTTTTGTTTATTAACAGTTTACTAACTCTAAATTTAATATTGGCCTCACTGACTTCTCCAGAATGAACTCATTTAAACTAATTAAAGTAATAACTAAGATTAGGAGAAAATAAAAGTAAACTTACTTAGCATCAACATATAAATCAGTGAGCACATTTGCATGAAAGGGATTTGGGATTCATTTAAAAGAAACCAGTAGCAAAAGAAAGATCAAAATGGATAAATAAGGGAATGTGCTATTTAATATGTTAACAGTTCTACTTACAGGCCAAAAGTGAATTTCAGAACAAGAAAACAAATGAATTACCCCAAAAACATTATTGATGGAAATGGACTACAAGTATATAGATTATTATATACATATGATGATAGGTCATATATATATATATATATATTATATATATTTATATGAATGAATACTTTCCTGTATGATACATAACCATTATAAAGAAGTCAGCAAATCTTAGTTGAATGATCAGTTTAAATTCATTATAATAATAATTCTTACCTAGGAGTTGAGTGAGAAGTTTAATTTCCTGTATTTTCTCATAAAGGAGGCAAATAAGATCACTGTCCCTTCAATCTATAACCTAAAGGGAAAAAATGCACTAGATGTATCAAGTGACCATTTTCAGAGTACTGGCATATCCTGGGCAAATTGATCAAGTCCAACTGGAAGTATTTGCAATCATGTAATAGCTTTTACTTCTGACAGGGATTTGGTGATCCTGCCCTACCTGAATGTTAACCCATCACTATGTTTGAAGGTAATCACCAGCCGTCCCCAGTATAAAAGAAGAAACAGTCAATTTGCTAAAAATTTTCACGGGACTAAGATTCATCTAATTCGGTAACATCTGAATTATTGAATACATTTTTATTTTTATCAAAATGATTGTTATGTAGACCAACAGTGTTGCAATTTTAAATTTGCAACCCTATGAAACATTTGGTGAAACGTCATAACTCCTATCAGCTACTGAATCAGCTGACACAGAGTCCAGCCTCCTGATGACCACAGCTTTGTGTAATCCTTTCCTCCTGAATGTGAGCTGAGCCTTGTGATTTTTTTTCAACAGAATTTGGCAAAAGTGATGGGATGTCATGCCCAAGCTTAAGTTACATAAGACTTTGACTTCTATTCCCTTGTACACTCTCTCTGTTGCCTCTTGTTTGCTTGGTTTAATGAGACCAGCTGCCATGTGGCAAGCTGCTCCTGTGGAGAGTCAGGCCCACATGGTAATGGAATGAGGATGCTAGGATGCTCTCCAGTCAGGGACAGCAAGAAGCTGAGGTCCCAATGGCATAGAAGGAGCTAAATCCTGTCAACATCCACACGAGTGAACTTGCAAGCAGATCTTTGCCTTATCAGGACTTGACTACACTGCCAGCCAAAGTTTTGAGTACAGTCATAAAAGAGACCCAGAGGACCCAGACAAGCTGTGCACAGATTCCTCACCCACAAAAATTATGGGGTAATAGATACTGCTGTTTTAAGCAATGAGGTTTTGGGGCAGTATGTGCTATGTAACAATAAAAAACTAATACAACATCTACAGAAATCTTGACAAGCTTTGCCAAAAATTATTAAACTGCTTTCGTTTGAAGACATTTATCATGATGATATCAGAAATACAGAAAATCTACAATTGCATATTAGAGGTATATTAATATTCAAACATAATATATAGTTATTAACTTATGGATATAATATTAGATGATTCATCCGTGTCTTTGTTTATTCAAAATATATAAAGAAATTTTTAAGAAATAAAAAAATTCATTATGGAAATTTTTTCATTTAGATAAAACATAATAAAACAACAATTGAATTTTATATTTATATTGTGAGATGAGTTGCCAGGGGTTACTTGTTTATTTTCTAAGTTAATACAAATATTCTCTCACAACAGCTTATAAAATAACAATAACTAGCCTACTGTTTCTCAGGTCAATGCTTTCCAAATATAGGTTGTCTCAAAAACAAAAGTAACAGAAAAGTCATAACTTAGAATCCTTTTAGGGATAGAGCTAAGTAATTTTAAAACAAATAAACAAACACACCCATCATCATGGGAAACTGAAATAGTATTTGTTAATTTTCCTTCTTAAGGGAACTAACTTGGATTATTGATTGTTCTTCTTCTTTTTTTTTTTTCTGTTCGATCTTTTTGAAACATTCAATTAAGGAATAAAAATATATATCCTAAAAATGCTGAAAATTTTTGTTTTATTTTAAGATGGGAAGAACAGACTCCTTATATATATTATGCAATGCTCCCAAAACACTAAATTAAAAAAATACATAAGGGGTGCCTGGGTGGCTCAGTCAATTAAGCATCCTACTCTTGATTTGGCTCAGGTCATGATCTCAGAGTCGTGAGATCAAGATCCACATTAGGTTCCACATGGAGGATGGAGCTTGCTTCAGATTCTCTCTTTCCCTCTCTCTCTACCCTACCACCGACACACCCATGCTTTCTACCTCTCTCTTAAAAAAACAAAACAAAAACAAAAGCAAGAAGCAGAACCTAAGCATGTGGATTTACCTTTAAAAGAGGCTATATTATTGGCCACACTCAGTAACTAATACACTTCTACAATTTTAATAAGTATAAAATTATTTATTCTATCTATGGCCATTTTATCCTGGATTAAGACTGCCTTCACAGCTGGAAGAACGTTTACTTTGAGAAGCCTCTGACATTCCATCCTTCCTTTTAATCTTTGTACTGAAGTCAAGACTTCTTAAGTTTGAAAGATGGCTCCCTACACCCTGAGGGAAGAATAAAACTTCTGGAAAACAGAAAATCCTAAAATAGAATCTTCTTGCTTCTTTGATTATGGTAAAAGGAAATCATCAACTATTTAAGAAAAACTTAAAATTATGAAAGCCCACGCAATTCTTGCCAACTAAGGAAAGGAACAGGAGAACCAGGAGTGAAGTGAGGAAAACAATTTCGTTATTTTGAAATTGGTTCTCATCACACACATACATAAATGGTAGCTATGTGAGGTGATGAATATATTAATTAACTTGACCGTGGTAAGCATTTCACAATGTATATGTACATTAAGCCATCACATTGCACACCTTAAAAAAAAAACATGTCACACAATGTCAATATGTACAATGCTCATTGGTCAATCATAACTCAATAAAGCTGAAAAAAGAAAAAGATAATCTTGATTACAGAAAATCAAAGCTAATTCAGGACACCTAAAATTAAAGCACAAAAATGTAAATTTAATACAAATAATTTTTTACAAGAAAATTTAGCAGCCTACATTTGAAGCTATACCCTTATATCTTTCCATTGCAAGTTGTGTGACAATATGCAGAAGAGTCTGTTGCAGTGATCTTTTTAAAAGATTTATTTATTTTACAGAAAGAGAGAGAGAGAGAGTGTGTGTGTGTGTGTGTTGGCAAAGAGCAGAGGAAGAGGGAGAGAATCTTAAGCAGACTCCCTCCTGAGTGCAGAGCCCTACAGGGAGCTCAATCACACAATCCTGAGATCATGACCTGAGACGAAATTAAGTCAGTTGCTTAACGATGAGTCACCCAGGTGCCCCTAAGTCAGTTGCTTAACGATGAGTCACCCAGGTGCCCCTGTTATTTCTAAGTAATAACTGTTTCCTATTTTTAGCTGTGGATTCTTTTTTTTTTTTTAACAACACCTCGTAGCCAGTACATAAATCAGGTAAACAGTACATAAATCAGGCATTCAATTTCCACTTACAATAGTAAGAAGGATTTGTTACAAATAGACCCTGAATAAAATGATAATTTTATTGCATTACTAGGTTTTCAGAAAGGAAGAGGACTCTCAAAAGGCCTAAGAAAAGAAAAAGGAAAGAAAGGAAAAGAAAAATTAAGAAAATGAAACACCAAGAAGCAAACATGTAAATATAAATAAACATCACTATTACAAAATAATAAAGACAGTGTGTAATTAATAGGGACTCAAAAAAGGCTAAAGCTTAGGTGATAGAGACAACAGCAAATAAAGCAGTGAGAGCCTGATTTGAGCTCATATTCCAAAGAACTTATTGCTCAGGAATCTGATTAATAGGAAAGCTTTATACTCCCATGAGCTGATGAGAAAAAGAAGTGAGGAATTATTACCAGAAATTAAAAGTTTATGTAACTTCCAAACTGAAAAGAAGAAGAAAAAATAATGAAATAACCCACAAAAAAGCAATTCAAATCCATTTTAAAGTAGCAAGAAAAATTTAAAACATGTAAAGTAAGGCATAATTTCAAATCTGTTACTAAACACAATAAATGTAATTGAACTAAGTTCAGGAAAAGAAGTCAGAATGGATTTTAAAAAATTAGTTATAGGTTGTTTATAAGAAACAAATCCCAAAAGATGTATAAAAAACTGGAATAATGAAAAAGAAAAGGATATACAAGAAGATACTAGCTAAAAATTGGATTTATATGAAATTTTCAATTAGCCAAAATGTTATAAAATAATAAACACATGAAGCTAATAAAATAGCCTGAAAATATATACAACTAAAATGATAAAACCTCAGGGAAAAATTACTAAAAACATTATTAACATAATGAAAAATTCTAACTTAGCTCTTTTAAAAATAAACAAACAAAAAAATGCTACACAAAAGATTTGAAAAACAATAGCAAGCTTGGTTTATGAGACACTTATATGATCCCAAGCCAACATTTTGTGATATGAGCTCTTTTTAGGCACATATGAAACACTTATAAGAATAGAACATATTTTAGGCTATAAAATCAAGTTTGAACAAATTATCCATATCAACAGAATGTAAGTTCAATGAAGGTGAAGTTTTTGTTTATTCACTAGTATATACATACATGAAGATAAGCACCTGTCATATAGTTGGCAATGAATATTGCTTAAGCAAATGCAGTATTTTCTAAGTCAAATAATTAAATCAGATGTCAGTAACTAAAAATTTACAAATAAAAATTAGATATCATAGTAACAATTATAGATAATACATGTCAAAGAAGAAATAGTGATAAAACTTGAAATTTATTGAAAAGGAAATTGTTTTCAAAATATTGCAAATTAAAATGGAAGGAAAGCAGCTAACAAACACCTAGAAGAAAATTTGTAATCTTAAATATTAATAGGAGAAAAACAGGCTGATGGTAAACTAACTGTCTGAAATTAAGAAATTAGGGGCAAAAAAATAAATGTGAATTAAAAACAACAAAAATAAAGTCAAATGTTGAGCCTTTGAAATGATCAAAAATATAGGCAGTTTCAAATAATAAAAGGATTGATTAAGAAAGAAGGGGAAGTAATGAGTAAAAATAATTTATATTTGGAATAAAAATAGGCACATGTACATGTCTAACATTAAAATTTAATGAGAATAATAAAAAAGTAAGCCAACAAATTAGAAAATTTCAAAAAAATTTAGCTTACAAAACCAATGTCTAGAAAATATTTTTAAAGTAAAAAAATACTAATAGTATTAAAGAGAGTTATTCAGGAGTGACTTACACGGTTAAGCATCTGCCTTCAGCTCAGGTCATGATCCCAGGGTCCTGAGATAGAGTTCTGCATCAGAATCCCTGCTCAGGGGATCCCTTGGTGGCGCAGCGGTTTGGCGCCTGCCTTTGGCCCAGGGCGCGATCCTGGAGACCCGGGATCAAATCCCACATCGGGCTCCCGGTGCATGGAGCCTGCTTCTCCCTCTGCCTGTGTCTCTGCCTCTCTCTCTCTCTCTCTCTCTCTCTCTCTCTGTGACTATCACAAAAATAAAAGTTAAAAAAATATTTAAAAAATAAAAAAAATAAAAAAAATAAAAAAAAAAGAATCCCTGCTCAGTGTGGAGTCTGCTTCTCCCTCTACCCCTTCCCCCTGCTCATGCTCTCTCTCTCTTTCTGTCTCTCCCAAATAAACAAAATCTTTAAAAAATATAAAAATAAAAATAAAAAATAAGGAAAAAAGAAAATTATTCAGTAGTATGATATTGTAATTTATAACAGAAAATACATACTTGATCTTCATCTAATTTCTGGCGCAACACTCCTAAAACCCTTGGAATTTCCCAATGATGAGAGCAGAAAAGGCATCATTTGTTATGTTACTAAGGTGACTTTCACTGCCCCTGAGCATGGGATTGGCTGCCAAGAGAACCAACCCTGCGATTGGAGGGTTGAAATTTTCAGCCCCACCCCCTTGACCTCTAGGAAGAGGAGAGGGGCTGGGGCCAGAATCAGGTGGTGAGACTGAATGTTCCAACCCTCTAATCATGGTTGGCTCCTATAAGCCTTTCTAGAAGTCACCTCATTAACATAAACCCAGTTGGAGTAGAAAGGGGCTTATTATGAATGATAAGACACCAATTTCACCTTTATGACTAAAGCATTTCAGGAACTGAGGACAAGAGACAAGTATTCTAAAAAATGATGTTTCCATTGCTCTTAATGCTCTGGAAATTTCAAGGGTTTGGGGAGCTGTGAGTTAAGAATCATGCACAGGGAAGACCAAATGTGTGTGAGAAATATATTTTAGTCAGCTAAATGACCAAATATGTATTTCTGATAAATCACAATGTCACATGTATTCACATTGACTGTCATATGGCTAATATAGTTTAGGCTGTCTGAGCATCTGTTCTTCAAGCTTTGTGTTCATTGTTTGGGCACGGCTCCAAGTTACCATGGTCTTGGTCTGCTGCACATCTCTGGTTCTCAGATCCAGGCTAAAGGAGGAGCAACTACCTGGGTATGTTTTCCTAATGGTGGATATTAGTGTCTGAGAACTAACCAGGGCAAACCACCCTAGGACATTTATGTTTCCTGCTGGCTTTAAGTTTATTAACATTCCATTGTTCAAAGTAGTCACATGACTAAACCTGGAGAAGTATATTCCACTGTAGGAGAGGAAATTTTTTTCCTCTACCTATCTAGGTTCTTTTGGCCCTTCTGTTAATTAAATTGACATAAGCAAGATTTAACAGGGGGAAAACAAATTTCTAAAAAAAAAAAAAAAAAAAAAGAAAGAAAACAAATTTCTTTTTGTACCGTAGGGGTGCTCCACAAAGACATGAGAGGCTCAAAGACAGTTAGGCAATTGAAGTTTATATGCCATCCTGAGCTAAAAAGCTGCCTTCAAAGGGAAGTCAGACCGGAAGATGGGAAAAGCAAAGTTTGTCATGCCATGCAGAGACAATGGGACCCAGAGAGGAATTTGAGCAAACAGGCCTTGCCAAGTTTCCCCCAGTTTACCATAGCTAGCCCATACTCTGTAATTATCTCTGGTGATAATTATCTTCCTAAAACACAATCTCTATCTAAATTTTTAGAGGCAGTTAGGGGGAGGTAAAAAGCTCTTCCTGAGGTTTTTTTGGGCCTTGGCTGGCTTTAGCGCAAAATAATCCACTTGCCATACTGGTACCTTTTGGGGACACTTGTCTGAACCCCTTCACCACCACATATCTTTGAAGAATAAGTCTTTGCTTACCAGCAATCCAATCTATAGCGAAAGGCAATGCACATGTTGACATATTTATAAATTTACAAGAAAGCACAACTAAGCAGTAAGTTGCTCAATGATATTTACACATGTGAATAAAACTTTTTACGTTTTTTTTTTTGAAACACAATAGAATGACAAACACTACTATAAAATAGTAACTTCCTGTGTGAGGTGAGGGAAATGGATTTTTTAAAAAGATTTTATTTGTTTATTCATGGGAGACACCGAGAAAGAAGTCAGAGACATAGGCAGAGGGAGAAGCAGTCTCCATGCAGGAAGCCCAAAGTGGGACTCGATCCTGGGACCCTGAGATCTCGCTCTGAGCCTGAGGCAAGATGCTCAACTGCTCAGCCACTCAGGCATCCCAAGGGAAATGGATTTGATAAAGAATGTGCTTATAGTTAAAAGCAAACTTATTAATAATATTCTTATTTTGGGGGCGATAGAGTCTAAGTATTTATTTTATTATTATGCATCATATTATCAAATATCGAACATATAATTTGACACATAATCATTATTATTACATAATTTAAAAAGAAATACAAAGTGCATAAGTTCTGGAAACTTATAAAAATGAGTCCTGGCTCTGCTTACCACGTGACCTAGAGGAAGTTACTAATCTGTGTGAGTCTTTTTTGTCTTAAAGGCACATATATAATGAAAGCAATAATGCAAACACAAACGATGTTATGATAATTAATTGAAACAACATATATAAAGTGCTTAGCACAGACAAGATGCTCAGTAAATAACTCCTCTAGATTAAGATCTGTGTTCTCCATCTATTCTCTTTCTCTCATCAAATGTTTAATGCTATCACTAAAGCTAACAAAAGCATTTGTATAGTTCCAGAAGAGTTGCACTACAACTAACCGTTCTTTCTGAAAGTCTATGTCTATTGTGAAACATGCAACTCTGACAAACAAACAAACAAAATCTATATGTAGCCAATGAATCAACAGAGTAGAAGTAAAATTCCCAATATCATTCAAAGAAATTGGATGTCCACACCGCTGAAGTGCATCAGGAGAGCAGTAAACAGGATGAAACATCAGAGCATGGTAGGGAGGACAGATTAGAACATTTAGCAGGGCTCCTGGGTACAAAATCCAATGCTGCCACCCATCAGCTGTGTGAATTTAGCTTTTGTCTCTCTAAATCTGCTCACATATCTGTAAAATAAAGTTAATAAGAATTTTCTCATGGAACATCTGTGGATAATAGATTAAAAATAGATAAAATGATAGTTAAAACATGCTATTGTAAATAACTTATCAGCCTAAGAGGGAAGCAGCATCGTACTTCTGAGGCAGATACCAAGGAGATAGAAATTGTGGGGAAACCCACACGTTCTTTGCCAACAACTGCTAATGAGCACAACCTCAGACAGTCAATTTTATTGTTAAATTTTACTTCAAAAATGTTTAGGACATAATGATAATTTTAAACACTTGAACTTATTACTTCAAGTTTTCCATTAAAATAAAATATTAAAAAATGAAATATAAACATACACTAAGATAAATATATTCTTGAGTGTGCATCAAAATACTGGATCCTTTTAGGAAGAACCTACATATGGCCAACGTGTGTGTGAAAATGTACCGAAGTCCTGTGGGTTGGATTTTAGACACTCACTCTAATTTCTCATAGAGTTAAGAACAATACCAATCTCAGGATCTGTCACAAAGTAAGTCACAGAGTATTTGTTGAATATCTAAATGAACCAAAATAAGATAATAACCTGAAGTCACGTTCTGAGCCTTGGTTTCTGTTTGAAATATTCCGTATATCAAATAATTTTGTCAATAACAGTAGAGAGACATGGTCAAGTAAAGATAAATTGATAGTAAGTAAGGATATGAGAATTTTGTGGAGTCATTGTCAGGGCCAGCCCTAAACTCATGTCCTTAAAGAATTGGATCATAGACCCTTACATTTGGGAGAAGAACTTACATTGTGAAAGTTCTCACACCTCTATCTTAGTCCAAGAAAATGATATTTATAGTGGTCACAAAACACATTTGTAATAGATTGGGGTCGGAATCCAGCCTTTCTAATAAAATCCAGTCCTCATTCTCATAATATAGTCTACAAACAGCTGGAGTTTCTGAAATGTATTATGCCATTACATAAAGTATGAGTTTAGATATAAGAATAGTGTCATTTTTAGTAGACTTAATATTTCCTGGATTTGTGAGAGCCCCGAGGCCATCCATTCTACAGGCTATATTCTTATTGCCAAACATTTTTAAAAATGTTCAGTGTGATGCCATACAAAGCACAAAGGGTTGAATCTGCTTAATTGTTTCTAATTCTAGCTTTACTATTTTTCATATAATTGCCAAGGAAGTGACTGCATACATGTTTGCATCTCAACTCATCAGATTTGACATGACAGCTCTACAAATCCTGAAGGTGTCACCATATCAATGTTCTCTGTGATTCTAGTAATGTACAGTATTTGCAGATACTCTTTATATACGTGAGAACAGAATATGGCAGAGAAGACCAGAATAGAAAGAAAGAGAGCCTGGAAAGTTGAACCAAAGCTTTATGATGCTGTGTTTTTATGAGGATTTTCCTTGGTCTATGCCTGTATTAATTGAAAAGCATGCTGTAATGTCATCCTTGAAATGTAAAGCAAATAATTTGGGCCAGCATACATTTTTTTCCTGTCAAACATTTCAAAGACTAGGGTCTGTTGGCAGCTTAAAAGCCTCTGCCAAAGTTAACAGAATTTCTTTTTTTTTTTTCCTTCACACTGGCTCCGACAAAAGATGTAGATCCTTGATAAGTGTCTTTATCTAATTGCGGCTTATCATTATTGATTCTACTTTACTTTATGGGGGAGCATGTGAATTTCCTGAAGACCTTAAATATCCTGCAAAAAAGGTATACGATGGCTTTCTACTTTTGATCAGTATTACACAAAAGATCAATAGACTAATCGTGGGGAGCAGGCTTAACGATTGTTTCTTAGGGTCCATGCTTGCAGAACATTCTGTCCAAGCACAACATTGTATGGATTGGGAGAGGGCAACAAGAAAGTGTTAAGGTAATTTCTGAGGAAGCTACAGAGAGGGGATCCTGGAGGAAACAATGGAAACCCACTCACGGAGGGAGTGCACTGCTGTAGAAAGATTATGCAGTTTGGGGTTAAGATTGATCTCAAGTCAATTCCCAACTCTGTCACTTATTACTTCTGTGAGCTTGGACAAATTACTCAGTGCATGTGAAGCTCAATTTTCTCATTTATAAAATGTGATTAAGACTAGCAACCTCTTAGGATTTTTATCAGGATTATATGAGAAATTCTGTGTAAATCCCTTAGCTTGGTGCTGAACACACAGTAGGTTTATTAACAGTGGGTCCTAAGCTGTTAGGACAGATGGGAAAAATAAAAAATCAAAAACTAAACTGCAGGTCCTCAACAGATGGCAACATATTTCTATTTCATAGAACAGTATGGGGAGCAAGGGTCCTGGGAGGGTAGGCAGCTCTGCTCAGTAGGAAATTCAAGAGCAGACGCAGGTTCCTTTTATCTTGTTCCTTTACAAATGACACCTTAGGTGTTGTGTTGTCTGCATGTTCAAAGCCTGCTCTCACTCTATACCAATCAGAGTCCCAGCAGAAGGCCCATGGCAAAATCCGTTGGTATATTTGAAGTGACTTTACCCCATGAACAGGAACAAGGCAAAGATATCCACTCTCACTTTTATTCAGCATAGTCCTGGAAGTCCTAGCCAAGCAATCAGACAACAAAAATAAATAAAGGACATCCAAATCAGTAAGGAAAAACTAAAACTCTCACTATTCGCAGATGATGTGAAACTATAGAAAACCCGAATGACTCCACCCAAAACTTGCTGGAACGGATAAACAAATTCAGTAACGTCACAAGAAACAAAAGCAATGTACCAAAATCTGTTGCATTTCTATATGCCAATAATGAAGCAGAGGAAAGAGAAATTGAGAAAACAATCCCATTTATAATTGTACCCCAAATAGTAAGATACCTAGGAAGTGACTTTAATGGACAGTTTACAACAGCAGGACAAGGTTAAAGGAAACCAAAAAGATTTGGTTAAATGTGCAAGAGGAGGCCATGGTGAGGAGCCTTTGGCACTTTGCTTGAAGGCAGGAGTATTTACCAGAATTTGTAGGAGAGAGCCCATTCAACAGCACTTGTCATATTTAGCAAAGCGAAGCAGCAACACGCAGCAGTCCTGGAATGGACAGAACCAGAGGAATAAATACCCTGCCTCATTTTCCTCCCACCCTCTCATCAGAGTCTCCTGGTGGGGGACACCATCTACATCTTGATCCCAAGTATGAGTGACCCCATGGAGACTGTTCATAGGGTCTACCTCCCAGAGCACAGAGTATAACCGAGGGGCAAAGAGGAGGAAAAAAACAAAAGACCATGTACAGTCCATTATTTTTCTCCACCAGAAGCCACTTTTGTCATTTGTCTTGAAAGAAAAATATGTTCCCCAAACAGACAGCACAGTAACTCCCATCAGCTATTGTGTTCTTTCAGCTCAGTGCCCTTTTGGTCACACTTAGATTTGACAAATAAGTGCAGTTACTATCCACACTCATCATGCAAGGTAAGGGGTAAAAGGAAGGGAAAATGAATAATGAACTAACAAAAATCATAGCTGCTATTGGTCCCTCTCATTTTTCCATCTTTCCATTACCTTCTGCTACTAACTTGGCTGGACAGGATTCTTTTTTTTTTAATTTTTATTTATTTATGATAGTCACATAGAATGAGAGAGAGAGGCAGAGACACAGGCAGAGGGAGAAGCAGGCTCCATGCACCGGGAGCCCGACATGGGACTCGATCCTGGGTCTCCAGGATCACGCCCCGGGCCAAAGGCAGGCGCCAAACCGCTGCGCCACCCAGGGATCCCTGGACAGGATTCTTTACGTGATTGGCTAGCCCAAACTTCATTTCTTCAGTAACTGTTGGCCCTGTCTTTATTGGTCTATTATGTTTTTTCATGATTAAGACAGATAGGCAGAAAAGGACCAGGATTTGCCTTAGTGAATATCCTTTGTTCCATATGGATCTTCTTGTCCCCATCATTTTACAACAGCCTGGTTTCCCTTCAGGGATTGAGATAGAACACTCCGACCAGTGGAAACACTATCTCTTTTTTTGGGGGGGGGGGAGGGGGCATAAGGAGATAAACATTATCAGTTCTGCTTCCCATTTAACAGAACTACATTATTGTTCAAACCCTGCCCTTGTTGGGTACTAGAACTTTTAAATAAACTGAAGTCTTAGTGATAGAAAGATAGTATTTTATGGGGAGTAATAATAGTGAGAGAGGCCATTTCCACTTCTATCCCATTTGGTAATGGGATGGAAACTTTGCAAAGGATTATCTTCAATCAATGATCCTATAACTGAGCCTTTAGAAAGCAAATTTACCATTATAAAAAGACAATTGCTTCTGAGTGATAAAGAATGAGAAAAGGCAGCTTAAGGGGGTGCCCTCAGTCCATCCCTTCCTTTACTGTAAAAGGGATGCGCCTCTGCAGAAGCAATGTTGTTTGTTATACTACAGCAATAGTATGATAGTTTTTTTTTAAAGATTTTATTTATTCATAGAGATGCAGAGAGAGAGACACAGGCAGAGAGACACAGGCAGAGGGAGAAGCAGGCTCCATGCAGGGAGCCCCATGTGGGACTCGATCCCAGGACTCCAGGATTGTGCCCTGGGCCAAAGGCAGACGCTAAACCACTGCGCCACCCAGGGATCCCAGTGTGATTGTTTTTAAGTCCTGATATGGGAATTATCTCCAGCTTCTGGGATGTATGCATCTTGCTAAGTCATTTATGGCATTTCTTGCTCACCAAGCATAATTAGGAGAAGATTATTAAGGATAATAAGTATGAATATAATGATTCAGTTTGGGCTGTTATAATAGAACATCATAGAGTGGGTGACTTAAACAACAAACACTTTTTTTTTTTAACAAACACTTTTTGTTCACAATTTTAGAGACCAGAAGTTCAAGATCTAAATGCCAGTAGATTCAGCATTCGGTGAGAAACCTCTTCCTGGTGTGCAGATGGCTACTTTCTTGCTGTAGTGTCACATGGTGAGAGAGAGAACACACACATGTGTGAGCAAGCTCTGATCTCTCTTCCTTTCCTTAAAGGGCAGGAATTCCATCATTCCGTTCATCTAAACTTAAATTAACTCACAAAGGCCCACTTCGAAATACCATGGAGCTGGAAGTTAGGGCTTCAACATATCAGGTGTGTGGGAACATGAAAGTGCAATCCATAGCAGCTATTGATGTAGTAGACAAGCATGAGAAGTCAACTGATTCTCTTTTCTCTTAGGGATACAAATGGGAACAATAATTTTTAGTAATGCTGTTTTTCTCTACTAACTACAATCTTTCCAGAACCACAGCTACCAATGGTATCAATACCATATTAAGTTTGCTGTAATCTCTTGCTTCTCAAAATATAAGAGGCAACCAGCAACATTTGTATTTACCTATCAAGAATGTGTTAGTAATGTGGACTCTGACACTTCTTCCTAGACCTTTTCAATGAGAATATGTGTTTTTTACAAGATTCCTGGGTGATTTTTATGCAGATTGCAGTTTGGGAAGATAGTTAAAACTAGTCTCCACCCGCCCGCCCCCCCTGCCGCCCCAGTATCTATTTGGTCTTGGGCCAGCCAACCAGTGAGGATCTTGGAGAAATTGACCTCCTTATATTTTTCATGATTTTGGAGGCCGGGGGGAGTTCTAATTTCTGCCGTGCCCCAGAGGCAACATTGTTGTTGGTTTCCTATATTGCACACTGGTGTCAGTGTGGAAGGCATTTCTTCTATCTTACTTTTTTCTCCCCTCTACCATGATAGGCATCATTTCAACATTTAGAAATGAATGTCCCCTTAAATATGTCAAACACCTTAGTAGTCTGCCTATCAATTTCATTTATAGGACTTTTGTAATCGGTTAGCTATTACAAAGACTCATCAATCAAAACATTTTGAATATCATGCTTGCTACTAATCGCTACCACTTTATCCTATAACCACTTTGTCTCTTTTAAGTGCCATAAAATGGTGTCTACCTACTATGATCCCCTTCTTATTCAGATCAAGAACTCAAACTAGTTGTGGTATTCCCCATTTTCATACCCAACCTGGAGAGGAAGCACCCCTGAATTCTGCCCCTGTCTCTAAGGTATGTTTTACTACTATTGTGAAGATAACACTCTCCTGGATTCAACTATTCCAGTAGGTAAGACTTAAGACCAGGTTAAACTCCTTCAATTGCACACAATAGATCCCCTTTGATATTCTCACGTTTGAGTCTGAATACCCCTTTCTTTAGAATATACCAGAGTACAGCTGATATTTCCTTTCATTGACAAAAGGTGAAGCAATTAGCCCCTCCCCCAGAATACAAATGCCACTCCCCAGGGCTTAAGCTAACATTTAAAATCCAGAGGCTTGAGTAAGTGCACCAGTGTCAATAAATCCAGGTTGATAAGGCACTATGTTTTGTATGCCTTCTCTAACACCTTCAGCGTACAATCTCATTATAATTGTGAAGTACATGTTGATCAAATTTGATGATATCATGCAAGTCTTTCAGTATATATACATTTTTCTGCCAGCCCTTGTACTTTTATATTGACAATGGATTAGGAACTAACTCTTATTGTGAACTTGGAGAAAAATGAGGGGTTCTCAGGGTGGGTTCTGGAGAGAATCCCTTTAAAAGGTAACTGCCCAAGATAGAATAAATCAAAGATTTTTCAAGCAGAAAAAAAACCTAGCTCCTTCAGACAGAAGGGAGATAGACTGTTTCGAACAGAAAGGGAAATCCCACATAATTTGAGAGTTCAATATTTCAGCTTCAAATGCCCCATACCCAATATCTGGGTTTCAGTGTCCTCTATCACTTCCTTTATACTACCTAGTATTACCTAACCTGGTAGGGATAAGCATGTAATTGGTGCTGTGGTTCCACGGCCCATGAAATCAGCTTCTGGGCCTGACCCCTTAATCTTATCTTCCCTACAGAGATTTTCTAGCTTTGTCTTCAGAGTTGGAATTAGACTTTGAAGGTCATCATTTTGGCATTTTTCCTATGTATTATTTTTAGGCCAA
The DNA here is from genome assembly GCF_905146905.1 of Nyctereutes procyonoides. Taxonomy (NCBI): domain Eukaryota; kingdom Metazoa; phylum Chordata; class Mammalia; order Carnivora; family Canidae; genus Nyctereutes; species Nyctereutes procyonoides. Next base: position 28,215,096 of record NW_026575136.1, read on the forward strand.
CAGAAGGAACCAGGTTACCCTATATCCTTACATTTACTATGATCTCCTGAGCAACTCAGTGCCATACCCACTTTATCTCTAGATGCTTTTGTCTGTGTCCTTTTTTTTCTCCCAGCAAGGAAAGCATTGAATATATGAGCAAATGTATCTCATAAATATATTTGTTTGTTTCTTAGTGCAACTTCTGGTACAATTCTCTGTATCAGTGAAGGTGTTGGAAAGAGGTGGTGGCGGTCAAATCACATTCAGGTAGTTACAGAAGTACAGGTAGAATTAAATGAACCCGACAATATAGGAGCTGTTCTCAAGCCTTCATGCTTATATGTTAATTTCAAAATAGAAAAGAAATTAAATTTGATAGTCCAATATTTAAATAAATAAATTCATGCAGAAAGAATCATTATAGCCACTTCTTCCTCCTTCAGATGGTATACAAGATTTAAATAGTTGGATACCAATAATTTCTATGAAAAACACAAGAAACGATTTTCAATGCATTTGTTTCTGAATTCCACAATAAAAGAAAACCTAATAGCTTTTCACTAAAAATATAACACCGTCAATCACTGACCTAAATTTATTCAGTTTGTCTCCAATCATTGAAGTTCTAATGAAAGATAAATTGTTAGTCTTGATATATATGATTTACTAAGTCATATTTATGTTTCAAAGAGGTGAATGGGTCAAAAGAGGTCATTGGACTGAGCTAATGTCTTCTCATGTTCTATTTTACTTTATGTTTTCTACGAGAGATGATATGCATTTGTTTGAAAAAAGGAGTGCGTTATTTGACTGATTTGGGTAACGAAACTGGCATCAGCTTAAATTCTTTGGTGCTCAGTGATTTTTATATCGCATATTTTGGTTTTACAATAGTGCGAATTAATTCAATTTGTAAGGTGCTGTAATAGAACAAAGGTAATTATGAAGGATGTGTCAGCCTCAGCTAAAATATGACTATCTTAATGTGCCTCTTGAAGAATATATCTTACCATAATTGTAGTGAAAGAAATAATATTTTTTATAAATCTCTTTTTGGAGGTAAAACATATCAAAAGCGCATATTGTTATACAATAATATGCAAATAATAAATAAAAACATTTTTACCTTGCTCTATGCAATCAAAAGGAGTAGGCATAGTTATAGATTAGTCTCACTGGAAATAGGAGATACAAGTGAAAAGATATACATGCATACTTATTTTTACATATTAGAAGATAGAACTAACTGCAGAAGCATTATGTAGAAATTACTTTTAGCTTAAGTCCTTAAAGAAGTGTAGAAAATACTCAATGAAGAAATCTCAACAAAAACCATAACTATACTTTTGTTTGAAAGTGTTGTTAAAGAAGTCATCTTCAAATATTTTACCACACATACATGAAACACACATACACATTCTGTTTTGTCCTCTACACTGATTCTCTGTTTCCAATTTCCATTGGCTATGTTTGTAATTTTTGATTAAACAAAGTAATAAAAAAGAAATAAGGTAAAATGAAGATCATGTCTATTTTTTAGTGGGATATATATTTAAGGCTGTGGAAATAAAATGCTAAGTATTTACTTATGATACAATAAACATATTCCTCTGTGATTCTATTATTTATGATTTTGTTTTCCAGTTTAACTAGCATAACTTCTATCAATCATGAGCTTTCGGGGGAGAATGTTTCATCTATCGCCATATTTCTTGGAATTGACTCTAACAGGTGTTACTCTCCTCTTTCCCCCATGTGGCTAGAGTCCTGGAAGTTAGTGATTATATATATATATAATATCTATATATAGATATTAGATAGATATATATATATATAGATATATTATAGATATATTATATAGATATATTATATATAGATATATCTGCTATATATATATCTGCTATGTTAACCCAAACTTTCTCTTGGACTGTTCTGACCTCAAGGTGCATGATATGATTAAGAAATCTCTATCCATAAAGCCAAGCCACATTCAATAATGCAGCTTTAACAGATAGGAAGCTTTTATTTTTAATCTCAATTTATTCTTTTTCTAGTGACCTATTGTCATGTAACAAATCACTTTAAGATCCCGTGTCTTAAAACTAAAGCAATAATAACTTGTTCCATCTCTGAATGGGTGATTTGTGCAAAACTCAGTGGAAATTGCTCATCTCAGCCCCACAAACATAAGTTGAGCAACTCACCTGAACATGGAGAATCTACTCCCTAAATGGCTTCTCACATGTTTGGTAATTTGGTAGTTCGTTGGTTGTCAAGTGAGAACTCAGCTGGGATTTTTGGCTAGTTTCTTTCTATGTGGCTTCCTTATAGGGTTCCACGTGAGTGGCGCTGGCAATTCTTCACAGCATGGTGACTGAGTTCCATGATAAAGTATTCCACAAGACTAGGAGTGAAAGTGTATTAAAAAAAAAGTGTATTACCAGGATTTTCCAGAGAAAAAGAACCAATAGGATAAATATATATTGGAAGAGATTTATTACAAGGAATGGGTCACACTCTTAAGGAGGCTGAGAAACCCCAAGATTTCAAGCTTGAATTCCATTTGCAAGCTGGAATTCCAGGAGAGTCTGTAGTGTAATTTGGTCCAAAGTCCAAGGACCTGTAAACCACAGAGCCAAGGGCAGGGGAAGATTGATTTCTCTCCTCAAGCTATTAGGTAGGAAAGGCCAAATTCTTTCTTCCTCAGTCATTTCTGTTCTATTTAGGCCCACAACAGATTGGATGATGCCCATTCACATTGGAGAGGGAAAACTACTTTACTGAGTTTGCTGATTCAAATGCTAATTTCATCCAGAAATACTCTCACAGATTTACCCAGAAATCTTGATGGTTAACCAGATATCTGGACATACTGTGATCCAGTCAGATTAGCACATATAATTAACCATCACAGGAAGTAATCTGTTTCTTAAGACTTGGCCCCCAGAAATGGCAAAATGCAACTTCCACCATATTCTGTTGACTAAGTAGTTCCAGAAGCCAATCCAGATACCCTGGGAAGGGATAGACCCCCACGAGCCATAAGAAAACACACATCCATGGCCTTGTTTCATTCATCACAGTTCTCAGCTCAGGAGGGGATAGAAGAAGTGTTTTTATCAGTCACCTAACAATATCATCCACTGTTATTTTGTGTATTTGTGTAATGTAGATTGGTCAATAATAAATTTATTGTTTTGTTTATATTTTTCTTTAAAAATGGTGAAACTGGGACGTAACTGATTAACAACTGACTTTATCTGTTCTCCCAATGAATCCATGGCTCAAAAAACAATGAACAAAATATAATACAGAATGTTTCAGAAGTAATTTAAAAGTACATGTCTGCTTAATTTGATTAAATATATATTGAAATCCTATCTTAGATTTTATGACACATGCAGCCAAAAAGACATTTGATCTCAAGAAAGTCACAGTACAGGATAAAGATTCATGAAAATAGCCATAATACAAGCCTGAAAGAAATAACACCTGAATTCAGCTCCATTATATGCTCCAGGATGTTACACACTTGTGTTTTCAAAGGAAACATGTGCTAGAATTTATTTTTTATACTTTTCATGAGCATGTTGGAGTTCCTCAAGACACACATTGAAGAACTTTTCCCTTCTCACTTTTTTTTAATTTGAAAATCTCATTCACGATGATGTTTCATTCAATGAACCAATGACTTTTAAATTTTTGTTTCCTGTATTGATTCCCCGTCTTAGCTCCAGACAATATATCCAAAATATATCCAATTGCCTACTTACTGTTTCCACATAGAATCTTTAAACACAAACCATTTTTCCCAAACTAATTCACCTGGCCTCTCAAACCTGGTCTCTTTCCAGCATTCCTCTGGATAGTAGTCATGAACTTGCAGAAGTGCAATTTGGATTTATCTTTGACAATCCTATCTCCCAGTCCCCATACTACAGTTATTTACCTGCTACACTGTAAACACCATGAAGACAAAGAATTTGCCACTTATTGTTTATCATTACATCCCCTATGCCTGGCCGTGTGTTGGTGTTCACTACATTTTGCTGAATGAAGTAGTTGTCCCTGCCTGTCTTTATTTTGGAAACATTTTTGATAAATTCGCAAACGCAAATGAAGTTCTGAAGTACATATGGTAAGAAACACGTAAGAATCTATTTTCTGAAGTTTGAACATTTATAGAAAAGAATCAGAGTACAGTAGGAATCGTTAAGGACAAAATATATATATATTTGTGGAAAGACCTACATCTTGTAGATACTGGGGTAGTTTCAGGATTCTTTAGGGACTGTACAGGCTTTTTCCCAAAGGAAGTGCTAAATTTAGGACACTCTGAATTCACATCACAAAATAGTCAGGAGATTTTATAGTTCAGTCACCAACAGAGAGAAATGGCAAAATAGCACAAAAGACTGTTTTTCACACAGCGTAAATCATGTAGCAAGAATAAGATTTTCTGTTTTCTATATTATCAATATAGCTGAAAGAATTTCCTCTGAGACAGGTAACACAGAAGCAGACAGGCCATTCAGATGTCATTTAAACCTTAATACTGATGGGCTAGGTACTATTATTGCTCCTTTTCCTATTTATCAAATTTCTAGTAACCTCATAATGTTTTTATCCCTTTCTGTCAGGGAATCATTTCCCTTATCGCTCGATAAAATTTCTTTACTCCTAAATTCCTTTAAAAAGGGGGCTTCTGACAATCCTTTTTCACTTGTCCTCAGCTCCAATAAGTTCTAATGATACCTTTAGTTGAGCAATAATTTGTTATTTACTTTTTTTGTTTTCTCCAATAGACAGGTTCTTAAGAGTGAATATAATGTTTTATGTATTATATATATATATATATATATACACATACATGTATATGTGTCTGTATATTTTCGCATTTTCTTTCCTTAACACAATTCCTGCCACCCTATAGAACATTGGTATATACCTATTTAAAAAAAAAGGAGAAAAGAAGAAAAGGAACATGCTATCCAGATACAATTTAGGAAATGAAAGCAGAATGATACTCTGAAGGATAAAACGTAGGAAGCAACAGAACATACTACTGTGAGAGAAAAGCAGTAGGGAGAATTTGGAGTCAAAAAGCTCACATTAATAGTTTGCAAACTTCCATTTAATTTTTACTCTAGATTATATAAGTTCATCAAATATATTTTAAGTTCATTTAGAGTAGTGTCTTTTCAAGTGTATTTTTCACAAACTATATTAAGAAAAATATTGTGTAAGGCACGTGGCTGGCTCAGTCATGTCTCAGGGTCCTGGGGTGGAGCCCAGGACATCCAGCTCCCTGCTTAGTGGGGAGTCTGCTTTTCCCTCTCCCTCCACCTCTCCTTTGCTTGTGTTCTCTCTCTCTCACTCCCTCTCTCAAATGAATAAATAAAATATTAAAAAAGAAAAGAAATATATTATGCATAAAAACTATTCATATACACAAACAACTGGAAAAACATTCATAAATGATACATATCCTTCCTTTGTGATGAATTCCAAGATTTCATCATTAAATTCTGTTCTGTGTTGGTTTTATAAATTGATTTCAAAGTCATTAGCAGGTTGGGACTTAAAGTTTGAAATTACAGTAGATAAAAAGTGTTCTGGATGCATATATTTAAGGCAGCAGGATGTTGCATATGGTACCTGTAAGCGACTAGCAGTGCCTGCCTGACTCTGCAGTGTGGTTCTTCATTACCTCAGTGGTGAAGGTAGTGGCAAAGGTGAAACAATGAGCTCAGGGTCCTTTTTTACTTTTTAAAGATTTTATTTTAGAGAAAGTGAGAGGGGGAGAGAGTGCACGTGAGCAGGAAGGAGGGGCAGAGGAAGAGGGGGACCCCGAGATCAAGAGCTGAGCTGAAACTGAGCCCTACAACTGAGCTACCCAATCTCCACTCTCCCTCTGCCTTTTTGTTTTTGTTTAGAGTCCAGGATCTTTAAATGTACAGGGCCTAGATTTTTGTGGAATCTCTGTCTATGGCAAAACCACAAAACTCATATAAAGAGAGTCCCTGATTCACTTATTCATTATGTGTCAGGTAAATAATTTACGGAAATGTCTTTGAGCCATTATGGCTTAAATGAGCCCAAAATATTTTAGAGGGGAAAAGGACATATTTGATTAATGCCTGACTTATGAATATTAAACAAATATTTTTCTTTTCCCATCAAAAGGATTATTTTTAATCTATTTGTTGTGATTAAATTCTTCCTTACTATTTCATAAAACTGATTTGATGTCACAAGGATTTAATGCATAGATAGTATAACAATTTTGAACTAAAAGCACTGAGCTAAACATTTTGTTTTTCTGATAACAACTATTGATATATGAGAAAGTAAAAAATTCTTTAGATAACCTTTAAAATTTAATACAAGATTTTTCATTTTTATCCTAAATTAAACTGAAACAATTTTAAAGAGGCCAAGACACAGGATGCCTGGGCGGCTCAGTGGTTAAGCATCTGCCTTTGGCTCAGGTTTGTGATCCTAGGGTCCTGGGATCCAGTCCCACATCAGGATTCCCACAGGGAGCCTACTTCTCCTTCTGCCTATGTCTCTACCTCTCTCTATATCTCTGTGTATTTCATGAATAAATACATAAATAAAATATTTTTTTAAAGAAAGAGGTAAAGACACTTAAAAGTTTATACATTTCTCTTTTGAAGACTTAAATAAATGTTGAGGAGGTCCAGAAATATGTATAAGGTGACAGGTAAAAAAATAAAGAATAAATAAAATTACTCAAACTTCAACAGGTGAAGTTTGGGGCAGTATGTTCAAACACATGCTTTGTAGTAGTCTAATATAAAATATACAATTCTGGAGATGCTACTTATATTTTCAGTTCAGATCTGGAATGCAAGAGCATATCCAAATGTCAGAACTGAAAATGTAGTCTCAATATACTTCATTATGGCACGTTATACTTCCAAAGATATATTTACTTTATATTTTTTTGTGAAATAGTAAAACAATATTTTATGATACCATGTAACTATAACTATAAAAAGGAATTGCTGAAAATATAAATCGTTCAAAGACCTGAGTAATTTATTGCAAATCACTAATAGAAATATAATGATCTTGAAATAGAGATGACAATTTTACTTAGACCCAAATTATCTGCTAATATTTAGGAAAGGTAAAGGTCTTTCTCTACCCAGGTTCTTATCAGACTTCCACTTTGCCCTGGATTTATTTCATATTGATGTTGCCAGTTAAAAATAGATGGTATTTTTGAGGCAGAAATTAAACAGAAATACGTGTGAAAAAGGAAGTAAGTCTATAAACACATTTTCATCATATTGTTAAGAAGATTATCATATATGGGAAAGCTTTTTAAGTGGCAAAATACGTAAATTTATGAGGATTGTATATTTCAAAGGTTTTATATTACATCTGTACATGTTAGAAATGTTTGATGGGGGGATCCCTGCATGGCCCAGTGGTTAAGCGCCTGCCTTCGGCCCAGGGCGTGATCCTGGAGACCCAGGATCGAGTCCTTCGTCGGGCTCCCTGAATGGAGCCTGCTTCTCCCTCTGCCTGTGTCTCTGCTTCTCTCTCTCTCTCTCTGTCTCTTGTGAATAAATAAAGTCTTAAAAAAAAAAGAAATGTTTGATGAATTCAAAAGGCAGAGAAAATGTAAAATGATCAAATTGGCAAAAAATAACCAATCTATAATATTTTTCACTTTTTCTCACATGAGTTTGATATTGTAACCAAATCAATATTTAGCAGATGTTTAATTAAATTTCTATTTGGATAGTTGAAATTAGGAAAGTAGTAGTTAAGGGCATGATCCCTGAGTCTAAATCATGGTTTTAACCAATATTCCTGGTGTGTGCTCTATATCACAAGGAACAATGAATATTTAGGTCTCAACCTACTTCATTTCTTAGAACAAAATGTAAGGTCAGCATTGGATTGGAATATCTTGATAATGTGAATACTTTTTTAAAGATTTTATTTATTTATTCATGAGAGACACACAGAGAGAGAGGCAGAGACAGAGGGAGAAGCAGGCTCCATGCAGGGAGCCCAATGTGGGACTCGATCCTGGGACTCCGGGATCATGCCCTGGGCCAGAGGCAGACGCTCAACCGCTGAGCCACCCAGGGATCCCATGGTAATGTGAATACTTTTAGCATTTTTCAGGAATAACTCTAAAATGAAAAGAGCCAGGATCTTCTCAATAGCCAAATTAAAAAGAAATGAAAATCAAAATAATTATACTGGAGAGAAACACTGCAATTTTGAAAGTACAATTTCATAATGACAAGGTTGAAGTGAAAAAAAAAAGTTTGCCTGTAAGCAAACGTGATTGTTTATTCTCTCTCTCAGAAAATGGAAAAGAGGGAATAACAAAAACAATAAATTAACCATATTGTCCTGAAAACAGAGGACAGAGGAGGACAGAATAGTGCCAAATAGTCCCAAATAATAATGACTTAGGAAGTTTGTCAATTTTGATTGGCTCATGTGAATTTTCACAAATATAACTACGTACATCTTAGTCCTCATCTCTCAGACACAGATGACAGCAAAATCCGTATGGATAGACGGTACAGCAGCTCACATTAGCCAACCAAAGCTGAGGCAGTTTCCTGGTCTTACATCTGGTTCTGCAAGAAGATTGTAACTCCATAGAAGTGCTTGAATAAATAAAATGTGTCCCTAGCCATAGAGAAGTATCAAAAATAACTGAGAAGTTAAATCTAGGAAGCTACAGAATAATAAAGTGATAACAATAACAATAGTAATGGAAGTATGTATTAGTAGTATTAGTAATGATTTGAAAAATGCAGGTCTAGAAAAGCAAATATTAGATTTATCATTCTTTTGTAACTAGTTTGCTTTTGCTTTGTAATTACTGAGACAGTTTACAAGTTTAGCCTATTAATAATATAGGTAGTAAATTTATTATTATAGTACAATTAAAAGCTTAAAGATTAAATTATTTAAATAATATTAGGAAAATCTTACTAAATAATTGTAACTAATGTTTACACATCTGGGAAATTTAAATGTTAACTGATTTTTTTCTTTATTATTTATGTCGCTTGCATTTAAAATTTTAAAGGAATACTGGTTAGACAATTTTGTAAAAGGAACCAATTGTACAAAGATATTGGATTAAAGAATTTAATAATATAAGGTTTGTCTATAACTTAGGGACAAGTTCATAATATTAGTATATGAGTAGCCCAGTGTACTCTTTTTTTTTTTTTTGGTTTTTCAATCTTACAAAAGGTTTGAGATGGAGGATGGAGAGGAATAATCAATCTTCCCATATTGAGATGATGTCTAATGAATTTACATCGGACATGGAAATTATGGTACAAAGAGAATAATCTTCCTAACCAAAAGATAGCTGTTCTGAAAAAGACAGTGTTTCTTTATTTTTGAAAATTAAATTCTGAACTAATATTTTCAATAAAGATCTCCTGCAACTTTTGTTTTTTTAAGAATTAAGAGCAAAATTGGGTGAAATAACCTTGAAATTATTACAATATAAAGCACTGAAAATTCAAAGTTTGTTGGATTTAGTTAGCTTTTTTTTTTTAAAGATTTTATTTATTTATTCATGAAAGACACACGAAGAGAGAAAGGCAGAGGGAGAAGCAGACTCCCAGCAAGGAGCCTGATATGGGACTCGATCCTGGGACTCGATCCCGGGACTCCCGGATTGCACCCTAAGACAAAAGCAGGTGTTAAACTGCTGAGCCACCCAGGGATCCCCAATTTAGTTAGCTTTGTGATCTCATAGTCATGTTATATACTTGGGACTATTTTGCAAGAGAAATAATTGATATGGCCTTTCACACTTTATAATACTTAAAAGTATTAATATACCTCTTAAAAGATGCCACGCAATTTTTAAAATGTTGAAAGGAAATATTTTGCTCTTGATATGACCTTTATCTTGTCAGTCACCTAGTTGTAATATTTAAGAATAATTCACCAAATGATGGTTATGCTATCATAGGTCAATCATTCCACTTTGTGTTTAGAATGTGTAAGGAAAAAGCAACATAAAGATTAGGTTTTGGAAAAAGTAATTCTAGAGCTTCCCAGAAAGTTTTTACAGAAGGTGAACATCATTTTTGAAAGCATTTGGGAAGCCAATTTGCCTTCTTAAAAATAGCATACTATTTAGCCTGTTCTTCACTTGCTATGACATATGCATGGCATATTACTCTGAGATATCTAGTACCATGCAGTGAGCATTACTTGCATTCTGCAAAAGGACCCCATTTTAATAAAGGAGAGTAGATTAAAGCACATCGAATTATTGGCATAGTATCCTTATGCCTACATAATGTGGGTTGTATTTGTCTACAACCTGCAGCAGGTCCTCTTTTGGAATGAGGCAATCAGGATTACAGACAAGAGCTAGAGTAGAGAGACTCAGCTTCTAGACCTGGCTCTACTACACATCAAGCCACCTATTTTGGTAAATATGTTAATCTTTGCAATACTCAGTTATGCCATCTGGAAAATAATAGCTAGATTACATCAGTGGTCTTCAATCTGTGCTCTGCAGAATTCTAAATTGATTCAGAGTCACAATCTGGGGGCCCCCACATGGGGAGAAGAAACTGAGCTTTTGTATGATTTTTATATTGGAGTTTGCCCAAAGATCTTTGAAGTTGAAAAGATTACAAGCTGGTGAAAATAAATGGATTAAATGGTATCTATGAATGTATTTTCATCCTCACTAGAGTTGTTTCATTACATTAAAAAGCTTCAACTGGAATTTGATTTACTGTATCTGCTTAGGGGCATGATGTTCTATTTTTTGAATGAAAGCTCCCTAGGAAGGGATATCTCCTATGACTTATTACAGAATGGATATTCATCCGAGAGTTGAATAGATTTGCCCATGTCCATTTTAAAAATTAAATGTTAAATAAAAGTGATTTTCTCCATATATCCATAATTATCCTCAAAGAAAACATGCTGTAACATATGCCACTTCAATTCACCACTTTCTTTTAGTCATCAAAATTCCTCCAGATTAGCTTTGTTTCAGAGTGATGAATTTTTGCACTTAAAATATCCCATTGGGAAAGCAATCTACAGCATGAGGATAACTTTAACTCTTTTTACAACTCACTAAATATAAAGTTACAAATCTGAAAGCATTTATGTCTCTAAAGGAGAATATCAGAGCTACTAGAATAAGTAAGTTATATACTATTCGTATTTCTTACTTGGTAAGGTTACTGAAATCTTTTTCAATAGTTCTTACATATAACATATGTCATTTTTAGAGTATAGGTTATTTGTACTAAGGGGTATTAGCATGTGTTCAAATATAGAAACTTACTGAGACATTCCCCTAAAAAATGTAAAGTAAAAACAAAATAAAACAGAACAAAAGAAATCAAACTATAGGGGCAAGTCAATGTTCATTAAAATTAATATGAGTAGTTTTATAAATAAAAAGGAAAATTTAGAATCTGAAAAATTGAGTAAATTAATTAGAATTCCTGGAAACTCTAAAAGTTCCTTTTTCAGTTTTTGTTCAAATAGCCACACAGTGATTTCTACCTTTGCATAATTAGAAGAAAGACTAAAGAATATTTGGGAAGATGAACCAGATTGTATATATTTGTCTTTATATTCATATAAATATATAAATTTATAATAATGTATATGCAGAAACATTATGTATACACACACACACACACACACACACATACTTTGTACATTTAAATCCCAGCAACCACCACAAGCTGAGGTAACAGCCACTGCCACTGACCTACTCTTTCATAGTCCACCTCAAATGTCATTACTCTCTGTATGTTTTTGAGGGCTTTCTCCCATCCCCTGAGAATTTCCTCAATCTTCCTTCAAGGCAGACAAGAAGCACCTGGGATTTAATATTGCCTACGAGCAGCCTTGGACCAATTAAGGACAGGATTTTCTGGGAAAGTTTAAAATATTATTGTAGTTGGTTTCTCAGAATGTTCCTCTGAGACTGAGCACCAATTGCTCACAATGGCAACCTAATCATTAAAATACCTTTTCTTGACTCTTCTCCTTTCTCTACTTCCTCTCTTAGGCTTCCTGAAATCAGATCCCAAATAAACTACCTGTATTCAGATCCTGTCTCAGGATCTGTTTTAAGGGAACCTAAGGTAAAAAATCAGTTTTAGTAAATTATCAACATGTTTCCAAATGATACCTTATATGTGTATTATGGGCCATTGCTTTATGGAAATATTGCTTTAAGTGGAATCTAGAGATATTCTTTTGTCTTGATTTTATAGAAATGCCAGAGGGATCCATAGCTGGAAACGCATTAACAACTATTAAATCCAATTTATAACCTATGTGAAGAACTGAGAACCAGAAAATTGAAATTTACATGGTACTCAAGGGCAAATACTAATTAGTAATTGAACAAAAATCTACAATTCCTTTTCCAGAAGAGTTTTGTCCATTTTATTAAATCTGTTTTAACTGTAGATATTCTGTTTTTATAGAGAGACCTATCAACATAAAGTATAGAAATACTATTTAGTTTCCAAGAGAAAAAATGGTTTATTAATTTTCTTTACTCTTTGGTGCACAGTTCTATCTGTAATTTTAAGTGACCTTTTTCAAAAGTCAGTATTTAATGTTTTTTATCTTATTTTTGTTGAAACACAAAACCTTGCACATATTTAATGTATATAATTTGACAAATTCGGTCATATTCATCTGGCCACAAGAATCACATGCTTTTGAAGAATGTATTTGGGAAAAGATGGAGAAGCAGAGAAGTAGAAAAAATAATTTTGAAAACACAGATGAAAAAGTCTGTTAAGTATGCATTGCTATAAACCAAAGCTAAAGTGGTGAACTATTTACAAAAGTGAAATTGAGAGATAACATTTTTTTAAATCATTGACTACCCTTTTAGCTGTTTTCACCTTCCTATTTTTTCTCAGTGTCCTGAATGTCTTTCTAACATTTGAAATCTATCTTTGATAAACCCAGCTTCCCTCTCTAAAATATACATAAATATAAACATACTTCAGGGTATATTTTCCAATCACCTAGAAAATAAATAAAGAACTCCAGAGGCCTATTTACTGGGCTGAAAAAATCAGGCTCTATCTCTTCTGTGGAGAAATTGCTGTTTACTTCTTTTAGGCTTAGTTGGGCACTTGGACTCTGCTCCATGCATGCAGTATTTGGGGATCATCCCAAGATGTGAATAGAGCTTATTTTCAGAATTTGAAGATATACCTCTCTAGCTTTCTCCTTTTTAAGATTTTTATTGTCACATTCCAGCTACTGAATGTCCATTATGATTTCTTAAGAGAATGTTAGGTTCTATACTTTTTTGAGTCTGCCTTCACACAGGAAGCCATGAAAATGGGAGAGTGACCTCCTGTTCTTGTTTTGCATCAAGTCTCCTCACATTTCTGCCTTTTTTTTCCTGTCCTTTTCCTATGCTATGTCCTAGTAGATGATTTTTTAAACATTTTTCCAGAGTTTAGACTTGCTATCTCTGGGAGGATTGGTTTGGTAAGACACTTCTATTATTAGAAGTGTAATACCAATTCTGTTTTGATTGTTATTTTTAACCTGTAATAAAACCACTTTCTACTAGCTGATTTGGATTTGATACGACTAAAGTTTTGTTAACTCCATAGGGTGGATGTTAATAAAACCTTCTGAAAGTTTTAACTGTCCCTTGCTTTTCCTTCTATCCAATTCACTTAACTCATAATAACCTGCTGAGCTGAGCATATTCCTCATCAGTTGCCTGTTTGCTCGTTCAGGTGATTTAGATCTTCCCAGAGGTCCTCCATTGTTAAATGTTTAAAACTATACACATTTTCTTCTGGCTCCACCAACTCTTGTAAGGAGTTATTTTTGTAATAAATCCTCTTTCCAACAGCTTTCTTTACATTTACCTACCCTTTGCTCTGTCACTTCTTTATTTATAAAACCAGAATATCCTTTCCATTAATTCTTTAATTAACTAACTATCCATTATCTCTTTAATCCTCTACTCCACATGCACATACTTCATTGAACAAAAGAATTTAGGTGAAACTTTTATTCAATAGTCTCCTAAATTTTCAAAACTAATTAAAATCCCACACTATCCATGTATTTATAATGATCTCTTAGCCAAAATAAAATAAAATAAACCTCTTTTATATCCAATAACCCTAACTTTTGGCTTAAAAATTCCACCAGTATGTTTAAGTTGGTAATTCACTTTCATCAGAGTTTTCAGGTTTTTTCAATATAAGAATACATTTTGTGTGGGTTATAAAATGCCCACTAAGTAGCTTCCATCCTGTAAAATATTCAACAAATGATAGTAAAATTCATGAAATAAATTAATGACTTCATAGTATATGAAAGCAAATCAAAAGTAATGACTTTTGTATTCTAAACTGGAAAACTTTTATTGAAGCTCTTATGCTTTCTAAAACATTTCCTTGCAGTTGTCAGATACCAGGGTAAAAACTGATCACAAACAAAATGAAACAATTACAATTTTTGATAAGTTCCACAAAAGACAATAGAAGGCAGAACAAAAGTCCCCACTTTGGGCAGGAAGGACAGAGAAGGCTCATTGAGCTGTCATTTAAACAAGAAATCATTTGTGATAAAAATTCAACCATGCAGAGAAGGATCAGTGAGTGAGGACTGAAGAAAAAGTTAATGGAGCCAAACAAAGCATTGAAGACCACTGTGGTTCAGCATTTTACAAAGATTTTTTTTTTTTTAATGTCTGGATTCCAGGGAGGGAGGGATAAAAAGAAGGAGGGAAGTAGAAATGCATTGCAGGAGAGGATTTTGACAGTGAGAAGGAGCTAGATCATAGCATGACTTGTAGACTAATGTAAGAAAATTAGACTTCATTCTAAATACAATCACAAGCCTTTGAATGATTTTAAATTGGGAAATTATATGATGTGATCTCTGTTTATACAGAAACATTCTGGCATCTGAATGCAAATGGACAAGAGAAGGATTCCAGGTAAAGTTAGAACAAGTTTTTTTCACACAATTTCAGTTACGTTTCTTTCCTCAGTTGAGATCAGACATGCCCATCCTTGTAGCCTGTCCCTCGGAGAGTCATGCTTATTCCCCCAAATCCTTAGCCATCGGGTCCAAATTTGTTAAATTAAGCTTTCATCTCAGAGGATTTGGTAACCACAGTAACACAGCATACAGAGTGTCAGTTATCTGAGCTTCTTTCTAAACACCCCACTTTGTAAGAATTAAGCCTGGATAAAACTTTTGGTTGAGAATCAAAAGGCATGCTCTCTAGTAGACTATTCTGGAAAATATGCTATTTTCTACAGAATGAATGTCAAATAGGACTGGAGAATTGCATTTAGTTTTAAATATATGTAATAGTTACCAATGCTTTACAAGTATAATGTATTACATAAATAATGTAACCCTGGTTCAGGATTGACTTGTCTTATCTTCCGCACACAACCATGATAAACAGTTTAGGGCTTTCTCTCTCAGCCTCCAAAGTTCCTTTTACAGCCCTAAAGTCTACTCCTGACTGTTGTTGTTAAGGAAAAAGAATTTTTTATTCTGACAACTCTGATATCCCTTGCATTTTCTACAAATGAGTGAAAGGAAGATATTGTGTGGAGGGATTTGATTTGTGGCACAATAGCTGCATTTCCTCAGCTAAAGTAGAGAGCATGGAGCAAATTTACATTAAGTGTGTGCTCTTATGAAGGAAGAAATAAGCATTTGGATTTGAAATATGTCAAACACCATTTTTATGAAGGGAAAGTCATTTCATTCATGTGATTTTAGTTCTAACTAACAAAGGCTCACTCCAAGCATTCATTTCTACTTCTGGATGTTTTGTTGGTTAAGCTTTAAATCTTCCACATTGTCCCTTTCTTCCCTAAGAGGTAGATTTCAGACAATGTTGGCTCTGCTGTTAAATTTTACAGCTCGGTGATAATAAAATATCAAGGAAGCTATTTCATGGCCTTTTAGCAATGCAGATAGATGGATTCAGAACAGAGAAATGTATCTGGTCATGTAACTCATCTAATATATGCCCTCATTTAATTGATGACAGATCTATTACCTGTACAGTATAGTCCTCAAAATGGATTTTGTGCATCCATCCTAGTTACGTTTTTTTTTCTGTCAATGAAACATTTGAAAAAATACCGAAAGGTTAAACCACTGGTGGTCACAGTTAATAGGAAACATTTGAATAGCAGATGGTGGGATAAACCACAAATGCACAGCTTGAGTAACTTCTTGGGCCCCAGGAGACAGAATAATGGACTGAAGCATAGCTGTGTCTCATTTACTAAAACACATGTTACCTTTCTTGCTTTCAAATAAAAGGAATTCTGGTGGCATGGCTGTATCAACAGCAATAAAAGAACATATATAAATATGAAGATGGTACCATGGTCTTATTCCCATTGTCTTTCTGTTTATTCTGATGATTGCCAGTGACCCTGAACTCCATGTATTGTATTTGTGTTAGACCTGGGAATATGGCTTCCATTGTAGCTTTTGGCAACAAAAGAAATTACTTGATACTTAAGGTCAGCTACATAGATTAGTCTGTGTAGCAGCATACTCTAATAGTTTCTTCGCACCATGGAGAAATCAGGTTGCTTTTGGCTGTAATAACGTAAGAAGTCCAACTCAAATTGCTTTTGAAAAGAAGAAAACATAATAAATGGAAGTCCAGAGATAGTTACCTTTACAGTTGACTTAATTATTGAAGATTTCAAGCTCCATTTAATCACATTTCTCTCATCTCAGCCCTCAGTGTTCCTGATCTTAACCTTAGTGTGCCTGGCCCTTAATCACAGACCATCAAAAATGTCTGGAAAACTTCCAAATGGCACATCTGAATGACAGAGACTGTGTCCTTCTGTTAATCTCAATTCCAAGTGAAGACATATTGCAGATGCCCAGCAGAGAATTTTTCACATCTCGTAGCCCCAGTTTGAGTCTAATGCTAATTCCAAAGTGTGCATTTAGTGTGGGGAACACCACACACCAATTGACTTAAGCCTAATTTCTGAAAACTAGTAGTAAGATCAGGACATTTCCATAACTGACTTTAAATAATTAAAGCTCACTGAATGGATATGGGAACATCAAATACACTGTCTATGTGCCCTCACCCTGCCTTAAAAGGTGGGGGTTTCTGATGTGAGTAAATAATATACAATCATTAGGATCTAGAGTTTTCATTGAGTTGGAGGTGGGGAGGTGCATAGAAAATAAAGCTCCCTCCACTGTTATACTCTATTTGGTTTGGTCTGTCTTTTACTCCATCTGGGAGTGTAATAAACTTAGTTCCTTCTATTTGGAAAATCCTCCTGGCACTGAAAGGTCTAGAAAGGCCTGGATGTTGTAACAGTAGACACATAAATATGACATCTTTCTTCTAGACCTATGGAAATAAAAGCTTCTCTTTTCTTATTTATGTAACAGACATGGTAGTAAGAGCTAAAGGAACAGAAACAGACTATACCCTAAAAGACAGTTGTTAAAAGCAAAAGAGAAGAAAGAAAAGAAAGGAAAGAAAGAAAGAAAGAAAGAAAGAAAGAAAGAAAGAAAGAAGAAAGGAAGGAAGGAAGGAAGGAAGGAAGGAAGGAAGGAAGGAAGGAAGAAAGAAAGAAAGAAAGAAAGAAAGAAAGAAAGAAAGAAAGAGAAAGAAAATTAGGTTGTTTTATATGTAGGTCAAAGCCAAACAAAATTGGTTCTCAGGTATTATCTAGCATGTATTGAGAGAATAAAACACTATACAGAATTTGGATCATCATCCATAACTAGTTAGAAAAAGTGAAATCTAATGAAGATGGGGAATGTAGGGTAATAGCCTCATTGCTCTATTTCCTAAAGCCCTTAAGCTATCTGGATTAGTATCTATAATCTAGGATTTCATATCCTACCTGTGTAGTATATACAAAATATGAAATCTTTATATGCATCTACCTTAAATTATAAAATAGCATTTTAGGTTATAAAATGATATATTATTTTGATAATGATATTCATCATTTGCCCTCATATGTAGCAGCCTTTATTATTTATTTATTTATTTATTTATTTATTTATTTATTTATTTATCTTTAGTGTTAAGATGTAATCTACTCAATCATTATACAATTCTGAGCATTCAACATCCCTGGTCATAGATGACACATTTTTTGCTAGCTTTTCTTTTTTTTTTTAATTTTTTATTTTTTTTATTTACGATAGTCATACAGTGAGAAAGAGAGGCAGAGACACAGGCAGAGGGAGAAGCAGGCTCCATGCACCGGGAGCCCGACGTGGGATTCCATCCCGGGTCTCCAGGATCGCGCCCTGGGCCAAAGGCAGGCGCCAAACCGCTGCGCCACCCAGGGATCCCTTTGCTAGCTTTTCTAAAACAAAAGAGATGATTAACAAAATCTTGTCATTGTAATTGGTTATTTTTTGCTAAGAATTCATGAGTTTCAATATTATTCTGAATATTCTCAGCATCAAGGATAAATGAGTCAGAGCAGAATGTAGTCTTGAATTTTCACTTAACTGGAAGTTAAGCTCCAATGTCCGGGGGATCCCTGGGTGGCGCAGCGGTTTGGCGCCTGCCGTTGGCGCAGGGCGTGATCCTGGAGACGCGGGATCGAATCCCACGTCGGGCTCCCGGTGCATGGAGCCTGCTTCTCCTTATTCCTGTGTCTCTGCCTCTCTGTCTTTCTCTCTCTGTGACTATCATAAATAAATAACAAAATTAAAAAAAAATAAAAAAAGCTCCAATGTCTGGCAACGAACTGTAGTCAACATTGGAGGAACTGACAAAAGATAAAGAAAGATAAATAGAGAGCAATAAATGGTATCCAAAGACTTTTTTTTCCTTTTCTGGAAATAGTCTATGTAGACACCTCCAGCTCTAACATGCTATAAGCCAATAATTCCGATCCCTACTGAACAACATATGATCTACTATGAACTGAAACAAAGTGAGTCTATTAAGTTTCCTTGAACTCTTTGGTGTGTAAACTTTTTTTTTTAAGATTTTATATATTTATTCATGAGAGACACAGAGAGAGAGAGAGAGAGAGAGACAGAGACAGAGACACAGACAGAGGGAAAAGCAGGCTCCCTGCAGTGAGCCAGACATGGGACTGGATTCCAGGCTGGGATCAGGACCAGAGTCAAAGGCAGAGGCTCAACCACTGAGCTACCCAGATATCCCTGGTATGTAAACTTCTTTTCTTGCTCTTGATATTGTTCAAATCATTTCCAACATTATGATTCTTTCTTTTTAAAACTTTCTCTTCCAAAAAATAAAAATAAAAAAATTAAACTTTCTCTTTAGAAGGTATATTTTAAGCTTTGGCAATTAACGAGTGCAAAGATATAACTCATTTTACTAACATTACTTCCTTAATCAGGACTTGACTTTTAATAGGAAAAAGAAATTCTAAATCTGTGTTGTCCAAGGAAATATAACATGATCCACAAATGCGAGCCACAGACATAATTTTAAATTTTCTGGTAGACACAATGAAAAAAAGAAAAGAGGAAAAAAATAATTGCGATTAACATCAATAGTATTTTATTTAGAACCATGTACTTTTAACAAGACAATTAAAATTTAGTATTATTATTTGGATACTAAATATTCTTTTTGTGTACAATGTCTTCAAAATTCAGTATGTATTTTTACACTTAGAGCAAATCTGAATTCAGCCACATTTCAAGTGCTCAATTTCAAGTGCTACATGTGTTTGGTGGCTACGTCATTAAATAATGCAACTCTAATGAATGAAATATATGAACTTACAGCACCATTGAAAAAAGAGTATACATCAGGATGGAGATAGCACAGGGAAGAAAGGCTAACTGAAAAAAAAAAAAAAGGCTAACTGTCTTAGTTTGAGCTGCCATAACAAAGCACACTAATAGATAGGGTGGCTTAAACAACATACAATTACTTCTCACAGTTCTGGAGGCTAGGAGCTCAAGATCAAAGTTTCATCGTGATCATTTTTTGATGAGGATTCCTTTCCTGGTTTGTAGATGATCACCTTCTGGTGATGTCCTCACATGGAAGACAGATTGAGAAAAAGAGATGGAGAGGCAGAGAGAGAGAGAACAAGCTAGTTGGTATCTCTTCTTACAGGGACACACATCTCACCCTACAGATCCCACACTTAATGATATCACCTAGCCCTAATCACCTCCCAAATGCCTCATCTCCAAATACCATCACACTGGGAGTTATTAAAATAAATGAATCTGGAAGTGGAGGGGGGCAGCAACCAAATTCAGTCACTAACACTGTTGCTATGGTTCTAGATTGTTATAATTACTCCCCTGATATGTCAGTTGGGGTCATTATGATCCTGTGTGCAGCTTTCTCTTAGATTT
Organism: Nyctereutes procyonoides; assembly: GCF_905146905.1. Lineage (NCBI taxonomy): Eukaryota > Metazoa > Chordata > Mammalia > Carnivora > Canidae > Nyctereutes > Nyctereutes procyonoides. The sequence goes on from NW_026575136.1 coordinate 28,235,481, forward strand.
TAGAAGACATTTTTCTTTGAGTTGTTGTGGATTTGTTTTATAAATCCTTTTGTACATAACTAACTGCAGACTCTAAAAGACAAAATAGAAACATATGCTCTCTTAAAAAGTGCTAACCTGAGAAATTAAATGGAAATTGTCTTACTTGGGAAATGGCGCTATCCTCATTAGTCCACTTGTCTTCTGTAACATTTTTAAAATACAAACGGAGAGATTATCTTAATGAGGAAATATTTCAATTAAGGAGAAATAGATCATTTGGGGGAAATTAGCTGACTGGTTTGTGATTTAACTTTTCAAGCATAGATTTTTATTTTTTTATTCTTATTTTTTAGCTCCTGAGCTCCCAGATCTACTAGCAATTTGCTTTCTGTGATTCACAAAAGAGGCTGAGATATAACTGATCAACATCTGAATTTAGCTTCAAGTTATGTTCCCCATATACTGATCTAGAACTCTAAACTCATTCACACGTATGTAGAATATTTGACTCAGAGATGAATTGGTTTGACTTTACAGATAATGAAGATTATAATATCTGCTTGTATGAGTTGTAAAACAACTATAAATGACTAAAAAAACAGCTTCAAACATACCCCTATTACTGTGTAAGTAGATAGCAGTTTTTATTCTTATATTTTAATTGAAGAAACTGAAAGAAGAGCATTTTTTTTTAAAGTCACACAAATCCTCTGTAGTGTATCAAGGCTTAGGTCTCCTAGTCCCCAGTGCAGTGTCTATTCACTGGAGAGTATTGAACATCCAGACCATTGCAATCCAATTATTTGTCAATGTTGGCATACTGCTAAATCACTTCCTCAGGCTTGATGACAAGGGTATGAGGATGAGCTCTAATAGAGGACTCCTGGATTTCCCACCACTTCATCTGCCATCAGCACTCATTTAGACCCCACCATATAACAAGTGCTGGAAAAGCGCTTCCACTTAGCCTCATAAAATCTGAAGAGACTTAAGCACCATTAAATGAGATCAGTTTTCCTTTTAGTGAATAGATACTAATATGTATCTGAGTTACTAAATGGTCATTTTTCTTAGCAAGCATATTTTCAAGAGGAAACAAATGTAAACAGAAGGAGAAGAGGAGGAAGATGGGGGGACTTTTAGATATCATAATCACAGTAAATTGTAGGAATATTTCCCATTCTCTAAGGTTTCAGAAGTCTGATAATTTAGGGGCATTCAGGAAATACTATGGATTATGTCAGAGATGTTAACCGGTGAACTAAACTAGCATATTATTGTTATTATTCTTTTTTGTTGATAGTAAATATCTTCAAAAAACTGTCAAAATAATAATGTTTCTGATCCACCAGTATCAAATTACCAAGTTATTCATCTATGGAAAGCATAGTAATTTTCCAAATTACTAAATGAAATCCTTTACATGCTTTAATAAGCAAATAAACCAAAATGTTACAATTTTAATTGTCTCAAGTAGCTTTACTGTGTATTTATCATTTTCACATTTATCATTTAAAGAGTGAGAAAATAAGAGTCAAAACCTGTTTGGTGAAGTGTTAATAGATTTATCTTTAAAATAATTTCCAATCATTTTGTTGATTCAAAAAGAATAAGTTGTTTAAAAAGAAATGGATGATACATTAGGTCAAGGATTCCATTTAATCCAATGTCAGGGGAAACATTTTGAATGTTTCATCCTCTTAAAAAGCACTATGATATGTGATTTGAATTGAGTGTCTACAAAAATGTGCATTTTTCTACTGTTTCTATTTTGACAAGCAAGTGGAAATTGTGGAGGTGGTGTAGCTTTTTTTGGAACTTCCTTGGTCTCTGGTGCAGTGGATCAAAGGCAACTAAACAAAGTCAGGTTGTAAAAGTGAAATTAGAAACTGCATTAAGAGGTTTGGTTATTAAAGTAAGTCCAGATAATAAAGTTCCATTACTTGTCAAAATTAGTGTAAGCCCAAGAAAGTTAGAGGTCTAATTAATACATTTCTTCCTATATACTTACACTGAATTTATGAGTTCACATTATTTTTGCCTAATACACCAGATACTTTACTTGTATTTTTTCATTTAATCTCTTCAAATAACCAAATTAATTTAGTGCTAACATTATACAAATTTTATAGATAGGAAACCAAAACTAAGAAAGAAAAGCAGATATCCCAAGACCACAGAGTTAGTATCTGTTAATCTGACTCAAATGGATAATAACTTCATAGTTTAAGTTTTTAAAAATCTTGCTAAATTTTCTATCTACATCTTCCAAATATTTTTTAAAAAAGATTTTATTTATTTATTTGAGAGAGAGAGAGAGATAGTGAGTGGGGGTAGGGGAGACAGAATTAGGCTCTGCACTCAGCAGGGTGTCCAACAGTGACTCAATCCCAAAATCCTGAGATCAGGATCTGAGCCAAAGGCAAATGCTTAACTGACTGAGTCACCCAGGTTCCCGTACTTCTTCCAAATCTTAATCATGATTAATTCTCTGGAAAAACTGTTGATTATAACCAGACAAATGTGCATTAGAATAAAGGTGAATTTAATCCATCCACCACAAGTGAGAAGGCAACTTATTTTGAAATTTTGAAATTAATTATAAATGTACCATTCTCTTTGGTATACTATGGGTACCATATATATATTTTTTTTTCTCATTCAAATAACAAACACTAAAAGAATTGTTTCATTGTCCTGTTAAATAAGTTCTAATCAGTCTTTCTCAGAGAAACTACATCTTGGCCTTTCAGAATATAGAAATATAATTCATACTAGAATCCCAGTTATTATTATGAGTGATATGACATATTCAAAATGTTAAACTGATTTGAGGTAGGCAACACTACAAGTACAAATCTGATTCCTTTGCATAGGATGCCTTGGCTACCTTTGACTTGTTATGTAGCTAGGTCTTTGCTAAGTCTTGCTGTCTTCTCTCTATTACTTCTCTGGTAGCAATAATAGCAAACATAAAATACTTCTTTGGAATGACACCTTGTAATTTTGCTTTGAGGGATTGACAACTGCCAAATGAATAGATATTTTAGTGAAAAAAGTATACAGGTTTTCAAAGCAAGTAAAATAGAATTTAAAATGTCTTATTTGTAAGGTTCCATCATTATTGTGAGTGAAAGAAAATGCCAAGGGGATGCTACTCCTTTTACTCTGAACCAGCCTATATGTTGAACTGACTTCTTCATATACATGAAGAACGAGGCACTGTGTTCAAGGTCGAATGAGACTGTAACACAGAAAGATAAAACCAAGTTGTTGTTGTTGTTTTTTTCCAAGAAGATGATGGGTCTACCATTTCATAATTTTTTTCTCCATTAAATAGAAAAATTCAACAATAATTATATTTTGAGCCTATCTTTGAGCAGAAAATATGATCCAGTTTCTCTGGCAGTGCTGAGATTATAAAAATGAATATGACATGGTCTAAATATGACATGGTCTAAATTTGAACAAAATAAATGCTTGCTGATCCATATCTCATAGGTTGCACATCTGTGTATGTGCGGTGAGCCAAGGCTTGCAAAATCCAAATTATGCACAAATAACTTCTTAAGGAAATTTTTACCACTGAAAATTTCACCACTGACATCATCCTTTTGAATATGGTCACCATTTCCAAGATGCTACCATTTCTAGAAAGGATTTAAGCAGCATGTCTATTGTCCCCCTCCCAGGAAAGAAAGAAACCAGGAAACCTGGTCTATTATGGGGAAATAAGAATGACAGATTCCTGAAAGACAAATGCAATGGATTTTGTTCATAGGAGGGTCATGATCTATGGAATGCTTTTAGCAGAATATGCTTCATTCTTTATTTTTTGTTTCAGCTTTATTGAGGTGTAATCAACATAAAAAATGGTGAAACGCTTAAAATGTACATCATTGTGATTTGACACACGTGTACATTGTGAAAGGGTTTTCTTCTTCTAGCTAACACACCCATCGTCTTACTTTCTTTTTTCCTTAATGAGAACATCTAAGTTGTATTCCTACTAAAATCCGGTTATACAATACAGCGCTATTAACTGTAGTCACCATGTTTACCTTAGATTCTTAGACCTTATTATTCATCTTATACCTGAAAGTTCATACTCTTTTTACTAATCTTTCCCCAATTCCCCCACCTTCCAGCCCCTGGAAACCACTTTTCTACAGTTTCTGAGTTAAATTTTTTTTAATTTTATTTTTATTCTTTTTTACATATAAGTGATACCATGAAGTATTTGTCTCTGTTAGAATTATTGAACTTAGCATAATGTCCTCAAAGTCTATCCATGTTGTTGAAAATGGCAGAATTTTATTTTTTTATGGCTGAAAAATATACCATATTCTATGTACCACATCATTTTTATCCATTCATTCCTTGTTTCCATATCTTGACTATTGTAAATAATACTGAAATGAACATGGAAATGCAGATATCTCTTTGATATCCTGTTGTAATTTACTCTAGATATGCCTATTTCTTTACTTATGGTATTTCTTTACTTACAGAATTACTTAAGGTAAGAAAGTTATTAATCTATGGTTTCTAGGGCCTGACTCCCAGGAAAATATCCTATCAGTCATATAACTATATGAATACAAAATGAAGAAGTCAAATGAACTAAATAACACCTTTGTGTGTGTGAATGAGGTGATCACACTACCAACTGCATCTATTATTTTGGGCTAAGACACATCAGATATGCAAAGAAAGGACCTGGGGACTTCTACTAGTAATGCCTGGGTCTGGAGAAAATCTTTGATTATGGTTAAAACTGGCTTGATAATTTGAACCTCACATTCATAAGAGTATGAGATATAGATCATCCAGCAGAATAATGTATGAAACATGTATATATGATATATTTCTCCATATATTTTTACCTTTTCTCCCTGCCCTCAAACCATCTCACAAATCAGTTGTTCTCTAGATATTTTATGAAATTCCTTGACTTACACATTTTGGTGAGACATAAAGCAGAAACACACTAAATAAACATTTATTTCTTAAGAAATTATTTTATTTATCCTGGAGGAAAATTAAATGCCTTTAAGAAGCAAAATGTTGGAGCAGCTGGGTGGCTTAATTAAACATCTGCCTTCAGCTCAGGTCATGATCACAGGGTCCTGAGATCGAGGCCCACATGCATCAGGCTCCTTGCTCAGCAGGGAGTCTGCTTCTCCCTCTTCCTCTGCCCCTCCTGCCTGCTAATGCTATCTCCTTCTCTCTCTCTCAAACAAATAAATAAAAATCTTAAAAAAAAAAAAGGATCAAAAAGTTTACCTACTATATTCTGTAGAATCAGTGGAAATTTTCAAGAAGAATGGAACCTTGTAGTGTTACAAAACAGTGCTTGGTGAGGGAGCCATGATTCCAGGCAAGCTGGTCTTTAGGCATATTGTTCCCAGCTTTAGCAAAAAAAAAAAAAAAAAAAAAAGCATAATAAAAACAAAAACCTCTAGTACCTCACTGATATACCAGGGAAAAGACTGCTGATAGATTTAAAGGGATATTGTAAATTTTAAAACAAAGCTATTAAACACTAGTGATCAGAAGTTCTTCCCATGTTCTTTATGTATTACCAACTTATTCCAGATAACGGTGAAATTCTGATAGTGGATAAGAGTCCTAGTAATGACCGGGATGGGATTTCTCATCAACCTAGCAAAGAAGTGGCTTCAATATACACACAAATGACAACAAAGAAAAATGTGTTTTTTTCTACCTGGATTCTTTTTTTTTTAACATTTATTTATTTCTTTTAGAGAGAGCATGAGCATATTGGTGAGGAGGGACAGAGAAAGAGGGAGAGAGAGAATCTCAAATAGACTACCTGTTGAACACAGAACCTGATGTGGGGCTTGATCCCAAGACCCTGAGATTGTGACTCTAAGATCATGACCTGAGCCTAAATCAAGACCCTAATGATTAACTGACAGAACCATGCAGGCATCCCCTACCTAGATTTTTAGACTGGTACACACATGAGCCCATGATCTAGTTACTACTGAATAAGAAATAATTTAATAGTTTTATTTATTTATTTATTTATTTATTTATTTATTTATTTATTTATTTTTTTATTTACGATAGTCACAGAGAGAGAGGCAGAGACACAGGCAGAGGGAGAAGCAGGTTCCATGCACTGGGAGCCCGATGTGGGATTCGATCCCGGGTCTCCAGGATCGCGCCCTGGGCCAAAGGCAGGCGCCAAACCGCTGCGCCACCCAGGGATCCCTAAGAAATAATTTAAAAAGAGGATATAGAGGTAATAAGAATTAAACTGCAAAGAGAGAGAGAGAGAGAGAGAGAGAGAGAGAGAGAGAGAGAGAGAGATATCAGATACAACAATACAATGATTTTTAATATTCACTATATGGCATCCAATGATTCTATGGAAGTTCCTAGGTGTTATGGATATTGGGGTATGAGTAGAAAAGACACTGAATATTCTGTCCTGACTTTATTTTGAAGATCTCAGATTTCTTTCAAAACCAGCAAAGCCATGCCAAGTCCTTCTCATACTTTAAGTCCCTCTTACTTATTTTTCTATCATTAGAGAAAGCTCTCTGCTTTTAAGGATTCATAGGATTAGGTCAGGCCAAACCTGAAGAGTCCCTTCACTAAAAGTCAACTATACCGTATATTACAACTGAATCACCAGAGTGATAGCTCATAATATACACAGTATTGGGGATTACATTTGGAATCCTTGGATAGGGGCATGCTTTTTAAAATTCTGCCTTCCACAGATGCCATGCTTGGCTAAAAGGGCTCTGTTTTTTAATCCTTATTGGTTCAAAGTTATGACATAGACAGAATTCCACAGTTCTAGGGGTACATTCTTTGAGGTCTCTAGGCATTTTTAACTAAAGGGTGGGAAGGAGATTAAATTTTAATGTAATAAACTTATTATTAAAGAACATATTTGACTGTTAAAAACAGTCATCCCCTGGTATGGATATTGATGTTAAGTCTTTGCTGAGAGCAAAAAGACTACTGAGTGGTCCTCAAGTTTCCTTCTGACTCTGAGTCAGTGCCTTTGAGGATTATTCACAGAGCCTGATGCGGGGCTTGATGAAGGCATAGCCTCCAAAATGTGCATTTTTATGGTTTTAGTATTAATCTTGAATTAGTTAAAATTGAATTTAAAATCAGAATTTTAAGAAGAAAAGCACATAGTTATTATTTAAACTTATTACATTTTATATATATGAAGATTAAAGCCCAAAGGAAGCTTAAAATAACTTCACCTGTTTTCTCAATAACAGATTTTGAGCTCTAGTCGAGATATTATGCCGCTATTCACATAAGGTTTTGTATATGTTTGGCTTGGTCTTTGCCAAATTAGAACCATAGAGAAAAATGCAATGATGAATAATGTCTAATTTTGACAGTAGACTTTTTCATTCTCCTTACGATTTTTACAACTAGAAATGTATTTAAAAAATAAAAAGCAACTTGAATGAGGCTAGCATATTCACCTCTATTCTAAATTCACAGAGACTCAACAGAACAAGATGGCCTTGAAATGAGAAGTTAATAAGAGAATTCCCACTAAATGGATATAAAAATAATTAATTAAAAGAAGATACATTGCCTTTCTGAAGAAAGAAAAAATGAAGACATTTCTGAAAGGACACTGAAATTCTATGCAATGTAGTGTATACGACCTAGGATTTTGTAATTAAAAATGATAGAATTGTTTGAGAAAAGAGATAATGCAAGTGGAAGGCATGGAGGAGTAGTAGTTTAGAATATTTAGCAAGGTGAACTTGGAGGGAAATGTTGCATCGATATCCTTTCCAACATGTCACAAAGGCAAATGGGCAGTAATCCCAGAATATAGATATTAAAAGAAAACAAACCCTATGGTATAAAACATTTACTCTCTGGCCATATTTATGAATATTAATTGAATTAAACAAGAATTTATGAGAGGCTACTATGTAGACACCCTCAAATCTGGTACTGGGTAATTAAAAACAAAGCACAAACAAGAGGATAAGTTCACAGGTAACTCAAAAACATTACAGTTATAACAAATTATGTAATGTAAACAAAATAATGTCTTACAGAATCACAAATTAGGGAGTAATAAATCATCCCAGGAGAGTAATAAAAGAATTCCCAAATATGGAAATCTGAGCTGGCTTTTTTTTTTAAGATTTATTTATTTATTTATTTGAGAGAGAGAAAGAGAGCACAAGCAGGAGGGGCAGAGGGAGAGAGAGAATCTCAAGCAGACTCCACACTGAGTGCAGAGCTCAGGGGAGGAACTCAGGAGCTCAGGGCTCAATATCAGAACCTGAGATCATGACCTAAGCTGAAACCAAGACTCAGTCACTCAACCGACTGTGCCAACCAGGCATCCCTGAATTGGCTTTTAACAAGTTTTAATGGATTAAAATGAGTGGACTGAAATGCTAGTTAGGTGGAATAAAATGGGAAACCATGAGCAAAACCATGAAGCCATTCCCAGTGCATGCTCAGGTCAGAGGAAGAAATGCTAGAAGGAAACAAACAGTAAAGTATTTTAAATCTAGAGTAGGAAGGGTCTTAATTATTAAGTAGGTTAAATCTTCTCTATTACTTAAGAAGAAATCCCTTTGATATAAAAGATACAAAATATACTATTTCTTAATAATTTTAGTGGAATTGTGAAGGACAGGCAAAAGACATCGAATATAATGACATGGAGATCTGTTGTGGCACTACTCTAGAAGTTCAGGCCACTTATAATAAGGAATTCACATCAAATGATTCTGGACAATGTGAAAAGAGACTGAAGAATTGAAACTATCTCATTTCTTCTTTTCTGGTTCTATATTACCTTTTTTACTTGCTTGTATTCACTTTTTTATTTTGAATTAACCTGATTAGAAAAAAAAGGGCAATCAACACAAATGAATAGCTCTACACTTTAGAATGGTGGTATCACCTTGGGTATTTTCTGTCTATTCTCACTGGATTGTGCTGAAGCTTCAATTATATGAGACTATTTTCTAAAGATTTAAAAACTCGTAATAAAAAACAACCAAGGTTCTATCCACAGGTGGTTAAGAAAACTTATTCCTTTCTTTATTCAGATTTCAAATTATAATATAACCTTTAACTAAGCAACTGAGATGCTCTGTGGATTTGACCTATAATGGTGCATATGCACATACTATCTAAAAGCCCTCAAATAATAATTCTTCCTCAAAATACAATAATGCTGTAAATTAATCTAATGAAGGCTTTAATCTGCCACTTTTGTTGACTTGTTTTCAAGAAATGCTCTCTTCAAATAAGGCTCATACATGAGGGTTGAATAGTATTCATCTTTTTTATCCATTCATCTGTCAATGGATATCCAGGCTCTTTCCATATTTTGATTATTGTGACCATTGCCTATGGGAGAACATAGGCAGCAACCCCTTTGACCTCAGCCACAGCAACTTCTTGCTAGGCATGTGTCCAAGGGCAAGAGAAACAAAAGCAAAAATGAACTATTGGAACCTCATCAGAATAAAAAAGTTTTGTACAGCAAAGGAAATAGTCAACAAAACTAAAAGGCAACCCATGGAATGGGAGATGATACTTCCAAATGACTTATCAGATAAAGGGCTAGTATCCAAAATCTATAAAGAACTTCTCAAACCCAACACCCAAGAAATAAAATATCCAGTCAAGAAATGGGCAGAAGTCATTATTTTATATTATTGTCCTTTTACTAAACATGATAAGGTACAATACATTTAACATGAATTCTTGATTATTTTTTTTGGAAAAATAATGAGAAATATTTTCCCACCAGTCATATGCCTTTAACAAAATTTACTTTAGATTTTTTAAAATTTTTATTAACTTTAGCCTCATCTACTGCCCTCTCTAGACACAAACGCTTATATCTTCACAAGCCTAACCCTTCATGTAATAATATGATAGGATTCAGGTATTTCACTAAATAATTGATACTGTCTTATTAACTTCTCATAAACATTCAGATAAATAGATGCTATTTCAACATTTAGGAGATGAGAAAATCTTTTCAAAGTGACTAGAAAAATCTATTAAAAGTCTCTGTTAGTAAACCAAAGTATCATGATTCAAATCCAAATATATCTTCTTATTATCTCCTTAGTATTCAGATCATTATCTGCTTTTCCAACAGACCCCATTTTGTTTGGAGTTAGAAAAGTGTATATTTGCAAATACCTTGCAAGTACTCACTTGTGGCAATCAATTGCCCTTTGACCAAGTTACAGATAATTAAATATACATGAAAGACTATTCTTTAAATCAAATCTGTAAGATTTCTGGAAAAGCTATCCTTTTCCTGTTTAAAAAGTAAAAACAGACAGTTCAGACAAATGGTCAGCATCTTCCCAACTTGTCAATTGTGATTGCCAACATAGCAACCATATGGTCAGAATGAAGACACAGCCACAAGCTAAAGAGGAAGAAAAGAAGACTGAGTCCCTTATGACATAGTGGAATGAGTCCATGCACTTGCTGCTTCTGAATTTCTTTCTGAGTGAGAAATATATATCTCTGTTTCAATAAGCCATTGTATTCAGATTCCTACTAAATGCAGCCAAAAGTCATACAGATGGTTGGACATGGCATTAAATAGGAAGACAGACATTATGGACTGCAGAGTTGAAATGAGTAAGTTAACTTCAACTGAACAATTCTTGGTTTTGAGTGTTTGAGCAAACAAAGTTATCAAGGAAACACATTTGGTTATATAAAAATAAGAAATTACAGAACATTGTAAGCAGCAATAGGAATAGCTTAACATTTAGAGAATGTACTCTCTGGGAAAAATGGCACTAAGTACTTCATTTGCATCATCTTTAATCCTCAGCACAATAAAGACTTCACATTAATTGAATAGTAAAGAAAGTAACAAGTGATACGCCCCCACACACACATATATCAGGGCTCAGTGCATATAGAAATATAAACACACATATATGGAGATCTACACAATGAAAATGCTATCTGTGGTCATTTTTTAAATAATGGGATAATAAACTAAATTTTTAATGTTTAATGAATAACTGTAGTCACTAATTATTCCATGAGTTAAAATTATAATGTTTGCCAATTTTTTTTTGGTTTTTAAACAACCTGTATTAAGACAATATAAATAACAGCAGCAACACCAATAATGATGTTACGTCTCTCTCTCTGAATTCTCTTCATAATCTCACAGAAATTCATAGATGCAATTATTTAATCAAAGTGAATTAAATGGTCATTATCTGCTCATTATGTATCCTACCAACACTGGAATGTTATCAATACTGGAATGTCTTGTTAGTCACTGTGGCTGCTTTGGGGTGAGACAATATATGGGAGTAGGAGGGACACAAATTTTCAGACTCCAGAGATATACATTGGCCAAAACCATAGGCACCTGAAGTCAATTTCCAGGTACAACTTGCCTTTACAAAAGTTTATTTGCTATACCTGTTCCCATCAATTGAAAAATCTCAGAAATAGCTCCAAAAACTCTTTCACAATGAAACTCAAATGGATGGGGTAATTTATTTGTTAAAATATTGTTAGAACTTAGATTTTTCCCTCTTTAACCTGCCCAATTCTTTATAACCAGTTTGGTGATGGTTTTATTTGGTCAATTGTCCAACTTCTTTTTCTTTTGACTTCTATAGAACACGGCATTCTTGAGTAATTTGGCCTTGTCCAATTAACATTTCACAGCCTTTATGTAAGTCAGGAAGCTGCAGTGTTGTGGGACCAGGGATATTTGACTCCCCAAATTCCAGCAGCAGTATATAAAGTAAACAAACACCAAGAATACAAAGTGTGAAGACAGAAGAAAATGGCAAGATGATATATAGCAAAAATCATCATCATTATCACCACTATTATCAGCATAACCAAGACTCTTAGCATTTTATTCTCCCTGAGAGATGAAGGTAAGGCAACCGGTCAGGTGATCCAGCCATGTTTCAAGTGCTTGATTTCCTGTTCCTAGTGGCTACCCTACTGGCACAATTCTAGATAACTAAGATAAAGTTTGTCCGGCTTATTTCAGTAAAATTAGGAATTTATCTTTTAAAGTCCTTTAATTAATATTTTAAAATTTACTTAATATTTTCTTTTATTTTATATGTTCCGAAGTCTTAAATTTTATGTAGCTTACTGTTGTTTGCATTTGTTCTGTTGTTATATATTTCAAATGTTCTTTCTACAGAGGGTTTTAAACAGTTTTTATTTTATAGTTTTTCATTATAGTTTTTATTTATTGTTTTTATAGCTTATTCATAGGTTACTTTTTATTGTTTATTTCTAGCTTATTTTTATTTAAATTTATTATTTATATTTGTTTTTTATTTTTAGTTTATTTTTCATTTTTTTATAGTTTTTTAATTTGTGGTTTACCTTTGTCTAAGCCTCTTAAATTTATCTTAGCTGTATTTTTAAATTTTTTATTCTTAGTTTTTTATTTATAGTTTATTTTATTTTTTATTTATAGTTTTTTTCAGATATTTCACTAAATGATTAATATTGTTTTATTTTTTTAATTTATAGTTTACTTTTACCTAATCCTCTTAAATTTATCTTGGCTGGGGGAACCTGGATGACTTCATCAGTTAAGCATCTGCCTTGGACTCTGGTCATGATCCCAGAGTCCGAAGATAGAGCCCTGCATTAGGCTCCCTCCTCAGTGGACGGTCTGCTTCTCCCTCTGCCCCTCTTTTTGCTCATGCTCTCTCTCACACTCACTCTCTCAAATAAATAATCTTTAAAAATTATTTTGGTTGTATTATGATATATGCTGTAATATAAAGATCAGTAATTTTGTAAAATTTAGATAATTTTCTTAGCAACATTTTTTAAAAATATTTATTTTTATGATAGACATAGAGAGAGAGAGGCAGAGGGAGAAGCAGGGTGCACGCCAGGAGCCCAACGCGGGACTCCAGGATTGTGCCCTGGGCCAAAGGCAGGCGCTAAACTGCTGAGCCACCCAAGGATCCCCTCTTAGCAACATTTGTAAAAGATTTTATTTATTTACTTGAGAGAGAGAAAGAAAGAGAGAGCATGCGCATGCACACACAAGCTGCGGGAAGTGCAGAAGGAGAGGGACAAGCAGACTACTCACTCAACTGGAAGCCCAATGTGGGGCTCCATCCCAGGGCCCTGAGCTCATGCCCTGAACCAAAGTCAGACACTTAGCTGACTGAGCCACCAAGGCACCTGCAACATTTTTTATCAATCTTTTATTTCCCCATTGATTTGTAGTATCATCCAATACATGAATTCTAGAGAGTTACCTTATTTTTCTCTTTATGTTTACTTTTTGGAATCACTTTTTATAGATATAAATCACATTGGAATTTTTATTGGAATTATATGAGATTTGTAATTTACATGGAAAAATTCTTACCATTTCTTGATTAACCTGTGTTTCACTGGAACCCCCAACCATTATATTTCAATATGACATTTGTTAATCCACCCATGTCCTATATTGCTTTCTTCTTGGTACTCTTTCCCACCTGGCATTGTGTTGTTTATTGTTTATGATTGGTATGGCCAAGCAAGTTCTATTAAGGAAGTCCTATAAAGTATAATATCTGTCAAGTCTAGAGAAATATAAGTATGTAGTACATTCTTAACAGATATATGCTGAACTAGGAAAAAATGGAGAATTTGCAATATTTTGTTTTTTTTTTTTTCTCCAAGAATCTGGAGCTAGAAAACTACAGACTGTTGAGCAAGTATTTAACAAAAATAGATAAATTAAGTTATAATTAAACATTTTTAAGGCAAATAACAATTATTGAGTGAATACAAAATGCCAGTAATATTACTGGAAACTATATACAGTTTTTCTTTGCTTTCTAGGTTACCTACAAGACTATTTGTTTAGTTTTAAAGATAAACTATCTGAATCAAGGTCCAAGTCAGTATGTAACTTATTCAAATTCAAAGTAACATATGGGAGAGTTTGAGTCCCAAGGGATTTTTTGCATTGCTTTTTTTTACCTGTTCCATGTACAAATGCATGAAAGAAACAAACCATGCAAGAAGTTACTCTTGGAGATGTGCTAGAGAATTTCACATACATGATCTCATTTAGATTTTATAACAATGCTTAAAGTATTATCTCCATTTCTAAAAATAAAAAATGAAGATAGTTTGAAAACCAGCTAGTCCTACAAATAAGAAAGATTCACAATAGAGACTTAACCACATGTGTAATTTGCATGGTGACAATTTATCGTGAAGGATCATTTTAAAATTTTCAGGAAAATATTTATGATCACATTCTTTATTTGTCACAAAAGGATTTTAATGCAAATAAATTTTCCTTAATGATCAATTCTATTCTGAAATGGTACAATAAACAATGGTGCAAGCTGAAGAAAGTTGATGTCAAAGTGTTTTATCTCATATAAACTTCAACATTGTTCCAAGTCTCCTTCTTTTTTCAAATTAATTAAAAGAAACTCTTTTTAGAAAAATAAGTAAAAGACAGAAAACACTGAATCTTGCTATGTCTTCCTCCCAATGACTGCTTAATTTTGTGCCAGCGTATGTACAACTAATAACCTACTCCACAAATTCATTCAAGCTACAGTAATTTAACAGGGATCTGCATCTGTAAGTTTTAATTATCTGTTTAATCAGGCTGTGAATAAACTAAAGTAGGTTAATTTTTAAAATACTACTTGGAGCAAATGTTTTGACTAAATTTGAAACTTAGCCAACACCTGGTGAGATTATAGGAAAGGAGTAAAACAGACAAACTGACTGAAATTATGTTTGCCATTATCCATCACTTGGTTTTGTTTTGATAAATCAACAGTTTTCTAAATACAACACTTGTAATTAATTAAAAGGGGGGTGGTCATTAAACCAAATGCTGTGTACTTTTATATTGATTATTTGATAGCAATGTATTATGTTCATTTCAGAGTTTCAAGAACAGACACTCTGAAATGTTAGTTGAGACAATATTGAGATGAACCATGATAGTTCAGTATACTCTGAACCATTAGACGTCCATGTCTTCTATGTTGGGTCCTCCTAGGTCTGTTGGGATAACTGATTCCATAGAATATTTAGAGCATTCATGGACTACATATATTTTTATAACATTTAGGTGTAATAGCACAAGTTGGCCTATTTGTAGTTAATCTCAGTGATTATTATGGCAATTCTTTAGAGACAGCAATGCACATTGTAATGTGAATGCTAATTAATTTCAATATTCAATACTTAGAAACTGGTCCCTTCAGAATTATTTTGCCATAACTATTATATGGGAAAAGCAAAGGAATTATTTTCAACTCTAGAATTGGGAAAGGGAGTTCAAATTCACTCAACATTTCACTCAACACTAGGGAAAATATTGAACATTTATTGCAGCAACAAATGATACTGAAGTTCTGTCTTTGAAGGTTATATAGTGATTCCCCAGAGAAGCAGTAACCAGCTATTTTAGTATGATAAAGAAAGGAGTTGTCTTGTTTTAGTACTTGATCGAGGTACCTACATTTGGAAATTTTATGATCAAAACTCAAGATACAGCGTTTTATAGTAACTACTTCACTTAAAAGCTAGAGACTAGATTCCCCAGGCACATTATTCTCCTTGTTGTGGAGAACATCTGTTGACTACAAAGAGAAATGGCATTAAAAAGAAAATTAAAATCCTAACTCAGGTTGAAGGGAATTATACAAATGTTGTTATCAGGAATAAACAAAATAGCCTTGTAAGTGGTATTGGGACAGGTTTATTATCTTTGGGTAGTAGATATTCATAATAGCTGTATAAAATATAACATTATTTTAACAATATAGATGCTAACTACATAAATTATTTTATGATGAATAACTAACGTGACCATAACTGATATTTTCTTATATTTTATTACTTAAATTACTAATGTAATGCTGAGTGGGAAATATTACTTAACTTGAATGTCTATCTATATTCTGAAATTGAAAATGTATACTTGGGATCCCTGGGTGGCGCAGCGGTTTGGCGCCTGCCTTTGGCCCAGGGCGCGATCCTGGAGACCCGGGATCGAATCCCACATCGGGCTCCCGGTGCATGGAGCCTGCTTCTCCCTCTGCCTATGTCTCTGCCTCTCTCTCTCTCTGTGAGTATCATAAATAAATAAAAATTAAAAATTAAAAAAAAAGAAAGTGTATACTTTATAGAATTAGTTTTATGTTTACTTGAAACATTTTTCTAGACATATATAATTAGTATGGATTTAGCTAAACAAATTGTGATTTTGATAGATTTTTAAATACCTTTAATGCCAGTTATAAGTTATCTTGATTTATTATATCTGCAACATGGTCAAAATGTATAATTCTGCTAGTTGCACTATCTGTAGTTGACTTCAAAATGCTTTAATTTAGACAGCATACCAGAATATGATTGTTTTGTTTTATGTTTATCCAAAGAAGGTCCACTCTCCAAATCAGAAATACATGCTGCAGAAATGACTAGCTAGTGTTCAGTAAGGAGAACCCACTCAAGTGGAAGCTGTTAGATATCTTCATTCTCCATTTTTTATAATCAACAAAACAGATCTTTCTAATTAGTAGCATAAATATTAAACATTAATTTTGGATGATGTAATCAATGTCTTGTTAATCACACCCCTAGAGGGTGTTAAAAATGGTTTTCATTGGTGACATTAGTATCATGAACTGCATATAAGTATCTAACTTCTCACCTTCACTCTTAGGGAAAGTAGTCCAGCTTTGATTCCTAAATAGTCCTTTGATTTTTGATGACCTGAACCCAGGGACTTTTAGCACAGATACTTGAAGCTCAGTGTTCATTGCAGCACCGTTCACAATAGCCAAATAGTGTCAGCAACCTATGTGTGTATCAACAGATGAATGGATAAACAAATTGTGGTATGTACATGCAATAAAATATTATTCAGCCTTAAAATGGGATGAAGTTTTGGGACTCCTGAGTGGCTCAGTTGGTTAAGGGTCCGACTCATGATTTCACCTCAGGTCATGATCTTAGAGTCCTGAGATTGAGACCCACATCTGGCTCGGTGGTAGACATGAGATTCTCTATCTCCCTCTCCCTCTATTCACCCTGTCCTCCTGGCTCCCACTCTCTCTCTGTCTCAAAAAAAAAAAAAAAGAATGAAATTTTGCTGCATACTAACTATATGTGGATAAATAATAAATAGTGTGGTTGAACCTAAATAATCCAGACTCAAAATATCACCATTTGTCACTATTTGTGACACCATTTATATGAGATATCCATAGTAAGTACATCTAGAAACAAAAAGAAAGATTGGTGGTTGCCAGTGGTTGGGAGGAGTTGTTGACATGGAACAACTTGACGGTATGAGGTATTCTTTCAGAATGGTGAAAATCTTTGGAAACTTGATGGAAGTGTTGGTTACGCAACATTGTGATTTACCAAATGCTTCTGAATTGTATACTTTAAATGATTAATTTTATGTTATGTGAATTTCATCTCAATTAAAAAAAAACCTTGTTCATTTTCTGCAGTGTCATGGTATGAGGAGGACTCATGGTGAAGCTTCTGGGTCACGTGACTCATGTTCTCTTAACCTGTAGAGAAATATTCAAGTCTGTATTCATATCATTGTCAGATGCCAACATCAAATAAACTATACAAACTATAAATCCCCTCTTATGAAAATAAATAGCATCTCATTTGTTCTTTTTTACTGTAATTAAGTAAAACCACTAAACATAAAAACTTTTCCCTGAATAATTATTTCTCTTGCTATCAGTTTTGTGAACGCTTAGTTGCATTTAGTATTACACCTTAATGAATTTACTTTTCAATCATTTTCTTAATACATACTTAGTAAACACTTATTCTCTGTACTTGGAGTATCTCATAGAATTAAACACAAATTCCCAATTATACAGAATTTATGTTCCAGCAAACAGAGAGAGACAGTAAAGAATGAATATAAAAAATAAATTATGTAATATATTTATAGAAGCTACAAAAACAGGTTTAGATTGTAGCAAGTAGACTATGGGATTGTGCAGTGCATAACTTTTAAAAGAGTATAAGGGGGAGTCCCGGGATAGAGTCCCACATCGGGGTCCCTGCATGGAGCCTGCTTCTCCCTCTGCCTGTGTCTCTGCCTCTTTCTCTGTGTCTGTCATGAATAAATTTTAAAAAAAAATGTTTAAAAGTGTATAAGGTCTGACTGGGCAAAACCAGTGCTGTCTTCTTTCACTTGATTATAGAATATGATAAAATTTAACAGATTACTAAAAAAATAAACTATGTTGTCCTCAAGCTTTTATTTTTACTTGCATGATTCCTCTTTTTGCATTTTAGAAAATTAAGACCAATTTTTGTTATATTTGTTTGTTTCTTTTCATGGTAGCTTTCTCCTTAAACTGTGACATAGATCATTTAATACATTTATAATTGAAAACCCACTGAAACAGCAAAAAAGTAAAAATATACTGGCATGACATTAAAATCTGTATAGTGATTAATAGTAAAGTTGAACCAATCTTTTTGTATGCTTGTCTCTTGGATTTCCACTTTTGTGTAGTGCCTCTTTATTATTCATTATCAATTAAGAGGTAGATTGCCTTTGAAAATGTGAATATTTAAATTAACCTTTGCTTGGGATACTTATTAAGATAAATATTTATAAGTAGTTATAGACATGTTTTGTATTTGAAAATCTAAATTACTTATTAACATATCATTTTACTTTATTCAACCCTTCCTTAAAGTGAGCTAATTCAGAGTTTACCCACATCTTTGAATCCACATTTCACTTATGTATGCTGCATCTGCACTGGGAACCTTTCTAAGGTCTTCATGCCTGTTGACACAAGTGAAGTTACATTAGAATCAACACACCACGTTTTCTGCTTCTATTCAGGCCTCTGGAAGTTTCTCACTAATAATATCTGAGGAGGTTATGGAAGGCTTGTAGATGGATTTATTCACAGGAGTCTCCACTCTGTTTCTGCCTTGTTCTTTGCTCTATCCCATTTCACTGTGGGAGCTGCCTGAGGCTCCTTCCCTGCTCTGGTTGCTTTTGTGACTCACAAGAAGACAGTAACCACACCAGTAGGGAGGCCAACCAAGGCTTTCAAAATCTTCTATCCTCTTCCTGCCAGCTATTATTGAGTTCCTTACCGAAGAGCAAGGATCCATTCCCGACAATTTTTTCAAGATCATGAGAAGCCTGAAGCAAGTACTCTGGGCACAGATTATAAAAATGGCCTTCAAGAACATAGCTTTTTCAGCACCTTGACTTTATGTCCTCTTTTCATAAGGAATGGGATTTAGTTCAAAAAGGTCAAGCACAGCACAGATTCCATACTTCCCAGTCTATTTATTTTGTCTCTGTCTCCTAGCTGGTGCATCTCCTTATCCAACATACCACAAGCAGTCAAACAAATACTTCTCACATTTGCCCACTGTCACTAATAGATTTTGAGGCAGTGTCCACGAGCTTTCAGCAGGCAGTCAATCTTTAAATGTCTACTCTGCAGCAGGTGCATCCTGGTTAATTTGGGCTGATTGCCTTTGGGGCTGCCACTGATGGCCTGTGACAGCCGATCAACTTCCCGATCTTCTTGTCTCTCAGTTCCCCTTTTTAAAAGTTAAAGAGGTGCATAAGCATGTATATCAATGGAATCAAGTAAGATAATTCATATAAAATGTCTTGATCATAGGCAGGTGTATATTGTTCATATGTAGTACATTTATCTTCGGTGAAAAGATGACATGAATTTATATTCTATTAATTTTGAGCTTTAGAAAATCCAGAAATGTTTTGCTATTTTTCTTTGTCTGTATTACAGTTTCCTCCTTAAATGTAAAGTGTATAGCAAACATAACACTTAAAATCCAATAATTCATTGAAAATAATTGAATGATACAGATTCAAATATTTTATGTAATGAATAATGATGTGAATATATATGCTTATCCTTTTCTCAGATTTCCATTTTTGAAAAGAGCCTGTTTAAGCATATAGTCCAATTTTCTTTTTTCTTTTTTTAAGGATTTTATTTATTTATTTGAGAGCAAGACAGAGACAGAGAGAATGAGTGGGGGAGGGGCAGATGGAGAAGCAGATGTGGGACTGATCCTGGAACTCTGGGACTCTGGGATCATGGCCTGAGCTGAAGCCAGATGCTTAATTGAGCCACCCAGATGCCCCTATTGTCCAATTTTCATAAGTTCTTTTTTCTGCTGGCTTAGAGGAGCTCCTTATGTATTTTATATATGATTTTTTTGTCATTCATGTTTGCTACAAATATCTCCTGCCATTCTATAAAGAATTTTTATTTCTTTTATTTATCATGTCTTTGATTTAATGTGGTTAAATTTATCAATAATTTTCTTTGCAAAATCTTTTTTTTACTTTATGGTTCATTAAATAAATATTTAATATGTGTATGTTTCATATCTATACATACCTTTGTGTGTGTGCAGTGTATGATAAGGGTCCAATTGTTTTGACTGGTAGGGGTTTTAGACACACATTACTTTTAGCACTTCTCTATAGTATCACTTGTGTCATATAATGTGTGGTTCATATGTGGCTGCATCTCTAGGCTTCTCTTTTTTGTACAATTGGAGCATCTGTTTCTACTGTCCCTAGTCATATTTATCAGAATGTCTTTAAAAATAATTACATGATGATAGAAAAAATTCTTCCTTTTCTTCCTTCTACTTCAATAAAAGATTTATTTAACCTATCGACTCTGGTCCTTTGCTTAGTTTTGTAAATAAAGTTTTATTAGAACACAGCTACACACATTTGTTAATATATTGTCAGTATTACTCTTGTGCTACAATGACTGAGTTGAGCAGTTGTGAGAGAGTATAGGTTTCGAGGCCTAAAATATTTATTATCTGGCCATTGACAGAAAATATTTGTTGAGCTTTGTCATATAGGGATATATTGATTATGTGGGGGTTTTATGGATTTTTGTTTTGTTTTGTTTTGTTTTGTATGCAACTCTTCCAATTCCGTTAATTAATTGTACACAATTATCTCATCTGCAAGAAATAACAGATTTGTTTCCTTTTTCCAATTCTTTCTCTCTCCCATTTTACTAAGTGACTAGAACCTCTAGTACAATGTAGAGAAAAAAATATTTGAAGCCTATCACATGGATAGCCTTGTTTTTCTTTATATGCTTTGAATATTAGTTTAAGAACATCTGTTTATATTCCTACTTGGTTAAGATATTTTCTTTTAAATCTGGCTTTTCTTCAAACTGCCTTATTTTTATTAGCTGAGAGAATTACTGGACATTTTTTATTTTGTCTACTAATGTGATAGAATATATCAATTGGTCATTTGCATTTCTGGCGTAAATCTAACTCCATCAAGATATAAATTTTTGTCCTCCTTTAATTTGGTCTAGTTCATCATAATTTCTTTCAAATTTTTGATATTCTCAAAAATTCTGAGTTATTTTCAGAGGGCTGATTAGTCTGAATAACCTAGTCTGTATTACCAGAAATGAGATCCCATATCTTATGATTTTGCATATGTTAAAATGTTCAAAGCAGTGTCATCTTCAGTACAATTTATCTTTAGACACTTCCAGAAGGGGAAATTGACTTAGCATCAGTAACTTTTTCAAATTAAGAGCTCAATTTTAGGAATCAAATTTTAGTCAGGAACAGTGAAATCGTTTTCTTTTTATATTAATTTAAATGTTAAGTTGATTTGATATTAAGTTTAATTAAAACCTAACTTTTATATTAACTTAAATGTGTAACTTAAATATTAAGTATTAATTTAAATATTGACTTAGTTAACTATATCATAAATACCATTTTCAGGGATCCCTGGGTGGCGCAGCGGTTTGGCGCCTGCCTTTGGCTCAGGGCGCGATCCTGGAGACTCGGGATCGAATCCCATGTCGGGCTCCCGGTGCATGGAGCCTGCTTCTCCCTCTGCCTATGTCTCTGCCTCTCTCTCTCTCTGTGACTATCATAAATAAATAAAAATTAAAAAAAATACCATCTTCCATGCATTTATTTCAACATAAACTTAAAGCAGGTATCATTTTTAAAATATCAAACACTTGAAAATGATAATTTTCTCTCTAAAATAAAAATCTGTGGCTTGCATTTTGCTGAACTATCTTGATCTGGCCATTATTTTGGATGAAACTGTCTGCTAACCCTAGTCTTGTGACTTTTATTGGTAAGAATATATAAAAATTGACTGCGTTTTTTTGTTCTATATCGGGTGCTCACTTATTTTACTTCCATACAGTATTCTGAAGCTTGCATTTGTGAACAGCTTACTATGATTTAGCTGCCGAATTTTTAAATTTAATTTTAGGATTCAGAACCTCCAACATTATCCAATTTTCTATATTTCCCACAAAGATGATTTGAAATTTGATGAAATTTGATTGAAATTTGATCAAATTAGATCAAATTCAAATTGATGAAATTTGATGATTTATACCATTTCCTGAATAGAGACCTTAATGCCAGTAGACCATTGTCCTTTCTTGAAACTTACTTCTCTTTCCAGCCCTATCCTACACTCAAGTACCATCACTACCTCAACAAGGAACTCTCTGTTGATTTGTTTCATTTCCAATATGCAGTTAAGAAATATTATTCAATACAAATGTGTACCATTGGAATTAAATGAGATGAATTAGATATTATTTCGGTATGACTTTTTTATTAGATTCACATAAATTATATTTGAAGTAAAGAAACTCCAACCTCTTGAGAAATTTTGCTTTGCTTATTACTCTTCATCCCCACTGTGAGAAAGTGAGACCAGTTATTATTCAGTTCATTTCACTGCTATTAGTTTGTAGACTTTTCTAGACAACAAAGGTGGCATATTTTTTTTTTATTTTAAGATTCTCAGAGACCAGCACAGAGCCTGATTTGATAAGACTAGTGGTCACCTGTTTTACCCAACACTTTAATTAACCAAGTAGGTGCTTGCCAAATGAATTAACAGGGTATTTTCTTATTTAATCTTATGTATCATAATATAACATTTCCATACTTTAATTAGTTTATAATGAAAATCCTGTTGGAATTAGCCCACTATTTGCTAGGACAAAAAAAATTATATCATATTAATATGTGCTTATCATTAATATACTGTCAGTTTATGTGTGTATAAATAGTGTCAATCATTTCAGTAATTGAATAGATTGGGTGGAAGCAGCCAAGACAACAAGCTGTTTAAATTTGGCAGCACCATCTACTGACCTTGTCCTTAACGCTTGCCTATATTAATGGGATGCCTCACATACCTACTGTCTTAATTCTATTTGGCCTGTAGTGTAGCCAAGGTTTGAGCTGATAACTTTGTGAAAATATCCTTTGTAGATCAGTATAGGCAAGGACATGTTGCAATGGCTCAACATTTTACTATAGTATTTGTAGAAAGGTTTGTCTCAAATACTCAGAAGCAGAGCAATATTGATATTTTAATATCATTGCTAATGTATCATTTTATTTCTTTATTCAAGGAAAAATGAATCTATGAGTAAATTCTCAGGGTCATTTTTCTTCTGTTTATATCTTAAGAATAAAATAAATATTCAAAATTTACATCTTCCTATTCAAGATGAACCCCTGAGAAAAAGTAGCAGTTAGTATTTCCTTTGGTTACAGTATAGCTCACCAGAATTTTAAAAGTACTTAGGATTCATTAGTTTCTATAGGTGACTGTTTATTTATAGATGATCTTTCCTATTATTGCACCAAGTTTTATAATAAATCAGCTATATTCAATAGAGAAAAAGTTTTTGAAAATATAAGCTATACTTTAATAACATTCTGGGTTAAAAAATCAATTAAAAACTATAAGTTAAAAATTCTCATTTGAAAATGTGATCCAGCTACCACTATATAAAGAATTTGGATTCTTAAATTCTAAAACTCAAGCACAGAAATTCAGATATATATTTTGAAAGGCATAAAGAATAGAGAAAAGTAGAGACTATGTATCTCAGAGATTCAGCATTTATAGTGAATTTATCTTTTTCTACAATCTAAAAATACCATTAAAAATACAATAAAAATAACCCTTTGACTCTTGAGTATCCTTAGATGCAGCAGAATGGCTAATGAACTAGCTATACCAGTCAAAGAGAACAGAGCTATAAATTACAGCCCAAACTAAAGTGATCAAATAAAAAACACGTTCTTTGCACATAAAAAAAGGTATTGTTTATCCCCATTGTGTAAAGCTCAAATTTTATTGAGGCCTTAAATAGAGATTATGGATGTTAAGTTCAGAGACATTAATATTGAATCTACCTTCAAAAAGACCTTTTTTGTAAGGCTTGAGTTTATCCTTTAATGTTTTATGGTGGTGTATGTGCTGCTAAAAGAATTATAATATCAAAATAGAAGAATTAGATATTACTGACACATACAAGTGGTGAAAAGGTCAATAGACCCAGATCTAGAATAACCAGATTTTGAGAGACCATATTTTTACAATAAAATTTAGAAAAAAAGTAGAAGCTAGGCTCCATCTTAACTACAGTGACTACATTAAACTGACAGCAAAAGAAATAAAATTAATAGATATGACATAGTATTTGAACAAGATAGAAGAAGAAAAGCAAAGGATCCAACAGGTACTAATAAATGCAAGACTTGACTGTGAAAAGCGTAACGGGAAGGTGCTCTACATGTGCTTTAAAGTATTTTTCCTACAACACCTTGCAAATTATTTTCCACTTATGCCTATAAGAAATTAAATGAATTGCACAGATCTTTACCACTATAGAAAGCCAGCCCAGGGCTTTACCTTGACTCTGAAAGCTCTGCTCTTTCCTGTGTACTACATCCTTGAAGAAAGCAGTTAAGATTAAATTTCAGAGCAATCTTTACTTTGCAGATGAAAATAAATCACTGTGAAGAATACAAAAGCAATCCAGGACATGTGACGCATGTCACAGAGCACACTTAGTACGTTCTTTGGCTTTCAAAGTGATTCACTAATATGGCACCCTAGCTATAGAGTGGAATTATGGTTCTTTGATCAATGGGAAAAACTCATTCAATCATGCCAAGTTTAAACTCAGAAAACCATAAAATTACTCACTTGGTATCTTTCTTAAAATGGAAAATAATTTATCATGAATAGTGTGCCTATAGGCTTTAAGCCCGACATTTTATGGTCTTTGGCAAAAATCCAATCATGTGGCTTCTTACAATGCTGCCTCTGTAACATGTGCAAAAATACAAAATTAAACATTTTGCTCAAATGTCCCTTCAATCATTAGAGAGAAAAGTAGTTTTTTTAAGTACCAACCTATCCCAGAATATATCATACCTTATTTTCAGAAAGACACATACAGAGTACCACCTTTTAATATTTAATGACTATGGATCACGTTAGACCCAGGAATCACGAGAGGTGATACAAATACTCCCCAAGAAGGGTTATCGCTTAGGAACACGCCATAGGACATACATGATTTATTTCTCCTAAACGCCTTGTAATTTTCTAAAACAGCTTAATATCTGTGGTGTCAGAAGATAAAAATAAAACTTATTTTAACTAGACTATAGCAGTACTTTAAGTTTATATTCATGGAGTGGGGAGGTGCCTGCCTGGATTAATAAGTTATAAAAACTAAATACATTTAAATGGCTTCTTAAATCACGACTTTAATTCAGAGAGTTTTTTCTAGATCCTAAATAAATATCTGTTGCTTCATGCTCTTTATTAATATATACAACTGATTTCCATTATTGAAAAGTCAATACTCACTAATATTAACTATATAAAAATATATCATTATGGGGTACAATTACTAAAAATCATTATTAGAGAGTATTTTTCAACATGTAAGCTGATCTCCAAACAAAAATAGCAATTCAATATGTTTTGCATTAGTTACTACTTAGTTTGCAAGAGAAGAAACAAAAAGCAGAGGATACATTTTGTACAAGCTAAGTGACCCTATTTGTCCCAAGGGATCAGCTTACTCAAAGAATATGATTGAATATAAATCTTACTATTTGAAGCACTTGAAAAAGCAAAGAAATGGAAAGAGATATAATCCTTGAACTCTAAATTCTGCTTGTAGTCTAAAGTAATATTGATTTCAACAACAACAAAGAAAACACAAAAAGCAACCTCCACTATATGAGGGAGCCAAAGCTCAAGCCCCGTGGAAACCTATGTGGTATAGACTCTCCAGGCTTTCCCAGCAGACAACCCTGGATGCAAAATTTGGCCTCTGTCAAATTGATCCTCAGGCTTTACCCCTTTATTCAAATCCTGGAGTCAGAATCCCATAATCACCCACCCTCATCAATGTGAAAGTTATTGTTCCTTAAATGTTTACATTTTAAAAATTCAAATACTAATGCTGCTGAGTAAATGAGATTCATATATATTAGATACTGGCAAAACAACAGACATTCAAAAGAGGCTGCCCTTCTCTTTCCACCGGTGTCTAAGAAGATATTTACACATGCATATAGCACAATCACAAAAATATCGTTTCATAAGTTGGGAGCTTTATTAGTTATGAAATATGTAAATTTTTCTTGGTCAATTTTTATTAATGCATGTAGACTATAAAGGAAAGAAAACAAGTAAAAGTTTAAATGAGTGAAAGTTTTATATAAAACTTGACACTTTGGGGATCCCTGGGTGGCTCAGTGATTGAGCGCCTGCCTTTGGCCCAGGGTGTGATCCTGGAGACCTGGGATCAAGTGCCACGTCGGGCTCCCTGCATGGAGCCTGCTTCTCCCTCTGCCTGTGTCTCTGCCTCTGTGTGTGTGTGTGTGTGTGTGTGTGTGTGTGTGTGTGTCTCATGAATAAATAAACAAAATCTTAAAAAAAAAAAAAACTTGACACTTTGTCAAATACTTACGTAAGCATTAACTTATTTAATTCAAACAGGTTATGGCGGGATCCCTGGGTGGCGCAGCGGTTTAGCGCCTGCCTTTGGCCCAGGGCGCGATCCTGGAGACGCAGGATCGAATCCCACGTCGGGCTCCCGGTGCATGGAGCCTGCTTCACCCTCTGCCTATGTCTCTGCCTCTCTCTCTCTCTCTCTCTCTCTCTCTCTCTCACTTTGTGCCTATCATAAATAAATAAAAACAAAAAATTAGAAAAAAATCATGTTATGGGTTTTAGGTGTATTACAATTCCAATTTATGAGATTATGAAATTATGGAAGTTCAGTGATACAGATGAGTTGAGCAGGATCCTATAGCTCAAATTAAACCTAACAGCCTCTTAGGACAGTGAATTCTTGCCGATTTTCACCTTCCACCTCACCACACACACTTGCGTGAGAAATTGCAGATATGAATGGTGATAAGTTCTCATTGATCACTTATGCTGTTGCCTGCTTGAGTCTAGAGTCACAAGTGGGGCATATTTAGAGGCTAGAAGAGGAGAGTCAGCAGTTGCTTTCAAAAGAAAAACATTAAAATGTCTATGTTCAGAAAACTTAAGTAGAGAGCTTTAAACATTTTACTGAAGCCAAGCAGTTAGCCACAATAAATAAAATCCCGAAAGGTATTTTAAAAGAAATAACTAAAAAATTGTGATTATAACTTCCAAATGAGGTCTCAATACTAGAGAAGAAGCAGAAACCAAGTCAGAGATGCTTTGTGGGAACAGAAAGTTATAGTGATCTGGGTAGAAGAATGATACATTTCTGACCTGAAGATCTGAATAGAGGGAAAAAGAGGATTCATGGCAGCGGTTTTTTGCATGAGAATGGCTTTGCCTTATTTATTTGTTTAAATACTTATTGACTTATTATTTTTAATAGTGTTTGGATTTTTCCTTTTCTTTCAAAATCATTTTGTTGACATGCAAAATTATGCATATATTTGTTTTATATAAATTAATAGGTTTGGGGATAAGTATATATCCATGAAACCATCACTAATTAGTTCATTTATTAGTTGGTGAATTCACTCATTCATTCATTCAGTCATTCATTCTACCTACCCGCCTTCCTAGGCTCTGACTTGGAACGTCTGATGAAGCTGTTGGAAGACAGCTCAGGAACCTGCAGATTAACGAGGTCACCTGGTGACCGGTGGGAACACTGTCAGCCACTCTGCTTTCAGAGGTGGTAAGCTGGTGAAAAGGTAAAGCTGAATGTTTGAACAATCTCAGTAAGTAAGATGTGAAATAAGCAAAATCATAAATATTATAAGAGTTGATACATACAGATGTATATACACACACATATAATATCGTAGAGGACAGGGGTTAACATTTGATGTTGACTGTCACACCATATTGAGTAAGGGGCCACTTGTACTCAGAAAAATCACTGCATTTGGGGAGAGAAGTGACCTAAGTTTTCAGCTTGTCATCCAAAGACAAGGATTAGGGTAGTTTGTTTAGCAAGGAAGGAATACAAGACAGCACAGCAAATGGTAGAATCATGTGACATAACCATCAGGCCAATGCTTCCAATGATATGCATATGAGGGGCTTTTGGAATACTCTGTGTTTAGGCTGGGTTTCTCCAGACCGGCGTCTTCCAAAGATTTTGCCCAGTTACCTACACTTTCAGTTTCCACCATTAAAACCATGATCTTCAGGCTGCTTATAACCTAACAATCTTGATGTACATTAAAAAAAAAAAACAAATGTCACTAAGACATATAAGCAAAGATAATTTATACTTTTTGCAAATTATTAAAATCTTCAACTTAAAACTAATGCAGTTATAAACTTAATGTCTCTGGATCTAATTTCCCTGAAAGAGAGTGAAAGGAAAAGTGAAGAATATGAGCTTCACGGTCAGAGTGCCTGGATTTACATCCTGGATGCATGGCTGGGAGATGTTGACATGGGGGTTAATTACTAAGCTCAGGTCTCCCATCTAGAACATGAAGATAATAGCATCGCCCCTTTAAAAGGTGGCTCTTGAGTGAGCTCACAAATGACAACGGTGTAGGCCCGTGCCTGGTGCAAAGTGCTCTGTACATTTTAAATGCTCTTCAAAATTCTTGGTCTTTATTAATGCCCTCTGAATTCACTTTCAACTCCTATTTTCTATGATTCCCAGACTCCTTTAACTGAGGTTTATAGATTTGGACATTCAAAACAGTAAAAACATCCGTTAACCCTCCTCCATCTTTCTGAACCCCCAAGGACAGCTCCTGGGGCTCAGAAGTCACTTGGAGTCATGAGACTTGAGAATAAAGATTGAACTCAATTCTGCAATATTTAACAAGAGCTAATTAGTTATAAGACTGACTATGTGGGAAAGGCAAAGATAAGTAAATTGTGGTTTCCAATCTTGAGGTCATAGACTGAAAATGTCTGTAGCCCATGAAATGACTCTAACAGAAAGCAACATGGAGATAGAACTAGAGAGCGCTGATGGGGAAAGTGAGTTGTGTTCACTATGACACAACCCTGACACAACCCCCTTCAGAAAGTTAGAGAACAGGAAAAAATGCAGGTCTTTATCAATTTCAGTAAGATGAAAGGTACTGATGCATTGAGAGGAAATATGGCAGGTTAAATATCAGATAAAATACCCCAAGAAATCCCAAGAACAAACCAATTTTTTAAATGAACAATTTTCAAAAATCCCCCCCTAATTTATCTCACTAATTTTAGTGGCTAGATAAAAGAAATGTCTTTGTCCAGCAGATCTCCTTACTAGTGTATCCATATGACATTTCAGTCTCTGAAAAGATGACTTGCACAGCACAGCACTTCTAGAGGAGCAAGAAGTTGTATAAATATATTTCAATGACAAATTATCATATCTTAAATGGACCATTTAAAAAACAAACTCATATACAATATTTCAAAGCAAACTTCAGCTTGTTTAAAGATGACTAGGAACTGGATGTTGACTTTTCTAGGTTTGGAGATTTGAACTAAAACAAATATTATTCCATATCCAAAATAGATATAGCAGAGAAGAGCCAGGATGATTGAAACAAAACATTGTACCTGATTCCATTCAACTAAGCAGGGGAAGGATAGTAGAAAGTACCATGGGTGTGTGGGGAAGATTAATGAAGAAATCCTTGAGATTTAAAAAGAGAGATCTTTTAAAGCTAGCTGAACTACTGTCAACAGGGCAACAAATGACAATGGCTCTGGAATGGGAGATAAAAACACTTAAGCTTAGTTCCTTATAAAAATTCAGTGTAATTTACTCACAAATTTTTCACATGGCACTTTTGCAATTGGAATGATTCCAAAGCGAGTGACTTTAACTTGAAAACTCATCTCTAGAAAAAAGCTGACATCCACCCCACTTGAAATCACTCTGCAAATGTTGATAAATAACAAATCTCTATCCAAGCATCATTGTGAGATACAAAGTGAAAATCTTTAAAGAACTATCTGCATATATTAAACTAAGATGCTTCTTTGGTAATCTTCCAAAGTTGGATTTTACCTCCAATGTACTATTTACACTAAGAGAAAAAATAAATTATATTTGGTATTTTTTACTTCTTCCTATTTTAAGCAATTAATACTCAAAACTGATCACCTGTATCATGCAAGGCATTGCGTTTACACACACACACACACACGCGCGCGCGCGCGAGGATCAGTTCGTTGAAATTATGTCTTGATTTAGTTTGGAACTAATTTATTTTTTCTAATTTAATGCCTGCAATTATGAGCAGTGGGAGCCCAGGTTATCATCTGACTTTTGCTGCAGGAATTTTTCTAGTACCAGTTGCAGTCACTTCAATTCACCTTGGGGCTGACTACTGTAAACTTTTCTTTAAAGAAATCAAAACTTATCAGCCTTTGTTAAAACTGAATTATATATTTCTGAAATGGTTGTCTACATTGTTATTATAAATTGGAGAATATCTGTTGGGTTGATTTTCAGGATGTAGTTTATGGGCTGTTTGTTTGTTTTTTGACTTTGTAGGAATAAACATCCCAATACACGCACATTAATCTATAAAAAATGTAGATTAATCTCACTATTTCTTTCATTGTTTTCTTTTTCAAAGGTATTGGTTACTAGTTCCTTTCTGAAAACATGTGTGTTAGTTTGCTCTGCTAACCAAGAACATATGCTAATAAAAGAAAATATTATGTTACAGCTTTAGCTATTCACATAGAAGGATGTTATGGGACCGCCACACCCATGCCTTTGTTTTACTTCTTGGATAAGTAATGTTTTACTAATTCATTTCGATCTACCCTTGAAAACCAATTTCATTCAGGCATGATTCATCAACCAGCTGTACACTTCACAACAGCAGTTATGAGACACATACTTTTATATTGGATAAGAAAAAAGATAATAAAATTGTCAAAGTGTGTTGGGAAAGAAAAAAGGATTTGTTCAAGATATTGTCCTTTTGATTTTTGAATCAGA
Source organism: Nyctereutes procyonoides (assembly GCF_905146905.1). Taxonomy (NCBI): domain Eukaryota; kingdom Metazoa; phylum Chordata; class Mammalia; order Carnivora; family Canidae; genus Nyctereutes; species Nyctereutes procyonoides. The sequence continues at coordinate 28,266,818 of NW_026575136.1, forward strand.
CGTGCTTACTGAAAGAAAAAAAAATGAGATTTCAGGACACACAAGAACTATAATACCCAAGATGGGTAAAGCAAATTGATTCCAAACTAAGTAAACGCAAGACAGAGAACAAGCCAGGGAAGGGACATGTCAGATAGCTTCATTTGAAGTTATTTTATTTTATGTTATTTTACTCTATTTTGTTTTAATTTATTTTCTGTATGTTATTAGCTGGGTTGAAAAGTTGCCTAATACTCAAACCTGGCAATTTAAATTTTGATTTTGGTTTGTATAAAATGACAGTTTCCCAGATATGAGGAGTTGAGCTTTCATAGTGGTTGGGAGATGATACATTAAACTGATTGGTCTTATAAAATGCTCCATCTTGAAGGGTAGGAATTGCTTGCAGTGAATGACTTTCAAATATCATCTTTAGTTATCTCCCAAGAAAATACTTTCCCTTTATCTACCAAATATCCTACCCTTTTTTCTCTTTTTTTTTTCTTTTCTTTTCTTTTCTTTTCTTTTCTTTTTCTTTTTTCTTTTTCTTTTTCTTTTTTTTTTTTTTTAGTTATTTATCATTGTTTCAAATGGGATCTGTCACTCTCTCCTGGCATCACTCGAACAGTTGAACTAGACCTTTTATATATATATATATATATATATATATATATATATATATATATATATATCTCCAAATAATTAAAGCTTTAAATTGTAATATCACTTGAGATTTCTGATAACCCTTCTGAAATGTATCTATATTAAACCCAAATATAGTCTGTTTTCCTGAATTATTCTTTGAATGCCATTTTAAATCACTTCAGGTGCTGTCAATGGTTCATTACAAAAAGGATGACATTTCAATATAGGCTTCTTTAGAAAATGAAGAGTTTTCCTTAGGGATGACTTCCCTTATGTTGTGGTTGGAAGTCTCAATAAAGGTGACTTTATTTCACATCTTCAAAAAACAAAACAAAACAAAACAAAAAAAGAAAAGTCAGTTTTTCTAGAAGTAAGAAATAAATGAATTTTGTCTGGTAGTACTGGAACACAAAGATTCTTCAACAAACAGGGCATGAATTTTTAATTCCTCCATTGATATGCAAGCAGCACATAGTAGACAGATTTTACCATATCTATACTTTTCTTTAAGGTTTGACTTATTCTGTTTTTTTTTAATGCTTATCTCTGCTCTTTATTCATTGGACACTGAGGTCAACCCCAGATCTTTTTCACCAAAATTTTTTTTTGGGGGGGGGGATTCAATGACTATTAAGAAGAAACATGGTTGCCAAGTAAGTTTGACATGCTACAGCTACTATTGTCCTTCACATTCCAGTTATCCTGTAGGCCTTTCTTTCAAAGCTGGACTCCTTGAACCCCTCCTTCACAAGATGGAAACAATATGACATTCTGGGTACTTGCATCTGTTTTCTTTTGATAAGGAAACAAAGACTAAAAACAGACTATTGTACTAAAAATGCAGTACATTGTTTCTGGCATAGTTGATGAAATAAAGGTAACGTGTTGTCATGGATAGGAATTCTATAAATATTCTTCTTAAATTCTTAAAAAATAGTGAATAGCCTTAGGGTGTGTGTTTCAGATAGCCACCCATCTCAGTACCAGTACATGCTGTCTGAAGACATGTTTTTGGTTTTAAAGGTGGTTCAGTTAACTCTTGAATAGCCCCTTAAATGAATACAAAGGGATTATAGATAAATTCCTAGTATAAATAATTTACAATTTAATTGAATTGTATTTTCTATAAATATGTAAGAATATGTAATATAATATTAGAATCCTCCTTTTCATACATTCAGGTTACAGTCACAGTGATACAAGTAATCCTCTAAATAAGAACAACTGAAAAGTGTATAAAGACTTTCATTTAGAAAGCTTTATACTTAGAGATGACTGTACCCAATATTAGCGACTCACATGTTCTCATTCTGCTAGAATTTTATTAACATTAATATTTTTCATGTCAAAATGAATATATGTATATATACTTGAAATTTTTTGAAAACAAGATGACAAAAAGTTTTAAGAGCATAAAAATTGAAAGTATTTTCTATAAGCGTATTTGCTCTAGCAACTGGGTACACACATTTTAAGGTTTACTAGATGTGCTAAATTCTTCTCTTTAAGTAGAAGAATCACTCTGATATTGTATGTAGATATTAGAGAATTTTATCATTATATTCAGTTCTGAAAAGAAACTACCTTTTTCTGTGCTTTAACTTTGCTTTTAAGGATGATTAGTGAGATTAAGGTGCTTTTCAAATTTACATTTAGTTTTCTATTAATTTCCTGGGTAGTTATTACTCATTTCTTTGGATCGTTTTTTAATTGCATGTGCTTTATAATATTATTTTTTTCATAAAATGGGTGTTATGATTATATGTACCCTATATGAATGCTTTATATTTTATACTTTTATTTAAAATATGTAAATATCTGTGTATCATATATATATGTGTATATATGTATAATCTTTAACCATATATTAATCCTTCAAATCTAATTATGTTGCCTTTGATTATTCTGATGTATTTTGTTCTCATAGCAAACATTTTCTGTTATTTCTTTATAGTTTCCAAATTACATGACACAGAGAAATCCTTGTTTATGTGAAGAAAGTAGAGGTAAATTGCACTGCAATAGAAACCAATGCACTGTAAATCCCCTTTGGGCCATTGACTCTGGCTTTTCTTTGTCTCCCACCTGATTTCCAAAATTCATGATCTACAAAGAGCACTCCTTTTCGAGTTCTCCAATTCTAGCACTGTTTCCTTGTTTTTGAGCTATTTCCCAACTCTGCATAAATATACATGATCAATGGGAAGTTTGGTTTTATGGTTTGACTATTTGGTGGTCTCTGGAAATAGATTAATGGTTTATAAAGACGTCTGTTGGGTGAGAAGTGACAATGAATCTGGTGTGTTAGCATATTTTTCTATTTTGTTTATTTGTGCATTATTCTATTTTGATTTCAAGACAATTAAGAATCTGTGCCTGCCAAGAAGGAAACACATTCATAGCTAAACTAGTGAATTTTTGTGTTTCTGTGTTTAATCTTGACCCATGGCCAAAATTTTAGAATTGATACTACAAACTCTTTCTGTTTAGGTTTGTATGTCCAAATGTCTATGTTTCATAAAGATGTTTAACTTTCATTGTATGACCATTTGATATTTTCCTATCTCTGTGTGGTCTTTATAAATTAGATTGTATAATCTTTAAAATTAGAGGATCTCTCTCTGATCGGCATATAGAGATAAATTCCTAAAATTACCACAAAATAAGGAAATTTTACTTCTAACTTGCATATTAGAGTAATAGAAAAGAAACATGTTTATGGAAACTAAGTGAAATGATTTTAGAATTGAAGTTCACAAAACATAAAAGTCTTTGACAAATAAGGCTAATATTTTCAGTTTAAGAAAAACATCAATGCCTTCTCTGATTTGTCAATATTAAAGGATAATAGAATCATATGTTTGTATTCTACTTGCATATTTTCTTCCTAAACTTGTACGGGTTTCCTGATCAAATGAACCATCTCTGCTTTTAGTTAATATTTAAGATTGTAAAGAATGTAAATTTGTGTTCGACCAATTTGAATTATTATTCTGACAAACAATTTCAATATTAATTATTTTTGTAGAATGTCAGCTTAGGTATGCTCTCTAAGATTTTAGCTAGGTGTACTTTGGACTGATACTAATTTGTGTTAGTTAATTGATATTTATTGGGTACCTAGGCCATTTATATGCACAATAAAATACTGAAATATTGATTACCAAGCAATATTTTAAGTTCATATCCATTTAGTTTTTATTTTCCTGTATTACAAAGAAGTTCTATCTTTAGAACTTACTTTTCCACAACAGAGCAGGTCAGCTAATGAACATGTTCATTTTTTCTTCTTTCAGAAGTTTTTTAAAGGATAGTTGAAGCTATAGAAACTTGTGTTTTGTGTATTCATGAGCTCTGTTAGTCTATTAAGATGCTGGTGTGTGTCAGAGAGTTCACAACAATTCATTCTATAGTTTTCTTTGTGAAATAGAAGTTACTTTGATTAAAAGTTATAATTAGTGTATGTAAATGAGACTACTAAGGGCAATAATAGCAGAAAGGTCCAAGTTTGTATAGAATATAATGAAATAGGTTTTTGTCATTAAGGGGAAAGCACATAGTTTTGTCCTAAAGCAAAATGTTTGGCCATTCCAGAACAAGAAAGAGGAATGTGGAGGACAAAACCTGAATGGTTATAGAAAGTTGTAGATTTGTGCAAAGGAATTTTATTTGTCTTGAGCTATTGTATGTTCGAATGAGTCTGAAAGGAAGCAAGGAGATGTGTTAAAATTGTGCCAAAACTCAGGTGCCTGGATGACTCAGTCCATTAAGCATCTGACTCTTGGTTTTGGCTCAGGTCATAATTTCAGGGTCCTGGGATTAAGTCCTGCATTGTGCTCTGTGCTGAGGTAAGAGCCTGCTAGAGTTTCTTTCTCCCTCTCCCGCTGCTCTTCGGCTCCATTGTGTTCAAGTGATTTCTCTCTTTCTCTAAAGTAAATAAATAAATCTTAAAAAAAAAGTTTGCCAAAACTTCTAACCCATAATTCTATGAAATAAGAATTAATTATATAAGATTGAATGAACTAATGAGAGATTAAGTGTAGTTCTTGTTTTGAGTATTGTCAATGTGGCTTTAGTGTTCTGTTTTCTGGTTATATTAGGGAACACTCTTTCTTCTTAGGCTGTCAATAACCTAAAATAATTTAATGGTTTCTGATTTTGTAAGGCAAAATAAATCATTTTAAAAAATATCTTAAAAAAATAAAAAAATAGAAATAAAAATAAAATAAAAATAAAAATAAAATAATAATATCTTATGTTCCCTTACCTGACCCTCTTCCCTGAGAATTCAGAAACTCTTATTAAGTCTTACTTCTCACCGCAATTCAGTTATTTGCAGAGGTACGGTAAGAAATCACTCTCTTTCTTATTAGGCTTTAATTGGAAAATTTGGCTTAACAACCAAAGATTTTCCTGGAATGTCATATTTGAGAGTGATGCTCATTTGGTTATACATGAAGAGAGATTTTCCAGAAACCAAGGTTAGCTTTACAGAGCAATGCTCACACAAGACATCTTGGAAAACTGGCCTGGTACCTGGCTTACAGGATTGCCAGCCTTACGGACAAGTAAGGAAGGCCATTTCCTGATAGATGTGGGAACTTTAGGATATTTGGGGACTTTGAGAATTCATTTAACTTACAGGCACTATAAGTAAAACCTGGTGGAGAGAGTGTCTTGGCTTGGATTCTTAGCACAGGATAAGTTATAAGACAATTCAAAAATCTTTATCTGAGATTCCTCATAAAACTTCCAACAAGGGGATCCCTGGGTGGCTCAGCAGTTTGGCGCCTGCCTTTGGCCCAGGGCGCGATCCTGGGGTCCCGGGATCAAATCCCATGTCGGGCTCCCGGTACATGGAGCCTGCTTCTCCCTCTGCCTGTGTCTCTGCCTCTCTCTCTATGTCTATCATAAATAAGTTAAAACAAACAAACAAACAAACAAAAAACTTCCAACAAAACAAACTTGCAAAGGGCACCGTGGCAGATTTACATTCTTGCTACAGCTATGCAAATACTCAGTACAAATCTAATGAAAAAAGCCTTTTGTAATTAAGAATAATTTTTCTTTGAGACTGTTTATCATAGAATGAAGGAAAAACCTTAGGAAAACATGTGTGTCAGCAAACCACTGTACTGCCTGGACCATCCAAGAGTTAGCAGCCATGTTTGAGCTGTTCTACAACTCTGCAAAAGTATGCTTTTTAAATTCTCTTGAACTCTTAGTAACATCTGCCTGGTTCATTCACTGAGTGAGTTAAATAATCTTTTAACACATATTTATTTTTACATCTTTATGACAATCATGATTTCACCTTTTCATGAAAATTGCCTTTAAACATAAATATTTCTCTAATAGTGTAATTGATTTTATATTTCCTCCCAGGATTAATGTGCAGAGGGATCCTTCTTAATTTTGTGGGTGCTTGTTTATTTTCTTATGGATTTTGTTTTCTAAATATTTGTAAGATATTTGGTGAATAGTCTATGATGTTCCACATTTCATCATTTTCCAAATACCACTAAGTACGTTAATCTGTTTCTGGACCCTCTCCTCTGTAGCATTCTATTTCTCTAAATATGCCCACCACCAGATTATTTTTGTTGGTTTCGTTGTTTTTTTATTTCTATAATTGTAGAGTAGTGTTTAATATGTGGTATTTTAAGTAATATATTATTTAAAAGTTAGCCTTCTTTTTCAGATTGTTCTTGTCTCTCTCCATACACTTATTCGGGTGAACTTGAGAATCCATCAGGGAAGGCTTATTTTAAAAATGCTATCATATTTTAGGCAGCCCAGGTGGCTCAGCAGTTTGGCGCCGCCTTCAGCCCAGGGCGTGATCCTGGAAACCCGGGATGGAGTCCCACGTTGGGCTCCCTGCATGGAGCCTGCTTCTCCCTCTCCCTGTGTCTCTGCTTCTCTCTCTGTCTCTGTGTCTCTCATGAATAAATAAATAATATCTTTTAAAAAATGCTATTATATTTTTACAATGGCTGAGAAGAAAAAAATATCCAAGCTTTTTTGTTCCAATCTTCAGTGAAAGCCTCTAAACAGACAAATTACATCAAGAAAAAAAAAAGTAACTTAGATATTAGGTGAACTAAAACAAACATTTTTGAAATTTTAATTTGAATTTATTTGTATGAAATTGATATTCTTATGATGTTGAACATCAATATGGAAGGGTCAAATGCTATTTTGGTGTCCTCATATGCACTTAGTATAACATAAAGTGAAACAGATTTTTAATTTTTTTCTGTAAGTATAATTAACATACAGTTTATATTAGTTTCAGGTGTGTGTTATAATGATTCATCAATTCTATACATTTCTCAGTACTCATCAAGATAAATGTACATCCAGATCGGTAACAAAGAAATAAAACTTGCACTATTTTCAGATGACATGGAACTGTATGGAGAAAACCCTAAAGATTCCACCAAAGAGTTACTAGCACTGATAAGTGAATTCAATAAAGTCACAGGATATAAAATTAATATAGAGAAATCTGTTGCACTTTAAACACTAATAATGAAGTAGCTGAAAGAGAAATTTAAGAACAATACCATTTACAATTGCATCCCAAAAAAGGAAATACCTAGGAATAAACCTAACAAAGGAGGTGAAAGACCTCTAATGTGTAAACTATAAAACATTGATCAAAGAGATTGAAAATGACACAAGTGAAAATGTATTCCATGCTCATGGATTGGAAGGCCCAATATTTTTAAAATGTCCATACTATCTGAAACTATCCACAGATTTAATGGCATCACCATCAAAATATTAATGGCATTTTTCACAGAACTAGGAAAAATAATCCTAAAATCTGTATGGAACCAAAAAGACCCCAAAGAGCCATAGCAATCTTGAAAATGAAGAACAAAGCTGGAACTCTCACAATTTCAGATTTCAAGCTACACTACAAAGGTGTGGCTAGGAGTTCCAGTACTTTCTAATAACCAGCATCTCCAAGAACTGCCTGCCCCTCTTTCTTCTTTGATATGAGTAGGAAATGTATTTATATGGTATTAGTACACTAATGGAATTTTGAAGAATGAATGTTTTTTATTGTGATATATTTCAACCCAATAAAGTCTAATTAATGATGAAGTGACTATTACTTTTCTCTTGGAACATTTATGTTTACATGGCTGGCCCTCTGTTGCCAGGTACTGCCTTTTTTTTTTTTTTTTGTACTGCCATTTTTTAACAGAAATCTAAAATCTGGATTTTATATGAGAACTCTACCAACAAAAGTTGTCACTTTGCTTTGACTTCATAGTGGCCAAAAAATAATAACAAGTTCATGTTTGTATGAGGTCACTAAGGTATGAATTTGCAACCTCAGATCTCACTTTAGGGAGACATTACATTTTTCTTATTTTGGACAGTTAACAAAAATATTTAAACTTAATATCAAAAATATATTAAACTAAAATATGTCCTTATTTAAATTTTGAGGTGATTAAATCAGTAGCTAACATCTATGGCCAGTCAGTTTATGTTTTTCCCAACAAACAAGATACCTTCTAGTTCTGTCTAATGGTGGGTTTATCTGAAATTTTATTTTTGTTGAAACACATACCATTAATGTCAAACATTCTGTTCACTTAACATAGGAGTCACTTTTTAGTACAGCTGGCTGTGGGGAGGACTTCTAGTACTATGTTGAATAAAAATGGTGAGAGTGGACATCCTTGTCTTGTTTCTGACTGTGAGGAAAAGCTGTCAGTTTTTCACCATTGAGTATGATGTTAGCTGTGGGTTTTTCATACAATGGCCTTGAGTACCTGGAGGTATGTTCCCTTTAAACCTACTTCGTTGAGAGTTTTTATCTTGAATAGGTGTTATATTTTGTGGAATTCTTTTTCTGCATCTATTAAAATAATGATATGGTTTTTATCCTTTCTCTTGTTAATGTGATGTATCATGTTATTTGATTTGTGAATATTATACCACAGTTGCATCCCTGGAATAAACCTCACTTGATTATGGTGAATGATATTTGTAATGTGTTGTTGGATTTGTTTGTTAATATTTTGTTAAGAATTTTTGCATTTATGTTCATCAGAGGTATTGGCTTGCAATTTTCATTTTTGTAGTGTCTTTATCTAGTTTTGGTATCAGGGTAAATCTGGCCTTGTAGAATGAATTTGCAAGGTTTCCTTCCATTTCTACTTTCTGGAATAGTTTGAGAAGAATAGATATTTAGGCTTATTCTATTTTTAAAAGAATATTTGATGTACTTCTTTTAGAAATTGATAGAAAGAAAGAGAGAGTGGGAGTGGAACGAAGTGCAGAGGGAGAGAGGCAAGCAGATTCCTTGCTGAGTACAGAGCCCAATGCAGGGTCAACCTCAGGACCCTGAGATTATGACCTGAGCCAAAAAACAAGAGTTGGACACTTAATTGACTGAACCACCCGATTTCTAAATATTGGACAGAACTCACCTATGAAGTCATCTGATCCTGGACTTTTGTTTTCTGGGAGTTTTTTGATTCCTGACTGATTCAAATCATTGCCAATAATTGATCTATTCAAATTTTATATTTCTTTCTGACTCAGTTATAGATTTCTAGGTTATATATTTCATATAGAAAGTTATATATTTCTAGAAATTTGTTTCTTCTAGATTGTCTAATTTATTGGCATATTGGCATACAGTTTTTCATACTATTCTCTCATAAATAAATATTTTAAAAATAGAACATATCAGTATTCAAACATTCATTATAAAGTATTATGGATATATTATCAAGATAACAAAAATTATATTAATGCATGATTTTATAATTCTGAGCAATTGAAATTGTGGACTTTTGAAGAAACATGACACACAATATATAGCACTAAAAATATAAACTGGTAATATGAGTGTATTTTTATTTGAGTGTAAAAAATTGGCTCTTAAGTAAACAGAATGTTTAACATTAATGGTATGTGTTTCAACAAAAATAAAATTTCAGATAAACCTCCCATTAGATAGAACTAGAAGGTATCTTGTTTGTTGGGAAAAACATAAACTAATTGGCCATAGATGTTAGCTACTGATTTAATCACCTCAAAATTTAAATAAGGACATATTTTAGTTTAATATATTTTTGATATTAAGTTTAAATATTTTTAACTGTCCAAAATAAGAAAAATGTAATGTCTCTCTAAAGTGAGATCTGAGGTTGCAAATTCATACCTTAGTGACCTCATACAAACATGAGCTTGCTATTATTTTTTGGCCACTATGAAGTCAAAGCAAAGTGACAACTTTTTTGGTAGAGTTCTCATATAAAATCCAGATTTTAGACTTTTGTTAAAAAACGGCAGTACCAAAAACAAAACAAAACAAACAAACAAAAAAAGGCAGTACCTGGCAACAGAGGGCCAGCCATGTAAACATAAATGTTCCAAGAGAAAAGTAATAGTCACTTCATCATTAATTAGACTTTATTGGGTTGAAATATCTCACAATAAAAAACATTCATTCTTCAAAATTCCATTAGTGTACTAATACCATATAAATACATTTCCTACTCATATCAAAGAAGAAAGAGGGGCAGGCAGTTCTTGGAGATGCTGGTTATTAGAAAGTAGTAAATTCCTTCTTGAAGTAAAAGGAACCCTCTGGCACACAAGGGTTTAGTCTTCAGCTGTGTAGTTGTGTTAAGGAATGAATTTGTCAAATCTCTTTACTTTGTCCCATGCTTGCTCTTGATCTTTAGAAATACATGTACAGTAAAAATAATGGAAAGAACCTATTGTTCACTGGGCAGATTATCATCCATATATGTTAAAATTTTAACCCATGTCTATTCTTTAAGATTCTAATAGAAGCTATGATACTTGTGATTTTTTTTGTCACTCAATCTGGTTAGAACTGTCAAGTGTTGAAATTATGTAGCTTATTACTCATTTGAGCATATATATATATATATATATATATATATATATATATACAATTTCATCTCACACAATGTGTGTGGGAAGGTAGACAGACATTCAAAACTATGACTCAGATGTGCAAAAGGAGTTGGACTGCTTCCACCTTCCCCATGGCAACAACATCCAAGCAGAGCGTACCTGGAGCCTTCCCTCTCATCACTATAAGCCTCTCACACTTCTCTGCCTGCCTTTGACTCTCTGCCAAAGGCAAGAGATGATGGCTGATCTCCTTGTCAGAATATGCTCTTGTCTTTTCTTTTGGGTCATCTTTATTGTTTCCACAATATTTTGTTGACTGTGTTTCTTCTCTTGTTAGCATAAAGCTCCTGCATAGGATTCTCCTCAGTGTTCCAAATTGGAAACAAGGATCCAGCTTCTCCAGCTTTCTGCTTCCCCCTTAACTTGTCTGAAGTTTCTAGCATCTCAGTCTTCCTTGGCTTTGAGCTCCAGATTAAGAACCCATCAGTATTTTAACCTGGATCTTACCTCTTCTGGATTTCTCTACCTCCTACTCCAATGTCTTGTGTTAATATTTTTCATAGAAGAATTTAAGGAAGTCTGGTTTGATTCATCCCATGTCCTGCCACTACTTAGTTGATTGTATGCATGTACAAACTGCTCTATTTTGAATTTTATGTAAGAAACAAGATTTCTAGTAAATTTATTTGAAACAACAAAATGATGGTTGCCAGCGGGAAGAAGGTGGAAGGATGGACAAAATGGGTGAAGGGGAGTGGCTTCTAGTTACGGAATGAATTAAGTCCCTGGAATAAAAGGTACAACAGAGGGAATATAGTCAATGATGTTGTAATAGTGTTATATGGTGACAATGTAGCTTGTGGTAAACAGAGCATATTTTATAGAGCTATTGAATCACTATGTTCTACACCTGAAATTAATGTAACACTGTGCGTCAACTCTACTCAAATAAAAAAAAATTAAAAATCAGTTCTAACATTTTCTTCAGCTGGAAATGTTTTATAGGAAAAAACGTGACTAGTTAACATTTTTGATGAGGTATTATAAAAAAGGCAATGTCTAGTGAAGGTTATTAAGCTCCTCATAAAGACTAAAATTTAGCTTTCTGGGCAAATCAACTTACCAGAGGGCACTTAATCTCATTGAGCCTTTCAGAAATTGTTTAAACGTTTTTCTAAAAAGGATTGTTAATTCCATTGATTAACTAAGTTCTGCTCCAGTTGCCTATCATGAGTTTAGACTTTTTTTTTTTTTTGAAATAAAATTTTTAAGCTCTGGCATGCAGAATGCAGAACTTTACTTTTTCCCTAACCAAAAAAAAGCATGATTTTTTTTTACTGTGGATTTAAGAGAAACCTCTAATTTGATAACCAAAGGTAGGTAATTATTTGTTTTAGGTGACACTCACCATCCCCTTCATTTAAGCAATAAGTTTCATATTCTTGGCCTATACCTAATGGCAAAAAGCTGTAATTTAGAGGTGGTACGTAGGGATGGAGGAAGTATATATTGAATAAGGCTGAAAACAAAATACTTCAGGTGATTTTATCAAGATTTATTAAGATATAATTGACATATAACACTGTATAAGCTAAGATGTACATGAATTGGTTTGATATAAATATAATTGTGAAATTATTTTAATAAGGTTAGTTTAACACATGCATCACTTCACATAGTTAATTTTTTTGTTGTTTTTTGATATGGTGGAAACATTTAAGATCCAATCTCTTAGCAACTTTCGGGTGCACAGTTTAATATCACTAACTGTAATCACTGTGTTGCACATCAGATCCCCAGAATATATTATTCTCATAACTGGAAGTCTGTACTCTTTGGCCAACAGCTTCCCATTCCCTCCACCACACACATGAGCCCCTGCCAACCACCAATGTATTTTTTTTTGTTTCTGTGGCTTCAGCGTTATTAAGTTCTACATGTCAGTGAGATAATTAAGTATTTGTCTTTCTCCATCTGATTAGTTCACTTAGAACTAGTGTCCTTCTGGTTCATCTGTGTTGTCGTAAATAGCAGAATTTCCTTTTTAGGACTCAGTAATATTCCATATTGTTTTCTATAATGGTTGTACCAAATTACATTCCCACCAACAGTCTATAAGGATTCTCCTTCCTCCACATCTCAGCCAGCACCTAGCCCTTGTCTCTTTAGCAATAGTCATTCTTATAGATATGAAGAGATATCGAACTGTGTTTCTGATTTACATTTTCCTGATGTGTAGTGATGTTGAGTATCTTTTCATGTACCTGCTGGCCATTTGCATGTCTTTTTTGGAAAAATGTCTATTTAGGTCCTTTGGATTGTTGTTATTACTACTATTTGCTATTGAGTAGTGTGAGGTCCTTGAATATTTTGGATATTACCCCTTATCAGAAATACTTTCTCCCATTCTATAGGTTGCCTTTTCATTGTGTAGATTGTTTCTTTTCTGTGAAGAAACTTTTTAGTTTGACGTATTCTCACTTGATTTTTGTTTTTGTTGCTGGTGCTTTTGGAATCATATCCAAAAAATTACTGCCAAGAAAAATATCAAGGAGGCTTTTTCCTTGAACCCTTTGGAGGTTTATAGTTACAGATTTTATATTAAGTTTTCAATTCATTTCAAGTTAAGTGGTATAAGATAGGATGCCAATTTTATTCTTTGGTATGTGAATATCTAGTTTTTTCTAACTTGGAAAATGCTTAATTTGCTAAAAGAATGATTTTTTCCCCATTAAATATTCTTGGCTTCCTTGTCAATATCAGTGGACTATATATGCCTGGGTTTATTTCTGTGCTCTTGATTCTGTTCCATTGATCTATGCAACTGATTTTGTGTCAATGCCAGACTGTTTTGATTACTAGAGCTTTGTAAATATATAACTGATCCTTGAACATTGCAGGGGTTAGGGGTACCTACCACCCCCTTCCAAATGAAAACCCATATAGAAATTTTGACTCCGGGACGCCTGGGTGGCTCAGCAGTTGAGCATCTGCCTTCAGCTCAGGGCATGATCCTGGAGTCCCAGGATCGGGTCCCACATTGGGCTTCCTGCGTGGAGCCTGCTTCTCCCTCTGCCTATGTCTCTGCCTCTGTGTGTGTGTGTGTCTCTCATGAATAAATAAATAAAATCTTTAAAAAATTGATTTGCCCTTTAAGAAAAAAAGAAATTTTGACTCCTTCAAACTTAACTACTAATAGCCTACTTTTGACCAGAACCTTACTGAAAACATAGTTAATTAACACGTATTTTGTATGTTATGTGATTATATACTGCATTCTTAGCAATAAAATAAGCTAGAGAAAAGAAAATGTTAAGAAAGCCATAAAGAAGAGAAAATACATTTGCAGTACTGTACTACATTTATCAAAAAAATCTGCATATAAGTAGACCCACATAATTCAAAACTGTCGACTGTAGTTTGAACTCAGGAGGTGTAATGCCTCCAACTTTGTCCTTCCATCTCAAAACTGCTTTGGCTATTGAGGGTCTTTGTGGCTCCATACAATCTTAGAATTGTTTTTTTCTATTTTTGTAAAAAAAATACCATTGGAATTTTGATAGGGATTGTATTGAATTTATAGATCATTTTGGGTAGAATGGACATTCTAACAATATTAACTTTTCTTTTGAACACGCCATTACCATTTATGTGTTGTTTACCTTCATGGTTAAATTAATTCTTAAACAGTTTATTGGTTTTTATTAAGGTTTTACTTATTTATTCATGAAACACAGAGAGAGAGAGAGAGGCAGAGACACAGGGAAGGAAGAAGCAGGCTCCATGTAGGGAGCCCAAAGTAGGACTCGATTTCAGATCCCAGGATCATGCCCTGATCCAAAGTCAGATGCTCAACCTCTGAGCCACCCAGGTGTCTCTATTTTATTGTTCTTAATTCTCTTGTATGTGGGATGATTTTCATTTATTTTACAGATAGTTCATTGCTAGTGTGTTAAAATTCAACTGATTTTTCTATATTGATTTTTTTTATCCTAACTATAGAATTTGCTTATTATTTCTAATGGGTTTTTGTTAGTTTAGTGTGGTCTTTAGGGTTTTCTATGTACAAGATCATATCATCTGCAAACATAGACTGTTTTATTTCTTCCTTTCTAATTTTATGGCTTTTGTTTCTTTTTCCTGCCTCAGTGGTCTGGCTAGGACTTCTAGTACTATGTTGAACAGGAGGGGTGAAAATGAGCACTATTGTCTCATTCCTGACCTCAGAGGAAAAGCTTTCAACCTTTTACCATTGAGTGTGATCTTAGTGGTGTTCTTAGTATATATGACCTTTAAAATGTTGAAGTACATCTCATTTTTTACCTAATTTGTTAAAATATTTTATCATGAATGGATGTTGAAATTTATCAAATGTCCCTACTACCCTGAAAATCTGAGACTCTAGCTGAGGTCCTTGGTAAGGTTGCTCCCTGTGCTGCACAATCGCCTTTCGTCAGCTGGAATTATAGGATGGTGGGGTCTAGTAGAACAGTGCTACTGACTAGATTCCATAGCTGGGTGGAGCTAAAGCCTGGGCTCTGCAATCATCCCCAGTTGGGTAGGACTCTAGGCTATGATCTCTAGCTGGATGGTGCCACTATTTGGACTCTTCTTTAGGCAGAGCCACAGACAGGGCTTTATTTTGTACAGAGTCATGGACTGTGCTTCATGGTCACGTAGGTTCAAGGTATACTCCTAAATTGGGTAGGGCTGTAGGCTATAGTCTACATCTGGGCAGGGTCATTTACTCTTCTCTGATGCCAGGCAGGGCTATAAGCACGTCTCCATAGCTAGGCATGGGATCCTGGTCAAGTGAAGCCAAAGGTTATACTCTACAGTTGGGTGGGGCTCCTGGCTAAAATCTTTGTCTTAGAGGGTTTGTAAGATACACTTCCTAGCTGCCCAAAGTCTCAGACCTGGCTTCCTGGCCTGGTGGGGCTTGAGGTCATGTTCAGTAGATGGGTAGTGCCATTGATCTGCATTGCTATCTGAGTGGAAGTATAGATTGGGCTCTATAGTCTGTATGGCCCATTTACTGGGGACCCAAACCAGGTAAAACTGCCAACCAAGCTCCTCAGTTAGATGTGACCAAACAGTTGGCTTTCCAAATAGGCAGTTGCTAGCTGGGATTTCTACTTGTGTGCCACTGCCACAAGCACACAGTACACCAAGACCCACACACTCATTGCTATAAGCCCCACCCTCTTCTTCATCTCTAACAGACCCTTAGGGGTCTAGTCCTAATTATTCCATCACTAGTCTCTTTTAAGGAGAGACCTTCATGGGGCTCACAGAAAGTATCCTATATGCTGGGAAAGCTAGATATTCACCTTGGACTCTCTGTCTTCCCCTGGAGAAAGGTAAGCCCAGGGGTAGCCTCTCAGTGAGGCATTGTGGAGGCCTCAGGAAGGTCAATTTGGTCAAAGTTAAACCACTTTTTTTGGTCTTCTTTTTCTTGATTTTTATCGTTCAAAGGAATACTTTAGTCTCACCCTCAGGTATTGATAATTTCACAGAGGCATATTGTCTCTATTTTGGTATTTCTGTGAGGAAAACTTAAATCAATAACCACCTATTCTGGGGCACCTGGGTGGATCAGTGGTTGAGCAGCTGCCTTTGGCTCGGGTTGTGATCCCGGGGTCCTGGGATTAAGTCCTGCACAGGGGTCTCTGCATGGATCCTGCTTCTCCCTCTGCCTATGTCTCTGCCTCTCTCATGAATAAATAAATAAAATCTTAAAAGAAAACAACAACAATAACAACAACAATAAAAACCCATCTATTTTGCCATCTTGTTGAGTCACTCCATTTAGGTTATTCTGCAAAATCTTCTTCCATGAAATACATGATTACTTTTATCAATAGACTATTTAAAAATTCTTTAATTTTAGCAGTTTAATAAAGGAATACTTTCTTCAGAAATTTTGTGGCCAGGATATTAACAAGACAGGAAACAACAAATGTTGGAGAGGATGTGGAGAAAGGGGAACCTGCCTGCACTGTTGGTGGAAATGTGAACTGGTGCAGCCACTCTGGAAAACTGTGTGGAGGTTCCTCAAAGAGTCAAAAATAGACCTGCCCTACAACCCGGCAATTGCACTACTGGGGATTTACCCCAAAGATACAGATGCATTGAAATGCCGGGACACCTGCACCCCGATGTTTCTAGCAGCAATGTCCACAAGAGCCAAACTGTGGAAGGAGCCTCGGTGTCCATCGAAAGATGAATGGATAAAGAAGATGTGGTTTATGTATACAATGGAATATTACTCAGCAATTAGAAATGACAAATACCCACCATTTGCTTGGATGTGGATGGAACTGGAGGGTATTATGCTGAGTGAAGTAAGTCAATTGGAGAAGGACAATCTTTATATGGTCTCATTCATTTGAGGAATATAAATATAGTGAAAGGGATTAAAGGGGAAAGGAGAGAAAATGAGTGGGAAATATCAGAGAAGGAGACAAAACATGAGAGACTCCTAACTCTGGGAAATGAACAAGGGGCAGTGGAAGGGGAGGTAGGTGGGGGGGATGGAGTGAACTGGGTGACGGGCACTGAGGGGGACACTTGACAGGATGAGCACTGTGTACTATCCTATATGTTGGCAAATCAAACTCCAATAAAAACATATACAAAAAAAAAGGAGGAGACAACTTTGTCCAGATATATCTTTTTGCTCTCATTTATTGGTATACATTAGTGATAGTAGTTTCTACAGTGTCACTGGTTTATTTCATTCAAAGTCGGAAACTTATTCTTAAGTATTTGTTTTCTCCCTAAAAAGGAGTCTCTTGCTCCTTTTTTATTAACTGAGAATTTGCATATGTCTATTGTCAGAAAAGCCTCTAGTATAAAGTTCCAGGTGAATTTTTAACATTGTAAAAGCAGCTTGAACAGAATTTGAGACATGACCAAACCTGTTTCAATGATACTTTGATTTGATTTTCATGAGAATCTGCAGTTGATAATTCAGGTTTTTTTTCCCACCTGGCAGACACTCAGAGAAAGGAATAGTTATGTTTAATCAATGGATATAGTGACACTGATGACTGCAGGTAAGGTCAGTAAAATATCCAAGAAACTAATTTATTTTCTGCAGTTGAAATGCTTTTTGAAAACTACAAATACTGTAGAATGAATCCAAGCCAATTTACTTCTTATTTTACCTTGTGTTTCACTGCCTAGGCCATTCACCATCTGTGCCTTGATTTGTCAATTACATCTTCTAGAGTCATATTTTTACATGTTTCCATAAGAATAAAAATGTCACATCAATGAAAATGGAGAGTTTCAAATTCTCTGGTCAGTTTTTAGCAGAATTGGAGAGATAAATATTCAGAGCAACCATATATGACACTTACCCACACTCCTATCACAAATATGAATAGCTCAGTCAATTGTATGATTCATACTGGCCAAAACTTAATATCAGGCTTGAGGATCCCTGAAGCTACTGAACCAGCCCTCGTCTTAAAGCATGAATCCCTTTACAATAATACCAATAAGTGGTCTTATATATGAAGAAGTCCATTGCAGTTTTACATAATTTTACTTGTTAAAAGTATTCTACTTTGATAATGAGTTGAGTTTTTCCCCTCTCAGGAACCCTTCCATACATTTGATATGCATTATTCCCACAATTTTGCAAGATGTGTTTTATTACTCTATTTTGCAAATGAGATGCTGAGATTCAGAACCACTGATTTTCTTGATCAAGTTCATAGAACTAGTAAGCAGAAGAGCTAAAATTCCCATACCACTCTGCTTTACTCCATATTTTCACTTTGTTAGTTCTCTGATCATATTTCCCTGGGTGAATTTCTATGCCTTGAGCTAACAGTGACACAAGAGAAATATGGAAGGCACTTGTTGGGAGGAGAATACTAAGCATGTATTCATAGTACATTGATGTAGTGCTTGGTTTTGAATACAATTATTTCTAGAATTGCCATATGCAGTCCCCTAATGGATCTCTTCTGACCACCACTAATAACAATTTTTATTTATTAGCATGAACGGATGAGAACGAATTGAAATAGGAAGCTGAGTAGTTGTTACCTAATGCCTATTTCCAGATAATAAAAGCAAACTCCAAATTAAATTACTAGGTGATTTAAAAGCTATTTTGTACTCTACAGACTTAGCCATTGAGTCATTTTTTGAGGTACAAAGGATCAGATATGGTTTTATCTGCTTATCAAACATTTCTCAACTTTCATTCTTTACTTGAATCACTGCTACCATTTTTAAATGACTACAAAAGCATAAACTACTGAGCTATGTTAAGTAATGAAAGCTGCCAAATAGATTTCAATAAATAATCTTGATAAGACTTGCAGTTTTTAATTAGTTCAATCAGCACTCATGGAGAATATAATTATCACAAAGGACTCTCTTCTGAACAGTGTCCCACGTTTATAAATGTTTCTGAAAAATGCCTTAAAGGCCATTTTTAATTAAATGTAGAGTTCTTTTCCCCTTAAGAACAACTTGTGAGGCAAAAATACATATAAATACATTAAAATGAAGTAAAATAAAAGTATTCTAACATTCAGTGCACTTTTTTTTTTTAATATCCTTCAGGGAAAGTTCCTGCCAAACATGACCAAGGAGTGTTTTACAAGTTTAGATAATTGTTTTAGTTACAGAGGTGAAATATGCAGTAAGCCTATAATTGTTTAGAAGTTTTTCTCCTGTAATACGTGAATAAAACTGTCTCTCTGTAGAACATGTTGCATATTTCACAAACAAAGCAGTCTTAATAATGCGTCCCCACCTCATGAAGATATAATACTCAGAAAAATCTCAAAAGTCAGTGTGAAACAATGATTAAAGTATTAATCACCCAATATAAACTTAAAAAGGGACTTCTTCAATGTTTTATGTATTACAATAATAACAACCACTACACTCATTTATTGAATATTTTCTATGGAGGGTTATTTCCCCTATATTAGGTTATTTAATACAAGAATCTCTGAGATAGGCATTATGATTATTAGCTCAATTTTAGAAATGAGGAATACGGGACACAGAAAAGTTGAATGACTTACCTATAATCACAATTGACAAGTAGTGAAATGAGGTCCTATGGGTAGAGAGCCTGAATTCAGCTACAATACAGGCTATTGGATGATTGCCTTCTTGTCTATCTAACCCATTGACTGTGTCCCTTAAATGTTGACCACCTTGTTATATCACCATTTAAGTGGCTACCTAATGGTAAATCTCACTACTTATTCTAGACAGTGAAGTGCTAATATTGCCAGTAATTCAGTTTTATTCACTTATTAACAGTAATATTCACAGGAACACTAGAAGTGATTTTAATTGGGACAAATACTGAAATATCTTTTGGAATCCATTATTTTGTACCATAAAGACTTTCAGGACAAAATAGATGTATTCTAATAATGTACCTTTAAAGTAAATCCCTATAGAGCAGCCCGGGGTGCTCTGAGGTTTAGCGCCACCTTCAGCCCAGGGCCTGATCCTGGAGATGCGGGATTGAGTCCAGCGTCGGGCTCCCTGCGTGGAGCCTGCTTCTCCCTCCGCATGTATCTCTATCTCTCTCTCAATCTCTCTCTCTCTCTCTCTCTCATAAATGAATTTTAAAAAAATCTTAAAAAAAGAAAATCCCTATAGCCATACTGTTGTCATTATAGAATTAGAATACTTTAAATTACTTTAAGAGCTAACTTCATGAAAAAAATACTAATAGCATGGTTATGTATGATTAATGGAAAATTCATATTCCCATAAACCATATTCCTCACTCTGTAAATTATACATATTTTAGAAATTCAGTAATACTATAAAACATATAAGAAAACATGAGTTATCTTTTTTCAAGGAATGAGAATACTCTTTTGAATACATTTTGATATTTTTAACAATACATTAAAATTTATTTACAACTATTCAATTTTTCTAAATACATTCTAGGAAGAATGAAACTAAAAATGAAGCTGATATATAGCAGGTATTTCATTCAGTTAATCATGTATATAATGTAAAATTATTATTACTCCAGATAGTGAAATATCAAAGTACTTAAGCAGGAATCATTACTGCCGTAATCATTCTAGAATGCTGTAGGAATATCCAAGTACAAATTATTGATAATTAATCTTTGCATTGCATCCCAATTCCTAAAATTTCTAATCCTAGTGCTAATATAATTTGTTTACACTCCTATCGTAAACATAATAGTCTCTTTTCAAAATCTTTATTCTTGTGCTCCTGGCAAAGTGTAATTTTGGTTTTCATTACAGCTGTAAGATGGGAAAAAAAAAACAGCAAGAATAGTCTATAGTAGGAACAAGAGAAAAAGAAAGCATTGTTGCTTTCCAATGGTTTCTGAACAGTGATCTTTCAACATAAAAATAATCACATCAACAACAGTAGCCAAAAAAAAACTTGTTCTTTAAAAGAGGAGCTCTGTAAAGTGTCTGTCCAAAGGCTCTTTGACATGATAAATCCTTTCATCTCCTTTCATTTCCATTTAGTACAAAAAACTTAGAAATATAGAGAAAAATTAAGTTACTCTAAAATGTTCCTGTATTCCCTTTACAGATATGTTTAAATCTTTACCTCTGTTTTAGGAAAAAGTATCCTTGAGTTTGGAATCAAATAACCTAGAGATAAAACCATGTGTTGCTATTTAAATTTAGGTAATTTCAGAGAACTTCTTGACATATTCAGGTTTCTCACATGTTTAATGAGATAATAAATAATCTTGCAAATATTTACTGAAATTTAAAGAAAATATTGCCAATAGCAATAGAGCTTGTCAACAGTAGGCATATAAGAAGTATATTCTGAAAGCAGATATAATTTTAATTAAGTACAATTATAGCATAGAAATAGAAAAAAATCTAGTATAGAATTTTATATTTTTACTCATTTATATAAAATGTTCTCCAGTTATTATCTGCCATAAAATAAGCACATGGTACCATGTTGATCTTAGTAAGCCTGACATAATAATATATCAAACTTGAATAATGTAGGATTTTCTACCAAGTAGAAATCTTTTTTTTTTTCTTCAACAACTTTATTGAAGTTTAATTGATAAAAAAAAAAAGCAGAAGCCTTTGCTAGTGACTGGAATGGACAGAACATAGCTTTTCACAGCTGCATTTTGTTTTTGGTTGCTGATCCAAGGGTAGCATGACCACCACTGTGGATGACTTACTCACAATGTGGTTGTGAGTTGGGAAATTTTAATGACAGGAACTTTGAATGGATGTGACTGGTTTGTGTCCTGTTGCTGCCATTTTTTAGTAATGTGTCCTGAGACAAATCACTTGCCCTCTTTTTGTTCTGGTTCCCTTATTTGTAAAACAAAGGGGTGGGATGAATTGGTCATTTGAATTGCCTTTGTTTCTGTAGACCTATAATCTTATGCCAACTAACTATATGCATATTAGCAGCTTCTGTGCACTCATCTCTTCTGTAAATTGACAAACCCCCCAGTTTAGAAGTCTCTTTGGCATTTTGTGGTTTCGGATGCAAAGCTTTGTATGCTAGGACACTTTCCAAGGACTAGTACTGCTGGCAATCTCTAGGAGGCACTGTGAGATATTTTACATACCTTAATCACAGATTCTCTGCCTTGCTAAAGATTTGGTTCTTAATCTCAGAGGCAGAGGCAGAAGAAAGCATTAGGTTTTAGTAGGACATGAACTACCTACAACTACCTCATAAGTTTGTTTTATCTTTTTTGAAGCCTTGAAAAGCAAATCTTGGTCTACCTACTGGATTGTACTGTACATGTAATCAGTAGCTAGTAGATGTGTTGAAACCAACAAAAATATTTTTAAGCACAACCCAAAGTACATAATGTGGTATCTTTTAGAAAGTATGTAATCAAAATGTTATCGGAACAATGTAAAACATTGTCTTTATGTTAAACTTGATAATTCTCAATATACTTTACTTTTCTCTTTCTTTAAGGTAAGTTCTATGCCCAATATGGGGCATGAACACATGACCCCAAGATCATGAGCTATGTGGTTTATCAACTGAGTTAGCCAGATGCTCCTATAATATTCTTAAACCAAAGATTTGCTTTAGTTATAGAATGTAGCTCACTGGAGCATCTTCCCTGTCATAGTATTGTCTGGAATTAAAAACAAAATTACAATAAAGAATTTCTTTCAATCTTGTCACTTAAAAGTATAGTTTGTTATAGTCCATAGTATAAAGATGTGAAGACAACAAATTTCTTATTCTCTGTGATATTATGATAAAAGCATATCTACAGATTGCATCAAATATGTATAACTATCTTATTCATTATCGAGAAATTATTGCACCAAAGTCCAAATCCTTCATTTACTATAGCAACTGCAGCAAACATATTCTTCTCCATTATTCATACTGATTTGTTCTGGACATTTTGGCAAGGGCACTGTTTTGTCAAGAATGAGTATTATAAAAAAAATTAAAGCTGAAATTAATAATTGTTCAAAGAATAGTACAGAACAAAATGCATTTCTATTCAAAAAAATATTAGAAAGGCTTATTGATACCATTTGATGCTGCTTAGAATGAAGAAAAAATAGTTTTCTTTAAAATTGACTGCCAAATTGCAGAACTTTTACATAATCAAAAATCTATTCACAATACTCCTACTGTGTTAAGACACTGCTTGATACAAGACAATGCAGCATGACTCAGGCTAGTTGAAGCTAATCCCAGGGGACCCATGTTATAGGGTTGTTTTACCTAGAGCCTATCTTCATGACAGAGACTCCAAAGACAAAGATTGAGAAATTAATACATTTAATGACAATAATTAATAAAAACTGTGTGTGCTCAATGATTTTGGTTTTCTTTTGCAGGCAAATTTTGAATGTTGAGGTTTGGTTAATTGTTTCTTTTTTTTTTAATCTTGTCTTCTTTATTTCTCTGCCCTATCTTTTTATTTTTAAACTGCATAGTGACGATTTTTACCTTGAGTTATTAAACTATTGGGAATTTTGGAAGGGAATTGTGTCAGATAGAGATAACCTTTGTCTTTTCAACGTTTGCACACCACTTATGGAATATAGTGGTTCCCTCTTACCCACGGCTTCACTTTCTGCAGTTTTAGTTACTCGTGGTCCACCGCGGTCTGGAAGCAGATGATTCTCCTTCTGACTTATCCTCAGAAGGTCAGTGGAGGAACCTAATGCCAGGTCACAATGCCTAAGTCATTCACCTCACTTCATCTCCTCCCATAGGCATTTTATCATCTCATATCATCACAAGATGGGTGAGTAGAGCATAATAAGATATTTTGAGAGAAAGATCATAAACACTTATCATGTATTGTTACAGTTCATTTTATTATTAGTTATTGCTAATCTCTTATAAATTTATAATTTATAAATTAAACTTTTTCATAGGTTCATGTGTAGAGAAATATAAATGACACCGTAGTATCCATGGTTTCAGGCTAGACTGGGGATATTGGAATGTACTTCTGATAGAAGGGAGTACTGTAGTCTGTTTTCATTTTTATTTTTTTTAAGATTTACTTATTTGAGAGGGGGGGGCAGTGCATGTGAGTGGGGGAAGGGGCAGAGGGAGAGGGAGACAAAATTTTAAGCAGACTCCATGCTAACTAAGCACAGAGCTCGAAGTAGAGTTCCATTCAATAACCCTGAGATCATGACCTGAGCTGAAATTAAGAATCAGACACTAAAAAAAAAAAAGAAAAAAAAATCAGACAACTTGACTGACCACCCAGGTGCTCCTTAATTTGTTTTTAATGCTATTAAGCCTTATTGGTTATATATGAAGGCTCAAAACCAATAATTGTCAACCACTACTTCCTGTTAGACTCAATTGAGAAACTTTTGAACATGCCAATGCCTGAAATAACCTCCAAGAATTCCGTTTATTGGTCTAGTACAGGGCCCAGGTATTAACGTTTCAATAACTTGTAGTATTTGAAGTATGCTAGGCGAAGCCCTGCTTGAGGGTTAAACTTCTGAAATTTGAAGTGGATTCTCTCTCTCTCTCTCTCTCTCTCTCTCTCTCTCTCTCTATATATATATATATATATATATATATATATAAAATCTGTGCCTCAGTTTCCCCACTAAGAAAATCAGCATATTAGTATTTCCTAACACAAGGAGATCCTGTTACCAAACCCAAGTTCAATTGCCCATCACTTGAAAAGCCAATACTCAGAGATGAGGGTTTTTTTTTTAATGTTATTTATTTATTCATGGTAGACATAGAGAGAGAGAAAGAGAGAGAGAGGCAGAGACACAGGCAGAGGGAGAAGCAGGCTCCATGCAGGGAACCCAGGACCCCAGGATCACACCCTGGGCCCAAGGCAGGCACTGAACCTCTGGGCCACCCAGGGATCCCCAAGAGATGAGTTTTGATCAGAAAGTCATCTGAGCTTTATTCAGGAGACTGGCTACTTGAGAAGGCAGACTCTTGCCCAAGGAGACTAACTGCAGTTTTAGCCTGGCCCACGGTGTTTTTAATGGAGTTTAGGGCAATCAGTAAAGGGAGTATAGTGGTCTGTAGCATTTCTTGATCACGGGCAGACTTGATGGTACCAGCTACAGACATTTCCTCAGTGTTCTGAGGCTGTGCAAGGGGGTCTGGTTCCTTGGTTCTGGTCAGCAGAGGGCATGGGTGGGCATTGTGCAGTTTACCAGAGGGTCTGGTAATGTGCAGAAGGGCTCTGTTCTTTTTTAGGAAAGAATGCATGATCTATAGATCTTTAAAGAAAGGTCTAATCCATCACATGGGCGAAGGTGTGATTGCTAATGCTTGCAGACTATTAAGTTGGCTGGAAGGGTGAAGGTGGCTTCAATATCTTAACAATTACATGATAAAATTCAGAAATAATTAGACACAATGAGAGAGGTGGCTGTGAAGAAACGGATGTAGATATCCCAGAGGAAGTAACATGGCAAAAATTCTCATTAAAGGAACTCAGAGATATTTTATGACATTGGAAGTACAAAGGATAAAATATTGCATGTTGACCCAAACTTAGAAATGAGACAATTTGTCTTACTTCATATCATAAGTTATATAATGAGAAGGCTAGCACTGTTCAAACTGCTCTTAATAACTTTTTCACAAAGACATAAAATAGTTTAATTCTCGATGTTTCTGATGTTTTTCCTTCAGGTACACTAAATATATATTATTTTTATTATTTATGTTCATTCCCTTATACATTGACAACCAACAATAGGAGAGTGTTTTATGTTTTCACAGAAAATTTCATAAATCATAAAACATCCTTCGCTGTGAATGAAAAGAAAGGAATAAAAGGACTTCATACTTTTGCATTTATGTCATTGGGTACTGATAATGAATTATCAGTACTTTGAATTATGAATTAATTTAGAATGTTATAGAGTATTAGAAATTTTTGTAAGCATTTCTGTTTACCTACATCTGAAACTGCCATTTGGATGTGTGTGTGTGTACATATGTGTGTGAAATTATACAATCCAATCTACATTCTGTCTCTCTTACTATTACAGTTTTGTTTTTATATTTTTGCACCACAGTTTTTGTATCCAGCAACAGTTTTTATTGTTTTACCTAAGCAATAAATATTCTAATTTGCCAGGCATTTTTCTAACAGCTTTGCTTGTATTAACTAATGTAATGTACATAATGATTTTCTAAAGAAGATATAGTTTTAATCCCCTTTTAAAACAAAGAAATTCAACCACAGAATGCTTATATAATTTGCTGAAATTCACATAGCTAAAAACTAGAGGAGCCAGAATTTGAAACAAGATAGTCTGATTCCAGAGTCAATATTTTATTAGTCTAGCTGCCTTTCAGAATTATTAAAAACATTAAATATTGAATACTAAACTCAATTCAGACAACCTATTCTTTAAACCAGCATTTATATTCAATAAGTATTTTATAATGACCAAAGGAATGATTTTTATTCATCCTATTATTAAAAGTCCTAAATGTTGCATAGTTTATCTTCATATAGTTATCTCTTTACATTAAAAAATGATGATATTCCATTCTCTTTATATTCTATCACTTAGGGTAAACTATATCTTGATTATTTAGCTAATAAGTGGATATGGTAGCTGATAAATGGTCAGAGTTACAGAAATTATGCTTCCGCTCCTCATTCTCGTTTTGCCAGTGGCAAACATCTGTTGATACCTGCCATCACTAATATTGCTCATTTTGTCAATTTTTCTTGTTTTAGTGTTTCCCACAGAACATCACTTAACATGTGCTGTCTATCATGATTTGGTTCTGCTGCCCCTATATGCTGATCTTTTGTTTCATTTTTTCTCCTTTATGAGGGTCATTATAGTGATGACAGTCAGTTGTTTTGTCACCAGGCAACTGACCCACTACTTTCTACCTGTTAGAGTGTCATAAGGCAAACTTTTAACAAAGCCTGAATTATGACTCCTACATAGTCAAAGGAAAAAAATTAGGACATTATAAAATTAAAGGAAGACAGAGAGAGAGAGAGAGAGAGAGAGAGAGAGAGGATTCAGTTGGATTGTAAGGAATATTATGTTCAACGAACCCAGAACTAAGGTGTAGATCATGATAGTCATAACTAAGGACCACAATTCAAATTGAGCAAGTATTTACTTGTATGAGGTTCATACATCCATTAAAAATATGCAATGACCTACAAGGTGAATTTTTGTTCTACTTGGTTGTAGAGCTGTTAGTGGAAAAGTATTGCATTGAAGTTTTAAAACTTTTTGCCTCTATAGAATGTTTAAGCATTCTTTAATGCTTTCATACTATCAGTTATTATCATGTATTTGAATACAAATCAATCAAAATCAAAACCTAAAGTTTTCTGTCAAGTTTTTTTTTAAGATTTTTATTTATTTATTCATAGAGACACAGAGAGAGAGAGAGAGAGAGAGAGAGAGAGAGAGGCAGAGACACAGGCAGAGGGAGAAGCAGGCTCCATGCAGGGAACCCGATGTGGGACTTGATCCGGGGTCTCCAGAATCACACCCCGGGCTCAGGCGGCGCTAAACTGCTGTACCACCGGGGCTGCCCTCTGTCAAGTTTTTATACAGTCCATTAGAATTTACAAAATGATGTGAAGCAAAAAAAAAAAAAAAAGAAAGAAAGAAAAAAAAAGAAAGAAAAGAAAAATTAGTAAATCTATGAAAGGTATCTAAAATGTCATGAGATTTGTATAACTCCAGAACATTACAAGACTTGTATTTTAACCTACTTCTAGTTTTCAAAGAAAAGAGAAACTTTTAAATTTAAACCGGGGACTTTTTTTCTGTCAAGTTGGAATAATAGAAATTGGATTTATACTCTTACCTAAAACACCAAAAAATAACAGTGAGTTTCATACATTGGACGCCACACAAGGCAGACAAGTGATCCCTGAGAAAACAGAAAGGAAAGAGTGAATCACTATCCTGCTCAAGTCACTGCCTTGATTGAGTTATGAGGATGACATCTAGGCAAGAGAACTCAGGCCAAGCCTGGTAATCTCCCTGAGTTGAGGAGAGGGACCTCAGAATCTACAAAGGTTGGGACAATAATAATCCACAGAATAGAGTACCAAAGGGGAGAGAGGAGCATGGAGAGAAACTTCTTTTAAATAAAACTTTGTTCTGCTTAAGGAATGTGTCCTAGGCATCTGGCCAACCTCACTATTCTGTTTCTGATGGGGAAAGAATGGGGTCTTTGTAGTAACATAATATGGTGCATACATACTATTTCCTTGTGTTGGCTGTGGGACAGGACCTCTTGGCCATAGAGAACCGATACTCACTATTGAGCCAATATGTACCTTTCCTATGTGATTAGTGTTGATCTGTTCAGGGCCTATGTGATTCCTGTCTTTCTTGGTGAACTGACATCTGCAAAACATGCAGCAAGTTGACATCCTGGGACTGCTGCTTTTGGTGGTAGGCAGCATGTGTCACTTGCAAGCCACAACCCAACAGATTTAAAATGCTGAGTAAGCCAGGCAGGCAAGCAGGCAACCAAGAAGGAATGAGGGAAAGAAGGAGAGAAAGAAGGAAGGAAGAAAGTAGGTCACATAATCAACTTGCTTAAGACAAGTGATAAAAAGAGTATCTTGAAAGCAGCTGGATCGGGTAGAGGTGGCTATTATGTATAGGAGAACAAAAATAAAATGTCAGTACACTTCTTGATGGATACAATGCAAGCAAAAACACAGGAGCAACATTAAAGTACTAAAAGAGCACATCTTTCAACCGAGGAACCGATATCAAGAAAATTATCTCCTAAAAACAAGATGAGGGGGATCCCTGGGTGGCTCAGTGGTTTAGCACCTGCCTTTGGCCCAGGGCGTGATCCTAGAGTCCCAGGATTGAGTCCCATATCGGGGTCCCTGCATGGAGCCTGCTTCTCCCTCTGCCTGTGTCTCTGCCTCTCTCTCTGTGTGTATATCTCATGAATAAATAAATAAAATCTAAAAAAATAAATAAAAAAATAAAAACAAGATGAAATACTTTATCAGATATAAAAAGCTGATAAAGTCAGAATTGGATACATGCTCTAGACAAATGTTCCTGTAATACCAGATGTAATACACATTTAGGAAATAGACAGAAGTAAAATATATAAAGACATAGAGCAAAAGACCATGAGAGGGGGAAGTGTCCTGCTGTAACATTTTTATACTACATGTGAAGATTACTTGAAAGTGGACCATGATAAATTATGAATGCCTATTACAAATCCCAAAGCAATTGCTCAAAAAAAAGTAAAGTAAAAAGTAACAGATAATTAACAAAGAAGATAACATAATTCAATTATGTTATAATTCAATTATGTCATAGTTCAATTAACAAAATATTCAATTAATCAAAACGAAGGAAGAAAAAAGAACTGAGAATGAGTGGATAAATAGAAAACAAGAGCAAAATGATAGATTTAAATCCACACCTATTCCTAAACACTTAAATCCACTTAAAAAGCCAAAATGCAGGCAGCCGGGGTGGCTCAGCAGTTTAGTGCCGCCTTCAGCCCAGGGTGTGATCCTGGAGACCCAGGATCGAGTCCCATGTCAGGCTCCCTGCATGGACCCTACTTCTCCCTCCTGCCTGTGGCTCTGCCCACCCCCCTTCTGTGTATTCTCATGAATAAATAAATAAAATCTTAAAAAAAAAGCCAACATGCACCAATTAAAACTGAGATTATTGGAATAGAAAAACCTATCACCTAACTATGCTGCCTTTAACAACCACCAATGCAAAAACAAAATCTCAAAATACTTTAAATATAAGGACACTTATATGCTAAACATAAAATAATAGGACCCAGTATGTCAAAGAACATTAATCAGATGCCAGTCTGAGTGATTCCGTTAGGGTTGACAGACTTTAGGGTCACTCCATGATCTCCACCCCTTGATATTTGCATCCACCCCTAGAGAGTGGGGAGGACTTAGAACTTGCTTTAGCAAACAGAAAATGTCAAACAGGAACTGTCAGCTAGCATCAGCCTCTAGGACCCAAGGACAGCCTCTAGCCAACAATGAACAGAATAACAGAGACTACAATCATACTGCTACAGAGAAATAAATGTTGTCAACAACCTGAGTGAGTTTAGGAGCAGATTCTTCCTCAGTCAAACCATGAGACTGGACTCTGAGCAGAGGACACAGATGAGTCAGGCCTGACTACTGATAGAAGGAAACCAACATTGTATTGTTACTAAACTTGTCATTCATTTTGCATCATTAGAAATTGAATACAATAGCAGATAAAGTGGATTTCATCGCAAAAATATTATCAGAGCTAAGATTAATTAATAATGAGTCAGTTCAGCAAGATATCATAAAAATCCTAACCATTTAATATCTTAATAATAAAGCCTTAAAATACATCAGGCAAAAACTGATAGAAATGCAAGGAGAAGTTGAAAAACACATATAATTATATGTTGGAGATTTTACCCAAGATAAATGAAAGCATGAGTCCATACAGAGACTTGTACATAAATGTTGATAGCAACTTAATTTGTAAAAACCCCATACTGGGAACAATTCCAATGGCCATAAACATGTGAATGCATAAGCCACTCAGGGTATATCCCTACAATGGAATTCTGTTCAGTAATAAAAAGGAATAAACTATCAACATACACAGCAACAAGGATAACCTCAAAATAATCATCATGAATAAAAACACCAGACCCCCCCAAAAAGTGTCTAATATATGGTTCTACTAAAAAAATTAAAATTCTAGGAAGTGTAAACTAATGAAGAGTTATAGTCTGTCAGAGTTGTTTCGCATTAAGTGGGGTATGAGAGGGAAGGGGAAGGAGATATGATAAAGAGGTAGGAGGAATTTTGGGGGGTGAAACTATTCACAATTATGTTTGTTGATGGTTTTATAGGTACATACTTGTGTCAATACCTATCAAATCATATACTTTAAATGTGCGGTTTATTTTTTTTTTAAGATTTTATTTATCTGAGAGGGAGGGAGACAGAGATAGAGAGAGCACGCACAAGTGGGGAGGAGAGGGAGAAACAGGCTCCCCACTGAGCAGGGAGTCCGACACGGGGCTCAATCCCAGGATCCCAGGATCATGACCTGACCTGACCTGAAGGCAGATACTTAGCCAACTGAGCCACCCAGGTGCCCCTAAATGTGCAGTTATTGAATATCAATTATACCTCCATTAAGCTATAAGAACTTAAATTGGAGTAAATCTCATTGTAAAATCAGAATGTACTTGTAAAGACTTGATATGTATCTTTCTAATCAAGTTACTTTGAGGTACTTATAACTTACCTACTATAGTTTGGAGGTGAAAAATGCAAAATGATGAAAATAAAACAAAAAATCTAAGTAAGATAGTAGATAGGATTCTTTGGCCAGTTAATATCTCAACAGAAACTCTTTGGTTCATCTTTGTTTTTTCCAGTTCATCTGTAAAAAGAAATACAAATTTAAAAAATTCTCACCTTGTTTTTCATTACTTATGTAATATCAGAGAGATTTTACAATCCTTTGTTTTATTAGTAGACAATATCCTCCAAAAATGTAGTAGTGTCATATTTTCTTGTGACAAAACTTTATTACTTTACTTGGCATGACTTCCACATCTAAAGTCTATAAACTTTTCCTGCTCAGATATATTAAAACAATTACAAATAATTAAAAGTACCTGTAACAAATGAAATATGAAATTATCTTGCTCCATAAATGCTATCTTGAGTTGTATTTAGAAATTAAGAAAGTAGGGGATCCCTGGGTGGCTCAGCGGTTTGGCGCCTGCCTTCGACCCAGGGCGTGATCCTGGAGTCCCGGGATCGAGTCCCACGTCAGGCTCCCTGCATGGAGCCTGCTTCTCCCTCTGTCTATGTCTCTGCCTCTCTCTCTGTGTGTGTCTCTCATGAATAGGAATAAAATCTTAAAAAAAAAGTAGATATTTTCCATTTAACAACAGTTTAAGTGACAACTCTAATGGGAAGAATTGTAAAAAGGGAACACAGCCACCTCTGCTTCCCTGGTGGCAGCGAAGGCCTTGCACATATTAAGGGCTCTAAATCCTCCCCATTTCATGGCATATTCTTGAGGGTCAAGGGCGAGGTGGCCGCTGGCAGTCTTATTGCTTTATTTGGTACATAACACATCTTATAGCTTAATCTGGTACACAACTCAAGCATAATAAAAAGGGCATTAGACATCAGCTTTTCTTTTGCTAAGGAAATCTATGAAGACACAATATTGAGATTGAAATGTTTCTTACATCTATCATGGAAGAGCTACAGGGAGCCCATATAATGATGTGGCCCTAAAAGAGAAAGAAAACTTCATAGCTATGTGTGCTCCCTTTAGAATGTTCCTTCAGAGGGCCTGATTCTTCTAACAGAGCTCAGGCCCTATCATTCATCGGCTGTGGGGTGACGCAGTACCTCTTTATCCTACATGTTCCCTAGATTGCAATACATTGTAAGTATTGTATTATCCCTTTCTTTTTTTTTTTTCCCTGAGTTCATGCAGAGAAAAACTATTTAAAAATTGCTGTTACTGGGAGAAAAAAACATCAGAACAAAACAGGCTTTTCTCTTTACAAGTGATGACTTGAATTTTTCTTAAATACCTAACAATGTTTGGCATTATGTTATATTTTACACTCTAAACATTATAAAAATAAAAGCTAAATCAGTACACTGGGCAATATGATACACTATTTTGTCTTTAAGGAAATGCAGATATTATTCACTGATAATCTGCATTATGTGTAAATTGTCTATATTGGATCCTTTAAATTCTGGGCTTTTCCCTTATCCCTGTGACATATGAGTCCAGTAGACATTGTTTCAGCTAGTTGTCCTCCGGCCAGAGGAAAAATTAAAATGCACACCTTAAATAATTCATGACTAAATTCAAATGAGTATGTGATATTCATGGTCATGTTCTGGAATATTGACAAAGGCTTCTCCCTAAATAATCATGACTCCTATTCCTGCAGGTGTTTGAAAACCTCAGCAGCCTTACATGTTCAACTGGTATATTTAGCTCACATGCAGTCATGAGGGCCAGATGTCCCTTCTCTAAGCAACTGACCGCTGTGGTCACTGAGTATCACAAGCTGTGCTATTTATTTGATTACATTTAAGAACCACAGAACCAGATCCATTCGTTAATAGAAAATTGCCCAGTTTTAGCGTCATTTTCTTGTAGACATGTTTCCCAAAAAAGGCCTTAAAATTGCTTGCCAGTGGAAGTAAGGGGCTATAATTAGTGAAATAAAAATAGCTTTCATAAACATTGATATATACAGTGGTTCTTGCCTTTTAGTTCCTAGGAATCAGTTTGGGGATCTCTTTTAGAAAAGAGAATGGGATCTTTAAACTTCTAGTGTGTCCTATATATATGACTAGCACGTGTTGTTGCCTCAAAATCAGATTGAGAATTAAACACTACCTTCCAGTTGATCATTTCTTGGTATTGACCATGCAAAAAGCTAGAAGCTCTATTCAGTTATATTCCGTAATATGGAATCAAAATAAGTTTATATTTGAGTGAATGGATCTATTGCTATATACTTTTTAAAGAACCCTCTAAAATATATTTCAGTATATAAGGTTTCCAGTGTTGCATGTACATGAATTAGTACAACCAAGAAAATGCAATCAAGCTATTAAGCTTAAAACTTCCATTAAAGTTACCTGCATTCTAGAAATGAACTTATTTTTCACTCTCATTTTTCTGTTTATCTACTCTGACTTGCAGTAAATTTCTTTGAAGGAATACCTCTGGTTTTCCTTTTCCTCTTCTTTAGGAACATACTCTAGTTAGGCTATTTCCTGCTCCCCACTCCCAATTCCACCAAAACTTCTCTGTACGAGGGCAACCGTTTCTTCTCCGTGTTTCTAAATGCCCTGGGTCAATTCTTAACTATCAATTTAGTTGATCTAGCAACAGCATTGGAGTCAGTATTCCTATCTCTTTAATATACTCTCTTCTCTACCTTTCCATGGCCCCATTCCCTCCAGGTTTCCTATCTGCTTTCCCACTCACTTCTTGCTCGCAATTGCTGATTGCTCCTCTTCTGCCAAACTTCATGATGTAGGTCCCCAGAAACTGTCCTCTATGATTCTTTTGCTCTTGGTGATCTTATCCAGGATATGGGGCTCAATCCCAGGATGCTGAGACCCTAAATCATGACCTGAGCTGAAATCAAGAGTTCAATTCTTAATGGACTGAGCCACCCACTCCATCTCAGTGACACTAGTGTCTTGTTGTTATTGGAATAGAGAGCGTCCTGCCAACATCTGATTTTGCATCAGTCATTCCCTCTACCTGAAATATATTTTTCCTTGGCCACCTATATAGCTAACTTTCTTCAAGTCTTTGCTCAGGAGCCACCTTAATCCATATACTCTGTGCACATTACTTAAAATTGTAGTCCACTCCCCAAACTTCTGAACCTTTCCACTCCATTTTATATTATGTGTTTGGATAGTACTCAATTATTCTCTTTTAGATTATATACTCTCCTCATTTATTATGTCTATTAATTGACTTTTTCCCCTCTCCATTACAGTGTAAGTTCCACAGGGGGAAAAAAAAATTCTGTCAGCTTTGTTCACTGATGTCACTCAACCCCCACAAGAACAAACCAAGAGCTTAATTAAAGACCAATTGTATTGAATTGACTCATCTACATTATCAAGAAGAACTGGATGCCAAAAAGCAGACCATTCCCTGGCCATCAACCATCCTTCTAGAAGAGAGTTTTATATAACACTAAGTGGGACAAAGAACTCTATATAGAATTTATGAACACTCTCTTGAACATTCAGCTCTATCCTATAACTATGGATCCTCAAATAACTACTTAAATTAAATAAACCTTAGTTTCCTTAAACAGTAAAATAGCTCCACAAGATAAAATATGTGGAACAGTCAAAAAGCTAAATTGGATAAAAAATACATGAAATACCCAGCAATAGTCCCTAGAAATGAAATGGCAACTAATTAAAAGACAGTTTCCTTTTATCCTTCCCCCGTTCTATTTTCTTTCTGGTTTCAGTTTCCTTGCCCTAGGGAATCATGCCTTAAAAATCAATTTTTATTTTTGTTTGTTTTATTTTAATGTATTTTGTTAAGCCCTTTCATTGTATCAGTTATTATGCTGTTATAATGTTATGTTTATCATTATCATCCATGAATCTGAACTCTTAGAGGGAACCTTCCTGCACTGTTGGTGGGAATGTGAACTGGTGCAGCCACTCTGGAAAACTGTGTGGAGGTTCCTCAAAGAATTAAAAATAGACCTGCCCTACGACCCAGCAATTGAACTGCTGGGGATTTACCACAAAGATACAGATGCAGTGAAACGCCAGGACACCTGCACCCCAATGTTTATAGCAGCAATGTCCACAAGAGCCAAACTGTTGTAGGAGCCTCGTTGTCCATCGAAAGATGAATGGATAAAGAAGATGTGGTCTATGTACACAATGGAATATTACTCAGCCATTAGAAACAACAAATATCCACCATTTGCTTCGACATGGATGGAACTGGAGGGTATTATGCTGAGTGAAATAAGTCAATCGGAGAAGGACAAACATTATATGGTCTCACTCATTTGGGGAATACAAAAAATAGTGAAAGGGAATAAAGGGGAAAGGAGAAAAAATGAGTGGGAAATATCAGAAAGGGAGACAGAACATGAGAGACTCCTAACTCTGGGAAATGAACAAGGGGTGGTAGAAAGGGAGGTGAGTGGGGGGTGGGGGTGACTGGGTGACGGGCACTGAGGGGGCACTTGATGCGATGAGCACTGGGTGTTATTCTATATGTTGGCAAATTGAACACCAATAAAAAATAAATTTATTTAAAAAAGAAGTAATCTTCTAACAATAATATATGCACATCAAGAACAAATTATATTTAGTCCAAATGTCAGTCATTCACAACTACACTTTAAGAGGCAAATTAAACTTTTTCTCTGCAAGAAGATTATGATTTATTATTAATAAGACAAGGTAACTTTTGAAAAAATAATGTAAGGATCTCCAAGTTTTCTGCATCAGTAAAAACAAAGTTGATTTTAGGAATGATCACTTTTGATAGACAGCATAATTTATCTCAATTTATAGATAGAAACCACATTTATATGAACATTCTCTATATACAATCAGTCAATCAACACGCAAGTCATTCATGTTATGCTTACCACTTAGCCCACTTTCCTAACACCCAGTAGTCACGAGCCCAAGCAGTTGTCATATAACCTTGTTATCACATATTCATGGGAGAACTCTGTCTTCACTGCTTTAAATAGTGTCTAATGTCTTTGATTTGGTTGACCTATCTAGGAAGACTGCTAAAGGTGTTTTCATGTAGAATAATATTGAGAGTCAGTTGAATGGAGGTTTATATCTATTTACAATTTTGAAGGCTTCATGAAAAGGTGTTCCACTTGGCTATGTAAGAAACTCTTCCTTCCATGCTTTGAAAGTATAAAATAAAGTAGATTAAGAAAATTCAGTCTTAAAGAGAAGTATGATTGATGACTCTCTCCACCCCTATTCTATACAATCTTACCATGAACACTTTAAATATTAGAAGATTAAAGTGGGTGCAGTACAAGTTAAGAGTGTTTTAGATTAGGAAAAAAAAGTTACCTTCAATAACTCAGAAGCACTACCATATGCTTCTTTCCTGTATTTCCTAGATCACAAAACCCAATACTGCTTTTATGTCATGTGTTCTACTTTGCAACAATCTTTTTTCAAAGGCAAGATAAACCAAACAAACAACAAAACAAACAAAAAAATAGGAACTATATCAAGGATTATGTAGCATATACTCTTAAGGAACACTATTACATTGAACCTAACTCTAAGACTCTTAAACTTAAGAAAGAGTGAGAACTCTCTTACTGTCAAGAAGCAAAAAGATAATAATGTGAAATGACAACTGATCAACTTGTGATCTATAAGTAAGTGAATGAATGAGACTGAATTGTTTACTTCCTATTAGTTCCAACCTGAAGGTTGTCTTTAACAATGAATGAGAGAAATAAAGATGGAGAGGAGACAGAAAATAACATGTTTTTAGCACTTGCTGTATGCAAGGCACTTGACTATGAGATTTTATACTTAACTGGATTTAATTTTTTCAAATGACCCTGGGGGGTGGTATAATAGGGCCTATTTTTCTATTGCTTAAATATGAACTTTAACTAAGTCAAGCCTTATTAGACTTTGTTGAGTCTTGACCTAGTTGACATTGCTGGTAACTGGCAAAACATCAAAAGTACACCAAAAGGAAAGATATCTGATAAAATACTATACAATTAGAAGAGAATGAGGCAATAGCCAGGGCCTGTGGTACTTGATCTATTAACAGTATTCAAAACATGATTGCTAAATCAGTTGAAATGGTATGTAAGACCTACAAAAACTTATTTCTGTTGAAAGTAATTAAAACCCTAACAAGGGCAAAGTTTTTATGAGAGAGTAAAAATTTAAACAATAGTCAAACCAAGTATATTGGCTTTTCAGTTATCAAGGGTTTTTATTTGTTTACCTATTCAGATTTTAGGTAAAATAATCTGACACAAAGATTGGGAAAAGAAAAAAAAATAGGTGATTATAACCTCTTAGATTCTACCAGAAATGCTGATTGGTACAAGGGGTCTAACAAGACGGGTGACAAAAGTGCTTGGAGACCAATAAACCCTGCATGGTTGCTTCCCCTTAGACAGGTAGCTGAGGAATTCTTACACTATAAATTAAAGAAACAGTTGGAACTCACCTTTAAACATCAGCTTTCCTGTCAAAGCACTGACAAGGTGATCTGTGGCACTGACTCACTTTTAGCAAGTGTTCAAAGGCACATTTTTAGTAGCAGATGCTTAGTTTAAACAAAACGCATTCCATTTCTATGGAATCATAGCCTCTAGCCTATTCTCTTGTGTCTGCCTTTACAAGTTGAGCCTTCTTTTGGAGACAAAGATTATGTTTTAATGTAACATATGAATTGAGATTCAAGACTGAAACAATGACAAAACTCAATGAGAATACAAAGAAAATGTAGTTTGAGTCATAATTATTCAAACAGAACTGCAGCTCATAAATGTTTTGTCTTTGCTTTCATTTTTTTAGGGGATAGAGACTTGCTATTACTTTACACATTTATGTATATTTTGTAATTACACATGCCATGAACTTTTCCAGTTGATAAGCAAATTTGGATTTAAGTATTTTGGATATTTTTGGTAGATGCATCATACTTGGGCCTGAGCTTTTTGTGTCTTAAAACTTAAAAAAAAAAACATTTTTAAACTGGCTCTTTTCTGGAAAGTCTGTGTACATTTGAAACTCATTTCCTTATCTTTAATGTGATGATAACACCTAAAACACAAGGATTTGTTGAATTAGATTGATATATGTGAACTGTGAGTATATTGACATATATTGAATCCCACTACCTAATTACATCCATGGTACAAACACTACCAACTAAATGACAGAATGACTGAGAAGTATATAGCACACTGGCACATAGAAAGTTGTCAATAAATTGTTGGCAGTGGTGATGATGATGATGGTTTTTATTATTATGTCAGCAGGCCTTTAGTTACCTACTCTGGTAAATATAGGATAGGTCTTGAAATCTTGTAAATGTTTATCTATTGTTAGCCTGATTTTTAACTGAAATTTGATAAAATTAGTGGTATGACTTTAAATGACTTGGATGATAGGTGGATGTAACTTGGAGAATGAATGGTGGATTGTTTAATGAGTGAACTTCAGCACTAACAGAATTGTAGCTGAGTACCTGGAGGAAGGCATTGGAGAGCAGTCAGCTCTGAGAACCAAGTTGGAGAATCAGTCAGGTGAGAAGAGAAAATTACTTCCTTCTGATTAGAAACAGAGCCATGGGAATTTGTTCTGCTGATGAGCAGACACGTAACATAATGGAGATCTTTCTTCTTTGTGCTTTTGCCTAGAGAGAGAGAAACAGAAAAAGTCTTCTAACAAAGAATATGAGGAAATAGAGCGGGGACTTTCTAGATGATTAGGAAGACCAGGAAAGCAAGAAGGATAGCCATCTCCCTAATGGACTTAAGGAACTGAATGGAGAGAAACCACCAGCAGAAAACTCGTTCATGAATTCTTTTACACACAGTTGCCCTGGAATCCCCAAATTACTGTTACATAAATGACCTGAAAGGTTGTTTTGGGCTGAAGTGATCTCCTAGATGTAGTGGAGCATTGTGGGAAAAGAAATGGCTTTGGATCCAGGCTGAACTAGGTTTCTGCTGTTGCCTGAACCTATATTGATAACCTTGTGCATATTATTTAACCTCTCTGAGATCCAGCGTTTTGTTTGTTTTTGTTTTTAGTAGAAGGTAGGTAATAATAGCATCCTAAAATTATTATGGTTAAGAACAAATATAAACACATTTTATGTAGTTTATTGCAGAAAATACTCAGAAAAAAAACCCTAACATCGAAGACTATTCCCTCCCTTATCTCTTCTACTGATTTATTTTTTCCTTCCTTTTTTAACAGGATTTTCTCCTCCTGCTCTTTCATTGTCAATCTCAGTCAACATCAACTTATGCTATGTCTTCAATAATTAAATATATTATGACGCCTCGCTCAGAATTTTTTTCCTAAGCTCTGACTCTGCATGTAAACTGCTAACTAAATTTCCATCTCCACATGTATGTCCTGGAGACATATCAGATTCAACATGTCCCAAGGTAACAGCATCAGATTACCTCTTAATCTCTTTCTTCTCCTCCAATAATCACCAGCTCAATTAATGGCTATTTATTCTGAATGAGTGATCCAGAGTTTGGCTCCCTTACTTGTCATTTCGATCTGGTTAAAGATTATATTCTTTTTAATATTTGGAACCTATATCCATTGCCAATCATGAAATTTAAGTCTATATCATCACCTGTACTAATCTTTTAGAGACTTTTTCCTCCAAACCTCTTTCCTCTAATAAATCACCAAAATTTGTCCTGGGTTCTGTAGAAGTCAAACATCTTACAACTGGGTACAATTAAGCTATGCAAAACAGAAAAATCAGTAAAAGAATCCAGGTAAACTAGAGTTAGAAACAAATAGTATGTGATGAGAGTAGGTTGCAGTGCAACCAGAACTATGTGTCGATTTTAAGTTCTTTTATCTCTTGTCAAGTAAGAAATATAATTATATATAAAGCATTTATAGTGGAACAAATATATGTGACATAATGAACAAAAATCAAGAAAAAAAATGTTCTGTTAACAATACTTCTCCCTCACATATCCTCCCTCTGTCAGCTTTGAATGTCGTGAAGGAGCAGCTAGCCCATGTAGCTTGTACTTCCTGAATACTGTCTCCTTTCATTCTGGCTTGTATTGCCACAACTTGTTAGAAAACACTTCTTTACAAAACACTGTATTTAATATCATTACTGGTTTTAAATCCTTAAATCCATTTATCTTGTATCAATTCTCACCTTACATAGATTTTCTGTGGCATTGGGCATTTTAGCATATTTATTAATATGTTAAAGTGTTATGAAGAATCCAACTTTTGCCTTGTGTTTTAAATTACTCTTTAAGAATAACATTATTGGGGGGATCCCTGAGTGGCTCCGCGGTTTAGCGCCTGCCTTTGGCCCAGGGTGTGATCCTGGAGTCCTGAGATCGAGTCCCACATCAGGCTTCCTGTGTGGAGCCTGCTTCTCCCTCTGCCTGTATCTCTGCATCTTTCTCTCTCTCTCTCTCTCTCTCTCTCTCTCTCGAATAAATAAATAAAATCTTTAGAAAAAAAAGAATAACATAATTGGGACACCTGGATGGCTCAGTGGTTGAACATCTGCCTTCAGCTCAGATCATGATCCCAGGGTCCTGGAATCAAGGAACTTGATGCTCCCAACAGAGAGCCTGCTTCTCCCTCTGCCTATGTCTCTGGCTCTCTCTGTGTGTGCATGAATAAATAAATAAAATCTTTAAAAGAAAGAATAACATTATTATATCTGGAAAATGACTTTCACAATGTGGAATGCCGATAAACATATTATTCTAAAAGAATTCTTCAGTATTCATTTTTGATTGTTAATTAGAAGTACATCAGTGAGGTCATAGTTGGTGACTAGGTAATACACAGCTTGTGAGTAACTTCATATTTCTATGGTAACCATTGTTTATAACCTTAACTGGGTCACTCATTATACCAAATGTGCTTTCCTTCAATAACGTATATAGTCTTATAAGACAAATGCCCTCAAAATTATTAAAATTTTCATTATTGTCAAAAAATAGCATGGGCTCCTTTAATAAATAAACTTACACTGAAATTTGATTTATGATAAGTTATAATTTGTAAGGCAACCACCAGAAACCCAAACTTGTACTAAGTAGAAGTAAGATCTTCTAAAAACTGTGAAGTGTCCCAAATGGGGAGACTCCCAAATGTCCATTTTAGACATGGCCATGGAAGAAATGGAGGAGGACAGAAAAAGTAATTTATTCTAGAGGAAGAACTAAGAACCATGAAGACAATGAAAAGACATATCTAGAGAACAGAATGGGGTGTTGCCATATTGGATGACTAATCTGACAAGCCAGATTCCTTGAAAGCTTGTCGAACAGGATGATGTTTGTGTTACAGACCAGTGTGGTTTCCTTTTCAATTACTTTCTAAAACAGAAAGTCGAATTATACTTTTTAAGTTCTTTTACTGCTTTATAAACTGAATGCATATTTTATGTTTATTGTATTGGATGAATCTAAATCTAATGTAAGCCAATATAAGTATTTCCCTAGTGACTATTTTTGTCCTAAAGGAGACACATGACTACATTGACTTAATCAGACTGAAGAGAAGGTTGGTCATCATGAGTTGGGAGAAAGGTTCTTTATCTTATGGAGGATGTGAACAGGGAAGTACTTTGGTGTGGATTTTGCTGACAGTCATCCTAAAACCACAAGGAAGAACTAATCTTAGAATGAGGCTGATACTGTAGACAGAACAAAAGAGAGAAGGAATTCAGAGCCTCAAACTATTGAAGTGCTCCATCTACCAGTCCTACATGCTGTTACATGAGCTGGTGGACTTCTTCTATATTCTGTAGACTGGGTCATGACTTCTACTACTTGTAACAGATGATATAATTTAGACATGATTTTAGATCAACCCTTTAATATTCCCTCTTCTGACCAAATGGCTTTTTATTTTTTTTTATTTTATTTTTTTTATAAATTAATTTTTATTGGTGTTCAATTTACCAACATACAGAATAACACCCAGTGCTCATCCCGTCAAGTGTCCCCCTCCGTGCCTGTCACCCATTCACCCCCACCCCCCGCCCTCCTCCCCTTCCACCACCCTAGTTCATGGC
Source organism: Nyctereutes procyonoides (assembly GCF_905146905.1). Lineage (NCBI taxonomy): Eukaryota > Metazoa > Chordata > Mammalia > Carnivora > Canidae > Nyctereutes > Nyctereutes procyonoides. The sequence continues at coordinate 28,309,219 of NW_026575136.1, forward strand.
TTTTTAAAGCTACTTCATTTCATTTTATTGTACCTTTTTCCTCAGTAGTCTTGGCTAGAATCTCAGAGTAAGTCTTGGCTTGTCCCCTTCTTAAATCCTATTTTACTGAGTAAGGCCACCCAGCATTGCTTCCCCTTAAACATCCCTACAATGACTTTATCCAAAAGTAACACCTGTGGGGATACCTGCGGGGCTCAGCGGTTGAGCATCTGTCTTGGGCGCAGGTCGTGATCCCGGGATTCCGGATCGAGTCCCACATCGGACTCCTTGCACAGAGCCTGCTTCTCCCTCTGCCTGTGTCTCTGCCTCTCTCTGTGTCTCTCATGAATAAAAAAATAAAATATTTAATTTAAAAAAGCAAAAGTAACACTTGTTATTTAATATAGGATCCTTTGGTCGTGTGGAGATTACAGAAAATCTTAGATATGCAGCTTGTTTTATGTTTGTCCATCTTTAGGAGTAACATCATGCTGCCCAGATAATGCCGCCAGTCTGATCTTTTAACATCTATAATATAATATCCTATTTACAGTTTCTATTTATTTCCAGCCACTTGACCAAGGCAGTGTTAGTGGAAATAGATTTAATGAATCTTCAAATAAAATATATCTTTACAGATGATGTGAAATAGCGCAATCTTGAGAGTCAGTTATATTATAGGACCTAAGTTCCACTGAACAAAACTATTTATCCTGCTGCTGCAATTCTTCCTGAATACTTCTATTTGTGGCAAATAATAAAGATTTTTCAATTTTTTTGTGACTGTTTACCTTTCTGGCTATATGGTGGATTTCTAAAGGTTCAAACCATGTCTTATCTTTTTTTGCATTACTTATATAACACTAGTGCCCACATTACATATCAGTTGAATAATCAGAATATTGAATAATAATGAAGACTCAGAACAATCTATGTGTTAGTTTTCTTTGGCTGAGCAACAAATTGCCACAAATTTAGTAGTGTAAAATACCACTTATAATATCATATTTCCTGTTTTATAGAAGTCCAGCATGGTGTTTTTAAATTTTCTTCTAGGGGTCTCAGCTAAAATCAAGACATCAATAGACCAAGGTTGTTCTCTCAACTCTAGAGACCCCAGCCCCAAGGCTCTGGGTCCTTGCATCAGCACAGTGTTTTGGGTAGAATACATTTCCATCTCACACTTTGTACATGGTCCCTTCTACCATCAAGTATATCTAATCTTTCCTTTGCTTCAAAAATCTACTTTCTCTTCTGCTTTTAAGGGCTTATGTGATTACACTGGGCCCACCAGGTTACCCAGGATAATTTATCTTAAACTCAACTGAATAATAACCATAGTTATATTTGTAGAATATTTTTTTCAGGTTTCATAACATATTCACTGACACATCGGAGGACAAATTTCATGGGGGCCAAGATTCTGACAATCATGGAATATATAAGGCATATGTTTTCAAGCACAGGAGAAGAGAAAATGTATTACACTGTGATTGCAAATGTGTTAACATATAAGTAGTCAGAATCAGGAAACATCATTCCAAAATACTAAGACTGATATTGATTAATTGTTTTTCTATTTATTAACAAGTTCTTTACTCTTACATAATTTATATAATAAAATAGAAAAAATGAAAACCAAGAAGTTTTCTAAGGTTAAATGCAAGTACATTTTCATTAGGAGCAAAGCTTAAAATTCTAACACTATTACCAAAAGTTGAAATTTTTCTGTGATTCAGAAAAGCTTAGTGGGTTATTTTTCATCTTATTGGGTAATGATAAATAATCTATCTGTCAGAATGACCCAATAAATCAAATATCTAATTTGTATGGCTGAGGCAGAATTTTTTTAAAAAAACATTACAGTGCTAATGGAAGGAATGCAGCCATATATTAACTCAGCATATGTATCCTAAAAAGAGGATGAGAAATATTGTGATATGTTCAAAGATGTCCATGAGTCCGAACAGGTGATTCTCATTATAAATTTACCATTATGAACAAATTTTACAACAGAGCAAGAATTCATGTTGGGTAAAAGTTCTGTGTAACAACTATTGTGTAAAAACATTGACTTATTTTTATCAGTTTTCAACTCTCAGTTCTTTCAAATTTTAGTCTTGTTAGCTACTAATAACTTAGGGACAATAATGGATAATAACCATTATGTCAATCCAGAGATTAATCTGAGAATCTTCAAGTAATAATCTCACCTTTAGAGATTATGTGAAATAGCGCAGTAAAGCAGGGTAAAATACTAAATTGTTTTTGACATAGTATAGATTAACAGTTGTCCAAATGGAAGTACACTCGAAGGACTACTTTCATTTTGCCTAGTAAATCATGAATTATTTTGAGGGTTATTAATTTAAGTTGGATCACACTCAGTAAAAATGTAGCTGTTTCTTCACTGTAAATAAACTCTGAAAATACACATGAATAAGCAAACAGCCCTTGGGATGTGTGTGACAGTATGTATGTGAACAGGTTTTTAAATAACTTATTTTTTAAACAAATTTAAATTTCTTCAACATTGTTTTCTCCTTTCCTCCCCACCTCTAAATATCCAAATACTCAGTGGTTTTGTGTAAAAATAAGGCACCCTCCTTCCCGGTGGCTAAGGATAAAAAGGCTGCATTGGATCATGGTCAATGGGATGAATTCCCCAAGCTGTTTGGAGCTGTGAGAAACTGAGAGATTTGACAGCGAGTGATAGTTTGTGATGAAACTAGAGATAATCAAAAGGTTTTTTACACATTATTTACACATTGTTTCTATCAATTCAATGGCATTCAAAAAATCCTGTTTTAGGGATCCCTGGGTGGCGCAGCGGTTTGGCGCCTGCCTTTGGCCCGGGGCGCGATCCTGGAGACCCTGGATCGAATCCCACATCGGGCTCCCGGTGCATGGAGCCTGCTTCTCCCTCTGCCTGTGTCTCTGCCTCTCTCTCTCTGTGACTATCATAAATAAATAAAAAATTTAAAAAAAAAAATCTATAAAAAAAAAAAAATCCTGTTTTATGACAATCCAGTTCTCTGATTCTACAAATAAAATTAAAAACAAACATATTTCTATGCAATGTAGAAAAAATTGTGCAAAATTCATTTTTTATTTTAATGTATCATGATTTAAAATATTATAGAATATTCTTTATTTTTTATTGTATTTCTAGGTGAATCACTCCCTGTTCTATATGAAATAATTGCTTGTTCCATTTTATAGAATGTTCTTCATCTATATTTTTATAATAAAAATAGATAAAATAGGTAAAAATAGATAAAATTCATAAGAAAGAAACAAAATTGGTGTCACTCAGGTAGTATTTTAGTTTTTTAGCTGTAAGATTTATCTTTACTCAATTTATGTCTATCAACTTAATCTTTTCTCATTTTAAAACTCCAGTTGGGAGACTGGCAATATGAAAAGCCAATATTCAGAATAAAAATGTGCTGTTGAGAGCTCATTTGAAGACACTGAAAGAAAAACAAGAAAGCATACAGGAAGTAAAAAATACTAGTTCTTTAGGCAGCAATGTGGTTAAATATTTGAATAATCACCTACAATTAAGAAAAATATTAAAATCAGGTAATGAGATAAAATAGAGAATAATGCCATCTTGTCAATAAGTTAAAGAAACATTTTTTACCAAGTAAAAGTAATAGTCACCTTTGTCATTATGTCTATTCTTCAGTTTTTCCATCTAATTCTTCTTCAGTTTTGGAACCATCTTTCCCTGGATGCATTTGCAGTTTATAACAGAAGAGTATACCATTCATTTGTATCAACTTTTTCTTTTTCCTTGTCATCTTTATATAGATAGGTGGATAAACATGCACTAAAACCTTCCGTATGCTAAATGCTGGAAATAGATCTGGAAATAGAGAGATCTGAAATCTAGTGGCCAAGTTGGAAACTGGAGTCCAACAAATAGTAAATATGTGAAAAAGTGGAAGTATGAAGATCACTTAGTTAGGGAGTTCATAGGGAGCCTCTTACTGCTTGGGATGGGTGGCAGCATGTGTGTGTCAAGAATAAATATATTAACTAATATGACTAAGTGTATAGATGAGGAAAAATATCAGACATTAAATACGTGATTCATTTGAGAAAATCATGATCTGAAATGTCTACAAAAGGTTTTAAGAATGACCCATTGGGTAGAAGGAATATACTTATAACTTAATCTTTTTTCTCACAAATGCATATAATGTGCTATCTTGACCCAGACCATCATTTAATGTAGTTTAAGTGCCGACATAAAATGACTGAGCACAAACAGTGTGTTATGTGCCCAGTTTCCTTGCCCAAATAGGTAGCTCTAAATATATTTGTACACTGATGGAAGTCTTGCATCCTACCGCCTTTCCCAATTTCGTTGTTAGATGAAGAGAGGGTAGAATGCTTAACTGTCCTTGAGTCAAAGGAAAGTAGTATGGACTACTTCTCATGGACCTCAGTATACTTAGATTTCAGTTTACACTTTAAAATATAAAGTATAAAAAATAAATTCTTTGTAGATCCTAGAGTAACTAAGGACCAGTTCTTCTTGGGCTCTTGGTTAACAGTCTGGAAATCACATATTTCTAAGAGCACACCAAGCAGCAGGTAAGGAGACATAAGAATGGTGGAGCCTGCTTGGATCCATAGGAATAGGGCCAGGAAGCTACAATAAATAATACATTGAGGATTTAATAGCGGAAGTGAACAATTAAACACAGAGTAAATGTAAAACTAGAATGATGTGTTCTGGCGAAATGCATGTTAAGCGTCTTGCAACTATATTTGTGGACTGTGGCAAGACAATTAATGAGGGAGGCAGGAAAGTCGGCAAGTAATGCATTATAATTATCAATCAATAAGTGCAATGAATACATTGATCAAAGTCTAAACATCTCCTGAGTTAAGTAAGGGGCATAATGGAGCTATAATTACTAGTACGGGTGGAATCCCAGAACAATTTCTTCAAGGTCAATCATAACATTGAAACGAGAAAATGTTGGGCAAATGGCCCAATTAGAGACATTTATAAGTTTGAGATAAAGGAAGCTGAAAGACAGCTGAGTCAGTAAAAGATAAGAATTTTCCATGCTTAGTACTTACTGAGGTTCTGATTAGCCAATGTTTTAAATTGAGATTCAGAAACACCAAGGGGAAAAAAGCCATACTGTTGTTTATTAGGGTAAAATTGTACCTCATTCAGGAGTGTATGTGTGTGTGTGTGTGTTTTTGCACATTTGTGTATGTGTGTTGAGGAATACACGCACACATATGTTAAGTCATTTATCCCTTGAAGGGATCACTACCAACAAAACAATTTACTTGCTAAAATTGAAAGGAACATGAATGTATGCAAATATTACTTTAACTTTTATTTATCAGGAACTTAAAAAGAAAAATTACTATGCATTTTGAAATTTGTATTATCCCTTGTTTTTAAGATTGTTCCTACATACATCTCTTTGGTGTGTCAGTATTATTGATTAGATTAGATTTGGTTTCCTTCAGGATGCCTCAAACCAATTTAGTTGGCTAGCCTTAAGTGTTCTAGCTGACAGATTACTCTTCTTCTTGTCAGTTAAAGGGAATTGCAATGATTTTTTTGAACTCCGTAAAAAGTGTCATTAAGGATTTCCTCCATGCTAGGCATGACTATTGCCTTCAACCCTGCTTTGACATTTCATTTATTCAAGGGTGTCCTTGTTGCCTTTCCCTCATCTAAACTCAATAATTATGGTGCCATGCTATTTAGCCTTGGAAATAAATTTCCAGAACAATTCCATGTAGTTCAAACCTCACTATACTGTCAATTCATTTGCTCCAATAGTAGTAAAATCATTTATACCATAGAAAATGTATAGCCTTATGATCCCCGATATAATACTTTTACCAAAAAGTTAAAATATCCTCTCTTTAAAAAATAACCTTCTAATTAAGCTTCTCAGAGTGACACAGCTCTCGAAATTTTCCGTCAGTATTTATTAAAAATACTTACTGGAAATGGGATACATGAGTGAGAATTTTAATACTATATCAATACTGACAAATTGTGCAATAGTCAGAAGTATTAAATATGGATTAACATGTGTCCCTTAAACATTTCTCTTCCATTCTCCAAACACTATATATTTTGTTAAAGCTTATGACCTCAGATTATACTATTTTATTATTTATTTATTACTTTTAGGCACCAAATCAACTATTTCTCCTCACACATTAAATGACTGGATTCCTTTCCACCACTTCTGGGATCATTCCTGAGAACTTCAACATCACAAGGAGAGCCTGATACAGGACTCGATCCCAGGACCCTGGGATCAGGACCTGAGCCAAAGGCAGATGCTCAACTACTGAGCCTCCCAGGTACCCCTACTCTTTCTATACAATAGCCAGAATGACCTTCTAATGTACAGCAGATCATGTAACTCTACTACATACAACTCTCCCGTGCTCTTGTAAGCATTCCAAGTGAAATTCCATATCTTTATCATGGCTTACAAGCCTCTCATGACTTGGTCTTTTCTTTTACAACTATAACTACCCTGTCTCCTAAATATAATCCAGCCACATTGGTCTTCTTTTTGTTTCCTGTTCTAGCCAAATTTGAGACACTCTACTTTTGGACAGATCTTTCTCAGTTCTGCCTTCTTAAGTCAAATCCCAATCAAATCAGGTAACTGTTTAAGAAGTAGATAGAGCTACATAAGCTAAGGTAACCAGGGATTGCCTCTGTGTCACTTAGTTTCATTGACTTGTACCTACCTGATATTATCTTACTCACCAATTTACATTATTCCTATCTCTTTCTCCCCAACTGGAATATATGCTTCAGGAGAAAAAAGCCATTGTCAATATTGCTGATTGTTGAAGCCTCATATAACTTAGAATTCCTAGTACATAGGATGGGTACAGTATGTATTTAATCAATGAACCAAATAAATTAACATAATTGTGACTATTTTCTCATTCTAGGATCAAGTTAAGGTTTTGTTCTAGAGTTTGAAGACTTTTAACACCAATTTATCTTTATAATTTATTTTAATTTGATAAGCTCAATAGAAGTAAATTAATAGATCCAGATTCCTAGAATTTCCTAAAAAAAAAAAAAAAAACCAAGAAAATGCAGAAATATCAAATCATGAATGCCACATCTACCAAGCTGACTCTTCTCATTCAAATTTCAGATATGGCTCTTGTTTCCTGAATTTCTTAACAGTTGTGTATCTTTGTCCTTGCCAGAAGTACTCTATGGCATTAAGCCTCAGCATCTATTTGCCATGGTGGCCCTCTATACCTTTTATCATAAATGGCAGTTCTTCTTCTAATATCTGACTCTCCTTTCCTTACCTGGGGCTTCTCCACTCATTCAGCCTGTAGCTACTTTATCTTCTTTGAACTGACACTAATGCTCAGTTTCTTATCCTAGCACCACTGACATGTAGGGTAGGCAACTATCCCTTATGGGAGGGGCCTTTCCTGTGTATTCTAAAATGTTTAGCAGCATCCTGGTCTCTTCCCATTAGATGCCAATAGCACCCTCCCCAGCTGGGGCAACTAAAAATGTTTCCAGTTATGTCTAACTTTCTCTTGGGGCAAAATCACTACCCACACCCCCAAATGAGAGCCATTGTTCTAGTGGACAACTCACACAAGGAGAATTTGTAGAAAATAATTCTTCCCTTGACTTCCGTGGACTGATTCTTTCTTATTTCCTATCTACCTATCTGCCCCTTTTTTGTTTTCTAAGGGAAATGATGTCCTAGAGTTCCTCAGTGTTCAATCTTATGTTTTTCTCTTTTCATCCTATATAACTCCTAGGAAATCTGGTCATTCATAACTTCAATATTAACTTCAAAGCTGCTTTCTCAGGAAAGATCCCAAAAGCCCCAATTCCCAGGGTGTGTGTCTTTGTTACATATTCTTAGAAGAGGCTGTTGCTTCCCTTCAGAGCACTTAACTCAAATTGTAAGCCTTATGTAATACATTCATAACTGTAATACTATTTTTTTTTTTTTAATAGATTATTTATTTATTTATTTACAATAGTCATACAGAGAGGAGAGAGAGGCAGAGACACAGGCAGAGGGAGAAGCAGGCTCCATGCACCGGGAGCCTGACATGGGATTCGATCCCGAGTCTCCAGGATCACGCCCTGGGCCAAAGGCAGGCGCCAAACCGCTGCGCCACCCAGGGATCCCTGTAATACTATTTTTATTAATATATTTCTCTCACATAAGACTATAAGCTCCCTGAGTGCTGGAGCAATTACATATTTTGTTTGCCATGTATTTCAGGAGAGTTTAAGATACTAAATTGAGACCTAAGAACAAGATGGGTTTCCCCATGTTAGACATAAAACATACTCTTAAGTAGTCATATTAACTAAGATTATTTCTGACAAAACTCAGTTATTTTCAATAAACCCAGTGAGTTCCAAGCATGCATGGACAGATATTCAAGTATGCTAATGGCCGGCATTGTGAGTACAGCTCATACTCTGACAACATGCTTACCCACTGAGAAATATTTATTATGGCTCAAGCTGTATTACTTGAGCTTTTTACCTTATCTTAATATAAGCTGAATTCAGCACATCACAGCCTCCAAATGAACTTGTAAGGTGAAAGCAAATCTTTTTTTTTTAATTTTTATTTATTTATGATAGTCACACACACACACAGAGAGAGAGAGAGAGAGGCAGAGACACAGGCAGAGGGAGAAGCAGGCTCCATGCACCGGGAGCCCAACGTGAGATTCGATCCTGGGTCCATGCACCGGGAGCCCGACGTGAGATTCGATCCCGGGTCTCCAGGATCCCGCCGTGGGCCAAAGGCAGGCGCTAAGCCGCTGCGCCACCCAGGGATCCCGGTGAAAGCAAATCTAAAGGATAGTCCTGAACCTTCCTTAATGCCTTATCTTACTACAAAGAAACCAATATGCCACAAACATAATTGCTAAAATGACATTTTCATGTGAGGTGTTCCTAGCTACATACCATTACCAGCAGAAAGAAGAATGGAAATGAACCTTAACCAGAGATCAAAATTGTTTCATCCATTTAATAAATACTAATTGAGGGCTGGTTATTTGTCAGGCACTTTATTAGGCTCTGGGATACAACAATGAGCAAATTAAAAAAATTAAAATTAAAATTATTTATTCTCAAGGACTGTCTCCACCAATAACTCATAGTGAGGTTATATAGCTGAGTGACCTTTTTTGTTGTTCTGATCTTCAGTTTTCTCACTTATAAAGTAAACATTAATAATCCCTAACTTGCATTGCTCTTGGAAATGCTGAATCTTATAAAAATTAAATATAAAGTTTATGTAAAATTATATTTCATAAGTGTAGTGCTCCGAAGAAAAAATGTATAAAATAGTAGTACTTTTTTCTTTGTTTGTTTAATTTTTGGATGATTTCTAAGTTCTGTTCCAAATCTACACATGAGAATCTGAGCTATGTACTAAATGTGGGAAAATACCATGATCCTAACTCTCTTCTGTACTATTACCATAAATAAAATTAGACTGAAAATATAAGATCTTCCTCAAAGCATTTGACATAATTATGATTTTATTCATATCTAATATAAACAAAAGTAATAATCGTTTTGCAACTAAAGATTTTATTTATTTGCTTATTTTTAGAATAGTAAGATTTAAAATTCAGTCATAGGGATGGCTGCACTTCTAGTATAGAGGAGTAAACTTCTAAAAATGATTCTCTCACAACTATGTACAGGCATCTATCTCATAAAAGCAGCACTCACCCCAAGGTCTTGTAAGTACAGGGTTCTGCATTTGACAGCACCAAGCTCTCCCCTAAATTTTGCAACCTCAGGTGTCTTGTTGTCCCATCTGCTCTTTTTTAAAAATAGCTCTTTGATATACAATGTTATATTAGTATATATTAATTATGCTATATCCTATATTACCTAATCCACTCATTTATTTTACTCACTTTTATTTTTTGTTTTATTTTTCAAGTTTTTATTTAAATTCCAGTTAGTGGAACGTATAGGTGTCTCAGCGGTTGCCTTTGCTTCAGGATGTGACCCCGGAGTCATGATCAAGTCCCACACCAGGCTTCCTACATGGAGCCTGCTTCTCCCTCTGCCTGTGTCTCTGCCTCTCTCTCTCTGTATCTCTCATGAATAAGTAAATAAAATCTTTAAAAATAAAAAAAATAAATTCCAGTTAGTGAAAACACAATGTACTATTAGTTGCACATGTCGAATTTAGTGATTCATCACTTGCATATAATACCCAGTGCTCATCACATGTGCCCTCCTTAATACCCATCAACCTTACTCTTAATATTTCTACTCAGCTTGGTGTTTATTAGTCCATGCAATCAAGCAGGAAGTACATGTGAAAGTCACAAAGATTGGAGAGGGAGAATAAAACTATTATTTGTCAATGATTAGTTATGTATGTAGACATGCCTAAGAAATTATTAGAAATAATAAATGAATTATATAAGGTTGACAATTGCAAGGGCAACATAATAAATGGTTGTGCTTTTACCTAATAGCAGTAAGCTAATGAAAAATGTCATAAATGTATCATTTACATTGCCCTCACAAAATACAAAATGTGTAACAAGTATGAGGCAGATACACTGAAGATGGGGAAACATTGCTGAGAGAAATTAAAGAAGACAAATAAATGGAAAATATGTCACCTTCATGACTACATGATTTAATGTTGTTAGGTTAGCAGTACTTTCTGAATTAATCTATAGTTTCAACAAAATTACAATCAAAATCTCAGCAGGAGTTTTTGAAAAAAATAATGATCATATTCAAAAATTAATAGAAAAATAAAAAGGGCCTAAGTAGTCTAAATAATCTTTAAAAAGCTGAGTAAATTTGTAGGACTATATTACTTTATTTCAAGACTTTCTCAGAATATACAAAAATTGGGAGACCTATATATATGTAAAAATAGATAGATAAATCAATGTGCTTTATACCTCAATAAAAAAAAAACACAGAAAAACAATTAGAAAATAGGAAAAACAGCTGTCAGGATAAATACAAATTAAAAATAAGAGGCATCATTTTCCCTGTTGCAAATTAGGGAAGAGATTTCTCACCGCTCTTTTTTCTTAGAGCATTCACTTTAGAAAACTTGTAATTATAACTTCTTTCTCAGTCTCTTTGAAATGTATGTAAATCATTTCAAAAGCTAAATAAGCCTCTCACCAGCTTAGCAACCTGGGAATATCTTCCTCAAAGACCTGGGAACCAACTCTTTGAAATGTCATCATCAAAGATAACACCCTAGTTTCTGTGGGAGGAAGGAGCCTCACTAGGGCTAAGGCCTTGCGCCAAAAGTACCTTCTGTCTTAAAGATAGGAGATATGAAAGAAACAGGTGAATTATACTGATACTTTCATTAGGTCAAGAATTATTGCTCATACATGGCTGTAAACTGCAATTTACTGAGTTCTTCTACATGCACAGTGGTAAAATTTAAACTTCCTTCCAAATCCCACCTGTCTTAACCTCCATCCTTTCTGAAGTAAATTAATTATAGAATAGAGTATGTGAGGGTCTTTCAGGTGAGACTGTAAAACCAAGGTCTTGTCTGCCGTGTGTGGATATTAAACATCCCCTGGCACTCTTTTACAAAAATAGAGTTAATCCTGGTGTGACCTTGATCAAATGTCTTTTTTCTCTTCCATTTGTGGATTGTAGCAGGGTTTAATAGCAGGTCATTAAATTCCGTTATCATGCCACCGTTATTTTCAGACAAGTTAGTAAGTCTTAAAGAAAATCTAGGTATCAATCACAATTAGAAAAATGAATACATTATACTGGTTTCTTATGCAGCATTTAATAAAGTGCTACAATGTTATATATATGCTATATATGTTACATATGTACATATTTGTATATTTACACCCTATGTAATATATATGTGTAATTATGATAGCTAGAGAGGTAAGAAATGTATCAAATACCCACTTAACCATAATCTCTCCATAAATGGAAGTTGTTCATTCAATAAATAGTTTTATATTTAATAAAATTAATAATTAGCTATGCAGATTTGATTTAGTCCAATATATAAGGTTAATACATAGAATAATATCCATATTTTGAAAGAAGATGAAACACCACCCAACAAAGTAATTGAATATCCTTTTTGTGAGTTGGGAAGTTATAATATCTCAAATATTAAATGATCTACGATCAGCAAATCTGTGATTTTAGGCAATAGACAATTTTAATCTTCCCAAATTTCAAAAAATATAAGTAGAGACTATCTGCTTTAAACAGAACAATCAAATCTTAAAGTGTATGCCTCTGATGCATGAAAGATGATCTACAAAGCTACATTTTTTTAATGGTCAGTAAATCAATAAAGTTTTCAAGTTTTCAGGAGTTCATCCGTTCATTTGTCAAATCGCATTACATTCTTAATTTAGTAGACATGGTACTGTGCATAATTACAAACTGTATCCATAAAATATAGAAAATATAATTTGGAAATAATAGCATCGCTGAACCAAATGGTTTTAGTTTTTATTTAAAGCCATCACTAGAAATTGGAAGTTTGCAACAACTTGATGAGAATTACAAAATTTTTTTCATGAAGTTACTTCATTAGTATTTATTCTTCAATGTTTATTGCACACTTTTTTTGGATTAAAAAGTTTCAACTTGGTTATAAAATGTAAACACCCTCATGTTGATTAAGCATTCTTGTAGTATAGGCAATATATCATGCATTCAGTAGAATTTACTTTTTCTTACTTGAAATATTGTTATTCATTATTCTTAATTTCCTTACAATTTCCTTTTTCTCATTACAATTATAATAAGGTGTTCAAAAGAAGCATAGAGATGAGTTATGGATTTCCACTGGCAATTTTACAAGGACCTTTGCAAATGGTAATAGAGTGCAGACTCAAACTTTATTCTGTTAAAATCTCTATAATTTATATTAAAGATCAAACTGAAACTATTTTGTGTTAAATAAGTCATATAATAAATGACATTTGGTCAAAGGCAGCAAACCTCTGATCCAACCTTTTACGGTATGCTGAAGAGTCATATAATTATAGGCTCACGATTTGGGATTAGATAGAAAAAAAGAACGAGGCATCATGGCTTTTGGCTTCCTATCACCTGCTGCATTCAGCTCAGCAAGTTTGCAGGAACTAAAATCTATGTTCCATTTTATAAAGAAACCTTTTCTGTGCCTCACTAAAGTATCCTTTTTACACCAAATCTTCATATAAATTATTATAAATTTTAGGGTGGCTAGAAAGAAAAGATACATATAGTAACTGCTTGGTGATTTCATTCAAGAAAGGAAAGCCTAGGTGCTACAATAGGAGGTACATAACCTTTGAACGTTCTTCCCCCAGATGCCCATGTAACCTGTTTCTGCCATCAAACTGTTGTTCCTAAACTACCATCATCCCTGTAAAGCTTTGTCTAATGTTTTTATTTAAATTCGGAGCACACCACCCACCAATTCATACTCATTCTCATGCCTTTTTCCCCTCATTTGTCACCATTTGATAAACTAAATGTTTTTAAGTATTCTTCTCCATTACAATGTATACTCCATGAAGGCAGGGTTTCACAGATACATGGTGGATGAGTCAATCCTCTTTCCTGCTTGATCTGTCATGACCAAAAGACTGGTTCTAGAGTCTCCAATTATAAATCACTATTATTATAATAATGATTTGTCTATTGCTTCTTGCAGCATCAATTAATTTTTGCTGCAACCTAACACACTGTGTGGTTAAGAATTAGTATGTCTTCTTGGAGAATCAGCTCCTTCTATTATTATGTAATGCCTCTATATATTCTGGACTCTTTTCCATTTTCTGCAGTCTTCTTTGTCTGAAATTGTAATAGCTACTCAAACTATCCTTTGATTAGTGTGAACATGATATTTCTCTACCCTTTAACATATCTGGTCTTTATATTTAATGCAGGTTTCTTGTAGAAAACATAGTTAAGTCTTTTTTTTAATCAGTTCTGAAAATCTGTCTTTGAATCAGTATAGTTAGAGCCCTCAGATTTACAGCAATTATTGATCTAGTTGAATTAATATTTTATCCTTTTGGCAATGTTTTCCATTCATTGCATATATTGGTTGTTTCATTTTTTCACTTCATTTCTGGTGGTCTTTTGGTTTAGTTGAGCTTTTAGTTTGATGCCATATTATCTCCTCTTTCAGCACATCAATTGTACTTAGTGACTGGACTCCCTATATCTTACAGTATATATTTTTAACTAATCTGACCCCACTTTCTAATAACACTAGTCTGCTTCACATATAATATGGGTAGTTTATAAGGGAATATCCTCAATTTCTCACTCCCATACCTATGGCCTTGCTGTGACTCATTTCATTTATCCATTCAATACCATAATACATTGTTAATACAATTACTTTAATATCTATCTTTTAGATTAGTTAAGAAAAGGACAAATAAAAGTTATTATTTTAACTTGATTTATTCCTCCTCCACCGCTCTTTCCTTATTTGATCTTAACTTCTTACCTATCATTCTCCTCCCTAGATTCTTTTTTTTTAAAGACTTTATTTATTCATGAGAGACAGAGATACACACACACACACACACACACACACACACACACACGAGACACAGGCTGAGGAAGAAGCAGGCTCCATGCAGGCAACCCGATGTGGGACTTGATCCCGGGACTCCAGGATCACACCCTGGGCCAAAGGCAGGCCCTAAACCGCTGAGCGACCCGGGGATCCCCTAGATTCTTTTTTTTAAGTATGTCCTACAAAACAGTCTGCTGGCTGGCAATGAGTTCCCTCAGTTTTTGTTCATCTGCAAAATTCTTTATTTCTCCTTCACTTATGAAGAATAATTTTTCTAGATATAGAATCCTTGCTTGATAATTTTTCATTCAACACAGTAAATATTCACTACTTTCTTTTCTCAACTGCAGTTTGTAAAGAGAAATCTACTGTAACTCTCATCCTTGTTATTTCATGGGGAAAATGCATTTTCCCCTCCAGCTTTGTTCAGGATATTTTTCTTTGCCTTTGTTTTTCTGCAATCTGAATATGATATGCTTAGATATAATTATTTTAAATTCTATTGTTGATTTTCCCTGTGAATTAAGTTCTTTAGCTTAAGAAGAATTGTTGATTTTACGGTTGTTTTGTTTTGCTTGTTTGTTACTTTCCTTGTTTTAATTATGAGAGTGACATCTTTTAAGCTCTTTTCATTTCAGAGCTGAAACGTATCTTTTTTAATAGCCTTAAAGAGGGTGAATAGTATTATGTTCACATTTCCCATATCACAGAAACAAGAACTTACATGCTCACTCACAGGCCATGAGCATTCTACAATGAGGTAAACCTCACAATATAATATGCTACACTTTATTTTTTTTTAGGATTTTTAATTTATTCATTAGAGAAAGAGAGAGAGAGACAGCACATGAACAGGGGTAATAGGAAGAGGGAGAAGAAGAAGTAGACTCCCTACTGAGCTGGGAGCCTGCCTTTGGGCTCAATCCCAGGAACTGGATATCATGACCTGAGCCCAAGGCAGACGCTTACGACCTGAGCCACCTAGGTGCCCCATGTGCAACACTTTAAATTGAGTACTTTTTTGTTAAAGAATACTAAAGTGTTCATTTAAATACTTTTTATGGAGTTCATGGTATATTTTTATTGAAAAAAATAAAATATGCTGAAATGTGACAATTTTATAAGTAGATATATTTAGGATTCTATAAAAAATAGTATAATCCAGAAACATATACCTAAACACTGGGGGAAAATTCTACTTTGTATTTATTATTCATGTATCCATCCACATAACAACATTTATTGTATGGTGAACAAACATGTACTTTTGTACTCAAAACAATTTTGTATTATAAAACTAATTAAAATTCTGCCTGGTATCAGGCAATATTCTAGATACCGGTGATTCAAAGAAGTAGGGAAAACACTTTACCTCCTATTTAAAAAATATTTACAGCTTAGTAGGGAGGATATAAATAAGTAATTACATGGGTAATTATTTTTAAAAAGATTTTATTTATTTATTTAAGAAAGAAAGAGAGAGATCATGAGCAGGGGGAAGGGCAGAGGCAGAGGGAGAAGTGGACTCCCCTGCTGAGCAGGGAGCCTGATTCAGGCCTCAATTCCAGGACCTTGAGATCATGACCTGAGAAGAAGACAGACACTTAACTGACTGAACCACCCAGGTGCCTTTAAGTAGATAATTTAAAGACAAAAACTCTCTGTGCCCCCCACTCTACCTCCAGGTAGCACACACTTAATAAATATTTGCTATAGTGGTGTTTAGTAATGACATTTATTCTAATAATTTGAATATGAAGCCAGTGCCCCTCCACATCTGCCTTCAGCTCAGGTCATGACCACACATTGGACTCCCTGCTCAGTGGGGAGTCTGCTTCTCCCTCTTTCCCTGCCTGTGCTCTCTCTCACTATCTCTCTCTCTCTCTCTAATAAATGAATAAATTCTTTTAAAAAAAGCCCAGTGCCCCTCCATATAATTTAAAAGATCATCTCATACCAATGTTATGAATATGCCAAGAAGTTGCAAGACATATGAATTTGCCAAGGAACTTGCAAGCCACATGTGTCCCTGTAGGTTGATGGTCATGAACCACTGAGTGTTGTGGAGTGTGGCACCAAACAACTGCAGTTGCAGATGCACCAAACAACTGAGTGTGTCTCATGCTTATGCTAAGCCCTAGACTCATGCATACTGTGAAATTGTAGTTTGAAATGCAATCCAACAGATATTTATTGGGAACCAATTGTATTACTTTGAAATATTTATTGATAATTTTAAATTAAAATGTAGGTATTTACTATGAAATATTAGAAACATTTCTAGACGGCTGGATAGGATCTGCTATTGAGTCACTGCTTCCATTAAATTACTCCTTTTCCACCCTCATAAGAGACACACTAACATAGACATAGATACACATTTTTACTCTACAATATGTGTGTTTGCATATTCTTATATGCTGTTTCATATACGGTAAAGTAAATCTTCACTAGGGTATTTATTTTGTAAAATGGTACATTGCCAAAATTGAAAAGTGAAAATTGGATAAGATTGGTGTTCTTTCCAAAATCATCTCAAAATATTAGAAATTAAATTTTGCTGAAATGGTAGTTTTATCTAATTAAGATAATCACATTTTACTTAATTAAAAATATCCATAGGCTAATTCAGTGTTTCTGCTTTTTACTGAATTATACAAAGCTTTAATTTTAATTTTGTTCACCAACATGTTCAGTGCTAGAAGAAATTTTAAACAAAACAATTTTCCAAGGGCTAACATCATTTTACCATTTGTAACTCTTTAATTTGATTTGGAAATGTGCAGTTTAAAATGTTAACACTCCAAAACACATACTATGTTTGCTATTTGGAGAAAGTCTGCAAGCTGAAAATGACCAATGACTGAAAATTAACCTTTTTTAAAAATTTTTTATGTTTTTTAATTTTGGATACTGATGAAAGATTATAATTGTTGTTTTATAGATGATAGTCCATCATATTTCATAGCCATTTTTAGCCATTTGAAGGAAGTCTTGTTAGGTTTATCTTCAGCATGTATTTGCTAGACAAATCAAAACCAAAATCCTAGTTCTATGTCCTACTTACTCACCCCTGTGGCGCCTCTGGTATAAGCAGAATATCTCTCATAGGTGCTAAAAATAAAATTAATAACTCCACCTTGTTACTCTCACAGAATAAAGAAGCTTTATTAATGCTTAAGATAAAGAAGATAAAGAAGATAGTATTAAAAATTTTTTTCACTACTTTTGTAATTTTCTAGTACTTTTTCCAGATGCCCGGATATTCTTCTGCAAAGGGACAGAGAGTCCGAAACTTGGGGTGATAGGGTCAACTTCCTTAATAAAGAATTTGGGGTTTCTCTATACGCTTTGGTTTTCATTATTTTAATGAGTTATGGAATTTTTTAGCCCATTGGCATGATGGCAGAGTGGAAAAGTCATCTGTTGTTGGTGACAACACAACTTCAGCTTGTAAAAGAAAAATATACCCTCAATGATGCAAAAAAAGGCAATTTAAGAGCAAATAGTTTGCTGAGCTTTAATGGGAGGAGGAAAAGATGATGCCCATATACATTTTAATTACATAGAGATGTTCTCTTCTACATTACTGTTAAAAATGTTAATACTTTGACTTGGCTGCAAGTATATGTTTTCAAACTAGGACAGATTTTTAAGAGGTATTTGGGTTAGAGATTAATAATCAGACATCAAATGGCAGTATATTTAGGATTGTTGAATTGCATGGAGTCCAAAGCATTTATTGCTGTAAAAGAAACAGTCTTTCAGGTGACCTTTTAATTATTTTATTTTCTTCCATAATGAAACTGAAGGAGATAATAGTAAGTGGAAATTTACAGTCAGTTATTACCCAACATAATTGATTTACACTTCTCCAAATGGTCCTATAGCCTAATAAGATATGGATTTGTAGGCAGGAGATTTTTCTACATGGAGAATGTTCAGATAAACCAAGCCATCATTAATCTGAGCTTCCTGTGAAACAGGACAACTTGGTGGATGCCCAGTCACAGCAGGTGTATCTGGAAATCAGACTGCCCCACAATAATCTGCCACCTGGGTGTCTTGGAGATGGTGCACATGAGGCTCTTGGTATAAAGCTTAGTAGAAACTGATCACAGAATAGAAGCTTAGCTGCTTTTTAAAAAAAATCAAATGTTTGCTTTATGAACAAATATTGAAGTTTTAAGGTGAGATTTAATGGCTTGACAAAGAATGAAACACATCCAAATGATACCATAGGAATGAGAAAAAAATTCATTCTTCTGTGTTTTTTTTTTCTTGCCTCAAACTCCTAACATATTTGTGTAGGAAGTACATATTCTTTGTGGCCTATCATCCTCTAATATCTGAGGACAAAGTAACTTCTATATATACAAATTAGACAATGTGGGAGAATATAACAATAGTGTCAGGCACTGATTGACAAGGACTAAATAATTCAGAAATGAGTTTCTTTTCTTTAGTCTTCTTATAAAGTGCTTTTGGCATGTGATTGATAGATATTGTGTTCTATCTAGGGTAAAAGTTCCAGTTAAAACTTACATGTAAACTCTTATCTTTTGCTTCATATCCAAAACATACACACAAAGAGAAGCAAATGAAGTCTCAAGGTTAGAGTGGTTCAGACACAAAAGGACAGATTCAGTACCCTACAAGGTGCATATGCCTTAAACCCAATTCAAGCATGTTCATTGTGTGAAAGACAAGAAGGCTATAGAATGTTTTGTTTTGTTTTGTTTTGTTTTTAACTGTAAGTCTTGCTAAGGCTGTTTGGAATTGCATGCGAAAGTCAGAATCCTGGTTGAGTTTAAAGTTTTAAAAACCATTTATATTTCACCCATGAACATTTTCATTTTGTTTAATTGGGGTCTGATTGCCGTTGCTAAGATTAGAAATACTATATCACTTGTACTTACTGGCATATACCATGAACTTTCAAGTAGTTCCTATTTGTGTTACTTACAAACCTTCACCTTAATCTTTTTTGGGGTCTCTTTTACACCATATCACATCCATGTATATTCAGTAAACAATATTGCTTAATAATAATGTAATTGCTCATCTAGAATTAAAATATTGTTATTATCTATGTGTTCTGCATTGGTAGGTACCATTATCATAAAAAGTAGGAATGTAGGATTTACCTGATAGGGCGTATAAGTGCTATTTAAATTTTTTTTCAAAAAAATAAAAATAAAAATAAAATAAAATTTTTTTTTCAGCTAACTCCAGGAAGCAAACAAAGGGTTGCAGAAGGGGACGTGGGCCCCTGGGTTGGGGTAACTGGGTGACAAACACTGAGGAGGACACTTGATGGGATGAACACCGGGTGTTATACTATATGTTGGGAAATCAAACTTCAATAAAAACAAATGGAAAAAAAAAGAGTTCCTGGCTTTGATCTTTTAAAAATAATTATGATAAAAAAAGTTTTTCAAATCTCTAAGAATGAACACATAGATGATATCCTGCAGATAATTAATTCTAATTATTATTATATACTTCATATTATTTTTCATGATGTATTGCATAAAGTAATTGCTATCAAAACTATTAAATTCTTCCAAATAATGGCTGAACTCCTCTTTTTTTCTTTAAAGATTATTTATTTATGTGAGCGAGCGAGAGAGAGTGCAAGCTAGGTAAGGTAGGGGGGCAAGGAGAAGAAGGGGGAAAGAATCTCAGCAGACTGCCTGCTGAGCTCAGAGCCAGATGCTGGGCTCAACTTCATGACCCTGAGTTCATGACCTGAGCTGAAACCAAGAGTCAGTCATTTAACTGACGGAGCCAGCCAAGTGCCTGTGAACTCCACTTTAAGCGGGATATGAAATATACAAATGATGATACTGCTGGGTATTAATATGAATGCACATGATTAAGTCATAACTTCTACCTGGATCTTTTACCTACATCTTATAGTCGTGTCACTCATTTAACTTTATACCATATATATAAAGATTAAAAATAATCCTTCTTTCTTTGCTTGTGACTACCTTTCTGCTCACCTCTATCTTTCATATTGAAGTTGCTTCCCAATCTCTGATGATTATTAGGTAATAAATTAATGACTAATTACTAGTTGTAGAATGTATGTATTATTACCAACAAGACCTTAATTTATATTTTTAAAAAATTTGTATATTTTTTATATTTTTAAATTTTTATTTTTATTTTTAAAAATTATATTTTTAAATTTTAAAATTTATATTTTTAAATATATTTTTAATGTATATTTTTTATGAATTTATATTTTTTAATTTATATTTTTTAAAAAACTGAAGGAAATTCATAAACATGTGTACATGGGTTCCGGCTTATGTATGGCATATCTCAGTGCATTTGCTTGCTTTATGGTGGGAACAACCCTTGCAAAGGCTTCGCCCGTTACCAGTATCTTTGGAATAGGACTCTGATGTCTCCATCAGGGCTATACCCCCACACCTCACTTCCCTTTTAGGGTCTTCTATTTCTACTGAAATTCTAGGCTGCCACCATCCTCACTCAGTGGACTTACACTAAAGGAGACAAGAAATGGTGGAGAAACTCTTCTGCTTTTCTAAACACCAAAAAGATTCAGAAGCTGCAACACTGGTACATGTTTAGTGTGAAAATTGAAGCTTTTTGAACATCTTCTCTAAATTAAAAGATAAGATGTTACTCCTCACATCCCTACCTGAGGAAGAAGTATGGCACCCACTGATTACAAAAGTAGCATGGAAATACTGCTTAAGTTGTTTGTAAGTCATTTAGAGGGTGTATTGATTAATTTTATGTGTCAACTTGATTGGTCACTGGGGCCCATGTTAAATGTTATTTCTGGGTGTGTCTGTGAGGGTGTTTCTAGATAAGTTTGGAATTTAAATCAATGGACTCAGTAAAGAAAATCTACCAATATGGGTAGGGATCAGTCCATTGAGGGCCTAAATAGAACAGCAGAAAGAAGGAATTCAACTCTTTTTTCCCCTGCCTCCATGCTCAAAATGGGAGCTCTTTTCCAGCTCTCAGACTGAGATTTTACACCATTGTGTACCCTGGTTCTCAGGCCTTTGGATCCTGAGTGAATCCCACCACTGACTTTTCCTGGATCTCCAGCTTGCAGATGTCAAATCATGGGACTTGATGACATTGAGCCATTTCCTCATAATAAATCTCCATGTATAGTGTTTTGTTTCTCTGGAGAACTTCAAATAATAGACAAGGTGACTAATTCTTAATGTTGCTCAGAGAAAGAAGGTGCTTTACCATAGGTCTGAGTTGCAATGTAAGTTGTTCTACTTCTTAGACCTTATTACCAAATCCAAATAATTCTAGAGATACCGCCATTGTTAAAAATCTCTGATAAGCACCTATAAGAAAGTTACAGACCAGACACGTAAGGTTGTGAAGTTTGGCCATGCTACTCAGTGTCAAAGGAATACCCCACCTTTAGCACACATATACCTCTTACTGTGCTATTTCATAAAGACTGAATTCTCAAGCACTTCAGATGATTATTCATGATGATCTGTGCATTATCAGATTTTCAGATCCACCAAGCATAATGTCAAACAAACACACTGGTATTCCACTGTTACATGGAAATGGTTTATTTGGAATGGATCAGGAAAAATTGAGAAAACTTATGTAAATTGCATGAGCAGGTGGCTCACATATTTGTTACTCCTGTCATCAGGTCTGTTATACTAGTGCTTCTCCCTCTATTCACATTTATGGCCAACTGACAGAAGAGAAAATAAGCAAATAATTTGGATCTGTTTCACACGGTGGTTGGTATGTTATGTTGGTGGTAGTCAGCATTGGATGCCTATCAATTTACAGTCCTCTCAAAAGTAACTAACAGTTGTGGAGGGAAATTCTCCCTGTGGGAAGAACTGCAAGTAGTACACAGGTTTCTCGGTTGATAGCAATGAAGAATCAGTCAGAGTATGGATGTGCATTAATTTCTGTGCAGTAGAGGATGGTTTGGCTGATGGTAAGAGGGCTGGAAGAGAAAGAACTGGGGAATTGAGAACAAAGTAGTATGAGAAGGAGCCCTGTGCACATCCCTATGAAGGAGGATATGAAGTATATAGAACTTTTATAAATAACCACCAGAGAGCATCCAACCAAGAGGAGGCCTTCAACTATTTGGTGGGTAGGATGACTTGATTTTGGATATTACCCAGCCTCAGCCCTTGGCCATTATCCACTGCTTGATTCCATATAAGGTGGCATGGTAACAGCTCTGCATGTGTCCAATATCATGGCTCTACTTCATCAGGGCCAATATAACTATTGGTAGTCCTGGACAGCAGCAGAGAACAAATCTGACTCCTCAATGTGGCATCATTTCTTCATGAAACCTATCTAATATGCATCAACTATTTGATGGAAATTCAGGTAAATTGGTCCCGGTCTACTTGTTCTTGTGGGGGAGGCAGCAATTTTTCATTACTAGAATTAATACTTGTTCTGAATATAGAGTCACTTCTCTATTCACAGAATGGCAGCTCTAGGAACCTAATATTCCACATATATCACCTCAGAACAAGAAACTCTATGGAAGATGGCAATGGAATTCACTGGTCTTATGTGCATTATTAGCCACACATAGTCCATCTGAAGTCTCAGCTAAAACTGCCAACACAGGAGAAATAGTTTGTGGGTTTGGAACACTATCCTCCATCATGAGGTGTATGCACTTATGTAATGACTGATTTAAAGTACTATTTCCCCAATTTCTCCAATATATTGATATGGGAACCAAAGAGATGACATAGACCTGACCCCTATCACTTCACATTCTAGAATTTAATTGTAGAATTTATGCTTCCCAGTCCATAAATTTAAACTCTGTCAGTTAGAAGTTCTGGTTTCCATGGACAGAAAGCTTCTGTTGGGTTCCACTGAACTGAGAGCCATGACTACCATCTGATAACTTTAGCACCTCCTTGGCAAAGGACCAGAAGGTAGGTAAAGGAGTTACAAAACTGCCAGGGATAACCGATTGTGATCACCATGACCCTCCAGGGTTGCTGCCACACAGGAATAGAAAGGAATGTGTCTGTAACCAAATGCAGTTACTGGGGTGTATCCTGATGCTTCTGTGCCTGGTGACAGCCATCGTGTATCTTAGCAACTATGCCCCAACTAGGATAAGACCAATAAGGACACAAATCCCTCAGAGTTTATGATTTGGATTACACAACCAGACAAGCAAGCCAGACCAGCTAAAGTGCTGTCCAGGGTGAAGGAAATTTAATTTTGGAGGCTGAAGAGGGACATACTGCTCATCACTGATAGCCTAGGAGCAGGTGTGTGGCACTTCTTAGTTCTTTTTAGGAGATGGCAGTTTGCTACCATCTTGAGGGACTTTAGTCCCCACCCTCATACCCTACTTCAGGGGTGAGGGGGACGAAACATTTTTATTCTAGGAAAGCTCTAGGTATTATAAGATAGTGCAAACCGGTTTGAGTGGCCCACAAGTAGACTATATTAAATTAAAAGATCTCTGAAATTCCCTTGATTTGAGGGTGGGGATTCTCTGGAAAAATTTGCTGTTGTTTCCATACTTTTGTTGCCACTGCTGCTATAAGAAATCAAGAGTTAAAGGGGTGGGGGGGCAGATAAAGCCAATGGGGCAGTGGCTGCTGATCCCTCAGGTGGCTCACAGGCACTAACAGGGTCCAAAGTCCTGCCACGCCACATAACAGTTGGTGGATTTCTTCTCCCTTTCTCCTGCTACAGGTTTGGTTCAGTGAAGCAATAGCTTTATAGAGCCTCAATGAGACCAGCTAGTAAGCCTGAGCAATCAGCTTATCAAAAATCACTCTTCCACTTTCCTGGGAGCACACTCTACCACAAAGCATTAACACCTGAGCTTTCGCCTCAGGCTCTGATTTCTAAGAGCTCTTGGCCATGAAAGTCTTTTCCCTCATTCTCACCCTGCCCTTCAGATTTGTTCAAAGATCGGTATTATCATCACCTTGTGAGAGCCTATAATTGAGATTTGGAGACACTGAAGCAAAGGGAAAGTTTATTTTTAAAAACCTGTGTTAGCTCATGGGTTTAATTGTATACACAGAGGGTGAGAATCTAACAGGTAAATACTTTTGCTAATTTTCTTACCTGAAAATTGTCAATTAATTAGAAATACAGTCTGATAGATATTCCATATAACCTTAATAGGGATAGTTTAACATTTTCTGTTTTCTCAACCCATTATGCTTTTATAAGAACCTGATTGTGTGGTCTACTTATCCACTAATTTTATTTTTCTCTAATTTTAAAAATAACTAAATACTAAGTATCTATATTATGGACATATGGTTCTGAACCTCATAGGCAGAATTATAAAACATACAGTCTATGGAGGAAAAAAATAAATTTATAACTAAGTTAAAAGAAAAATAAATAAATAAATAAATAAATAAATAAATAAATAAATAAATAAATAATAATAAAATGATAGGGGAGGGATGTGGATAAAATGATAGGGGGTGAAAATGTGACCCAAATAGTTTTAACATTCCCCCAGTATCAGTACATTTTAGACAGCCTTCTTTCTGAGTCCAAATCCTTACCTTTTCCGTTCTTTCCTTTCCTTTCCTTTTTTATTTTCTTTTTGCCTTTCTTTCCTTTCTTTTCTTTCCTTTTCTCCATTTTTCTCTTTCTTTTTCACAAAATATAAGTACATAATATTTAATATCCTTTTTTTTAGAGAAATTTTAGATTCATAGCAATACTGAGAGGAAGGTAAAAAGATTCATCGTATCTGACCTGTCCTTGTACGTGCACAGCTGCCCCCATGTCAGCATCCCCCACCAGAGTGCTACATTTGTTACAACGGGTGAACCTACATTGATACATCATTCTCACCCAATTTCCACAGTTTACACTTGGGTTTACTGGCAATGTTGTACATTCTATGAATTTAGACAAATGTATAATGACATGTATCCATCAATATGTTCTCACACTGAGTATCACTGTCCTAAAAATTCCTCTGTGCTCCACCTATTCACCCCTTCCTTCTACCTATCCTCTGACCACCATTTACCTTTTCACTCTCTCTATACTTTTGCCTTTTTTAGAATATCTTATGGTTGGAATCAAACAGTATATAACCTTTTCACATCAGTACTAAGTTCTTAGTATTATGCATTTAAGTTTCCTCTATGTCTTTTTATGACTAACGGTTCATTTCTCTTTAGTACAGAATAGTATTCTATTGTCCAGATGTACCAATTTATTGATCCATGCACCTACTGAAGGCCATCTTGATTATCTCCACATTTTGACAATTATGAACAAACTTTCTATCACCAGGTGTGTGCAGAATTTTGTGGAGACATAAGTTTTCAGCTCATATGGGCAAATGCCAAAGAGTACAATTGTTGGATTATACGGTAAGGGTATGTTTAGTTTTGAAAAATAAAGAAGGAAAGAAACAGCCAAAGTTTCTTCCAAAGTAATTTATCATTTTGCATTTCCATCAACAATGAATGAAAAGTTTTTTTGCTCCACACCCTCACCAGAATTTGTTGTTTTCAGTACTCTGGATTTTGGCCATTCTAATAGGTATGTGATGGCATCTTATTGTTGTTTTGACTTACGTTTCTCTGATGGTATATATCTTTCCATGTATGTATTTGCTGTGTATCTTCCCTGGTGAAGTATCTGTTAAAGTCTGGCTTATTTTTTAATCAAGTTGCTTGTTTTTTTATTGTTGAGTTTTAAGAATTCTTTGCACATTTTATATCACAGTCCTTTAATAGATGTCTTTTTGCATACACATTTCCCCAGTCTGTGGCTTTTCTTCTCATTGTCTTGATACTACTTTTAATTTTAATGAAATCTAGTTTATTTCTTTCATGGATCATGCTTTTGGTGCTGTATCTGTAAAGTCATTGTCATACTCAAGGTCATCTTGGTTTTCTCCTACATTATCTTCTAAGAGTTTTTCTTTTTCTTCTAAGAGTTTTATAGTTTTGCATTTTACATTTAGTTTTGTGATTCATTCTGAGTTAATTTTTGTGAAATTAGGTATGTTTCTAGATTCATCTTTTTGCATGTGTATGTTGGTTGTTCCAGCGCCATTCATAGAAGAGACTATCTTTGCTCCATTTATTGTATTTGATTCTTTTTTAAAGATCAGTTGACCATATTTGTGAGACTCTCTTCCTAGACTCTTTATTCTGTTCCATTGATCTATTTGTCTTTCTTTCACCAATACCTCACGGTCTTCATTTCTTTAGTTTTTAGTAAGTCTTAAGGTTAGGTAGTGGCAGTCCTCTAACTTTGCATATCTTCAGTTTGTGTTGGCTCTTGTGTTTTTTTTTTTTTTTTCATTTCTATATAAGTTTTAGAGTCAATTGTCAGTGTCCACAAAATAATTTGTCAGGATTTTGGTTGGAACTGCATTGAATTTATAGATACAATTGGAAATAATTGACATCTGAACAATATTGAATCTTCCCATTCATAAACTTGGAATATCTTATTTACTGAGGTTTTTTTTTTATTTTGTTCTTCAGAGTTTTGTAGTTTTTCTCATATAGATATTGTACATATTTTTTGATTTATGCCTATGTATTTCAGTTTTGCGTATTCTACTGTGTTTTTAATTTCAAATTCTACTTGTTCATTGCAAGTATATAGGGAAGTGGCTGACTTCCTTTTTTTGAACATTTACTTTAGAAAACTTGTAATCGGGCAGCCCCGGTGGCACAGCGGTTTAGCGCCGCCTGCAGCCCAGGGCGTGATCCTGGAGACCCTGGATCGAGTCCAACGTCAGGCTCTCTGCATGGAGCCTGCTTCTCCCTCTGCCTGTGTCTCTGCCTCTTTCTCTCCCTGCATCTCTATGAATGAATAAATAAAATCTTTAAAAATAAAAAAGAAAAAAAAGAAAACTTGTAATCATAAATGCTTTCTTTGCCCCTTTAGCATATAAATCCTTTTAAAGCCTCTTCAGTTTTACAGTCAATGGATTTATTTGTCAGGAACCTGAGAGCCATCCCTTTAACATGTCATCAGAGGAAGATAGGGCTGGAGCCTAATTTAGGTAGGATCTTGCTTCAAGTTGTAAAATTACTTCCTGTCATGAAGATATGAAAAGTTTATTTTTCCCTTGGAGAAAGCCAGTTAATAATCACAAATGGCCTAAGATTTGCCTCACTTTCTCCAACTCTTACAAACTTTTCCTTTTGTTTCAGTGAAGTAGAATTCAGACTCAGTTATGGTCTTTCTCCCCTATATCAATATCTTTAAATATGGTCTTTGTTGCCTGCCTAGGCAGGTCTTCGCTGCCTGCCTTTATTATTATTATTATTATTTGAAAGAAATCATACTGTTTAGGGTGAAGTTGTCAGGGAAACTTTTCCTGAGAAGGTGACATTTGATTAGAGGCATAAATAATGTGAAGGACTGACACTATAAAATAAATATCAGGCAGTGTATTCTAGGTAGAGGGGAAAGCACATGTTCTCTGAGGCAGGAATGGATGTGGTATGTTTTAGGAACAACATAAATTCAGTGTAGCTAAAATAGGCTGAAAGAGGACTATTAAGTGAGGTGTAAAAGACCCAGGTTGTGGAGGACCTTGTAGGCCATTTAAAACACTTGACTACTCTTTATGAGATGAGCAGTCTTTTTCACTAGGGGAGTGACATGTTCTGATCTGTTTATAAAAGATCATTCTGGATGCTAAATGGAGAACAAACTGAAGGAAGGTCAAGAACATAAGCATATAGACCATCCAGGAAGTAGTCTGACAAATGTCACATGACAAAGGCTTGGGCCAGAATATTATTAGCAGCGAATGTGAAGAGATGTGGCCAAATTAGGCTACAGTTTAAATGTAAATGTAACAAGATGGAAAGACAGGATGTTAGATGAAAATACTAATAAACATTTGTAATATGTTTAAGAATAATGATTTAGAATTTTTATTAAGAAATCCTTTATTCATTTTTGAAAAAAATATTAACCTAAATCTGATTTCCAACCGTGGTGTATTTTGTTTATTTTGACTGGTAGTCTTCCTAACCAGATTCTGCTAGGAGGAATAAAGTATGAAAAATTACATATTTTTATTTTGCTTTAAACATTATTTATGCTAACTAAAGTACTATAATAAATCTGCTAAGAGTGTAGATCTTAAAAGTACTCATCACAAGGAAAACATGGACATTAACTAGACTTTTGTGGTGATCATTTACACATATGGAATCATTACATTATACGTCTGAAACTAATATAATGTTACATGTCAATTATACCTCAATAGAACAAAAACACAAAAAATATGCATTTGCCTGCATACCGCAAAATGAATTCCCTCACATAAACTTCCTGCCTAGCATACTTATTTGATAGAAATCTCAAGCTACAATGTCAGTGTACTGTTAATATCTTCTCAGAAAAGCCTTAAGTAAATGTGACAGTTGATAGTGATTATTAACCTAGCATTGAACCAGTAATTAAACGATGAAGTCTGTGTGTGAAGGGGGGTGCACCACAAGCTTGCCTACTCTTGCGTGGTGATCCTTCTGATTCTGTGTTCCCTAATCTGACATTATTTAAGCTCATTATTATTCCCTGTCAGAGCTCAAGATTTAAATCATTACATAGAACATTTCTTTATACTCTATGTACCCATTTTGTTCCCAAGTAGATTTGTTGTATACCTCAGCTCTGATGTAAATGGATGGATGGATGGATGGATGAATGAATGAATGATGAATGAATGAATGAATGAATGAATTTTTTAAAAAAGTAAAACAGGGGGACCTGGATGGCTCAGTCATTTAGGCATCTGACTCTTGATTTCAACTCAGGTCATGATCTCATGGTTGTCAGATTGAGCACTCCATGCTGGGTATGGAACCTGCTTGAGATTCTCTCTCTCCCTCTAGTTCTTTCTCCTCCCCCTTCTCCCCCTCTCCTGCTCTCTCTGTCTCTCTCTCTCTCAAAAAAAGAGTAAAACAAAAATCAAATTTAATTCAAGTCTCAACTACCTTTATTTATATGGTTTGCCTAATTCTCTAAATGGATTGGAAATGTAAAATAAAACATAATTTTTGCTTTTGAGGTCTTCTATGATTATTAAAGGCTTCCTATTTTCACCATGATCAATATTTTTTGTCTTGGCTAATTTAAAGTATGCATGTGATGAGGAGCGAGGGAAGACTCAAGACGAGATTCATTAAGTACATTCTACATACCATGTGCTCTCACTACTTTATTCTCATCAGCCTATTTGGTCCTCACATCAATCCTACTCACATTGTCTTTTAATGAAAAACAACTGAGGCACAAAATATTCATGTTGCTCTATCAAAATTACAAGGTTTTGTATTTTATGATTCTGTCTCAGAAGTGACTTTAAATGATGAGTGACTTCTCTACTAAATGGTGCATGAGAAGGCCAGCATTTTCTGAATAAGGAGAAATTGGACACAGATTATAAGATTACTATGAATAGTTTTGATATCAGCTCATTAAAAAGGATACCTATCTAAAAGTACAGCAAGTGTATCTTTCTAAATAATCATAAGTGATTAAGTAACTAAGAAACATTGTACTCCTGATTTACATCATTAACTTCTTCTGAAAACCTACAAGAATAAAAATTATCACTTAATGACCCAGTAAAGATTTATGGAGTATCTCCAAAGGCCAGACCTGACCTTGGAACTTAAGGATTTATTATGCCCCTCACAGGTAAAGTTGCTACATTTTGCAAATAAAAATATAGGATGCTGGTGAAATTTGAATTCCAGATAAGGGTCATATATGTATTTTTTATCTGATGTTCAAATTTAACTGGACATCTTATATTTTGTCTGGTCATACTCCTAAGACCTACAGTAGAATTGAGAAAAATAGAATATAATGAAATGAACATAAAATCCAAAAGATGAGAAAGAATTCAGTACACAAAGGTAGAAAAGAAAGGCCTTCTGGGCAGAAGTAAAATCATGAACAATGACACTGTGACAGGAGGCATAGAGTCTAAAAGCACTGAATGAGATCTAGGGGCAGATGTGGAGGGGGAAAGGGGTGTGTTTTACAATGAAGGTATGGAGCAGAGTCAGGGCCTGACTATGGAAATCTATGGAAAGCAGTGCAGTAGGGAACCTCCCAAAGATTCCTGCCTCTTGGTATTCACAACATTGAGTTATTCTTTTAATTTAATTTAATCAATTTAATTCTCTTTTAATAAACAAAATATGTGAAAGTGATAGCATGCCACTTCTGAGATTAGGCTACAAAAAATTGACTTCTACCTCTTTGGGCCTCTCTCCTCTCCCCCACATTTAGCAAATAAAAATAGGGGATGCCCAGCTATGAATTATTCAATTTAGTATCTCAGAATTTTAACATAGTTACTAGCACTGGCCATAGAGACTAAATCAAAAATATTTTCAGTGATACACAATGAAAATTTTAAAGTGAGTTTTTTTAAGATTTTTGTCTATTTAAAAACTTGTACTTTCCATGTTACTTTATTATATACTATTTCTGCTACCAGAGTTTAACTGTTAAATTGTGATATAAAAATCTAAGATAGTATCCCTTTAATTCACCCTATCAGTCTTCAAAAGAGTGTCCTGATGGTATAAAGAGATGTTTCTCACCATTATCTTTTCAATTCTTTATTCTCCCCGTCTTCCTTTGCTGGGACTCCATTTATGCAGCTGTTGACTGTTGACTATTCACCATGTCACAGGTGTGAGGATTCGTACTTGAACATATCCTGTAGGGTATATAGTTCAATACATTCTAGTTGGATATTGTGTAGAGTGTTTTTGAAAATTCCGATTACATTATTTCCTCTAGAGTGAGTATAGTCTATTTTGTTTTGAACAAGAATAGAATGAACAGGAACTGAGCTCACTTAAAGTTAAGTACAGTTTTTCTAAGATTCTTGTTCTGAATGATCCCTATAGTTACATTTATCCTATCAAATTTTCTCACTACGAACTAGGATATTCTAGATTCTTTTTTTGGGGGGGCAGGGGAGGCAGATTCTATTTCTAATTTTTTGTCTTCCCAGCACTATAAGATTGATGAAAACTCTTTGTGTTTTAGAGACTTTTTACCTATTTGTTATCTCTTAGCCCTCTGCAGCTTAAGAAATTGGCATATGCATCCAGGGGAAAGCTGGAATGTCAGATTTACTTTTCTACATCTCCATTCTCAGGGATTTTGGACCTCTAAGTTTGGAGCTTCTTGGCATCTCCAAATTCAAAATTTTGTTTCTGTAGCATTGTGAGAGTGCCAGAAACTCTGACAGCTTGTCTGCTCTGTGCTGTGATCTTCTGACATGTTTCCAAGAGCCCTATCTTATGCCATGCCATGTGGATCAGAGACAAACTAAGCAACTGGCCATTTCCTAAATCCCTTAGAAAATCTTGAAAACAAAATCTGAAAATCAAATAAAGTCGATTTTAAACCACTAGATTCTGTGATGGTTTGTTACAGAATAGTAAAAATAAATAAATGAATGAATGAAAGAATGAACAAATAAACAGAACAAAACAAAAAGATTTGACACTGTTAATTCACTCAACATCTATTACCAACATTCTTCTGGCTTCCTTTTTCCTACTGAAGTTAGTAAAATAAATACTAACAACATCCCTTCCAACTAGGGGATTTGCAATATATAACAATTTCCCATGAGATACAGGTGCAAGTCTTCAAATATGCAGCATCTTCCCAGTAATAGGAAGGAGGAAAAGAAGGAAGGAAGGAAAGAAGGAAGGAAGGAGGAAGGAGGGAAGGAAGGAAGGAAGGAAGGAAGGAGGAAGGAGGGAAGGAGGGAAGGAAGGAAGGAAACAAGAAAAGAAAGGGAAAAGAGAAAGAAAGAAAGAAAAGAAAGAAAGAAAGAAAGAAGAGGAAGAGGATGAAAAGGAAAAAGAGAAAAGTCTTATCATGAAGAAACTTTCTTTTTTCCTCTTAAATGTATTTTCTTCCTTCCTGGAACATGCACATGAATAGCAGAACTCTTGCTTCCATTAACTGTGAAACATAGTGGTAGAGGTCCACCTACTGTGGGTGACAGACAGAAACAGAGAGAGCTTGATCACTGAGGGCACAGCAGCATCACCTCTGTGCACCAGACCAAAAATATAGATGTAAGATAAATATATTCTAAATGAAACTAAAACTGTCCTAAGATATCATTACATCACTATTTTCATATAATTAATTTGTATAATATATATAGGTATATATATACCACCTTCTGGAAATGGTAATTTTATAGATGTCTACAACCTTTTAGAAGCTTATTAAAATTAATAATTGCAAACGTGTTTCAAATATTAAAGTTTTTCTTCAAAGAGTTGTGCATGTTTTCTTCACATATGGAGTAACCCAAAATAAAAACACTGGTTGACAATTTGTAATTACTGTATTTAAAATCATACACTGGCAAAGTATCCTGTGCCTTGTAGGCTATAGATACTCTTTCAGAAACCTAATATGTAACTATTTGAACTTAATAGCCTTATGAAGTAGTAACCTAATTTACTCTCTGAAACCCTAACACTCAATCTTAAAGAATTTTGAGGCACAAATAGTCATCGTTAAATTCCTTTAGGCAATATAAATACTACTATGAAACAGGAAGAGGAAATCAATTTCTAAGATTAGAATCAGAGATTCATTAAAATATTCATTATGTAGATGAGATATTCTTGTGGTCCACAAGAGTACCAGACTGAATGATAGAGAAGATACTGAGGCCAAAAACATGCTACACTGAGAACATGATTTTGTAAGTGGCAAATCCCTGTACTTAAAATCAACCTCTGTCTAACATCAGGTCATATGGCAGAAAATCCCTGTCATAACATTTTCTTTTTCCAGAACTTTTTATTAATTTTTATTTATTATTTATGATAGTCACAGAGAGAGAGAGAGAGAGAGAGAGAGGCAGAGACACAGGCAGAGGGAGAAGCAGGCTCCATGCACCGGGAGCCCGACGTGGGATTCGATCCCGGGTCCCCAGGATCACGCCCTGGGCCAAAGGCAGGCGCCAAACCGCTGCGCCACCCAGGGATCCCCCCAGAACTTTTTAATGTAATCTTATATTCGTGGGAAAATTACCGTGTATTCCATGGACTAGTAAAACCATCTATATATTATCTATCAATAATTTATAGTAAATTTGCTGAATATGCATCATCCACCAACTAGGAGATGTGTATATAGTATAAAATGGGACAAAACATTTCTATCACATTCTCTGTACCAGTGATAAAATTATTTCTTAAATAATTTTTGTTTATTAAATTTTATTCCATTTAGCATGCCTAGAATAGAAATGAAATTAACACTATAAAGAGACAGAACTGAGAAGACAGACCTCAGTGCAATATAATTTCCTTCCTCTAGAACTAAAAGAAAAAAGAGAGAAAGAAAGAAAGAAAGAAAGAAAGAAAGAAAGAAAGAAAGAAAGAAAGAAAGAAAGAAGAAAGAAAGAAAGGAAAGAAAATCACTGTGCTGGATCTTGACCAGGCCCAATATAATAAATGAAGTGCTTTGTCCTTTTCTTGATGAAAGTTGGTGGAAACATGCATATAAAATAAAAGAGAGAAAAAAAAACTATAGGTGTTTTTAACAAATGATGCTGGAACAACTAGCTGTCCAAATGCAATATATATATATATATATATATATATATATATATGCAGACCTTATACTCTAAAAATTAATTCAAAATGGATCAGAAACCCAAAAATAAAATGTAAAACTATAAAACTCCCAGAAGGTAACATAGGAGAAAAATCTACATAATTTTGGGTGTGGCAATGGTATTTTGGATGCAACACCAAAGGTATGATCCAAGAAATAAATAATTGATAAGCTGGACTTCATTAAAATTAAAATTTCTGCTCTGAAAAAGACCATGTCAAGAATATTAAGAAGTATAAGACAATATTTCTCCACTGACTGGGAGAAAATATTTGCAAAAAGACACGTCTGATAAAAACGATTATCATCCAAAATATACAAAGACTTTTGAATTTCAACAATAAGAAAACAGCCCCATTAAAAATGAGCCAGAGATCTTAATAGACACCTCAGCAACGAAGTTATGCAGATGGAAAATATGCACATGAAGAGATTCTCCATATTATATGTCATTAGGGAAACACAAATTAAAATGAGATACAACTGCACAACTATTAGAATGGCCAAAAGGCAGAACATGGACAATGTCAAATACAGACGAGGAGGTGGAACAACAGAAACTATCATTGCTGGTGTGAATGCCAAGTAATACAGACACTTTGCAAGATAGGCTGGAAGTTTCTTACAAAATAAACATATGCATTATATGATCCAGCAACTAGACTCCTTAATATTTACCCAAATGAATTAAAAAGTATATCCACCCAAAAGCCTGCACACAAATATTTATAACAGATATTCATAATTGCCAAAACTTGGAAATAACCAAGAGGACCCTCAGTAGGTGAATGGATAAACTGTGGCCCATCCAGACAATAGAATATTATCCCCTACTAAAGAGAAAGGAGATATCAAGCTGTGCAAAGATATGGAGGAAACTTGAATGCATAGTACTAAGTGAAAGAAACAATGAGGTTTGCTGGGGAGAGCAGCTTTGTTGAATAATAATGAAAAAAATTGAGTTCACACAAAATAGACCATCTATTTTGAATAATTGTTTAATTTTCAGGTCCTCACTTATGCAAGAAACATTTGAAAATTATATATATACGTGAAAAATGGGCATGATTACAACTATATGACAATATGGAAATGACAAAACTATGGCAACAGTATAAATATCTGTGGTTGTAGAGAAGAGTAGTGGGATGAATGGCAGATCAGAGGGGATTTCTAGGGTAGTGAAAATACTCTGTATGATACTAAAATTAAGGATACATGTCATTTATATGTTTTTCCAAAAGCTCACAGAATGTACAACATCAATGATGAGCCTTAATGTAAACTACGGACTTTGGATGATAATTGTATGTCAAGGGAGATTCATCACTTGTCACAAGTGTACCACTCTGGTGGGGAGTGTCAGTAACAGGGGAAACTGGGCATGGGTGGGGACAAGGGGTATATGGAAAATCTCTGTACCTTCCTCTGAATTTTGCTATGAACCTAAAACCGTTTTAAAAAACTAAACTTAATAAAAATCAAATTTTAAAGACTCTCTATTGTAACTGAGTTTCTAAATTATGGGTCAGAAGTGTGTTTTCTTCAATACAGGTAATTTTTATTAAAAGTTTTATACTAATAATCAGTCAAGGTTCAAGCAGAAAAGCAGAACCTAAGAGAAAAAGGGGAAAAGAGAGAGGGAGACAGAGAGAGAGACAAAGAGAGACAGACAGGTAAAGAGGGAGAGAGAGAAATAGAGACAGAGACAGAGATTGATTACAAAGAATTGGCTGACACATTTGTAGAGTCTGGCTCAGCAAGTCCTAAATCCATATCCTTAGTCCACAAAGCAAACAAGAAGGGAAGATTGCCAGCAGCCTGGATGGAACCCACAAGCATGGACTGGAGATATCATCCAGAGGCTGAAGGCTATCAATCAATTCCTCTCTCTCTCTCTCTCTCTGTCTCTCCCCTTCCCACCTTCCCCCTTAGAAAAGCCCACATCTCTCTTTCTCTCTCTCTTTTTTTTGAAGATTTTATTTACTTATTCATGAGACACACACACACAGAGAGAGAGAGAAAGAGGCAGAGACACAGGCAGAGGGAGAAGCAGGCTCCATGAGGGAGCCCAATATGGGACTTGATCCTGGGACTCCATGCCCTGGGCTGAAGGCAGGTGCTTAACCTCTGAGCCACCCAGGGATCTCCCCCTGCCACACACACACATCTCTTTTAAGTCTTTCTGACTAATTGTATTCCATCCAAGATAATATATTTAAAGTCTTTAATTATATCTACACAGTATGTAAAACTTTGGGGACTGTAGGTTAGCCTAGAGACATTTACACAGCTAACACAACCAAAAACATATGCTGCTTTTATATATATATATATTTCAGAGTAATCAGTTATCTAAATTTTTAATTAATTTAAGTGCTGGCATTAATGATGAAGTTGGAAAACAATTCAGAGAGAAGAAAAAAAAACCTGACAGAGATTCACAGTTGGGAAAACAGGTATGCAAAATAAGGAGCCTGGAGGTCCATGAATTTTAAATTTGGCCATATTGTCACAGTACATAGGAGTAATGAAGATTGCTATGGCTATGTCTGAACTTTTTTCCTTAGTATGTTTTGTACTTCATACAGGTGTTAAAAATTCTAATTTTCTCTCCAAGGCAGATAATTATATTTCAAATTGGCAAGGAAATAAATTTTGCTAAGTGCACAGCAGAGGATACTAAAGGGGACATCTGGAATGATTAGTGTTACATAGGTGATATCATTATGGAGAAATGAGAATAAAAGACATACAAATGTACATACGCCTCTTTTGAATACAAAACACAAGAAAATATCTTTTAGTCTTCACACACCCTTACCTTCATCTTCTCCCAATTTCCCCTGTCAAATGCAACCCAACAAGGCCTGGAGAATTTGGGGGCTCTACTCTATTTTCCATATTCATAAAGCAACATGCAAGAGCAAGCAGGAGCAGATGTTTTGTTTTTTGGGTTTTTTTTTCTCAAGGAAGGACCAAAATGCATAAAATGTTAATCTATAATACTAATTTTTCAGGTATATGAGCCTTAGTTGACAGTGTTCATGGTTATTATCACATAGCTGGGTCTCTGCTTTTCCTATTACTGAGAGCAATGAGAGTTCAGCATTAAACATCAGCTTGGTCTCAGTTTGACGAAGGGTACATTGCAAAAAGAGATTCCAGGAAACAGCTATGCTTATTCTTAACAAAGCTTTTTAGACTGCTCCTCTTTCTTTTTTTAATTGTATTTTTGCTTTTGAAAGTAACATCCATATTTAGTGAAGTTCAGAAATGCTATCAATATGTATTTCTTGCATAAATGAGGACCTGAAAATTAAACAACTATTCAAAATAGATGGTCTACTTTGTGTGAATTCAATTATTTTCCATAATAATGAAAATAATAGTCAACAAAACTACTCTCCCCAGCAAACACCATTTCATTTTACTTGGCCTGTGATTTTTATCCTAACTTTGTTGACTGAGTTCCCAAAATATGTTTCTGGATCCATCGAACATCACCTAAATGTCTGAGTACTTGGATATAAGCAAATAGATCATAAATGATAATGTTTGGTTGAACTCTACTCAGATTAGAGGGATGATTAGAGATTTATGAGTATTAAATAAGGAAGGAGAAAATAGAATAATAATGTCTAGGGGCTCCTAAGGGGCTCAGTCAGTTAAGCAGACACTTCTGGCTCAGGTCATGATCAATCCCGTGTCAGGCTCCCTGCTCATCAGGGAGTCTGCTTCTCCCTTTCTGCCCTGCCCACTCATGCTCTATCAAATAAATAAAATCTTCAAAAAGAATAATAGTGACTCTTTTCCACATAAAATTTTAATTATTTCCTGCAAACAAAAGAGACAGCAGTTTAAAGTTTTAATTTATTTCCATTTACTCAGTTATTTGATGTCTGATACTTTAATATATTAATTCAGAGAAATGTGATTTCTACAAAATATGATTTCTAAAACATCTACTTAATATCATTTATGTTTCAATTATATGTAAATATTATTTTTAGCTGATACATGGGGAGATATTGTTGAAATTGAGGAAGGAAAGATAAGAGATAAAAAAAATATTAAAGTATATACAGGGCAGCCTGGGTGGCTCAGCGGTTTAGCGCAAACTTTGGCCCAGGACGTGATCTTGGAGACCCGGAATCGAGTCCCAGGTCAGGCTCCCTGCATGGAGCCTGCTTCTATCTCTGCCTCTCTCTCTCTCTATCTCTATCTGTGACTCTCATGAATAAACAAATAAAATGTCTTTTTAAAAAAATAAATAAATATAATGAAAGTACATATACAGAGTATTTGAACCAACACCTCTGCAGAGACATATAGAAAAATTATTTAATATATTTTTCAATGTCTGCTTAATGTCACCAGAAAGATACAAAGATTATGAATACTTATTGGATCCAAAACTAGACAAAAAACAGACACCTAGAGGGATGTGTCTAATAGGCAGGGGTCTTTTTTTTTTTCAGTGTATTTGTTTGATCTGGAAAAGTTTGTGTGAGTCTAAGACTTATGGACATATTTGAAAATTTGTGGGATAGGGGTAAATAAATCAGAGACCAGGCTCATCAACACAGACGGTGTCTGTAATAACACCCACTTACACACTGGGTTGAGAACTCAAATGCACACATTTTAAAAGTGAGAGTGAATTTAAAGAGTGCTGGTCCTTGTAGAAATGAAGTTTCAGCTTCAAATCATCTTAATATTTGAAATTGAATTAAAATTATCCCAAAGTCTATCATCTCAGCCACTTTCCAAATGAAAATGAAAATTCTCTCTGGAGGTGATAATGTAACAATAAACCTCAAATTATTTCACTGATTTTGCATAAATAATGTACAGCATTCACTCAAAATTAATTAGGCATGAAAAGAGACAGATTGCTTGAAGAAAGAACCACAAAGAGAACATGAGAGACAAACACACACACACACACACACACACACACACAGATAATAATTTAAAAAACAAAACACGGGATGCCTGGGTGACTCAGAAGTTGAGCGTCTGCCTTTGGCTTAGGGCATGATTCCAGTCCCCAGATCGAGTCCCACATCGGGTTCCCCACAGGCAGCCTGCTTTTCCCTCTGCCGGTGTCTCTGCCTTTCTCTCTGTGTGTCTCTCATGAACAAATAAATAAATAAAAACCTTTATTAAAAAATCCAGGTAAAAATAAATAAAAACAATAAAAAACAAAACAAAACAGACCTATAGGATTCCACATATTGTAGTCCATATCTCCATATCTGAAGCCCAGACTTTAAGTTAAATATCCTTAATATTCTTTAAAAAAATAAAATATGGGGGTGCTCAGTTGGTTAAGCATCTGACTTGATTTGGGCTCAGGTCATGACCTCAGGATTGTAAGATGGAGACCCACATCAGACTCCGTGCTCAGTGGGGAGTCTGCTTGAGATTCTCCCTCTCTTTCCTTCTGCCCCTCCCCCCATGCACTCTCTCTCTCTCTTTAAAATAAATAAATCTCTAAAAAATAAATAAAAGACAAGACTTCAAAATGTGGTAGAATATAAGAGTCATAAAAAAGAAACAAAAAATATAGAACTTAAAGACACAATAATCAAAGCCAAGACCACAGTGTATGGTTCTGACAGATGACTAAACACAGCTAAAGAGAGAATCAATAAACTGGAAGATAATATCAGGGGGGAAAATCCAAACTGAACCCCAGAGAGATGAAAAGGGTGGATAATACAAAAGACAAATGAAGGGATTGTGGCATTTTAAGTGACGATTTGTAGGTGGATGAGGGGTTCAGCTATGTAAGTATATGGAAGAAGGATTTTTCAAGCAGAAGGAAGAGCAAATGAAAATTTCCTGAGATAATACTCAGGAGAAAGCCACAAAACCATCAGCCTGGATGAGTTTGGTGGTGGAGTGTGCTCATATTGAAACATGATTGAGAAAGTGGAGTCGTGTATATGTCCAGTGCAAAGGAGTCAGGGAACTGAGGAGTTACAGAAGGAAAGGAGGTACAGAGAAAGGAGACAGAGATGAAAAGGCCAAAGAAGTATAAGAACAACCAGGAGACTTCCATGTCCTGAGACCATGTAAGAAAGGTTTAAAGAGAAGGGAATGTCAAACTGATGTGTTAATCTTTAGATGTGACCAGTAATGTGGAGGTGATTTGTGGTGGTGACAATGACTGTTTGACAAGTGTGTAAGCCCTTTGGGAGTTTTTATGGAGAATGAGAGAAGAGCACAGAGATACTGAAGATATATTTATGTGGCATTTTACTAGAAAGAACAGGAGAGAATTGGGTGGTGGCTGAAAGTAATAATGAAGTCAATAGATATTTAAGGCAATATAAATACAATTGCATGTATATTCCTATAGGAAATATCCAGTAGAGGGGAAAATAATTTATTTGAAAAAGGGAGGGGTGCCTCAGTGGCTCAGTTGGTTAAGCATCTGCCTACACCTTAGGTCATGATCCCAGGTCCTAGGATGGAGCCTAGCATAAGGCTCCCTGCTCAGCAGAGAGTCTGCTTCTCCCTCTCTCTTTCCCCTCTCTCACCTTCCCCACCCCACTCCTGCTCTTGCTCTCTCTCTCTCTCTCTCTCTCTGTCTCAAATAAATAAAATCTTTTAAAAAAAGAAATAAAAAGGGAAAAATTGCTTGACTAAAATCCTCAAGTACTTGAAAAGGGATAGAATCAATGACACAGATGGGTGTATTGGCCTTGTTAGAAGTGAATGTTTTCAGGAGAAAATATAAATCATATTAGCACAATTGCAAGGAAGTAGGTAGATAATGTTGTTATGGGATTTACAGAGGTTGTACTCCAATTGCTCCATTTTCTCAATGAAATAGAAAGCTAAGTAATCAATGGAGGAAAAGATGAGGGGAGGAAGTTTTGGAGATTTAAAGAGAGAGGACACACCAGGGAGTAGTTTTCCCATATGAGTCCGAATAAACCAGGAAGATATTGTGTGATTGCCAGGGACACTGAAGACTGAATTGAAAATCAGGAGGATCCAGAGTTAAATAGGAACAGTTAGTTAATTGTGTCTCCTTTTGTTGCATTCAGCCACATAGTTTCTGGTGTTGATGCAGAGTGGGTGGACTTGGATCTGACTGTAGTCAAGGGTTAGCCAAACAAAGATGAAACTAGTGATAGGATAAGAGAGGTAAGGGGGGTATGCAAGAAAAATGCTTATTATAATTGGACTTTATGCTTCCTAAAGGAAGACGTAGAGCCCTGAAGACGGTGAGGAAGTACAAAATCAAGTCTATAAATTCTAACTTCTGGTGGGACCTATTTATTTATATCAGAATAAGGGAAAAGTTCTGAAGCGGAGTCTGATGGTGATTAGAAACAGGATGCCCTTGCAGTTACTGATAATGACAAGGTCTAAAACATGATTTGGGGTTGAGAGGTGGAGGCATGAGGAAGAACAGGATTGTTGAAGGAGAGTTTACATGCAAGAGAAGCCACAGAGTGTGGAAGGGTCATACATGTTATGTGTAGGTCATCAAGAACCACAGCAGTAGTGTTGCAATAAGATAGTAAATTTCAGCTAGTGCACGTCACTGAAATTCATTTTTAATAGAAGATACAGAGCTTATCATTATTTTATTTATCATTATACTTAAGACTAACTCCACTGTATTTCATTTCCTCTAAACCTTTAAATACAACCAAAGGAAAGGAAAGACAAGGGGAGTGAAGGGAAAGGAAGGGAAGGGAAGAGAAAGGAAAGGGGGGGTCATAATTAAGTGGTAGCCTCATTGTCATGTTTACCAAATCTGTTTATCAGCAGATGATATATTTTCATTTATTGGAGTTGTCTAAAACAGGTAAAAAACTAGAAAATTTCATATTAAAAAAACAGTTAAAGTAATAATAATAGTAGTAGTAGTGATTACTTGCAAAGATCTTCATTACTTGTTTACAATAAACTTATGAGGTAAATGTTGTAATTGTTTCAGTGTTGGGAAACTGAGGTACAGGGAGTTTAAATGGTTAATCAAGGTTAAAGAGCTAGTGAGTAAAAGAGCAGATGTACTGACTCCTGAGATTTTATTCTGTACCCCATGACCAGTACAAAGTGCATATTAATAGACTTTACACAGACTATTATTCTCC
Source organism: Nyctereutes procyonoides (assembly GCF_905146905.1). NCBI lineage: Eukaryota > Metazoa > Chordata > Mammalia > Carnivora > Canidae > Nyctereutes > Nyctereutes procyonoides. The sequence goes on from NW_026575136.1 coordinate 28,351,616, forward strand.
TAGTGTGCTTTTCCATTTCAAATGTCTTTGATTTTTCAAATTCATTACATTCTTTCAAATGGTATCCTTTATTTGTCTGTCCTTAAATGAAATCATTTTATAGAATATATTATCAATTATGAAGGTGATGAATTGCTGCATTACTTTTCAAAGAGCTGTTTCAGCAAGCTGTCAAGTATAAAATTTCTTCAAAACGCACTAAGGTCACGATTTGTCTTGTCACAGCCCTAACAAGGACTCTTCCTTTGCTAGTGATGCAATTAGTTGTCAGTTCTCATCAAATGTTGTTTCTTCATAATTAATTCAAGGCAAATACTGGGTTGCATGGAAGCTCATTTTAAACAGGATTCCAAGGGTCTTTTGAGACATATTAATTGAAGCGTAGATGGTCAAAAACTGTTCACTAGGTATTCTTCAACATATTTAAGTATCATCCATGAAGAATACTGTATTAGAGGAAGCATTTTAAAAATCTATATAATTAGAGCCAAATATACTTACCAAAATAGTTGTTAATTGTGTTAAGAAGTAAGCACAAAACTTAAAGCACCCACATATTATCATTGGTTTTGTATTTATATTTTCCTGTGCATGAATTTCTTCCTGGCATTTTTTTTCATGTCTGCTTCCTTCTCATCATTTAGATATAGCGTTTAGTTTTCATTCTTAGGAAGATTTTCTTGCCTGCTTATCTAAAAGAGCATTCCTTTCTCCCATTATGTTTTATTGCAAGGCTGTGTTAATTTAATTCATCATGGACTCTTTCATTCGTTCTGAATGTTTTGTTCCCCCAAAATTCATATGTTGAAATCCTAACCCTCAATATGAGAGTATTAGGAAGTAGGGCCTTTGGAAAGTGATTAGATTATAGCACAGGGCCCTCATGGGTGAGATTATTGCCCTTAGAAGAGATCCCAGAGAACTCCCTCACCTTTTCCACAATGAACCAGGGGGTGGGAGCAGGCTCTAAGCAGATACTGAATTTGTTAATGCCTTGAACATGGACTTTCCAGCCTCTGGAATTGTAAGAAATAAATGTTTGTTGTTTAGGCCACCCAGACTATATTATTTTTTATGGGAGCCTGAACAGACATGTACAGTCAAAAATTATTCTTTTATATTCTTCCCAGGCCCTAATGAAAGAAGAAATTAGAAGGTATCATTGGGCATTATAGTTAAAAGTCCTTAAGAGTGTCTAGCACAGAGTAGCTATTACAGAAACTGTGAACAACCCTTGATTTGCTGCATATTCATATGAAATAATTTTAAAAAAATTCCCTGTTTTATGGTCTTTTGCAAAGAAAACTATTTTACAAAGTTCAAGAACTGGCCAGTAGAAAACTCATTTTGAGTTCAGTCAGTATTGCTTTGTGAAATCTCCTGTTTGAAAACATCTCATATGGTTTAAAGAAAAATGTTTTCTTTTGCAAATTTATATATTCTGACTGCATTCTTCGTCTTGTTTTTAATATGCTTAGCTAAGCCTGAAAAATAGGCAAAGACAAATGCAGAGCCAGTTTTGTGAGCACTGAAGCTTATATCAATTCAGGGGTAAGGAAACTCTTTATAAAAAAGCATAGAAAATTATAAGGGCAAAAACAGTGGTAAAATGAATAGATTGTGAAAGTAAATACCAACAAATTAAAATTAAAAGCTAGCAAATATTAAGCATCATAAAACTGAGAAAAATGTGTTTTTGTTAATCAATCGCTGGCACATTTCTATTACACTTTTCTTCTAATTGTTTTGGCTGAATATTCCTTGAACGACTCCTCATGTGACAATTTTGTAATATTTTCTACAGAGAGAATAGAAAGGTAATTAAATATTTTCTCTAGAAGATTTTAGAAAGTTTTTGTTATTATTTATAATTTCTAACTATTTCCCATTATTTCTAAATTCAAGTATATTTTAGAATTTTTGTCAAATTTGAGAAAACTGCTATCAGTGTCTTTTGCATGTTAAGATGTAAGACATCAAGACACTTCACATTTTCCTCTATAGTTCATAGTCTTAAACACTGTTTGAATTGATAAAAACCATTAACTCATTTGTCACTGATGTCTTGGCTTTAGTGTTATATTGGGATTCTTATGTTATCCTGGTCCATATCAGTATTTCATGTCGCATCGGCAAGAAATGTAAATATTTTTCCAACATGTGTATATGATTTATGTCACTTCATTAATTGGACTATCAAACAATGCAAAAGCCTATTAATTACTTGTATTCAAAACTTATCTCTTCCCTTATATGAGTTACTACTTTTGGTGTGATCTGAAATCATTTTTCATTATAATTAGCTCCTCCGTGTCAGAATTATTTCAATTTATTATTATTGTTGTTTTGCATTGCATCAATTTTATCTACATTTTCTCGCAAGTCTTTACTAAGCAAATTTAATATTCATGTGTATTTTCAATTCTGGAGTTTGTAGTTTCTTAATTATGTTATTGAAACTTTCCCAATGAGGTTTGTTCGAACTGTAGGTTTCTCAGATTATTTCCCTCTCCATGATGCTGGGTCCACTCCAGTGCATACCAAATAATAAGGAAGGGTATTCTGGAGAAGCATCATTATGCAAAGAGGCAGTAATCTTGACTAATTTTGGTTGAAGTATATAATTTTTATTTTTTAATTAAACAAAATGCATATGGCCACTTGAATATATTGACAGGGTCCCTTTGAGGGCATTGGAATTGAAAGGCCTGCGGCTTAGAAGCTTCATCACCTCCATGGTCTGTCTGCCTCGGGTCAAAAATAAAACTAAAAATATCATCTCCCTTAGTAAGTCTGTTTAACGAATAGGTGTTGGCTACTTTGATTTACCCTCTTTCCTGGATAAAATCCCCCCATTCTGCTTGTCACATTGTTTTTGCTTTAAATTTATTTATTTAAGCTAATAAAATCAATTAAGTTCATACCAGGTACTAGAAACATAGTAATTATTTTCTTTTACAAAATGATTTTCACTATCTATTCTAATTTGTTATGAACAAAAGCTCCCCTTATTAAAATTGTTTCTGTTATCCATATGCTATGGAGAATCTAACCATTTGAATTTATAGCTAAACACCAAAGACAATTAAGCTAGGAAAAATCTGGATGATGGTAATGAGAAGAGGGCCATCCAGATAGAACTGTTGTTGATACCAGAGCACCTGCTAGAGCTGTTCTAATACAGCCCCAATGACAGCTTGCAGACTTTCTCCATCCTCCATACCCACACGCACATATAGCAGTGTTTTAGGCTTCCAGCCCCATCTCTTAACCCTTTTCCAAACTTAGGGCTTACAGGTGTGCTGAGCACTGAACTGTGGTCCAATCACAATATTCAGACTAGGGTCAAACCCTATTGGACAGACAACTGGGGAGACAAAGGTGGAGATTAAAAGGCATAGGTCTTAAGTGCAATGATGGGAAGATCTCATATCCATGAAAGCTGAAGTTGGCCCAGCTGAACAGAGGCCTTAGTGTCCAGTGTTCTGGGACCTCACTCAATGCCTAGGGCATCTCTTGATCCACTGACCCGTTGTTTCTCAGGCAACACCCCTTCACCCACCCTTACCCTGATCTGACCTATGATTCCTAATTTTAAACTTTTTCATCCAAACACAAAACATGGGAGTGGGGGCAATGCTAATCTCCCTATATTTAATAATAGACCTTTGAAGTCCTGGAGACCAAAATCATTAATGACTAAAACCCTGGATCCTCTAAAACAATAACAAAAACAAACAAACAAACAAACAAACAAAAACCTGGATCCTCTTTCCTTGAGAGAAATGAGGTCTCTGTCTTTAAAAATGATTTATGAGCAAGAGGAAACAATTCCACTCATTTTGGAATTTAGGGCACCACAGACCTATGGAGAAGGCTGAATTCTTTCAATGATAGAAATAGAACACTAATGAGAAAGAGTTGTTTCTCTCTCTCTCTCTCTCTCTCTCTCTCTCTCTATATATATATATATATATATATATATATATATATATATATATATATATATTACATATGTGTGTATGGTATTTTACATATAAATATAATATACACATGTATGTTTATGAGTTCCAGGTGTCAAAAGTGAGTTATACACATCATATTAGAGACCAGAATTAAATAGAATATTACTCTTGCTTTCTAGTGGTTAATGTACCAGTGGAGACATAAATTTAAACAGAAAGAAGTCCAAATTCCAGAAAAGAAAAATCAATAATATCCAATGTCACAAAGATGTCAAAAAATAGGACTTAAAATTATCTAGGAAGTTCCACTTCAAAAGGTCAATAGGATTTCCCTGTATGATGGTGTGACTAAAGTCACGGTGCAGTGGATAGAAAACTTAATGGCAGGTGTGTGTGAAATTTTGGAGATGAGAATTACAGCATAATACTCTCAGGAAGTTACTTCTGAAAGGAAAGAAAAGAATAGAGCTATCAGCGGGATAGGACAACAATGAATGTCTGAGGAAGACATTATTAAGGTTGGAGTTGTTGAAGCAAGAAGGAAGGATAAATTAGAGATAAACATAAAGATTACAATTAATGGAACAAAGTGACAGGCAGTAAGTGGACTGGATCCAGAAGATGATGAGGCGATTAGTTTTAGATAGAGTTATGAGTTACTCTTCCTCTAGGAAAAAGAAAGAGGTATGGCTGAGTTGGGGTGCAGGTGAATGATCTGCACACAGAGAAGTACTTCAAACAAGAGGCTTGCATTGCCTATGTGTGCAAGCCTCTTTACTTCTTTTGCTACTACCCTCACCTCTCACCAAGGTTATTGCAATGGTCTCATAATCATTTTGCCTGATTTAACCTCATTTCCCTTCCCTCTTTTCTCAATGCTGTATCCAGAGTGATGTGACAATTAAGCCTGCCCACATTACTCCTCTGGACACAACTAACTCTCCAAGTACTTGACATAAAAGCCAAAGTCTAAATAGTGACCTATTTGATCTGCCTATATTGTGCTCTGTACCCATGCCCTCACTTCCAAACTCTCTGAGCCATCTACTCTCTTCCCTGGGCTCTGTTACTCCAGTCACAGTGGCCTTTCTGAGGCCTGGTTGAAGTCACCAGGTAAGTGCTATCCACCATTACCCAGAATTTTGCCCTTAATTTTCCCTCTCCTTGGAAGGCTCTTCCCCAAGAATCACAGCTCAACTTCTTTACTCCTTCAGATGCCATATCTCACTGAGACCTCGTCAGGGTACTATTTCTAAAAAAATCTAAAGCATTCCTCCATTAACACTTTCTATGCTGGAATCATATTTACAGTTTAGACTAGCCACTCCAATTATATAACATACTTGATTGCCTTGATTTCTTATGTGCCTTGGTTTCTCTCTGACTCCACCCTGAGAGTAGGGGTTTTTACTCCTTGTCCACTGCTCCATTCTCAGCTCCTAAATTGGTGGCCTAGTAGGCATTCAATGCCTATTTGCTGCAACAAGTGTGATATATAATGGAGGACGTGAGCTCCTTGGGGACAAGTTAAAGGCTGTCCAAGAAGTAGTGATGGTCATTTTAGGCTAGAGATAGACATTTTTCGGTTATAAATATGTATATTTGTATGATTTCTTTTCACCAAATTCAATATTCAGGAGTTGATAGTGAAGAACATACACACCTTGACAAATGTATATCAGAACTGCTCAACAGAAATATTTGCAAACCACAGATGTAAACCATATATCTAATGTTCTTTTTCTCTGGCTTTATTGAATGTGAATGACAAAAAGTCTATATATATAAGATGTAAAATATGATGATTTGATATACATATGCATTGTGAATTGATTACCACAACCAAAATAAGTAATGAGATTTTTATATTCTTTTTTAATACTAAATGAGTGAACTCTGGTGCCTACTTCACACAGCTGATGTATTTCAATTTAAATTAGTCACATTTCACATGACAATATGGCTAGCAGTTGCCATATTAGACAGTATATATCTAGTTAAAAATAGAGTTGGTAATAGCTTGGTTCTAATTGGAAGATATGATATGGAGGTAATTGAGTGTAAAAATAAGACACTTGTTGAAATTACATAACGTAAAGTTGCATCCATAGGAGAAAAAGTGGAAGATAAGCAGATTATGAATGGAATTTTGAATTATGTCAAAGAACAAATTCAGTGGGATTAAAATATAGGAGTCTGTGATCACAGATTATCTGAAGCATGAGTTGGACACAGAAGTGGTTATGGACAGAAAGTACAACTCGGTAGCAACAGTGGGACAGGAAAATGAGAGGTGTTGTTGTGAGCAAGAAGACTGTTGCCAAAATCCTCAAAGAATGTAGGTGGAGTTGAGTGACTCTCAGGTCAAAGAGGAGAGCAGCAGATTCCAGAGGATGACTGCTGGAACCCATGACACTCAAAATCGCAGACGTTAGCACAGGGTGAAATGATTAATCTTTTACAAGTGTTAATGTGAGGTTCTAGAGATAAGTAAGAAAATTCATCAATATGACAAGCAAGAGTCAGGAGAAAGAAAAGTGTGATAATGAGAAAAATAGAATAGAATAGAAGGCATCTGGAATAGTCAGGATAAGTCCTTGTTTTCCAATTAGAAAGGTAAAGCATATCTGTTCAATTAGAAGATGGGGCTCCTCAATTATATGTCAATAAGGATATTTCCTGGCTGGATGTGAAGGAGAATATTTCCTCAAATAAACAGGTATTGACATCTTGCCTTAATCTTTTAACATCATATGGTTCTTCCCAAGAGCAGAGTGACTCTTGGGTAATGACTCAGATAGCCAAGATGAACTACTTACGTCTGACAAGCTTTATCGAGGCAATGCTTTCCTAGAATTCACAGTATTATTTATTATACTCGATGTCACTTTTCATATTACCTACTTCAGAAGCGTCTTTAAAGGGATAAAGGAGAAAATAAAGGAGACCCCAGCTGAGTCATGGGTCTCAAAACAGTGCATCTGAGGCTTTATAAGAGAATATTAATTTTTAAAATGTCTTAAATTTTTAAAAAAGAAAGGAGAGAAGTCAGTATTTAGGTTGGGATATTTTATTTTGCCTAACAAATACTGAACTAGTTTCAAAAATAATCTTAAATTATTCATTCAATGCTGGTCATTATTCAATATTTATTCAACAGACCATTAGTGTATTTTAGCTGGTTCTCACGTACATTACAAAGTTCTTTAGACAGTGATAAAAAAAGATGAAATTTCTCATGAAGAGTCTCAAGTTAAAGCAGGATGCTGACAATTAACTAGGGAATTAAAATAGACTGTGGAGGAACTTTCCAGGCCTCCCCATCTTATATCTGAGAGATTGGTAGAGATATAACATCATCCCAGCCAACCTCTTGCCATTATCCAAGTAACCAGGACTTCATAAAATTGACCAAATATGAGAATATAGAAGAGAACCATGTGACACATCAATCAGCAAAACTGCCTAATGTTACCTTCCAACAGGTTTTATTTTTTTCTAAAAAATTCACTTCCTGTGGTAATCCTCACATACTTATCACTCAAAAATTTCAGATTCTCTCCTCTCTTTTCCATATACTTTTTTCAAAATCCAGTAGTTCTCACATTCCTCTCTGCAAGAAAATTATAAGAGAAGTAGTTCCAAACTTGGCTGCACATTTGAATCACTTGGGAAGTTTTTAAAATGTCCTTTGCAAAATAAATAAATAAATAAATAAATAAATAAATAAATAAATAAATAAAATAATAAAATAAAATAAAATAAAATAAAATAAAATATCCTTTGCCCAAGACAAACCCCAGACCAATCCACTCAGAACCTTGGGGTGGGTGGCTTTCCGGCATCAGTTTTGTTTTGTTTGTTTTTACAGCTCCCCAGTTGCTTCCAATGTGCAGGCAAGGTTGAGAGCCACTGCCTTAGAGCATTCAATAAACCCAAACCTGGTCATAATTCAAACCATGAGTTCCTGTGCCTCAGGCATGACTTCTATAAAGAGCTTAAATTCATAGCTTCCCCAAACAATCCAAGTCAAACCTGGTGGTGGAGTTCTGAATGCAAGTTAGTAAGGAAGACAGTCTTAACAGATTTGAGACCAGGTGGAATCAAAGTTGGTCTAGTGGTTTGTGGTCTGGGCAGGTAGTGGAGAATGTAAGTGTAGTTAATCACATATAACATGTATATGTTTGTGATAACTAAAGGTCACTGGAGTGTTTAACATGGATGTAACTGGGTAATTTTAGAAACTTATTTTTTAATAAGAATGCAATTAATTATACTATTTTTGAAATGAAAGCAATCAAAATCCATGTGATGCTGAGATAATCATTAACTCTGAGAAGTTTTCTAAATGATGATATTCAAATTAAGAGAATATCACATAATAATATGCTCTATTTGGGGAGAGATTAAGAGTAGACCATGGAATAGAGAAGTCGTGCTCTTTTTTTAACAGATACGTCTGTCTTGCAGTAGATTCTACATTCTTCTCACCATTGAATCTTCAAATCTCAGTAGCGTTCTGAATAGAATAATGTTTTTCTCAAAAGCGTATTTGTGTGGGAGTTGTAATCAAAGGAAAATAAAAGTAATTATTATTATATAATTGACGAGGCCTGAGTGAGTACCTACCCTTCCATCAGTGTCTTACCAGAATTCAATAACACAAAACATTTTCCTCAAATTTCCTCACACTGTAATTTTATGTACTTTTCTTTATAATTCCTCAAGATGTCTTAGAATTTCCACCATTTTTTACATACCCTTTATGCCATTCTTACCAGTAGAATCGTAAAATAAAGGCATTCTTAAGCCTCTATCCATTGAGGATTTCCTCATCTGGGGCATAAATATAGTGCTATGAGTTTGGTTTTAACAAACAATGTATGTGTCATAACTTATAATTCTTTCTTGGCTTTGGTTTGACATAAAAAGAGAGGAAAAAGCACACTCAGAGCTCTTTTACCTTTTGTACCAGGCATGCAATGTTCTCCAAGAAGACAAATGACTGGATTACATTTTGGTTATTAAAGTGAGGTTTATTATGCTGTTCAACAAAAGTGCATTTAATAGCATTTTCATTATATTCAAATCATTTCCAGAGTTACACACTTAAAAAGTAAATGAAGTGTAGTTCTGTAGAGAATTACTCCTGTGTGAATTCAGGCAAAGTAAGAATAGTATATTATTCTTAATGGAAAATCCCAAATACATATTTGAGCTATAAATACATGTAAAGATGAATGATATGTTTTCCAAGCATATTTTACTGTGAAGTTAAAGGTGGTTAAGGCAAAAATTCTTGAAGAAGTTTTAAAATCTCTTATGGAAAATGGGCACATGTTATTCAATCTCTGCAGCCTTATTGCAACCCATCGCTCAAGTGACAATCTTTGCTCCACGGAACACCAGATTTTTGTGTGTCTTCATGTCCATGTGCTGAGTAATCATATTTCTTCTGCTTCCCTTGGAAGACATGAGTCCTTTCTGCTACCAGAAAAAGCCCCAAATACATTTGTATGCATAATTTTTTTCTCATACCACCTGCCCTTATTCTCTTGGGTTAGGTGAAAGCTTTTTAAATAACTATATCCTAACAAGTCTGGCAACCAAACAATGTACAGAGTAGAGAGAAATAATGATAAAGAAAGGTAATTATATTTGTTCTACTGCTTGCATAATATAAATTATGATATTCATCATTTAAAGGTGGTAATGATATGAGAGAGGAGTTAATCATGTATCCTGAAATAAAGGAATGATCAAAAGTTAATCTGAGGTTAACAAATTGCTTATATTCTTCCAGTTTTACAATTTAAAAATCATTTCATAATTAAGTAAAAGGACTACTGAAATAACTTTTTACTTTTTCATTTAATACCCACGGACAGAATTGTTGCTCTACAATATGTCAGTACCTTTTGCTTTGAATTAGAGCAGCACATTTTGTAAGTAAATGTAAATTTATGGAATTATTTGATAATTTCCATTCTAGTTTTCTGCATTAGACGTGTAAACCTGTATTGATTTATAATCTGAAATAAATTAGGTCAGGCTAAATAGAAGTAAGCTTGTTGGTCAGAAAACAAACTAAAACAAATATTAAAAACATGACCTGCCGCACTATTCTATCAACAATGCCTCTACGATCAGTTGTTTAGAACTGTGAAACTGGCAAGCCTATTGAAAATATGTTTTCATGTGCGTCTCTTAAGATATCTCATTGCATTCTTTTATTTTGAAAAGAAACTCTATTATAGAATTGAGCTTATTGTATTTTGTGATAAATGCATATTTGGTCAAAGAAGAATATTTATGATAGTACATAAGTATTAGAATCCAGTATTTAATAAGCCCACTAGAATTAAATTGTATTTAAAAGTTCTCAGTCAAAAATGTACCAAATACATTGCTGAAATTAACTTCAGCTTTATGTTATTTCTTTTTAATTCTTAAACCAATTTTAAAAATTTAATCAAATGTGCATACAAAAACTATACTTGGTATGGTATGAATTTTAAGTGATTGTAACTTAGACCTACTTAAAAGCATATCTTTATCTTAGTATTCTTTAAGAATATCAGTGTTATTTATCACTTATGTTTTATCCTTACAATCTTCTATATAGCAGTTTGATCGTATATACTTTGAACAATATGAGCAGCTACAATTTCAAATTAGTCATCATTCTAACCTAGTGAAAAACACCAATGAACTTTAACTTCTTTAAAAATAAATTTTAGTTTTATAGTAAAAGTATCAATATAATTTTGGATAACATTACTAATAAATTAGGTTTTAAGACTAGTATTTTATTAATCAATAAATAAATTAATCTCTGAGGAGAATGACACTGGTAATATTGAAGACTTCTGCAGATTCAAATATGCTGAAATATGAATGCCTCATATATGTTAATTTTATTATATTATAAATTTAGAAATTATTCTTTTAAGATTAATTAGAGAGGCACCTGGGTGGCTCAACAGGTTAAGCCTGTGAATCTGGGTTTTGGCTCAGGTCATTATCTCAGGGTCATGAGATTGAGACCCACCCTCCATACCCCTCACCTGTTGGGCTCCATGCTGGGTATGGAGTCTGCTTGGGATTCACTCTCTACTCTTCCTCCCACCTCAAGTAAATAAAGTCTTAAAAAAAAAAAAAGAAACGAGAAGAACTAAAGTTTCGAGTCCAGTTCTAATGGTTTCAATGGAAAATACACTGAGAAATACCTTTCTAGGAAAGAAGTTTTATTGAGGTCCTTTTAAAAAGTCAGTCACTAAATATCTTATATTTTTTATGACATTACAATTTTATTTTATATAAAATGGAGCCATATCAAATTTCTGTTGCATATATAGCAGTCATGAAAGGAAAAAATCTTTAAAACAACAATTTATCCAAATATCTTGTAAATTTTTTAAAAAGGTTTACTATTAAAAAGATGTGGAGCGTCTGGGTGGCTCAGTCGGTTAAGTGTCTGCCTTTGACTCAGGTCATTATCTTGGGGTACTGGGATCCAGCCCCATGTTGGACTCCCCACTCAGCAGGAAGTTTACTTCTCACTCTCCTCTGCCCTCCCCCTTGCTCATTCTCTCTCTCTCTCTCTCTCTCTCTCTCTCTCAAGTAAATAAACAAAATCTTAATAAATAATAAAAATAAAAAGATACGGCATATAAATGAAACTGATATCACAGTATATGATAACTGGTATACAAAAAAAAAAACCTTTAAATTTTTTAAAAGATGTGCCATCATATTAATACAAGGTAAATGTAATTACTGAAAAACGTAATGTGTAACAGTAGTTACGTTTGCATTTTGAAAGCATCTGTCTTCTTCTCATTGTCCAGGACAAAAAAAAAAAAAAAAAAAAAAACAACTCAGCATTGAAATCAGGAAATCAAAGCCGATTTTTCCATCTCCATTCTCCCAATGCCAATTTAGTCAATGGAACAAATATGGTACTTTTAAAAAGTGCAGCAACACTCCTAATTCACCAGGGCTTAATACATCAACTGTGAAGCGCAGCGCACCATTCCCTGATGGCATGAAAAACTTAACGCTCTTTAAAAAGTCCTGAACACTCATGGGAGGAATTTATGTACTTGGAATATTGAGTCGAATAAGATTTTAGTTATAGCATTTTATTGAGCTATGGCTTTTTTGGGTTTCATAACTGCAAGAACTAGAAAATAGGGGTGACTTTTTCATGGTATCTCATTTAATGTTAAGAACCATGTTCATAACTATGGATCTTTTTCACTTTTCATACTGTGCCCTGTGGGAGATGGAGTACAATTTTGTTTCAGTGAGTCAGTTGAAACTTCCCATGGAAAAATCTTCAACTCAGTAAAATGAAAGACTGAACAATTAACTCTCAAGTAAATATATAATATATATGTGTATGTAATATATATGTATATGTGTATATATGTATGTATATATCTGAATCATTCTCTAATTAGAAGCCATGTGAGGCTCACTAATAGTGTAGGTAAAAAATCAATTCCATTTTTTTCCTTTCTTTTCCTCTATTGGCCCTGGAGTCCCCACTCTCACCCCAGTTTCTGTTTTGAGATCCATCTTCTCTAGCAAGGATCCCATAAGTAAGAATTAGTCTACTGCATTAATAGATGGAATTAAGCTTCTTTTCACTAAACCAGAATGTGTGGCCTTCTACTTTATTGTTCAAATTAGTGTCCTTGGAAATTTAAAGCACCTAATATACTTGGCAAAGATCATCTTAATCTTTACACTTCCGTCATGGTTATCAGCAGTTGCCTAATGTTTCCTTCAGCTTGACTAAACTGGAGACAAGTTTCTACCTGACTATAGGCCTCCTGACTTCCTTAGAACTTTTACTTTAGAAAACTTGTGATTGTAGATTCTTTCTCTGCCTTTTTGAGATGTAAATCTTCTACAACCTGGGAATTATCCCTTTGAAATGTAACATCTAAGAAGATAGTGTGCCTCCCTCCCCAGTCTGTGAGAGGGCAAAAACCGAACTTCCATAGTGACAGTTAGCAAACACAGATGGCCTGATCACATTGAACATCTTCCCCACTACTGTCCTCCCATTAGCTACTTTCCCATTAGCTAAATTCAGCACTTTAAAACCCTTCTTTTCATCAAGTTGAGTTGAATCTCTCTTCCATTATAGTCCCTCCTCTATCTAGTCTTGACACTTTGTCTTGAATGAAGTCTTCCCTGACACTTTTAACATGTGTCCAGTGCAATTTTGCATTTACATCAGTTATTAAGTTTTCCTTTCTCTATTTCTGTACTATCTACAAGTATATCAATCCCTAGATCTCTTAGTCTATTTCAATAGTTTGAGAAGCTTTGAACTAATAAGAACCATGATACGTAAATGAATGAATGAATGAATAGAAATGAAATGAAATGAAATAAAGGGAAAGGACAAACATGCTCCAATATGTTTTTCGCAAAGCATGCAATATGTAAATAAGAAGTTCATTAAGTTATGAGTACTAATTTAAAATTCTCACAGTCTAAAGGAGACGTTAGAAGTTGTATGAGAGTGGCCCCCCAGGGCGAAATTTATTTGACATGCTCAACGTGTTAAAAATCAGGATATTTCATTTAAGTTTTCACATTTCTAGCATCTTAAGCAAACTGCATGATCTCTCAAACCTAGGTATATTCCCGCAAGACAGAGGAAGTGGGATAATAACAGCCTTCATTTAGAGGTAAGGACACTTCTTCTTCTTTTTTTTTTAAGATTTATTTATTTATTTATCATAGACAGAGAGGCAGAGACACAGGAGGAGGGAGAAGCAGGCTCCATGCCGGGAGCCCGACGTGGGACTCGATCCCGGGACTCCAGGATCGCGCCCTGGGCCAAAGGCAGGCGCTAAACCGCTGAGCCACCCAGGGATCCCCTGAGGTAATGACACTTCTTAAAAGATGTGCCTAAAACTTATTTTTCTTTATTCTGGAAGCTGCATTAAGCATATAATGTGTTCAGTTCTGCCAAAGACTTAAAGTGCTAGCTGGATTTTGACAAAATATTTTGAGTTTCTGGTTCCTAACAAACTTGCACTTTATGTTCCCTGCTTTTATAATTTGTCAACAAAACTGATAGACCACTCAGATTTAATATAGAAATTAGAGTGGTTTTCCATTTTTTTTTTACATTTTCCCCTTATAACAAAGCATATTTACTAGCAGAGTTTGGAACTATCTTACTAGTATAAAGAAACTTATGTTTTGTACATTTCAATTATTATTTTATTGTTTTGAGATAAAAGTGACAAAGTCTGATTCTGGGCTTAATACCCATTGTAAAATGAGTAATAAACAATTGATAAACAAGATTAGTTACAACTGTTATGTGTGTGTATTTTGTTTCATTTTAATGAGAGAGGACATAAATGAGCGTGCTTTCAGCTGACTTTGGTTTCGTTCTGTTTTCCCAGAACACTAGCTTTGAGTCAATGTTCCTCTCATCACTAGTTGAGTAAATTTATACAAATCACTTAAGTCAATTCAGACCTGTTTCCTCATAGTAAAATAAAGAGGTGGAAGGACACACTTTCTAAACTCCTTCAAACTCTATAATTATGTGATGTGAGCATAATTGCTATGGCCCATGTTTATGTATTATGTCAAGCATGAGTTTTAATGGGAGGCAAACACTAGGTTCACTGCCTGCTGTACTTCTAGAATTTCAGTATGAAATGTGATGCTTACTGTAGAATGTTTTTAATCATAGAATTTCTATTTATAGATTTCTGTCGAGTTAAAGAAGTTTCCTTTTTTGAGGTGTAATTGATATATGATATCACATGGCATGAATTATTTCTTTTATAACTGGGAGTTTATACATTCTGAACCCTTCATTCATTTCTTCCACCCCCCACCTCTGGCAATCACCAATCTATTCTCTATATCTGTGTTTTTTGTTTTCATTTTTTATGTTCCACAGAAGAGTGATATCATTCAATATTTGTCTTTCTTAGCTGACTTACTTCACTTAGCATAATGTCCTCAACATCCATCCATGCCATGTATGATGAGATTTCATTCTTTTTAATGGCTGAATAATAAATATTCCATTGTAAATATATATCCTATTTTCTCTATTCATCTGTAAATGAACATTTAGGTTGTTTCCATATTTGGGTGTTTAAATAATGCTGGAATGAACATAGAGGTGCATATTTTTTTTTTGCATTAGTGTTATTTTCTTCTTTCCCAGAAGTGGGATTAGTAGATCATTTGAGGGAACTCCATACTGGTTTTCATACTGGCTGCACCAATTTACATCCCCACCCAACAGTGTGCACAAGGGTTCCTCTTTTCTCCATATCCTTGCCAACATTTGTCACTTCCTGTCTTTTTGATAATAGCCATTCTGCCAGATGCAAGGCAATATCCCCTTGTGTTTTTGATCTGCATTTCCCTCATGATCAGGGATGTTGAGCATCTTTTTATGTGCAGTTGTTCATCTGTATGTCTTCTTTGGAAAGATGCCTAGTCAGATCCTCTGCCCATTTTCAAGTTGGATTGCTTGTTGTTAGTGTTTTTATACGAAGTTATATGAGTTCTTTATATATTTTGGATACTTATGCCTTATTAGATATATGCTTTGCAAACATTTTCTCATTCAGTAGTTTTCTTTTTCATCCTGTTAATGATTTCCCTTGCTGTGAAGAAGCTTTTTAGTCTGATATGGTCTCATTTGTTTATTTTGGCTTTTGTTGCTTTTACGTTTGGTGCCAAATCTAAGAAATTCATCAAAAAACCTGATGTCCAGGAACTTACCATCTATGTTTTCTCTAGGAGTTTTATGATTTTAGGTCTTCCATTCAAGCCTTTCAACCATTTTGAATTAATTTTTGTGTATGGTATAAGATAGTGGGCCAGTTTTATTTTCTATGTGGCTGTCCAGTGGACCCAACACTATTTATTGAAGAGACTGTCCTTTCCCATTGTATAGTCTTGGCTTCTTTGTTATACATTAATTAAAAATATAAGTGTGGGTTTATTTCTGGGCCCTCTATTCTGTTCCACTGATATGTGTCTGTTTTTATACCAATACCATACTGTTTTGATTACTATATCTTTGTGATGTAGTTTGAAATCAGGGAGCATGATGCCTCCAGCTTTGTTTTTCTTTATCAAGATTGCTTTGGCCCTTCAGGCTCTTCAGTGGTTCATATAAATTTTAGGATTATTTGTTGCATTTCCATTAGGAAATGCCATTGGAATTTTGATAGGGAATATATTGGATCTACAGAGAAATGTCTATTTCATATTTCCAAGTGTTTATTATGAACATATATTCAGTATTATTAAATGATTTTTGCATTAATCAGGATAATACATTATTCTGTTAATGTGGCAAAAATACATATTTCCTAATGTCAAATAATTCTTAGATGCTTTAACTGGGATGAGTCCTCTGTGATCAGATTTTACAAACACAATATGCTGAATTAATTTTGTTAATATTCTATTTATAATTTTTATACTTATGTTTCTTATTTCTTATTGACCATAGAATATAATTTTTCTTTTACCAAGTGTCTTTGGCATAAAAGTTATACAAGATCTACAAGGTAGGTTGTAAATATGTATGTATTTCTGTGTGTGTGTTTGTGTGTGTGTATGTGTTTGTGTGTATTCATAACCTTGGGATCAATGTTTACAAGATTACATGTTGATCACATGTCCTTTGAAAGTCCAAATCATTCATTTTGTTGATAGAATTTGAATGATTTATTTGACTTACCCAATTTTTTCAATGATTATAAACCTATTTAGTTTTTTTATTCATTTCTGAATTAGTTTGTATACTTTGTAATATTGTCATTAGAAAATTGTCTATTGCCCATACCTTTCATACTATAGTATTAAAGTGTTTACAGAACATTCTCATAAATTTAAAAATATTTGCTGATGTGTATTCTTATATCATCTTTTATTTGCATTTTAATGCTCTACTTATAGTTTATTTAATATTTCACTGATTTCTATCATTGTGCATTGCTCGATTTCTTTTTTTTTTTCCATCCTTTCTAGAAAGTAAGCAGGGAACATGTCTTCTTCCCTGCTAGTCTAGACCATAGTTGTTCAGGGCTTCCTGTGCCTGTGTATCATGGCAGATCTCCTATTTGCAGAGAGGATCAGTAAAGCCCAGATACCTCAAAGATCATAAGTGCACTGAATCTTTCTTCTCACATTTCTCAATAGTCTAGCAACCATTTACTGGAGTAGTTATGAACTGGGAAAATACAAATGCACATATTATTGGAGGACTATTTGACTTGATTATGCATCTGAAACAACATTAACTTGGGACCAAAAATAACTCATTGACTCACCTGTCAGAATGGAAGCCAATTTTGATGTTGGGAATTAAATGGTGCTTTTACCTTATATGATTAGCAGTATTCCTAGGGGAACCACAATTTCACCTCATTAGCTCCTTAGTTCCTGAGCTCTCCAAAGGCTCTCCCTAGCAAAGAAATTGTGTATCCATGGGGGCACCAGAGATCTTATTCTTATTATAAGGATTAAATTTATTCCAAAGTAGTCACATTTTCTATCACATTTCCATTTTAACTGTCCATTTTTGTAAGTGCAAAAGATGGCAAGACTTATTAGAGAACAACTGAATTTCTAAACTTAATTAACTGGTGACTCCAACTGAAGTTATTGCTCCAGTTGCTATTTTTACTAAAGCAAATAAACAGCTTTTGGTATCTGTTATGGCCAGTGATCTGGTGAATGTTTATTTCCCTCCCTCTTGATTAATAACCAAACACAATAGAAGTTGCTTGAGGTTTGTACATGGCAAGTACAGCAATATACTTCTATTCATTGTGCTATCTCAGGCTTGCATCAACCTATGACTCTGTCTACAATTTAGTCCAAAAGAAACTTAATTGTCCTCCTCATCAGCATAACATCAAGCAAATTATTCTTTTGATGACAGCATGCTAATAGAAATTAGAGAACAGAAAGCATCAGGGCTTAGAAAACAGAAATGAATCCCATGAAAATACTGGGGCTTGATAAACTTTCTGTGCAGAAAAGAGGTCTACAATAGTCTGGAATGTATCTGGATATTATGTTTACATCTTAAAGAAAGACATTGTACTATGTGACACTACTGCTTTATCTATCATCTCTCTTTCTTCTTTCTTTCACTTTTTTTTACTTTGTTTCAAGTTTTTATTTATTTATTTTTTTTAATAAAT
Source organism: Nyctereutes procyonoides (assembly GCF_905146905.1). NCBI lineage: Eukaryota > Metazoa > Chordata > Mammalia > Carnivora > Canidae > Nyctereutes > Nyctereutes procyonoides. The sequence goes on from NW_026575136.1 coordinate 28,369,809, forward strand.
TAATTTTTATTGGTGTTCAATTTACCAACATACAGAATAACACCCAGTGCTCATCCCGTCAAGTGTCCCCCTCCGTGCCCGTCACCCATTCACCCCCACCCCCCGCCCTCCTCCCCTTCCACCACCCCTAGTTCATTTCCCAGAGTTAGAAGTCTTTATGTTCTGTCTCCCTTTCTGATATCTCCCACACATTTCTTCTCCCTTCCCTTATATTCCCCTTCACTATTATTCATATTCCCCAAATGAATGAGAACATACACTGTTTGTCCTTCTCCGATTGACTTACTTCACTCAGCATAATACCCTCCAGTTCCATCCACGTTGAAGCAAATGGTGGGTATTTGTCGTTTCTAATGGCTGATCAAGTTTTTATTTAAATTCTAGTTATTGAGATACCTGGGTGGCTCAGTGTTTAGCATCTTCCTTTGGCTCAGGGCGTGATCCTGAGGTCCTGGGATCGAGTCCCACATTGGGCTCCTTGTATGGAGCCTGCTTCTCCCTCTGCCTATGTCTCTGCCTCTCTCTCTGTGTGTGTCTTATGAATAAATAAATAAAAAATCTTAAAAAATAAATTCTAGTTAGTTAAATATATGGTAATATTACTTTCAGGAGTAGAGTTTAGTGATTCATCACTTACATATAATACCCAGTGTTCATCACAACAAATGACACTATCCCTTTAAAAGGCAGGCTTATCTTGTTAGAGCTCTTTGGATTTAGGAAGAAACATACTTTAAAATTAAAGTTATTCAACATTATATTTATAAGTAGTACAAAAAGCTGTGTTTTTAAATATTTTATTTATTTATTATTTGAGAGAGAAAGAAATTTCAAGCAGGGTGAGGAACAGAGGGAGATGGAGCAAGAGGGGGAAAGAATCTCAAGCAGACTCCTCACTGAGTGCAGAGGTCAATGCGGGGCTCAATCCCATGACCCTCAGATCATGACTTGAACTGAAACCAAGAGTTGGATGCTCAACTGACTGAGCCACCCAGGCACCCCAGAAAGCTGTATTTTAATTGGAAGGCAGAACAAGAAAATAATAATAATAATAATAAAAGCTCCTGGTTGGTTCAGACTAGAATATAAGCAGGTCTAACATTTGGCCCTTATAATCAAACCGATAGAATTGGTTGCTGTGTGTATCAATGGACAGGATATTTTATGCAAATTTGATCGGGCATATGTATCTGAAGCCCAGTGGCTGCACATAAAGTTTTAGAGCACAGCCATATCTATTCTCCAAAGAACTACTCTACTTTTGAGAAACATTGCTTGCTTTGCTATTAAGTTCCCAAAATGATTAAATGCCAAATTATGAAACTCCAGGTGTCCTTGCAAACAAACCTGCTCAGCATCAATGGGTTGTCATTTGATTCACTTAGATACAAATTTGGGTGTGTGGAGGAGCACTCCTGCCTGATCCTGGTCCTTTAGAAATAGTTTCTATAGCATAAATTATACGTAAGTTTTAAAACTAAATAAGTTTGTACTAGAACTCCCATCTTGCCTCCTTCTGCCTCAATACTACAATCTTTGAATCTCCAGAGGGCTTCCTGTGACTCATTTCTATAGTGGAAAATATGTGAGAACCCTGGTTTTAGAGAAAGCCCTGTCTCATAGAGGGTACCAGCTTCAGGATGACACTAACAGTGTAACTACCTCATTAAGGCTCAGCCTTGACTAACACATCTAGTGTTAAGCCACTCACTTTGCCTGGAAAGAGAGATGACCTAAGCATGAACCAAAAAGTGGCTTAAGATTTTGACTGGATGTTCAGGAACTTGAAACAAGATTACATTACTGGTAACAAGGAGTCTTGGGAGGGAGGAATGTCAAGGCACTCAGATATATGAGATTACATATCCACTGTGGATGCTCTCCAAAAGTCCCTACATGCAGGCCAGGCACTTCATAATCAGCCAGACAACGTGACTAGATCTGTGGATGTTGGGCTTGTTCTTCAAATATCCCAAGTTATAACTTCCCCTCACCATGTAGGGAGCAGAAATTCTCATTTCAAACCTGACAGAAGATGGATCGGTGGTTGTCAGCGTCTCAAGAGAATGTTACTGTATTTTCTTTGGGACATGGACACAAGACTTAGTCTTTCTTACTTTGCCTCTAGTAGATGGATGTGCTCATCTTTTCTTTGTAAGGTATGGAGCCTTTTCTTCTGAGTCCCAGGTTTTGCAGAGGTTTTGGTTCTAACTCCCCATCTTGCAACCTAGAATCCCTGTCCATTTTCTTTACACTGTTTTGAGTTTTGGACCCCAGTAATCACTTCTGTATCTATTACCTGACCCTTCTCCCCCCAAATCAGGATAACCTACCCCGCCCTCATCAGCTAGATAGCCCAGCCTTTTTGCTATCAGTAACGTTTTCATGTCTGGTATGTCTAACTTCTCTTTCTTTCTAGTAAGCATAACCATGCATAACAATATATTTTATTATATCTGCTTCATATTTCATTAGCATTCTTAGGAGTTTTACAGAATTGTTTGAATGCTGCCCTGTTGAGCTGTGAAATGACTCCTGCCTTTCCATTATAGCAGGATTTTTAATACTCATTTATATTTTATTTGCATTACTAAAGTTTACCTGTAGAATACATATAGCTACCTGGTAATGATGTATATAGACCTAAGGTATAGTACATCTAATCATGGTGATTTTAATACAGAATTTAATGTGGTTTAATAATAAATTTTAAATTGCCAATTTGAATACATTTCCAAATCAGAAAACACTTTATTGTCCAATCTATGACTATTAAAAAACAAAATGAAATGTGATTGCCTAATTATATATTCTTTAAAATGGAATTGCAGATACTGGTTGGTATTTATGTAGAATTTGAGAAGTACTGGTCAGTGCATCTAACCTAGAATAACATTGTTATCTTGTCATATCAAGGATACAAATTTTTCTTATAATTTCTTATAGTAGACTCGCAGCTTTATTTACTATACTATAACTGCTGTGTAAAATCTGTACTACTCAAGAACATAAAATAGATGTAAACAAACACATATTAGGAAGACTAAATGAATGTCCCTGAGAGATTTTTTTCTTAAAATGCTGTTTCCTTGAACTATCTTGAAAACAAGATTCTTAACACATTAACCATGATCGGGTAGTTAAAAAGCACTAATAGCAAAGGGCAAATAAAGTGACTTTTCTTTTCTAACTAAATATTAAGTTAGCTCAACTTCAACATTGCTTGAGTTGCAACATGCATTATAGAATACAGAGCTAATTGCTTTAGTGTTTCAACCCTCCAAGCAGTGCAGATGTTATGCAAATGGTTTAGTGCTCATTTTCAGAAAGTAAACAATTGTGGTAAATTTTGCAAGGGTATTTTCTTTTTTTTTTTTTTTTTGCATTAGCATTAAACTTTCCAAAATTGTTGTTAGCTGCAATGTTAGTGCTCAGATAAATTGAATTTTTTTGTGGGGCAAAAACCTGTCAGATGTGAAAGTGTAATGGATTTTTTTCATATATATATATATATATATATATATATATATATATAACTCTATTACATTAGAAAGCAATGTGGAGTTAAATAGAACAATTAGTATTAAGTTGGTCCCATAATTTGATGAAACATAATTGCTATCCATGGACAATAATAATTTGTCAGGTGTGTCTATAAAAGAAAAATAAGTTAATTTTCAGATGAAATCTATACTTAGGATTTAATTTTTTCATAATTCTATACTGATTTTGTGTCAACAAAGATAAATTTAGAAAAAAATCATTAATAATAAATTATTGTAAAGATGACTTTGAAATTCAGTAGCTAATTAATTTATAATTATTTATAAGTATATCATCACTGTAGCATAGAAATCTGTTTTAATAATTTGTAAGATTCTTACTATATGAAGGTAGAGTGTAGAAACTTCATTGTGAATTTGAGAAAGAATATGTATTTGTTTCCTACTGCTGCTATAACAAATTACCACAAATTTGAAGGCTTAAATTCATACAAAGTCCTAAATTTAAAATGTTAATAGGACTATGTTCCTTCTGAAAGCTCTAGGAGAGACTCTGTGCCCTCTCTTCTCCAGCTTTTACAAGTTGTCTGCTTTCCTTGGCTCCCAGCCCGTCCCTCTGTCTTCAAAGCCAGCAGTACAACATCTTCAGGTCTATCTCTGTCACTGTCTTCTCTCTCTTTCATTTTTGTTTCCATTGCCATATCTCTCTTTCTGACATTGATTCTCCTGCCTCTCCTTTTCCCTTATAGGGATTTTTGTGATTACGTTGGTCCCATCCAGATAATCCAGAATATTCTCCCTACCTCAAGTGCTTTGACTTAATCACACTGCAAAGTCGCCTTTGCCATGTTTAGCCTCCAAAAGATATGTTCAAAAGAAAAAAAAAAGATATGTTCACCTGAACTTCAGAATTTGGCTTTATTTAAAATAAAAAAAAATCATTGTCACTGTAACTAAAGTTAAAAAAATGAGATCACATTGGATTAGGCCCAATTAAGATTAAGTCCATAAACGTGACAGAAAAAAAAAGTGACAGAAAAGATTTAAACATAGAGATACAGAGTAGAAGGCGATGGGGAAAGGTTCTTTCTCACTTTCTCAGAGCCTTCAGAAGGAATCAATCTTTCCAACATCTTGGTTTCAACTTCTGGACTCCGTAACAATGAGAGAATAAATTTCTGTTTAGTGATAATTGTTTATGGCAGCTGTGTGAAACAAATATACTAATTAAACTAACGTGGTTACAGGAACTAAGGATTATACGATATGGGCATCCTGTAGGGGCATTCTATCTACCATGAAGTATAAATATCCTACTGATTTTGAGAAATTGTCCTCAAATTCTGACATTTTGTTTCTGTAGCATCACTGTCACAAGATGCTTGAAACAGTCTTAATATACCTCTTTATGGGTGATAATGATGTGATTGCTAGATATCCAAGCACAAAATGTTTATGTAAAATGTAAAAGTGTAAAAATGTTATTCCCAATGGAACAACTTGCTAAAAGGATGCTGATGAAAGAAGTTTGGTAAGGTTACATAAAGAGAGACACACTCTGAAAACTTGATATACAAGCCTATAAATTAGAAATATTTGCTATTCTAATTGTATTGTTCATTAATTGCAAGAACAATAAAATTCATAGAAAGTAGATTATCAACTGAAATTCTCTGGAAGAAAAGACAAGCCTTAGTACAATCTCAGTGCTTTCCCTGTGAACTCAGATTGATTGAAATGGAGATCATACTTATTTAACTATTTCTCCTTTATTTGTTTTCCAGAAGATAATAGCTGCATCTAAAAGACCCCAAGTTTAATCTGGCAGTGAGTTATAGTTGAATCTCTCGAATGACTCCTCAGTGTTTGATTTTTGTTGTTGTTGTTGCTGTTCACAATTACATTTTACTAATGATTTATTGTAATTATAAATTCCTGTTTAATCTCTGCATAAACCTTTTCCATACTAGACAAAGATAGTTTTTAGCAGGTCAGATAGAATTGATTTGATCTACCATCAATAGCAAAACTGCAGTTGTTAATTTATGCATTGAATTTGAATAACCCCAAATCAATGATGAAAAAATATAGAAATCCTTTGTGAAAAATGCTTATAGATTTATCCAGTTTGCTGACAGTTCGCCAAGGGTCTTCCAAATTTAATCAGATATCTTTTTGCAACTGCCAGTTAAGTCTCTTTGTTGGATTTTAGAAATAATAACTGAAAGCTGGCTATTCCTATAGCTATCCATGTCCCTAGACTTACTTCTTCAAGCAGTAATGAAATACATACAAGGAAAATAAGGTATGTTTTCTCACTATTTGCTATCATACAATGCAGGTAATTCAAATGAATAAATATGTTAGCACATTTAGGTATAAATATCATAGACAGACATAGTCTGGGAATTAAGTGTTTAATACATCTTACTATAATCTCTTACTGCCTTAAATTTCCTTTCAGAAGAGACATGAATTATGTAGTTTTCTATGGATTCTATTTCTAGTTGCCTTTTAAAAGAATTTATGGGATTATGTTATAACTAATTGAACTTAATTGAATTATAAGAGGCTCACGATTTCTGAAAAATGCTATTATCTTTTGGTCAAGCGGTGATATATAACAAGCAAGAGAGTGAGAGAGTCTTCTGAGAACACTATATGATGTCTATACTTCAAACAATACTTTTTGGAAGAGAGGTTATCATGAGTTGTAGAGCAAAATTGTAGGATACAAGAGTACTTTTAGAAATGAATAACACAGACATTATTATTTTTCAGTGATTTACTACAGAAGTTTACCAGAGGTAAAGACCTGTTTAAGGTACTTTCAACTACCACTGGATATTGCAACACTTTATTAAAAATCACATAAAACAGATAACATTCATATTACTAGACTACAGTTAACTATCTGCTAATGTTCTGACATGTTCATAAATATAGTGAACTTCTAAGTAACCACAGCAATACATAATAATTGCTGTTAAATATCTTATAGAATCTGCATTATTATTCTAATACATGATGGCATAATTTCCCTTGATTGGGATATAGTTTCTAATTACATACCAATTTCTTAAAAACACATCTAGATGTATACATCTTTTAAGCTAATGAAAGTAATCATCCAGGGATCCCTGGGTGGCGCAGCGGTTTGGCGCCTGCCTTTGGCCCAGGGCGCGATCCTGGAGACCCAGGATCGAATCCCACATCGGGCTCCCGGTGCATGGAGCATGCTTCTCCCTCTGCCTATGTCTCTGCGCCTCTCTCTCTCTCTCTCTCTGTGACTATCATAAATAAATAAATAATTAAAAAAAAAAAAAAAAAAAAAAAAAAAAAAAGAAAGTAATCATCCAAAAAGGTTATCCATGTATAAGTTTATAGGATTTTATCCAATAAAATCAATAATGATGTGACAGTAGGTATGAATAACACACCTAGTGCATTTCTTTTCAGATGTAAAGTAAGAAAAGTGAGTTTTAATAAAATTTCTTATTTTATGGGCACTTTTTTAGAAACTTCCTTTTGATTGTCACAAATCTGGAAAATATGGAGAGTAAAAGAAATAGGGGAAAAGAAAGAGAAGAATAGAAAGAAGGAAAGATGAAGGATATAGAGTGATTAATAAGAAAAGCAAGAAAAAATGATGTAATTCCTAAATTAAGAGTGAGTGGAGACTCCAATATATCCCATAGTATCCTCCATTATATGAACAAAAACAAACAACACAAACTGATCTCTCAGAAAGTACTCCTGGCTGCCATTGCATTTTCTATTCCTAGTTCCCTTTCCTTAAACTGATATTCCCAGTGTTGTTTAGAATTAGCAGCTTTGCATTACCATCTTATACCAACTGAACAAGAAACTATGGAAGTAGGGCCCAGAATTATGTTTTTTCTTTCTTTTTCCCTTTTTTTTCTTCTTAGCACACCATCAAGGAGAGTCTCATGTACACTAAAAATCTAATCCAAACCATCTAATCCATGTCTTCCTCAACCTCTTTATATTCATCAGTTTCCATTTAAAGAATCCAAACTCCTTAGAAGGCTGAATGGGACATGAGTAATATGTGTTTGTTCCCTCTCTCCTTCCCTTCTCTACAATAGGGCAAGTCATTACTGAACACATGACAAAATTAGAGTGCATTCCTATATTTGACATTCAACAAATTTAAGAATAAAAGCAAGTAAGCAAACATTAATGAAATGAAAAAATTCCCCGACTACGTTTTCATATATTTAGTAATCCCAGAATTTAGAATTCTGGGACTTCTTTCCTGTCTGTCCTCCCTTCACTACAATTCTATCTAAAGGACCAGGAATATTATCTTCCTTAAAACTAGGTCTAAAAAAGTCAGCATATGGAAGTTTCCTGTGTGTTTAAAAAATAAATATAAATGATTTGGGACTTTTCAAATCTCCGTTTTTAAATCTTTCCTATCACCTACCAACTTTCCCCAACCTTAACTCTTTAAACTTTCCAGCTCATTACTCCCATGTGACTTTGCATTGTCATGTCAATACCTTCCTCTCGCTGCATTTATACCCATGCATGATCATATTCCCATTTGAACCTATAAAACTTCTACTCATTTTAAGTTCAATTTCACGATGTCCTCTTTGGTAATAAAATGTAACTACTATGTCCCATCTTTATTTTTGGTATCTTATTTTAGCCATGTTTTTCCTTCTGTGTTCTCTTTGATCATTTGCTCATCTTTATAATAAAGCCTTGAATATTTCATGTAATTTATTGAATACCACACTGAAAGTGAAGAACAGAATGGTTGTATGGGTACAGATGGTTGTCAGTGAATCAGTTGTTTACTCTCATGATTGCATGACTGACTGGAACTTGCAGCTTGCTGCCACTGCCCTGCAAGATGTGAGAGCATTGTACCTCATATCACTAGGCCAGAAAAAGATTAAAATGCCAAATCTAAAGTATGGTTTCAACTGAATAAGTATTGCTTCTACACCATTGTAAAGTAAAAAAAAAATCAACATCGAATCATCATAAGTTAGAGACCATCTGTATACAAATATTGCTTTATTTTCTGTATTAATTTGCTAGTGCTATTCCAACAAAGTGCAAAAAAATAAAAAAATAAATAAATAAAAAATAAAAAACTGAGGGGCTTAAAAAAAGAGAAATTAATTTTCTCTTAACCCTTGAGGCTAGATGCCCAAGATCAAAATGTTGTCAATGTTGGTTTCTTCTGAGGGCTGTGAAGGAATGATCTGTTCAAGGACTCTCCTCAGCTTACAGATGGCCACCTTCTCCCTCTGTCTTCACATATTCTCTGTATATGTGTCTATGTCCAAATTTTCTCTTCTTATAAGGACACTAGATATATTGGTTTAGGGCCCAGTCTAATGACTTCATTTTAACTTAATACCTTTTAAAGACCTTATCACTGAATAAGCTCGCATTCTGAGGTACTGAGGATTAGTACTTCAAAATACGAATTTTAGGAGAGACGCAATTTAGTTCATATACTGTTTAAGGAAATCATGGAGAATGGTATAATACATAATAATATGTAAAGTGTAATATAGAGAGTAAGACCAATTATTTGGAGAGTTTAAGCGGTGGGGGGGGGGCTTAATGGTTAAATCAAGGTCATAATACTTAACTTGCATGGTCTAAGTCAGTTGAAAACATCATATAGTTCTTTTTTTCTTTAATCATTTCCCTCTCTTCCAGTTCTCTCTATTGGCATAGTTTGAAGCCACAGGAAATGCATAGAATAACATCAAGTTTACACATTTGTTGTTAAATAAAATGCCTTCTTAAGAGCCACAGTAGACCTTTAGTAAATTATTGCTGAGCTGTTGCACTGCAGGCACTGAGAAAAATTCAATCATTTCTGCTATATTCAATTGCAAAAAACTAAAATATCATTCCTGAATAAGCTTGGTTGAAAGAAATCCCATCATATTTAATAGTGTTATTGTTTGGCATTATTTCCTACAGAGAATTGGTTTGGATAGAGATAATCTGAACAGAATTGTGAAGATTTTTCAGTCATATTCCTTGTCATCAGTTATTAAATGATCCGCCTTATGTTATGTTGTTTATGAAATACTAATAGCATTTAAATAATACCTAATACCTTTAAATAACTATCCATTCTCTAGATAGAAGACAGAATAACATGGCATATTTTAACTACTAAGAGTGACTCACCCTAACAGATTCATGTAGAACATCTCTAACAAACATAAAATAAACAGAAAACAGCAGGTGTTCTTTTATCTTTGAGAAATAAGACAAATCTTCAGCCTTAGTATAAATTTTTTATCTTCTGCATTATATGATATAAAACTTTCATCTTATGAAACTTTTTAAAATCATAAAAATAATCAGTTAATTAAATGAATTGACAGGATCATAGAATTTTCAATTTAGGGAGATTATATTGTTGGAAAAAAATTCTACATTTTTTTCAAATGTAGAAACCAAGGATTGTAGAATTTGACTCCCTATTCACTAATGAGATAGGTACTATGAAAAATCTAAAGAATTTTATATAGTTCATCTTCCTCACAAGTTCATAACCTATGCAGAAAGGAAGATAAGTAGGTTACAAATTAAATAAGGCAAATATAATCATAGCAAAGTGAATAAATGCCATAAATAAAATATTTTAAATAATACACATTTAATTTGTAAGAACATGAATGACAAATGTAGGCAAAATTTTTGCTAAACAAACTTAAATCATTTCTATACTAATCTCCCAATTAAGGCATTAGGGTTAGTATATGGGAGAGTGTTTTTTTGTTTTTTTTTTTAAGATTTTACTTATTTATTCATGAGAGAAACAGAGAGACAGGCAGAGACATAGGCTGAGGGAGAAGTAGGCTTCCTGCAGGGAGCCCAATGAGGGACTTGATCCCAGGTCAGGGATCAGGCCCTGAGCCTAAGGCAGAGAGCCAACCAGGCATCCAGAGAGAGTGTTTTTATATGCTGCCTGGGCTACAAAAAAAGAAAAGAAAAACCAAACGGGGAAATGTCAGGGATTTTGAAGTCTAATCTGATCTCACAGTTTAAAGTTATCAGATTACATGGCTTGTCAAAGATCAAAAGTTACTGTTTTGAGAACTCTCAGGATTAGAAGATATCATCCAGGTCATCCATCTAGTTACGCCCATCTAGTTGCTAACAAGCTTCTCAGTGGCTAAACTGAAAATGGACCTTTTGGCTCCTAATTGAGCATTTGCGTTAGTTTTTGTTTTTGTTTGGTGATATGGATATGGGTTACAAATAGTTGCTTCAATTTGGGGAGGACCAGATTGACTTCATCTAAAGTGCCTTTCATCTTTGTTTTAGAATTTATTTAAAAACCCCTGGAAAAAAAAAAGACATAGGAACCCCTCACTGTCCTCTTTCGGTTGCCATAACAACTTGTTAAATTCATCCATAACTCAATCTCTGCTACAACAAATCTGCAAGCTCATACAAGGGCAAATATTTAAGTTGTATAAATCCAAGAAAGAGGTTGTAAGGTCAGTTACAGTCATATCTCAGCTGTACTTCTGATAGAATTGCATTTTTTAGTTGTGTTTGTACATTAGCATTTTCATAGGCACCTAATTTTTAAATAAAAATTTAAAAAATTTTTAAAAATAAAATTTTAAAATTTTAACTGGGTGGCTCAGTCAGTTAAGTGTCTGACTCTTGATGTAAGCTCAGGTCTTGATCTCAGGGTTGTAAGTTTATTTAAGCTTCACATTGGGCTCCATAAATAAACAAGTAAGTAAAGTAATATGAAGTGAAAATCCTGAGAATAAAATGGCATAGAAAAACTAATAAAATAGAAAATTTGGTAAAGAAACTTACTGATATAAAACTAGAGTAATATTGTGTGTCAACTATAATTTAAAAAAAAGAAATTTATTGAAGCAGTGTGTATCTAGAAAAAGTTTAACCATTCACAAGTTTTCATGAGAGTTTTGTTGGTTCTGAATGTTCTCACTAGGATACTTGAACATTTTGTAATATTTTTGAAGTACCAGATAAACCTTGTTACAGACGATTGAAAAGCCATAGGGCAGTGTGGGTACCATTGAACATCTTGTTGATAAAGCAGAAGGTGTTGGAAAGACTTTGAAGAGCTGAAGTGGGGAAAAAAAAAAGGATAGAACAAAGAAAGAATTGAAAGACTGAATTTCAAAGCAACTTTGGGATGGTTTAGCAACTTATGTGGAAAGGCTACCCTATGCTTTCCAATTAGTATAAATTGACTACCCTGCAAAGCAGATATTCTAATTTGTTAAGATAGGGGACTTTGGAAATAAATGACATCTTTTCTGGTCATCTCAGAGATGAAAATAAAAAGGTACTGACACTTTCAGTGCCCAAAGATAGGCTCACCCTGTTGTTGGGTGTTGTGTAGATGGAGGTCAACCTTTGTCATCATATGACTCCAAAAGCTGCAAGGCCCTTTAAATAATGTTGTAGAGTTCACAACCCGCTATATAGCATGCATGTTATAAAGCCTAAATGAGAAAGGAGGTCATTCAACATAGAAGAAATTTATAAGATGAGAAGGAAAATCTTAAAGCTGTGTTCCTTGATAATAGCACCTCCAGAATGTATCAATTTAAAAATGATTTATTGATTTATCAGGATAATACTGAAGTGAATTTTTGGCCTCCTAATTCATGATTATTGCAACTTTTTGGACCAAATTGTCTTCACCACCTTCACAGCATTTTCTAAGTGGTTTTGGTCCAGGGCACAATGGGGATAATATTGATTCAATGAAGAAGTTACAAAAAAGTTTTGGCATCAAGGAGACACTTTAGGAAATAAAAGTATCAAAGTAAAGATCAGAGAATGAGAGAAACTATTTTTTTTCTTGTTTCTTAGTTTTCAAGTGTTGATGAACTATCTGACCACCCTACTCTGAGAAGTGAAATAGTAGGCATCTATATACATTTCATTTAAATAGGAAATGTGAATGTATATTTCCAATCTATACAAAACCTCAAAAATTTCCACAAACTGTTAGCATAAAATAATGAAGAATTTAGTCCTGATTATATTTAATTTGAAATTTATCATTGCTTGGAAGAAGAGGAAGATGGATAGCCATGAATATTGGATGACAATAATTTAGTTGAAATTTTAGGTAATGAATTAAAATCTCAGTGAAAATAATCAGCATGAGAAGATGCATCACATTAAAATAGACCTGCCCTACGACCCAGCAATTGCACTGTTAGGGATTTACCCCGAAGATTCAGATGCAATGAAACGCCGGGGCACCTGCACCCCGATGTTTCTAGCAGCCATGTCCACCATAGCCAAACTGTGGAAGGAGCCTCGGTGTCCATCGAAAGATGAATGGATAAAGAAGATGTGGTTTATGTATACAATGGAATATTCCTCAGCCATTAGAAACGACAAATACCCACCATTTGCTTCAACGTGGATGGAACTGGAGGGTATTATGCTGAGTGAAGTAAGTCAATCGGAGAAGGACAAACAGTGTATGTTCTCACTCATTTGGGGAATATGAATAATAGTGAAGGGGAATATAAGGGAAGGGAGAAGAAATGTGTGGGAGATATCAGAAAGGGACACAGAACATAAAGACTCCTAACTCTGGGAAACGAACTAGGGGTGGTGGAAGGGGAGGAGGGCGGGGGGTGGGGGTGAATGGGTGACGGGCACGGAGGGGGACACTTGACGGGATGAGCACTGGGTGTTATTCTGTATGTTGGTAAATTGAACACCAATAAAAATTAATTTATAAAAAAAAATCTGTAATGACAAATTTGTCTTAAGCTATTAGGATTCTTGGAATTCTCAAGAATCTTGAGAAATACGGGTTTCTTGGATTTGGTAATTGATGAATTTCTGACACTTATTGTTGCTCCTTTACTGGCGCTCACTGTAATCTGCCACCCATATGCATGGTGACTGATTTGACTCTCTTTTATCATCACCAAACCTCACTTATGTAATTCAATCATCATTAAGTAGTAATTTTGCTTAGTGTTACTTGAATTCCTTATGTATCTTTATCATATCATTTTGATTTTTAATAACAGTAGAATTGGATGACTATCCATCACAGTTTAACTATTGTCCTAGTACAATTTTAATCACATCACTTAAAACTGGTGTGATCTGTTATTAAGTGACAGTCATAGTATTTATAGCATATATTGTAGTTTTAAAAAAAGTGAATATATTTTTGATAATATATACAGTATCATGCTATACAAAAAAAATACTTACCAAAGTTATTTAATTGATAAGTAATTGGGTAATTTGTATTTTACAACTCTTCTGTGGGTTTTGCACAACTATTTTACAGTGTTTTTAAGATCTGTGAAAAACTTTGAGGTTTTGCAAAGATTTAAAATATATTATCACATTTCCTATGTAAATGAATGGTATATGGATACCCACTATCTAAAAATTCATTATCCAGTCAATTTTCAGGAACTGATTAATTCTGATAAGTGAGGAATACTTGAGCTACCATTTGATCAAGAGTGAATTACAGATTTATAAAAGAAACAGTACTCATTGATCCTTATATATTGTAGTAGAGCAGTATTGAGTTCATTTTATTCATGGATAGAAAGTCCAAACCTTGCCCAGTATCTCTGCCTCAGTCAGCAAATAGAGGTAAAATTATTGATCAGCATCCTTAGTGAAATTGAGAGATGAATTGTATTTATATATAATTGAATTAAATCAGTAGTTGTTTTTGTCTGATTTGTGTTACATGCTATTTTCTCTCTCTCTCTTTTAATTACAAAACTAATAAGGGCAAATTTATTAATCTTCTTGGAAAGAAAAGTTATTTTGTTTTGTTTTGTTTTTAATGTGGCATGGATTAACAAGTCCACTTACATGTCTAACAGAAAGAAAGATAATTGTTATAAAAATATAATAGGTTATCAAGATTAGTATTATTGAACTACCATCATACGCTGACACAGCTTTCATTTAAGTGCACAGAATAAATGAATAGATCTCTTCTGTAACTGAGATTCAGCTGGGCTTTTATTTGATCATTTCATTGCCTGTAATAAACTAGGGCTTATTCAAACGGAGTGAGCTAGCTCTTCTCTTTTTAAATCTGAATTAGGAAGCATTTTAATGGGTGAAATCATGGAGATTGCATCTAGGATGCACTGCTTCCATTGGTGGGGAAAAAAAAAATCTGATGCCAGTTGAGGACATAGATGAAGAGGAGCTGGATGACTTTGACAAATTAGCAATACCTTTTCCTTTTATTAAAAAATAGAAATTTGCATTTGCATCATAAAACATTCATATTTAAAAATGATTCAGCCTTCACATAAATATTGATTTTTCAAATTTCATAATTATTTTATTAAAGAGGTAATAAAGAAATATACGAATCACAGTAAGCAAGAATACAGGTGATGCTCTATTAGGGCCAAGCCTCAAGAAATTATGGCCAATTTGTGATCCTATTTATCATTCAACTCTTTACACTTAGTGGAGATGTCTATCTATATCTATATCTATATCTATATCTATATCTATATCCATATCCGTATCTATCTATCTATCTATCTATCTATCTATCTATCTATCTATTAAGCTAGCTAGCTAAATAAAATTGGTAATCATGAATGAGTAGCATTTCTTGCCAGAATTTAACTTGTCCCAATAGGTGAATTGGTGACCACTGTCAAATTAAAATAAAAAAAAAAACAATAAACAGACCAGATATAGCAGAAAATTATCTTTAAAATTTAAAGATAAAATATCAACTGTATTCCTAAAGCATAGCCAACACCAGGTCTATATACTTATTTGTTTAATTGACAGGTCTCACTGATTCACTTATTGAGACAGTCAAATTCTGACAGGAAGTGCGACTCATACATGATTACCAATTTACTAAAAGTCACCAAATAATATCAGTGATCATACATTTAAAAATTTCCAATTGAAATTTGTTGGAAAGTAATTCATTATAGAGTACAAATAATAATAACAATAACCTTTTCCTCTATTGTTCCTCATAGCCATTTTCCCTTAACCAATAAACTTATTTGGGGAAAAATTGTTAGTTCACAAATAAATAACTGAATTTATTGATTGATTGATTGATTGATTGATTGAGAGGGAAAAGGAGGTTGGGGAGGAGTAGAAGGAGAGAGAGAATCCCAAGCAGGCTTCATGGCCAGCATGGAGCCCAATGCAAGGCTCAGTCTCACAACCCTGAAATCATGATATTGATCAATATCAGAAGTCAGATTCTTAACTGACTAACCCATCCGGTGCCCCAAATAACCAATTTTTAAAGAAGCTTAAGGATATTATCACATTTGTTGATATGTAAAATGAGGAAGAAAAAATATTATTAGTTCTATATATGTATATTTTAATTCACTTATTTAATTATTCTTTCAATCATCCATTTGCATTTTCTGTCAGGGAATATTTGGTAAACTATATCATGTGTTATCCATTGTGTTATGTATTGTGATACAGTATATAATTATGCCATATACCTAAACTTTTAGAATTCCCAGACTTGGGCAACATAAGTAAATAGACAATTTCAATATAAGTGCTAATACTGAGGTAAATTCAGTGAAGAATCTACTCCATGTCTGTAGGTCATAAGTTTGACTTGAGTCCCACAGAGTTAAAATCAACATATAGTGGACTGTGTTCCTCTCTGGAGGCTCTAGAATAGGATATATTTTCTTATTTATTCTGGTTGTTAGCAGTGAGGTTCCCCAGTTCCTTGGTAACTGACATCATTTCTCAGCTTCTAGAAGCCAGCCATGTTCCTTTGCCCATGGCTTTCTTCATATCAAAATCAACAGCAGAGTTCTTCTCATTGCCCATCTCATGCTTCTTCTAGCATCAGTACATCTCTCTGACCAACCATCTGTCTTTCTCCTACATTTCAGGGCCATTGTGGTTACAATATTCATAGATTATAGGGATTAGAGCATAGATGTCTTCTCTTAACTATGTTTCTGCCCATCATACTATTCCTGTGCATTTTTACCATGTATGCTTGTAGGAAGACATACTTTATCTACTAGTGTTCTAATATAAAATCACACATTCTTCTAAAGGTTGAAAAACTTCTTATATTCAAATATTCTCTCATAAATTCATTGCTATCTTCTCCTTAATATATGAAGTGATTCTGCTTCATTAATTATTTTGTGTCAAAATTGCTTTTGCATTTTACAATTGCTTTCTCGGGTTCCCTCTCTATTTACCTCCAAGATTGATTGAGTTATATTTTAAAAATATAATCCTCAATTACTTTGCAAACTGTTCATATAAACTTTTATTTTTGCATTCTCTTAGAGTGAATTAGTTCATATAATCCAAATTAATACATATGTACTTTCCTCATCTACTTGTATAATTTCAGATTTTTTTGTTTTTTTTTTCTTTTTTATCACTATTTTTGTTTTTATTAGTATTTGTGCAACATTGTGTAGATCCTGCCAAACAGAATGAAAATAATACTTCCTATCAACTATCAGCATTCTTTCAACTATACAACTATTTTATATTTTTAATGTGCAAGTTCTAGAAAATTACCCAAAAGCTATTCTTATGAAAGAAACATTTTGACAGTATTTAATCAATGCAATAATATCGCTAAACCATGTTTTCAGAATCTTTGTCACTTGGGGAATGAATAGTATGTCACATCTGCAGGCTTGGAGACTTGAAAGCATATTATTAGGATGGTCCAGCTGAAAAGTAAGAAGGTCCCAGACACGAGAGCACAGAGAAAGAATCATATAATGTTTTAGAGATCAAAGCAGATGAGTCAGTGATTTAATTCATGAACCAAGAAGAAAGGAGTCAAAGATGACTCTCCTGTTAGTGTCTGGCTAACTGATGGTGACTTCTCAAAAACAAGGTCAGAGGAAGGGCAGGCTTTTTTGGATTACATAAATTGAGTTTGGGACATATTCAGATTGTGATGCTAATGAGAAACTCCAATTGAGATATGGATTTTGGAATTATTATAAATTCAATATATAAAAGCAATTAAGATTCTATTGGGAGGGTTAAGAGAGAACTTAGGGAATGCTAATATTTAAAGAATGGACAGAAAAAAGGGAATGCAGAATGGTATATGCAGAACAAACTCAGGGTGGTATGTTACATCATAGGCAAAAGTAAGAATAAATTCCAATAGACAGTATCTTCTATCAAAAATTTCAGATAGGCCAAGTAATTTGAAAACTAGAATGTAACTATGAATGTTGATAAAGCTCAGGTCCTATTAGGTTTTTATAATCCTGGGTAGATGGACTTAGAAAGCTTAAGTAACATGCCTGCAGTTATAGCACAATAAATCAGAGAACATAATTTTAGCCAAAGTTAATTTGACCGCTTGATCTTAAACATTATAGAAAAAAAAAAACCTCAAGTGAATAAAAAGCTAAGGTAAGGAATGGCAAATATTTATTGGTTCCTGTGGTACAAAGATTTTTCTAAATTTGGTAGCTTTTGAAGGAAACTAAATTAGAGAAAAAAATTAATAAAAATGGGTAACATATATAAAACAATAATAGCAACCCAAGAGGAAAACATAATACTTATAAATGATATACCTGTAAGTTTTAATTTAAAATGTTCCAAACTTCTACCAACTTTTAAAATCACCTAAAGTGACTCAAACACTAAATCTCATAAGGATACTGAAAACTATAAAACATTACAATAATCTAAAAGGAAGTACAAGACCTATGGGGCTGAATTGAGAATTGCAATTGGCAGCTGACATGAGTCTTGCCAATTGGAGCAGATGGTATAGATATGATTTGGTTCTGTGCCACAATCTCCCCCTGGTAAGAGACTGGAATTTATGCCAACAGAAAACTTGGAAGCTGCCCTCCCACTGCATAGATATAAGATTTTCAGAGGACCAAAGCAGACTTGCTCTTCTGTTGCTACCCTACTGCAAGTACCTCTCATTATGCACAATGTAAAATTGTAAAAGCTAGAATAAAGGCAGAAACCCTGGGATTGATAAAGTATATCCTGTGAAGTGTTTATACAATATATTAAATTTTGTGGGAAAGATCAATAAGTATGTCACTCTTAGTATCTGCTGAAGACTAAAGTTTTTTTTCTGAAGTCTTTAGCATAATAACAGAAAAAGATACCCTTTTTAGCATAGTAACAGAAAAAGATACCCTGGCTTATTGAGACTAGATACCCCAGTCAAGTAGAACTAAGGTACCTAAATATTTTTTAGCACAGGAAATAGGCCTATGAATTCTGTCATTAATCTAACATAAATGAACCAAGAAGCACAGCCTTGCTTGCTTTTTTCCTCTCTACCGGGTTGGTGCGTGAGCTTTCTATTCAGAAAACAAATGCTATAAAGTCACTTATGTTAAAATGGTCTCCCTTACTCCATTGGCTTGAAGCACACAAAACCTTGCCAAATTGAAGCTTGAATAGGAAAACATAAGGCGTCAGTCCAGCAATGCTTTCTGATGCTATCTGAGAAGTATACCCAATGGACAGTGAGAAAACACAGGATAAGACATAACAATTTTTCTCTTTTTTTTTTTCTTGGAAACAGCGAATGTGCTAGGCAACTCTTCATTCTAATGTAAGTAAACCAAAGTTCCACATGAGACTTGGGGTGGGGAGCGGGGAATAAGGTGCAGGGCAATGAATAAGGAATAAAGTAGCTTTAAGATTCAGAGAAAGATTTTGCATATAAAGATTAATTTTTTGAAGTCATATAATCAAACATCCTCTACACACAACATGATTCAGATCTTCCAACTCTTCTGCAATATTATCGTCTTTACTCCTGATTTTCATCATTATCGAGATCTCCAAATCCTAAATTCCTCTTCCTTCCTCTAATTTGTTTTTTCCTCATTACTTCCTACACACTTCAGATTCCAGGGCCTCTTCCTTGACATTACTTTTGTGAATAATCTCAACTTTTCTTTCTCACTAGTTATAGCCACCTGGACTAAGCTCAGAGTTGAATAGACCCAAATCTGCATTCCCTAAGCCTATACTAGGTCTGCTGAGCTGTGCTAAAAAAAAAACTTATATGATTGCAAAGAGTATAGCCTCCTCCTTAAACTGATGGACCTTTGATTTTATAGATATAGACATATATATATAAATATATATCTGATTAAATATATATCATTATAAATTATATATGCATATATAGAGTATAAAAATAAATCATATATATCTATTTATAAATATCATATATTTATTATGTATATCATATATACGTATGTAACCTTATGGATATGTTATATCTATGTATATACTTATTTTCCTAGTCTTTTTGTTATTGTCTTTGAAAAGGTACATTTATTTTTTTATTTAAATTCAATTTGCCAACATATAACACCCAGTACTCATCCCATCAAGTGCCATCCTTAGTGCCCATCACCCATTTACCCCATCCCCCCACTCACCTCTTCTTCCGCAACCCTTTGTTTGTTTCCAGAGTTAGGAATTTCTCATGGTTTGTCTCCCTCTCTAATTTTTCCCACTCGATTCCCATCCTTTCCCTTATTTCCTACTCTAGGATAAGTTTGAACAGAGTTGAGAAAATATAACCAAACACTCCACTCTGTGGAAGAAGCACCTTGCTTTGCAGATTAACCAGTGCTCATCAGATGAGAACATATTCCAGTCTTTAATCACCAAAATTGAAAATTATGTTGTCATTAGTCTTTATTTCTTCATGTTGTAGAGGAAAAAAAAATGTCTTTCCTGGCTAAACAGGAACACACAATAGGAGCAGCACCATATCTAAAAGGGGTTGGACATAGAGGGAGGCTATTAGTTGTCACGGCTGATGGATGAATGTTACTAGCATCCACTGGGTAGAAATCAGTGGAAGAAGTTCTAAAATGTGGAAGGAAGTCCTTTCATTGAAATGTCCCATCTCCTGCCATGACTTTCAAATA
Source organism: Nyctereutes procyonoides (assembly GCF_905146905.1). NCBI lineage: Eukaryota > Metazoa > Chordata > Mammalia > Carnivora > Canidae > Nyctereutes > Nyctereutes procyonoides. The sequence goes on from NW_026575136.1 coordinate 28,390,270, forward strand.
TCTCTCTGGAGCTCAATAGGTGAAAAATTCACTTATAATATGAGTATAGAACATAACTCTGATTGAGAGATATCCCACCATTTTTGTGGGTGTATTACATACTGAGAGTTCCAGAACTGCAGTTATGATAAACATGAAGAGAAATTTTGTTTTGTTCAAAATTGTACCAAAAATTATTTACCAGCTTGTCCTTTTGGAGGTGACATTCTGTTCTTAGAATACATATGGAGTATGTGGGAAAGTGATAAAGGCTATAGAAAAAAATTAAATAAGGAGAGTATGGAATCCTAGAAATTTGACATTTAAGTGGGTGTCAGAATAGGCCTAAGAGAAAGTGACTTTTGAGCCAATATTTGAGGAGATGATGGAGTTATCTATTTATTAATTAAGGAATGCACAAGAAAGAATAGCCGCTAGTAGGAACCTCACACACTCACGACCTTGAATGCCTCAGGATTGATAGCTATAAAAGCTCTCGTTAATGGTACTGTTAATAGAATAACCTTGGTGTGAAAATAATGCATGTCCTAAAAAGAATCTTTACATTTAAATCATTCATCACAAGAAATTTGATTTCTCTGCAGATACTAAAATGCTTAGTCCGAGTATTGCAAGAAAATATAATAATGAAAAGTTAAAAATAACTAAATGTCCATTAAAATAAAAAATTATGGAGTAATTACAGTGTTGTTTAATATACTATAAGGAAATAAAATATAAATTTTACTTCTATGGTTAACAGAAGTTGTTGGCTTACTGCAAAGAACATTAATAAAATATCTCTGTATAGGCTTTAAAGTGTAAACAATAAAGTAAAAATAACACTCTTTTATTTATTTTTATTTATTTTTTTAGAGAGAGAGAGAGTGAGTGAGGGGAAGGGGCAAAGGGAGAGAATTCTAAACAGATCCCTGCCCAGTGTGAGCCCCATGAAGGGCTCTGTCTCATGACCCTGAGATCATGACCATAGCCAAAATCAAGAGTCGGATGCTTAAATGACCAAACCATTCAGGCACCCCTAAGTATTCCTTTCATTTTAAGTGCTTATATTTAATTGGGTATTTATAATTTGTATATTTGGTTTAACTTTATGTTTTACTTAATATAAGCTTAATATGTTTATGATATTTTTAAATATCATTAATGTATTTCAGTTCTTAAGTATGTAAGGCCTACAAATATCTGAGACCAAATATTTGCAGACATACTGTTGAAGTTTTCCTTAACTAATGAGATTATTCCTATTGTACCATTTTTATTAAAAAATAAATGGATACCTACTCATACATTAAACAGCAAACTATTTTCAAATTACAGACATTGAGACTACCTAATATCTCTCACATTTATAAAGATTGCATTTCATTAATTTTGTTGAACTTTAATTATATATATAATGATTCAATTTCATATTAGAGTTTTATATTTTTAATTGAACTTGAGTAGTGACATAAAAAAATGGGGAAAATGAACCTCACTATAAAGTATTAGAAACAAGAAGTAGGAGTTCCATCTGCTTTGGAAAAGATTGCTTCTTACCCATTAGTTAAATGTTTGTAAGCATTGTGAGAATTTCTCAAAGGATGTCTGTATTCCTTAAAGTAGATGTCATTTGTGAAATCAAATATAAATATTCATAAATTAGTGTGTGGGCATATACAATATTGATTTTTTTAACAAGGTCTCAAAGTAGAGCATTGTTAAAAGAATAGCAAAATGCAAAAGGAAGAAATGTTTCATTGTCTATTATCTAATGGCACAAAAAGAGAAGTCACCAATTTGAATACTCTTTTATTGCAGCTAAAGAATTTTTTTAGTAAAAAAAAAATAAGTAAGCTAAAAAGCTTCTGTGAATCTTAATAGAAACTCAAGGAGAAATTTTACATGTTGCCCAACAATCTTATATAAAGATGCTCCTTTAAATAAAAAAAATATATATAGGAAGTTTATTTGTGATTGAGATGAAGCTGATTGCTCATTCAAATCAAAATTAATTTATTTCAGGATGAAAACACACCTTTCATTTATAGTAAGTGATAATTCTATTTAAATTGTTGGTAGAATACTAAATTGCTAAATAAAATGTCTCAATCTAGTGGTTTGGCCTCATAAACAAAACTATGGACACAATTGATTAAATTGTTCAATTTTCACTTAAATATTTTACCATTAACTAAAATCACTCTAAGTTGGTAACTTATATGTGCTATATCCTGTTGCATACATTTTCTTTAAAGTGGATTTTTAATTTTTTTGTTTCCAAAATATTTATATTTTTCCAAAGTTTTCCAACATCATGTTATATTTTACTTGCTTATGTACAGTATATACACAGTGTATATGTGTAGTGCCACTTAAACACTCATTTTTTGCAATAGTGCACTATACTTAAGAAAATTATAACTAGATGGGTTTTGTGTTAATTATTTTATTTTGGCACCTTACTATACCTTTTTTAATCATCCATTTTTGCTTAAATACAATGAATTTAGTTATTTGTTTACTTAATCATTTCATTTATTTAGTGTATTATTTTAGTTAAAAACTTCTAGATATAAGAATAATTGATGGCATTTGATCATGTTATCTCCAAAAGTCAAGTGGCTTCAAAATGAAGGGAACCCTTGCGAGGACACTGGAGACAGTGTCTGAGTAATTGCATAGTTCAAGCTTAACAGAACTGCTTGCTAAATTTAATGAACGTGTTGTCCCCATGTCAATAATAAGAAATCTAAGACATTGTGTATTTCCACAATGGTTCATGTGTGTTAGCTGAAACTGAGTTAAACAATAGTTAATTCACACTTGCTCTGACTTACTTCTCAATCATTATTTTTCACTGACTTAACTGGCTATTTTAGCTGTAACTGAAGAATTAGTTGTCTAACTGACTAAGAGTAGTACTTTTTTTTAAGCATGTAAATTTATTTATTTTCCCCCCTTTTAATTAACTTTATTTTAATTCCAGTATGGTTAGCATGCAGTGTTATATTAGTTTCAAGTGTACAATATAGTGATTCAACGCTTCTATACATCACCATTCTTATCATGTAGGTGTATGTGCTCTTAATCCCATTCACCTTTTTCATCATCTCCCCACCCCCACTCCTCAGACCCCCCTGGTAACCATCTATTTGTTCTCTGTAGCTAAGAGTCTGTTTCTTGGTCTCTCTCTCTCTCTTTTTTCTTTTTTTGTTTTGTTTCTTAAATTCCACATATGAGTGAAATCATGTGATAATTGTCTTTTCTGACTTACTTATTTAGCTTGGCATTGTACTCTCTAGGTCATCCATGTTGTTGCAAATGGAAAGCTTTCATTATTTTTATGCCTTAATAATATTTTGTTATATAGCATATATATAGAGAAAGTGCATCTATATAACGAAGATGCAATATATATATATATAGTTCTTTGTCCTCCTTATTTTTTAAGTTTTATTTTAATAAAATATGTATATATTTAGATTTGGGTAATGACATGTTCAGAAATTTAAAAGACATTTTGATGAATTCTAGTAATTTTAGATATGGTAAATGAATGTCAATTTGTAGAAGTTGCTTAAAGATATATATTCCAGCTCTGATGACATGTGGAGAATATTTTGAAAAAAAGTTTTGATAAATTCTAATTATTTTGTAAATAACAAGTGAATATTTATATGTGGAAATGGTTTAAAAGTATATATTCAGTTCTCTGTAGCTATAATGCACTTAGTTTACAAATAAGGCAGTACTCATATATTAATATTTACATATAATGTATGAAGTTTTATGTGAATTAATAAAATTTGATACTTCTGTAAAAATGCAATATGATTTTAACTGCAATACAGAATTTGGAAATGAGGTTAGTATAAAATGATGAATTTTTTATTGACTATTCATGAAATAAATATCTTATATTATAAAAATGTAGTCCTAATAAACATTTTATCTAATCACTTCCTATTTGCACTACAGATGATCTCTCTTTTGGATTAGTTTCACAAATCAGTTGTAAAATTTTACACCCCTTCCAATGTAACCTTCTAAAGGAAAATATTCATTAATAGGAGCAAAGAGAATTTTATGAATAGATGCTAAAAGAAGGTAGCTTCAAAAGTAAAGCAGAATGCTAAAGGCCATAGAATGTCATTCAAGGATATTGTTAAATTTGCTTAATTCCAAAGAATTTATCAGAGTTGTATTTGTTTTGTAGATTCGTCATAGCACCCATGAATGGTTAAATAAAAGGAGGGGAAATCAGTGACATACTAATTTGGCACTACTTCATTCTGAAACAGAAAACTTTTGATAATTCAGTAAACTGCCTTGATAATCTGCCATATTGTACACAATTGCTATGTCAATCTTAATTAAAAATGGACATAAGTCCTGCCAGAAGTGGTAGGTTCAAAATGATTATAGTTTTTAAATGTTTTGAAGATGCACAATTGTAAGATGCTAACATAAAAACAGAATAGAGAGAAAGAAAACAATAGAGAGCTCAGAAATAAAAGTACAAATATATATGGTTAAATAATCTTCAACAACAATGCCAAGAACACATTACAGAGAAAGAATAGTCTCTCCATAAAAAGATGTTGGAAAACTGGATATACATAAGCAAAAGAATGAATATGGAACAGTATCTAACACCATACACCAAAACAAACTCAAAGTAGATTAAAAACTTAAACATAAGACCTAAAAGCATAAAACTCCCATAAGAAAACAAGAGAAAAGCTTCATCACATTGGTCTTGGCAACAATTTCCTAGATATGACACCTTAAAGGCACAGCAATAAAAGCAAAAGTAGACAAGTGGGATGACATCAAACTGAAAAGCTTCTGAACAGCAAAAGAAACAATTGGCAGAGTGAAAAAGGTATGTACAGAGTGGGAGAAAGTATTTGCAAACTATGTATCTCACAATGGGTTAACATCTAAAATATATAAGGAACTCATACAACTTAATAGCAAAAACAAACTAAAAACAAATAACTTGATTAAAAAATGAGCAAAGGGTTTGACTAGATATTCTCCAAAGAAGACATACAAATAGCCAACAGGTATATGAAAAAATGCTCAACAACACTAATCATCAGGGAAATGCAAATCAAAAGCACAATGAAATATCATCTCATCTTGTCAGAATGTCTGTTATCAAAAAGCCAAAAGATAGCACGTTGGTGAAGATGTGGAGAAAAGGGGACCCTTGTGTGCTATTGGTAGGAATGTAAACTGCTAGAATGTCTATGGAAAACATTATAGAGTTTCCTCCAAAAACTGAGAAATAGAACTACCATATGATCCAGTAACTCCAATTCTGGGTATATATCCAAACAATTGAAATTATGATCTTGGAGAGATATCTGCACTCCTATATTTATTGTAGCATTGGTCACAATAGCCAAGACGTGGAAACAACCAAAGTGTTCATCGACAGGTGAATAAATGAATAAAATGGAGTATATATACAAATGTGATTGTTAGTTGTAGGGGCTAGGAGATGGGGAAAATGGGAGTTGCTTTTCAATATGTGTATACATTCTATTTCACAACTAGTAACTGTATAAACATGTGTTTCCAGAACAAATTATTTGGTAATATGCCATAAAGTTTAGAGCTTCCACTCAGTAGTTAAACTGCTAGGATGTTATCATAGCAATAAGTGATATGAAATGATATATGCACATGACTAATTATTATAGAATTATTTTTAATAATGAAAACCACAAGGTATAATTTCCACTAGAAAATTGTCAATTTGAGCTTGTAGGAGATTTAATGTAATGGAGAAATACAGTAGGAGATTATTTAAATAAATTAAATTAGAATATGTCCATTTTTTTATAAAAAGTTAAAATCTAACTTGCTTATCCCAATGCCTAGCACATAGTAGAACCTAATAATATCAAATAAGGTAAAAAGCCAGGCAAACAGGCAAATATTCATTTTTAATTAAATAATTGACATACAGTATTATATTAGTTTGAGGTGTACAATATAGTGATTTGACATGATTGGCATTTGGGACAAATGGATAGATCTAGACTTCCATTTGATTTGATACATTATGGAATGACCACCAGAATAAGTCTAGTTACCATCTGTCATCATACAAAGTTGTTATAGTATCACTGACGATATTCCGTATGCTATATACTACATTACCATGTCTTATTTATTTCATAACCAGATTGTACCTCTTAATTAAATCCTTCACCTATTTTAGCCCATTCTCTACCCAACTCCCCTCAAGTAATCATCAGTTTTTTTTTTTTTAATGTATCTATGAGTCTGCTTCTATTTTGTTTGTTTCTTTTTGGATTCCTTATGTAAGTAAAACCATACTGTGCTTTGTCTTTCTCTGTCTGATTTATTTTATTAAGCATAATACCTTCTAGGTCCATCCATGTTGTCCTAAATGACAAGATTTCATTCTTTTTTATGGCTGAGTAATATTCCATCATATTTATTTATCATGAATACTTTGTATTTTCATATCTTTGCTATTATAAATAATGCTGCAATGAATATATGGCTTCATATATCTTTTCAAATTAGTGCTTTCATTTTTTTGATAAATACCCAGTTGGAATTATTGAGTTAGATGGTAATTCTATTTTTAATTTTTTGAGGAAACTATACTATTTTCCACAAGGGCTGCACCAATTACATTCCCAACAACAATGCAAGAGGATTCATTTTTTTTTCTATATCCTCAGCAACATTTGTTTCTTGTCTTTTTGATAATAGACATTTTGACAGGTGTGAAGTGATATATAACTGCAGTTTGATTTGCCTTTCTCTGATGATTAGTCATGTTGAACACCTATTCATTTGCCTATTGACCATCTATATGTCTTCTTTAGAAAAGTCTATTCAACTCCTCTGCACATTTTTAAATTGGTCTTATTTACGTTCTTTGTATATTTTGGATATTTACCCTTTACCAGATATATTATTTGAAAATACATTCTCCCATTCAATAGTTGCCTTTAGTTTTGTCGATAATTTCTTTTGCTGTGCAAAAGCTTTTTATTTTGATGTAGTCTCGATGGTTTATTTTTGCTTTTGTTGCCTTGCCTGATAGGACATATCTAGATTAATGTTTTTACAGTTAATACCATAGAAATTACTGCCTATGTTTTCTTCTAGGAATTTTATAGTTTCAGGTCTCACATTTAGATCTTTAATCCACTTTGAGCTTGTTTTTGTATATAGGCTAGGAAAGTGGTCTAGTTTCATTTTTTCCCCATGTCACTGTCTCATTTTCCCAACACTGCTTCCTGAAGGAATTATCTTTTTCCTGTTGCATATTCTTGCCTCCTTTGTCACAGATTAATTGACCATATAAGCCCAAGTTTATTTCTGGGCTGTATTTTGTCCATTGATGTGTGTGTGTGTGTTTACAGTTCCATACTCTTTAATTACTATAGCTTTGTAATAGAATTTGAAATCTGAGTGTATGATACCTTCAGTTTGCTTCTTCTTTCTTAACATTGCTTTGGCTATTTAGGATCTTTTGTGATTCTAGGCAAATTTTAGGATTATTTGTTCTAAAATGTAAAAAAATGCTATTGGCATTTTGATAGGGGTTGCATTAAATCTGTAGATTTCTTTGGATAGTATGGACATTTTAACAATTTTAACAATATTAATTCTTCCAATATATGAGCACAATATATTTTGTGTCATCTTCAATTTCTTTCATCAGTGTTACTGGGTTAAATAAATTTTGGAGTACACATTTTTTTAGATAAGTTTATTTCTAGGTAAATTATTATTTCTGGTGGAATTGTAAATTGAATTGTTTTCTCAATTCCTCTCTCTAAGAGTTCATTATTAGTGTATGAAAATGCAACAGATTTCCACATGTGGATTTTGTATCCTGAAACTTTACTGAATTCACTTATTAGCTCTAACAGTTTTTTGGTGGAGATGAAAGAGCTTTCTATACATAGCATCATGTCACCTGCAAATAGTGACAATGTTACTCCTTCCTTTCCAGTTTGGATGCCTTTTTCTTTTTCTTGCCTAATTGCTTTGGCTACATTCTCCAATACCATGTTGAATAAAAGTGGTGAGACTGGACATCCTTGTCTTATTCTTGATCTTTATGAAAGTCTTTCAGTTTAACTGTTGCGTATGATGTTAGCTGTAGGTTTGTCAGATATGGCCTTTATTATGTTGAGGCATGTTCCCTTTCTACCCATTTTTTGGAAGTTTTTATCATTAATGGATGTTGGATTTTGCCTGATGTTCTCTCTGCATTTATTGAAATGATCATATAGTTTTTATCTTTTCTTAATGTAGTCTATCATGTTGAGTTGACTGAGCCTATGTTTGTTGACAGACTTAAAGGAATTGACTGTAACTTAAAAAAATTACAGACATAGGAAAGGAAAAGCCAGTAGATGAATGTACTAGCTAAGAGAGTGTTGCATTATGGTCCTAAAACTCATGGGAACCCACCTATTTTAAATATTGCCTTAGGCTTTAAAAACTTTTAGACAGTACCTTCAGTATTAGAAACCAAAAAGGATTTATATAATAAAACTGATGACAGATAAGTACTTAATTTTTTTTGGTTTATAAATATGTTCTAATATCAGTTATCATACAATAATAATATCCAAACTTCATTAAAATGTTACATATATCAGAGAATTTTAGAATAAAAGAATTATCTTAGTCTATAAACGGTGCTATTTTTCCCTTTAAATAGGTATCCATTATAATTACTAATTTGAATCTGGAGAAAGTAAAACATAAAACACTCATTCAGAGTCAGTGATATAATTACCAATGGTGTCATAATAGCACCATTCTTGTTTTAATCTTATCAATTTAACAACTTACAAAAATAAGTTAAAGTTACTTTTGTATAAAATGGAAAATTATTATTTGATAATATTTAGATTTTCATAGTGCTTGATAATTCAGTTCACTTGTCTGTGTATAATAAGGTGATATTGAAGGTGGGTGTGAAATTATAGTTAATAGACAATAAACTGAGAAGAGAACATTTCATGACCAATTCAGTTTTAAGACCTGATTGTATAAAAAAATGACAAGCAATTAGCATTATAGATTTAGTTCACAGTAAGAAATCCTGAATGGCTAATTCTTCTCACAATACTGAACAGTGTTGTAAAAATTAGATTACAGAAATTATAAGACACTCTATTGCCAGTATAAGTAAGATATAAGTAAGAAAAATTCTACAGGATTTAAAAGTTAAATGAGCTGGGATGCCTGGGTGGCTCAGTGGTTGAGTGTCTGCTTTTGGCTCAGGTTGTGATCCTGGGTCCTGGGATTGAGTCCCACATCAGGCTCCCTGCAAGGAGCCCATTTGTCTCTCTGTCTATGTCTCTGCCTCTCTTCCTGTGTCTCTCATGAATAAATAAAAAAAATCTTAAAAAAGAAATAAAATAAAAGACAAATGAACAAAAAATCATAAAGTTATGCTATTTGGTATTTAACGTATAAAGGAATACCTTGTAATAATAATATAAAGGGGAGCAGTAAGTCAGAGCTTATAGATAGGTCCATGGATTCTGTATACTATTAAAGTTTAGTTGGTATCTAATTGAATTGGACTGTTATTAAATTTGGATGTTAAATGCAATCCCATTGAAGATCACAACATAATATTTTAAAAATATAGACAGAAGGAAGATAGAAGTGAATCAAGAATTTGTTTAAAAAATTAAACACAAAAAAATTAAACGCAAAAGAAGGCATTAATAAAAAAGGCATTATTAGATGAAATGAGGGACCCCAAAAAACAACTATGAAATATGAAGAAAACAAATAGCAATTGGCAGAAGTCAATCCTCCCTTATCAGTAATTGCTTAATGGAAATGGATTAAACTCTCCAACCAAAAGATAGTGGTTTGGTAGATGGATTTGGGGGAAAAAAAAGATTCAAATGTATGCTGTCTACTAGAGGCATATTTTAGATCCAAAGACACAAAAAGATTAAAATTGGAATGATGGGAAAACATTATATGTAAATAGTTACCAAAGAGAGCTCATGTGGTTACACCAATATCAGACAAAATAGATTGTAAGGGAAAAACGGTAACAAGAGAAAGGATATTATATATATTGATAAAAACATTGTTTTATCAAGACAATATAAAAATTAAAAACACATACACAAGATGGTTCTGGAAGGTAGGAAGGGACAGGAATTTTCTCCCAACTAGATAACAATTGCACTAGCAGAATCTATCTAATGTAACTTTTTTGGAACTCTGGAGTGTATTGAAGGCTTACAACTTTCAGGGGAAGGCTTGGAGGGAAAATTGCATTTCATTTCAGTCAATTTTAGCTCTAAGCACAGTTGTAGCTACCAATCCCCCAACCTGCAGCCTCCTGGCATGCAACTGTGCATGTGTTCCTGGATCAGCTTCAGACACTTTGCAGGAGACAGGGTGGGTCAAAAGGACCCTGTCTTAAAACTGGTGAGTCTGTGTTTTCATTGGTGATTGCTGTTTCTGATCACAGAAATAAAAATAAAGAATAAAAAACAAAGAATAAGCAGCCATTTTTTTTGCACCCACCCCATTGTTACAAGCCCCTCCCTCTTCTGTTGAAGTGACTTCTAGGAAATTCAAAGGGTCAGTACTCAGTATCTGCCCTTTTATTTTTTTCCTTTTTCCCTTTTGGAAGCCAGATTTTAATGACTAGCACATTCAGAATAACTACATACACAGGAAAAATTAGAAAGTGATTGCACATGACCAGAGAAAACTATAGGCTCAGGAGAACCTGAGACCTATTGTTTAAACTCAGGCTGACTCTCAGCACAGAGACAGCCTATAATAACCAAATAAACAAATGTAAATTTTTAAAAATAACACAAAAGAGCAGAAACAATGTGATTTCCAGAGAAACAACATTATTAGATTCAAATATCTAACGTTCAAAAAAAATCCAAGAAATAAAATAAAACAGGAAAGTGTGACCCATTTAAAGGGAAAAATTAAATTAATTAACAAAAGAAATCCTTGAGAAAGACCTAATGGATGATTTTTTAGATAAAGAGCTCTCTTAAAGATGCTGAAAGAATTAAAGGAAGATGCAGAAAAAGTTAAGAAAATGATGTATAAATAGAATAGAAATATCAAGAAAGACATACAAAACCTAAGAAAAAAAGAATTTCTGGTGCTTAAAATATAGTAAGTGAAATGAAAATTCCACTAGAGGCATTCAAAGGCAGATATGAACAAGCAGAATAAAGAATCAGAGAACTTGAAGATAGGCAATAGAAATTATCAAGTCTGAAGGATAGAAAAAAGACAGATTGAAAAAAAGTAAGTAGAACTAAAGGTAATTTTGGGATAACATTAAACCAACCAACATATATATTGTGGGAGTCCCAGAAAGAGAAGAAGCAGAGAAAGGGGCAGACAGGATGTTTGAAAGAAAAAAAATGGCTGAAAACTTCTCAAATTTGATGAAAGACAATAATAAAAATATCCAAGAGCTCAACCAATAAAATAAAATCAATATAAATACCCAAGAAGCTCAAAGAACTCCAGGTAAGATGAACTAAAAGGGACTCACATCAAGAAACATTGTAAATCAAATTTTGAAAGACAAAAACAAAAAGAGAAAGTTACCGGTAATAATAAAAAATAGTACAGTTGCCAAAGAAAATGATTTGGTAATGCCTCAAAAAGCTGAAGATAGAATTACCACATTACCTTTCCATTCCACTATTAGAGATTTACAAAAATAAATAAATAAATAAATAAAATTAGAATAGTCACACATGTCTTGGATTTACAATGTTCACTTAATGATTTTTCGACCTTACAATGATACAAAATTGATACACATTCACTAGAAACTGTACTTTTAATGTTGAGTTTGGATATTTTTGCAGGCTAGTAACATGTGGTCCATACTTTTTAATGATTCTGGGCAGTGGCAGGGAGATGCAGCTCCCAATCACTCATGCAATCACAAAGGTAAGCAACTGATATAATTACAATTGCTCTGTACCCATACAACATTTTTTTTTCATTATGGTATAGTATGGTATTAAGCAAGTTACACAAGACATTCAACACTTTATTATAAAATAGGCTTTATGTTAGGTGATTTTGCCCAACTGTAGGCTAATTTAAGTATCCTGAGAATGTTTAAGGTAGGCATGGCTAAGCTATGATGTTTGGTTAGGGTAGGTGTATTAAATGCACTTTTTACTTACAATAATTTTAACTTATGATGGGCTTATTTGGACATAACCCCATTGTAAATCAAAGATCTTTACTAGTACAATGTTAATTACACAATTATTTATAAGTAAAAGGTAGAAACAATCTAAGTGCTTATCATCAAATAATGGATAAACAAAGCATGGCATATACATATAATTGAAAATAATGAGCCTGAAAAAATTAATGAAATTCTGACACATGCTACAACATGAATAGATGTTGAAACAATATGTTAAGCAAAATAAACAGATACTAAAGGACAAATATTGTAAGACTCCACTATATGAAATATCTATGCAAATCCACATTGACAATTAGAGCTTATCAGGTGCTGGGGGGAAGGATAGACAATAATTTTATAATGGTCATAGAATTTTTGTTTGGGTTGTTTTTGTTTGGGATGCCTGAGTGGCTCAGCAGTTGAGTGCCTGACTTTGACTCAGGGTGTGATCCCGAATTCCCAGGTTCGAGTCCCACGTCGAGCTCTTTGCATGGAGCCTGCTTCTCCCTCTGCCTATGTCTCTGCCTCTCTCTATGTGTCTCCAATGAATAAATAAATAAAATCTTAAAAAAAAGAAATAGTGATGTTTGTACAACATTGTGGATATGTATGATGATGCTGAATTGTATACTTAAAATGGTTAAAATGACAGATTTTGTGTTATATGGTTATATATTTTTGTGCCAATAAAAAAACGAAGTCCCTCAATCCACCAAAATATAAAATAAGCAAACAGAACAATAATAACAATAGACATGCTAATCAGGAATTAGATTTTTTAGAAAATTTTGACTCATAGAGATGTATCTATAAGAAGTTAATTAACAACAAAAAAGTAGTTGATTAACAAGTTATTTCATCAAATGTAGTATTTCATGTGAAACAAAAACAAAAATGATATTCTCTGAAATTCTGATTTTTCTGAAATGTGACTTTTAAAAGCATTAAAAATATAAAGTCATATAACTGATTAAATAATTTTGTTAGATAATGAGCTCCTAAACGCAGGAATAATTTCATATTTTAAACACTATTGAGGACCTTAAGAACTTTCATTAATGTGTGTTATACTTACTGATATTTACTATATCATAAATACAAATAAGTATTTTAAAAATATGGATTCATAAGCTAATTTTTAAAAACAGACATTCATGTCAACATAAGCACTTTATGTAAAAATATTATTTGGATAAGTATATGTACATTATTATTTTACATGTGTGAAAATCTGTTCAATATCTGGCTTTAAAAAAAAGACACAGATTCTCATCTTTGCCTTCTGCATTCTACTTGATAAGATACATTATTTTGCTTTAAAAATATAAAGGAAATCCAACCTCACACAGATATGTAGCCAGACAGGATCTAACTGATCCCCGAAAAAGTCTAAGGGACCCCAGGGCACTTCTCCCCACACTTCAGAACCATAAATCTATCTGTAAACCAAGTTACCAAAAGATCCTCATCGTTTCTGACAGTTATATATGATGTTAACTATATAGATCCTAGTTAGAGTTATATTCATTCTCCAGAGCTTAATATGAATGACACATTTGTTAGGAAACGATCTCAAATATACATATTTTAGGATAGCTAAGACTTTTCTGTTTTCCCACAAAACCTAGCTTATCTTTATCCTTACTATATCATAATCAGTTTTACTTACTATTCTTCTCACTTATTAGACTACCAGCTCTTATGGGGTATCAGAAATGCTGTCCTTTCACTAGTTAGGGCCAAGTCACAAGCTAAGCCTACAATGAATAACTCTTTAATGAATGCATGAATGAAGTGGAACGAGTGGATGAAGGAAAATATTTGAAATTCTGTTAAAAGGGAATATAATATCTTCTTATAAGACTTCAAGACAATAGAAGTGTCCGTGTTCTGAGAGGATTTAAAAGGAGAAGAAGTGAGAAAATTGTATTCATTTACAATGGTGAGTAATTTGACATCTTACAGACCTCTGGCTGTTATCCCAGACAGTTAAAAAACAGCGTTTTTTTTCCCCTGCCCTTTTTTTTTTTCGGTTTGCTAATGTCATTTTAATGGTAGCATTGCTTCTATATTAATCTTAGTATTTAGGATCTGCAAAAACATTTTATAGAAACAATCTAACTTATTTAAAAACAACTCCCTAAATTCAGATACTATGGTAGAAGAAATAAGAAAGAAAAAAAAATACCTACAACTGAATCATAAAAAAATACACTCTCCAGCCACACAGACTGGTATGACTTCTTATACCTCCATCAAACCCCTGACAGGTTGATTCTATCGTTGCATTTTATTTATTTATTTATTTATTTTTAATTTTCCTGTGGTTTTATGTTGATTTTAAAATTAGGTCTCTGAGTTTATGCCTACATGCCCACATATGAGGGACACAGAAAAATGACATGTGGCCTGCAGAATACAGAGACAGAATCTTGCCATTTCTTTTGAAGTTTTGCCTTTCCCCAGTTAATGTACTGTACCTAGAATTTGTCATTTCTCTCCCTACAGTACTGTATGAGGAAGGAAAACATAACCGTCCGTGTTTTAAAAAATACAGAAATGGGGGTTAATTGAATTATCCATATTCAGTCAGCTAACGTAGAGGAAAAACTTCTGCATCTGGAGTCTTTTTCACTTCATTGCCCTCCTCTTTCCTCTTCCTCTCACCAACCCAACTTTATTAACCTGGATGTGTGTCTCCTCGTCCCTATCATAGTTTGGATGAATGCATAGCTGACTTTGTGGATCTTCTTACATGATGAAGCATCTGGTGGTGGCCCTGGAGCTTCTGGCACTCTGGTGAGTTTGCCCCACAGCTCAGTGCAGATGGCCGAATTATTGATGGAAATGATGGCCTCCTGCGTGAATGGCTGCCACAGGGACAGCTTCTGCCCTTGTGTTTCTGGTACCAAGCCCCACTCTCTTACTCACGGAGGAAGAGTGCCTATTTATGAGGCAGCCACTGGATGGGGCAACAGTGCATACTTTGTAAGAGGACATCGACTTAATTGCCAAGTATAATAGAGATAAATTAAAAGTGTTTCCCCTAGTTCATATTTTGAAGCAAATTGGAAGGTTCAAATTCAGATTCTAAGTTAAGGTCTGAGTTTTCATTAACTAGCATACCTTCTCTACAATTTGTATTAATTGCATATACCTCTTTATTCACTTTAAACAGCATGCGTCACACACACACTACACAGTCCAAGGGCTAAACGTAATAATTAATTCATATAATAGGAAGTAGAATACCAAGTTATCATTGTCATTTATGATAAAAATCCTCTTTCTAATAGATCTTATTTGTTGGGCATTTCTGGTCTGAGTATGTATATGATCATTTTGCTTCAATGTGGCAATTTGAAAAAAATGATAGTTTATTGCATTTTTCTCCTTGTTTCTGTTGCTTTGTGATTGTTGGAGTTACATTCATCAAACAGCACATTCATATGCAGCAACATAATTGTGGCCGTTTCGTGTCTATAATCACTTAAAGAGAATGAGTGGGGATTAGCCCTTAGCTGGAGTGTTTAAAGAGGGAAAGAGGGAGCTTTAGTGTTTAAAAACAGATGAGCCATTTTCTACCTCCAGATTTCTTGCAGGATTTGTGCCTAGTCTGATTTTCTTTAGATTGAGGAAAATGCTTCTATCTATGAAGAATTTAAATGAGTACATTATACAAATGTTATATTCAGGTGGAATGTAGTATTATATAGTAGTCTATTTAAGGGATTCAATGCCTGGAAATCCAGCACAATGAAAAGTTCCATTCCCTCAGACTTTTTTGTTTTATAGACAATGTGAAAAGATTGCTCTAAAAATGAATTCTACATATAAGAGGAGGCTCCCCCCTTTTCAGGTATGTTTGTAAATATGTGGAAATAAGTGAAAATGATAATACCACAAACATGTCAGCATCAGATTTTAATTAGACGATGTTCTAATGAAGAAACATCAGTTAGTGATATTTCTAATTTTTTTTTATTCTGTGTGTGTGTTTTTTCCTCCATTAGAGAGGCAAGACTCTACTCTCTTTTCAATGTGAGGAGTGGGGCACACAGATATCAGAGTATCTAATTTGGAAAAAAAGAAGACGTCAATGTTGAATGATATTTTTTCCTTTTCTTTTTAAATTGTCCTTCTCACATGTTATTGTCAAAAATGTCAGCTTTAAGATGAGGTATTTCAGGAGAAAATCCCTCTGCTTTCTGTTTTAAATTCTTTTTTTATGGTATAGGATTTATCAATGACAATATGGCATAGTGAGCAAACAAGATATTCAGCTTTTCCATATATATCTCATTTTGCTCAAGTGTGTTATAAAAAGTGTTGGGAAAGAGGTGAAAATTGCATTCAGCAATCAAATGCTGTATTCAACGTGTCCACTATTCTACTATGACTGACTGGGTAAAGGAACGTCATACCTGGTTCTTCATCTGCCTCATTTATGGCCACTGAGTAATTCTACAGGATAGCTCAGTAATAGCTTTGTGAGTCAAGATACTGCATTTCTAAAATAGGAACAAAATGACCCATCCAAATACATCACGGAAATTCGATGGGTATCAGGACATGAAGAGGGAAAACCAGAGAACTAAAGAGGCTTTAGGTAAATAATAATAATAATAATAATAATAATAATAATAATCATCATCATCATCAACATCATCCTATTTATATGTTGAATTATGTTCCCAGTCCTATACTAAAAGATTCATATCCCTTAACTTTACTCCCCATAATTCTGCAATAAAGGTTTATTTTTTTCAGCAGAGTGAGGAAATACAGCTTGCCTAAGATTACCCTGAAATAGGGGAGGGTCCAGAGTGCATTTATTATGACTATGAAATTGAATGTAAGGAAAGGTAGATATTTGATATTTGTTTATTACCCTAAAGTTTACCGAATGCCATCATACTACCATTCGATCCTTTCAGGAGCTCTATGATATACAAGTATTATTACCCCAGTCGTACAGATGAATATGTAAATATTTAAAACAACAATAATCACAAGCCTAATAAGGCACCGAGCCTAAGGTAGGAAAGAGTTTAGTGTTCTACCAAGTCAAACCAGTTGGCTTGGAGCACTGATTGAACCTAAAGAATATAGATATATAGGGAGAAGAAAGATATATATTCTGGAGGCCAATTCAGATGAGGATTCATGGATTTTTATATTTATTCTTGTTCTACGGGTTACTGGAAGAAATGTGTCTGGAGGGGAACCATGGGAAGAAAAAAATATTTGAGGAAATAAAGGTGGCTTACAAAGGCTTTGTGTGTTGGCAGAGTTCCGGAAGAGCTAAATCCACCCACAGTTAAGAGAGGCTGAGAGTTTATGAGGAAAAGAGCCCTGGACCTGAAGGCAGCTGCTGTGGGTGTCAGGCCAGGCTCAGACACTCACAAGCTGAAGGATCTTGGGGGTCACATAACTTCTTGGGGACTTATTTTCCTCACTTGTAAAATGAGAGTGTTGAGTTATACAATGTCTAATGGACTTACCGACTAAAAAGTTTTGACTCTAGAGTTTAATTATATTTCAAGCCTCATTAGAAAGCTATTACCAATAGGGAGACAGCTCAATGGGCTCTCCAGAGAAGGAAGAAGCCCAGAATATCTCCTCTCTGCTCTCATGGTGCTTCCACCCGGACACCAACATCAACACAGGCAGGAATCATACTTGCCTGCTACTTTGTCCCTACTTGTCTTCCTTGCAATCCATTCAGGTAAAAGAAAAAAAAAAAGGAAATTCTGAGGAAATAGGAAGATCAGAAAAAAAAGAAAAGAAAATACAATGCAGAAGACTCTTTGATTTTGTAACTCCCAGTTAGAGGATCATCTGCAGGACTGCTTTAATACTAGACCATAGGTTTGAAGAAAGAAATAAGCAATGGCATATTCTTAAGGCAAATGAGCCACATTTTGGACACTCTGTGTTCTTCCCTAATTTTCAGATTATGCTAACTCCAGGAGACTTCCCAGCTCTCTATTCAAGTGTTGATCAGCTACCTCTGTGCTCTTAAATACAACAAAGAGAGCACACTCTGCTTCTGAGACTAGTTGTTAGTCACTTTGTTTCTTCTGAATATATCACAAAAAGCCAGGGGTAGCTTGTCTGGATCCCCCAAAAAAGACAATCCCTCTCCCCTTCCAAGATGCATCTAAATCCATCATTTTCCATGTAGACACTTTGGACATTGGTAAGGGAAATTTTGCCTCACCCCAACTATTTACATATTGAAATAGACATTATTTTATCATAAATTGCTTTTTAAGTCTCATTTATTTTTTTGTTGGAACATAACATTGATTTTTGTTTTTTAGTTTCTCTAAGTGTACAGGTGGGTCTACTTCTATGAATTTCATTTCAGGGTATTAAATGACCATTACAAAGGACTTATTCTGGAAGAAATCACTGGGTCTTGTAGGAGTCAAGCTCACTGGTATAAAATAACTCAACATTATTAACTGGGTGGAAGGGACCCAGCCTGGGCAAGGGACCCCTACCATAGCTCTCAGTGTACCTCTCACAGCCTTGATTAGCCAGTTTCCTAGTTTCTAAGTTTAGCAGGTCATCTGATTTTTTTGTAATGTTCATATACAGAATAGGAGCACATGGGTGAAAAAGTCTCAAATCTCTCCAAACCCTGTAATAATCAGCTCAGCTAATATTTACTGAAAACATACATTGTGAGAAGCTAAATGCTCAATAGATACACATGATCACTATCTCAAGTATTAGAAAACAAATAACATGCTATAGAATTGCAGGAGAAACCATTCTTTTTTAAAGATTTTATTTATTTATTCATCAGAGACAGAGAGAGAGAGGCAGAAACACAGGCAGAGGGAGAAGCAGGCTCCATGCAGGGAGCCTGATGTGGGACTGGATCCCTGGGACTTGATCCCTGGGACTCCAGGATCATGCCCTGGGTTGAAGGCAGGCGCTAAACCGCTGAGCCATCCAGGGATCCCCAAGGAGAAACAATTCTTAACAGCAGTATTCAGAGTAGGTTTTATGAAAGAAATAACATTTAAATAGAGGCTTAAGGGTCGAATAAGGTTTTGATATAGTAGGAAAGCAAACAGTCTGAACAAAGTTAATTGCCATAAAAATGTGGCCATGTTCAGGGAATAATAAGCAGTTGATAGGAGCACTGAAGTGTGCCTCCAGATGGAGCTGACAGGCAGGATATGGTCATTCCTTGGCCCGTTTTGGATGCCGTACTTAGGAATTTTAACCCGTCCCCTTGGGCAGTAAGGAGATTCTTCAAGTTTTGGGGAGAAGGTGTTGGCATGATCCAGATTAGTTCAGGAAAATGACTAGCAGTAGTGTAAGGAATAAAAAAGGGGGGCAAACAAAAAAAAGGGTGGGCAGGGAGACTCATGAAAAGTTTCTTCCATAATCCAGTGGAGAGTTGACATGGCTGGACTGAAGCCAGGCACTGATGCAAGAATGAGAAGGAGGACAGTGGATAGGAGAGAAAAGGGTAGTTCCTAACTGTGGGTGTTGGGACAAGGAAAATCTAGGAGAAGATGACTCCAGCCTCCTCATAGGGATGGTATTAATAAGTAAAGGAGAGGGGTGCCTGGGTGGATCGTTTGGTTAAGGGTCCAACTCTTGATTTCAGCTCAGGTCATGATCTCAGGGTCTTGGGATCAAGTTCAGCATCATGCTCCACTCTGGGGTGTGGCATCTGCTTCAGATTCTCTCTCTCCCTCTGCCCTGCCCCTGTCTGGTCTCCAAAATAAATAAATAAATCTTTAAAACAAATAGGTAAAAGAGAGAACATCACTCTGGAGGACTGAATGTTTTGAGAGAGGACAATGAATTTGGTTTGGAACACACTGAGTATCTCCCAAAGAAGCTTTAGTCTCAATTGAAGTGATATCAGCATTAAAAGCACATCTCCTTCCCCCACCCAGTCAATACTAACTTGTTTTTATGGCACAATCCTGGCTGGTTTAAAAAGCCATTCAAAATATAAAGGAGGTTCTGTTGTGATTTACAGAAGAGGTAATTGGATCATAGAGGCATCAGTATTATCAGTGGACTTTATTAGCAAACGTAAAAAAAAAGAAAGTTCTTGAATGAATGCTACCATTGAAAACATGTATTGTGTACGTCATCTGCCAATAAAACACAGCTGTTCACAATACTTCATGTGTGATAGGGCCTGACAGGATATGATACCATACAGGGCAATAAAATGAAGTTCACATCAGTAGAGCAGATACTAATATGCAGGCACATTCCCACATCACTTTTAAGAAGCCACTTAATGTACCTACTCCAATGATAACAATCTGGCATAAGGTCTTTGAGCAAGTGTTAATATCTGCCCTTTTTGCTGCTGTTCCTCAGAAGCAAACAGGTGCCCCTTACGCTGACAACCAAGACTTGTTTCTATATGATAGCCTATTTTGAAATTCCATTAATTTGGGGGATTTTATAAAACAAATGACCTCTCATCTTTTGATTGCACGGTCACTGGGAAATGTTCTGGCACTGTTCTGGGTATAGATAGTAGGGAAAGAAGGACCTCAGAACTGGAGAGACTCCCCTCCCCAGCATCCCATTCAATCAATTTGGATTGAATTAAACATCGGTGAAGCATTTTTTTTTGAAATTATTATTTTTATTTATTTATGATAGTCACAGAGAGAGAGAGAGAGAGAGAGAGAGAGACAGAGAGAGAGAGAGACAGAGACACAGGCAGAGGGAGAAGCAGGCTCCATGCACCGGGAGCCCGACATGGGATTCGATCCCGGGTCTCCAGGATCGCGCCCTGGGCCAAAGGCAGGCGCCAAACCGCTGCGCCACCCAGGGATCCCCGGTGAAGCATTTTAAAGAAAAGATAAGGACATCCAGGTAAGACAGGACTTGGGAAAACAAAACAAAACTGATCACTATTTCTAGAGAAGGAAAGCGTTAATAAGAAAAAGAAGTTAACTGTAATAAATAATAAGCTATTGGGGTAGATGTGCATGAGTCTATTTTAGCCAGACATCTTTACACTTTTAAATCACATAACTAACAATCCTCAATCTGACTTCATGCTCATCAAGTAGCAGCCTGATAATAATGTGGCTTCCCATGTGGCATGCCTGCAGGTTGAGTGCCTAGTTGCCTCTCCAATTAGATGGCTCATTATGAATTAATAAACTGGTATTCATTCCTTTTGAGCTTGGACAATCTGAGATCACTCCTGCTTCTGGGATGTTGACAAATCAGCTTTGTAAGCTACCTAGACTTAGAGCCAATTCTTGAACCATAATGAGCTTAAGGCTGCCTCCCTATGAAGCTTCTTTGGAGATAGAAACATCTTCCTTTAGGGCTCTCAATATCTCATAGAGCACAAGTTTTTTGAATTAAATTTTAATAGCAGTCACTGTTGGCAGAGTGAAGGTCAGGATTAGAGAAACTACGTGGTAGCATGGTGGACCTAGAACTGTCCTATTCAATAGCAGATCGCATTTGAGAATGCAAAGGAGCACTCACCAAATGTGAGTACAGAATGTTTTTAAAAGTTTTCAGAGGTCTCTCTTAAGAAGTCCGTGGTATATGGCCATCCTACTCACCTCAGATTGCTAGACCAATCTTGAGGTTGAACTTGAAATTTTCATTATGATTCTTTTATGAACCTATAATGGACCAGTGCCAATAAAATATAGTTTTTTCTCTATCATCCAAGTATAGAACCCTCCCAGAACTTCCTGGGACAGCTCTCTTGGGAGTTCTGCACTTGGCGTGTCATAGCACAAGCAAACTTTATCCTTTAGGATGACCTCCAGACCTGGTGACCTCAGTTGTGCATAGATCATTCTGTATCTGCTGTTTTGGGGCTGAGGAAGTCTATTCCCTAGGGAGAAAAAATGAAGTTTAGGTCTGCACAGAACTGTCAAAGATTCTAAAGTGGTTTTCTTTGGAGAGACGGCATGGAAATCAAAAGGAAGGAGAAATATTTACTTTTTACTTATACTTTTTGTACTATTTGAATTTTCTGGAATTCATTTGACTTTTAATGGTAGTCTCTTTTTTTTTTTTAAGTCACCTTACACCTTCTAAAATTCTTACAGACTTGTGCACCTACTCAGTGAAGACTCCCTACTGGAGGCCTATATGTTTCTGAGGAAAGCAGAAATATTATATATTTTTGAGTATCACAGGGGCTTACACAAGGTTCTAGTAGAGAAAAAATGTTTTAGAAAATAATATAATATGTACAACATAATACTAGTACATGTTATATACATTATTTTATTCATTTTATTAATTTATTTAATTATGGAATATATATGTATATCTATATG
Organism: Nyctereutes procyonoides; assembly: GCF_905146905.1. Lineage (NCBI taxonomy): Eukaryota > Metazoa > Chordata > Mammalia > Carnivora > Canidae > Nyctereutes > Nyctereutes procyonoides. Next base: position 28,412,809 of record NW_026575136.1, read on the forward strand.
TTTTGTCTGTATCTATTATATCTAATATGCAATATATATATGTATGCACATACATAATCAGAGTTCCTACTTCCTACTGCGCAATTTCTACACTGGATTTCCCTTTCTCTCCTGGTTGTCTTTCGTTTGGGTTTATCACTGAGAACAGTCATGCTGAAGTAAGTCCCCATGGTATGTAAAGTGAGATGTCTGAGTACAGACTTCATTTGCTGGAAAAGATTCCTTTGAGCACATGTTACAGATAAAGACAGCTGCTATAAATCATGTAGAATTAAGTAGTACATTTTAAATTTCTTAAAATGGAATTAATTAAAATTAAAACATATAAACATGTGAGTGAATAAATATAGAAAAACAATTTAAAACTCAACAGCAAATTTTTATTGCTTAAAATCAGCTCCATGTTTAAGGTTGCTTTCGGTTACATTATCAATGATTGTACAAAAAACATTATTAAGATTGAATCCAAAGAGCAAAGCTACAGTATAAATGACTCCAATAATGTAAATCATAGAGATCACAGCCAAGAAATAAACTGCATACCCGTCTTCTTGGCTTCTGATATGGATACTACAATTTTGGTGAAATAAATGGTCTTCCAAGCTTATTGACTTTCGATATATGCCCAATCATAGACAGTTTGTGATGAGATGAAGAGCACCTCAGTCTAGCATTAGCAAAAGAAGGGGAAGGATTTTAAAAGAAAAGTAGAGAAACAAATTGAGTAGGATTTATTTAAATTGAATAAGTCGCATGTATTTAATACATTTTTAAATATTACATCAAGCAAGTAAATAATTGCACTTGTACTATACCTACAGTTATTTAGAGATTCTGAATTCCTAAGTCAGAAACACAGAAAAGGTGAAAATAAAAATTGTTAAGGCATTAAGGTAGGCAAACTGATGATGGAGAGTACCCAAAAGCCATGGATCAAAAAGATAGAAGACTATTTGTCTTTCAGGTAATGTTTAGAGAAGATAAGCAGGTTCCGAGCAATAAAACCAGCCAGTGACACAGGCCAACAATGGCTCAGCTATATTTTCCACACAGCTTCCAGTGCCACTCTGGACAGTCCTTTCAGACAACGGGAAGGGGAATAACAGAAGAGTAGAGGAAGGGATTTCCTCATATGCAGGACAAATGGACATTGCACAAATAAGTCCTATTCACATTCCATGGAGAACTTGGGCTCCTGACTTTGTGCAATTCAAGGCAGGCTGAGAAATGTACCCTCTTCACATACTTACTACAAGAGAAAGATTAGTATTGATGGGGAGTTGCCAGTCTTAGCCACATAGGCACAGTGGATGTTTTCCATCTTTTCTCTGTATTATTATTATTTATTCAATAAAGATAAATAAACAGTACTAATTGGGGACTATTTCCAAAATAACCCACCATGTGTTCCTTTGGATGTTGCCCGGAAACTCAAAATTCTTTAGGAGTTGAAGAGTTGGTTGTGACATGAAAGGAAGTATCATATGACTTCAGTTGACACAAGCAATCCTTGTGTGAGAAAAAATATGAGTTACCATCCTGAGCAGACAGAGGGTGCATCTCATCTGGTGGCCAATACCAGATGTTTCACTAAGAGGAATAAACCTCCCATCATATACTTAATTTCACAATATTATACCATGGGGGGGAATATCTTCCTGACCCATCTGGTGAGCAGTTTCTGCCCTCAAGCATGAAGATTGATAGCTGGTGTAATTCTATCCTAGCTAGTGTACTGTAACTGCAGATGCCACTCTTCCTCATATGACTCTCTAATTATCTTTAGGATCATTTTCTCTCATTCACATCCGGTTGCCTAGAGTTATGCAGGTTAAAAATGTTGTTAATCCTTGAGTGTTATTCTAAAAAAAACCTACTTATGAATGTTTAATGCATTGTCCTGTCTTGTTTCACTAGCTACAGGTCATCTGCTTTTTTGAAAAAAAAAAGTTCTATTTATATTTTATACTGCCCCCAGGGATTTGAGAGGTGCATTGATAAAGTAATTTTTCTCAAAGTACATCATTGCCTCCATTTCTCCTATGCCAAATGTCTTTGTTTATTTTCCATGACAATTTATAGTCATGAACTAAATTCCTTGCTGCTAATTTCACTGTAAATTTCATTGTGTTACCAGATATCCTCTGGACTCAACTCTAACAGATCAATACACTGAATTTATATTTGGTATGGAGCTATTAGCACCAGTATCAGCAGGGTAATTAACTTCCCAAACAGAGATATCATTCCCCATCTTCATTATTAATAGTGTGTATATCTTGAAGAAATACTTCTATTTGCATCTGACACACATCAAAAGAACTTGTGGCTAAATTCCAATGCCCATGTGAATTCTAGACTTTAGGGACATAATTTCCTGGTAGGGATGGTTTTTTTAAGATGTATTAGGAAAGGAGTAAGTTGAAGAATGTGGAAATTGCCAATCATGAAATGAGCTACACAGAGAAACAAAATATAGAAGTCATATGGAAGAAAGAGCTCAATATTAAATACTAAGTATTTGTATCATCCTTTCAGAAATAATGGAGTTAGTCCCTATTTAAATGACCATGAAATTCACTTGAAGGTCAGTGTTCACTTTAGTAAAGCAAAGGCCAATGACTTCCCACTGATGAAAATAATTTGTCCCTCATAATTTAAGAGGTAAGGAACTACCTTAGTTGAAAAATATGTTATATATAGCTTAATGACCATTGGAAAAAAGTGCAATGTCTTTCATATATCTGTATTTATTTTTATGATGCTATTATATCTTAAAGTAGTTTAATATTTAGACATAATTCCTTTACTGTCTGAGTAGCATATGAACAGGCAATAATACCCATCCTCAATAACTGCAATTCTACTGGAGATAGGAAGAACAACATTCTAAAACAAAAGTTCTAACATATAAACATTTTGCCATTATCTATGGATGGGAGATCTGGGATTGAATAGGGCTCATAAAAATAATTACCCTGAACTTTTAACACAATAATAAATGTTGGGAACTGAAAACTGTGGAGTTGACAATATTAATTTAAGGAATACAATTCCATCCAAAAAGAAAAGAATCTCACTTATTCTTAGATAATATATGCCTAATGAATGGGTCAGGGACATTTTATTTTAATAGTAAATATGAGGTCTTTGAAAAACATTCTCTTAAAATTCCTTTAAAAAAAAAACATTTCAGAAGCCCTGATTTAAAATGATAGTGCCATTTAAATCACTTTATGCTGACTTTATATAATTAATTCTGTTATTATTTGGCATACTTTACTCTCTGTTTTTGGAATATATCCATCTTGTTAAACTGCTTATATATTCTTTTACTTAAATTGGGAGACAATCCATCCAACTTTGCCTAAACTTCACTTTGTTTAAAATCACTTCCTGCTTAATGGATTTTATTTTTCTTTATAAATGTCTTCAGCACATGTGTCATGTGCACCTAAAGAGATTGTTTATCTGTCTAGTGACAGTGAGAATTCCTCAGGTGTCATGAAGACACAGAAATATAAGGCATTTGATAATTAGGTGTAACTTAATAGATGCGCAAGTCCTGTTTTTTTCTTATTGTCATTCGTATAACTATCTTGTAGTTTCTTATGTCATTATGGCCTACTTTTCAATATGACCATGTCTTAATATCCAGTGTATCAAATCTAATCCTACGGTTTATTGTGGGCAACCCCGGTTGGTCTGTTCTGTGCTTTTCCCTCCCTTCTGAATGAATGGGAGTTATACTTATGCCCTGCTGGTTGCTTGAATCACCTCAATTTGTTCTGGCAATCAGAGGCAGCTGCTTCATGTGAAAGGCGTGAGGACCACTGAACACCACATTAGGACTGACCTCAAGCTGAATGTAAAAGGCTCAGTCCTTTCTGCCGGGCCAGCAGAGCATGTGCAAACAGATTTGCTCAAGTGCAAAATGGTCAAATGATTTAAAGCAAGGGTTGGTCTCTTCTCTTTCTCATTCTCTCTTTCTCTCTCTCTCTCTCTCTCTCTCTCTCTCTTTCTCGATCTCTCTCTCTCAATTTCTTCCTTTAAAAACGAAATAGGATAGTAGACAGGCTGGTATTATCTTAGCAACATCTGTTGCCTTTCACAAGGGTCTTAGCTAAGGACAATAAGTTTCAAAAGGGGACCGAATTCCTGTGGACAGGGGTAAAATAAAAGCTCTCCACTAACGGGAGTGTGGACATGTTTCCCCACACAGTTGAGGCCTTTTGTGCCTTCTATCCCAATAGGTGTGGAGAAACTTTTCTTCCATTTTTTTTTCCTGATGAAACTGCCAGAAAAAAAATCTTTCCCAATTAGTGCTTAATGGACTTAAAGAACTGTCGAAAAGTTACATTTTCCCCTCCTTGTTTTTATTCTCAACACTCAAGCTCAGTTAATCAGAAGTGTGAAGGAATTTATGCTTTTCATTCTTTCACATCTGTTACTTCTGAGCTTTCTTATTAAAATATTTTTATACCAAGTCCAGAAAGTTTAGAGAGCAATAATTAAGCTCTTTATTTTATTTTTATTTTTTGGCCAAAATGAGTATTTCACACTGATTATTTTTTTCCTTTGAATTTGATGTGTTCATCTTACTCCGATTATATTACGTTGGGCACTGAATATAGATAATTTACATAAAAACAGCTACCTGATTTTTATTTTGCAAGCTGTGTTTCATAAGCAATTTTGTTCACTTCAACCATGGCATCCTTTCATATAAATGAGATATGATACAACTGATAGATGTCTAACTCCTGCAGATGTTTATTCCTTAAAACAAACAAAGCAAACAGACAAAAGTCAATTCCAATATCTATACTTTTATTGACCTGGTATATGTTTTGGAACTCTTCATATTAATTTTGAAAAAAAATAGATATAGAAAGTCCTCAAGTTCAATTACACTTTATAATATAAAATTGCAGCCTAACTTGGTCAGAATTTTGGTATATAAAAGAGAAGTTAGAAACATGCATGCATAATCTTCCAATAACAAATACTGGAAGGTACATAAGCAAAAAAAAAAACAAAAAAAAAAAAACTCTACATGGGCCAAACTTATGTGGAGGCTGGGTACAATCAGAGGAGCACTTAGTTGGTACACCTTGGTTAAACAAATGAAAACATTATTGGTCTTGCTCTTTTTTGTATTAAGTCAGACAGGAGATAGGCAAATTTTCAAGGTCAGTTCAGGAGCTGTTTTCCAGAAATTTGGAAGTCTATATTTTGTTTTAATCTATAGAGGAATATTTGAATGGTTAAAGGTATCTAATAATTTTCTAAAAAGTCACGGAGCTATCGTTATTCGTAAATATATTTAAAATAAACTTACTTAGTTTTTTTAATTAGCTCTTAGGTGGAAACTATTAGATATCTCATATGATAAAGGAACTGAATTATCAATCAATATGGACTCTAACAGCAAATGGCTTGCTTGGCATGAGCTAGTCCACTGTCTTTTTAGAGCTCCAAAATATAGGCATTTTACCTAAAGCAAGTGACTCATTCAAATCTTATTCTCCTAAGAAAATGAGAATTGTGATTTATATTAGTATTTCAAGAAAATTTTAAGGTGTGATGGAGATTCATGTCAACAGACTTGTATAAAAAGACATTCAATACATATATAAATACATATATGCTATATAAAATATATATTCAATACAATATACAAAAATATGTATTTATATATAATATATAATCAACAGAATTGTTTATAGTATACATTCAATTGAATATATTTATATATATAAAATTATATATATAATTAAATTGAATATATTTACATATATTCAATTGACTATATTAAATTGAATATATTTATATATATAATCAATATGTAATATATTAATATATATAAATATATACTTATATACTTCTATATTAATATAGAAGTATATGCTTAATTATAAAAATTGAATGTATATTATTCTAAGTAAATATATATTCAATATAAATGTTTATATATAATGTATAATAATATACATTCAATTTTTATGATTAAAGTGAATACAGTCTGACCTATAAAAAATATCACATTAAGGGGCCCCTGGATCACTCAATTAGATAAGCCAACAACTCTGATTTTAGCTCAGGCCATTATCCCAGGGTCATGAGATCCAGCCCTGCTCAGCAGGGAGTCTGCTTGAGATTCTCTCCCTCTCCCTCTGCCCCTCACCCTGCTTGTGCACTTTCTCTCTCTCTCTCAAATAAATTTAAAAACCCTTTTTAAAAATATCCTATTAAAAATGAGAAAGGCTACAACCAAATTATTTTTCCATTGCTTAGAAAAGCTATGAAATTTAAGCAAAAAAAAAATCCTTGGTATTTGAAATGCAAAATATCAAATAATTAAGTCTGACTATCTAGGATCTTTAAGAATCCTGCTTTGGATATTGCAGTATGGACCAATCAGCATGCTTTTATTACTGGGTTTTGATTCTTATTCCCATACCTGAAATGTATCATAAGAATATGAACCTATCCCTTTCCCTTTCTGAATTTCAGTTTCATCATTGATAAAATAAGGGAATATGCTTAAATGTCTTCAAAGGTGTCTTATGTAGGTCATTTCATGCTAAGGTATTGAGTCCAATTATCCTTAGTGACTAGTGGTAATTTAGTGGCTTGCTAAGGCTCATTAACCCTTTCAGACCAGTATTTGCATCCACAGACATATTTTCAAGGAAGTCTTTAAGTTACTAAAACATTTTTTGTCACTATTAAATGTGAAAAGCGCTAGCTAATAAACATGGCATAATGAGTACACATTTCAACCACAACTTTTCTCATACGAACACATGAATGCATTAAGAAATGGTGTGCCTTAATTTGTCCACAAAATCTGTTTGTTTATGTTGGTCCTAATATAATTGTGTCAGTCTGAATCAAGCCTGTTCTTTTTTTGATCTTTTGCAGTAAGGGGCCCTCCCTTAATTCGGACTTTAGAGTGACCATTTTGTCAGTTGGGAATGAAATAAAGGAGAGATGCTTGTTCTACCCATTTTTAATCACTCAGACCTAACTGTGGAAAGTGGAACCATTTGCAGTTCACAAAGACAGTGACTGCTGCAGATTTCACCTTTGAGCATGAAGTAGTTCAAGTTCATAAAAAGACTACTGCTCTTCTTAACCATGAGAATCTTCTAGGGTGGTGGTTCTTCAATACTTATTAAGCATGCTTGCCTTCTTCAAAATTCACCTTTGAAGAAACTGGCTCATTTCATCTAATCTTTCTTCCTATAGTATATAATCTCTCATATTTTCTTCTCCTGGATTTTCCTTCTGAATGTGACTTCAGCCTCAAAGTCACATAGCTCCATGCAGCTGCTAGAAGTAGGGTCATTCCTACATGCACATTTTATGTGTGTTAAGAGAGTACTAAATATAATTGAGTGGCACCAGCTATAAAGCCTACAGAACCCAGAGCACGCCAGCTCTCCAGATCTCCATGCAGGGAACAATCAGGTTAGTGTTGCTCAGAGGAGCTCAGTGGGCATGGATGGAGGAATAGTGTCCCAAATACAAGGGGAACAACTGAATGCATGCTTAGGGAGCCCTTTTTTTGTCTAGGTGAGCAGAGAAAATCGAATTTTATCTGAAAAAAAAATCCCCCATTAAATCCCTTTGCTCTTTGGAGATTATATAAAGTTCTGTGACTATTCTCCTGATTTTCCTGCTGTATCCTACTGTCTTCATACTCATCATATACTAGACTCAAGTGAAATGTCACACTGGTTTATGCTTTTAGGACTTTCCAATAGCAACTATTATCTTCCTTATTCAAATCTGGTGCCTCACTGTGCACTGTTCTCTTACAGAGTTTAGTCTCATCTCTCCCGTTTAATAATTATGTGCCTGGAATATTCTGTGGGGTCGTGGCCTTACTCCCCCTTGTGGTGTCTGCAATTTGTGGCATTAGACTTGGTATGTAGCTAGCACTCAGTAAATATTTTTGAAATGAATTTATTGAGAAAATCCACAGTTTTCAAAAGATTCTATAGCTCGTCACTGAGTGATAGTGCAACGTTTAGCAGAAATTTGCATTGTTGCTTTTCCTCTAAAGGTTTTAGAAGGCTTTTATGGAACAACTGTAATTCAAGAGACAGCACAGGCCTAGCTATATTATTTCTGACAATTTTGATTGAGCTGCTTTTTAAAAAGTAATTTGTGTTCCAACTATTCTGAACCCAGAGATACAATTGCACATCAGTAGTATCATACGCTATTTAAATAAGTAAGTGTTCCCTTGCTTAGGAATTTAATACCAAAACCAAATCAGTTGTTTATCTGTTTGAGTTTGTTCTTCAGAAAGAAAATGCTGAGACAGGTAGCAGGAAAAGTTCTATTTATATTTTCAAATAATAACCACTGACCCACAACAGCACAGGTATTCTTTTTTTTTTTTTTTTTTTTAGCACAAGTATTCTCAAGCCTTGAGAAGCCCCAATACCTGAAGAAAACTGGAAATAATAGCCAGGATCACCTCTTTTGCTTAGATAGGGGGAAACCTGAATTCCTCACTTTTGGGCTCCAGTTACACTATGTCATTTTGTTCTCATTTCCTTTCTGTGGGTTTCTTCTAAATTGTTTGCGTGGGGAATTAGCTACCTGCAATCTCAAAGCCAATGCATAATCTTTGCAGCGCAAACTGAGAGTCTTAGAGAAATCTTCCCTGTAGATTTTCACTTGGTTCTCTCTGGACCTCAGATCACTGAGCATCCTACACTCAAAAGGCTTCTGCAAGGCCTTCTGCAAGGCCTGATGGAGAAGCTCCTCTTCACATGGAGAAGCTTTTAAGGAATGGCTTCCTTAGATCCCAATAGATATCTTTGCGTTTTCTAAATAATTCTGCGCTGATATAGTAGCTCTCTTGTCTCTGAATATCTTCAGGGCCCTTCAGCTGAATGATATACTGGGTGGCTCAGTGGTTGAGCATCTGCCTTTGGCTTAGGTCAAGATCCCAGGGTTCTGGGATGGTGTCCCACATCAGGCTCCCCGCAGGGAGCCTGCTTCTCCCTCTGCCTATGTCTCTGCCTCTCTCTCTGTGTCCCTTATGAATAAATAGATAAAATTTAAAAAAAATCTGAGTAATATACTCTGAAAGTATTCATTTGAACAGACAGGCTTTCTGGATAATGAGAAGGGAGGCAGGGCGAACAACCTAAGCAACAAAATTGTTATATTAGCTCAGACTTTTGATTCTTCCAGTACAGTATTCTGTGAGGGATACAGTCATCAATTGAATGTGGTTGGGGGGTGATTCTATGATGCTAATTGTAGGCACACATTCCTTTTATTAGTTTTCATTTATGCTTCTTTGCTGATAACTGATGTCAAGAAATCTTTAAAGATGATAGATGATAGATAGATAGATAGATAGATAGATAGATAGATAGATAGAAATAGATTTTCTAATTACATTCAAGAGATTTTCATACATTAGTGGCACAAATAGAGTTCAGGACAAGATATTTCTTATCTCGATTTCTCGAATAATTTCCTAAACATTTTCTCATTTCCAGTCCAATAAATGGCTTAAAAAGCCTTCCAAGCCTCCTTCTTCTACTGAAATTATGATAATGATTCTCCTTCATAAAATTCCATAAAATTCCTTACAATGCTCCATTGCCCTCCTGGTACATTCCAAACATTTTCTCTCCCCATTCAAGACTTTGTCATGTGGCCACTTTTTTTGTGATCCCACACTTGACATTTATGCATACTTCATCACCGTGTTTATCAAGATATATGGAGATGCATGTACCTCCTTATTTTCACCATAGGTTGGAAGGTTCCTATGGTTAGGAAATACATCCTAAATTCATCTTTGTATCCCATCATCCAGAAGGTTGTCAGCTGATATTTAACTAATTAGCAAATGAGTATATTGAGCTAGAATCTCTCCTATTAAGATCTTTATTTTCTAGAAGATGGAAGCATACTTAATTAGATAAAATAAACTGAAGAACATAGACATCCGCAGGAAATGCTTAGCATTACAAAATTAAAAAATATTTTAGGGGCACCGGAGTGGTCCAGTTGGTTAAGTGTCTGCCTTCAGCTCAGGTCATAATCTTTGGGTCCCGGGATTGAGCCCTCCATTGGGCTCCCTGCTCCGGCAAGGAGTCTGCTTCTCCTTCTCCCTTTGCCTGCTGTTCCCTTGCTTGTGCTTTCTTTCTCTCCGAAGAAAAAAAAAACACACACACACACACACACAAAACTTTAAAAAATATAGTACCCATAAACTTATGCTGGAAAAAAAAAGTAAATGGCCCACTTTTTGAGTTTGCCTTACATAGGTGCTTCTTACCTCCTGTCACATCTGTTTTTCTACCATGACCCCTGAATTTCTAGAACTACTTAGTTCTCAATGGTTAGCTCTCTTCTGCTCTTACCTGCAAGTCTTTGAGACTCACCTTTGGCTTTAGAGTAAGTTCAGGATGGAATGAATATGAATCTAACCTAATTAGCAATTGTATCAGAACTTTCTTATTTGTACCCAATCTGGTTTGAGAGCTAAAACCTGTAAGGAAATACCATCCATACGGTAAAAAGCATGACTGAGTTCTCCTACATTCTCTGATTTTTCCTTTTCCAAAGCATAGTTCTCATACAGCTGATTTAAAGGAGTTTTTTTTTTTTAAGATTCATTTATTTTTTTTTAAAGGGAAGACTTCCCTTTTTTTTTTAATTTTTTATTTATTTATGATAGGCACACAGTGAGAGAGAGAGAGAGAGAGGCAGAGACACAGGCAGAGGGAGAAGCAGGCTCCAGGCACCGGGAGCCCGATGTGGGATTCGATCCCGGGTCTCCAGGATCACGCCCTGGGCCAAAGGCAGGCGCCAAACCGCTGCGCCACCCAGGGATCCCTCATTTATTTTTTTGAGGGAGAGAGAGAGAGACACAGAGAGAGAGAGAGAGAATGGGGGGAGGAGGGGATGAAGAGAGGAGCAGACTCCCTGCCGAGTGCAGAGCCCAACACAGGGCTGGATCCCAGGACCTAGAGATCATGATCAGAGCCAAAATCAAGAATCAAATGCTTAATCGACAGAGCCACCCAGGTACCCCAGGAGGGTATTTCTTTAATAGAGAAGAAAAAAAGGACATTTATCAAATTTGTGCACGGCATTATATGACACTGAAGAAATAAAACCTTTGACTGAGTGATTTGAAAAAAATATTATTATATATAAGACTAGACATATTAGAACATAAATTTGAAAATTATATGGAAACATTATGAAATTTCATAAGTAAGCATATGCTGTTATGACTTACATTTGTATTTCATGGAATCTTAAACATTTGGCAGCACCTTAGGATTTATCTAGTAAATTTTTATTTGTGTTTCTCAGGAAACTAGGTTTTCTAATCAGCCAGAGTTTTAGGAAAAGAAGGGGAGAACAGAAAAATCTAAAAAAACAGTCTTGTCTCTAGACTTGACCATAGCCTAAATCTGTGGCACTCTTGTTTATGTCATTCCTAATGTTGGGCTTCATCCTGAGAATTAAAAAACACCTCTCAGGCACCTAGATGGCCCTGCAGATTTGTCCCTGGTCCAACTTAATCCATCTTGACTTTCCTCTTCCTACAGTACTCTAGATTTCTCAAACACACCCAACTCCTGCCTTCTGCAGAGATTTCTCTTTGTGTATTCTGACCGGATTATTTTCCCTTCAGATCGTCACAAATGCAACTCATTGTCATCATCAGCTCTCAGCTTAAGGGCCATCTCTGCAGAGGTCATCTCTGATGTCCTAGGTAACGGGGTGGCCCGTAGTTCTCATCTGAATCACTCCATTCTTAATTTTTTTTTAATTTATGATAGTCACACATACACACACACAGAGAGAGAGAAAGAGACAGAGACATAGGCAGAGGGAGAAGCAGGCTCCATGCACCGGGAGCCCGACGTGGGATTCGATCCCGGGTCTCCAGGATCGCGCCCTGAGCCAAAGGCAGGCGCCAAACCGCTGCGCCACCCAGGGATCCCGAATCACTCCATTCTTAATCTTGTCCTCCAAATAGAGGCACACATCCTAGAGGATGAATGTCTTGTGACTGTGAAAACCAGAATTAGTCTTCTGATCGATTGAACTCATTTTAGCCCCCTCTAGAATCCCTGTAAAGGTTATGATTTAAGGAAATTTTTTAAAAAGAAGGCAAATCATATGGAAACATGTGGTTCAAGATTGAAGCCAAATTTGTGATCAATATTTATAGAGAAGCACATGATAAGGATAAATTGTGGGGGGAAAAACCCTTAAAAAACGGTCTCCAAAATTTTTTTTTCCCTTTCCTTCCTTTGATTAGAACAAATATGGTGCAGTACTTGTTTCCTCATACTAGTGCACAGATGAAAAGAGCCAGGCAATCTCCTGAGCAGTTTACAAACAGCATGGTGTCCCCAGAGTTGTGTTAATTGCTGGATAAGATACAAACATTGGCTTCTTCATTTAACAGATATTTACTATGGCCCAAATATGCGCCGTCTTGATCACACGGAATATCAATCTTTGTCTTCCTGAAGCTTTTAGCGCAGAACAATGCTAAGAATTGGTCCCATCCCAGCGATGCGTTCATTAGACAGAGCAAGGCGAATGCATATAAGGCCATCAGTAAAATGTGAAGTTCTAGAATGTATGATATTAGCCAGAATAATTAATGATTTTATTTTATTTTTTTAAAGATTTTATGTCTTTATTTGAGAGAGAGAGCCCTCGTCCCAAAGAGCAGGAGCAGGGGGTGAAGGGCAGAGGCAGAAGGAGAACCCATGTGGGGCTGGATCCCTGGACCCTGAGGTCATGACCACCAGATCCCAAGGCAGATGCTTAGCTGACAGGGCCACCCAGACGCCCCAATTAAGGATTTAATGCAGAAAAAACACGTCAAAGGCCTCCAAGATGAAGCCAAGGTTTAACGTCTGGGTACCTGGAGAATGACAGTGTCCCTGACAGAGCAGAGAATCCTGCGGAAACCCAAGGTGACATCCAAGAAGAAATAGGTCTGTTCTGGACATCCTGAGTTTGGGCAATGGCTTGACACTCGAGTGCAAGTGGCCTATGCTAGGCCATCCAAGCAGGCCTGGACTTGGGGAGCTCTGGGGTCGGAGACAGACCTTTAAAAATGAAGCAACGTTAAATAAACAGCATGGCTAGGTATCTGGAACTTAACAGGAGCTCCCAAATTTTTTTTGCTGTTAGAATTCTGAGCATGCCACGCAGTTGTAAATACTAAGTACGTGAGAGGAAAAAACGCGAGCTAAAGGGGCAGGATGGCCTGGAGGGGAGGGAGCAAGTGTGTGTGCGAAAGGACAGGGAAGCGGAGGTGCCGACAGGGATGGGGACGAGCCCCCCCCCCCGCCCCCCGGTACGTGGGACGCTGGGAGTCGCTGCTAAGGATGGACGAGGGAAGCAGGGCAAGTTCCACGGGCACAATAAGGAAAATGAAAACGAACGCACTTGGGGACGATCCGCGCGCCTTCGTACCCTCACGACACGGCACCCAAGCAGCAGGTTCAATCCGGGGCCTGAGCAGAGGAGAAGAGCCGGAGCGTGCCCGACCCTCCGCGCTGGGCGCGCTCTCGCCGAGCCGATCCCCTGCCCCAGCCCGCCCCGGCGCCCCCCCCCCGCCCGCCCCGCGTCCCCCCCCCCCCGCCCCCGGCGCCGAACTTGTGCCTCCGCGAGCCCAGCGCCGGGAACGTGCTCCGCGAGCGCGGGAAGGACTAGGGCAGTCCGAGGAGGCGGAGAGGGCAGACTAGCACGCAAGGAAACTGTAAGTTCTGATTAGTTTTAGGACTTTGCCTTCATGCCTCGGGAGCTCCATTGATCAGGCTTCTGCGACAGGTTGGGGGCGGGAGGGGAGGGCGCTGGGAAAGGCAAAAAAAAAAAAAAAAAAAAAAAAAAAAAAAATTCTCTAAACTCTCCCGCAGCTCCGCGCTTTCAGATGCAAATACCTGGCGGAGAGATGCCCGGGCTGCGGCCCCTCCCGCCTTCCGCGCTCCCCTCGGCTTCGCCGCCAAGGGCTCGGGCTGCGCGGATCCGCCAGGAGGGCGCGGGGGGCGGGGTGCGCGGGGGGCGGGGCGCGCGCGCGGGGGGGCGCGTGGGGGAGCGCGTGGCGGCGGAGCGCCCGGCCTCCCGGTAGCCCGCCCGGGTCCGCAGGAGGGGCCCGAGGCTCGGCGGCTGCCGGCCGCGCTCAGCGCCTCCGCGCCCCGCGCCCGCCCCGCGCCCTCCCCGCGGCCGCTCGCCCTCTCGCCCTCTCGCCCCCCGTCCGGACGCGCGCCCCCGCTCGCTCGGGACCCGGCGCCTGAGCCGCGCGGGCGAGCCGGCCGGGCCCTCGGAGCGGGCGGAGGCGGCGGCGGCGGCGGCGGCGGCCCGGGGGCGCCCGCGGCCCGCGGCCCGCGGCGAGGCGGTGCCTGGGGCGCGGAGCCCTCCCGGCCGGGCCGCCCGGGTCCTGAGCGCGCGCCCTCTCGGACGCCGAGGCCGGGTCGCGGGCGCCGGACGCCGCCGGGAGCGCAGCGAGGCCCCAGGTGAGCGGGCGGGGGCTGCGCGCGGAGTTTGCCGGGGCGTCCCCAAGTTCCCGCCCGGGGCCGGACAGACGGACGTGCGCGCCGGGCCGGGGCAGCGGGTCCCGGGCTGCGCGGGGGCAGGTCTCCGCCCGCGCCGCCGCCGTCCGAGCCCGCGGGGGCGCTGTGCCTGCGGGACCCGAGCCCTCCGGCCGGCCGCACCGGCTCCGTTACCTCCCGGGAAGGTGCAGCTCCTCGAGGGGGCTTCGCTCCCCGCCCCCCCCGCCCCGCTTAGCCTCGCGCCGCCGCCGTGCGCCCGCCCCCGCCGCCTGGCTGGCACCTGCCCCGGGCGTGTTCGCGTCGGGGAAGGGCGCCCGGTTCCCGCGGTGCGGGGGGGGGGACTCCTCGGGGGCGCCTGCTACGCGGCGGCCCGCGGGGGTGCGGCCTCCGAGCGTGGATTCCCGAGAAAGGACCGCCCTGCCGCCGGGTGGCCTTCACGCTGCGGACGGTCACACCTTGCGGATCTCTCAGCTGTAAGTTCGGGTGAGTAAAGATCGGCAGGGACTTGCCCCGGCGGTGGCGGTGGCGGTGGCGGTGGGCGCTTGGGCCCCTGTGAAGAAATCGTCGAGGACCGGCTGTCTCGAGGCTTTGGGGATCTGCAAACGGAACCGTGAATATGCTTAAAACGCTTTTTTTTTTTTCCTCTCTTAAATGTTGCCGGGGATTATCTTCTGTTTATTAGATCATCCGAGTGAAATATGTCCAAGTAGGACTCGTCCTTCCTAATTCCTCTAAGCAGACAGGTGTTCAGGTCATTTTTCATACTGAAGTAGATCAGCAGAACTTTATGGGAGAAAAATAGAAAAAATGTAAGTAACGTGTGAGTGTACGGCCGGTACTAAGTGACAAGTGTACATTAAAACAAAAAAAAAATCAGGCTCATACATTTTAAAAGAGTTTAGGGGCCGTAGCACCCCCCCCCTTTTTTTTTTAAAGGAAAGTTCGCATTGATACAGGCCAGCAACATCTAAATAGTTTTAAGTGTCTTTATAAAGACAGGTCAGTTGTGGGAAGGGGGGAGCTAAGGAAAGAAGTGATTACATTGGAAGCTTTCAGTAACTCACCAGATATTACTTTTTTTTCCTCCCCAAAGAAATAGCTAGACTTTATGTTTACCCAAGTTCTTGTTACTAGATGAAAAAGGAAAATACATTAAGAGTCCTTTTCTCCGTTTGGGGGGCTATCTGGAATAGTAGGAATGAAAATGCAGAAGAATTGAGGCAAGTAGCGAAAGTGACAACTTTGTGAAGTCTGGCTTCTATGTTAGTGTTCAATATGGGGTGGAGTGGCTGAAACAATTAGGCAGCATTCCGTGTTAATAGTCTTATCTGGTAAAGTCTGGATAGAACAATAAAATAATGATCAGTAGCGCGGACCATCACCCTGCTAGAAGCTATTAGGGTTTGCAGCTCTAATAAAAGGGCATTGTGAGCTTACAACGTGAGATACCGTTGTGATTAAGGGCTGCAATAGGTCATTAGAATTGTGTTAACAATCAGCTGACAGACTCACAACTCTTAAGTCTTTTTATATAATAGCAGAGAGTTTTTCCCTCTTTTTCTAATAGAAGGGTAATTGTAAAGCATCTGTATTGCTGCAGTTTACCCTTGAATTGACTCTAGTTTTTAGTGTCCAATGAAAAGGAGAGGGTGGGGAGCATACTGAGTTTTGGCTACTGTTCAGCCTTCCTAGATCTAAAAATCAACCCACTGTGTCTCCTCAGGCGTGATTTCTTTGCTGGTCTACCCATCATCCAGCCTTTTAGTTGTTTTGATGGCAAAGCAGTTATAAACTTCTCAGAAGGTATACTGATATGAGGAAGTGAATACATCTTTGTATAGAGTCTAATACTTTCTTGTCGAATCTTTTAGAAATCTTTTATGAAGTCCTAAGCACATAAATTGCTCAGTGTTGTGAATATTTATGCTTGAGGGATCTTAACCTTCCTTGATTTTATAAAGGCTTTGGATTTATTGTGTTAGTGGTTTGTAGCATATCAGCATATCGCGGTTCTCTCTCTCACACAATTTTTTTTTTTTTTAACTTGGCTGGAAGTCTTCAAAGCCTTAGTTTAAAACGGGAGTTTCAGAAACTTCTAAAATAACGCACATTAGTGTCTTTGCAAAGGAATTGTGATGGAAGCTTTTCTCCTTGGCATGAAGGAATCAGTTGCTTCTAAATGGGGTGTGAAGGGGAGCTGAGGACAAGGAAGAAAAGACATGTGATCAGAGTCCTGTGTGTGACCATCTCCTCAGCCTCTGACAAGCAGAGCAGATCTAGCTGTAACCAGCAATACTCGAGTGCCTCCTCTGGGGATTTGCTGGTTTTGCAGAAAGCTACCCCTGCAAACATTTCCCCCTTGCCGTTCTGCAAGATTCCTCACTGACAAAATTATCAGTGCAAATGACTATGCAGACATCTGTCCGTATATTCATCTCAGATTATACTCTAGATTGTCATTCTGGTTGGAATTTCTTTTAGGTTCTTCTGCAGAATGTCTATTGAAACATAATTCCTTTTATTGAAGTCACATGAATCATACCAAGCTCAATGTAAAAGTGAAGGTAAATTAAAAATTAAAATTGACATAGTGGAGATATGTTGCAGAAGTACAAAGGTAAACCACTTCACATATAATTTTACTGTTATGATTGTACATACGTATGTATAGTACATGTATTATTTATAATACTATGTGCGATACTGTACAAATAGCTCAGATGGTTGTGGTTTGTCATTTTTGGTTTTAATTCACCCCGGCTTCTTCTCGTTAAGTATCAACTCTTGCTCCCCTTTCTTTTTCATTCCTTTTACTCGTGACAGAAGTTATTTGTGCTTAGTTGAAATTGGCTCTGTAATCCACGTAGAGAAGTTCTCATTCCATGTCTGATAGCCAGATGCACACTACAGGCTGTGTGATTCATTTCCAGGGCCCCTGCCTGAATATTTAGGCCAGTTAACGGTAGGAGGTTGTGGTCTGTGGTTGTAATGTTATCTGGCCCGGGGAGCTAATGGGT
Organism: Nyctereutes procyonoides; assembly: GCF_905146905.1. Classification (NCBI taxonomy): domain Eukaryota; kingdom Metazoa; phylum Chordata; class Mammalia; order Carnivora; family Canidae; genus Nyctereutes; species Nyctereutes procyonoides. Next base: position 28,430,402 of record NW_026575136.1, read on the forward strand.
TTGATCACAGTTTCTTTACGTGAGAAGTCACACATCCGCAGAGGGTCCCCAGCCTCACTAATTAAAATGTAAAAAATTATGCCTTTTAACTAAAAGAGAAGAGGGCTGTTCGATGAGTATTAACATTACTGAAGCTACTACTAAACTTTCAATGGTATGTGGATAAAAGAGGTTAAATGGTAGTATGTTTCATAGTAGAAGCTAAAGATGGCAATATTAAATCTAGAATGATTATAAGAAGTTAGGAGCAGACAGTCCTTTACAAATACAGGATTTGTAGCAACAACCACATAACCATACATATACATCCTTATATCCTAGGATATTTCTTGAATTGGTGCCCTGTTTCTAAAACAATGAGCTATGGATTACATTCAGTGGAAATAGTTACTATAGCGTCACAGTGCAGTAGGGATTCTTTGATCACCAGATTTAGAAGGGAGAGGCGATTTCATTTATTTATTTTTTTTAATTTTTTGGGGGGGAGAGGCGATTTTAAAGCTGGATCCTCCTCTCAGTGCTTTTTGTGTGACATATAAATTACAATCATAAACCACGGGCCCCTTTACCCCCATCCTGACTGGGTGCTCCTGACCCCTTGTGGATAGGAATCCTGATGATCTACATGGAGAATTCAAACTCATGGTCATATAGAAATTTGAGTAGGATTAAATTTACTTTCCTCGGCATTTGGAGAATATGATACATTCCAAAAATGATAGATTGAAATAAAGATCTTTAGTGTCAGAGTGAGAAATGTTTAACAGACATTTTAAGTTTTCTGTTGTAACCAGTCATGCCCAGTGCCATCCATAACTTGCTGTGTGACCTTGGGCATTTCACTGGAATTCTGTAGATTTGGGTTTTCTTAGCAAAGGAAGACTAGACTGCCTTACCTTGGGATTTTCTAATGTCTGTTACAGTTCTGTGTTCCCACCACTCAAGGAATCTTCAAACATCAGGAGCAGCGGGTTTAGGGACTTCTTTACATTTTTTGTTGTTGTTGTTTTTTCTTTTTTCCAACATGAGCCCTCAGAAGTACCAAGTGATTACCTTTTTCAGCACTGACGTGACATTCTGTCCCATAAGCTTTATCCTTAAAAGCTCTGCTTGTATGTGGTGGTTGGAAAAAAACAAACAAACAAACAAACCAAACAAAAAACAAAAAACAGTGTGGCCGCAGCTCTTGAAATACTCTTTGTCCTGGATTACTTTCTTTCTATTTGTGGAGTTATGACATCTGTTCATTCATGAATGGGAGATTAGAATACCTTTTCTCTCTTTTGCATTCCCCAGATGTATTAAGTGGTTCTACTTTAAAAATAAGTAAAAGTAACAATGGACAGGTATTATCCTTGTTACAAAGCAGACTACTCTAACTTTGTGTACAGAGATAAGTCACAGTGAGGACCTGAGTGGTGACAGGTGGCTGCTGTCCTGGGGAAAACAAGGACAAATGAAAGTCTTTAAAAAAAAGGCATTGGATGAATCAGGAGGAGTCTTTTTGTTGAACTTAAATAATGCTATTAAATACTCAAGGAATATTTTAAAAGGCATCTTTTGTCAGACTTTAGTACAAAAGAACTAATATATAGAAGGTTGTTTTAGAGCCATGGTAATACTGTCATCGTGCCCTCTAACCACTGCTGTGAAATGGTATCATTTCCACTTTTGAACATGTATATTGTTCTCCTTTCATAAGGATCCATTAAAAATATGTTTCTTGTCAAAATGTAGTTCAACTTTAAAGCAGTCTTGGAAATGACAGTTTCTTCCCAAAAGGCCAACAGCAAGAGTTTTTTTTTGTTGTTGTTTTGTTTTGTTACTGTTACAACTGTGATTTTTTTTTTTTTGTACTTTTATGTTTTATAGGTTAGTGAGCAAAACATCTTAGGGAATATCAGTTAGATTTAGAGATGTTTGGCCCTCATCCATTATGGATTTTTCACATTCTCATTGATTATATTCTGTCAAATATACTGGCTCCTCAAATGTCATTCTTAAAATTGTTTTTTTAGAAAATGCAAATAACTGAATGTATTTTGGGGATATCATGTTCCACATTATTGTGAATTATACCTGTTTTTTAAAGGAGAGGCACAACTTCTTCAAATCTTCTTTCAATTACCACTAGACAATAAACCATGTGTTAGTGTGGTATACATAAAGTATATTTCAAAACAGTCTCAGACCTGTATCTGATGGAACTCCAGACACAGAGAACATAAGCATTTGCCCCTTGCCTGTCATTTAGAGAAACTGTGTTGAGAGTCTTTACCTGAGACAAGCCATCGGTTACTTATACTGGACTGCAAAGAATATATTCCACTTTAACTTTGCCACAAGATCTAAAATAGCAATATATTTCCTTTTAACATAATTGATCATCATATTTTATAGCTCAAGTTATTTCTAGAAGGCATTTAAAGAAGCAGTTTAGCATATATAAATTATTGGGTAATTAGGCATGTGTTTAAAACTACTCATGGTTCGATATTAATGGAACTGGCGGAGTATGATACATTTCATGCTCCTGGTCATGTGTTTAGCATGTTGCCTTTAATTTAAATGGAACAGGCTCTACAACATTTATGCAATAATGCAGTTGACATGCTGATGCATAAAAATATTTTTTTGTTACTAAGGGATTTTTAGCCATTGTTTTTAGGTATGATCAAAACACTGTATTAAGAGTATGGTAGTCACTTGATCTGATTTTTAAAAGTGGTTTCACAGAGATGTGAAATGGAGCAGAAAATCAAGAAAATTTTAGAATAATGAATTTGTTTGGGTAAAATAATATCAGCTATTAAGGTTAAATGAATAATAGACTGTCTACTTGGAAATAATTCTTTGCCACTTAGCTGAACAAAAATAATTGGAACAAAAAAGTAGCATGGTAAAGTGATCTCAGGTCACATAAATGATGTTGATTTAGTAAATACTGTTTGATTTTCACCACCACCCTTTTCCTTTCAATTTTAAATTTCTTTTTTGAGGATTCATTCTATATTCTCTTGATTAAGGTGTGTTGTGATCATGGTATTAGTTGCGGTTTTCATTTATCTTTAGTCTGGCAAAAAAAAAAGTTAAAAAATTCAAGTTTTATTTTTTGATAGGGATTGCATTAAATGTGTAGATTGCTAGGGCAGTATAGACATTTTAATAATATCTGTTCTAATGCATGAGCGTGGAATATTTTTCCATTTCTTTTCGTCATCTTCAGTTTCTTTCATCAGTGTTTTATAGTTTTCAGAATATAGGTCTTTCACTTCTTTGGTTAGGTTTATTTCTACTTGCTGATGGTTTTTGGTTCAGTTGTAAATGGGATTGATTCCTTACAAGTATTAACATTAAAATATCAGAGAACAATTTAAATCTTACTCAGATATATAATGTATATATCTTTAAATTTTAGGTTATTAACCCAGTAGCAGTGGGTTATTAACCCACTGTCTTTCAGACATCTGGTTGGCCACTATTCAGTTTTCTCCTCAGATAGAACCTATTGCTGTTTTTCTCCTCAAAGCTATAATGCTACACATTTGTAACTGTCTGGAAGTTGACATAGATCTGTAGAAGTTACCTAACCTGTGTACCAACACATCACATCATTGCTCTGCAGTGTCTTTTTTTTTCTGAGCCAGCAACAGTGAACAGGTCAGTTCTCCAGACCTCCAGTGGGTCGCACTCTTAAGCTTTCCCACAGAGGATGCAATGACACATGACACTGCTTGGATGCAGGGGTCTCTGCTTATTTCTGATGTGACTTTCCCCTTATTAATGCCTGTATGTAAAGCTCAAGAGGCAGAAGGAAGGGAGAAGATAAACAGTATGGGAGCCTAGCAGGGAAGGTTGCAGGGCTTGGCTTCAGGGCACAGATGTGTGTCAGTATTTAACCCATTGTGAAAAAAAAGACATGTGTGAATGGTTGTGTGCTCAAATTCGTTTATATGCAAAAAAAGTTACTGTTCTGCCTTTATATTTGTGGATATTTGTGGAAAGATAGAAAGCCTACTTGCGGGAGGAAATCTCAAGTTCAAGTTCACATTTTGATTACTTCTCTTTGAAGACCACAAATAACTGAAGGTTTTTTGTAATGCTTCAGGGCCCTTCATTTCTTTTATGATGCCTCAAAGTAGGTCAGGATGAATTGGGTTGAACTGTTGTACTGGCCTTTACCTTGAAAACCAGATATTATGAAGGAAAGCATGGATTTGGGGGAAGCCTGATGAAGGAGCACCTGCCCTGGGACTTTGCCCCTGCCATATCAGGTGTTCATTCCTGGCATAGTCAGTCACTGTCACAACTGTTGTTGAACACATATAAAGCTCCCCTATGCCAATCACCGTCATTCACATGTGAGTTTTTGATTTTCTAAGAGCATTCTATGAAGGGTATAATGGAATCATTTATTTGCTACATAAAAGAGAAGTTTATCCTTCAATAATGTACACAAAGTCAGTTAAAGTATCCTTGTGCACTCTTACAGAACTTCAGGAAAGGCAAGGAAAATTTGGCTCAACAGCCTGGCAGGTACTTCAAATACTGCAGAGAAATATGATGGATTTTTTTTTTTCAAAGTGATTGTGACCCTTAAACATGGAAGAGCTACCAAGGAATTTGTATAGGGGCTTAATTTACCATATTAAAAAAAAGTAATAAGCATAATGAAAGGAAACATTCTGTAAATGTGTACCAAGAGTCAATCGTGTGTCTGCTTCTGTTCTAGATACTATGATACAAAGGGTGGACATTTCTGTCCATCAAGGTATATATTGATAATAGGTCTTTTAAATCCCTTGATTTAAATACGAAAGTACAGAACTCTCTGGTTTCTTTCACAAATATTAACTCAGTGACTATAAAGTGACCCAGTGCATGTTCTGTGTCTCACAATTTCTAAATGTTCTGGCTGGTTTGATAACTTCACAATCTTGTGTGGAAGAGAAATGATCTTCAAGAGGCAAGAGTAATTTAAACGTCTCATGTTAATATTCATGCTAAATTTCATAAATGTGAAAAATGCTTCTTTTACATTCCTATGACTTTCTTAAATCTCTCTACCCTTTAATTATTAACAATGTGCACCTTTTCACAGCTTAAAAAAGCCAACAAAACCAATTGTATATAATTGTCAAAAGCAGACAAGTTACATCTGTAAAAAAAAAAAAAAAAAAAAAAAAGATTTTATAACTTAGCTCATCTCCCTCATTTTGCAAATGTGGAAAACCAAAATCCCAGAGGGATCCAAGGTCATACAGCAAATGGAGGAGGTTTTAGAGCAAACACCTCAGTGATCCTATTCCTGGTCCAGATTATATTTCTTTTTCTTATTAGTAAACATTTTGAGTGAACTCAGATCTCTCCAATTCTGATGCCAGTCTTTGACTTACAAAAATCACAGAGGACATGCCTTTAGGAAAGAAAGTATTACATTTTTTTTAATTTTTAATTTTTTTTATTTTATTTATGATAGTCACACACACACACACACAGAGAGAGAGAGAGAGAGAGAGGCAGAGGCAGAGACATAGGCAGAGGGAGAAGCAGGCTCCATGCACCGGGAGCCTGACGTGGGATTCGATCCCGGGTCTCCAGGATCGCGCCCTGGGCCAAAGGCAGGCGCTAAACCGCTGCGCCACCCAGGGATCCCAAGTATTACATTTTTTTAAAGTAATTTGCTGCCATTGTTTATATTCATCTAGAATTTTGGGTTCATGATCCATATAGTTCTCTGGCACTGAGACTAGAGCTATCTAGAACGTTTTCATTCATTCCAAGAGTTGTCTAAGACATTTTCCTATAAATGACATTAAAATGAGAACATCACAAACTTTAACATCACTAGTATCAAACTAAAAAATATAATATTCCCAACAGTTTTTTTTTTAATTAAGGCTTTTAGTTGTGTCAGGCACCATCCTTAATTTTTCCTGATTTGCTTATTTAATCCTACAAAGTAGATGCAATTACCATCTTTATTTTGTATGTTAGAGGTTTAAGGCTTCATCTCTGGAATTCTTAGAATGTAAATCATGTGTCCAAGAATGCATGGCTAAGGACAGAGTCAGCATTTGAATCTTTATCTGATGCAGGTGCTTATAGTTCTTTTCAGTGTATACTTTTGATAACTTCCCAAATTTTGAATTCCAGAAGTTCATTTGCTACTTAGTGTCTTAAAAGTTGGATGCATTTCATCATGTAACAATGTTATCAAGTCCACTGGAACCATAAAGTAGCTTAAGTAATATAATTTAACTATATCACGTTTAAGAGAATTATCTTCAGGACCTAAGTATTTATCTCCTTGTTCTTATGTGAAAACACATTCTCTCGTGAGGAAGTAGAGCAGTGGAACTGAAATGCTTCTTCGGCTACAGGTCTCACCTGCTAGACAGTCCTGTCACCACGACTCCAAGCCGTCCATCTCCATCCACCAGAACTTGGTTTGCCACTGGTGTGAAGGGAACTTCATGATCTTGGCCCTCTGCATGCTAACAGCCATTCCTACAAAGGTCATCCACTGTGAGTTCTTGGCCATGATTCCTGGCTCATCATAGACTAGTCCATCCCAGTCTCTGTTTCCCAGTCTAAGCACCTACTTACCTTCTTTAACTACAGATAACCTGTCTTCTCAGATGGGTTAGCTGAGACCTCCCTGCAATGAACTTTCAACTAATGCAGGGGACCTACATTGGAATACAAAGTTATGACCCCAAGTTAACTTCTTGTTTATAATTCTAAGTCTTAGAATAACTAAGCCTTCCAGAGTGCTTTCTAAATGGACCAAATTCATTTTAGATGCTTAGATGAGAGGTTTAGATTTTAGCAGAAGGTGTTCATTGCACAGACAGCAGTAATATGCTCCAATAATAGTTTACTATTTTGGTGGTTCTCAGCATACATCAATTAGCTGTACATTGGATTATTCTGGAATGCCCTTTAGAATTTCAGAACTTGATAGGGATATTTTTAACACGAATATGTTCATTTGAATAGAGCTCAAAGTCAGTGCAACCCATTTCTTAACGGTCATGTGGACTATTTTAACATATATAATATGTTTCATTTTTCTTCTATTAGATAAGGCATTTTCCATAAGCAACTTTACTGTCAGAAATCATCTCATGAGTAACAGACACTATTGTTACAGGACAGACAGGTAGAAGATGGGAAAGCTGATAATATAGAGACTGTATTTTCTGCTTTGATAAGGAACTATCATTTGATTTCATATCGTTGAACTGTTTTTTTCCTCCTCTCTCTCTCAAAAAAAAATGCACATGTTAACCCTCACCTTAATTATTATCGAATTGTTGATTTATTTGTAGGTAGTCAAGTGAATTTATAAACCAAAGTACAGCCTGGTGACTTAAGCAAACCTTTTGCCATATTCCCATTCCTCTGTGTTTTGGGGTATGTTTGGAAGTTTGTCTTGTAACTGATTTTGTATCTCTTACATAATCAAGAATTCTGTATCTGAAATAAGTAGACTTTAGAATAAAAGTTGTTTTTCTTTTGTGCTTCTATTGAAGCATTCTGGATTCACGCTCACTGCGAACCAGTCTCACAAATACAGTGGGGTTTTCTTACCTCTCTAATGATCTGTTCAAGTCCATAAATATTTAAGGAAGAAGGCCCTACTATGCACAAGCCATGCTGTAAGACGTTCAATAAATATTTGTGCTATAACGTAACTGAACATGCTGCACAGCAGACATGACAATAGGTTTGAAGGGTGGAAAATGGAAACTACTGAGCTTGGCAGCTGATCACAATCAAATCAGAACACATCAAAACAGCTGGTGTTCTGTGACTCAGAATCAATCAACCAGTTTTGAATCACCTCATACTTCTTTATTTCTCTTTACAGTTTCACAGAAGAGATTTAAACCAGCATATGTCCTTCCCATTTGTTTAAATCCCTGCTTTGAGCTGCTTTGCTTTCATATTCTAATACCAATGAATGAGACTAACTGTAATATAAAAGAAAAAAAATAAAAGCTAGCATTAAAACGATTTTTAAAATGATGTTCCATTTGTATTAAGTAACCCCTATGTTCAAATAGAATGCCTAGAAGAAACACAAAGTTTTAAGATTGTGTTAGGGAATGAGGATAATTCTGGATCAGTGGCATTTATGGGATTTATAAATGGGGCAATAGTTACTGTAAATGTGTAAGTTTCTAATTAATATTTTAATGATTATGCAAATAATGGCATCTTGGGAAAATCAATAGTAAGTTAGTAAATGAAAGTTAAAAGTTATTATGTGATTTGGTTTCTGACACTGGCTTTTCTTTTTGTTCTGCTAGGTACCTATTACACCATTCTTTGGCGAAGGTTATTCAGCAGTGGTGACCCCTTGCAATCGAACACTCTACAAATTATTATCTCTGGACTCCCAGCTGACACCCTGCCGGAGGCAAGAGCTACTAAGCCAACTGGAACTGTGCCTTTTCTCTTGTCAAGGTTTTTTTCTTACACAGGAAAAAGAAAGAAAAAAAAAAGATGAAGTTGGGCAAAGTGGAGCTCTGCCATTTTTTGCAGCTAATAGCGCTTTTCCTGTGTTTCTCTGGGATGAGTCAAGCAGAGCTCTCCAGGTCCAGATCAAAGCCCTATTTCCAATCAGGGAGGTCCCGGACCAAGCGCAGCTGGGTGTGGAATCAGTTCTTTGTGCTGGAGGAATACATGGGTTCAGACCCTCTCTATGTAGGAAAGGTAGGGCATTTGGCCTTTCAAAGTCACAATTGATGATTGTGAATGTCTGTGGTTGGATGGAGAGCTGCTATTTTTGCTTTGGGGATGGAAAGCATAAACTGTTACTCCGATGAAATAGACCATGAAGGTTTTGGCATTAGCCACTCTGAAATTAGAGTCCAGATTGTTATCCAGATGTTGAATCCATAACTTAGGGAGTGATGCTCCACTCTAGAAACAGAGGAGGAGTCTACAGATCCAAGTTTATCATGATTGTGGCCTACTAATAAAACTTTTATTTCCACAATTAGAACAAGATCATTCACTAATAAATGAAGAGTAGTAGGTGTGTATAATTTTTTTAAGCTTCTTTTTTTTCAGGGGAGGGGAGGGAGAGTACTGTATAAATGATATACATACTAACTTCATGCTTATATATATCCTTTTTTGATACTTGCAGTTTTTAAACTGCAAAGTGAAATTATTGAGCCTGTTGTTCATCAGTTATGAGCGGTTCTAACCCACTTTTCTAAGCGGTGGTCTTGTTTTGATGGATCTGTTGTTTTGTTTTTTAGATCTTCCTTTAAGCTAAAAAAAAAAAAAAATGAATGGGAACAGAAGTCAGTTTCTAATTGATATCAGACCACAAGTGGCCAGTTTGTGGCGCATGTTTGGTAGCCTAGGGGTAGCCAAATTGGGATTTTTTTTCACAGCTTCTCTTCTTTCTGTCTAAATATTTGGGCAGGGGCTTTCCAGTCAAGTGCTTTCTGAACTGAAGGGCCCTTCAAGAGAGCATGTCCCTACCATCCTCATATCATTAGAGACTGTTTCTAGTCTCTAATCTACTGGCAGGTTTGATTATGGTCATTTATTAGTAACGATTTCCTGAATTTCTCAGTTTGGTGCTGAGTGCTGGTAAAGAGTTTCTAAGTAGTGCGTGCCGGCAGGATATCTATACATCTGCACTTCTGCTCTTCACTTTGCCAGTTTTATGCGTCTATTCCTGATAAAAATGAAGGACAGCAAACTGATGAATTTATCCATGAGTGAAATTTTCAACTTTCAATGACTGAGGAAGAATGTTTGCTATTTAAACCATGGGTCATTGTTTCATTTGAACACATCTTAAGTAAGTGAAAAATCTGTTTTTGTTGATGGGTATCTACATGAGTCAAGGTAAACTTTATTATATTATTATTTTCCTTTGATGCTTCTATATTTTACAAATACTGACTGATACTGTATTATAAACAAAGAGGACTTGAACAAGTTAAGAGTTTCTGGGGATGTGGGTTAGGATTTTTTTTTTTTTTTTTGTGGCCCAGTGGTAGCATTTTTGTGCCCTAAGAGAGGACACAGGTACACAAGGAGTTTTGTTCATATATGTTTTATGGCCATTCTTCCTTTATCAGTAGTACCATCTCTCTCTCAACCTGTCTCATTCATTTTCCTTGTAAACAAAGTGAGAGCGATAATCATCGTGCAGTGTTATTGACGGAATTTGGTCCTTAATTTCATTCATTTCAATGCATATTTAACAGATTCATCAAACTTTTTTCAGCAGATAGGTATGTAATATTCAGCTAACTCATAAAGAATCAGTAGTTATGAGGTGAAATCACACTTTTATGGGAATGTAAAGTTTTCTAAAGGCAACTGAAATATTCCCATTAATTTAGTCATAAATGGAGTTGCTGCAATGAGGTTGACATTTCAAGTGAGCATCATTTAAAATTTTAAAAACTGGGACATCTGGGTGGCTCTGTGGTTGAGCATCTGCCTTTGGCTCGGGGCGTGATCCTGGGACCCTGAGATCAAGTCCCACACCGGGCTCCCCGTGGGGAGCCTGCTTCTTCCTCTGCCTGTGTCTCTGCCTCTCTCTCTTTCTGTGTTTCTCATGAATAAATGAGATAAAATACCCTTATTTTTAATTTTAAAAATGTTGTATCATAATTGAGAACACTTATATCAAAATAATCCCTGTAAGGCCATTTAGAATAACAAAAATACATACCCCTAGGTGACTTAAATTCCAAATGCATGTGAAGCTACTAGGCAATGCTATTGTTATTTTTCTAAGAGAAATTGTGTGGTCTCTTGATTAGTAAAAGAGATGGTCTGTGCTTCCCTTTCAATTAATCAGAAACCGTTGCTTGGTAGATTTTATGTGACAGGAAACAAGTTTGTGTTTATCCTTTGCAGGCCGTATATTGGGAGTTCAGTACTGCCACTCACAGTAAAAGAATGTCCAGGATGATAAGTAGGTTAAAAAGTAAAACAAACGAAACAACAAAGCCTTGATTGACGAAAACAGACAAGTCCAGGAAAAAGCCAGTAAAATAATTTGAGATGGAGAGGGAATTTATAGACAAGACACAGAAGCCTTCAAAAAACCAATTTACATTTGCTTGGAAGGAGGTAGTGAGAACTTGAATAGATTGTATATGTGAGATGATGAAATGATTTTCCTTAGGTTGGCAGTCTCGGTAAACAGTTATTATAATGATTTTGACCTCAGTACATTTTCGATCATTTGGGATATGTAGAATAAATGTATTTTCCTTATTTTTGTAAGTTAAGGGAGGTAATGACTGTGACCAGAAGTTTTCACAAGACATAGAAAAATGAAAAAGAAATTGTAGATGAAATATGAAAAATGGAGAGGCGGATGTTCATGAGAAAAAAAGAAGGAATACAATCATTACGTTTTACAGACATGTATTTAACCTACAGCTAATTAGACAGTTGGAGTCCTGGTCTTCCTGACAAAAATCCATTACTTAATTTGGAAAATATAAATAATGTCCGTGATAAACTTGATAGCTTAATTTGATCACATAATAGATATGTACGGTGTGTGTCAAACTAACTTTAGTTTAACTGAAGACTTTGCCACTTCCTACTAGTTGTAGAATTTTGGCTAATTACCTAATATTGCTAATACTTAGCTTCCTCATCCGCAAAATGGGAAGAGTGATAACCTATAATTGAAGTCTCTTTCTGAGAATGAAATAAAAATATTTGGAACATATATCTATTTAACCTAGACATTCTGTTTATCTACTACATATTGTTTATAAAATGATGGAATATGGATGATCTGTTGTGTTATATGTCCATTATTGTATTTGTGATCCTTCAGGTGAAAACAGGCATTATTTTATGTGCTAAAGACCATTTAAACATATTGCACATATTTAGGAGAATGGTCTGTGTTGGGTGTGCTTAGAAATACAGCATATTTTTGTATTTATATATGATTAGACTATGGCAAAAATGTGCTTAAGTGGATAATCCTATGTTCAATTCACATGTCAGAGAAATCATCTATAATTTTTTAGAACTTCTAATTTGGAGATCACATTTATGGTTGGTGGGCAGCAAGATCAGTTAAATGCACAGTAAATAAGATTTGGTCCTTAGGACACTGAGTAGAATGAGGTCAGAAGATGGCTATGACCTTGTTATTTTAACCATCTCCTGGGTCTGACTAACATAAGTCAAGATCAAAGCAGAGCAGTCTGTTGAAGGGGACCAGCAGGTCTTCTAAAACCATCACCAAGAGACCTTCATGGTACACACTTCTTGGTTGTGTTAGAATCTCACATTTATCATCAGCATCCCACCTTGTTCTTGTGATGCAAACTGAACTGCAGAATCCAAATGTATAGACTTAAGGAAACAATCACAGACATTACTGTAGCAGGATTCTTTTTAATTGAGGCATAATTGGTATATAGCATTGTATTAGTTTTAGGCGTACAACATAGTGGTTCAATATTTGTATGTATCATGAAATGTCCACTGCAGTAAGCCTCGTTAACAGATGTCACCTCACACTTACATTTTTCCAGTTTTATTTTTTCTTATGATGAGAACCTTTTAAAGATCACTTCCCTTAGGAATTTTTAGATATGCAGTGGAATATTATGAACTATAGTCACCATGCTGCACAGAGTACCGTTTTAGAGAGTAATAGTGCACCGTTCCCTAAGAGTATTTCTTAGTTAGGTTATGCCCATTTTCCTGTCCTTTTACAGGAAAAATGAGGTGGAGAGTCTCTTCCTTCCCCCTGTAACTTAATGCCACCTGAATTGGCTATGTGAAGTACACAGGAAGTAGCAGTTTCTAGCCATCTCATTGCATCACAGAGCGTGTTTCTAGATTAGTCTTTTCCTCACCTTGGCATTTCTCACTTAATGTCCCCTAGCCATCTGACACACACACACACACACACACACACACACACACACACACACACATACACAAAGTCGACAGAACCACTGGCTTCTGTTCCAGGTATTAAGTGTTTTTCATCTCTCCTACTATAATGGGCTGCCAGCTGATCCCTGCGCTCTGGGCTGTTACTTTCACTGAAATGTGTGCTTCGTGCCTCTTCCACAGTCCGCTTCACTAGCTGTTAACATCACTCTTGCCTTTTCTGCTACTCCCCTTCCTTCCCTCCTCATTCAGGGAGGATTTATACCTGTGTGTGTCCCCCCCTCACCCCCCCCCCCCCCGTCGAAATCACATATCCAGAAATGCAGTGCGGGATTCACTCTGCTTTAAATCTAAGCTTGCTGGAAAAAGTAAATAAAAAATAAATTTAAGCTTGCTGGAAAGTGTTGGTGAGCGTTTTTAGTGCATTTAATTACACCTTGGCAATGTCTCCTACCAAGAGATTCTCTGTCTCCTGAAAACTGAAGCTACATTCAATGTTCCAGAGAAGATATTTTCATTTTTTAAAAAAAATTATTTATTTATGAGGAACAGAGAAAATGAGTAGTGGGAGGCAGGGAGGGAATGAGGGAATGAGGGAGAGAGAGAGAGAGAGAGAGAGAGAGAGAGAGAGAATGAATCAGGTTCCCCAAGAGCAGGGAGCCCAATGTGGAGCTTGATCCAGGACCCTGGGATTATGACCTGAGCTGAAGGCAGATGCTTAACTGACTGAGCCACCCAGGTGCCCTGAGAAATTTTCATCTTAAAAATAGGGTGTGTTTAAAACTTGAGTTCTGAATTAGATTCCTTTGCTGGGCAAATCTATACTAGATACACAAAAGAAAATAATCACAAATATTAATTACTTAAGAACATGTTCATCATGGTAGCATTTCCATTCCATGGAAGGGGAAAAATGCAAATGTGTCCTCCAAATATGTAGATTACTTAAAGTTGGCTTCAGTCTTAGAAGAAAGCAAATAGTTTGTTTTCCCTCTTTGTGTATGGAAAACCGATTTTCATGCTATCTTTATAACCAGAGTGAATTAAAAAGAACCTCGTTCTTATCTTTTTGTTTCTTTGCTGATAAAAATGTGGGACTCTTGTGGCTTTGGAAGGAATTTGGACATGTATCAGCTCTATGGGATACAAAGAAGTTTAGATTTTTAGAAATACTCTTTTTGCGGTTATTTTTTCTCTTATAATATTCTAATTTAACTAAAGTATTAAATGTATTTTCTTCTCATGAAATCAATAATTCAGAGTCCTTGTTTATTTCCTTTAAACTACAATGGAAATAAAACATCAGATTTTGCCACTAACATTAAAAAATCCCTACCATTAATACACTTTAATATTGCTCATTTTCTCTTCAAAGTTATCTTAGGTTAGAAATGAAGGTTCTAATTACCAAAGGCTTTATTAGGTGAGACTATACAGCTTAAACGGGGGAGAGGGAGCTTACAGTTATCAACCTAATTATAGTCAAACTAGATAGTCTAGATTAGCTCTAAATTTTCTGATTATGCTGATCAAAGTCATTTAAAGATGTCATCTTTAACGTGTTTTGTGCATATTTTACTTGTTATACATTTGGAGGTGGGAGAAGCAAAAATTAAAATAATGCTCATTCTGTACCATTGTGTTTCCACATTGTATGCATGATGCAAGACAAGAGATAACCTAAAATGATGATATCAGGCCTTTCTGTAGTAAGTGCAGTATAATTGTTTGACAGGCTTTATTTATATGCAGGCTCATTGATACAGAATCAGAGAAATTGCAGCAGTGTCTGAAACTCACCAAGATAAATGACAGAATTAGATAAATAGCAGGACAGTCACCAAGCCTTTGCTGGTTCAAGCATATATAGATAAGAACTATATTGGAAGAAATTTCATCCTAATCATTTCACATGATTTATATTGATTACCTGTCATAGTGATTATGATCAGTGGAGAGAAACCGTAGTTTGTATAAATATGCCTAATATTACATCCCTCAAATACTCTTTGGCATGCTGTAAAGCTGTCTTGTGTTCTCTCATTTTTTTCTCTCTCTCTCCCTTCTCCAAATGCTATCAAGGACCTATTCATGATAGTTTTGTGCCAGAAGAGTTAAAAACAAAAACAAAAACAGAAACTCTTCTCTTTCATAAAATTTAATCTGGTTGATAAGCCAAGCAGGTAACCAGATGGCATTGGAAAGCAGTAAATTCTACAGGTAATCTGCAGCTGTGGAGGTGGCAAAGACAGAGGAACTAATTCATGGATCCGTTAAACAAATGATTATATGAGGAAACCTGGCATACCTCTGTGATTTCATAACCCTTTTATACAATCTTCAAGTCAAAGCAAAAAAAAATCACTTTCTTTGAAAGTAGGACAGAGTCTTTTAAATTGTTTTGGGGGAAACTTTATATGGTAGAAAGATTAGTAAATAGAAACCTTAGGTTAAACTTACAAGTTTCTTATTTTGAGCATTATGCTCTAAGGCATAATGGAATTTTATCCTCACACTGTAAAATGGAGATTAAGTAGGTAAACATTTAAGACATTTTAATATAATTTCAGACTTACAAAAAGTTGCTGTGTACTGTTCCCAAACCCGGCTTCTCCAAATGTTAGTATCATCCATGACTATCCCTGCTATTTAAACCAGGAAATTAACATTGGTGGAATACTACTTATTCATCACCAAATTGTATTCAACATTTCCCAGTTGTCACAATAAAGTACTTTTCCTTATAGGAACCTACCTGGTTATCACATCCTGCATTTCTCTTGTTTCCTTAGTCTTTTCCAGTCTTTCATTGTCATTCTTGATTATTTGGTAGCATATTTTACAGTCTGGCTCAGTTTCACATTTCTTCCTAATGGAGACATTTTAAGTGATGTAGTTTTGCTAAGGATGCCACAGAAGGGATGTTGTGTACTTTTCAGTGCATTTTGTCAGGAAGTACAGATGTTGATATATTCCTTAGTAGTGATACTGACTTTGGTCGCTCAGTTAAGGTGGAATCTGCTAGATTCTTTTGCTAAAAAAAAGTGAAAGTTTTGAAATCTTGAGGGGGGTATAAAATTATCTAAGCTGTCACTGTGAATTGGAATAAATGCTACAATTCGTTTGAGGGGGACTTTATTGGACGATGCCATTGTCCATCTTTAGGGATGAGGGATTGGATTCATCTGAAATGTGGATCAAATTTAAATCTATAATACTTTCAGGTAATGTCCATAATTTTATATGGTAATTGATCTTCTCAAAAGCACATCAATTTAGTTTGTTTCAGGGGAATTGATTTTTTTTTCTTTTGAACCAGGCAATAATATTCTCTACAGTCCAGGATTTTAAGATGTTTGCTGATCTAGAGTTACAACAAGAGCTTTTTCCTCCAGTGTTGACAAAATATAAAGAAGTCTTTTACGCTGGGAGGTGTGCCACAAATGCTTAAACCTTGTAATTGTAAATAACCATTGTTTTAGAAAATAAAAGACACTCAGGATTTGCTTAAGTAGAAGTAGCCGCAGAGAGTGCAGTCGAACATTATAGATTTTAATATAGTCACAGGAGAATTGAAATCTAAACAATGGATATAGAATTATAGTAAGTGTTTGAAAAAATTTAGTAATGATAGTTTTTTCCTAATGATCCCTGTTAGAGCCTATGAAATTTCTGTTTCGTAGTCAATGCTGATTAAATCCTCCAAGTTAAAACTTCCAAGCTACCTTCCAAGTAGGCCATTCTCCTATGAGAAATGAGGTTATTGATACTTTTGGAAGTAAAGCATAAAGTAAGGGAACAATCACTAGAACTATAATTCAGAAGAGTTAGAAAATAAATCTAGATGCTAATATCAATTCTGAGAAGTACATTTCTGGAAAAAAAATGTTAATAAGTTTTAGGTCTACAAAAATATATGGTTTTCTTGCAAAGTATCAGATTATGTTGTATTATTGCCAAGCTCTTATAACATATGTTTTTTGAAAACTTTACCTTTAAAATGACATACATGTATTCAAGAAAGAAAAATACATTTATGGGGCTCTCAAATCATTTGATAGTATTTACTAAAATTTGACAAAACTTAAAACTGAATATGGTTAGAATAATAAACAGTGCTAATAATGGAGAGATTAAATGATATTTATCTAAGATACAGAAATACTTAAGATGAACTGTAGAACTGAAACTTTCAGAATAGGGTGTACAAAAAGAACAAACTGTTGAGAGTCTGGGAAGAAAGTATTTAGGACTTCCCATTTTTAAAAAAAATTGTCATCCTTTAAAATTTCTCATTTTTGGTATATGAAATATACAATATACATAAGGAGTTTTATGTCATAAAAGTACCCTTTCCCTCAAGTGGGATGATCAGTAGCCCATCTCAGAGGGGGTTAGGAAAGAAAGAAAGGAAGGAGGGAAGGAAGGAAGGAAGGAAGGAAGGAAGGAAGGAAGGAAGGAAAGAGAAAGAAAGGAAAGAAAGAAAAAAGAAAGAAAAAGAAAGAAAGAAAGAAAAAGAAAGAAAGAGAAAGGAAGGAAGGAAGGAAGGAAGGAAGGAAGAAGAAAGAAAGAAAGAAAGAAAGAAAGAAAGAAAGAAAGAAAGAAAGAAAAAAAGAAGTTTTGTAACTAGCTGATCCCACTCTGCAGTGGAATATTCCATTGAGCCGGTGTAGGCCCATAGAGCATTAGGTCAGCCCGGAGCGTGATTATCTCCAAAGTCAGCTTAGCTTACTTTTGCATCCCATAGCTTACTATTTCAGTATAAGGGAAGGTCTGAGCACATCCCAATAAATGGCATCTAGAGAAAAAGAAATGGCCAAGAAAATACTCATGTTCGACTCAGCCAGCCTTAGGTCTTCTCAGGCCAAGAGTCTGGGAGTTATTTTTAGAACTGTCATTACAAAAGCAAAAGAGTGAGTGAGTGAGTGAGTGAGTGAGTGAGTGAGTGAAGAGAGAGCCCAAAAGAGTGTGTATACTGGGATGGGGGTAAGAGAACAAGATAGTACTGTGAGGCCATCTACTTTCTAGCCAAGTTAGAATCCTTGTCTTCTGTAAGATAAATGCAGAAGACTAATTTCTCAAGATGGGTCTATGTTACCGGAATGGTAATTACCAGAACCAAAATGATTAACATCATTCCAGCAAGTTTTGTGTGTAAACAGTGTGCAATTATCTGATAAGAATGCTTCCCTTAGAATATTTACTTATCTTCTTAGTTAAAATGCTGACATGTTTTAAGGTATTTAACTGAAAACACACAATCAAGATTTGGACAACACATACATAATGCTCAACAGATGTGAGTTTGAAAGATTTGTGATCACTAGTGAAATTAGTCAAACCCTACTTAAATTAGATTTTTTTCTGATTTGTGAGTCATTTAAAGGTCCACATTGGAGCAGAATGTGTGTGGAGAGTAAAAGATTACACATTTTGCACTTGGTTTGAAATGAAGAAGAAATAAAAGTCAGCATTTTCTTTTTCATAACATATTTGAGAAACTCAGTTCTGTATTTCACACCCACTCTATCCTTGACAGAGTTTATATAATTTTCTCAACTGAATCATAACAGAGTTGAATTTAGGCAGCTAACTAATTTTGCTTATTCAGGAGAAGTAGATACTGGTGAGTTACAGTCCTTGGTATTCAATGTAATTATATATAAGAAAAGTGAAGCTATCAGTAGTTAAAAATGATTGCTGAAGAGTTAGGTGAGGAATATCACATGACTCTGGCACATGGAGAGAGCTTACTTGTCATGCTAGTCACACATGGAGTCTAGGAAGAGATACAGAACCACATCTAAAATAAAGTAACTTGAATTGTACAGCAGATACACGACCTTGGAAACATGTTTTCTCCAAAGATGAGTATCGGATGATGGGATGGGATGGTATTGTAAAGCTTGACATTGAAATTAAAAATACAAGCTTCATGATAAAGGATAAGTTATCTTTTTGGTTGATCATTATATCATTTGCAAATAGACCATTACCTGTGGTGTAACAGCTGTGTTCAGTGAATTTGGGAGAGCAGTTGTGGAGTGTAATGATCTGAAACAAGACTGTTTTCCCCATTGATTAGATCATTTGTTGGAAATGTGAGTACAGTTGATGGTGGGAAAATATATGCAAATGAATGAGGACTTGGGGTTAGGGTCAGAAGGAGGTGTGGTGCACTTTATTTTAGATCCAATTAAGATTTCACAATGGAGGGCAGCCCGGGTGGCTAAGTGGTTTAGCACCACCTTCAGTCCAGGGCATGATCCCGGAGGCCTGGGATCGAGTCCTACATCAGGCTCCCTGTGTGGGGCCTGATTCTCCCTCTGCCTGTGTCTCTGCCTCTCTCTCTCTCTCTCTCTCTCTTTCTCTGTGTCTCTCATTAATAAATAAATAAAATATTTTTTTTAAAAAAAGATTTCACAATGGAATTTATGATGAAAAACATAGGGAACTAATATTCAAATTATTAATATCTTATAGTACATATATTTTTTAATGCTACTCCCTTCATGCTCTCTCTGGTTTCTGACTTATGTTTGATTCTTCTATAAACTCTAGTCATACTAACGAAGTCCAGTTTTTCACAGTACTCCATTTTTAACTTTGTACTCAGAGCTGAAGGATGTTTGAGGAATTGAAGCTTTAAGGAAGAAGGAGTTGAAGCTACTTTAGACAATAACCCTTTAATTATTTTTTTCAAGCAATGACCTCTCTTGGAATTTGGCAAAAACAGATTTTGTTTTTGTTTGGTTATGCATTATCACAAAGATTTTTTTTTGTTATCAAATATCAAATATGCATTATCACAAAGATTTTTTTCCCAAATCACATGGATCCTTGATGAAATGTAAATATTATGTAAATATCAACTTCTTTATCAAAAATAAAAATAATATATTATTTTTAAAGTTATTTTTAGTATTAGAGCTGCCTGGGGCTTTAAAGCTCATTCTACATAATCTCTTTCTGAATTCAGAGAGATTCTTATTCAATATCTTTAATAGGTGATCAGGTAACCTCAGGTTTGTTAGTTGGGGCAAGAATGGTGGTGGAAACACATTTCAGTCATGTGATCTGGGTTTGAGTACTGGCTCCAGCACTTGAGAATGGTGTGACTTTGAGCAAATAACTTATTTTCCCATTCATTTACTAATAAAATAGGAACAACAATATTAGCCTCACAAGGCTATTGCAAGCATCAAAAGATAGAATTAATATGAAAACATGAAATAAAGTATAAAAGTGAGAGAGTGTATTTCTAAGAGTGAGTGAGCTTCATGAAGGGATCTTGTCCATGACAAACGTGGGGCCTGGACATACGTACTGGATTGGTAGCTGTTAAGTGCACAGGAAACTCACAGAACTGTGATGCTCTGGGGTGTTGTGAGAAGATTTTTAGGACAAATACTAGTTTTAGGACAAGTCTTATTTTTAGGAACTTGAATTCTATTTGGCTATTAAAATATTTTAAGGCAGGGGTGTCTGGGTAGCTCAGTCGGTTAAGCATCTGACTCTCAGTTTCTGCTCTGGTCATGATCTCGATAGCCTGAGATAGAGCCCTGCATTGGACTCTGCACTCAGTGGGGAGCCTGCTCCAGATTCTCCCTCTGCCCCTCCCCGAGCACACGCATGCACTCCCTCTCTCTCCCAAATAAATGCTCTTAAAAACCCAAAATATTTGAAGGGAGGTATTTTGCACCCCCCCATTTTAAATAATATTTTAAAAGATTAAGGGATTTATCTTAAACATTTCATTTATGACATGATTTCCAGAATTTTCCTCATGCTTTGCTTATTTCTCAGTGTCTCAAAATATAATCAGGATTAAACTTCAGTAATTTATAACTGATCCAGTCAGTTCAAAGAAAAATTGAGATTTTTATTTCCCTCGGTATGAATTCTTCTGTTAACACAAGGCACGACTGCATAACTTATCACGGCTAGTTTTTTTTTTTAATTTTATTTATTTATGATAGTCACAGAGAGAGAGAGGCAGATACACAGGCAGAGGGAGAAGCAGGCTCCATGCACCGGGAGCCCGACGTGGGATTCGATCCCGGGTCTCCAGGATCGTGCCCTGGGCCAAAGGCAGGCGCCAAACTGCTGCGCCACCCAGGGATCCCCTATCATGGCTAGTCTTATTGTCATTAGCATTATTATCATCTCTTGAAGAAAATAATGCAAAGAATAAGGGTTTGAAACTAAATATATATGGTCATAAGATAGTGAATATGCAAAATGAATCTATCATAAAATTGAATATTAATGAGGAAAGCCAAAATTGTTGTCTCCACATACTGTTTTCATCAGAAAAATGTTAAATGAGGAGCCTAGTAACTCCCCTTCCAGAGCACACTCTGAAAATTCCCTCACAGGTTTCCTGTATTGGCTTTCTCGTACCCTTCCATTCAGGTGTCTCTGCATTCTTCTTTGGTTTTATAAGTTAAAACAATCTTTTTCATACATTCCAGGCAGAGATAGCTTGTGGCATTGTTAACGTGCCCCACAGCTCTAGGGCCAGGACATGGTATTTTCCCCATGTTACTGAATCGGATGCATCCAGGTGAGCACCATTTCCTCAGCGCTGTCATTGGGAGTGCCTAAAGCTACCACCAATTCTCAGACCATTACCAAGATACAGTCTCCTGGAAAGATGTGGGGCCCAAGAGACAAACCTCATCTGAATGATACTTCTTCCACCCTGATGACCCAGGATCATGGATTTTGTGACCTCTAGAATTCCTACAATGGCCTGATCCTGTTTTAAAATCTGTCATAAACCCATCAGGAGGAATAAATAAATAAAGAGAGAAGAGGTTGGGGGAAGGAGATAGGTTACTTTGGAGCTGTCTGGAGTGTTCAGTGCAACAGATAGGAATATTTCAGTTGGTTTTCTGATAAACTTGAAGAGGATGAAAGGAAACAGAGATTAGACCCCAAAAGTAAGGGCTTTTTACAAAAGTAGGATGCAAATATTTTGTTTAATTTTCTCGCGGAAAAACGGAAATTATGCAGCAATTTGTATGTTTTGTGATCATCTTTGGATATATTACCTAGTATGAGTGGTAGATTATGTGAGTGTATAGAGAGGAAGTTTAGCCAAATTGTTAAATACTATGTCAGATTCATAAATCAGGAAGATCTGAGTGTGAATCTCAGCATTAACATTTAACTAGCAATTAATCAATTTATGTCAGTTTAATCTCTGTTAAAATGGGTTAATAAGCCATATGTATTACAGTTGTTAAAACTAAGATAAATATAGTGCTTCATATTAGATACATGGAAAACATTCATTCAGGGTTCCCTGTTACTGTTAATAATAGTGATACATATTTTTACTTTGCTTTCAATCTCTACTTTCTATAATTGACCTGAGTTAGGTGTTTTCTTTTTAGAGACTATATTTTTTAAGACTATCTATAGGCTAAGGAGAAAACAAAGATAACCTAAGCAGGATTCATCACATTGTCATACTTTGTGACCACAGACAGACAAGTCCTTTAAATTACCTCTCCCTATTTCTTTATCACAAGGGGACGGTAGATGGAGTCAGAATCTCCAACGGGTGACATCTGTTAAAGTGCTTTGAAATATAGAAAGTATTAAGCTTTGAAGTTATTTCTGATGGGAAGAAGAGTTACTTGTTATATTTATAAAATATTAGGGTAGGAACAGAATTTGCAACTTATATGCTTTTCTTGGTAATTATTGATAAATAATACTTTGATATGTGCCATAAAAATGCTTTCAGGATTTCGCTGCTGTTTTAAATATTATACATTGACAATCAAATCAGATTTAAAATTATATAAAACAGCTTTTCAAGCCACACATTTGCAGAAAGAGCTGAACATCCATACTCACATACACAGAGGATTGCTTTATTCTCAAATACTTTCCAAATCTAGAAAGGTAATGACATCTTTGAGAGTTTCCAAGGAGGCATAAGATTCTAGTATCATTAGGATTCTACTGAATAACAGTGATGCTTAATAGAACTGGGTAAGTGAGATTGCTTCTTAATCTCTGCCCTTTTTCCTTCAAGACTCTACCTTAGTTCTGAACTTCATCTTTGTTTTGTCTGAAGTTTGGCTCAAACTATTACTTGGGTTTACCTATCCTATACTCATTGGATTCTGAATTCAGAAACTGAGCTTGACTAATTCATTTTAGTTCCAAAAATGGAACTCTTTTTCAGCATCTCTGGCCTAAGTATTGAGAATTAATGCTGCTTGCATAAAATTTTTGGAGTAGTAAAATTCTGACACTTTGAGAGAAAAAGGGTATTGAACATCTTGCTGTAATTTGAATATGTGTTATAAACAGGTATTTTCCCTTCGTATTATTAGATAAATAAAGAGAAACCAAATATTTTACAATCCTGATAGTTTTACCAATGTACAGGAGGTGGGACAGAGAATGTTCATATTGGGAAATACTGCCAGCTTCTAGGAATTGTCATTGCAAAGGAATCTGTTCGGGCAGGCAGGTGTTCTCAAATATAATTAAAGAAAACCTAGAGGGAAAAAGAAGGCCAGAGGTTATTTTTCCCTTTTTTATGAATTAAAAAAAAAAAGACAAGATGTTGAAATAAATCACCCAAAGAATATGTGATACAAAGGGAGAAGGGCGTCCTTAAATGCAGTTCTACAATATAAAGCTGAGGAAATGCTTCTGTAGCTCAGATAAGTATTTTTTTCATGTACAAAAATAATCATGTCTGTTCACTACATCCAAATGAAAGCCATGTGAGGCTTAGGGCAGATTCTATACAATTTGACCACGAAAAACCTCAAGGTTTCTAGATAAAATGAATGCTAAACCCACCCAAAAGCTCATAGGATGCTTCTTGTATGATGTTTGCAGTGAGGCTAGCTTATCGGTGAAAAGAAACACTTCTCAGGCTGGGGCAAATTTATCCATTCAGATGGATAAATTTATATTTTATCCATCCAAATACAAACATGTAGTTGAGAGAATATGTATCCTGGCTTCATAAACTCTTCACTATAGCTTGACCCCATACCTTCGGGTGATTTTTTAACCTTTATCCCCTGCCATATATGATATGAAAATTCTAATAAATCATACCCTGCTCCCATACAACACCAGAGTAACTATTCTTCAACTTAAAAATAAGTACATAAAACATGACACATGGGTGTAAAAATAAATGGACACAAGACTATTAAAGTGTCCCTTTTGTTGGATTCATAACAATGTCTGCTTAGAGAAACAAGTGTTTACTCATATTTGTTTTACTTTTGGTTATATCTCATTTGTCATCAGCCATTCAGTGATTTTAATCTGTTATTTTTCAGGGAGTCAATGGCTTTTCCTTTGTATATACGTTATGCTGATTTAAAATAAAAAGCTAGGGGATCCCTGGGTGGCTCAGTGGTTCAGTGCCTGTCTTTGGCTCAGGGCATGGTCCTGGAGTCCCGGAATCGCATCCCACATCGGGCTCCCTGCATGGAGCCTGCTTCTCCCTCTGCCTGTGTCTCTGCCTCTCTCTCTCTGTGTGTGTCTCTCATGAATAAATAAATAAAATCTTAATAAAATAAATGAAATAAAATAAAATAAAAAGCTATAGCTAAGTGTTCATCATTTTTATCAAGCAATGGTGCTGGGCTGATTCAAAAGCACATTACATGAACTAATATAGACCTGCACAGAGAAAACTGGTTTAATTTGGTTTCCAAGAATATGTACCATCCTTTGTTGTTGTTGTTTTTTATTTTTTTGGTTTTGTTTGTTTGTTTTTTGGGGTTTTGGTATTTTTTGTTTTGTTTTGTTAATTCTACTCATCAGAATGAGAGTGAGCACCATTTTCAATGTTGTACCCTCAGGGCCTCATCCTTAGGCAAGCTCTTGCTCTCAGGGTTAGAACTTGCCAAAAATTGAGCAAGGTTAGTATTTGCTAAAACTGAGAGTGAATTTGTCCTTAAATCCTGTGCCCTTATCTACCTGCCTTACTTGCTTCCTGCTAGGGACAGCCATTTGGCAGAAAGGTGAATAAGAGGATTTCCTCTCTAAATCTTTAATGCTGATTCAGTAGCACTAACATGGTCTCCATTTGAGTCATATTTGGTCCTCACCAATACTTTTTGGAAGTCAGTGAAGCTACAAAGTACAAGCATAGAACTGCTTGTGATGTGATAGAATGGGGAGAATTGACAGCCTCTTTCAGTGTTTTGGAAGGAACATCTGTGAAGCTTTAATTCTGTCTCATGGTTACATCTTTGACATTTTATCAGAGAATTGACACTGAATCCACAAATTTGACGATGGTACTTGGTACCCTTTACTTAGATTGGCCCTGTTCAATCATTCGTTTTCTTATGTATTTCAGATGTGCTGAATTTTATGGCAACTAGTTAGTAGATAATAAAAAAAAAATGAGAAGAGAAACATTGATTTAAGTAAGAAATTAGGTTAACAGCATTTAAATTTTTCTCTAAAATAGTATGAATATAATCTGACTATATATACATTGTATGTAAATATATGCAAATATACATATGATAACTTTTTACTATAAGCATTTTATGACTATTTGAATGTGGTTTCTTGGTACAAGTTTAGAGCTCTTTCACATGAGAAAAAATAATTTTGTGTTTACAAGTCAACCTTATAGACGTCTTAAAAGGCAATGTTACCAGAAAGAAGGAAATACAAAATATGTGCAGTTCAAGCACTTTTTAACTTTTACCTTTCCCACTTCCTTTTCTCTATCCCCTCTATTCCTCTTTTCCTTCACCTTCCTCTACCACATTTTAATATCTGACACTTAAGAGGAAGAGCTACTGTCTTAAGCAGTGCAAAGGGCCCTCTTTCTATTCTCTTGGTTGATTTTTATCTGTAAGTAGAAATGGAGTTTAAGGATGACAAAAGTTTTAAAGCAGAACAGGATTTTCTGTTGGATGAGTGGTTATCATGTTCAATTAATTCTTATTATTTATGGTAATTATGTTCTACAAAATTACCATGAACACTGAATTAGAAAATACTGAACCAGTGCTCCTGGGGGAAATACAGGGTTAGGTTCTTGTGAGCCTCTGGTCACATTTTCATCCTGTGATAACCCGTAACTTTATGTGTGTTATGTTTAAAGACATATAAATATGTAGGTAGATAGATGATCAGTGATCTGTTAGCATTGAACACATGGCCAGTGGCAGTATAACTCATGCCCCAACAAACTTAACTAGCGCACATATTTCTTTCTCTAAGGCACATTATGGCCTTCTTGCATGTAGGAACCCCAGGTATCACTTCAGCAATACACGGGGTGGGGAGTGGTGTATTTTAAACAGCAAGGGCACCAACAAAAAACACTAAAATATGAACGTGGGGCATTACATTGATGTGAAAAGCACATTTGTTTGCAATAGAGAGCTGAAACAGAAGGCAGAGTGTTGACCTGTTCAACCTTAGGTAGGCATGGATGAACAAGGAGACTCAAATTCTTTGCTGCTGCATATGTCCATGAATGACCAAGAACAAATACATTTTAGTGAGTAGGCAAGTTCACAAATACGGATCTGGGATATTAAAGACCCACTGTATCTAGTAAAGAGAATATGCATGAGTCCTATTTTGAGTACAATGTATGAACAGTTTAATATTAAGTTATTAGGCAACAAATCCCTAGAAGTAAATAGGACAGAGGAAATGTAAATTGAAAATGATGAAGATAAATTAACAGTAAGATAATTATGAAATGAGTAGCCATAGTTGATATTCTGAAAACTCAGAATATCACTGAAAATACAGGATCCTTTCTGAAAATAGTTAATTGAATTGCACAAACATAGCAACCATGTTTCTTATAAAATGCTGACCTACAATCCATAAGTAATAATTGCATCCTAACTTTAGTTTATAAATGCTAAATTTATTATTATAGTAAGTATAGTTAATATTATTACCTATAATAATACTAACCCCTAGTGGTGCAAAAGATTTCTCTGGACAATTTACAGAAATTTCTATGGAAATTATAAGCCATCTCTTTATGGCCACTCAAGAACGTTAATGAGCTGAAGAAAACAAAAACACTGACTTAGACTTGCAAAGAGTGCTCACAAATGTCTGATGTCATTTTTTATCGGTTTGGCCTTTTCAATGGATATTGTGAGCAGAATAAGTTATTATATATCAACAGGGATATCAGCTGAAATTGCAGATGGAGAAAGACACCAATGGAACCTACGCCTAATAGGGGACACAGGCAAAATCAAATAAATAAAAATAAAGAGTGTGATAGAGAATCTCATGTAGAGAAAAATACATAAGGGGATGGGAATAATAGAGTATAGTATCAATAGAGAGTTCATAATATTTTAAAAGGGTGGTAAGCTTTATGAAAAGTATTTGTACAAAGTCCAAAGGGAGAGGCAGAATGAATCCAGTGGACACCCAGGAAGAATAAATTCCAGAGAAAACAGCAAGAGTAGAGAGACTCTTAGCTGAGAGTGGTTGGTATGTTTGAGGGAACAAAAATGACCAGTATGGCTGGTTGGAGTGAGCAGCGTGTAATGGAGAAGAAAGGGGAATCAGATTATCTGGCTGGCTCTATAATTCCTGTGAGGTGTTCTTTGGTGTAATGACAAAGATCATTTCAAATATACTATGAGAAATGAAGTCCTAGGAAATCCATCTCCCTGTCTGCTGTACAGAGATTATCCTTGACTTGCCAGAATGGTTAGAACTTAATTTGTTATCAAGTTTTGGTAGCATCTTTTGACTCCTCCTTATTACTAAATCCCTCCCCCCCCCTTTTTTGGGCACACTTGGTATTCTAATGTTGCTCTTGCTGTTTGCTTATGCTATCTTGTTATATCTAGTATCTCTATGAGCTACCACAAGTCTCTTCTGGGACAAAGTATTCAGTATATAGATAAGTAGAGAAATGGATAATAAGGAAATTGAACTTGTGTTCTTTTATGGTATTTGTAGCAACTGCAGTTTGATTAATGGCTTTTGGATTGATCTTCAATTAACCAGAATTTAGTTAATTTATACTATAATAGTCCAATTGCAAAGCAACCCATGTAAACTATGATTTGACTGGATCCAGTATGTTGTATGTAATCTAATTCTTAAGAAACTAATTATTATCGCTTCTCGGCCTTTTGGCTAAGATCAAGTGAAGAAACTAATTATTAGAGAACACTGAGTACATTCAGAACAAGCATATATGTCATATATATGTCATTTAAAAATATACATAATTATATTGGATAATTCTCGGACCAAAGGGGACTTGTATATAGTTCTCTATAGAAGTAGAATGAAAATTAGATCATCTTCTTAAGGTATATTGCCAGTCTGGTAGAGAAGATTATATAGTGCCTTTAGTTAAATTTAGTTAAAATATGAATGGTTAAAGTGATAGCATGAAACTGATTGTCTCATTGTTGAGGCAAAATCTGGTCATTTAATAACCACATTCTTTACTCAAAATGCTCATTTGTAGAAAATTCAATAGTAAATTCTTAGCCAGCATTCCAAGATAACTATAGCCAATGTAGTAGATACTATATATAGGAGAAAATATAAAACCCTTGGGGACAGGGAACAAATGACAAAATTTAATAAGAAAATATCTAATGGTGTTTAGGGAACTTAATATATATCATTTTTCTCATGGCATTAATTTCAGAGTTCATTGTATACATCATGGATGGGATACTTATCAGTTTTATTCTGATACTGATACTAAGAAAACATGAAAATTATGATGGTGAAGTACTGTGATTTAGGAGATTTATTTCTAGGGTGTGTGGTTGGGTCAGTCAGCTAAGCATCTGATTCTTGATTTCAGCTCAGGTCATGATCTCAGGGTCCTGAGATTGAGTCCTACATTGGGCTCCACCCTGGACATGGAGCTAGCTTAAGATTCTGTCTCTCCTTCTGCCTCTTCCCACCCACTTCGTGTGTGCTCTCTATTTCTCTCTAAAATTTTTTTTAAAATGGGAGATTCATTTCCTACACAAGGAACTAAAAGATTACAACAAAATTAACTTTTAAATATACAAAATAAAATCTGTAATCATAAAGAGGGCAACAAAAATTTTAAATACCGTATTTATAGTAAGATACTGAGCATTGACTTTAACATATGTTATAAATAATTGTTGTGTTCATTGCAACTATATGTTTCTCCTCCACTGGCATGCAAAATCTTTGGTTCTCTAGGTCCACAGATATGACCTGGCATAAAGTAACTGGTGGTCGTTAATCTGAGTTAAAGCTGCCCATTAATATGGTTATAACATGAATAGGTAATGATGAAATTTTTACTGTTGTGTTTAACACATATTCAGGTTTGTTTCTACAGTGAATGTACCTAATTGTATAATGAAGGTTGATGAGGAAATAATTTTCAAACTAAACATTTCTGATATGACCTATGACATTTCAGGAGCATACCTAACATTGAAAAGAAAAGTGATAACCAGGAGAAAGATATAATTTTTATGGGTTCTAAAGCTTCATAAGAAAAAAAATATATACATACACAAAAAATGCTTTTGGATATTTTACAAAATTATGCTTACGTTGCTGTGCCAACATCCCCCAGTGTCTGGGTCTTGGGAATGACTTGTACAAGTACAGAGCCTTAAATCTTAAGGTGCATTAGCTTCAGAATAAATCCACCTTTGCATAGCAAACCATAAATCTCTACTGAAAATGTTTAATTGAATATATTAATATATGTCTGTGAAGGGATTGGTTTCTTGTTCAAAATGATGTTGTAAAAGGATTGCTTTAAGGGTTGGTACCTTTCTGGGTCAGATAATTTCCTTGGTTTCCTGCCCATCAATGAAAACTTATTATTTCTGACATAAGACTGTCATATTTTGCTTTTGCTAACACAATTCAGGGCTCATTATCATAAGCAACATTTTTTAATAATGCAGGGCAAAAGTCATGCATAAAATACTTAGAAAATTTAATCAAAAATTTAATTTTAGTAGAGATTTGATGGGTGTATATGCATGTATATATAAATATGTAGAAAGAAGAACTTTTCTGGCAAAATATTTCTTTGATGTTTCGAATT
The DNA here is from genome assembly GCF_905146905.1 of Nyctereutes procyonoides. NCBI lineage: Eukaryota > Metazoa > Chordata > Mammalia > Carnivora > Canidae > Nyctereutes > Nyctereutes procyonoides. The sequence continues at coordinate 28,460,403 of NW_026575136.1, forward strand.
AAATTGTGCCACATATGTTTAGGTGCCTTTAGGTCTTCTAAGAAGGATTACTGAAACTCGGATTTGGAGCGGCATTGTCGACTGCTCTGTGTTGCCATTTCTGTGGCTGCTGTGGCTGTTACGGCAGCTGCTACCAATGGTACAGGTGCTTTTGGTGTCAGTTCAATGTAATTTAACAAGAATTTATAGAGTTTTTGCCATTCCTTTTACCAGATATACAGGGGTATGCTTAAAAGCATGAAAATGGAGAGTAGTTTTCAAATATCAGTAACACATTTTAAGGAATTTGTAGTCTAAACTTCAAGAGATTTGGGCTAAGTGATCAGAGTGTAGATAGAAGAACAAAAGTAGAGCTGCTTTAGTTTTGAATTCTGTGCCTTGAAAGACTGGATATGCTGTCTAGATATATAAAGGCAGGAACAACATAATAAGGCAGAGCTATAATTACCTGTTTATTGGACTGATTCTTCTCTTGGATGAACTCTTAGAGGCAGGATCTGTGTCTTTCATTTTTTGCATTCTCAGCACTGAGCAGATGGTCTGATGTAAGTATTTTTAAAATACATTACACAGATGAATATAGCTAAGAAACTACAGTTTCTAAGTAGACTGAGACTAATAGGACTGTGCACTCAGGAGATACATCGGTAATATATTTCCTGAATAAGTTGGTGAAATTCAAGGCAAAAGGAGTAAGCAGTTAGTGTGAAGAATGGAGAAGAGTAAATCACATTCGCTTTTTAGCCGGATACATTCTGGCAAGACAAAAACACTGAAATTGTGCCTTAAAATTAAGCAGGAAGCAAGGCAGATAGATAGATAGATATTAGCTGTAAGGATTTTTTTTTTCAATATTTTTACTGAACTCTGTCCTTGTTTTGAACACACTGAAAACAAGTTTGTATAACCAGGAGTTGATCCAGATACATTAAGTGGACAGTGCATTAAAGTTGAAACATCTGGGCAGTGGCTGGTTAGGTGCAGAGGCTCGGCTAAAACAGGCACCCAGAATAATTGGTGGTTATTTCAATAAAGATTTATTAAGCCCCACTAATGCACACAGCCCCTGCCCCTCAAAAATCTTTGAACACAGTGGAAGTTTTAATTACCTATAGCCATTTCTGCTATGTGCCAAATTCTATATCATTGGCTCAAGCCATTAGAGACCAAAAAACTTAAAAACAGGTAACCACTTGGGATCATCATCACTGAAGGACTGGCTTTTAGGTGCTCTATGGGATCCATTTATCCTACGTAACGCCTATAGTATCTGAAATTAAAGGTGGCGGGGGAGAGGAGAAAAAAAGAACGAAAGGGACAGAGGGACAGAAGGAAGAATGACAGAAGAAACCCTATGTGTCACATTATGTGTTAAGTTCGTATTGTGTAGCTGTAAGCCATATCATGTGGTATGAGCAGGTACATGTATAGATGCTCCAGTTCAGAACTCATAGGGAGCCATATGCTGTGTGCTCAACTAATACAAATGCTCAAGCTTCTAGTGGTTCACAGCCTCCTTCAGTCACCACCTCACTGACCAGCGAGACTTCTCACATCACGCCACTTGCCAGACGCTTGTGCAATCTGGAGAAGAGCAGAGTGAATGCTATTCGTGTGTGTCCTGAAATGGAAAGAACGAGAAGGAGGGCTATACCTGCTTTCACTGAGATGCAGTGAAAGTCTTAATGAGTCTAAGGTGGTTGGTCAGATGAGAATCAGTCTTCAGGAAGAATCTACTCAGGACCGTTTAATCCTATCCAGCTTTAGATTTCACCTGTAGCTAAAGTAGTTTGCCTGTTGAAAACCAAACCTAAGGAATAAGGAAACACCAAAATAATAATAAATAGAACTCCATGGTCTGTAATGGTCCTGTAAGAAATCATGTTGTTGTGATATTTTTCAGGTGTGCATTAATTTACTCTTTGATCAAACCTTTGTACGTGGCCTATACACTCATATAGCTGTATACTGGGGATATAGATATAAAAAGATTCTTGTCCTTTCTGTAGGTCACAGTAGTGTGAGGAAACTTACACATACCCTCAGTGTTGTCTGACAGTGGATTTTATAAATGTGCAAAGAAAGATTAAAGGCGAGAACACAAAAAATCAGCCTGAGGGAATCAGGGCAGAGTCTTTAAAGAGGAGATAATATTTCAGCTGAGCCTTAAAGGATGAGAAGGTGGTTCCCAAATAAATGGGATAAGGGAAAAAGATGTTCCTGTTCCAAAGGAGTAGCTTGTGCAAGACATGGCTTGGGGAGATAATATAATTTCTTTAGGGGTCTGCAAGTGATTCAGATGGCCAAAGAGGACCAAAGAACAGTGGCACCCATGAATCAAGAGCCACGCCATGAAACATTAATGTACTCCATAAGAAATTTTTGTTTTATTTTGTTTTCTTTTTGTTTTTACTTGCCTTTTGGAAGGTTGGTTTTGAGCCAACTGGGGTTTCAGAAAGGCCAACTCTGCTTCTATTAAAGGCTTTTCAGTTGAAGGAGGCAAGATGGAGGCAGAAGAGGGAAGGCATTAGTTCAGTGATGGTTTAATATTCCTGGCAAGAGATGGCAGGGACTGAACTATGGCAGAATGAGGATAAAAGGATAAGATGAAGAGCAGTTATTGGGAAAGTGGAGTAGGCACGATGTTGAGTTATAAATGTGGAGCTGAGAATGGAAAGATACAGGAGAGAGGAGAGGTTGCCTATCTTATCATGGTTGTGTCTACAGCGTCAGCACACAGGGAGTGTTATACAGTGAACAGTGTATCTGTGTTTCTGGCTCAAAACAGGAAATACCGGATTAAGTTGCCATTTGACATTGTTGAATTTGAAGTTGCCTGGGGGATATCCACATGAAGATGTTCATTAATGAAACCTTCAAATCTTTAAACGTAGACAGTAGGTGAGAATAACAACTTCTTGAACCTAGCTGATGGTGAAGCGTGTAGGATTGATGACTTAGTGCAGAAGAGCTGACTTTTCAGCTTGGTCATAAAAGGGCCCCTTGGGAGAGAGTATTCTCTAATATGCTGATTTTTATGTTCCCTTTTCTTCATCCTCTTTTCCTGTTCATCCAGGTAGTCAGAAATACTATTTTTAAAAAATACTGCATTAAGTATTCTTAGTATGATTTGTAGTAAAGCCACTGTTACGGACTATTTATGAAAGGTAATGGATTAGTTCAAACTGCATCCACTAAATTATGGAGTGCATACTTAAGTGAGTCACTGTGTGTAATGTAGTATATTATTTAGACACCTGGAACAGAAAATCTGTTTACAAAAGTGCATTCAGAACTATGAAGAAAAATGTTTAAGGATTTCATTAATGTTCTTGCTTTTAAGGCAACGATCTTATAAATTTGCAAAATGTCTCAACAAGAATCTAATCTGAAAACTAGGAATGAAACATCTTTTAATCTACTCAGATCTTTAGTCCTTATCATCTGCATTTGAAACATAAAGTATCTCTGAGTTTATGTATGAGTGTATATGTATATATATACGCATATATTTATATTTGCATGCGGGTATTTCAGTATTACACATCTAATCAGCTTTTTGTATTCATATATGCATATGAATTGGTAAGATATTTTGATCCTGAGACTGTCCTTTCTATGTAGAGTTCGTAAATAGCACTAACATAACAAAACCTGCTATGTATTTAGTATTTTGTAGTCTATAAGCCATATTTTTAGCACATTATCTCACTTGAATCTTACAAAAACTCTTTGAGGTTGGGGGGAAGACGTTCCCCTAGTTAACTTCTTTATATGAGAAAGTCAAAGCTGAAATAAAGTTACATACATAGCTAATAAGTGATGGAGTCAAGCCTTGGCCCCAGGCATTCTGATCACAGACTATGTTCTCCTTTCCACTATTTGTCACTATCTATTTAGACTGATGCCAGACATTCCACTAGGATTCTTAGAGGCTACGTTAAATGATATAATATATAATAATAATTTAATTTTCAGTCTGAGAGTCTTTCCAGCAAATCCTGTCATGAGTTTTATAATTTATTTAGAATATAACAGAATTAGTGGGAAAACAAATACAAATTGGCTAATCTGCATTCCTTCTGCCCTAATAGTTATATATATTCTCCTATTCCTATCTTCCTTTTCTTCATCTGTTTCTCTTTGGCCTTTGTTTTAAATTGGTATCTCTGGCTTTTAATTAAGTGACATTTGACTAAATAACCTTCTCTGTTGAGCATATTAATTTGTTTATACGGTACTTGGATATTGAGTTTTGAAAACCACATTAACTATTTATTTTATGTTAGTCTGTTACATATTTTTCTGAAGTGCCCCTAAGGCTAAAAAATGGCTCTTAGAAATTCCAGCCACACTCGGTGGAGCCCCACATGGCTGCTGTAGCCAGTGTTTTCTAAAGCATGGTGAAGCATATGCAAGACCTCTTAGAGGATGTACAAGAGAGACAAAAAGGAAAAGGAGGGTTTTCTGGGTTTTGTACTCCTGAGGACTGAATCAATGTGCCCTCTAGGGCTCAAAAGGAGGTCAGTGTCTGTTGAGTACAAGTGTGAAGAATCAAATGCCTAAACCTTGAAAGGTTCCCCTCGCAGAAGCTTGTAGGTGAAAGAAGACACAGTATTCCACTCTAGGGCTGGGTGTTAGTCATTTTTACATTTTAATTCTCTTGCCTTACATTTTTCAAAAAATAGTACAGATTGGAGAATATGTGTATCTTCTTCCTAAGGTAATATTTATATGATTAATACAATATGGTATTTTAGAATAATACTCTTTTCAGCTTTTTTATATTTTTATGTGGAAGCAGAATTGCATCATGATGTAGCTCTGGGCCCTCTAGAGCAGCAGACAGGAGAAGAGCACTCTTCACTCTGTCCACTGCCCCTCAGTTTCCAGGACACATCTCATCCATGCAACCTGATCTTGTTTGGCCTGCCTCAAAACTCAGCTCTTTACTAATGGCCATCCAAAAAAAAAAAAAAAATCCTGCAACATTAAAAAAAATCATTTTTAAAGTTAATTGAGGCCATGAAGAGTGCCATATAGCATTCCTCTTAACAAATCCCCCTTATCTGACTTCCTGTCCTTGGCCATCCCATCTCTGAGACCCTGGCTTTAATGGCTTTTCTTCTCCCTTCTTCCATGGATCATTCTGCTATGATTTCTCCTTCTCTTTCATTTGTAGTAAAGGAATTACTAATTATTCCTTATGACTTGAGTATTCATGAGGAAGGGGTAGACGTCTTAGTCTCTTTCTTACCAACTTGTTAAGACATTTCTTCTATGTAAATATGTGTATGGTAAATTTCACTGAATACACTTATTTCATTCCATAACAAACATTTTCACTGGATTAAAAGCCCTTCTAAACAGTATTATCACCATCCATTCTATAGATTGGTACTCCAGAAATTAGATCAGAATTTTTGTTAGTGGTGGTAACTATAAATTGCTTAAACGTCAGATCACACTGTACTTGTCACAGAAGTGTACTGTCACTCAGTGTGATTGCAACGGAGACTTGATTTTGTAAAGAAAATAAAAATAAGATTATCTTGAAAGATGTTTCAGAGAAAACGCATGCTGCTGCAGTACTGAACAAAATGCTATCATTTATTGACGCAGTTGTCATTATGTTTCTTTGAGCAACATATAATATTCAATGCTTCATGTGCTCTTTTCACTTTTATTTGGCTTTCCTTGATTTTCATGTTAGATAAATGTAAAATATGGATAATTTTGGCATGGAATCCGATGGATTTGATTGTAGAAAGCCTTAGGCAATGTATTCTTGCTTTGCAAAGCCTGTTGCATTTCAGAAGGGGAATGTAGAATAATATGGGAGAGTTAGAAGTATGAAGTAAGAGATAAAAACCAAAAAGCAGCACATTCTGCCTGTTGTAAGATGGTTTTTTTTTTCACATTTTGCCCTTAGAAATTGGGATGCCAGGTACAATTAATGACATCTTAAAATTGTAATATAAGTTCTTTTTTGTGTTGGAATATATGATTATCTTGCATATTAGAATCATTGAGCTCATACCATTGGAGACATTGAATGCTAAGCTGATCTTTAGTCTGGAAAGTTGTAGGGAGCCATCCATAACCCTGAGCTCTGGAGAGTAATAAAATGAATGTGGTGTAGTAAGGTGAACATGGCAGCCATGTAATAATGTGTGTTAGAAATGTTGAGGGGAGAAGAGCTAAGGAGTCCTCAAGCTTTTCATAAAGTTGAATTTCTAGACTGTTAACATATATAAGAAATAATGAAATCCAATTCAGGGTAGTGATGGATGGAGTAGGGACAAAATGACAAGATTGGCAGACTTTTGAGGGAGAATATTGGAAATCCACAACTGGGGGAGGGGGCAAAGGACATGGAGGGATCAGAAACAAAAACTGGAAAATTCAGTCGCTATAAAACCATGTTTTAACTCACTAATAGCTGGATTTTTCAACGAGAGAGTGCAAGACTCTAAAATCTTCCAGGTCATTCGTCTCTCATGGGAGAGGGTGGATGGGCACAGCGCAGTATAGGTAAGAATGGGTACATTACAGACTCTGTGTTGTTGGTAAGACTTAGATCAAGTCTGGGACATTATTGAATAAGCCTGGGCAAACATTTAATCCCGTTAAATCCTAGCTTCTTCATGTATAGAATTAGGCCAGTAATGCCTACCACAGACGGTTGTTGAGAGAATTAAAGGTCCCTTTACCACAATGTCTGGCACATAATTACACTCAGTAAATATTAGTTCTCACTATTAGCTATTTGGATAAGAGAACTATAAAACAATATGGGAAGCAGGGTGGATAAAAGTCAGGATTGCAAATATAAAACAAAAAAAATATAAAGTTACAGAAAAGAATAGAGGAGCAAGGTTCTTTAACAGAAGTGATGTGGGATTTTGACTTAGAGTGGATGAAGCCTGCAAGAAAATTTTGTCATAACTTCATGGTTAAATTGGTCCCATTTCACATAGTTTTGCAGTCCAGACTCAGCTACTTGTAGTGATTAGCGTTTTATATTTGATGCCACAACACAGGCTGATTCCATTATGGGATTCTTTATTTATTTAAATCACAAGTAGTTAAAAGGAAGGAGCTTCAGTTGGCATTCTTTTTCTTCTTCTTTTCTTTGGGTTCCCCAGTGAAGGAAGTTTTCGTTAATAGAAGCAGCATAGAAGACAAGGAGGAAATAACCACCCACCATGATGCCCTCCAGGAAGGTTTCTCTTGTATTAGCATCCATCAATAGCCAGCTTCTACCAAGAAATCATTATTGTCACAGTACAGCTTTGTACTCTTTCAAACTGAAATATAATAATACATCTGAACCATGTGTCGTAATGTGACAGGATGAAGTACAGAGAAAATGTATAACCTTGTAAATCTCAGGGAAAGAAAGAGAAAATGGGTTTCCTTAGTGTGTATATTTGTAAGTGATACTAATTGAATTTGTGTGTTATCAGACAAATTATAAGTAAGTGCCATGAATATTTCCTTTTAAATAAGTGCACTTGTCCAAACAGTTGTGTTTAGGTGGCATGTTATTTTGACATATCCTTTAAAGATAGCTTGTGTATGTTCTTGACATAGATTTTTAAATTAAAAACTAATTCTGTTGAATTATTTTAACCAGATTGCGAGCCGTTGTGCATATGCAAAACAGATCCTCCCAAGTGCCCAGAAATAAATAAGTGCCTTTTTCCCACCATGAGCCACTATAAAACAGACATTTTGAAATTATAGAAAAGAATCTTAGGAATCTATGGGATTTTTCAGAGGATACGATAATCTGAACGTGTTCTAAAGTACTCCCAACTTTCCCAAGGCGACATAACTACACAGTTGTTATATGTGATTCTATAGATTAGTTTAAGCTAGGGCATTATCATAACCTAAAACGTAGCTCTCAACGTCTTATGCAGTTCCTAGGGTAAGACAGTATCAGGAATCTGGATGGATGGCTCTGGTTCAACCCATATATACTTGGAGGGGATATATAGTGTTTGAGGAATAAAAGGGAAACGTTTAAGAACACCTAGTTCAGTCCATTTTGTAGATAAATGAACCAAAGTCCCCAGATGACACCAGTTGTTTAGGGGTTGTCCAACATGGGAGCAGTATCCATGGCACTAGCCCCAGGTTCCCTGGTTCTTGTTCTGTGCCACGGTGCTTAATACAGACGTGATTGGTCTCAATATGATTCTGATTCACTTTAGCAGTTGTGATTATGCTGCCAAAGAACTTATTTTATTCATTTTAAATCCCAGTCCTGTGAATTCATGGAGAGCTGAGTAGAGCTCTAACATTTAATACCCTTTTGAGAAGAAGGGACAGAGTCATACTATGAAATAAATGTGCTGTTCAGAAAGTACTCAGATAACATTACATTTTTTAAATTAGAACATCATCAGTTTAAAAGCTAAGAAGAATTGCAAAAATCATTCTTAAGCAGTGTAGTCACTTATCTTCCTTTGTCTGCAACTACCAGTGGGTATGTGGCCATCCCCCCCTTTCTCTCTCTCTCTCTCTCTCTCTCTCTCTCTCTCTCTCTCTCTCTCTCTCTCTCTCGGTGATACTCTTGGAGTCCTGCTGGTAATACCAGAACAACCTGTAAACAAAGACAGCCATGAGGAGTCCTCCTGGGAAAACCAACAATGCCTTTCTGGGCTCTGCGAGATGAGAGCTATTTGAGGATGTCCTGCTCTTGCATCAACTAGCTATTGACTTTGCTTTACTGCATCCCTTCCACTTCACTCTCGTGTTCCTTTTTCTCTCTTTTCTTCTTATAACTTTACTAATTTATTGCATTTGTTTATGGAAACTTTTACCCTTCTGGCATTAACACTGCAGTCAAGATTGTGAGGGGTAGGAAGCCAGGATTTTGCAGTCACTGATTGTGTTGGGCACTAGCTAAGAAGGCTCAGAAGGAACCTTGTTTTTCTCATATATTTCTGAGTGATATCTTGCTTTGGGGAAGAAAACATGGCTTAGCTCTCCTTAGGTCACCTGAGCCAGAATACGGTCTTTTTATTTCTTAAACCTGCTATATTTTAGATGAGGCAATTACATATCCCATGGAGAGTCCTGTCATGTGAAACAGGTTTATTTTTTCATTTAGGAAGCTTTTGTGTTTATTGAAATTTGGCCAGGGATTTTTTTTTGAGGTATGATTTTAAAATTTGCACCCTTTAAGCAAATTATTGGCTAAGCTCCATAGACATGCTTTTTTTTCCTCTTTTTTATCTAGTTAATAAACCTTTTTCCTGTTCTTCAAAGCAATAATATCAGTAAAATGGAAGAACATTTTCCTCACCTTCTTCTCTATTTCTTTCTTTTAGGCCAGTGATGCTTACACTGGGTGCATAATAGTATGACCTGGAGAGGTTTTTTGTTTGTTTTGTTTTGTTTTGTTTTGTCTTGTTTTGTTTCTTAAAGGCCTAGGCCCATGGATTCATATTTTGACTGAACAATTCCGTAATAAGTCTGGACATCATACCACTTGAGTGAACATAAGACACTCACCCTGAGTGTGGAGAACAAGGATCTCGTATGAGTAGAAATGCATGCAGATTTAGCTCTGGGCTCACGGAGTTAAGAGCATTTTGCTTCTTCCTCTTCTCAAATGAAAACACCACAGTGAATCCTCCCCTCTCCTGTGACTGGTTCACTCACAGTGTGAAGTTTCTAGAAATCAAAGTGGTTGGGAGCATGGAAAAAAAAAAAAGAGTCTATCAGGTGCAGACTGAAAAAAAACAAGCAGCACTCTGCCCAGGGTTATGTCTTTTATGAATCTTGCCACCCTGCTGCTGCTTCAGCTGCTGTGGCTTCTGATCTACAAGTACACACCTCTCACCAAATTATGTAAATGGGCTTCTCACTCTCCTGTGCCTCTGTGGGAGACTGTGGTATGCATGAGGACAGATGTCCGCGGAGAGCCAAGCTCTGCCACTCATTAGCTGCTGAGCTGGTTACCTGTGTGCATGCTGCAGGTCAGGTCTGCAGGAAACAGACTCTGAGACATGTTCCTGTAGGGTATTTATTACTGGCATTCTTAGATTTAACGCTTGGGAGGGTGGGAAGGAAGTAGGTTGGAGCAGATACACGTGTTGAACATGCAATCAGTTGCAACCTAGAACATGGCTCAGCTTTGGGGAGCCGTGGATCTGAAAAGTTCTTCATAGTTTCCCTGAATTAGGGGAGAAGAGGGAATTTTAAATCACTCCCTCACCCGCTGGTTTGGATGTAGGATGCCCCCAAGAAAGGAGTATTACCTTTGGCAGTCTTTGGTATTTTCGCAATTGACCAAATTGTAAACGACTCAAAAGTGACAATTTGGGAGAAGACTAAGCTGAGACACATCAGCCACCAACGCTTCCAGTGTTTGCAGGTTCAGGAAGTGAGTGGACCCCAGAGGCTTTCTTGACATCCCCTAGAGACAACCCTCCTGCCCCACTAATTTCCCTTCACCGCATGTAATCCATCCAGAGAGCAGCTCCTATGGAAACATGTTATACCTCTTCTCTAGGAGGAATTTATAGGAGAGTTAGTAGGATGAAGTGCAATCCCTGTGGTTGCAGCTGATTTTCAGATTACAACTGAAAATCATTCTTTTTCTAACCACCAGGATGGATACAGAAATCTGTACTGTATACTTTTCCTTCCTACCTTTGGTTAGAAAAGGGACAGTTCCCTTTTGAGTAAAATAGGTGAAGAAATCAAGGCAGAGAATTTTATCTAGTATTTGCTGATTAAATTACAAATACAGAGTAATTGAAAATGCTGAATAATTTAAAGCAGGACATTATTGGTCTAAAGAGGTTTGCATGTGAGTGGTTATATGTGTTAGACCAGAAGTTTTCTATCCAGAATGCTGGTTGAAAATTCATATTCCTGGTTCCAACTCAAATAGATTTCTGTAGACTTAATATTGAGCCCAGAAGTTGGCATTTCTAACCAGCATCTCAGGTAATGCTGATACAGGAGACCTACATACTGAACTTCAATAAATAATAACGTTCATTAGCCAAATAGTAGGTTAAGATAGGTGCACTGTTCTGTAGTCTTTTTAATTTTTTTAAATTATTTAAACATGTTTACAGAATATAGGTAGTGATATATTTACACTGTAAAGCCTCTTTTGGTATATCACATGCAGAAAGCATTCTCTATTATAAAGTAGTGGATCCTGTGTATTACTCAGTCTGAAGATTTCTAAAAAGGAATTTTTTCTATCCTTAGTCAAGTACCTTCCTGGAAATCAAGTTTTGCCCTTCATCATCAAACCGTTTCTTAGCAATAGGTTTCTTGTTTCAACTTAAATATCATTTCTTTAAAAAGCACTTCCCTGAACCTCTGAACTCAGTTTGATTTTCCTGTCAGATGATTTCTTGGCATTCTATGGGTGCTTTTTTTTTTCATGGTCATCAGAGTTGCAATTGTTTGCTCAACCTGGTCCACTGACAGCCTGCTGCGTTGACAGCCTTTCTCTCCGTGAGCTCATGAAAATGGGTAGCGTTTGACTCTGTGCTTCAGGCTACCCTGCCCCTCTTGTCTTCATGAATACACACCCATACACCTGGCCTATAGGAGATACTCCATACTCACTTTTAATAGATGATTAATAAATGTTGAGTTTCTAGATGGAGACAGAAACAGACTTGATCCAATCTCTGTTTTTCCAGGACAATCCAGCTTGGGCACAAGAGTGATGTCATCTGTATCTCTTTAGTTCAGGCACAAGAGCTAAGGGGCTACTTCTCACCTGGTACTTCTAATAACAGCTCAAGGGATACTTGTGATTTTAACAAAGATGCCAGAAAGGATTAACTAGACAAACATTAAATACTCAGTGACAATATTTGAAAACAAGTTTACTGAATATCACAGATTACAAATAATGTATATACTTACTGTGATTTTAAAGTTTAACCAGCAACCCCTCTTACTAAGATCTTATTAATAAGCATAAGGATGACCGGTTACAGTCTTATTCTCCTTTTGGACTAGCTCCTAGCTCCTTTCCTCTGTTCACCCGCCTACTTCCACATTATCTCTAAAATTCTGTGTTCCTCCACATCTTGTACCTTCGTCCATGCACTGGCTCTATCAGATCACACTGGACACGTAGAATCCTTGTATCAGATCTGAGAAGATAGTGTACAGTACTGTCTTTTTAAATTAAACAAGCATCAAAGTTTTCTCCCCCAAACGTAGACTCCAGAATTACGTTTCTGTTAACCATTATTGTTTGTATTTTTGAATGCACAAGGCAATACAATGCAGAAGACTTCAGGAGATATTTGGCAAACATGTCATGCTATTGCCCTCTGCAACGTCCAAAATGCCACGTACAGAACATCTGTGCAAGTTTTAAAAATGGCCTCTTCAGTTGCCCTGTGCCTCCCTGATAGTATCCTCAGTCTTGCCTAATGTTAGGACAGGAAAAGGGTTTTGGACTGATTATTGCCTAGAAGCATTCAAAAGACCATTCACATAAGTTTTATCCACTGGCCCAGTGCTTTTCAACTGATCTACAGTGAAGGGCCAAGTTTTTGTTGTTTATTTGCAAGCTTATTGGGCTTTTCTAAGAACACAGAACATACTTTATTATAACCTCCTAATAGCTTTGTAACTATATTAAAAATGAATTACTTAGAAAATAGAGCCCTCATTTTTTTCCATTATTATTGGGCTTAACAGACATTAAATTGCTCTATTAAATGACCATGAAAATTGCTAAGCATTTCCTCTCAATTTTCTGTACTTCCTTAGACTTAGACAGATGGTACCCAGTCCTTGGACTCCATATTGAGCAGCACTGTGTTAGCCTCCTGTAACATTTTGTGTACAACCAGCCCCCGTTTCAAAAGCAAGATTGAAAATTATCCTCTTGAGCAAAAAGCTAGATATTTCCAGGGGTTTGCTTTTCATTTGCTTCTGGTTGACTACTCAGAGTTTAGAACTAAGTGAGCAAGTTACTACGGGGGAGCCCTGCAGTAGAGAACATGATGTGCTCATGATTATGCTGGAGGAGGAGGCATTGGACAAGGAGGAGTTTTGATCAGTTACAATTTGACTCAAGGCAGATTTCCTTACATTGTTTGAAAGTTCTGGATGTGGCCTGGGGACAGCATTTGGAGAAAGGATGTGATGAGCTCTGTGGAGATTTCTTTAGGGAAGCACATGTAGCTGTGTGGAATAGAGAATGCTTTTCTGAGTTATCACTGGGTCCTTAATGAAAAAGATGCAGCTCTTAGTGTGAAGTTCTGAGTAACCACGCCATGGGCATAAGTGTAGAACCTTTACCAATAAAAGCAAGATTCTCCCCTCTAAGGGATGCAGATAATTCTATTGTACTGCTATATGTGAACTTATAAGTATGGATAGAAAGTTACATTTTACAAAATACTTCCAAATGCATCACTACATTTTAACCTCCCTCTAATGTGCAAGGCGGACTACACCTTTATGGATTCTGGTCTATAACAGATGAATGAACTATGATTTAAGAGTGATCAAGGCATCACAATAAAGGCAGAATGGAGATTCAGTAGCCATGCTTCTGGCTCCTTTGCCATGGTGACCTAGCAGTTGAACCTCTCAACTACTAAGCAAGTATTAAGCCCCTAGAATGAATGTCCATGGCCACTGAATTAGTGTGGGACTTTTTCCAAAGAGAAAAACTTAAACCAAACCAATCTGAGTAGTTCCTCCTTTTTACCTAATGTTGGCTAAAAAAAAAAAAAAAAAAAAAGTGAGACTTTTTTTTTGACAGTTTTGACCTTATGTAAGCACTTCCTGGATTGTATCCCTTTCCTGTATTATTCTGTGTTGTAATTAGTACCTTTAGTTTTTAAACCATGCATCTTCATCAGAGATGCTTCACAAGTAAATTGTGTTCCATAACCCTGGACCACAATGATAATTATAAATTAGAAATACTTCAACCAGAAAGAATGACTCATACACTTGTTTTCATCTATAATATTTCTTCAACAACTTGATAATTACATGGTATCCAGTGGCATGTGGAAGATTTCTATTAAAAAGCATAATGAGAAAAGAAAACTTGCCTGGAATGTGTATATACAAGCAGTTTTATTTTTTACCAGTTATTGTTTAAATCTGCCCTCTACATTTAAAATTCTGACCTTGCTAAGTTTCATAAATCACATGAGTTCTAACAGTTAATGTATTTTTAAACTTTAAAAAATTGGGTATCGATAATAAGCCAATGGTAGGAAAGTCACCTTAGAAATCCTTTGTTAATATTTAGTATCAATCATTCTCAAATCTATTAACATGCTTCTCAGCCATCATTACTCCACTTTTGTACACAGATGTAGTAGTAGTATGAATTTTTATATTTCTGTAATAATGACTTTTGCATTTTTCTTATTCAAATGTTCATTATAAGGAAAATTGAATAGAAGCTTTAATTATTTCCGTCTTCATCATAAGTAGGTCAGTGAGGATCAGAGACCTTTGTTGACTTTAGTGTTTTATTTTTTTGGTGTCAAAGCTTTCATGATAAATATTATCTCTTTCCAAATAGTTTCATCTTACATCTAGATTTACTTCTTTTTTTTTTGCCACATGGAAATTTAGTGTGTTACATTACAAAGTACAATCCTGATGTTATAGTGCTTTACCTTAATGAGTTGTGTTCTGTATCACCTCAAGTAGTTGTCACAATTGTTCAATGAAGTCCCAATACAGGTATTTTTTACTTCCATTTTGCAGAGGAAGTGCTAAAAGACAAGGTTATCTGTAAGATCAAATAACCAGCAGAATTAAGATATTCATAATGGGAAGAAAAATTGATCAACATATTGAATTGATTTTTTTTTACCTTAGTCTTTGCTAAACTGAGATTTATTCACCATATTCAGACTCTTCTTTAGGCAGGTAGATTGACAGTACGAGACCAGGTCATTTGTATCAGGCCCTAGTTGATTATTAAATAGATGTAAGAAAATTATCAGAACTGCAGTGCATTGATCTGTTTTTAGTTTTGGTCTTTATAATCTTAATTAAAAACTAAATAGTAGATTAAAAAAAGTTAAGAACATTGAGAGTCTTCCATCCAAGGGCATCCAAAGGTCTATAAAACCCTCTACCAGCCCGTGTGTGTGTGTAGGGAAACAGGAATAGGAAAGCATGTCTGCCCCAACGGGGTTCTGTCCCCTGGGGAACAGAGATGTGTAAATGTGCAAGTACAAAACAATGTGCCATATGTTACCATGGGCATACAAAATGAGCTATCTGAGCTCTGTCTAGGCAGGTCAGAGCATTAGGGGGAACAATCCAGAGATACAGGATGTTTTTTGTTTAGTTTGTTTTCTTTTTGCCTAATGCTATTAAAACGTAAAAGGATAGAAATTGAAGTAAAACAAGCACTGCTCTTTTACAAAGTGGATTATAAATTTACTAAATTTGAGACAATGAACTGTTTATTGAGAATGTGGAATATGGTGATAAAAAAGAACCCAGCTCTCAAGGAGTTTATAAATTAAAGAAAGGATTGGATATGAAAACAACTAGATTCAATTTGGAATATAAAGCAGAATTAAATGCATCCTATCAGAGAAATGCAAACAGCATGCCATGGGGGAAAATGAGAAGATTGTTAAGACTTCAGTAAAAGGGAGCTGGGCTGGACGTGAGTTGGTAGGCAAGATGATGGAAGACTTATGTTGGAAGGGATGGTGCAGCCTTCTACGCTTGGGCCACATGGTCCTCATCCAACATGCCCAGAGCGCAGAGTGCCTTCTGAGATGTGATGGAAAAGAGAGACTAAGGAGCTAGCATATGGCTGCATGGAGCTCCATGCTTAGAATTTGGGGTACATCCCTAAACCTTGGGGAACAATTAAAAGTACTTGATGAGAGGTGTGATATAATTCAATGTGCATTTTAGGGAGATAATTTCTAACACACAAAATGGAGAATAAGTGGAGAGTTTTCTAATAGCTCTAGAGAAAGACTTTAAGATTCCAAATTAGTATTGTTCTGCAAGACTGAAAGGGAAGAGTTGCTCTATCAGAGATAATGGGGTAATGGGTAGCTGTTCTGTCAAGCAGAGGATGATGGAGCCACAGTGGGTTGCTAAACGTACTACATTTTAGGGCATATTTAAAGGGTGCTTGCCATTCCTGCTTATGCAGCTTATGAAGATTCCAACACAGTGTGATATTTTCTTACATTGTTACCATACACAGTGCTGTCAGGGTGACATGGAGGTAACACGAACTGATTGTGTCTCCTTCTCTACTGATTCTTTTGCATCATGAGCTAGACCCAGCTAAGAGATGTGTGTGTGTGTTTGTGTGTGTGCGCGCGCGCGCGTGTGCGTGCATTCATGTGCGTGCACTCCTCATTGTTTGTGTTTATTTGCAAGAGTAAAGATGATGATGATGATGATGATGATGATGTAAATATTTACTTTGGAGTCACAACACATATTTTGAAGGGGGCTTAGGAATCCATGCAGTAAAGGTGAGTTTTGTGTGGTGACTAAGGAATCAAGGTTTGTTGTTATTGTTTAGATTAATCACAAGACCATGTTTAGCAGGGTATTTATGAATGAAATAGATGGAACAGTTCAAGTTCTACTCTGTCCAAAATAAGAGTACAGATACTTGTTTTCCATTTATTTTTTATTCATTTGCCATATGGTGGGACCAAAGGATGCTTATTTGCTTTTTACTGCCCATAAGTTTGTGTGTGGCCAATAGTGCTTCTCTGCTCTGTGGTAGTCATTGACAAGGACTGTGTGTACCTGCGTGTGCATGCAAGTGCACGAGAGCATCTGCACAGATGTGTTTTACTTAAACTTGCCATTAGGTAGTTCTGCACTTGCAAATTTTTCTGTGCTGAGCAGTTTTTTTTTAAGTAGAGGAATAGTTTTTCCCTAACAGCGTGGGTTTCACTCTGCCTGTTAAGATTAGAGATTAGTGCACAGTCTCCCAGATTAAATGTCTGAATGCATCTGATAATTAGGTATCCATCTTAAGCATCTCAAAGTTGGTCATCCACTTTTAACTACAGATGCTTACACTAACCTTGCAAGGACACTCAAAGCAATTTTCTGCTTGTGAATTCTGGCAGTGATTACAAGCCTAGTGATGGTCCTAGCTGGTAGAAAAGTGTCAGTGATAGGAAGGATGATGAAGTTCAGAGCTCCAGAGACAGGAGGGTGTGTGTGTGTGTGTGTGTGTGTGTGTGTGTGTGTGTTTGGGGCGGGTAGGAAGGAAGAAATCTGATTCCCAAATGATTGGAGAAACATGCAACTTGAACTTTTTTTTGCCTTTGAGCTCTTATGCTGTCAGTGATGGAGAACAGCTAACAATCCCACGTAATGTAAAACACAGTGTCAGAGCTCAGGGTGAAGGTCAACTCAGGAATTTAATGTGTATTGTGTATTGAAAAGGAATGTGTCCTCTCTCCCTTACCTGGATACTACAGGAGCATTGTATCACCATGCCATGGAAACAGCAATTAGTTGACAGGAATTAGTTAAATGAATCATAAGGGCTGGTTCTATAAATGGTAGTCCCTAATGAGACTTAGAGATGTAGAAGGCCTTTGATTAAAGACACACCTGTATGTCACTTGAGTGTCCCTGTGGTCATTGGATCTTCATCTGTTGTTTCACACCAAGGTCAATGGTGTCGTGTAGACTTTTCTAACAGCCAGAGGCATGGATGGGCTGCGGGGGCGGGGGGCATGGATGGGCTGAGAGTGGCTATGAGAAGTGTGTAGAGGGGTGGATGGGGGTACTTAAGCTATCAGCAGCTTAAAACAGCTTGTTTTCTTCCATCATCTGCATTTGTCTCAGGAACCAAGTTCTTTGCTCTGTGTTGTTGAAGGTGGCCGAGTGTTTTGCTGCTCATAATGCCAAGAAAGTACCCTTCTGCTGAGTCATAAAGTGGGTTGATGGAAACCGCTCAAAGCACCGAGCTTCTTTATGACTTGGGGGATGATCGGGGTGGACGGTCCTCTGCTGCAGCTTCTGATGGCCCCAGCTCATGGGACAGCAGCACCTCTCCAGAGGCAGGAGCGTCTTGCAGACAGTGGAGATGGAGCTTTCCAGGAGTCCCCATTTTTCCCAATCCTGGTGCAGCCACAGAGCACTGGTCATGTGACCCTAGGCGAGGCACATAGCCTTTCTTTACCTTAGTTTCCTTATCTGTGAATGCAGATAATGAAGTCATTCAATGTGAGCACCAAATGAGTTACCATGTAGAGAACATTAAGAATAGTGCCTGACACATAGGAAGCGCTCAGCAATTCAAGCTGTAGTGGTTCCAGCTAGCTTTCTTCTTCAAGGGAGATACAGAGGCAACCGTAACCCTGAGAATGACTTAAGAAGATTAGGCAATTCGCCCTATTTCAAGAACTCTACTTTCCCAGATGGAGGGTGATCAACACGCGGTACGGTGATCCACTAGATAATTTCACACTGAACAAATCGAAATTATAACTTGTACCAGTGATCATTTTTTTGCATGATTTAGTCCTGATAAAAACTATAGAAACTAAGGGAGAAATCAGGTGCTTAAGTATCCTGGAGCAGAGTATCGACACAGCTGTGACAGTACACTGGAAGAATCACTTGCAGAAGTCACGGTGCCAAAAGCAGTACCCTCCACACCCAGCACAGAAGGTAGAAAATGCACAGCATGCACACTTCCCTAAGTAGTTTCCCGTATTTTATGTCCTTAGCACCTCATCTTTTAAAGAATGCAAACATAGTTCTGTAGGATAATGAATGGCCTTTATTATTTGGTTTTTTTTTTGCATTCATATTACTCGAAGTCCAGATGATGGTGGTTATAGGGGATGAAAAATTATGGAGATGACAGATTGAGTCCTGTGTTTTTCAGGTTATGAAGTTCAGGAAAATGTATAATTATGTCTGAGTTTCCTTAGGTTCCTCTGTTCAACATAATGTTCTGACATAGAGCAGGGACAGTCCCAGATACGAAATGCAAATCCGTGGGAGCTGGCCCTGCCGCCGATTGCTGGGGTTAATCATGCAAATCTAATGCAGTTCTTGGTATTTCAAGAAAGGTTTGAGTTGAAGTCTCAGGCACATACTGATTTAAAATTCCTACTTCAGAGAGCAGTGTAATTTTTCTCGGCTTCAAATTTTAAAATCTAGAACAGGATCCGGAGGCGGATTTGGTGACCGGACATCCATCCATACTTGTTAATCAGGACAGAGGGTGGGAGGGGCTGGTGTCCTTAAAGAATGTGGGAGTGTCTAAGCATATTAAATAAACACTTTATTAGATCTAAATTTGCACATGTCCTATAGCGAGTCCCTTTGCTTGGAGTAAGATCAAATCAACCAATTATACATGTTTACTGAATGCTCTGTTCCAAAGAAGATGGCTAAAACTGGCAAGGACAGACCAAATAAAAATTAACACCACCACGAGTTCCTAACTTTGGGAATGATAGAAAATACCTTTGGAAATGAGACTGTTTACAGGAAGAAATGAAATTGTCTTGCTCACCAGTGCAAGCTGACACATGCTAACAGCCTCTCGGCTGTGCACAATAAGCATCAGCTTATCTTTCCAAGAACAATAAAATTTCATGTGCTGCTGCCTGACATAAGAATTATTTTTACATATCTCCATATCGCTGACTCTCTTGTAAGTTAATCTCATCTCACATGAATTTTTCACCAGCTTCACTCTGATGTTGATAAAGGAGATGGTTCCATCAAATACATCTTGTCAGGCGAAGGGGCAAGTTCCATTTTCATTATTGATGAGAACACTGGGGATATTCATGCTACCAAGAGGCTGGACCGGGAGGAACAGGCCTACTACACGCTCCGCGCCCAGGCGCTGGACAGGCTCACCAACAAGCCTGTAGAGCCCGAGTCCGAGTTCGTCATCAAGATTCAGGATATCAATGACAACGAACCCAAATTCTTGGATGGCCCGTACACGGCGGGGGTCCCCGAAATGTCTCCAGTGGGTGAGTAAAGAGTGTGCTGCTTTGGCAGTCTCTGATTTCGGGGGGTTCGTTTTTAAAACCAAATCATCATAGGTGCTGAAAAAAAATCACAGGAGTGTTGGTACAGTAGTTTCTAGTGAAGGTGAGGGGAAAGTTTGAGAGACATTAAAAGCCAGCATCCAAATCTAATTATTCCAATCATTACTTGATTTATATGGAAAAGTTGGAAAATTTTCCTTTCCCCCAGAGATTTGTGTCTTCAGTACATTGCTCTTGTCTTAGTCTTTTTTCAGTGTGATATTTAATTTAATAAATGCTTAAGGGGCACCCGGGGGTTCAGTGGTTGAGCATCTGCCTTTGGCCCAGGGCGTGATTGGGGTCCTGGGAACAAGTCCCATGTCGGATTCCCTGCAGGGAGCCTGCTTCTCCCTCTGCCTGTGTTTCTGCCTCTCTCTCTCTTTCCCTCTCTCTCTCTCTCTCTCCCCCCCCCCAAGAGTAAATAAAATCTTAAAAAAATAAAAGTACCCCTAGGAATTTAAAAAAGAAAATCCTTCCAGACACTGCCCTGTGATAATCTTTTCTCTCTCCTGATTAGTATTAATGATTTGCTCTTCTAAGAATCCTGTGGCCAAGGTTTCAGGCGGGCTGTCTAATGTTTAGATAAGCTGGCCTGTTTGCTTGTAGAGTATGCTTGAACACACAAATGTCCCTCCACACGCCACCACTCGTGTTTTTTGTAATTTCTCCAGAAAGTTAGATGCGTGAAAATTTATATTGAATTGATTACAAAGTTGATACTCAGTTTGAGGTATAGAAAAGAATCATGAAGGCTGTTTTATTCAGAGGGGTTTTCACATTGTCCCATTGCTGGAAAAATAGAAAGTAGAGTACTTGTGGTATATACTTTATGTATATCAAATAATAAAAACTCAGTTGTAAAGTAGTCAGATACCTTTGAAATAATTTTCAGCTGGTATGTCATTTTAGATGATCTTACAAAACAGTAAAAAAAAATGTGGTGCTTAAATAGACCAGTTGATTTATATATTTATTTCCTGTCATTTTTAGTTTTGAAGTAAGACAGTTATTTAAAGAAATAATTGAATTTGTTTTTTAACAGGCGAACATTTTACCCAGTGTGATTTGTTTTAAATTTATTGATTAAATAAAGGGTGCTTCATCCATCCAGCCTTCCGTCAACAGATCTACTGTGTTAGGAAGTGGAATTGCAAAGATGTGTATTATGTGTGCCCTTTAGGGGAATCACAATTTAGTGACCCTAAATTTCCTACAGATGGGAGAGTGAAAATTATATGGGGTACCGTTGCCCTGGTTGCTGAAGAAATAGAAACAGAAAATGAACCAGAAGAATAGATGCTTGTGGTCAGGAAAAATTCTGAACCACAACGGAAGCATCTCACCATAGTTAGCTTACATGTGAGCACTTCTTTGACCAAACAGGCTTCTTCACACTTTCTTGATACCTCCCACATCTTCAGTGCTGCTGGCTGTTGCTTAACAACAAGAACAACAGCTATGAAGACAGCAGCCACAACAAGATTTGCAGGTTTTAGAGAAAAGAGAAGGCACATTGTCCTCCCCAAATAGTAATGTTTAGAAAAACAGGAAGCTTTGAGGTGTGTTTGAGCAATTCCATAATTTTCATGTGGGCAAGTTGGCTATGCTTCAGTGGCTTGCTCCAGGTTTCCTTTGCTCCATAGGATGTAGCCATATGAACTGGATTAATGTGAACTTTGTTCATTTAGAGGCTGAATAATGCGCTGTACTTTTGGTTTCAGTGATACCACTCTGATATGAAACAGCATGATTATTATGCACAAATACAAGTTATTTTTGTTATTTGTAGTTTATCAAAATGTTTAATTCTAACCAAGTAGTACAGTATATATAGCACAAGCATTCAGTGTTTAATATTCAGGGCTGTGTTTTTCGTTGAATGCTAACTGCAAAATTGAAAACACACTAATAAGCCCTTAGGATAATTCATTCATTTCCAGAAGACCATAGATAAGCATGGACAATTTAAAGTTATTTAAAAATATGTGTGCATGTGTGTTGTGTGTATGTGTCTGTATAAAGTAAATTTCTTAGTGAACACTTTAGAAAAAAATCATATACAACCAAATTACTAAAGGAGTTTTGATTATTTTGTTTAAGTCACTTTCCTTTTCAATAAAGTAAGAAATCAGTACTTAAGTATGTCACGAGAGTGAATATTGCTGTAGAGATAGTGCATTGTAGGGAAAATAGAGAATATTGATGCCATTAATTCTAACATTTTAAAATACTCAAAATTTAATTTTAAAAAATATTTTAAAATATGCATCATTCACTATATGGTCCTACCAGGTATCTGCAGGGTGCAATAAAGTCTGTCAATTTTTTTAATTAGAATTTTAAAATAGTGCTGTATACATAGCTTTTTTTATTATAAAGCTATATTATAGTTATATAATATGCACCCATTTTTAAAGAAGATGGGACTGGTAAGGAAAACCATAGTGTGGAAAAGACAATCGGTTTGTAACAAAATGGACATTAATGACTTATTTAAAGACTTAGAGAAATCTCTTTAGAAATATATTGAAATGATATGTTAGATTTAAAAACATTTTCAATAAATTATTAGAAACAAATTAAAGAAAAGAAACAAATTAAAACCTTAGAAGAATACAAAAAGAGACTTCTTCCATTCCTGTCAATAGGAGATAAATGATAAAATAGCATGCGCTTAAATTAAGTAAACACAAGTAACATTTTTAAGATTATGCTCCAAATGGAAATAAAAAGAACACATCACAATAAATGCTTTCCATATAGAATGAGTGAATACATAGTAAAATGAAGAAGCAGTGGGACATTCTATCTCATGAAATATAGAAAACAACTAATAATGCAATTTTTAAAGCTGCCATACTTTTTCTCCTGTGAGAAGGTGGTTCAAATTTTCATTTTATGCTTTTGCTTTTAAATCAATTCATATAAACGAATGAAAACTAAAACTATTACTTGAAGAGATGCTACATAATATCCAGTTAAGTGGATCCATCAGATTTTTTTTATTCAATTAATGAAGTTTCATTTTCTGTCTGGCTCTACTCAGCTATAATAGTGAGATCCCCTCAGTGACTTGGGTGTCAAGATGCTGTTACTTGTCACACTGCCTTCTGGACAGTAATTGAGACTTATAGAGACTGCTCCTGATAAAAACTTGTTACCTGACCCTGATGGATGAGATGCCCAACATTTGAGTCCCTTCCAATTCTGAGTATCCTCCTAATGTGCATCATCAATCTTATTTTTTTTTTGCTAACATATTTCTGTATCCCTTAAATCTTTCTGAGGGCTTAATTAGCATTTATCTTCATTCTGGGTTTGTCTTTTACAAAAATATGTCAATTTTTCATATGCTTTGAAACAAGAAAAAAGAAAATAATTAAAAACAAATCTAATGTAGCGTGTTCAGCATTCTGTGAGTCATTCTGTTTTGTGGCAGTTTGAAGTTTTTGATTCACTGGCTTTTGGATTGGCATGTAGGGACCTCAGTGGTACAAGTGACAGCCACGGATGCTGACGATCCTACATATGGCAACAGTGCCCGAGTGGTCTACAGCATTCTACAAGGACAGCCATACTTCTCAGTGGAACCAAAGACAGGTAAACACTGACATTGACTCTTCTTATAATGTCATCATTTATACCTTGGCACAGAATTGATATTAGTTATTTTTATTCAATATAGATGGCACTGAAAACAAACACTACATTGCTATTGTGCTTCTCTCAATATGTGTACTGTGCTATTAAACAGCATATTATTTATAGAAACATTAGCATCTTCTAAGAATATTTTATTACAATTATCAGCATTTCTACCAAAATTAAAGTATGATATACTAATAAAGTATTTCAGCTGCTTTTTCCTGATTACATAAGAAAATGTTATTATTTATGTCAAGTTTTATTTTCATTTTGCTTTCTTTAACTAATTCATGTAGGAATCATATATGTAGTTAAGTGTAAATCTCAAGCCAAAACCCCCCCTGCCATACAGTAGAATAGGTAGGAGGTTCAGCTTATCCTGCCAGAGTCTGTTACATTTAAACTAATTTTCCTGAGTAAACCAATTAGGATGATGATCTGCTAAATAAAAAACTAAATTAAGTGATTTTTTTTTAATTTTAGAAGAAAAAACATATTTTTTATGAGTTGTAAGACTTTCTGGATAGAATATGCGTTTGGTTGGCTAGATGTTCTGTTTTACTTTTAAGCTGAAAGAGTTTACATTAAGTAAGACTATAATTTGGAACACTGTCATCTTGGTTATAAAATAACATTATTCTGCTTTTCTGGCTCTCTGTGGAGGGAAGAGAGGTGAGTGTGAAGATGGGTGGCCTATGTCACTGATTTTCTTCACCACCATGAAATCCAAAATTTCACCATATTGTAACAATTTTGTCTTTATCATGAAGAAAAGTATTCTTCAAACAGCCAAGTTCATGATTATTGGATAGTGCCTGGGACCTTAAATTATTATTTTAATGGTACTTATACTGTTTTCCATATTTATAAATGGTAATATTCATTTCAAGTCACTGTGGAAGATAAATATTTTAAATGTCTGGTGGTTGTAATGTGGTTGAGAATGGTGGTTGTAATGTGCATGAACAGAAAAATAAATTCAATCCTAGCTCACCATTAGAATTTTTACAGAAACTACTTTGCATATTTTATGTTAAAGTCAGGGTAGAGTCTGGAAGCCACCTGGAAAGTCTAACAGAGAAGAAACAGTTCTGATTAAGCAAGTCTTGAAGGAGAAGTAAACAAAAGTATTTGATTTATGATATGAATCCTATGAATGTAGAACTTGTGGTTGATTTAATGATAGATCTGAGAAGCCTAAATTCAAACACCCACCCATTCCCTTATATATCTACTTTTTAAGCCTCCAAAGACATTGACAAGTTTCTGACAATTTGCTCACAAATTATACATTCCTGCATTATATAACCTGTCCAGAAATAGCATGTACTAATCCCTAGGGTTAAATATTTTGTTGGTATTAATGATTGGCATGTGATTTTAGCTTTGTGGCAAGATGATAGTCTTTATTTAAGTCCTGTGGAGTTATGGCCTCTGATAACTGGACAATAGTCTATGTCATGGGATCACATTATTAGTATTTAAAATTAATTCTAATTTCAGAATCTCAAGGATTGTGTATTGTAGGAGATGAATTGGTTAGTTTTATTTTGTTTTGTTTAGAGTTTTTCATACTGTAATTACGGTAATCATTGGGATTTCTCTTTCTAGAGTCATTAGTGCAGAGTTATCCTGAGAATTTTTGTCCTCTGCTAATTTTTAATATGGATAGTGTGTTATTGCAAAGAAAATGTATTTTTTTCACAAAAATAGAAAGCTTTCAATCCTTAGCGGCATGGAAATGTGTAAATCAAGTTTGACTTATTCTTCATACTTGGTGTCAGCCTGACTTTTATCTGTGTGAGAAATACATGAATTTCTGAATCTTTAAGTCTAAGAGTTTTTGAGAAGAAAGTAAAATTTTTGATAGGAAAAGTACTGAAAATATGCTAAACCAAGATTTTGTAAAAATAGGCACAGGGAATCACTGTTAGGTACATTTCTATAAGGTTAACTTATGATTTCTTTTTTCTTAATGTTAGTAATACCCATTACCATTTATTAATCACACATCATGAACCTAACATGCCTAAAACCTCCAATCACATATTACACCTATGGCACCACTCACAGCCCAAAAGACCATAGGATAAGTGTATTTTCTACTTTCATTTCTCCATCCATAAAATAAGAATGTGAGTAGCTGCAAAAGCCAATGCTAACAACTTGTTAATAAGCAAACAGAATGGCACTAGAAGCAGGATAAGGCAACATTAAAAGAGCTGCAAAGCTTCACACCACCTATTTCCATAATGACTACAAACTGTTGGGAGGCTTATGGATATTCTAAGGTGTTCATCTACTCTGTAACCTGCAAAGAAGTAGATCCCTATTTCAGTATTTGATATATGGCAGGACTGGCTACATAATTTGCAGTTCAAAATGGAAATGCAGACCCTCTCTTCTAAAATTAATAGGATTGCAAGATACTATCAACAGGGCAAGAAACAAAGCATGGCACCTGTGTGCCTGCACAGGTCACATGGTCATGAAGCTGGTCCTGAAAAATGGATTGAATGATAAACACCTCTTGTCATTTAGAGTTCCTTCTTAAACATTAAGAGGTGTGACTACACAATACCTGCATCATATATTACATAACCACTTGTTACATCATAATTTTATATAAGTAATATCTCATAACAAAGCCCCCTCCCAAATATGCCCTTCAAATGCATTCCATTCTGTGGAGGAGGACCCTCACTCCTGTTGGGCTTGATGGCTGAAGATGTTCTCTCACAGATTACAAGAGTCCTTTCTTCAGGGATACTTTATTTGATGCCAACTCTGAAATTGTTTAGAGTTCCAGAAGCTTCCATGTTTGCTATTATTGGTTCTTCTCTGACTTTTTATGGTTCTGTTTTTTGTTTCACTTACAGGAAAACAGACCAAATATAAATAAGACTTAGACGCAAAATTTAGAAAGAAATATAAACTAATAGGAAGAGAGTCACTATGTACATCTATATGTTTCAGATGCACACGACACGAAGCCCTGTAGCCCTGTGTTACATAGGTCATGTGGTTGCGTGGACATCTGAGACCAGTCCAAGACCTGAGTGATTGTTCGGTTCCCTAAACAGGGGTGGATTTCAGGACAAGCTCTTATCTGTTACATTTAGTGTGTGTGTGTGTGTGTGTATATATATATATATATATATATATATATATATATATATTTAGTATACATATGTATATATGTATGTGTATATATATATATATATGTATAAATTCTTCAGAAGTTTCATGGTAAAAGAATATGCTTAAAAAAAATCAGTGGCTGTTAGGAAATTAAAGAATCATCTGAAAATGTATTCCCAGACTAAATACCAGAGAGTTGTTGAGCAATAGTGATAATAAATTTATGTTTAAAGTGCACAGCACTTTTTTGTGACTGGGTATTATGAATAATGGAAAGTTCTGGGTTACTGTGTCAGATGACATAATCTATTAAAAATTATCATTCAGGATGTTTAAAATTTGAGCTAATCTCCTTTCTAAGGACCTACGGGATATATTCTTCTCATCGTAAGTGGCTTAAAATGACTGATATTGAAACTAAATGATGTTGTTGTCTTCCATGAAAATCTCACAGACCTGTAGGGACCTGGCTAAACAAGACTGGCCTTTACTACGTTAGAGATGTAGCATTAGCAATTTGCTGTATTTCTTTATAATATATAGCAAAGTGCAAATCAGATCCAGTGCATGAGAACTCTTTTCCAAATGTAGACAGTTTTACTTAAAAGTAAAGAGCTAGCAAAAGTCATGGAACTGGAAATCTATTATTTTTGAATGTCCTTATTTAAATTCATTTCTCTCCCAATTCTATTCTTGTCAAAAATATGTTTAATAGTTGAGATATTTGGAAATTACCTTTGCCACCTGGTTACTTTGCAAACTTTGTGATGACTTTTACTTTGGAAAAGTGCTATTTATAAGATCACTTGTAAAGTAACAATTAGAGGTGTGAAAAATAAGTAACTTTGACTACCAGACTTCTTTCTTAATAATGTTGTATTTCCTTACAAAAATAATGCCACCAAGCAAAACCATGAGAGGATGAGGCTGCAGTGTTTTCCTTGCTGATTAGTTGAGATAGTAAGGCTCTCTCCTTCAAAATAAAGGTATAAGGATGAAAGCTCACTTGTACCTCTTGATATTGGAAGGAAAAATGAGATGCACAGACGTTAAAAATAAAGAACCTGAACAAATAGGAAATGATTCTAAAGAAAACTCAAAAAAAAGAAAACTCATTAATATTTTGTCATTTAATGATAGTGATCAAAAGAGCCAATCCTCAATATATTTTTAAAAAGAAGTTACAAATAAAGGATTATTAACATCAGAAACAAAAGAAAGGAAAAAGATGGAGAGATGTAAGTCCCAGAATTCTTAGACAAAGACTGTTTATGCTCAGTAACATTATTACTGAGACCAGCACTCATTGTATTATACAGTTAACAGAAGTATTGAACAAATGTGAAATACACATGGAGTCGTTATGACAGTAAGAATATGTATTAGGGATCCCTGGGTGGCGCAGCGGTTTGGCGCCTGCCTTTGGCCCAGGGCGCCATCCTGGGGACCCGGGATCGAATCCCACGTCGGGTTCCCGGTGCATGGAGCCTGCTTCTCCCTCTGCCTGTGTCTCTGCCTCTCTCTCTCTCTCTCTCTCTCTGACTATCATAAATAAATAAATTTAAAAAAAAAAAAGAATATGTATTAGACACTAATCAATCAAACCAGATTAGTATGTGACTATTTCTTACAATTTTCATGTTGCCTTATTATTTCACATACTAACTATAAGCAGTGGGTAGATCACCAAAAGAATTCAGTGAGGAACTTTAACTGAGCCTGTGTTACTGTGCTTATATCAACACTGCCTGATAAGAAAGAGTAGTCAATATTTTAAAACAAAAAAACATTTGAGTAGTCCTAAATCAAAAAAATATAATTTAAATACTTAAAATACTGATGTGTCGTTGATCTGGGTATGTGTGTGGGTGTGTTTGTGTTTGATAGCTAGTGCTCAGACTAAACAAAAGTATGGTTACTTAAGACAGTATGAGTGTTGTTTAACTTGGAATCTTGGGAACTAAAATTGCTTAAATTTTTCCTATGCTCTTGAAAGGCTTTTCTCATCTGTTTCCCACCCCTAGAATAGTTAACAAACTGTAGAGTATTATGAAGTTTAGGGCAGGCCTCGTATAATTTCTCCTAGGCTTATACTTGATATAACATACACTGTAAATAAAATATAGCACATATTATATGCAACATATAGCACACCTTTATTACATGTGTACATTGAATAATCATCCTTTAAATGATTTATTTTTTTTTTTATTTTTTTATTTATTTATGATAGTCACACAGAATGAGAGAGAGACAGAGAGGCAGAGACACAGGCAGAGGGAGAAGCAGGCTCCATGCACCGGGAGCCCGACATGGGATTTGATCCTGGGTCTCCAGGATCGCGCCCTGGGCCAAAGGCAGGCGCCAAACCGCTGCGCCACCCAGGGATGCCCCTTTAAATGATTTAAATTGGCAGCTTTAAAAGATTATAAATTTGGAGGATATGACATTTTTGTGCTAAACATGAGGGAAAAAATAAATATGAAGAAAGAGAGAAACTTCATCCCAATTTAAACAATTTTTTTGCAATTGTTTTATCCCCAAAGAGCCATCTTTTATCAAGCAACTTGGTTTTGCTACTGAGAAGTCCATGATATTAGAGTTTCTCTTCCTCAGGTCTGAATCAGTGAGGATTTAAACTTGACTTCTCCATAAAAAGTAGAATCTGTTTAATAAATTAGATTAGATATCTTTCCAGCTCTGGTCTTAGGTGGACAGATAAGACAGTCTTTGTTGGAAAAGATGAAATTGCAAGAAATAATTAAGTAGAATTCTGAACTTATATTTAATTAGTAAAGATGACCTCATATTGCTGGTTCCAAGGTCTATATTGATCAATATTAAATACATTTTTATTTGATATCCACCTCTATGTACATACACTAAGTGTAATAGGTATATATATATCATTTTATGTATTTACATATAACATTAAATTAAATTTCATCCCATAATTAAATATTATTGCCTAATATACTTAGGCAGTAATTAAATAATTATACAACAACTAATTCACTGCTCCACAATTATTCTGTCAAGTTTCCCCATTGAGCAAAATGGAACTCTGAAATCTATTTCTCATACACTGAAGCCCTAAGAGTGATCAATATTCAGTGCAATTGATTAGAAACAAACAACAAAACACGTGAATGCTTTCGGTGTTCCTGATTTATATTAACATAGTCATTCTCATCTTTAATACTTTTTCTCAGATCTTTCCGTACGACTTGAGATCATCCTACATCATAACCGCATCCACAAACATAGCCATAGTTTGGAATGGTATTTTTCTTATTAAACATAAATCACTCCTATTTTTTTCTTTGTGGACTGTTTCAGCCATTTTGCCCAAAAAGAGGTAGTAGGAACCATAACTGAAAGGTTATAGTGATATCACATCACCTGGGAGTTAAGTTGTTGGAGAGGGTGAAAGAGAAGGAGAGTTCCATTGTCATGTACCTGACAGGTGACTGCGCATTATTCTAGGTGAGGAGTTCACGTTATTTATTTGTAAGTTGATATTTCCAAACCGTATTTTCATAAAACCGAAAGATAATCCTCTCTATCCAATATTGAGAAGCCCTGCTTTTCCATATTACAGCATTTTATGTGTTTTGTAATCACATATGCAATTATTATGTCCCTTTGGTCTTGAATAGGCTTTAAGACTATTTAAAATAAAACAATAAATGGCAGGAACTCAGGAGTGACTTGCTACCTGTATCAGTGTTCTTCGATAGTATTAAATGCAATGATTCATGATGCGTTTTACTGGGATTTGAAATTTTACAGGAGTCATCAAGACCGCCCTTCCAAACATGGATAGAGAGGCTAAAGACCAGTATTTGCTTGTTATTCAGGCAAAGGATATGGTTGGTCAAAATGGAGGACTCTCAGGAACCACGTCAGTCACGGTGACCCTAACTGATGTCAATGATAACCCACCTCGCTTTCCTCGAAGTAAGCTGTTTTGTTAAATGCTGCAAGTTCCTCACTTTCATTGCCAACCTCTAGAACTGTCTTTTGAAAGGAAATTTTTCCAAATATTTCTCAAACAAGTGATTATCTTACTACATTTTCCCATAGTTTTGTTTTATCGGGGGGATGGTTTTAATTCAGAAATGTAGAATAGTAAGGGTATTGAAAGTGGAAAGAGGCAATCCTGTCTTTGTATTACTTCTGTCTTCAATATAATATGGTTTTTCTTTGGTTCTCATTTTTAATACCAGTTATTAAGTTTATTTATATAGTCATCTTTTCATTCTAAGATGTTCTTTGTAAGTTATAAGGGTTTTTGCCAATTATAACATTCAGATGCATATCATGTATTCTGTACACTAAGTGTTGATTTATTTTTTTTTAAGATTTTATTTATTTATTTGAGAGAGAGAGTGAAAGAGCACAAGCAGAGGGAAAGGCAGAGGGAGAGGAAGAAGCAGCCTCCCCCCTGAGCAGAGAGCCCGAAGCAGGGCTGTATCCTAGGACCCTAGGATCATGATATGAGCAGAAGGCAGACACAACCAACTGAGCCACCTGGGTGCCCCTAAAAGTATTGATTTGTTTTTAAAGATAAAAATAGAAGAGCGCTAAACTTTTTTTCATTTTATATTCCACACCTTTTTTTACTGCTTCATGCACATTAAACATTCCTTTAGCAGTTTTACCGTCTCTTTCTTGTGCAAACATTCACTGTTTCAAAAGAAGTCAATTCAAAGAACCAGAAAACCACATGCCCTCAATTTAGTTTGTGTGACCAAAATGGCTTTTGACTTAGATGAGAAAAGGGGAAAATAATTCTAGGTAGAAATGTCTTGATTATACAAAAGCATTTCATCTCACTCTCTTTTAGGTTTTTTCTTTCTTCTTTATATGTGTATGTGGTATTTCTTTATAGCGCTCAGGGAAATAAGGAAATTGTATAGACTCTGATGTCTCTAAAACATTTGTTCAATAGTCATGAGTAATTAAGCTCCCTTACAAAAACAGATCTTGGAAGTGAACAATGTCAAGGAAGCTTTCTCTGCAAATATGAAAGTCACTGTATCTTCCTGCAAATACTTCGTCTTTGGATGTTTCATTTTTATTTTACATATTTTTAATATGCAATATTTTATAATAGTTCTACTACAGGCATTGTAATACCTCCTAACAAAATAAAGTGTGAAATTACTCTAACTTTAGCATTCATAAAAAAATGAACTTATCCTTAAATGTGCTCTTGATAGCTTACGATGGGAGAGGAGAGGAAGGTTGTAGAATAAGCAAAGCAATGATGTAATAATATCGGGCTCATAATAAAATTAACTATTTTTCTTTAAGCCTAGAGTGATAAGAGTTGATACTTAGAATTTTTGTTATTACAGTTGTCATGATTTGCTAAGGTATAGGACAGGTTTTCTAGCTTGTTAGATACTCTCATACTTATTAAAGTGAGGGAAGCCAAGGATATGTCATGAGGTTTTTCATTTTTACTGGATTTCTCTTTACCATCTGTAGTTAATATTCTATCCTTAAAGTTTCTGGAGTTTACTAAGGATGCTTCTGGATGTCTGAAAAGGGTCACTCAAAAGTCATCAGCATATCTTGTCTTTATTTTTTTAATCAGTGACTGTTCACAAAATTTAGAAAATTGCTAATAATAATAATTCTGAGCTGAAAATGTGGTCCTTTCATATGGATACATTTTCCTTCTTCTGCTCCTTCAAAGAGAATATTTTCTTTTCACAAAGAAGTGAAAAGACACTGCATTTAACAACCAGAAGGGAATGGAATAGGTGGAGGAAGCAGGAAAAAACAGATGATTAGAGAAAAATGATTCTGAGGAGTTTCCTAATTTCGAAGGGATGATTCATGGTCATCTGCTTTCCAAGGCTTTTTTTTTTTTTTCTTGCAGGATGGTGAAGAGGAATTTTTACAAAAGAAAGTTAAAAAGCTTCTCTTTCTATTTTCCTTTTCTTTCCTTCTGTTCAAACAGTATTGCCTCTGCTCTTGGGCTGTTGTCCCAGATCAGTTCTACATACAACCCACAGAGATAACTCCTATTCCTGATAAATTTATGAGCTCAAACAAGACGAATGTGGTCTTTCATCAACTCCCTTGTCCAGTTTTCTGAAACTTTCTTAGTAAAAGACACTGTTATGTAAATCCTAACAATAAGTAATCAGAACTGTTTAGTCTCATATTTGCCCATTTGAAGCCTAAGCTATACTGTTTTTTAAATATTTATATTGATTATATTTTAATTATTTAGATTTAATGGTTATATATTAATCTCATGTATAATTAGTTTAAATTTATTTTAATATTAAAAATAGCTTATTTCTCACCATGACATACAGGAATGGAGGCTCTTATCATGCTTTCTTCAGGCTGTTCCTGTTGTCACATGTTAATTATTATTAGATAATTGCCAAGAAATTTCTTGAGTCTATATGAAACTTGTCATTTATCTCCTATTGCTATAGCATCTTTTTTAGTAAAATATAAAAAGACATTAAGCGGAGGTGATGCAAACCGCCAAATAGTTAAGTATTTAATGGTTAGCTTTCACGTAGTTTGTTCATTTCTTGTTGTGAATTTCACAGGGTCTTACCAGTATAACGTCCCAGAGTCATTGCCAGTGGCCTCCGTTGTGGCCCGAATCAAAGCGGCTGATGCTGATATAGGAGCTAATGCTGAAATGGAATACAAAATTGTGGATGGTGATGGATTAGGGATTTTCAAGATTTCTGTTGACAAAGATACACAGGAAGGAATCATTACTATACAAAAGGTAATATTTTCCTTATTTTTGTTTTCTTTGAAGGTAGCACCAAACTACCACTAGTGCCACTAATGTGGCAAAGCCACATTTGCTTTGATGAAAGAATCTATTAGTCAAAATAAATGACCATGTGGAGCTATTACTATTTTAACTGTAAGACAAAAAGCTATGCATTTATTTTTAGGTGTCAGAATCACAGAAAATCTTGAATGACATTTGTAGTAATGCCCTAACTAGTCTACTCTGAGTAAAGCCATAGCTCTTATCTGTAGTTCTGTGACAGCAAGGCACACTAGCAGATGTACTGTTTTATTTTATTTATGTATATGTTTTTTATTGGAGTTCGATTTGCCAACATACAGTGTAACACCCAGTGCTCACCCCGTCAAGTGCCCCCCTCAGTGTCCTTCACCCAATCACTCCATCCCCCCGCCTGCCTCCCCAGATAAACTGTTTTAAATGACTTATGTGGAGAGATGTGTTTCTTTGTTGACTCTTCCAGGAAACCCTAAAATCAACTACACATCTTTGTTAGCAACTAGACAAACAGTCCATATATGTGAAAACAGTGCAAAGTTGGAAATAGAAACCAAAATGTTGAAAACTTACTACATTATCAATTATTCCCTTTCCAAGTTTATACTAGTTGAAGTGTTGGAAGAATTCATACAGAGCATGAGAAGTTGTAAAGCTTATCATAATCCCTTAAATATAAGTGCAAAGGAAATAGAAAATCACTATAATCCTAACTGAAGACTCTGTCATGGTATATTTAAATTAGCTCATACTACTGATTAGATATGGGGGATAATGAGCTATTTATTCCCTCTGCTTTGTATAGACGTCTTTAACAAATGTTAAATTAAAAACAAAAGAATTATTGCAGAATATAGTCTTATTTTCTCAACTATTTGAAAATACTAAAATATAGGATATGTGAAAATCCCCACCCCCTAAATAATGGAATTTTATGCCAGTCTGACAATCCAGGTGTATAACTTTGTAATTAACACTCTTCAATAATTAACACGTGTCAAAAAAGAAAGTTATATTTTAATTGTTACAGGAAAACATATGTTTGATTTCAGGCCAATGGGCAAAACATTTCTGCAATTATTTCCAGTGGACAGCTGCTATTTTAGCTCAGCTGGTGACAATCTGTGTAAAAAAGTTTTAATAACTAGGATAGGCCAACTGTTGGCAAAATGTTTTGTTTTGTTGTCTAAAATAAAAGGAATGCAATAAGGTACAGTGCTGCTCAAAGATTTCAAAGAGTCAACTGAAATCAATCTGTTCATATTCTAGAATTTTAAAATATATATTGATTTTTATTGAACATGTACATTTCATATATAAAGAAAGCACAAATTATTCAAACATGTACATAAAATATATATGATATATTTAATTCAGTGATTAAAAATTATCCTCAATTTCTGAATATTACTTTTTAAAGTTTTAGGGGATTCATTGTTAATTCTGGTCACAGTCAAATAGCACACTTTTTTTTTTTAAGCTTAAAGCTTTGAAGTCATTTCTAGCTTCTCTTTTGCTCCCCCTTGATCCATAATAGATCTTGGCTGTATGTTTTTTCTATTCTCCTTGGCATTATCTTAAGGATGGCTATCATTGCTCACTCTAAAACTGTTTTAATAGCTCTTGAGTTCACAACCTTTTTCTAGCTTCTCAGATCCACCCTTTCTTTAAATTGTTGTTCAAGATTCAAAAACACTTTATTAATCCAACTAGGTTGAAAGCAATCTACCTTACACTAAGGGAAGAAGAGAGAGGGATACAAAAAATTGAAAGGAAGCAGTAAAATAATCATTAATGAGGTTATATACATAGAAATTCCAAAAGAATTCACTAAAGGATTATTAGAATTAACAAGAATTTTCAATCATGATAGTAGCTACAAAAGTAAGTTAAGCCTCACGATAGCTCATAAAACTGCTCTATGAACTTTCATCTTCAATCTAAGGACAGTGGCTTCATGAAAAGAATATCTATACTTGGCCCACTACCCCTAAAATCTTCCATCTTAAAGCAGTGTAGTCTGCTAACCTCCTAAGGGCAGTCTTTAAACCTAAATCCAAAGTGGTATACCATCATGAACCCAATAGGATCTTGAGTCTCTATTTCCAAGAGTGTTTTTGCTTAACATTAAAAAAAGATTAATTAGACTCTTTAGAGTGGTTTTATTCAGAATGAAGGAGGTCTGTCCTTAAGATTTTCTGATTCCCTCTGTCAGAACTAACAACTGCATATGGTCCTCAAGGCAGGATTTTAATTTTCAGTTTTATTTATTACGATTTCAGTGAAGGGGGGTTCTGGATTTCATTCCAGGTAAAATGCTATCAGAGGTTCCTCACAGCACGTGGAAATGTGTATGAGCAGGTAGAGAATAGTGGAATTATCTATGAAATCCAGAATGGATTTCTGAATCTGAGTCACAGAGCATTCTTACTAAAACCAAGAAATTCTGAAGAAAACCAAATGAAGCATTCTCCCATTGTTCTTAGAATAGTTTTAAATTTTCATTTAGATAAACAATAGAATGGACAGTCCATAAAAATGATCCATTTTTGATGGGTTTTCTAGTCTCTCCAAACTATTGGAAAACATTTTCAACCAGGCACTGCTAGGATGTTGATATATGTATTTGTTCTTATGATCGTGAATGTCTCTAAATACTATTTCACTTTGGGATAACTGAGTTTCACTCTGTTTATATAGATATTTCTTTTGGAAATAGGTTATTTTGTACCTGTGGACCATGCTTGACTATCACATGAACTTATTTTCTCTCTGTAGTATAATAAAACTTTAGTTCATTGCTTTGTCAGAAACAATGCGCTGTCATGGTTATAATGAGATTTATTCCAGTTTGAGCAAATTGTTATCATATTTGGAAACATTTACATGTCATGCTTTGCATTAAGTGAACCTAAAAGCAGAGAGAGAACAAGAAAACAATCTCTTTAAAGATATGTTAGAAAGAGAAAAATAAGTACAGAATTGTGAAAGATTACCTTCACTTATGCTATTATTGCTCCAATGTCTTATATAGAAAATGTTTATAAATATGCCCAAATAGCCAGAATCCCCAAGGCTAAAGGTTTTTGTAGATATTTTCACAGAATTATAAACATGATTGTATAGTTTAAATATTGTTTTAAATTATGATGATAATACAGTGTTTCACAGTTAAAGCAGAATACAAGCTGCTGCTTTGGCCATTTATGAATGATTTAATGATAACCCTTATACCCAGTTGCACAGGGCTTCCAAATTCACAAAGTATAAACATAAATATTATCCCATGTGAGTGAAAACTGTCTTTCTTTACACCTAGAGTTTTTTCTGCTTACATTTTCGCATCATAATTTACAACGTGGGAACTATAATTTCCTATTTTTCCTTTGAGATATGACAATCTTTCCTCTAATGTGCTTCAGTTTTCAATATAAGACCTCAGTAGGGATTAAATATGGGATTTTGCTTTTATAAAATACATTACTATACAGTTACAGTGCAGTAAAAAATGAGCATTTTCAGGATGTATTTCCTGTGAAGGATGAGTACACATTCATGTCTGACATATGGATGGTGTTTGGAGGATCACATTTTCACTGTCAAAATAGTATATTTAAGCTTTTTTCTGGCCAATCCTATGTTATCTTCATAATCTCCTTATATTCATACCTTTAAAAATTCTGAATGAAGCCAAAGCCATCAAATAATAGAGCATTATTATAGAAGTATTGATAGGGAGGCCCTCATGCCTTCCCTGGGCCGGGGAGGAAGAGTTAGACTATATACTTTCCTTTCAGCCTTCAACTCTGCCACAAGGATTTCTAAGCTCTGGGGTTTACTATCTTGTTATTGAAACGTGTCCTTTGTTTCCTACTTGCAATAAGGAGGAGCTAATTCCCAGAGTCAAGTATCTATTTCAGCACTTCGTAAAATGCTGCTGATGTGTGGTGGAGGTATATCAAACTGACAACATTTCTAATTTATATGTCTTCTTATAATTATGTTTTTCTTTCAAAAGATTTGATTCAATTAATCCTGGTGCCGTGGAGGCACATTTCTTAAAGTGGAACGAAGACATTTCTCTCATTGGACTGTGAAAAGGCATACATTTTGGATTATTTTGGTTTTAAAGGTTGGCTGTGATAAGATTAATATGGTAACTGTAGTTAACTTCTGAATTTCAGGTTATATTTTCCAATTTATTCAACCCATTATTACTGTGTATATTTAAGTAGATCTTTATATCATTTTCATCATTATGCTCATGTGTGCGTATATATAGGCAATCTACTTATTAAGATATAAACTTAGCCATGTTTGAATAGCCAAGATTAGAGAAGAATTTAGGGACTTAAAAAGGAAATAAGAAATTGACACTCTTTGAAGGACGTTGATAGTAATATAAATGTCAACACATGATAGTCTTGATCAAAGAGGCAAAGGCCATGTTCACTTAGGAGTATGTCTGTTTGCTTTGATTTTGACAGTTATCAGAGCAGTGTTCTGCTTTGATATGTATATGCCAAAGACATTTTACAGTGAGTCCATCACTTTTTTTTTTGCTTAGTGCAAGTCACAGATAATGTACAATTTTTTTTTCCTTGCTTCTGTCTTTTTCCATGGTGTGTTGTTTCCTGAATTAGTTTCGATGGGTAGACTTCCAAGAAAGACATATTTAAGAAAGAGATATTTAAGAAAGAGATACGATTTAGTGATTGTATAAGAAAGTTGAAGAGAGAATTTAAGGACAAAACTTAATGTTTCCAGTGTGAGTAACTAGATGAATAATTGTGCCATTCCTTTCAAATGGGAGTGTATGATTATTATGATTTGGAATACGTGTGAAGTGCCTGTGGTATCTGGATAATAATGTCTAGGAGGTCATGAGTAAGGATTTGCAGCTCAAGGCAGAGGTCTAGAGTACAAACTTAGGTCTGGGAGGCATTACCATATGCATGGTAATTAAAATTAAAAGGTGCACTTGAGAATATCCCTAACGCATGTATATAAAGTAAGGGAAAGGGGTGTCTGGCTGGCTCAGTCGGTGGAGTAGGCAATTCTTGATCTCATGGTCGTGAGTTCAAGCCCCACATTGGGCATTGAGGTTACTTTAAATAATATAATAAAGTAAAGGAAAGAATGCTTTCAACATTACTTGGTAAAACTAAAAAGTTTAAGTTAGCAGGGTAGAAAAAGATTCTGAGAATGGAAATTGTTTTATTTTTCCAGGACTGATGTATTTTAAAAGACTTTATAAGTAACTGAACCACAAAGCAAATCTAAAATATTAATATATTCAGATAAAGAAAAGGGAATTGCACATATTATCAGTAGAGGAGGGAACTGATGGATTCCAGAATCTATTTTAGATAATAAAGACAAAATATAAACCAATAAGGAAATGCTTAGAAGAGCCAAGGGCCTGGAATTCAAAGAAATTCACATGTCTGGATATGACCTCTCTCTCACTATTTCATTTGGTCATTTCAAGGCTATTTGGTTCATTTTCACTGTATCTGCTGCCATCATATCAAAATACGCTACCACATGATGTCAAAAACTGAAGCCACCAACTTTTATTGTTTCTCTCCATAGCTGTATCAACTATTCATTGCTACTTTAAGGAATTACCCCCAAAATCTACTACTTTAAACAACAGTATTTCTTTACGTCATGATTTTGTGAGTTAGCAATTTGATGGAAGTTCAGCCAGATGATTTTTCTGCTGACCTGAGGTAGTCTCACACTTGGATCAGTGGCCAGCTCCTGATCAGGGTCTGCCTCTATGGAGGTGTCTGTCTGTCTGCTGGGACAAGGGGGGAGTATAAATGTGTCTCATCTCCAGTAGGTAACTTGGCTTTGTTCCAAGAGTGGCAAGAATCGAAGCTACAAGGTCTCTTGAAGCCGACATCAAGAATTGGCATATCATTGTGCCACGTTATAGCCATCAAAGCAAGACAGGCCAGCCAAGGTTTGAGAAGTGAGTGGAAAAAAACACACATAAAAAGAGAGGAGCTATAAAATACTGTGGATGCTGGGAAAGTAGAAAAAAAGGTTTTGAGTCCCAGAGAAACTAAAAATTTAATCTTCGGGTCACACATAGATGAAATGGCAAAAGAATCTCAGGTCTGCTGACTTATGCTGTAGTCTTCTCTCCTGTTTCTGCATTACTCACAAAATAATTATGTGGGTCAAAATAAGTTAATATTAGCTGCTCTTTGGTAAAGGCCCCTAGGAAAATAGAAGCTAAACTGCCTTTGGGTCATAATCTGGATTCAGGTTGCCTGAAAATGTGTGAGGCCCTTCCACAGGAAGTCACTGGGTCTAATCATGCTGGGAAATAGCTCTGCTTGAGCTGTTATGTTACACTGGGAAAGAATATAGTCATTTGCAAGGCTTGTTTTCTATTTTCTGCTTATGAAACCAAAAAAAGCCTAAATTCACAGGGAGTATGTGGTATACAGGATAGTGTACCCCTGCTATGCATCCCAAAGATACCCATGTCCTAATCTCTGGAAGCTATGAGTAGTTGACCCTCTATGAAAAAAGGGATTTTTCAGGTGTGATTAAGTTAATGGGGTCGAGATGGGGAAATTTTCATAGATTATCTCATTGGGCTCAGTGTAATCATGAGGACCTTAGATGAGGGATGTGGGAACAGAACCAGAGGGAAGAAGTGATGTGTTTTAAAGATGGAAGAAGCTGTGAGCCAAGAACTCATGTGGCTTTTAGAAGCAGGAATGATTCTTCCCTGAAGCCTTCAGAAGGAACACACCCCTGCCAACACCTTGATTTAGACCTCTGAACTCCAAAATGGTGTAAAACAATAAATTGATGTATTTTAAGCCACCAAATTTGTGGTGTTTGCTACTGCAGCCACAGGACATTAATACAGAAGTCATAGTGGAACATTTCTGTTGAGTGGAATACAGACAACAGTACCTAAAAGAGAAAGCCAGACATTAATTAACTAGATATGGATAAGAATCTGGGGAGTTCCTGATTTAGGCATTCTGTGCTCTAATTGAAATAATACGTGATGACAGTAGACATTTTGATGATAACAGCCCTCAATTTCTCTCTCACCATTGCAGCATAGACTACATCAGTTTTATATGGTTGATCCTACTTTCTTCCTTTGTCAACATCCTGAGATTCACTACTATTCTTTTGCTTGTTTTAGATTACCTGATTCATGCTTCCAATTCATTCTGATGTTTTTTCTTAGTCTGTGGAAACAAAGACCATGGAACCATCCTGTGTGATTATGAACAAGAAACTCAATCTGTCCTTGACTCAGTTTCCAGATTTGTCAGAATGATCTGTTAAGAACTGTGTTATCTGACAGTATTATCTTGTGAGAATCAATGAGTGTGAGCAGTTAATAAGTTAATATTGTAAAACTCATAGAATGAAAACCTGCATATGTTAAGGCCTATATAAATGTGTATTGTTAACAGGGAATTCATTTAGCAGTTTATGGTTCTCTTTGTAGATAGGTTCAACTAAAAATCTGAAACATATGTACATTTAGTTGATGGTCTTAGATTTTTTTTTTAAGTTAGAAAATGGAGATGTGTTGTATCTGCTTAATTGCTACTGTTTGCTAGGTTAGGAGTTGTTAATTTAATACTCATGGAAGCCAGAGGACACTTGTGTGGCTAGATAATAGAAATAATTATTCCTGATATTTATATCCTTATTTTATTCTTCATATGTTGACATACTTTAACATTTCAGGCTTTAAACATTTCTGCAGTTATTCATAATATCTTCGTTAGGGTTCCAATTTACCTAGAGAGCACTAGATACTTTCTGTGTATAAATAGTAGTCTATTTGCAAAATGTGAATATTTGTATGAAATACCTGATAAAGAGTTGCATTAAAGCATACTTTTTTGAAAAGTCAAAATAATGACTCTCATAGAAATATAAACTGGACATGGTGGTACCCAGAAGTCTTTCTTGTTTTGCTTATTCCAAATTTGCCTATACTTATTTTGCTCACTTTCAGATGATTTGTTTGTCCTTACATTTTTTAATGCATCAACATGGTGCATCCAAATATAGAATCATATATATATATATATATATATATATATATATATATATATATATACACACACACACACACACAATTTGGAACATATTTTCCCTGTCTCTCTATAAAAACAGCTTATTGCCCAAATCCACATATAGGTTTCATGATGCACAAAAGATTTCAAGACAAATAAAATCTTCAGAAGATGCTGAAGTCACTTGCAACTGTCGGCAAAAATTGCACTGGACAAATTTAAACAGGGTAAGACAGACTTCAAGGATGTGGCCACAGGAGAAGGAGGCCAGAATTCAGTCTAAACTCAACTCAGGTGAGAGAGAGGGCAGGCGAGTTAAGAGCTGGAGTGTATTTGGGTGGTGGGTGGATAACAGGGCTTCTGTATGTGCTGATTGACTTTACCTAAAGGGAAAGTAAAATTTCTTGTAGCTTCACAACAGGAGGTAGTTTTATAGCTTGGAGCAAGGCTCAGACAGAGTTGGCTCTTACTCTTCACAGCAGCTCTTTCTTCCTTGATGTTGATATTTCAAAGAGATGACTCCCTGTTTCTTGAGGAAGACATTCTCGGGCTGTAAAAATGGCAAGAAGCTTTTTTAAAAAATTTCCATCTCAAAGGGGCAGAGAATGGACTTGCAAGTTTTCTAAGGTCACTGTTCTAAGAAATGAGAGTCCAGGGGCCAAGAGGGAAACATTAAGACTTTCTTAGGAACAACTCAGGGAAGGGACAAAACAAAAGCAATAATGCAGTTGTACGTAATAAAGGTGTATTTTGCTTTTGAAAAGTTCTTGATGGAGGGATAATTTTAGAATTCTTATTCTTGTATTTAGGTGTACAAAATTATTCTTGCGGAGAGACCTTTTTCAAGGTTGTAGATCACTTTTAAGATTCTGGACAGTAGATTTATTTTGAGTAAAATTATTGTAAAGGAAAAAATTGTGATTGAGGGTTATTTTTCTATAGATACCTCATTTAAGCTCCTTTACTTAGGAGGAAAAGATTTCTATTGGTTTGATCAACAAGTAGGGAAGATATTGAAAGCAGCAGAATATGCTTTGATCCAAAAGACAGCTGGAATCTCTAGAAAAAGAAGTGTCTTTAAAAATGACAAACAATCTTAGTGCTTTTGTACAAAATCCACATTAGACATAGACACTAAATATATAGACAGGCACGTGTGTGTATGTGCGCACACACTGTCTCTCTCTAATCAGCCCTGTTGGTACCATGCCATGTTTAGAAGAGCAGAATGAACAATTTCCAAAAGAAGAGTTTAACTTGGATCAATTCCTAAACATCAACACCAGCATTGCCCAAAAGTGCAAGATCTAAAAGGAGGCCATTGAGCTTAATGAGAGCACATTTGGCTATAGACCAGAAGCCAAGCTATATGGAGAAAGACAAATGCAGTGCAGTGATTCTATTAAATGGATTCTAAGATTATGTTTTAACTTAGGTTTTACTATCGAAAAGGCTAAAAATGGCAGGGGGAGGGGGACAAACTATCCAGACCTCACTCTTTATGATAGTTTTTGTTTCATTTTGTTTTGTTTTAATTCAAGACACATATTGCAAACTGACTTTACTGAGGCCTAGGTGTCATGGGGAAACAGAGGAGGAAGGCATAGTCTTAAGTGTCATTTTATTTCCTCATTATCTTGCACGAAATAATGGCACTAAGAATAATAGAATAGGAACAAAGCGAATATTTATACAGCAATTACTCAGTTTCAGTCAATGTTCTAGGTGTTTTAAATTTAGGAATACTTTACAGCAAACCTATAGGGTTGGTGAGGTGAGCAGATGCCTAAATGTGATACTGGCATACAATAAGAGACCTTAATTGTTCTTCAAGCCTGATTTTTATACCAGGAAAGGAATAGTTGGTGGGTGGACATGGCCTTGTCTTCACGTAGTGTATCTTTGCCAGCTACACAGGTTAACTTTGAACTTTCA
The DNA here is from genome assembly GCF_905146905.1 of Nyctereutes procyonoides. Lineage (NCBI taxonomy): Eukaryota > Metazoa > Chordata > Mammalia > Carnivora > Canidae > Nyctereutes > Nyctereutes procyonoides. The sequence continues at coordinate 28,504,055 of NW_026575136.1, forward strand.
CTAGAACTCCCTGATGTTTGGTTCTCACATTGATGGATAATACCAGTCCTGCATCTTTTTAAATGCATATTCAAGATGTGTATAGAATTTCTTGTTCATAGTTAGCTTTTTGTATAAAGAAGATTTATTATTTGTTAGGTAAGGAAGTTAGGGGGACACCCATAAAGAAGGTGATAGTGGTTCTCCATGATATTTCAACTAGAGAAATTAAAGACAAAATTATGTGAAAGAAGGACCAGCAGGTGATGGTGATATCAACTGGAAGACACAAAATGTCCCACTTATCATGAATAGTTCATCTTAATTGCAGTAAGAGAGACGGGAGGAAGAAGGGTAAGCATCTAGTCTGGGAAAAGCTTATTACCTTGGGTTCCTTAGATCAGGGGTTGACAAACAACTCCCTGTCTATTTCTGTACAGCTCAAGGGCTAAGGATGGTTTTGTATTTTGAAGTGATTGAGAAAAATGGAAGGAAGATGGGTGTTGTGTGAAACGTGAAAGTTGTAGAGAATTTGTTTCATTGCCTGTAAATGAAGCATTATTGGCACTTGGCCACACTAATTCATTGACAGGTGGCAGAGAATATACAACATGAAAAGCCTAATTGTTTAGTATTATCTCCTTACAGGAAAAGGTTGTTCATCCCTGCCTTGATTATAATACTTACTTTTAAAGTTTTTTTTTTTATTTTAATTCCAGGATCGCTAACATAGTGTTATGTTAGTTTCAGGTGTGCAATATAGTGATTCAACAGCTCCACTGTTATTCAGTGATCATCAAGTTAAGTGTTCTCTTAATCCCCATCACCTGTTTCACCCATCCCCCACCCACCTCCGCTCTGCTAACCATCATTTTGTTCTCTATAGTTTTTTGGGATTTTTTTTTTCAACCCTGAAGTTCATCATCTCTGATGGCAAAATATGTAAACAGCCCTATTTTCTAGTCTAGGAAATAATATACCAAAAAAGCTGTTTCTCTCTCTCTCTCAGCATGTCTGACATACATGCCACTTGACAGATGAAAGCACAGCTTCTGCAGGTCCAGAATTGCTCTATGGTATCACTGGTTTGGGTCTGTTTGACTCCCATTTGAATCCAGGTTCTTATTCATCCCCCATATTGCTTGCTGTTGTGAACCACAGTGTAATAGGGGTTTGGGTTAATTTACAATTTTATATAGTCTCATTGTGATACATAGTCCCAATATTGGATAGAATCTGTTTAAACATTACCTTTAAAAAAATTAAAAAATAAACATTACCTTTATCTTCCTCCTTTTACTTCCTTTACTTTGTCTTACCTAAATTTTTTCCAAATAAAACTCTGTTCATAAAATCTGGTAGTTATGAAATGTATTGCTTATACAGAAGTCAATAAGAAAGAGGAATAGGAATTAAAGTTCTACTGCAAAAGCTTTCTCGCAATGTGTTTAACAACCCTATCTGTCACACCACACCCCTCTTTGAAAACTCGATGTCTGCCTTATTCTGATTTGCTCTGAAAATCATTTTGTGTAGCAATTTCTTCTGTCTGTAATCTTGATTCATAGCCTTTCATATGAATTCTTTTATTGCTCTATTTTCATAATAGCTCTTAGGCAACCAATCATCGTGCGTGATACTGTGTTTCATTATGACTCAGTGGCATCCAGATGTCTATACCTCATGTTGTTGCCTTTTAGACACATTTTAAAAAGTTGGTATAAAATAATTGCATTCATTTGTGCAGCGAATTTTGGATTTTTCTTTCATATGTCAATCAAACTTTTACTTGAATACAGAAATACTTCTCATCCCTTTTGATAGACCTGAATGAATATCTAAAAAGTTGTAGTGGCCTTGAATTGATTTAAAAGGAGATGGTAAACAAGATTTTTAAGACACATTCTGTCATACATAGAGACACATAATATACAAAAATAAGATTTCTCTCATTATCTGTCAGTTTTATAAGGAATACAAGAACAAAGTGCACAAGGTTAATATCCAAGCTATTTGTGAGTATGTTTAGAGTCTTTTAAGTGAATTTAGGTAAATAATTTCTTTTTTGTTCCTAATGATATCCACACTAAATATTGGACTACGTGTATGGTATAAGACAATGTTAAAGCAGAGTTCAGCCTTATTCCAAGAGGGTTTTCATGACAATTATCCAATGAGACTTTTGAAAATATGTATGCTTGTACTTCATCCTGGATCTGCTGAATCAGAATCATCTTAGACGGGGCCATATGTGTGTCTGAAAACTCCTCTGGGTAGTTCTGATTCTCACATTTGGTTGAGAAGTATTGGGCTAGAAATATTTTTAGGTAACAGACAAAAAAGGTAGCATCATAAAAATATCACTGAATTTGGTGATATTTAATAAGGTTAATAAGGTGATGTTTAGGGCACTGCCTACCATGTGTCCCTGCATCTTCATCTGAAAGCTCAGAAAGAATTAAAACTGCATTTTCCTGCCTGTCGCTATTTTAAGAAGTTTTTTGTGGTCAAGAAAACCAGTGTACCTGACTCTTCCTTCCCCCACTCCCTACTTTTGGCCATCGGGATTCCTTAGGGCAAAGGTATAGTTTAATTTTAAGGCTCTGTGTCCTGGATATTTGTGGTCTAGTTTTTTTTTTCCTAATTCAACAAGAATTTATTGAGTCCCTTCTATGTGCTGAATTCATAATAGGCACTGGGAGTGCTAGCAATTAAGCAAACAGTCTGGAACTTACAATCTACTGGATGAGACAGATGTGAAGCCAGTAAACATTTCAGTAAATGCTCCCTGATCTCGGTATTGTAAACTTATTTTGAGTATTGATTTGTGTATTTTTCCCTCAGTATTAATCAGAGATGAGCCATAGAAACTTTTTTTTATGTAATATATATCTGCAAATACACACACACCTATATTTGTATATTTCATATCTACATGGGTTTATGTGCCTGTGTTATGTTTTATATAAATAGTACATATATATATATATACTGTTAAATATACATACATATAACGTCTATGTACATAAACAGTGTATACATATATATATATATATATAACTTTCTATTTACATAACTACAATATTATTATTGTGTTATTTTAGTCAGCCTCACACCTTTTGGGGTGGGTTGGAATAAATACATACCTGCATGTGTGCACACCCATGCCCATGAACACAATAGATGAAGCTGAATTACAATTCTCAACATTACATTTTAGCCCCTTTTCCCTAAGACTTTTATTGTTACATAACCATTAAGTTGAAATGATAATTAAGTATGTCACAAATCGTGCTTTACTTTTAATAGCATTTCAGTCCATGTCTTCACTTTAAAAAAATATTTTTGTTTCATCTCATTGAAATGTAAGGAATATTTTGGGACAGTTTTTCAGTGGTGAGATTGAGATTGAAAGTCATAAAAATCTGTGACTCTGTATCCTTTGAAGAAAGAGAAGCATTTTATTGTCACAAACAACTTCAGCATATTGTGTATATAACTCTTTTTTTTCACAGATGGTGCTTTCCTAGGACAACATTTAATTGCTCTTAGAACTTTTTTAAAGCTACCAAATGGTTTAAGTTGGGTCACTATTTTTGAGTAAAGTGTTGGCAGTGTTAATCACTCTTTGAAAGTTCCACAACTGAGATTTTGGACTATAACTCTCAACCATCAAATACAAACAGAGACATGGTGCATAGGGGTAGAAGAATTATGGAGGCAGAAATTCTGGGTGCTTCTTTGAGAATTGGCTGTATTTTCAGAGGGCACAGACTCCACATCCCACCTAAACTGTATGGTTGCCTTTGGAGGGCCTAAAGGCTCAGGATTGTAATGCAGTCCCTGAAATCAATAAAGATGACCTTTTAAATGAAAAATCCAGTGGAAAGTTTATTTTTTTTTCTTTTTAATGTACACCCCTGGATAGTACAGTTGAATTACATGGTTGAAGGATATTATATTGATGTCTCTTTTGGAAAGAGTTTTCAATCTTATCAGTTGTCTTTCAGATGATATTCTAAAGACTTGCATTTGCCCGTGCAATGCACAGCAGCACAGTGGATTAAGTTAGCTCAAAAGCACTTACCATTGTCTGTGAGCCAGAAAAGCAGCAAGGATTACAATTGGCATTATTATTTATTATTTGTGAATGCTGATGGTGCATTTTCGTGGCTGAGTCCTTTCTGTGCTTATTGACATGCATAAATGAAAAAGCTCTGCTTAGCTGACTATTTAATTGGTAATTTAATTTCCCTAATAACTTCTTTTACAGGACCTGGATTTTGAAGCCAAAACAAGTTACACACTCCGGATAGAAGCTGCAAACAAAGATGCCGACCCTCGCTTTCTCAGCTTGGGGCCATTCAGCGACACGACAACGGTGAAGATAATTGTGGAAGATGTGGATGAGCCCCCCGTGTTTTCCTCACCTCTGTACCCCATGGAGGTGTCAGAAGCTACCCAAGTTGGGAATATCATTGGCACTGTAGCAGCTCATGACCCAGATTCTTCCAACAGCCCTGTGAGGTAAATCTCATTGCTCTCCTCTTCTGCGACTTTACAACAGTGTGCTTTATTCACAACTCATGTTTCTGTATTATGATGCTTTTGGTTCATAGCAAATGAAGACCAGTTTTGTATATGCATTGAGCCACAGCAGCAGAAGTAAAGCAGGATCAGAACAACTCAACATTTTACTGATCCAAAAATGTTTCACGTGATTATCCAAGGCCATTATTATGTAGCAATATTTTTAGGCATTCATTATCAGCCACAAGCTAGAGCTGCTGTTCCTATTGAACCAATTATCTTGAGCTCTTTCAAAGCAGACTGTGTTCAAAGATGAAGCGATGCATCTCCTAGTTGTAGGATATATGCGTATATTAGACAACTCATAAACAATTTAAATTAGGGATTAGCTTTTAAATAAATCATTTTCCCTGTTGGTCTGTTCTGATAGGATAGTTTAATTTATTGTTTCTACTTACAAAAAATTAAATAAGACTATCTATAAGGACTTTTTTTCAAGTGTTTTATCAATAGTCCTGTATCAAGACTAGGCACATGGTGTTCTAAGCAATTGATCTCTTTACGACTAAAGAGTGATGATAGGTAAACATTTCAAAATACCACAACATTCAATTTCACACCTTTTACTTCTGATTTACAACCTAAGGTCTACATGTATGTTTTTGTGTATGCATGTGTTAGTATGCGTGTGTGCATAGATAGGATACATTATGTCTTAAGTGAATATTTTACAGAGAATAAACTTGAAATTTCTTTGTGTTACATGTCTTTATTTGCAGTCATAAGTGAAACTTTTCAGTGTGACACTTTGGATTTCAATTACAAAGTCTGATAAAAAAGAAAATCAATGAACGTTTTATATTCAGATATATTCAGCCTACAAGCTTTTTAGTTTGAATCTCTCTCTGGCAATGCTAAATGCTTTTGAGCTAAGTTTGGACATTGACTACCTAGTATCATGAAAAATATCTGTAATTTAGACAATGATTCTTAGTTAAGAAAAGCATAATCTTTTACCTCCATAAAATAGTAAACTTAGGCTCTTTCCTTCTCTTTTGTCTGATGATAATACCATAGTCTAATGAAGAATTGGCATAAAATAATTTTTAGTTCAAAAATGAAGTCATACTCATCATTTCCCTATCTATACAATCAATTCAGGCTATATGGATTGGCTGTACTATTTTTAACACAGTGATCACAAACTATTCCTAAGAATATAATCTGTGCAGTAGAACATTTGAAAGTCACAAATGTAGCAGATAGAATAAGTCTTCCCTTCCCCCTGTGGTTGTCCAGCCTTCATTGTCAAAACAGTTTCCTGGCCAGCTCAGCCCCATCCACCAAGTCTTGCAGACCTGCACACACTTGAATTTGGGTTTTGTTATAGCATCACATCTCTTACAGACACAGGTAACTCTCCTTCCCTTAAGAACAATCAGACACAACATGATTTTAGGCATGGATCAGCTACTCCTGAATAGTCTGATTCCTGCTTAAATCATTTAATTTTATGGGGAGAAAAATAATGTCTTCATGAAGCATGGGATATAAAAAAAAGAGACACTACTACATAACATAATTCAGTACTTGAATGACAGAAGCTAAGAAATCTTGTTTCTTCTTTTTTTCCTTTACCCATTTCCTTGTGTATCATCCTGTTAATGCCTCTCCACATAAATATTTCACTTTTTATAATATTTATTTGAAAAAATGCTGCATTATATAATAATTTGGGGAAGAAGGAAGAGGAGGACTAAGTGGATATTGACTTCACTTAGAGATGAAGTGACCTCCAGGTCTTGGAGGTAAAGATCTCTGTGGCCTTCATCAATGAAAGAGACTGGCCAGGAATTTATTTTTACCTATTTTTATTTTTTTAAGGCTAATGAAGGTGACCTGAAAGTTGAGGTTAGTATTATATCTCTTTTTGAACACCTATATCTCACAATTAAAGAGGTACAACCTTTGTTCAAAGTGGACTAAAATGTTTTGGAAGTCTGTGTACATATTTCTTTTGCTTTTGCAAAATTAATTTCTTGACTTACTATTTAATACTTGTATTCTTGAAATATTTTTATGCTATTTTTATAAGGTCACTCAGTCACTTGTAGCTGATTTTTTTTATGGACTTGTCTTTGATACATTTCTCTTCTCCTATTTATTTGTGGTCTCCTTTAAAAGGCCACATTCCTCATACTATAATTTGATGAGTAGGTGTGCACTCTTGTGCATTCTCTAGAAGACCTGTTCTCTTCTCAGCACTGTTATTTGCTGAGTGACCTAGGGGATGCCAATTAGCCTCCTAAGTTTCCATATGCCAGGTAAAAAGGAAAAGCAAATCCTATCCCTGCTTTATCCCAAGTTTTTTGAAGATTAAGGAATAAAGGGAAAGTAACTGATAATTTTAAACTGAGAATCATTACTTAAGTATTAGGAGGTATTATCATTATACATTGCTATTATTACAATTTATTGGGTTTCCATCCCATTTTTGTTGCAAGGTCAGTAAGTCAAGGAAGGATACATACTTTACAAGCAACTGTATTGACAATCTGTATTAAAATTTGTCTTGTAGTCACATATGTTCCAATATATAGATGATATTATGTAGTTTAATGGGCATAAATATGTGTTAGTATTGGGCACTGAGGTACCTATCAAAATGGAAGCCCTCCTTCAACAAATGTCAATGGATGGGCAGAGAGCATAGTCTGCTGAGATCCTAGGAAAAGTGAATTTCCAGATTGAGATAGAATCTGAAGAGTCTCAGGGTTGTGAGCTTTGTGCTCACACCTTTAGAAATACTGTGGTTCTTAGAGGAATGGAAAAGTAGTATTTGTTTCATTGTAGTTGCTTAAAATTAGGCCAATAGTATTTGAATTGTAAACCAGGACGTGAAGTTAGGTAATTAGTATTTAAATTTATTGACATTTTTTTGTAGTATGATGCTAAAATCTAGCATATGCTATTTATATTTGGAATATTTACCAATATGTGGAGTGAGAAACTAGAATTCTAGAAAGAAATATATTTACTTTCCTCCAGCAAGCAAAATTGAGATCCTCTTCTCGCATGATCCCTGCCTTGCTCAGCACTTTTTATTTTTACCTACTTTTGACACCAGCCAAAGCTATGAGTAACTTCTTTGTGCATGTGCCCTTTCTTTAAAGGGACTGTGGTACCTACATCACCATGAAAGCATCTAGAAGTAGAATAGCAGTAGGTAGAAAGATTTTTAAAAACTCAGAGCCCAGTGCTTGTCCAGAATATAACACCCATTATGAAATGTTATATATTTGTTATAGCTTGCCTAGCATAGAGATAGGTTACCTCCCCCACCATGTCATGTACACCTATTTTCCTCTTCCCATATAGAAACTAGAAGCTGGGATGCCTGGGTGCTCAGTGGTTGGGCATCTGCCTTTGGTTCAGGTTATGATCCCAGGGTCCTGTGATCAAGCCCCACATCAGGTTCTCCTCAGGGATCCTGCTTCTCCCTCTGCCTGTGTCTCTGCCTCTCTCTCTGTGTCTCTCATGAAAAAAAAATCTTTAGAAACTAGAACCAAAAGTGGAAATTAGATAATAGTTGACATTCCTTAGCCAGGGGGAAAAAAATAAGAAGAAGAAGAGGCTTTTTTGAAAGCAAAAGTAGGTAATCCGAGTCCAACATATTTCTGGCTCTTTATGTTTTTGTAGTTGTTTACTATTTCATATAGATTTTGGCCCCAAAAGCCAAATATCAGGGTTTGTCTGTTGAACTGAAGGACAGGTCATGTTCTACTTGTGATTTTAATCATCTTTCTGGATGGTAGAAACCTCACTTCTGTGTTTTTCATCAGTGAGATGGTGGACACTGTAAGAGCAGCTTCTAGTCTAGAGCACTCTTCATTCCTCATGTCAGCACTGGGGGACTGTGTAGTACGTCGACATACATTTATCAAGAATCTACTTTGTGCACAGTGCTGAGGCAAGTAGTGACAGAAAAACCAAAGATGAATAAAACATTTCCTCTGACCCTCAAGGAACTTACTATCTGGTTGAAAACACAAGATCCCATAAAAGTTAAACAAAACGAGAGAGGAAAAAGAGCTGTAAAATGGCCAATTGTGAGATAAATTGTAATCACTCTGAGCTTACTGGACAGGAGGTTTCATTTGAAGGCGGGATAGCATAAACAGGGGGCTTTGAGAGATGGCAGGATTTTGACAAACCAAGAAAAAATTATGCAAAGTCCGTTTATGTTTTATTTAGTTATGTCCTAAGAGTCTAGTGCTGTTTTATGAAATCAGCAGATTTACTTCTGTAGGCAGTGCAAGCCCAAAGTCTCTATGCTAAAAATAGCCAATGGATTGAAACATGATATTATTACAAATAAGATCAGATGTGAAGAGGGTTTCATAAAAATTAATGGGGATTGTTTTCAGCATTTCTAGCAATTTAAATACAGAACTACATTTGTATTTATGCTCAAGGATACTACAATAATGATTCTTACCTGCAGGCTCTTTTGGCATTCCTGGTATTGTATGTTCTCAGATAAAAGGTGATAAAATAGTATCAGGTATTACATTATGTAGTGTGACTAGTATGAACACATTTGGGATGTTTGAATAATTCAGTGTGTAGTTTTTTAAGGAGCTTGTATGCATGCATATATTTGTACATATTATTTTAATCTCAATTATTTGTTACTATCTGATTTTTCTAAGAATCTTAGGAACATACAGAAAAATAGTGGTTCTTGTGAACAGTAGCAGAAATCAATTCCATCAGAAAAACATGTGCTATAATCTATTTCAAAATACCACCCAATTTAATATAACTGTCACTAAAAATGAAAAATATGTGTATGTGTGTTCAGGTATGGTGAAAATTTTAAAAATGTGCTTTTTTGTTATAGTAATGTGCTTAATATCCAGAGATAATTTTCAAATATGTTAAATACGGAATTCCTCATCTATTTGATCCACTTTCCCATCTTACATTATATTGCCCTAGAATTAGAACTCTGCTTCAAACAAAGGTCTTCTGAGTTAGTTTTCTGGAAGGCTACAGGTAAAATGAATTTATTAAAGATTACATTCCTCTTGATTTGTCTCTTATAGTATTTTCCACATTTAAAATCCTTATTGAAAAGTATGATGAATAGAAGAATACAAAATCCGTTATGTTTTTGGTGTGAGTCTTTGGGAAGTATATGTGAGGTGGAAAGATTAAGGACCTATACTTATCTCGTTAGCATTCTTTAGTTGCAATAACAGAAATTGGCCTTGGTAACTGAAAAAAAAAGAATTTATTGAAATAACTGGGGACAACTCACATAGCTAAAGGAAAAACTGAATAGCCAGTCCTCAGAAAAGAGAGGAGTGCAGTTTTTTTTTTTTAAATATGAGCAGCAAGAATGGGCAAATAGTCTTTTAAGGATGCGGCAGTGGGATGAACCCGTGCCAACCCTTTTCTTTTCTCGTGGCCCTCTGTTTAAGGTTCACGGTTTCTTGGAAAGTTTTTTGGCCTGTCTTAGGACGTGTGTCCCGTCTCTTACCCAGGAAGTTCTGGGCATCTTGATTGTGAGTACCATCAAGATTGCATGAGATTGGGAAGGTTTATTAAGGCTCCATAGGACTGTTGAGTTGTCATTATCAGAAGCGGGTGAGAATGCAAACAGTGATATCACTAAGTATGGAACTTGGTATTTTATTTTGAGGACATTTCTTGTTAAAGTCCTACAAGGCAAGCATCATCAGCCCTTCGTTATAGTAAATCTGTCCCCAGTCACACAATCAGAAAATGTGGTTCCTCAATTTTAGCAAAGTATGTATCAGAACCTGTATCAGAACTTGGCAGTAACACACACACACACACACACACACACACACACATTTCTTGAGAGATTAAGGTTTCAACTCAAATCATTCAGCTATTTCTATTGTTTCAACTTGTCCAGGTATATTTATCACATTATCGTTTGCCATTCTGGGAGTAGCACTGAGACATTTCTGTTAATCTAGCTCACTCACCCACACATCCTATTTTAGAGCATTGACATGCATATCAATAGCTGGGCAATAAGAATGATACTTGGGAAGAACGTTTTAATCAATCTCCATAGCTGATGGAATAGCAGCAATGATAACAAGTGTTTATTAAGGAATTCATTTTATAGCAGATGTACAGAACACTGAGCCCATATAGATGTATAACATGTGGTCCCAGCCCTCTTGTTTTCTAGCTGTAGAAGATAATCGTATACAAAAACTTATTTTAAAAATCTAATATTAAATCTGAAAAGTAGAAATTATCTCATAGGACTTTCTCATTCTGCAGCTAAAGAAACAGAAGAGTATAAAAATGGTGAATGGAAAGCCCAAATAAGTACAGTAGCTTAGTAGCAGGGTTGTGGCTATAAATTTTGTCCTTTAATTCCTACTGTGTGGTTTGTGGTCGTGAGCACAAAGTCCACAGATCCTACATACTGCAGGGTTTCTTAAAAAAGCATAGTTTGTAAATTGTGTTTGCTTTGGTTTTTGTTTTTAGTTTAAATTAAAGTAAAATAATTTTTTTAAGATGTAAGATCTAAGGAACACGGAGATCCAAATATGTGTCCTCCAACTGTTCACTACATTAAACATTAAAGAATTTTAGTGACAGCCTGTATTCTTTATACAAACCAAGGAAGGCCAATTATGGATTATATGTGTTTGTTATATTTTTAAAGCGGAATGGCTTTAATGAACTAAATTTCAGAGAATTTGCTTTGACTAAGAATTATTCTTTTTTTTTTCTTGGCAATATGCTTTAGGTACATCCTTGATTTCCCTGTACTAAGTGCCCTAATTTTTTATTTGATCCTAGGGAAATTAGAGTTACAAAAATATGCGGTGACTATCTGTGATAATATAGGACAATTGCTAAGATCAGACACATACAAAATTTTCGAGCTCTCTCTCTCAACTCACTTTACTGATTAATAAATTTGAGCTGAGGGATTCAATGACTGATAGATCAAGCCTTATGCTAACACCTCAGGATCTCCTGACTTCGAATCCTGGGGACTTCTAGTCACATCACATTATTCTACATTATTTTTTATGATATTTCCTGAAATTATTACTGGTGTGATAGAAGAGAAGCATACTATGGGGACAGCAGGGAAGGTGTGTGGATTGAGAGTGAAGAAAACTGTTGGATTGACAAAAATTTAAAAATCTTAGCTTTTAGGTTTAAACCTTTCTGCTTTCTGATACTATTCTTGGGCTTTCTCTCTAAAACCATTACCCATTTTCTTCCAAACAATGTATGGCAGGACCCTGTCCCATGAGCCTTCCTTTTCCTCACAGATAAATCAACCACATCCTGAACCATTTGCTGTTTTCAAGCGAAGCCCAAACCTCTGAGGCCTGAGGGTCTGTGATTTTAGGCAGGAGTGCAGTTCTCCAGGATGGCAATTAAGTCTCAGGAGTGAGGGCTCTAAGGGCATTCAAAGATGGGAAAGACGGGGATGAGTTAGAGAAGCCAAGACAGCCCCTCTGTGCCTGCTCCATGTCCAAGGTCTCAGAGACACCCTGAGTAAAAAGAGAGAAAAAAAAAAGGCTTTTTTTTCTTTGATGTAATTAGAAAGGCTTGCTGCTTTAATACTAGAGGACTATCTTCAAGGAATCCCAGGACTGCAATAACTGGAAAGGAAGAAAAGTAGAGTATAGGAGGACCAACATGGGGAAAGGCATAGAAATGGAGGCACATGTGATCTTCTTATTAATCAGTTAAAACATCAGTTTGACTGACAGTGTTAGATAGGAGAGTATTGGGGGAAAAGTGAAAAGAAGCTGTATTATAGATTTGTAAGTGGCAGGTACTAAAAGCTCATTTATAGATAATATGGTAAATAATGGAAAGATTGCTCAGATGGCATGGTTCTGAACCTTGGCTCCATCCACAACCAACTGTGAGACTTTAGTATCCAATACTGAAATACCACAATAATAGTACCTGCTTGCCCTAGTTAGAAATTGTGCTTGGCTAGTAGCAACAAAGCTTAACACTAATGACTTACTAATGAGAAGTCTGGAGCTGTGATGCACCCAAGGACTGATAATTTGGCAGTATAATGTCATCAAGGGTCTTGGCTCCTCATACCAAGCACTCATCACCTCATATTTACAAGATGGCTTTTGGATCTCTTCCCATTGTGTTCATGTCCCAGGTGAAATGGAGGGGAAGGGGCAGAAATCAAACACCAACTGAATGAACAGCTCTGTTATCATTTAAGGACTTTTTCATGATGCTTACTCAACTCTCTTCATCTCATTTGCTAAAACTTCAGTATAAGGACACAAATAGCACATCTACATAGGAGACTAGCAAATGCTCAGCTGAACACATGGATGCCATAACAGAAGCAGGGCTCTATTAATAAGAATTAATGGCAAATGAATAGAAGGTATGGAAATAGAAGTCTTCATCACACATGACCTTTCATAGTTGAGGATTCAGAAAAAAATGTAAACTATGTTTTAAATACTCAACTCTTTCTGAAATGGGAGAATCCTGAAGGAGGGATAGTTTGGGGGAAAGGTTGATGGATCTGCTTCTAGAAATATTGAGATTGAGTTTGAGCCGAGGATGCTTCAGGTATCTAGAGCAGTTTACAACTCCCAGGAAAAGGATTGGGGTTGGATATTAAGATTTTGAGCTGTCTGTCTAATAAATGGATAGGCCAGAAGCTTTAACTACTGTAGCAACAAAAATACAGAAATGATTTCTCTAAGTGGTTACTCCAACATATATTGACAAAGGCCAAATTTTTTAGGCTGTGATTTGCAGAAACTAGAGGTATCATGATGAGTCCACACACTCCTAACAGCACCAGAAGATGCACTGAAGTTCACTTTAGTATGTGGTTAGAGAAACACTGATCCTTTCTACTCAGACTCTAGTTGATTCAGGCCATAAAACATCTCAGGGCTGAGGCCAGTGGGTCCAGACTTGCAAAGATTGTGCCCCTCCAAACTTCTTTAGAGTCTTCGTTTTCTTTTGGCTCAGTCAGCCTTCCTGAGAGACATGTGGTATGCCTCACTCTATAGAGTGCCCATATTTCTTTATTTCTCTTGATTGAGGGACTGCTTTCCTCAAGTAACTTTATACGGTAGTGAGTGTCACATATATAAAATCTAGTTTTTTTGTATGTCTAGAGGGACTGGTAGAAAATAGGAAACACCTTTAATCCTAGGTGATCCCAAGTCCCTGTGGTTAAGAAGCACAAGTGCCATCCAGAGTGCTCTAGACAGTGTCCTTGCCAAGATCTTCCAGCTCTTCTCAAGCCAACAGCTCATTCTCTCCCCACATCTGCCCTGACACCCTTCATCATAGCCTAGCAGATCAGGTTGTTGGTTTTCTCTAAGTATGATGATAAGGAATAAAAAAATGCAAAATCTAGGTTAAGTGTGTGGTCATTGGGAGTTGCTGAGAAAGTGGATGCAAGAGTAAGAGAGAAAAACAAGTCACCAACAAATTCTTGATTTTTAGTTTCAACAACTAAGTGGTGGTGTCATTTACCTGGAAGAGAAAGAGCAGGAGAGGTGGAGGCTTGGGAAACTGTAGGAATTATAACATCAGTTAGGACATGTTGCATTTCAGCTCATATTGTATATCCATGTGGTGAAATTAAGCAGGTAATTCAATATGTAAGTCTGATGGGCAAAGGATATTTTATGTAAATTTGAGAGCAATCAAAAATATCAAAGTTACTTAAGCCATGAACTGTGTGAATTGCAAAGGAAAAGCATTTTATATGAAGAAGAGAAGAGGACCTGCAGGAGAGTTTTCAGAGAGTTTAAGTAAGAAAAAGTCACAGAGAGGAAAGTGAACTAGCCAAGGTGATGGCAAAGGAGCAGTGAGAAGAAACACAAAGAATATGTGACACTAATACAAGCAAATGGAGAATGTGTTTTAAAGAGGAATCAGTGATCAGTCATATTTGAATGAGAGAGATAGTAAGAAGAGAACAAAGAGAAGGTGAATGATGGATTTGATCGGAAAGCCAACAATGAACTGGACACACGAGGGAATTTGTTTTTTAAAGTACAGAATATATTTGCTTTCGATTCAAATAAAGTACAGAGGAAAAATATCTTATTGCAAGGAAAAACATTTTTGAGGTCAGAACAGATGAGATGTGCAGAATAAGTGGAACGGTTTGATTTTGACATGAACGAAGACAGTTATAATAGAAGGATGGTAAGAAAGAGAATATGGAGAAAGTCAAGATTTATTTTTCTCATATCCTATGTACCACACAGAGATCCTGCAAGTGTGAGTACATTTTTCACTGCCATTATCATTTCAAACAATTTTATTTTCTTTTTCCTGCAAAGCTCTCAACTCTTCTGTGGAATGCGTCATCAGACCTAGAATCTTCCATGTTGATATCAACCATAAAATATACAGTAATCACACTAATTCATTGAGGATTTTAGTCCCTGGAGCATTTTATTCTTTCCTAGAGTAACTCCTGGCATGATGATTGGTCACTGATTGAACTACACTGATGACTCATTAAACATGTTGGCCTTTTACTTTCTTGGTCTTCTTGACTCCCGTGATGTTCTTCTGCCTTGATTTAGTCATATATTTTTATAAAATACTCCTGACCTGTCAGCTCTTATATATATGCTACTATTAAAAATCTGCTTCAAGAATCTCCCTGTCCACCACCTCCCACTCTAGGAATTCTGCAACCTGATAGGGATTTACAATCTACTGATGCTGTCAGAAGCTTCTTGATATCAATCTATGGTCCCTTGTTTATTTCCTTTGTTCTTCCTTACCAACTTACATACTATGGGCCTTCATTATTATCACTCTTGTGTGCATGCCTCTGTCATCTATACCCCTGTCTGTCCTTCCATTGTCCATGACTGTTAAACCCAATCCTATGTTCTTTGTGCACCTTCAAACATATGGATGATAACAGAGCAAAACAGAGAAAGAGGATGACTGGTCTCATTAAATTGATGAACGTAATTTCAAAGTGGAAATCCACAATGCTTAGCCATTCCATTATACGTTCTCTAGTCTGTGTGCATGTGTGTGTTTATATTTATATATATTTCTGTCATTTCTAAAAAATGACTTCTCCTTATTTCTCAAACTACCTTCTCTTCTTTGCTCCCTCAGCTGATAACTTTGTTTCATTTGGCATCAAGAAAATAGAAACCGAAGGAGAAAGAAGTTGCTAATATTTTCAATACCCAAATACCTATTGCTGGATAAAGACAGTATTTGTTGGTTTATGATTAATTTTATAATTTTCTCATGCCTTCTCTTCCCTTGCTATGTGTCTAGCATTTTGTAATACAGCAGGCTAGAAGTAGATGATTCTAATAATAGTTGGAGAACTATGGAAACATTAAATATGTTATATTGGGTATGTGTTTGCTTGTCTATTATTTTGTTTAATTATGTCTTTAAATGAGGTTCCTTCACTCAACTATAACTACGGGGAGTAGGGGCATGGTGTTTGAAAACAGTAGGGGGAGGTGGGTAAATTTTGTGTATGGAACAAATAAGAGTGTAATGGAATAAGAATTCAGGTGGAACAGTCATTTTTCACTAATATTTGGATGACAGATATTTTAAGAAAATGCCTCTACACACCAAAATATTCATGTAATTTTAAGAGTTCTACCTTGAAATATATTTACAGAATCCTGTTCAAGATCTTGAGTGAGATTTTTATTTTATTTTATTTTTTAAAAATTTTATTTATTTATTTATTTATGATAGTCAGAGAGAGAGAGAGAGAGAGAGAGAGATAGGCAGAGACACAGGCAGAGGGAGAAGCAGGCTCCATGCACTGGGAGCCCGATGTGGGATTCGATCCCGGGTCTCCAGGATCGCACCCCGGGCCAAAGGCAGGTGCTAAACAGTTGCGCCACCCAGGGATCCCCAGAGATTTTTTTTTTAATGGAGGGATTAAGATCAGGCTTATTGTCAAGACAAATGATGTTACTAAGTGTATGTGAAAGGGCAAGATGTCTATATATGGTTCATTTTAGAGGGACCTATAACCATGACAAAGACTACTAAATCTATAGTAAGTGATTTGGAGAATCCAAAATAATAATAAAAGAAATTTGAAGTTTATTTTATTAGTTCAAATCCACTGTGAAGATAACTATACTAGGGTGTTTATTTTTTACTGACAGAAAAGCAAAAAGATTACTGACAAGCAGTTGTGAACCAAGTATATTATAACATTGGTGAAGTTTCAGACTAAGCATGTATTTATGCTAATACTATAACAGATTGTGGAGTCAGCAGGATTTGGTGGTTGGCTATGCAATTAATGAAATAAATTTAGCAAATTATAATCAAACATAAATATTGAAGTTTTTTTCTTTCTTTTTTAATGTTCAATTAGGTATTCAATTGACAGAAACACAGACTTGGAGAGATACTTCAATATTGATGCCAACAGTGGAGTTATTACAACTGCCAAATCCTTGGATCGAGAGACAAATGCTATTCATAATATCACAGTTCTTGCAATGGAGAGCCGTAAGTTGTAAGGTTTAACATTATGTTAGGATGGAGGACATTGAGAGTAGAGAATGAGTTGTCATCAGGTAATTATTTCTGCTTGAGTTGTATTGGGTGCTTATTTAAATTAAGCAAAATCTTGAAAATCTCTAATTTTAAGCTGTGAAATATATTTATATTCGCTAATTTTATTTGCTGATACTCAAAGTTATTGAAAAGAGATTACTGTAAAATAATGGGCCTGAAATACCTTCAGAGGGCTGCTTGTTGTTCTGTAGTGTTATTTCTTAGGCTGCATTTATTTTGATCTAGAGTTGGTCCAGTAGCTTACAAAGAGTATTAAATTGTTCTATAACTAATACAGTCAGATTTTCATTTTGACATTGAAGTAATTTTAGCCCCTGTTAAGGAAAACATTTAAAGAACAATACATAATTATGTTATAATAATTATATATAATGTCATAAAATATAAAAATGTTATAAAATGTTATAAAATATAAAATGTTATATGTTATGCATATTATCTACATATATAGTATATGTGCATATGCAATGTATATGTACAGTCATACGAATCTGCACTCAAGCTTAAAGAATGTTGAAATTCATGGTTTCTTGGTCATTCTTTCAATGATTTTTCTCATCAGGGACTCAAATAACTACACACATGTACTACATTTGGATCAAATTTTCTGTTGCTCCCTTGAAGTCTAGTGTTACGTGTCTACATTTCATTCAAAGTTCAGTCACTTTCATATTAGAATCATGATTTAGAGAGATCAACCATTTTGGTTGATTCTAATTGTTTTTAATAGGAGTTGCTTGAGGAAAATGGCAATGAAATAATAGCTTTAGTCTCAGAGGAAATGATAAAACATTTTCCTCTTTATTAGAGAATCCATCTCAAGTTGGAAGAGGCTATGTGGCCATTACTATACTCGACATCAATGACAACGCCCCCGAATTTGCTATGGAGTATGAAACCACTGTGTGTGAAAATGCCCAGCCAGGGCAGGTAAGAGCTTTCAGCACACCAGGCTCCTAGCTTGTGATTTCTATAAAAATATCCAGCAGCAGTTGCCTTTGAAATTCTTCCAGCTTTAAGATAAAACATAATCAGCATGTCTCAGCAAAACTAACACTTTGATGTGTGGCATAAACTAATATTGAAGGAATTTTAAAATTCTGGTTTAATTGGGATGATGAAGATACTCAGGAAGAAAGGTAAACATTATAAAAGACATGGTAAATGGGGTTTTGAGTCCTTTAAGGAGAAATCTAGCATATGAGACTTGATTGGGCTCTTCCCATTTTACACAACAGGGCTTGCATACCTGGAACTTCTAAGAATTAAGTATAGTTTAATCTTGGTGTGATTTGTTCTACTAATCCATATTGTGCGGTATTCTGTGATGGGAACTGGGCTGGTGCCATCAGTTGGTACAGCTTATTTCTCAGGTTCACAAAAGTAAATGCAAACATGAGTTTTCAAAGGGACATGATTTGTTTTTCAGAGCTCTTTTTTTAATTTTTAAGATTTTATTTTATTTTAATTTATTTATTTATTTATTTATTTATTTATTTATTTATTTATTTATTTATGATAGTCACACACACAGAGAGAGAGAGAGGCAGAGACATAGGCAGAGGGAGAAGCAGGCTCCATGCACCGGGAGCCCGATGTGGGATTCGATCCCGGGTCTCCAGGATCGCACCCTGGGCCAAAGGCAGGTGCC
Source organism: Nyctereutes procyonoides (assembly GCF_905146905.1). NCBI lineage: Eukaryota > Metazoa > Chordata > Mammalia > Carnivora > Canidae > Nyctereutes > Nyctereutes procyonoides. The sequence goes on from NW_026575136.1 coordinate 28,522,842, forward strand.
AAACCGCTGCGCCACCCAGGGATCCCCAGAGCTCTTTTAGATTGGGTTCATGTTAGTACATCTGGTCCTTCCTCCTCGGAAGATGATATTTATTATAAGATATAAAATTGCTCTGTCCTGTCACACAAAACATAGCAGAGCACAGCAACATGCTTTCATACTTTAATTCTCCACCTCTAGGTTATCCAGAAGATCAGTGCTGTTGATAAAGATGAGCCATCGAATGGACACCAGTTTTATTTCAGCTTAACAACTGATGCAACAAATAACCACAACTTTTCATTGAAAGACAACAAAGGTAAGGTATTATTGTCACCAGTGGAGGCAGCAGGTACAGACTCTATAAACAACTGCTTTTTCTTGCTCAGGAATGCTGATTATGGAGATATGTATGTGTATATATACGCACATAAACACACATACTAGCAAGGACGTTAATTAAAGGGCAATGAGCCCCTCAGGTAATTTTTATCTATGGATTTGCTGTCATGAAGCAGCAGCTGCTACTTAAATCATTTCAGGCCTCAATCCAAATAGGGAAGAAGCCAGATTCATCTCTCTCTGACTTTTCTTCTAGACCTTTGAGGTCCAGCTAAATGTATTAATAAGACTATACTACATAGGTATGATTTGAGACATTAAGAAAATAATTGTATGTTCTCATTCATTTGGGGAATATGAATAATAGTGAAGGGGAATATAAGGGAAGGGAGAAGAAACGTGTGGGAGATATCAGAAAGGGACACAGAACATAAAGACTTCTAACTCTGGGAAATGAACTAGGGGTGGTGGAAGGGGAGGAGGGCGGGGGGTGGGGGTGAATGGGTGACGGGCACGGAGGGGGACACTTGACGGGATGAGCACTGGGTGTTATTCTGTATGTTGGTAAATTGAACACCAATAAAAATTAATTTATAAAAAAAAAAAGAAAGAAAATAATTGGTATTTCTAATTTGATTTCAACCTAAATCTACTTGACTTTTTAGTAGTGTATCGGTTATTCTTTTGTTTTTTAACATGAAAATAGAATTAATCCATGCACATAATTAAAAGACATATTCCTTATGTGAGGAAATATAAAAAGAACAAAAGAATTTCTTGTCATCTTAAATCTCATTTTGAAGCTTCAAAAGTAAATAAGCAGTCTTACCAGTTCCATAAGTGTCATTATGAACAATTTTGACAAATACCTGTAAGTATATTCTGGTTTTGCTTATATGTGTATACACACACACACACACACACACACACACACAGACATCCTTATATAATAATTACATTTTATAAATATATATAGACTGACACATAGGCATATATAAATTATCATATATATAAATAACATATAGACAATTATATATATAATTATAGACATAGACAGCATATGGGAAATTATAAGAACTTTTAAAGGAAGTAGGAGAACTTATCTTTTTTTAATTTTGAATTTATTCACAGGTGTTTTCATTCAAGGTATTTATTTTTGCAGAAGGGCATTTGCAACTGATATATATAGAGAGAGGAGTATTTCTTAACAATACAGGAAATATAATTCCTTCAGTTTGAATATGTGAATAAGATTCCAGGGGAAAAAATGTAGAAATAGATTTGCGAGTCAAACATTGGCTCATCTAAAAAGACTTACTCAGGAGGTGGACGTTATACCATCTTCTTTAGTGCAGAAAATCCAACTTTGACCTCAAAAATTCAATCTGAAAATAGAATTTTTCCTGATCTCACTCTCTGCAAATGAGAACACCATCTTGTCCCTTTAGTAATATAAAAGGAAGAGCATTCTCTGTGTGGGTAATCCCAAACTCTCTGACTTAATCATATTTGGGACAGTTCTCAGCACTTAGATTCATCCAGCACAAATGCAGAGAGGGGGTTTTATGACATTCCCAAGAAGAGTCTCAATATTTCCCCCATATGTCATCATCCAGTACCACCATGATAGTTGGACAGTACATGCACTAAAATGTATGGATTTATAGGACATCCCCACTGCCACAAAATAGAAAGATTTCCCTGAGTCAAGCCCAGACCTCCCTAGCATCTATCTTGGAGGAAAACATGTTGAATAAGAGAAGATCAGCTCTCATATTGGCTTCCATCAGAGGAATTACATAGAGAACATGATGGATTTTGTGATCTCATTCCTGAGCATAGGGCTCTCTTCCACATACTGGGCATCTGTGCACGTGTGCCTCAATTCATTGTGTGTCTGTGTGTGCACACACTCCTTGAAGCCAAGCAGGTTAGATTACAGTTCAACAACTCTGAAAAAAATTGTATGTATCAAATCATGAATACATATAATATCTTAATAATTGGGAGGTAAAGAAATAGACACGTGTGTGATACTATTAAGTGTATAGAAACAGAGTGAAAACAATATCCTTCAGCAACTTCATGTACATATTTTTAATGAACACCTCAAATTCATGTCTTAAAATAAAAGATTTGTTTACATAAAAATTTACCAGATGGAACCTGAAAATCAAACAATTTTCTTTCTGCTACATCTGTAATTTTGGGTTATATGTTTTCTCCAGTCTCCTGTGAGCTTCCTGTTTTGTGCTATTTGGATGGAATAGATTTCAGCTTGCTCTTTCATTAGAGCATTGTTAATTCTTTTATGATAAACATTGGGTAAATATCTTTTTAATAGCTTCGAAAGGAGATACATATTAAAGTGCACTAGATGAAACTATGATCTCTTTTCCTCATTTATGTTTTAATGGCTGTAAATTTAAAGGATCACATAAATTCTCTAATTAGTTAATTAAGATGTTAGCTGGGTAAATTGCTGGTAGATAAAAAAATTATTTCTGATATGGAAATCACAGTTATGTGATACAGACTCATTGATCACCAGTAAAAGTTTCATAATTAAATGTTAGAATATTGAATATAAATTAAATACAAATGACCTATTTTATCACTGACAAATGTTTATGTACATGGGGTTTGGGTAAGGATATACACCAATTTGGATTTTAAAAACTACACAATACTTCCCCTTCTGAATATCTATGTATACTTAGTTCAAAAAAAGCTGGATTGTCTTATTTTGCTTGTTTCTATATTGGGTTTGGATTTGTCAAAGAGAGATAGATTGGACTTTTTATTTGTACTATCTGATGACACTGCAAAAATATTTAACCTGTTAATTTGAATCATCCTCTTTGTGAGTGTATGGTTTGAAATGTAGAAATAAAAGGGTATTCTCTGTGTAATTTTTACAAAGTTGCAATTAATAAGTGATGAATGACAATTTTCATATTCAGTTTTACTTTATAGCTCTTCCCTTTGGTCCTAACTGTAGTATGACGTAAATACATTAAAATGTATTAAAATGAACTCATTTTGGGTAATAGAGCTAATGAAAAATAGAACTAATAAGACACTAAACAGAATGACTTAAATCACATGAATTTGTGTGTGTGTTTTTCTTCTATAAGTTTGTACCTCTTAATCCCCTTCACCTATTTCACCTAGCCCCCACCCCCTTAAATCAGATGAAGTTTGGCCCAACTGAGTCCCTCAGAAATCTCGTGTTACACATTTGCTTTCTTTATCCTAGACAACACAGCTTCCATTCTCACCAGGAGAAATGGCTTCCGGAGACAAGAACAGTCTGTTTATTATCTGCCGATCTTTATCGTGGACAGTGGGTCGCCTTCCCTCAGCAGCACCAACACCCTCACCATCCGTGTCTGTGACTGCGATGCCGATGGGATAGCCCAGACTTGCAATGCGGAGGCCTATGTCCTCCCTGCCGGCCTCAGCACGGGAGCCCTGATCGCCATACTCGCCTGCGTCTTGACATTACTGGGTAGGTACTATTTTCAGGGCTTGTGCTGCAAGAGCCGTCACACCAACCATACATATATCATGACTTTTTTCTTTTGCCATCAGCACCTTTCTGAGAACATATGCAAACATTCAGTTCAATGGTGTTTTGTTCCATAAGCAACCGTGGTCGTTGGTCACACTTTCCAATGGAATATTTAAAATACAACTCAGAAAAAAAAAAAAATATATATATATATATATCAGTTTCATTTTTAAAGCAGCGGTGAAGTTAAATGACTGTTTAAAATGGATTTTTCTTCTCAAATTTACCACATCCCAGCTGTTTGTTTTAAAATACCCTACAGAGGAGATATATTAGCCCAGAATCTTTTCTGAGTTGTTTTGATAATGTGATTACTTTGGAAATGACAGCTTTATATCCCTCCTCTTTTCAGAGAAGAGTTAAGGTAGATTTTTAAATTATTCACAAATTTGAAAAGATTTCAATTTCAGCAATTCAAGAGTTATAATTTCCCAAGAATTAACGTATTTAATTATACCGTCCATGATTACTTTAGTGCATGGTTAAATAAGATTTATAACATATATTAGAATTCCAGTTTTATAAGAGATTATGCAGTACCCTTTTAAAAATTGGGAGACATCCAACATGGGCATTGGGTAAAGAGTTTATTCCTTAGCTGCATTGTCTTTCATAATACAGCTTCCTACAACAAGGACAACAAGCATTTAATATTACATCTGAGACTGTACCATGTGTTTTCTTGGGGTCTAATATAATTTGTGAACCCATTTATAATATATTTTTGTTAGGGCAGAATTTGGCAGTGTGAGTCATCATTGTGTAATGTTTAAAAACAAGATTTATGGAGTTAGGTAAACCTAGCTTTTATTATTGCTCCCAGCATACACTAGTTTTTCACCAGGGGAACATTACAAAGCTGGCTTCTTAATGTAGAAGGGGAAAATAATAGAACTAGACTGTAAGGTGGTTGTAAAAATTAAATGAGATAATCATGTTCTTATTATATACTGAACATACAATAACTTTTAAGTGTTATTGATGAAGTGAGCTCTCAACCTATTAACCAAGCTAAGACCTAGTTACTAATACCCTGTAAGTCATTCCATACAAATGAAATTGCTGTCTTCAATAACTTCAGCTAACCAAATAAATCTAGAAAGAAGAAAAAAATTTTTTTTTCAAATAGCTTCACATAGGTGGCAGAAAGTCTCAGAAATTCATTAGAAATAGTAATTCCCAGCTAAAGCCTGATTAAAGTAGAATACAAAGGACTAGAGTAAATTTAGGAAAAGGTGGAACCAGTACAAAGGTAGTTAGTATATGGATGACTCTTTTTGAACTTAACTTCACCAGTTCATCACGGACAATTTAGATTACATCATACTTCAAAAGAGTAAGATAAAATTGTATTCTCCAGAATTTAATCATACCCAACAGCTAATTTACCTTTTATCTGTTTTTTAATGCTATCTATCTAATGAAACCTATTTCATTGTTAGAATATACTTTTACCTTTGACCTAGGGCTTCCTTGAAAGTTAGGTTGCTTGATGGATGTAATTAGTTAAGAATCATTACCTAGCTGTCACCAGAAATAAGTAAAATAGAGTTTTATTAGATTACATTCTTGTATATGATATGAGTGCATGTGTGTGTATGTGTATGTGTGTGTTTGTGTACATATATCTCAGGGTAAGATTATAGCTTTTGTGGATTTCGTCAAAATTTAGTAAAATTTGAGTGTTTTCCTTTAACAGATACCAAAGTAAGAATATCTGTTCCACTTTTTAGGATAAGGTGTTTATGTCACATATTTTACTCATTTTTTAAAGTTTCCCCAAGTCTATAAAAATATAAGCCAAAACAGCCTATTTTACCGAGATTCATTTGGGAACCATTGGCTTTTATTTCTCTGTAAGGATGTGGCTCAGTAATCAGTAGGTTCAAATACTGGTATTTCTGTTTAGAATTGAATTTAGTCTTTTTTTACTGAGTCTTTAGAAGCAGACGATTTGGACTTTTCATATTCTTTTGGTTCTGTCTCCTCAATCACAGACTCTGGGTTTTCACACAACATGTACCAAAGCCAACATGACTGAGTATTTGGGTGGGGGAGGTGTGGATGAGATGCACAGCCCACCATGGATCATGACTTCTAGTGCACAAGTGACTCGTATTTTACACCTCAAGAAGCAAGGTGAATTTTATTTTGTGACACTAGATACCAGGATTTGGAACTCAACCTTTTTATACTTCTGAATAAATATTGCTAAGAAAAAAAACAAAGTGAAGGGTAGAAATAGGGAAGAACTCCTTGAGATCTAGTTCAGTCTAAGGATAAAATCTAAGCACCTGGGCTTTCCACCCTTAAGAAAAGGTGCTTCTCTGTATGCCAAGTTTGTGTGCCAGTGATGTTTCAAATTAAAGCTATTTTTAAGATGAGGGAAAGGGATGCCTTGAAGTTTCCAGAGTATTCATCGTAGAAGGCATCTTAGAAATCAGTTTTAACCTAAACTTTCAGAGGGGAAAATGAAATACAGTTAGGTTCAAGGAGTTCAGGAGTTCATATAACAAGCTAATGGCCATTAGGCCATCAGATTCTAGGACACCGTATGGTCAATCACTGCTTTTGGATGAAACTATAAAGGAAATATACCTTGAAAATATTTTTTCAAAAAATTGTTCACCTTCAGTCTTTCCTAAAAATTGGAAAGTCATGTTGTCTGAAGTTGGTTGTGTTGACTTCATGCTTGTGTCCTTCTAACTTGATGGGTAAACTCTTTCCTGAGTTTTCTCCCATCCCAACTTTGTTCTCACCCTTTGTAATTTATTTGTATCTGAATTCCTAAATGAAAGAGATGATCCAAAAATTAGAGCCTGAAGTTTCCTTTACTTACACAGAATACAACTTGAATGGGAGAGATTATGGTCATATTCATAGTTAATGAGAAAGTTATCAATCAGATGCAATTATTTTATAAGTAGAAACATTTCATCAATATGGGGCAAGATACTTTAATATTCTAATGTTTTCCTAAATATTTTGCCACAATACCAATTTTTAAAGATTTTATTCATTTACCGAGAGTGGGGGGACAGAAACAGGGGGACAGGCAGAGGGGGAAAGAGAATTTTAAGCAGGTCCTATGCTCAGTGCAGGGCCCAACGTGTGTCTCCATCTCACAGCTCTGAGATCATGACCTGAGCCAAAATGAAGAGTCAGATGCTCAACAGACTGTGCCACCCAGGGGCCCCACCCCAACACCATTTTTGTTATGCATTGTTATCATAGTTGTTCATAATTGTTGACGTATATGGTAGTTTTTCAACCAAGCTGAAAGCACTTCAGAAAAAAAAAATTGGGGGCATTTGGGTGGCTCAATAGTTAAATGTCAGGTCATGATCTCCAAGTACTGGGATTGAGCCCCATAGGGCTCCCTTTGCCCCCCAGCCTTGTGTGCGCGATCTCTCTCTCTCTCTCTCAACGAAATGAATACATATAATATTTTAAGAAAAAAAGAAAAATTTATGAATGATTGGCACTGAATTATTACTTCAGTGGATTTTGAAAAAATGAACAGAATTTCAGTTGTTTTAAAATACAGTTTCAGTATTAAATGTTGCACATCTATCCAGAGAATATTGTAGCTATTTTCTTTGTTAGACTGCACAGGTAGTTTCTTTGTTAGCCTTTGCATTTTCCTGAACACTAAAATTCTCACTGAATTTACTATGTTGTTTTGTTTTTCCATAGTTGGACCTTTAAGCCCAAGTAATTGAAGTCCTATAACGTCCCCTCTAGCTCCTCGCGCTTTAGCCATGATTGGGACTAATTAGACTGGCCCAGCTTCAGGTTTAATAAGACATTTGTGGAAACCACTGTTTACTACATGGAATTGGAAAGCTTTTTCAGTGGGTCCAGGATGGCCAGCTTGACATTTAGCTGTCATGCATCTTTCACTTTTCTTTCTTGATCTACGGGGTGCTGAACCATATTTGTTCCTCTGTTACTGTGGCAACTCGTGATTTTGTTCAACAGGAAAGTATTTTCCTAGTTTTGTAAGTCATAGTATTACCTAAGTAAAAAAAAAAAAAAAAAAAAAAAAACATACATATGTGTGTGTGTGTGTGTGATTGCGGAGAACAATATGATAGCACTATGTAAAAGATTGATCCCCCATCATAATCTATAATGATAGAACATACTTGATATAGCAGTCCCAGTGATAATAAAGGACAGAAGTGGCTAATTTATGGTGGCACCTGTGTTTGTCTTTCAAACAAGTGCAAGCATTGTAAAAAAAAATGAATTACATTTAATTAGCTCATACTAAGTGAGCATGGTCTAATTTAATTCTCATAACACATTTCCGAGGCAGGTACTAGCAAATAGTATTACGCCCACTTTTTATATGAGAAAACTGTAAATTAGAGGAACATGCACAGAGTTATAAGGTGTCACAGCCAGGATCCAAACACAGCCAAGACTGCCTTGTGGATGTCCTTGATAAGGTTTTTTTCCCTGCATGTTTTCCAATATGACAGAGTTGTGTGTCTCTGGGAAATCCCTGTGGGCAAGATCTGTGGGTATCTCAGCCCAGGTACTGCCAAATTAGAGCTAGCAGAATCTTTGATCTGCTTTACAGAGCAGCTTTAACACTTCTTTGGTGAACTCTGAGTGTCTAATTTATAGGATCCTCCAATTACTTCCAACCTTGAGAAAACACATCAAGAATTGTATATGATAAATTTGAGATTATACTTCATCACAACCAAAATATATAGTGTACTGATTGTCTTTGTACACACAATATTCATTGTACTTAGGTCAGTTTTATGTCTGTCTTGATACTCAAGTCATTCTAACTTGCACATTTAATGGAGAGGAATTCTGTGATACTTTTTTTGGGGGGGGTAAGCGGAAGCTCAGTTTGGGTTGTAATGTATGCTTCCCTGTTTTCGAGACATGGAAAGCAGCCATCTCGTAGGTGCAGATGATTTGCAGATCTCTAGATAGGCACCTTCATCATTCTAATGGACTGCTGGTGTTAGAAATTTGAATAGAATTATTAAATCCTGAACAATTTTCCTAGATCCCTAGCTCACCTCCTGATTTAGTCTCTAGTTCCATGCTTTTTGAGGGGGAATCAATCAGCCTTGACTCTTCTCTTTCATCTCCCACAGCTAGTCTCCCCAAAAATATGAATTTTACTTTGTTGATTCTTGAATCTATGCTTTTCTGTCCCTTGATGCTGCACCTGATTTTGCCCCGGGTCTACGGTCGCCCTCCTGAATAATGACAGTCACCCGGCTCTACCAGGTCCAATCCACCTGCATCACAGGCAGAGTAAGCTTTTGCAAAGCAGATGTGACTATGACACACACCAGCTTAAAATAAGATTGCCATAGCTCCAAACTGTCCACAGATGAAAATCACAGGCTTTCTATGACCTAACTGCTCCCTCCCATTTCCACCTTCAGCCAAATTATGGAACTGCTCTTTCTCAGACTCATCCTGCTTTGTCTTACCTGCTCTTACCTGCCTTGCTCCTTCTGTCTGGAACAACTTTCCCTCTTTTTGCTTTGGCAGAGTCCAGGTTGAGTGCCGTTCCTGCATGCCCCATAGCACTTTGCATATCCCAGAGCATCCTTTATGGCTGTATCATTAGTTTGTCTCTTTGTCTATCTGCTCCAGTAGACTCTGCTTGCAGAGGCTGAGTATTATTTTATTAGGTCTGTAGCACTTCATAAGATGCTGATATGCCATGTAGAGGGCATGTCCTATCTGCATGCTGAATGAGACCATGAATGATTTGAATGTACTCATTAGTGGAAAAGAATGTCTTATTTTATTTTTGTCTTAGCCATAAGTAGTATCTCCATTGGAACCAGATTTTCCCATTTCTTAAGATTTTATGATTTGGGAGCATTTTATCTGAAATCCAGCCTCTTTATTTTTTCTATAAAGTGGATATGGCACACACTTAAAATACTTAAATTACATTTTTGGGTTAATAGCCCTGGAGATCTATAAGGGCTCAAGAAAAAAAAATAAATCTGAATGTATGATTTTCCGAATCTATCTAAAGATAGAGTAAAAAAAAAAACTGCAGTAGAGATTTCAAGGATGCTGCATTCGTTGTTAAAATTCAGCTTAAATTTTAGTTAAAAATGCTATAGTTGATATCTAATTTACCTCATTCACATGCTTGGGTTTTATCATATGTAAATCTTCATATTCTCTGTGACTAAATAATAGAGTGAGTTCATAAGTACAAGTTCAAATTCTAGCCTTCTGTTACTGAGGATCTGCATATATCTCTTATTCTACAGCACATAGATCCAGACAAAATGACAAGTTGAATTCTCTCATCCTTAGATCTTAGCTTAGATGTCACTTCCAATGACATCCGTCTTTGATCACCAGACTGCACTAGTACCCCTGTATTTTTCCTATCATTTCACTTTTTAAAACATAAATTATTGCTTTGCCTGAGACATTTCAGAAGCACCAAATGTACTTATATAAAAATCCAAATGGTTCTCATGGCCCACAAAGCAAGACATGTTCTGACACCTGCTCACCTCTTGAAGGTATCAGGCTGTCTAATCCTTCACTCATCCTGTAGGAAGAGCCACACAGCTGCCTTTCCATTAGTTTGAAAGATGCCACCCTGTTACTGAAAGATTCTTCCTGAATCCCTTCACCTGGTGTGCTCACACTACCTTTATGACCAGCTTCAGTGTTACCTTCTCAGAGGGGATGTCTTACCTACCGATTAAACATTATTCACAACCACGATTCTTTGTCTTTTTAATTGAAGTATACTTGACATACAATATCCTATTAATTTGAGGTGTACCTTATAGCGATTTGACATTTTCATATGAAATGATCCCCACTATAAATCTAGTTACTATATATCACCATACAAAGTTGCTACAAAATTATTGACTATATTCCCTTACATTACATTCCCATGTTTTATTTTAGAACTGAAGAATTATATCACTTAGTCTCCTTCACCTATTTTGCCCACCTCCCCCTCACTCTCCACTCTGGTAGTACACAGTTTGTTTCCTATGAGTCTGTTTCAATTTGTTTTTTAGATTCTACATATAAGTGAAATCATTCAGTGCTTGTTTTTCTCTGAGATATTTCACTTAGCATAATACATTCTAGACCCATCCATGTTGTTGCAAGTGACAAGATTTCATTATTTCTGTGGCTGAGTAATATTCCATTGTGTGTAGACAGGTGTATATATACATATGGCATACACACTGTATGGAGGTTACTCAAAAGATATATCTTTTTGAATTGTTGCTTTCATTTTCTTTGGATAAACACTCAGAAGTGGAATTACTCGATCTTATGGTAGTTTTCACCTTTTGGCGAATCTCCATATTGTTTTCCACAGTGGCTATACCAATTTACATTCCTACCAACAGTGTGCAAGGTTTTCTTTTCCCTACATCCATGTCAACACAGTATTTTTCATCTTTTTGACAATTGCCAATCTGACAGGTGTGAGATAATCTTACAGTTTGAATGGCATTTTCCTGGTGATGAGTGATGTTAAGCATCTTTTCATGTTCCTGTTGGCTGTCTGTATGTATTCTTTGGAATAATTGCTCGTTTGTTTTTTATATTAAGGTGTGTAAGATCTTCATGTATTTTCCATTTTAACCTCTTATCAAATATATGATTAGCAAATATATTCTCCCATCCAATAAGTTGCCTTTTCATCTGTTGACATTGTCCTTCACTGTGCAAAAACTTTGATGTATTCTCAGTTGCTTCTATTAGCTTTCATTTCCCTTGCCTAAGGAGACTGGTCCAAAAAAATATTGCTAAGATCAATGTCAAACAGCGTACAATATTTTCTTCTGGGACATTTATGATTTCAGTTCTTACATTTAAGTCTTTAATCTATTTTGAGTTTATTTTTGTTTATGATATAAGAAAGTGGTCAGGCTTTCCCAACACCATTTACTGAAAAGATGGTTTTTCCCTGTTGTGTATTCATGCCAACTTTGTCATGAGTCTGTTTCAGTTTGTATGCGCTTATTTCTGGGTTCTTTCTTCTATTCCATTGTTATGTGTTTTTTGTGCCAGTATCATACTGCTTTGATTAATATAGCTCTGTAGTATAGTTGAAACCAGGGAACATGATACCTCTATCTTTGTTCTTTCTCAGGATTGCTTTTACTATTTGGGGTCTTTTGAGGTTTCACAAACATTTTAGGATTTTTTTTGTTGTAATTTTGTGAAAAATAACGTTGGTAACTTGAGGCAATTACATTGAATCTGTAATTTGCTTTGGATAGTATTTTTATTTTATTTTTAAGATTTTATTTATTTATTCATGAGAGACAGAGAGAGAGAGAGAGAAGCAGAGACACAGGCAGAGGGAGAAGCAGGCTCCATGCAGGGAGCCCGATGTGGGACTCAATTCCGGGTCTCCCGGATCAAGCCCTGGGCTGAAGGTGGCGCTAAGCTGAGCCACCTACGCTGCCCATATTCCTAGGTAATTTTTTGATGAAGTTGTAAACTTTCTTAATAGCTTGTTATTAGTGTATAGAAATGCAACCTATTTCTACATGTTAATTTTGTATTCTGTGACTTTTACTGAATTCATTTATTCTGGTAGTTTTTTGTAGAGTCTGGGGTTTTCTGTATACAGAATCATGTCCTCTATAAATAGTGACAATTTAATTCTTTTCCAATTTAAATGCCTTTTTTTTTCTTGCCTAATTGCTGTGGCTAGGAATTCTTGTACCATATTGAATAAAAGTGGCAAAAGTGGGCATTCTTGTCTTGTTCCTGATTTTAGAGGAAAATCTTTTAGTTTTTTACCCTGGAGTATGATGTTCGCTGTATATTTGTCATCTATGACCTTTCCTATGTTGAGGTGTAGTTATTCTGTACTTACTTTGTTGGGCTTTTATCACAAGTGGATGTTGAGCTCTGTCAGATGCTTTTTCTTCATCTACTGAGATGATCATATGATTTTTGGCCTTCATTTTTGTTAATGTGGTATGTAATGTTAATTAATTTGCAGATGTTGAACCATCTTTGGCATAAATTCCATATAATCATGGGGTATAGTTATTTTGTATGTTTTTTTTAAGGTTTATTTAAGAGAGAGAGGAAAAAAAGAAAGAGCAAGCAGGGTGAGGGGCAGAAGGAAAGGAAGACAATAAGGCTCCCCACTGAGCTGGGAGCCTAACACAGGTCTTGATTCCAGGATCCGGAGATCATGACCTGAGCTGAAATCAAGAACTATAAACCAACTGAGCCGCCCAGGTGCCCCATGCAGTATAGTTCCTTTAATGTATTGTTGAATTTGGTTTGCTAATACTTTGTTGAGAATTTTTGTACCTATCTTCTTCAGCGGTATCGGCCTGTAATTTTTTTTCTTTTGATGTCTTTGGTTTTGGTATCAGGGTAATGCTGACTTTGTAAAAAGTATTTGGAAACATTCCTTCCTCTTCATTTTTTGGAGAGTTTTTAAATTACTGATCCAATATCATTACTTGTAATTGGCCTATTCACATTTTCTATTTCTTCAAAATTCAATCTTGAAAGGTTGTGTTTTAGGAATTTATCATTTTTTCTAGGTTGTCCTGTTTGTTGGTGTATAATTATAGTAGTCTACTATGACCCTTTATATTTCTGTAAGATCAGTTTAACTTCTTTTTTTTTAAGATTTTATTTACTTATTCATGAGAGACCCAGAAAGAGGCAGAGACACAGCAGAGGAGGAGAAGCAGGCTTCATACAAGGAGCCCTATGTAGGACTCGATCCCGGAAATCCGGGATCAGGCCCTGAGCCAAAGGCAGATGAGCCATCCAGGTGTCCCTATCAGTGTGACTTCTATTTCTAATTTTATTTGTATAGATCCTCTTTTTCTCTTGAAACCTCTGGCTAGAGGTTAATGGTTTTATCTTTTCAAAAAAACTGCTCTTAGTTGTACATTGATCTTTTCTATTTTTTAAAATATTTTATTTATTTATTCATAGAGACAGAGAGAGAGAGAGAGAGAGAGAGAGGCAGAGACACAGGCAGAGGGAGAAGCAGGCTCTATGCAGGGAGCCTGACGTGAGACTTGATCCCGGGTCTCCAGGATCTCACCCTGTGCTGCAGACGGCGCTAAACCGCTGTGCCACCGGAGCTGCCTGATCTTTTCTATTTTTTAAGTCTATTTAATGTATTTCCACTAAGATTATTTCTAATTTTGGAATTTGTTTATTTTCTCTTAGGTGTAAGGTTAAATGGCTTATTTGAGATTTTACTTGAGGTAGGCCTGTAGCACTATAAACTTTTCGTTTAGAACTGCTTTTGCTATATTCTATACATTTTGAAAAGTTGTGTTTTCATTTGCATTTATCTCAAGGTATTTATTTACACTTTGATTTCTTTATTGACACATTGTTTAGTAGCATGCGTAGTTCTCCACATTTTATTTTTCTAGTTATCTTCTTTAATGAATTTCTAGTTTCATATATAGTGGGTGAAAAGATGCGTGATATAATTTCAATCTTTTTTGATTTATTGTAGTTTGTGGCTTAACATGTGATGTATTTTAGAGAATGTTCAGTGTGCACTTAAAAAAAAAGTCTGAAGATTTTAGATGAAATGTTCTCTATATATCTGTTAAGCCCATTTGGTCTAATGTGGTGTTTAAGGCCATTGTTTTTCTTATTGATTTTCAGTCTGTGATCCATTTCATTGATTCAGGTAGGGTATTCTATTTTGTATTACTGTCAATTTTTACCTTTATATCTGATAAAAATTGCTTTATATATTTACATGCTCATATGTTGGGTGCATAGACATTTACAAATGTTACATTGTCTTCTTGGAGTCACATTCTTTGTTTTAAAGTGTATTTTAGCTGATATGAGTACTGCTACTCCAGCTTTATTTCCATTTCCATGGAATATTTTTTCCATCCTTTCACTTTCAATCTGCATGTGTCTTTAGAGCTAAGTGAGACTCTTAAAAGCAGCATATAGATGGGTCTTGTTTTATCCATTCAGCCACCCTATGCCTTTTGATTGGATCATTTTGTCCATTTAAAATGTATTAATAGGTAAATACTTATTGCTATTGTTTTCTGCATGGTTTTGTAGTTCTCTTGATTTCCTATAGTTTGATGATTTTCTTGTTATTTTTGGGTTCCTTTCTTTTTTTGTATATGTTGTAGGTTTTTGGTTTGTTAGGTTCTTTTGCAGGTTTGGTTTTGGTTACCATGAGGTTCACTTATACCAACATTATAAATATTGCAGTCTGTTTTAAGCTGATAATCACTTAATTTCCAATGCATTCTACAAGTACTACATTTGTACTCCCCTCACACACATTTTTATGTTGCTGATATCATAATTTACATCTTTTTTGGGTTTTTACATTTTTCATACTAGATTTTTAAGCAGCTAGTCTACTGCCTTTTGTTATATATTTGCCTTTACTAGTGAAATATCTTTAATTATGGCCTTTTCCACTTAAAGAGGACATTTTAACTTTTTTTGGAAGTTTGGTGTAGTGGTGATGAACTCCTTTATTTTTGCTTGTCTGAGAAGCTAGGGATCCTGGGCACAATGCTGGGGCTGCCTTAGTGGGATGGCTGGAGCTAGAGTTAGACCATATGTGATCTGGAGGGGTCCCTGGGCATGCCATGCTTGGGATACCCTGGCCAAAGAGTTGAAGCTGGAGGGGGCATGGGCCAAGGGTGCCCAGGGCATGCTATATACCAACACCTGCAATTCTTCATCATGAAACCCGTGGGTTTCTTTTGTGTCAGTTATCACAGTTTGTAAACATATTTATTTGCTCTGCTCAAATTGAAGAGCACCTTGAAAGTACTGATCTTAATCTTTCTCTTTTTAAACCAGTGTATTCTCAGGGCCTAATATAGGGAATATAGGAGGAGAAATATTTTGGAATGATTTGTGAATAGTATTTATCACATTCTGTTCATTTTCCTGTCTTTGCCACATACTTTAAGCTTCTCTAGAAGAGTTCTGCTGTCTGTATTACCATCCAATAAATTGAATAGCATAGGTATCTAGATAACTAAATTAACAGGGAATTGTCAAAAATCACATGTGAGTACAAGGTGAAATTTGTTTCTTTTTGTGTATCCATTGTATGATTCAAATTTTATCAAGACCCATAGAAATAGAAACTGTATTGCTTAAAATTTTATTGTAGAAGTTTATGATATATGACCTATTATTGTGTTTATTATATACATATATTTTAAAACTTTATAAATGTAAACTCAATCTTTATAAAGTTACTATCAGATAGTTTCTGAGTTAAGTTCTATTATCTCCATTTTGGAGAAGGGGAAACTGAGCCAAAGCAAAGTAAAATATCCTAAGCTGACATATTCAGTAAATAGAAGCAAGGATTCAGTGCAATGTGGGTTTAGAGAAGGGATTTGAGATACATTCCAGGGGTTATGCTGTATAATAGTTGGTTCTTTAAGGTAGATGAGCAAGAAATAAATATAAGGAGGAAGTGAAGTTAGAATGAAAGATGACCTGGAAGTTTCTGGTTTGGTATTCTTTTGAGAAAAGAATGCAAGTTATAAAACAGATTAAACTTAATGGGTTTAAATCTGGAAATAGACATTAGGGGAGAAAAGTTATTACAGTAAAATAAATGATAGTAACAGTTAAAATTATAATTGCCATATATTATTTACTATATTCTGAGATATTATGCTTTTATTATAAGTAAAATGATGAATAGTCATTTATGAATATGGCATGATTTATTTAGAGAGATAGATGGGAGATTCATATGCCAAAGATCTCACCAATTGCCATTTGTAGAAAGTAGTTGAATTCTTGGGTTTCATTGAGCTCATATAGAAAGATTGTTGCATGAAAAAGAAGCCAAGTACAGATTTTGAGGAAGATTTACCCTAAGTATTACCTAGACAAGAGCAGCCACCAGACCATGATTTAAGAGGAGACAGTGAAACTTTTTTTTTAATTGTAAGAATTCCTGTAATATTCTATTAATTCAAGAAAACTCACCCATATCATGTTCTGTCATTGAAGTTCTGTGTCAAATATAATAGATACGCCATGTAAACTCAGCGCTGACTAGTACCCATTGGATTGGGCAGATGTCAAGACCACACAATGGTCTTGACAGACTTTATCTCAGGGGAGTAACAGAAAAGCTCAGATTCTCTGGTTTGGGGGCAATAAAGATAAGAATATGGAAATGTGAAATAGGTTACTTTTACAAAAAAAAAAGTCAGTAAAATCAAGTGTAGTTGAAGATAAGTAATTGATTAGAAAATAATGACCTGTTTTTTGGTGAGAGTATGGAACTCTGATGTAGCTCTAGGCATGGCGAGAGTGGTGGGAATTTGGAAGTGACACTGAAGGAGTTCAGAAACGGTTATTTCTGATCTGAAGCCACCAAAGTTCAATTTCAAAATTAAAAGAAAATTAGTGAAACTAAATTAGTGCCAAATGGAGAAAACGTAACAGATTTTAGTAAAATTTATGAAAATCAGCAGGATCAAAAGACAGTGAAAAGTTAAAAAAAAAAGTTATCGAAGGGCTAAGCTCTACTTGCACGTGGATGTGAATAATCATTTATAATAAATTTGCTGACCTTGAATACAGACTGTACTAGCAGATTTTTAAGTTCAAATAAGTCATTTTCAGTTGTACCCTAATAGACACAGTAATAATTGTAGTATAATAGTTGTTTTGCTGTTCGATATGTCACTTGGCAATAAAATGTTATAGTAGTACACCTTAAGATCATACGCAATTAAGATTTTTCTAGTATTTTTTAATCTTTCAGTTCATCCAAAGAAATATAATTCACAAGTGCAAACCACATATGTAATTTTAAAATTTCAGGTAGCCTCATTAGCAAAACTTTTAAAAAGAAACAATTGAAATAAATTCTAATAACATATTTAATCCAATATTAGCTATTATAATTTTAACAAGTAATCAATAAAAATCTATTTTACTTTAACAGTTGTCTTGAGGGCAGCCCGGGTGGCTCAGTGGTTTAGCGCAGCCTTCAGCCCAGGGCGTAATCCTGGAGACTCAAGATCGAATCCCATGTCGGGTTCCCTGCATGGAGCCTGCTTCTCCCTCTGCCTGTGTCTCTGCCTCTCTCTCTTTCTCTGTGTCTCTCATGAATAAACAAATAAAATCTCAAAAAAAAAAACAAAAAAAAAACAATTGTCTTGAACATCACTAAAAGCACATCTCAATTCATGTTTCAAATAGGGATAGACAGACTTCAAAAGCTCAATAGCCACATGTAGCTAGTGGCTACCATGTTGGGTAGTGAAGATTAGACCACCATTTCATTGAGTAATAAATTCTGGTTATTCATAGAGACCATAGAGAAAGTAGTGTTTTGAGGTGATAGTGGCTTATCCTTCAAGTCTTACCTCCATGTCATCTCTATTGTGAGACTCTTTCTGAGTATCCTGGCCAAAGCATACCTTCCTTTAAATATTTACATAGCATATGTTGTATTGCTAAATAATCTATTATATAAAAATTATGTTTTCTTATATAAAATATTAAACTTCAAAATGGCAAGAGTTACCTGCATATCTCCAACTCCCACCTTATATAACAAATATTTGTTGAGTGCATATTTACTGTCATGTATTGCTTTTTGTGCTCAAGACACATCTATAGGTAATAAAATCACCGACCACTGACCAGGATTACAGTTGTAGAAAGTCAATGCCCGTTAAAAAATGTTGAATTAAAAGAAATTTTGACTTTAATTTTTGGTGAGTCTTTAAACAATAGGTTAAACTTAACAAAGTGATACTTAACAGGTATAAGGTCTTCCAATTTGATTTAAAGCAGGAACCTTTTATAGAGTTTTAGGATGGAAAAAAAAACTGGTTCGATGGTAGTTCACATGACTGAGTGGTTTTAAATGAACTTCACTCAAAATTGGAAATAAGGAAAATAGTTTTTCTTTAATATAAGTAGGCTTATCTAGCAGTGGTACCAATTTGTACCACATCTGCAGAACTCTGCCTAATTCTAGGAACGGAACTGAGCATTGAGAATTCAGACATTTTTAGGCTTAGAAAATCCAGTGCAAGGGATTCGGGATGACAATGAGGTGTTGAATTCAGCAGCTGAGAATACACTCTAAGTGCTTCTAGAGCAAACCTGGATGACTTTTAAAGTGTCTGCTGTCTTTAAGGAAATAAGACAACTGATGGTGGAAGTTTATTGGAGAGGGGAATTCTTATTTGTAGGGGCTAATAATGCTGTGTTAAGCTCTAGGAAGTGTGTTAGATGGCACTGAAATACTTTCAAGACGATTATATAAAAATAGATAAGTATCTGTCACAGACTACAGGATGTTGAGAATATAAGGGTCCACTAATTTATAGTATGCTATGTGTTTTACACGTCTGTGTTTTTCTTCATTTTCTCTTTTCTTTCTTTCAGTTTGGGAGAATGGTAGTCTTCTGGGCTACATACTTCTTTGCACCTGTATGTCTGTATTTCTTCACAGTGAATTGCATTATAATTTATACTATGTTTATCTCTTTTTTTTGTTTGTTTATTTTTGGAAATATATAGCTACCATGTTTGAGGTGCTTGTATTGAGGGATCCTCTCATGATTTTGCCAATAACCAGCACTATTGCCTATATAACTGGAATACTCAAAAATGTTGAATCGTATGTTAAAGAACTGAATCCTAAAACCAGAAATTCAACAGCATGTTTTTGCTGCTCTAATTGCTTTCCTAACATCTTCTCTTTCCTCCTTCCTATCCTGAGTCCATTCAGATTTTTTTTTGAGAAACAAATATGATCATATCGTGAAATCCTTAAACCACATTGGTTATCTCCCATCGCTATCTTTACTCCCCAGTCTTGTGGGCTCCAACCTTTGCCCACTGCTTGATTGTGCCAAGAATAATCTTCCATATCGCCTCTCCACCCTCATCCTAGCTCAGCCTTCAGGAACCCTTACATAAATCTGCCTTGTGTGGACCTGTTTTTTTCTACTATAGATCTCTAATAGATCACGTTTCCCTCTTTTGGAATAATTATCACAGTTCTACTTTTAAATTCAGTGTCTCATTATTTGATTACTATCTGTCTGCTAATTTCATTACAAGTTCCATAAGGAAGTGAGCTTTGCCTGCTTCTGTGTGCAACATTATATCATCATACCAAATGCATGTAATAAACGGTTGACACAGATTTTTTAAACATATATATAAATTGATGAACAACCAACGTATTATAAGTGCCATGTGTCTAGACTAAATCTTTTCTTTCTCCTCTCAGGAATATCATCCACATGACAGGAAAGACATATGAGAAAAACCTCTTAAACTATATAATCTTGTGCTTACTTAAGCAGAAAATATTCTTTTTAATACAGGGATTATCTCCATAGACCCTGAAGAGCACTTAATACTTGTTCTACGTAAAGGTTAAATTTTATTTTTTATATGTGCTCATGTAGTTAGAAATTAATATTCTCCTAAGTCATTGAAATGTTTAATTTTCTAACCTTCTAAAATACTTCATTTTTTATAGCTGCAGGCAAGATTGAGAAATAAAATAAACTCTATAAGATATTAATATCCTTAATAGGTACTGAACCTATGGGCTGACACACCTATGGGTTCTCTCATGTTTCACTTTTACTGAGCACTATACTTGACTGTCAAAAAGTAAGTATACCAGTAGCATGAAAATACATTTACAACAGAACATAAGAAGGGATTGTTTTATATGTTAAAATAAAAATGACAAATAAAGCAGAAAAATACATAAAACAATCATTACATATTATATATGTAAGTGACAAGATTTATTGTAATTATATGAAGGAAAGAGAATTGAGAATTTTGAAATATTTTGGCTAAGTAATGATTTAAATTAAAATAGCATCTAACCATTACATAATTCTTACCCTCTTCATAGCCTCATTCACTTTAATGCCCATTCGTTTCTTACATTCTCTTGCACTTGTTTAGATATTTGCTCCCCCTCAATTCTGCTTCCAGTATGTGTGACAGATTTGTCATATTCCTACCTCCACCTATCCACTCATCATGATTCTAATACTCACCTTTCCATTTTCTCTGACTTGTCAAGAAGTATTATTTGGACCCTTTTTCTTTCTTTTGCAGTTACTTTTATTTGGGGGGAAGGGAGAACTATGTAAAAAGTTTCAGAAGCTAAATTTATACATAAATCCAAAATGTTATTCATCCATATGTCTTAAAATTTACTGGCGTGTCCTTCTCTGAACTAGCAAATTGTCACTTGAGCTCTCAGCTTGTAGCTCAATTATCTTCTACAGAAGCACCAGGCTCATAGTGTTCTAGATAGTGCAAAGGCTTTGAGGCAAGTGGTAGACTTAATTCCTACCTATTGCATTTTATTTCGTTGAACATAGGCAGGTTGTTTCACATGCCAAGACAACCGTCAAACAGGAACACGCCCAGAGAACTCTTCTGAGGACCAAATGATAGGTCCTGTTTGCAGACCTTCATTTTTCACCTTATGGCCTTTTCTCTCATTTAATCTGTAGGGCACATGCCTTGCAATATATTTGCTGCTACTCCTACTTTGCTTGTTACTTAATTTCATTGTTTTTCTTTGGTCAGAGGAGAAATCTTGAGTTGAAGTTCATGGTTGGTCAGAGGATAACAATGAAAATTTCTCTTTGGCACACAAACAAGCACTTGGCACTCTGTTAACTCTACTTACATTATTCCCCTATCTCTGCAATTTATTCTGGGAACACTGTCTAAAATTATCATATGTGGCTAGGCTTCATCAGTTCGAGTTACTTGCCCAGGATCACACAGCTATTACGTGAAAAGTCTAGACTTTTGTCCAAGGCCATTTTGACAGCAAAGCTGTATATTTATTTTCAAGGTCCATGCCAGAACACCACACCAGAAAAGGCCTTACTTAAGTAGGTGCTTGGATTTTTTTTGGCAGATTGATGTAGAGGATGGAGTAAGTCTACCCTAGTCATTGCTTTTAGTTACTCTGAATTAGAGTGATGTCCTTCTTGGCTTTATGTTTTTTATTTTCAAGTGCATTCTTAATGCCAAAGTAAAACCTTAAAGATATTTTAAATATAAATATTTCAAGGATCTTTCAAAAAAATAGGCAGAGAGTAATGATCCCCTTGGGCCTTTTAGATGTTCAAGAAAAAAATTGGCTCATGTCATAGAAGGTAATTAAAGATAAATCTTTAGATATTTTGAATCCTAAAATTGAAGAATACCTTTTTTATAACTTAATTCAAGTGCCCATGAAATCTGATATGTTCCCAATTCAGCTAGCATTCAGTCACTTATAGCCTGAGTGGAGCAGAGTATTTCTTAGGAGTGTGTACTTATTAAAAAATACAAAGAGTAAATTCAATGGGTTCAACTCTAGCGATACCCAGTGTATCTGGTGTCCTCTTCTTTCCAGTGCAAACATGTGCTTTATTATTAATTAATTTTGACAAATCTTTTTTTTGGGGGGGCGGTAGGGGGCTCAGCTGAAAATCTTACAACCTATAATCTCTCTCCAGGTATAACATGTAAAGACCAAGTTCAGTATTTCATACTGAAAGTGAGACTCCGTTTTCTATAGAAACTGAGCTTTTAATCTTCGTATATGGCCTGATGCACTGGATTTTATTTAACACTGGAGTTTCTTAGACAAGGATGAGGCATTTCTTCAAAGAACCTGACCAGATGCTGAAATCCATTTCCTTCTGAAATTGCAGTTGTTAGATTCGACCTGAAACATTTATGAATGTCATTTTGCCTTTCCAGCAATTAAGGAGTTCAAAAAAAAAAAAAACCCTTTGTGTTGCCTTGCTTTGAAATTATTATATTTATGCTGAACTGGCCCTTCAATTTGCTCTAACAAATACTTTGGCCCTGAAGAGGGAGACATCAGTTCAAACAGGTGTGGGAAAGGCTTTCTTGATGTATAAAAGTGTCCTATTTTAAAGGCATTTTAGCACATGAATTCCCATGCAGGTGGGTGGCCCATTCACTTCCCCTCAAAGCTGAGGAAATCTCTAAGATCATAGGCCTGATATCACTGGGATGAGGGGCAGTTGGTGGTGATTTACTGAAACTTTCCCTTTCCTGTCTCCTGGTTTTAGTGCTGATCCTCCTGATTGTCACCATGAGAAGACGGAAAAAAGAGCCTCTCATTTTTGATGAGGAGAGAGACATCAGAGAAAATATCGTGAGATACGACGACGAAGGTGGGGGAGAGGAAGACACAGAAGCTTTTGACATGGCCGCGCTCAGAAATCTCAACGTCATCAGAGATACCAAGACCCGGAGGGATGTGACTCCAGAAATTCAATTCTTGAGTCGACCAACTTTTAAAAGCATCCCAGATAATGTCATTTTTCGGGAATTTATTTGGGAACGACTGAAAGAAGCAGATGTCGATCCCTGTGCTCCCCCCTATGATTCCTTGCAGACGTACGCATTTGAAGGAAATGGCTCAGTGGCTGAATCACTCAGCTCCTTAGATTCCATCAGCTCAAACTCTGATCAGAATTATGACTACCTAAGTGACTGGGGGCCTCGCTTTAAACGACTTGCAGATATGTATGGAACCGGCCAGGAGAGTTTGTACTCATAGCCCTGGAACCCTCATTTGAAAATGTACTGAAGAAAAAGTCAAAGCAAAAAAAATAAATAAATAACAAAAAAATAAAAAATAAACCCACTCCATACAGAAAACAAGAACTCGACTTACTAGAGAAAACGGTTGTAAATACTTCTCCATTTTTAACTGTTTCGGTTTCTGCCTTGGTGAAGCATATCTTCATTAGACTTATCCAAGGGACTGCACTGACCACAGACTCTGAGCATTTGAAGGCTTTTTGATAAAACGAAATGCTCAGTGGTTTGTGAATAGATAGCAACTCTCAGATACCTGCAAAGCACCTAACCTCTATGAGTAAGTGAACCAAGTGTGTTGTCCGTGAACCAAGCGTGCCCTGTACATACCTTCACGGTACCTGCCAGTGAGAAGAATAGAACACGATGTGCCGTTGAAAAGTCCTGGAACTTCCTGCATATCAAAACTTGGGACAAATTTAATTTCCAGTGATGCTTTTAGCTTGCTAGATTATAGAATCCAGCAGAATTTTATTGCTGTTGGTTAGCAAATATATTTCATTTAGCAATATATAAATTCTTAGAAAATCCTCCCCAATCCTCCAATACAAGCCAATAAAATTTGGTTTAAGGCAACATAAACCATTGTTTAGCCAATAAATTGTGAAGTGTTCCAAATAAGAAAAAGGTAAATCATTCTTAAAGTTTGCAGTCGTTTTGAGATGCTTGCATAGGTATGAAAAAAGTTGCTGTCTATTCATTGATTTGTATTATCTCTTCTGATTTATACAGGAGACTATCTTTTCTTTTTTTATTTGACACATGGTGTTATATTTATTTTGGAGTTCCAGTCTCCACTAAATTCAGGTCCATCTGACTGCCTCATAGCATTAAGCTCGTCAGAACATGTTGATTTTTCTCCAGTCTGAGCCACATGAAGGAAATGAAGCATGGAAATGGAGAAAAAAAATAGTAGAGCAGTTGAGCCCTGTTGTAGTTCATATATCAAAGAGGAACACAGCTACAAGGACATAGAAGTTGTTCATCTGAGCCATTAGAATGTACCAAACAAACAGTGGAATAAAATCTTTGTAATTTAGAAAGATTTCAGAGAGAATTGAGATTTTTTGTTTTGATGCAAGATTTATTTATGTTCCAAAGACTTGAGAATTTGTTTTCCCCAGCCTCTTTTGCTATAAACATACTGAGTAAAAGGCTGGGTTGTTTTTTGTTTTGTTTTGTTTTGTTTTGTTTTACTATATCTTAAACAATGGAATGTTATAAATTTCAAAAAAAAACATCTTTAAATTCCAATGCAAATTTGTTCCTCAAGAATTAACCAGGTAAGGTAGGATTTCTGTACTGGTTTAGATGTGCCAAATGAGAAGAGGAGTGTCCAGTGTGAGATCACGTGTTTAAGTGTGAGATGGGATTCTCAGAATAAGAAACTTACGACTAAAATAATATTTCCACCAATCATTTTTTCTTAGAATAGTACCAGTTTAATGTGCATATATTTCAATAAGAATGATTTTTTTCTTTCAATTCTCCTTTGAAAAATAATTTATTGGGTTCCTGATAAATCTATAAGTAGTAGACTACTGTTAAAGGAGATTACATTTTAAAAGTGCTTCTTTCTGAAAGACAAACACTGGAATCAGAATATCAATATTTTGATTACATAAGGAGAAACTAGGATTTTGTAAACCTGTAGCTCCTCTTTAGAAATAAAGTACATGAAAGTGGCCCTCAGCTTCATCAAAGTAAATAATTCAATAAATGATTATCTACAGTCCTTTCATTTGAATAAAGTTCTGTAAACATTGTTTCAGGACTAGATAGATCTGCTTCTTGCTGGATTAATATGCATATATATGAAAAACTCATAACAGTAAAAGGTTCTGTTCGTGACTTTTAGTCAATGTAAGTTTTTCAAATAAAAAAAAATACACCATACACTTACCCAATTCAATAAAAGCAGAGTGTGGTTCAGGAATTATATAGGTGTTAAATCAGCAAGGTGCTGAGAAAACAGTTTTGTAATAATCCCCTTGTTGTCTGCAGGAAGATAAAATAGTTCAATACATTTGGATTATGATGTCAAAACTGCTGATTGTTGCACATATCACTAAATGGAGGTTTGAATGTATTTCAGAAAAGAAACATCACATCATTTACCTTGCTTTTTCTTGTTTTTAAGTATATATTTTTTTCTTGTTGTTTTTTTTTTTTTGTTCATATTTGCCGGTCACAGTGGGAAAGGAAAATCTCAAATTTAAATAAAGATTTGAAATTCTTGCATATATCCACCTGCTCTTTTATGTGTGAACAATTACATCAATGCACCATTAAAACTGATTCAGTGGTATTTTTAAAAATGTTTAAGATGGCTGAAGGAATGTTCCCAATTTAGATGAAATTTATAGGAAATACTTTACCTATAATGGGAGTAGATCGGTTATTTTAGTTTTTCTCTTCTGAAATTCAAAGCTAGATATGATTATCTCCATAGTACTTGAGAGAGACACTGAAATAGTTAATTGATAAAATCAATGCTAAACCTAGTTAGGAGATTCTCCGAAAACATTTATATAAACACCTGTTATCTAGTTATTAAAATTCAGTGGTATACCGGAACCAGCTAGAAACAACTGCCAAGAACTAGTGACCTACATCTCTTCTCAACCCCTCTTCTAGAGATATATCATTTTGGTGGGTTGAAGTTAGCCCTGTGGTAATATCTAGACAACCATGAATATCAGCAAACACTACCTGTTCTTCCTGGAGAGCCGTTGTTAAATGTTTACCAACATTTCACTTCTAAAAATTGCTTTATAGGGGATCCCTGGGTGGCGCAGCGGTTTGGCGCCTGCCTTTGGCTCAGGGCACGATCCTGGAGACCTGGGATCGAGTCCCATATCGGGCTCCCGGTGCATATGGAGCCTGCTTCTCCCTCTGCCTGTGTCTCTGCCTCTATCTCTCTCTCTGTGTGACTATCATAAATAAATAAATTTAAAAAAAAAATTTAAAAATAAATAAAAATTGCTTTATAAAGGAAAGCTCATGATTGTAAAGATGGTATGAATAGAATATCAAATAATGACATGAAAGGAATTTATGCTCTATCACACTACTAAATATAGATCCCTGTGATACTCCCTGGTATGAAGTTCTTGGAGCTACCAGTAGAAAGTAAAGGATCTACTTCATTATGGGAAGTGATGGCTTAATAATTTCAAGGGCAGATAGTAGTCCCAGAAACCAATAAATTTAAATATTTTCCATTTGTCTCTAAAGGGGCACCATTAGAAATCCAAGGTGATTAAGTAATGCATATTTTTAACACTTTAGTTTCTTAAAAATGTTTGCATTTTACTTGTTACTGTCCTTGTCAAGGAAATGTGCCCAAGCCCCAATTCTGAATTATCACTGCATAATTATGAGTCAGCATAAAAAATATGAAAATGAAATTGTATCAGGAAAGTGAGCTTTTGCTGATCAAGCCTAAATTATCATTCTGGTTCCACAGGTCAGTTTCTATGTTAAAGCAATAGTGTATTGCAGACCAAAACTAAGAGGACGACAAAAAAAGATTACCTCTGTGAAGGCAATGAGTAGCTCTTCCTATAAGCAATTAGATGAAGCTGGTAAATCTTTTCTTTTGACCAGAAGCTCTCACCTCAGGCTGAGAGCAGTTGTGGTCAGGTAACTGCAGGACACCGACAGGAAGTAATCCTGTTTAGGTAATGATAGCTGCCTTTTCACTCTGCCCTCTGAGAATGTTTTAAATTATTTTAACTTCATGCACAATTACATTTAATACACTAGATGATGAACAGGCACCGGCAATTATTCTCATGTAAGAAGTGTAGTTATATAAGGTGTGAGTGATATTTGTGTTATGGCCCACATGCCCAAAGAACTTACAAATAGACTTGCTACTTATATCCAAAAATAAAATCTGAGAGAGCTTAAAATAAGTTTAAATATATTGCAAGAGGCAAAAACAATCTAAATATCTTAAAGTTTTTAAGCACGAGCTATAAATATCTTCAAATTTTCAATTTTAATTTGACATCAACTTAACAAACTTTTAATTAACCTAATTGTTTTACAAACATTAAAGGTTTATTTACAGTTGATCTAATTAAAGTTGATGATAAGAAAGCATCAGCGTTTAACCCTTTCTGGTCAGGGATGGCTGGAGGCACAGTGTATATGACAATAGAGAAGGAAATTCATTTTCTGTTATACAGTTTTTTAAATTATTGATAATGTATATTATGTGTACATACAATGCTGTATGAAAGTTTGGCAGGCAAAGCTAATGCAGTGATGTCAGCTAATCATCAACATACCAAAAGATCAAGAAAGGAGTAATAACATTTACATTTTGAGTGTAATTGAAATTGTTTCAGAGGAGTGGGCTAAGCCCTCAAGAAAAATAGGAGTTATTTGACTCTGATTTGGCAGCCATTGTGAAGTACAGTTCTAGGGGTAATTTTTCAAGCAAAAACAAGATAGGCAGTGTGTGTGGCATTCTGACACTTTTGCATTGTTATGTTAGCTTGTAAAGGCTCAGAGTTCAACTGTAAAAGGTCATGTACCTGTGCGCGTGTGTGTGAGTGTGTGTGTGTGTGTGTGTGTGTGAGAGAGAGAGAGAGAGAGATGGGGGGGGCATCGGGAAGTATGTCTGAAACAACGTTAAAAAACTGGTCCAAAAGTACCTTATTAATGCCAATATATTATTGTCATTTGGCAAATTCTTGATAAGCCATAAGACTAGAATATCTGATATTGACTGAAGAGAGAAATATTTGCTTTAAAATTTAATTTAAAAAGAAGGATTTTGGTATGAAGGGTAAAGCATTTAGCTGAACTATCTAAATAATTGCTTCATTTTATTTTTATTGTGTAGATGTGATCTGTTAACAGAGACTGTGGAGTTTGAATTATTGATTACAAAATGTCATTGAGCTTTGGCCTTCAGTATTAGTGTGGTGTGCTACGAAGTAGCCCTGTTCTGTGGTTTATAAAATCTGGGTCAGAAGCCAGTTCTAGCACATTTTTGCTATGCCCTGGATGCCATTCTAATTCTCTGAACCTTTATATCTTCATGATTAAAATTGAGTTAATTACTATCCTGTCTGTTTCAGAGGCTTGTGAGCTGATTAAGTGAAAGTGCTGTGTAAACTGTAAAATGCTGTAAAAAATGTAAGGCTTTATTATGGAAAATTATGGAAATTATATAATAAGGTTGATTATATGTATTGTTATATGGTAAACACAGATAATGTCTGTTTTTGGAAACATGCATTAAGAAAAAAAAACATGCAATTAGTATCCTAAATTGGGAAAGAATTTTCAGAGACAATTGGCATAACTGAGTGAAGCCACTATGCAAAAACAATCATTTTTAGAAGGTCTTTAAAGGTTAGGGTCGAATTCAAACCAATTCGGTCATTAATATAAATTAAGGATATCAGTAGGGTCAAGGGATTACAGACAAAGAACAGGTATTTCCCACTCATGTTGATGATTGAGTGGAAGATGGTCTTTAGCTGATCCCAGCCTCCTTATACAGGAGCAGAGGAGACCTGTTGTAAGATGATAATGAATGTAAGTTATGAGATCTTTAGACATCCAGAGGAAATAGTGTGTGGCTCTAGGGAGTTCAAAGGTCTTGTCAGTCATGAGTGGCATATGTATAATTAATAATTTATATGCTTCAAAGAACTAAAGTACAATAATATTGACTTAACATGAAAACTATCCTGCACTCTTGTTTTGATAACTTAAAAGTACTTCCAATATCTTACTGTAGCTTATTTTAGCCTTTTATAAATGAAGAAGCCATCAGAGATTAAGAAGTAATATACATAGGATACTATTGCTTTGTTAGTGATAATCTACTCATAAAATGAGTGTTAATAAACTTTCTACTCAACTTTAGATATTAGTTATCTGATTATTTGAAGCTCGTATGGACAAGCATTATAAAAAATACATTAATAACTATGTAATTACTGAGAATGTTGAGAAGTGTAGCATACTCATACTCAAAGACATTAACTCAAAGACATTAACATTTTTATTGCATTAATTCATGAAATAATGCTAATGGTTTTTATTTTTATAAGCCGTAAAAATGATATGCTTCACTACTGTTTCATGCTGTATTTTTTTGTGAGTAAACACTATTTTTTTAATATCAAGATCTGGCATATACAGTATGTTGAATGTGATCAATACTTCAAAAGTAATCAACTTTTTAAAACCAATCAGTTAACTATATAGCAATTGCATTTTACCTGTAATGATTTTAAAGGCAAAAAATAAAGGGAAAAAGGAAAAAGAACTTACTACACAAATGTAATATGTATTATGTTTCAAATTGCATATAAATATTAAGCAATATATGAGCATATGTATGCACACACACATACACAATCTGAGGCTAAATGCTAAAGTGAAGCAAATGGCTTTTTAACATTTTTTTAAAGATAATTATGGCTACTAGATGCAATCTCTACAATTAAATTATGTGGGAATGCTGAAAATGCTACTGCACATTTGCAAAGCTGTTCTTTACAATAGATTCCAGGATTTTTTTTTACAAAAGTTAGAGAAATTAGCAATTCATATAAGTAAAATATCCAACATAACTTTCAATGAAATTATCAGTGCATATTTATGAGGCTCTATTATAATTATATTAACCAGAATTGGATCTTTTTTTTCCTGTAATGTTTTTACTTACATAAGAGTCACTTGAATAGATTGACATAAAATAGTTTTTAAAATGCTAATTCAATTAACTACAAAAAATCAATCCTGAAAGTGTAGTTCCATTTAGACTTGGAAATAAGACATCAAGTAAAACCTTGAGGTCTAAATGTATGTCAGAACCTGAAGAGATGACTTTTGTTCAACTCAAGCACTTACTTTCAGGAAGCTAGTCTGCTACAGTACTATTTGAGATTTTTTTTTTTGAACAGATAAAGGAAAGTACCATTTCATAACTATACAAGTGAATGGCTGTATACAAAGTGCACAAGAATATGAAAATATGAATCGGTTTGGGAAACTAGGAAAGATGATATGAGAGCTTAGTTTATTGCCGTGATTTCTTGATGTGTGCTTTGCTGTGTTTAAAAATATTAAGAAACTGTGAAAATTAATTTATTGCAGAATAAAATAATTTCCCAAATTCTTGATAAAACACCTGAGACTTGCAATGGCTAGTTCTTTAGTTCTCATTCTCAACTGTGGTAGTAATACCAATTTGGTTTCCAATTTGTACTTCCTGACCACTTGGTACAGAAAATGAATTCCATTGTGATTAAAGTTCAATATCTTCTTCTAAGTGACTGAATTTTATATAAAATTATCTTAATAAAAATGTTCTATTGATATGTCATTTTGAGTTTCAGAAAAATCTAATATGTGATTTCAATTTTCTCACATGCCTGTGAACTGCCCAAGGAAGGCATTGTTGTGCCTTTTCTAATGGAGACAAATTGAAACTCAGAACAATTATGACTTATCCAAGGAGACGAGTGGAATAAGCAGTAGAGAAGAAAAAAGAAAAAAATATTTTGTTCATTATATTTTCTATTATCGTAGACTTTCAAAGAAAATGGTGTTCCGGTTTGGGAGGATAAGAAGACAATTGAAACTCATTTCAAAATCAGGCTCTCCCATCTTAATTAAGCTTTAGTTTCCTTACAAAGTATAAGTCTTCTTTATTCTACTAAAAAAAAAAAATCCTAATGGGGAAAATGACATTAAATTGTGCTTCAAAGTAGTGAGAAGACAAATATTTATATTTCAGTAATCTGACAGTTAAACATCATGTTCCATTTCATCACCTGTTATGTGTCTGAGGGTGTCCATTGTCCTAAGAATGTACAATATCATAGCAGTACGGCAAACTACGTATTCAGAGGGTCACCCTCTCGGCTGATTCTCTACTTTTTACTGAATTGTATTCTCTTGAGAATGTAAGTAAAATCTTGAAAAGCCCTATACTTTTATTTAAAAAAAAAAGAAAATTTTTTTAAAAGCTGAATACCATCAAGATGAATTGTAAACAGACAGGAACATTGAAATTGCCCTGCGACAGCTGTCAATGCCTCCAGACCTTGTGGAAGGCAGCATTAAGTATTAAGCCAGCACCCACTTAGGTGTGAACATCATTTGAGGCCAGCTGGGCCCATAGTTCTGATTATTTTCAATCAAATATGAATGAACCATTAAAAACTACCCAATACAGGAGACAAACCATTGTGAAGGAGAAGTTTCACAGAAATCATCACCCCCCTCCAGGAAGTTCAGATACTGGAATTATCAAAAATATGAAAAGAAAGAGCCATGTATAAAATGTTTAAGGAAATTACCATGAGGATAAAGCGTGAATGAAGACATCGCCAATGCTGGAGGTACAGTGGCAAAGGAACCAAATTGTGCATCTCTAAGTGAAGGATACCATCCTGAAGGTAGAAAGTAGTTGGAGCATAGGTGACATTCGATACTGCACAAGAGAGGCTCCAGAGAAAGAAGACAGAACAGAAGAAATTATCTAGACTGTGGCATAGAGAGAGAAGAAAAGATGTGATTTCTAAAGCAGAAGGGACGAGGAGATGGAGGTCCAGCATGCATTTGCCCGCTGGGATCTCTGTCCCTCAGACTTCAGCACAATGTTCAGTTGCCTTTTTGGACTCTCATCTTTAAACGATGGTTTAACTTCACCGGAGGCCTCCTGTGCCTCTGACTTGACAGCAAGCTGTACACACTCTACACTTCATGGTTTGATTTATTCAGCTCAGTGATCCCTTTAACAAATATGGTCATAAATGAAGCCTCAATTCCAGTGAAAATAAATGGTGTGCATTCATTCAAACTTGGGGAACACCTATGAAGAGTGAGCAGGATGCGTAAGCAATTGGAACCAAAGCTGGATAATTACAAAGAAGGCTTTGTGTTTTTTCTCTCAAGGGTGTCTGGATGGTTTTGTCTTGTGACTGGAAATCAAAGTGCAATTTTAAGTCTTTCCTCTGAGAGAGGAGTTTATTTAGATTGGACAGAAAGGGTGCAATATATTAAGGATATAAGTGGCATAAATGAAGATGCTTGTTATTTCACTTAAAAGTACTCTTTCCCACCCCCCTCAGCCTCCAAAATATCCTTTCCTTGATATGTTCTACAGCCAGAAAATACAGCCAATGGAAGATTAAGCCATTCTTCAGCTCTCGGGCAATATATCAGTTATGAATTTGGCCCTGTACCACATCTAGGGGTTCATAGATGTATTTATTTATAAATTTCATAAAGATAATTGAGCCACGCTTTGCCATTTCACACTTGGGGATAAAATAGATTTTCTTGGTGCTAGTTTCAGATAAAAATTGCTGTTGCTTTTTTTTTTTCTTTTGAGCATCAAGAGTGTCAGAGGTGAGTTGTGGTTTTACTAGAACTTGGTCTCATAAGAAGTTAACAAGGGCCAGGGGTTTATGACAGACACAGATCTCATAACCTTTGTACTTGACGGCACTTATTTCCCTCAGCAGAGATAATAAATTAGTAAAACTTAGTCTTTCATTTCCTGGTGGGGTAGTGGAATATATATATGCCTATGATCATGTGGAAGAGACCAAAAAAAAGTCTCTTTGGTATAAGACTAAAAATGGCTCATACTCACTTTCCCTCATCTGAAACTTAGGCTAATATCTAGCCTCTAAATTGAAGATAATTAGTAAAATAGTGTATAAAAATTAAAAATGAAAGTATTTCTTATTCTTAATATGCTTTATGCATGATTACTTTCATTATTCGTAATTATATCAGGGGAGGCCTAAATCACACAAGTGTTCCTTAAATATGAAGTCAGTTTTACTATTACTGCACATATATTTTCTGAGGACATGTATTATTACCAGCATATCACCTACAAGGAAAGTGTAACTCAAAGAGGTTTGAGGAATTGGTCAATGTTCCAAAAACGTCAAGTGATGGACCAGAAACCTGAACTAAACTAAAAGCATTCTTTCTTAACACTATTATAATTGCCATAACTTGAAGCTTAATTGCATGATCCTATCATTTCACCTATTAAACATATATGGATTGCCCATCCAATAGGTGGATTAAAACTTAATTATTTCCCTCTAGGTTAACAAGTGACCACAGGGTGAAAAAAATCCATGAAAACATGATCGCTTCGCTCTAAAGTGTTTAGATGAGAAAACATGTGAAATGGGTTCATAGTTACATTGATGTAGGCAAAGTTTTGTTAACTTTTAAATATTAGTTCATGATAAAGGTATATATGTAGACCAAACAGGACTGCAACAGAAATCCTAATAGATACTTTGGGCACTTTGCAAACCTTAGAAGTAGAAGATTTAAATATAAATGACAGGTTCTAAAATTTGAAGCTATGTCTTAAAAATGAATATTCAGTATTGAACACACTGACTGAAAAACAAATTTTGTTACAATAATTGTCTTACTACATATGTTTGTAATTGAAATCCTCTCAGTCAATTAATATAGAAGCAAATAGGGAAAGATGTCTATAGTTCTTAGATCCATTCTAACACTTTTATGGAGAGGTTCAGAAAATGCTGGTTAAACGTAGAGTCTTGGTTGAAAACTGTTATTCAAAATAGCCTTAATTCATGTCAAAAATCCCTCCTCACCCTTCAGTTCAGCTTTCCCAAATATAAACATTTATTCTTAATTTTAGAAGTGCTCATTTAGCTTCTATGGTAAAATAGGTGCTGGTCATACAGTAGTTGAGTTAGACATAATTACTGCACATCTGCTAGAAAATTTTTTCAGAATGTGATTCCTGCATTACCTAAATCATTAAGGAAATTGATCCTTGTAGACTTAATGATGTGCACTAAATTAAAATTTCTGGAAGTGAGAACCTTAGCATTTTGGGATATCATCTTCTCTTGAAATGATAAGAGCTACTATATGAGAGTACAAACTGGCACCTCTGTCAGATTCTCCACCATGGAGATCAGCCAATAAAATTCTTTATATGTTAGTGCTAAAAATATGGATACAGTTGGTCTCTACACTAGATAAGTAAGGTGATTTTTTAATGATTTTATTTATTCATGAGACACACACACACAGAGACAGAGACATAGGCAGAGGGAGAAGCAAGGAGCCTGATGCAGGACTCAATCCCAGGACCCTGGGGTCACATCCTGAGCTGAAGGCAGATGCTCAACCACTGAGCTGCCCAGGAGTCCCTGAAAGGTGATTTTTTGAAGCACTTCAAATTGTCTTTCAGAATTTGAATATCAAAATAAATTCTAATAATATGGATTATAAGCTACTAAATAAAATCTGTAAGTCCATGCTAATATCAATCAATGCAAAATTATGTATATAGCATTGTTTAAATATTCACACTTCCAAAAGCAATCTACAGATTCAAAGCAATCCCTACCAAAATACCAACAGCATTTTTCACAGAACTAGAATAGTTCTAAAATTTGTATGGAAGCCCACAAAAGCCAAAGCAATCTTGAGAAAGAACAAAATTGGAAGTATCACAATCCCAGATTTCAAGATATACTACAAACCTGTAGTAATCAAAACAGCATGATACTGACACAAAAATAGACACAGAGATCAATGCAACAGGATAGAGAGGCCAGAAATAAACCCATGTTTATATGGTCAATTGCTGTACGGCAAAAAAGGCAAGACAATACAATGGGGAAAAGATAGTCTTTTCACTAAATGGTGTTGGAAAATTGGACAGCTACCTGAAAAGGAAGGAAATTGGATTGCTTGCTTACACCATACACAGAAATAAACTTAAATGGATTAAAGACTTATATGTGAGACTGAAACCATAAAACTCCCAAAAGAAAACATAGGCAGTAACCTTTTGGAAATAGGTCTTAGTGACATATTTATGGATCTGTCTTCTCAGGTAAGGAAAACAAAAGCAAAAGTAAACTATCAGGACTACAACAAAATAAAAAGCTGTTGCACAGCAAAAAAAAAAAAAAAGCAACCTAGTGAATGGGAGAAGATACTTACAAATAATATATGATATCCAAATACAGAGAGAACTTATGTAACTCAACACCAAAAAATCCACGAACAACCCAATTAAAAAATGGAAGAGGACATGAATAGATGTTTTCCTAAAGAAAACATACAGATGGCTGACAGAAGAAAAGTTGCTCAATATCACTCAACATCAGGAAAATGAAAATACCACATTGAGATATTACCTCACACTGGTCAGAATATCTATTATCAAAAAGACAAAAAGTAACAAGTATTGGTAAGGATGTAGAGAAAAGGGTTCCTGTGCACTCTTGTCAGCAATGTAAATTTGTGCAATCACTGAGGAAAACAGTATTACTGAGTTTCCTCAAATAATTAAAAATAGAAACATCTTATAGCCCAATAATTCCACTGCTGGGTATTTACCTAAAGAAAATAAAAACACTAATTCAAAAAGATGTGTTTACCCTAGTGTTTACTACAGCATTATTTGCAATTGCCAATATATGGAAGTAACACAAGGTCTATCAACAGATAAATGGATAAAGAAGACATGTTGTGTGTGTGTGTAGGTGTGTGCAATTACCAAGCCATAAAAAAGCATGAAATTTTGCCATTTACAACAACATGGATGGACCTAGAGAGTAGTATGCTAGGTAAAATAAGTAAGACCAGAAAAGATAAGCACCATGTTATTTCATTTGCTTGTGGAATCTAAAAAACAAACACACTTCCAAAAAGTCTCTTAAATACAGGGAACTGATGGTTGCCAGAAGGCATATGAGGGGGGATAAGTGAGATAGATGAAAAGGATTAAGAGATAGAAACTGCCAGTTATAAAGTAAATAAGTCACACAGATGAGAACTACAGCAAAGGAAATATAAATAATATTATAATAATATCGTATGGTGACTACACTTATTGTGGTGAGCACTGAGTCATGCATAGTTTCAAGTGTAAGGGATATAGTATTGTTTAAATATTCACACTACCAAAGCAATATTTTTTTAAGATTTTATTTATTTATTCATGAGAGACACACAGAGAGGGAGAGGCAGAGACACAGGCAGAAGGAGAAGCAGGCTCCATGCAGGGAGCCCAACTTGGGACTCTATCCTGGGTCTTCAGGATCACGCCCTCGGCTGAAGGTGGCGCTAAACTGCTGAGCCACACAGGCTGCCCACCAAAAGCAATCTTATAAAAGGATTAAGATTCACGTCATTTCGTGTGAATGTTAGCCATCTTTATGTCTTCTTTGGAAAAATGTCTATTTATGCCTTCTGCCCGTTTCTTAACTGGCTTATTTATTTTTTGAATATTGGATTTGGTAAGTTCTTTATAGGTTTTAGATACTAATCCTTTACCAGATATGTCATTTGCAAATATCTTCTTCTATTCTGTAAATGTATAGAATTACTGAATCAATATACTGTAGACCTGAAACCAATATAACACTGTATGCTAATTATACTTCAATAGTAAAACAGAATAGGAATAAATAAATGTACTTCCTTGCAATCAAATGACAATCAATAAATATTGAAAGGATAATAAAGTGAGGAAGTTCTCCATGAATATTAAAACTAGTGTCTTAATACTTGATAATAAACATGTTATTTACATACTCTCCAGGTTTCTTCCCACAATTAATTTATTAATTAAAAAGGGAAAATAATAGCTTTATGGTGGAGAAATCTGGCAGACATTATCTTAATCAGCTAATGATCTGATGACTAACATTAGGACAAACTGTTGTCAAATGTCTCTCGACATTATTACCTGAGCAGCAGACAACATCCCTTCTGTGGTATTCCTGAGAGATATGTATGATGTGTTGCTAATCAGGAAATGCATGGTGCAGACCCAAACTGAGAAATAACCTCTGAAATAGTGAATGAGTATTTTTCAAAAATGTTAAGATCAAAAAAATTTTAAAAGCTAAAGGATTTTCCAGATTAAAGGAAAATAAAGTGATATAAATGCAATGTACCTGCTTTCAAAGTTAGAAGGTATGCTTTTTTCAAACTATATTTTTATGAGACTATAACATGAAGGCCAACTTAGCCTCTGTCAAATGACGGTGTGAAATTACTCATATATTTTGTGTATAACAAATGAACTCTTTGAGTACAGCAGAAATAGAATATTACATAGAGATCGCATTATCTTAGTGCCCAAGATAAATTAAAATAATAGGACAAAGCATAGTATGAGACTTTCACATAGCAATGCTAATACATATAATTCAAGCTTGGAAGTAGTTTCTATGGTGATCACCAAGCTGCCAATAATCACGATGTTCTTTTTCCATATACCAGTACATTCTTTGTTATAAAATTCTAAGAGATGTTTCATAAGGTATTTCTATTCCACCGGCAGAATATGACTTGGCAATAGCTAATTTTCCAGAAATCCATTAGCTTTTCAAATAAGCATCTATATAGTTTGTAACAACAATTATCATTTTTCTATGATATGAATGACAGAGTTTGACTGGACTGGGACAGATTCACTTAGTAGAAATCTATATATTAAGATAAGAAATTTTATTTAGAAAATGCTTACTGTAGAATTATAATTGCTGTAACATATGATTTTTAAGTTGTCTATCATTCATTGTACTTAAGCAGATAATAGAAGGCCTAATGGTTTGAGCTATTGCTAAGTAGGCATTGAATTATTTGTTGTCAAAAACCCAAACTGGGACATCTGGGTGGCTCAGTCAGTTAAGCATCTGCCTTTGGCTCAGGTTATGTATCCAGGATCAAGTCCCATATCGGGCTCCCTGCTCAGCAGGGAGTCTGCTTTTCCATTCTCCCTATGTCCCCACCCCTTCCTTGTGTTCCCTCTCTCTCTCTCTCTCAAATAAATAAAATCTTAAAAAAAACTGATAGGGTTATGGTATGTGAGTGAAGCATTTTGTACATTAAAATATTTTTAACAAATTTAAATTATTACATCTAAGCAGATGATAACATTGGCAAAGTATGCTCTCACAAAGTGAAAGAAGACAGGAAGATCTCATAATTTATCTACTTTAATGGGTGGCAAAGATACTATAGTTTTAGATGCAAATAATAATATTGTTAAATATTTTTCTCTGAAGAAGCTTAAATTATCTCTTAACCCTTGATTATACTATCAATGTGTATAACTTACTAAACAGCTTTATCATACCTTCATTCTTTCTGCCTTCAATAAGATTAAGATATCCAGAGAATTATCCTCGCTTCCTGACAGCATCTAATTCATAGCAAAGCCCTGCTCTTTTGAACTCTCCCCCAGATCATCTAACACAAACTCCAATGTCTTTTTTAAACTTAAATTAAATTAGCCAACACATAGTACACCATTAGTTTCAGATGTAGCATTCAATAATTTATCAGATGCATATAACACCCGCTGCTCATCACAGCACATGCCCCCTCCTTCAAGCCCATCACCCTGTTACCTCATCCCTACCTCCCCCACAGCAAAAGTCAGTTTGTTTCCCAGAGTTAAGAGTCTCTCGTGGCTTATCTTCCTCTCTGATTTTTTTCCCATTCAGTTTTTCCTTCCTTACCCCTATGATCCTCTGCACTGTTTCTTATATTCCACATAAAAGTGAAGCCATATGGGGTAGCCTGGGTGGCTCAGCGGTTTAGTGCCTGCCTTCAGCCCAGGGTGTGACCCTGGAGACCCAGGATCGAGTCCCACATCAGGCTCCCTGCATGGAGCCTGCTTCTCCCTCTGCCTGTATCTCTGCCTCTCCATCTCTCATAAATAAATAAATAAAATCTTTAAAAAAAGAATGATGCTGTATGATAATTGTCTTTCTTCAGTTGACTTATTTTACTCAGCATGATACCCTCCAGTTCCATCGATGTCAATGTAAATAGTGAGTATCCATCCTTTCTGATGGCTGAATAATATTCCATTGTATATACAGACCACATCTTTATCCATTCATCTGTTGATGGACATCTCGGCTCCTTCCACAGTTTGGCTATTGTGAACATTGCTCTTATGAACATTGAAGTACAATTACCCCTTCATTTCACTACATTCGTATCTTTGGGGTAAATGCCTAGTAGTGTAATTACTGGGTCATAGGGTAGCTCTATTTAAAAAAAATAAAAATAAAAATAATGTCTTTTCTAACATCTTACTAAGATACCCAGCCACTCTGCAGTGTGTGTTCATGTTTGCTGCAATGAGTAACTAAAGCCAATGTTGGTGACCTACAGGTCTATTCCTAGGGGTCTTTGGCAGTAGGGCATTGACAGCAGTTATATCGCCAACAGTAATGGAGAAATGAAGAAGTAGCTGGAGGAGAATGTAGTGTCAAGGAGGTTTTTTCACCGATTTGTATTTCACAAATACAGTATTTTTAGAAGCTGATACAAGGGAGATAATTTAAGTGATATTTCTGAGGTGAGAGGGGAAGGGTCTAGTGTCTAATGGTTGGCCTTAGAGAAAGAGATAGCCCATATCTCGTATTATGAAGGAGAATAGGGCATATTGCCTATTGGCTTGATGTGGTAGTGAGAACATGTGGACATTCTCTTCTAACTGCTTTTGTTGTTCTTGGTGAACTAGAGGGCAGTCATCGGCAGAAAGTGATCAGGGGAAAAGACATTTTGATGATTGAGAAGGAAAAAGGTAAGAAGCAGACTTACAGAGAGGAAAAAAAAAAAGTAAAAGAACTAGAGAAATTCAGTGGGACCTCTGGGAGCAATAAGAGTTCAGAACCCTTGAACTTACTGATCACGATCAGAAATCAAGTAAAAGCATCCCTACATTTCCAAATCCCAACACATTCAATATAGTTTTTAAACAATAGTGGATAAATGTTTTATTTACTAGAGTTATCAAGCTGTTAACGTGTGCACGCACACACATCTTAAG
Organism: Nyctereutes procyonoides; assembly: GCF_905146905.1. Taxonomy (NCBI): domain Eukaryota; kingdom Metazoa; phylum Chordata; class Mammalia; order Carnivora; family Canidae; genus Nyctereutes; species Nyctereutes procyonoides. The sequence goes on from NW_026575136.1 coordinate 28,563,266, forward strand.
GTGGATTTTTCAGAAGCAGCTGTTACGAGGGACAGCATAGCAGCGCTAGGTATAGCCTCTAGATGTAAATTCCTGGATCTGGGCCAATTATTTGAGTGATTCTGGGCAAGAGACTTGCCTCTCTGTGGCTCGAAATTTTCATCTATGCAGTAGGCTTAGCGATAGAATCTACTTTATATGGATGCTGAGAGAGTTAAATATGTTAATACTTATAAAGTACTTCAAACAGCAGGTACTCCATTTGCAAAATAAACAGAACCTTATCAAACTAAGCCTTACATCATTTTTTTCCTCAGTTCCTGAAGTCAAATGGGCAAACCAGTAGAAGTACTCTATCCTCATGATCTATTTGCCAACATGATTCTGTTTTTTTTAAAAAGATTTTATTTATTTATTCATGAGAGACACACAAAGATATGCAGAGACGTAGGCAGAGAGAAAAGCAGGCTCCCTGAGTGGAGCCTGATCTGGGACTCAATCCTGGGAACCTGGGATCATGACCTGAGCTGAAGGCAGATGCTCAACCACTGAGCCACCCAGGCATCCCTTGACATGATTATTTCTGATGGTCATTTGGGACAATCTTAGTGGTCTGTATCCTGGTGGCAACTCAAATAACTTACAACATAGAACTCTGAAGCCATTCATGAATGAAAATACTCTTTCCATTGGCTCAGGCATTCTTGCATCATTTTCTATTTTATGTCTAGAAAAGCATTAATAGAAACTTGTTTTATTTTTTAAAATTTTTAAAGATTTTTATTTATTTATTCATGAGAGGCACACAGAGAGAGAGGGAGAGACAGAAAGAGAGAGAGAGAGAGAGAAAGAGAGAGAGAGGAAGAGACACAGGCAGAGGGAGAAGCAGGCTCCATGCAGGGAGCCCGACGTGGGACTCAATCCCAGGTCTTCAGGATCACGTCCTGGGCTGAAGGTGGCGCTAAACTGCTGAGCCACCCGGGCTGCCCTAGAAACTTGTTTTAAAAGTTAAAAGAGAAAATTTGAGCTCCAGATAATGAAGCAATTGATTATAAATGCATCAACACATTACTAACTTGGCCAACTATACGGTGAAAAATGCATTCTTTCCTTCTTTATTTCTATTAGACAGAGAGAGAGAGCCTATGATGGTATTATCCAACACCTCTCTACAATTACCACCAAAACATAGTCATTTAATAACAGATTATTTTATGTTGAATGTATCCACTTAATGGACATGTTCTTAAGGATTATTCTGAGATATCAAAGTACAGCCCCTATGTGAAAGCTTAAATTACTATTCATTACTATCTGACTGCTCCATTTTTAATACTCAATTTTGAACTGTGGACACATTTATTTAATGGCTTTTATCCTTAAATATTTGTTTTTATACGGTTAAAGATTGTTTAAAAAGACAGGTTCTAGGAAATCTTAAAAGACCAGGTCTACTGAATGAAAATTATTTCTCATGTCCAAAAAAAATCAAATAATCAGACTTCTAAAAGAAAAAGATTTCTCTTAGGAATTTTATTGATCCCAGGTTTCCAAGCATCCACAAATTCTTGAAGTAAAACATTATGTGGTAATTTTATTAATGAAGTATTTGGAGCTAGCAATAATCTAAAGTTGTCCACATCCACCTATACTAGAACTGAAGCATTAAGACAAAGAATAGTGCCTCAGAACTGCCTAGAAGCTTCACAGGAAGAGCTGAAGTCTGCCCAGGAGAAATAAGTTTCTATTAAAATACGACAGGGCATTTAAGTGTACTGATCTTCTACTCTCTTTGGAGATATGTTCGATGGGAAGTATTAGTTATGGAGTTCTTTTTACTTTAAAAAATGCTGTTCAAAGCTTTTCTTTTTCTTCTCAAAGAATTTTGCCCTGCTTTACAGGCAATACCCACAGAGAAATGAAAGTTATTTTGTGTGATATTACACTGCATTTTACATTCAAGGACACTGTAAGAATTTGTGAATTGTATAAAAATTAAAACATTCTTTTCTTCTAAGAACAAATAAAAGGTTGAACAATGTCTGTTTCTGTTCTTCTGTACCCATTCCTCTGCCAAGGCTAGAGATCATGGCAAATGTATTAAGAAAACAATATCTTAAACTTCTTGGTAATTATTCATTCATTTATTTTTGTATGTATAGTGCAAATATAGCTTAATTAGATAACAAGGCTGAAATATGGGAATAAAGAAAATATTTAATAACTTTAAACGCTCTGGGAGTCTGTGACCTAGGGGTACTGTCTTCAAGGGAAAAAAATCTTTCTGAACTATGCAAAATTACCTTTCTGAAAAACAAATTAAAAATATTAAAAATAAGAACTATCACCTGAACAAAGAAATAAAAGGCAACTTATTTCAAATATTTAATATTGAGAATTAGTTTTATTTTTCTAGGCTACAGATCATAAAAAAGTCAATGCATTGTTTTACTTATCAGACTATGTGAACCACTGGGATTTAGAAAGTTTTTTAATGTTGCAAATACCACTAGAATTACTCATGAAGGAAAAGTAGCTAGATGTCAAATATCCATCTCCTTAGGTGTGTATGTATATGTGTATGTATAATGTATGATGCCATTACACTCAAATTGGATTCCTAGAGTTGATTCTGAATAACAAGCAATGGAATATTTTGCAAACCAAGAGATTATTCTCCCTTTGCAATAGCTAGTATAATTAAATTATTTATATTTCATGGAAAATAAGGCAAACTCACACTGAATGTGTTACTGAACCTGGTCACATGAGTGTAAAGAGTGTTATGTAAACAATTTTTTAAAAGGTCTTTAAAGATACCTTACCATTTTTCTTATTCGTAAGAAAGAAATTTATATAATGGCTTCCATGAAATTCATTTTACTTGATTAAGAATTTTTTTTAATTTAATTTATTTATTCATGATAGTCACACACAGAGAGAGAGGCAGAGACACAGGCAGAGGGAGAAGCAGGCTCCATGCAGGGAGCCCGACGTGGGATTCAATCCCAAGTCTCCAGGATCGCGTCCTGGGCCAAAGGCAGGCGCTAAACCGCTGCGCCACCCAGGGATCCCTTGATTAAGACTTTTTGATATCTTTAGGGACAAGCTTTTACATCACACTAAAAAGATCTTACGTGAATACTTGCTTTTTCTAGTTGCTTCTGTGAATTAATACAAAAAAAAATCCTCTAGAGGAGCTTGGATGGCTCGGTCAGTTAAGATCTACCTTCAGCTCAGGCATGTTCCTAAGATCTTGAGATAGAGCCCCAGGTCTGGCTCCCTGCTCAGTGGGGAGTCTGCTTCTCCTCCTCCCTCTGCCTCTCCCTCTGCCCCCATTTGTGCTCTTGCTTGCTCTATCTCAAATAAATAAAATATTTTTTAAAAAATTAAAAGAAATTCCTCTATTTTTATTTCTCAAATCTGTTTTGAAGCTGTGGATATAGTTCACTTTTAAAGAGTTCCTTTCTTCATAAAATGCATACTGTTTCAAGTAGCGTACTTACTATTTTTGTGCAGAGCAACAGGATGTAATTCAAGGATTCATATAATAGAGCTATCTGAAAATGTATTAATATATTTCTTTGAATATTTCTGCAGGTATCCTTAGTCTTTAATCTTCGATTTCTAAATGTACTGTGTTTTTCAAGTCTTATAGTTAAAGCTAAAATAAAATCAAATGATTTAATTTTTAACTGTTTATCATTTGCAAGCAACAGCAACATTTTGATAATGTGTTCAGATAGCCCCAGTGTCATGATTCAAGAGTCTGTGCCACAACCACTGAACACCTCAGAAATAGGATGTAGTGTTGACAATTGCCTGTATTCATTGGAGAACTGCTAACTTAGATTTATTAAATGTAGTGCACTTTGGAAAATGTAAAATTGAACACAGGAGACTAAAGTATAAATTGTATTCTACAAGCAAATAAATACAGCTCTTTTGAGCCTCCAAAATAAACATAAAATACACAGAGGGATGAAGAGAGACAAGTTAGAACACAATAGCTGATTTTACAAGGCTGCCTGTCCCTTCAGCAACTCGAAAATATATGGTGGCTCACATGACCCATGATTCTTTTGCTCTGTGTTGTGCTCTTTCACCTTTTATATGAGATGTTCATACTCCAGTCAGTGAAGAGCTAAGTTTATGTGAAATAGGTTTGATATTTATGGTATAAAATGTGCTAAAAAGGAACTTAGATGCATGATGCCAATTGTATTCTAAAACTTCCCTTGCGTTTTGATGATTATAAACAAATCATATAATCATGTAGAAGAAATATATAGCATCCTGGAGAAGGATGACAAACTTCATAAAAAGTACAGTTCAGAAGTATCCAGAGAGGCCATTACATAGAGTGAAAAACTGAGTTTTCAGATTAGGGCTGTATCTACCAAGTATATTTCAATTCTGGATGAAATATTTCAAATTCATTTGTCCATGCAGATGCTTTAGCTCCCTAGTAATCATAATAATGTAGTAACATTTAAATAGATATAGTGTAAAAATAAATGCACGGTAAATTTATTGAATACTATTCTTATGGGCTTTTTTGTTTTTATCAAGATAACTGTTACAATTATCTGAAAAGCCTAAAAAGGTTCTAGGTCACACCAAAATACACACATATAAATGGATGCACATGTTCCCACAGAACAAAGAAAAGCAGAATGTGTCAAAGTGTGAACTCCTGATTCTCTGCTCTTGGGGATTTTTATGAATGCATATAAAAGATTTGAAGTCCTCATTTCAATTCAAAAAGGGTTTTTTCAATGTACCTTTTGCAAGGCTCCAAATTACTGTAGCAAAATTCTAATTGGTGAGTGGTTTTCAAGAGTCCTAGCTTAAAATGGCCTTAATTTAGAGCAAGAGAAGATAGAATGATATGTTTAAAATAAAAATTATTGCCTTTGCTCAACCTTATAACCAATGAATTTGTACTCTCCTTGTACATATTTTTGCTGAGTTAAAAAATCTGCAGGTTAGTTTAACATGTTTGATATACTCTACTAAATGGCAAACTCCTTTGGGGAAGAGAAGATGTCCTTTCTTATGTCCTCTTCCACTCAATAAGCATGAAGAATTACATGTAGCACACACCTAAAATTTATTGTTTTGAACAAGCAGACTAACAAAAAAAGATAAGGCTATTAATATAGTTTGAATAAACATTCTCAATGATTAAAGTTTCATTCAATCCTGAGTATCAAAGTAGTGAATCCCAGATCTAGCATAAACATTACCATGTAAAATTAAAAAAAAAAGCTAAACAAAACAAAATGAAACCTCTGTGGAGGAATCCTAACAATATACTAGATATATTTGATATTTATTTGTTATTTATTAATAAATTAATAAATGTTATCTATTCTGAAAATTCTGATCCTAGTAATTCTGCTGTGCTGGGTATAAAATCAAATGAGGACTTCCATTCCTGGTAATGATGCGATAGCTTATAGTATAAAAATCACCCTGCAGATAACAGAACATTACAGAAAATATATGAAAAGTCATTATTTGAAGGTACAAACAGGTGAAATGAAATTAAAGAGAATTCTTTAAATGTTTTTTTTTTTTAAAAAGGAGCATACTCTTCTTATTTCTCTCCTTCATCTCCTTGCCCCTTTAAATGAAATATTTTTCAGTGCTTTCCAGCAATAGCTTCCCTTTTCTTGGAAGGTTCTGATTTTTCATATCTGTATGAAGATGTTTCAAATCTAAGTCTCCATCTCATTCTCTATCCTGAGATCTTGACACACAATTTGAACTCAGTTTCTAAAACCAGATGGCTTGATAAACTTCAAATTCAAAATATCTAAGAAAAAATATATTGTTGTATCAGACTTTGTGTCCCAAGTTTATTATTCCTATCTATCTCAGTTCAGTTAATAACATCATCATCTGTCCAAAGCAGAAATCTTTTCTTCACTTGCAGTGCCTTATTTTACTTTACCTCGTATGTAATCTGTCACCAAATCCTGTTTTACTCAAGAATGCTTTTAGTATTTCAAAGTCTAGACTGGGTCCTCATCATTTCATCAGGAAAACCTCAAAATCTTCCTAAGTAGTAGTCCCTTCTACTTATTAACGTCCATTACTATAATCATTGGTTACTTACAGGATGATGCCCTTTAGCAAGGGACCAAATTAATATATAAACCAGTATCTAAGTTACTATTCCCACAGTATTGTTGGATGTCAAACAGCCACATAATCTTTCTAGCATTCAAATAGAAGTGTTTATTGGTAATAAATCTGGGGTCCGTGGAGTCTGGTTAGGCATCTCCCCTTGATCTTATGTGGGATCGTGGTCACGTCTGAGGTTCAGCAGCCTGTCGAAAATCTAGGCTGGCCTCGCCTGGGACAACCTGCTGGATTTAGCTTGGCTGCACCTCTCTCTTATCCTCCAATGTGCTTTTATGGTGATATTTGAAGCACAAGAACACAAGAGAGGAGAAAGAAACACATGTTACTGAGGTTGTGCTCTGCACTGCAGAACACATTCTACTGGCCAAAGAGACTCAGATGAGGGAGCAAAATTCTCTGTCTTTATGAAAGCCTCAAAATCACATGATAAAGGTCTTTGAAGGGTAAAGAATTGGGGACATTAATGAAATCAATCTATCACATTTGGTCTCTGACCTTTCCTGGAACTTTCCTCTAAACTAGGGCAGCCAGAAAAAAAACCACATAAGACACTTAGCTAAAATTTGGATTTCAGATAAATAAAGAATAATGTTTTAATATAAAAATGCCCTAATGCCCTGTAGTATCAAGATTCTCCAAAAGCTAATTATAACAAAATTTAAGTAAACTGACTTGTTTGTATCCATTTCTACTTGATAACTTGGCAATAACATGGATCCCCAAACATTCTTATAGTTCAAAAAAAAAAAAAAACCAACATACATAAAAAAAAAGATTATCCAAAAAGTAAGATACTATTGAGAAATCTTTCTCCCCCAATCTCTCTCTCTCTCTCTCCCTCTCTCTCTCTCTCAAGAATGTTTGGTTTTAAGATATTGGTTCACAAGACTGTGAAGGCTGCCATGTTTAAATTTCTTAGGGCAGACCAACAGGTTGGAGATAAAGGGAAGAGTTGATGTTGCCATTCAAGTCTGAAGGCCCTCTGCTGGAAGCAACCCGTCTTCCTCAAGGGAGCTCAGTCTGTTTGCTATTAAGGCTATCAACTGACTTGATGAATTGCACTCACGTTAAGGAGGGCAATCTGTTTTACTCAAAGTCAAGTGTTAACCTCGTCTCCCTTTAAAAGTATTAGTCATATACAAAAGACAAAATCTGGAAATCATTTCCCTAGAACAGTCTCTGCTGCTTCTCCAAAGCTGAAACCTGCCCCACTTACATGTACTGACTTTCCTACTGGTGCAGCTGAATCCCCCACATTACAGAGCAGTAATTGGAACTAAATAATTTAACATTGACATTAGGCTGAACACCTCTAGTTAACACTTGTGAAGGGATCCACAAATAGTAGTCATTGTTTCACTGTGACTTTGGGCAAGTTCCGTAACAATTGAAAGTCAGTCCTTTCAAAGAACTTTTCTTATTCAAATACAAGCTGTGCAGAAGATGCATTGTAGAGTGTGCACTGACAACGCTTTCAAAATTAAAAGTATTAAGTGTGTGCAACGTTGTTTTTAGGAGACACTATCTCAAACAAAAACTGGTCTGGGCAGGCAGTTAAGCAGGAAAGGAAGACTGTAGTCAAGGCTATGGAGATAGGGAGAGATGTCGGAACTCAGGCAGAGCTCAACAATCCTGAAACAAAGGGCAAAAAGAATTTTAAGTAGATTTTAAGTGCCTGAATGAGGGCACTTTGTGTTTGCTAATTGGCCTTAGCAACTACTTAGGGGAAAGTAAACTCTTCCCTTTTTTTTTTTTTTTTTTTTTTTTTTACAGCAAGTGATATTTTTAACCTAGAGCAAACAAAGTACCTCGAAATTTAGGTTTCTGTCCTCTGACATGCTGGAAGAAAGGAATGATTACTTTTCAAAGGGATGGCCCAGATCCTTGGGAAAAAAAAAATAAAATCCTGGATCGTAAAACTGGCAAGAGGTTTTTTAAAAATTTACATCTCAAAGGGGTGAAGAAAGGATTTACAATTACAAATTTTCTAATGTAAATACTATAAGAGATGAGGCCTAGATTCACAAAGAAGCCTGTGGAAAGGTTAGTCAAGCTGAGAACCATAAGGCCATCTTGGTCACTGGCTACAACTAACTAGGAATTTTAAGATAGAATTTTAGAAGTAGAGGGAAATACATTCTTACCTTTTAAAGTAAGAAACAGGTTCCCTAAGAGAGTGAGAACTATTACATCTCAGATAACAGGACTAAAATTGGCAACAGTTAAACAACAAACAAAACCAGGAAAGGGAGTTTAGAAATTCAAATGTTAGTATCTGTTATTCCTGGGAGTTTTCTTATTGCTTGGTGCTTTTTATGACTAAATTTTCCTATTTAATGACCTTGTACCATTATTAGCATTAGTGTGTTAATTAATGCACTTAAAATGCTTACAGCCCATAGTGGGCATATTAGCAGCCCTCAATAGCAATTATTTATTTATTCTGAAAAACTCTTTCTTTCCTCTGCAAAACATCGTGCAAGCAATGCTTGGGTTATATGCTGCTGACTTTAAAAAATAATGGATTTGCAAATTTAAAGGATTTTCCAAACTAGCATGTGGGCAGGCATCTACAATTCTTGCACTTGTCTTGAATGATACAGAATCTTCATACAAGACAGATGAAAATGGCAGAGTAAGAGAAGAGTCAGTATTTCTAAATCCTATGATTCAGACTTTGATATCTTAATGATATTTTTATAATCACGGTTTGCATATAATTGTACTAAATAAGACATGGCCTAGGGCTGAAAAAATGTATCTGTTCAAAAACTGATATATATTGGGAGAAAAGTCTCTGAATAATGTTAACATTTTTCATGTTAAAGAATTGATCAAAATAGACTTGAAACAGTGATTTGCAGCATTTACTAATCTATCATTTTTAAAGGATCAGTCTCACTTCAAACAAGCATTGGAGAACTATAAAATATTAGCTGGGACTTTGAATATCCTGTATCTTTCCTGGTCTCTAAAAGTACTGTTTAGGAGAATAATGTTAAAATGGACAATTTGTAGAATAGAATACAATTCTGTAGAATAGGAGCAGAAGGGAAATGTCAGTTTAAAGTATGAGTTATGATCTGATTCTAGAAGTGCTACAAATCAGACTGAATCTATTAACTGATGATGGCTTCAAAAATAGCCACATGCCATTTCATTGCTGTGGTCAGCTATCAGTTGGAGGATTATTGGATTTCTCATTTAAAGCTATGTACGTGAATATTGTAAGAAATTCAAGAGTTCCTTAATAAAATCAAGTATTGACTTATGTTCGAAATACTTCTAAAGAATCTGAAATCTTTTAAATTTCAAATATCCTACAACTCATATGTGATTATTAGCTCTACACGACCTGCAGAACCAGGTTTTGCTGGACCGTGGGGTGAGGTAGGGGTAAGAGTACTGTAAGTTTTGACAGTCGCTCTCCCCTTTTTTCTCCATGAACCAAGCATTTTGCTTTAAAATGTTATTCAATATTTTCAGTTACCATTTGACAAAACAGATGGAAAAATGGTTCACTTAAAGTTTTTATTTTAAAGCAGCGAAAGAGAATGCCAGAGACTATAAAAATTCTAATAATGAAGTAATGACTATTGTTAATATTTGTGGCTATGCCTCATCACCATCTAGAGAAAAAAAAAAGATTCTGAATGCTACACTATGGTTCAAAGTATAAATATTTAAAATTAATTGAAAACCACTCATTTTTACTTCCTTTTCCCCCATCAGTATTTATTTAATTTGAAACAAGGGCTGTTGGCACGTCTCACAACCAGTTAGAAAGTGGTGATTTTTCTGTGTTATGTAAAAACCACTACCATTAACTCTAATTTTTCATTGTATTTCAGTCCCATTGGCTATAAGCCAAGAAGGTGAAGGTAGTGTCAGTTCAGCTCAGTTCAGATTCCTTTTTCCAAATTCTCTATGCAGATACCTCTATGGCAGTACTGATAATAAACATGTGAGGGGAGAAAAGTGCAGAAATGCCTTCATTTCTCACTGTCAGGAAAGATGAGATTTACTTCTGTAGGCTACACTTGCCTCACCTTACCCTGTTTAGAAAACAGGTCTATCCCCATTCTTTTTGTTTGTTTTGATTTGTGACTTTCCTATTTATTTTTCTTTGAGATCATTTGATATCCTACTGTTCTATCCCATTTAGATATTGGTGTGATCCAAAACATTGTCTGATTGGTTATAACTATTTTTATCATAGAAATTTATACACTTTATCTATGTGATACTTGCCTTTACAAAAATAAAAATAAAAAAATAAGCAAAGTGGGCCCCAAGAAAACCAGATAGGAACAAAATGAATAATCTTGAACAGCTTCACATTCAGTTGTAGGTTTATATACCTGTTGATGCATAGATGTTAATTATGCTTCATTATCTGTTTTCCCCATTATTCTTTTTTTTAAATGTTGTATTTATTTATTTATGAGAGACACACAGAGAGAGAGAGAGAGAGGCAGAAACACAGGCAGAGGGAGAAGCAGGCTCCATGCAGGGAGCCCGACGCGGGACTCAATCCGAAGACTCCAGGATCACGCCCTGGGCCGAAGGCAGGTGCTAAATTTCTGAGACACCCAGGGATCCCCCCTGTTATTCTTTTTTTGTCACAATCTCCAGGTAACTGTGGTATTATTGACCTCTTTGGTATGACTACTGATTGAACAAGATTTTTTTTAAGACTGAATAGATGCGCTGAAACTTTCATGTGTGTGTGTGTGTGTGTGTGTGTGTGTGTGTAAGTGGGAAAATCTTTTCAGAATTTAGGTAGAATACAGCTTGAGAGTGTAGGTGGATTACTGTCACCTTTTCTCTAAAATGAATTTTTAAAAATTAATTGTAAGGTTACTCTTAGAAGATGAATTTCTAACATTGAGTCAGTAGGTCCTTGAGGCAATGTTTCTCTAAATTGGATGGTCCCTGTGCAGTTTTGTGATTTTATATGGGAAAAAAAGATTGAAACAAAAACTTATATTCATTTCACAAAATGAAATCAAAGGTTTATTATAACTTTTGTGGAAGCCCTATCACATTCATAATAATAATAATGATCATGCTATATGGCCTGCTTTGTTGAGTTGGTCTTAGCTAATATTCAAGTAAAATAAAGTATTTTGTTAATTTACATCTTTTTTTGTGTGTCACTTTTTTTATTTTGTTAAACATGCATATTTCATCACTATTAGTGTATTATATTAAGCCCTCAATCAATTGGGTTACTAGTGAAAGAGTGGGTTACTACTGAAGTATAAATTCAGTGATTATTAGTAACATAAAGACTACAACTTAAATTTATTAATGGAAATAATCAAGACCTGGTGCAAGTACAGAAAGTAAATCTGTATGTTCTTGCACAGGTGATTCTGTGGAGGTGATAATTCACCCAAGCAGCTATAAAAAATGGTAAGTACAACACAGAAATCACATTTTTTTGAACCATCAACTCATAGAGCTCTAGTTCCCACAGAAGTGCCATATATAAAACTTTATCCAAATAGCATGAGAAGAACTCTTAATACCTTAGCATTATTACAGAATCTTGGATAAGTAGGTAACTTTTTCCCCAGAATAAGCATAATAATATATGCTTACTGCATGGAATTACTTAACATCAAAAGTTAGAAGAGTAGACAAAATTATGAAGGTGCATTCAAAGTGGTGTGTGTTATATCCAGAATGGAAACAAGAAATGCTATGGAGAAAAAAAATTATAAACTGGTAGAAATGAGTTATTAGCAAGATTATTTGTCAAACGGCAGTACTCAGTGCACATCAAATTGATGTCATACAAGTGGAAGAGCACACTCAGTCACATTTGTGAGCCAGGATGTATTTTTTTAACGCTTGGATAAAATTAGTCATATATAGAGCATGAATTCACACTTGGCTCACACAGTATACATAGAGGAGAAAGGGGTGATCATTTTGGCTCTATGTAGACTCTATCCTATTTGTGAAGTAAATACAATTGTGCAAAATTTGACATAGGGTGGAATGTTTGGGATCAAAATTTGGGGGCACTAAGAAGGAAAAGCATTGTCATATTAAAAGAGGATACTTCCAAATGTTGACCTGAGTTTATTCAGAAAGAATTCTTAGAAGTTAACAATGACTCTACTGCTCTGAATTCAAAGTTAAAAGAATTACTGGAGATTTTAAATATAATCTGACATTAGCCACTGAGTGTTCTACTTAGACTGCTACAGAAGTAAATCTAGTCCTAGGAAAAAACACTTTGTTCTCTGAAGTACACTAACAAGAAAAGAGATGTCAAGGGTATTAATTGGGCCAAGAAGAGAGTGGGCCTCTTTCTTCACTATTTTGGATTATTAGTTCATTATCCATAATATATACAGAAAAGATTCACAATGCCAAGTTATATCCAAATTTTCTACTTTTTTTTTCATTTTATACACAGAACAACATTAACTAGTGATTAATTAACTAAACCAGAGATGGTTCTGTTTAAGAGGTCTATGAGCAGAGAAACCCTGATCTGCAGGCACTCCCATGGATGTAAAATGATTCATTGCTCATGTCAAGGGGTTGTAGCCCCTCTCCTGTAACAAAAATGATTATAACATTTTGCTATTATTGCTTGGCTACTGAGAAGCTGGCTTTCTTTACAATATTAATATTTTTAAGTTGCAAACACCTAGAATTTCTCAGTAACAGTGACATATAAGACAATCTATGTTTCATTCCTTTCACTTTTTATAATCTTTGAAATACTTCTCACTTAATTCTACCCATAATTTATAAAGGTTGTATGCTATACACTTTAATGCACAATCATATCCTTGTTTGAGATTTCACCTAAGGCAGAATTTAAAAGATAGCAGGTCAATATAATGAGACTATTAAAATAATGACATCTTATTAAACACAAGCCAGGGATGGTCAAGCATGATGGGTACTTTAATCTTTGCAGTTCCTTTTAAATTGCTATTAATTTTATATGTTTTGCCATGGAGTTGTAAATTTTAAACTCTGTGGGCTTTGTCTTAATTCATTTGATCAAAATTTGGTTGATTTACAAACCTTCTCTGTATATCCCAATTTACTTTAGCTCTTTGAGATCATGGTGATATATTTACCCCTAGATATTTTAACCCAGATATTTTGGATTCCTAAAGACCATCATTATCTTTCAATTAATAAATGCATGTTATTAGTTAGTCTTACTGGTCATTATTCTTGCAGACACATTTAAAGTAATTTTAGGCAGTAATCAAACCATCTGATGTAAGAATTTTTTTTTCTATTTTTCTTCTACTGCCAAACATACCACAAGTTGTTCCTAGGAGCAGTAATAGATTTTTTTATGAACCTTTCAAAGAATGGGATGCTACATCTCTCAAGCTGAACAGAGAAATCAAACTCACAGTGAGTAATGCTGTGTAAAAAGTGGCACAAAGATTTTTCAACCAATAAATAAATAAATAAATAAATAAATAAATAAATAAATAATAAGATTTTTCAACCATTGTACCTTTAATATAATAGCTTGAAGTAACCAACATGTAGAGATAGACTTTGCTAATGTTGAACATTGCAACTTCCCAGTCATGACTTACTTCTTTTCACAAAGCTAGGCTTGCACAATTTGTCAGTCCAAAAAATTGAAGGACAACTTTGATCTAATTTTCTTATGAGCTTTCCAGTTATTGCTAATTCTTTTTCCTGCCAAAGAATTCAAATTGTAGAGTTTATTCCTGAAAAATTATTTCCACCTTCTCAGTCACAAAGTTAAGATTCAGTTTTATGAATCCAAAAGTGTAGATCATTGGGCAGATAACTCCTTAGAGTTCTATAGAACTGAAGGTTCTTACATATGATGGTTATGACTTTGGTTTCCTACAACTTGTCTCTTTCTCCTAAAAAAAATGGTTACTTTTTCCAATAGAAATATCTTATGTTTGAAAGTACTTTTTTTTTTTACAGTTTTTTCTTTCTTTTTTTTTTTTTTTTTTTTTTAAGAAAGGCAGACTGACACATACAGTGCTTCATTTGGATGTGTCTGAAGCCTTGGAAGCTTGACTACTTTCTCCTACAAATGGACCTTAAGAGCTTTTCTGAAAGTTCTAACAGGGGAGCATGGCTATTGGTATACCCTCAACCAAGATCATTCCTTCTCTATCGGGGGAAGGCTGTCCTCTTTGACCAAGGGCACATCATCATATCTTCAGGAGGGTTGCGCGTGGAGCCATGAGGGAGGAAGGGGACTCGCCTAGTCAGCCAGAGCAGCTGAATCAACCCTGATGATTAATGGGATGATTGATGTCACAGCCAGATTGCCCTCACAACCTCAAGTTTTACACTTTTTACACCTTTGAGATATAGTTGAACTGTAATATGCATTATTTAAAGTATAGAATATATTTTCACACACATATTTATCACCATAATCAAGAAAATGAAAATATTCATTAGCACCCAAAATTTCTCTGTACCCTTTTGTAATCTTGCTCTCTTGACCTTTTATGTTTCCACCACCTGCAGGCAACTACTGGTCTGCTTTAAGTCTCTGGAGATTAGTTCGAATTTCTAGAATTATATGTGAATGGAATCAAATGTTTTCTTATCAAGTTTCTCTCATTCATAAAAACATTTAAATATCCATCCACATCATTATTTGTATCCATACTTTCTTCCTTTTTAATTCTGAGTATTATCTTATTGTATTAATATACCACAATCCTATGGGTAGACATTTAAGTTGATTCCAGTTTTCGGTTATTGCAAATGAAATCTGTTATGAATACTTTGTCTTTGTATGGACATATGCTTCCAGTGCTTCCATCTTCTCTAGGAGTAGAATTTGGTAGGTGGATATTTAAATTCATAAGGATCTCCCACTGTTTTATAACTAGTTTTACAATTTTACGTTGCCACAAGTAGTGGTTCTCCATATCTTTACCAATACTTGGTATGGTCAGTCATTTCAGTTTTAGACATTTAAAGAGATGCATAGTAGGAACTCATTTTAGTTTTAAGCTGCACTTATCTAATCACCAATGACCTTGGGCCCTTGGGCATTTTTCGTGTTTTGTTTCTGTTGATTTTTTTTCTATCTCTATATCTTTTTAGGTGAAATGTCTGGGGAAATTGTATGGTTCACCTAATTTGTTGTATGTCTCAGATCACTGTTCTTTATTACCTGATGTGTAACGTTATGAAAGCTCTTGTTTCATATCTATTGTCTGGTTTGGGAATTGTTTCAGGTAGGAGAGTAAGTCCAGTCCCATCTTGGCCAAAGTAGTTCTTATCTGCACCATTAAATGTTTAGCCTTCTTGCAATGAATCCATGTATATTTTACCTACATAACAGTCATTTTATCATGCGGATTCATTTTTCCACCCTTGAGATAGAACTAAATAAATTATGTGAGGTTTCTACATTTATTCTGAATTTCTCTGCCACTAAGGATGTGGAATTTACTCTCTAATACTTCTGGAGTTGTTATAGTGAGCATCTTTACTGTTTCTGCACACATTTCCCCAGATTCCCTAGATGCCAGCTTTGGATCTATTCACAGAACTATCATTAGCCTTTGTTTCAAGTCACTGATTATCTTCTCTAACTACTACAGTTGAACAGTTTAGTGTTTTGTACAGTCAGATGTATTCCCATTTGGCCCAGGCAAATGATTGAGAATTAATAATTAGCATCTGTGGCTAAATCTGCTTATGGAGTACCCCAATTTAAGGGAAAAAAATATATATAGTGAATCCCAGATACCTATACTAGGGCTATTCCCCTTCTCATTATAATTTTCACACTGTTGAAATTGTTTCACACTATAGGACTATATAAAAAGGGGAGCTGGGTGATTCTGATAAAATGAATCCATAGCTACAACCTCAAACTAGAGAAGCTATCATCACGAGTAACAAGGAGAGAGGAATATGGTTGAAAAAGAAAATCAACTAGAAGCTTCCTAATTATATGTTAAGATTCTAAATTATATTTCCCATGATACTGATCAGCTACATATTAGGTCTGTTCTGGGCCTTAAACATTATCTCTCTGCTTTGGGTCTAGTTCCTGGATAATTAACTCATAATTTGTCTTTTATTTGGTCAAAGGGAATTTTTTTTTAATTCATCCTTTTGTTGAATGATGATTTTAGCAGGCTCTCTTTTTCCATTAATTTGCTACCTCAGAGTTTATAAACAAAAATTAACTATAGAAATTCATTGTAAGGTAATAAACTTACCACATTAGTATTTTCTCTTAATGAATCAAGTTTGTTTTGTTCAAATGTATCACCTCTTCAGCTGTAACAGAGATACACTGAGAAAGTCTTATTTCATCAAGTTCCGTCATATTGATCATAGTCAAACACATATGAGGGAATAGCTGGCTAACACTTGTGTCTAATCTATTTTTTGTGTTCTACCATTTTTATCTCCCATCAAGAAGTTATCTGATGTGAATGAGTCATACAAGAGGTCACAGAAGACCAAAATCTATCAGGTTATAAGATTAGAAAAATCTCAGAGAGAGTAGAAATAAATGAATAACTGTCATTGTCGTTTTGTCTTTATTTTTTTTCATAATGACTAAAGGTTGAGGAGAATACCACTTGGGCTTCCGGGTTTCATGCATAGCAAAGTTTTAGCGTTTTTGCTTAAAACAAAATAGGTCTAGCTTAGGTTAGAGAGTTACTTCCTGGCTGAAAGGACTCATCAGTGTGGTCCCCTCAAATCTGACTAGTCAGCTCAAAGAAATACTTCACTAATATGTTCAGATCATAAAATGTCTTCACCTCATAATGAATGTTTGGGGAATAATTACATTGCAAATTTTAACTTAATTAAAATCATATTTTTCTTTTTTAAAAATATTGTATTTATTTATTCATGAGAGACACACACAGAGAGAGGCAGAGACATAGGCAGAGGGAGAAGCAGCCTCCATGCAGGGAGCCCAATGTGGAACTCAATCCCAGGACCCCAGAATCACAACCTGAGCCAAAGGCAGATGCTCAACCACTGAGCCACACAGGCATCCCTCCTATTTTTCTAAAAAGGGTTCACAATTACTTTACTATGATAGGTTTGGTGAATTTTGTTATGAAATATTTTATATAATGCTCTGGTGGCTACATACTTTCAGTGACTTCTCAATAGGAGTTGAGTTCTCTTCTGCTGGGACTTGTTAGAGATGCAAATTCTTGCTTCAAATTGTCTCACTCTATAACTTGTTCCAGACCTAATATATCAGAAACTTGGAGCATAGCCCAACATATCTTTTAACAAGCCTTTCAGGTGATTCTGAGCAAGCCAAAGTTTGAGAACCACTGCTATATATAATATTACTTTGTTCTCAACAGTTTTGAGACTGCCATAAAATGAAGCATCATGGGAAATGTCTACTATTTATGTATTGATTTTATTCAAATATTAGCCTGTGAGTTTAACTGATGATCTATACAAAACTCTTTGCATCAAAAAAGAAAAAAACTCTTTGCATCAAATCAATTTAAAAATATGGTTGCAATAGACCGTCACACAGATGAAACTATCTGTATCAAATGTAGATAGACACTAAGGATATAGCAAATACCACACCTTGTAAGATAAGTTTAAATAGTTGTTTCTGAAAAATTTAAGCAAAAGAATGAGCCAATAAACATATTTCCCTCCTAAAATGAATTTCTTTCTTTAATTTGCTTATCAACCTCTATTGAATGCACTTAAATATTGAGCTACAAATAGCTGTAATAGTGAAAATTGTTCAATTTAAAAGGCATGGATTTGTTATCACACACACACACACCCCCTAAATGAGAAAACATTTTAAAAAAATGCTGCCCAGTGAAGGTGATAAAGCTAAATCATTCTATACAATTTTTATCTTATAAGATAATATCTTATGTCAAAGATACCTTAACAAGTTATTGATCTTTGCTTTGCCTGTCACACATAGTTTACATTTATTCCTTTATTTAGAAAACAAGAATCTCAAAGAATCCAATTCAATATACTGTGATAAAATGGTAACGTTAGTACAGCTGATTCCAATACTTAGCAGCTTTCAATATACTGAAAAGTGATAGCAATAGAGATTGGAGCTGTGATCATTCCATCAGTCTCCCCTTAGATACAGGACTTGGGCATGAGTCTACAGAGACAGTAAGAGTCAAGCCATGTTTGAGGCTTCAAGTTAAGCCAGGTTTGAGGTTCAAGAATTCATAGATGTGAATCACTCATGGCAGCTGCTGAATCATTTCCAAAGCACTAAATACTATTCCAGTTTTCTATTTGAATGTGCCTCTGTATTCCTGTCTGTATAAATAACGCGGGCAGTATAGGATGATCACTTCTGCTTTGCTGCAAGATAGAATTTTCAATAGCAATATACATCTGGGCTTTCCTTTTTATTCCATCACTCCACTCATTTTGGAGGATATTTGTTCGGAAGCTTACATTACAGGAACCTGGAGACATGCTGTGTTTTCCAAGGGCCAGAATCCTTAGAGCATGACCCAGAGTTAGGGCTGTTCATGCATATAACCAGGTGGCAGATAGGATGCAGTACAAACAGAAGACAGCGGAAAGGAGTCCATTTTCAATCAGATAAACTTGGAATCTTTGTTCTGACACTCATTTCCTCTATTTTGTGGGACTATTAAGTTAACCTCTTAGTTTCATCATCTATAACTTAACCGCATAATACTCATTTTAAATAGTTTCTTGAGATTTAATGTTCTTGTTGGTTTCCATCCTCACTCATTACCTCCTGTGGTGAGTTTATGCGGTTGTCAATAAAAGCAGTTTACTTGCGAGGCAATGATCAGTCCATTTTCATTAGTCATTGTTTTCCCTGGGACAATGATTTTAATTTCTCACTCTCATACTTTAGTGGTGCTTGCCTTCTGCAGTCTTAATAAGTTTTTGCTGTGTTCTGTAATGCTATTCTCATGAAACAGAGGCTAACTTTTACCATTCCTTTACTATTAAATATTTAATAATGTTTGAACACTAACTTCTTAAGGATGTTTTAAATATTTCTGTAATACACCGGCACAAATCATAGAGGTTTAGACTTCCTCTGGATACTGAGAAAAACAAGGAATTAAATCAACTCCAAGCTAAATAAAGTTACAAGGGAGATTTCATATGGTAAGGAGGGCAAACAACATATTTTCATCTATTTCCCTGGAGTAAGAAACTTTATCTGCTAATTGCTAGTTAATGACCATGAAGTGCATTGAAAATATGAAAGAGCCATATATAATGATTGAAACTTTATGACTCCTTCAAATACTATGATCATTTAACAACAGTTGAAAACTCTTTATGCTAATTGCTTCCCTTACTCCTTTGTACTGCAGGGTGACCGCTCCTATTTGAAAAGAAAAAGAAAATTAACATTCTTCTAGCCCTCTTCTTATCCCTAGTGAAGGCCCTCTGGTTTTCATGTTTGACTTTAGCTTAAATATTTCTTTAACTACCACACTTTTTTCTATTCCTTAAAGTGTGATGTATAAATAATGGCACTACATGGATTCTTTCTTCAGTCTCTTGTTTCAAAATTAACATCATCTAAATGTTGTCAAATGCTTAAGTCTCTAAAATCCCAATCCTGTATTTTTATTTTTAACCTTCTGTACTCTCGATTCTGGCCAATTGCCATATTTCCTATCTTCTCTCCCTCTAAAGGCACAAGTTCAATTCTCCTGTGTGTGGCTTGGCAGTACATTTCGTGTGCATTCTCCAAAGACTGCCATAGCAACATAAAAGGATAACTTATACGCTTATATAAACTTCCGTGGATTGGAAAAATAAATGCTTGGCATGACATCAATAGTTTGTCTCTATCTGTTAGTCCTCCACTCTGGAATAATATGAAAATTATGGATAGGTTGTCTCTTTTATCTTTTTTTTCATGTATGGGAGTCCAAATTAGCTTCTATGATTCATGCTGACCTTCTAACATCACTTTGTAGTCATGGTCCCTTGGTGCTCCATTCTGTGGCTGAACCAAGCAGCAATCAATTTATTACTGAGAACACAACTTAGAAATGAAGAAAAGAGTCTGCTAACAGGATGTAAATGGTTGACTGTCATCTGGATTCATCTCTTTAGAATCTGAACAATAAACATATAGTATATTGAACTATACAATGATTTATAACTAGTTCTAAGCTTATGGCCCTGGGATAAAATTATCTATGTTCCACATTATCTATGTTCCACAGTCTCTGAGCTACCATTGTTTCATTTAATCTATTCATCATTACCACAGGAATTTATTAAGGACTATATATTATGCACATTTAAGCTTCCTTTAAAAGTAATTCAACACTGGAATTTATTTTTCATAAATTTCATAATTCTATAGTGTTACTTTGGTACTTAAAACTAACATTTTTAACTGCTCTGTGTAAAATCAAATGGCAAAATAAATATGGATTTACTATGTAAGGAACCTATAACTGCATGCTTTGGCATTGAAAAAATATTAGATTATCACTCAGCATAATTCCAGTAATTGACTTCAATCATGATAAATTTTTGTTTGAAATGAGAAAGTCTGGCAACCTCATGAGCCATGGTAGCCAGACATCTAAAGTACACCTGGGGTATGCCTGGGTGCTTTAGTCAGTTAAGTGTCCAATTCTGGGTTTTGGCTCATATCATGATCTCATAAGCTGTGAAATAAGCCTCTAGTGGGGCTCCGTGCTCAGTGGGGAGTCTGCTTAAAGGTTCTCTCTCCCTTTCTCACTCCCTCTGTCCCTACCCCTGCTCACTTTCTGTCTCTCTCTCTCTCAAAAAAAAAAAAAAAAAATCTTAAAATACACCCGAATTCTGAGATCAGAGCCCATGAGGAGAGAAGACATCTTTCACTTCCAAACAGTAAGAGACTTTTGTCATTTTCATTGCTTCAACTGTGCTAGAGAAGCAGCCTACAACCTCTTTGCACCCTGGAACCTTCAAAGCAGTGTTTCATTTGCTTGAAATCTGCTCCATAGGTCTTATGTACCTCGTTTGACCACATCTTATTCCTACTTAGCTTTCTCAAGTAAAATGCCATTCCCACAATGTGGTCTTTCCTGACCCCAGACCACCATAGGCACCCCGGCACACTCATAGCACTCCGGTCCTCCTCCTTCATGACACCATCCATTTGTGACTACTCAGTCGATAGCAATCATACCTGCCAGGAAGATGCCTGAAGGTAGAGATGGTATTTAATCCTAACACATAGAAGCTCAACAGATGTTTTCAGAAGAAATGAAGAATAAATTACATATTAAAGAATTTATCATTTAAGGTATATGAAAACATTGGAGGTTTCAATTAGCTTGAAAATACAAGTTTATAATAACTTAGCTTATGACAAAGCAGCCCAAAATCAAAAGGAAGAGTGAACTAGTAAATGTTTAAGGCAAACTGGTTTGTCAAAAAGATGAAACTTACTTTTGACTCTAGATGGATTAAAAACATAAATGTGACAAATATTACCATGTAGGTAGTATGACTTGAAGAATATCATTATGTTCCACATGGGACTGCCTAAACAAGATAAAAAAAAAAACCAGCACCCTACAACATAAAGCTAACAATTAACGGATTTGATTATATCAAAACTAAAGAGTTCTGTTTAAAAGGATAGTATAGACAAGGTTAAAAGATCAAGAGCTGCTTAAAAGATGACATGTGCACACTTGCAAGGTAAAGTAATGCCTAACATTTAGAACATAAGAAAAAAATAGTCCTGGAAGTTAGCAAGAAAAGAGACAAAACCTAAATTTATGAATGGGCAAACTCCAAATGATTTAAAAAAATATAAAAGGTCATTGCTACAAATTTTCAATCAACAAATGCTTGCTAAAACATATAGATTCCAACCCATACTCTTCCGATTGTAAAAAAAAAAAAAAGATGGGTCAAGTATTGCTAGAAATGTGGGCAAATAGAGGCCATAGACTGCTGGTAACCATGGGAATGGTATAGCCATTTTATAGAGCAAACTGGTAATGCTTTGTCAAATTATTTTTCTGAACCTTTAACTTCTCTTGGTAGAATTATAAATCCATAACTTTGCCCACTGGTTTTGCATTGCTTTTCACGAAATGGGAAAAGCCTATATGATTCACTATTAATTAAAGGCTTGATCATGTGACTTCATTTAGCCAATGTGAGTGGACTAGTTACAAGCAGAGGTTTAGAAAGGGCTGTATAGTTCATGCAATCAGCCAGGAGAACTTGCCCCCTGTAGCCACAGCACCTCCAGCCTAATTGCCTCCATGAGAGAACAGCAAACATACTGGAACCCAACCAACATACAGCCTAAATGCTGGGAGTTCACATGGACTCTTCTCTTCATTCACCCATCCCCAAGTTAGGAACATTCTTCCTTGATAAGACCTGGGATAACTGTTACTTTTTCTCTATTATCATGAATGATAATTTAGTTTTGTACCTATTACATTACTATAATAGCATCTTTACTAATAATCTCATCTCCCATCTGTTTCCCCTTCCCCACACTCCATCCCACACAATTCAACCTGAAATCTTCTCCTGTCATTATTTTTTTAATGCAGATTTGATCATGGCATGGCATTTTCCTGCTTAACATCCTTCAAAGGATTTTTGTAATCCCTGCAATAAAATAAAACTCACCTCCTCAATATAAGGTGCCCATTAGGTGGACAGCTCTGGCCATTTCTCTACCTCTTCTCCCACTGCCTAGCCACATGCACCCTTGACTTCTGTGCTGGATGCCTTCTGCTATTACTCAGAATTATTCCCACACTTGTAATTAACCCTTCCTCTATAACTCACGGGCTAGAGACCACATTTCTCAGACACCATTGCCAGCAGTATTCCAATTTAGAAATTGTCAGTGTAGGGCATTGGTAAAAGATTGGGATGATGAAATAGAAGCAGAAAGCACCAGTGTTCCTCTGACATCAGCTGTTAGGTGTGTGACACTCAGCAGACAACATATAGAAATTTAAGAGTGACTAAAACAGATACAAATTTAATAGTGACAACGACGATGTCTCCTGTACATACCTACTGCAGTGGCTGCATTCACTTGAAATCACTGGACTTAGTTCCTTGCAAATATTATGACATCCCAATTTTCTAAAATCACTAGAAGTCTTTTTTGTCCTCTTGGAAGCTCACTCAGCCCAAAAGTCTTGCAATTACCTAATCTTTACATTAAATATTTTAGCTGAAAGCTCTAGTGTGTTTTCCGTTTCTATGTTTTATGACAGAAGCAATCTACAAATGAGTCAGGTGATCTCATCTCATACATTTCTGATTTTTGTCTCTGATTTTCTTTACCTCAGGTCCCCTACCATTACTGCATTGCTTAGTTTCTACTTATCTTTCAAAACTCAACTGGAAAGCCACTTTCCTTGGGAGACTTCTGAACAATCTCTTATATATCTGATGAAGATATTCCCATTTCAACCTGATTTTATCTCATCTTCATATGGAATTTTAGTTGTTTCTTAATTTGTGTCTACTTTACTTTTTTCTAAGCATCTGAAGAGCAGATACCATGCCAAATGCAATAAATAATAATAGGTACATATTTGGTGATTAAAAGACAGTTCACAAAAAAATAAAAAAAAATAAAAGACAGTTCACAATGGAGGAATATGACCACATAACATGAGTCTTTCAAATTATGTCACAGAAATAGGACTGACTCAGACATCTCAGACAAAATAAGAGACAACCCAGCATAATGTTTTATATTATTTAAGTTGAAGTTACATACACCTGAAGATTGAAACACAGCTCTGCCACTTGTTGTCTGTGTTATGAATGAAAAATTACTTTACCCTGCTTTGTGGCTGTTTTCACAACTATAACACAACTATAACAATAACCACTAAATTATAGGATTTCCAAGAGAATTAAAAGATATATTTAACACAGTGTTTGCACAAAGCAAGTAATAATAGGGCTATTATTGCTGTTATTATCATCATTACTCTAGTTCCAGGAATCACTATTCAAATTTGGAAGCAAACACATTTTTAGATGAACCGCTAGATATCTTCAGCTCTCACTACATGCTATTTATAATTCAGGAATCAAAGACAATTCAACAATGTTCTTTCCAATCGAAACAGAGCATCTGAACTCATTATTTGGCTTTTGAAATAAAATAGATTTGGATTATGACGAATACATGTATATAAAAATACACATTTTCTGCAATTAAGAGTTAGAAAAAAATAGTAATGGCTTGATATTAGGATTTATTCAAGTCATCAGTGCCAAGCCTACCCTTCTGGAATGAAATACACCTTACAAGTCACGTATTGAAATCTTGGAAAAAGAAATTAATTTAGACCCACATGAGATTTCAGAAAAACAGAACATAGTCTTCCACTCTTCACCAACACACAAGTATCTGTTTTTCTTATGCGTATTATAGTCCAATATGGTAGATTATAGCATCCAGATTATAATTACATAGATAGCATCCATATTAACATATAATCATTTCTGTTGCATATAGATTCGTAATAAATGCTATGTATAATTATGTGGATGGCATTCAAATTTTAGGTAAGGGCAGTGTGAAATTTAAGCATTTTTATAGATGTCACACTTATTTTTCTAAGAGAAAATGCCATTTGCTCTCACGCAAAGAAGTTACCCAATTTTGTGAAATACAGAGTATGAGTATTTTTTTTCAAGCACAATAGGATGTTTGAGATTCTTTGTGTAACAAAATGGTTTTCAAAATACTTCACGATTTTTTTTTCTTTTTGTGACTCGTAGAGAACCATTTCTGAAGCATTTAATCTAAATGTCTTTACAAAGGAAAACTTCCATATGTTTTAGAAAAACAAGTAAAACTATCTAGAGACAAGATGCTTATTTTTTTAGATTTTATTTATTAAATAAAATAGTGACAGAGAAATAAAATAGTGTGAGAGAGAGAAAGAGATAGCATGTGGGGCATGGGGAGACAGGAAGGAGGGAGAGGGAGAGAGGGAGGGAGAGGGAAGGAAGAACGGAGAGAGAATTTGAGGCAGACTCCAGGCTGAGTGTGGAGCCCCATGCACACTGGATCCCACAACCCTGAGATCATGACCTGAACTGAACCCAAGAGTCTGACGTCTAACTGACTGAACCACCCAGGTGCCCTGAGAAAAGATGTTTATAATAACCATGTCTGTACATTTATCATCCTTTTCTATTTCTAAGGGCTAAAATTGCCAATAAAGGCATTTATATAGTGGTCTTTCTGAAGGTGCTGGGCTGAATATGTAGGTGTGTGTGTGTGTGTCTTTGTCTTGAAGCTATGTGATTTTTTTTTGTACATATCATGCTTGTTAGAAGAATCATATTTTGTAGCACTTGTCTTTGATATGCTAGATCTGAGGTAGCACAGTCCATGATTCTCTAGAATAGATCTTCAACAATGAGGATAACATTGTTAATGCATTCAGCAGATATTATGTTTCACATATATTACATAATTGAATCTTCACAACAAAACCATTAAGAAGGTATTATCCTCATTTAATAGATGAGTTAACTGGCTTATAGAGGGTGTTAAATTCTTTGATATCATAGAAGAGAGTTGCACTATTGACCCAGTCTGTCTAACACTGGGATTTAATTATGATGGATATACACTAACCACTGAATAATACTTTTTCAAAGTGTAATGTGTAGCTATAGTTGGCTCCAACCAGCTCAGGAGGGCTGATTGTGTGCATGACTTTTCAGCAATCTGTTCAGTGATGTCATGTGGATATCATGAAATAGGCCGTGGTAAGACTACTTTATCATGGATATAGGTAAATGGTACAAATCAGAGATTTTATACTTCAGAGAACCAGTTTACCTGCATACCACTGGCAATGAATATACTGTAATTATGTCATTAAATGGCCAAAAATATGAATTCATTCTTTAATATATCACAAAAATTCATTTTGCCTATAACTATTGGCTTTGCTAAATCTAAAGCCCCCACTGTGGTCTTTGTCAGGCCAACAAGTTGCTTTCTTTGGTGATCCCGTGCTCAGCTTCCTGGACAAGAGATCTTTTCCCATAAGCCACCTTCATTCTTCTTGTAGAGCAGAGCTTTGTTTCCAGGAAACAGTGCACTGGTTGGAGATGGGTGTTTTTTTAAAAACATCAAGTTAGATCTAATATGTTGCACAAAGTGGGGCGGCTCAGCCAGAGGTGAAGTGGAAAGATTCTCTAGTATTTGCTGATCATCTTGCTGCAGCCAGAAATCCACAGTTTTTTAAAGTCACTTAAATTAGGTGTTCATAATTGTAGAGTCTTAAAAGTATATTTACTAAGGATTCTAAATCAGTATTCTTCTATAAGTTTTAATTGCTATAAAATCATTAGCAAGTGTGTGACTCTCATTGTAGATAACTGAATGAATGGATAGCTAGATACCATACTCTGGAAATTTTAGGAATTCCTCCTAAGGGTGCCCTGTAACTGTAATCTTGAGGTGTTTATTAAAATGTTCCTTTTGCTTTTTAAATGATAATTACCATTGGTTAAATATAATTCTTAAAACTTTAGTGCCTTTTTGGTTTTTGCTGATTATGTGATGTATAATAACTCATGTTTTTATGAATGATGTGCTGGGCCTATACTTTAAAAATTAATAGATTTTAGTGTATATGTGAATTGCAGTTCAAATATGAATCTTATATATTTCTAAGTTATTGTAAACCAATCATCCTATCCAACTATATTATATAAAACATTATTATGACTGATTTCTTTCTCTATTAGACAATGTAAAAAGAGTGGTCTCTGTTCTAAAAGATCTTTTTGCCTCCCCTGAGAGAATAAGTTAAAGTAGTTTCAGGCATATGTGAGAGAAGATCACTGTAACATCTTGATGGTTCAGTGTTTAAACGATAATGACAGTAAAAGGAATATATCTGGATTTATGAAGATAAGGAAAAATCCCAAGAGAGTTACTCAATTTTAATCATTTTGAGTAATATAAAAATGCTGCCAAGTTTTGATTTCTTTACAAAAAAAATTATATTTACAAAGTTTATGTCTGCTCCCTCAAGTGTGTGGGAGGAAACTGAACTGGAAAATTTGAAAGTGAAAAAGGATACTGGTCTAACCTAGAAAGAAAAGCCAACTGAGGTAAAATGTTAAGTGATGTTTAGGACAAGGTGTTGAATTATGGCAGATTTTTAACATAAGTTTTACCTATTTTTTTCTTTGAATACAATTTTTTTTTTACAGGCAGTTATCTCATTCATGGTGATATCTTCAGATAAACTTATCACCATAAAGTGTTCCAACACTTCTGTGGAAGGCTGAATAATGTTCTCCCAAAGATCCCCATGTCCAAATACCCAACATCTGTCAATGTGTTAGGTTACATGACAATAGGGAATTAAGGCAGCCAATAGATTTACAGTGGGTAACTAGCTAACCTTAAAAT
This sequence comes from Nyctereutes procyonoides, assembly GCF_905146905.1. Classification (NCBI taxonomy): domain Eukaryota; kingdom Metazoa; phylum Chordata; class Mammalia; order Carnivora; family Canidae; genus Nyctereutes; species Nyctereutes procyonoides. Next base: position 28,590,849 of record NW_026575136.1, read on the forward strand.
GAGATCATTCTAGATTATACTGATGGATCTAATATAATCACAAGGGTCCTTCAATGTGGAAGAGGGAGACAGTGGTGTTCTCCAAGAGAGAGTCATATCACTGGACTTTGCTAGCTTTGGAGACAGAGGATCGGGGCCATGTGCAAAGGAATGCGGGTTGCCTCTTGAGCCTGGAAAAGAATTGGATTTTCCCCTACCGCCTCCAGAAAGGAGTTTTGCCCTGTTCACAATTTGATTTTTGCCCAGTGAAACCCATTTTGAACTTCTAATCCCCAGAATTGCAAGATAATAATTTAGTCCTTTTTTAAGTCACTACGTTTGTGGTCATTTGCTAAAGTAACAGTGGGAAATTAATACAGGTAGGATGCTAGCACAAGGAAACATTCTGAAACGCTAGCTCGTCTTTCGTAACTTAATATGAAGACAGAGCTTCTTCAAAGAGGAAAGAAGCAAGAACCCAATTAAAAATACAGGGTTGGAGTGATAAGCAAGGCTGAACTGGTGCTAAGCCCCTTGGTGAAAAGGTCCCCAGATTCTTTCTGAGGGATGGTCAGCTCCAAAGTGAGAAACAGACCTTTGCATGTCAGCATATAAACCATATGGCCCAACGTGTGTGTTCCAACTTGAATAATATATAGACTCAGGGCACTTGGCCTGGCATCACAAAAATGGTTTCTATATTCAAAATAGACTCAATCTTTACTAACTGGATATATGCCAGCCCTTCTTTTAATATATAGAACTGCTTGGGAAAAGATTTTGTGTTTTGTGGTAGAGAGAAAGTAATAAAATATCAGCTATTAATATATGCCTGGTTTCTTGAATTTAATGACTAAAAAGCAGCTACTATGGGTTGAGTAATTCTTGTCAGCTGATTTGCTTATTGGTTTTGTCCAAATACTGATAAGTGAAACAGAGCAAATGCAGTAAGTTTTCTCTGAAATCCTGTGGCTCTGACAGATTTGATGGATTTATAATTTTTGTGGTAAATCCTAAATGACCAAGCAATTAAAGCTATTCTGAAAAGATTCAAAACATTACAAGACTAGTTGAATTTCCTCAATTCATTCTAATTATTCATAAATTCGGTACACACACACACACATACAAGAAAGTCAATAATAAGTTATTTGACATCCATTCAGTATTCTTGTGCAGTAGAATAACCCCCTGAAGATCTCTGTGTTGTAATTTCTAGAACTTCTGAATATATCATCTTAAACAACAAAAACAATTTTGCATATGTAACTAAGGTTACAGACTTCCAATAGGGAGACTCTCATGGGTAATCACAGAAGCCCTTAAAAAGAGACGACTTTCTCTGGCTCAAGTCAGAGAAATGCAGCAAAGGAGAATTAGAGAGTTGTGAAGCATGAAAAGGTCCTGTCCTCCACTCCTGGAGGGAGCCACTCCAAAATGAGTGGGGGCAGTTTCTAGGAGCAGACTAGCTTCTAGTGGGCAGCTATCAAGCATCAGCAATGAATGAATCCTACAGAGCCTGTGTGAACTAGTTAGCAGATTCTTTCCCACCCATCCAAGGGAGGATGCTGGTCCCGGGGAGACCTTGATTTCAGGCTTGTGAGATACAAAACAGAGGACGCACCCAAGCTTACCAGGCTTCTGACCTACACAAGCTGTGAGGTAATTTATTAGTGTTGTTTTCAAGCCTCGTCTTATGGGAAGTTGTTACAGCCGTGAAAGACAAAAAACAAAAACAAACAAACAAAAAAAACCCCACCTTGCTTCAGGAAGCAGGCATTGTTTGGGCTCACCAGGACTCAGCAAAGTGCCTGGCCCCAGCATGAATCAGATGCCCTGGCTGGGGGAAGGCTGGGAGTCATGGAGAGCAAGAGGATTATTGCTGCACTTACTTTCCTCTCAACTGGAGCATTGCCTCTGATTTCTCAGTCCCATTATAATATCTACAAAGCTAAAAATAAAATCAACTCAAAACTTGTAGTTCAGTGTGGAATAGTGCCCTGTGTTTTTGATTCATCTATCATGCTACTGTGCCACCTGGCTCATCCTGAACCCGGGCTGCAACGTGTAACTTTGATTTCACAATATTCTATTGCCATGAAATGTGTTAGAGGACATGTTGCAAAATCAGTCTTTTGAACACCGCCAGTTTCTGACAATTTGTGTTCCAACTCAGACCTCACTGCTGAATTGCTCCCTTTGCAGGACTTTTCCTGAGATGTTAAATGATTTGGCTTTCATTTGAATAAACACTTTTTTGCGTGCAACTTGATTATAATGTTTCTTGTCAGATATCTGTAAAAAGACTTATTCGTTTACTTTTTAAAAAAAGATGTGTTATATCTGAAACATGTACAAGAGTATCACTAGCTTGCTAAATTCTGTGAAAAACACTGCTTCATTTGCCTTTTTGCTTCTAATTATTTCCTCTGAGTTTTCCATATTGCTTCACATATATTCCTTCCTGGTTTTCTCCCTCTGCCATGTTTCAGTTAGTGCACTCATGTAAATGAAATGGTTGCCTGTCCTTGGTATTAAATGGTACCCTCTCCTAAGAATTTAAAGGCCTCCGAGTAGCATATCAGAAAGGTTAACAGCAAATGAAATGATGCATTTCGGTGACACTGTGGACTTCATTAAAATTTAGTATTCGTTATTGGTCTTTTCTAAGATTACAAGTTCCATTGAATCATTTGATTCTGCCCATGGAGTTTCACTAATAATTCAAAAACTTTGTTTCAAATATCTCTTGTCAGCATCTTTAAGCATCATGCTAATAATGATCCAGTACCACCCAAATATCAAAGAAAGGAACCTCTGACAGAGGAAGGGCTTATCCTTCCTCAGAACGAATCTGTCTCCTTTCAGCATGGCTTTCTGACTGGATGACTGGTCTCCATCTATATCCAGGAAACCTGCACTCTGAGTATGTTTTCTCTACTAATAGGTCTTCAAGTACTTATATGATGTAGTGTTTATGTCATGGTCCATAAATATTATTTATCAAAAAATTGAAGTATAGAAAAATAAAAATGAACAATAAAAACATAGAAAAATAAAAATGAACAATAAAAACAATGGATCATCCCTTTGCCTAGAGATAATTACCACCATCATTTCAGTATATTTGTCTCCAGGGATCATACAAAACTAAAATTTTACTATGTATATAGATTTTCAATCTCTTCATTTATTTTGCCTTATACAATGCATGCTTTCTATTTTCAGTAGTTAACATTAAAATTTAAATGTGAATTGACTCTCATATGGATGTAATACAATTTATTTAGCCATTACTCAATTCAGTTGTCAAAGTTGTGCAATTGTAAATAACATTGAAGTAGAGGATGTTTGTACAAAAATTTTTTCTACCCTTGAGAGATTGCTAAATAGCTATAAAGACTTTGAAAGTTCATGATACATACAAGCAATTGTTTCCCAACTCCAGGAGATAGTGTTCCATGGCTGCCTCTCCATGATTTAATATTATCTTCCAATCCTGCTAATTATAGAGGTAAAGAATAGCATTTCATTATTTTCATTTGCATTGTTTTGATTTCTAGTTAGACCATATGTTTTTAATCTCTGATTCATTATCTTTAAAAGAGTTGATAATATCTCTCTTGTTTACCTGACAGATTTATTTAAATGCTTAAATTAATCTTCTCTATTATAAGCCTTCATGATATCATGTGCCTCTCCAGCATGGTAATATTTGCAAATATTACTACAATACAGTATTTCACTGGGACATTCACTTAACGTCTCTCTTTCACACTAAGCTATATCCCTATATACTTTGAAGCATGGACCATGATAGTTTTTGCCCCACCCAGAGTCAGTCTAAGTTTTATGGGTTCCCCAGGCAAATGAGCTTGGAATCTCACAGAGGCTTAATAGCCCTTAATAAAAACACAGTGGAAGAGGTAAAGCAACCATGAGACCACATATGTCCTTATAGGCAGAGGAAAGACCGTGGATTTTGTTTAAGAAACCCATTGAGTGAGTGATGCTAAGCATCACCTTATATCTTTATTTCTACTACAAAATAAACTGTAACAAATATAGTAGTATTTGAAGAACATATGTCTTCATCCTCAAAATAAGTCACAGACGTTTTCACAGGATACAGACGGACAATTGGTAGCTAAGCAATAATAGGTGAGTGAACTTTATATATGATATTAAAAGTACAAGATGCTCACAGATACAGAAAAAAGCATTCGACGGAGTATAAAATCCATTCATGATGAAAAAAATAAACCTTCAACAAAGCAAGTCTAGAGGCAACATACCTCAACATAATAAAGGTCATATGTGCAAAGATTCAGTGAACATCATTCTTAATGGGGAAAACTGAGAGCTTTACCCCTAAGGTTAGGAACAAGACAAGGATGTCTAGTCTTACCACTTTTATTGCAGTCCTAGCCACAGCAATGAGACAACAAAAAGAAATAAAAGACATCCAGACTGATGAAGAAGAAGTAAAGCTTTGACTATTTGCACATGACATGATACAACATAGAGAAAACCCTAAAAGACTCGACCAAAAAACTACTAGAATTGCTAAATGAAGTCAATAAAGTCTCAGGATACAAAATCAATGTTCAGAAATCTGCTATACTCCTTTACAACAATAATGAAGCAATGGATATTAAGAGAACAATCCAATTTAAAATTGCACAAAAATAATAAATATCTAGGAATAAACTTAAAGTAAAAGACCTGTACTCTGAAAACTATAAGACTATATGTTTTAAATATAAATGTTTAAATACTATATATGTATATATGAAAGAAATTGAAGACAACACAAAGAAATTGAAAGGCATTCCATGCTCATGGATCAGAACAAATATTGTGGAAATGTCTATACTATACAATGTAATCTACAGATTTAATGCAAGCCCTCTCAAAATACCAACAATATTTTTCACAGGACTAGAACAAACAGCCCTAAAATTTGTATGGAACCACAAAAGATGCTGAATAGTCAAAGTAATCTTGGAAAACAAAAACAAAACTGGAAGTATCACAATTCCAGATATCAAGATATACCACAAAGCTGTAAGTAATCAAAACAGTATGGTATTGGCACAAAGACAAACACATAGATAAATGGAACAGCATATAAAACCCAGAAATAAGCCCACAATTCTATGGTCAATTAATCTTTGACAAAGGAGGAAGGAGTATACAATGGGGAAATGCTGGTTTCTTCAACAAACGGTGTTGGGGAAAATGCAACATGCAAAAGACTGAAATTGGACCATTTTATTTCATGATACACAAAAATAAACTCAAAATGAATTAAAGATCTAAATGTTAAACTTGAAACCATAAAAATCTTAGAAGAGAACATAAACAGTAATTTCTCTGTCATCAGCTATAGCAACACTTTTCTAGATATGTCCCCTTAGGCAAGCAGAACAAAAGTGAAAATAAACTACTGGGACTACGTCAAAATTAAAGCTTCTGCACAGCAAAGAAAACAATCAACAAAACTAAAAGGTGGCCTACTGAATGGGATAAGGTATTTTCAAAAGACATATCCAATAAAGTGTTGGTAGCTAAACTATATAAAAAATTGTTACCACTCAACACCTCAAAACCAAATGATCCTATTAAAAATGGGTAGAAGAGGGATCCCTGGGTGGCACAGTGGTTTAGCGCCTGCCTTTGGCCCAGGGCACAATCCTGGAGACCCGGGATCAAATCCCACGTCGGGCTCCCAGGGCATGGAGCCTGCTTCTCCCTCTGCCTATGTCTCTGCCTCTCTCTCTCTGTGTGTGTGACTATCATAAAAATTAAAAAAAAAATGGGTAGAAGACATGAACAGACATTTCTCCAAAGAAGACATCCAGATGGTCACCTGACATGAAAAGATGTTCAACATTGCTCACCATCAGGGAAATACAAACTAGACAGTACTTCACACCTGTCAGAATCTGTCAGAATCAGAATAGCCAAAAAAAAAAAAAAAAAAAGTGTTGGCAAGGATGTGGAGAAAAAGGAAACTTTGTGCACTGTTGGGCATGTAAATTGGTGCAGCCACCATGGGAAACAGTATGGAGTTTCCTCAAAATTTAAAAAAATAGAATTACCCTACAATCCAATAATTGTATTACTGGGTATTTACCCAGAAAATATTAAAATGTTAATTCAAAGGGACACATGCATCCTTTGTTTAATGCAGCATTATTTACAATATCCAAATTATGAAAGGAGCCCAAGTGTCCATTGACAGATGAATGGATAAAGAATATGTGATGTGTGTATATATCACACAATGGAATATTATTGAACCAAAAAGAAAGGAATGAAATATTGCCATTTGCAATAACATAGATTGATGGAGAGTATTATGCTAAGTGAAATACGTCAGTCAGATAAAGATAAATAGCATATGATTTCACTCATATGTGGAATTTAAGAAGCAAAACAAAATAAAGGGGAAAAAAAGAAAGACAAACCAAGAAACATACTCTTGACTATAGAGAATTTATGGTCACCAGAGCAGGAGGGGTGATAGGTGAAATAGGTGATGGGAATTAGAGCACAGTTATCACGATGAGCACTGAGTAATGAATGGAAGTGTTGAGTCACTATATTGTACACCTAAAACTCATATAACACTGTATGTTAACTATAATGGAATTAAAATAAAAAGCTTACTTTAAAAAAGTGCAAGAGAAAAAAAAAGTGCAAGAGGTTCAAAATACTCAAAATTTAAAGATCAGGTAAAGGAAAACCTGGATCATGTAGTTTCGTGGAAGCCAAGAGGGCAGTGACAGCCAAGTCCGAAGAAGCCGAGTGGCCAGGTCAGATGATAGAAAGGAACCATGACTGGATTTAGCCACATGCAGAGTATGGACGGCATATTTTATTTTATTATTTTATTTTATTTTAATTTTTATTTATGATAGTCACACACACACACAGAGAGAGAGAGAGAGAGGCAGAGACACAGGCAGAGGGAGAAGCAGGCTCCATGCACCGGGAGCCCGACGTGGGATTCGATCCCGGGTCTCCAGGATCGCGCCCTGGGCCAAAGGCAGGCGCTAAACCGCTGCGCCACCCAGGGATCCCTATGGACGGCATATTTTAGTGTGATGCTAGGGCGATTTGAGTGCGATGCTAGGAAATCTATAAACGTTGGAGGGGGTCAAAGGACAAATTATACTGGACAATGTAAACTTTAAAATCAAAGAAACTTGGGGCGCCTGGGTGGCTCAGTTGTTTAACCATCTGCCTTTGGCTCAGGTCGTGATCCTTGGGCCCTGAGATCCAGCCCCACATGGGGCTCTCTGCTCAGTGGGGAGCCTGCTTCTCCATCTCTGTGCTGCTTATGTGCACGTACTCTCTCTCTCTCTCTTAAATAAATACAATTTAAAAATTTTTTGAATATATTTGAGTTGCAAAAGATACCATTAGATTTTGATGAGGAAAGAGAGTGGTCACTGTACTTGTAAGTATATATGAGCTCAGGATGCTTTTTATTTAGTGTTGACATAACATTGGGTGATGTTACTAAGGCTTCCTACGTGCCAGATGCTGTGCTAAGCACACATGCGCTGTCCATGCAGTGACACATACGAACGTTACAACAACCCTGTGAGTTAGATGCTGCTATTCCTATTTCATATTTGAGGAAACTGAGGCTGAGTGAGTTTGTCACTTGTCCCCAGGCACAGGACACAAGAGGATAAATTAGATTTTGAGAGACTCTTTTAGATTAAAAGACTCTTTCTCTGCAGAAACAGAGTGGAGAACAAGTTGGGTCTAGAGGCAAGTATGGACTAAGAAAGATTTTTATTTTTGTTCACATAATTATCACTTCTCTAAGCGGGACAGTTTTAATCGGTTTCCTCACTGTGGTGTCACATGAACTGTTCAAGTCTTGGGCATTCCAACCTCTGCAGCTCTGCTGACGAATTTCCTGATCTGCTTTAAAATCTGAGCCACTTTCTAGACTTGTTCTCATACTCCAAAGAGGCTTGGACAACCAGGCTCAGGAGACTCTCTCTGCTGGGAAGCCTCCACCCCCCACACTCGGCACCACAACGTAGCACTACTTCACTACACATTCTATGGCTTTCCTTTTACCATAAATAAATTCTATGACGTGTCAAGTTTTTTTTTTCCACTGAATATATTAATGATTCTTTGGAACAATAACCGAAAATTATTTTTATTAGAAGCAATGGTGATTCTAATATAAAGAAGAATATATTTGTTTTCTAAAATCACCTGCACCTACTGAAATTTATTTTATAGCTACAGTGAGTGTATTTTCTGCACCGAATTGGCACATGCAGCTAACACATAAGCATATTTTGAGGAATAATGGACATAATCGGGGTTGCACAGTTTTCATATTTATGTTTGTACCTGCATCTCAACTAAAGTTGCACAAGCTTTACTTCTAGGAATGTAAACATGTATGATCTCTGCATATACCAAAGTACAATTTTCATATCTAAAAAGAATTTTTTTCTGCCTTTTGACTTCCTAAATCTAAGTATTTTTAATTTTCCCTTCCCTCTTTCTAAAATACATTTGATTTCACTTCTTACCAGAAGCTAAAAATTAAAAACAAAAAAACCCAAAACTTGGAGATTTCAAATAAGCTACCTAAAAGTATTATTTAGTTTCAGACTGAGTTTAAAATGATTGCACTATTCTTTGGATTCTAGGCAGTAAGGAAAGCATGATGATTTATATTAGCAAGTATTTTTTTCCTAGAAATTAAATTTGGAAAAGAAGAGGAAATGGACTGTTTATTTTTCGATATTTTCCTAAATATGAAAATTCAGCCTTCTAGAAAGGCACAATTTTCACTCAATCTAGACCAATTTAATTTACTCTGCGCATTTGTATGAAAACTATATATTGATTTTCTGTGTGATCTTCTTCTTTCTTCATTACATGTGCCCAAGCCAGCAAAAGCAGTGACCATGATGATGGATGATGGAACAGACACAATAAAGTAGGAGTATAATTATAATTATAATGCGAGTTCCCTCTTCCTAAAAAATTCATAGTAAATATTATGTCTTGATTTAGAGTAATTATCATGGTTTCTTCTTTTTAAAACTACAGTTCCTAGAATACTGTGGACCATGCTGCAGAGTGCTTTGGGAGAAAAAAGAAAATAAAGCTCTGAATTTCTCATTTCAAAGGCACCTGCTGAAGGCCCAGCTCATCTGAGGTCCTCTCTCTTCCTTCTCTGGGGGAAAGCAGCAGGCAACGATTGTATAAAAAGTACACTATCTGCACTATCACCTGCAGCCACTCAGGACAGGAACTCTGAAGATCATGGAATCATTCAAGTGATTAAAAACATGAGGCTTTCACCTTGCAAGAAGTCATGTGTTCATGTAAAGGGAAAACAGAAAGCCATCTGATGATGATGATGACATTGGATGAGCCCTGGTTCCACGCCTTGGAAAAGCCTGGTAAAGTGTCTCTGGAGACTCTGGGTGTGCACTCCACGGTCTCCTCATCAGTAGAGCTCCATTTACAACGTCTTCTCTCCTCTCCTACCACCAACAGCGGACAACATGCCCTTTGCTATACAGAACGAAGGTGGAAACACCAGAAAGGAAAAATTCAGCTGACTGAGACTAGAATTATTCGAGGACTCCTTTTCAAACTCCTTTTTCAAGCAGGGGCCCTGTAGTTCATCAGCTAACCACACAGTCCCTGCTGCCCCAATGGTGCCTGGGTTTCAATCCTACCATCACTGTCTGGTTATGGGGACACCTGAGCAAGGGATTATATTTCTTGGTGAGTTTATATCTAAAATAGAAGTAAAACAGAAACCTATCCAGTAAGGGTTTGGAAGGAATAAATGGTTGGTGATTATGAAAACTTAGAATGGTTTCTGGCAACATGAAAGCTTTCTGTTGACGACGGTAATATGTATACATGGAAAGGGTTCATCAATGGGGAAAGCCATTCTTGACTCCAGGAATATGTACAAATTCCAAGAAAGAGAATGCATTACCTGGTATGACTTTGGCCACATCCATTCTAGAAAAGCTCTAGTTTACCAAGGCTCTGTCTTTTTCAGCTTTGATTAACTTGTTGACACCATAGCCTGGCCTTTTACAAGCAAAAGCATATCCCCACTTTCCTGTGGTATCTTAAGGGGCAGGGGAGCAAAATAACCCAGACGGTTGTTAGAGAGAGAATGCATAGGGCTCAGCTTCATCTCATTTACTAAATCACCAAGTGCCTTCCTGCTATAGATTAGTTTGTTTGCTCTTGTAATTTTCACTTATTAGTATGAAGAATATGTCATTAGTGGAAAGGATGATTTATGATGATAATAGGCAGAGTAATTAATATGCATACATAGTATAAAGTAAATATTTGAGGCATTCTTACCATCTCAATCAACCTTAAGGAAACAAAGCATAATAGTCATTTAATTAGTTTCATCCATGACTCTGATTACTGCCAAATGATACATTGTAACAAAAAAGTCCAAGTGTTTGTGCTAGAATTTGGGAAAATATTAAGTCTAAACCTCGCTTAATTGCTCAAGAAGGTGATTTTTCTGTGTTCTAATGTGTCTCACTTCTTATTATGATAAATATGACAAATGAAAGAAGCTTGCTACCCCCACTGAATTCTTTCCAAGGTTTCTACAAGTTAAGAGAGAACGCAGAAGCCTTTGTGAATTGAAATGTTTAGCTCAGCAATTGAAATCTTTTGTGCTGGGTTGTATTTTTGTAGTGCTCGCTTTGAAAGGGGAGAGAAGTGGTGTTCTGTTTTTCGGCAGCTATTCAGCTTTTAGATGCCAAATTTAAACAAATTTCAAAGTACCCCATGAGATATTAAGATTAGTTCTAGGGAAGAATTTCCCTGAGAATTTAGGATGGTCAAATGGGAGACATCCTCCCCATCTTCACATTGTTGAATGTTCCCACCCACTCCCTTTCTCACTTTATTTTCTTCAAGTCCTCAGATAGGATTTTCTCTGCCATGACCACTACTACTCACCACCCACAGTCCCGTGCACCCCATGAAGACTTATTCCCCACGTTCTGAGGGTCACCTTCCAGCCTTGGAGTCCCACACGATGCTGCTGCATCCCCCACTGTGGGTCACAGGTCACCATCTCCCCCCCCCCCGCCCCGTCCAATCCTGTTCATCCTCCTCCTGCACTGAGGGTGTGGATCTCCCCCCAGAGTGCACCCTAGAAACATCTCAGGCCCTCAGATTCAGCTTCCCAGCCTGCTCTGTGCTGCAGCACACACAGGACACTTTAGAGCTATTTGCTTTTGTTTTTATAGGTAAACAGTTTTGGAACAAATATATCGAGAAAAGTAGATAATAAATTAGAGCTCAATGACTTTTCTCAAGCTCAGACTCCATTATAACCAGTAACCAGAGAGAAATCAGAAGGTCCCCAGCTCCCCCAGGGTCGCCTCCTCCCAGGGCAGTGTATATGTTGACTTCTAACACACAACCTTGTGTGGTTTTGGACTGGATTCAAATACAATCATGAAATCTGTTTTATTGTTGTTGTTGTTTTGTTTTTTTGTCTTTGTTTTTGTTTTTGTTTTTACAATCATGAAATTTGTGTACTATTTGTGTTTCGGCTTTCTTCTCTCCACATTATATTTGTGGGATCCATCCATGTTGTTAAGTGTAGTTTGTTTCTTCATTGCAACATGGTATTACTGTGTCACATGTTCGTCATTCATTTACGGATGGATTTATAGATTGTTTTCTTTCTCATTTGACTGCCATGAGTGGTGCTAAGAATATAAGTTATGTCTTTTGGTGAACATACATACACACTTCTTTTGGATATCCTGGCATCTTGGGAATTGCTAATTCATAAATATATATTTCAGATTTTTAGATGGTGCCAGGTTTCCAGAGTGGTTAGGACAATTTGTACGTCCACTAGTAGTGTAGGAGAGATCTGGTTCCTTCCACATGCTTGCAGATACACTCTGCTTCCCTTCTCTTAGCCTTTCAGGTGAATATATGGTAATGTCCCATTAGAATTTCAGCGTTCATTTCACTAACAACCACTAAACTGAACATCTTTTCATGTACTAATTGGCTTTTAGGGATTTTCTTTTGTGAAATGTGTATTCAAATTCCTTATTTATTTTAAAACTTTTGTCTTTTTAAGACTCATTTTTAGGAGTTATATATTCCTTTAAGTCATCATTGAATATGTATTTCTCAAATATTTCCTTCAACTGCGTGATTTAGATTTTTATTTACTCAATGGTGATTTTTCGTCAGTTCTTAATTTTAATGCAATCCAATTTATATTTTTCCCATTAAAGCTAGTATGTTTTATGTTCTACTTAAGATAATGTTGTTATCTGGGCAGCCCAGGTGGCTCAGCAGTTTAGTGCCGCCTGCAGCCCGGGGTGTGATCCTGGAGACCCAGGATCGAGTCCTGCGTCGGGCTCCCTGCGTGGAGCCTGCTTCTCCCTCTGCCTGTGTCTCTGCCTCTCTCTCTCTCTCTCTCTCTCTCTCTCTCTCTCATGAATAAACAAAATCTTTTTCTAAAAAAGATAATATTGTTATCTGAAGGATATGAAGATATTTTCCCATGTGGGACTCTAAAATTTTTATTATCATTTACCTTTCAAAGTAAACCAATATTCAATGTAGAGTTTTCTTTTTTTGTGATGTGAAAGTGGGTTAATGTTCATTTTTTAAGGAAAGTCAAATTCAATGACCATTTTAGTGGATCTGTTTCAAACTCTATTCTATTTCATGTGTATATTTATCTGCCCTTGACGCACAACTACAGTGTTTTAATCACTATCATTTTATGATCAGCCTTAACAGATGGTAGTGCAAGTGCTCTTGTTTTGGTCTTTTCAGAATTCTCTTGAATGTTTTTGGGCTTTTGTATCTATAGGTTCTTTACATTGAATTTGCCAATTTTCAGTTTAAAAAAAAAGGAAACATTGCTGAGATTGGGGTTGGGAGTGGTTTGAATCTTTAGGTAATTTACAGAAAATTGACATTGAAATCTCCTTCCCTTTACTTAGATTTTCTTCAATTGCCTTCAATTACAATTGCAGTGTTTTTTAGATTTGGACTTTCTATATAAAGTGTTTTGATGATTTTCCAAACAGCATCACTTTTAAAATTTGACTATTTCATTGTTTCTGATAAGTGGGGTTTTTTTAGTGGACTTTTCATCTAACTCTTTGTGAGGTTTACTTATTAATTCTAGTTTGAGAGACCCCCTATTCTAAATTTTTGTCTCTCCAAACTTTCAATGATCGCAAAGGGCTTTACTGGTCTTTATGCTGAGTCATAGCCATACGCTGTGACAAAACGTGAAGTTTTAGTCTCTTGTCCTGTGCCGAGATTTAGCATTTGTCCCCAGAGAAGGAACTACACCCAGAAAGTCAGCTCACCTTTCTGAGTCGCTTTTCCCTCTAGAACTTCAACACTTTAAAGTTTTGTTTCAGCCCTGATTTAAATAATTATCTCTGTATTATTGATTGATTGAGATTGTTGGTCTGCCACCATCTACTCTTGCTAGTTAGAATCAGAAGCCCTGCTTTGCCAAATGTTGATCAGTGTGTGTGTGTGTGTGTGTGCGTGTGTGTGTGTGTGTGTGTGTTATAATTGGCTTGATAATTGATATGGTAATTTCCATCAGATTCAATTTTGAGCATAGTGGGCCATTCAACGTGAGATGAAATAGGCAAATATTCTGTTTGCTACTGCCAAAAAAAAAGTAAGGTAAAATATAAAACATAAAGAAACACAAAGAAAAAATATAGCTGCATGCTTCAATGATCATCTGAAACTCAGGAGCATATTAGAGGGTAGGGTCAAAGCATTAGATAGATTTGTTCAAAAACATAGCTCTGAAGACGAACAAATTGCAGAGTATTAAATGGATGCATTTCATAGTCCCTTTGAGTGGTTGTTATCCCGTAGTCAAGATTGTATTGTAGCTGCTGCTGACTCACTAGTTTTGTTTTGAGCTTTTTAATCTACATAGTGCCAGAAAAATCCTTCAATCTAAAACTGTGCTGAAACAAAAATGGGTTGCCTCTATTTTTTCTTCTGAAATCATGCCAACATTATAGAACATTAGAGCTGGAACGGATAATAAAGGTCACAAACTCTGTATCCCCTTTATGGATATAATGAAATTCAGAACAAAGACCATTAAATAATTTACTAAATACCATATATTATTTAGTGGTAGAATCAGAGCTGCAACCAAATTTTCTGACTCCCGGTTCAGAATCTTTGCTTTCTACAACCAAGATCCACTACAAATACTAATGTGACATGTATCAACATCACTTTTGGGTTATATACACCTATTTTTTCCCCTTTGCTTTAAACCTAAATCCTGTTTACTGGTACTCAGTCCACCTCTTTCATGTTTCTTGTTCACTAATTTATTTTTTAAGATTTTATTTATTTGAGAGAGAGAGAGAGAAAACGAGAGAGAGAAAAAGAGAGGGGAGCGAGGCAGAAGGGAGAGGGAGAAGCAGGCTCCACGCTGAGCAGGGAGTCCAATGTGGGGTTTGATCCCAGGACTCTGGGACCGTGATCTGAGCCAAAGGCAGATGCTCAACCAACTGAGCCACCTCAATGCCCCTCATTTCTTTTTTTATGTATATAAAAACGTACCAAGTTGAAAGCAGAGAACTTAATGCTTTAGATAGATGGTGGGAACTGCTATGGAGGAATATTTGAAGAGGAAAAAGTTGGCAAACTTTGTGTAGGCTTTCTGGTGTGTGAATGCAGAGGGGAACTGCCACAGGAAAAAAAACAATTGCAAACTCTGCTCTGAGATGCATCATGAGTAGGCAGTACTTAGATTTCTTCTCCTTAATTCCCTTTTCTTCTACAACATAGATGCATACATATTTAGAACAACACATTCTGTTGAGATTTTTATTAGCTATAATGTATTAAGGGTGTTGTCATTTAATGAGAAAATAAATCAGAGTACAAGATTTACACCAAAGTAATATACTCTTAAATTTGTCAAAAAATCTTTTTTTGTAAGCTTACATATTGCTACAATATCATACTCCAAATCCACATGGCAAAACTGTAGTATACGTAAAAATGAAGTTCTCATGTTATAAAAATGATACCACCTTAGACTGCACTTCACTGGGTCATGTTATTTATAACAAGACTCATTTGATGAAAAAAGAAAACTGAAGTCAGGCAAAACAAAGTAATGTAGCCTGAAGCACCAATCAGACTATTTATAATAAAGTTAGGATGGTCTTAAAAGAAATCAAGCTGGAAAATAATGGAATGGTCATTTTAGTGAATCTTGAACTCTATTCAATGCTAAACTCTGTTTAGATTTTTCACACTAAAGGCTACTATCAAGTGAATGACTTCTGAAAGATGAATGAGGATAGAAATGATAACTATTTTTCAAGTTATATAGATATCTATATTGTTGATTGGAGAGATAAATGTGGATTATACAAAACAGTATTTGTGACATTCACAAATATCAAGGTATTTCTTACTGGGGCATTAAAATCAAAGATACCTATTATCACCACTCCTGTGAAAAGCAGCTGAATTGCTATAATTTAAAATCTAGAATTATTATAACAAGGTATTTTCTGTTTATGTTCTCTATTTTCCCTCAATTTTGGAAATACTTTAATCATCTACTACTTTAGCTAAATAACATTCTTGCAGCACTGTTCAATTTTCACGATTCCTATTTTAGATTACAATCTGTTTAAAATTATTTTTGTTGATGTTTGCTTTTGCTTAATTGCTGAACCACATTAAGGCCAAATGTAAGGATAGTGAAAAGTGACATCCTCTAAAAAACACACCATATTGTGCAGAAATGATATATCATAGGTTTTTCTTATGAAAATAGAGTTTTCAGATTTTATTAATCACAAAAGTTATAGAAAATAAATCTTTTATTAGTTTTCACCAGGAGATTTTTACTTAACTCACATGATGGTTTTGAACCTCAGCAAATAAGTTGATAATATCTGGAGCAATTTAGTAGTATATAAAAGCTAGTCACTTAGGTTCTGACGTATTCTGATAGGTTGAAACAGTCTTGTAAAGTACAGAAAGGCAGATTATACACACACATATACCTAGTATAATCGGAAGAGGATATGCTTCAGATTTCTACAGACCAAGTGTTAATAATTATTTTAGCCATTTCCCAATTCTGTAGACTCAAATCATGACTGTTTTCCCCTCCTATATTTGGTATTGTGCTCTGAATTGTCATTGTGTTCTAGATAGCTCAGCGATTGTGCTATGTAAATACAGATGTATATTTTTGACAATACTAAAGATATTAATAACCTAGAATGCAGCCTCAAAACAGAATATCTTGATTCTAAGCATATAATAATTATCTGCAAAACTAACTTAACTGAGTTAAGGATGCAACTAGCACCTGGAGTACCTACTCCCAGCTAGAACTATGTCATTTTACTATACACTTACAGCAAACCTTCCATGTAGGTATTTTTATTTTGGTCATGTAGTGAGACTCAAAAATGTGAAGAAACTAAGAAAATTCACACTTTGCAAACTGGTTGGAATGGTACTACACCTAGTCTAGCTGAATCCAAAGTACATGTTCTTTCCATTATACTATGCTTATCAATATTTGAATAGCATGCTCCAATTTTCCATATGAAGATGTTTTTTTGGCTATAGCATTTTACATTCTCTAAACTGTATCCACATGTGTAGATTCTTTTGCATTTTCCAAGGAAAAGAACCAATATTTACCAAACACCTACATGTGGGTAATGTTATAATTATCTTCACTGTCTAAACTGACCTATGCATCTAAGTAGATATGTAGATACCTGTAAACTATGCTAAATGAGTACTGAGTGTATAGATGTTGATACTCCATAATTTTATTTCTAATGATTTTTATTTCTCCGCTTACTCAAGACTTATTTGATTCCTGATGTTGACTTGGTGAAGAGAATTTAAGAAAAGAACATATGCTTGATCCTAAGCGTCTACAGTTTAGTGGAGAACTATATTTACAGACAGTTACTATAAAAAAGCGATCTTCTTCTTTCATGTTTCAAATTTGTTCCCTTCATTTTTTTCTAACATACTCTTTATAATTAAGAAAAGTTGGCAGAATTAAAAAAAAAAGTGATTTTCAACTCTCATACAATCTGAGCATCCCTCATATATAAAAAATGGCATGAAACAAAGTCTATATTATTTTACACACAAAATATTATCAAGTATATTATTTGATATATTGCTTTTCTTGAATAATTCTGGCATCCACTGACCTCTTTCAATACTGTCTTTTCTTATCTAGAGATACTCTGAAAAAATAATTCTAGTTATTTTTGTAACAAAAGAAAACCGTATCAATGTGGCATGGCTCTTTTTATCAACCCCAGGAATGTTATTTTTTTATAGCACAATGCCCAACACTTAGGAAGCCTTCCAAACTATTTATTGAATGACAGATCACAGTGCACTGCATTCAATTCCTAGATATTTTATACTTTAGGCTCTGAGTCTACATTTTTTGGACCTTTGCCAATACATATGAACACAAAGACCAGAGTCAAGAATAAGCACAAACACCTGGTTTTGTCCCCAGCTGCTCTCATATAGACTGCCCCTTCCAATATCATTATTGATACAAAATACTGAGTAGTCAGAGAGGCAAAAATTGAGTCATATGGTGCTTATCTGTATCACCCCAGAGGTCACTAGCTCCCAAGCTGGGGGTTGATATTTGGTAGGAGCATTGGTTGACTGCTAGCAGAAAGTAGATGGTTTTAAAAGTTTATCCCAACAAGTGGTCAGCTCTTTTGCATCTTTCAGGATGTCAGGGTGCTTGAGGTAAGTTCTAAACGACAGAGAAGAATAGGCAAAGATCTTTAAAAACAGAATTATGAGGTTAACAAAACCCTACAAGATATTTTATGTTGTAGTTTAAGAACTTTGCAGGAGGATGAATGAATAGATAGATAGATAATAGATAGATGATAGAGATAGATAAAATTAAGTGAACATTAAAAACAGCTCTAGTGGCTTCTTTTGAGACTAGCCTACATTTTCTTTTGCTGTTGTTTTTGTTGTTGTAATAGTCCTTTTCTTCTTCTTCTTTTTTAGTTCAAATTCATTTAGCCACCATTTAGTACATCATTAGTTTCATATATAGTGTTCAATAATGTATCAGTTGCGCATAACAGTGCTTAGTCTACTTTTTCTAAAAGTTCTAGCAAATACAAGCTTCAAAGCTCTTCTTTTGGAGATTCCCTTTAAACTACATCTACCAGTCTTGATGAATTTTCACAGAAAATAAAAGAAGAATATGAACAAATATTAAACTTCCTGGCAACTGACTTTTATGGAAAAAAATAAGTAAAATAGTAACTAATAGTTTGCATGATATTCTGATGTATTTCTCTATATCTTTCTTTGCAAGACCTCAGTCAGAATGGTATTTAAAAGAGAAAAATCCTAAACCTGAGAACAAGAAATGCCTTTCCTCCTCCGGAATGCTCTCTGCTCATCCCATTCACTTGATTGGGTTGGGAACTGGATCTTGGGATGGAACTGAGATGATGAAGAGACAGATAATTATGGCATTTATCTCAAATGAACAATTATTTGTTCAGCATCAACCATATGAGAACTGGGTATAGAAGGAGTTGATCTTTCACTTCTCTGGGAACTTGAAAAACCAATACATTTTTTCCTAAATTCTTATATTCCTTTTCCGTAGGAAGATGAATAAAGATCAGGTGGTTATTTTTAGATTCAATCAATCATCTAGTATATAGTCTCAGCAGTCATAGGTGGTAGCTCTGACATTTGAATGTTACATGGTAAGGGCTTAGTGTAAACCTTATGTAATCTCTGATTTTTGCCAGGACACTGATATTTTCCTAGGAAAGTCCTCCTGCACAGTTACTACAAATAGAGATTATTTCCTTTTCCTATAATGCATGAAAACTTTCAGCACCCATTAACTCCTTTGGCAAATTATCCTATAGTGGATAGTAATACATATTCTCAGAGTTAATCTATACATTTGAATTTCAGGTAAATTTTAATTTCATTCCTTTAACTTTTGTTTCTACTTAAAAAAAAAATGTTTAAACAAGATCAGTCTACAGCTCAGGGAAGGAGGCTTATGACAGGAGCACCAGAAATACCACACATTAAAGGGAAGTGATTTACCATACCCACGAACGCATTTTCTAGCATGCTGTGTGCGGGTTGACTTTTATCGGGTAATTATGTTGAATCTTCTCCTAAACCTTTTGTTCCCCGGGCAGCACCATCTTTTGCGTAAAACATCATCAGTATGCCTTTCTCATACATCATCTATGTGACAGCTTCAATGGTGTGCTGAAGCAACAGCTCATCAGAGCAGCAGTGCACTGTGATGATTTATCATAGTAACATATCATCAGAGGGAGGCAGCAAAATAATATATGGCCTGAAGCGTTCAGGAGTGTTATGCAGGAACATATTTAGTTGTGCAAGGGGACCAAAAAAAACTTGAAAACTTCACGTTAGCAGACGTGTGTCCTAATCCACATGGGGGGATATTTGTGAGCAATGGCTATCATTTACATAGAGTGGGACACCCGCCCATAGTTGGTTGTCCAAATATTTTCAGTATGTTCTTACAAACTCTTTGCAAATACAATTCAGATTGCATTTTATAAGAAAATGTGTGGTGATTGAAGGTGATAGAAAATAGCAGATACTGCTCTATATTAGCGGCACCCTAGAGTGTGTCCCCGTAGCATTTTTTTAGAAGGATGTGCAGCTTTAAAAGAAAACATTTACTCTGGAAAGCCACTCTCTTCTATGAAATGAACCTAGTCAATAAGTGAATAGTCCAACTTGAAAATTAATGCAAAGCAAAACATTTTTTTTTTTAAATGGAATGCTTATAAAATCCAACTGTTAAAGAAAATCACCATTTTAACCTGATTTACAATGACATTGTCATGTGATTTTCAGGGAGAAGTTTTGGTGAAATTCTCAGGTCTTAGGGAGTGTCTTTTTTTTCCCGGGAGTGTCTTATATAAACTAAGATACTAAGTGAATTTTCAAGCCTCCAGAAAATTCGACCTTTTATTTTCATGAATATTTGAAATTTTAAGATTAAAAACCTTCATTGGGGACATTGATTTTATTCATTTTTGTGGATAACTGAATTTGCAATGTTCCTAGTCATCATTTTTTATATATGATGTCTGATGGCCTCAGTTACATCTGAGATGATTAGCAGAACATTAAAATAAGATCCTGTTTGGGAAGCACAACATCATCCCTGCTAATGAGTTCTACTCTTGGAAGGACAGGCATGTTCTTGCCCTGATTTTTATGTACTCACATGTCCTACTTCTTTGAGGTGCCACCCGGTTAGAAATATCTCTTGGCAAACCTCCCAACACAACATTTGTCAAGATCTTATCAATTCTTAGTCCCAATTGGATGAGAAATATATCCTGAGTGAGTTATTTCTTCTCCATACAACAGGAAGCTGTTGTCACCAATTTTATGGGGCAGTAAAGAAGAGGCTTTAAAGAGACTAAATCGTACATTTTGCTGCCAGTTTGTATTTTTGATGTCCTCAATATGTGGTACCTTATTTTATGAGTTTGGATATAACATTTCCCCAACTTCTTACCGGCCAGGCTATGCTCCTATCAAATTATTTTTGTGCAACTTCAACAGCACTTATCCTTATACAATACATCATTGTAATTTATCTATTTATGTGTATGACTTTCCTCACAGGCCTTGAACTTCTTGAGAAGAATTATGTTTTATCAATCTTTGTATTCTCAAGGGTAGCACATAAGTGGCCAATTGATACCAGCTGAGATTTAGCCATCCCTCACTTTTGAAAGTTTGCATGACACAACTTTGGTTTCACAAAAAGATCCGCATTAGTGCCTGTTTTCGCTATCCCAGAGAGATCCAGGGAGGATTTTCTCTTGTAGAAAAAAAGGTGAAAAGCATTCCACATTAGGTCAGCAGGAAGCCCTCCTGGGGGGAGGCAAGACACGCCCGGAGCCGCGAGAGCAGCGCCACCTGGCGCCATCCTCGCGACCTGCGCTCAGCATCAAACCACCAGAGCTTGGAACCCTGCCTGCGGGCAGGTGTGCTTTATCTCAATTTATTTTGTGCATCCATGTCCTAGGGGGATCAAGAAAACCTAAGAGAGGTTATTTTGGAGGGCCGAGAATATTCAAAAACATATATAAATTCATGGTAATTTCTTCTTTGCTTTATGCCCATAAATCGCTCTACTTTTGTATAGTGAGGGAATCCTGTAATTTTGTTATTACTTAGAGTGATTCAAACATATAAACCGCTATTCACCTGAATGCGCTTCTATTTATACAGGTCTTATGCTTTTTTGCTTATCTTCTTCATACTGTATTTTTTTATGTTTGGTTGATGATATATATTAACTGAATTTAATTCACAAACATTAATTGAAAACACACTGTCAGGTTTGCTGTTATCAGGCTAGGAAGAGCACAATTAAGTAAGTATATAACTTTCAACATAATATGTTAAATATTGTCAGAGTAACAGTCATAATAATGATTAATCATAGTATCAAAAATACTATTAGTAATACCTGAAGTTAATACATAAGTACCAAAACCAAATTTGTCTTATAAAGCAGAATGCACTGTGCCTAACGACTAATAGCTGTTGCTGAATTACATACTCATACTCTCCGTGAGGCGGATTGTCATTATTGTCTTCACTTTACAGAAATTGAAGCTAGTTTTAAGAGGATGTGTTACTTCATCAAAGATATGCAGTTACAATGTGGTGAAGCAAAGATTCATCCCCAGGTGAGCCTAACTTGAACCTAAATTATAAATACCTCTAAAGTGTTTTATTAAAAAAGAAGCACAGATGCTCTGAAGATATCAAGGGGGTTTTTCCACAGGCTAAGTCTTCCAGAAGGGATTTCCAGAGGAACTTTCCTAAGCTGAGTCTTGGACTTCATGCCCTGGCTATGAAGATGTTATAAAGATTTAAAGAGATCAAATATCGTCAGATTTGTGAGAGTCTTTTGGCCAACTCTGGTAACAGAATTTACTTAGGAAGGTAAGAGTAGAGATAATAGAGAAGAGTGGGTCTTGGACTTTGATACACATCAATATCACTTGGAAGACTTGTAAAGCAGAGAGCTGGAAACCATCCCTAGAGATTCTGCAGGTCTGAAAAGGGCCCCAGAATTTGCATTTCTAAAATTTTCTAATGATGCTCATGCCTGCTGGTCCAAAGGCCACACTCTACAATAGCCAAACTGTGGAAGGAGCCTCGGTGTCCATCGAAAGATGAATGGATAAAGAAGATGTGGTTTATGTATACAATGGAATATTACTCAGCCATTAGAAATGACAAATACCCACCATTTGCTTCAACGTGGATGGAACTGGAGGGTATTATGCTGAGTGAAGTAAGTCAACCGGAGAAGGACAAACAGTGTATGTTCTCATTCATTTGGGGAATATGAATAATAGTGAAAGGGAATATAAGGGAAGGGAGAAGAAATGTGTGGGAAATATCAGAAAGGGAGACAGAACATGAAGACTCCTAACTCTGGGAAACGAACTAGGGGTGGTGGAAGGGGAGGAGGGCGGGGGGTGGGGGTGAATGGGTGACAGGCACTGAGGGGGGCACTTGATGGGATGAGCACTGGGTGTTATTCTGTATGTTGGTAAATTGAACACCAATAAAAATAAATTTATTAAAAACAAAAACAAAAACAAAAAACAAAGGCCACACTCTGAGAAGCACCAATCCAAATTACCACCATAGTTCAGGACAGTCATGCCAAAGACTTGATTTTAGGATACACAATAAGGCTGCAGAAGAAGAGGAGATCTTGAAAAGTATTTAGACTTTACAAGTTCACTTTCGAGGAATGAAACAACAACTGCATTTGAATTAAAAAAAAAAACAAAACAACTCTGGTAAGATTCTCATGTATTTTGGTTTGGGTGACGGTATTAATGAAGAGAAAGAAATCAGTGGGGACCACTTTTGAAAGACTAAGGAATTTGTCACATTTTGGGATTTTGAAATTTGACAGGGTTGAAAGAGATGATGCTTCATGAGTCTCTCATGCTTCTGCTCTTCCCGTAGCAGCTCTCACACTAGGTTATCTTTTAAGGATATAGGTGTGCTGAATACAGCTACAGTATCTCCTCCAGGTTAGAGGGCCCATTTGGCTACTGTCTAGGATACTAAGGTCACTTTTCTATCTGGGCAAGGATTGGGCAGGTTTATTTGTAGTCTCTTTAAAAATAGGGGTTTCCTAAGGTCACAGTGCCTCAACCGTTACACAATTCACCACGCGTACATCATCTACCAGGGCCACTCCATATTGCCTCACGGGACGTGAAGGGCAAGAAGGAGCAACACAAGTTGTGTTGAAGTAGTGATAGAAGTTTCTGCTCTCTGCTCCACCATGACTAATCAAGTCCTTTGTCTCATGTCTTGTACCAGGATCCCTGTAAATGTGACAGACTAACTTGTTAACTTGCAAACAGCACACAGCTTTAGATGTTCCACAGTTCTTGACAGACTTATCTGTGGAATATTACAAATGATATGACCAAGAGGAAGACAGATGAGGGTCAGATGCTCGGGAAAACCATCAGATTTGAGAAGGTAATTTTGTCAATCTTCAGTATATAAACTAATATAGATCAGCCAAGAGGAGCACCTGAATCTAGGTGGTCAAGAATGGAAATGAGCTAGTGTTTTCCTTTTTAGGTCCTGCATTAGAACCGGATAATGAAAATCAAAGTCCTACAGACTTAGCTATCAGTGGGAGGGGACATGGCAGCAGAAAGTTGGGAATCCTTCCTTTGGAGCCAAAATCAAAGCAATCAATTTTAATTAATTACATCATTTATCTTAAAGTATTTTTACATAAAACTATTTGTTTCAAATGTGGCAAGGAAGTTGGTAGAAAATAGAAAGTAAGAACCAATCAAAAAAGAAAATAAATATTGATACATACAATGGCATAGAGGCAGCTCAAAAGCAATAGGTGGTGGAACACAAAAGTCTACTGGGTACATAGTTTTACTTACATGAACCTGTAAAAACCACAAAAGTATAGGGACAAAGAGTTGATTATAGTTAGCAGGGACCAGGAGGGGCATTGCCCGCCCAACGGCACGAATGTTCTGAGTGGTGAAAATGCTGTGTATCATGATGATGGTGGTTACTTACTGTATATATTTGTCCAAATTAGTCAAATTATACACTGAAAATTTGTGAATTTTATTTTATGTAAATTATATGTAATAAAGTAAAACAGAATTAAGTAATATTCTCAGGGTCCTGTATACTTAATTTAATCTATGTCCTCTTTTTGAGGCTTATTAAAATAACAAATCTTAAGATTTCAACAGAAGCCTAACTTATCTGATTTCATTAAAATTTTCTCCTTTTTGACCTTTTACTATCTACTGATAACTTTTTTCATACAAATATTGCATTTATGATGTTGGCATCATTTAGATAAACTCAGCCACATTTGCTTTCTTTCTCTACCTTGAATTGATGCCACATTAGGTTTTGTATTGCTTGTTGATATATAAACTTTTTAATGGGTTTGGAATATGTCACCTTAAACTATTCAATTTTTATGTGCTCTTTCAGCTCTTCAGATCTTAGGATGACAGGATCTTGATTGTGTCCCACAAGAGAAATAAAAGGGAGTAGGTACTAGTCCAGAATACCAAAAGATACCATGTCAATATTTGAGTCAGGCTGTTTTTGAAACATGCATCTAGTTCAAAGAAAACTATTTTTTATCATAATCAGAAAAAATCTGAGTTCCAGTCTAGTTGGTTTTGCTTGGCTGAGTCATATAACAATTCAGTCTCAGTTTATTTTTAAGTGAAATATAATTAAATCTTCACTAACAAGTGTATTCTATAAATAAAAAAATTAGAGAAGGCAATAATAATGAACATATTATTTTGGTAAATGCCAGATAATTACATGTAGTGAATAATCAGAATTTCAGGGTAGTTTAATGAAATTGTTTCTCTCAAAATTACTAACCTCTCAATATTCTGTTTTGCACTGCATTAATTAATTTATTCATTTATTTAAAAAGTACCCGTCAAATTCCTAATAGCCTTGTGTCAGTCACTAGGCCAGGGCTGGGTATACAACATTAAGTGTATCAAATCCAATCCTAGTTCTCAGATTGACTACAGTCAAGTGGAAGGTAGACATCAATTATATCAACATTCTGATAAATGGATCGTAAAGAGGCTTCTTATGGAATCATAAGACATTCATCTAATAACTGTCTCTGGTCATTAGAAGAAATATCATTAATTACAAATATTCTCAGTGACATTTTTATTTTTCACAGATACATGCATGTTCAAGTAATTTGATTTTTTGATAAATAAATGCAGGAAATGGAAATAATATCAACTATGCATTTTATTTTCAGATATAATTCATATATATTTTGGCACAAATACATCATTTATATTGTGGAACTTTGTGATTTGAAGGACAAGGGTTGTGTACAGTTCCATTTCTACAGTGTCTAATATGACTTAGATGTGGGAGGAATAATTTATAGAAGCCATGTTATATAGGAGGGCATAACTAAGAAACAGCAATTCAATCAAGAAGTGATAATTCATAATATATACAAAGGTGAGCACACTGAAACATTTATGTGCATATGTTGACTTGTACTACTAACTTTAATCTTTATTGTGTAATAATGTTATTTTATAAAATTAAATAGAAGAAGCTTAATTTTGAAATTAGCATAATTTACCACTTGACTCATTTAGTAACATTATGACAAGTAGCCAATACCATTTTTATAGAAAAGTGTTGTACATATTGCAAGCCCAATATTGTAATGGATATTATCAATGAAATTTATTTTAATTTATTTTTTATTTTAGTATTTGTTATTTCTAAGAAAAGGAGGTCAAAATTTTGCTTGCAAATGTTCATTTTTTTAAATATTTATTTGAGAGAGAGAAAGAGAACAGGTGAGAGGGAGTCTTAAGCAGACTCTGTGCTGAACATAGAGCAGGATAGATGCAGACCTAATGACCCTGAGATCATGACCTGAGCAGAAACCAAGAATTGGAGGCTTAACCAACTGCACCACGTAGGTGCTCTGACAAGTGTTAATTAAAAAAAAAAAAATCTTGGATTTAAAAAAATATAGCTCTTCATTTGACAATCATAATATATATAATAAAATAAAATTACAGAAAGACCTGAAAGCTATATTAGTGATCATAATAATGTTTATTATTCTTGTGGATATAAATGACTATGGAAAATATTAGACCTTCTGTTTAGTTAAAATCAATGTATATGTGGTACAATTAGAGTGACTAAATGTATTAGTTTCCTATTGACCCCATAACAAATCATCCCTAATTTTGGCTTAAAATAACAGAAATCTATTATTTTACATTTCTACAAGTTCTGACACTGGCCTTACCAGGCTAGCATCAAGTCTTCAGCAGAGCTGGGTATCTTTCTGGAATCTCTAGGGGAGAATCCATTTCATGGATTTTCCAGTTTGCAAAACCCCCTTCCCTCCATCTTAAACCAACAACCTATCACCTCTGATCATTTCTCCAAAGTGACATCTCCCTCTGACTCTCCCCTTCTGCCTCTTTTTTTTTCTTAAATATTTTATTTATTTATTCATGAGAGAGAGAGAGAGAGAGAGAGAGAGAGAGAGAGAGAGCAGAGACATAGGCAGCGGGACAAGCAGGCTCCCGTGGGAAGCCTGATGTGGGACTGGATTCCAGAACCCTGGGATCATGACCCGAGCCAAAGGCAGACATTCAATCACTGAACCACCCAGGTCCCCCCTCTTTTGCCTCTTATTCCATTTTAAGTATCCTTCCTCACATCTGGGATTCTCCAGGACAGTCCAGGATAATCTCCCCATCTCCTTCTCTATACCCTTAATCACACCTGCAAAGTCCCTTTTGCCATAAAATGTAGCATGTTTACAGGTTCAGAAAATTAGGATATGGATATCTTCGGGAGTGGAGGCATTATTCAAATCTCCAGGATCTTCATGACATGTATTTCATTAAGATGAATTTAGCTTAACAGTGTCACTAATTAAATCAACAAACATCTGTTAAGAGTTATTATAGTCAAGTACTGTACTAGGAAATGCAAAAAGATAAAAATAAATTATACTACTTCAGTGGAGGAAAGCATAAAGGGAACCATTTAGTAAACCAACAACTATAACAGGATGTCATAATATGTCAGCATTTAAATCAGACTCAGTTGAATGGAGATGAGTGATGGTTTAAGATGTTCAGGAGTGTTGCTGTAAAAGGTGGTGCATGAATTTGTCCTGAAGAGCATGTGAGAACTAATTTGGTAAAGAAGGAAAAGAACTCTTGAAATGTGTGAACTTCTTTAAATAATTTAGTCCCCAGTGGCTTAAAAGGAGCACTAGGGGGTGACCTTCGTGGTTCAGGTAGCTGAGTGTTCCAGTTCTTGGTTTGGGCTCAGGTCATAATCTCAGGGTTGTGAGATGGAGCCCTGCATCAGGCTCCACACTCAGTGCAAGACGGCTTAAGATTTGTCTCCCTTTCCTTCTGCTCACCTCCTCCAAAATAAATAAAACTTAAAAAACTAAAATTGAAAATAAATAAGATGAGCATTAGAGTTCTATCTTAAAATTCATCATTAGGTTCTTGAACATTGTCTTTGTGATAATTTGGCACTTTTCAACTACAAGTGAGATGTACAGTTATGTAAACTTAATTTCCTACTTACATTTTACTCACTTCTTGATAGAAGGTTCACAGTTATTTCCTTTTTAGATAATTCTGTTCCATTTTATGACAGATGCTGCTGCACTAAACAGAAACATGGCTAGTAATAATCACTTTCATAGACAAAGATTATATTCTCAAGGATCTTCCGGGAAGGCTCTCATTTCCTCTCCTCTCTTCCCTAACTCTCCATTATTTATCACTGCTTCCCAAAATACACACTAAAAGTAAAGACTGGACTGTGTGCCCCACATATAAGCTTCCAGCTGAGCCCTCACTTATCATTTCTGTAAGATTTAACTCACCCCATATAGTAACTCCTAACAGACTTGTGTGAATCTCAAAATAAGAAGGAAACATTTCCATAACAAGGAAAGGGCACAATATTTCTTCACTTGTATATTCTCATTATCTACTAGACTTTACAGAAGCAAATTTTCACAAAATATTTTCAAAATAGCATTTTACAGAGTACGTATTTGTAATAGGTTTATAAGTTAGGTCTATATTTATCTGTTTTAGTAGTTTAAGAAAGTAAGGCTTATAGAGATTAAGCAATTTGCCCATGTTTTTGGTTAGCATGTACTAGGAACCTTAATTCTAATCCACACATGATGGTGTGTAGACCCTTTCATTGAATCCCCACATAATTGTACCCTACTGAGTTAGGTGGACTGAGGAGAGGGAATTGATAGATCCTTCCAAAACTACAATGCTCGTGGGAACTCCAGCTTCCAAAAATGGAGAAAGATTTCCTCAAGAAAGCAAACCTAATAGAAGGCATAATAGAGATGGATCAATTGTGGAGTGAGAAATTCAATGGTAGGAAAACGCTCAAAACTACCTGGGAACAATTAACCTGCCCTTGTTTTCTGCCACAATTTTAGGGAGAATAACACATTATTCCATTCAGTGGTTTTATGTCTTTGTTACACTCAAAAGTGATTTTAACAAATCCAACATTTACTCTCGTTATAAATGAATGTTTCATTTTGAATACATTTTATTTACAAAATAAAACTTTTATTTATATCATTAATGTTGAATAAAGAAAAATGGCGTAGCAACTTAGGTACAGCAGAAAAGAAATAATAAATTATTTTCAGTTTTGGAAAATAGAGTCAAACAAATTCTCAGCTGAGTATGTGACATATGAACGAGGGCCCAAGGATGGCAGTCCTGTCATGTCTTGCGCTGGATAGAAGTAAGGACTTTGAGGTCAGGCAAAATTGTCTTGGTTTAAAAAATAAATAAATAAACTGTCTTGGTTTCTCCAGCCTCATTCTCTGACTCGATCATGGATTCAGTACATATTAGGTGTCCTATCAGTTTTCAATATACTGAGCATCAGAAGAGAAGACCTCACTACAGCATTTCCTTCTTAATTAGATTGCTCATGGTGACTCAACACTGTCATCAAAAATGTTCTAGTTATTTCAAGGACTTAGACCCCAGGGAGGTCATGACTTCCCAGGACTTAGAGAAAAACCTATTATTAATGCAAGAATATAATTTGCCTGAAGATGGTATAGTTTGTTATAAAAAAGAAGAAAAGTTTCTTTACAGCATTTAATTTGGTAATGAGATTTTAGCTACCAGCAATGAGTAGAAGATGACAGAGTTGAGTGATGAGGCCAGCGGTCCTACCTTATTAGTAGTAAAATTGTCTGGTTCCCTACACCCATTAAAATAGATTAGTGGATAAGGAGGAGCTAAGACATCTACATACTTACCACTGGATAGAATACGTGATCTCATCCCAACATTTGAACACCACTAATGTATACCTTTTAAAAGCAAACTCATAATAATTGAGGGGCTACTAATTTGATTTATAAATTAACCACTGATTGACGGTACAGTTTGTGGATTTTTCAAAAGATTTATGTTTTTTTTTTTCCCCTTTGAATACTGAATGCGCACTCCGGCTCTCTTTGCGTTCATTAGAATCTCAATTAGAAACACGGCTATTTATTACAAGTTATGACAAAAGATTATGGCAGATGGGGAGTGGGTAGTAAAAATTCTGTCATTTCAACTTTCCTATTTCCCTTAGGATTTTTTTTTTTTTTGAGCTTTCTTTTTTATTCAAGAGTTCCCTTAGAGATGTTACTTCAAAAATCCAGTCTCTTCATTTCCCACTAAAATCTTTTCAGATAATTTGAAACAGTATCTCTAGTTAGGAGACGGAGGAACCACGTTTACATTTCCAACATGAATTTCTGAGTTTTACCTTGTTCCTTCTACGTTGTGATTTTCTTTTTTCTTTTGTTAATTTCATGAATGACAGTTGAAAAGAAAACATTAAATTCTCAAAAGGTGCCCAAGAATTCTTAAAGCATTTAAAGATGCACTTTTAGGCCTGGTTGGTGCTTTATGCCCATGGCAATCTTGACTAATGAGGCCATTTACATTCATGAAATAAAAAGATGGTCTGCAGAAAGTCATGAGGTACATTTTTACACATTTAAATACATTAGTGGTATTATCTGGACATTATTGAACTGCAAAGCCAGGAACCTCAATTATTTGAGAAGCATATTTAAAATGGCCAAATTTTTTAAAGTTTATATTACCAGGATGCCATTTACAATGGGTGCTAATGGTTACTCATATTAAAAAATAGAGCTAGGGTATTTCTCATGAGATGGACCATTAAAGCTTATTTTCATAATTTTCAGTAGTTGTAATGTTATAATAGAGTTTCATAGTGTTTAAAACATTCTCTGATCCCAATGAGTTTAGCCCGCTGAATTAGCTGTTTCAAGATATTAAGGTGATATTTGAATAATTAAAGCAGGAAGTTATTTAATAATATCCCAGATTCTTTAACATCCAGTGGCAGTTTGCGCAAGAAGAAAATGTAAGAATATTTTACAAGTGATTTGTCTTCTTAATTTTTGTCCTTACATTTCAGCAATATCAATGAAAATAGTACTCTTTTAGGTCAAGAGCAAGATGGAAATAACTTCAATTTTGCACATTATGTTTCACTTCCTCTTAAACCTTCAGCTGCGTTACTAGTTTCTCAATTCTCAGAAAATATATAGGTGAGTCAGCATTATTTCCTTTTTAAGAGTTTGTGCATGCACAAATAGCCCCCCACACACTTCTTAAAATGATAATATAATTCTAATTCCTTTTATTTGTTAGAAAGGAAGATCCTTCTTGACCTAGAGATTGATTTTTCTTCCTAAATCAGAGAACTTATCTTCAATATGTTCATAGCAACTCAAATAAAAACAGTACCAATACTTGTTTTCTAAGCTTTTGTCTAAGAGAATGTTTAAATAAGTTCGATATACATACATGATTTACTAAATGCTTTTAGTACACTGCAAAAGTTTTATTTATTTTTTAAAAATATTTTTTTTGTTTCCTTTTTTTTTTATTTTTTATTTTTTATTTTTTATTTTATTTTTTTATAAATTAATTTTTATTGGTGTTCAATTTACCAACATACAGAATAACACCCAGTGCTCATCCCGTCAAGTGTACCCCTCAGTGCCCATCACCCACTCACCCCCACCCCCCGCCCTCCTCCCCCTCCACCACCCCTAGTTCATTTCCCAGAGTTAGAAGTCTTTATGTTCTGTCTCCCTTTCTGATATTTCTCACACATTTCTTCTCCCTTCCCTTATATTCCCTTTCGCTATTATTCATATTCCCCAAATGAATGAGAACATACACTGTTTGTCCTTCTCCGGTTACTGTGGTCAAGTTCAAAAAGGGTGTTGCCTGAGTTCTCCTCTGGGATTTTGATGGAATCTTGTCTCACATTTAGATCTTTCATCTATTTTGAGTTTATCTTTGTGTATGGTGCAAGAGTGGTCCAGTTTCATTCTTCTGCATGTGGATGTCCAATTTTCCCAGCACCATTTATTGAAGAGACTGTCTTTCTTCCAGTGGATCGTCTTTCCTCCTTTATCGTATATTAGTTGACCATAAAGTTCAGGGTCCACTTCTGGGTTCTCTGTTCTGTTCCATTGATCTATGTGTCTGTTTTTGTGCCAGTACCACACTGTCTTGATGAACACAGCTTTGTAGTACAACCTGAAATCTGGCATTGTGATGCCCCCAGATATGGTTTTCTTTTTTTAAAATTCCCCTGGCTGTTTGGGGTCTTTTCTGATTCCACACAAATCTTAAAATAATTTGTTCTAAGTCTCTGAAGAAAGTCCATGGTATTTTGATAGGGATTGCATTATACGTGTAAATTGCCCTGGGTAACATTGACATTTTCACAATATTAATTCTGCCAATCCATGAGCATGGAATATTTTTCCATCTCTTTGTGTCTTCCTCAATTTCTTTCAGAAGTGTTCTGTAGTTTTTAGGGTATATTTTGAGAACCATTTGAATGGTAAATGGTTCTCCAACCTTTTATTTTCAGGTTGTAGGTGTCCTTCTGTCTAAAATGAGTCTCTTGTAGACAGCAAATAGATGGGTCCTGTTTTTTTATCCAGTCTGAAACTCTGCGCCTTTTGATGGGGTCATTAAGCCCATTCACGTTCAGAGTTACTTGAACTTCTTCTTAAAGGGGAGTTTTAAGAGTCCCCCTTAAAATTTCTTGCAGAGCTGGTTTGGAGGTCACATATTCTTTCAGTTCCTGCCTGTCTTGGAAGCTCTTTATCTCTCCTTCCATTTTGAATGAGAGCCTTGCTGGATAAAGTATTCTTGGTTGCATGTTCTTCTCATTTAGGACCCTGAATATATCCTGCCAGCCCTTTCTGGCCTGCCAGGTCTCTGTGGAGAGGTCTGCTGTTACCCTAATATTCCTCCCCATGAAAGTCAGGGACTTCTTGTCTCTTGCTGCTTTAAGGATCTTCTCTTTATCTTTGGAATTTGCAAGCTTCACTATTAGATGTCGAGGTGTTGAACGGTTTTTATTGATTTTAGGGGGGGATCTCTCTATTTCCTGGATCTGAATGCCTGTTTCCCTTCCCAGATTGGGAAAGTTTTCAGCTAGGATTTGTTCAAATACATATTCTGGCCCTCTGTCCCATTCGGCGCCCTCGGGAACCCCAATTAAACGTAGGTTTTTCTTCCTCAGACTGTCATTTATTTGCCTTAATCTGTCTTCATGGTCCCTTAATTGATTGTCTCTTTTTTCCTCAGTTTCCCTCTTTGCCATTAACTTGTCTTCTATGTCACTCACTCGTTCTTCCACCTCGTTAACCCTCGTCGTTAGGACTTCTAGTTTGGATTGCATCTCATTCAATTGATTTTTAATTTCTGCCTGATTGGATCTAAATTCTGCAGTCATGAAGTCTCGTGAGGCCTTAATGCTTTTTTCTAGAGCCACCAGTAGCTGTATAATGGTGCTTCTGAATTGGCTTTCTGACATTGAAGTGTAATCCAGATT
This sequence comes from Nyctereutes procyonoides, assembly GCF_905146905.1. NCBI lineage: Eukaryota > Metazoa > Chordata > Mammalia > Carnivora > Canidae > Nyctereutes > Nyctereutes procyonoides. Next base: position 28,624,038 of record NW_026575136.1, read on the forward strand.
TTGTAACTCTGTGGGAAAGAGGGCTGTTTCTGATTCTTTCCTTTGAAGTGAGGTTTTCCTTCTAGTCATTTTGCTCAGTGCAGAGTGGCCAAAAACAAGTTGTATTGGAACACGGGGGAGTATCACTGGTCCGTCTAGCTGGTCTTCTGGGGGAGGGGCCTGCTGTGCTGATTTTCAGGTGTTAGCAATTGGGGGAGCTGCTCTGCCCCTGCCTGCTGCAGGGCTCAGCGGGGGTTGTTTACCCCGTGGGGCCCCAGGACGAACAGCCCCAGTGGCTATGGCAGCTCTGGAAGCCTGGATTCAGCCTCCGCAGGAACTGCGGGGCTCGGGGCTCTCGGCTCTCCGTCCGCAGGGCCTGGAGGCTCCGGGGCGGGGCCGCTGATCTGCTCAGCTCGGGGCAGGAGCGTCCTCGCTGTCCTGGGCCCTCCCGGCCTCTGCCAGTCCCGGGGGAGGCCGGATCCTGGGCTGTGTCCCGGCGCCCTGTGCTCCGGGGCCTGCGCTGTTGGATTCGCGCTCCCGCCCCGCAGCCCCCTCCCTGGAGCCGCCGCCCGAGCCCCTCCGAGCTGCTCCGGTGGGTCCCGCCGTGCGCGCTGCAGCCCTTAGGGAGCTCGGGGCACTCTCCCGGGGCGCAGGTGTCTGTTAGTGTCCCCGGGAGCCCGAGGGCATCCCCGCTCTCCTGGGTCCTGCTCCAACTCCCTGCGAGCCCCTTTCCGCCCGCCCGGGAAGGTTGGTGCAGCTCCTGCTCCTCCGGACGGGACGGGGCTCTCCTGTCCTGGGGACACTCGCCCCGGCCTCAGCCCGGCTCCTCGCGGGGCCCCTCCCCCTCGGAGGCCTTTTGTTCCTTTATCTCTTTTTCCCCGTCTTCCTACCTCGATAGAAGCGCGGACTCTTCTCACTGTAGCGTTCCAGCTGGTCTCTCTTTACATCTCAGGCCGAATTCGTAGATTTTCAGGATGGTTTGAAGGTTATCTAGGTAATTTGGTGGGGACAGGTGATTTGGGGACCCTGCTCTTCCGCCATCTTGCCCCTCCGTCTTTTAAAAATATTTTATTTATTTATTCGTGAGAGTCACAGAGAGAAACGCAGAGACAGGTAGAGGGAGAAGCAGGCTCCGTGCAGGGAGCCCGATGTGGGACTCGATCCACGGACCTGAGATCAGGCCCTGAGCCAAAGGTAGACACTCAACCACGGAACCATCCCAGGCATCCCAAAATGTTTTTATTTAAATAAAAGACCTATATGTTTTCAGAGATTGGTATTGGAACAGATTTTTTTCTTAAGTAAATAAATCTGTTGGTATTTGAATTCTCGTAGATTAGGGACAGAATCAATAATACATGACATATTCTTTTTATAAAATAGCCTTAGATAATTTCATGTTGTAACATGAAAACATATTTAAATTGTAATTTCTATAACATACTATAAAACTGTTTTCTTCTCTAATCTTATCTCTTGACAAAGCACTCTATGGATGCTTATTTTGGTAAATATTTATTTTGAATGCCTAGTTTTCCTCATACTTAACTAATTGCTGAAATTACTAATATCACAAAGCTTTTATTATATATGTCAAATGTTTTTTAGTGTTAATCTTATGAACTTCAATCACAATAACATTCTATTTTCAATGAATAATGTATTTTATTTACACATGAGATACACCTTTCTTTAGATAGCATTGGTTTAGGATATGGAGTTATATTTTAGTTTCATTTCCATATCTGAATTTTTAATTGTACATTTGGGTGATTATGAATGATACTCTAATTTTTCAGTTTTAAAATATGAATATAAAATTGGTAATTTTCATTGATCAGGTTTGTAATTTAGAGCCAGCTTTACTATAGAACTCATCATTCACTTGTATGTGAAAGCAATAAAAATGTTAATGCTGACAACTTATCTTAGGATATTTTAGTGAATAATTCTCAGATTTTGGGTTTTGCTCTATATGTACAACATTTACCAATTAAAACTCTAAAAATTATTTATTTTCTGCCAAAACTGGGGGGAAAATTCAAGAGAATATGAATTAGCTATGTATCAGAAGGAAGGAAAGAGGGAGGGAAGGAAGGAGGGAGGGAGGGAAGGAAAAGGGAAAAGGATAAGTGGGAGGAAGGAGGGAAGGAAGGGGTAAAGGGAGGGAGGGGAAAGAGTTGGGGGAAAGGGGGAAAGCGGGAAGGAGAGAAAGAGGGAGTTGGGGGAAAGATGGGAAAATGAAGAAGAGAGAGAGAGAATCTCTAAAAACCTAATTGCATGATCCCATATCACTCAGAAGACACCTATACTTCGATAGAAACAGCAGCATGTCAGCACTGTCAACTTCTCTGGTTCCTTAAAGCTCTCAGAATTAGGGGCACAGTTTCAGCTTTATATTTATAAATATATATTATATATTATATAATATAAATTTATATAAAATTCAATATATAATTATATAAATTATATATAATAATATATAAAATATAAAATACAAATATAAATATATAAATATATTATAAAATATATATAAATATATTTATAAATATATTTATATTTATGGAAGAGGAACATATAAATCAGAGATTGACTCAAATTAATATTCAATCACAACTCTAGTAAGATTTACAAAGCAGGGGGACCTGGGTGGCTCAGCAGTTAAGAGTTTGCCTTTGACTCCAGCCGTGATCCCGGGGCCCTGGGATGGAATCCTACATCGGGCTCCCTGCATGGAGCCTGCTCCTCCCTCTGTCTATGTCTCTGCCTCTCTTTCTGTGTCTTTCATAAATAAATAAATAACATCTTAAAAAACAAAAAAGTTACAAAGGAGTATAATTGGGGGATATGACTTAAATATTCAGCTTAAGAAAGGTTTCCATGGGCAGTGATGTCTAAGCTAGAATATTACACAAAAGAATAGGCTTTTAAGATTCCAGACAGAGTGTGCAAATGACACGTGGGATCTACACAGATCAAGCATTAAAAGGAGAACACAAGGTTTGGAGTACTAGAGCAACGTGGGAGTATATTGTCCATAAAACTATCAAGTTCGATGAGACCAGAATGGGAAGGTGTTTATGTGATATTTATGTTTATAATATGGAAATTCACTAAGTTACTTAAAATAATTTAAATTTAAATTTATAAAAATTACTTTCAGAGTGGAAAATGGACTGGTGTGTGAGGGATGATGCTCCGTGTGTGCGTGCTTCTTCTGTGGGTCTCACCTATTGCTATTGCTGCCATAATGATAACAATAACCAAAATACTACTCATTAAGCTCTTAAAGCAAGTTTATGTGGTAAGAACTATTTTTTTTATTTTATTAGAGGGATAATATAAGGCTTAGAGAAGTTAAGTAAATTGTGAAGATTAAACACCATTAGTAAGTCAGGCAACTAAATATTGAACCCAATTCTTCAATTCAGATTCCCAATTTTTGGTTTCTTAAATATTATATTATATTTGCTTTATTGTTTATCTATGAGAGAGAGAGAAAGTGAGTGAGACAACACAAGAGGGTGGGCAGCAGAGGGGGATGAAGAAGCAGACTTTTAGCTGAACAGGAAGCCCAACACAGGGCTCTATCCCAGGACCCTGAGATCATGACCTGAGCCAAAGGCAGGCATTCAACCCACTGAGCCTCCCAGGTGCCCCAAGAATCCCAGTTTTTCATTACAAACAGCATGTTCTTTTTGCCACCATCATACTTGTGACTTGCTCTGACCCACTGACTTGGGTCAGGAGGGGCCTCTCCTAGTAGCCTGAGTAGAGTGTTGATGTTCCAGGAGAGGGAATACTTCCCTGTTATCCTGGTTGGGTGCAGCTTCCTTGAACTTCTCTCTTTTCTCTGAAACAATTCAGGTTAAGGATTGTTCATATTTCTCTACCCCTTATATCCACTAGGACTATGAAACTTAAGAGATTTCTGCCCCTCTGCTGGCCACCAGTTATTCCATGTTTCCAAAGTCAATGACAAATTCTCAGCCTACATTTTGTGCGTCCCCTCAGCAATATTTGACACAGTTGATCTCTCCCTTCTTGAAACACTTGTTTCACATGTTCAATACATCAAACTCTACCCTTTTATTTACATCATTTGCCACTTTTTCTCATTCTCCATGACTGCATCTTCCAACTCTTTCCCAAAACAAGGCATTATAAGGCCTTAAGTCTTGGTCTTTAATCAGCACTGAGTCTTTAAGTGAAATCTTTTAACATAAGATAACATCAATTCAATGAATCCCACAAAAATAAATCCCCAGCCTTCTTCCAGAACTCTAGAGTCATTCATCCAACTTTCTACTCAACGTCTACATTTGAACACTGCTAATTTAACATGCCCACACTCGACTATTCCTCACCCTACATCTATTTCTCCTCTAGTTTTCTTTTTTTGCTGTTGCTGTTTTTTTTGTATTTATCAGAAGATGAATGTTTAGATCAAAACATGAAATTTTCCTCAATTAAAAAAAAATTACACTCCATATACAATTCATTAGCAAGTATAGTTGAATTTATAATCAAAAGTATATTGAATCTGACCACTTCTCATCAGCTTAATCTTTATTTTCTAGTCTCATAGGACACACAGAAATGATAGAATGCCAATATATCCTTTTTTTTTGTTTTTACTGGCCTAATCACTCTAAGGGAAGCCTCTGCCCCCTAATAGATGCCTTCATTGCAAGCCATGGCCATTTACTACTGAGTTTTCACACAGCTATCAAAGTGAACCTCTTAAAATGTACATAAGATCATAGAGCTCCCATCTCTCTAACCTCCAGTACTCATCCTGTACAGAACAAAATCCAAATTCTTCTCATAGACTCAGATGGTCATACATGGTCTGGCCTCTAATTATTTCTGTGTTATCATCTTATTACTTTTATCCTTTTATCTCAGGGTTTTATTACTTGTTCCCCTGCCCAGAACATATTTTTTCCTCTTGATGTTCTCATGGCTATCTCATTTGCTTCATTCATGCCTCTGCTCCAACATTATCTCCTCAGAATGCTTTTTCTGGTTAGCCTCTATATAGCACACAATATGTAATCGTAGTTTTAACATTTTATTCATCACTTACTCATAGCATTATAATGTATACTTTAATATATATTTATTTTTCTAGTGCCTGCCCCTCTGACTAGAATGTAAACTCTCTGCTGGTAAGGACTTTGCCTCTTTCTCACTAATATTTCCAACATCTAGAAAAGCATCTGATACATCCTAGGAACTCATTAGATATTTTTTCAGTGAATTATTAATGAGTCAGTCTCTGTGTCCACAAAGTTAACAGCTACATTTCTTTGAGTTCTTCTTTTAAGACTGCCTTGGGGCTAGAGTTTCTCTCATAGGAGTCAACCAGTCTCTTTTACCTTCACCCAGTACCCTTCTGCACATAATAGGCAAGTGCTTGAACCTTGGAGTTTAGTAGCCCTGGACTTAATCCCCAGTCCTTTGTCTTATTGACTATGACCATAGGCAAGGTCTACGTATCTCACTTTTCTCAGCTGGAGATTCGGCATGTGTACCTACCTCATACGACTGCAATATCAATTATGTTGGAAACTTCTTGAAGTACTAAACCCTGGCACACAGTAAGAACTCAAAATTGATGTTATTCCTTTTTTCATCTCTTAAAATATCTTCTCAGATTAAGCAAACTAATCTAGTCCATTCCTATATTGTTAAATTTTTAAAACAATTTATTCTTTTTTTTTAAGATTATTTATTTATGTATTCATGAGAGACACAGAGAGAGGTGAAGCCATAGGCAGAGGGAGAAGCAGGCTCCCTGTGGGGAACATGATGTGGGACTCTGTCCCAGGACCCCAGGATCACGACCTGAGCCAAAGGCAGACACTCAACCACCAAGCTACCTAGGTGCCCTAACACAGTTTATTCTTTTTTTTTTTTTATACCTACTTCCAGGGCTTTTTTTTAAATTTTTTTAATAAATTAATTTTTTATTGGTGTTCAATTATTCTGTATGTTGGTAAATTGAACACCAAACAGTTTATTCTTAAGTGTAATGCTAGATGATGTTGTGTAATCCAACCCATATATTACAACTATATGCTAAAACACTCCCATTGGACTACCATAATACTCTGCTTTATGGTTTGTCTTAATTTTTGTATCTGTTATATGCCTAAGCATGTAAGTCATATTTTCTTTTAGTAACATGTAATTGGTTACCTTCTAGCAGAGAAAGAGTGGTCATTTATAGGCAATCTCTTGTCCTAAATCTTCATATGTTTAATTTTGTTGGCAGGTAATCTCTTTGTTAAAATATTCTTTTGCTGTTTGTTGAAAATTTGTAATATTCCATTTCCATTTCCATTGAAATGACTCAAATTAACCAAAGAAACATGCTTTAAAATAATGTAGATCATAAAACAGTGCATGCAGAGCAGATGCCTAATAGAATGCTTATCCTTACATTTTATGTTAGATCTGTGGCCAATTATATTTAGTCTTTAGTTTAATGGAGTCAATCCCAAGCAGAACAAGAGGTCTAAATGAGCCACTGAAATGTGCTGTGCTTCATAAGATAACTCTAGTTGACAGAGGTTTCATTCATTGAATCATGTAAATGGATTTTCTATTTACTTCTCAAATATCTCGGAAAATTGATGCTTGCAAGGTCAATAATATAAACATGGGACTCTTTAAATAGAAAGAATGGGTAACTGAGTCATGCTTTTAGGAATTCAATACCTCCTGCATTCATACTTCTGAGATTTTTATTGATCAACTAATGGTGAGGACTATTATCAGCTTATATTAGTGTAAAATTATTACATATTCCAATAATGTTTTTTACCATATTATGAGCAGATAGTTTTGGAAGATCTCAGGAGAGCGTTCCCTCTACTTATCTGATGTGCAAGGCCCTAACTATATAGATGTTAGAGTGCTATTATCAGGCCCATCTCAATATTACCGCTAATTATGAGATTTTGGAAATTTATCTAACTAGACTCAATTTTCCTCTTTGAAAAAAAAAAAGACTTGAACTAAATTGTTTGTAATGCTTTTCTGCTTCGCTGGCTCATCTATGCTATTTCAATGTCTAAGGGGAAAGTCTGGCACAGTTGCTATAAGCAAGCTTCTGTGTGATGGGTTAACCCAGTGCTGAAATACTTAAATCTGGCATTTGTGGTTTAAAATTGTTAGGGGAAAAAAATCTCAGCCATCTTCTAGAAAATTCATACCATAATATATTCATCAAGCATTCAGACTATTCTTATCACACAATAGCTAAAAGATTTCATATTGTCCCCAGTATGTGTAAGAGCCACCACCGATTTGAGGTATATTGTATTGATTTTGCTTATTCTTTAAGAAGTACAAAAAGGTTTTTTTTTTTGATAAATGATATTTTCTTAGATAAATGACCATTGCTATCAAGAATGTAAATATAACAATCTAAGATTTTCAGAGATGTTCCTGGAATTTAAATTCTACCTTATTGCTTATTTGGGGATTCAGAAATATATATGCAACATTTTAAATATGCAAAGGCATCTAATTTCTGTAGTTAAAGGAAGATAAATTTATTAGTATTTGTTCATAACATTATTATTTTGGGTGGTAATATAGTAGAGCTATTGGGAAAGATATCAGTAACTTGAATGGATTTCCAGTAAGTTTGTAAGTGGGTCTTAGGGAAGTTTATTTTGCTTCACTTACATGAAGAGGGTCCACATTTTAAATGCATAGCTCTGCATTTAGACATGTTTTGAATACAAGCTGGTCCCTGAAATTAATGTTCTAGCTTTTTCTCTTAATTTTCAGTTCAGCAGAGTGTGTCCTGATGGTAGTTCTAATTTACTATTGAACATAAATTAAATATGTATTAATCAGTTTACATGCAAACACACTCAAATATTTAGATGTGGTGGCCTTCAATGTTTATATTTAAACAACCATCTCTTTAGCAATCCCTGATAGTTCCCCCACCGCAGGGAACAATAAAACCATACAGATGGCTTAGTTTTATATATGGGCTTTAAATAAGCAATGTGTCTTTCTTTTCTTTAAAAAAATCAGCTAGAATTTATTGATTGCTCATTATGTGCCTAGGGGCAAGACTCAATTTTTACATTGAAAACTGTGGAAATAACTTTTCTGCTAATAGAAGTGAAATAGTTCCCTCTTAGATTCAATAACTCAATCCTTCCTCTTGATCAGTTCATTGTTGGATAAAGTGTAAAATGATTCAAAAGACTGTAATTTTTCCCAATAAAGAATCAGAATATGTGATAAACTTGGAAAATGAAGAGGTTGTGGAATGGGTAATCTATCTACTAAATTTTGATTTTTATTATCTCTCTGCTTCTTCATTTTGTGTATCATGATACTGAAATTCCATGTGTATGGAACATCTCACTGGAAAGTCATTTTCATGCAAACTTGGATATATTTTTTTCTCCAAATGAAGTTACAGATATTCCCCCACTTTTTAAAAGTTTACATTACTCTACTTCAGTTTGATAAGACCTGCAATAGTATGTATTTTTGCTATCTGAATGAAATCAGAAGAGGATTTTATCTCAGGTAAAAAGATGAAAAGTGCAAATAGCCTTCAGCATGTGATTTGCAGGGAGCCAGTATGGAGGCAATGCTCACCTGAGCAGTGAGAGTGGGACAGCCCAGCCTTCTCCCCAGGAACTACAATCAGCATCTCAGCTTCAAGCCATGACATTTGAACTGTGTCTGTGACCATCTGTGCTTTATCTCAATTTATTTAGTGCATCCATTAGCAAGACGTGTATTAAGATATCAGAAAAGCTTGAGAGATATTTTTGGGGTCTGGGAATGCTCAAAACATTTTCCATTTAAATTAATGGCGATTAGTTTTTATGCCATTTTAGCTTATGAAAGGTTTCATAGAACACGCTACTCGCAGATAGTGGGGGAAACCTATACTGAATTGAGCCCAAGCTTAAGATTCAGGTTTCCTATGTGATCTTGGACAAAAAGAAAAGAAGCTAATTAAAAACAGCTAAAGAACGAAATGTATCATGTATCCTCTGTCTAGATAAGAGTCTAGATAATCTGGTAGATATTGATAGACTGGAGATCCATGTTATACTACGATAAAATGTTCAATTAAACTACACCATGCAGTAATTTGTATGGCCTACCCAGTGACATTGTCTTGCAGTAACATTGGTGGTGCTGGCTCAGCCTAAACTCTAGAGGTAACACACAAGATGAAAGCTTAGAACTAAATGTTGCTTTCTCTGACTGCTCTTATGAAGACTTGATTTTAGAAAACTTTTGACCAGATTGAAAGCCAAGGGCAGGAGGGGGAAGGTTGGGGAAGAATGGGAGTATAAAGAGCTTAGCCAAGGGAGGAGGGGGTGGGGGAGAATAGGAATGTAAAGAGCTTGATAATTAAGGCCTTAAAGTCAGAAACCCCAAAACAAAGCAGATTATACTTTAAGAAGCTTTAGGAAGACAAAGCATGAGCCAAATTACTCAGTTGAATAAAGTGATTCAGGGAAAATGTTATAACATAATTAGAATGTTGTAACCAATGAAATTACCTAGTTTAATAAAAAAACACATGGAAAGTATCAGAATTGTAGGCTTAGGGTAGGCTTGAATTGAGAGAGGAACACACACACACACACACACACACACACAGAACCAAAAACGAAAGGAATGAAACATACTTTCCAGATACATATAAAAAATCTGGATATTATTATTGGCAAATGAAAACACTCTTGCACAAATCAAATTCAATGTGTATTTTGAGAGGACTAAATTGTCAAAACACAAGCCTGGATTTTTTTTTAAAAGCCTCTGAAACTTTAATTTTATACATCCTTTAGGAATACATCCTTCCACTGGTAGCAGATAGCTAAGAGATGTATGGCTTCCTCAGAACGGCCTAATCCTAAATGTCTACTTCAGATGTGGTATAAATCACAAAAGATGAGAAGTAATGTACACAGTGTAGGAAGCTGCTATAGAGAAAAACAGGCAAGAGTAGGGCAATATTATTAGTTAGTCCCCTCTTGACCACAGCAGGAAAGCTTGTCAATCCATTATTTTCAGTATTACAATAATGCTATGGAAAAGTAACTACTGTTTTATTCAATTCTCTCACTTCCTGAAGATAGGACTAGATGTTATTTATAGATTCTGAACTTTAAACAAAATTTGGTGACTGGGAGTGAGTTTGTGCTCTCTCCAAAAAGAGGTTAATCACATTCTCTTTGTGGGACATTAAGGAAAGAGTGCCCTATACCCAGAGATACAGCAAGGGATCACCAAATCATGTGTTTTTCTATATTTCTCAGACTCCTTGGTAATTAAGCATGAACAATATACCAGGGTTCTGGCCAATGGGATATAAGTGAAAGTGAAGGAAGGCACTTTACAACATAGTTCCCAAACCCATCTTTCGGAATCCTGCTGTTCTTCACTCTTATCTGGTGACACATCCCAGAGGGAACTATACACGAGTTAGGGTCCTATCCAATCCTAATTGAACAGAGATGTGAGCAAGAAATAAAATTGTATTAGTTTGTTATGTTAAGAATTTGGGTGAATGTATTATCAAGCATAGGCTAGACTGTCTCTTGACTTCCATTGTTGTCCTTGAAATGACAACTTTATACTCTAAATTTTTTGAAAATACTCTGCATTGTGTGTGTGTGTGTGTGTGTGTGTGTGTGTGCGCGTGCTCATTTTAAAGATATTTTCTTGGGATGTCTGAGTGGCTTAGCAGTTGAGCATCTGCCTTTGGCCCAAGGCATGATCCTGGAGTCCCGGGTTGGAGTCCTGGGATCGAGTGCCACATCGGGCTTCCCACATGGAGCCTGCTTCTCCCTCTGCCTAGGTCTCTGCCTCCCCCTCCTCTCTCTCTGTCTCTCATGAATAAATAAATGAAATCTTTTTTTAAACATAAAGATATTTTCTGTTTGGCTTCCTGAAGTTTTTATAAGTTGTGGATTTATTATTTTTATTGAATATACTGCAATTCATACATCTGAGAATTGGTGTTTTAGTCTGCACATTCTATGACTCAAACACTGTTTCTGCCTCATCTTCGCTCTCCTTTTCCTGTGAATCCTTTATTTTTTTAAATTTTTTTTTCCTGTGAATCCTTTAAAACACATGGTAGTTATTCCATATTCTTCCTTTTCTTTCTCTCCATCTTATCTCTCACTTTGTAGACTTTCTCTGACTTGTCCTTAAATATATCAGTTCTCTTCAACTCTGCTTAATTTGCTACTAAATTTATCCATTAATTTCTTAACTTGTTATTGTATTTTTCTCTTCTAGAAATTATTTTTTCTTCAAATGTGCCATATTGATTTTAGAGTTTCTAGATCATTTCTGAGGTTTTCAAGTTTGACTTTAGGTTTTTTCTTATTGTTGGTCATTTTGTTGTATGCCTGTCTGTTCCTGATTATCTTTGGTTTTATACAAGACATTGTTTTTAAGAAAAATAGATACAAATAACATGAGTCCTCAGATAACACTCTATTCCTCAAGAGAGTACTTCTACTTACTTTCATGGAACTCCCTTGAGTGCTGAAAGTATGGGACTCTTGAACTCCACTGATAAATTGTAAAGGCGAACTAAAGCGCCAGAGAAAACAACTCTTCTGGTTCTCTAACTACCAGGGTATATAGCCTGTTAGGTGCTTAGCCTCAAGTGTGGGCCAGATTATCTTGTTTCCTGCTCTGAAGGGCTAGTTGATGTTACTTGATTTCTAAGCTCTGATGCAACAAAGTTATGTGACTTCATCTCCTGGGGGAAAAAATTGCTGATGTCACAAAAGCAGAGGATGCAGTCAGTATACTGAGAGATAACACACTTTATTCCTTTCTATTATTTTCCAGAATTATTTAGTAAAGATAAACTGAATCTAACATCATATCTAGCCACACCACAATTAAATCCGTATCTTAGTCATAATTTTGTGTGTCTATATGATAACTACTATTTACTGGGATGAATATTTCATTTTAAACTATATCTTTCCATTAAATTTTAAAGGACAAGTTATATGCATGTATATGTCTTACACATAGACCTAAGTACTTCATTAATTGAAATTGGGTATGTGCAAAGAAAGATGGTGCCTTACTAAGGCAGATGAGGTAGGAAGCATGCCTCACAATATGGTGATAAAATATGGTTAGTTCTCCTTTAATGATTTAAAATCATCTATATCACTCATTTCAGTTAAACTTATTTCCTCCCCCTGATTTCAGTTTTTATACTTCCATAGTTGCCTTTTAGGGTCTCAAATCCTTCCTTCCCTTTTAGGCTCTCAAATCCTTCCTTCCATCTACCAAAATTTACTTGCTTAGAAGAAGTAATTAGAATAATTTTTAATGTAAAATCCAGCCAATGAATACTTTGCAGTTTCACACTTATCTCTATTGAACAAATTTTTTTTCCATTCTTAATCATTTAAGGTTTAACACATTGGGTTGATAGCATAGTTGTGGCCATGGGATCAGGGAGATAAAAGTATTGGGCACTTTTTTACAACCTATAAAATAGTCCACTGAAGACCAGTTTCAGCTAATTTTAAATCTAAAAATTAGAATTAAGTTACAAAAATTTCATTATCAGAAAAGGTTGCCACTAGACTAGCAAGCAGAGGGACTCAAGAAATATAGCCTTTTCTTATAATGCCCGTCAACTGCTTAAGCTTTCCTCCTTTCAAGAATTTATTCAGGAGAGACTCTCAGCTTTATTCTGGAATCCCCCTCTTTAACCAAAGAGAAATTTGAAATATTGAAAATAATTGTCATTTTGAAAGGTAAAATGTTAAATTTGTATCTAGAAGGCATTATGGCTGTTAAAAATGTTGATATAGCATCCACAAAGACAGCAAGCAATGGTTTTCATTTTCAATTCAAATGCATGGAAAGAAAATCAAAAAAAGGGTCTGTTCATAAGTCTTGTGAAAGCATAGAACCTGTGTCCTGCCTGGCAGAGAGAATAATTTTAAATGTCCCCAGAAGTGTTAACTGAATGTAATGTCAAACTGTCAACAACCGCTTTCAAAAAGTAAATTACCTCTAATACTTTGTGTATTTTTTCACACCTTCTATTCCCCTGTTACCAATTAGTTAATACTCGCTTTGACAGAGAGATGATGATTCTCAATAATCTAGGACTTTAGATATAGCATGAATAACTTTAATAATGCTCTTACAGGGGAAAATCTCTCATAAAGCCTCACTATATCAAATCCTAATTTAGAGAAATGCAGCAACAAGCGGCAAAGTGCTCTCAAGTTAATGGGCAAATGTTTATTGGATTCTCATTTCTCGTCAGTTTCATGTTTCACCGATGTTTCTATCCTCTCCCAGGGACACATTTCCTAAAGGAATTTATATTGTTTTTATTGATCGCCATAGAAAATTAAAGTTATATCCAGCAAGAATAAAATATATCATTCTTGAATTACTAAACAGTCTGTGCTATGATACACATGAGAAGCATAGTTATCAGAAAACGAGGTCACATTTTAATGTGTCTGAAAGAAGTATTTATATGAAGAGGTTGGGGATGTGGGCCAGAGTATAATAAAAATTATATATGAGTCAAGTAAACAAGCTAAAGAACTTTCAGACTAAATAGCAAGGCAACTATGTCTTAGGTAGCAGGTAAGAAAAAATTAATGTTGTATCAGAGAATCTGGAAAAATCTAAGATATTACACTGTAATCAAAATAAGAAGGCTATTATAGAGTTTAATCTTAGCAGAATTCCAAGTTTATGGTCTTTTACTTTTGTAAAAGTACTCTACCCAACCCCCTTCCCTTGGCTCCTCTTCTCCTTCATTGACCTCTATCCCCAGCCCCAGGTCATCATGGTACTCCTGGGACTCTCAGGACACTGACTATGGAGCACATGGGTCTGCCTCTTTTCTGTACTCCTTCCCTTTCCTCCATCGTCTTCCAGTAAAATATTATTATGTGCCAGAGTCCACTACTTTCCCCATTTGTCATGGCCATAGAGCTCTTGGTATAAAATAAAGCTCCCCTTATTTTGTGATAAATGCGTAGCAAATGCTAGGAAGAAAAAACACAATTTCTCTCAATTCTTTACTTTCCACACAGGCACAGCTGGCTGAGTGCTCTCATTAAAACCGAAGTCAAATTATATCCATTCTTTGATCACAACTCTCCAATGGATTTCTGTCTTACTTAGATTCAAAACTGAAGTCCCTGCAATATTAAAATGATCTACAAAACCTGATGCAATCTGCAATTAGACAACGAGTCTTCTCTGCCCACCCTGCTTGTACTCTCTGACTTTTCATCTCTTTGCATTCATTTCCAGTGACACTGCTTTCCTCAGGGTCTCTACCATTTTGGGACACTTCTGGTCAGAGCCTCTGTTCTTGCCCTTACTTTTTCCCAAAATACTATTTCTCAGTGATCTATAAAGTTGAACCCCTGACCTTCTTTAGGCTTTGCTGTAATGTCACCTTTTTTAGAAGAGCCCTTTCCTGTTTGTGCTATAAAATTGCATTCCCTAGTTTCCTTTCTCCACTTCTTTTCACCCTTAGATCTCACTACTATCCAGTGTACTATATATGTGATTCATTGTTCTCATTTTTCTCTATCTTCTCATTAGAATATAAGCGCCGTGAGGGTTGAAATTTTTGCCTGTTTTGCATACTCGAAGTGCCTAAATAACACTTGGTACATAATATACTAACAAAAAAGAAAAATGGTCACTGCCAGTACATGAATATATCTCATAAAGTGGGCATTAAAAACTGAACCTGTATATACTGAGGAGCAGAAAAATTGCTCAGGTCCAAGAATTGGACCTATGTCTTTCTGCCTTTTATAGCAAAGCAATTTAACAGTTTTTAAGTCAGTGGGACTTTTTCATTTAACACTGGCTTTCTTGCAGCAATTTTTCATCAAAAGCATTGTGTATTACAGTTAAAGTTTCAGTTGCCATGCCAAATTTTTAAAAATAATTTTGATCATTCCCCTCAAATCTCACAAGTAGAGGGTACTTTTCTAATGAGACCAGTACTCAGTTGTGTTTATAACATCAAGATATTAAGAGCTCATGTAAAGACCCAATGTGGAATAAGCAGTCTTTTCTTCTGTCCTTATAATAAGTAAAAAACCAAATAACCTGAAAATCAGTGACCTTTCTTGCAACTATATGAAAACTGAGGGCACAGGACAAATCACCACCCTGAAATCTGGGGAAACAGGTAAATCCAGAATGTCAGGGTCCAGATAAGCTTACCTGGAACAGAAGCCACTGGGCCATAAGCTGATAGGAACAGTTATATACTACTTTTGACAAATTGCTGGAGGCTATGGGTGAACTAGCATGAGAACAAAAAACTCAGAGCCACAGTTTTCCATCAGACCCCACATTTTTACAGATTTCACTTAAAAGGAGACCCAGTAAGTTCTCACAGTAGGAAAGACCCTCTGGTGGCAGGGAGGGAGAAGTTACCATATGAGATATATCAAGAGTCTTCTCCATAACTAAAGCCTGCTCTCTAAGAGGAAACAATTTGCCAGAGTCTTATCACAGGTGGGACAGGGTATTTCTCTCACTCCACCCCCCTCCAGCCTTCCTGTCTCATATAAGGATGAAAAAAATCTAAATCATAGCTGTGAATGTCACAACAAAGGAATTTAGACCAATGGAAACACTGAGATTTAATCATAATTTTATAAGATAAATAACCCTACATCTTTCCACCACACCAACAGGACTCCAGTATAATATGAATGGATTACAGCTGTAAAAGATAAAATGCAGATTCTGTTTAAGGATTTTTTAGGAAGACCCAAAGACAACAAGAGAGACAAAAACAAATCAAAGCCTCTGACAAATATAGCAAACTTTAAACATAGACCAACTCAACCAGTCAACATAAAACTTCATACTGAAGGCTTATAACCACATTTACTACTGCCTGATGCACCATATCTATCTTTCAGCAACAACAACAACAACACAAAGTTCAAAGGCAGGCTATAAAAGGCAAGAACACTATCTTAAGAGACAAAGTTAGCATGAGAACCAAATTAAGATATGGCACAGATTTTGGAATTCTTGTACAGGAAATTTAAAAAATAACTATGATTAATATACTGAAGCATTAATGGGAAAAGTACACAGCATGCAAGGACAGATGGGTCATGCAAAGCAGAGAGGTGAAAACTAAGAATCAAAAGGAAATGCTAAAAATCATACACACTTTGGCTTTGGTGGGCTCATCAGTAAACTTTAGATCCAGCCAAGAAAAGAATCAGTGAACATGAAGAAATGTCAGTAGAGACCTCCAAAACTGAAATGCACAGAAAAAAATAGGAAAAACAAATAAAACACAAGACAAAAGAAAAACAGAATAAGCACGAACTATTGCACAATTTGAAAAGATATAATGTACACATAATTGGAATAGTGGAAGAAGAAAGAGGATATACAAAAAAATATTTGAAATAATAATGGTTGAAAATATTTCCAAATCAATGACAGACACCAAACTATAGATCCAAGAAGTATAGAAAACACGAAACAGATTAAATACCAAAAAACTGTGCACACACGCATATCATATTCAAAGTACAAAAACCCAGAGACAATGATTTCTGCAGAAAACAGAGGGAAAAATTCACCTTAGCTATGCAGAAGTAGTTACAAGAATTACAGTAGATTCTTTGTCAGAAACCATGCAAGTAAGAAGAAAGTGAAGTATTTAAATCACTTAAAAAATAATAATAAATTCCTAGAATTCTATATTAAGTGAAATTATCCTTAAAAACTAAAAGATAAATGAGAATCTCCCAGAGAAAACACAAAATGAGAAAATTTATCACTGCAGAACTGCCCCATAAGAAATGCTAAAAGATCTTTAAGCAGAAGAAAAATACGATAGTTCAGAAACTTGGATCTCCATTTAAAAAGGAAAAGTATTAGAAATAGAAAATGAAATATAATACATTTTAATTCTTAATTGATCTAACAAATTACTGTGTGTAAAATACTAGCAACAGTATATGGGATGATAATAACATATGGATGATTGGAATAAATAGCAGCAGTATTATAAAGAGAGAAATTGGGAATATTGTGTTACAAATTATCTAGAATACACGTGAGGCAGATACTATTATTTAAAGGTGGACTTTGATTCATTAGTAATATACACTGCAAACTTCAGGGAGCCATGAGAAAATTTAAAAGAAGTGTAATTGCTAAGAGAGGAATCCCATAAAACACCCCGAACCAGTAAAGGCAGAATAAAGGATAAAAAGAGGGCAGCCTGGTGGCTCAGCAGTTTAGCACCACCTTTGGCCCAGGGTGTGATCCTGGAGATCTGGGGTCAAGTCCCATGTCGGGTTCCCTGCATGGAGCCTGCTTCTCCCTCTGCCTATGTCTCTGCCTCTCTCTCTCTGTGTCTCTCATGAATAAATAAAATCCTTTAAAAAAAAAAAGGATAAATTGAGACCCAAAATACAACAAATAGAAAGAGTTACAAACATGGTGGGTATCAATCCAACCATATCAATAATCACTATAAGTGTGAATGGTTTAAATATACCAATTAAGACAACATATGTTAGATTAAAGAAACAAAAATAATGAGACCCAGTTATATACAGTTTTCAAAGAAACCACTTCATTATATAAAGAATCTATCTAAGGAATTCAATTTAGTCTAACAAATGCCATTGAGCTCAGCTTAAGTGTCAGATCATCACTGTTTTAGCATCAAGGATAAAATGGAGTAAAAATGCACCATTGTCCTTGTCAAGATTTCATGGTTCCAATACTTTTTGTGATCAGGGTATGTTATGGACTAAATGTTTGTGTCCCTGCCAAATTTATATGTCAAAACCCTAAGCCCCAATACAACACTATTTGAAGATAAAGACTCTGAAGGGATAATAAAAGTTAAGTAAAGTCATAAAGGCATATGGCCCTAAACTGAAAGGGCTGGTGCCCTTAGAAGAGGAGGAAGAGAGTTCTCACTCTGCCATGTTGAGGACATGGCAAGAAGGCAGCCCATCCGCAAACCAAGAAGAAAGCCCTCAACTAGATAACAAATTGCCTCGTACCTTATCCTGGACTTCCCAGTCTCAAAATCCATGAGCCAAGCTAAGACTTCCCCTACTCGCAGAAGAGCCCCAGTGGTAAACCAACCCATCTGTGACTTGTCTATTCCTTCCTATATCATAGGAAAACCCGTCTGTCAGACACTGATGTTAGGATCTGGGGTGCCTTCCCCATTGCAATAACGTAAGTAAAATCAAACTTGCTTTTCCAGTTTTTATCACTGTGCCATACTGAACATGGATTGATCTGCCTTTTTACCAATAAAGGCAATTCATACTATAAAGAAAGCCATATCATTTAAGTCTCAATGAACTTTGAAAGTACATTTTCATGGGTACATATGAATTAATTCTCTGCTTTTTGTTGAATTATATCTAGCAATATTTTAATGTTGCAATGTTTACTTGTAAATGTCTGCATTTGCATAGGTATTAGTTTCCCCTAGTTTGTAATAAAAATATATTTCAAGTGCTTTGCATGAGATTACACATTTTATTCTAATATTTTTATGATGGGTACCAATATTATTCCAATTTTACATAAAAGATTATGAAATTTGCCCAAAGAGAATCTATTTTCAGGTAGCACAATTATGCATTTTCAATTGTGTTCTGTAACAGCATTGCCTTCCAAAATGGCTGATCCATTTAATTTGTTCACCAGCAATGTAGGCATGCCCTTCCCCCACATCCTCATCAATGACTGATAATTTCAGACTTTGAAATTTTTGCAAGAATGAGTGAGAAATATTTCTATTTAATTTATTTCTGGTTTTCCCTTTGCTTTCTTTTGATTATTTGATATTGTTCAAATAATTGATATAATATTTTTCCTCATTGATTTGTAGGCAATCTGTAAATATTCCTACATGTTAATGTTTTATCCAAAAAGATAGGCAGTATTTATATAATTTTGTTTCTTATTTCTTTGTTTACATAAAAAAAATTAATTTGGATGTTGTCAAATGGATTACTGTACACTTAAAATTCTGATATGTATCTTTTAAGAAAATCATTTTTCAAAAAATAATAAATAAATAAATAAATAAATAATCTTTCCCAAGTTTACAAATACAATTTGTTAAGATTTACCTACTTTTTATCTTTTTGTCCTACCTCTGAGCTCAGAACAAATTAATAAAAAATAAATGAGATTTGGAAAAATAAAGGTTGCCAGAATAATCCACTTACAAGTATAGTTGTGTGCTTGGGTTTTCACAGGAGCACAAGTTTCTACCTTCAAGTAGCCACCAGATGGAGTGTTCAAGATTGCAACACAAACAACTCATGCCAATTAAGCTTCACTAATGGGCAAAGACGGTAAAAGAGCAGGCTTCTGTACAAACCCAAATATTTTTGCCAAATATGAGGGCAAAGTATAATTGGATTATCCTGCTGTAATTTCCAAAACACATTTTTTACAATATTGAACAAATTTCCTTCAATTCTTAATTTGCTAAGATTTTATTCAAGAATGGATATTTGGATGAATTTTTTAAGCATTGAAATGCAAATATGTTTTCATATATTCTACCCACGTGGCAACTTACAGTATTTGATTTTTGAATGGTAAACCAAATTTGTATTGCCAGAAGAAACCCTACTTGGCATTGATCTTCCAGTTCATGAATTTGCTCTTTTTTATTTTATTTTATTTTTAAAGATTTTATTTATTTATTCATGATAGACACACACAGAGAGAGAGGCAGAGATACAGGCAGAGGGAGAAGCAGGCTCCATGCAGGGAGCCTGACGTGGGACTCGATCCTGGGTCTCCAGGATCACGCCCTGGGTCAAAGGCAGGCACCAAACCGCTGAGCCTCCCAGGGATACCCCTTGCTCTTCTATTTTAAAATGCTATTATATCTATTTCTTCAGCTCCAAGTTTCAATTATTGCATTATTCCAGTTAAAAATTTCCATTGATGTTTTTCATAATTTGGAGTTCTCTGATGCAATTCCTTATCATCTCATCTAATTTCTTGTTTATATAAACCACACACATTTTAGAAACTGTGCCTGATTATTCAGATTCATGGGCATATCACATGTATTGGCTCTTTGCTCTGTTTCCTGTCATGTAACCTTATTTCCTGGTAAGAATGGTAAGGCTGGATTGAATGCTGGACATTACATACAAAAAAATATTCTGGAAAATGGTAATAGAGTAAATTGTATTAGACTTTAAGAAATCAAATGTGTATTTAAATCTGTAGTATAATTACTAAAAGAGTAACAAAAATCTAAAACTAGCAAGCTAGAGTAGGGTCACAAAATGACATACTAAAAATATTTAAATGACCCCAAGAAAGTTCTCTCCTACTATCAATTATATAATGAGGAGGAAGAAAGAACTGTTCACCTAGTCTTGATAAGATTTTAGAATAAAATGCTCTAATTCCCAACATTCTAATATTTTATTTATCTTTTAAACATTTTATTTATTTATTAATGAGAGACAGAGGCAGAGACATAGGCAGAGAGAGAAGCAGGCTCCCTGCAAGTAGCCAGATGTGGCACTTGATCCCATGACCCCAGGATCACACTCTGAGCCAAAGGCAGAGGCTCAACCACTGAGCCACCCAGATGCCCCAACATTCTAATATTTTAAACCTCAGTGTGTGAAGTAATTACTTTTTTTCATTTCCCTATGCATTTATAACAGAATAATGTTTTGACAAATGTATAAAGGTCACTGAATAATCATTTATGTCCCATTGACCATTAAGATCATTTTGCAGTTTTAGGTCACAAAGACTATTTTCACAGTCCTGAATTACCATGCAGAGCGAGGTCTAATCTGAATAAACAAAACCTTTCCATACTTGCTACTGAATATGAAAATGATTACAAGTTATTAGAGGTTCAAATCCACCTGTTTCTAGTTTGTTTTGTGACGTATGATGCATGTGAGTTCAGCATGACCACTGCATAGATTTGATTCAGTAGAGAAAGCATATATATATTTATTATCACATTAAACTATTTCCCAAAATAACCTAGTGACTTTGTTAAATATTAGATTATTAGCCATGTTTTCAAAAACATTAATAAGATGGTAATTTAGAAAGATTTTTCAACAAGATAGTAAATTCCTGTAGAGGTTTTAAATTCTAAGCTATAATTTGATGTTTTATTGACAATTCAAGCATATACTAATGCTGCTAAACATTAGTTTATTTACAGGCATATTTATAATAAACATGTCTGAAAGATTAGGTAGGGGCAACACTGTGGAAAGTCCTGAATGCCACCTTGAAAATGTGTACTTATTTTGGAAAAAAAAATACTCGAAATGTTATCAATGCTACTTTTAAGAATGTTAGTAGCTAATGCTTTATAGTACTTACTTTGAGTCAGGCACTATTTTAAGCACTACACACCTATTAATTTTATTCTCACTTTTACCAGGTATTGCTATTATTATTCCCATATTACAGATTTATGCTATAGTAATTTATTATACATAGTAATTTATAATTAGTATTATTCCCATATATATCCTCATATTATTATTCTCATATTATAGATTCTGATTATAGATGGAGAAATTGAGGCATATATAGACTAAATAATTTCATGAACCAGACACAGCTAGGAAGTAGCAATGCTGGGATTTAAACCTAAGTGTCTTGTGTAGCACATGGAGCGCGCTATTTTTTCTTGTACCATATCGTACCATTACACATCATAAATTATGCCATATCACTGCCTATTCCTCTCTAGGACACTCTCCCAGGTCATATTCAGAAGGTGTTTTATGAGTTGAGATTATAAGTAAAAGAAATTATGATAGTTGAATAATAGTTCTATTTTATATATGTTTAGAGATTATATTAAAATTTCATATTAAAACAATTGATCTGGTAAGACAGATTTGTAATATAATGAGAAGAAAATTCCTAGATCTATTTTTAAATATTTATTTATTTATTCTCAAGTAAAATATTAGTGCTTTAAATATGTTGAATATATGAATGAGCTTTTTTTTTGCATTTTTATTTGTCCTATTTTCATTCACATATTTTATCCATTTTTCTATTGGCCATTCTTATTTTTGCTTATTTTGCTTATGTTTGCTTAGATTCCGGAGCACTTAATCTATCTTCAGGTTAAATGCTTATCATGAAAGTAAAATTCAAAAACAAGAGGAGGGATCCCTGGGTGGAGCAGCGGTTTGGTGCCTGCCTTTGGCCCAGGGCGCGATCCTGGAGACCCGGGATCAAATCCCATGTCGGGCTCCCGGTGCATGGAGCCTGCTTCTCCCTCTGCCTGTGTCTCTGCCTCTCTCTCTCTCTGTGACTATCATAAATAAATAAAAATTAAAAAAAAAGAGGAAAATTATGTTACCTTTTAGTTGGAGTTAGAATCTTATTCACAATTTATTTTGCAACTTCACCATGAGGATCAATATGTATTTTTCTACCGTTTTGAAAACAATGAAATATCCATTATTTATTTTTTGTTTACAATACTAATGAATAGCCTGATGTATTATTTCTCCATGGGTGGTAGCAATGTAATCTACAACCTCAGCATATAATAAAAGATTATTTAAGAGTAATTGTGAAAACTTACCTATTTGTTTTAATTGTGAGACAAGTAGTTATCTTTTAAATATATCTTTTATGTAGTTCCAAGTCTCTTCAGTGATTATGAAACTATAGCTACAGTTTGTAATGCAATATTATAACTATTATAAATCAAAATAAGAAATTATTTAAGAATAAATAAGCATGAAATAAAATACAGGAAATAGACTGAAAGAATTCCAGCAAAGATGGTGGTAATTCACTCTGGCATGGGAGTTCTGGAAAGAACAGTTTGAAATGGAACTATTCATGTACATATTTTAAATTTTAAATCCTAGAGCATAAAGCCTATATAACGATTGCTAAATATGACTGATATGGGTATGTGTTTGTTACATGATTTTTTTTTAGATCATTTTCCTTGCTCTTTTTTTTTATTTATTTATGATAGTCACACACACACAGAGAGAGAGAGAGAGAGAGAGAGGCAGAGACATAGGCAGAGGGAGAAGCAGACTCCATGCACCGGGAGCCCGACGTGGGATTCGATCCTGTGTCTCCAGGATCACGCGCTGGGCCAAAGGCAGGCGCCAAACCGCTGCGCCACCCAGGGATCCCTTTCCTTGCTCTTTTACAGCTTACTCCTTACCCAGAACTCAGGAAAAATAAAACTATTGTCAGCAGTGGGCATCTCTAACATAGAAGTTATTTGATAAGCAGATGGGTTTCATTTTCATGTTATTTCCCATTCCATACATCATACATTTAGTGGTCAAGGATCTCTAACGAGAACATTAAACATCAAAGGACTTATTTTAAATGGTAACCTGTTCATTGCCTTAAATGCCACAACTTTCTTCCTAGGCTGTGCTTTAAAAGGCATATAATTTAGCAAATTGTTTTTCTGTTCCTGAAAATTTAAGGAGTATAATTTGTGGAGGTAAGTTTTGTGTATCAACTGGGCTAGACCGTGATACAGGAAGAAGTGTGAGGAAGAGACAGCCTCCAGATCCCATTCAGATTTGTGCTGCAGCACCTCTTCTGCCCTAGGTCTCCAGCCTGCCCTGCAGAATGTGGACTTGCCAGTCTTCACAATCATGAGTCAATCACTTAAAATAAAATTCTGTCCATAGACAGATAAGTAGATTTAGACAGGGAAATATCCCTCCACATATATATTAAACATATTCTATTGGCTCTGTTTCTCTGATAAACCCTGGCTAATACATAGTGTCTTTACATTTTTTACCTTTCCATTTAAAAATATTTAGAACACTGTAAATTTGACCGTAACTTGTCAGAAGATTCATCCCACTGCATTATTTTGAATGCAGATCTGTAGCCAGAATTAAGCTTCTAAAATATGTTCTTTCCTAGGCGTTATGTCCCAATTTACTGAAAAGCATCTAACACATGGAAAAAATTGTAACAACCAAATTCAGACTAACATCAAAGGAAATATACCTTGATTCTATATCATCCCCACTTTCTACTGTCCACTTAAGCAAAATGAAACCCCTACCCACTTTAAGGTAAAAACTATATTGAATTAGTTGGTGATCTGATATTCAAGCATCAGCAAACTAGAAAGATACAGGAATGTATTTAAGAGGGCAGACTTCTCCTTTAATTTTCAGATAGATTTATTTTTCAGAAGATCCTCGTTTGTCATCTATTTTCATTTGTTGAGTACACATCACATTTTCTATCTAAACAAGTATCATAATCATTCAATATGAAAAAATCAGACACTCCCACTGCCTTCCAAAATTTAAAAAAATGAAGCCTTAGAGTAAAACCCTGCTTCCTAATCACATGTTCTCTGATAGATGGGCCACTGTCATTCTTGGATTACAGATGCTAATGAGCCGTTTAGAATAGCTCACTTGAACTAAGACAACAGACTAAATTTTTTTAGCCTGTATTGAAGGTTACTGGATTGTGCAGTAATCTGATTTTTTCCATTATACATCATTTAGATTTTTCAAAATACATGTGAAAATATTGTATGTTATGCCTATACATATTTGAAGACAATTCAGGAATATTATGCTTTCATTTTCATTGATGATACATTTTATTTTTTCAGAAACAAAAAGTTGAAGTAACTAGTCTAGTATAGAGGTTCAAAATGGATAGATTTAGGAACTAAAAATACCTTTTTTTTTTCTTTTTTGGTTACTCTTCTTTCCCTAGTCTTTTCTTTCTGCTCTTCCTGTCATTTTCTTATCTATCCAGTCCTTCCTTCTTCCTCGTTATGATATTGCTAATTCTGGCAGAGAACAAATAGCCTTCATGTCTTTTTCTTTTTTAAGCCAATGTTCTATATTTCTATTTATGTGTGCTCAAGTATTCATCCTCCACAAGCAATTACAAGTGCCATGTCAGCACAAAGTAATTATATGCTTTTACAGATTATTTGATGATTATTCCTTACATTACTAAGTACATTCAATTATTAACATGTAATTTTTTGGAATGCATGATAGTAAAGCATTTGAATACATTTTTGAAAGAGAAATCTATATTGCAAAGCATTTGTACTTTATTTTGTCCATTTGCAATGAAAAAGCAATAAGTACATGTGTAACTAATAGGATTTTCTGAACATAAAATGTTCACTGAAAGTAAGTGGACTTAATTTTCTCAAAGAGTAGTATTAGCCATAGGTACAAGTTTCTGAAGTCAGAAAATATGACTTCATTTTTATTGATTGGTTCATTTGACAAATATTTATCGGATGTTTGCCATTTGCTGGGAATAGTATTAAGTGCTGGGGAGACTTTAGAAAACAAAAATGAACTCAATTCCTGTTCTCATTATTATTTCAACCTGGTGGAAAAAGTAAAGATTGATCAATAATCACATAATAGAGTTGTGACTTTGATGTATACTCTGAGGGGGTGGTATATGGTGTCAGATATAACTTGGAGATCTGACCTAGTCTACATTGAAAGGAAAAGGGGAAAATTGATCATGAGTCTAATATCTGAATGATGAAAAGGAAATAAATGTGCAAAGGGAATTCCACGCAAAGGCTTTGGTTCTGGAGAAAATGTAAGAAAGACGTATGGCAGGCTCATTGAAAAGGAAGTTGGATCTACAGAAGATGCAAGACACAAGAGAGGTATGCCCATTGTGGGGCATGCTGAAGATGATCGTCTTGCATAAGACTAATGGAGCATCTTTGCAGGGTTTTGAGCATGCTGGAAATATCAGATTTGGAAGTATCTAGGTGGAGATCTAGGAAGGAATTTAAGAAGCTATTCAAGGACTTCACATTAGAGATAGTATGCTGGGATTAAGGATGTAGCTGAAGAGAAGGAAACATGAAATTCATCAGAGAGCTACTTAAGAAGGTAGAACTTAGTGAATTGGGAAAGAAGTGCCAGGAATATCTTTTGTTTTTCTGACATGTACAACTGAAAATACAGAACAGTGAAAGACTGATTTTTCAGTCAAGATCATTAATTCTGTAACTGTTTCTGAGGATTTTCAATTTGAAGGTACTTGATGCCCTCTCAAGCAGTTAGGTCAAATAAGTAGTTGAATTGTAAATGTAAATTCTGGGCCAGATTTTGATGCTCCATAGGTGTTTAATGAATAAGAAAGGAGAGTATGTGTGATTTAATCAAGCTTACTATTAAGCCAAGTCTCAAATTTTGATCTCGTGATCCTGTACATCTTTCACTAAGCCATGTAGCCACATTTTGATTTTATTTCTGCAAGGAATTCTTTTTTTTTTTTTTTGCAAGGAATTCTTAATATGCTATCACTTAGAC
Source organism: Nyctereutes procyonoides (assembly GCF_905146905.1). Taxonomy (NCBI): domain Eukaryota; kingdom Metazoa; phylum Chordata; class Mammalia; order Carnivora; family Canidae; genus Nyctereutes; species Nyctereutes procyonoides. The sequence continues at coordinate 28,650,434 of NW_026575136.1, forward strand.
TCATTGATAGGTTATCTCTATCTCATGGTTTCTCAGGATAAAGATGCTTTTGGTGACTGACCTGAACCTATTAACTTTTGTAAACATGGCTGCTAAGGCTCATCGAGAAGCCTTCTACAAAGTATTTCCCTTGACCAATTGAAGCCACCTCATCTGACAGGTCTCCCACACCTTGCATGCCGAATCAATGACTAACTTTTATGGGAGTTAAGTAGGCTAATTTCTTTACCTCAAGCTGGGACACCTTCCTTTGTAATGTAATTTGTACTCTACAGTCATCACATTTGATGTGATGGATCAGCCTAAGGCAAGGCAAAATTTGAGTCTCAGTCTAGCTCAGTCATTTCTGATTTTCTCACTCTTTTTCATCTTCTTTACTAGAAGGGCAACCTTCATGTCACAGTGTTGTGTTACAAGCACCCTCAAACTGAATAGCTCTCTAACAACAGCATTCATTTTGTCCACTAACTGATATTTGAGAAGATTTGCTGGGGACAGCTTTTATCTGTTCTATTCATCAGTAATTTGAATGGTTAAAATCCCCTAAAGGCTGGTTCACGCTGATGCTGGTTAAACTCCGAGAGCTGCAAGATGGAATAGAGATGTCCCTTAGACAGCTCTTGCCGTCTCTGTGGTCCTTCTGCATGATCCCTTTAGCATGGGGATGTCAAAGTAGGCAGACTTCTTACATGTTAGCTGAACACCCTGAATGTATGAGTCACAACAGGAAGAGCCAGGTAGAAATTCTATTCTTCTCATAGTTTAGTCTCAGAAGTCACATAAATTGTCCCTACCACACTGTCTTGGTTGGAACAGTCATGGTTTAAAGGGAAGGGAAATTGACTTCAACTCTTGTTAGGAGATTGGAGGACATTTGGAATGAACGAACATATGTGGACTGACCAATTTGCCACTCTTCAATTAATCACATTTATTTGAATCCCTGTCTCAGGCTGTCCTTCTAGGAAATCCATTAAAAGCAACTGGAAAAAAGTGAATTGATCTCTATACTTCTAATATTTTGATAGAATATGTAACTATTTCTGAAAATACTTATAGTAACTTTATCAAACTCAAATTCTATTAACATAAACTCTGTATTTTTTTAATTTTTGTTGACTCTGCAGAGAGTAACAATGAAAATGAATCAATAATTCTTTTGCATCATTATGCATTTCATATAGAATTTTTAAAGATATATCTTGTTTGTTAATTCATGATTTTTTAAACAATCCTTATAGTATACCAAAGGAGCTTCTGGACTTTATCAAGTTCTTAATATTTAAAAAATGAAATTATATCACATAATAATGATTAAATACAACAAAATGTAGTAGTTTTGATTTCAAATAGTAGTTTTGATTTCAAAACATTGCTTAGGGAAAAAAAAAGAGTGAAGGTAAAGGGCTTTTGTTTTTCATGGATTAAATTAAAGATAATACATGAGAACAAATTGTCTCTCCTGGGGAACAATTTTATTCCAATATAGAATAAAAGGAAATAGAAAATAGGAGTTTCTTAAAAGCCCTGGAGCTATCTTAATTTGGGGTCAAAGCACATAAGTTTGAGTAGTTAAAGAAGAATATGAAGGAGGGGTGGTTAGGTGACTCAGGTGGTTAATTGCCTTCAGCTCATGATCTCAGGGTCCTGGGATCCAGCTCCTCATTAGGCTCCCTGCTCTGAGGAGCCTGCTTCACCCTCTGCCCCACCCCACCCTGGCTCAAGCTCTCTTTCTCTTTCAAATCAATCAATCAATCAAAGAAAAAAAATAATATGAAGGGGGAAGAATGAATGGTTGTATTGATAAATCACAAGGGAGGCTGAAAATTGGAAGAAAAATGCAATGCGCTGCGTTTTCTCATTAGGCTTGCCATGGGAAATTTATTTATTTATTTATTTATTTATTTATTTATTTATTTATTTATTTATTAAGATTTTGTTTATTTATTCATGAGAGGCACAGGCAGAGGGAGGGGCAGGCTCCATGCAGGGAGGCCTACGCAGGACTCAATCCCGGGTCTCCAGGATCAGGCCCAGGGCTGAAGGTGGCACTAAACTGCTGAGCCACCCGGGCTGCCCTTGCCATGGGATTTATTTGAGAGTAAGATTGAGCCAGAAGAGGAGAGCGCCATTGGCCTAGATTACCAAATTTATTTATGGAAGTACTAAGCACTGATATTGGTTTGGATGTTTCATCATTTGAATTTATAAATGAGTTATTTATGAATTATCATCTGAGCCATATTTTGCTTTCTTGTATTTCACTGTTGTAAACCAAGTTATTTTCATACCAATGCACATGTAAGTAATCTTTCAGTTTTGCAATCTGGAGCAACACAAGTTGTTGATGTTAATTACTCCTCTGCCACCTGTGTTTTCAGTAAAAGGCTTTCCCAACTGACTTAGGTTTTACTCTTTAGAGTTTAAACTTCTAGTTTAGAACTTCTGAGATTTTTTTATATGCAAATAATTTGTGAGCTATAAATAAAATATTTATTGATTCAAATGAAATTATTTCTTGGTGTTCACTATGGGCTGCACCTACTGGTGTGTACTTTATAAAAATGAATGTAATTGATTCTCACATATGGACAAGGAGACTGAGCTCTGTTCCTGTTTATGAATAGAACCCGAGATTTAGAAAAATTAGTTGCTTTTAATGGGTCACAGAGATGATAAATTACACAAAAAGAGATTTTAACATAATATTTACTATGCTTGGGACACCTGAGTAGCTCAGTGGTAGAGTGTCTGCCTTTGGCTCAGGGCATGATCCTGGGGTGCAGGATTGAGTCCTGCACTGGGTCCTGCATTGGGCTCCTTGTGAGGTGTCTGCTTCTCCCTCTTCTTCTAAGTCTCTGCCTCTCTCTGTGTGTCTCTCATGAATAAATAAAACTTTTAAAAAAATACTTATTCTGCTGCTGTTGCCATTTGAATTGAATAAATAATCAAGAATTGCTGAACAAATGATTTGGAAATTCTAAACAATATTACTGGGAAAAAATAATTGGTTTTAATTGGGGTCTCTTAATGTTTTGAGTAGTTGAATTAGTTCCTTTCCCATTGAAAAAATTATATATACATAATATACGTATACAAAATAAAATGTTCTACATTTTTACACACACACACACACACACACACACACACATATATATATATATGATATTTTCTTAGTTTTTTATGTTCCTGGATAAGAACTTAGTGTTTAATAGCAGAATCATAACTTCAAGTCAATTTCTAAATTTTTAGTGTTGTTTCACCTTCACTTGAATTGATAATAGTGACTCTTTATATTTTAATTCCAATTTGTTCTGCCCTTCATACATGTGAATCAATTATGTTATACCAAGCATTTAAATAAAGTATTAGAAGAAGCATGAAATTAACTCTTGTGAAATGTAATACATCTGTGATTCAGAAATGGCCACTCCCTAATTATTGTTTTGTAAATGCATATTAAATGTGCAACATTATTTTGCTTTGTTCTTTCATTGACCTATAACTTTATTCAATTCTATAACCTGATACTTTATATATTTTGTTGCAAAGAAAAGCTCTGAACTAGAATTACTAATATCACAAAATGAACCATAAAATATCATATAATAATCATTTATCATGTATAATTCTTAGTTAAATAAAAGTTGGATATAGAATAGATTGAAAGTTGATACTGTTATGTATCTACATTGCAGAGCAACCAATTTCTTAGTGAATTTGGAAAAGTATCTTTGTTTTCTACAAGGAGAACATATTCTTTAACTCATCTCTGATGGCATTTATAAAGAATAATGCTGAATTGTGTAATTTGCCTCATTTTATTCATGATCTCCTAATCAAATGATGCCCATGAATTATGAAGTAGGTTACTTCCTCCTGGTCTGTTAAAAACTCTTTTTCTAACATTTCCACTAAAGCTTTTTCCAATTCCATAAAATGCCACAAATATCTAAATGAGAGTACTGGCTTTAGGCAGACTTTTGCAATGTTGATACCTTGTCCCTGTTGAAACAGGAACCAGCCAGTCAGTCAACAAATACTTTCTAGGTGCTGGAGTTCCAGCCTTGAGCAAGTTAGCAGAAGAAGGGATGAGATACTAATCTGAATATAAACTCCCTACAAGCCCTAGCTGGCTGCTAAATTGTGAGTGAACAGGAGAGACTCCTGGGACACAGTGAAAAGCAGATCAAAACCTAAGATTCTATCCTTGAAGGACAGAACTGAGTTAAGACTTTCTTGGTTCTTTCTGAATGCATTCATCAGCCCACATGCAGCTTAAACAGCAGAAAATGGAAGATTTACTGGCTTGGGGTGTCAGATGACAAATATCAAGGCAGGCACAATGGCAGGAAATTTAGTTGGGAGAGCCCCAGAGCAATGGGAGCTGCAGAGATGAGTGCACAGTTGTGAGTGTCAACTGCCAAATCTTTCAGCGCTGAAGTGTGCAGGCCCAGGGGAGACCACCAGAGCACCTCCATAAATAAAGTGGCAGCTTTGAGCTTTAAGGCTGAGCAGAGACACCCCTGCACTGGGACATCACACCACAGTGGACACGGAGCAGCTGCACAACGCCAGGGAGACAGAGTTGGCATAAAACAACTACCTCCTAGGGCAAAAACCAGGAATCGTTTGCTCCTAGAGCAAAAACCAGTAATCGTTAAAGGAGTGGTTAATGGATGAAGGAAAGTGAGAATTGGGAATTCAGAAGACAATATAGAAATTAGGGGGAAAGATAAAATGTGAATAGCTAAAAGTTGAGATTTTTTTTCCCCCCAGATAAGGAAGGCCGAAAAAGTCTAAGATTTGGGGAGGACTGGGAGTAGAAAGAAAAAACACTTCTGCATATCTTTTTGGTTCTCCTTCCTCTTCCAGACTCCTTCTGAGGGTAGCAGGGCCTCCAAGGCCAGCTCCTGCTCAGGTTTGGGGCTCCCAGGCAGGACCACAGCCTCCTAGCTCCTGCTCCCTACAAAGGCATGTGCCTCTCTAGATTTTAGTTCAAATTCCCTCACAACCACAGTTCTCTGACAGCTTTTAGTGTCAATGATGTCCTATACCAATCATTTATCACTGATTTCAATAATAAAAGTATCAATTAAAAATAAGATTTTAAACCCATTTGACTTTGTTCACCATTATAGTGTTTTATCATAAACTTCTACAATCTAACTGGAGACAGAAGTGCTATTGGTCATGTACTAGTTACACCTTTTTGTATCTATATCATAATAAATTAAATTTTTAAATAGTCAAGTAGAAATACTAGCTACTTTAAGGTTTAATAGGTTAATAATTAGGATTTTCTGAATAACACGAGGAAATTTGTAATTTCACGGAGACAAAATTTAGTTACAAAAAAAATGTAACTGGGTGATGTTACTATTCGTGTCTGCATCTCCAAGAGGCTCTGTTTGCCTTTATTTTCTTATCTACTGTATTGTTTTAAAATGATACAAGTCTTGTCTCTTTGAAGGACTTTGTCTACCACTGTTATGGAAGGAAGGTAAAACTAAGACATTTTAGAAATTTATACCAAGTAATCAGATGATGTTTACGTGTGAGAAATACATCCACTCTCACAGTGGTTTAGATCAGTCAGTTAGATGAATAAACCTGTTGTTTATTCATATCACTCTAAATTTCATGAAGGAAATTATGGCTTTTATAACCTGCAAATGTGAAAACTACTAAGTTTTTCAAAACTATCCTTTCCACTTCTCAAAGTTCTATTTACAGTGATTACACACACGCACATGCACAAATGGTACAGACTTCACACTTTGAAGAGATTTCTTTTACAGTTCTGCACCTTTTTTGCAGAATTTCAATCAGATTATTTTGTTGTTTCTTTAATATTTTTCTTAATACATTTGTGAATGGGCATTTTTTTTAAGATCGATTCTAAATTCTTCAACAGCCTTCTGCTGTTCAACTTCTAATTCTTGAGCTACAATCTTTTTTTTTATTTTTATTTTTTTTATTTATTTATGATAGTCATACAGAGAGAGAGAGAGAGAGGCAGAGACACAGGCAGAGGGAGAAGCAGGCTCCATGCACCGGGAGCCCGACGTGGGACTCGATTCCGGGTCTCCAGGATCGCGCCCTGGGCCAAAGGCAGGCGCCAAACCGCTGCGCCACCCAGAGATCCCTTGAGCTACAATCTTAACTCCTACACTCCTAACTCACTACATCCTATTCACACTTATTTTAGTTTTCCAAATTTCCTGTCTGCCTCAAATCTTTACACCAGCCCTTTCCAGTGCTTGAGAAGTTCTTGTTTTTCTCTCTGTCTACTCATATGTATCTTTTAGCACTCTGTGGAAATTTCAGTTTCCTACATTCTCATGTCAAGATTATTCTATTATACATTCATATAACCAACTATACTTGTTTCATTTGTCCTTGACAATATACATCACCATTGGTATTACAGAATTTCTGTCCATTTTGACTTATTATTTTTCTTTTCCATTAGATTGTGGTTTAAGAATAAGTATTTTTTTGGAATATTCATAATTCCCCAGGCCCTTCGCATGATCTGGTATCCAGAAGGCTTTCAGCAAATGAAGGCCTAAGGAACGCCTAGATCCATCAGCCTAATTTTTGTCTTACATTTAAGCAAAGAAAATTATCTCTGGGTATCACTCTGGAATTTTGATTTCTATCTTTTCTTTGGCTGCTTAGGTATTATTTCTCAATGGACTTTTCTGAGTTATCTTTTTTAACCAATTCAAGATAGAAAGTATTACCAAGGATTCACTGCATAACATATGGTTCACTAGAGCTTGTTATAATCTTTTTCTATGACTCATACAAAATAAATGAGTCATGAAAATAAATGCATTAATTTTCATTTTCTCAACATGGATCTATAGAATATCTTGGATATACTACTTTGTATTGATTGTATTAATGTCTGTATTAATTTATCTGCTTGCCACAAATCCTGTGATCTTTGTTGTCACAGAGTTGGAGACAGAAAATGTGGATAAGATCATTTGTAAAATGTATGTATATGATTCTCTCTCCTGAGCATTATTTGATTTTCAAGTAAACCAACAAATCTTCACAAAAATGAAATTCAGGTGGTCACTCAAATACATTAAATGAAAATGAAAATCACTATTTCCAGAAGAAACATTTGTAATATGTATCGAGAACCTTATACATATCCATTACTTCATGTAGTAATTTAATTTGTAATAACTCATTCTATGGACTTAACTAGATAAACCAACAGAGAAGTATATATATTTTCATTACAGTACTTTAATAGTATACAACATCGAAAATGAAGTAAATGCCCACCAATATGGAAATGATTATATAAAATTATTATATTCATATGGTATAATAAAATATAATGGTAAACATTCACTTAATAACTTTATGATTCCATAATTTGGAAAATGATGTTGGCATAAGGCTAAGTGAAAACTGATGCAAAATGGTAGATGCAATAAAACGCCAGTTAAATATGGATGTTTAATTTATATGCATATACACATACACACAGTACAATACTAGATGAAAAAATAATTTAAAATAGTTTATGTAAATCATTAAACTAAATGTATGTTGTGCATAAGTATACACATATTACACACAGAGACACACCTGCAGGGGGACCAGAAATACATTCTATTAATTATGTTTTCCTCTGCCTGGGAATTATGCATAATTTTTCCTCTTCATGCTCTTCTATATTTTCTAAAAATAATTCTATAAATTGAAGATTGCATGTTTGTTGCTTATCTAATAAGATGGCATATAATTTTAAAATTTATCTTACTTGTATCTCATAAATTCAGCAATAAATGTGTTAGTGTGATTATTCCTAGTTCTGATGTTTAAAAAAATAGTTAACTACTCCTTGCTTAGTGCTCCCAATGCACACAAACCTGTGTACTTTATTGTTACTTCAAAGATACATAGCACACAAAAGTTTTAAATAATTTCCTATTCTTTCTGAGATTTCTAATCTTATTTTTCCTTCTTTCACAACGTGTTCAGAAATGGATTTTAAGAAAAAGAATAACACTATCCATATTGTATTTCTCATGTAAGAGGAAATGATGAGCAATCCATACATTGATTTTTGTATGGGAGGTCTTCAAAGACTGCTGTGCCTCACTATCCTTTGAGAGTTATAATTTTCCTTGGAGCTTTTATTCTGACAGAAAGATACATGAAAATTGAATTTTTATGTTAATGTTGCACTTCTGAAATGTAAATACCTTGATCTGCAAAAGTTTTGTGGATTCAAATTTTTTAAAAATCTCCTTTCAGTAAGAACTTTTGTGAATGAAAGGAAAAAACACATTGATTAGCAAATAAAAATAATCAGTACCTAGAAATCAGAAGGGTCATTATTTGTTCATATTAGAATAATGACCTCGTTAGTATTCTGCATTTCACGTTGAGGTGGGGGGATTGGCAGCTCTGGAAAACTGCAGAATGACAGGTGGTAATTCTGACTTTACAAGGAGTGGAAAACAGGTAAACATTCTACTTTTATTTTATTTTTAAAGATTTTATTTATTTATTCACGAGAGACACACAGAGAAAGGCAGAGACAAGCAGAGAGAGAAGCAGGCTCTCTGCAGGGAGCCCGATGCAGGACATGATCCCTGGACCCCAGGTTCATGACCCTAGCCAAAGGCAGACACTCAACCACTTAGCTACCCAGACATCACAACTTTCTACTTTTAAATCATAAGTCATGAGAATATAACTACAGTATTAAATTTATTATAGAACCAATTTAGTTACATATGACCCTGGACTGAGTTTTGCTTAAAATATTTTCCTTGCTTGGCTTCTATGATCCTGTTTTCTCCTTATTTTTCTGGCAATTCCTTTATATACTCATCTTAGAAAGGGAGTCCATCATGGGGTAGGAGAAAGAGAGGAATTATCCCAAGCCATGTCAGGATAAAATTAAACTATGTCCTATAAACTATTCTAGGATAAGCCTTATCACAATTTAAATAGCACGACTAATACTAGACTAGATTCTGATATTAGACTAGCTTCCAACAGTGCAATGGAATTAAACATCTAATACTGGAGTAATTCCCCTTGTTCACATTTCCCTAGATAGCTTTTTACATTTGATTATGATCACATGCAATATCTGTATTACACTTCTCTGTTGCTGTGATTGTCTTCCTATAGACATGCATTCTTTGAAGCTGGGGTTGTGAAATATTCATTGTCACATTTGCATTGCTTAGCTATGTGCACATACAATGAATGGTGGCTTTAAACTGACTTCCTACTGTGTACCCATTTAGTGAACATTGAACTCCTACTATATAAGTATTATCTTCCCACTGGTCAGCAGTATTACTCTGTAATTTAGAAAAACTGCTTAAAAAGTATGTGTTTTTTTTGTTTGTTATTGTATTTACAATTCTTAAGTGAATGCTTAGTGGATATCATAACAAATAGAGGTGTAACCAGCTAGTCCACATGGCAACTTCCCATTTTAACAGGACCAAATTCGACTTTTATTGTAAATGTAATATGCTTCTAGCTTGACTTCTGGCTTTTATGCGAGTTCTAGAAAACTGTAAAGAGTATCACTCTCATCCTTTCAACAACAAAAACAACAGCCAAACAATCTTAAAATTTACAGTTTTTCTTGAACCTATCAGACACCTGGAGTCAAAGAGTACCAACTAATCAAAAGTTTAAGGACAGATAAAGGCATGAGATTTTGCTTAACCGGCTCTGCCAAATGCTGCCAGACATATGTTAGAAGATTTATCTAACGTTTCAATGGATTTGTACAGGATAAAGTGTTTGTTAACCAGAGAACAGAGAACCTTTAGTGACAGAAAATACTAGGGAAATTTATACTCATTCATAGGCTTTTTTCTACCAATGCCAGCAGGTACTCACAAAAGTCATTGATAAGAATCCTCAGGAAAGATTTTTCATGGTACAGGGCTGGGGGATGAAGTGCAGCCCCAGTAAGAAATGCAACCTGTTCTCTACATCTTTCCTGCTAGTTCTCCTATGTAGAAAAAGGCTTACACTTTTGGCAACATATAGTGTCACACCTAAGCAACTTGTCAAAACCCATTTTAACTGGAAAAAAGAAAAACAGAAAAAGCCTCTTTTCATGAGGGAGAACAAGAATATAAGTGGGACAGAAACATGCACTTAAGGAGTGCATGGATGACTCACTCAGTTAAGCATCTGCCTTTGACTCAAGTCATGATCCCAGGGTCCTGGGATCGAGCCCCTGTGTTGGGCTCCCTGCTCAGTGGAGAGCCTGCTTCTCCCCTTTCCTCCCCTCTCATGCTCTCTCTTCCTATCTATGTCCCTATCTCTCTCTCTTCCTCTCGTCTATGCCAAATAAATAAATAAAATCTTAAAGGAAAAAAAAATGAGATAAAAGCATACACTTGAGTTCGGGCTAAAGCACTGAGAAGATCACACCCCAAAGATCCAAAAACAGTGATTATCTATGAATAAAGCTTAATCAGAATAACCTAGAAGTTGCCCTATCTTGTCCTTTACCATCAAGCTAAACTATACCAGGTTGTAAATTATAGCTTGTTCTTAAGGGAAGGCAGAGAACATGGAGACATACTCTCTCTGAGAGTCAGTATAAGAGAAGATCTAAAGATGGTGATAAACATTGAGAAAAACTCAGGCAAAATAGTCTTTAAACTAAGCATAAGATAACATTAAAGGTAAAGACAATATGAAGCATATAGTGCACCAAAACTAACTATAACAATACCTATTCTTACACACAGAAAACCTATTTTCACTCAATGATTCACCTTAAAGTTTTGATAGAAGGAAAAGCATGACAATTTCCAGACTATCATATGAAGGCCATGTCCACTATGTCCTAAGAAGATGTTTAGCATTCCATAAAAGGTAAGCCATAGGGAGAAAGAAAAAAAAAAAAAAGCAAGAAACAACAACACATGGTAGAGGCAAAATAATCCAAAGGACCAGATTCAGATATGAGATACTTATTTTAAAAAATCAAACAGAGGGGCACCTGAATGGCTCATTCAGTTAAGCATCTGCTTTCAGCTCAGGTCATGATCCCAGGGTCCTGGGATTGAGTCCATGTGAGGCTCCATGCTCAGTTGGGAGTCTGTTTCTCTTCCCCCCAGCCCCTACATACTATTTCTCTTTCTTTTGCTCTCAAATAAATAATTAAAATCTTAAAAAGCAAAAAAGGGAAAGAAGAATTAAACAGAAAATGTAAAATAACTATGATTAATATGGTAAAAGCTCTGTCTTAAAAGGTAGACAATATGCAAGGTCAAATGGATAATTCTAGATGAGAGATTGAAACTACAAGGGAAAAATGACCATGCCTGAAATGAAAATTAAAAAGAAAATATTTTAAAGGGCACCTGGGTGGGGGGCAGTGCTTAGTCAGTTAAGCATCTGCCTTTAGCTCAGGTCATGATCTCAGGGTCCTGATATCAAGCCCCACATTGGCTCCCTGCTCAGTGGGCGGTGGGGGGGCAGCTTCTCCCTCTCCCTCTGCTGCTCCCCCTGTTTGTGCTCACTATCAAATAAATAAAATATTAAAGATAATATTTTAAAAAAGCATTTAGCAAGATAATTAATGGACTGAGGAAAGGATAAGTGAATATGACAGGAGGGTAACAAAATTATTCTAAGCAAAGATTAGAGATCAATGAATTGAGAAAAAAAAATTCAAGAGATTTCAGACATGATCAAATAGTCTAACAAATGTGTAATCAGACCCTAAAAAGAATAGGGAGACAAAGAATGAGGAAATAGTTAAAAAAAAAAAAGGCAGATATCAAGTTAATTCCCAAATTAATGACAGACATCAAACCACAGATCCCCAAAACTCAGAGTAAATGAAGAATAAACACAAAAACAAAGAAAACAAATCCCAACCCCATTACCCACACACTTAAGCAGAATATATTAAAAATGCTAAACATCAAAGACAAAGAAAAAACTTGAAGTCTCAGTTAAAGACAAACAGAGGAAGAAATGTAAGATCTACAGCTGACATCATCATAAACAATGCACAAAAAATAACAGCAACAGCAAAAACCAGAAAATTGTCCTCTTTAAAGTGATAAAAGAAAATCCTGTTAGCCCAGAATTTTATTCAAAGCATAAATATAATTTAAAAAGGAAATACAGGGGATCCTGGGTGGCTCAGTGGTTTAGCACCTGCCTTTGGTCCAGGGTGATCTTGGGTGACTCAGTGCTTTAGCACCTGCCTTCAGCCCAGGGTGTGATTCTGGAGTCCCAGGATCGAGTCCTATGTTGAGCTCCCTGCATGGAGTCTGCTTCTCCCTCTGCCTGTGTCTCTGCCTCTCTCTCTCTCTATGTGTCTTTCATGAATAAATAAATAAATTAATTAATTAAAAAAAAGGAAAGACAAAGAATGACTTCTGTAATGAAAACAGAGAATTAATTACAAGCAGACTTGCATCACAAGAAATATTGAAGGAAGTTTTTCAAATAGTAGAAATGTGATAAGAGAAAAATGTAAAATATACAAATAAATCAAGATTTCTGGAAAAATCAATAAATGAAGATAAATATTTTGTATTTAATCTATTTCTTTAGGTTAAATCTAAAAGATAAGTAAAGTATAAAGAGATATATATTGTGTGTTCATAGAAAATATAAAATTAAAAAAATATGACACAAGAGGACAAAAAAATAGATTTGAAGTATATAATTTTAAAGTCCTTATACTATATGAGAAGTAAAATTATATCATTTGGAGATCATTTCTGATTAAAAATGCATAGTGTAAGTCCAAGGTCAAACATAAAAAAATAATCCCAAATTAGGCATAACAAAATGCAAAAAAGAAATGTAAAATACATGGAATAAAAAATGTCAAGATGATAGATTTTAACCACATATCATTATCTTAATTATAGATGTTCTAAATACATTGTTCATTGATAGAGATTATTAAATACGGTCAAACAAGTAAGACCCAATTATACTTTGACTTTACGAAACCCTTTTTAAATATGAAGAAACAGGGATCCCTGGGTGGCACAGTGGTTTAGCGCCTGCCTTTGGTCCGGGGCACGATCCTAGAGACCAGGAATCGAATCCCACGTCGGGGTCCCGGTGCATGGACCCTGCTTCTCCCTCTGCCTGTCTCTGCCTCTCTCTCTCTCTCTGTGTAACTATCATAAAAAAAATAAAATAAAATAAAATATGAAGAAACATATAGTATAAAAGCAAAAAGATGGGGAAAGGTATATCAGGCTAATATTTAACAAAAGAATGCTGATGTAGCTATATTAAAACTAGAAAAAGGGTATTTCAGAACAAAAAATATATATAAATATATATATATAAATAATATAAAAAGTATTATATAATGATTAAAGAGGTCAATTCTCCAAGCTAAAACACAACTAATAACAGCTTAAAAATCACGGTCAAGAAATACACAAATCCATAATTATTTTTGAGAACTTCAATATTCCTCTCTCAGTAACAGAAAACATAGGCAGAAAAAGAATATAAAGAATCTATAAACATTGTTCACCTATGTGATTTAACTACATTTTTCAATGACTTAGCCTGCCAACAGAAGAATATACATTTGTTTCCAACATACACATGGCATTCACAAAATAGATTACATTTTAACCCATAAAATGTTAAAATTTTTAAGAAATAAAATTGTATGTCAATAAGTATAATGAAATTGAAAATAAATAATAAAAATTATTTAAAAGTTCCCAATTAGTTAGAAATTAAACACTTCCAGATCACCCATGGTTCAAAGCAGCAGCCCAAAAGGAAATTTAAAGCATTTTGAAATAAATGAAAATAAAATACATTATATCAAGATTATGACTTACACTTATGAAACGGGGTGGGGGAGGTGGGGAGAAGACAGATAAAATCCAAAATAAGCAGAAGATACAAAGATGGCAATAAAGTAATTAAATTAAAAACAGAAAAAAAAGAAAATTAATGAAAGTAAATTTTTCTTGTTCTTTGAAAATTTTAAAATGTGAATTAAATTCTACCCAAATTAAAGAAGAAAAAAAGAGAAGAAATGAATTTCAATTTTGGGAAGTTAACATGAATATTTTTTTAAAGATTTATTTATTTATTTATGATATATGAGAGAGAGAGAGAGAGAGAGAGAGAGAGAGAGGCAGAGACACAGGCAGAGGGAGAATCAGGCTCCATGCCGGGAGCCCAACACAGGACTGGATCCCGGGTCTCCAGGATCACACCCCAGGCTGAAGGCAGGTGGTAAACCATTGAGCCAGCCAGGGATCCCTAACATGAATATTTAAATAGTGGCAAGATAATACTGTAGGTAAACAGTCCATAAATTGAAAAACTTAAATGATATGCACTGATTTTTTTGAAAGACACAACCGAAACTCAACTCAAAAAAGAAATGCAACATCTAGTTTTATAATCTATTAAGAAAATTGAATTTGTAGTTAAAAAAAAAAAGTGTCTTCAAGGAAAACTTCAGGCCCTAATGATTTCATAGGTGAATTACATCAAATATTTAAAGAAAAAATAATCCTAATTTTTAAAATGTCTACCAGAAAACTTAAAAGAAGAAACAATTTCCAACTCATTTTATGAGGCTAGCTTTGTCCTAACAAAATCAGAAAATGTATTACCAAAAAAAAAAAAAAAAAAAAAAAAAAAAAAAAAAAAAAAAACGTCAACTCAAATAAAATCTCCCTCCTGGTAAATCAAGTCTTTCCTGGATAGTTGATGCACATATTTGAATGGAAAGTAAAAGGATCTAGAATAGCTAAAATCAGAAAAAGAAGAACAAGATTAGAGAAACTTTGACACTTAATTTTAAGATCTACTATAAACTAAAGTTATCAAGTCAGTGTGATGTTGATTTAAGTATAGACATATAAGCCAATGAAACAGAATAGAGATTCTAGATACAGATCAAAACATATTTAGACAACTACTATCCAAAACACATTCTTAATAGAACTAAAAGACAAGCAAATAATCTGTAGAAGATATTTGTAAATTGCACATCTAATAAAATACTTGGTTCCTAAATATATGAAAAGTTAATTAAAATTAATAATTAGAAAACAAGCAAGTCAATAAAAAATGGAGAAAACTTTTAGATGAATATTTTGCCAAAGAAAATATATGATAGCAAATAAGCCCATGAAAATCTGCCTATCATTATTCATTGAAGAAATACAAATTGATAGCAAAATGAGGTATCATTATACCTATTAGAACAGCTTAGAAGGAAAACTGAAAATTGAAAAACCAAGTGTTAACAAAGATTTGTAACAAATATAATTCCCATGATTTGTTGGTAGGAATAAGTAGCACAGCATCTCTGGCATTCTTTAAAATTTCCTTCCCTACTTCTTTCTATATTTAACAGCTTGGGCAAGTTACCTATGATATAAAAAGTAATATATTGTATTTCTTCAAATTATAGCTTTCTGAATAAATTCTGCTGAAACTTGAGTTCCTGGGTTAGTTTCAAGCCTTAGGAAGTTAATTTACAGCTACATAGAAAGTGAGAGATCTCAGATTTACCTAACTCTGGAATTGTGTGTTTTCATTTCAAGAGAAAATGAAGCTGGTGGATCTTGGAGACATTTCTAGGTCATAAAAGCCTAAACAATGACAAAGGGACTTATCTGGTCCTTGGTGAGATGTATTTACATTTTAAAAGGTCAAAGTTAGAATCCAAGGGATCCCTTCCATTCCGTTTCCAAAGAACAAAAGTTTCTATCACTCCTTTTAAGAGAAGGAAGGAGAAGCAACCCCACACTCCTCCCCCAGCAATACAAGCAGAAAAAACACACATCTACTTCCTGGTCTAAGGCACTGTGTTCACATAAGATTTTTCTTTATTGAGATATAATTGACATAATATATTGTGTAACTTTAAAGTGCACAATGTGTTGATTTGACACACACACTGCAATATGATTACCACTGGAACATTAGCTAACACCTCTAACATGTCACATAAGTGTTTCTTTTTTGTGGTGAAAACAATTAAGATCTAGTCTCATAGCAACTCTGCAGTTTTGAATACAGTATTGTCGTCTTTAATCATTATTCTGTGCATTAGATGTCTAGACTTTTGCATCTAGTGATTGCATGCATAGGAGAGCTGGCCTCCCTTTTATCACATCACCCCAGGAATAGCATTCGGGGAATTATTTGCTTTTGAAGTGAATAGTGACAGTCTCTCTGATCCAGAACACCTGTGTTTACATCCATGCTAAAATCAATAAAGACAAATATTAAAAACACAACTATACGTCATCCTAATCTGGCCCCAATACTTGGCTCACTCCAAAAAGAAAAGAGACTATTTGGAAGCATAGTAGAAGGCAACAGAGCTGCTGAAGGATGCCTAGGTGGCTCACCTCTGACTCTTGGTTTAGGCTCTGGTGACTATCTCAGGGTCCTGAGATCCGGCTGCCAGTAGGGCTCTGTGCTCAGCAGGGTGTCTACTTCAAGATTCCCTCTCTCCTTCTGCCCCTATGCCCTACCCCCACCCCCTTAAAGATAAATAAATCTTAAAACAAAGCACAACAGAGCAGCTGAAACCTATGAAACTATCCCAATCCAAGAGTGTGGTAGGAGAGGAATGGAGAGGAGCCCCTAGGAGTTGATAGAGTAGTGCAGTTGCCACTCCCAAAGCTAAGATGTCCATGGCTTGTCTGTGTGGCTCTTTAATTAATCAGTGTATATTATGTATAAATATCTGTAATATGACTGGATTATAGATACTTTTAGTGGCATACATATACATTTCTTCCTCTTAGCATGAGAGAAAAATGGAACTTAAAATTGTAACAATATATGTGATACTTATTATGCTTCTCTCTTTTCCCTTTTCAGATTGGGGAGAATTTAATCAGCTGAATTTAGTGTGCTTATAGTCTAATAGGTTAATCTCTGTAATGAAGGGCCATTAAGGTTCAACCAGACAAGACAGAGGAACTCTTCTAATAAAGAAAAATTGAGGTCTTTGACCTCAATTTTTGCATTTAGACCTTTTTAACATACTATCCAACATAATATTTTAACCTCTGGTTTTAAAACTGGAAGATTGAAATTATAATTCTGACCCTACTAAGGTAGGATAAAGGTTCTTGATCTGGCTGAGTGCTATCTTCCAAAATGAGCAAATTGACAGAAAAGGGTAAAGTTATTAACTGATTAAAATGAGGGCTATTTTAAATAATCTCATGAAAGATTGTCCTTACAATGGCAAATTTCTCAGTCTATTATAATTGTCAAATTATTAGAGCAGAATAGCATAAGAAGGATTATGTTAAATCAGTGTCTTAGGTTTGTATTTGTTGTGTTAGTTATCTTCGTTTTTTGCCTACTCTAGTAAATAAAAAAAAATAGTATCTACCTTCATCATTTTGCTATATTCAAAACCAGTTGAACATCAAAAACATAGTATATAGTTTATTACTATAGTATTCAAAGTAGGGGAAACCACAGAACACTACCCATCACTAACAACATGTGAGAGCTAATGTAGTCCCTGTTTTCTTTAAATGCTGTTCTGTGGCAAATTGAACTCCAATAAAAAGAAATTTAAAAAAAAAGATTAAATGAGATCTGAAAAAAAATTGCTGTTCTGTGCGTTTTTTTGTTTTAAAGATTTTATTGATTTGAGAGAGAGAGAGAGAGAGGGAGAGATCATGAGCAGGAGGGCCAGAGGGAAAGAGAGAGAGAATCTCAAGCAGACTCCACACTGAATGTGGAACTTGATTCAGGGCTCAGTCCCAGGACCCTGAGATCATGACCTGAACCAAAACCAAGAATTGGATGCTTAACTCACTGCACCACCCAGGTGCCCCAAATGCTGTTCTGTTTCATAATTCATTTGAGAAAACCTAATTTTCTTCCTTAGGATATACAAAGTGATAACAGTATGACATCTTAGCCAGTCTCTTATCTCTCTCTAAAATCTTAACGCTGTTACACACCCAGTCCCCTAGACCTCTAGGTGACATTTATAAAATAACTATAATTTTATATACTTATTTCATTCCTGACAATACATATATCACTTGATTGATTTCTATCTGAATATCTCTCAGAAGCCTTATTTAGACCATATAGTGTTAAGCTACATCTTTATTTAATATTAATGACAAGTAAAAGATAAGGAAAACTTATTATTCCAACTAAAGGACATTGTGGAAAGTGTAAAATTATGGAGATGGTAAAATGATCAGAGGTTGACAGCAGTTTGGAAGTAGGAGGATTAAGCAGAGCAGAGAGGATTTGGGGGCAGTGAAATTACTCTGTATCATATAATAATGACGGATACATGTTATTATGCATGTGTCCATACCTGTAGATAGTATAACACCAATGTAATCTGTGGACTTTGGAGATATGATGTGTCAATATAGGCTCATCAATTATCAAAAGTGTACCTCTCGCTGGGAAATGTTGATTGCGGGGGAAGTCTGCATGAATGGGGATAGGGCCTGTGGAGAAATCTCTGTCTTTTGCCCTCAATTTTGACGTGAACCTTAAACTCTTCTTAAAAAATAGTCTCAATAAAAATAAAAGATGAGGAAAATAAACAATAGTAAGGCAGCCACCTAGAAAGCAAAATAAAAAAAAGGAAATCAGGCTAATGAGAATAAGGTGACCAATGCTTTGACTTGACCCATATCCTTTCTTTGTACTAGAGATTAAGTGTAGAGCTTTTACCCAATAAAACTTTGTGAGCACTTATTTCTCATGATACCATTCTTACTCTCCCCTTGAAATACCTCAGATAAGGGGAAGAATTCATTCCTTCTCAACTACATATTTTTGATGGCCTCTAGGAGAAAGCATCCTATGACTTGGGGCCCAATTATTCTTAAAAAAGTTACTCTGTGCCATAAGGTCTTGTTGGTTACAGCTTTGTAATAGAGCTTTAAGTCCAGAATTGTGTTGTCACCAGTTTTGGTTTTCTTTTTTGACATTCCTTTGGCTATTCAGGGTTTTTTCTTGTTCCATATGAATTTTAGGATTATTTGTTCCAACACTGTGAAATAGCTGATGGAATTGTGATGGGATTGCATTGAATGTCTAGATTGCTCTGAGTACCATAGGCATTTTAACAATACTGGTTCTTCCAATCCATGAGAATGGGATGTTTTTCCATTTCTTTATGTCTTTCTAGTTTCTTACATGAAACCCCTATGGTTTTCTGAGTACAGATTTTTGCCTCTTTGATTAGATTTAGCATAACCAAAGGTATCTTTTGGTTTTTGGTCAATTATAATTGGGATTGACTGCTTAATTTCACTTTCTTCTCATTGTTAGTGTATAGAAACGCAACTAATTTCTGTGCATTATTTTTATATCCTGCCACTTTGTTGAAGTCCTGTATAAGTTCTAGTAATTTTGGGGATGGAATTTTTTGCATTTTCTATATAGAATATCATGTTATCTGCAAAAAGTAAGAGCTTGAAATCTTTTTTGCCTACTCGGATGCGTTTTATTTCTTTTTGTTGTCTGATTGTTAAGGCTAGGACTTCTAGAACTATGTTGAACATCAGTGGTGAGAGTGGAAATCTCTCCTGTGTTCCTGATCTTAGGGGAAAAGCTTTCAGTTTTTCCCCATTGAGAATGATATTTGCTGTGGCCTTTCATTTTTGGCTTTTATGATATTGAGGTATATTCCCTCTATCTCTGCACTGTGAAGAGTTTTAATCAAGAAAGGATGCTTGTACTTTGTCAAACGCTTTTTCTGCACCTATTGAGAGGATCATATGGTTCTTGTCCTTTCCTTTTTTAATGTAGCATATTGCATTGATTGATTAGCAGATGTTGAATTACCCTTACAGCCCAGGAATAAATTCCACTCGGTCATGGTAGTAATCCTTTTAATGTACTATCGGATCCTATTGGCTAGTATTATAGTGAGAATTTTTGCATCCATGTTCATCAAGGATGAACATATAATTCTTCTTTTTGGTTCGTCTTTATCTGGTTTTGGGATCAAGTAATGCTGGCCTCATAGAAAGAGTTTGGAAGTTTTCCTTCCGTTTCTATTTTTTGTAACAGCTTCAGAAGAATAAGTATTAATTCTTCTTTAAATGTTTGATAGAATTCCCCTGAGACATTCAGCCCTGGACTCCTGTTTGTTGGGAGATTTTTGATTACTGATTCAATTTCCTTGCTGGTTATGTGTATGTTCAGGTTTTCTATTTCTTCCTGTTTCAGTTTTGGTAGTTTATACATCCCTAGGAATGCATCTAATTTCTTCTATATTGCCTAATATGTTGGCATATAGTTGCTCATGATATGTTCATAAAATCATTTGTATTTTCTTGATGTTAGTTGTAATCTCTCTTCTTTCATGGTTTTATTTATTTGGGTCCTTTCCTTGTTCTTTTTGGCAAGTCTGGCCAGGGGTTTATCAATTTTATTAATTCTTTCAAATAACCAGCTCTTAGTTTCATTGATCTGTTCTACTGTTCTTTTGGTTTCTATTTCATTGATTTCTGCTGTAATCATTATTATTTCTCTTCTCCTGCTGGATTTAGGCATTATTTGTTGTTATTTCTCCAACTTCTTTAGGTGTAAGGTTAGGTTGTATATTTGAGAACTTTCTTATTTCTTAGGAAAGGTTTGTATTGCTATAAACTTCCCTCCAATGACCACCTTTGTTGCATCCCAAACATTTTGAACAGTGGAGAGAGAGAGAGAGGCAGAGACACAGAGAGAGAAGCAGGCTGCATGCAGGAAGCCTGATGTGGGACTCGATCCCAGGACCCCAGGATCATGTCCAGGCGCTGAAGTGCTGAGCCACCCAGGAGTCCCAATGAACAGTTGTGTTTTCATTTTCATTTGTTTCCATGAATTTTTAAAATTCTTCTTTAATTTTCTGGTTGACTAATTCATTCTCTTTATGGTAGGATGCTCTTTACTCTCCATGCTTTTGAATTCTTTCCAAATCTCCTCTTGTGATTGAGTTCTAGCTTCAAAGCATTATGTTCCAAAAATATGTAGGGAATGATCCCAATCTTTTGGTACCAGTCAAGGCCTGATTTGTGACCCAGTATGTGATCTATTCTGGCATGAAATAGACACAGAAATCAATGGAGAAGAATAGAGAACTCAGAAACGGAACCTCAACTTTGTGCTCAATGAATCTTTGACATAGCAAGAAAGAATATCCAATGGAAAAAACATAGTCTCTTCAACAAATCGTGTTGAGAAAACTAGACAGCCACTGAAACTGGACCATTTCCTCACACCATACACAGAAATAAACTCAAAATGGATGAAAGACTTAAATGTGAGACAGGAATCCATCAAAATCCTAGAGGAGAACAGAAGCAGCAACCTCTTCAACTTTGGCTGCAGCAACATCTTACTAGACACATCTCTGAAGGCAAGGGAAACAAAGGCAAAAATGTAGTGGGACTTCATCAAGATAAGAAGCTTTTGCAAAGCTAAGGAAACAGTTGGCAAAACCAAAAGACAACTGCCAGAATGGGAGAAGGTATTTGCAAATGTCTTATCAGAAAAAGGGCTAGTAATCTATAAAGAACTTATCAAACTCAACACCCAAAGAACAAATAATCCTATCAAGAAATGGGCAGAAGACATGCACAGACATTTCTTCAAGGACACATAAATGGCCAACAGACACATGAAAAAATGCTCTACATCACTTGTCGTCGGGGAAATGCAAATCAAAACCGCAATGAGATACCATTTCACACTAGTCAGAATGATTAAAATGAACAAGTCAGGAAACAAAAGACGTGGTGAGAATAAAAAGAAAGGGGAACACTTGTCCAATGTTGGTGGGACTATAAGCTGGTACAGCCACTCTAGAAAATAGTATGGAGGTTCCTCAAAAAGTTGAAAATAGAGCTACCCTATGACCTAGCAATTGCACTACTAGATAATTACCCTCAAGATATAAATGTAGTGGTCTGAAGGGGCACTTGCACTCCATGTTTGTAGCACCAGTGTCCACAACAGCCAGACTATAGAAAGAGCCCAGATGTCCATCAATAGATGGATGGATAAAGAGGATGTGGTGTGTGTGTGTATATGTGTAATGTATAATACATATATAATATCATCCTACTTAGCCATCAAAAGAAATATAATCTTGCCCTTTGCAATAATGTGGACAGAACCAGAGGCTACTATGCTAAGCAAAACAAGTCAATTAGAGAAAGACAATTATCATATGATCTTATTCATATGTGGAATTTAAGAAACAATGATAGCAAATTTCCCATCTATTATTGCATTCTGTTCTATATTAATCTAGAGCAGTTTCTGAACCTATCATAGTAGAGAAATCTAGAATTCTAACTGCTCAGAGTTGACAGCAAAGTATTGACATACCAAGGAAACTTTGTGTCTCTTATTTTAAATATAGTGTGGTATAAATTATTTGCTTTTATTTATTAACATTAGAATATGAAAATAATAAAAGTAAACCTTAAATAATTATATACCATGCCATTCTATAAGCTGGTAATGAAAAAGGAAGTAATAGTTTGGAGCTTGGCTTTGGATTTAAAGTGCAAAGAGGAACTAGAAATCATTGTAATGCCCAAAGGTCTATGTCACTATCAATTATACAGTTTACATGATTTCATGTTACTATTATCTGAAATCTCTCCTGAATCTTCACCATTATTATATAACATGTTGGTTATATACTGTTTCATAAACAATGAATCCAAATAATTGGGCTAAAAATAATATACTTCAAAATTCTGAGGGTTTACTGGGTTAAATTAGGTAATTCTTGTCTGATAATTCCCCTGTTGCTGCAGACAGATGGCAGATGGAACTGGAGTTATCTTAAGATTCAAAGTGACTTTTTCCCCTCACATGACTTGCACCTCAGCCAAGATGGTTGAAATATCTTGGAGCTCGCTAAATATTCCTTTCTCTTTATGTGGTTTCCATTTGTACCTAGGGTACTCAGACTTCTTATCTGATAGTTGGCTTTCTAGCATGTGTTTCCAAATATTCAGATGGAAGCTACAAAGCATCTTATTATGGATGAAACTTAGTACACACCCTTCATTGTATCATACTGATCGAAATCTAGTTGAAGAGATAGTATAAATGTAAGGGGAGGAACTATGAATGAATGTAGATACCGGGAAGTAAGATTCATCAGGGTCCATCAATGGAGATTAACAAACACATGTGCTTAAACTATTATGCTGATATATGGAAAGTTTAAAAAGATAGGTACCATTTTAGAACGTGAAGAGAAGTACCTTGGTCACAAAGGCAAATTTTGGAAGGAATTTACTAATAACTAATTTTTAGCATAAAAAATAAATTAATGAAACAAAATAAGAACCTATATCTTGTGGGTTTTCCTGGATAGATTATCATAAATTATTTTTTGAAAATTCATATGCAAGACTAAATGAAAATGTCTTATTTAAATAGTGAAGTTTTATATGTATTCCTCATGAACCATAAATGATACTTTAGGTTGTCTATTTCATCCTAGCATAATGTAAAGAATTTAGTAGATATTAAATCTTTCTTCATAAAATATTAATAATGAATGAGCATAAATGAATATATATCAATTTCGAATTCTATCTATATCATCCAATGTGATGTTGAGGTACCAATTAATTTGTTTGTGTTTTATGTCACCAATAGTTTTATCTGGGAAATATGATTGCATTTATAAATGAAAGAAAAGGCAAATAACTTCAGGACTTGTTTATAACTTTTTTTCTGATTTAGCAAATAACACATACTATGTATGAATGTTTTTTTCCTCCCTAGGTAAAAATTCTCTATCCTGATGTTTATATTGAGGTGATATCGCATCACATTATTGTTTAGTATCTATTGAAATCTAATTGTAGTTTCAAATCCATGGTGAATACAGAATATAACTTTTTATCCCAGTGTGTTTATATTCTAAAAGATTCTTCTGGTCTGCTTAGGTATTCAATATTGTAGAAGTGGAGCAAAATTCTGCAAGCATTCAAAATAATTGTTGCAAAATATAAACAACAGCTAGCACTTATCCCAACAACAAGATAGCCTCTTTGCTAAGTCTACAAACTCAAAAGGATAGGGAAAAATCCTATAGCACCAGTGATCAATTGAAATATTGAAGTCAATATTCATTGGGCACTTGTCTGGCTCCTTTGGGAGAGCTTGTAACTCTTAAAAGTCAATATTTCTTAAGTGTGTTTCTGTTTGTGAGAGAGAGGGAGTGTTTGTGTATGTGTGTGTGCTTTCATTTTGGAATGCAAATTGCAAGGGTATGTACAGACAGGAAATGAATTTTCATGGTTTATCCTTTGCACTTAGGCACGTCAGTTTGCAGAAGTAGTAAACACAGCTCAGTTTTGTGAAAGAACTTTAGTATAGATACGTAATGAGTAATGCATTTGCAAGTGTTCAATAAAAATAACTAGTAAGAAGCTCCTACTAGGGGCACTGGGTGGCTCAGTTAAGCATCTGCCTTCATCTCAGTTCATGATCTCAGGGTTCTGGGACTGAGCTCTGCACTGAGGTCTCTGCTTGGTGGAGAGTCTAGTTTTCCCTCTCCCTCATGCTTGCTTCTTTGCTCTCTCTCTCAAATAAATAAAATCTCTTTTTTTAAAAAAGAGAGGCTCCTAATATAGCTATATGATCTCTTATATTTTCTGAAGTTGTGCAAAACTGATAGTACTTTATTTTAGTCAAATGGACTTGCAGATTTCTCTGGATAAATGATGTCTCTTATGAATTATTTTTAAAGATAGGACTATTCAGATTTTGTATTTCTTCTTGAATCCATATTTATAAGATTTCTCAGATAACTTCTCCACTTTTCTAAGTCATAAAGTTTTCTTACATAGTTGATCAAGTATTTTATTTTTAATGTGTCTAGGATATATATTAATATGTCTTTCATGATGTTAAAAGTTTGTGTTTTCCTTTTACTTAATTCATTCTAGTTTTTTTAAATCGTCTTTATTAATCTTTTTTAAAGGATAGACTTTTTGGCTTTAACTCTCTTTATTGTTTGTTTTCTATTTCAATAACATATTCTAATCTTTTAATGTTGCTTTTCTACTCCTCTAGGGTTAATTTTCTCTTATATCTTAAGGGGAAAATTTCATATGTATTTATTTTTAACTGTGTTATTTTTCTAATATGATAATTCAAAATTAAATGTCATAATAACTATAGTTCTTAAACTCTATTATGTACCTGAAACTTGCTAAGAGAGTGTTCTCACCACACACATAATGCTATATCAGAAAATGATGTTAATTTGGACATGATACTCATTTCACAAAGTACACGTATATTAAATCATCACATTGCACACCTTAAATATATAAATTTTTGTTAACTATACCTCAATATAGCAGGGGGGCATTCTCAATGCATACTATTTGATCCAAAAATCAAAAACACATAAAATTAAATATTTTCCTATAAACTCCACCTTAGCTCTATTGTGAAATATTTTCTAATTTCTTCTTTAACTCATTGGTTACTTGGAATGCATTAATTATTAAACATTTGGAGGCTTTAAATATTTATTTATTTATTTATTTATTTATTTATTTATTTATTTTATTGGAGTTCAATTTGCCAAAATATAGCATAACACCCAGTGCTAATCCTGCCAAGTGCCCCCCTCAGTGCCTGTCACCCAGTCACCCCAACCCCCTGACCACCTCCCCCTCCACTACCCCTTGTTTCTTTCCCAGAGTTAGGAGTCTCTCATGTTCTGTCTCCCTCACAGATATTTCCCACTCATTTTCTCTCCTTTCCCCTTTAATTTGCTTTCACTGTCTTTATATTCCCCAAATGAATGAGACCATATAATGTTTGTCCTTTTCTGATTGACTTCGCTCAACATAATACCCTCCAGTTCCATCCACTCAGAGCAAATGGTGGGTATTTGTGGATATTTATTGTTTCTAATGGCTGAGTAATATCCATTGTATACATAGACCACATCTTCTTTATCATCTGTCGATCACCGAGGCTCCTTCAACAGTTTGGCTATTGTGGACATTGCTGCTATAAACATTGAGGTGCAGGTGTCCTGCTGTTTCACTGCTTCTGTATCTTTGGGGTAAATCCCCAACAGTGCAACTGCTGGGTCCTAGGGCAGGTCTATTTTTACTCTTTGAGGAACCTCCACACAGATTTACAGAGTGGTTGTACCAGTTTACATTCCCACCAACAGTTCAAGAGGGTTCCCCTTTCTCCACATCCTCTCCAACATTTTTTGTTTCTGTCTTGTTGATTTTCACCATTCTCACTGGTGTGAGGTGGGATCTCATGGTTGTTTTGATTTGTATTTCCCTGATGGCACGTGATGCGGAGCATTTTCTCATGTGCATGTTGGCCATGTCTATGTCTTCCTCTGTGAGATTTCTCTTCATGTCCTTTGCCCATTTCATGATTGGATTGTTTGTTTCTTTGCTGTTGAGTTTAGTAAGTTCTTTATAGATCTTGGATACTAGCCCTTTATCTGATAGGTCATTTGCAAATATCTTCTCCCATTCTGTAGGTTGTCTTTGAGTTTTGTTGACTGTTTCTTTTGCTGTGCAGAAGCTTTTTATCTGGATTAAGCCCCAATAATTCATTTTTGCTTTTCTTTCCCTTGCCTTCATGGATGTATCTTGCAAGAAGTTGCTGTGGCCAAGTTCAAAAAGGGTGTTGCCTGTGTTCTCCTCTAGGATTTTGATGGATTCTTGTCTCACATTTAGATCTTTCATCCATTTTGAGTTTATCTTTGTGTATGGTGTAAGAGAATTGTCTAGTTTCATTCTTCTGCACGTGGCTCTCCAATTTTCCCATCACCATTTATTGAAGAGAGTGTCATTTTTTCCAGTGGATAATCTTTCCTTCTTTGTCAAATATTAGTTGACCATAGAGTTGAGGGCCCATTTCTGGGTTCTCTATTCTGTTCCATTGATCTATGTGTCTGTTTTTGTGCCAGTACCACACTGTCTTGATGACCACAGCTTTGTAGTACAACCTGATATCTGGCATTATGATGCCCCCAGATATGGTTTTCTTTTTAAAATTCCCCTGGCTATTCGGGGTCTTTTCTGATTCCACACAAATCTTAAAATAATTTGTTCTAACTCTCTGAAGAAACTCCATGGGATTTTGATAGAGATTGCATTAAATGTGTAAATTGCCCTGGGTAGCATTGACGTTTTCAAAATATTAATTATTCCGATCTATGAGCACGGAATATTTTTCCATCTCTTACTGTCTTCCTCAATTTCTTTCAGAAGTATTCTGTAATTTTTAGGGTATAGATCCTTTACCTCTTTGGTTAGGATTATTCCTAGGTATCTTATGCTTCTGGGTGCAATTGTAAATGGGATTGACTCCTTAATTTCTCTTTCTTCAGTCTCATTGTTAGTGTATAGAAATGCCACTGATTTCTGGGCATTGATTTTGTATCCTGCCACACTGCCAAATTGCTGTATGAGTTCTAGCAATCTTGGGGTGGAGGCTTTTGGATTTTCTACGTACAGTATCATGTCATCTA
This sequence comes from Nyctereutes procyonoides, assembly GCF_905146905.1. Lineage (NCBI taxonomy): Eukaryota > Metazoa > Chordata > Mammalia > Carnivora > Canidae > Nyctereutes > Nyctereutes procyonoides. Next base: position 28,677,981 of record NW_026575136.1, read on the forward strand.
CGAAGAGGGAGAGTTTGACTTCTTTGCCAATTTGAATGCATTTTATTTCTTTTTGTTGCCTGATTGCTGAGGCTAGGACTTCTAGTACTATGTTGAATAGCAGTGGTGAGAGTGGATGCCCCTGCCGTATTCCTGATCTTAGTGGAAATGCTCCCAGTGTTTTCCCATTGAGAATGATATTGGCTGTGGGCTTTTCGTAGATGGCTTTTAAGATGCTGAGGAATATTCCCTCTATCCCTACACTCTGAAGAGTTCTGATCAGGAATGGATGCTGTATTTTGTCTAATGCTTTCTCTGCATCTATTGAGAGGATCATATGTTTCTTGTTTTTTCTCTTGTTGATATGATCTATCACATTGATTGCTTCATGAGTAATGAACCAGCCTTTCATCCCGGGAATAAATCCCATTGTTCATGGTGAATAATCTTCTTAATGTACTGTTGGATCCTATTGACTAGTATCTTGTTGAGAATTTTTGCATCTTGTTCATCAGAGATATTGGTTTATAATTCTCCTTTTTGGTGGGGTCTTTGTCTGGTTTTGGAATTAAGGTGATGCTGGCCTCATAGAACAAGTTTGGAAGTACTCCATCTCTTTCTATCTTTCAGAACAGCTTTAGTAGAATAGGTATTGTTTCTTCTTCAAACATTTGATAGAATTCCCCTGGGAAGCCATCTGGCCCTGGACTTTTGTGTCTTGGGAGGTTTTTGATGACTGCTTCAATTTCCTCCCTGGTTATCGGCCTGTTCAGGTTTTCTATTTCTTCCTGTTCCAGTTTTGGTAGTTTATGGTTTTCCAGAAATGCATCCATTTCTTCTAGATTGCCTAATTTATTGGCATGTAGCTGCTCATAATATGTTTTTAAAATCGTTTGTATTTCCTTGGTATTGGTCATGATCTCTCCCTTTTCATTTGTGATTTTATTAATTTGAGTCTTTTCTCTTTGTTTGTTTTGTTTTATTTGTTTAAGATTTTATTTATTTATTCACAAAAGAGAGAGAGAGAGAGAGAGAGAGAGAGGCAGAGACACAGGCTGAGGGAGAAGCAGGCTCCATGCAGGGAGCCGGATGTGGGACTCGATCCCGGGACTCCAGGATCACACCCTGGCTGAAGGTGCGCTAAACTGCTGAGCCACCTGGGCTGCCCTTCTCTTTTGTTTTTAATAAGGCTGGCTAATGGTTTATCTATCTTATTAATTCTTTCAAAGAACCAACTCCTGGTTTTGTTGATCTGTCCCACAGTTCTTCTTTTCTCTATTTCATTGAGTTCTGCTAGAATCTTTAATAACTCTTCTTCTGCTGGTGTAGGTTTTATTTGCTGTTCTTTCTCTGCTGTTCTTTCTCTCTTTCCTTTAGGTGCAAGGTTAGCTTTTGTTTGAGTTTTTTCCAGTTTCTGAGGGATGCTTGTATTGTGATGTATTTCCCCCTCAGGACTGCTTTTGCTGCATCCCAAAGATTTTGAAAGGTTCTATCTTCATTCTCTTTAGTTTCCATGAATCTTTTTAATTCTTCTCTAATTTCCTGGTTGACCAATTCATCTTTTAGTAGGATACTCTTTAACCTCCATGTGTTTGAGCTTCTTCAAATTTCTTCTTGTGATTGAGTTCTAGTTTCAAAGTATTATGGTCTGAAAATATGCAGGGAACAATCCCAATCTTTTGGTATTCGTTAAGACCTGATTTGTGACTCAGTACGTGGTCTATTCTGGAGAAAGTTCCATGTGCACTTGAGAAGAATGTGTATTCAATTGCATTTGGATGTAAAGTTCTGTAAATATCTGTGAAATCCATCTGACCCAGTGTATCATTTAAAGCTCTCGTTTCTTTGGAGATGTTGTGCTTTGGATGTCTGTCATTTACAGAAAGCACCATGTTGAAGTCTCCCAGTAGAAGCGTATTATCTACGTATGTCTTTACTTTGGTTTTTAATTGATTGATATACTTGGCAGCTCCCATATTCGGGGCATAAATATTCATGATTGTTAGGTCCTCTTGTTGGATAGATCCTTTAAATATGATAAAGCATCCCTCTTCATCTCCTACTACAGTCTTTGGGATAAACTTTAACTTATCTGATATGAGGATGCTACCTCTGTTTTCTTTTGAGGACGATTTGAATGGTAAATGGTTCTCCAACTTTTTATTTTCAGGCTGTAGGTGTCCTTAGGTCTAAAATGAGTCTTTTGTAGACAGAAAATAGATGGGTCTTGCTTTTTTATCCAGTCTGAAACCTTGCACCTTTTGGTGGGATCATTAAGCCCATTCATGTTCAGAGTTACTATTGAAAGATATGAATTTAGTGTCATCATGATACCTATTCAGTCCCTGTTTTTGTGGATTGTTTCTTTGGACTTCCTCTTTCCTTTACAGAGTCTGCCTTAATATTTTTGCAGAGCTGGTTTGGTGGTCACATGTTCTTTCAGTTTCTGCCTATCTTGGAAGCTCTTTATCTCTCCTTCTATTCTGAATGAGAGGGTTGCTGGATAGAGTATTCTTGGCTGCAGGTTCTTCTCATTTAGGGCCCTGAATATATCCTGCCAGCCCTTTCTGGCCTGCCAGGTCTCTGTGAGGAGGTCTGCTGTTAACCTAATACTTCTCCCCATAAAGGTCAGGGATCTCTTGTCTCTTGCTGCTTTAAGTATCTTCTGTTTATCTTTGGAATTTGTAAGTTTCACTATTAATGTCGAGGTGTTGAACAGTTTTTATTGATTTTAGGAGGCAGATCTCTCCATCTCCTGGATCTGAATGCTTGTTTCCCTCCCCAAGTTAGGGATGTTCTCAGCTATGATTTGTTCAAATATACTTTCTGGTCCTCTGTCCCTTTTGGCGCCCTCTGGAACCCCAATTAAACGTAGATTTTTCCTTCTGAGGCTGTCATTTATTTCCCTTAGCCTTTCCTCAAGATCTTTTAATTGTTTTTCTTTTTTCCTCATCTTCCTTCCTTGCCATCAACTTGTCTTCTATGTCACTCACTCATTCTTCTATCTTATTAACGCTCATCGTTAGGACCTCCAGTTTGGATTGCATCTATTTCAATTGATTTTTAATTTTGGCCTGATTAGATCTAAATTCTACAGTCATGAAGTCTCTTGAATCCTTCCTGCTTTTTTCCAGAGCCACCAGCAGCTTTATAATTGTGCTTCTGTTGGCTTTCTGACATCGAATTGTAATCCAAATTCTGTAACTCTGTGGGAGAGAGTACTATTTCTGATTCTTTCCTTTGTGGTGAGTTCTTTCTAGTCATTTTGCTCAGTGCAGAATGACTAAAAAGTAGTTGTACTGGAAAAAGGAAGAAAAAAAAAGGAAGGAAAAGAAAAAGGGGAAAGCAAAGTACAAAACAAACAAACAAACAAACAACAAAAAAACAAGGAGGGGTCCCCTCTGGTTCTATATACTGTAAGTCCCTTGGCTTCCCCTGGAGCTTTCCAGCACTGCTCAGTCAAGACCTTGGTCTTCCCCTGTCCTTCCAGCTGGTCTTCTGCGGGAGGGACCTGCTGTGCTGATTCTCACTTCCCCTGCCAAGTGCATGGCTCAGTGGGAGCTGTTTATCCTGTGTGGTCCCCTTTCCCTGGTGCCCCCGTCCATCCCAGGTACAAGGTGACACAAGGAGGGACAACCAGATTGGTGGCAGCCAGTTCTCCAGCCCTGGACTGAACTCCCACAGCAACTACCACAGCTCCCGGTCCGCACGGGCCTGGATGCTCGGGGTCGGAGGTGTTGACCTGCACAGTTGTGGTGCCCGGCGGCAGGAGCGTCCTTGCTGTCTTGGGTCCTCCCGGTATCTGCCTGGGGGCGTCGGATCCTGGGCTGTGTCCCAGGAACAAAAAAACTCCTGAGATGAAGTCCCAGGTGCCTTGGGCTCTGGGGCCTGCGCTGCTGGAGTTGTGCTCCCAGGCGGTGCAGCCCCCTCCACGCGGAGCCGCTGCCCAAGCTGCTCCCAGGGTGCCGGGCAGGCGCCCCAGCCCATTACCTTGCTCCACGCGGATGTGTGGCGGCTCTCCCCCGGGGCGCACCTCCTCTGTTAGTGACCCCGGGAACCTGGGGGCCCCACTGCCCCTCCTGGGATCCTACCCCAGCTCCTTGCCAGCTCCTTTCCATCCCGGAAGATTGGTAAAGTTCCTGTTTCTCCGGGCCTGGGGTTTCCAGTCCTGGAGGCTCCTGCCACCCTTCTTACCCCGGCTCCTCCCAGGGGGCCCTCCCCCACTGGATGATATTTATTTATTTATTTATTTATTTATTTATTTATTTATTTTCCGTCTTCCTACCTTGATAGAAGCACAAACTCCTCTCTCTGTAGCATTCCCGCTGTTCTCTGTTTAAATCTCAGGCCAGGGGATCCCTGGGTGGCTCAGCGGTTTAGCGCCTGCCTTTGGCCCAGGGTGCGACCCTGGAGACCCGGGATCAGGCTCCTATTGTGGAGCCTGCTTCTCCCTCTGCCTGTGTCTCTGCCTATGCCTCTGCCTGCTGTCTGTCTTTCATAAATGATTAAAGAAAAAAATCTTTGAAAAAAAATAAATCTCAGGCCAAATTCGTAGGTTTTCAGGATCATTTCAAAGTTATCTAGGTGAGTTGGTGGGGACAGGTGACTTGGGGACCCTATTCTCTGCCATATTGCCCCATCCCCATCTTATAATTTTTTATTTATAATTTAATAATGTTGCAGTCACTGAACATATCCTGTAAGATGTAATCTTTTGACTTTATTATCATTTTTTTAAAGATGCTATTTATCTATTCACGAGAGACCCAGAGAAAGAGGCAGAGACACAGGCAGAGGGAGAAGCAGACTCCCTGTGGGGAGCCTGATGCAGGATTGGATCCCATGACCCCAGGATCAAGACCTGAGCTGAAGGCAGATGCTCAACCACTGAGGTACCCAGGTGCCCCCGAGTGTGATTTTTTTTTTAAAGTTTAATGTGCACTTTAAATAGGTTTATTTCCATTAAAATAATTTTTAATTTTATAAATAATATACTGAAGTATTTTTTTATTTTGATCAAATTGTTCAGTAGTGTTAATAAATTCTTAAATAACTTGTTTACTAAAAAAATAAATTTTGTTCGACCCTTTTAATATCAGCCTAAAGTTCATCTTTAAAAATACACATAATGTAATTAAATCTTCCTCTTTTAATATAGTCTAATAATTTCTGACATGTAATTGGAGATTTTTTTTTGTCAATTCACATTTAATATTGTTATTGGTGATTTTGGATTTAAGTTTATTATATGTGAATTTGGTTTGATTTGTACCTTCTCTATTTTGTTCTCCTATAGGATTAAATGCATGTCTTTGTAGATGACCAAATTAGGATTAGGTCATTAGGGTGGGCTGTGATCTGACTTATCTACATTTTAAAAAGCAAATATGGACAGAGACAGACATGTGTACAGAGGAGAGATGATATTAAAATGTAGAGGAAATGTCATCTACAAGCCAAGGAATGTCTGAGTCTACCAGAAATTAGGACAGAGGCATGAAATAAATTCCTCTTTCTCCCTCCTTTCTCAAAACAAACTGACCCTGTTGGCACATTGATTTTGAATGTTAACTTCTGGAACTGTGAGACTATATATTTATCTTGTTTTGCCAACCCAGTTGAGGTCCTTTATTATAGTAATCCCAGGAAACGAATGTGTCATGTTAAATTGTAAGAAAAACAGCCTTAGCAGATAAAGCAGACATCAGCATTATATTCAGAAGTAGAACAGATTTTGGAATAATCACACAGGAAATCTAAAGTGACTATGATTAATATGTTAAGGCTGCTCATAGAAAAAGTAGACAGCATTCACGAACAGATGGATAATGTAAACATAAATGAGAACTGTAAGAAAGAAATTGGAAATGACGGGGAACAAAAAAACTGAGATGAAGATTGCCTTTGATTGGGTCCTCAACACATTGGACACCCTGAGGGAAAGACCAGGGACTCTCAAGATATGTCAATCAAAACTTCCTAAAATCTGAAACACAGAGAAAAAAAAGAACAAGAAAGAAGTGTTGGAGAATTCACAAAATGTAGCCCATGTGTAACTGGACTATCAAAAGGAGAAAGAGACAAGACAGAAAAATAATAGAAGTAATAATGCATGAGGATTTTCTGAAATTAATGACAGACACCAAACCACAGATCCAAGAAGTTCAGAGAATACCAAGTTGGACAAATATTAAAAAGTCTACACACAATCATATTATATTAGAGTGCAAGGAAACAGAAAACCCTGAAAGAAGCAAAATAAATAAACATATATATCACAAAAATATATATATCACAAATATATATAATAAAACCCAAAACAAAAACAAAACAGAATACTTTTCTATATGGGAAAGAATAATAATAAGTTTAGAAGGGGCAACAATATTAAACAAGAATAAAATCAAAGTACTGACACTACCCAACTTCAAGTCTGAGAAACTGCCACCACCAACAGGAGTCTGAGAAGATGTAGTAATTAAATGTAATTTGGTATCTTGGGTGGAATCCTGGAACAGAAAAACAAAAAGTGAAAACTAAGGAAAAACAAGGTACAGATTTCAATTCATAATAATGTATTAATGTTGCTTATTACTATAATAAATGTCCCATATTCATATAAGATGTCAATAATAGGGATACCGAGGATGGGGTATATGGGAACTCTGTCATACTATCTCAATTTTTCCATAAATCAAACTGTTGTAAAAAATTGAAGTTTTAAAATAAAGCCTGGAGCACGCCATAATGGTCCCATTTTAGAGGTCACCACTCAACATGGCTTAAAAACTAGACATATGGAAAATCACCTTTCAAACATGTATGTCAATATAAAATATGAACAGAAATAAAATTATGTTCAGCAAAGTGTTCTAGAAGGAAAAAGAGCAAGCTCTTTTTACATTAGCCAAGTTAATGAGGGAACAGAGTTCCACAACATATGACCAGGTAGGTACTGTGTAGACCATGCAGGTTAGATATTGCAGAGAATTTTCAAAAAGCTATAGAAAGCTATTGAAGGGATCAGACTTGCATTTTTAAATAAACTATACAAGTCATTGATGTAGTCAACTTTCATTTTAGAATAACACTGGTTGCAACTATAGAGAGAGAGGATTGGGGAGAAGCCCAAACACATGGAAATTTATTAGTGCTTTTGCTTTAGCCCTAGGAAAGACAATAGCAAATTGTTCCAGAGAGGTAAAAAGTGGGATAAAGAGAGGTAGAAGGATTGCAGCGATATAAAGTAAAATAAATAAGACTTGTTGATAAATTAAATATCAAATATTGATATAAAAGGGTAAGAGATATTACTAAGAAAACCAAGATTTCTGGCTTATTAATGAAATTATCATTTACTAAAAAAAGGAAATATTGGAAACTGAATATGATTATTCTAACTCATGTTTCAGATCTTAATATAAATTTTGCTAAGCCCTGCTACTGAAATAAAATTTTGGTTTTGCTTATTATATCATTTATTATAATGTCTCTTCAGGAGGTACCACCATGGGATAAAAGCATGTAGACCTTTTCCTCAATATTGTTTTCCCCTTTCCTGGTGTGATATCTGACACACAGTAGGAGCTTAAGAAACAATTCATGAATAATGAATATATGTTTTAAGTAAAAAGCAAACTTGAGCAAGGCTTCTGAGTTTCAAATGGATGTTTGTTTTTGACGTTTGGAGTATGCTACTACTCTTCATACTCCTCTTTTTGCCTTTCCTTCCCAAAACACTCACACAATTTCAAAAGTGTTGTCTGTCTTTATTTTGCTCCAGTATTTTTTAAAAGTAATTTATCTTCACTGAATTATCAAGCACCTCCTATTTATATTTAGAAAGCTCCTACCATGATTTTACTTTTATGATATATTGCTATTTTTGTTTGTTTCTTCCACCCTTTTTATATAACCTGTTAAAATTGTTTTGTTTTGATATTAATGATGCAAACAGATGAGTGTCCATTACAAAAGTAGACTGCAGGGCATAATTTAAAGACTTGTCTATTTGAGAGTGAGAGAGAAAGCAAGGGAAGGAGAAGAGGGCTCAAGCCAGCTCCCCACTGAGAAGGAGCCAGAGGCAAGGCTTGATCTCTTAAGACTCTGAGATCATCACCTGAGTTGAAATCAAGAATTTGAGCCACCCAGGTGCCCCTACAAGGTATAATTTAGTACAAATACATACACTAACAAGATATATACTAATAATTAATAGAATTAATATATATTAATATTGCATCTTACTATATATACTTACTACTTATATTTTGAATCCTTATTTTGATTTTTGTTTATTTGGATGAAATATTTTAATAAATATAGAAAAATTCTGTGTTTGGAAATTTATCTTAGTATCTAATAGAGTAAAAGTATGCTTCGTACTTTTTCACCTACTTTCTTTAAGATGCTTTTTTCTCACAGAAATATTTATAACCCTACTTCATTGTAGATAATCCTATGGTGAGAATATTATTTCATCAAATGCTTTAATTAAATAAAATCGAATATAATTTTAAATAGGCATCATATATATTAAGATACCCAATTTTAACATTATTTCATACATATGAAGACCCTTGTGATCTTATTTAAATATTATATTTGCTTATAAGTGACAATTTTTTAGAAGATATTATTTATTTGTCAGAGAGAAACTGTGTGTGCACAAGCAGGAGCAGCAGGCAGAGGGAAAAGCATGTTCCCTGCTGAGCAGAGAGCCTGATGCGGGACTTGATCCCAGGACCCTGTGATGACGACCTGAGCTGAAGGCAGATACTTAATGGACTGGGCCACTGAGGTGTCCCTAAATGACAATTTTATAATTTGAGTTGTCTGTGTTTGTATTGTGTACACATATATGCTTATCTAAAACTGACATTTAAATGCAGGCAAAGCCATGATAAATTTGGGGGAAAAAAGAAAGGCTAATAAGACATGACCTATGACTTTCTTATTTTTTTAAAAAAAATTTATTTATTTATAGATTTTATTTATTTGAGCAGGAGAGTGAGAGAGATCACAGAGGGAGAAGGAGGAGTAGACTTGCCACTGAGTAGAGAGCCCGATGTGGGGCTCAATCCCATCACCCTGAGATCATGACCTGAGCCAAAGGCAGATGCTTAACTGACTGAGCCACCCAGTTGCCCCTGCTTTTCTGATTCTTATATAGTGGTTCTCAAAGTATAACATGGGCACAGAAAAAAGCACTAGTTGGGAAATTGCTAGAAATGAAAATTTCATGATATCACAATAGATCTATTTAGTCAGCATGTTTCAGGGATGGAACCTAGCCATGTGTTTTTAACAAGCCTTTAGGAGCTCTGATAGAGGCTAAGGTTTTCAAAACAAATTGAAAAGTTGTGATAAAAAATAAAGATCACAAATAACTAAGTAGAAAATGAAAAGTCTAGTTTTAATATGTATACTCCTATAGATCACTACAGTCTTATTTACAATAGCCAAGATGTGGAAGCAACCTGAGTGCCCATTGATAGATGAGTGAATAAAGAAGTTGTGGTGTAAATGCACAATGGAATATTACTCAGCCATTAAAAACAAAATCTTGTCATTTGCTTCATGGATAGATCTAGAAGACATCTGTTAAATGAACAAAATCAGACAAAGACAAATTATGATTTCACTTATATGTAGAATCTAAAAGAGCAAAACAAATCGACAAAACAGAAACAGACTCAAATACAGAGAGAATAGGGTAGCCCAGGTAGCCCAGTGGTTTAGCGCTGCCTTCCGCACAGGGCATGATCCTGGAGACCCGGCATCAAGTCCCATGTTGGGCTCCCTGCATGGAGCCTGCTTCTCCCTCTGTCTGTGTCTCTGCCTCTCTGTGTCTCTTACGAATAAATCAATACAAATCTTTAAAAAAAAATACAGAGAGAATAAATTGGTGGTCGGCAGAGGGAAGAGGGTGGGGAGATGGATGAAATTGGTAAAAGGGATTAAGGTATAGATTTCCAGTTATAAAATAAGTCATGGGGATATAAAGTACAGTATGTGAAATACAGTCAGTATAAAAAATATAGTCAACATTATCATAACTTTGTATGGTGACAGATGGTAAGTAGACTTATTGTGATCATTTCATAATGTACATAAATGTCAAATCACTATGTTTTATACATGAAACTAATGTAATATTGTATGTCAACTGTACTTCAGCAACAACAACAAAACACTACAAAAAAGCAAGACAGTGTCAGGTGGGGATTAAGACCAATTGCATTTCTGTTAGGAAGAATCATAAAATGTTTTTTGGAAGATGTAATACTGAAATTCATATGCAAAGGGTTTGCCAAAGGAAAATTGAGAAAGACTATAAGACATTGTAAGCCGAATGATGTATATAATTGACCATGGTATATTTATGGACCAGTGACCTGTTTTTTTTTTTTGTTTTTTGTTTTTTTTTTTTTTAGCTCTGAGTATGTGTGTGGTAGGGAGGGCAGGACATGAATTAGGCAGATAAGACAAATTAGGACCCCTGCAGTGATGAGTCCTAAATGGTTAAAAAAAAAAAAAAGTCTCGATATTGGATAAAATTGCAATCAATTTTATATTTTTCAGATTGGATTTACATAATCAAGATAGTATTTTAGAAAATTTAATCTAGGGATCCCTGGGTGGCGCAGCGGTTTGGCGCCTGCCTTTGGCCCAGGGCGCGATCCTGGAGACCCGGGATCGAATCCCACATCAGGCTCCCGGTGCATGGAGCCTGCTTCTCCCTCTGCCTGTGTCTCTGCCTCTCTTTCTCTCTCTCTGTGACTATCATAAATAAATAAAAATTAAAAAAAAATTAAAAAAAAAAAAGAAAATTTAATCTAGCATTCTTGCATAGAATGAAAAAAGACCAAGGAGAGACAACAGTTTTGAAAAGAAAAAAATGAGAGTTTGTTCCCACACATTTTACATGGAAATAGAATGAGCAGAGATGATAGAAAAATGAAAAAAAATCTATTAAGCAGGAGTGAAAGAATTATGATTTCACCTGAAATGGAAAAGTCAAAAAATGGAGCAGAATTTTAGACTAACATGGGATACATGTGTGCGTGTGTATATACAGCTTTAAATTGAAAACATTTTAATGGAGTTAGAAAAGGAGTTAGAAATACAGTTTCATTGATAAACTTCCACCTAAGGAGCTAGGACAATCCTTTAATATCACAGATTAATTTTGCCTATTTTTGAATGTTATACAAATAGGATCATACATAAGTTTGAGTCTAGCCTCTTTATATCAATATTGTGTTTGCGGAATTCATTAACATTTTACAAGCCATTATAGATTGAGCATGCTCACTGGCCTTCTCATTATTTTAATGTATGAGTAAACCATGACTTTAATTTTGAGAAATTATGAACTATTCTGCTATAAACCCTCTTGTAATTTATTTTGGTGAATATGTATGCACTACAAGTACATGTGGAATATATTTCTTTTTCCAATTTTCTTTTCTTTTTTTTAAATTTTATTTTATTTTATTATTATTTTTTTATTTATGATAGTCACACACAGAGAGAGAGAGAGAGGCAGAGACATAGGCAGAGGGAGAAGCAGGCTCCATGCACCGGGAGCCCGATGTGGGATTCGATCCCGGGTCTCCAGGATCGCGCCCTGGGCCAAAGGCAGGCGCTAAACCGCTGTGCCACCCAGGGATCCCTCTTTTTCCAATTTTCAATTACTTATTTATTTATTTATTTATTTATTTATTTATTTATTTATTTATTTATTTATTTCTGGAGTTCAATTTGCCGACATATAGCATAACACCCAGTGCTCATCCCATCAAGTGCCCCCCTCAGTGCTGGTCACCCAGTCCACCTCCCTTTCTACCACCCCTTGTTCATAATATTTTTGTTGCATATATATCTAAATGTGGAAAACCTGGGTCACAAATTATGTGCAGTTTTTGCTTTAGTAAATGTTGCCAAACAAGTAGTATAAATGTATATTCCCATCAACAGTATATGTGATTTTCAGTTGTTCCATCTCTCTATTAACACTTGGATAATAATCTGTCTCTTTCATTTTAGTCATTCATTATCACAGAAGTGTAGTGGTTCTGTGTTTTGATTTAAGTTGTGTTTCCTCTTAATGATTCCTAAAGTTGAACAGATTCTCATGTTTGACTCTCTGGATATGCCTTATTATAAAGTACCTTTTCAAGTATTTTGAACATTTTTAAAATCAATTTGTCTTTTTCTTACTGATTTATAGGAGAGTTTTTTTTTCCTGATCTATGTAATGTGACTATATTCTTCCATTCTATGCCTTGAATAATATGATGTCCCTTACTTTATTAATCTATCAAGAATTAGCTATGACAGAGATCCTGGTCATAAAATCACCATCAAATTAATCAACAAGAGCAGATAGTATTTATTTTTGTAAACATACAGATAAAATAATGAGTTTTAAAGTTGAGAAAACATTTTGGTATTGAAGAAGTGGCAGGATATACAAAGAGAGTAGCAAACAGAAATCATGAAAGCCAAGAAAATATTCTCAGATGAAATAACCTGAAATGTAAAGGTAAAGAGACTTTCATGATTTGAGTATGGTTACTTTTAACACCTGTTGCAAGAAGTCAATGACTATAAATATTTAGAGACTACTAAATTTGTCTTGCAATTGGTTACTGTAATTAAAAAGATTAAATAGTTGGCTGGAACAATAAACCAAAGTTCAGTGAGTGAAAAGTGATGAAATTTAGGCAGAGGATATATGCTTCTTTTTCAAGAAGTTTGTAGGAAAGGAAAGGAATAGCACGAGAAGAAAATGATATTGTTATTTTGATTTCCCTTGCAAAGAAGAGCTATTCATAATGGAATATTGTTTTCTGTTGTTAAGCTGTGTATTTGTTGTTGATAGTTTTAAGATCTACTTTTTCTAGCATAAAGAACAGACTTGTTATTGCTTCTATTCTTTATCTACATTACGATATGTCTGAATGAATTCTTCAAATACCCTTTAAATGTCATTTTAAGAGGTACCAGTCTTTCCATCAGGCCAGCTCTCCTAGCCTTTTTTCTTGAGCAAACCTTGCTGTCTCCATAATTATGTGACAGTTGCCTGGAATATTCATCCTCCCAGATTTCAATTTTGATTAACTCTTAGAAACTTAGTTTCCCTTCATAGTTATGTACTTAGCTTTTAGGATCACTCTTGAAATCTTTCTTCAATGTGTGGAACATGTAGACATTAGAACCAAAATAAAACACATGCATGTATAATGTAATACATTAAAAATAAAAACTAGTAAAGAGCTCTAAAGGAATTCAAATAAAAAATGTGGAGGTCTATAATTTATATGTCAAAAATAAAATATAAGCATTCAAAGAGAAATATATCATATATATGAGGAAAATATAATCTAAGCAAAAGCTCGAAAGTAAAAGTCAAAGTTATATTCAGAAATAACAGAAGTGAGGGAGACCTCAGTATGGAGAGGGTGTTTAGGAGAAAGTGATGAGTTAATATAAACAAATAAATACATTTTGGGACAAATTGAACTACAAGTAAATTTTAAAAGTTCTATATACTTTTCCCTGCTTAATTTTTTTCCTCCCAATGGCTAACTTCCCTTTGGCAAGGATTAAAAGAACTGTGTTCTCTTCTGTTCATATCATATATCCCATCTATAGTACTCTTTATTTTAGCCACTGCTTTTCCTTAACTATTATTTCTGCTTATTTCTCTTTGTGATTTCTTATTTTGGTTTTATATTGCTAACATGTTTCCTTATCTCTTTGAATGTGCACATTTTTCCTGTTTTAAAATATAGTCTTGGGGATCCCTGGGTGGCGCAGCGGTTTGGCGCCTGCCTTTGGCCCAGGGCGCGATCCTGGAGACCCGGGATCGAATCCCACGTCGGGCTCCCGGTGCATGGAGCCTGCTTCTCCCTCTGCCTATGTCTCTGCCTCTTTCTCTCTCTCTGTGACTATCATAAGTAAATAAATAAAATCTAGTCTTTTCTGTGCTACTGGATTTACCACTGAATGGTATCTGTAATCTACTTGTTATTTCACATTTGAAGTGTTTTTCTGCTTTAGTTTATATTCCCTGTTTATGGCAGCAATGGAAGGACCAAAGGCTAGAGGCTCGTCTGTGTTCCCTGAGATAGTTCAAGGAGAGATTACTAAATGAGTTTAAGGGTGGAAAGCCACAGGCACTACTTATCAAAGGAAATCACTACCATTTCATTCCTATGAACTCATCAATGCATTATAATGCTCAACACATAATCTTTCGATATTCAGTATTCTTAATTGTCATGCACCAGGGAAGACAGTTCGGAGGTGGAGTTGGAAGAAAATCCAAAACCTGATCAGTTCTTGTTTTCTGTGCACTCCTGGCCTAAACATGAGTTTTGATCTGTCCTCATTTATACCCTCTCCCCCATATCTATTCAAGTGATCTTGACCTTGCCAAAATATTTGCAATAAAGTAATAAATAATGTTTTTCCCCCCAAAATTAATGAAGGTGGAGAACAAGATAATTTAAACCATATTTTAAGCAGGACTTTCCTTGCAGTCTTGCTTGATACTTTTTTGGATTTCATGTTTCCCTTCAGAAGTTTCTCTTTGGTTGATCTTTGGGAAAGGACTGTGCACTATGAGTAATTTCATTACCTTAGCAGCAGGTGTAACTGGATATCTCCAAGATATTTCTCAACAATCTCTTTCACACACTCTTATTTTGGGGCTTATATATTTCTTGGCAACAATTAAGGACTAGTTTAATCAAGTATTAGCTATTTTCAAAAACAAAATAGAGCAGGTCAGACTTGTGCCACAAAGAGACAATGCCCAGACTTTTCTTCAAATAGCTTTGTTATTGTTTTTTTCTTAAGATAATAGAGCAGAGGAAAAGTGTCTTAAAGCCTAACTCATGGTATAAAATTTTATCATCAATGTAGAAGTAGCATTGGTGAAGCCATGATATATTATATAATTAGGAATCTTTGTGTACCTGTTGCCCTTTTTGGCTTCCAAGATGTAGAGTGATTTGTGTAAGTGATAGCTTTCAACATATTGTTTGCAATTACTTTAACAAGAGAATACAAACAAAAATGTCACTTGGAGTTTGGGGAATTTTTTATAGAACGGTATTATGAGTTATCTTTGTAAAATAAAATTGAAGTCATATTGAATATCTTCAAGTTGTGTATTTGAGTCTATTTTTGTTTAGAAAGAACTAAAATGAGGTGCTTGGCTGGCTCAGTTGGTAGGGTATGTGATTCTGGATC
Organism: Nyctereutes procyonoides; assembly: GCF_905146905.1. Classification (NCBI taxonomy): domain Eukaryota; kingdom Metazoa; phylum Chordata; class Mammalia; order Carnivora; family Canidae; genus Nyctereutes; species Nyctereutes procyonoides. Next base: position 28,693,227 of record NW_026575136.1, read on the forward strand.
TCAGGATCATAGGTTCAAGTCCCATCTTAGGTGCAGAGATTATTAAAAAAAAAAATTGAACTTGAGATGCCTGGGTGGCTCAGTGTTGAGTGTTTGCCTTTGGCTCAGGGTGTGATCCTAGAATTCCATCATGGAGTCCCACGTTGGGCTCCCTGCATGGAGCTTACTTCTCCCTCTGCCTGTGTCTCTGCTTCTCTCTCTGTGTCTCTCATGAATAAAATCTCTTTTAAAAAAAGAACTGAAACAGAGCTATCTGAGGTATACTGTTCAATAATCTAATCACAGAGCAAATAAGTATGTACGACCTATTTATATTTTCCTAAAATTTCTCAAGTTTTATTTTTTATAAAGTAAAAAAAGTTTAGTCAGCATTTCAGCAACTTTTCCACACTGAATCTCAGAAGAAGAGAAGCCAAAAAATAGGCTCTTCTTTTTGATATAATGACCACATAAGTCATTGGGAACATCATTTACTCTGAGATATTCTCAAAATTTAAAGTGCACCAGAATCACCTGGAAGGCTTATTAGGCACTATTCTTTTTATGTTCTAATTCAGTAGTTAAGTTAGTTAGGTACTCAAGAATTTGTATTTCTAACAATTGCTCAGGTGATGCTAACCTGCTGGTCTAGGGACCAGAACTTTTGAGAACCCCTGTTGTGTAGAAAAGTAAAAGTGGAACAATCTTTACAAAACATTTGATCTGTGGCCAAAATGTCATTCTTTTATCTCACTAATTCACTAATTCAAGTTTGATAACTCATTCTTTATAACAATAATTTTCTTTTATGCTTTGTCTATATGATGTTTCTAAATGTTGTAAAGCTACAGTTTTTATATTATTGTAACTGTATATTACAGAACCAAGTAATCATTTTTTTGGTATGTGCCTTCTTCTATAGCTTTCCTTCCCCTAGAATTTTTAATCACATTTTAAAAAAATTCCAGCACTTTTCCTTAGTCTTCCAAATTTTTCCTCCAAACGCTTCTTCTAGGTGTATATTGCTCCTACAACCTCAACCTTCTGGGCAGCAATGCTCTGGTAGACCAGATCTCTGGGACAGCATGGGCCAGTGGTGATTTGTAGTCTCCTCTAGTTTCAGTGGTCTATATATTCCCACCATAGCTGATACCATGCTATCAAACCTCAGCTTGCAAAGTATCTGAATATTTCACTGTCACCTCTTGGGAGCTGGAGCTGTCTCCCACACACCAATACCGCTCCACCTATGATTTTGCCTGGGCTAGATTGTCTTTGAGGCCTGAACAGATGCCCTCTAGAACTTAAACTTACTATGGGTTCAATTTTTATTTCCCATATTCCACTGGTTCTTCATTCTCAGTTTTATTCTTTGGTTTACAATAGCACAAACTGAAGTAATTTCTAAAATACAAATAAAAGAGTCCTTGAATATCTGAATATGCATCTATTTCCATGTTAACATATTCAGTAGGTTGTTTGTTTTTTTTTTTAACCACATTTCAAATTTATTTTTTTCTCCTTCATAAGTCCTTACACTCATATAACTTTGTAGAGTTTCTTTCCTGGATACATTTAGTATTTTTTTTTAATACTTAGTTTCTGAAACCTGATGAAGTGCTTACTTACAAAATAGAGCTAGGAGACTATTGCAATAATTTGGGCAAGAAATACTAGAAATAGGGTGTACTGTTTGTGTGTTGTATATGGTGAGCAGTCTGATTTCTAGGCATATTTTAAACATATGGTTGGCAAGATTTGCTTACCATGTGGTTGTGGGTCATAATCAAGAGTAAGAGTGTGAGACAAAGACAATGATTAGCTCCAAAGTTTTTATTTTGGAACAGAGCAACAGGGTATTATTCACAGAGCTACAGAACCAAAGAGCCACAAGTTTTAGAGAGAAATCATAAATTCATATTTTGACATGGCATATTTAAGTGTCTTCAGCATATACATATTTTCAAGTCCAAGAGACTCAATGAAATCACATAGGTTGTGAGTGTGCATAAAGGAAAGAAGGGATTCAAAAACTGAGTTCTATGATACCTAATATTTAACACCCAAGCATTTGCAGTTTAGAAAGTGAAGAAAAGCTAACAGAAGGTTATGAGATACAGTAAGTAGTGCAACAATACAAATGCCTACAGGGAATGATTTTATGCAAGGTAAGAGAAGAAAGTGTTTCAAGACACAAACAGTAATCATAAGAGCCAAATGCCCTTCAACTGTCAAGTAACATGAGGACAAAGAATTAATTATACTTAAGGGATTAGAATATAGGCCACTCCTTGATAGAATTTTTAATTAATGATAAATGGAAATATTTGCTCAAGATAGTTGAAGGTAGGTGACATTATAACATCTTATGCTGAAGGAAAGAAACTAAATAAGAAATTACTCATAAAAAAAAGAGAGAGAGAGATGGCTTAATCGTAGGAAGAAAATCCAGTGCACTGAATAGAATGCATTTTTGATGAGTGAATTAGTTGATAGCAAGCATTTAAAACAGTGTTTGACAAAAAGTACATTGGATGAAGTATGTGCTATTGTGATATTACTGATACATTCAATATCGGACTAGATATTATTTTCCTTTAGAAGTCTTCCTAATTTACTACTCTTTCTTTACTCAACCATATACTTGCTGAATCTAATTTTGGTAGCCCTCTTCTTGTTCTTTTTATCATTACAGATTTATATTTAGTCTGTTAATCAGCATTATATTGAGTACCATGAAAGATAGGTTAAAAACATGTGGCCCATGTACCTACTACATCTGGAGCCTTCATTAATAAGATGCACATGCATTGATTTAGTTTTGGTTCTTTTCCTAATGTACACATATAAAACTGGCAGCTGCTCTCATTCCATTTTGTAAATTCTTAGAAACACTTCAAGCATTTTAAAATATATTTTGCATCAATGCATACATCAGATTAGGAAGAAAAGTAGAAACATTAGATCTGTCTCATCTACTAAATCATAGTGAGCAGTCACTGGTTAGAGGACCACCAAGAGTAAGTATTGTGGTTGCCCTTTAAAAGCAAATAACACAGTGTCAAAAAAAAAAATTAATGTCCTAGCATTATAATTCAGGAACTCTTTAGTTTCAAGACCTCATTCTTTCTGGTATATAATTAAGCACCTTAATGGTAAATTATTCCAGAACGTATCATTAATCGTAGGCCATTATAGCAAAACTGTTGGCTGCTAGGGAACTGTTATAAATACATTCTCTGTTCTAGGTTCTTTCATACTGAAACCATACCCCATAGGGTTAATGAGGTTGCAACTAAAAGAAAGTACTTTTTTTCCCCAAGTATTCATTTAAATTCCAGTTAGTTCATATACAATGTAATATTAGCTTCAGGTATAGAATTTAGTGATTCATCACTGACATACATCACCCGGTGTGCTCATCACAATTAAGTGCCCCCCTTAATACTCTTCACCTGTTATACCGACCTTGCCACCCATCTCCCCTCTGGTAACCATTAGTTTATTCTCTACAGTTGAATTTGTTGGCTTGCTTTTATTATTATTTTTTTTTTATTTATTTTTATCCCCTATGATCACTTGTTTGGGTTCTAAATTCCACATATGAGTTATATCAAATGGTATTTGGCTTTCTCTAGCTGACTTACTTTGTTTAGCATAATATACTGTAGCCCCATCCATGTCATCCCACTGACAAGATGCCATCCCTCTTTATGCCTGAGTAATATTCCAGTGTGTGTATAAACAAGTGGTTCAATTTCATTCTTTTGTGTGTTGCTGTCCAATTTTCCCAAAACCATTTGTTGAAGAGACTTTTTCTCATTGGATATTCTTTCTAGCTCCATTGAAGATTAATTTGCCATATAGTTGTGGGTTCATTTCTGGATTTTCTATTCTGTTCCATTGATCTTGAGTCTCTTTTTGTGCCAGTACCATACTATCTTGATGACTACAGCTTTGTAATATAACTCAAAGTCTGAAATTGTGATGCTTCCAGGTTTACTTTTCTTTTTCAAGGTCATTTTGGCTATTTGGAGTCTTTTGTGGTTTCACAAAAATCTTAGGATTATTTGTTCTAGCTCTGTGAAAAATGCTGGTGGTATTTTGATACAGATTGAATTAAATGTGTAGATTGGGTATGATAGACATTTTTTTTAAGATTTTAAAAAAATTATGCATGAGACACACAGAGAGAGAGGCAGAGACTTAGGCAGAGGGAGAAGCAGGCTCCTTGCAGGAAGCCTGATGTGGGACTCGATCCAGACCTGGGATCATGCCCTGAGTCAAAGGCAGATGCTCAACTGCTGAGCCACCCAGGCATCCCACAATAGACATATTTGTTTTTCAATCCATGACCATGGAATGTCTTTCCATTTCTTTGTGTCATCTTCAATGTCTTTAATTAATGTTTAATGGTTTTCTGAATACAAATCTTTTACCTCTTTGGTTTGATTTATTCCTAGGTATCTATCTATTGTTTTGGTGCAATTATAAATGGGATGGACTCCTTGAATTCTCTTTCTGCTGCTTTATTATCGGTGCATAGAAATGCAACAGATTTACATATGTTGATTTTGTATACTGGGATTTTACTGAATTTATGTATCAGTTCTAGCAATTTTGGGGGGATTCTTAAACTTTTTATATAGAATATGATGTCATCTGCAAATAGTGAAAGTTTGATTTCTTCCTTGCCAATTTGGATGCCTTTTGCTTCTTTTTGTTGTCTGATTGCTGAGGGCAGGACTTCCAGTACTATGTTAAATAACAGTGATGAGAGTGGACACCCTGTCTTGTTCATCAATGCAGAGGAAAAGCTCCCAGGGTTTGTTTTTTTGTTTTTTGTTTTTGTTTTTTTGTTTTTCTTTTTGTTTTTTATCCATCGAGAATGGTATTAGCTGTAGGTCTTTTGTATATGATCTTTATTATGGTGAGGTATGCTTCCTCTAAGCCTATTTTCTTAAAGATTTTTATTATGAATGGATGTTGTATCTTATCAAATGCTTTTTCCTCATCTATTGAAAGATCATGTTTCTTATCCTTTATTAGGGTGGTGTATCACATTGATTAATTTGTGAATATTGAAACACTCTTGCCACCAGGAATAAAAAATCCCACTTGATTATGGTGGATGAGCCTTCCCCCCCACCCCCAAGGTTTTAATTATTTTTTTGAGAGAGAAAGAGAGACTGAGAGAGAGAGAGAGAATGGATGGGAAGTAGGGACATTGGGAGAGGGAGAGGGAAAGGCACTATAAGGCTCCACTATAAGGGAGCCAGAGCAAGGCTTGATCCCAGGACCTTGGGGATCATGACTTGACCCAAAGACAGATGCTGAACCAAATAAACCACCCAGGTGCCCTTTGGTGAATGATTATTTTAATGTATTGTTCGATTTGAAATGCTATAATTGTATTGAGAATTTTGCATCATTTTCATCAAGGACATTGGCTTGTAGGTTTCTTTTTTAGTGGGATCTTTGTCTGGTTTTGGTATCAGGATAATGCTTGGCTCATAGAATAAATTTGGAAGTTTTCTTCTGTTTCTATTTTTTGGAATAATTTGAGAAGAGTAGGTATTTATTCTTTAAATATTTGGTAGAATCACTTGTGAAGCCATCTGGCCTAGGACTTTGTTTGTTGGGAGATTTTTTTTTATTACTGATTCAATTTCTTTGCTGGTTATTGGTCCATTCAGGTTTTCTATTTCTTCCTGTTTCAGTTTTGTTAGTTTTTATGTTTCTTGGAATTTATCCACTTCTTCCATGTTCTCCAGTTTGTTGGCATGTAGTTTTTCACAATATTATAATTGTTTGTATCTCTATAGTGTTGGTTGCTATTTCTCCTTTCTCATGTGTGATTTATTTGGATCCTTTATCTTTTCTTTTTGATAAATCCGGGGGTTTGTAAATTTTATTAATTTTTTTCAAAGAACCAGTTCTCAGCTTCATTGATCTTTTTAGTTTCTATGTCATTTATTTCTGCTGTAATCTTTATTATTTCCCCTCTTCTGCTGGTATTAGGCTTCATTTGTTGTTCCTTTCCTAGCTTCTTTTGGTGTAAGTTTGTTTACTTGAGATTTTTCTTGTATCTTGAGGTAGAAAGTTAAAGCTTGGTTTTCAGAGAACTATTTCCTTGTAATCAGCTATTGTGTCCTTTCAGACTCAACTAACAAGTCCACTAGCTGTCTCTGCAAAACCACCTGAACCAAAGGTCAACTGATACGTTCCATCCCAGGAACAAACAAGACCCTGCATTCCTTACTGGAGATAAATAACCCGAGACCTCACCCAGCGTATGCCAGCTCTCAGAACATTCCCTGAGCCCCTTCTACTTGTTCTAAGATAACCTCCTAATGTCAGGGCCTGAATTTTGCCTCATTCTATTATTAAATCTCCACCTCAGAGTGAACATAGGATGTGTGTTAAATATATGGTTACTCAATGCACATGCTCCGTGTTCCTCATGAATAGTCATACATTTCCCTGCCCTTTTCATCAATATGTATGTAACCTTAAGCCCTATGATTATAAAAAAATTCTTGTTCAATTCCTGTTTGAAGAGGCATATTTGAGGCTTACTTTCCTGTCTCCTCATCTGGCTGCTTCTCAAAATAGACTCTTTCCTTGCTGCAGACTTGATGTCTTAGTGATTGGCTTTGCTGTGCATAAGGCAGAGGGACTTGGGTTCAATTACAATATTGATGGGTAGTCTCCACACACAGCACTATTTTCCAAAGCAGTAAAGTGAGCCATTGAAATTGGTCCTGCTATACACTTAGCATTGTACATAGTTGTCATTTCAGCAAGCGGGTGCAAAAATACAGAAGCTGCTCAATGATTTCGAGAGCACGACTTTTAGTGCTTCTGCCATCAGAACAGTTTCTAAATTCCTTTCAATTTATTGCATATTGATGGAATACTGTTCTACTAAAAGACAACTCCAAAATTAAGTCAGTACATATCCAGTCAAAGCAGCTGAATTGGTGGGTGAGGTAATGCCTCCAACTTAAATGTACATTTTTGTAATAATTGTTTGCAACCTGTTTTAAACATAAGGACATTTGGTTCAAACTATTTAAAAGCTTAGTTATATGTATAGGAGATGGAACACAGTCTTGCTTCAAAGACTATGGAATCAGATAAAAATTATAGCAAATTTTATAAGTTTCTCAAAGGTCGATAATGACTGGGAAGTTGTAAGAAAAGAAGCAAAACTATAGGGAAAATAACCAGAATTTATAATGACCTTTTAAGTCAATAAAATGAAAGTTATAAAGTGCTTACTTTTTTTACCTTTCCATATGGGTATCATTTTGAAAAGTTTCAAACAATATACAGAGTGAGAAATCTCACTGGGGCCAGGTCCACAGAACTAGCATTAGAATATTAACAATTTATGCAGAAAAAATATTGTCAGAAAAAGAAAAATATGCACAGGCAGCCTGGGTAATGAAAAGACAACCACTGATTCTACGGGCAGAGAGGGCAGGCTTTTAATCCCAGCTTGACCACTATATGTGTATGAAACAGATAAATTTATTAAAGTTCTTGGGGTCTTAGTGTCCTTATCACTATGTAAGAGAATGCTTGTGAGGGTTGAATGAAAGATATGTGTAAAAGCCTTTACCACAGTACCTGGAATAAATGATGTTTTCATAAATCCAATAAGAATTTTATGTTTTACACACACACACACACACACACACACACACACACACACACACACAGAGCCATAGAGGTAATACTTGTCCTTGACCTTTCTAGATTCACCAGTGCTTCTAAAAGTAAGTAAATTTTGAATCTTACTATTTATTATAAGAATTCAAAGGTCACAGTCCCCAGGCAACCTTGATCATTGTTTGTTGCATTTAAAACAGGTATAGTGGAAATAGAAACTTTAGTTCCAAATATCACAAAACTCAAATTCAGTCGGGAAACACCTAATTCAATCAAGAATATACTTTTAAATGCATTTGATATGTTTAAATTAACCTTTGGCTTTTTAAAGCAGATATAAAAATAGAGCAGCTGAGTATGTTTTGGTATCTTTTCATATGAAATAAAGGCCATAAACCAAAATTATGTGCACTAAAATATTCAGGCCCAAAGAAAATTGTTTCTATTACTCATATGTTGACAGTTCCTTCCTAAATTTGAAGGTCACTTTTTAATCCTGTAAGAAGTGGTATCATTGTCACTTGGTATCTGGTTTATGGAGCTTAATAAGCTTGTATTTTTGGTAGAATTTGTTTGTATCTGCTATAAAACTAAAATAAGTTTGTCACCATAAAATGTGGTTGAGTCAGAGTTACTCATTCTCATTTTTAATTCTCATTTTAATGGTAGGACAATGACAAAACCAGACAGGACATACTGTTTAGAACCAACAAGCATAATCACATTTGCTTTGAGCTAGCTACCTGCCTCCTTGCCAGGTGCCCATGCTAAAGAATGCTTCACTGGCCAGGGCCACAAGGTGCTATTTTGACACACAAAACCATACCTAGAAAGAAACTACTTATATAAAATTAAAGGTTCTGAAATCTTGCTTTGATTCATTTGTATTGGATATAATGAAAATGTATATGTATGCATATATAACCTCATCTATACTATACTGATCACGTACTATTCTCTCATCAATATAAAGTGTTAGCATGAAATTAGTATTTTTAAAACAACTAGGTTTTATAATCTACTAATAATCTCACAGAGGGTAAGACAGATAGAATAAGTTGTTTTTTAAAATTCTTGTTGAGAAAATAAGACTTTGAAGCTACAGCTGTTTCAATTGCACTGTGTTTGTACATGACATTTCACTGGAAGATGTCTGAATTAATACAAAGATTATTAATGGTGCTTTTATGAATAGTCAACCCAAGTTCAATTTTATCAATGTTTTTAATCAAGTAAATACCAAAACATTTCACCCAATATATGAAACAGATTTGTTATTATAGCAAAAATTCACTGATCATACTCAATTCATCTTTCTGCTATTTTCCATCTGTGATTTTTACTTAAATTTTAATTACTATGAAATATGAGCTGTTCATTGAAACTTTATTTTATCAGATATCTGTCTTTTTAAATGAAAAAGGCAAAAAAAAAAAAGAAAAAAAGAAAAAGGCAGATTTGTAATCTAAGTATTTTTTTTTCCAGTTTGGCTATTTATTTTTGCCCTAGTTAAAATTTCCTATTGAAGTATTTCTAGCTTAGTTAGATGTCCTTTGCAGGGTCCTTGTCTTTCTGGTTAAGTTCACTGCAATAATTATTCCAGCCTAAAATGATGAACACTAACTCCAACACGTTAGCTTCTAGAAGATGGAGACATAACTCCTACACCTAGCAGTGCCAGAAATATAGGAGAAGCTATTTTTGAATGTTTTCATTTTTTGTATGGTAAGAACCTTTAACATGAGATCTACCCTCTTAAATTCTTAGCATTCAAGAGAGTATTGGTAATATTGTGAATGATGTACAGAACTCTAGAATTTATTCGTCTTGTATAACTAAGACTTTATGCCCATTGACTAAAGACTCCCTATTATCCCCTCCCATTAGCTCAAGAATGGCAACCACCATTCTACACTCTGCTTCTATGAATTTGAATTAGTTATATACTTCATATAAGTGGAATCATGCATTCTTTGTTCTTCTGTGACTGACTTTTTCAGTATCATGTCCAAGCAGTATATCCATATGGCAGGATTCATTTTTTTTAAATATTTTATTTATTTATTCATGAGAGACAAAGAGAGAGAGGCAGAGACACAGGCAGAGGGAGAAGCAGGCTCCATGCAGGGAGCCTGATGTGGGACTCGATCCCGGGTCTCCAGGATCAGGCCCTGGGCCGAAGGTGGCACTAAACCGCTGAGCCACCCAGCTGCCCAGGATTCATGCATTCTTTCTTTTTTTCTTTTTCCTTCTTTTTCTAAAGCCTAAATAATATTCATAAACACAATATTTATTTGCTCTGTATATGTAAGGGCTCTATATATGTAGTGTTGTGTACATAAGTATTTATAATTTTTATATCCTCTTGATGAATTGACCTTTTATTATGTCATGATCTTTCTCCTGTTATAGGTTTTAGTCTAAAGTCCGTTTTGCTCATAAGTACCCCTTGTATTCTTTCACTAGTTTTTTGAAATATGTTTACCCATCCCTTCACTTTCAGCCTCTGTGTCTTCTTAAAGCTAAAGTAAGTTTCTGTATGCAACATATTATTGCATCTTTTCTATTCAGCCACTCTCTTTTGATGGGAGAATTTAGCACATTTACATTTAAAATAAGTATTGATAGCTATGAACTTACTATTTAAAATTTTGTTTTGTTTTGTTTTGTTTTAATAACCATGCTCTACTGGCTTGTTTTGTTACAGAAGGGCATATGAAGTTAACAATGTGAAGACAGTTGGAACCTGAGGTCGGAGAAGAACAGCGTCCCCTCCTCATACATGCCCACTGCCCCAAATAAAAAATCACCAACAATGGAAAAGCAACTGAGACAGCAACTGAGGTTAGGGAAGGGAACAGGGAACCTGAGCACAGTGAAAGAGCCAATGCTTGTGCTGCTGGGAGGGCCCATAGGCAGCTGCAGTGCAAGTAACGTGAGTATGAGTCTCTGTATCTTCCACATAGGTCTATACAAATATATAGAGAGAAGTTGTTCACTTTCCCCTGCTCTCTCCTCTGCTTGACACTGCTTGCTGTCATCCCAGCCTTTCTTATCATATGAGGGTGAAGGGAAGGGAATGATGAATAAATCATCACTGAATTGCGATCAGACTAACATCCATCAGCTTCTGGATGTGTGCTATTACATGGTTCTTTAAGTGTTTGCTGAACATCTGAGGGTCATTCTGCATCTGCTCCAGGATCAGTCGCATGGCTGGGTCACTTATCTGCTGCACCCCAGGGTCAGCCATGGCCTGTCACTTCATGTCTTCAGGGCTGTGGTGGCATTTGTACTGGGCCATCATACAGTGTTGGTAAACATCTGCAGCCTCCTTACAGTTGGAGTCAAGATCTAACACCTTGTGGTAGCCATCCATAGCTTTTCCTCCATCACTTCCAGGGCAGCTGCTTTCCATGTGTACCCACTGATGAAGACAGGCTCTAGCTGGATACATTCCTCACAGTTCTTGAATGCCAGCTGAAACCCCAGGAGTTTGGGGTAGCAGGCAGCTCAATTGCTGTACAATTTGGCCTCTTCTGGATTCCATTTGATTACTTCTGTATAATGCTTCATGGCCTGGGGATAGTCCCATATTGAAAACATTCATTGTCTTTGTTCTTCACCTGCAAGGCCAGGTCCGGGTTTATATAAGCCAGCCACTCTTGTTCGTTCAGAATTTCTCTGCCTATTGGAATTTCTTGAGCATAGCTGGGGTTCAGTGCTCTGTCAAAGACTTGTTATGGAAATGGATGGCATCCTTGTACTTTTCTTCTTTGAAGTAAGAGTTGCCAATTTGAGCATAAGGTTTGGCAATCTGTTTATAGTCTTCCTGTTTTTTTTGCCCCACTTCGATGGCCTTCTCACAAAGCTCCCAGCATTTACTGTAGTTACCCCTCTAGAAGTACACAGCTTTTTTTTTTTAAGGATTTATTTATTTATGAAAGACACAGAGAGAGAGAAAGAGAGGCAGAGACACAGGCAGACAGAGAAGCAGGCTCCATGCCAGGAGCCCGATGCAGGACTCGATCCCAAGACTCCAGGATCATGCCCTGGGCCAAAGGCAGGCGCCAAACCGCTGAGCCACCCAGGGATCCCAAGTACACAGCTTCTTGATTGGTCATGTAAGTCATGTTGATCTGGTCCAGGTCCTCGGCTCTGTCATAGTGCTTTAGACTGTGTCAAAGTCTTTCTTCTTGTAGGCCTCATTCCCCAACTCTTTCTCTTTCAGCATCTGCTTCTTATTCTCTAGAATATCTTGTTCCATTGGCTCTGGCTTGGTGTCCTTCATGGGAGGAGGAGTTGGGGGAGGTGTTCCAACTTCCTTCTCCTCATTCATATTATTGAGATTGACTCCTAGCAGGACACTGAGAGTAGTCATGATCTGGGGATCCTGATGTTTCATCCCCAAGTTGGATGGTTTGTTTCATAGCTGCTCTATCAGCTCCTGGTAGGTACAAGCAGCATCCTTGTCCTGGGATAACTCTCCAATTTCTGGTACAGATTAGGCATGTTGAAAAGGTTCATGAATTTCTGCTCTGCCAACCGGGCCTCCATATTCTGTAGGCTCTCTTTGAGCTGAGGATTATTTACTTCATGTTTTTAACCCTCTTCCTAGGTTTGCTTGGCTTCTTCAAATAACTTTAAGAACTTAACAGCTGCGGCCTTCTGCCAATAGCCCTTGCCTCAGTGAGGTTTTAAGTCAACAGTTTTACAGCCATCCTTGTAAGCCTTCTGGTAGTCCCCTTTCTTGGCATAGGCTGCTGAGTGATTGCTAGAGAGCACGTGGTCTGGGGATCTAACTTAATGGCCTCAGAGTAGCACTGCAGTGCATCATGGATGTTGTCTGCCCTCAGGGTCTTATTGCCCTTCTCTTTTAGCTCATTTACCTGCTCCATAGCTTGGCTGGAACTCTGTTGAATCAATTCAGTCAGCTCCATATTCCCAACCCCAAAAATTTGTTTTCTGTTTTGCAGTACTTTTTTTTCCTTCCCTTTCTTGTTCTCTTCCTTTATGATGTGATGATTTTCTACAGTACTGTGCTTTGATTCCTTCATCTTTTGTGTATCTACTATAGGTTTTTCCATTGTGGTTTTGAGGCTCACATAAAACATAGTTTATAACAGCCTATTTAAATTAATAAGTTGATCTTCAAGGCCAAAAAAAAAAAAAAAAAACAACAAACAGAAAACCCTGGTTCTTCAATGTCATTGACTTTCTTTTGCTTTCTGCACATTAGAAAAAATAGCCATATTTCTGAGTCTTAACAGACTGGTCTGTCATAGGAGATGAACCTTACTGGCCAGCTCGAGTTCCTGGTTGTCTCTCAAATGTTTATGATTGTCCAAGCCTCTCTACTTGTTTTTAGTCGTTCCAGTAGTTGAGGGTGCACCAGGACCCATTAGAGTCCCAAAACATAGCCATTCAGTACCTAGGTGTAGACTCACCAGAAGCTAGACCCTCAGGCAGCAGCTGGGAAAGCACCATCCAGAGACAAACAGAGATTATGTTTTTGTCTGCCACATGATTTTGGTGACTGTCTTTTAAGTGGCAATTATAAAAGTTAGGGCACAGGGGTGTGTAATAGCTCCTTCCAGGAAGATATTGGCAATTTGGTTTATTATTAGAGCAAGCAAGAAAGAGAAGCCCAGGGAGGTGCCAACCATCTCCCCTGAGTTCCAATAGAATGATGGGGGGCCTCATGACCAGTCCTTAAATGCATGCTAATTAGAAACCAGGCCATCAGGTAGCAGTTTATAAAGTGTACAGTCAATATCCTTTCAATTTTGCCCATTTCCCTTGCCCTGAGTCTAGGGGATAGCCAAGGTTAATCCTTACATACTCTGAAGAACCTGCTTCTTTGGTTGCTATAGTCCTATAGGTCCCCTGGATGCAAACCCAACTGGTTTTCAGGCTAGGTGGGATATTTGAGGGGAGAGAGGCAGTCTTAAAACTTGCGGTGCTAGAAGTACAGTTCAAACTCTTTAATTCCTTAGGGAGAAGCTGGAATTTGAGCATTCAATCCTGATTGTATGGCTCTACACCATGGTTGGTGTTTATGGCACAAGTGTGAGTCAGTTTTTCCTATCCTTTTAGGTATGGCTATTTTCTCATTTACCTGATGTGAAGGAGTCACTCAGCTGGTCTCTATTTCTCCAAGTGAATTGCTCTGTGTGTAGGTGTGCATTTGGGGCATCTGTGGGAGGAGGTTAGCTCAGGAATGTCTTAGGTAGCCATCTTGGTGTCTCTCCTAAGATGTGGGCCTCACTGTGATTTTGATTTGCATTACCACTGATGATTACTGACATTGAGCATAACTGACATACCTGTTGACCATTTACATCCTTTTTTCTTTTTGCAAAATGTCTACTCAAATCTGTAACCCATTTTCTAAACAGATTATTAGCTCTTTTGCTATTGAGTTCCTTTTATATTTTGGAAACTATTCCTTTTCATAATATATGGTTTGCAGAATTTGCCTCCTATTCCATAAATTGCATTTTCACCATACAAGAATGAATGGGTAGTCAATTAAGTGAATAAATGTTTCAGATTATAAAATTCTATACTTTTTTGAACCTTGTTCTTTGCTAACCCTGCTTCTCTCCAATTTTTTTCCCAAATCCTGGAAAAAGAGACCAAATATTATTCATTTTATAAAAGTAAAATATAAGAAAAAAGTGAAGTATATATTTTCTGTAGAATTCTTGTGTTAATTTCATCCAAATCTCAACTGACCCTTTGACCAAGATTTTATTAAGCCACTTTGCTGATTGTGTGCGTATGGTGTGTGCAAGCTTAGGAAAAGATTTTCATCACAGAGTAATAGAGCAACAAAATAATGGACTCTTCCCTAAGGCAGATGGTAGCACATTGCCTTAGGGATTGTTTGCACATATTACACTGACTTTATATTTTAAGCATCTGACATGGTAATTAGTTTTATAAAAATGCCCTTCTTGCGATTCCTTTTCTGATCAATTTGAATTATACTGCTTGCATTTTAAATGACTCTTCAAGTATGGATTAATTTTTTTCCAGTTCTAGGTTTTTGTTTGGTTCTAAACAATGTCCAGCATTAGTACATAAAGATCTTTCAAATCAATTAGGTCTCTAAAGGAAGCATAATCTTTTTTTTTTCTGTGATAGAATGAGAGGAATAATCTTTTATCACTCAATGTTTTCTAATGAAAGACACACAGTATAGTGTTCAGGCATTTATGCCAGGATGATTGGCTTTCAGTTCATTAATCTGAGAGCTGGGATATTCTCACACAATCCTAAAGTCTCAGCCCATCTCCTAGCAAATATTTGATAGCAGAAAACTAGCTCTAAAGATTTAGAATAAGAATTCATTACTGGCGTTAAATACAGTAAACCCACTTAACAATGTATCTTCAAGTGTTAAAATAATGGAAACAAATGGCACTTGTCAAAATAGTTTTCTAAAAGGATATTTTCTGAACTACTTGCTTCAGGTTTTTTTGTCATCTTTATAACAAAAAGTAATTCAACAGATCTGGTCAAATTAGTTTTCCACATCATTAATGTGAACTTTGAAACTTTTACTAAGTTGAATGATGGATTTATAAGTTCTAAAAGTTTTTCAGAGACAAAGATTTTTAAAAGTAATTTGATGAATGGCAAGAAAACTTGAATATACATTTTTTTTTTCCAACTCCTCTTAACCAAAATGACCTTAAGGTTCCCTTCAGTTTGACTAAACTTCAGATAGTCTTCTTCCTCACTCTAGGACTCTGACCCCCCTTTTCTTAGAGCATTTACTTTAGAAAACTTGCTATTGTATATTCTTCCTTTGTCCTTTGAAATGTAAATCTTTTCCCAGCCTCTTGCCAGTTTTACAACTCAGGAACGTTTTCTCAAGGACCTGGGAGTGAACCCTTTGAAATGTAATCATCAAGAAAGATAAGCCCCTGTCTCCCAGTCTCTGTGGGAGGGTGAGAACCTACCTTCCATGGGGGATGATTAGAAAGCAGAGATAGCCCTTGTCATACTGACCAACCTCCCTCCTCCCATCCTTCAGTGCTTTTCTATTAATTCACTCCAGCATTTAAAAATCCTCCTGCCTTTTGTTTCAGAGAAATTGAGTTCAGTCTCTCCCACAGTGCAACAGTCTTGACTCCTATTGAAATAATTTTAAATTATATCTTCCTTGACTGTTTAACCTGTCTCATGCAATTTTTCTTCAACACTTTAAAATTTTATCGTATGTATTTCTGTTAGCTTTTCTACATTTTATCATTTCTTTTATCTCCTGCTTATTCTTCCTTTTTCCTAGAAAGAAAAAATATGGAGTAAGTTAGAGAAATTATAAATATGAGGACTTCAAAAGAAGTAACTACATTGTGCACTCATTCATCATGAACAATCAGTTAAATATGTTTATTTCTCAGGTCAACAAAAACTTTGTGATACACATATTTGTATACCCCATATAACATTCAAAAAGAATAAATGTGTATACCTGGGGTTATAAAAGCTAATTTTAGGTGGTATTTCGATGAATGTATCTTAATAATAAAATATATATTTTAATGCTACTTTATATTTAATTTTTTTTTTTTATTTATTTACGATAGTCATACAGAGAGAGAGAGAGGCAGAGACACAGGCAGAGGGAGAAGCAGGCTCCATGCACCAGGAGCCCGACATGGGATTCGATCCCGGGTCTCCAGGATCGCGCCCTGGGCCAAAGGCAGGCGCCAAACCGCTGCGCCACCCAGGGATCCCGCTACTTTATATTTAATATTACATTATGGTTTTTATTTTGTCTTCATTATTATGTGATCTAGTATTTCTACTCCTGGGTATTTAACAAAAGAAAATGAAAAAAAAAACTAACTTGAAAGATATATGCACCTCTATGTTCATTGCAATACTTATGATAGCTAAGATATGAAAACAACCTGCATGGGTCCTAGTAAATGAAGAAATGTGGTGTATACATACACACACACAATGAAATATTGCTCAGCCTTAAAAAATAATTAAATCTTCCCATTTGAAACAACAGAAATGGAACTTAAATGGAATATTATACTAAGTGAAATAAATCATAAAATTAATATGCACTTAAAACATATACTTGAGGGGGTACCTGGGTGGCTCCCTCAGTTAAGCATTGGACTCTTGATCTTGGCTGAGGTCATGATCTCAGGGTGGTGATACTGAGCCCCACCTGGGGTTCTATCCTGACGTGGAGCCTGTTTAAGATTCTCTCCTTCTCCCTCCCCCGTCTCATCTTCTCACAAGTATGGGTGTACTCTCCCTCTCTCTCTCTCAAAACAATAAATAAAATGAAATAAAATAAATAAGATAAAATATATACTTGAATAACAAACGAGGTGAAGATGTGGCAAGAAGAACTAGTATCTGGGAAACGTTCTATCTATGACAAAAGGGCTCTGTGATAGGATTCCTGTCTCACATGTTCATAGATTCCACTAAAGAGTAAGTAGCAATTATTAGGAAGATTTTTTTTTAAATAGGAACATTCTTGCAACTTGTTTTTGATACTAAAAATTTGTTTACTCTTAGGTAAATTTAACTGAGATTTAAATGTTACTGAATTAATATTTCACTTCATACATTTATTGAGACCAACTATAGGTGAATAGTACTCAGTTTTGGAGAAGCAAAAATATAGTTACCCTTACCTGAAGGTGTCATAATAAAAGGCATTGAAAAACATAACCAGAAATCAAAACAACATGCACAAATTGCTACTAGAAGTACTGAAAGTTTTAGTGGAATTCCTCGGGAAAATGATGTACTATGGAAGTTGGGAGATAGTTCATCCTTTTATTGCTGGATAGTATTCCACTGTATGCATGTCCTACAATGTTTCCATCCATTCACTTTTTGATAGGCAGGTGGAAACCACTGTTACAACTATTTCTATACAGACATATGCTTACATTTCTCTTAGTAAATATGTAGAAGTGGAAAGACTGGGTTACAAAGTGGGTAAATATTTGTAATATTGATGAACTTAATTTTTTTTAATTTTATCACACCACTTTGATTTAATAAACTTTAATTACAAATACATTAGGACATCCAAAATTATCCTTCAGCTTACTGATGTTCTACTCTATTTGTATTCATTTTTCCCCTCTGTGTGTTTCAATTTGGATAGTTATAATTGCTGGATCTTCGTATTTTCCCATCTGTTCTGCTGCAAAGTTAGCCTTCTGTTAATTTCATCCAGTGAATTTTTCCACTTACTGTAAATTTCATCTTTGGAATTATAATTCAGGTTTTTCTTATATCTTCATATTTCTACTTCTGAATATAGGAAACACAGTTGTAATTATTTTTATGTATTTGTCTTCTAATTCTAACATCTGTGCCAGTTCTGGATTGGTTTCAGTGCTTGATTTTTCTCCTCATCATGGATTGTATTTTTCTTCATCTTTGCAAGCCTTACAATTTTATATTAAATGGCAAATATTATAAACTTCACCTTGTTGGGTATTGGTTACTTTTTTATCCTATAATCACTAATGAACTTTGTTTTGGAATGCAATTAAGTTACTTATTATAAGTCTGAATCTCTATGATCTTGTTTTAAATATTATTAGGTAGGACGAGAGCAGTTTTCACTGTAGAGCTAATTGTCCCCCACTATTGAAGCAAGAACCTTCTGTGTATTCTTTGTGATACCTCATGAATTATGAGGTCCAGTCTAAATGGTGGAAATATGCACTAATTCCATCTTGTGTGAGCATAGGCACTGCTCCTTGTAATTCTTTGGAGTAGTTCTTTCCCTGGCTCTGGGTGGTTTTTTGACATGTACACACTGACCAGACCTCTGTTGCACACTTGGGAGTGGGGGTGGGGTCTGCTGTGCTCTGGGGACAGTTCTCTGCCCTCCAATACTCTAGGCTGTTCCCTTGCACTATTAACCTCATGTCCCACCTCCATGAATGAGCCATTTTCTGCCTGATTTTTTTTTTTATCCCTGAATTGAGAATCTAATCAATTACAAAGAGCAAAATGAGGAGAAACAGAAACGAGGCAATAAATTCGTAACCATGAGGGGGGAAAAATGAAGAAACAACAGAAAATGAATTGAAGAGGACACCTTAACTCTAAGACCATCCTTTCCTGAGTCTTGTAAACTATGGTCTGCGCAAGGCTAGAGGACATGTTCTTTAAGCACATGGGATACTTTGAAACACACAAATTGTTCAATTCTTGCATTCTTTGCTTTTTGCCTGAGATCTTTTGCCTCCTCCCTTTAGTTCTTCATTAATTTTTCTGCCTCATTTTATTTGTTTATTCAATTCCTGCTTGCTCTTAATCCATATTATTCTATTGTACTCCCCATCACTCAGTGTAAATATCTGAATCAGCTCATCTAAATTACAATTGAGGACAATTATAATCTAACCATCATTTAGAATAAGCATACCTAAATGTTAAATAGCATATATATATAATATATATATTATAAAATACATGTATGTTGCAGTAATTAATTTTAGTAATAACAGCTTTGCTAATTATGTGAAAAAGCCACTTATGTATAAATGCCTTATAATCAAAAAAATTTTTAACAAACTATGTACCAAAAAAAGTTGATCTTATACATTTTCATTAGTGTTTTATCAAAAAGGAAAAAATGTAAATTAATACAAATCTATTCTCAGGGCTACTTTTATTTTTGTCTTCTGTGTAACTATGACTTTGCATAATCTCAAAATTATTGAACCTAGAATCCTCTGATCACTGGCAAGTCTTATAAAACTTGACAAAACCATATCATATAGGTAACAGTTTTCTCAAAAATTATACAGAAGAATAAGTTTAACTGATCATTTGTAGAAATAATTTAACAAAATACCACTAATGAATTTAATAACTGCCTTCAATGATATTTAATTTTTTTTCAATGATATTTAATTATTGAATTTCTCACATATGCTTAGATATTGCTAAAAATAAAGAGTATTAGCATCTCCATTATGAGGAGTATGCCAAAGACAATTTACAAGTAGAGAATTACAGAACTCAAAAGGCATAGGGATGTCTTCTTTAGCAAGCTGGATTATGGTTTCTATCCTTCTAATCTTAGATGAGATTATACGGCAAATCCTATTCAATGAAATGGAAGTCCTTACTGTGTGATACCTGGATTCCTGGGTTTGTTCTCTGGGAACTAGAAGGTCAACCTTTCTTTTACTCATTTACATGCACTTCCAAGGAGCATCAGGCACTAACACCTTTAATTTTGTTGCCAGCTAGATTTTGACCTATTAGAATTTTTTCCCAACTCCCTATCTAGTTCATCTTTTTTTTTTTAATTATTTGAGAGAGAGAGAGAGAAAGCGGGAGGAGGAGAGGGAGAGGGAGAGAATCTTCAAAAGACTCTGCATTGATCATGGGGCTTGACTTTGCAATGACCTGAGCCAAAACCAAGAGTTGGACACTTCACCAACTAAGCCACCTGAGGACCCCTGATTCATCTATAAGACTTTATATCCTCAGTGGATTTTTGGTCAATTTATGACTAACAAATCATTGCAGACTACTTTAAAAGGAAAGTAATTAATAATAAGGATCTTTGTTGTGTAATTTATTTTACTATATAAAATTCAGAAGAAGTGTTCTAAATTTTCTTGAATCCATAAAAAATGCTCAACATATGCTGATATTTACATAGGATTGGTCGAAGAAATAGTATTTGTGAGTGACTGTGTGAGGCATTATGTTTATACTTTACATATATCTCTAGAAATGTTCAATGCATTTTTCAAGGTATGTGAACTAAATGGAAAGTAAGTACAGTGGAAAATACAATTGAAATTCATGGATAAAAACTTCAATTTTGAAAAGAGAGTTACATATGTTAGAATTCCCTTAGGCTACTTCTACTAAGTCAGCCAGCTTTTATGCAGCAGATGGATCATATAGACACTGACATCAGTGGAATTTTGCCATTGAATTTTTGACAAAGACAAACTATTCATCAAGGAAGACTTCATCATTAGACATTTGTGCCTTCAATTTTGGAGAAGAAAACACATTACATCACGATTATTGTGCAGTACCATTAAAATGATTGAATAAATCTCATTAACTTCTTAATCTTTTCATTTTGTGGGCACTCTGGGGTATGTACACATGGAAAATGCCAAGCAATACCAATTGCTGTGTGATCATTTTTGCTGAGTGTGAAAAGTATGTATTTCAACTTTATCTTTCCTTTTTATTCTTGAACCAAAGGGTTTACTTTTCTCTAAAATTACATTTTCTCTAAATTTAAATTCTCTAAGAATTTGCAATTATGTTTTAAAAATCTTAATTGTGATGAATCTACAAACTGAACAGAGACAAATCTTTGCAGTTTTAAAATATGACTTTTTAGTAATTGTTATTAACTTGAGGGAAAAGAACAATCAAGAAATAATAAGAGATGAAAAATTTTGTTTGTTTAACCTCAACTACCTTCCCATATTGACAATAGTGTTTTAGTCAGTCCAGCCTCCAGAATGTCAATATCATATTTAACAACCCCATCAAGTTCTATTCCTCCTAGGCAGAACTGACATCTCTGTATTTACACACAAATTCTTTTTTTATGGTTGTTAGGCTTTCTGCTAAACCTCATAAACTAATTTATGTTAAGATAATTAGTAGCTAAAAAGGACTAAGATCTCTTACCTAGGTGAAATAATTTTATTTTAGGGCTGCCTTCTGCATATTATACTAAAGCATATTATACTAAACTATAGATTATTATACTAAAAAATGGAGAATTTATGTACTAATACTGTATAATGTAAAGAGCAATTAGAAAAGACAAAAATTACTTAGTATTGATGCTTCAACAATGAGTTTGTTATTTAATATTAAAAAACACAAATTCTCTAACACGAATTCTCTAGATGTCAGTTTTCTAAATGTAAGATACAGCAAGATAGTCACCTGGGAGTCAAGAGACTAGCATTTCTGCAAACCAACTGCAAGTCTTAACTAAAAATTATTCAAATCAATTTGGCAGTGAAGCATGAAAAAATAACTATGAATTTAATTTCTTCTTCCTCTATCAAATAAAAATCTTACAAATCTATGTGGAATTGAAATGATATATTAAAAATACCTATATTCAAAATTATTGAGATTTTGGAGGGTATTTTTGCTCATATGTTAAGCTTTTTATCGATACTATAGCAAGTAACCCCTATACCATTAAAGTATTGTAATTCATTTGGGCAACAGGATGCTACTAATGTATAAAACAGGTGTTCCAAATGCCAATATTATTTGTTTTGTCTTGGTTTTTTGGAAGTTTTCCTTGTTTTAGAGAGCAGGGAGGGGCAGAGTGGGAGAGAGACTCTCAGTGCAGGGCTCAATCTCAAACCCTGAGATCATGATCTGAGCCAAAATCAAGAGTTGGACATTTAACCAACTGAGCCACCCAGGCACCCCTCCTCTCCAAATGCCAATATTCTACCTAAGAGCTGTTCAAGATCTAAAATTTCTGAAATTGTCTTTTCCTCATCAAGTTATGATCTATTTTCTTGATTTTGTCTCTCTGAACCCGTAATTTTGAACATTGTCTATGGCTGGGAATCAATTTGCTCTTCATTCTCACTGTTCCCTATGATTTGGAGCCTGCTTCCCTCTTTTTGTTTTTTGTTTTTTTTTCCTTTGTATTCACTTGCTTCTCTGAACTTGGCATCTTCAATTGTTCCAAATAACAAATTCTACCTTATAGTTAAGTTCCTTTAAACTCCATCCCTAAAGAGCTTCAGATGATATATTTCTGGACCAAGAATAGATCTGTCTACCCAGAGATTGGAATTAAAAAATTCTTGGGCTTTGAACTTTCATGATTGTCATGAATTATATACCCTGATGAAAAGTGATTTAGGTATTACCTTTTAGAGACGCATGCTCTGAACTCACCCTACATCCCTACACACCTATTAACTCTGTCAAGTTTTGTAAGTAAGCTCATATAAGAAAAATAAATCAAGTCTTTGTATTTCCTGTTCACTGATCTTCCCAGAAACATCGTTTCTCATTAGTTTAAGTTATTCATTCTAAAAAAAGAAAAAAAATGTATCAGAATGAGAGTACACTCTGACATAGATCTCAGGAGAATCAAAGTTTCTGTTAAAAGCTAAGATTTTGGCTATACTGAAATATGAAAGGATAGAAGACCAGAAATAGGGTATATGCGATATTTGTTATGCTTAATTAGATAATATAAAATTTTATTTTGATGAAATCACATGTTATTATTTTTCATGAAAAAAAAAACCTAGATCTACTAACAGAGGCAGGTCATTGTCATAATAAAAATAAAGTGCATATGGACATATTCTAAGTAAATATACCAAAGAAAAAGTATCATTATTTGATTTGATTCACAAGATCATTACCTGGTTATCTTACATATAGAAATTAATAAATATATCTAAGATTATATTTTGACAGGAAATTTTTTTATAAAAAATTTATTTTTTATTGGTGTTCATTGGCAACATACAGAATAACACCCAGTGCTCATCCCCTCAAGTGCCCCCTCAGTGCCCGTCACCCATTCACCCCCACCTCCCACCCTCCTCCCCTTGCACCACCCCTAGTTCGTTTCCCAGAGTTAAGAGTCTCTATGTTCTGTCTCCCTTTCTGATATTTCCCACACATTTCTTCTCCCTTCCCTTATATTCCCTTTCACTATTATTCATATTCCCCAAATGAATGAGAACATACACTGTTTGTCTTTCTCCGATTGACTTACTTCACTCAGCATAATACCCTCCAGTTCCATCCACGTTGAAGCAAATGGTGGGTATTTGTCGTTTCTAATGGCTGAGGAATATTCCATTGTATACATAAACCACATCTTCTTTATCCATTCGTCTTTCGATGGACACCGAGGCTCCTTCCACAGTTTGGCTATTGTGGACATTGCTGCTAGAAACATCGGGGTGCAGGTGTCCCGGCGTTTCACTGCATCTGAATCTTTGGGGTAAATCCCTAACAGTGCAATTGCTGGGTCATAGGGCAGGTCTATTTTTAATTCTTTGAGGAACCTCCACACAGTTTTCCAGAGTGGCTGCACCAGTTCACATTCCCACCAACAGTGTAAGAGGGTTCCCTTTTCTCCGCATCCTCTCCAACATTTGTGGTTTCCTGCCTTGTTAATTTTCCCCATTCTCACTGGTGTGAGGTGGGATCTCATTGTGGTTTTGATTTGTATTTCCCTGATGGCAAGTGATGCAGAGCATTTTCTCATGTGCATGTTGGCCATGTCTATGTCTTCCTCTGTGAGATTTCTCTTCATGTCTTTTGCCCATTTCATGATTGGATTTTTTGTTTCTTTGGTGTTGAGTTTAATAGGTTCTTTATAGATCTTGGAAACTAGCCTTTTATCTGATATGTCATTTGCAAAAATCTTCTCCCATTCTGTAGGTTGTCTTTGAGTTTTGTTGACTGTATCCTTTGCTGTGCAAAAGCTTCTTATCTTGATGAAGTCCCAATAGTTCATTTTTGCTTTTGTTTCTTTTGCCTTCGTGGATGTATCTTGCAAGAAGTTACTGTGGCCGAGTTCAAAAAGGGTGTTGCCTGTGTTCTCCTCTAGGATTTTGATGGAATCTTGTCTCACATTTAGATCTTTCATCCATTTTGAGTTTATCTTTGTGTATGGTGCAAGAGAGTGGTCTAGTTTCATTCTTCTGCATGTGGATGTCCAATTTTCCCATCACCATTTATTGAAGAGACTGTCTTTCTTCCAGTGGATAGTCTTTCCTCCTTTATCGAATATTAGTTGACCATAAAGTTCAGGGTCTACTTCTGGGTTCTCTATTCTGTTCCATTGATCTATGTGTCTGTTTCTGTGCCAGTACCACACTGTCTTGATGACCACAGCTTTGTAGTACAACCTGAAATCTGGCATTGTGATGCCCCCAGCTATGGTTTTCTTTTTTAAAATTCCCCTGGCTATTCGGGGTCTTTTCTGATTCCACACAAATCTTAAAATAATTTGTTCTAACTCTCTGAAGAAAGTCCATGGTATTTTGATAGGGATTGCATTGAACGTGTAAATTGCCCTGGGTAACATTGACATTTTCACAATATTAATTCTGCCAATCCATGAGCATGGAATATTTTTCCATCTCTTTGTGTCTTCCTCAATTTCTTTCAGAAGTGTTCTATAGTTTTTAGGGTATAGATCCTTTACCTCTTTGGTTAGGTTTATTCCTAGGTATCTTATGCTTTTGGGTGCAATTGTAAATGGGATTGACTCCTTAATTTCTCTTTTTCAGTCTCATTGTTAGTGTATAGAAATGCCACTGACTTCTGGGCAATGATTTTGTATCCTGCCATGCTGCCAAATTGCTGTATGAGTTCTAGCAATCTTGGGGTGGAGGCTTTTGGGTTTTCTATGTAGAGTATCATGTCATCGGCGAAGAGGGAGAGTTTGACTTCTTCTTTGCCAATTTGAATGCCTTTAATGTCTTTTTGTTGTCTGATTGCTGAGGCTAGGACTTCCAATACTATGTTGAATAGCAGTGGTGAGAGTGGACATCCCTGTCTTGTTCCTGATCTTAGGGGAAAGCTCTCAGTGCTTCCCCATTGAGAATGATATTTGCTGTGGGCTTTTCATAGATGGCTTTTAAGATGTCGAGGAATGTTCCCTCTATCCCTACACTCTGAAGAGTTTTGATCAGGAATGGATGCTGTACTTTGTCAAATGCTTTCTCTGCATCTAATGAGAGGATCATATGGTTCTTGGTTTTTCTCTTGCTGATATGATGAATCACATTGATTGTTTTACGAGTGTTGAACCAGCCTTGTGTCCCAGGGATAAATCCTACTTGGTCACGGGGAATAATTTTCTTAATGTATTGTTGGATCCGATTGGCTAGTATCTTGTTGAGAATTTTTGCATCCATGTTCATCAGGGATATTGGTCTGTAATTCTCCTTTTGGTGGGGTCTTTGTCTGGTTTTGGAATTAAGGTGATGCTGGCCTCATAGAATGAATTTGGAAGTACTCCATCTCTTTCTATCTTTCCAAACAGCTTTAGTAGAATAGGTATGATTTCTTCTTTAAACGTTTGATAGAATTCCCCTGGGAAGCCATCTGGCCCTGGACTTTTGTGTCTTGGGAGGTTTTGGATGACTGCTTCAATTTCCTCCCTGGTTATTGGCCTGTTCAGGTTTTCTATTTCTTCCTGTTCCAGTTTTGGTGGTTTGTGGCTTTCCAGAAATACGTCCATTTCTTCTAGATTGCCTAATTTATTGGCATATAGCTGTTCATAATATGTTTTTAAAATCATTTGTATTTCCTTGGTGTTGGTAGTGATCTCTCCTTTCTCATTCATGATTTTATTAATTTGAGTCTTCTCTCTCTTCTTTTTAATAAGGCTGGTAATGGTTTATCTATCTTATTAATTCTTTCAAAGAACCAACTCCTGGTTTTGTTGATCTGTTCCACAGTTCTTCTGGTCTCGATTTCGTTGAGTTCTGCTCGAACCTTAATTAACTCTCTTCTTCTGCTGGGTGTAGGATCTGTCTGCTGTTTTTTCTCTAGCTCCTTTAGGTGTAAGGTTAGCTTTTGTATTTGAGTTCTTTCCAGTTTTTGAATGGATGCTTGTATTGCAATGTATTTCCCCCTTAGGACTGTTTTTGCTGTGTCCCAAAGATTTTGAACGGTTGTATCTTCATTCTCATTAGTTTCCATGAATCTTTTTAATTCTTCCTTGATTTCCTGGTTGACCCTTTCATCTTTTAGCAAGATGGTCCTTAACTTCCACTTGTTTGAGGTCCTTCCAAACTTCTTGTTGTTATTTAGTTCTAATTTCAAGGCATTATGGTCTGAGAATATGCAGGGGATGATCCCAATCTTTTGGTATCGGTTCAAACCTGATTTGTGACCCAGTATGTGGTCTATTCTGGGGAAAGTTCCATGTGCACTTGAGAAGAATGTGTATTCAGTTGAGTTTGGATGTAAAGTTCTGTAGATATCTGTGAAATCTATCTGGCCCAGGGTATCATTTAAAGCTCTCGTTTCTTTCGAGATGTTGTGCTTAGAAGACCTAACAAGTATAGAAAGAGCTAGATTGAAGTCACCAAGTGTAAGTATTATTATCTAAGTATTTCTTCATTTTGGTTATTAATTGATTTAAATATTTGGCAGCTCCCACATTCGTGGGCATATATATTGAGGATTGTTAAGTCCTCTTGTTGGATAGATCCTTTAAGTATGATATAGTGTCCCTCTTCATCTCTCACTACAGTCTTCGGGGTAAATTTTAGTTTATCTGATATGAGGATGGCTACCCCTGCTTTCTTTTGAGGACCATTTGAATGGTAAATGGTTCTCCAACCTTTTGTTTTCAGGTTGTAGGTGTCCTTCTGTCTAAAATGAGTCTCTTGTAGACAGCAAATAGATGGGTCCTGCTTTTTTATCCAGTCTGAAACCCTGCGCCTTTTGATGGGGTCATTAAGCCCATTCACGTTCAGAGTTACTATTGACAGATATGAGTTTAGTGTCATCATGATATCTATTCAGTCCTTGTTTTTGTGGATTGTTCCACTGAACTTCTTCTTAAAGGGGAATTTTAAGAGTCCCCCTTAAAATTTCTTGCAGAGCTGGTTTGGAGGTCACATATTCTTTCAGTTCCTGCCTGTCTTGGAAGCTCTTTATCTCTCCTTCCATTTTGAATGAGAGCCTTGCTGGATAAAGTATTCTTGGTTGCATGTTCTTCTCATTTAGGACCCTGAATATATCCTGCCAGCCCTTTCTGGCCTGCCACGTCTCTGTGGAGAGGTCTGCTGTTACCCTAATATTCCTCCCCATGAAAGTCAGGGACTTCTTGTCTCTTGCTGCTTTAAGGATCTTCTCTTTATCTTTGGAATTTGCAAGCTTCACTATTAAATGTCGAGGTGTTGAACGGTTTTTATTGATTTTAGGGGGGGATCTCTCTATTTCCTGGATCTGAATGCCTGTTTCCCTTCCCAGATTGGGAAAGTTTTCAGCTAGGATTTGTTCAAATACATATTCTGGCCCTCTGTCCCTTTCGGCGCCCTCGGGAACCCCAATTAAACGTAGGTTTTTCTTCCTTAGGCTGTCATTTATTTCCTTAATCTGTCTTCATGGTCCCTTAATTGATTGTCTCTTTTTTCCTCAGTTTCCCTCTTTGCCATCAACTTGTCTTCTATGTCACTCACTCATTCTTCCACCTCGTTAACCCTCGTCGTTAGGACTTCTAGTTTGGATTGCATCTCATTCAATTGATTTTTAATTTCTGCCTGATTGGATCTAAATTCTGCAGTCATGAAGTCTCGTGAGTCCTTAATGCTTTTTTCTAGAGCCACCAGTAGCTGTATAATGGTGCTTCTGAATTGGCTTTCTGACATTGAAGTGTAATCCAGATTTTGTAACTCTGTGGGAGAGAGGGCTGTTTCTGATTCTTTCTTTTGAGGTGAGGTTTTCCTTCTAGTCATTTTGCTCAGTGCAGAGTGGCCAAAAACAAGTTGTATTGGAACACGGGGGAGTATCACTGGTCCGTCCAGCTGGTCTTCTGGGGGAGGGGCCTGTTGTGCTGATTCTCAGGTGTTAGCACTTGGGGGAGCTGCTCTGCCCCTGCCTGCTGCAGGGCTCAGCGGGGTTGTTTACCCCGTGGGGCCCCAGGAGGAACAGCCGCAGTTGCTATGGCAACTCTGGAAGCCTGGATTCAGCCTCCGCAGGAACTACGGGGCT
Organism: Nyctereutes procyonoides; assembly: GCF_905146905.1. Classification (NCBI taxonomy): domain Eukaryota; kingdom Metazoa; phylum Chordata; class Mammalia; order Carnivora; family Canidae; genus Nyctereutes; species Nyctereutes procyonoides. The sequence continues at coordinate 28,721,628 of NW_026575136.1, forward strand.
CGGGGCTCTCGGCTCTCCGTCCGCAGGGCCTGGAGGCTCCGGGGCGGGGCCGCTGATCTGCTCAGCTCGGGGCAGGAGCGTCCTCGCTGTCCTGGGCCCTCCCGGCCTCTGCCTGTCCCGGGGGAGGCCGGATCCTGGGCTGTGTCCCGGCGCCCTGTGCTCCGGGGCCTGCGCTGTTGGATTCGCGCTCCCGCCCCGCAGCCCCCTCCGCGGAGCCGCCGCCCGAGCCCCTCCGAGCTGCTCCGGTCGGTCCCTCCGTGCGCGCTGCAGCCCTTAGGGAGCTCGGCGCACTCTCCCGGGGCGCAGGTGTCTGTTAGTGTCCCCGGGAGCCCGAGGGCATCCCCGCCCTCCTGGGTCCTGCTCCAACTCCCTGCGAGCCCCTTTCCGCCCGCCCGGGAAGGTTGGTGCAGCTCCTGCTCCTCCGGGACGGGGCTCTCCTGTCCTGGGGACACTCGCCCCGGCCTCAGCCCGGCTCCTCGCGGGGCCCCTCCCCCTCGGAGGCCTTTTGTTCCTTTATTTCTTTTTCCCCGTCTTCCTACCTCGATAGAAGCGCGGACTCTTCTCACTGTAGCTTCCAGCTGGTCTCTCTTTACATCTCAGGCCGAATTCGTAGATTTTCAGGATGATTTGAAGGTTATCTAGGTAATTTGGTGGGGACAGGTGACTTGGGGACCCTACTCTTCCGCCATCGTGCCCCTCCTCTTGACAGGAAATTTTTAAGACACCTTTTATGTGATCATCAATAGCAAAATTATTATATATTCTTCATGATTATATTTTGATCTATTCAAAAACTTTGCATTGTTTTCTCCTCACATGAACCCATTAACTTTTCCCTCATAATTACATCATAGAAACAAGAGGGATACAGGCAAAAGTAGGTGACTAAGAATCAGCTGGGAGAAAGGAATAATATATCTTTTTTCAGTTCATTGAAGTTCTCTAATTCTAGAATTGATTTCACATTTTAAAGTTCACCTGAAATCAAGCAGAACCAAAACAATTTACAATTATAGAAGCCTAAATACTTGAAAACAAGATCTATTTGCTTTGCACATGTAGGCATTCATCCAATTATTCTAATATATCAGGAGTGCTTATATATAATACCTGACAAATGCTCTTGTTTTCATATAAAATGATTTTATTTTGCCCAAAAACATGTTAGATTATTATGCTTTACATTGCATGCAAGTAAGTTAAGAGAAATATAATCATTGTTATGACAGATAAATGCAGTATTTATACAGTATCTTCTACTGGTTTTGCTCTATATAATAACTTACCATTTCAGTGTCTAGAAGAATAGCCAGTATCCTTAATGAAAGTTCCATCTGCTGCTACAAAAAATTTTTTTAATGTTCTCAGGTTATCAAAACATAGCTGAATTCTTCAATCTCAAATTCAGTTTAAAGTCTCTCTTTCCCTTTGGTACAGATTACACCTGGTTGTCTAGTGAGTTGGGGGCAGAGGGTTGTTCTTTTAGTTCCTTTCTCATTTCTGGGCTTACTGTGCTGAGGCGATGGCTAGGAAAGAAGAGAAAGGTGTTTTCTCAGTTGACTACCATTGGTGAGCTCCCTATCCTCTCCCACAGTGGTCATGATTGCTCCTCATCTTGCTATCTCCTTTCCAAAACATAGGTCTTATTTGAGCCAATATAACTTAATTCCCAACCAATTTTGAGCAGGACCCACTTAAAAAGGAAGATCATGTTATTCTTGCAATGTGAAGTAGGGTTATTTTCTCTCAGCTCTTTCATATTCTTTTTGCTCCATCCCTGTCACAGCAGTAGCAGATACCCTGCTAGTCCTGTGGCTCACTAGAATTTATCCAAAGATATATATAAGTTTTGATTTAATTAAGGAGATTGAGTATAGTCAAATCCTCTTGGAAAAAGTAAGAAGGGACTGATGGTATCCAGTCATAAATTGTTTATTCAAAAACACTACTTCATCTACTTTCTTTTCTACCCCTCCCTTTTGTTGAGTGAAATGGCACATTTAATCAAGCCCTTCCAAGTCACAGTGGGACTCTCAGCTAATTAGTGCTTTGAACACTGATTGTGGACCTACTTAACATATTGCCAATTTTCAACTAAAGTAGATGCTAGGTATTATGGTGATATCACTTCCCAGGTCAACCAATAGCAAAGTGAAATTAGTAGTGGTCCAATTGGACTATAAGATTTTTGAAAGAACTGATCCCATTGTAAAACTTTACAAACCTGTAGCTGCATGTGAAATTTGGAAAAAAACTTTATATTGAAAAATGTGTTTTTAAACATACACACATACATAATAATACATAAACATACTTCATAAATTATTAAGACAGTATGGTAATGGCATACGACTAAACATACAGATCAATATAGTTGAGCATCTCCAAATATGCCCTTATATTTATTGTCAATTAATATTTTTTAAAGATTTCATTTATTCATGAGAGACACACAGAGAGAGGCAGAGAGATAGGAGAAGCAGATGCTCTGAGGGGAGTCTAATATCCCAAGACCCTGGGATCACTAACTGAGCCAAAGGCAGACACCCAGCTACTGAGCCATACAGGTATCCCTTTTATCAATTAATTTTGAACAAGGATTTTCAGAATGTGTAATGATGGAAAGAATGGTCTTTTCAACAATTGGTTCTGGGACAACCGTCTACCTACATGGAAAATAATGAAGTAGCAACCATACTTCAAGCCACATATACATACACAAACTCAAAATTATAAATGTAAGAAATAAACCTATATAAATCTCAGAAGAGGGGCAGCCCACGTGGCTCCGCGGTTTAGCGCCACCTTCGCCCAGGACCTGATCCTGGGAACCTGGGATCAAGTCCAACATTGGGCTCCCTGCATGGAGCCTGCTTCTCCCTCTGCCTGTGTCTCTGCCACTCTCTCTCTCTCTCTCTCTCTCTCTCTGTGTGTCTCTCATGAATAAATAAAATATTTTAAAAAAAGAAAATAAAATATTGGAATGAATCCCTGTAACTCTGGGTTAAGCAAGGCTTTCTTAGATATGACATCAAAGGCATAAGCAATGAAAGAATAAATATATTTGAATTGTTCAAAATTAAAAACATATGCTTCAAAGAACATCATCAAAATATAAAAAGGAAATGCATAAAATATGGAAATTGTTTGCAAATAATATATATGTTAAGAAACTTTTATTTAGAATAAAGGATTTGTAATTCAATAATAAAAACAATGCAGTTAAGAAATATTATTTGTGGACAAGTGAGGGGAAAGATCTAAGAAGACATTTGTCCCTCGAAGATATATAATTGACAACATGAAAAAAGATCTCAATATCTTTACTGTGAGGGGCATACAGATTAAAACCACGATGAGATACACTTCAGACACATTAGAATGGCTATAATTAAAACCATATTAACAAGTCCTACAGAGGATGCCGAGATGCTGGAATCCTCATACACTGCTGGTGGGAATATAAAATGATGTAGTCACTTTGAAGAACAATCTAACAGTTTCCTAAAATTCTAACATGGAGTGTTCCTATGACCTACTAACTACTAGGTATTTACTTCAGTGGTATGAAAACATATGTTCACATTAAAGCTTGTACATGGATGTTTACAAGGGCATTATCCATAAGAGCCCCAAAGAACAAACAGTCTAAAAGCCATCAGTTGATGAATGGGTTAAAAGGTGGTATGTATCCAGACAAAGGAATATTATTTGGCAATAAAAAAATGGAATACTGATACATGCTACAACATACATAAACCTTGAAAACATAATATTAAGAAGCCAATATAATTAACATACTATATGGTTTCATGTATGTAAATGTTCAGAATAGGAAAAATCTATAGATGCCCAAAGTAGAGTAGTATTGTCTGGGAAGGATGGGAGTAAGCAGTTGTTAAGTAGGAAGGGAAAAAGGGGAATAGGGATGATGCGGATAATAATGTTCTAAAATGAGACTCTGGTGAGATTTGAGCAATTCAATGAATATACAAAAAATATACAATTAAATAAGGTGAACTGAAAGTTATATGTATTATTCTCAGTAAAATGTTAAAATATTTAAAAGAATATAATAATAATTAATAACAATAATGAAACTGCCAGCTTTTCCAGTAAGGCATTGAGAACATATCAGTCAATCAATGCTTAGGGGTGAGAACAAATTACTCGTGACCATACTCCCACTACTTAGAATGTCTTGCTAAATTTACTGTAATTAGCCTGCCTTGTAAAATTTTAATCAAAACATGATTATCATGAATCAGAACAGAAAATATTGTAAGATATCTGGGTTGAGTTTCCAGTTATCCACGTGAGGAGCTTGAAAGTCACTACTCCTACCTAATAACACATAAAAAGCTAAACAGACTTAAAAAATAAACCACTCTCCTTTCCATAATAGAGGAGAGGATAAGGGCAGACTGCTGTCCAGAAGACCGGAGACAGAAAAGATAGTTTAGAGTCATGGCTTGCTGGATCTTTTAGAGGCTCACAATCAGGAACTTCCACAGGAACCAGCACCAAGGCAAGAAAACCCCAACTATCACTGACAAATTTCTGGAGGCTCAGTATCGATGAGCCTGAGAGTTAAATACCCCAGAAGAACCAAGTCCAAGGGGTCCCCCCACAATACTGTGTTTACTTCTAGGAGCTCAACCAGGTTCTCATACTATGCATCATTTAAAAAATCCTCTCCTGCTTCCAGCATAGAGAGGGGGGAAAAAGGAACTATTATCAAATATCCAGAATACTCTTTTTCTTAACAAAGACCTGTCCTTAGGGTAAACAAGTTAACCAGAGCCTAACCTGCTAAGGTGCTGTCAGAGCCTAATTCACCTGGGGGAAGGTAAAAATCAACTCAGCTGGCTCTAGCCTTCAAAGTAGGAAAAAAAAATTTGCTCCCTCTGGTGGTGGGCCCACTCTAGCCATTTTGTTCCATGTAAGTGGGGGAGAGGGTGACTGGGAAACAAAAGATCACAATCCAGAGGTACAGCCTTACTAAAAGATTGAGATCTATCATGGAACTGTAAAACATTTCCCCTCCCCCAAACCTAACCACCATAAAGCTAAAGGCCTATTTACAGCAATACATTTTACTGAGTACATCATGTCTGATTGTCAAGAAAAAATTATAAGGCATATCAAAAAGGAAAAGAAAATAATTTAGAGAGACAGAGCAAGCCTCAGAAACAGACATGACAGTGGTATTAGAATTATAAGGCCAAGAATATAAAACAACTATGATTACTATACTAAGAGCTCTGATGGATAAAGTAGACAATATGCAAGAACAGATGGGCAATATAAGAAGAGAGATGGAAATTCTAAGAAATAACAAAAAAAGAAATGCCAGAGATTTAAAAACAAACACTACAGCAGAAATAAAGAATACTTCTGATTTGTCCGATAGACCAGACAAAGCTGAGAAAAGAAATTCTGAGCTAAAGGATATATCAATAGAAATCTAGGAAATTCAAAGCAAAGAGAACAAAGATTGAGAAAACAGAAGTAGAATATCCAGAGACCATGGGGGCAGCTACAAAAGGTATTACTTATGCCATCACATATATATAATAGGAATACCAAGAGAAAAAGAAGAACAACAAAATATTTGAAACAATAAAGACTGAGAATTTTCCCAGATTAATGTCAGACACCAAATCAGGTCCAGGAAGCTCAGAGAAAATCAAAATAATAAAGAAAAAGAAAACCTAAATAAACATTAAAAAATAACACTGATACCTATGCATATCATTTTCGAATAACAGAATATCAAAGATAAAGAAAAATTGTGAAAAAAATCAGTTAGATATCTTACATAGAGAGAAACAAAGAACTGCATCTGATTTCTCCTCAAACCGTGCAAGTGAGAAGAGCATGGAGTGAAATATTTAAAATGATGAGAGTAAAAAACAATCCTAGAATTCTGTAACCTGTGAAATTATCCTCCAAAAGTGAGAGAGCTACAGACACCTTCTGAAACTAACAATTATTGAAGGAATTTGTTGCCAGCAGACCTTCCCTGAAAGAAATGTTAAAAATTTCTTTAGAGAGCAAGAAAATAATATAAAACAGAAATTCAGATTATGTGGAAAGGAGGAACATTGAAGAAGTAACAAATGAAGGTAATATCAAAATTTATTTTTCTTATTCTTAATTGATCTAACAGACAAGTTTGTTCAAAATAATGCCAAAAATATATTTTCTCTTTTCTACACACATGTGATGATAATACAAGGGATGATGCAAGAGATGAGAGAGATGAATTAGAACTATTTTATATCATGCTAACTGTAAAGTGATACAGTATTATTTGAAAGAGGATATGGATTAAACATAAATGGATATTGCAAATTCTAGGACCACCACTAAAAAAATTACAAAATATAATTAGTATGCTGAGAAAATAGAATCATAAAAAGCATGATTAAAAGCACAAAATGCTGGGGTGGGGAGAATGGAAGGCAATAAAAGAACAAGAGCAACAATAACAAAGAGAAAACAGTAACAAATATAGTAGAAATTAATACAATGATACCAATAATCACTTTAAATGTCAGTGGTCTAAATACATCAGTCAGAAGAGAGATTATTGAAATGGACCATAAATCATAACCCAACCATATGTTGTCTATAAGAAACCCACATTAAACATAAAGATACATGTAGATTAAAAGTAAATGGATGGAAAAAAGTATATCATACTAAAACTAAACACAAAAAAACAGAAGTAGCTATATTAATTAAAAAAAAAGAATTTTAAAACAAGGCAAATTATTAGGGATTAAAAGGACATTTATAATGATAAAGGTGTCAATTCTCCAGGAAGACATAATAATCCTTAATGTATACACATCTAAAAACATAGTGCCAAGCTATGTGAGTCAAAAACTAATAAAATTTCAAAGTGAAATAGATGAATCCACTGTCATAGTTGGGGAATCCAATAGTCCTCTATTAGAAATGGACAGATCCAGGAGACAGAAAATTAGTAAGGACATAGTTGAGCTCCATAACACCATCACTCAACTGGATACAGTGAACATCAGAAGACTTTATCCAACAAAACTGCACCTTCTTCTCAAACTCACATGAAACTTTCACCAAGATAGACTATATCTAGACCATAAAACATACCTTAAAAAATTTGAAAAAATAGAAAGCATACATAAAAAAAAAGAAAGCATACATACTATATGCTCTTAGACCACAATGGAATTAAACTAAAAATTAATAACGGATAACTAGGAAATCTCCAAATATATGGAAATTAGATACATTTCTAAATAACACATAAAGAGATCTCAAGTGAAATTTAAAAATACTTTGAATAAAAATAATAACACAACTTATCAAAATTTGAGGGATGCAGTGAAAGCAGGGACATTTAGAGCATTGCAATTTTACATTAGAAAAGAAGATCTAAAATCAATCAACTAAGTTTACACCTTAGGAACCTAGAAAAAAAATCCAAGTTAAGAAGAAAATAAATAGAATAGAAATCAATGAATTTGAAACAAAATCATGGATAAATCGATGGATAAAAATTAATGGAAACAAAAGCTAATTCTTTAAAAAGACCAGTAAGATTAATAAACCTCTATCTAAGTTAGCTAAGAAAAAAAAAAAAGGTAAGACAGAAATTATCCTATGGACATTAGAGCAATAAAATATCATTACAAAGAACTTAATGACCACAAACTTGACAACCTAGATGAAACAGAATTCCTGGAAAGTCACAAGCTGTGAAAATTCACACAAGAATAAGCAATCTGAAGAGGACTATATCTATTGAAAAAATTGAATCAATAATCAATAATCTTCTAAACAGACAGCCCAGATGGGTTTACTGTGAACTCCACCAAATATTTAATAAAGAAATATCACTTCTCTACTATCTTTTTCAGAGGATAGAAGCAGAGTGAATATTTCCTAATTAATTCTGTGAGGCCAGTGTTACCCTAATACCAAAATCAGACACAAACGTTACAAGAAAAGTACAAGGTAAAATCTTTCATGAGCATAGATGTAAAAATCTTCAGCAAAATAGTTAATCAAATGTAGTAATATATAAAAATACTTACACACTGCAACCAAGTGGAATTTACCCCAGGTATGCATTATCCCAGGTATCCCTGGTTTAACATTTAAAAATCAATTGGCTAGAAAAGAAAAATCTCATGATATTAATAGATGGAGAAAAAGCATTTGACAAAATCAGTCAAGCCAGAGATAGAGGAAAACTTAATCAGCTTGAGAAAGAATATCTACAAGAATTCTACAGCTAATATTATACTTATTAGTGAGAAATTCAAACCTTTCCCACTAAGTTCAGAAACAAGGCAAAGATGTCTGCTTTTGTCAGGTTTTTTTTTTGTGTGTGTTTTTTTTTGAAAGTCATACTGGAAAGTTCTTGTTAAAGCAATAAGAAAAATAAATACAAGAGACAAAATTTCCTTGTTTGCAGGTGACATGATCACCTACATAGAAAATCTGAAGAAATGTCTGGTAATAATAAGCAAATATAGCAAGTTTACAAGATACAAAGTTAATATGCAAAAGTCAATCACTTTCCTATATATCAGCAATGAACAAGTGAGATCTAAAATATAATGCCATTTACATTAGCATCCAAAATATTTGAAATACATAGGAATACATCTAGTGAAATATATATAAGAACTCTATCAGGAAACTATATTTCTCTGATGAATGAAATCAAAAAAGTAAATAAAGAGATATTCTATGTTCAAGGACAAGAAAACTCAATTTTATCAAAATGTCATTTATTTGCAACTTGTTCTATACATTCGGTGCAATCCCATTCAAAATCCTAGAGAATAATTTTTGTTGATATGGACAAGTTGATTATAAAAGTTATATTCAGAGGTGAACGATCAAGAATAGCCAAAACAATATTGAAGAAAAACAACCAAATCAGAGGACCAACACTCTCTGACCTCAAGACTTAACTATAAAGCCAACTATAATCAAGACAGTAATGGTTATCAGTGAAAGCATAGACAAAAACATCATTATAACAGAATAGGAAGCCCCAAAATGGACCAAATAAATCTTAACTGATCTTTAAGAAAAGGAACAAAAGTAATATAATGGAGCAAATAGTCTTTTCAACAAAAGGTGCTGCGACAACTAGACATCTTTCAAAAGGATCCATCTAGACACAGACCTTACACTTTTTACAAAAATTAACCCAATATGGATCCTAGGCCTAAATGTAGAAGGCAAAACTGTAAAAGTTCCAGAAGAGAACATAGAAGAAAACCTAAATGACCTTGGGTACAGTGATAAAATTTTAGATAAAACACCAAAGGCATAATCCATAAAATAAATAATTGATAAGTTGGACTTTGTTAAAACTAAAAACTGCTGCTATTCAAAAAGCAATGCGAAGAGAAGGAGAAATAAATCCACAGAGTGGGAGAATGTTTGTTAAAAGATACATCTAAAGACTGTTATCTTAAATAAGGATATCTAAGGACAAAGAACTCTTAAAATCCAACAATAATAAAACAAACAACTGAACTAAAAAAATAGGCCTCACCAAAGAAGATATTCAGATGATAAACATATTAAAAGATGCCTCATATGAATTGTCATCCAGAAAATGGAAATTAAAACTGTAAGATACCATTCTGCTCCCACCAGAATGACCCATATTGGGACCACAACACTACAAATTGCTATTAGGGTGTGTAGTAAAAGCAGCTTTCCTTCCTTGCTGGTGGGCATCCAAAACTATATAGCCATTTTGGAAGACAGTTAACACTTTCTTAAAAAACTAGACATACTTTTACAGTGTGACCCTGCAATCAAATTCTTTGATATTGACCTAAAGGATCTGAAAACATGTCCAAACAAAACACTGCATATGGATATTTATAGCAGCTTTGTTCATAATTGCCAAAACTTGGAAGTAACCAAGATCTCCTTCAGTAGGTGGATGGATAAACAGTGGTACATTATATAACCGCGTACTTAGCACTAAAAATAAATGAACCATCAAACTATAAGAAGATAGGGAACAATTTCAAAAGTGAAAAGAGTCAATTTGACAATGTTGCATAGTGTAGGATTCCCACTATAAGACATTCTGGAAAAGACAAAACTATAGACAGGAAAATGACCAGAGATTGCCAGGGGACGATAAGATGGGGGAATAAGCAGGTGGAACACAGAAGCTTTTGCAGGCAGTGAAACTGATATGTATAATACTATACTGGTGGATACATGTCATTATACATTTTTCTAAACCCATAGATTGTACAACACCAAAAGGGAACCCTAATGTAAACTATAAACTTTGAATGATAAGTCAATTTAGATTTATTAATTGTAGCAAAAGCACCACTCTTATGAGTGATGTTGTTGATGGAGAAGGTCATACATGCATTGGGATAGAGGTTGTGTATAAACTCTCTGTACCTTACCCTCCATTTTTTTGAACCTTTAGCTGCTCTAAAAAAAATAAAATTATAAAAAAAGAAATAAAAATAGAATGCTGAATGTGCTTTTCCATTTAAAGTCGTAAGATTCTGAGAAATAAATTTTCTCTCACCGACCCTGTCACTAAGCAATAATCTTAGACACTAGTGGGCTGCTCAGGCTTTCAGAAAACCACATTGCTTATTGAGGAATTTTGTTGATTCTTATTCCCAAGGTCCAAAAAGATGCCTGAAAGTCAATGGATGCTGAACTGAAAAAAAAGTATTTTAAGCTCTGAAAAGGATGGTGGCTCAGGAAGTTCAGCTAGGTTCCTGTGAATTGACTGTTCACAAAGTATTAGTAGTACATGCCAAATGAATGTATACATCCTGGTGTTTTACACAGAACTCAAATAAGGCTACTAGCAGGAAGCTCTTGGGAATTGCACTCAAAGACTGCCTAATGTGGCTCCTCAGTCTAGCTCAAGTGAGAAACAACTGCTAGCTTCTTCTTGGGAGTTGTTGATACTCCTGACACTACCTGTGTGGGCAGGTTATGTCATGGCTGGCATGGACAGTGATGCAATCCTCCAAAGACCACACTTCTCTTATTGCCCTGTGGTCTAAAAGTCATGCATGGTTTTTCCATGTTGGATTCTGAATTGAGAATATACCACCAGGGACCCCTGGGTGGCTCAGCAATTGAGTGTCTCCCTTTGGCTCAGGGCATGACCCTAGGGTCCTGGGATTGAGTCCTGCATCAGGCTGCCTGTGGGGAGTACACTTCTCCCTCTGCCTGTGTCTCTGCCTCTCTGTGTCACTCATGAATAAATAAATAAAATCTTAGAAAAAGAGAGAGAATATAACGCCATATGTAAATCACCAATATGTCATGTAGAAGGTAAAACTCATTAGAGGAGAGGCAAGTTAGCACAGTGTAGAGTAGTAGATAGGAATCTGCCTCAAGTCTTTGTGGGGAGTGTTTGGATATCTATAGAACCTTAGGCCATAATCAGTGGTCTCTCTGTAAGGTTAAGCCAATGAGTCTGACCTTGCACACAATTAAACAACTCTTTTGGTACACTCAGTTATGGACATTTCTATGGGAATTTGGAGTATTAAAGTAAGTCATGAGTTTAGTCACCTTAAAACCAAGTTTCCAATTCAGAAAAGGAACTAGAATAGGAGAGCCTTAATTATGTAGACCCAGATATGAAATACATGGGCACAAGTGGTCATCCAAGAACCAGTGGTTTGAGAGACAATACATCTCCTCTCACAGCTACTGTAACCACTAATGTCATAAAAAACCTCCCTCAATGTCAATAGGAAAAGGAAGCATTTGCAAATTACTGTAGATAAAATTCCCCAAGGACATCAACCAATGGAGAGCTGACAAATGGATTATATTTTAGCTCTACCAGAAGCCCCCAGGAGGCTGGCAGCTCTCAGGTATAACTGGGATAAAGATTTATTCTATCTTAGGTTTTGCTTAGTCTGTTTTAAAAGCAAACTTAAGTAATGCAATTAAAAGATTTAAGAAGTGATTTCTTAAATTTGAACCACTTGTTATATTTCTTCTGACTAAATTACTTATGTTAATGCTAATGATTTATGAAAACGAGCAAAAAAACTTACTATTATCTGTAAATAAATATTCCTTATTACCATCAGAACAGTGTTCTCAGTGAAATTTAGAACGGGCAAATGAAACAGTTGTCATGCAAACAGATGATGGGTCAGATTTAAAAGTCTGGCTTTCACAGTATGTCCCTAGATTGAATATGAACATAATAAAGATGAGTCCACTGATAAATTCTCTGGGATTAGGAAGTAGAGATGGGGTGGTAGGAAAATGATGAAATTAGATATGTTTATAGTTTTGATTTATCATCACGTTTTTATGTCACAATTTCCCGCTTGATGGTCTAAGGCCCAGGTTTAAATTTGTGTGTGCCAAAAGAAAGAAATGTAAGTACACAAGACATATATTTAACATTAAATTTAACAGCACGTATTTCTAATGGTACTTTAGGGCACACGTTAAATTAGGAATAACTATGACAAGAGCAACCATACACACATTCACACACACAATTTCAACATGACCATTAGCAATATATGCTTAGAACTGAAAACAAAACAAAATAAAAAAAAACATTAAATGTAAAAGGTTTAATAATTAGGAACACAGATTTGGCAGTCAGTCCTGGATTCAAATCAACCTTAATTTCTCTTCCCATTTATGTCTTTCTAAGCCCCAATTTATTTACAACCTCTCCCCATCTCACAGGAATAGAAGCAAAGTGTTCATGGATGGGTCAACACCACAAACTCAATGAGTGACATTAGGAGATAGGCCCTGGGCTCTGACCCTGATGCTTTAGAAGGTGACAGTTCCTCCTTGCACATATGTTCCTATGGGGCCACTTCTGTGAAGGTGGTCCATACTGCCATGTGTCTCACATGCTTTTCTCAGATCTAAATGGTCATCTAGTAGTGAAATGATGTGACTGTCTCTCTCTCCATAGACCCCTCTTGCCAAGTAGCCTCTGCCTCCTTCCCATCCCAACTCTACCCTACAACTGAGATGAGGCCCAGTTTCTGTGAGAAGAGACAGGGCCTATAGGCTTTAGAACTTGAGTCTCCTGCTCATGCTTGTTGAGGTGATGAAGTTGGCATGGTGCCCAAAACTCACCCTCGTGGTCAGGCCGTGTGCCCTCAGAGTGGGGAATCTCTGTCCACTGTTTGCAGATGCACAGGTAGACACCTGTTTTCTCAAGAACCACTTAGGTAGCACCATAGTCAAAATTCAGTGACTTAAGTTGTTAGCTAGCCACATTGTCTTAATGTTCTTAAGCTGACAGATATTCCGGAGTTTGGTAGAGAGTTGTCAGGCTCCTATAGTCAGGGAATAGCTATTCTCAGAAGGGAATGGTGGTGGTGCATCTTGGAGCAGCCAGGGAAGTTGGCTACTTTGTGTGTTCATTCAAGTCCCAAATCTTGATCTTGGAGTCTGTAAGAAAGGGGTGTGCACAAGAAAGAGAACAGCCAATGGTCTCATCTGTCACCTTGGTGAGAAGGTGCCCTATTGGGGGGTCACAGACAGCTAAGGACTGGTGGTTGGAGGAGCTCCAGAGATAGTTACTTTTGGCATAGACTCTGAGTCCTGTTACAGTGCTCTTCTGGGCCAAACACCTTATACAAGAGGCATTTCGGGCAAACCAAATTCTGACACTGGCATTTTGGGAGGCAGAAGACAACCAGGAAGTCAAAAGGATCACAATGGTGCCTTTTTTGGTACAGGCTTTGAGGTTGGTCAGAACATGCTCAAAATTCTCATCAAAGGCAGTGATGATTTTATCTACTCCTCCACTGAGGGTCTTGGTGAAGGGGCAAAAGTCCAGGGTGGGAATCCCTGGAATGCTGGTACTATACCTCCCCAGGAGGGATGCCATATGTCAGAAATTGCTGAGCATTCCCCGCCTTACCAGAGTCTCATGCAGTCTTTACCACCATCTTTTACTCTGTGGCTAGCCCAGTGGACTGGGAGTAAAGCTTCTGGATAATCTAAGGGTTGTTTCTATTAGTTTACCCAAATCCATTGGCTTACCTCCAGTCTTAAGAATTAGTGTGAAAGGAAATTTAACAACTTTAATGCATCTAGAACGCTTCCTTGAGTATAGAAAGTATTTTCTCTATTCATTAATGAAGACAAAGATAAGGATTCATGGATTTTCATCAGTGTATGCACAAAATGTTTAATGTATGTTTTTATTGGTTTGTGTGAACACATATACACCGAAGCCAACAAGTGTGAAGTAATCCTTCCATAGATCCAAGTGTGAAGTAATCCTTCCATAGACCAACAAAGTGATTGAGATTTGTAATTATGTCATTATTTTGCAGATAAAATAACTGAGGTTTAGTTTACCCAAGGACATGATGTCAGTGAGGGCAGATTATATTCAAATACACATTTGTATGAAACAGTATCTGCTTTCATTTACATTTTCCCATTATTCCAGCTGAAGAAATACAAAATGCATTTACACACTCCTGTGCATTCCAGCCTTTTAAAAGACTTCTGGTTAAATATGGTGAAAGATGATGAAAGATGAAGCGAATAGAAAAGGATTTGGCAGAGAGCAGCTGAAATAAGAGAATTTGCATTACAGATTATCAGATGCACAAGATGAAAACAATTTAGCATGATTTAGGAAGAGGGCTCAACTCAGAACACCTTGTTCTTAACTAAATCCTGCTACTTCTATTCATCCAGATGGCAACAAGATCTTGAGTAAGTAGTAGTCTCCTCTAAGCTCTGCATCCTCTCAAGTCAAAGAAAGGACGCATCAGCAGATAGAAATAACAAAACCTTGAAGTCAGATTCACTGCTTCAAACTTTTTTTTTTTTCCTGGAAGCACTGCTTCAGAAAAACTACATTCTGTGTGTAGCTCTAGCATTGGCTGCATTTGCACACACAATGCCTATACAATTTGTTCCACTCTCCCCTCTTCTCTCTGAATGACCTGGGATTCTGAATTTCTTTTTTCTCTCTACCCCTGCCTATGCTCTTTTTTCACATATCCTTGTGTATTTGTTGATCAGTTCTATCATACGTCAGCAATACCCTTCAGTTTGCTGGATTGGGAGTTTTCAGCAAGAGCTCAATTTCCTCAAAACCTTCAGTATGTTCACTTGCCATTCATTTTTCACTCTAGGATTTCTTACTATCTCAATGATATTGCTCCTCAAATTGACTATGATTTTTGTTTCTTTGAGTCTCTATATTGGCTCTTGATATGGCCTTTGTATGACCCTTTGCTTGTGAATACGACTATGTTATCCCTTGGCAACACATACAGAAAGTCTTCTGAAATGTTTCCTAACCTTCAGGGCTATAGCATTTCACTCTTGCCTTTCCTTAAAGCCATCTATTCAAACATTTTCTTTTTCACAGTATTGTTGGTAAACCAATTGAATGGTTATTAAAAAAAAAAAGGTGATATCTCATCCCTTCTCAATATTTCAGGTATAGAGGCAGGAGACCAGAAATAGCAATTCTGCTAGCTTATGCTGATGCATTTGAGAATCACTGACAATGTGTTTTATCTCTAATTTCCAATAATTCCAGGTAAGATTTTGGTATACATCTCCTATAAATCTCTTCTTCAAAAGGTGAGAGAGAGACAGAGAGGAGGGTAAAGAGATTTCAGAAAGACTAAACATTTATTGAACACCTAATAGGTGTAGATCCCTAGACTCATCACTTTTAAATATGTTCTATAATTTAGAGCCTTTTAAAGTTCTCATCCCTATTTCTCAGTCTCACTGTCTTGCTTCTTTTGGTAACATTTGACAAGTTTAATCATCTCAGAGAAGGAATACTGTGTGGTGTTTACTATTATGGACTGTGGAGCTAGAGCGTATAACTTTCAATCTTAACTTCATCTTTGCCAGCTAAGTGGCTTTGGACAGGTTACTTGAAATCTTTATGCCTTAGTTTCCACATTTATAAAATAATTATGACAATATCACCTATCTAATAGGGATGTCTGGAGCCTTCAATGAGTTAGTCAATGGAGAGAATTTAGAACAATGCCTGACTCCATTGCCAGGATTTAGTGTATGTTAGCCTTTATTTTCCTTAAACTGACTTCATGTGGATTCTGAGAATTAAAAAAAAAATCTGAACTTACAGTGTTGGAAATTTTTATATTTCAAAATTTAGAGTATG
Organism: Nyctereutes procyonoides; assembly: GCF_905146905.1. Taxonomy (NCBI): domain Eukaryota; kingdom Metazoa; phylum Chordata; class Mammalia; order Carnivora; family Canidae; genus Nyctereutes; species Nyctereutes procyonoides. The sequence continues at coordinate 28,737,817 of NW_026575136.1, forward strand.
CAAAACAGATTAGCATCATTTTGTGATTTTATAGAACCATAGGAGTTTGTGCTACATCACTAGGGATGCTTAAGAGTCTATTAATATCCATCTTTGTCATAGTAATAAATTATGTTTTCATAAGTTGTGTTTTGGGTTTGGCTTGTGAGTCATTGTTTTTATTATGGGTCAGTCACCTGTGGTCATGAAGCTTTAATGGCTGAAGGAAGTGAGACTGTCTTAACTATGACTACAATGATTGCGGTTGTAAGATTCACATTTGTGTATGACATTGTAGTTAAAAAGTCCTATCACACATATCACCTTCTTTGATACTTATAATAGCCTTAAAAAGGACAGGTGGGAAAATCTGCCCCCCTCCCAACCGTTTTTCCAGATAAAAGATGTCAATTCAGGGAGGCTGATTTTTGAGAAGTCATACAAAAGAAATGGGGAGGAGCACATTTCTTTGTGTGTGGCTCAGAAATATTCTGAACTCTTGAGGCTGATACCATGCTTCTCCTGTGGATTTCCTTTTAATGTTTCCTTCAGTGAAGATGATTTGCAATAGCCAGGTGCCAGTAGCTCAGAATTCAAAGCTAGTTGAACTACAGTAAGTGACCACTCTCTAACTATATAGACAGATATACATACTTTTTACAAATAAAGTAGACTGTTCTACAGATTCATATCGACAGCAGACAGAAATAAAAGTCTGGTATGAGGTTAGTAAAGGAAAGTTCATCTAAGCTGACTTAGTCTAAAACTCAAGAGGCAGTGCTCCCATAGGCAGGAGGGGCACCAAGGAGACCTATTAATTTTGTTTTGTTCAAACTCATTTTCATGATCACACAGCTTTCTTGAACATGGCTATTGTTTCTTACAAAGTGAAATTGAATATGAAAGTTAAAGAAAAAAAAATCCCCTGGTGAAGCGATTCAAAGCACAAACCATGCTGATAACAATTCAGTGGTCTCATCTCAGTATATGAAGAAGGACATTTGCATATATATAGCATGTTTTCTGGTGGAGCTCGACTTAGATTTTTTTTTTTTGAAATTTGAGCCTAAATTGCAAACACATTTTATGTTTGCTCATTTGGTGAGGAAAGGAAGTTATTTGTCATTTCCAGTGGTTTTTTTTCCCCCATCATGTTATTGTTTATATTGTTTCATATGATCTCTGCAGAATTCTGAAGTCCCCGTGGGGTGGAATATCATTTTGAGATAGATTATTTCTTAGTGCGGGGGAAGTAGATTGATGAGTAAAATATGATCATTTTCTTCTTTGGCCATGGGGTGTGTGTGTGTGTGTGCATGTGTGGTTTTCGACACACAACAAATACATTAAATTTAAGATAATGAGGCTTTTAAAAATGAAGAATACCCTTTTCAAAAGCAGTCGTTATTAATAAATACTAGAAAGCCAAAATCCCTTTATGGTATTATTTTCCATGTTGATCTGTAAGCATTATGAGTTATATCTTATGAACACTGACTGTTTTGGGTTAGAAATCAATTGTTTTGAAGCATGTAAGGGTAAACAAACATTTCCATACTGAACTTGGTTTCTCTTTCACCAATTAGCTATTTTCTCTGCTTGCTGGCAATAATGTAACTTCACTCCCCTTTACTTCCATACCATGTTGAATTAAGCATACAAAAATTCTTTCGTTATTTATTTTCCACTTTCCAACTTTGTAAACATTCTACATCTCACTTTTTAATTTTTAAAATGATTTATTATTTTGTTACATCTCCCACAACCTGTCTTCCTTAGTTTCTTTCTTCTTTCTCTTTTCTTATCCCTCTTTCTCCTCCCAAAAGTAAAAATGTTAAAAAGTTTCAAACAACATACCAACATCTAAGGTAAAAGTGAACCTCACTTCACTGACAAAACCTTCAAGAAATCCTATCTTTAAAAGACTGTTTTTTGTTCACCTGCCCAGATTCTCCCTATTGAGCACTGCATGCATTCATTGAGTAATATCTAGGGTTTAGAAGATGTGTGAGGGGGAGATACCTCTTTTTGATACCATAATTGATCAATTTACAAAATCACAATTTATAACTATAATATAATCCAGAGACAGCATAAGACAGCGTACTGAAATCTTTCTCTCCAATATTTATCTCCACCCTTTTATTTGGGTCACGAGGACATTCACAAAATTGTATGTATGAGATAAGCTCACATACTGTAGAAAGTTGACCCTCTGTTCCCAGGCACAGAAAACTCAACAATTCTCCTTATTATCAGCAATAACTTGATGCAAAGTATTATCAATCTCTGAGTCCAGTGGAGTTCCTGATTAGCATGTCAATAGCTGTGTTTTCCCTTCATTGAAGGATTACATCATCCACTGCAGCCAATCTAAGTACCTTTAAGTACAGGTCTAAACCAATTTAAATCTCTGCTGACCTATCTTTTCCCATAAATTGAATTTTTTCCCCTTTAATAGGTTCAAAATATAGATCTCTTAAAATTTTGTGAATCAGAAGTGGCGTCTGTCATGAGGATTCTGATCAAAAAGTTCCCTTTTGCAACAGCAACAATTGTGTTAGATTATAATATCTAGATGCAATTTGTATGTTTGTGTATGTTGGCAGATTGAACTAATGTTAAAATATTATTTAAATCATAATATTTGCTATTGAAAAAACAGATTTAAGCTAGGAGTCTTGTCCAATTTTATTTTTGTTTTCCACTCATTGAAATGGCAGTTCTCAAAAATAATAGTCAACACAAAAATAAAATGTATCATGTAGTTGGCTGATGTCTGGCAGCTAGATGACAAAACTCAGTGATTACACTGGGACCTTAATTTTTACAATTTTGTTGTGTCTTCTATAATTATTGAGACGCAAACACTATCTTACTCAGCATGTAATGAAGTAGAAGAGCTTAATTTATTAGAGATTAATAAAGTCTCTGGAAACATTCAAGAGTCACTAAGCTCTTAAATCTAGTTTATAGGTCAGGGCATGATGCTATTTATTCTTTAAGGAAGAAATGAATAAAATATCCATCCTAATAAATTACTACAACACTGAAATGGTAAAAGCTTAAGGTTTAAGAATACATTTCTAGGGCAGCCCTGGTGGCTCAGCGATTTAGCGCCGCCTTCAGTCCAGGGTGTGATACTGGAGACCCGGGATGGAGTCCCACATCCCCTGCATGGAGCCTGCTTCTCCCTCTGCCTGTGACTCTGCCTCTCTCTCTCTCTCCCTCTGTCTCTCATGAATAAATAAATAAATAATAAAATCTTAAAAAAAAAAAAGAATATATTTCTAGAAGTTCCAATGACTTTCAATTTAATTTGGAACTAGTATTACAGATATTTTTTAATAATCAAATTATCCCAGAATCATCAGACTGGAATCATCTGAAGCATTGATTTTAATGCAGTATTATTTATAAAGGTCACTAAAAAGGAAAACAAGCTAAAACCACCTATTTTGGCATCTTCCTAGGACCCTATGGATGTATGTATGAGTAATTATTTTTCTTTATTTATTTTTTTTGTCTTTGTGTCTTCAGGGAAGTACACTGTGAAATGGTCTTTGTTAAAGTATCCACAGCTTCTGTTCCATAAGTCAAGAAGTTTTAACTGAAAATAAATATTATTTGTTATAATTTACTTTTTCTCTACTCGATAAAAATTAAGAGTCGGCTGTATATAATATCATTCAATTTATAGGTTATTTTACTTTTCTGAGTTCCAAATTTCCTGTCCCCCTGCCAAATAATCGCATCCCTTTATTTTTTTTCTCCATTGGATATCTAAATTTACCACCTCTCTCCATGATAATTGAAGGAATTATGCACAGACACGGATTATCTCACCTTGCAAAATGTCCTAATCTTGACCACTGTACCTCCAACCAGCCAAAATAGCTGGCTTACTAAGATTCCTGCAGTATCCTAGGAATTGATGTCTAGTCTGGGATTTTCCCATTATTATAATTACAATCAGTGGAACTCCTAATAGGCAGGCCTGGGATTGATTTTAAGACTGTATGAAGGCAGGCAGTATTATCTGTGGAGCAGCAATGGCAGTCAGTCCATCATAGATATGAGGGATATTTATAACTAAGCAAACTACGACAGAATTGAGCATTAGAGAGCAGAACACAGAGATCCAGCCACTACCAAGCCAGAGTGGGGCTGTACAATCAGTGGGGAGTTGGATTAGATGCAATTTAATGTCCTTTTCAATACTAAGATATTATTCTAAATAATGCAGTATGGTGACTGATATCTGCAAGCTCAAGGACCAGAACTGGCATAGGACTGAAACCATGTCGACACATGGTTACTTTGCTCCGCACACAAAGTAAAAGGTGGTGGTTAGGTGTATATGTCAGGATGAGACACCCTGTTAGTTTGGGTCAAGGTCTTTGGAGAAGTGAAGGAGAGATAATAAGGAGCAATGAGGCGGGGGGGGGGGGGAGGGGAGCAGGGGAAGTGAGGGAGAGGGAGAGAGAGAGAGAGAGAGAGAGAGACACTAATATTGGCTATGATATAGGTAAATATGATGGAAACAGATGGTATTTGTTCTTATCATTTTTTCAGTTTCTTTGAAACAAGCCAATTACATTTTGTTTCCACAGTCCACGAGGTTTTAGTTAAAATATCATTTGTGAGAGAAAATTATCTAAGTTATTGACATACATTTTTAAAGGGCAGCCATGCAATAAACAACTTTCTTTTAACTTTATTTTTCAAAAGAGGCCACTAAAACAATCTAAGAATATCATTAGCACTTTTCAACTACAAAAGCATATCTCCCTAAATCAAATTGCACTGATTTTTTGTTAAATCAGGACTGTTCTCTATATAAAAATTTATAGGCACATAAAAAGTCATCCTTCTCTGTGCTTCCCTCCATTATATTATCTACTGTCATGAGTGAATATAATGTAATCAGGGTTGTAACTGAGCCTACATCCTGTGTTACCTTGGAAATGGCCATACTGCCATGTGCAGAGCTCCCTCTACAAAATCAAGCTGCATTGCTCATCAGAATTATGTCACAACAACATAAATTATGAATGAAGATGGAAGGACTGTCTTTAAGTATTCTGTGGTTAAACCCACTCACAGGGAGCCTTTCAGACTCCTTTCAGGGTCTGGGGATGTCCATATTAATATATATTTTTTTCCTCTCACATATCATGGTGTTTATTCAAATAATTGTGAAATATACACTAAATTTCCCATGATGTCCCAAACTTACAACAACAATAATGAAAACCCTAGTCCTTCATTTTGATGAGGCTGGTTTCACAGAAGCTATTCCAGATTTTCTCCCTGCTGCTGCATGCTAAGGGCGTTGCTTGGTAATGGAGGGAATGCATTAAATAGGAGAGAAGCATCAAGGAAAATTTCAGCCTGTCACACTGAGCTCATTTTGACCCACTACACTTCCCCTCTGCATGAGAAGGGTACTTCTTAACCAAGGAACCCCAAAAGCCCATTTAATAATTATTTTGATGTATATACATTCCACCATTTACCTCTGCATGTGCCCACTACCTTAAAATCATAAAGAGCTATTTTGGATTGAAAGACATATGGGACTATTCCATTAAGAAGAATATGGCAAATTTTCTCCCTGTAAAAAAACTAGAGGTATTACCCAAGGCCTACTTTTAGCAGCTGTGGTTGCAGACATTACTTTTAAAGAGTACTTGGCTTCAGCTGGATATGACCAAAGGAAAATGCTTTTAAATCAAGTAACAACAGGGTATAGTAATGTTGCTGATAGATCTTGAGGCACTGAAATTTTAAAATGTGGTAACGTTTTCAGGGCCATTGTAAAGTCTCTTATAACTCGGTGGCAGAAAGAATTTCACATCACAGATTGAAATTTTTAAGAGGTCAAATATAAGGTCAGATATGAAAGGAATACAAAATTTGACCAAATTGGGAAATGTAATCAATCTAGTTTGCTTCTCAAATATAAATTATTTAGGGGCCTGAGTAGCCTGGGTAGCTCAGTCAAAGCACCAACTCTCATTTTGGCTCTGGTCATGATCATGGGTCCCAGGATCAAGCCTCATGTTAGCACGGAGCCTGGATGGGATTCTCTCTCTCTCTCTCTCTCTCTCTCTCTCTCTCTCTTTCTCTCCCTCCCCATCCCCCTCTCTCAAATAAATAAATGAAATATTTAAAAGGAAAAAAATATTTTTTTCGAATATTCATGGAGTATCAGGATCATAAATAAGACTATTTTTCTTCCATCCTGCTGCTTGCCCTACCATATACTCAAAAATAAGATTAAAGCAAATGATGAAACATATAGGCATCTTAATTTTCTGTGTTAGCTATACTGGTCAATATGAATGTTTGATTGATTTTTGTGACAATGAAAGTTATGTTGAGCACTACAATGTGTAAAATTTTTGTTAGGTCTATTTAATAGTACATATCATCTGGGGGCACTGGTTAAAACCAAATTCCTTTAGGGATTTGTCTGTTGCATGGTACTTATCCATACAAGATCTAATCTCCAATCCCATTGCAGTTCAGATTTATCTATTATTCACTTCACAACTATGTATAAAATGACACTTGTTAGTGATACAGTCTAATTACTCTATAAATATTTGTGAATAAGTTCTTTCATAAAAAAAAGAATCAGTCCTAAATAGAATGAGATTGCCTGCTCCATAAGCCTAGAAGACCTGATCATTGCAGCCTCCCATAGCTGATTGGGAGGAGTGTGCACTAAGTTGTACCAGAAATGGAGTCCACATCAGTATGTCCTGTGACATACTGTTTAACACTGCATAGTAGTGCTTCCCAAAATTATGTCAGATACAGGAGCATTTTTGCTGGATGAGCTTTATCACTATAGCTATGCAGCAACCAAGGTGACAAAAGGGATTGGTAAAAAATGAACAGGAGTGTAAGAGTTTCAGTTTGGCAAAGATGGAAGAGTGGTAGTGACCTGTTGCACAACCATGTAAAAAGTTATCACTGCTGTACTATACACTTAAAAAGTTGAGGCAGTAAATATTATGTGCTTTTTACTACAATAAAACAATGAATACCAAAAGAGCACAGGCTTGGACAAATCTAAAGGCTGATAAATATCCAAGTACTCATTCATAGGTGGTATTATGAGTTGAAATGTGTTTTCTCAAAACCCACACATTGAAGCCTTACACCCCAGAACCTCAGAATGTGTCTCTATTGGAAGGTCTTTAAAGACGTGATTAAATGACAAGTGCCATTATGAGGAGAGGAAATGTGGGCACACAGTAGGGATATATGTATGTGTACATGAGGACACAGTGAGAAGGTGGCCATCTGCAAGCCCAGGAAAGAGAACTCAAAAAAATCAAGGCAACTTATGATACCCTGATCTTGGATTTTTAGCCTTTAGAACTGTGAGCAAATAAATTCCTGTTTAACCCATAAATACAAAAAAAAAAAACCCAAATCATCAAATTAAGACTATGTTCTCAGATATTATTAACTTCTATTTAGTAAATAATTTGTTATTGGTCAAGCAATCCACATCACAGTGCTAAGAAGTAGGTACTACATTTTCTTATACAATAGCAGAATATAGAAGTGGGAAGGGTTTACGTGTATTCCACTATAAAATTTGCTATAAACTTTTATAAAAGTTTTATAAAGGTTTATAAACTTTTAAGAAATTGTATAAAAATGTGGAAAACTATAGATTATAACATAGGATATATATCACATGTTAACATAATATTGCATATTTAAATGGAAAATATAAAAAATATTTTTTCTTTAATTAGTCCCATCAGCTGAAGTCCTCTGATTATTTATAGTACATTTGAATGAGACAGCAGTATAAGCAACTGCAATATGCTACATTTCTAGCTATTTCTGTAATTAGTAATTTCCAATGAATTAGGAAATGGGGTGATTCATCTGACCTTTCAAGCTCTAATTGCAGGCAGTTTTTACAGACTATTGAACTTGTATGAACCCCTTTCTGGGACCTGCCTTCTGACTTTTTGTTTTGTTTTGTTTTAATTACTTAGACTGTCACTTAGAACTAGTGAGCTGTGATAATAGGTATAATAGAAAACAATGTACTACAGAACTTTGGTATATTCTGAGGTATTTCATGTATTTTTCAAACAAAAACTTATTCTTAAGAATTGAAATTTTCTAAATTGTTTTTAAAAGCATGAGGAATGAGTAATAAGACAGATGAAATGCAATATCACAAGGAAAACTGGTGGCTATACATTTTTCAGTTGCCTTTTTTTTCTTTTTCACTCATCTTCTGAAAAAATTGCACTGTTCCTCAGTATTTTTGCCGTGTACATCCTCTTTCATTAAGTATTCTTTTCATCCTAATATATCTTGTAGTGCACTGGGTTAGTGAGAGACCATTTGGTTATGAGGGATGGATACCCTGTTAAGATAGTTCAATCACAGGAGGGGTGGTGAAGATTATGGGAATATCTCTTAGAAATCTAGGAAAAGTTGGATTTTTCTGTAGAGAATTGGCCAAGGTAGACCAATTGCTTAACATACCCATGTATCCATCTCTATAGACCATTTTGGATTTTGAGAACCCTCTATCCTCTGCACCCACCCAGTGTGTCCATTTAAATATCCATTCCAGCCTCACTTAGACATCTCTGACTGGAAGTCCAAAATATCTTTCTCTGTGTGTGCATGCTATATATAATAGGTCAAAGCTATTTAAGGCATAAAAGTATTTTATTCAGGAAATAATTATGTTTTCTCACTCAGTGCCAAAGGGAAAATACAAGATTTGCAGGAAGTAAACTTTTAGTAAAGACTAAGTGTAAATAAGAAGTTTTAAGAAACATCATATGGTTCAGAAACAAAAGTATAGTATTTGTACCTCACTTCTTTTTACAGAGATTGTGAAAAGAAAATCATAAATTGGTACATATACATGAAAAGTTAAAGGAAAAAATATAATTTCAGAGGTTTTTTTATATCACTTTATGTCTCTAAGCATAGAAACTTGGTGTAGAAGCCTGTTTTTAGGGGAGACTATATGAGTAGCCATCTTGCTTTGAAATAGAAAGAAAGAAAGTTTTGGACTATTCTTGATGGAAAGGTTGAAGGCAATTGGTGTTCATTGCTCCAAATAGTAGAAATGGATTATTTTCCTTGTAGAATTGGAAGAAAAAAATGGTTTTTCTATCTTTTTTGTTATAAAAATGTCTTTCTTCCTTTATTTATTTATTTCTAGGAAAAGCCATAGAGTTGGGAAAATGGTCTCTAAAAAGAATCAAGCGAAAAGCCATAGCCACTTGGGGGCAGACAGACATCACTAGAGTGGTTCTCAAATACTCAGAAAGATCCCTTAGACACAATAGCCTTGCATGAGTAGTACTCTGAAGAAAGAGATAGGTCTACACTTAGGAGGAAGCAGAAGAGGTCAGAAGTTATAAAAGGCCCCAGGGTTTAAAATGATATTGTACAGTAATTAAAATGAAGCCACATATAACAGTTCGGAACTGGAGAAAAATTAAAGATGAGGAGAATATATTTGAAATTCCTCCACTATTATGATTCCATGGAAAAATGAGAACACAAAATTTTCCACAGCAACATAGATCTTAAATTAGAAGTATGAAACTTAACAACAACAACAAAACAAAACAAAAAACAAACAAACAAATACCTTGAGGTATCGGGAAGACTAGTATTACACCAGTAATCTGAAAATACTCGTTTTATTTTCTGGGTTACATTTTATCTATTTCATTCCTCTTGTTTTTGTAATGCCACTGTACTTCTTACCTTGAGATTTTGATTTTTTTTTTAAAGAGGTTCATAGATATGATAGTCCAGTGGGCTGCTTGGTGGCAAGTTAGTTACAATGAACCTCCCCCCTTCTGGAAGGTCCATTAGTACCTTCTCAGGTATATTTATTCTGAATATGAGTGCCTTATAACTGCAAAACCTCAGCCAGCATCATTATTTGAGAACTTATGGATGCTTGATCTACAATAACACAGCCAGCTAGAAGATTCTCTTTACAGAAAAGGACGGGGCCCTGACCATGAAATCTACTCATTCTATCATATACCAAAACATCTTGATGTAGTTAACCTCATAGAGTGTTAGAGTAGCCTAATAAAGACTCAAGTGAAGTACCAGTGTGGAGGAAGTTCTCTGAACACATGGGGTACCATTTTTCAGGATGCAGCATATGTGTTAAACTAGAGACCACTGCATTTTATCTCCAATAGAAAATGTTCACAGGTGTAAGAACCAAAGTATGAAAGCAATACTTGTCTTCAGCAGCTTCCAGTGACCCATCAAATACTTGTCCATCTCCACTACTCTGGTTCTGCATGGTTGGAATTCCATTAGAGAACTTTGTACTCCTCATGTCTACAGACCAGTAGGTGAGAAGAGGAGTCAACATCTTCCAAGGAAAATGATCCTTTTCAACAAAGGAAGGTGTCACTCTCTTATCCAGTGGGTTATAGAATACAGGAGATCCAGCTGGATTGACACGCAGCAATCCTAACTTTGGAAGAGTATGAGTACTTGGGGCTCAGACCTCCCAGGAATAAGAGATTGGGTTAAATTAACATTTAAGCCATCCAGATTGGCTGAATAGCTGAGAAACATTTAGCATTAGTAGTGGAGAAGGGAGAAAACTATATTTTGGTCTTGACACAAATTGCAGCAAGAATGAATACAGATGAGTTTATCAACATTGTTTTTACTATAAATTTCCTTCAGAATAAAAAGGGCCAGAAGAGCCTTAGAGTAGATACCTCTTGAATGCGCATGGAAATGGACTCTGTTGGCACAATGAGTAGACTGTGGCATCTCTGGAACCAAATCTTTCAGATATCCTTTAAGAGCACTGGCTGCAGGGAGCATAGAAGTCTGACAGCCCCAGAGCATTCACCAGAGATTTTCTCACTCCCCTATGTGCTCCCAACCAATAATAGAGTGTTACTGCACAGGTACTAGTGCTGGCCCATTCCTGTAGGACACAGGATCCTCTAGGGGAATCTTGGTTTTGAGCACTCTGCATCAGCCTGAAGAAATTTTCTGAGAGTAATCTTAAGCCCAAGATTTTTCTGGCCCATTCCTCCCTGCTCCCTTTCATTTCACAGATGTCAGAACTGCATTACTGCCCAAGGCTCTCTATGCCTACTTCTGATTCTTCCCCTTTATCCTCTGTAGACATTTTTCTTTTTTCAGCATATCTCTTACATGTTTAATTCCATCATAATGTTTGCTTCTTAGAAGACCATAGCTAACAAATTTATTTTTCCCTGGAATCTTTTAATACTTGAGTTTTAGTAGTTTTTCTGATCTCTTTCTGGGCATAGACCCCCCTTTCTGCTCTTAGGGTTTTCAAATTTCTGGAGTGCCTGTCACAAGGATTCTTGGTCAAGATATAGTAAGAGGTATCCTATAGGAACTTTTCTCAAGAATCAAACCTTTACATAGGCTTTTTCTCCACCTTGCCCTCAGTCCTAACAATCTTTCAGAAGATATATGAATTGGAATAGGTTAGGTAAAACTCCAACTGCAGGGGTTTAAAACTAAAAATGATTTGTCTGTTGTATTCTAAACATCCACTATAGTAGTTAGGGGACAAGCTCCTGTAGTCACTCAAGGAGCCTGTAAAACATTCCAAGGTTCTCTTAAACTGTGTAATCTGAAAACATTCCTCAGTTGCCAAGGCAGGAAGAGAGAGCTAGAAGGCCACAATTTTTTAATGTTAGTTGCTTAGTGATACATTTCAGTTGATTAGTGACACATGCCACTTCATTTCAGAGAATATTGGATGGAATGAGGCCCTTGGTCATGCCTAACTGCACTAACTAGAACAGGTAGTTAGCAGCTGCAATGTTTGTTGAACATGCTGTCTTTTCTGGAGAACTTAATAGTGCTGAGCAGATGCTTTTGAAAAACAAAGCCTGTAGCTATGTTTTTATGCTGTTAAAGATACTTTTCTGATGGAAAATATGCTTAGCTACTTGAACCATAGGAAGGGCAAAGGATACTAAAGAAATTATAAAATATATATTTGGTTAAATCCCAAAATCATAAACCAATATATACATAACAGGATGTTATATTGGAATATGTAACTACAATACCAAGGGATAATAGATATCCGGTAGCAGTATGTGTGTGAAATGAGTTAGACCACCTAGAGATCTTGAAAAAATATGAAAACAAACTGTTTACATGACTTCACACACTTTCCTTCTATTAAGGGTAAAATGTTTTATAGGATGTAACTTTAGAGATAGCTGGGTTATGATTCCCATTATATCCAAAGTGGAGTGAAGTTTGGGGTGAATAGTGGGTTTCACTTTACCTCAAATGAGTGGAAAGAGTCTTCAACTTGGAGAATTTCATATTTCCTTTATTTAGGATATTGGAAGGATGGCTCTCTAACTCATGCCCACAGAATGATAAGGATGAGAACTAAGTTTCTTCCTTTTTTAAAATTTATTTATTTACGAGAGAGAGAGCAGTGAGAGAGAGAGAGCGAGAGAGAGAATACAAGCAGGGGGAGCAGCAGAGAGAAAGAGAGGGAGAGGGAGAAGCAGGATCCCCACTGAGCAGACAGCCTGAGGTAGAGCTCGATCCCAGGACCCTGGGATTGTGACCTGAGCCAAAGGCAGATGCTTAGCCACCGTCTGAGCCACCCAGGCAACCCAAGACCCAGGTTTCTAAGTGCTTGGCAATGTGGTGAAGTAGAGCTAGATGCATTAAGTGGATGGGACATTACTGTCAACTCCTCCGAAGTGTTGTATTTTTCTCTCGTCTGTAATATTAGAACTTCCATCTAGGCACATACCCATCCAAAATAAAAAGACTATACATTTCGGGCAGCCCGTATGGCTCAGCGGTTTAGCTCTTGCCTTCAGCCTGGGGCATGATCCTGGGGGCCCCGGGATTGAGTCCCTTGCAGGGACCTGCTTCTCCCTCTGCCTGTGTCTCTGCTTCTCTCTCCTTCTCTCTGTGTCTTTCATGAATCGATGAATAAAATATTAAAAGACTACATTTCCAAGCCCTCCTATAACTGGATGCAACTATGTGTTTAAGTTCTAGTTAACATAAAGGATGCAAGCGGAAAGGTGGTATGACAGCCTTGGGATAACTTCCTTGAGAGTTGGTGCACACAAGACATTTCCTTGCCTTTCACCAACATGTTGCTGGATTAATAGGGGCTGTAATTTTAAGTCAATAATGTCTCTTTATGCCTCATGCCATATTTGTATGGAGTCATTATTTAGATATTTGCATGATATCCTAAGGAGAGAGAGCTGAAGCAGCCCTAATATTTTAGAGTCTCAGTCTCAGAGTACTAAACATTTTTTCAGTGTCTCACAGGGGTGCTGAAGGCAGGTACACAAATCCACAGAAGACCATCATAAACATGAGAGGGTAGGCTTTAGGAAAAAAGAACATGGGAATAGGTAGGATAGAGAAACTTCAGAGAAGTTGAGCAGTAATGTAAGTATGGTCTGAATATGTTCCCAGAATTTATATGTTGAAACCTACCCCCCAAGGTGTTGGTATTAGGAGACAGATCCTGCTGGGGAGTGATTAGGTCAGGAGTAGGATTAGTGTCCTTATAAAAGAGGCCTGAGCGAGCTCCCTTGGTCCCTTCTGCAATTTAAAGAAACAAGGAAGAGTCTGCCATTTGGAAGAGGGCCCTCACCCCATCATTCTGATGCTCTGATCTCAGACTTCCAGTCTCCAGGGCTGTGAGGAAACAAAATAAGCTACTCAGTCAATGGTATTTTGTTATCACAGCCCAAATAGACCTAGTCACATGCCAAAGACTAAAGAGAAGGTGAAGTAATATATCTCACAGCTCACGCCACTAACTACTGGATATAGCTCCTGCCCCAATTATAAGGATAAAGTAATGAAATATGTTCTAAACAAAGGGAAATTCTGAAATGATTAAATTTAACTAGGAATTGAAGACCAAATTGAGTTCAGTATACAAACCTTTTTATTTTAAACCTGATTTTTTTTGTCCCATGATTTTTGTTGGTTTCATTGTTCTAAGAAAACTGAATTGTCTATGTACAGAAAAATCAAATTGAACCTCCTATTCAGAATGACCTCAGAAGGGAAATCATCTCTTAAAATGGCAAACATTAAATTGAAACATGACCTTGATTGGATTGTGGATCACTTGGTGAGCCAGTCAGGTTACCTGAACTTTTAATTCAAATAGAAAGCAGGAACCAAATTCTCAGACAGTGAAAAATGATATCAAGTTGGCTGTGATCTTCTAATATGTAAGGATGAGAAAAGTGATGGATTTTTCTGAAATTCAATCAATGAAATATTATGAATATATCAAATGAAAGCATTTTTAATGTACTCTACCTTCAAAATCCTTTTTTGGGAAGGAGGAGCAAGAGCTGCTCTACAAAAGCAACTTATGGAAATTAAAATATTTTTTTTCTTTCCAATTACCTGAATTGATTTTCCTTCCTGAACTGTAGTTACCAAGTAAGTTTATTTTTCTCGCACAATGATTTAGCTAACATAACTCCATGTATTGAATACATGGATCTAATTACCATGTTGAATCTTTTTGTCTTGACTTCTGTCTTCTTGAGATTAAGTTCAATTTTATATTTGATTTTTAGAAGTCTTTATGACTCTAGGATCACTGTAGTTTTGCCTCCAAAGACAAAGTTTGTTCTAAGTTCTCTAGAAAACTAAATATAGCCCACTGCATTCAAAATACTTTTATTAAAACTATGTATTGTGTTACTATTTCATTTTAAATCAGATTATTAGAACCCTCTTGAAAGAGACAAAAAACAACTCTAAACAGTGATCTTGAAGTTGATAAAAATATAAACCTGATAATTAATTTTAGCAAAATATTACCTGGTTAAATAATTTTTCTTAACTATGTGTAGTTTTACATTAGGTATGAACTATTCAATCATTGCTGTTAATTTCTGGAAGCTCATATTAATTTCTGTAATCAAATGTATTCATGAAATAAACACAAAAACCATTTCATTGCAACTGTAATGCATCTAATTAATAAATGATTAAAGACTATTTCCATCTTGATGACAAATAGAAGAAAACTATAAAATGTGCATTAATGGATTTTACAAAATGTCTTTCCTGTATTAATATGCTAGCATATTTAATATACTTAATAGATGACTCATATATTAATATATTAAAATAAAATATGCTATATACATGTTTTATTAACTGACTTTGAATCTTGTGTCACTAGAAATATTGAAAGTACTTTTTTTGAACTATCACATTACTGCTTCAATATTCTGTGTTCACTTCTAACAAAGTAAAGAGATTTGGAACACTGAAGTGTGCCTTAAACTATATGGTTTTTAAAAAGAACTATAATTGCAGCTGACTAATAGATGATAGAAATAGATGTGTACATCTGTGTTCTATAAAAGTCATAACTCTACATATATTTTCAAAACAAAAAATGTGTTATACAATGTCTTTTACGGAGATTTAAAAAGATCTTTTGAAGGCCTTTTAAAAAATGTTTTAGAATGTCACTTTTTTGGCAAGGGGGAAGGTGACATACATCTGAGAAAAGTGAATGAAAATGATTTGCCAGCTTTCCTATCCACCTTGTTGAAAAATTTTGCTATTTTCCCTGTTGTATCTATGAATACTTATTAAACATCTCAAATTTTGACTGCATTTTTATTGCATGTTTAAAGAAACTACTCAGAGTGCAAAATCCATGAAATAATTTCTGCAATGATTATGATAAAATTAAGCATTAGCAGTAAAGCTTAAAAACAATTTGATCACACGGGTTAGATAAATCTATCGTCAGTACCATCTAAAGTCAGTACCATCTAAGTCCACCCAGAAATGGGGTGGATTTCTCTGTTCCCACTACCAACATTTACTGAACACTTGCTTGGATCTCAAAGGAAACAAAGCAGAAGTTTGCAGTGAAGACAAGTGTCAATGGGACCAACAGGTAAGACAAAATAGAGTAAGGCTGCCTTAGCAGCTGGGGAAACAAAACTTCACCAAGGAGGAGCAGGAGTTGGGAGTGGGGACATATCACTGCATCTCATTGACCATAATTGGTAAACCTTCTCTTTAACAAAGAGCACTGAGGTGTAAATATCCAAATTCACCAGTTTTTCCTTTCTTCTTATACATTGGAAGATCAGCACCAATCCAATGCCATTTTTCATTGTCAGAATGATTCTTTCAGGCTTTGTTTTGAATTCTAACTTTAAGTGAACCAGCTGACTCACTATTTGATCTGTGGCCCAAGCGAGATTATTTTTATATTCCATAATTTTATCAATTATAGTTGCAATGCTCTATGCTATTCCCAAGAAAGCACAAGTGCAAATATAGTGTTTTGTTTTAATCAGAGGTAATCAAGGAAACTTAGACAAGACACATTATTGTATCACCAAAAAAGGTTAAAGTGCTTAATTTTGCCTTCTGAAAGTATATATGTCTATGATGTTGTAATTAACATTTACTGTTTCCCTCTATGTGGATAGAAATTAGTAAAGTCTATGATCTATTTTTTTCATTAAGAATCTTATTTCAAGTTCTAGATTATCTATTGCTGTTTACTAAACAATTGTAATTTACCAAACTTTTAACATTGATGAAATTCACTACTTGACCTCTTTGTTAAATAATGTAATAGTTTTAATGACTGTGCATATTCATAAATATACATTTAAATGTGGTCTAAACATTTTAAATTTTTTATAAACATGCTTTCATCTGCATTAAAGAAAGCTTGTGGGGTGCCTGGGTGGCTTAGTGGTTGAGCCTCTGCTTTTGGCTCAGGTAGTGATCCTGTGATGCTGGGAACCAGTCCCACATCAGGTTCCCTGCAGGGAACCTGCTTCTCCCTCTGCCTGTGTCTCTGCCTCTCTCTTTGGGTCTCTCATGAATAAAAAAATAAAAAAAAAAACTTTAAAAAGAAAAAAAAGGAGCTTGATAGTTTTGACAATAAATTACTTAACAGGAAAACAATTTTGAAAACTAGTTGTTTTGTCCAACTAATTCTAGCAGCAATATTTTATGTGTTGATGTTTCTCATTGTATTAAACTTATTGTTAAATCACCATTTCCTGGTTTTAAAATATTAATAGATATTTATAAAATAGATATCTATTGTAAAAATTGTCTTGGCCACTTAAAATAATGTTTTATCATTGAGTGTTAGTGATGGTAATTTATTTTACCTAATATGTTTTTTCCCTAATATATTTTAAATGTCTTTCCTGTATCATCTCAGTTTCAGAGAGCATCTGTTTGTACTCTTCCACAGACTTGCTGTGTATGAAGTATTTCTCTCTAGAGAAACACGTGATTAATTGATTTCACCTTCTCAACTAACAACTATGACTCACAGTATCATCTCCTGATGTGGCTCACTCTCACTTGACAGTCATACTGATCCAAAATTCTTTTAAACATCTTTTGCATAGATATTGAATGAAGGCAGCTTAGTTTTCAAAATTCATGGAAGCTGCTTGCTTCAAAGAGTTGTACAATCTAAGAAAAAGTGTAAAAGATAAAACATACTAGTTTTGTTCTTTTAAATAGGAATAATTTGCATAGTTTAAAAAGATCTTATTACTTACAATAGATTTTTCAAATTCTAAACCTAAAACATATTCAGGGTATGTCCTAAGACTCAAAAAATTTCTTTCAAATAACTTTCTTACTCTTTTTCTAAGAACTTCTATAACTTTATGATCTTTCTTGGAATTTTTTTTATAGATAATCAGTTTCATTGTTTTATTAATGTAAAATGTATTAATCATTTATTGAAAATCCTTTATAGAGAAGTGAACAAGTTCATCGTATCTTTTCCCAGACACTTGTGTTTTAAGTTCTTTTCTTATATATTTAGTTTTCCTATGTATTTATACCTATCTTTGTCTATATAGCTATGTATCTATGTATTTTGGTTTATTTTCACTTTTCTAAATTGGATGAAGCCAGATATATTGTTTATAACATACTTGTTGCAATTATTATTTTTTCTCTGTCAAAACACATACACATCCACATTTTTAATGGTTTCAAAGTATTTTCAGTAGGGACAAAGCAAAAATGTTAATAAATGTTAATAATTTTATTAATGAATAATAAATCTGTTTTCCAGTTTTTGCTATTATAAACAATGGCTACTTACACTTGCACAAAATCTTTCCATTTCATATACAGACTTTTCTGTAGAATATTTTCATAAAAATAAAATCACTAGGTCAAATAGTGCTTCACTTTCCCCCAAGAATCCAAAATGGCTAAAACTGTTTGTAAATCTAATAGTATAAATGTGCCTTTTCTCTCAAACATCTAACAACTAATGGCTGTTAGTTAGGTTTTATTAGGTGTTGTTATTAGGTTTTATTCCTCCCCAATTTATTTTTATAAAAATTGTGAGGTTTTTTTGTATTTTAATTTATACTTCTTTTAGTAGAATTTAACATTTAAAAATGTTTTCATTGGCTGTTTGTATTTCTTGTGTGAATTTTCTGGTTATATAATATGACCGTTGTAAAAATTGGGTTGTCTCCTATTAATTTGTATATATTCTTCAAAGATTCTGTACGTTAATGTCACTCATACCATAAAGATCTTCAATAGTCAAAAAAAAGATCTTCAATAGTCTACAATGTATCATGTTGCTTTGTGTATTTTATTAAATACATATTTTAAAATATTTTTTGATATTTAAATCTGTTCTATGCTTTATAGTGTCCATTTTATGTCATATTTATTTGTTGTTGTTGTTGTTTTTTTTTTTTTTGAAGATTTTATTTATTTTTAGAGAGAGAATGAGCAGGGGAGGAGCAAAGGCAGAGGCAGAAGGACTCCCCACTGAGCAGACAGTCCTATGAGAGGCTCAATCTCAGGATTCTGAGATCATGACCTGAGCCAAAGACAGAGGCTTAACCAACTGATCCACCCAGAAATCCCCGTTTTATCTCATAATAAGAAAGTCTTTCAGAAAACAATTTTTCCACAATGACTTAAAATTCCACTTCATTACATGCTAAATTTTTTCTATATACATTCCTCTTAACTATTTTGCTCTGTCATTTTATTTGCTGATTCTTGTCCTAATGAAATAGAATCTAAATTACCTTACTTGTCAATGTTTTGCCTTAAAGAATAAAAATATTAATTTATAAATACATCAACAGTAAAAAAGATTAAAGAGGTGCTACCTTTACATGAAGCAAAAGATCAAATAAAACTTTGTAGTGAACAAATATTTATTAAAACTAGACTCCTACATTTTCAAAGTCAAGTTTGGTAGAATATAGTTAAGACTTTTACACTATATCCACCATGTTTTATGGTGTTAAAAGTATTATGTGAGGGAATTAATAATGGTAAGAGAGTATGGTTTTTAATTCTATATTTATAGATGTGATTTCCTCTGGTTAGCAAGTCATGTTTTACAAGTAGTTGATTGTTTGAGAGACATTTCAGTATAAGCAAGATTCTGAACATCCAAATAGCTGTTAGTAGTTTGCTTTTGCTTATTTTGTTTTTAAATATTTTGAAAAATAAATCTTATTTAAATAGGCTTGGTAGTGATTTACACTATGGTTTGATTAATATATTTGTTGCATCTTTTGTAACTATTTGCTTTTAAAACAAGAGAAAAAGTTGATATAATGGAAGAAATATCAGGAAACTATTAATAATTCCTCTTGTAAAATATTCTTCGTAAAATTTTGAACTCATGGTAAAATAAACTTTAACTGAAAAAGGGGACAGATATAGAGAAGAAAAATGGGTCAATAAAACAGAAATAGGAATGAAAATGCAGGCTTTGCACTTTATATTCTATTTATTCAAATCAGGAATGAGATATAATGCTGCCAATGGAAATCGATTAAATATTAAATTTGTGTCTTTGGTGTTATAGTGGACAGAGATGAACTCACAATATAATGGCAAGGAGTGGGATATACATAAATACAATGAGTACTAATACCTCACTGGAAAGTGGGTACTAAAATAATAGAACAGGTAAAAGGAAATATGACCTTTCACCAAATTAAATAATTTGGCTTTATCACATAATTTGATATTTAATCTTAAAGGAATGATACCCCTTGCCCCCCATAAAGAAAACTCAACATTTCTTATAGTGAAAAGTGAAAAACAGCCATATATTTATTTTAATGCTTCTTTGATAATTGAGATCAAAGGCTGGTAGTGGATGGGACAGATGTTTTTGAAAATTAGAGGCTAAAACTTGATTCCACCATAAGTGCCATGTGTACTTGTACATACTAAACAAATCACTAATACTTAGTTTGCTCATTTTAAAATCTAACCATCGGAACAATTTTGAAGATGAAAGAAAATATTCAGTGTGTCTAGAAAGGCTTTCCACTCAACACGGTTGCCTTTCCAGTAGGGCTTTCATGGGTGACAGGCACATCTTTCTTCTCTCCCCCTCTGATGTCTTGAGTTCTGGTGTAGGGTTTCAGATCTAGAAATTAAAGGTCATATTTTGCTGGTTAGCTATATTTTCTTATTGCTTACTCTCCTTCCTTTAATCATTTTTGTGGCCTTTCACAATTTAACTCATTTAAAGTTTCCTGGCTTTACCTGACCGGTAGTTAACAACTGCTCTGATGTTCAAGTAGGAATGTCATTAGAAGGTCTTCTTTTTTCCCTATTATGCAGTTCATAGGTTAGCTGGACAAATGGTTGAGCTCCATACATCCATATATATATGTGTGTGTGTGTGTGTGTGTGTGTATATATATATATGTATGTATATATATATATGTAGCCTTTCTACTTCCTTTACCAGAAGGCCTTAGAAAGATAAAAGAGGTTGTTCATTGGAGGACATAGGAATGACTAAATATTATATTCAATACAGGAGAGCAAGAGAAAAGCAACTACTTAATAAGAACTACTTGTTCCACAGGAAATTATTTATGTTATGGCCCTACAGGGCAATAAAGTCTTCATATTTACATTGTATCATACCTTGATTGAGCTCAGGGCAGTAAATATTTTAACGCTGATATCCATGGGGATATACACACAAAGAATTAAGATTGCTCTCTGTATATAATAATTTGTTGCATGTGTCATTTATAATGATCCAAATAAAAAGTAGGCAAAAATTAATACAGTAAGGCACTCAAGTAGTAACTTAGTTTTCTCACTATCTTGAAAAGCAAAAATCATAGAACTTTGGTTTCTGCCCCTTTAGTTTATCTTACATCTCACGACTACTTCACAATTCACGCTATTCCTACTTTTATGAGACTATAGATTCTGATGTATTCCTAGAAATTAAAAACTTAAAAAAAAACTTAAGAGCTTTAGAAGTTAATGTATATTATTCAAGTCTTTAAAGTTCTTTGAGAAGTATGCGTTCATGCTAAAATAAATTAATGTTTTAGATTTACGTAGTTTTGCCTTGTAATATATTGTAACATTCTCAAAGTTCTAGGTAGATCAAATATCTTAAAAAATTAAACCAGGAAAGTATAAAAAATAAATGAATGTTTTATATATTTCTAATTACTGAATTGTCCTGCTTATAGACTTTTAGTGGCACACTCAAGTATTTTTTAATATATATATATATATATATATATATTAAAGATTTTATTTATTCATGAGAGACAGAGAGACAGAGAGAGAGAGAGATAGGCAGAGAGACAGAGACATAGGCAGAGGGAGAAGCAGGCTCCATGCGGGGAGCCCAATGTGGGACTCAATCCCGGGTCTCCAGGATCGCACCCTCGGCTGAAGGCAGCGCTAAACCGCTGAACCACCAGGGCTGCCCCACACTCAAGTATTGAAATACCAAGTTTAAATTCCAAGTGTGGTTTAAAAATTTCCTTCTTTTTTGCAGTCGCTCCCTTTCTCCTCTGTATCTGCTCTCAAGATCTGCTCACCTGTAGGGACTGCTCAATTAAACACCCTTTTGTATCTCCCTTTGGAACTGATTGCACTGTATTGTAGCTATGCTTTTGCTTTCTAAACTCATTAAAGGCAAAAAACAGAGATCCGTGGGTAGCTCAGCAGTTTAGCGCCTGCCTTCAGCCCAGGGCATGATCCTGGAGACTTGGAACTGAGTCCCAGTCGGGCTCCCTGCATGGAGCCTGCTTCTCCCTCTGCCTGTGTCTCTGCCTCTCTCTGTGTGTCTGTCATGAATTAAAAACAAAAACAAAAAAACTTTAAAGGCAAAAAAACTATTTTTTCCCCTCCCAGAAATACCTAGTACATATTAAATGCTTAAATCAATGTTTGAAAATAAATTTTCAAAAATATGTATTGAACATCACTGGTTTTCTAAAACTCCAGCTTTGTTGCTATAACTGGTTTAAACCAAATATATACTGGCAAATCTACAGAAATATATTGAACACGATTTCTGCTGTTGAGTTGGAGGATGGAATGCAAAATTGAAGGTAAAAAGTTATCAAGTGCCTCATATTTTAAACTGAGCAGAAAGCAAGTCTACCCAAGGGTCAAGAATTATAAAAGAAGGTTAAAGATTCATTGTCATATTCAGTTATTGGTTGAGTGCAAAGTGAGAAATGCTATGGTTTTCTCTTCCTCATCATGGGTGAGGACCCTGCCTCCATATCCTAATCAAATAGAGGGACATTTATAGGACACTTATTAATTTGGAGGCCTTTTACAAAAAGGAAGAAAGGGCCATACTATATTAAGTGGATATTATCGTTAGAGAATGCTAAACTGCTCAACTTTTAATCCCTCCCCTTGTTATTTCTATAGAGGAGCTTGACACATATTCTCCAGCCTACTTGCTTCTTCCCTGGCTATTTCTTAAGTCATTAGGCTTGCTGGAGCACACTGCATTCATAGGACAAAGAAAACTTGTGCAGTGTGCTTGGGAAGAGAATGCCCCTTCCTTCCATACCACTTCTGTGCCCTTGAATGGCATGGATAAAGACCTTGTGGTTCTACATGGAGATTTGAGGACAAAGGAAAATGGGTGAGTTTGCATAGTCATCTGCATGCCCTACAAGGTAACCTCCTTCTTGGAGAGCAAAGCAGCAGGCAGGAAAGGTTTAGGGGATAAAAAGAATACATAAGTGTCCCTCTATAAGGAGGTCATCTTTGGAAATGTGTGCTGGGTTGAAAAGATCCTCAAGATAATCACACACAGAGGCCACCACATAAGCAGAAGCCAGTAACAGGGAAAGCCACTAGCTGTCCCAGGGGAGCGTAGGGTGTCTCTGCAACACCAACCAGTAATTGGTTAAATAAGATAACCTTAGCTCTCTCTCTTTTCCAACATGTTAAAAAAATAAGAACCTCTAATTGTCTTGTCACTCCAAAGATAAGGGACATGGAAAGGGATTTCAGTGTGTATTGTATTCACCTTGTCTCCTCTAGGTCATCAGGACAAACCATAGACAAAAATATTTGGGCATAGGAGTAGGATGATAGATTGGATAAGATCAAATAGAAGAGGCCACATCTTTTAAAAATTTGGTTAAAAGTGATTGGAGATTCATAGATTTAACCAGAGAACTTATTAAAAGATGGAAAAGATTCAGCAAAATATGGTTGAAGGAATGATTGGATATAATGAAACTCTTGTATTTGTAGCCCTGATTTCAGAAATCGGCTAAACAGCTTACATGGAGTTCATGATAATATCAATTTCTACATGAGGTTTCATTGCTATTGAACTCAAGTCTGTGATTTTTAAACCATACATTTTTTTGGCCATAAATTTGGGCATGAAACAATAAAGCTGTGAATTCATATGAATATGTCTTCAAATGAAAAACTAAAAATTGTTCTGTTTAATCAAACTCATGCTCTGTGGATCTCAACCTATTGTGCTCTCATATTTGCATGCATCTGCTGTTAATACATGTAACCTGCATTTATCATTTTTCTAATCAGCTAGAGATATTGATTGTGTGTGATTAATTAATGACAAATCAGGTAGTTACAGAGTATTTACTTTTTCCTACTATATAAATTATAATAAAACTTATCCAGTTAGCCTTTCTTTCTCTATGACACTTCAAAAAAAAACTATATAATTCAGATAAAATGGTTCTTATAGGAGACAGGGGAGTGACACAGAAGACCTAAATATTCAGCTTCCTTCATCCTCATACCAGCATCTTCACTAGGGGAAAATATAGAGTATCAGACATTTGTTTTCTGTGGATTTTTCCTAAAACTCCTTAAAAAATGTTGCAAAAGGGGAAGTTAAAAACATCAAAAAGAGAGAAGCAGAAAATAGTTTTGGATATCTGAGAGCAGATAACTTAGACATCATGGCAGTCATATGGAGACAGGCAAGCACTTTGAAACAAACAGAAGCAAAATTTGGAAAACTTTCAATTAAGCACTACTCTTTTGGTAATTGTCAATTTCCTAAACATCAAACAAGCCAATTCTCTCCAGCTTTTCCCCCCAGTAATAACTGGAATACTGGCTGAAGTGTGCCTCATTGCTTTATGACAAGGCATTTTCTAGATTCATGTGTACACCTTCATTCTTTCTTTCACCTGGAGGTCTAACTTCTTTAAGGGTCTGACGGTCAAACTCAAAGCTTATGTATATGATTCATCACTTCTTCAGACCCATTCTGAGGACTGATGATCTAATTAGTATTTTCTGGCTTGTTGAGTCCACCTTGGGGACAAAAATTAACTTTTAGACATTTATGTGATTTTGTGGCTATATCTTGGACAAGTATGAAGTTCTTATTAACTATGCTTTGAATCCTGAAAGATATTCACTTTGCATATCTAAGCAACATGACTTTATTATCCTCCTCAAAATAAAATTAAAATCCTCTGCATACTTTTTCATTTACTAGCTATTCTTTTCCTGATATCTCTTTAAAGTCAGCTAATTACTAATAGAGCTTTAATAAACCCTCTCTCTGTACATAAGACCTTGCCCTCAAGCCTATTTCATAAACTATTTGAGGTGACCAGACAAGTGAAAATCATAGTAAGAAGTCTATACATATAATCAAATATTGATAATAAAAGGTCAAATTCTTTCACAGCAAAAATTAGAACTAGGAAAGTAAGTATTCATGTGACAACACAAAACACATGAACTAAATAAAATTAAGAAGGGAAAGATAGGGGTTAGGAATCACCGGGGAAGACATTTTCATGCAAGTATAATCTGATTTGGCTATTAAAGACAAAAATATTTTAGTTCAGGAAGAATCAATTATAAAAGAGAAGCAGAAAAAAAAAGAGAAGCAGATATATGACAATAGAAACAAATTTTTAGGATGCACTTAATGTATATTTTATTAGTTCACAAACTGGAAATGTTTTTAACAATTATTTTGAAATATTATTTTGTTGCCATTTTAAAATGAAAGGAAATTCAATCATTAGGAATGCACGCTACTTTTTGAAATGTATATGAGATAAATTCAAGGTAGCTGATGTAGCTGCATGTTCTCAGGTAAGATTTTTCTTTTTTTCTTTTCTTAGTTTCATTTATATTTTCTGAAAAATGAGTCAATTATAAGCCACGATTGTTTTAATGATTAAATAAAATGATATCTTTTTTCAAAAACACTTATTCGCGAGAGACACAGAGACAGACACACACACACACACACACACACACACACACACACACACACACGCAGAGACACAGGCAGTGGGAAGCAAGCTCCCTGTGGAGACCCCAATGCAGGACTCAATGCCAGGACCCCGGGGTCATGACCTGAGCTGAAGGCACTCAACCACTGAGCCACCCAGGTACCCCAGATAAAATGCTATCTTATAGTGTATGCTTCATTGCAGGCAGAAAATAAACATCCTTTACAATTTTTCTTCAAAATTAATCATAATGTAATTCAATAAGGATGTATTATTACAGAGTAGCATCTTGTGAGGTATTAAAAGTAACCGGAAAAACTCAGAAGGCTGACTACCCAAATCTGACTCAGAAATAGGACATTAAGAATCCTGATGATGTGAGTTGAAATTGGCCAGGATAAGATTATGTTGTTGATCAACATGATGATGCTATCACTTCAGCATTTCCTCATGTTGGAAAACACACATGCAAACTCTGTAGGCTGAACTATTTCTTTTAGAACGTGATGACTATACAGAGCAGGTTGCCAAAGCACAGTCATTAAAACAAATAGCATGATATAGTTTCTGAGACGGAATCAATGTTAAAGAGTAATACAGAGAATTAAAGGATGCAAAGATAAAATAGGAGGCTTGGAGCACTTTAGATTTAATTTTCTGGCTTTGGTAACTTTTCCTTAAAGCACATTTTAACAAATCAAGGAGATTTTCAGATATTGTGAGTGAGGTAAGCGATTTCCTAATGTGCTTTTTTGTATATCACCTGGGAAATGTATAGACTATTTCAAATCACTTTGGCATCAAAGACAACAGGCCTACACCAGACCAAAACACTATTTCAAGTCCTAGTAATTCCCCTGTAGTATGTCTCAGCAAGCCAGCATATTACCCTCTAATGGGCAGGCATTAAACACAGGACACTTAAGATCTACTGCCAAGAAAGCCCGCGATAAGCCATTCTGAGTGAGTTTGCCATTTACATTCAGGTTATTCAACTGTATATAGACCTTACACATCAAAGCCTTAATGTAACAGAGCAATAGCTATCAACTTTCACCAATGACTTGAAAAAAACAGCATAATGGTTCTAGATGTAGAAGAAAGAAAGACAACCTTTCTCTGCGAAATAAGTACATTG
Organism: Nyctereutes procyonoides; assembly: GCF_905146905.1. Classification (NCBI taxonomy): domain Eukaryota; kingdom Metazoa; phylum Chordata; class Mammalia; order Carnivora; family Canidae; genus Nyctereutes; species Nyctereutes procyonoides. The sequence goes on from NW_026575136.1 coordinate 28,764,550, forward strand.
TGTGCATCAACAGCATTGCTATACTGATTTTTTTTAAGTTCTTTGCTCTGCTGGATTTGATATAATTCCATAAATTCAAATCTGTATGAATGCAGCCCAATGCCTGAACATTTTGCCATCATAGAATGAATCATTATGAACTATACAGGATATAAAATGCTTTTACTCTTATTGGTTTAATTCCCATGCTTGCATAATAAGGTTGGAATCAATACATTCCATAAATAATATAGTAAAGTGAACACATTATCCAATCATTGGCCACCAATAGAGAGTTGGCCTGCCAGGTGTTGCTGAGCAGGGCTGCTACCGCTCCCTTTGGGATGCAGTGCTCCTGACTTCCTTTCCAGCCCCTTCAGCCCTGAGCTCATCTTGTCCTCTCACTCTCAGGCACTCACTAAAATACCTAGAGAGCTTTGCAACTTATTTAAAATTGCAAACCCAGGGGAAAGACACTGGCAGAGAACACAGTAGTGATATTATGTTAGGAGTACCAGGGTTCCCCAAACCCTCTCCTTAAAATTTAAAAGCTAGGAAATTCAAATATAACTGGTTTCAGATGCCAGAGTAAAGGCAGTTTTATCTACTAGCTTCTCTGAACCAAAGTAGAATAAAAAAAAAGAGAAGTTAAATGGAGAAATAAAACCTAACTTAAAAAAATTATACTAACAGTCCAAACAAGAAAGTGCAAGTATAAAGAATAATGGGAAAAATTTGGGCCAAAATGTAGTGATAACATGATAACCTACTCCTACTGGTATTCCTAAAAGTGGATGGCACAGTTCTGAAAGAGGCACCAGATGATGCTTGGATTGCAGTAAATAGATTTAGCATTCCTTATCAAGAGAGAAGGGTGAACACTGCAGATCATGAGTCAAAGTGGAACTTAAGAGGAGGAGAATTGTCACATATTTCCAGACTGTACAACCTGGCACTAAATCCCTAGCACCCAAGGAGACTGCTGTAAATGGTTTTGGCCACAGGAGGAAAGTAGAAGCCACCATTGTCAGATCACAGTGCTGGTGAGGGTTTTTTTTTTTTTTTTTTTAAAGACACTTTGTGGTGAGCCACAGTGACTTCCTAAAGAGTAGACACAAAGTAAATTGACTTCTAGAGCAGAAACACTTGCTCCTAAGGTTTCAAAGGCAATATTGAAATCAAACTGCAAATACTACATTATTCAGCCAATAGCACACCTTCCTCAGAGATAAAAATGAATTAACAAGCCTTGGAAAAGATATTGAAAAAAATGAAATCGTAGATATTATACCCCCATTAAAGCAGTCAAATTAAATATAAATAAAAGAATCAATGGGTATACAGTACACAGGTTTTTGAAAAACCCTTTAAAAGCAAACAAAAGCAATGGCTATGACTTACCAGCTTTAATCACCATATTGATTTCCAAAAAGTAAAAATGACATTACAAAATAATGCATTTAGTTTCATGTAGAAAACTGATCACATTTTTCAACTTTTTTTCTCTTGGAGACCACACTAGTTCTTGAGCACAGAAATGAGAAAATCTAGATTCCCAGGTCAAAGGAAAATTATAATGAAGTCTTTGAACAAAAAACCCTGAATAGAAGCTATTGTATTTATGATCCTCACTGGTGTCCTGCTTCTTCCTTCTTCAAAAATTTAACTTGCCCCATCCTGAAAAATTTACCTGAAGTCCTTTAATAGTTATACTCACAAGAATTATACTGTCAAACGTTTAGAGAGAGCCTATCTCCCACCAGGGAAAATGCCACCACTGCTAACTGCCATGAGTTTATTAGAGCAAATCCCATAACACCCGCTACTCCAGTATAATCCCATTCTCCACATGAAAAGCCAGAGCTCCAAGACGTACTTCTCTCTGTTACCTTATGCTCTGCACTTCCTTTGTTCTGCCCTTTCATTTCTAAAGCATTTCACTGGTACCCTCAGGTATTAAGTGTCCATCATTGGCAACATTTTTCTCATGTTAAATATTTTCTCATTATTACAGAAAATTGGCTTTTAAGTATCTTCTGTTTTGCCAACAGCCCTTGATGCCCTCACACTGTTTGTACCTTTGGAGAAAGAAGGGAAGAGGCACTGCTTACTCTCTTGTTGCTCTTGGACTGTGATCCTACCCTCCCTAAAATCCCCATCTTTGTACCTCATGTCATCAGACTATGTCACCCATTATCCATCACTGTTGTTATCCTCTTCAAACCCTTAAATAAGCTCCTCACATTGTGATCCTTAGCTCATAACTTATTTCTATTTTTCTTTAACACCATTCCATCTTTCTTCCAATGAACCTATTCCTCATATACTTAGTCATTTTCATTCTGCTACCCTTTACCTCATCAGGCCTCATTCCCTTATAATCTCAATTGTCATGCAAGACTCTTTGGGGTCACCACCCCATCTTTCCAGCTTACTTTCACAGTGCCATGGCTCAATAATCCTTTGACCTAAAAGAGTTCCAACTCATTCTATCTACTAACTCTTTTAATCTGTTATCTTTCCTCCTTATAAATTTTAAAACCCATGGTAAGTTATTATTTTATTGCATAGATCTTCAACAATCTTTCTTCTCTCATTTCCTTATTCCTTCCTCTCTTTCCTTTATTTGGAAAACAAAACAAAACAAAACAAAACAATTGTTATATTTGAAGACAGCTGGAGAAAATTACAGTGCAGAACAGACTGATCTAGTTTGAAAATCATAACCATAAAACAAAATAAAGTACTTAGTACTGACCTGCAATCACTTTCTCAAATATATTTACCTTACCTTCTCCAGAAAATTATTGCATGTGTTTTCTTTAAGGCTCAACATCTTCTATGAACTCTCAGCTAATAATTTTATGCTTGTGAAAAAAAATGAATTAGTGAGAAAATAACTTCACCAGGTTCCCACTTTCCCATATCTGTATACCTCTACTACATTGCTTCCTCCTGTAAATGACAGTCTTTGTGCTTTTCCAATGTTAAGGCCCTTGCTCAGGATCTATATGCCTTCCCTTTTACTTTTTTGAGAATATATTAAATATTTTTCCCTCTTCTAATAAATCTTTCCTTCACTATTGTATTGTTCCCCTGAAGAGCTAATATGTGCTTTTATTCTTTCTTAAAACTTATAAACAAATTCTATTTTGATTTTATTTGCCTTTTAAAGAGCATCAAATTCTTTCACCCTTTTTAGCTAATCTCTTATAAATAGTTAAATTCATTGTCTCCTGTCTTCCCTCTCTTTCACACTCTTAAGTCTACCAAGTCTTACACACATAAGCAAACCATCATTTCACAGAAATTATGTCAAGACCACCAGTGAGCTTCTTCCTGCTAAATCCAAAAGTCATTCTCAGTTCTTATCTTACTTGACCTCATTTTGACATTAGCCACCATTCTTTCCTTCAGGAACACTTTTTTTTTAAATGTATTTCAATAATGTAATACATACACCTCCCTGCGTCCCTCCTTCTAGCTGTTTGTTCTCAGCTTACTTTGGTGAATCTTTTAATAGTTAGCCTTAATTTTGGATTCAGTCAAAATCCTCGTATCTAGTCTCTACTTCATTTGCATTCACTCTTGTAGTAATGTAATTCATTCACATATTACCACTCACATCCTGCTAACCCACAAACTGGATCTCCAGAAAAATTCTCTGGTGAACTTCAAACTTGTGTTTGATGCCTTCACTTACTACTGTTCAGTTAATGTCTTTTACTTAATATTCTCAAAACTAAAATTCTAAAAAGATTCTTCTTGCACAGGCCCGAATCTTTCAAGTTTTTCTTTTCACCTCAAGTTTGTAACTATTTCCTCAGAAATTCTATTGTTTTTTCTTCTAAATATATCAATGACTCCATCTGTTTTCCAAGTCACTCATATTTTGCCTGAATTATTGATAATGCCTCCTAAATTTTTACTTTGCTTTCATCTAATCTTCCCTTAGTTCTCAAAATAGAAACAAATATTAATAGTAAAATCTCTTCATGTCTCTGATTAAGCCCTACAAATCTCCCTATTTTTGTCAGAATAAAACCAACTTTTTTAGTTTTTCTTTTTTTTTTTTTTAAGATTCTATTTATTTATTGATGAAAGATGCAGAGAGAGAGGCAGGGACATAGGCAGAGGGAGAAGCAGATACCTCACAGGGAGCTCGATGTGGGACTCGATCTCAGGACTCCAGGATCACATCCTGGGCTGAAGGCAGATGCTCAACTGCTGAGCCACCCAGGTGTCCCTAAAACCAATTTTCTTAATAAAAAGTCTTATAAAAACAACAAAAAAATCTTATAAGCTGGCCTCTATCACTTCTTAGACATAATTTATATTATGCTTTCCTTGCTCACTCTGTGTCCCCTAATGTCTCACTAAATGCTTTAAATGCATCTGACAAAACCCAAAACCATTAACAAAGGAGGAACAGAATGGAACTTTCCCAAACTGATACACCATCTGAAAATCATATTTAATTGGTAAGTAGTTAATGCTTTCTTCTGTGTTCAGCAATGAGACATGTTTGCTATCACCTCTTTTAATAATGAATCTAGTGAAATTATTTAAGAAAAAGAAATATGAAGTCTAAAGATTGAAAGGAACAAAAAAATTTCATTATTTTGCAAAGAATATAATTGTGTCTATATAAATCAAGAATTTATGGACAGAATTAATTTGCAGAATTAGCAAAGTTGCTCAAGTTCAAGAAAGTAAAAAAAACATATATATAATATAAAAACATATTATATATTAAAAACATCTGTTTATTAGCAACATGCAATTAGTAAATAAAAATAAATGACAAATATTACAATAACACTAGCAACAATGTAATATCCCAGAAAAGCTATAATTATGTTCAGGTCACTTCTCTAAAAGCTATAATACCTTCCTAATAACAATAAAATATCTTAACAAATGAAGAAAGGTATTATGTTAGTGATTTGGAATACTGTACATATTCGATGTAATTCCAATACAAATTGCACAGAAAATTTTTTTTGGTAGAAATTTGACATGGTTTCTAGAATGTAAATGGAGAAAAAAAGAGTCTGGAGTAGTTATTTGATTTGAAAGAAAATGTTCAAGTATGGACAACTAACATTATCACTATTGAGATTTTTTTACATTTACTGTAACTAACATAGGACATTATTGGTACCAAGTTCAACAAATAAATTGACAGAATAAAATAGAAACAACAGAGACAGACCTAGGTATGTATCATCATATGATTCTGATAAAACCAGTGAAATTCAATAAAAAAGATAACCATTTAAAAAAAACGTGTGGTGAGTGAACTAGAAGTCATAGAAAAAAATCCTTAAACTTTAGAGAAAAAAACACATAAAATTAATTCTCAGTGGGATCTAAGCATAAAATTGAATGGTAAGAAAATAAAAATTCTAGAAGAAAACATAAAGCAAACTTTTAATTTTAGATCTCAAAAGTTAAATAGGAAGTTTCCCATAAAGGTGAGATTAATTGAAATTTGTTAAAATCACCGTCATATTCATCGAAAGATAATATTTTTTTTAATTTTTTTTTAAATTTATGATAGGCACACAGTGAGGGAGAGAGAGAGAGGCAGAGACACAGGCAGAGGGAGAAGCAGGCTCCATGCACCGGGAGCCCGACTTGGGATTCGATCCTGGGTCTCCAGGATCGCGCCCTGGGCCAAAGGCAGGCGCCAAACCGCTGCTCCACCCAGGGATCCCCGAAAGATAATATTAAGATGAAATTGCCAGCCATGGACTAGGAGAAGGTATTTGTGTGAATGTATATAGTTAGATATGTCTACATATATACGTATATATATGTGTGTGTGTATATATATACACACACACAGAGATATATATGCACAGACATTTACATACACAGAAATATATATGCATATATATATGCACACATATATATATATCTGCCAGTGGTCTCATATCCAGAATATATGAATAACTACAAAGAAATAAGGCAGACAGAGGTAAACCAAATACAAAATAGCAAAAGGCTGAAAAATACAGAACACTAACATATACTTTATGAAAAGTAATGGAGTTTAAGGTATGTGTACCTTGTTAGTTATACTCAATAAAAAAATAAAACTGTAAAAATATCTTAAATCCTTTAAGTTTGATTGAAACATCCTCATGAAATCTCCAGAATATATATATTTTAAATGTGCTATTTTGTCCACAGGCCATTGTGTATTCTGAATATAAAATCTTGATATGGTTTCACTCATATGGGGAATATAAGAAATCGTGAAAGGAATTATAAGGGAAAGGAGGGAAACTGAGTGGGAAAAATTAGAGAGAGTGACAAACCATGAGAGACTTCTAACCATGCAAAATGAACAAAGGGTAGTGGAAGGGGAGGCGGGTCTGGGGATGGGGTGACTGGGTGACAGGCCCTGACGGGATGGCCACTGGGTGTTATACTATATGTTGGCAAATTGAACTTCAATAAAATAAAAAATTAAAAATAAGTAAAACAAAACATAAAAATCTTTAGCATTCCTTTATAGATTATATAAACATATATGAGTTTAATACTTTGTTCCTGATATATTCTTAATACTTCCTTTCACTTGAGAACACCTGCCCCTCACTCACTCAACACATTTTTTGTATTTATCATTTATATAAAAGTAAAGTCTAATGATCCTGATGTGGAAATAATTTATACAAATTCTAGTGAATTTATACAAGACCAAATAAGACGGTGATTTATATAACCTCTTATCAAAACAAGGAAGCATTTTTTTTTGGAAAGGAAATGAGAAATTGATTTAAATTATATTCACTTCTAAAGTGAGAATATTTTTGAGATACCTGGGTGGCTCAGCAGTTGAGCATCTGCCTTTGGGTCAGGTAGTGATCCCAGGGTCCTGGATGGAGTCCCACATTGGGCTCCCTGCTGGGAGCCTGCTTCTCCTTCTGCCTGTGTCTCTCCTTTCTCTGTGTGCTTCTTACAAATAAATAAATAAAATCTTTAAAAATAATAAAGTGAGAATATTGTTTCACTTCTGTTAATTTCTAATATGGGTTATTTTTACTTCTGTTTAAATACCACCCCATCTACATTTTTAATTTCATTTATGCAGACAGTGCCTATTTTCACAAAAATGACCTATTAAAAGAAAAAAGTGACTTCATTTAATATGCACTTCATTTAATAAACCTTAAAATATAAAAGTTTTGACATTTTATTTCTTTAGAATGAAAAGTTCTTGAGTATGCACACTGAATGCCCACAATGAATTGTAGTTAGTGTCATACAGAGGAAATTCCTCAACTAGAACAAGTGTTTGACAAAGTGAATATTCCTTCTTAAATTTCTACTGGTGACTACTCACTATGGTCTTTTGTATAAAATGTTCTTCAGAGTAATAATAATCAAAACTAAAGCACTTGGTTTCATGTGACAGTGTAGGAGATCAAAATGCAGAGTGGTAATAAAATCTAAAAATATTGGTAAATGATCATAAATAGTCAATTAAAAAGAGGAAGACTTTAATACCTTTGGAAGTTGAGATTTCAAGACTAGGTGATTCTAAAATTACAAGTGCTTAGTCCTTAAAATTATCAATGTTGTATACATTTATGAATGGATGGGTAAATGGATGAATACGTGATTGGAAAACCAGTTTAATTCACACACAAAGAAGTCTGAACCGTGAAACATATTGAACAAAGATAAAAAGTTCAAAGATGAAAATGTAATTGGTCAATATGTCATTGATGACCTTTCTAAAATAGCAGCTTCAATACAGTGACAAGTAAAAACCTGATGGGAAGCAATTAAATTTGATCAATTTACAGCAAATCTACTTCTTTCCTTTTTTCTAAAATTTAATCAGAATGAAAATGGGAGAAACAATGAGCATATATAATCATTTATTGTAGCAAATGGGGCTTTACCCTCTGTCTTTAAAAAGTTCCTGCCCCCTTTCATCATTTTCTGACTTCTGTAAACCTTTTCTTTTGATTTCAAAATTATACAAGATACTTGTCATTTTTCCTTTTCTTTATGTTCTAATGGAGACAGTGGTCCAGTTCTCTAGTAATTTGGGATCAAGATTTCCCCTGATGTGAACCTGAGCTTGTCTGTACCAGTAACTATATTAGAAGGTCAGGATGAAGTGAATATATCTTTTGATTGAATAAGTTAAATAATTTTTGAGCACCTAATAGATGCTGTCTGTGAATGAGAGAAGCTACAGAGTACAGCATATTCTGAAATAACTTTAAACATGTTCTTCTTAAAACACACTGTCCCATCTACCCCTTACAGATACTTCCTTACTTCATGGCAACAGATCATTGATGGACTAAACCTAATCTTACCATTTCTTGAATTATCTTCCTATCTATATAATGTATATATACATATACATATAAATTATAAACTATACACACACATATATATATAAATACATGGATAAATTATCTAGGAAATATATAGGTATATATGAAATAGGAATTCAGAAACAATTATTTCACAATTTATTATTGGTCTGTTATTCATTGCATATTTATGTTTAGAAATATATGTATGTATATATGTGTATTATATGTGCTTTCATGTATGTGTGTATATATATGTATAATTACATATATATGTAATTATCAAGATCTTTCCCACATTTGAGGTCACTAGGTCACTGCCCACTTTTTTTTTTATTTTTTTAATTTAATTTTTTTCTGCCCACTTTAATAATGTTGTCATCCTATGTCACTTCTTTCAGCTTATTTTAATCCCTTCAGATCAAGTAGTTGTCTTTTGTTTATGACATTTTTCTTTGCAATTATAAACCAGATTATACATTTTTACTTATGAATTCATGGACTTTTTATAATAAAGAACAGTTTAGGACTGGAATTCTTTATATGATAATTGGGGAACCTAAATTTCTTTCCCCCTGGATTGATTAGATACTTCTTTAGAATAGTGTTTCTCTTAGCTGAAGTCATCAGGGAAGCTAAAATAGAGTGGACACTTAATTAACATTTGCAGTATGATTGATTCATTGGCATTACGCACCAATTATACTTTTGAAATTTATTTAGTAAAATTATTGAAACATTTTATCAAATTATCAAGTACATAAAATATAATATATAATCAGTATATCACCTTTATAGTATTTGTATTTTCTCTTTATTTTTTACGTTACAAAAGAAAAGATTCCAAAGAAGAGATTTTAAAATAATTTAATATAGCTATTTCTAGGACTTAAAAGTTACCATGTGTTGAATGAGAAACTAGTGGTTCAAAAAGTCTTCTAGCCAAGGTTTTGTCCTGAGTAAAACCATTTACGTGCTATGGAACAACCAGTCCACTTGTATTTTGTTAAAATACACTGTTGTGGTTGGTGGTTATAGTGAATTGATCTGCTGTTTGTTATCTTACTGTTTTAATTTACTGTTTTTTTTGTATGTAAATCAAATATTTTGCTGAGTTTTAAGCAATCATCATTTTCAATAGATGTCAAATGGATGTATATACATGTAGATACACATACATATACACATATGCATATACACATACACATATATGAACATATATACATGTATATTCAGAGATTGAAAAGTAAAAAGTTCTAGGGCTTTTTCCCTCACTCCAGATTTTCCTTTTCCTATTTCGGGATTTCTCATTTTCTGCAGATTAGATATTTATTTGTGACTTCCACTGTAACTCATGGCTTTAACACTATTAATGGAGATGCATTAGAGCTGAGAAAATTTTAAAGGCTTGTTTTAGTTCAGAGAAATAACCTGATTGGGGTTGCTTATCACAATTCCATCTCACCTACTCAAACCTTTTGAGTTTATGAAATTGAGCTGAGAATTCTAGGAGAAAATGCAAGCTTTACAGCAAGATTTAATCTTTCTGTAAGCAGCTAGTCCAGAAATACCATAACAACAGCTGCTCTCATGGAATATTAGCATTTTTGCTTCTGGTCTCAGCTGCTTCTCAGAAGTGCAAAGAAATGCAAACATGGAAAATGTTCATTTTTAACATTAGCTTGAGTTTGAAAATCAGGGGGCATTCATTGGTCCCCAAAAGTAATGATGCACATTTCTGCTAATGATTTTATTCCTGAAGTAGTGTATGGCATATACATAGCTCATAGAACATCCTTTATTAACTATAGAAGAGGGAGAAAGGCATATTCATCATTTGGCAGCATGATTTTCAACTATTGTCCATAATGTGGGTGTGGTCTTTGATTTCATGTGAGACAAAAATGCAATATAATTCTCCTCGTTTTCATATTACTATTCTAATTTCATCTCCTTATGCTCTACCATTCATGACTGAAAAATGGAAACTTTTAAACTGTAACAACTGTGGTACTATTGCAAGTGAATTAACTCTCTCCAGTCCTGAATAACACAGACAATTTATCATAGGTCAGCTCCAAGGTAGAGGGATGGGGAATGAGATTTGTCTCACAAGTAAAACTTCATTTTGTCTTTTAATTCCTTTTACTGAACACTTGTAGCCTATTTAGTCATTAAGTTCCAAAATAACACAGTTCTCCATTACACATCAGAATAAGCTATTCGCTTTAAGGCAGCACAGCCTATTTTACTAAGTGTAAAAAGTTCTTCAGAGTGTCTTGATAAATAATTGATATACGTTGTAGCCTAAGATTTCTTAGTAGAGTGCTTAATCTTCTCAAAAATAAAAAAAAATTGTTATTAGGAGAAATAAGAATAATTGTTTCTATCCCTGTGACTTTGTCAAATAATTATTTGCCTTGTTTAGATTCCTTTCCATTAATATGCTTACTGAGTACATTCACAATGGATTCAAGGCTCTTAAAGCCTTTGGGTTGTTTTCTTCCTTTTTAAACAGAAAATCTACTTAAAATACTATTTGGAGAAAATATTTTATCATGGAACTTTATTTAAAGGGCAAAATCTAAGTCAATTCATGTATGCAATTAATGATATACAACTAGTTAAGCAGTCACCTTTGGTATGCTTACCCCCACTAATGCCAAGAAAGTCTACTCTATGGTGGAATTCTGAAACCATGATTAAACGTGACTCCAGAAGTTGGTCCTTTTGTTATTACTTAACTCAAATCTTAACGTGCCCTTCATTTTGCTTCATTTAATACAAATTGATATTTTTATTGTAAAACAATTTCAAATTGTGTACAATATTTATAGCAGCTCATAATGAACAACAGTGGTTTTGTCACCAAAATGTCTGTATCCTTCATTATGACACTCTTGACATATCTTGTATATAACTACGTGAACACTCCAGAAGGTTGGAGTATTCACCTTTACTTTAAAATAGTCTGTCTCAATTTCTTTGTAATATCTATTTTTCTATCAGAATGACAGCAAGGGTTTACAAATTATCTTGATTTTTGTAGGAGAAAGAAAATAATCTCTGAAGAGCACTATTTCATAAAAATGTCCACCTAAAATTGGAGAGTCTAGTTTATTTATGTCATGACCATTTATATACATGGTACACATTGCCTTAAAATTTATTATTATTTTACTATTTTTTAATAGTACAATGCAGACAATTGAACTGACAGATTCTGGTAGTTACTTTACAGAAAGTTCATGAGGTCCCACCACTTAGATATGCCAATTTATGGTTTATTTACATATGTGAAAATTAAAAAGAAATCTCATTTAAAAAGGAGTTTAGAGGCCGGCCGGGAGGCTTCTCAGTCTTACCAGTCAACTGTAATAGCAAGAAATGGACTTTGCAAGTGAATACTTCCAGTTTTCAGATTTTTCCAATGAACTTTTAGTTTATAACAGCCCCTCCCAACTCCTTTCTTGCTGTATAAAAGAACGTTGCTTTCTTTTGCTCATCAAACTTGCCTTTGGTTTTATTTTAGCTTGCTTGTCCTGCTATTCCTTAATAAATCCTTACCAGCAAACTCTTTTGTGGTAAAATAATTGGCAGTTTTATTTTTAAGGTTAACACATAATTGAGTATCAACTACATTTAACTAATAGAGATATCATAGAAAACCAAGGTGAAGTTAGAATTTAAAAAATGAGTGGTTTTGATAGCTTAAAAGATTATATCTATTACAAAGTATCAAGAAAGTTTGAAGGAGATGGTATTGGAAATCGATATTCAATGATGTAATTTGTATAAAGAGTGAGCATTCGAGGAAAATATTTTATTTTTTTTAAATTTATTTATTTATTTATGATAGTCACACACAGAGAGAGAGAGGCAGAGACACAGGCAGAGGGAGAAGCAGGCTCCATGCACCGGGAGCCCGATGTGGGACTCGATCCCGGGTCTCCAGGATCGCGCCCTGGGCCAAAGGCAGGCGCCAAACCGCTGCGCCACCCAGGGATCCCCTCGAGGAAAATATTTTAAATAAGGAGAATAAAGTAAAAGTTTAGGTAAATTCAGAAATATTAAAGGAAAGAGGGTGGTTTAGTCTGACTTGATTGTTTTAAAGGAGAGTAGTATGATATAATGTAGAAATATCTATGAGCCAGATGTTGAAAGATCAAGAATGCCAGTGTGAGAATTTAGCTCTTGGTTTTGAAGACACAGGTCAGCTATTGCTTGCCTTTGAAGAGGAATCTAACTCTAAACAGTAGGAAAATTGTTCCTCCAGGCACAGAACAACAAAGCCCGTGGGTTGGAAGTGAAGCAATGATTTGGCTAATGTCTTTTTAATTCTGACCTTTTTGTTTATAAATATTTTATTAAAATAGTTAGTAGTGGTCACAGGTAGCACTTGCTTTTCTAATGAACACACTGGGCTTAGGAGCAGAAAATTGAAAATTGTTATAAACTCTAAACATCCTTTGCCTATGTGCTCTCCACATCCAATAATACAGCCCTCTGTGCATTCTCTTTTTTTAGTGCTCTAGCAGGAAGAAAACAAAAACATGAAACTCAGAGTCCTCCTAAGAAAAAAAGCATCAAAAGATGGTTATTTCAGTAAATTATAGTAACCACATAGCAATTTAGTAGTACCCAATTAGTGCTCCTTACAATATTTGCATAGTTTTATTCTTGTGGTGGATCACAATTCTTAAGGTTTCACAAATGTATAATACATTTTTCCAATACCCCACAAATCCCTCAGGAGGAAGGAATCAGCTTGATAATTTACAAAGTTTCTTTTAAATACAACTTGACACAGCTAGGAACAACATTCCTAACTCTACATCTTCATGTCATCCTAGATAAACTCTTAGATAAGGCAACAGATTGTTGTGATTTGAAGTAGGAGGTCAAGAAAATACCATCTGTGAGCAATAATCAATTGCAAAAAAAAAAAAAAGCCATAAAACACAGCATGGATGTAACACATAGCAAATCTCTCTTACTGGAAATTATATGGAAATATTTGACACTATATGATGAATATGTAATTGTAGTTTGTTTTGAAAACCCCAGGTGATTTCCTAAAATATAAGATTTTTTTTTATTCACATCTGTGATAACAGAGAACACATTTAAAAGGTGATGTGAAGTGGACCTAGTTGACACATCTCTTTAAAGGGAGATAAGTATCTAACCACATACCCATATATATTTAAGTTAACAATTTATGGGGGATTATTAAATTATGTTTTTATAATATGCTAACATAAAATATTATATATTTTCTCTAATTCAATGGTCTGTCACCAAACTAAGGAAGGGAACAATATTGGCTAGTTTGCCTTCTTGTTATACTTTAGAAAGTCTATAAAAATCAAACAATATTTATATTGTGGGGTGGCTTTATAGATTAACCTACCCTGACACAGTGCTTCCTCTAAAACTGTCACCTGTGGGATTACAAAATGCCTTATTTACCACAATTGCAATCCACTCAGATTACCTCTGACAACGAATTCATTTTAGATCAGATAGAGTGTGGCAATGGGCTCATTCTCTTGAAATCACTGTTTTTATTATCCATAATTCTGAAGCAGTTGGCCTGATAGAACAGTGAAACAGACTTTTAAAGATTTAGTTTTTATGTGTCCACCTCTTGAAGGGTAGTACAATGAGCTCTAAGATGCATTCTATGTTCTGAATCTGTGATTAAAATATGTTGTTTGTTCCGCAGCCAGGATTAAAAGGTCTAGGGAACCAGTGAGGTGAAAATGAAAGTGGATTCTTTCACTACTGCTTCTAGTGACCCACTAATGAGGTGTTTGTTTCCTATTCTCATGACTTTTGCTTTTACTGGTGTGGTAATCTTAATTTTCAAGTGGAAAATGCTTTTATCAAAGGGCCAGACAATGATTCCATTAAACTGTAAGTTGAGACTTCCACCTGGCCACTTTGGGTTTCTCATGACAGTGAAATAACAGGTAAACAAAGTCTTAGTGTCCTGGCTAGGGTGATCAATTCTGATTTCAAAGGGAAATTGAGTTGCCACTATATAACATCAGTTAGAAGAATGTCTGGAATACAGAAGATGTGTTAATAGTAAACCTTCTACCTCTGTATTTATATTACAGTATATTAAAGGACAAGAGTGATTTGGCTAGGAAAGGAATGCATATCACCCAAAAATGGATGAAGGAACTGTGCATCCTCTTTGAGGGAACAGATTATTTTTGCTCTCAGCTCCATCAGGGATGGTTGGATGCCATTAGGTGCAAGCATAATTGTGTTATTCTCTCTCTTTGGAAGTTCATAAGGATTGAAGGAAGTGCTAAATTGATAAGAAGTAGACTGGGATGATATTATATGTGATATTATATATATGATATGTATGTGATATTATAGGTCAATATAGTTAAACTGGAAATACTTTGCCATGTATTTGATTTCCTTTATGGTTCATGAAAGACATTTATATAAGATTTGAAAGAAAAGAAGGGAAAGCTGTTCTATATGAAGTTTGGAGCTAAGCACCAAGTGACGTGACACCTACAAGTTGCCATGGGATGACTTGGTCACCTTGCTGGCATAAGGTACATATAGGGACACTAGACCTCTTTTGGCTTCTCTGAGAACTGATCCAAGTATTTGAGCAGTTTTGTGTTGAAAAGTACTATTTTACTGCATGTCAGATGAGAGATGACAGGAAACATGGTTTCCAGTTTGTTCTCATGGGTCCTAGTTTATTCTCACAAGTTCTAGTTTGTCCTTATCTCTCCAGATCACATTCCATTCTCCTTCCCTACCATCAGCCTGGCTGACCTATCACATTTCCCCAGCTCGCTAAATTAAGTCTAATTTTTATAATAAACTCCTTATTTTTGTATCACTCATGTACCACTCTAAACGTAACCTGACTTACTCACAATTTATAATTTATTTATTTGAGAGAGACAGCGCATGTGCACATGCATGCATACTCAAGTAGGGGGAGGGGCAGAGGGAGAGAATCTTCTAGTAGACTCCCTCACTGAGCCAGAGCCCAAGGTGGGGCTCCATCTTGCAACCCATGAGATCATGACCTGAGCCAAAACCAAGAGTTGGATGCTCAATAAACAGAGCCACCCAGGCACCCCTAACATTCTTGTGAGAAAGATTTCTATAAATACATCTACAAGGTCTTTAATACATATAAATCAAAAAGACAAAAAAGAAAAGAAGAGTGAAAGTCAGCATTTAAGACCAAGAGAATCAAACAAAACTTGAAATTGTAGCATCTGTATACCACACACATTTTCTCAGCCCACAAGTTTACTTACAATATTGCTGCCTAAAACCAACCAATCAAGTTGTAAAGTGGCAGCATCCTACTTCAGTGTACACAGATGTCACTCAGAACATCTCTGCAGGTATTCTCTCAGCTATCATGACCTTGCAAAACATGGAAGTGTAAGTGAATTAACCTTTTTGGGGCAACTCTTACTGAAGGGGGTTATCTAGTTATCTGATTAATAAATGCTCTTTTAATCTATCTTTATGATGGAGAGCTCTGAGGTGCAATCTATAAGACTTTAGAAAGTTGTCAGCAAGATATAATCCATTTGTGCACAGTGGTGATCAGGTCAATATTTCATCTTTGTATTAACTGTCCTACATTCTCTGTTTTGCTCTTTATAATTGTCTTTTGATTGGGATTAATTCTAGACTTAAAATCCTTCTGTTCAAGACATTTTCTTAGGCTAAGCTTTTGGTGGAACCCAGATTAAGAGAACTGGTTATCAATTTGGTGCTAAAAAGGACCCCTTCTGGAAGAGACTTTAGAACTAGGTCCTCTGATTTGTATAAGGATCAATAATGACCCTATTACTAGGGATAGATGTGAAGATGTAACACCTGATGTATAATTGTTTCAGAATTATCATTTAACTGGTAGTGAACTTGAGAAGATATAGGTGGAAAGTGAAGCATTGGTTTAGTTGTCAGTGGTACTACTTGAAGGAAACAGGGAAATAATTACAGATACGAGACATCAGCTATCTGACAATAGCTTCCAAGCTACAAAAAATTTGAATGTTCAGCCTCAGCAGGTGCCCTTTGTCAAAGTCAAGACTTTGACCCAAAGAATGGGAGGCTGAGTCTTGGAACTCAGCATTCAGGTGAATAAACCTGAACCCTTGGATTATCTTGAATCCTCCCCCTGTATGAAATGGGTGTTTTCCAAGGACTCCTAAAATCTGCCCTAAATTCTTCTGTTTTATTATTGTCATTTCCTGGTGAATAACTTGGGCTTACCTCAACAAAGCCCAAGGTTGTAAGTTCTTTCTCCACTATGAGAAGACACAACTTATTTATCAAAGAGTTTTCAGATCTGGAAACAGGTGATTATATGTTAACAGTAATCTTGAATGTGTAGGACCAGAAAGGGAGATTTTAGGGAAGATAAGGGAGAATTTATTGATATGAGTGTATACCCTTGTGATCTGAGTCTGAAGATTTGGTCGATAATACCTGAAACTATTCCTTAAATGCTGCTGGGTTAGTTTTGTGATGGACACAGTGGGAGCCACAATGAATAGTAGAGAATGTAAAAGATAAAAGAAGCCTCACAGATGTCAGTGTGGGGATGTTAGAATAGATTTACTATGTGAGACCAGGGTACCATCATCTATGTTCTCCAGGAGTGACACAAGGCCACTTCATATTGTTAAAGCTGTAAATAAAGAAGGTTATTGGGTAAGTTATGCAGTAATACCTTTGGGAAATAATAACTGCCTTCTCTATGCTGGAGTTGATGGTAGGGAAGGCTGTTGTGTAGTTAGGCTCTCTGTTATTACTATTTATAATAGGGCTTTAGATCAGCAGAGGCCCAGTGGTGGTAATTAACTGACCAAGGCAAGGTAGACAGCAGGTTTGGAGAGAAAACCATGATGATTTGACCTGCAGGGATTTTTATGGCAATGGCTAACAGATTAATGATCTTAAAGATTAGATAGGTGGCAAACCAGCTTGGATATCACTTAACAAAATCACAAAAGAGAAACAACAGAGAGCAAAATGTCTCTGCAGGAGGTCAGCTGCAGCAAGTGTAAATAATGATCCATTAATCATTTCCAGATTTAGGTTAATTATCAGACCCAAAATGCTGTAATTGAAGGAACTAAAAGCTGTTGGGTACCAGGTCTGAATGGATTTGGATATAAGCAGAACCAAAACATAGTAATGGTTATAAGTGAAAGTACATGGCAGCCAGGTGATGAATGGAATTCTAGCATACAACTCTCTCAGTTGTTCCATAATGTCCAGGTACTCATTGTGTAATTACGTTTTTTATTATATAATTGGAATGTATAGATTGTACTGAAAGAATTCCAATAACTTCGTCTTACTTGTGAATTAAGAGCTATTGAGATGGGGAAGGCCAAGTAGAACTTCTTGAAACTCTTCTTTCCCTCCCTCCATCACACAAGCAAACCCATACTAGGATAAATTAAACAGGTTAATGCCACCATCAAAAATGATGTGACGGTAGTATGCTCTAAAAATCCACATTTAGTTCCCAGTCTGGGCACTAAAAAACTAGAATTGTGCCAGATAGTTGTGGAATATCATAAACTTAAACAGACGGTACTTCAATTGCAGCTGGTATGTCACATATGGTATTGATATACAAATAACACAGCCTCTGGCACTGGGTATTTGGCTATTGATCAAAGTTAGAATTGCCATGAAAAGACATCAATGAGAGAGTTAAAAAGTCAGGCCCCATAGAAAGGATAGTTACAATAAGTATAGTCAACAAATTATTCATATTCAAATACAAAAAGGACGGTATTAATAAAAATGCAGCCAACCCAATTGAAAAATGAGCAACAGTCATAGGGCAAGTCCTTTACAAAATAGGTATAAAATTGATAATAAATATAAAAATGTGTTTTAAGTTGAAAATTCATTAGTTAGTAAGGAAATACAAATTAAAATCACACAATGCGATACCTCAAAATACCCCCCAACATTTCCAAAAGTGAAAAGAGATGTAGTGTTGGAGGGACGTATATCGGAATGATTTATGTATATTAGGTATAAACTGGGACATCACAACTAAGAACGGCTTAGCAATATAAACTAAAGCTATACCTTTGCAAATCTTATCACTTAATGATCTCCTAGGTGTATATAAGAGAAAAAAAATGTAAAATATTTAACAAAATCCATGTACAGGTTTCTTTTTTTTTTTTGTACAGGTTTCTTTTAAAAGCACTATAGCCTCAAACTGAAGATTCAATTGTGCATAAACAATTGGATGAATATTCATAAATGGAATCATTTAAAGCAGTGAGAAAAAGAAATAACAACTACATACAATAATATGGATGATCTGACAAAAATGTTAAAAGGAAATGGATACAAAGAAGTACTGAAAAAAAGCAAAATCAGTCTATTGTATTAAAATACCAGGACAGTGAGCAGGTAATCACAGGAAAACCACTGATAATGTTTAATTTTGGCATAGTGCTGGTTATAAGCATGTGTCCACTCTGAAAATTTACCAATGTGAAAACTTCTGATTTGTTTACTTTTCTCTATTTATACTTTAATAAAGTTTCCTAATGTGAGAAAGGCAGCAGTACACATTTTCTGTCTTCCCCTAGGGTTGTGCTTACTTTTCTGTACTCTGTTATAGTATATCTGCAATGGGGTTTACCATCCTTTTTTCCCCCCTCAGATCATCATCATACTGGTCACCATATTAGTGCAGTCATGCTCATTGCAATCACACTAATCAGGAAGTAGAATTCTGGGTACTTTAGTAAGACACATGCATTCCAGAGAGTGGCAAATAAGAGCCACAAAGACTAAGGGATCTGCCCTTCCAAGAACAATTTGTGGGCTCTGATGGTGTAAGTCATGCCCACATATGTCCTCTATGGTATAGGGCCATTTCTTGCACATTTGTGACACCTTACTTTAAGCTTCCTGGGTCTCTTTGGATTCTGGAAATGACATATGTTATATATAGAATATTATTCTAATGAATTTATCAAGTGACTCAGAAGTCCCTGGGCAAAAAGAAAGTGACCTCCAGGATTTCTAAGTCACAGTATAAGCTGCCTTTCCACTCATGCTACATGACTCCATAGATTTGACAATGCTGGAGCTATTTGAGCAGATAAAGTACTGTGTGGTAGCTCTAGGAAGCCCAGAGAGTGTCACTGAGCAGACTCCTCAGGAACTGAAGTCCAATCTTAAATTCTCTAGCAGAAAAATACTTATTAAAAATAGCTGTTGGGGGATCCCTGGGTGGCGCAGCGGTTTGGCGCCTGCCTTTGGCCCAGGGCGCGATCCTGGAGATCCGGGATCGAATCCCACATTGGGCTCCCGGTGCATGGAGTCTGCTTCTCCCTCTGCCTGTGTCTCTGCCTCTCTCTCTCTCTCTCTCTCTGTGACTATCATAAAAAAAAAAAAAAAAGCTGTTGGCATGGCATTGGTCCTATTAGGGTTAAACATCTGACCATGAAACAAGTAACTATGTGTGTGGGGAGGTCATTAAGAAGATGTGACCACTAGTTGACCTACAAGCTAGACTGGGGCAACTGAAGGCCCTCCCTTACCCCCCCCCCATTCTTGGAATGTATGCTCTCCTTACCTTCCCCATTCCCAGAAGCTGTGCGATGAATAAAGGTCTGAGATAGAGATGTGGTATCAAGACTATCTAGAGAATATACAGAATTAAATCCAGGTAAGATCTCTAAATTCAAGATTCCAGTGGGTATGGAGATCTACTGGTCTTATAGCCAGCCACCCAAGACAAGCTCTTACATAAGTTCCCTTGCTCATTAAATCTGCCACCTACCAATCTGGAGTAGTCAGCCTCTTTGGTCTCTCCCTTTCCTCATGTACGGGGACCAATCTCAGATTATACTTAAGAAGCTCCTGAGGAATTACTAACAATCAGCAACTAATTACTATGCAATCAGAGCAGCCCATTCTGACCCAAATATTCCAAGATCCATCAGGCAGGCTTAGGCAGCCATGGTAACAATCCACTGTACATAGAAAATAATGCATTGTAGATCTGGCCTTGGAAGGTCCAGAAGGCAAAGATATGTGAATGAATAGATGACTTAGACTCCTTTGTCACCTTCCTTAGTTTTGTCAATGCTTTATTCTTAATTTATATATGTGGCCTTTAGGGGCTTCTTTGCAATAATCTCATAAGGGAGAATGGCTTTGTTCACAAGTGCAAGTACAAGTGTTTGTGTATTATATTTATTCTGCTACCCAACAGACCTACCAAGGATGGCTTTGAGGGCAATGGTCAAAGCAGAGCAGTTAGCTGTGTTCTTGGTTATTGCCTTATATGGAAGGATACCTGATGTGCAGATATACATGGATTCTTGAACAAGAGGTTTGGATATTCAGTGAGGGGCCTAGAAGAAGCAAGATTAGAAGACTGAAGCCAATGATGTTTAGGAAATGTGCAAATACATAGATCTATGGGAGTGGGCACAAAGAATGCTTATCTTTAGGTCTCATTTTCTTAACAGCCAGACAGTATTTGCCACTAAGGAGAAAGTGTTGAAACAGGAGTCGTCTTCTAATGGATGTCAGCTACTCTCTCCTGTCAGCCAGAACAGTTTTTGCATAACAGACCTGTAAATACCACTATCCATATGCTAATAGGGTATCTAATTTACCATAAGAGATTCTTCATAATAGTGCCTAAAACCAAGGAGCTTACTAAAAATTATGACAGGTAAAACGTTCAGTTCAAGACCACGGTATTAGTGGTCTTACAAGAACACATCTCTTTGAGATAGCTAATTGAGTATTGCCTGGTTAGGATGACACTCCTGGAAAACACCCTATATAATGCAGTATATACACTATTCCACAACGGATGTATGGATATGTATCCCTACTAACTAGAATGTGGGGATCTGATCCAGGGATGAAAGTAATATTGCTCCCTCCACCAGAGATGCACTTGCAGAATGTTTTTTCCCATGTTGATAATTATACACTCTGCTGGCCTAGGCACAGCAACTGGCCAACTTCTTTACTGTAATGGGTTGGACTCTTTATAGGATATTAATTTCTCTTAATACAGCTGGGAATGGAGGGGTTATGACCCTTCTGATATCTTCTTAGCCTAACTTTGAATTCTGAACTCTAGTCATTAGCCCACCTCTGGGCACAAGTGTAAAGTGAGAGCAGCTCATTGCAGTTACATTGAATCTCTCTCACTTTCTGCCCCAAGCTTCTGTGACATCACCATTTGGCACACTTGCTGGAAACTCAACAGATACATCGATATAAGAACAAACCTGGATGTGAAAGGACATTAACACTTGGACCAGTGGGTATGAGCCAGAGCATAAGTACTTTCTCAGATGGCATCAGGGGACACTACACAGAGGTAGTCAGCTTCATCATGTATCCCTTGACTGACCTTCCCTTTACTTCCTTTTCTACTCCCAGCCTCAAATCCTGTGTCCTGGGATCAATTTCCAAAATAAGCTACCTGCACTCCGTAGTTTGCTCAGGCTTTGTTTTGAGGAAGAAACAAGAACAAGATACTGGCATTAAAACAAATACACCATGGTAATCCTGAGGGGCTTTGGGCATGGAGATATAGGGACTTGAAGTGTCTTTATGTCATGAAGTTTCTTGGGTTGGAGCCAGTTTATTTAGCTGCAGTATGAGCAGCTAGCTTCATTTCAAACATTCTTCCACTTTTCATTCCAACAAGTAATTACTCAAATATTTCTTACATGCGAGTGAAAATCAGTTCAGATATGATGGTGTTGAGTTACCTCATTATATCTAGAATTGCTGAGTATGAATGTGTGAGATACTTGATAGAGATGTGCTTTTTCACAGCTCAAACTATGTGATGGCTTTTGCTCTCATTGTTGAGAAGTGGAGCTCAGTCTTTGCCCAATATTGTATGCTTATCTGCAAACATACGAGGCATTAGCCTGCTGGAAAATCTTCAGTAATAATTTCATATAGTCTCTTTTTTGTGCTGGTATATGGCACAGCATATCATTCAGAGAGCAGGCTGGACCTTAAGTTCCTCAAAAGCTGAAACTCAGCTCAGGACAATGGCTCAGCATCAGCAGGGAAAGTTATGAGGGTGTTTGTCCTTGGTAACTTAGGTAGCTATATGACTAGAATTAGACAAGCAGAGATGACATCCGCAGAATTCAGCTTTCTGAGCTCAGGCTTGGCTTCATTCTATGTTTGCACAGTCCTTACATCATAGTATACATGTCTACAATTGCAGTTGTCAAAGTTTATGCATGAATCAGAAAAGGAAAAAGGAGATTGTACAAAGTACTTTCAATTTACGTGGACATATTTTCATGCCTTTTTCTTTTACAATATTCATCTACAAGCCAAGAGATATTTAGTTTAACTAATTTAATTTTAGGTGTTGATCTTCATAAATACTCATTTAGAAACAAAAAAAAATGCCATCTAGTGGTTTTGTTTGCAGCAAGAATGAGAGGATGAAGTGAGGTAGACAGTATGATAGCTGAATGGGAAAGAGAAGCTAATTATTGCCCGCTGCTGTACTTCATGGTGTGTGATGAGCCCTGAGTGTCCCCTGAATAGAAGGAATTTCTTTCTGTTACAGGAGAAGACTGACTCATGGTCAAGCCAGAGCCGCTCTTTTCTTCTTATACAAAGGAGACGATGCAATTTGGAAGTCAGTGTGAAGGATTCTGTGACCATAGACGCACAAATCATCATATAGCCTTGATGATAATGACATTCTTCATCCACCCCTTCCATTTGTTATTGACTAGAATACTATTATCTTTGGCTTCTTTTGTTTTATTTAGTATGTTGTGATACTGCACTCATTTTAATGGACTCACTTTAATCACTCCATTTCCAATAGTAACAAAAACATTTCATACAGGTACTTCTTGCTTCCACTAGGTGACATATATCAGAAAACAGGCAAAAGAAGAAATCATTGAATTACAGATTATGTTTCAGATGTCTGTATGGCGATTGTTTAGAATGCAATGCATGGTGTCAGAGAAACGTTGTAGATAAGAGTGGTAAGGTCCAAAGTGAATCAATCAAAAAGAAAACAAACAACTACTAAATTCATAATGTTACTGAACTATTAGTAGTATTTCACAATTATAGAGAGAAAGGAAGAAAGTAATTTGATAGAGAGAAAAACTAGCATTAGTTATAAACCTGTATGCCAGACGCTTCACAGTATCCCATCAAATCACAAGAAGTGCTATTATTTCCCTATTTTATAAGTGTGGATGCTGAAACTAAGAGTTTGTGATATCATATCCAAGGTCATTTAAAGTTTGTGAAGAGCTAAGCTGGTATAATAAACCCAGTTCAGTATGATTCAGACAGTTTCATCTACTGGATCTTCTCAGGATGGCCAAGAATTGGATGTTGCCTTAGTTCTATTACAGAATTATAACATCATTTCATAGAAGGAGAGACCCAAAAGGTATATGAGCTCCCCCACCTGAGCTCCGCAACATATCTCTTTTAAATTTCATAAAGCACCTTAAACCAGACATTGGGATTCAGACCTGTTCTTAGGGATTTGGGAGGTACAGGAAAAAGGGCAGATAAGAGGCAGAGAACAATTTTCAGTTTTCCTCAGTGCTTATAACAGAGGGCTGATAGGTTTTTGCGTGCAAAATAAAGTCATAGAGGCATATTCTTATGTTACTAAAACCAAATAAATGATTTGTGTCAGTTTAGTTACAATCTATATATATGAAATTTCAATACTTTAATGAGATCCAATAAAATATTTTTTTGGGTCACTCTTTTATCAAAAGATACCAACTACTTAACAATCTTCATGTGAGAGAGGACCTGGGTTTTTTTCATTTGTATCTGTCTTCCTGGTTGAGAATTGCCCTCCCCAAAAAGAGCAATTCATAAGATATATTTTAAACAAGAAAAAGGCAGAGTAAATGTCTCATCCCCCTCCCATTACCACTTCTTCCAGCTGTATAGCTCTGATTATCCATTGGGTGATTAGGGATTTAGCTACCTCATTCTGTTTTCCCACAAATGTAAACCAAAAGGAAAAGGTTACTCAGTCACCATACAGAAAATCTCACAGTGTGTGTGACTCACATCAATAAGACTGGGGATGCTACTCTTATATTTTGGCTTATGGAAGAGTGATGGGAATATATAACTCACTTTCATGAACTGGCAGATTCTTAAAAAAAAAAAAGCTAGGTGTCAGTGCCTTCTCTGAAGAGAAAGATAGATCAATACTCCTCTAATTTACTAAGTAATTTTTGCTATGTTTGCTGAAGCCACAGGTTCCGGTAAATGAAGGAAACTACCCATTTTTATTGTATTTATTTATTTATTTATTTATTTATTTATTTATTTATTTATTTTGAAACTACCCATTTTTAAAAGCATTATGGGATTATTTCTTGAAAAAATAAAAGTTTCTTTTAGACAAAATTGAATACTAAAAGTATCATAAGAAAATTCATTCATTTCTCCAAAGTGAATTGTAAGTACATTGTCAACTTACCTGGATATACTAAAATTATTTTTTTAAGTAAATATTCTCAGCTATCTCCCTTTCAGCAAAATTCTTTCTTTATATTAGTAGGGTAGCTAATCATCCCACTGACAAAAATGGCAATGTATTTTATAGGTCTCAATTTTGAAGTGGTCTTAAGCATAGAGGAGGAAATTGCTGTTTATTATAGATGAGAAAATTCAGGCCATTATATTAATGTGATACATATGCATATACTCCCCATATCACCAATATTTCTTATTCTGGATAAATATATATACTTTGGAATAGCTTATCTGCATACATTCATAATTTGTGTAGTTTTAAATGAAAATTTCATAATTAAATTCATCTAAGCTGGTTATTTACAGAGAAAATTTAAATTCATTTTAGCTGTCATGAAAAAAGAAAAGTATGAAGTAGTCCATAATTAAGAGAGGTGAAGAAAGACATGATTAATTTCTGTATGAGAACAGCATTTTTTAACAAAAAGCCTCATAATTTTGTAGGATAAATTGTCTTTACAATCTATATTGAGGCAGGTATGAAAAAAATACACATTATTTAAATAACTTCAATTATTTAATTTCCCATTTGCATTTTAATATAAATTTTGACTGCACCACCTGAGACTTTCCATAAGGCCAGAATTTAAATATTAAAGTAATTAAGGACTGAGCAAATTATGGAATTTCTCTCTCATTTATCTAATGATTGTGAACCGAGGTTATGTCGTGGTGGAAAGAAGGAAGGTGTTCCTGTCTTGAATGTCCTCAATTTTGAGATGAGGTCTCAAATTTGGATGCAAGATAATAAACACTTTGTGTAATACTTCTCATACCAAGGCGGGGGGAAAAACAGGTCTGATTCAATGTTACATCCATTCTTTCTTTAGTAGACAAAAATTGGAAGTTAAAGATTTTTGTTAAGTAAATCAATTCTCAGAATGGTCCTGAATACATTTAAAAATTCCAACCTTGGATTTGTCTGATTCTAGGTTGATTATCTACATAGATTCTCCGGCCAAATCTATGTTTGAATATACTATATAGGCAGTATATATGTGTCTATTGGAATTAGGTTACAATCTTGCATCGTTCTAATAAAATAGCTGATAGTTTCTATTTATGTCAATTCAGTTTTGCAGTTTCATATCTCCTATAAAATAGCTGATAGTTTCTATTTATGTCAATTCAGTTTTGCAGTTTCATATCTCCTATAATAAATGAATGGTTTCCATGATAAATTTTGAAATTTCCTCCACTAGATGTACATTTATCTTAGGTTCAGGAAAAGCTAAGGGAAAGTATTATAGAACATGTATAGTTGTTCCTTTAATATAATTGTAAAAGAAATATATTTGCTTTATCCTCCAAGATAAAGCAAATATATTTCTTTGGGGGAACTTTTTTTTTCATTGTGTGAAAGTCACCTGATAAAATCACAGCTGCTTTTATCCCAAATAGCAGGGCAGCCACCCCATGAAAAGATGTACCAATTTTAGTGCTACCTAAGCTCCACATTTGCAAAACTAGGCAGCAAATATAGCTGATTCCTGATTCTACTTAATGGAAAGCCAATAAGGATTAAAAATATGTATATTTCCTATAGCATAATCAAAATATTGGTATAAGGAAAAATCAACTTAGATCAACTAAATATAAGATAAATTGTGATTAGAAATTAGGTTCTAAATTTGTCCAAATCAACCAATTTGAAGCCAAAAATTTTTGAGGAAAAGCATTGTGTAGGGTTGTATATCTTAGAAACTGTTTCTCTACTAATGTGAGTTTTTGTCATGTGTTAGTTTTAGTATCATGAATTGTACTAACCTCCCTAAGATGGCAATCATGATCCAGGAAGTGTATTAGGTACTAGGTAATCAAAGATGAGCAAGCCATAGCTCTTTCGTAGGAAACCTAGAGAGTAAGCAAGACATCTATAGGTACATAATGTAATTTCAGGCCATAGGTTTCAGCCTCAACACTATTGATATTTGGGGCCAGAAACTGCTTTGTGGTGAGATCTGTCCTGTGCATTGTAGAATGTTTAGCTGAAATAATAGCATCTATCCATTAAAT
Source organism: Nyctereutes procyonoides (assembly GCF_905146905.1). Taxonomy (NCBI): domain Eukaryota; kingdom Metazoa; phylum Chordata; class Mammalia; order Carnivora; family Canidae; genus Nyctereutes; species Nyctereutes procyonoides. Next base: position 28,791,495 of record NW_026575136.1, read on the forward strand.
TATCTTATGTATACCTCTCTCCCAATTGTGATATCCAAAAACTTTTCCAGAAACTGGCAAATGTCCCCTAGGGACAAAACCACCCCTACTTGAGAAGCATTGTTCAAGTTATTAAATGCCAAAATAGAAGTCTAAAAAATAAAAATTTAACTATACTTCTAAGTAATTAACCCTGGTGTACGATGGGAAGGGGAAGAAGTGGGGGGAAAATAGTAGTCAGAGCAGTCTTCATAGAGCATGTTCATTGAACAGCTTCCTAAACTATATCTAGGATAGAGTGCACCAGTCTGTCAGGATGAAGTGAGGCCATTGGAGGGAGATAACGGTATCAAATAGAGACTCGAATTAGAATGAAAATTGATTTGTTATCACACAATACAGAAAACCTAAAAAGATGGAATCAACCAGTTAAAATCCTAGTGATTTTGTATCAATAGGCTGCAAGACAGACACTCCAGTCTTTCATATGCTTTAGTCAGGACTTTATGGGAATGTGCTATCAAGTTCTAACTGATGAAGCTTCGAGTTTGAATATGACCTATAAATACTCACCATGTGGTAAGCTCCCCCTGCTGAATCTTGGGGGTCTCAACATTGCCTAGAAGTATGATTTTCATGATAAGCCTCCTATTAAGTGTTCATCTAGTTGAATGATTGCATTTAATTAATCAATATCCTCTTTTGAGGCAAAGAAATACTTTTTTTCCCCTAAATTAGAAGTGAACATTCAAATGGTCTTAGGATACAAGCACACTGTACATTCTTAGTAACATGAGTCATTTTACAGCATTGCTTTCCTAAAAGTTCTCTGAGTGAAGTACTAAGGAATCAAATTGATATATGTGCCTTTTAGTATTTCAGACTTTGCACAAACATGGAAGGGGCAGTCCAGATGCTACAAACTTAATTCTCTGTATGAAGACAGCTTAGGGACTAGGAGTCAAAAATAACAATTTTAAGTAGCTCAAATACTCCATGCCATACCTTTTTGCCTTCTAATTTTTTTTTTGAAATTTAACTTTGAATAGATTTTATTTCAGCATTTGAGATAGGGAGAAACAACATTGGGGCTTTATAGAAAACCGTAGAGATTTTAATTCCATTATCACATATGAGGACTAGAAACAGTATCCTGTCTACTTCTTGAGGATGCAGTGAGGACAAAAAGTTCTTTAAGCAGTAAAAGGCCTCTTCAAGAGTGTGAGTATGTGTGTATGTGGTCTGTTAAGAAGTCTTAACACTAATAATATATATGTCTTGACAGATTGCTGAGTAATTCCTCTAAGAATATAAAAAGAAACCTGGAAGAAACTAGGAGTTACCAGCAGAAAATGCAAAGGGCAGCGATGAGGTGAAACAAACATTTGAACAGTTCCATTCAAATGTCGTGGTGTCTACAGGTGTTCTGTTTTTAAAAAGTTGTAGCAAAAATGTGGAATGTGGATAACCACCGGACACTGAGTTCCAGAACCTCCATTTCAGCTGACAAAAATCATGAAGTTGCTAAAGACAAAGGAAATATCTTTGTTCCTGATGTTGTATCAGCCTACATGTCTTGCTGTCCTAATCTATTTAACCAAAAAAGAACAAAGAATCTAGTAGCAGCAGACTCAGGCTGTTGAGATAAATGTGTGGATTGTACTGACAGGACATACACAGCTCAGCCTTCGGTCATGCTGCCTATTATATCACTAGAGCTGAATTCACTCTGTGAACTGGTATGTTGAGCGGTTGTTTTTGTAAATTTGTTCTTTTCAATTTTTGCCTTTGAAATTATTTGCCTTCTTATTTTGAAATTTTAGCATGTTTTAAAATTTACAAATAATAGAACATTATAAAACATGGGCGGCATACTTGTAACCTTGTATGCTATCAATATTTTCAAACACAAGTAATCCATTATTCAAAAGAGTAGCTCAGAAACAATGCAACTCAATCAAATTAGACCATGCATTCAAATAATGGCAGTTTACATAAGATGGTTTATCTACTGGGTAGAAAGAAAATAGGTCTTTTTCAACAAACAAAACATAATTCTTTGAGAACTGACCTACAGGTCTCTCATGATGTAAGGGGACAGTATTCCCCCAATATTTACAAACTCATTTGTTGTGAAGGGGGTTGGAATTCTTGTTGGAATACCATATATAAAGCTTAATGATCAAAAGGACATAAATTACACCATGTTGTAGACTATTTTTAGTAATACTTTAGTATTACTATTTTTCAATACTTCCTTCACTGCCTTCATGTAGATTTCTCTATGTGCTTGACCTGAAGTTTCTCTTATTATAATCATTCCTTTGGTTAGAGTATATAAAGACAACACCATTTTTTTCCTGAAAGACTAAGATGATTGTGATTTACTGTATCAGGTAGAAAGAGTGTTTTTTTGTTTTTGTTTTTGTTTTTTTTTTAAACTTTACTTTCTAGTTATCCCCACAATTCCTTTCTTTCTTACAGTGAATATTTCAAAAAAAATCTTATTTCCATCACTATCTCCAGTTAGTTTTGCCCCACCTCCTCACCAAACTACCTTTGTCAAGGTAATAAAGTCTTACCTGACTATAAACATTTGGCCACTACTTCTTCCTCTTCAAAATACTTCCTTATATTTTATTACACCCGTTTCATCTGACTTTCTTCCTACCATTTTGCCTACTACTCATTCCCTTTTTCTATCCTCTTCAACGCCCCAAACTCTCAATGTGTCAGTACATTATGGATAAGTCTTTGGACCACTTCTCTTTTTCTATTTGTTTTCACTTTTTAGATGTCCCCTCTAGATCTTTGCCACAAAATACTTTCTATATTCTATATCCTATATTCTAGGATACACTCATATTTATAGGTCAGACTTAGAGCACTCTTCTGAATCCCAGATCTTTATATCCATAGCTTCAGACTCTAATTATATGTATAATAAGCATCTAAATCCTGTAATAGACATAAAGAACTCTGCAACAATAGAAAATACATTCTTCTCAAGTGCATATGGAATATTCTCCAAGATAAAAACACGTGTTAGGCCACAAGACAAGTCTTAATAAATTAAAGAAACTCAAAATCAAAGCATTTTTTTGGTCCAAAGTGCAATGCAACTAGAAATAGGACAGAGTAAACTGGGAAATCTGCAAATATATTGAAATTAAATTCACTTCTAAGTAACAAATGAGTTGGATAAATCACTAAACCAGTTAGAAAATACCTTGAGAAAAAAAATGAAAACACAATGTATCAAATCTTACAAGATGTAGTGAAAACATGTAAGATGAAAGGATATAGATACAGCTAAGATTAAAGTATATAGCTATAAATGTATACATTTAACATGAAAAAATATCAAACAACTTTCACCTCTAGAAACTAGAAAAGGAAGAAATTAAACCTAAAGCTAGCAGATGAAGGATAATAAAAATTAGAACTGAAATATACAAAATAGAAAATACAACAGTACTGAAAAAAAGCAACACTGAAATGTTTCTTTGAAAAAATAAAATTGAGAGGCATCTGGGTGGCTCAATGGTTTAATGTCTGCTTTTGGCTCAGGTCATGATAACAGGGTCCTGGGATTACGTTCTGCGTTGGGCTCTGCATAGGGTGCCTGTTTCTCTCTCTGCCTATGTCTCTGCCTCTCTCTGTGTCTCTCATGAATAATAAAATCTTTAAAAAATAAAATAAAATTGATAAACACTTAGCTAGATTAGGAAAAAGAGAAAGACTCAAATAGTTAAAATCAGAGATGAAAGAGGGGACATTACTACTGATGCTAAAGAAAAAAAGATCAGGGGAGCCTAGATGGCTCAATGGAACATCTGCCTTTAGCTCATGGTGTGGTCCTGGAGTAGAGGGATGAAGTCCCGCATCAGGCTCTCCTCCAGGACCTGCCTGCTTTTCCTTTGCCTATGTCTCTGCCTCTCTCTGTGTGTCTCTCATGAATAAACAAATCTTTAAAAAAAAGATAATAAAAATACAGTCAACAACTGTACCCCAGTAGACTGAATAACCTAGAATAAATGAATTCCTAGAAATACATAGTCTATTAAGACTGAGTTATAAAGAGACAATCATAGTGAGGATATTGAACCAGTAATCAAAACCCTCTCACAAGTAAAAGACCAGAAACTGATGACATTATATTGGGAAATCCTACCAAACATTTAAAGAATTAAAATCAATCCTCCTGAAACTCTAAAATACTGAAGAGAAAAGATCATTGCCAAGTTTATTCTATGAGGCCAGTATTACCCTGATACCAGAGTGAAACAAAGATAATTCCTGAAAGTACAAACCAATATCCCTAAAAATATTGATGCAAAAATAAACTGAACTCAACAACACACTAAAAGAACTATGCATCATGACCAAGTAGGATTTATTCCTGGAATTTAGGTATGGTTCAACATATTGAAATCCGTGTAATGTACCACATTAAAAACATGAAGACCAAAGCCACACATCTTTGACAGAAAAACTTTCATAATAACACTCAACAAACTAGAAATTAAGTAATTCAATGTAAAAAGGTCCTTATGAAAAATTTATAACTAACATCGTGCTTGCTGGTGAAATACTGAAAGCTTTTTTTTCTAATATTGAGAATGCAAGGATGCTCACTCCTGCCATTTCTATTCAACACAGTATAGAAATACTAGCTAGAGCAATTAGGCAAGAAATAAAGGCATCCAAGCTAGAAAGATATAACCTTATGTTTTTTGAAGACCACATTTTACAAGTAGAAAACATTAAAAATTTCACAGACACACACACACACAGAACTAAAATGAATTCAACAAAGTCAATATAGAAAAATCACAAAAATCAGTGGTTTATATACACTGACTTTGAACAATTTGGAAAAGTAATTAAGAAAACAATTCCATTTATAATGGTTTCAAAAAAGAACAAAATACATAGGAATAAAACTAACCAAGAAGGTAAAAGACACATACCAAAAACTACAACTGTCAAAGGAAAGGCATGATTAAATAGAAAGGCATCTTATGTTCATGGATTGAAAGAATATTGTGAAGATGTAAATAATAGTCAAAGCAATCTAGAGATTCAGTGCAAACTCTACTCTATTCAAATTCAATGGCATTTTTTTGATAGAAGTAAAAAAGTTTATCCTGAATTTCATATGAAATTTCAAGGGACTTTGAACCGCCAAAATGGTTTTGAAAAAAAAAATTGGAAGATTCACACTTCCTGATGTCCAAAAATTGACTTCAAAAGAACTGACAGGGGGATCATGTAGAGGTATTTGTACACCCATGTTCAAAGCAGCACTATTTATAATGGTCAAGAGGTGGAAGCAGCCCCAAAGTACATGGAAAGATGGATAAACAATATGTGATTCATACATACAATGGAATATTATCCAGCCTTAAAAATGAAGGAAATTCTGTGATAATATAACATGGTTAAACTTTAAGAACATGATGCCAATGCTTTAAGCCAGACACAAAAGATAAATACTTTATAATCCCAATCATCAGAAATACAGGAAGTAGAGAAGTTCATAGAAACAAAGTAGAATGGTGGTTACTAGGTAAATGGAGGTATTGCTTAATAGGTACAGAGCTTCAGATTTTTAATATGAAAAAGTTCTGGAAAAAAAATGAAAAAGTTCTGGAGACCTGTTTTTTCAATGATGGGAATATGCTTAACACTACTGAAATGTACACTTAAATATGGTTAAGGCAGTAAATCTTATGTGTATACAATTAAAAAGTTTTAATAATTGGAAGCAGAGTCTATAATAAAGTAGAGCATTTTGTGTCATCTCTTCCACCATTATTATCTTTCCTGCTTCTACCATTATTATTCTCCAGTTAATTCTCAGTACAACAGTCAAAATGCTCTATTAAATTTTAAATAAGATAACATTCTGTTCTTCAAAATCCTTTTATGGCTTCCTATATCCCTCAGAATAGAAATCAAAATTATTTTCAGGAACTGCAATCTCTCCCTCCACTCCCTACCCTCTGCAGGACCTCCTCTCCGATCTCACTGTCCTCATAAAGCATGATATTTTACACTCCAATCTGTGTCAGTTCTTGTTAATTCCTTTAAACAGAATGACCCTCTCCAGTATATCTACTTGGCTAAATTCCTCTAGGCCTTTTCTCAAAATTAATTTTCTTAGTGAGACTTACCTAATCATCATTTTATGAGAAATTATATCATCAACCACCCCAATTTTGTAAAATCGTACATTTTCTAAAATATTTTTGTCTTATTTTTTTAAAATTTTCATGGTCTAATATGCTATATAGTTTAGTGACATATTTTGCACAAGTGATTAAAATAAGATATACATCAATTCTGAAAGTACAACTGGATTAAAAATGCAAAAGCAGAGCAGAGATGAACTCAGCAGAAATGAACTGAGCAGAATTTGGAATGAGTGACATGGAGAAAAGTTCTAGAATATCTACAGACAGAAACACAGGGCAAGAAGGGAGACTGAGACAGAAGGAGGGAAGGAGGGAGAGAATGACACAGAAATTAGAAAAGAAAGATATAAATGACATATACTTTATATTGTGGTGTGTATATATACATATGCTATATATTATATGTAATATATATAGTTGTTACAAATGGGTAAGAGTAGAGAATTCATGCGCAAAAATAGTTTTTAAAGCCATACTAAAAAAATTTAAATTAAAAAAAAGAAAGTCATACTAGAAGGAATATATTTGAAATATTAGATTTAAAAATTGTAGATTTAAGGACGCCTGGGTGGCTCAGGAGTTGATCACCTGCCTTTGGCTCAGGGCGTGATCTCACCGTCCTGGAATCGAGTCCCACGTCAGGCTCCCTGCATGGAGCCTGCTTCTCCTTCTGCTTACGTCTCTGCCTCTCTCTCTGTCTCTCATGAATAAATACATAAAATCTTTAAAAAAAATTGTAGATTTAAAACTCTACCATAGCCCATTAAGTCTCAATGTACATTACAGAACCAAGATAGGATATAGCAGAAATATTATACCTCAAAGGAAACAATGTACCATATTTAGGCATTGCAGGCAAAATTTAAAGAGAAATAAATATATTTTCTATATACAGTCATATTTCAAGTTACTGGGGGCAAGGGCTTCAACATATGAATTGGGCATTGTGGGGAGGGGAGCACAATTTTGTGCATAGCAGACTGGGTAGCAATTTTTAAAATATGCAACAGCACAATACACTCAATAATAATCTATTTACAGATGCCTAATGTTGTATATGGAATATTTCAGAATTGAATAGTATCACAAAAAATATATAATTTCAAATATATAATTCAATATAATTTTGATGATATTTTAATTGAGATACATGGCCTTTTACTAAAGTTTACATAGCATTTTCTTTATGAAACATCCGTATATCTTCTCTCCAAAGTACATATTTTTGTTTCAATATTATGTTTATCTGAGAATCCTGTCTCTGCTTTGTTAATACCATAGTGATGCAAATGTGGGGAGACTCGCCGCAAGAATTTCTGTGCATTTGTTCATTTTATAAAACATCTAATGCATTTGTATTTATCCATATAGCCAATATATAATATCCTATACAATATAGAATTATTTTATGTATGTATATATCTGAAATCAGTTCGTCACTTTTTCATTCAGTATAGTACCCATATAATCAAATGTGTTTTAAATGATTTCCAGGATTAGCTTGCTATTAGTGTTCCTTTGACCATCCTTTTAAGTCTTTTGGTGAACATATGCATACATTTCTTTTGGGTATATAATTGGACTTTATTAGCTATAGGTATTCATAAAGTCAAATTTAATAAATGCTATCAGTTTGCTCAAGTGCTTATTTCAGGTTATGTAATTAACTGTAAGAATTTCAGTTTATGTTCTTAACTGTAAGAATCTGTAAGAATTTCATTGCTCCCTCTCTTTGCAACCATTGGGATTATCTTTTTTTATTCTATTACTTTTCTTTGCAATAGCCATTTGGTGTTTAGTGTTATATGGTTGGGTTTTAGTTTGCATTTCCCTGGTGAATAAGGAGACAGGATGTCTTAATATCTGTATTGTCAATTAGGATACTGTTTTGAGAAGTACCTACTCAAGACTCATGCCAAAAATAATCTAGTATTGAGGAGGGGCACGATGGCGGGAAGAGTAGGGTCCCCAAGTCACCTGTCCCCACCAAATTACCTAGATAACCTTCAAATCATCCTGAAAATCTACGAATTCGGCCTGAGATGTAAAGAGAGACCAGCTGGAACGCTACAGTGAGAGAGTTCGCGCTTCTATCAGGTAGGAAGACGGGGAAAAAGAAATAAAGACACAAAAGGCCTCCGAGGGGGAGGGGCCCGCGAGGAGCCGGGCTGAGGCCGGGGCGAGTGTCCCCAGGACAGGAGAGCCCCGTCCCGGAGGAGCAGGAGCTGCACCAACCTTCCCGGGCGGGCGGAAAGGGGCTCGCAGGGAGGTGGAGCAGGACCCAGGAGGGCGGGGATGCCCTCGGGCTCCCGGGGACACTAACAGACACCTGCGAGCGCAGGAGAGTGCGCCGAGCTCCCTAAGGGCTGCAGCGCGCACGGCGGGGCCGGAGCAGCTCGGAGGGGCTCGGGCGGCGGCTCCGCGGAGGGGGCTGCGGGGCGGGAGCGCGAATCCACCAGCGCAGGCCCCGGAGCACAGGGCGCCGGGACACAGCCCAGGATCCGGCCTCCCCCGGGACAGGCAGAGGCCGGGAGGGCCCAGGACAGCAAGGACGCTCCTGCCCCGAGCTGAGCAGATCAGCGGCCCCGCTCGGGAGCCTCCAGGCCCTGTGGACGGAGAGCTCCAGAGTTACTGCAGGAGCTAACTCCAGGGCTACAGAGCTGGCTCCGCCACTGGGGTTGTTCCTCCTGGGGCCTCACGGGGTAAACAACCCCCGCTGAGCCCTGCAACAGGCAGGGGCAGAGCAGCTCCCCCAAGTGCTAACACCTGAAAATCAGCACAACAGGCCCCTCCCCCAGAAGACCAGGTGGACGGACCAGTTCCAGGGGAAGTCAAGGGACTTAAAGTCTACAGATTCAGAAGATACTCCCCCGTGTTTGTTGTTTGTTTTGTTTTGTTTTGTTTTGCTTTTTGATTTGTTTCCTTTCCTCACCCTTTTTTTCCCTTTCTTTCTTTTTCTTCTCTCTTTTTTTTTCTTCCTTTTTTCTTTTTCTTTTCTTCTTTCTCTTTCTTCTCTCTTTTTCTCCTTTTCCCAATACAACTTGCTTTTGGCCACTCTGCACTGAGCAAAATGACTAGAAGGAAAACCTCACCTCAAAAGAAAGAATCAGAAACAGTCCTCTCTCCCACAGAGTTACAAAATCTGGATTACACTTCAATGTCAGAAAGCCAATTCAGAAGCACTATTATACAGCTACTGGTGGCTCTAGAAACAAGCATTAAGGACTCACAAGACTTCATGACTGCAGAATTTAGATCCAATCAGGCAGAAATTAAAAATCAATTGAATGAGATGCAATCCAAACTAAGAGTCCTAACGACGAGGGTTAACCAGGTGGAAGAACGAGTGAGTGACATAGAAGACAAGTTAATGGCAAAGAGGGAAACTGAGGAAAAAAGAGACAGACAATTAAAAGACCACGAAGACAGATTAAGGGAAATAAAAGACAGCCTAAGGAAGAAAAACCTATGTTTAATTGGGGTTCCCAAGGGCGCCGAAAGGGACAGGGGGCCAGAATATGTATTTGAACAAATCCTAGCTGAAAACTTTCCTAATCTGGGAAGGGAAACAGGCATTCAGATCCAGGAAATAGAGAGATCCCCCCCTAAAATCAATAAAAACCGTTCAACACCTCGACATCTAATAGTTAAGCTTGCAAATTCCAAAGATAAAGAGAAGATCCTTAAAGCAGCAAGAGACAAGAAATCCCTGACTTTTATGGGGAGGAGTATTAGGGTAACAGCAGACCTCTCCACAGAGACGTGGCAGGCCAGAAAGGCCTGGCAGGATATATTCAGGGTCCTAAAGGAGAAGAACATGCAACCAAGAATACTTTATCCAGCAAGGCTCTCATTCAAAATGGAAGGAGAGATAAAGAGCTTTCAAGACAGGCAGGAACTGAAAGAATATGTGAACCCCAAACCAGCTCTGCAAGAAATTTTAAGGGGGACTCTTAAAATTCCCCTTTAAGAAGAAGTTCAGTGGAACAATCCACAAAAACAAGGACTGAATAGATATCATGATGACACTAAACTCATATCTGTCAATAGTAACTCTGAACGTGAATGGGCTTAATGACCCCATCAAAAGGCGCAGGGTATCAGACTGGATAAAAAAGCAGGACACATCTATTTGCTGTCCACAAGAGACTCATTTTAGACAGAAGGACACCTACAACCTGAAAATAAAAGGTTGGAGAACCATTTACCATTCAAATGGTCCTCAAAAGAAAGCAGGGGTAGCCATCCTCCTATAGGATAAACTAAAATTTACCCCGAAGACTGTAGTGAGAGATGAAGAGGGACACTATATCATACTTAAAGGATCTATCCAACAAGAGGACTTAACAATCCTCAATATATATGCCCCGAATGTGGGAGCTGCCAAATATTTAAATCAATTAATAACGAAAATGAAGAAATACTTAGATAATAATATACTTGGTGACTTCAATCTAGCTCTTTCTATACTTGATAGGTCTTCTAAACACAACATCTCCAAAGAAACGAGAGCTTTAAATGATACACTGGACCAGATGGATTTCACAGATATCTACAGAACTTTACATCCAAACTCAACTGAATACACATTCTTCTCAAGTGCACATGGAACTTTCTCCAGAATAGACCACATACTGGGTCACAAATCAGGTCTGAACCGATACCAAAAGATTGGGATCGCCCCTGCATACTCTCAGACCATAATGCCTTGAAATTAGAACTAAATCACAACAAGAAGTTTGGAAGGACCTCAAACACGTGGAGGTTAAGGACCATACTGCTAAAAGATGAAAGGGTCAACCAGGAAATTAAGGAAGAATTAAAAAGATTCATGGACACTAATGAGAATGATGATACAACTGATCAAAATCTTTGGGATGCAGCAAAAGCAGTCCTGAGGGGGAAATACATCGCAATACAAGCATCCATTCAGAAACTGGAAAGAACTCAAATACAAAAGCTAACCTTACACATAAAGGAGCTAGAGAAAAAACAGCAAATAGATCCTACACCCAACAGAAGAAGAGAGTTAATAAAGATTCGAGCAGAACTCAATGAAATCGAGACCAGAAGAACTGTGGAACAGATCAAGAAAACCAGGAGTTGGTTCTTTGAAAGAATTAATAAGATAGATAAACCATTAGCCAACCTTATTAAAAAGAAGAGAGAGAAGACTCAAATTAATAAAATCATGAATGAGAAAGGAGAGATCACTACCAACACCAAGGAAACACAAACGATTTTAAAAACATATTATGAACAGCTCTACGCCAATAAATTAGGCAATCTAGAAGAAATGGACGCATTCCTGGAAAGCCACAAACTACCAAAACTGGAACAGGAAGAAATAGAAAACCTGAACAGGCCAATAACCAGGGAGGAAATTGAAGCAGTCATCCAAAACCTCCCAAGACACAAAAGTCCAGGGCCAGATGGCTTCCCAGGGGAATTCTATCAAGCGTTTAAAGAAGAAATCATACCTATTCTACTAAAGCTGTTTGGAAAGATAGAAAGAGATGGAGTACTTCCAAATTCGTTCTATGAGGCCAGCATCACCTTAATTCCAAAACCAGACAAAGACCCCACCAAAAAGGAGAATTATAGACCAATATCCCTGATGAACATGGATGCAAAAATTCTCAACAAGATACTAGCCAATCGGATCCAACAATACATTAAGAAAATTATTCATCATGACCAAGTAGGATTTATCCCTGGGACACAAGGCTGGTTCAACACTCATAAAACAATCATTGTGATTCATCATATCAGCAAGAGAAAAACCAAGAACCATATGATCCTCTCATTAGATGCAGAGAAAGCATTTGACAAAGTACAGCATCCATTCCTGATCAAAACTCTTCAGAGTGTAGGGATAGAGGGAACTTTCCTCGACATCCTAAAAGCCATCTACAAAAAGCCCACAGCAAATATCATTCTCAATGGGGAAGCACTGGGAGCCTTTCCCCTAAGATCAGGAACAAGACAGGGATGTCCACTCTCACCACTGCTATTCAACATAGTACTGGAAGTCCTAGCCTCAGCAATCAGACAACAAAAAGACATTAAAGGCGTTCAAATTGGCAAAGAAGAAGTCAAACTCTCCCTCTTCGCCGATGACATGATGCTCTACATAGAAAACCCAAAAGCCTCCACCCCAAGATTGCTAGAACTCTTACAGCAATTCGGTAGCGGGGCAGGATACAAAATTGATGCCCAGAAATCAATGGCATTTCTATACACTAACAATGAGACTGAAGAAAGAGAATTCAAGGAGTCAATCCCATTTACAATTGCACCCAAAAGCATAAGATACCTAGGAATAAACCTAACCAAAGAGGTAAAGGATCTATACCCTAAAAACTATAGAACACTTCTGAAAGAAATTGAGGAAGACACAAAGAGAAGGAAAAATATTCCATGCTCTTGGATTGGCAGAATTAATATTGTGAAAATGTCAATGTTACCCAGGGCAATTTACACGTTCAATGCAATCCCTATCAAAATACCATGGACTTTCTTCAGAGAGTTAGAACAAATTATTTTAAGATTTGTGTGGAATCAGAAAAGACCCCGAATAGCCAGGGGAATTTTAAAAAAGAAAACCATAGCTGGGGGCATCACAATGCCAGATTTCACGTTGTACTACAAAGCTGTGGTCATCAAGACAGTGTGGTACTGGCACAGAAACAGACACATAGATCAATGGAACAGAATAGAGAACCCAGAAGTGGACCCTGAACTTTATGGTCAACTAATATTCGATAAAGGAGGAAAGACTATCCACTGGAAGAAAGACAGTCTCTTCAATAAATGGTGCTGGGAAAATTGGACATCCACATGCAGAAGAATGAAACTAGACCACTCTCTTGCACCATACACAGAGATAAACTCAAAATGGATGAAAGATCTAAATGTGAGACAAGATTCCATCAAAATCCTAGAGGAGAACACAGGCAACACCCTTTTTGAACTCGGCCACAGTAACTTCTTGCAAGATACATCCACGAAGGCAGAAGAAACAAAAGCAAAAATGAACTATTGGGACCTCATCAAGATAAGAAGCTTTTGCGCAGCAAAGGATACAGTCAACAAAACTCAAAGACAACCTACAGAATGGGAGAAGATTTTTTCAAATGACGTATCAGATAAAAGGCTAGGTTCCAAGATCTATAAAGAACTTCTTATACTCAACAGCAAAGAAACAAACAATCCAATCATGAAATGGGCAAAGGACATGAAGAGAAATCTCACAGAGGAAGACATAGACATGGCCAACAAGCACATGAGAAAATGCTCTGCATCACTTGCCATCAGGGAAATACAAATCAAAACCACAATGAGATACCACCTCACACCAGTGAGAATGGGGAACATTAACAAGGCAGGAAACCACAAATGTTGGAGAGGATGCGGAGAAAAGGGAACCCTCCTGCACTGTTGGTGGGAATGTGAACTGGTGCAGCCACTCTGGAAAACTGTGTGGAGGAACCTCAAAATAGACCTGCCCTACGACCCAGCAATTGCACTGTTGGGGATTTACCCCCAATGATACAGATGCAGTGAAATGCAGGGATACCTGCACCCCGATGTTTCTAGCAGCAATGTCCACAATAGCGAAACTGTGGAAGGAGCCTCGGTGTCCATCGAAAGATGAATGGATAAAGAAGATGTGGTTTATGTATACAGTGGAATATTAGCCATTAGAAACGACAAATACCCACCATTTGCTTCAACGTGGATGGAACTGGAGGGTATTATGCTGAGTGAAGTAAGTCAATCGGAGAAGGACAAACAGTGTATGTTCTCATTCATTTGGGGAATATAAATAATAGTGAAAGGGAATATAAGGGAAGGGAGAAGAAATGTGTGGGAAATATCAGAAAGGGAAACAGAACATAAAGACTCCTAACTCTGGGAAATGAACTAGGGGTGGTGGAAGGGGAGGGGGGGGGTGAGGGTGAATGGGTGACGGGCACTGGGGGGGCACTTGACAGGATGAGCACTGGGTGTTATTCTGTATGTTGGTAAATTGAACACCAATAAAAAATAAATTTATTAAAAAATAATCTAGTATTATGTCTTATTTCGTAGGTAAATTTTTAAAAATCTGGATATAATTCTGAAATCGGAATCATTTTCACAGTATATGAAGTAGGAGAAAAAAATGACTCAAAAATAAATTTCTGACTTAAATGACAGTGTGAACAGTGGTGCTGTTAACAGTTTGAGATAAGATGTCTGTAATCTGGGTGAAGCTCTGTAAAGGTGAGCTCTTAGAATTGCTTAATGGCTTTATAAAAGCCAAAATAAGGTGCAAGAAAATATCAAAATATGTAAATAAATTAGGAGAAATATTAAAGTACAAATACTTAACATGCTTAATGACCATATTATGAAATTTCATGTGGGAACATAATCGGATGTATTCTATGTTGTTCAAATTCTCCTTGGGCCATGTTTTTGGAACATATATCAGGATGGTAGAAAATAGTAGAAACATATCAGTGTAGTAGAATCTGTAGAATAGACACCAGGATAGTAGAAAAGACAAACATGGGCTGCACAATTTTAACAGCTGTCGAGAAATTATTTATATAAAATTAAAAACCATATCAAATTTACTTTAGATAAGGCATGAATAATATGAATAATTCCACTTAGAGACTTTAAATTTTTAGGAAGAATAAATTTTCAGGCTAAAGAAAATTATTTTCCATCATAACTTGCAATGATATACACATATTAGATTTTTTGTGTAAATTTATTTCCATATTGCAGTCTTTTTTTGAAATAGCATAAACAATAGAATGCAATTTGTTAAAAATATATTTGAGAAAGGAAAAAAATTAATAATTCTTCTACATTATATGATCGTCCTGAAATTCTGAGTGTGAATGGATTAAAATACATGTATATGCAGTGATTTAGTTAATTGTGAAAAAATAAGATATTTTCTATGATTTTAATCTTCTTAAATTTACTAAATTTTGGTTTATGGTCTGGTATATGTCCTGTCCTGGAGAATGTTCTCTGTGCATTTTGGAAAACTGTATAGAAGGTTATTGCAGATTACTCTGTGGATGTATTTTTAGTTTATAGCATTGTTCAAGTCTTCCAATACTATGTTGACCTCTGCCAAGTTTGTCTATTTGTTATTTAAAGTGAGATATTAAAGTCTTCAGGTAGTACTATTTACTGAATTGTCTTTTTCTCCTACTATTTTTGTCAGTTGTTGCTGCATGTAGTAATGGAACTTTGTTAGGTACACATTTTTTTTAATTGTTATAAATTCTAGATATATTGACATTTGTATCATTATAACATATACCAGTAGTATGCAAAAAAAATTGCTAGCTTTGTTTCCCCCTCTCCTTGTGTTCCCATTATCATTCAATTATAATCCCATCAAAACCCTTTTATAATTATTGCTTTACACACCTGCTCAAATCAAAGAGGAAAAGTATTACCAAAAACAGATATAAAGTTTCTTTTTGTTTTCTTATGTCATTTCCTTCACTGGTGCTTACTTTTGCCTGTGTGGTATTGAGTTACTTTCTAGTGTCTTTTCAAAAATTCTAGCCAGAACGACTCTAATATTTTTTTGTAGGGCAGGCCTGCTACTGACAAACTCTTCTCAGTTTTTATCTGGAGTTGTCTGAATTTCTCTTTCACAAAGTGATGCCAGGTATAAAATAATGGGGGGGTGGCATTTTTCTTTAAGCATTTTAAATATAACATTCTTTGCCCTTCTGGCCTACATGTTTTCTGAAGAGAATTCAATAATCTTTTGGAGTTTGTTTCTTTGGTTTTGGGTTTTTTTTTTTTCTTTTGGTTTGACTTTTTTGTTTTTTTTGCATGAGGACTCATTTCTCACTTCTTTGAAGTTACTCCCTTTGTGACTTTAAAATTTGACTGCTATTTGGCTAGGCATGGAATTATTTGAGCTGCTTAGATATGTAAAGTTTTTCCATCAAATTTGGGGAATTTTTGGCTATCTCATTTTTTGGGGGGTCTCAATGGATATGTTTAATTCTTGATGGTATCCCCCCTGAAGATAATATCTTGATGTTATCTTGAGGTTCTAATTCATTTTTTTCTTTTGTTTCTCAGACTGAATGACCTCAAGTCACATAACATCAGGTTTGCTGATTGTTTTTTTCTACTCACTCAAATCTGCTATTGAGATCCTCTAGTGAATTTCCTATTTCAGTTTATATTTTAAGTCTAGAATTTCTGCAGTTTTAAAAAATACATTTTAGTCCTTTATTGATGACATATCTCTGGGAAGCATGGTTCTCATACTTTCTGTTGATTACTTAGCCATAGTTTTCTTTAATTCTTTAAAAATATTTACAATAGCTGATATGATGTCTTTGTACAACATGCCGTCTATCTCAGGAAGAATTTTTGTTGGCTTTTATTTCTTCTGCATTCAGGTTATACTTTCTTATTTCTGCATATGCCTAGTTTTTTAATGAAACTGGACTTTTTATATAACAATGTGGCAATCTTGGAAATCATATTTTTCTCCCCCTATCTCAAGGCTTGTTTTTGTTGCTGTTTCTTGCTTGTTGTTCTACTACTTATTCAATGACTTATTTAGATTATATCTGTAAAAATTCTATTTCCTACAGGTTTAGATCACTGATTCTCTTTTCAGATTAGTGGTCATTTAATTATTGATCAATGATGACATTAAGTGCCATGAACTAATGTTCTTACACCTTTGCTGAGAGACTCTGCATGTGTTGAACTGTGCTTTCAAGAGTCAGCAGTTTATAACACTGCTTTATCTTTGTTTTTGAGTATGTTTTTCTTTTTGTTTCCTCCCACCCGTCTGCCTTAGATAGCCATGAAGTTATATCACTAGCTAGACCCCAAGACCTGAGCTTCATTGCCCACCTGCTTATACTTCTTGAGGTTTTCCCCATATTTCTCCTTAAGTTCTTTCTAGTTTATTTCTTAACTCAAGCAATTACCTTACTTTGTTACACTAAAATCTCCACCGAAGGAGGAGCACAGGTCTCATTAACATAACTTATAATGTGTGTATACGCATGTTTTCTTAAGGCACATGCCTACACTGATATCCAATGACAAGGTTCCCCTATCTAAACATTCATCCTAACCCTAAACAAAAGGAACCCACCCATCCTTGCTGAGGAGTTAGAAGTCAGGCCCTGTGATCTCCTTATTTGCTCCAAATTAAATTTTCTTTTTGTGAAAACTCAATCTGGTGCAGTTTCTGATTTACCAAGGAGTGAGCTCACTTTGATTTGTTACAATTACATAATCACTGTTGATTGTTTTCAAAAAATGTCTTGAAGACAGGGTTTTACCACAGAGTGAGCTCTAAGCCAGGTAAATAACAACCGCCATCAAGCTTTTGTGGGGAGTCACAAAACAGGTCAAATAGTTATAATCCATGGGTATGGACTTTTTGAGAGACCCAAAGGCAGGCCTACCCCCTTCCATGATGGCCAGAATGCTATATTTGTAGCTCTCCTGGCCATAAGCTGATGGTTTTCGAGGCTCTTATGGAGGTCAGACAGTTAAGTGCAGTAGGGAAATACAACTTGTTAAAAGACCATATAAACATCCTCTTTTTCCTGAGGTGCCAGTTTTTCTTGAATAAACACTCTTCAACTTGGTTAATTTCCAAATCTCTGAAAATGTTAATTTTGACCATTTTATCATTTTTTAAAAATATATATTTTATGAGAGGGGGTGAGAACGCAGGCGCCTATGTGCACTAGTAGGCAGAGGAGAAGAGGGAGAGTCGACAAGCAGACTCCCTGTTGAGCACTGAGCCCAAAATGGGGCTCAATTCCAGGACCCTGAGATCATAACCTGAGCCAAAATCAAGAATTGGCTGCTTAACCGAATGAACCAACGAGGCACCCATTTTTTTTTCTTTAAATGGAGAACAGCTTTATAGAAATTCTCACTCCATAGTCCCAGAGGCACCACCATAGCCATCTATGTTAGCCATTTGCAGAAGGCCATTAATTTTTCTGAAGATGCTAATCTCAATACTAAGTATTTTAAAATGACTTCTCACCATCATCTTCCCTAATTATGGTATGACTTTTGAACCACAGTAAGGAGGAGGATAATCCAATTATTTCCCCCCTCCCTGAAATTTATAAAAGAAAACTAAAATCATAATAAAGCAAACAGTGTATAAGACAGATATGTATACATGCCTAGCACAAAGTATTATATTACCCATTTATATTCAATCATCTAATATAAAAATCTAATAGTGTTACAAACTAAAGAGATCAAAGGACATTATTATTTCCTCCACGAGAAGGTTGATTCCCAATTCATGAATTGAATATTTAAGGAGAATAGAGTACCGAAATATCAAATGGATCATTTAAAGTAATTATGAAGCATAATTATTCAGGAAACAAGCTGCATGTTTAAAGTTACTCTGAAAAATTCTACTGTCTGCATGATTAACGACAACAAATGTGTTGCTTTTGAAAACTGACAATCAGTACAGAGATCAGTAGAGAAAGTAAACATTTTGTTTTAGGACCAATTGAGTCTTAAAGACCATAGAAAATACTATATCAAGCCTTATTTGGTTTGCTCACTTGAAATTCATATACATATATATGAATATATGTATGAATATATATGTAAATATATATAAAATATAGAAGTAAATATATACATAATTGAGTGTGTGTATATATATATATGTATATATATATATATATATATATATATATATATACACACATATATATTTACTTCACAAGCTTAGTAATCTGCATGTAAAAAACACACCAAATCTTGTCAATTTAGGAGTTGCATACTACTGTGTGGGAATAAGAATGATTTTGTTACCTAAAGTCCTTTTACCTGAAGTTCATATGTTTTTATATAAAAAAAAAGAAAAAGAAAAAGAAGAATTTAAAATCCCCAAGGAATGGAAATAAAAATCTCCAAAGAATGGAAATAAAAATAAGAGAAACAAGAAATTTTGTGTATCAGAGGGAATTGGAAAATATCTCAAGATATGGACAAACTATGTTCTGTTATATAACCAGCATTTATGTAGAGGTAGGACAAAACTAAGTTTGTATGTTTATATCGCTATGGTCTTATATAATTATCAGTCATTTATCATAGAGTTGTTTCTCTGAATTTATGTGATGCCTCTTTCTCATCTTCCACAGTCATGACCTCACTAAAAGCTAGAGAAGAGTACCCAGATGGAATATTAAGCAAATCCAGATTTAATTACCATAGTGTAAGGGTTTGTTACTGCTGTAAATACCACCTGGTATTTTTTTTAAATTGTACTGTATTTGGCTGTGTTGGTTTCGTTTCCTTTGTTTTTCTTGTGTTGATTTTGTACCTGATCTTAAAAACATGATTTTAGCTGCCTAGCTACATAAACCCAGAATGCAGAACATGGTTATAACAGTCTTCATAGGCAATAATTCTCAAATTGTTTCCTAAATTATATCATTAAAATATCTTATGGATTATCACACCATGGGTCAATATCACTGTTGGTAATGATCTGCAGCCCCACCTCTGCATTAATCAGAGCATCTAACATTCACCTCTTTGTATATTCAGTTCTAACTCAAATATCACTTGAAAAATGAAGAGAAAAAAAGGCAGAAAAAAGGAAGAAAAACAAGTTGGTTAATTTCATAGAAACAACTTTAAAGCATACACACATATATACAACACTAATTTATTTGTCTTAAAAATGCCTTATTTTCTTTTCTGAAGGCTCTGAAACTTTCTATTTCTCTTAGATAAATATATAGTGCCCAAGGAAAAACCATTAGTGAAAACATCCTACAGAAAACAACAAACCCCTTTGTTTATAGTCTTTCCTGTTTTCACATTTTAGATTTTCTTCTCAGCCCAAAAGCAAAAACATGGAAAAATATATGTGCTTTTAAATGTTTCCAGTTTAGATTCATACCAAAACTCCTTAATGAGTTCTTGGCACTACATAAAAATTTTGGAATCAATTCATGATGGCCTTGTGTAATTTAATTTTGTGCAACAAATTTGTCCAACAACGGTAATAAGAAAAATTTTAATGCCATTTATTGCAATGTCAACTCATTTCTGTATGCCCTGTACCTAGTTCTTTCATCAGAGCTGGCTTGGCAATGCATCATACAAATAATGCAGATAGATCTTACTATAGTCAGTATATAGTCTTATATATTCATCCAAATTTGCATTTCCATTTGCCTGTCATTCTCTGTTTCCATTTACTTGGGAGTTTTCCCAAGTTGACTTTGTTCTCTGGCTTTTTGAATTGGCTTCTGCCCCTCCCGCTTGTTTAGTGACTTATTCAGATTTTATTACCTACATTCTGAAATTTGCTCACCCTATTCAATTCATGTTTTTTTTTTTTTGCACATATTTTGATCTTCATATCAAACAAAGTAGACACTGGCTCAACAAAATAAATACTGATCATATCTGCCTTATGAGATACTCGGTAACAGAATTAGTTTGTGTCTCAACTAAGGAAATGGATGATGGAAGGGCCATGCTCTAAAAGCAACAATTGTAAATCCAAAGTACAGCAAACTACATTTAGCTTCCAGTGCTAGAAATCACCTACTGTGCAGCAATTAATGACTTAACTTTAAGGTCTTCACCAGTTATTGTTACTATTTCTAGAGGAAATTAAACTCACTAGGATCTCACTAATTTGCACTTTTTACCTATTGCAAGATGCATATACACTCACAATTTGAATCATAGAAATCATTTAAGAGATGGCAAGTATTATTACAGAGGAAATATAGTGATGCGTTTCCCCCTTCTAACAACCAGAAAAATTATAGAATTTCTTTCTCGGTTCCTGGACTTCCTATAAAGTTGAGAGATTTGTCATTTAATTTTAGATCAAATTTGTAAAACACTGGCTGTCAAGAAACAGTGGCATTAGTAAAGTATGCAAAGTAAAGTATTTACTTTATTTCATTTTCATTTCCAGTGGAAAAAATAATAATGTTTAAAAGTAATCTTGATTTAGGGAGAAAGAAAAGAAATATTGAGTGATAAACTCCCTGAGATTTCCACTGCTCTTAAAGTTGCCAGGATTCTCTCAACTCATTTTTTTTTTTGCTAGAAGTATATTTGCATGAAAAAAAAGATGTATACTTGTCTAAAACCCCTTCCATTGTACAAGCCTACCTTCCAAAACAGAGGTATGTAGAAAACCACATGAGGGACAGATGATTAAAGTTACATATTTGCTCTTTGAAGACAGAATTAAATGTCAATATTTGTATGATAAGCCATCTGTATACCCTATAGGAGCCCATTTCAGAAAAAGGATTAAGAACTGTGTGTACAGGTATCATGGTTGATTCGGTAAGATCAATAGTCTATTCAGAAATGATTCAATCTGTTTTCCAAAATCATAATACAACTTTGTTCATGAGGCTGAAATTTGTTTCTAATTGGATGTAGTATATGAAAGACAACCTTTGATCTTTGGGTAATAGCATAAAATAAACAGAATGAGTGTCATGATTTTCTATGAAAGTATTTAGTAGCAAAGATGCAAGTAAAGCTTGATGAATTGAATGTCAGAAAAACAAACGCTTAAGAGTTGACTACAGAACCATAAAATTATCAATACCTGAAGGCAAGTACAAGTGGAATGAGGATTTGCAGGGTCAAGAAGAGAGTAACCAGGACTTCAAAGAATACTATGGATTGTTTAGAAGTTGGGTCTAGAATAAATTAAAATACAAAAATACATGGTGTAGTCTAAAAATCCCACAACCATTATTTTTCTCCAACCTTGGAATTTTCACAAAGAAGTCAGAATGGAGCAGGGTTGGCAAAGAGAAGAAATCTTTAATCTCCCACTTTAGCATGGTTCTTGGTTTCCACATGAATAAACAAAGTGTAATAGATTGATTCAATGGAATAGTCTTCAGCTATAAAAAAAAAAAAAGAATAGAGTACAAGCTACAACAGAGACAAACCTTAGACATATTATTCTGGATTAAAGAGGTCAGTCAAAAGATCACATATTAAGTTATTTGATTTATATGAATTTTTTTAAAAAGGAAATCTATAAGTGTAGAAACAGAGAATATGTAACTACTTGCTAAGGACTGGATGTATGTGACATAGGGGAATGATACCAAAGAGATGGAGTTTATTTTTCTGGTAATGGGAATCTATAAAATTGATTGTGGTGATGGTGCACATATTTGTGATACTAAAAATCACTAATCTTTACACCTAAAATGGAGGATTTTAAGATATGTAAATTCTATCTCAAAGATTATTTATTTGAGAGAGAACACATGAGTGGGAAAGTGGCAGAGGGAGAGAATCTTTAAGCAGACTCCTGACTGAGCATAGAGCATGATGTGGGGGCTCATTCCCATGACCCATGAGATCATGACATGAGCCAAAAACCAAGAGGTGGATACTTAACTAACTGAGCCACCCAAGAGCCACTACTATGTGAATTATAGCTCAAAGCTGTTGAAACTGATATTTCCTGTTCTTTTAAAAAGATTATCTAGAATATAGGACCAAATTTCCACATATGTGGTAACTAGGAAATAGTAGATGGAAAATCAAGAAGGAAAAAGAAAGATCAATAAAGAGTATTAATTATAAAGATACTAACATTTGCAAAACAAAAAAAAAACTAACTTTAAAGTAAATACTGTGAATATATTCAATGTAGTACTGGCAGTAATCAGAAAAGAAAAAGAAAGGACATCCAAATCGGTAAAGAAGATTTTTATTATTTACTGATGACATAATACTATATGTAGAAAACTAATGAGTCCACCAAAAGACTACTAGAACTGATAAGTTTAGTAAAGTTTTAGGATACAAAATTAATATACATAAATCTGTTGTGCTTTTACACACTAATAATGAAGTAGCAGTAAGAGAATTAAGAAAACAATCCTGTCTACAATTGCACAAGAATAAAATACCTAGGAAAAAAATTTACTAGGTAGGTAAAAGATCTATACTCCATAAATTATAAAACTGATCAAAGAAAAAAGATGAAACACACACACACACACAAAAAAAAAACACAACGGAAAGATAGCCCATGTTCATGGATTGGGAGAACAATGTTATTAAAAAAGTCCATAGTATCCAAAATATATAGATTTAATGCAATCCCTATCAAAATATTAACTAAAATACTAAGTCTTTTTTTTTAACAGATCTAGAATAATCCTAAAATTAACATGGAACAACAAAAAATCCTGAAAAGCCAAACCAATCTTGAAAAGATAAAACAAAACAAAGCTGGAGGTATTACAATCCCAGATTTCAATATATACTACAAAGCTATAATAATGTAACCAGTATAGTATTGGCATAAAAACAGACACAGATCAATGGAACAGAATAGAAATCTCAGAAATAAAGTGATGCTTTTATAGTTAATTGATCAATGATAAAAGAGGCAAGAATATATAATGAGGAAAAGTCTCTTCAACAAATAATGCTGGAAAACAGGGCAGTTACATGCAAAAGAATGAAATGCAGATACTTTTTTTTTCATCATACACAAAATAAACTCAAATACACTGAAGACTTAAATGTTAGACCTGAAACCATACAACTCCTAAAGGAAAACACAGGCAGTAATTTCTTTGACATTGGCTGTAGAAACATTTTTCTAGATGGATCTCCTCAGAGGAGAGAAACAAAAAGCAAAAATGGGCTTTTGGGATTACAACAAAATAAACACCTTTTGCGTGTCAAAGGAAACCATCAACAAAACTAAATGCAACCTACTGAATGGAAGAAGATATTTGCAAAGATATATCTGATAAGAGGCTAATACTCAAAACATATAAAGGATTTACACAACTGAAGATCAAAACAAAACTCAACTAAACTAAAAAACATATCCAATTTTTAAAAATGGGCAGAGGGCCTGAATAGACATTTTTCTAAAGACATACAAATGATCAGATATATGAACAGATGCTCACATCATTCATCATCAAATAAATGATAATTCAGTCACAATGAGATATCACCCTACACCCATCAGAATGGATAAAATAAACAAGACAAGAATTAACAAGTGTTGGCAAGGATGTGGAGAAAAAGGAACCCTCATCCATTGCTTGGTGGAAGTGAAAATTGGTGCAGCCACTATGGAAAACAATATGGAAATTCCTTTAAAAACTAAAAATAGAATTACCAACTGATGCAGTAGTTACTTACAGGGTATTTATCCAAAGAAAATGAAAACACTAATTTAAAAAGATATATGCACCCCTATATTTATTGCAGCATTATTTACAATAGTCAAGATATGGAAGCAACCCAAGTGTCCATCAATTAATGTATGGATCAAGAAGATGTAGTGTATGTATACAAAATAGAATATCACTCAGCAATGCAAAAGAATGAGATCTTGCCATTTAGGACAACATGGGTGGACTTAGAGGGTATTATGCTAGGTGAAACACATCAGAGAAAGGTAGACACCATATGATTTCATTCATATGTGGAGTTTAAGAAAACAAAGACAAAGAGAAACAAAAAGCCATACTCAGACATACTCAGACTCTGAAATACAGAGAACATATTGGTGATTGTCAGAGAGGAGGCAGATGGGGAGATGGATGAAAAAGATAAGGGGATTAAGAGTATACTTTTTGTACGAGCACTTAATGTGTGTCTAAAATTTTGAATCATTATGGTGTGCACCTGAAACTAATAGACCATTAATATAACAATAATATGTTAATTATATTTTTAAAAAATATGAATGTATAGTTTAGAGGATATTACTATAATGGCTAAATAAATGGGAAGTTTGAAGGAAAAGTTAAAACTAAAAAAGAAGTGGAATTGTAGAACTGATAAAAGCAAATGTCAAATTTAAAAATTGACTAAGTTTACCTGAGAATGGATATTATAGAAAAAGAAATCAATGAAATTAAGAGCATGTTAACAGAAAAAAGAATTTGAATTATAGAAAAAGACTTTAAGAATGTAGCTAAAAAGCCAAGTTAGTAGAAATATGTAACCAAAAATATTTGATTAGTTAACATAAAATTCCAAGGAAAAATTCAGTCCACACCATATTCCATTAAATGTAAATTAAACCCTTGATTTTAAAGCGGAAATTTTCAAGTTAGGTGAACGTAAGATACAATGACCTGCCATTTACAAAAGGCACACTTTATAAATAAAGCTTCATGGAAAGTTTCGGGAGGGACACATAACACGCAAAATTAATGATGATAGAACAAGGGTGGCTTCATAACATGATTCCAAGACAAATAGTATTTATGGATGAATAAAAGGGACATTTCACAATGAAATAATAACACAAAGAAATAATAACTTATCAAGAAAACAGAATTCTTTAGGTGAATGCCAATAAGAGTTCAAAATTAATGGAAGAAAATCAGGTATATTCAGGAGATAAATACACAAAGTTTGATGACTTTTAACATTCTCCTGAGCAACTGATAGAACTAATATGAATAGGCTATCAACTAAGCTTAATTAGCATGTACAGAAGACTGTACCAAGCAGCTGCTGAATACATATATTTTCCTAAGTGTACGTGAAGAATTCACCAAAAATGCTATAAAAATGTCTCAATAAACTTTAAAATATGGAAATAAGATATTTCAGGAATTAAAAGTCTTCAATAAATAATATATTGGAACCCCTTCATATTTGCAAGTTGAACAAAATAACCTTGAAATAACTGAGTAATTAAACATAAGAAAATAGGAAATATTCCAAAATGAATAAAAACAGAGCACGTAAAATGACTGAGCATATATAATTTTTATACCTTTATAAGTATACTTACTGAAGAAATGTCTAAAATTATGTAAAAGTTCCATTTTAAGCATTTAAAAATATACCATACATGAAGCCTAATAAATGTAGAAATAAAAATAGCAGAATAAAACTTTTAAAACAGTGATAAAAATAAGCAAATCTGAAAGTTGATCCTTTAAAGATATTAAAATTGATATACCTCTAAAGTTAACTAGTTCAAGAAAAGGAAAACAAAAATTTCAAATATCAGAAATGACAGGAGTTTATAGCTCTCTAAGAAAAGCTGGATAAAGAACTATCATGAACTTTATGTGAATGAGCAAGACAATCCACTTGACAAGATATTTGTCTTATAAAAACATAAGTTGGAGAACTATTTCAGGAAAAAGTGAAGCTCAATAGTTCATGTTAAAAATATAAATTGGGATCCCTGGGTGGTGCAGTGGTTTGGCGCCTGCCTTTGGCCCAGGGCGCGATCCTGGAGACCCGGGATCGAATCCCGCGACGGGCTCTTGGTGCATGGAGCCTGCTTCTCCCTCTGCCTGTGTCTCTGCCTCTCTCTCTCTCTCTCTCTCTCCTGACTATCATAAATAAATAAAAATTAAAAAAAAGAAAAATAAACTACAAATTTCATAAACAAATTCCAAGCCACAGATGCCTCCAATGACTAGTTGTACTTAACATCGGGGCGGGGTTGGGGAGGTGGGGGGAGTACACAGTTTCAGAAAACAAAGACTTTTTAACTTTCAACTTAAGAACATTTCTTAACTCCCTTTTTATTTTTTTAAAGATTTTATTTAGGGGATCCCTGGGTGGCGCAGCGGTTTCGGCCTGCCTTTGGCCCAGGGCGCGATCCTGGAGACCCGGGATCGAATCCCACGTCGGGCTCCCGGTGCATGGAGCCTGCTTCTCCCTCTGCCTGTGTCTCTGCCTCTCTCTCTCTCTCTCTCTCTCTCACTGTGACTATCATAAATTAAAAAAAAAATAAAGATTTTATTTATTTATTCATGAGAGATGAGAGAGAAAGAGAGAGGGAGAGAGAGGCAGAGACACAGGCAGAGGGAGAAGCAGGGTCCATGCCGGGAGCCCAACGTGGGACTGGATTCCAGGTCTCCAGGATCTGGCCGGGGCTGAAGGTAGTGCTAAACCTCTGAGCCACCCGGGCTGTCCCTTAATTCCCTTTTTAAAGCCAATTTTTTTAAATTAAATCTTTAAAAATTATTTAAGTAATTAGATTGACCTTCACAAGGACATTGCAAGAAAGTTAACGTATAACTCCTGAACTTAGACATGAAACCCATCTCTATATAAATCAAGAACAAGTGTGTCTTATCATAACAAGATATGTCTACATAATTCACCAACAAAAAAATTACATGCTCACCTGATCACATACAAAAGCCATTAACAAAATTAATACACATTTATTATAAAACAGAGCAATTTAAGGAAGAACTTATAGTTTTCAATAAAAATCATGTGAGAAAACTACAGCTAGTACCATAACAAATGCTGATCGATGCAATGATTTAAGAAACAAAGACACAAAGGTAGAATTAAAATTGCCATTATCCATAGGAGAGTTAATTCTGTACACAGATGAGGAATTGTGTAAAAAGCTACTTTAAGTGATTAATCAAGGTGTAGGACACAAAATCAATATAATAATTACTTGTTCTTCTATTTACTAGCAACAGAAACTTAGGAAATTGAATGCAAAACAATGTCTTTTGTACTAATGCCAAAACTGTAATCTGAGAAATACATTTGCCAATGATGTGCAAGACTTTTCCCTGAAAAGGAGAAATATTGTAAAGTGTAACTTACAATGATTCAAGTCAAAGTTTGGTAAAATATAGCTTACAGACCAATCTGGACCATTGTCTGTGCATGTATGGTCTGCAAACTGAGACATTTACATTTTTATTATGATATATATATGTGTGTGTATATATATATCATATATATGACACACATGCATGAACATATGTATTTATAATTGAGAGGACATGTGTCCCACAAATCCTGAACATTTAATCACTCCTTACAGAAAAGTTTGCCAACTCCTAATTTAAATAGAAATATATACCATGCTAGTGGATTTTATGACCATATTATGAAGCTGTCATCGTTCCTTAGCTGGATCTATAGTTATAGTGCAACCTACATCACATTCCCAGATTTTTGTTTGCCTTTAGAGAGTTTGGCAATTTTATTCTAAAACATATGGTAATGTAAAAAGGTCTATATAACATTCCCTCCCCTCCAATCTTGAAAAGGAACACTTTTTGAGGGAATTTTTAAGGTGATTAAAATAGTTTATATCTTGATTTGCTTGTTGTTAGTTTTAATAAGTTTATACATTTATCAAAGCCTAAACCATGTTAAGGTCTATGCTTTGTACTCTGTAAAATTTATCCTAGTTAATGAGAGGAAGAAGTAAAATACAGAAACAGAAAATTGAGTAAAGAAATTCCTGTAACAAATGTCAGGGACTCAGACTTCCCTTACATCAGCAAGGTAGGTAAAGAAAATATAACTTAGTGAAAACTTGGTTTATTTCAATAACAAAGGAATGTTGTTTAGACTGAAATATCTGTGTCCTTTTCCAGGGCTGAGTGGCATCAGCATTTGAAATCTGGTCATGTTAATACACTTATTCAAAGTTGCTTTGGCTATTCTAGGTCTTTTGCATTTCCCTGTGAGTTTTAGAATCAGCTTGTCAAATGCATTAATAAAGCCTACTGGGATTTAAACTTTGAACACTTTGCATTTATAGATGAAATTGGAGAGCATCCTATGTTCTAATTTACAAAATATTTGTCTTATTTAGGTTTTCTTTAGTCCTTTTTAATAATGTTATGTAGTTTTCATAGAGAGCAATTACATATTTTTTTTTCAAATTTACTCCTAGGTATTTTATATTTTCAGTACAATTGCTAGTTTATAGATGTGCATTTATTTTTATATATTGATCCTGTGTTCAAACAACCTTGCTAAACTCCCTCAGTAATCATAACATTTTGTACATCCTCTAAGATCTTTAATTTCCCATCTTAATTTTACAGGTGAGTGCATGTATGTTCATGTGTATGTGTGTTAAGAGAAATTAAATACCAATTTTTCATATGCTATTATTGGCCTCCTTCCTATCTTTCTGTAATTGTCACATGCCTTTTAGTAAGTAATTCTTACCAAAGACATAAAAACCCTATCCCAGCCATGGTTCTTTAAACTCTCATTAATTCACTTTGGGCAAAGTGGTTTGACAAACTGACAATTTTACAATGCCTTTATATCACTGAGTGTGGATGACTGTATATCAAAAATGTCCTCACAATTCTAGATCTACAAGTATTTTCAGAAAACTTAGGTGAGATCAGAAACTACCTAGAATAAAAAGACAAGGGATTTCTTTCAGCGCTTTTTTCTTATATGCACTGTGAACATACTTCAAATGTTGGCTAATTTGAGAAGCTGTCTGCTTCAACTCTGATGTACTCTGAGATAAGACTGTATGCTTCAGTTTGGAATGGCTCCCTTTTTTTAACATGGATTTGCTTACATTTGTGTAGAATAAAAATATGTGGCCTGACTAAGCTATGGAATGGGGTACTCATCCATTCATTCAACAGATATTTGAGTGTCCACTCAGTTCAAGACTGGTCAAATAGCGAACTAT
This sequence comes from Nyctereutes procyonoides, assembly GCF_905146905.1. Taxonomy (NCBI): domain Eukaryota; kingdom Metazoa; phylum Chordata; class Mammalia; order Carnivora; family Canidae; genus Nyctereutes; species Nyctereutes procyonoides. The sequence goes on from NW_026575136.1 coordinate 28,821,177, forward strand.
AAAATTATTTTTTCACTCAACGAGAAAAAAAATAAGTTTAATGAGAATATACATGCACATTTGTATGTTCACCTGAATAGTAACACAGCAGCCCAGTAGCTCAAACTTTAAATGACAAAAGTAGATAAAAATTATCTGCTGCCACCTGTATATCTGGTTTGTCCTTTAAAAATAAATCACTTTGGGGGATCCCTGGATGGCTCAGTGGTTTAATGCCTGCCTTAGGCCCAGGGCATGGTCCTGGAATCCGGGGATCCAGTCCCACATTGGGCTCCCTGCATGGAGCCTGCCTCTCTCTGTGTGTCTCTCATGAATAAATAAATAAAATCTTAAAAAAAAAATAAATCACTTTGCCAGATTCTTTACTACAGGACAGAGAAATGAAGAAATATGTTAATTTTTACCATCCTTTCATGTACCACACCTATGCTTTCTCCATGTTTGGAGCAGATCCCACCATTCATTTCTCTACTTGCTTTTTATAGCAGTTGATCAACTAAGTGGTTGAGTCCAGTATTATCTGTGTTATCTTTAGTGTCCCTCATTACTCTTTCTTTCCCTGCCGTCCTCTCTTTACACACTCACATTCTGAGACAATAAATATATTACTCTGAAAAATAAAATTAGATGAATCAGAAATTCAAGATACAGAAAGCGAAGGAATACTCGAGTAATGTAGAGACACTGAATTACATTATTTATCTGAAAAAATATTGACTGAAAGCAGTCATGAGGTCTATTACATAAAAATATGAAATCTAAAATTTATAGTATTTTTCTATAAGAGCATTACTTTCATTTAAAAATAACTTTCCCAAATATAACCATTTTTGATGGAGGATTTTAAAATAAATTAGCATACTTAAACAAAACCAAAAACATTATATATGATCCATTTCTGATTTTCTCATTTTATGGAAAAGGTAACTGAGGCTTATAGAGGTTAAACAACATGTTCAAGGTTATAAATCTACTAGTTTTAAAAGAGCTTTGAGTTAACATTTTACTAATAATTTAGTGTAAAAACTATTCAAGAATCAAAGAATACATGTAAATCATTTAAATTCCAAACATTTGAAGAATTATAACACTTTTCAAACATAAAATACATCATGTGATATTTAAAACTGATGAATGATTTCACTAATAAGCCATATGTGTGGCAGAGGGGAGGTGAAGAGAGGGTTAAGAGGAGTTTAGGGATAGCAGTGAGCATCAGAATGTCCTGAACTTCATTTGTTTTAGGAAATGATTGTACAGATCTTTCAAAATATTACTTCAATTTTAGATCACAGCAATCTTGGAAGATAAAAATATACCTATCCCGTCATAGTTACTAGATGTTGGATTTATCACAACTTTTTAAAAAGATTTTATTTATTCATGAGAATACACAGAGAGAAGAGAGAGAGGCAGAGACACAGGCAGAGGGAGAAGCAGGCTCCATGCAGGGAGCCCGGTGTGGGACCAGATCCTGGGTCTCCAGGATCACGCCCTGGGCCGAAGGCCACGCTAAACCGCTGAGCCATCCGGGCAGCCCCTATCACATTTTTTTTTAATGAGTGTTTGTACTGTTACAAAAATTGAAATGAATCATAACAAGTAAAATAATTTGACCCAAAATTGTTAGCTACCATATGATAGTCAAAGTAATATTTTTTCCTAAGAGTTTCTCATACATATAAATATGTGTCTATAGCAGTGGGGCAATTATATTTTAGGAAAAAAAATTGTTGGGGATTTATGGTATTCCATTCTACTGTTAAGTAAGTTTTATTTATTTTATGATCGCCAAACTGATTCCACATTGCAGGTACAAAAACTGGTAAATGTATTGTGGAAGATTTTTCAAAAGTATAAATTGCTTTTAAAGTGCTACTATTTTCCTTTTCAACTTAGCTGAATTCCTTCTCTTCTATAAAATATTTTTATGAAGTACAGGATGAGATATTAGAAAACAAAACAAAATTAAACACAACACGTACTTGGACTATCAAATATGTGAGAATATTAGATGCTACCAAGGAGTAGACATAGATTTTCCTGTTCTTGCTACTAAACACAACTAAAAACTATACATTATAAGTAATATAATAAACTTTAAAAGGTGAGAAGACAGCAAACCAACTAGAAATATCCCAAACCAAAGAATATGGTGATGTGTTCCCAGGTTTCCTTTCTGTGTCATAAGTGCCAGATACGTTAATAATTTAGATCTGAAGAAATGATCTACCCAGAAACACCAATGGGCACGTGAAAAAACAAGCAATAAAAGCCTGCCATCTCTAGCTACATGAGGAAAAAAGGGGGCAGCTCTTTGGACAATATCTTTTAAAAGGCAGAAAATTTTTAGACAATGATTCAGATAAGCATCACGAAGAGGACTGCTTCTAACTCCACTTATCCCAAACAAAGAGCCAATGGGGAGTCTAGACCTCCAACCTCATGAGGATGTACTAAGGCACCTATCTGTTTCTGGTAGTGAAGGTCAAGGAAGAAGCCAGGGTTTCAGTTACCACTAGCTCATAATACCCACCCACTCCTGTACCTAGTGGGTGCTACATGTGAAGTCAGAACTCATACCTTCCCTCAGCAATAATGAGGAATCTCCCTACTTAGGGGCAATGGAAGGCAAGTTGGAGAAATGCAACTATTTCCATCTGCATGGAGCATCTCTCTCTACCCTCTCCCATCACAGCTGACAAAACAAGCCTGATAAAACAAAATATTGAAATAAGCTCGAGAGTCTTATAATAATATGAAAATGCCATTTCATTTTCATTTTTTAAAAAGATTTTATTTATTCATGAGAGACACAGAGAAAGAGGCAAAGACATAGGCAGAGGGTGAAGCAGGCTCCCTGCAGGGAGCCTGATGCGGTGCTTGATCCCAGGACCCCAGGATCACACCCTGAGCCAAAGGCAGCTGCTCAATCACTGAGCCACCCAGGCATCCGTAAAAACCAGTTTCATACCAAGAACCAAGAAAACTTTAAATTAAAAAAACAAAAACAAAAACAAAATGCCAACAACAAGATGGTAGCGAGTTAGAATTGTCTAACAAAGGTTTTAGAGAAGCCATGGCAAAATACTTCTATAAGCTATTACTCATTCATTATCTGGTGTGGTGTGTGAGTAGGGGGAGGGAGAGAGAATCTCAAGCCAACCCCATGCTGAGGCTAATTCAGGACTCAGTCCCACCACTTGAGATCACGTTCTGAGCAGAAACCAAGAACTGGACACTTAACCGAGTCACTGAGGTGCCCCACTATTATGAACATTCTTGAAACAAAATAGAAAGCCTCAACAGAAGAATAGCAAGTCTCAGAACAAAAAATGAAATGGAAATATCAGAAATGAAAAATATGATGACTAAAATATTAGATACAATTTCTAGATTATGCAGTAACAAAAATTACCAGAAGGGGATTATATAATAACTGTCAATCCACCAAGAATATATGGCAACCTTATGTGTATATGCCCCAAATATCAGAGTTGTAAAATATTGAAAGCCACAGACAATAGAACTGAAAAAAATAGACAAATCTACAATTATAGTTGAAGATTAACACCTACAAAACAAATGATATAAGAAAAGATCCTCATGGGAGGAACACAACTCATTTTATGAAGCAAGTGTTACAAATGAAAACTCCAGGCTCATAATCTTCATAAATAGAGATATAAAAATTTTAATAAAGTGTTAAGAAGTGCAATTTATCAATAAGAATTACTGGAGTATATAGACTTATACTCCATGACCAACTGAGACATTTCAGAGATGCAAGGTGTGTACATTATTCAAAAAACAACAAAAGTAATCCACCACATTAGAAAGATAAAGAAGAAAATCATACAACCCTATCAGTGAAAAATCATTTGACAAAATCCGATGCCCACTTATGATAAAAATTCTCAGAAAAGTAGAAATAGACAGTAACTTCAACTTGATAAAGTATATCTAAAAACAACCCAGGGCTAACATACTGAATGGTAAAAGACTGAATGCTTTCCCCTAAAAGGAGGAACAAAACAAAGATGTTCACTCTCATTACTTTAATTCAAAGCAGTGCCAGAAATTCTAGTACTAAGGCAATCAAAGGAATACAAATCAAGTAGAAATAAATCTGTCCATATTCTCACACGATCATCAGCATGGAAAACACCAACAAACCTACCAACAAACAGAACTAATGAACAAGCTCAGCAAGGTATTAGAATACAGAGTCAACATAAAAATTTATTTATACATTCTAGCAATGAACATGTGTACCCAGAAAGAGCTACAATGTCATTTATGCTTGCTAGAAATTTAAATAGGTACCAATCTAATAAACATGTACAGAGCCTCTGTGCTAAAAACTATGTAGTTCTAAAGAAAGAAGTCAAAGAAGATCTAAATAAAAAGAGATATTATTTTCATGAAGTGAAAGACTCAGTAAAGACGTCAGTTGTCCTCTAATTAATGCACAAATCTAACAAAATCCTATTAAAAGCTCATTAAGGAGCACCTGAGTGGCTCAGCTGGTTAAGCGTCTGCCTTCAGCTAAGGTCATAATCCCAGGGTCCTGAGATCAAGTCCTCTATCGGGCTTCGTGCTCAACACGGAGTCAGCTTCTTCCTCTCCCTATGCCCCTCACCCCGCTCTTGCTCCTGTTCTCACTCATGCTCGCTTGTTGCGCTCTCACACTCTTGCTCTCTCTCACTCTCTCTCAAATAAAATCTTAAAAAAAAACTCATTAAGACAGACATTCTAGACAGCAAAATATATTCAAAATTCTAACATTTGCATGTAAAGTCAAAAATAGCTACAATTTTGAAAAAAAAAGTGGAAGAAAACAGTCTATCCAATTTCAAGACTAATTATATAGCTGCAATAATCAACACTGTGTGGTATTTACAGACATATAGACACAGAGATCAATGGGACAGAATTAAAAGCCAGAAAGTAGTTCCACACAAATAAGCCTGACTGATTTTGGCACAGGTGCAAAAGCATTTCAATGGAGAAAAGCAACTCTGTATTTTAACTCTAAATACCTTTGTCTCATTTATCCAAAAATACACCAATGGCTTATTTCACATTACCACTTGCTGGTAACAGTACTGTTCTCCTGTGCTACCATCTTAAAATCCATCATTTTCATATGAAATCTCTGCTCCATTACCACCTCATCAGTTAGATCTCCTAATTCCTCAAAAAATGGATCACCTCCCATGGTCTGTTCCCCTACATTCTTTTTTCTACATTATTTTTCTTCCTGACTGGTAGCCACTACTGACACATATCTTTGTTGCCCCCAACTCAATGTAAACTATAGGAGACAAAGAAATTTCTTTTGTTGATTCTCTATCCCTCTCATATGTAGAATGCATGGCATGTAGTGGATGCTCACACATACTTCTTAATGAATGCCACCTAGAAGCTTAGCTGTTTACTGCAGGTTTTGAACTACTATAACAAAACTTAAATGACAACACAGCTCCTGATAAAAGAGAATAAATATAAGGGCTCACATGCAGAATCTGGCCCTCTTCACTTGAAGTTAAAGAAAACTGATAGTCTATTTTATCAATGAGATTATCTTAAAGTCATTTCTGGATTAAAAAATAGCATCTTTAAGTCAGTCAGCCATAAATTTCCAGCCAAAAAAATATTCATTTGGTCATAATTCATTTACTTGAAAATGTTTGGTAATTCTTGGTTTTTTGCATGAAGAACTTAGGATTGATGGGATCTTAACTTTGACTTGATTGTTCTTCATATTTATAGTATATATTTCTTTCTAAGCTTTTAGAAAAGATGAAGGAAAGGTCCTGAGTCAGGAGGACACTGTATAGAAGATATGTTGAAATTGTATATGTTCTTAATTTCTAACACTATATATGTATATGTTCGTGGATTGTCAATTTATTAGTTCTTATAAGGTATCTAAAAGTAATTACAGATATGGTTGATATAGTTATTCATTATTTATAAAGAAAAAAAACCCAAGTACCTTAATTTTATTTCTGTTTGAAAATAATTGGGCCAAACTTGCTACTCCTGGAGTGTGTGGGTGGCTCAGTTGATTGAGTGTGTGACTCAATTTCAGCTCAGGTCATGATCTCAGGGTCATGAGATTGAGCTCCACATCAGGCTCTGTGCTGAGTGTGGAGCCTGCTCAAGATTCTTTTTCTCTCTCTTTCCCTCTGACCCCACTCACCTCATGCATGCGCTCTCTTTTTCTCAAAAGTGGCACTCCTGCTAACAAGTGAATATTCCCCCATGTTTCACTGATACATGAACAAAACATGGTTTTGTGTTTATCTTACTGTACCTTCACAGTGGCATAAGTACAGTAGCAGTAGGCAGCATGAACAGAACTAAGAATACCTCACTGCAGTATTATTTACTTAAATGAGTTTTTAAAGATGTAAAAAATAAATATATTTTTCATTCTGCCAACTATAACAATTAACCCACTAACGTTTTTGTGTTGCTGATCTCCTCATCAACACTCAGTCCCTTGTTTGCAAGCTTCATTGGTTACTGGTTGTGTCAGAGATTTTAAAAATACCTACAATGGATTATTACAAATCTTGAATCATCATTGGCCTTACTAATCCTTAAACTTTTGTGCCCAATTTTCTCACTGTCAATGAGGCAGCCAAAATAATTTTCCTTCCATTTTATGAAGGTGTATAGTCTTAGGCTTTCCTCTACTTAATTTCAACTCACCTTACTGACATCAGATACCATTCCTCACAAAGCCTCCTCTAACTTGATGATATAGGCTAGAATGTTTTTAATAAGTTCACAAAATTCATATTTCTTCCAAATTTTTCTTTCTACACTGACTCCAATTTCTTACATAGCGTTCTGCACAAAATATTTACTGGATAAATTACCCACCTGTGGTTCTAGATTTCCCTTATCATAGCAATTTTTATTTGTTTAGCTATTTTCCACTTTCTTCTTTAGTTTGGAGAATATACACATTTTTCTTAATTGGAACACTAGGATTTTTGCATTCTTTGTATGCACACTTTGCTGAAGCAAATCTAAAAAAATCATATAATTTACTTGGAGTACAGAGGATTTACTACCAATTTTAATATATATATATTTAATTTTATTTATTTATGAAAGACACAGGCGGGGAGGCAAAAACATAGGCAGAGGGAGAAGCAGGCTCCATACAGGGAGCCCAATGTGAGACCATCCTGGAACTCCAGGATCACGCCCTGGGCCAAAGGCAGGTGCTCAACTGCTGAGCCACCCAGATGTTCCTTAATAAATTTTTAAGAATCACTTTACTGAAATAGTTATTTTGTAATGGTAATTGTGAAATTGCAGTTGTGTAATCCAGAATTTTGGCCTAAAACTTTAAATTACTTTCTATGATCATTGTCTTTAGTAAAAGTTTTAAAAGTGATGTAAAGCATCCATTATGTTTTTTGTATTTTCACATTTCAGAAGAGAATTAAGAGTTGAAAAATACTAGGACTATCTGATACAAGAAAGTTAATATGGCATTATTAAAAAAAACTAGAATTTACTGTTAGCTTTGAAGAATTAGCTTCTTTGTAGCTTGATTTCCTATTAAATCATACAAATTTTAAAAGTCATCCTGAAATTAAAATGCACAAAGTGCTATATAAATGTATGGACAAGAGTAGGTTCCTATGGTCTTAAATCCATCGGAATTCTTAACTTAGATATTATTTTCATAATAATATAAATAGATTCAGCTATTGCTGTAGTCTGAATGTTTCATCACCACCCTCCCCAATCCTAATACCAAATATGATGGTATTAGGAGATGGAGTCTTTAGGGGGTGCTTCGGTCATAAGAATCTCACTTTCCTGAGGGGGATTAACATTCTTACAAAGGAGACCTTGCAGAGTTTGCTGGTCCCTTCCACCATATGAGGATACAACAAGAAGTATATAACCTGCAAAAGGGCCCTCACCTCACCCAGCCATATCAGAACTCTGATCTAAAACTCACAGTTTCCAAAACTATGAAAAATACATCTGTTCTTTGTAAGCCACTCAGTCTGTGGATTTTGTTATGGAATCCCCAAAAGATTAAGACAGATGTTTTAAACTTTGGAGTTGATAGTCAAAGAGTTTTAAAAAAAATCAGTTTTACAGGATAATTAAGTTCTGGAGATCTACCACAAAGCATAGTGCCAATCGCTAACAATACTGCACTGTATACTTCATATTTCCTAAGAGGGTAGACCATTTAAGCATTAACACAAAATAATTTATACAAAATAGAGGGGGCAGGGCAGAAGGAAACTTGTGAGCAGATGGATAGGTCTATGGACTTGATGGTTTCATGGGTGTACATTCATCCTAACTCATGAGTTGTATATAATATACAAGATTTTTTTACATGCCAATCATACCTCAAAAAAGTGATTTTAGAATATTAATTGTAGCTATGAGATAAAGAACAGAAATTATTAAAGCTCATTTCTTGTTAACTCCTATATCATAAAAGTCTTAGGCTTTAGAGAAACTTCAACAATGAAAGAAAGCATATGAATTTTGCACTTACTTATAGGGATTCAACTCTTGGGTCTTAGGCTCAAGAATAAGAAAAGAGGCAACAGCTGCAGCAAGAGAAGGAGGAGGAAAAGGAGAAATGTAGAGAGTGAACTTTGTCCCTTCTTCATTCCATTTATGGACTGGATAGAATGCATGCATGCGCCTTGTTTGAGAGGTGGGAGCCCTTTTGAATTTGACCCTGGACTGCAAATGCTGAACAAATGCTAATTTATTAATCTGGTCTCATTGGGGAAGCAGGGATGAGAAAGTGAACCTAGATGTGTCGGACACATTGACAGACTGTCTTCGGAAACTTGGGAACTCAATACATTTCCCTACCTGTTCCTGGCCTGAGTCTGGAATAGTTAAGAGACCAATGAGTCACCTAGTTGCAAGTGGCACTAAAATTACTATTGAATAGGGGTTTCATCCTATAAACTAAGTATAGAAAAATAGAGATGCTTATTTCTTTTCTTCATGCAACTATTACCCGAGACAGGGAAAAGCTGAGTAAGCCAAGTTCAGTTCCTTTCCCCAAACTCACTGATTCTTTAGGTCCTAACCCTGGCACTGGGGACCAATGTTTGGTGACAAAGAGGAGTATTGTACCAACAGTTTTCTGTGCAAACAGCAGAAACAAGGGATTAATACTTTCCTGTATATCTGTCCCAGTGAACCAACTTTCTAAAATAAGTTTATCTATATGTGTGTGTGTTGGTTTTGTTTTTTTGTTTTGTTTTGTTTTTGGTCTTACACTCTGACGTTAGACCAGAACTGTATTTTTGCTATGATTGAAGTCCTAATGTAGGAAGAGTACTTCACCAAGGTCTTGCACTGTCCTTCTAGCTTTACATTCTCTGTACTGGAAGACTCTTTATGAGTTAGGAACTATGTGTTTCTAACTTCTGTCTCATGGCTTGACATAGACTAAAGAGTTCATTGGGTTTTATTAAACTGAATACAAAATAAATAAGTAGAATGTATTCTTTCTATGATCACTAAAGTACTAAGTGACATCAACATACTTGATCACAGAAGTTAGTTAAGTTATTTAAAAGGATTTATAAACCCCAAAGAATAGGTGTATGTACAACTGGTTTCAACTTACGACATGTATAATTGTACACTAATTTAAATCCACCGTACTCCTGTATGAAATGACGAGTCTGTTTAATGTTTAAGGCATTCCAGATCTTTAGGATTTATGCAGTGGGATGTTTCATGATCCTTTCCCTCCCCTGTCCTTGTTATAAATAAAATTTAATGAGGGGTTCTTGGTCCTTTAGTGTTTTCCAAAATGACTCTGGCCACTAATTGGCTAAATTGAACAGCCGCCACCTACTTCATTTAGCACAGCATGAATTAAGCAGACTTTGCTTAATAAAAACCTATAATGTTTGCAGCAAACTACCTCTAATCAACAGAGCATGAATGATACATTCTGCATATTTAAGTAAACAGCACAGAGTTCAACAAACTTATTTTACTGGTGGGCAAGTGAAGTATTTCTGACCATTTCTATTGGAATGGGAAAGGCATGGTTAATAATAACCTCTGAAACCAAGGGAAAGTTCTTCTGTGATGGATGGGGAGGAAATGAGGTTTCACAGTAAAAGTCTTGAGTCACACAAAATTAAGCTTTTTTGGCATGGTTTCTCTAAATATATGCCAAGCACATATGAAGGTGTGCTTTTCTCTCTTGGCACTCTAGGACTACATTAGGCAAGGGTTTCACATCTTTAAACTGTTTCTGAATAATTTCTTCTTGTGGTAGCCTTAACATAAAGTATTTAAAAATATCCCAGGAGAAAGTCGCTAACTAGATGCCCTCCCAAAAACAGAAGTGCAGCGGGTCTTGTGTTCCAAGCGTAATCTGACAAAGTTGAAAGAAACCCTGTAGGATAAAAACAGCATAGAATCAGATCCTGAGAATGAAGGACATGCTTTCAGAATATTAGACAATTTGTAATACTCTCACAAATTTTGTCACAATTTCAGAAGAACTAATCAAAATGCAGAGGAGACCAAACATAATCAGGAGATTTGGAGAACAACATTCCAACTCAACCTCACGGAGGCTAACAACATGTAATTTCTTAGGTCACTTCTCACTGTTATGGCTTTTTTTTTCCCCATTTCCTTAGCTTCTGATTTTTAAAATGTATATAGATACTTATATCTTAAGTATCTTACTTAACTAATTTTAATAACAACCTCTAGCCCTTGAAGCCAGGCTAACCATTTTTTATTTTTTGGACACAGTTAAGTGAAAAAATGTTAAAGCATGGCTATGCTTAGAGCCTTTCCTCCAGAAAAAAGTTTCAGTGTGCATAGAAAGAAACAATGGGTAATTTTTTTAATTAAAGATTTTTTTTAAAAAAATTATTTATTCATGATAGACATAGATAGAGAAAGAGAGAGAGAGAGGGAGAGAGAGAGAGAGAGAGAGAGAGAGAGAGAGAGAGAGAGGCAGAGAGACAGGCAGAGGGAAAAGCAGGCTCCATGCCGGGAGCCCCACTGGGACTCGATCCCGGGACTCCAGGATTGTGCTCTGGGCCAAAGGCAGGCACTAAACCGCTGAGCCACCCAGGGATCCCCCCAATGGGTAATTTTTAAAAAAAATTATTTGAGCCACCCCCAGCCATTCTGGTTCAATAGATTGGGTTGCCCTAATACAACAACAATCTAATATAGTGTGAAACAGCACTACACAGAGTGGGTGAACACTGTGCTGGCCTAAAGATACTCATTGGTCTCCAACAAGGTAAAGGGCTGAAGATGAGGGAAAACTTTTAGAAACATTTATGTCCATTTAACAAAGAAGTTTAATGTTTACTCAGTCCAACAATAAGAGTTGGTTTATATTCTTACACTGTGGTATACTGGCAATTGAAGACTTTTTTTCAAAATTATTATTATTTTTTTAAAAAGGACTCTAAGAGTCTGGGCAGAGTGGAGAAATCTGTATGTCAAGTTTGTTTTAGTAAAAATAAATTGGAAAATTTAGGAAGAGGAAGGTTTATAAGCTATTAAATTTGATTATTATTGCTTAATTTTAAAATATATTGATATTTCCTATTGTTATTGATTATTAGTTATATTCTGTTCTGGTCAGACATGGGTATGATTTTAATGCACTTGAATTTGTTAGACCTAAATGATAGATTCTACTTTAGTGAGTATTCTATTTACAGTTAAAATATAAGTGTTCTTTTTAATTTTTTTTATTGGAGTTCAATTACCAACATATACCATAACACCCAGTGCTCATCCCGCCAAGTGTCCCCCTCAGTGCCCATCAAAAATATAAATTTTCTGCAATGGTTGGGTATATTATTCAATTAATGTAAAATGGTCAATACTGTTGTGCAAATAATCTATACCTGTATATAGATTTTCTATTTTTTCTATGAAATATTGTAAAAGATATGTTAAAACCTCCAGATTATGAATTCCAGTTCTGCTATAGGTGTGTACACAAACTAAAGCTAATCCTACTCAATGATAACTATAAATTCTGGTTAAAATAAAAGAACACAAAGCAATAAGACAGCAGTGTAGAGGAGAACAGGTGGCTAGTGCATACAAAATAGGCTTACATTTGAGCTAAGGAATTCTGAGACTAAAGACTGAATCTCCTATAATAGGCTGCAAAGGGAGCTATTCATTATGCAGAGGGAGATATTATTATTATACCAGTTAGTAAATATACTTGCTTCTTTCAGAGAGAGACACTATCTTCATATTCCAAAGCTATTTGTTGCATAAACAAATACATGAAAAGAGTTCTAAATACAAACTCTCAGTGTATTTGCTTGTAGGGTTTCAGATGAAATGGAGAATACCCAATTAAATATGATTTTCAGGTAAACAAGTTATTTTAGTATAAATATATCCCCTACAATATTTGTAATACATCTGCACTAAGTAACTTTTATTACTCATTGTGTACCTGAAATCCAAGTTTAAGTGAGCACCTGCTACTTTTATTTACCAAAATGGCTCTCATAGCTGTTTGAAAGATTTAGCAAATTGTCAGAGAGCCATCGAGAATTGTCTACCAGCCGGGAGCTGAGAATTTTATTTTTCTGTTTTCTGTTTGTTTGTTTTTGTGACTTTTTCCCCAGGGCAAGCCTGTTGCTAACCTGAAAAGATGCCAGGATAGAAATTTTACCATCTTTCTGGACTGAGAAAAACTGGAAAAATCGCCCAGGCAAGATGGAGAGAGATAAGAGACTCCAAGGGAGAGAGAGGAACCAAAGAAGAGTATTTCAAATCCCTATGAGAATATTCATAAAATTCTCAGTCTTGTCCCTGAACTATGCATACACAGAAGAGACGCAAAACAACATATTAAAAATGTCAAAGTGAAATGTGATCTACTGCTCACAGAAAGTGAGATAGCTTTAAGACTGTCTCTTAATAAGAATGATTGCTAAAATAGAAACCCCAACATGCTAGAGTCTAAAGGTATAATCACAATGCTCAGGTTACAATCTAAAAAAAATTAAGAAGAAAACGATAATGTTGACCTTTTCTCAAGGGAAAAAAATCAAACTAAGCAATGCTTGATGACTTAGGTGTAGCTATCGAAAAAAATCTCAAAGCAACTCCTACAACCATGTTCTTTGAGCAAAAGAGAATACACACACACACACACACACACACAAATAAGTGAGAAGATAGGAAATCTCATAAAAGAAAGTAAAAACAATTCTGGGAAGAAAACTAGAATTTTTTATTTAAAAATATAATGCTGGACTTAATAGAATGGACATAACAAAAAATATCAAGGACTTCAAAATTGATAAATTATACTCTGAGAGGCACAAAGGAAAAAAATGCAGAGAAAGAAAAGACTTCAGAAGCTCTGAGACCAAAGTTTTAAGAAATGAGCAACTGGAGCAAGCCTCAAGGGGTCAGTGAGGAATTGGAACACAATTTGGTATTTGAAACAAAAATGGAATGGCTGAAATTTTCCAAAATTAGGGAAAAGTGTAAGTTAAAAGGACTGGTAAGAGCAAATTCAAAGTGAAGCAATCATAGACGTGTCATGATCAAATTGTTGAAAATCCAAAGACAATAAAAACATTTTGAAAGAAGCCAGAGATGGAGGAGCAGAATACCAGAGGTAAGCATGGCCTTTGGGAAAAATTAAGTGGATACAAAAGCCAAATATCTGAGTAAATACAAAGGATTATCTGTTTCCCCCTTAAGTTGTTTAAAATGTTGTTTAAAACTATAATTTAGAGCAAATTCTAGTGTTGGGACTCATGGTTTCAGCTATGACCTATAAAAAGCTTGGAAGTTGTCACCCTCATCTTTATAAGAGAAAGCTGGAAAAACTAAAAGTAATGATTGTCTTGGGTCCATCAAAGAACTGAGGTTTTTGGGGAAAATGCCATCTTGAAGTCTTGAGAGACAGGAGCATCCAGAGAGACACAATCAAAGTCCACATGCCTAGAGCAGAAGCCACTTAAGGCCTGAGTTGGTAGGAATACTCAAATGGTAATTGTTGATGAACCTCTAAGGGTGAGTGTGGACTATCAGGAAAAGGCAAAGTATTTGCAGACCACATCCTAGGAGGGTCCCAACACTTCTTTGGTTTTCCTTCCAATAGTAATCACCATGTCCTTCCAGTGAAAATATAAGAAAGACCCCTTTATACTTCTGGAAGGAGAAAGGAAAAAATAATCATCATTAAATACAAATCCAGTATTAAAGTTGGCAACATGAACATGTTTCTGTCCAATACAACTGGCCTGTCAGGCTGAAAAAAATCAATAAAAATATGTATGACCTGAATGGCACTATCAACCAACTCAATCAATTTGACATTTGTAGAATATTTCATCCAACAACAGAATACACATTCTTCTTACATAAAATATTCACTAAGACAGTACACATTTTAGCTCTGAGAACACAACTAAACATGTAAAATTACATAAAGGACACAAACTATGTTCTTAGATAACAATGGAATTAAATGAACTCAAAAGAAAGCTGTAATATCTGGAAGTATTTGTAAAATAAACAATGTACTTCAAATGACACATTTGTGTAAGATTTGAGAGAAACTTGACTATCCTTAAAACAAAAATGTCACTAATGAAAATGGGACGCAGGGAAACAAATGCTTAGAAAGGACTTTATAGCACTAAATGCATACGTTATAAAAGACACAAAATAGGTTCTAACTTAGGAAACTAAAGAAAAAAACTACTACTAAAGCAAAATGAAGACAAATAATGAAAAAGCAAAAACCAATGAAATTGAAAACAGAAATGGAGAAAAATCAATGACGCCAAAAGAGGATTCTTTGAAAATACCAATTGATAAACTCTAGTGGACTAATTGAAAGAGATGGGAGAGGAGGGGAGAGACACTGATCTCTTGCCCATTAAATAAATAATAAAGGAATACTCCATGCTCACAGTTTTGACAATTGGATGGAATAATATTTATACATATATTTTTATAGACACAAACTACTAAAATTCACACAGAAATAGGCTGATATGTATTATAAAGAAGTTGAATCCACAAATAACCTTCCCAAAACAAAACACAAAGCCCAGACGTTTGCACAGATCAATTGTACCAAACATTTAAGGAATATAAAATATATATTACCAATTTTATACAATCTATACCAGATAATAAAAGCAGCAAGGATACATCCTAACTCATTACGAATGCACATTACCCTAATATCAAAATCAGATAAATATTAGAAAAATACTGGAAAATAAAATCACAACTCAATAACTTTTATAAAGATAGATAGAAAATATTAACAAAATATTAGCAAATTAAATCCAACATGCCTCAAAGAAATTAGACATCAGAACTTGGTGAATCTTATTCCAGCTACATATGGGAGGTTAAACATTTGAAAATCAATCAGGGTAAACCATTATATCAAAAAACAGAATAATACAAACTAATCATATAAAGTGAGACAGAGTATTTGAAAAGATCTTTACCTGCTTATAATTGAAAAATAAATTACCGTGATCAAGGGATAATAGGGAAAGTCCAATTTGATAAAGAAACTCTACAAAACACGTAGGGCTAACATCATAGTAAATAGTGAGAAATTGGATGCCTTTCTCCTAAAATGAGATCAAAGCAAAAAGTCTTCTTCACCTTTTCTGTTCAACATCATACTGGAAATTCTAGACAGTGTAATAAAAATATAAGAAATAAAAACTTCTGAGAAGTAATTATTTTTTTTTAGATAACATGATGATCTATGTAGAAATCTGAAGAGAATCTACATCAAAACGCCTGGATTTGAGGTAGCACATTTTGGAACACAACATTAAAATACAAAAGTGTTGGGGCTCTTGGGTGGCTCTGTTGGTTTAGTGTCTGCCTTCAGCTCAGGTTGTGATCCCAGGGTTCTGAGATCGAGCCCCACATAAGGGTCCCTGCTCCCTGGGGGCCTGCTTCTCCTTATAAAATCAAATAAATAAATACAATACAAAATTCAATTACTTTCTAATATATTAGTTATGAACAAATGTCATTTGAAATTTTTACAAAGACATTTTAGCATAGGACTAAAAATAGGTATAAATCTAACAAAATATGTACTGAATTGTATGTGGGAATAACAGAACATTGATGAAAGAAATCAAATAAATAAATGAGGAAATATTCTTTGTACATGTACTGAATTGAAATATTCCATATTGTTAGGGTATCAGTTCTTGCCAACTTGAGCTACATATTCAGTTCAGTCCCAATCAAAATCACAGCAAGTTACTTTGTAGATATGTATGAATTTAAACTGAAAGCATAAGATCTGGTATAGCTGACAAAAAAATGAAGAACTTGGAGGACACAGACTATATGATTTAATGGCTCCCTCAAAAGCTTCAGTAATGAGAAAAGAGTGTTGGCAAAATAATAGAGAGTCCAGGAAAAACACAAATATAGTTAAATAGTTTTGACAAGATGCAAAGAAAATTCAATGGTGAAATTATAATTTAAAATAAATTTTTAAAATCTAATTAAAATTAATTTAAAATTTAAATTATCCTCAAACATCCTTAGGTAAAAAAAAAATTTTTAATTTTTCTTCTATAAATAGCAAGGATATTTTTTATTATTTTACTTTTGTATATATTTATATTGGAGTTCGAGTTGCCAACATATAGCAGCATATCACCCAGTGCTCATCCTGCCAAGTGCCCCCCTCAGTGCCCATCACCTAGTTACCCCACCCCCTGCCCACCTCCCCTTCCACTACCCCTTGTTCGTTTTCCAGAGTCAGGAGTCTCTCATGTTCTGTCTCCCTCACTTATATTTCCCACTCATTTTCTCTCCTTTCCCCTTTAATCCCTTTCACTATTTTTTATATTCTCCATATGAATGAGACCATATAATGTTTGTGTTTCTCTGATTGACTTACTTCACTCAGCAAAATACCCTCCAGTTCCATCCACGTTGAAGCAAATGGTGGGTATTTGTCGTTTCTAATGGCTGAGTAATATTCCATTGTATACCTAGACCACATCTTCTTTATCCAGTCATCTTTCGATGGACACCGAGGCTCCTTCCACAGTTTGGCTCTTGTAGACATTGCTGCTATAAACATTGGGTGCAGGTGTCCTGCCGTTTCACTGCATCTGTATCTTTGGGATAAATCCCCAGCAGTGCAATTGCTGGGTCGTAGGGCAGATTTATTTTTAACTCTTTGAGGAACCTCCACACAGTTTTCCAGAATGACTACACCAGTTCATATTCCCACCAACATTGTAGGAGGGTTCCCCTTTCTCCACATCCTCTCCAACATTTGTTGTTTCCTGTCTTGTTAATTTTCCCCATTCTCACTGGTGTGACGTGGCATCTCATTGTGGTTTTGATTTGTATTTCCCTGATGACCAGTGATGCGGAGCATTTTCTCATGTGCTTGTTGGCCATGTCTATGTCTTCCTCTGTGAGATTTCTCTTCATGTCTTTTGCCCATTTCATGATTGGATTGTTTGTTTCTTTGCTGTTGAGTTTAATAAGTTCTTTATAGATTTTGGAAACTAGCCCTTTATCTGATATGTCATTTGCAAATATCTTCTCCCATTCTGTAGGTTGTCTTTGAGTTTTGTTGACTATTTCTTTTGCTGTGCAGAAGCTTTTTATCTTGATTAAGTGCCAATAGCTCATTTTTGCTTTTGTTTCCCTTGCCCTCATAGATGTATCTTGCAGACGTTGCTGTGGCCAAGTTCAAAAATGGTGTTGCCTGTGTTCACCTCTAGGATTTTGATGGATTCTTGTCTCATATTTAGATCTTCATCCATTTTAAGTTTATCTTTGTCTATGGTGTAAGAGAATGGTCTAGTTTCATTCTTCAGCCTGTGGCTGTCCAATTTTCCCAGCACCATTGAAGAGACTGTCCTTTTTTCAGTGGATAGTCCTTCCTGCTTTGTTGAATATTAGTTGACCATAGAGTTGAGGGCGCATTTCTGGATTCTCTATTCTGTTCCATTGATCTATGTGTCTGTTTTTGTACCAGTACCACACTGTCTTGATGATCACAGCTTTGTAGTACAACTTGAAATCTGCCATTGTGATGCTCCCGGCTCTGATTTTCTTTTTCAATATTCCCCTGGCTATTCGGGCTCTTTTCTGATACCACATAAATCTTAAGATGATTTGTTTCAACTCTCTGAAGAAAGTCCATGGTATTTTGATAGGGATTGCATTAAATGTGTAAATGGCCCTGGGTAGCATTGAAATTTTCACACTATTAATTCATCCAATCCATGAGCATGGAATGTTTTTCTATCTCTTTGTGTCTTCCTCAATTTCTTTCAGAAGTATTCTCGTAGTTTTTAGTTTTTAATTTTCCTTTACCTCTTTGGTTAGGATTATTCCTAGGTATCTTCTGCTTTGGCTGCAATTATAAATGGGATTGACTCCTTAATTTCTCTTTCTTCAGTCTCATCATTAGTGTTTAGAAATGCCACTGACTTCTGGGCCTTGGTTTTGTATCCTGCCACACTGCCAAATTGCTGTGAGTTCTAGCAATCTTGGGGTGGAGTCTTTTGGGTTCTCTAGGTACAGGATCATGTCATCAGTGAAGAGGGAGAGTTTGACTTCTCCTAAACCAGTTTGAATGCCTTTTATTTCTTTTTGTTGTCTGATTGCTGAGGCTAGGACTTCTAGTACTATGTTGAAGAGCAGTGGTGAGAGTGGACATCCCTGTTGTGTTCCTGATCTTAGGGGAAAGGCTCCCAGTGCTTCCCCATTGAGAATGATATTCGCTGTGGGCTTCTCATAGATGGCTTTTAAGATGCTGAGGAATATTCCCTCTATCCCTACGTTCTGAAGAGTTTTGATCAGGAATGGATGCTGTATTTTGTCAAATGCTTTCTCTGCATCTATTGAAAGGATCATATGGTTCTTGTTTTTCTCTTGCTGATATGATCTATGACATTAATTGCTTTACAAGTGTTGAACCAGCCTTACGTCCCAGGGATAAATCCCACTTGGTCATGGTGAATAATCTTCTTAATGTATTGTTGGATCCTCTTGGTTAGTATCTCGTTGAGAATTTTGCATCTTATTCATCAGGTATATTGGTCTATAATTTTCCTTTTTGGTTGAGTGTTTGTCTGGTTTTGGAATTAAGGTGATGCTGGCCTCATAGAAAGAGTTTGGAAGTACTCCATCCCTTTCTATCTTTCAGAACTGCTTTAGTAGAATAGGTATTGTTTCTTCTTTAAACATTTGATAAAATTCCCCTGGGAAGCCATCTGGTCCTGGACTTTTGTGTCTTGGGAGGTTTTTGATGACTACTTCAATTTCCTCCCAGGTTATTGGCCTGTTCATGTTTTCTATTTCTTCCTGTTCCAGTTTTGGTAATTTTTGGTTTTCCAGAAATGTGTCCATTTCTTCCAGATTGCCTAATTTATTGGCATATAACTGCTCATAATATGTTTTTAAAATCGTTTGTATTTCCTTCATATTTCTTGTGATCCCTCCTTTTTCATTCATGATTTTATTATTTGAGTCTTTTCTCTTGTTTTTAATAAGGCTGGGTATGGTTTATCTATCTTATTAATTCTTTCAAAGAACCAACTCCTAGTTTTATTGATCTGTCCTACAGTTCTTCTGGTCTGTATTTCATTGAGTTCTGCTCAAATCTTTAGTAACTCTCTTCTGCTTGGCGTAGGTTTTATTTGCTGTTCTTTCTCCAGTTCCTTTAGGTGCAAAGTTTACTTGTGTATTTGAGTTTTTACCAGTTTTTTTGAGGGATGCTTGTATTGAGATGGATTTCCTCTCAGGATTGCTTTTGCTGTATCCCAAAGCTTTTGAATGGTTGTGTCTTCATTCTCATTAATTTCCATGAATCTTTTTAATTCTTCTCTAATTTCCTGGTTGAGCCTTTCATCTTTTTGCAGGATGCTCTTTAACCTCCATGTGTTTGAATTTCTTCCAAATTTCTTCTTGTGATTTAGTTCTAGTTTCAAAGCATTATGGTCCGAAAATATACAGGGGACAATTCCATTATTTTGGTATCAGTTGAGACCTGATTTGTGTCACTATGTGGTCTATTAGGAAAAAGTTCCATGTGCTCTTGAGAAGAATGTGTATTCATCTGTGTTTGGATGTAAAGTTCTGTAAATATCTATGAAATCCATCTGGTCCAGTTTATCATTTAAAGTTCTTGTTTCTTTGGAGATGTTGTGTTTAGAAGATCTGTCATTTACAGAAAGCACCGTGTTGAAGTCTCCCAGTATAAGTGTATTATTATCCTAAGTATGTCTTAACTTTGGTTATTAATGATTGATATACTTGGCAGCTCCCACATTAGGGGCATAAATATTCATGATTGTTAGGTTCTCTTGTTGGATAGATCCTTTAAGTATGATAGAGTGTCCCTCTTCATCTCTTACTACAGTCTTCGGGATAAACTTTAACTTATCTGATATGAGGATTGATACCCTTGCTATCTTTTGAGAACCATTTGAATGGTAAATGGTTCTCCAACCTTTTATTTTCAGGCTGTAGGTGTCCTTAGGTCTGAACCCAGTCTGAAACCCTGCACCTTTTGATGGGATCATTAAGCCCACTCACTTTTAGAGATACTATTGAAAGAAATAAATTTAGTGTCATCATAATACCTATTCAGTCCCTGTTTTTGTGGATTATTTCTTTGGACTTCCTCTTTCTTTTACAGGGACCCCCTTTATATTTCTTGCAGAGCTGGTTTGGAGGTCACATATTTTTTCAGTTTCTGCCTATCCGGAAGCTCTTTATCTCTCCTTCTATTCTGAATGAGAGGGTTGCTGGATAGAGTATTCTTGGCTGCGGGTTCTTCTCATTTAGGACCCTGAATATATCCTGCCAGCCCTTCCTGGCCTGCCAGGTCTCTGTGGAGAGGTCTGCTGTTAATCTAATATTTCTCCCCATATAAATTAGGGATCTCTTGTCTCTTGCTGCTTTAAGGATCTTCTCTATCTTTGGAATTTGCAAGTTTCACTATTAGATGTCAAGGTGCTGAACAGTTTTTATTGATTTTAGGGGGGATCTCTCTATCTCCTGGATCTGAATGCCTGTTTCCCTCCCGAAATTAAGGAAGTTCTCAGCTATGATTTGTTCAAATATGCTTTCTGTCCCTTTTGGCGCCCTCTGGAACCCCAATTAAACATAGATTTTTCCTTCTGAGGCTGTCATTTATTTCCCTTAGCCTTTCCTCAGGATCTTTTAATTGCTTTTCTCTTTTTTCCTCAGCTTCCTTCCTTGCCATCAACTTGTCTTCTATGTCACTCGTTCTTCTACCTCATTAACCCTCGTCGTTAGGACCTCCAGTTTGGATCGCATCTCATTTAATTTATTTTTAATTTTGGCCTGATTATATCTAAATTCTGCAGTCATGAAGTCTCTTGAGTCCTTTATGCTTTTTTCCAGAGCCACCAGTAGCTTTATAATTGTGCTTCTGAATTGGCTTTCTGACATCGAATTGTAATCCAAATTCTGTAACTCTGTGGCAGAGAGTACGGTTTCTGATTCTTTCTTTTGTGGTGAGTTCTTCTTTCTAGTCATTTTGCTCAGTGCAGAGTGTCTAAAAACAAGTTGTAACGGAAAAAGGAAGGAAAAAAAAGAAAAAAACAAAAATAAACAAGGAGGAGTGTCCTCTGGTTCTATATACTGTAAATCCCTTAATTTCCCCTGTCCTTCCAGCTGGTCTGAGGGAGGGGCTGCTGTGCTGGTTCTCCGTTGTGTGCACCTGGGGAGGTGCCCCGCCCCCTGCCGGTGCCGGGCTCAGTGGGAGCTGTTGACCCCGTGAGGCCCCTGTTCCCTGGGGCCCCGCCCCTCCCAGACACAGGGTGACACTAGGAGGAACAACCACACTGGCTGCGGCCAGCTCTCCAGCCCTAGAGTTAGCTCCTGCAGTAACTCCCGCAGCTCTCAGTCCGCAGGAGCCTTGGTGCTGGGGGGTGGGGGGTGCTGACCGGCACAGCTCCGGTTGCCCGGTGGTAGGAGCGTCCTCACTGTCCTGTGCCCTCCCCACGTCCCCCTGGGGGCCCCATGGAAGGAGGGTCCTCGCTATCCTGTGCCCTCTCCGCCCCTGCCTGTCCTGGGGGACCGCATGATCCTGGGCTGTTTCCCTGGCGCCCTGGGATCCACGGCCTGCGCTGCTGGGATCGCGCTCTGGGCCGCGCCCCCAAGGGCAGCAGGTGCAGCCCCGCCCCCGGAGCACCCCCTGACCCACCGGCTTCTCCCCGAGGCCCCGCCGGGGCACTCCAGCCCTTTACCGAGCTCGGCCACAGTGTGGGTGGCTCTCCCCTGGGCCCCTCCTCTCCTGGTGACCCCGAGAGCCTGGAGGCCCCCCCCGCCCCTCCTGCGGTTCTCCCCGGCTTCCCTGCTGAGGCCTTTCCATGGGGAAGAACCCGGTGAGGGCTTTGATGCTCCCGCTCCTCCGGGGCTGGGCTCTCCTGGCCGGAGGCTCTGGCCGCGGCCTTAGCCCGGGTCCTTGCAGGGGCCAAACCCACTGGATTCTTTTTAATTTTTTTTCTGCCTTCCTACCTTATTAGAATAGAAAACCCTTCTCTCTGTAGTGTTCCAGTTGTTCTCTCTTTAAATCTCAGGTCAGACTCGTAGGCGTTACGGATGGTTTGAAAATTATCTAGGTGAATGGTGGGGACAGGTGATTTGGGGACCTTACTCCTCCTCAGTCTTGTCCTGCCCCCTAGAAAAAAAATAATCTTGACACATACCTTATACCTTCACAAAAACTAATTTAAAATAAAGCATGGATATAAATGTAAAATTATAAAACTCCTAGGATAAAATATAATGGAAAACATATAGGGCATTGGATGAGATTTTAGAGACATGAAAAGCATGATTAAGGAAAAAAACCTGATATGTCAGACTTTATTTAAATTAAGAAAATTCCGTTCTGCAAATGCCACTGTTCAGAGAATGGGGTTACAGAAACCACACACTAGATGGAAATACTTTTCAATATTTTTGACCCAAATATCTGACATATCTGACAAAAGATCTTTATCACACTATACAAGGATGGGACACCTGGGTGGCTCAGCAGTTGAGCGTCTGCCTCTAGCTCAGGTCATGATCCCTGGGTCCCGGGACCAAGTCCTGCTTTGGGATCCGTCTTTGGAGTCTGCTTTTCCCTCTGTCTATGTCTTTGCCTCTTCTGTGTCTTTCATGAATAAATAAAGTCTTAAAAAAAATAAAAGAAGCAACCAAGATGTTCTTCGAGAAGTAAATGCATATAAAATTTGTGGCCAATCAAGTTGTGGAATGCTATTCAGGGCTTTAAAAGATACAGCATAGAACAATGGAAAATATAGTTGAATCATAAAAGTATACTGCTATGTAAAAGAAGCCAGTCTGGAAAAGCTTCATAGTGTATAATACAAATTATATTATATTTCTGAAAAGGAAAACTATGGAAAAAGTCAACAAACTCATTGTTTCTTGCATTTTTTGGAGGGGAGGGTTTAATACAAGTAATGTAGGAGATTATAGGGTGATGGAACTATTATGTGTGATACTGTAATGATGAATACATGACACTGCATTTGTGAAAACCCATTGAGCTTTACACAGAGTGAATCTTATGGTATGCAAATAGAAAACAAACAGGGACAGGGACAGCAGTGAAATCTCAGGATGGCTTACTGACTGTGACAACAAGTCATTTAACTTCATGTAATGAAGAACCTCCCTGAAGGGGATATGCAAAGATGTTGACCTAGATGTTTCAACTTTTGAAATGAGTTTAGTCTCTAAGACTAAAGGCAAAGAAAACTGTACATAAACCTTGTGCTCCACTTTTAAAGTTGTTTCCCACAGGAGTATAGATTAACAATACCCATACTTCTGAGCACACATACTGAAATGAACAGTTAAGGAAATCCATGGGAAGTATGGCAAAAGTATACCAGAGCCAATTGAAAGAGATCCCAATGGCCAAAGTTGGAGGAATTTGAGTAGAATATAAAGAATTACTGGACTATAACAAAGTATAAAATAAATATTAATGAAAATGTACTAATGTAAATGGTATAATAAAATGTTCTAAGTGAACGAATTAATGAGGGAGGCGGCTACACAAATATCCATGCAGAAAAAATCTAAACAAATATATGTAAACACTCTACCCTCAAGGAGTTGGTGCATAAATCCAGTGTGGGATGTGCATAGTGACTTTGTTTCAAAGGATGTAGTATGGAAAGTGGAGAAAGAACTTTTTGTTTTGTTTTAGTGAAGAAGTTTAAATTTAGTAACACTTATTTTATTGTCTAGAATATGATCTCTAGTCAAAGTTTTCTGAAATTTTTACTCCAGAAAATGTGATTTTTCTCCTGTTATTGAAGGCCAAGTCAATTAATATAATACTGTTATAAAAAGCATTGATAATGTTATAGACATTTTCATCTAATATTATTACAAATAATGAATAAAAAAACTAATCTTTCCAATTATAAAGAATTTATTTCTTCTCTAAGCTTTGTTTTTTCTTTAGTTTCAACTTCATGAGTTTTCAAGCTATGCTCTTAGGTCCATTTCTATTTAGGTTTTATTTATCTTCTTGATACACTGACATTTTAATATAATTAAATACCAATCACTACTAATATTAGACTCTACATTTTCTGAAATGTATATAGCCACTAGCACTTTTATATTATGACCATTTAGTCAAACTTAACCTATCTTTAGTTTTGTAAATAAATTTTTATTAAAAGATAGCTATGTCCATACAATCATGTGTTGTCTATGATTCCTTTTCTGGTACTCTGGCAGAGTTGAGTAGTTCATTGCAAAGGAGATCTTATGGTTTGCAAAATCTAAAATATTTTATTTGCTTTTTTCAGAAAAAAAAGACTCCTAATTATTTTGACATTTTATTCATATATGTTAGAATCACTTTTTTATCTCCCAGTTTACCCACTCTTATTTTTTTAATTTTTTTAAAGATTTATTTATTTATTTATTTATTTATTTATTTATTTATTTATGATAGAGATAGACAGAGAGAGAGAGAGAGAGAGAGAGAGAGAGGCAGAGACACAGGAGGAGGAAGAAGCAGGCTCCGTGTCGGGAGCCCGACGTGGGACTCGATCCCGGGACTCCAGGATCATGCCCCGGGCCAAAGGCAGGCGCCAAACCGCTGAGCCACCCAGGGATCCTCCCAACTCTTATTTTTTTCACCCATACTCATAAATAGGAAAAAAATGAACTAAGGAAAACTATAGCTATTTAGTAATATGGTGGTTATTGGCTTCTTTTCAGCTCAAAAATTTTGAAGGAAGTCAAAATCTAGAACACGGGCATGATTTCTATCATTAAGTTTTTGTTTTAATATTTTCCTTCATCACCATCACAAAAAAATGTTTATTATATAGTCAGATATTTCAACTAGACCATGCCCCCTAAATACTGAAATATTTAAATAATTTGCATTATATTTAAGATACTACAAAATGTTAATGTAATGTGATGTATAATAAAGATAATTGTATTTTGCCATTCCTTGGAAATTCCTGTTTTTGACTATCAAAATTACATTTATAAATTTGAATAGGCCTACATGTTTAAAGAAAATTAATCAATAATTAATAACCTTCAAAAACTGAAAACATCAGTCTCTGATGGTTTCCCTGGTGAGTTCTACCAAATATTATAGGAAGAAATTACAATTCTCTACCACCACTTTCAAAGTATAGAAACAGATAATACTTTCCTACTTACCCTATGAGGCCAGAATTGCTTTAATACCAAAATCAGATTAAGACATTAGCGAAAACTATGTAGATAAACATAGATGAAAAAACTCTCAAAATATTACCAAATGTTATCCAACAATATGGAAAAAAAGTTATACAGGAAAACAAAGTGGGATTTATCCCATGTACGCAAGGCTAGTTCAGCATTTTAAACCAATTAATGTAATCTGTCACATCAATAAGCTAAAAAAGAAATCATATGATCATGTCAATAGATGTAGAAAAAGCAGTTAATAATATCCAACCGCCATTCATGATAAAAATACGGAAAAGTAGGAATAGAAAGGAACTTAACTTTATGAAGTTTATCTACAAAAAAGTTGCAGCCAATATCTCAGTTAATAGTAGAAACATCAAACTTTCCCATTAAGATCTTGAACAATGCAAGATTATCCCTTATCAACACTCCTTTTCGGTATTACACTAGTTTTCTGGTTAGCATGATAAGAAATGGTATACAGATAGGGAAGGAGGAAACAAAACCATCTTTGTAGTTGACATGATTATCTATGTAGAAAATGTATAAGAATTGACAAAAATATTCCTGCAACCAATAAATTATTATAGTAAGTTTGCAGTAAACATGGTTATATACAAAAGTCAATTACTTTTATATTTACCATCAAAGAATAAGTGGAATTTGAAATTAAAAACACAATACCATTTTATTAGCCCTCCTGAAAAGTGTAAAATTTATGATATATGTACAAAGTCCATATCAGAAAACTATAAAACTGATGAACAAAATTAAAGAACTAAAGAGATAGTCATGTTAATGGACAGAAAGACTCAGTACTATCAAGATGGCAGTTCTTTCCAACATAATCTATATATTTGATGTGATTCCAACTAAAATCCAACAATTGTTCTGTGGATATTGACAAACTAACCCAAAAGTTTACATGGAGTGCCCCAGAACCAAGATTGCCAACATAATATTTAAAGAATAAAGTTGGAGGATTGACATTCCTGGACTTTAAGACTTACCATAATGCTATAGTAATCAATACACTTAGGTATTTGGCAAGAAAAAAAATCTACATACAACTAGAACACAATAGAAAGTCAAGAAGTAGATACACAAAGTCAATGGATTATTGACCAAGGAGCAAACCAAAACAATGGAGCAACAAATTGTTGCTGGAACAACTGGACATCCACTTGCAATAACAACAAAAAGAACATAGACACAAACATTTCACCCATCGCAAAACTTAACTGAAAAGGGATCATAAGTTCAACAAATGTTCAACAAATTGTGCTGTAACAACTGGACATTCACATGCAATAACAAAAAGAATGTAGACACAAACGTTTCACTCTTCACAAAAATTAACTGAAAGTGGATCATAGACATAAATGAAAACACAAAAGTATAAAACTATTAGAAGATATCACAGTATAAAACTATTAGAAGATAACCATTAGGTTATACCTAATAACCTTAGGTATGGCCATGACATTTTAGATACAACAAAAAGGCACAATTCATGCAAAAAATAATAAGACTTCATTAAAGCTAAAACATCTTTACAAAAGAGTGTCAAGAAAATGAGAAGACAACTAGCCACAGACTAGGAGTAATATTTTCGGAAGATACATCTGATAAAAAATTATACACACACACATATGTATTCTTTTAACTCATCAAGAAAAAAATCTAGTTAAAAGATGGCCCAGGGACATTTGGGTGGCTCAGTCGGTTGATCATCCAACTTTTGGTTTCAGCTCAGGTCATGATCATGAGATTGAGCCCTGTGTCAGGCTCTGCATTTGGCAGGGAGTCTGCTTAAGGATTCTCTCCCTCTCCTTCTGCCATTGCTCCTCCTCACGCTTATATGTTCACTCACACTCTCCTGCCCCCGCCCAATAAATAAATGTTAAAAAAAGTAAGTTAAAAAAATGAGCCAAAGACTTTGACACACAGATGACAAATAAACTTATGAAAGGATATTTCAAATCATATGTTGTCAGTGAAATGCAAACTAAAATGAGATAGCACTATATACCTATTTGAATGGCTAAAATCTAGAGCACTGACACCACCAAATTCTGGTGAGATTGTGGAACACAAGAAGTCTCATCCATTACTAATGCAAATTCAAAGTGGTACAGCCACTTCGGAAGACGGTTTGGAAGTTGGTTAAAAAACAAAGCATACTCTTAATTGGTTCAACCATTATGCTCTATTTACTTAAAGGATATATAAACTTCTGTCCACACTAAAATATGTGCATGGATGTTTATAGCCAACTTATTCACAATTGCCTAAACTTGGATGCAACCAAGATCTCTGTCATTAAGAGAATGGATAAAATGAATATATCCAGATAATGGAATGTTATTCAGTTTTAAAAAGAAGTGAACTATTAATATATGAAAATCTACTGAGGAATCTTAAATGCAGATTATTAAATGACAAAAGTCAATCTGAAAAGGCTACGTACTATACAATTCCAACTACAGGGCATTCTAGAAAAGGCAAAACCAGGAAAACAGTAAAAAAAAAAATCAGTGATTGTCCGATGTTGGGGAGAAGGAATGAACAGGGAAGGCACAGAGGTACTTTTAGGTAGTGAAAATACTCTAATCCTACTACAGTAATGAATATATGTTATTATACATTTGTTCAAACTCATAGAATTACAGTATTGGGAGTGAACTGTATGTAAACTCTGGCCTTTGGGTGATTGTGTGTCAATATAGGTTCATCAATTACAACAAATATAACACTTTGTTGGGGGATATAAATAATAAAGGAGAATAATAATGGGGAAGATTAGACATGTGCGGGGACAGGAGGATATATGGAGAATATCTGTATCTAATTTTTCTGGGAAACTAAAACTACTCTAAAAAATGAAGCTTTAAAAGATGTCTTCATTTTATCCTTACTTTGAAGGAAATTTATGCTAATTAAAATTCAAGATCATATTATTTTTCCTTTTACCATTGTAAAGGTATTAATATTTTAGGTCTTCTGGAGAAAAAAAAAAGGCAAGTAAAAATACAATTCCAATGTTTTTAGTACATGAAATATCACACACACACGGAAACTTCTTTAGGGGAAGTATACCATGTGATCTTTTAAATAACATTAGGAGTGTCCAAAAAACCTTTCATAATAGGCCAGTACCTAAATGAATGTTAAGGGAGGCTCTTGGCAAGATATGGAGGGTAGAGTTAATATTCTAAGTAACAAAGATCTCTAAGGTATACAAGTGAATGAAAAAAAAGGACAAGGTCAGAAAAAATTCACACGACTCAGTTTACAGCATAAAGTTCAAAAGAGCAGTGACAAGAGATCGGTCTGCTATATATACTGCAAATTTTAAACACTCACCTGAACATGGCAAGGGTTCACTGAAGAATGTAAACAGCTTTGAATACATTATGCTTTTACTTTTTAATGTACTTTCTGGATGACTGATATAAAAAGGCTAAATTTAAAGAGGTACCCTGAAGGAAGGAATCACAGGAAATTGCTAGTTATCAAACAGAAATAACCAAAGGTTGAAACACAGCACAAATTGTGGAGAATGCATACAAATGACCATGATGTCATCAAATATTAAATATAGGGGAAGAGTGAAACAGAGGGAGATAAATCTCGAATGGTGCCCACATTTTTGGCCTTTAGGCCTGGGCATATGAGGGAGCTAGTCTGTGATATGTGGAAGAGGGACATAAGTTCATATTGAGTCCCTTAAAACCTGATGTTCCTATTTATAGACAACTGAATATGTATACCTGAAGCTCAGAAAAGCTATCTGAATGGCAGAGGTGTATTTGGAACACTCATCATGGTCACCAAAGTCTTTGGCATTATGGGAATCCCATGGGGGAAGAGTGTGAGAAGTCAGCTAAGGGGGAAAAAAAAAACTCTAAAGAAACACTAGCATTTCAGATATAGTTACAAAAAGAGAAACTTGCAAAGCATCCTGAGAAAGATCAGCCTAAAGGGCAGAGGTAAATTAAGGGGAGGGTTGTCCTGAAAGGCAAAGGAAGAGTGTTTTTCAATGAAAAAAAAATCAGCATTGACAAAAGAGCAAAATCAAGATCTTTGAACCTGTAGAGATGGTTTTAAAAAGTGGTAAGAACTGTAAGGTATCCGGCTATCTAAAGATGAATCTGGTTCAAAGAAGAGGAGTTCTTTTTGATCTGGGAAAATACCTTAAGCTTGTACTTCAGTTTCCTCATTTGTAAAATTAGTATAGAAATAGAAAAACATTCCATGTAGGTGAACTATCAGAATAGCTCATATGTGTACAATATTTACAGCAATATCTAATCAGTAGTGCACGTTATATATTTTTTGTTATCTGAATGTTTCCTCCTTGGATCTACTGTTGTGGCTGGGGGGATTTTTTTTTTGGCTAAAATTACATAAATACATTTCTGTATAACTTATAATTTTAATGTTTTTGAAATTTGTTTGAATACATACACTATAATCTGTGTCATATCCTTGGATGTTAATGGTACCGACTCCTATCATAGCACACCAGGATGCTTTGGGAGGAAGTACAATTACCAAATGTGAGTGGAGTTTATTACTGCCAGAGAATGTGCCAGATTTCCTCTTATCTCTCCAAACCATGTCCCCTAAGTGCGGCCAGACTAGGTGGTTAATCCCTATGCCACAGATAAATTACAGGGTAGATGTTATGGTAATTGAGTGGGTCAGTGCTGGACTACTTAAACTTTGAAGAAGTAGGTTTCCTCTGAGCTGTGCTTGGGAAGATATATTTCACCACCTTTAAGGATCTCCCAGCTTAATTAATTCCACCCTCTTTGCCTTATGCCAATGACCTGCAATGGGCCACAGTTGTTGAGTGGGTATGTTGAAACTCATGAAACTTTATTATCTATCAAGAGGTTATTGATGACAGTGTAGGAGTAATCTGAGTGGAATAGTTAGATAAAAAAACAGTGCAATGGTTTTTGCAGAGCTAGGAAGCAAAAAACAATGTATATAGCCTGTTGGTGAAAGGAATGGTGAGATCAAGTGGATAACTGGTAAGTGATGTATGATTGAGGGGTGGTTCTCTTTAGTAAGAAAAGGATCCTTACAGTGGGGGAATTCAAATTCTCATGAGAAAATGTGAAGACAAGGGGAGATAGTAGGGGAGAGAGAATAATTTAGAAGGGTCTGTAGGAAGGAAAGACTGAAATTGAGATTAGAGCATAAGGGTGAGCATTAGACTCGAATGACCTCACACAATGTAACATACAGGATGCAGTAAAGGAGATTTTTTCAAAATCTTCAGTTTGGCTTTATTTATTTACTGCTCATTTTACAAATGAGTTAATAAAAAAGCATAAGAATTATAGAATACCTAAGATAATATAGCAAGTATGACATGGTTTCAAATCAGATAGATGGGCTCCAAAAACCCGTCTTTTGATTTTATCCTAGATAAAAACTGTGATAAATACAGGTAGACAGAAAGTAGAGAGTAATATGAATATAGACAAAATATGGAAATACAAACAAACTTGAATGTGTTGAAATCTCTATTCCTGTCTGACAATTTATATATTACCTGTAATATGGGAGGCTCTGGTTAATGAGTTTAGGGCAAGAAACTAAAATGGAGATTTTAAGGTAGATATTCAGATTGATAGAGATACAATGATTCTTAGTTTTTTTTTTTTTTTTTAAAGGAAACAATGTCAAGAGGCTTGGCAGTATTAGCTAGGGAATCAATAAAATACTGGACCAGAAAATTTGGCCTGAATAGGAAATTAAAAGAAAACCACTAAAAGATCCAGAAGATAAATCAAGAGTAGTTCTTACTGCTGAACATTTGGCTCAAGTGAACCAGTGATAAAGGAGCTGAAAGAGGTATTGTGTTCAGCAGTGAGATACTCCTGAGAACATGGTCATAAGAGTGGTCATGTGAAGAGGAATGAAAGTCCGGGTAAAAGGAAGTCATACCTACTGTGGCTATTGAAAATATAATCTCAGAATCCACCAAAAGTCTCCTTATTTTACTTGTAATGATGTTGGCAATATGTATTTTCAAATTTAATATATTCAAATATTTACTTTCAAAAGTATTTTTCATCACCATTTTTATTTTTAGGTCTTAACCCTAATAGAAACACTCATTCCTTTTCCAACGTGTACATTTCCTTTCACGTGATTAGTCTTTATACAATGTGACATTTATTTTTTCATTTAAGGACGAGTTTTCATGTAGAGACAACTTTTAAACTTAATTTATTCAGTTAGTACCCTTACCTCCAAACTGCAGATTTGTAAAATTTGTGTTTATCATATATCAAAGTCTATTCTTTTCTTAATGCTGGTCTACTCCCTTTCTGATACTCACTTCTCTGGAAAAAGATGAAAAACATGGAGCAGAGGTGCCCCAGTTGCTGCATCCTAGAGCAGAGCCACCCAGTTTACCCACAGACCTGCAGTGGAAACAGCTATTCACCCTGCCAAGGTCACTTCAAATCTTGCCAAACTGCAGAAGCACACATTAAAATATGTAATTGTTGTTTGAGGCTATTGGGTGTTGGGGTGGGGAGTTGCTATTTGGCATGCGGCACTATTAAGGAAAAAACTGATATGACATTTGCTAAAAAATATGTTGATGTTAATCAGAAAAAAAAAGGTCAGAAATCTGAATAGGTGGTATTTAATTTGGGATAGATTTTCAGGTTAGTAAATTAATATTACAGACTAGAAAAGTATTTTCTTGCCTGTTCAATAAATTCCTAATTCTAGTATTTTATTTTGCAGTTCTATTTTTTTTTGGTGCTTATGTATAGATTCCGATGCTTGTTAAAACTTTGTTCATGTGTTTTTGTCTACTTTTTCTTCTAATGGGCATACTTTTTTTTGGGTCCAAAATCTTGATCATCTCCGGATCTGCATGTACTATTTGTTTTTATCTTGATTATCTGTCACTGTTTTGTTTTGTTTTAATACATCTAGCAAAAAAAAATTTTTTTCTGCCAGGATTATGATATGAAAGCACTATAAGAAATCCAAATATCTTCTGCCAGCAGTGGTCATCTTCATTCTTTCAGACATTTAGAATAAGAGGATCCAAGCAGAGATGGATCTGGTTTAGAGTTTGGCTGAGTTTTAGTAGGATTTGTCAGCTTCTAGGATTGTTACTATCCCAACCACCCTGCTCTGGAACAGAGTCCAGACAAATCTCACTCACCTCAGCTATGGGAAAAATCAAGAGCTTATTCTAATTAGGAAACCCTATTCATCTAATCCTTGTTTTAGATTTTCAGAAATATGGCTTTTGTAATCCATTTGTCTTATTCTAAGTGTTGCCATGGGAACACTAAGTTTACTCAGTCTATTATATCCTACTCAGAAACAGAAGTTTTGATTCATCTCCTGCAGCTTATACGAAGTGTCAGCTTAAAGATAACATCTTTTGAGACAGACATTGTCCCTCAGAACATGTTTATAAACTTGGAGGAATTTACTATTACATAAGAATGAAACCTTAATTATCTAAAACACCCAGTTCTAGGATCCAAGATGTGTAAGAGTGATGTCTCTTACCATCAAATCCATTGTCTCACGTAGGCAATTTTTGTTTCTTATCTGATGGTTCAGTAGATTAGATGTCTTGGTTCTGGGAATGCTGGAAATGGAGCAAAATTCATCAAAATTTAATAGAATATGGATTAAAGCCTAAATACAGCTGCCACTTTGTTTCTCCTTTGTATAAGTAAAGAAAGGAATACGATTCTGGAAAAGGAGGATTGTTTATCAGGAGAATATAGGGTTTTACTACGGGGACATGGACAAGCCTGCCTCAAAAATAGCTTCCCTAAGGTACAATGCAATGAGCCATTTGAGCACCTGCAATCCTATCAGTGTAAAAGGACTGGAAGTTCAGACCTCTCATGGGATAGGTGTCCGTATTATTCTTCTAAATAAGCAACCTAAAGTAACAAGTACTTAAGTATGAGAGGAACCTAGAATGGTTGGTAGAAGAGAGTGACAAATATAAATGATGACCTTGAAAGAATTGCAGGTGGTGATATAGTAATTGCAACTGGCCTTTATTTTGAAACACTAGAGAAAGAATAGACTATATTCCTCCAGGGGTCTGAGTGAACTCAAGCTATGCAAAGGGCCGGACTTTAGTTGGTGCTGTTGATGTATCTCATATCCTCTAAGCATAAACTCTATATTCCAAAGGCTGCTGACAGCAACTATTTATTCCTCTCCGCCTGGGGCTTTTTTTCTGGCTAAAGAGCATGCTCAATCTGTGTGCAGAGATAGCTGGTCCTGTGGGGAGTTACTGTCCCCAGAATCAATCCTCGTCCACAGGACAGGTAAATAAAATTCTTCCTCAGCCTTTTGGCATGTTCTATACTGTTTTCCTAGTCCCCTAGAGAACTGATCTTTAGTTCCCAGAAACAATATAACAAACTAATAAAATTTAAATTCAAAATAAAAATAACAGGAATGTTAATTAGTATATAATAAGAGTATTAAAACAGAATACATAATTATTTAATGGTTGATGGAGGAACATTAGGTATATGCTTTATGAAAATATTTGTGTCATATGAAAATCCTAGATTAGATTCTTGAATAAAATTGAAGATATAAATTACTAGATAATCACAGATGAAAATGTTGCTTAAATGTAAGAGCAAGATTTTCCTAAAACCAAAGGTGAATTTAAGATTTTTGAAATTATTTTAAGATAAATGTTAAAAGTATATCAAAAGTGCAAAAATAAAATTCAAAAAATCAAATAGAAACATTATTAAGTTAAACATCTGTAAGTATTGGATGAATAAAGTATTATGGTAAAAAGTATAACATTCTATTAAAATAAAAGATGTATCATCCTCATGAAAATGAATTAACAAAATACTCTTCCAAATCAATTTATAACTTTAAAATTATGATAGGGCAGATTACTTATAAAATATGGCATAATTTTATCTGGAACTTAAGTGCAGATAAGCCATATTTGTAAAGGATAAAATAGTGTGACTTTCTATACAAAGTATTTTGGTTTACTATGAAGTTATCAAGCTTTAGTATGGTTTTGGCCTAGGATATAGAATAAAATAAGCCATTAGTGGATTCCTGTATCGTAACATTTTTAAAAGATAGAGATTGCTTGCAGATCAGCTGGGAAGGACATACCTATTACTAATTGATGGTGGAAAAAAGTGTTACTTGTATGGAGCTAATATGCATACATAACCTCACATCATACATAAAAGTCAGTTTAATTTGAATTCACAGTGTAAATGAGGAAAGAAAATCTTTTGAACCATTAGGAAATAGAGGATGATATCCCACGCCAGGGAAACAAAAACTTTCTTAATGGAAAATATTGATCATTAAGTCATGTTAGAGTTTTTAAATTATATATAATGACTGTATAGAGAATTGTTTGGAAAGTACATGGCAAACAACTTCAAAGAAAAATGAACAAAAAGGCATGAAAAAAAGCTAATTTACAAAGTAGAAAATACAAAAAGTCCAGAAACTTTGAAAGGTTACCAATCTTATGAATGATG
This sequence comes from Nyctereutes procyonoides, assembly GCF_905146905.1. Classification (NCBI taxonomy): domain Eukaryota; kingdom Metazoa; phylum Chordata; class Mammalia; order Carnivora; family Canidae; genus Nyctereutes; species Nyctereutes procyonoides. The sequence goes on from NW_026575136.1 coordinate 28,856,528, forward strand.
TGAGACATCTGTTAAACCATAAAAACCTTCCTTACACACATACCAGATGAGCAAAAAAAGACTTATGTCAATTCTCCTTATGGTCAAGGGTGTATGAGTATTGTGTAAATTGGTAAACCCATTGGGATAGCTATTTGACAAACACTATTAACTTAAGCTTGAGAATATACAAAATTGATCATCTGACATACATTTCTAGATTAATCCTGGAGTAATTCTTGCAGGTGTGCCCTGATAAGAAAATAACTGCAAGACTGCTCATAAAAACATTATTTTTAGTAGTGAAAGATTCTAAGTATCCTGAATTTTCTTTAAAGGATATTGAAGCAATTTATCATATGTTCATAGAATCAAATGATATATCATTAAAAACAAATGGACCATTGCTCCAAGTATTAATATAGTAATTATTCAGGAATATACATTTAAAAAGAAAGGTAAAGATATGTACAACATAATACTAAACTTGACCACTGATAAGCTATGTTTTATATTGCTTAGGAAAACATCTAGTAAAAATATAAATCACATGTAGGAATAGATACAAAAATCAGCATAGTGTGTCTCCAAGATGGGGTTACACCACACCTCCAACTATATTTGAAAAAATTTCATTTGTCGAGATTGTTCTAAAATAATGAACAGTCATGTGTCCATTATCCATTTTGGATATCTGAAGTATACTCCAAATATTTTAAAGACAAAAATCCCTGACTTCTAGCAAAATAGATAGAGTAAGAAACTCAGAGAGTTGTATCTATAGGGTTTCTCTCTTGCTTTTAAATTACCAAAACAAAACAAACAAAAAAAAAAAACAAGACAAACCAAGTCCTCATTTAAATAAGAGAACCTCACTGTGGTATAGTTTAAGAGCTACTCAAGACCAGATTTGAGCTTGATTGTGCATCTAGCTGAATCTAGCTTCATCTTTTTAAGCAAAGATACAGATAATTTTTTCCCATATTGAATATAAATATATAAAAAGTAGCTACTTAATGATGTTTTGCTAATTAAAATATTGGTCTTATATGTTGGATTACATTCTGCAATCACAGAACACCCACAGGATTAGGAGATTTAGAGTCTATTTTTTTTAGGCACCATTTATAGGATTCTTAAAAAAAAATAGTTTCTTAGTTTTCCATTTGAATACTACAACAATGTAGCTTTCTATTACTTATTTTTAAAATTTTTAATAGCTTTTCTTTTTTAAATTTCAACTACTGATTTATAGAATCCAGTAGGTTGTCTTCAATCATGACTGAGATTTGTGTGTGTGTGTGTGTGTGTGTGGTAAAACATGTAACATGAAATCCACCTTTGCTGCTTTTATGAGAACAGTTCTTTTTATCCACAAATAACAAAATCTGCTTAAGATTTGTTTATTGGTTCACTAGTTGTAAACAGAGGTCTTATAGGTGCTATTTTAATATGCTAAAATAATTAAAACATACATGTACCAGTTCTCATTTCTGCAATGTCTATTGTTCTTCACCGATCTCTCACCCTATGTCGTTTAATATTGCCCTAAAATATATTGACATGTCTTTTTAAAAATGCTATGGCAAATTTGAAGTTCTCTGTAATCTGAGAATATCTGTCAATCAGAGAAAGTTACATTTAATTTTAATTGGGATTATATCTTTAACGCATAAGCATAAAAGGGATACGGTCAAATCCTGCAAATAAATACAGAAATGAATATAATGATGGTCATAATTGTGGGGATATAGATTTCCTAATTCTTTAAAAATTTAATTATTTTAGTTGGAATATTTCAAATAGAATAGGTGACAAATACAAAGAATTTTGGAAAGAGGGAGAATAAATGACAGATTGGCCATAATATAAATAACTTTTTTTATTAGAAATATTAGAGTGGGACAAAGAATTATTAAAAGAAATAAATCTGAATAGACTTGAAGGGGAAAGTATAGGATTAAGTCATTATAGAATGGGTGTTTTCCCCCTCAATAAAATCATTCAAATATTTGCTAAAATATTTAGATGTAAAATTAAGTTTGATTTTACCTAAATCCTCTGTCCAAATAATGTTGTTATATGAAATGACATTATAAAATTCCAGAAATTTTGTTATGTGCAAACTCAATAAAAAGTCACTATGATTAAACATCTTTGTGTCAAAATAGCAAACATACCTTAGGATGTGATTCATGCGCTAGAAAAATAAAATGATAGTTAAAAGTTGACCATTTTAAATATGAAATTATTTCATATAAACCAATATAAAAGTTAAAAAGTTCCACTTAACAGTGAAGTAAGTTCATAGATTGACTTAAAAAAATGGTTAATGGGTGTATCTTCAGTGTCACAATAAGAGACAAATTTTAAACAAATACAGCATCAATAGTGTTTTGTAAAAACTAATACTTTGATTTAGAAACATGTTTTGAAAAAATATAACACATGTAAATAAATTTTTTGAAAAGAGCAGTTACACGCACACACACCCCTATGTCTACATGTATCAAAGACTTTGGTTAAGATCAGAATCCAGAAATCCCCTTGTAAATAACTTAATAGAATTACAAATTCTTCTAAAATACCCTGGATCATAATGTTCCCTAATTACAAAACAATGTATAAAAATAGTTGGAAATAGCCTAAACGAAAGAGAAGGAAACCAATAACTTATTACATACCCATTTGATATACCCTATTACATACCCATTTGATATACCCTAGGGTTTAAAAAGTTTTCAAATAATATTAATTTCTAATATTGGAAAGCAATTACATTTTCACAGGTGGACCATGTTGAGTAGAAAACAATATTGAAGTATTAGCTATATCAAAAAGTGTGTTTCTAGAAAACTGGAAAAATTTATAAAAGTATCCACATAATTGTTGTGATTTTAGTGTTCAATGCCTATTTTCTGTAATAAATGAAATCTATATTCATAATTGCAGTGTCTTTATAAAGGAAGCTCAAAGTTTAAATTCAGCAGCAAGTCTAAAAGTCAGCAGTGGTCAGAAAGTTTGCAGATTTCACTGTCAAAATAGAATACTGAGATTACATCAGGAAGATAGAGGTTGAGGCATAATATCAATCAAAAATCAAGAAAGCAGTGAATAGAGCAACCAAAACACAACAAACACAAGCAAATTTCCACGACCCAGCTGTTTTCCACAGAAAGCTTACTTATTTTTGCCATATAATCTAGCAGTGCATACCTGTGGGTCAAATTAAGGAATGCTAGGCCAGTGTGTTTGAAGTGTGCTTCATTTATGAATAGAAATTGTCAAATAGGTCATAGTTTTAAGATGTCACATGTTGCTGACAGGTTGGTTGACTAAAATAAATACATGGTGTGCTAATTCATTTTTGTACTGAAACACATGTACATTAAAAAGGTAACTTAAATAAAAATATGTATAATTATAAAACCCTACTCTAAAATATTTTAGTGTTTCTGGTGCATTTCTTTATAGCCTTTTGGGGTTTTGGCAGTTTTATTTTAAAGATTTTATTCATTTATTCATGATAGACATAGAGAGAGAGACAGAGAGAGAGAGGCAGAGACACAGGAGGAGGGAGAAGCAGGCTCCATGCCAGGAACCCGATGTGGGACTCAATCCCAGGACTCCAGAATTGTGCCCTGGGCCAAAGGCAGGCGCTAAACCGCTGAGCCACCCAGGGATCCCCATTTTTGGCAGTTTTGAATTAATCTTACTTGCAGTCTGTATTTCTGCTTGTTTTCAAACTTACCCTTCTAGTATTTATTTACAATGTATATTTTTATAGCCCAATAATATATAGAATGACTGAAAAATATTCTTCCAAATGGATTCTATAGTTATTTTATCTACCATATAATTCTTCAGAATAAATTCAATAGACCTACACATATCTTTGCAGATATAAACGTATCTTCACCCTGTTTAAGCTTGCACGCACACACACACACACACACACACACACACTTATACAGTAGAGTTCTCTGAAGTTACCTGATTAAATATATTTTTAAAATACTGGATACATGTGGAGGTATGTTTTCTGAAAGTTTGGTGCAATTTTACAAGGGTAGCATTACTATTTGAATAGCAATTTAACTGCAGCTTTAATATATATATTTTACTCTTAATAGAATTGCTGAAAATACTGTTCAAGTATACATTCTTTCATTTAAAGTGAAAGGGTTTATGTATAATTCATTTAGTTAACCAAATATCTATGCTAATCAGATAGGCACAGAGTATACAATCTCGAACGCAGTTTCTGTTCTTATGGAACTTATCTAAAAAATAACCATAACAGTACCATCTAACAGCTATCGAACTAGTAAATGAACCAGGCAACAATTTAATCCCTTTACCTACATTAACTCATTTCCTTTCATAGTAACTCTCAGGCATGTAATGTTTAATTCCCACTTTTCTGATGAAGGTTCTGTCATACGTAGGTTAAAGAACTTGCCCAAAATTATACTGCATCTATGCAGTGAAATGGAATTCGAACAATAATCAAGAAAAAAGGCATTTAACAAGACATGAATATATTTATAAGAGCTTATGAAGTGAACGATGTAGGAATTATCAGTGCTATAGTAGACACTGTCCCAGGGAAATATATATGGTTGGTGAGAATTTCCATTTAATTGACATGTAATCTTACACCTGACCCATGAGTTGGAGACATTTTTTCCCAAGAATGGAGGGAAGATGACAAGATCAAGTGAAGGCCTGGAGATATGAAAACCCTCGGCACATTTTTCTTATGCATAACATTTTTTTTCAAGTGGTTTGCCCATTGGAATAACTTTAAAAATACTTGTTATCTTTCCTAGTTAGCTCAGTGAACTGTTTTGTGGAATCACTAGTGAATCAGATGTAAAAGGAAGGAAAAATGGTTATTAGAACAAAAATTACCAAATAACCTTATTTTTCACTACTTCTGATGACTTTTTTGAAGATTTCAGAATATTTTCAATAATTTACTCAACAATTAAGAAAAATATTTTACATTTATCTGCATATTTTCCATTTCTGGCTCTCTGTTTCTGTGTAGGGTTTCTAATTTCCATCTGGTATCATTTTCCTTCTGCCTATAATAGAATTTTTAATATTTCTCTTAGTCAAATTCAAAGTTCAAATGGAATGAATACTCTCATCATATTCTTGTGTGACAAAGTATTTCACCTCTTTTTGAGAAATATATTCAGTCACTATAGAAATCTGTGTTTACAGTGCTATGTTTAAAGATGTCCATCCATTAACCCCTGGTAGTGTGGTTCCTTTCCAGAACTTTTACTATTACTTTTCATTATTCCTCAGTATGAAAGATCCCTTCTTTCTCCAGCTTCAACATTTTAAACTTTGATTTTCCAAGTTTGACTATGCTGAACCATTTTTTTTTTCATTTATAAGTCTTTCATAGTTTCTGGAAACCTCTTGAGGTTTCAAGACAAAGATTCCTTAGGTAAAACACAAAGCTTGAATGGGAACAGGAACAATGAAAAATTGACAAATTCCTCAAAAGTTATAAACTCTGGCTCTTGTAAAGACATCGTTAAGGAAGACAAACGTATAAGACAAAACTATGACATGCCATAAACTGGGCAAAGATATTCATGATACATATCTGTCTAAGTCATACTCTAATTAGAAAAGGAGATAAACTTCCCCAAAGGTTATGTGAACAACGGCTGTACATGAAAAGTTGTTCAGCATCATTAAGGAAACATATAACAAAACTACAACATAGTACACCTCACACTAAAATGATTAAAATTAGATGGACAAGAGGATCTAGACAAATGAGATCATTTCTGTCCTTGAAGTAAAATTTCATACCATCTTATCAAACATTATAGCTGTTTCTTACAAGTTCAACAAATGCAAACCACAGGACTCAGCAATCCATTCTTTGGTGTTTACCAAAGGAAATGGAAACATGCCTCCACACAAACTTAGAATTTTATCTTTATTCTTAGTAGCCCCAAACTGGAAAAAACCTGAATATCTATAAAAAAGCAAATACTCAAAATGTGACATATCCATACAATGTAATACTATTTCGTGATAAATCCCAGCAAACTAAGAATCTATACAATAGAGGATCTATATGAGCTCTACAAACAAGTGAAAGAAGCCCAACACAAGAAGATATAGGACTTTTTATTTCTAGAAAAGACAAATCTAACGTATAAAGACTAAAATATGTACATTTTTGCTATGGTTGAAGATTGTATGGAATTGACTTGGAACAGACAAAAGGAACTTTGTGCTGATGGAACTGTTCCAGATTTTGATTGTGGTTGTGGATGCATGGGTGTATATATTTATCAAAATTCATTGAACTCTATAATTAAAATGTATATTTTATTAAAGCTACATCTAAACAGTTAATTTTAGGAGACTATAGAGATCTCGGTACTATATATATGGTTGACTATTAAATATTAAAATCCAATGACTAATGGATTTTGTTCATTATGACTATAGAAAACTTTGGATTATGTTTCCAATATTGATCTTTTAACCACTACTTCTCATGTGACATTCTCCCTCAGTCTAATAACTTCACCTCCTCTAAAACTTTCCCCAAGTTTCATTCTTAAAAATATCTATATTTCTTTAAAAAAAAGCGATCTCTACACTTCCATTTATTTTCATATTCATTGAGGACAGAGTAAGTATAGAAAAGTTCAAAGGAAATATTAAGCAAGAAGGTGGGCTTTAAAAAAAGATTGGGAAGAGGAGGAAATAAGTTACTGAGGTTTTTTACAAAGACATAAAAATAAATCTTTGTGTGATCAAGATATAAAGGAAAGAAGCAAATAGTGTAACAAAGAAGATCTTGGTAATAGAGATAGTCTAGAGTAAGAGTAATTAAGTGTATACATTAAGAAAAATGTAGCAATGCCTCCTTTGAGGAAATCCTGAGTTACTATATCACACACACACACACACACACACACACACAAGCAGTAAGATGCTGGATATTCACTCATGTAAGCTTTTTATTAAAATTTTCCTGTGTTTTTAAAGGTTCTAATTTGACCTGTCACCATCCATTTGAGCCACTTGGTCAAGTTGCTTACTTTGGGATTCAGTTATTCAATCCATACTTGGAAGGAGAAAGGGGTTTTCTTGGAGATTCAAATTTTCAGATAAGTGGTGTATCAAAAGAAGAATATATAAATTTTAAAATACTAAATCAAAAATTCTATAAATCTTACCTTTCCTTATAGGTAAATTTAGTTGTAATAGTACAGTTAAATAGAACACAGTTTTGCTCAGACGATACTTTTAAGTTTTTATTATTAACAGATGCATATTTAGTGATGCAAAATAAAAGAGCAGGACTAAGATTTATGGTCAAGGAAAATTCATAGGGCTAGTTGGTTTTTAAGTTTACTTATTTGAGGGGGAGGAGAGACGGGGGCGGGGGACGAGACGGGAACCAGGCGAGGACAGGGAGGATAGGGAGAGAGGGAGAGAGGGAACAGGCTGGGGGTAGAGGGAGAAGCAGAGTCCCTGCTAATCAGGGAGCCCAATGTGGGGCTGGATCCCAGAACCCTGAGATCATGACCTGAACCGAAGGCAGATGCTCAACTGACTGAGCCACCCTGGCACCCCCATAGGGCTAGTTTTCATAGAGCTTTATTCTTTCATACTTTTTACTTGTTTACCTGCAGTATTCTACAAGTTGGTGGTCGCTTTCTCTGCAGACACTTTAATGTACTCTGATTGCTTAGTAATGTATTAATATAACTGCTCAAATATATATTTTTAAACTACCCAATGGATAAAGTGGCTACAAATTTAGAACCTAGAAGAATTCTTGCAGGAGTTTCTAAACTTTGGATATTTGAGACTAGCTACTCATTAGGATGAGGTCTAAACCTGTAACTTATCTAGACTCATACTGTGATGGCCTTTCTCCAGAAGATCCAGAATGCCACATAATAAATAGATGAGCACTCAAGTTTCAAATTTAGCACCAGTAATGGTGATGCAGAAGTTTATCCTTCATAGTGGAGATCAATCTCAATATTGGCTTAGTAACTGGAATAGAGAGTATACTTAGGACAGTTGTATGGAGATTATGTTCTTAGCCTTAACATCCTTAATGTTCTGATTTTGTAATAAAGTTTAATCATTTAATTGTCAAAGTCTTACTTTTTCTGTCATTTGTTCCTAGCCCTAGTCTTGAACACAATGATACTTCCTTTGATTCTAAGGATGAATATATCAAAATCACCACGCCACAAGTAGTTATTTTGTCTCTAACAATATACTTACACAAATATTAAATAACAGCAACAGCAATTGATTCATTCATAAATCTCAGTACATTCCAGTCAGTAGTGATTCCAATACTGAATTACCCTAAATGCCTGGAATTTTACCTCTCTGAATTATTCACTACCATGAAAGGCTTCATATCTGCCTGGGCTACTGCATTTCAAATGTGTCTCCAGTCAAAAATTTGCATCAAAATACCTATTGATAGCATCTCCATTGCAGTATTAGTCTTTGAAGTAAATAATCAGTATGTCCATGTCACTAGTAATTACAAGGCCGTTTGGGATGGTGCTATGCAATTTTCCAGATTACTGACAATGACCAATTCTCTTCTGTTCTGGAATATACTCACAAAGGCAAAGGCAGTGTCAACATCAACACCAACTCTAGTTTTCTTTGACATAGTTGCTAGGAAAATTTAGTACTACATGTAGGAGAAAATAGTAGATGCCAGGCTGACATTGAGTAAGCACAGAAGTTCAATTTTAGAAGCCTAAATTTATTATAAAAATATTCTCTAATTATACTTCTTAGAGATTATTTAATCCAACATTCTTATTTTAAACATAAATGAAGCCTTTAATTATAATTTAGTTTGTAAAGGCCTAGCCAATCAGTTATTGGTAGAGCAGCAATAAGCAACTGATGTCTTAGTTTCAATTCGAGTTTACTTATAAACAAAGCATCACTTTGGTAAGCTCTGGGAAACATTTTTCTTTCAAACATAAAAAAACCCATCTATTTTGAATTTCAAATTGTGAGACTGATGCTGAAAAGTATAAAAGGATGGCACACATTTTAAAATAATTTCTGAAGAGTTCATCACGATTTGAAATACTTTGCCTTGTATGGATAAGATTTATTATTGGATGAACTCTTTGTAACTAACAAATACTTTAACCAAAATATTAGAAAAACTTAAAAATCCTAAATTGCTTTTCAGTAGAGAGAAAAATCTAATTTATTGCCTACCACAATTTGATCAAGTGAATCAATACCACAGCAAATCTACACATGTATTTTTGCTATGTAATCAACATTCAAAAATATAGGCCATAATGTCTTTATCTTATTTATCTTAGGTAAAGGAATGAGGTTTAGATTTGAGAACTTCTAAGACAATAACTCATCCAATACATGACTTAAGTTGATAAAAAACAGTTCTGTGGGTGATAGAGTATGTTTTGCTCATTTTTATCTGTGATGTCTAGAACTAACTACATGCTTAATAAATGGATCATTTAATTTACCCAATAGACACTAAACAAGCATTTCCATAATGTATTCCAATTCCAGCCACAACAGTACCACTAAGCCTGAGAGAACTCACTTTTACCTCAAGCTTTTCCCAATAGCCCTAGCAGTAAAAGGACAATAGGGGATGTAGAAAAGCAGAAATGACTAAGCCAATTATATCACCTCTAAGATTTGGATGGCAAAATGTTCAGAAGTTGAATTTAATAGATAATGAGCTGAGGGAAAACATGATTTCTATTTTGATTTTGTTGCTCTTGTTTCTAGCACTGGACTTTATTAGGTAGTAACACAAAATTTATTCAATGAATATTATATCTGATGAATCGTATCATGTATTACGTAAAGAAAGATGGTTTTAGGTAAATGTAGGACAGTAAAAGGAATACTGGTTTCCAATTGCTACTGTAACAAATTGCCACCAATAGCTTAAAGCAGCTAAAAAGGTTAAAAAAAAAACTGGTCTCTTTTTAGGGTTATTTAAAAGAGATTCATATTTAGGTGGGAGGGATGGACAAGCAGATGTAGATAAAATCTCACATCTAGCGATTTCTGTTCTTTCAGCAATTTATAAATATCAAGTTGCTTGGCAAAAAAAAGTTCTTTTGTAGAACTGATTTAAATGGTTACTATACTGTGATCTATTTTTATGATCTAATTAGTTGTTAAAATATGCCATTTAGAACAATGAACATGGCAATACTGCTTTTTAAGCCACATGCTAATGCTAAGAGGACTCATACTAATAACTTAGCTTTCAGGATGCATAGAAAGTAGGGGTATCCTTTATTTTAAAAAATGCACTTCCCTTAAAAGTACATTTACCTTTACATTCAATGTGACCTAAGAGAATAATATTTCTATAACATATTATCTGCAAAGTCTTATGTTAGGCATTGTGGGGGAATCTAGAAATGAGAATGCAATGACTCTTATTCCAAGGAATTAACTTTATAAATTGCATGCATTTCCATTTAAAATAGTCAACCTTTTCATTCTTCTGACTAATCAATAGATATAAACAAAAAACATTTTGCACTGTCAGGGTTGCTTTAGCTAGTGCCTGCTTAGCTGTGAGGCTAATATTCTTGATTTTATTTTTAGAGAAAGAATTCGTGACTCCTGTTAAACAAATATATATTAAAAACAGTTATCTACTCTTCTATTAAAATATCTAATCATGCTAATTTCCTCAGATTTCTTAAAGATGTTTTATGGAACCAATCAATGGGAAAATAGATATAATTATTAAATCAGCGTTCTGCTGTATTTTACATGGAAGGTTTATTCTAACAGATAAATACCTGTTACAAAGTATTAAATCTTCAGGATTCTAACAATTACATCAATAACTCATTGTGAAGCATTTCTCCGGTGAAGATTTGAGTAATAAAAAGTGGTTAAATTTTAACTACTTAAAATACGTGTCCCTTTAAGCATTTAAAAAAAATTCCTAGATTTAAAATCAAGGGGTACAAACCAAGTTGAACTTCAATTCCTAGGATATCGTATTTTTGAAATTTCTACAAAGAAAAGATAACATTGTTTTAAAAAAATAGTGGAGAATAATAGTTGAAATAAAATTCCCATTTAAAACATCAAAACACATAATTGGTTCTTCTTCATGCATGCTGCTGTTGTGTCTCTGGAGGCTGCAGGCTTAAATGACACTGATTATACCTGTTACTCTAATGCATTATTCATGAAATTGGTGATAGAGCATCTTCAAACAACCTGTCATTTTCCATTACATTCCATCAAAGAACCATATGCTGCTCTCTCGGTGTATTGATACTGAGGCATACTTAACATACTCCAGCATATGGACACATTATAGGCTTTCTGATGAGCCTCTGAAAATACTTATGCAGGGCTTTCAATGGCCTTTACGATTATGCAGTGCTTTGACTAACAGGCTTCAACAAAGGAGACTAGAGGTAGCTTCCAGATATTAGACTTCAGGTAGACCACTAAAGCTTTCTTGACTTTTTCCCTTACCTGTCAAATGGGGTTAACAAGGTGGTTGTGAATATGAAATGTAATACAAGTGTGTGAATCCCATCAGGGTCTGTCAGAACAATGATGTTCACTAACTGCTAGCTGTACCAGCTAGATTTCTAGTATTTAGACAGGTAATAATAGAAGCATAAAGAAATTTTCAGAGGTAAAATGCACTTCAGAATTTTAATGAAAGGGTGTGCATATTTATTTTGGAGGGGGGTCAACATTTTACAAAATATGCTCTTCCACAATTTAGAATGTCTGCCACTGGACCGCTCAGTTAATATATAAAGAATTCTTGTGGCATTTAAAAAAAATCTATCTCCATTTAGCTACACTGGACTTTTTTCTGGCTTGCCAATGCCGTGTGCCTTTGAATGATAATATTTATTTCCACGTTTATATTGCTCTGAAAAGCAATGTTACGTTTTTTATCAGTTGGAAACAGATTAGCTGTTGATTATTAAAATATGAAACTTCTTTCTCCTCACCCTTCTTTTGATGACCAGTTGACAATGGTTGCAAAAATTCATATGCTGCTGACCCTCTACCTAAGCACATTAAAGATTTGTTGGTTTTAAGATTAAGAAAATAACCAAGGCCTTTAGACATGCAATATCCTTTAAAACTTAATAAAGTTATCTCAGCTTTGCATTTTGGGATTATCCTCATTGCTTTTGCAGGCAGAAATGAGTATCATCTCACCAATTGGAAAACAAAGTCTAAAAATAGACTGGATAAATCCCTTTGGAGTGACAACAAAGAAGACAATTTGCTAATAATCTGGAGCTCAAACGGTGGGTTTACAAGGAGTTAACTTCATAGGATAAGTACTTGATGTGAGAGTACGTGGATTTTGAGTTTAAGCCTGGCTTGGCTTCTACGGAGAAAGTATTCGAGATAAAGAAATTTGAAAATTAGATGAAATCAATTTGCATATCATGGTTGCAGCACCTTAAATGAAATCTATTACTACGAACCATTGATATTTACCAGAATAGAGATTTACAGCTGAGGCTGCTATAGAGAGCAATAGATGTTTCACTTTTTTTTTTTTTTGATAACACGGTTGACCTCAGAGAATGTTTAAGATGTAGTAAACTGTTTTTCTTTTCATGTTTTGAAAGCTATTACATTTGAGTCACATAAAGTGACAGAAAAATATTGTCTATTCAACCCATGGTAAGAATGACAAATCACAGAGGCCAGAATAAATGATAAATTATATGTACAATACATGTGTTATATATACACTATATGGGGTACATATACATATGTATATGGGATGCATATACAAAACAGGTTTTTGTTTTCCCCTGAAAGTAAAGGAAGCAATAACTGAGCTCAACTCATCATAAGAGGCAAGCATAAAACCTTTGTTTAATGTATGTGTATGTGCAGGTCTATATATATGCATGTGTAGAGATAGGCCTATATTTGCCTTATAGATTTCCTCATGTTTTACAGTATAAAGACCTGTAATCTTTACATATCCGGGTCAGTGGTCACTCTAGCCTTCAAAATTATTCTTAGCAAGAATGATTGAGAAACCCAGTGTCTGTGATTCTGTCCATTGATCTCTGCTATATTGTATTACGGAGATGTTTTGTTTTTACAGCTAAGTCTGTATATAAAATGGATGTTACTTTTTAGAACTCATAAAGTACCCAATGTTAACTTTTTTTCCATCTGTGCATTTGAAGTTCTTTTCACTGAATTCATGAATATTGTAACAAATGATACTTAACATATGAAAGATCATGTTATAGTTTACTAGGTTAGTGCTTTGGAATATCATGGTTAATGTATTTTCAAATTAATCCCATACAATAAATTATTGGAATCAAAAACAATTTTATTTTTATTAAAGCTTATATTGCAGAAAAGATCATAATTGGAACATTTAACTCGTCTTTCATTTAAATTTAGTTTTTACTTCATCTGATCTTTACAATTGGCCACTATATTTTATAGGGTCTCTCAAATTTTGATTAGGTCCTTGATTTTGTCTGTTTTATGTAAGGTATCAGTCTACTTCCGATAGGTGTGAAAAGATAGAGATAAGTTGCTGCGATTCATATCTTAGTAGCTTCCCTTCTGTTTATGCTGCCTCTCATCCATTCTGTGCCTACCCATGAGCATGTCTCAGCCTTTCTGACCCCCCAAGTACACATTCCTGGCTGGAAGTAGAGATCAAACACAAGAGTTGCCTACATCACAGCCTTGGGCTATCTTTTCAGGACACTATTTTCATGCTAGATATTCTTATGTGCTTTTCTCTGCAATTATTAAAGTTATGAGGCTTTCCTCCTCTACTCGGCTAGCATAATGATCTCCATCAAATCATTTTTGAATATGAAGCTATTCTTGGGATAAGCCTACTTGGTCAAGACATTACTCTTGGTATATATTGTTGTATTTCCTTGGCTAACGTTTTAAGGATTTTTAGAGGCTCACAAGGGATATTAGTCTGTAATGGACTTTCATAGTATTGTGAGGGAATGCTGTAATATCCCTCTTACCTTCTGGGTTCAGTTCTGGCGCCCATGTACCAAACTGATAAAATGAAGATTAACAAAAAAAAAGCAAGCTTACATACCTATGTGAGGGAGCTCAAAGACAAATGTGGCTCAGGGAGGCAGCCAGATGGCTGAGGCTTACATATCATGTCAACCTAATAAAAGGGGCTTGGGGCTTCTAGATAGAGGGAGAATTTAGGAGGAGAGCAGAGAAAACATGTGGAAAATAAGCATTGCCTTTCTGCACATGTAGTCTCAAGGGTGACAATAGTTCTCTGAGTGGCTTTCTGATACAAAAGACTTTACAAGTGGAAGTTTCCTTCACCACCTTTTTTTTTGGGGGGGGGTGTTAACCAAAGGAAAATCTCATACACTATTTTTAGGCAGTGAGGGTGGGGGAATAAAGAGCTTTCCCTATTTCTGTTAGTTTCCCATTTCCTTAAATTCAAAATAATCCATATACCAGAAGAGGCATGTTTGGGGTCGCCTCTCCAAGTAACCATCAATATCAAGTTCCAGCTTGAAAGTAAAGCTGACATGTTAAAACAAATTCAGTTGTTTCCTTACTGTTCTATTTTCTGGAAAAATAAACTAATTTTGGTATTTTTTTCTTAAATATTTGATAAAGTTGACCAGAAAGATTAATTGGAGTTTGTCAGAATTTAATGTGTTGGGTTATTCACACTAGTTTCGTAATCTATCCAGTTATGAATTAAAGAATATGAAATTTCTCATAACAATTTTTATATATTTTCTATTGGAGTTCGATTTGCCAACATATAACATAATACCCAGTGCTCATCCCAAGTGCCCCCCTCAGTGCCCGTCACCCAGTCACCCCAACCCTCTGCCCACCTCCCTCTCCACTACCCCTTGTTCGTTTCCCAGAATTAGGAGTCTCTTATGGTTTGTCACCCTCACTGATATTTCCCATTCATTTTCTCCTTTCCCCTTTATTCCCTTTCACTATTTTTTATATTTCCCAAATGAATGACATCATATAATGTTTGTCCTTCTCTGATTGACTTACTTCACTCAGAATACCCTCCAGTTCTATCCACATTGAAGCAAATGGTGGGTATTTGTATTACTCAGCCATTATGGCTGAGTAATATTCCATCGCATACACAGACCACATCTTCTTTATCCAGGCATCTTTCGATGGACACCGAAGCTCCTTCCACAGTTTGGCTATTGTGGACATTGCTGCTATAAACATTGGGGTGCAGGTGTCCCAGCATTTCACTGCATCTGTATCTTTGGGGTAAATCCCCAGCAGTGCAATTGCTAGGTCGTAGAGCAGGTTTATTTTTAGCTCTTTGAGGAACCTCCACACAGTTTTCCAGAGTGGCTGCACCAGTTCACATTCCCATCAACACTGCGTGAGGGTTCCCCTTTGTCCACATCCTCTCCAACATTTGTTTTTTCCTGTCTTGTTAATTTTCACCATTCTCACTGGTGTGGTGGCATCTCATTGTGGTTTTGACATGTATTTCCCTGATGGCAAGTGATACGGAGCATTTTCTCATGTGCTTGTTGGCCATGTGTATGTCTTCTTTGGTGAAATTTCTGTTCGTGTCTTTTGCCCATTTCATGATTGGATTGTTTCTTTGCTTCCCCTAAGAGTTTTAAAGTATACTATTGTGGACTGTAGTATACTCACAATGCTGTGTAATCACTACCAGTTCCTAGTTCATATTATTTACCACCCCATTCTCCAAACAAAACAAAACAACACAACACACAATTCATGGTCAATAAGAACTCACTCACTCCCATCACCCTCCCAGGCCCAGAAAACTGTTCACTTAATTGCTGTAGTCTGTTTTTCAGAGCCTGACAGAGATTCTGAAAATTTAGATTGATTTATTTGATGTTTATTTGGGAAGGCAGGCTGTTGGACCTGCCTATCCTACCATGTCCTCACAACTTCTTGACTTGAAGATCAATAATGTCTTACATTTCAGCACTCGTTGTAATTTAGAATTTGAGATTCTAATTTTTTTATCTTTATAGGAAAGTTGTGAGTGATGCACAATTATCTTCAACAGTTAATAAAACCATTTTTTTTTGAGTTTGGGACTTTGTCATTGTCTTCTATGACAAAGAAAAACATATAGCCAGTACCTCTTAGGCACCATATGGTATCCTAGGAGATGTACCTTATTTCTTATATTCATAAGATGAAATTCGAACTCAGAATTTCCATTCTAGTTTTAGTATAGCTTCCTCAACAAATTACATTTGCATAATACTTTGGAGTTGAATAGGTTTAATCTGCACTTTTAGCTGAGAAACTAATGTACGTGTGTAGCCTAGATCAAAAGGGTAAGATGAACACTTAAAGTTTAAATTCACATCTCCAACTTCTGAACAAATGCAGTTTCTACTCTACCATCTAACCACACACCTACCATTTATACCCTACGTTATTAAAATGCTAACCAAACATTCTCCCCTTATGATAATTTGTGTTGTGTATAATTTAGTAACAGCCAGCTAATTATCATTGATTTCAGAGAATTAGCTTATGTCACCTGAATATTGAAGCATTTCTAACAGAACAAAGCAGCATGCAACTTGAAGTATACTTGGTCTTTGCAGGGAATTCTGTTCTAAGCAGAAGAAAGCTTTTGATTTCAAGTTTGATTTTGAAGCAGTAATATCTCAGCTAGTAAAAGTGTCAGCTTCATGGTGGATAATGTAGTGATGTACATGAAATGTAATAGTGGCAAGATGTTTCTTGGGCTTTTTATTATAAATATTATATAAATGTTGACCTCTACCCAGCCCCTTGGAGATTTAGGTGTCTGTTTGAATATCCCAGACAGATTTTGTCATATCACTATATTCTCATATGTGCCTTTTGAAATTGTGCTCTTAAAAATGACACCATTTATGGAACCCATAAAGAACATGATTTCTCTGGAGTTTTAGGTGATTCTAGTGAAATATTGAAAAGCATGCCACATTATTAAGTAGTATTAGAACTTCCCTCTAGGCAGTTATATAAAGGTTTAAGAAGTATTTAAACATCAAATTAGCTGGCCCTTTAAGTGCTTCCTAAATATACGCTAGAAGACATCATCTATAGAAATTGTAATAATTTGCATTCAAATGATTGTTTCCTACTTCAAATTAAGATATGTTCTTTAGTTTTCTGTAATATTTTATCATTTAGTAAAATTAAGCATTGGGTTGTAGCTTTGAAACGAGTTTGCCCAAAAACATTGTAAGAGGCACTTTGTATTTCTCATTTGCTCTTATGTTAAGGCTATTAATACACCATACGCAGAACAGGGGAAGATAGAGAAATATTTCACACCGGAAAATCAAATTATTATTGGGAATTCATTCCAGTTCAGTGAAGTCCTATTGTGTTGAGTGGTGTTGGCGCTTTTGAGGGCATCAAGTGATTATCAAGATGCAAGACACTAACCCATTTTTTTTGTCAAATATTTTAGGCATATTTTTTGGCACCTACATTCCCTTTTCTTGCCTATTTCCTTAGCCCAACTCCCTAATCTTCCAGTAAATCCTGTGAGGCACCCACAGTCTTAAGATCAGTTTATTTAGGACTACCTGACTGGTCAGAAGATTGTTAGAAGTTCAAGTAAGTGGATCCTTGATGTAATTGGGGCTGGAGAAAAAATACAAACCAGTTAATAATCGAATATTGGAATATTGCACACATGCATGCAACAGCGTGATGGTTAACCACATTTCCCGGAGGTCATCTAGAATATATTCTACATGGAAGGCAAAGCTTTGAAAGCCATCAAGAATTACATGGCTATAGAATTAAGTAATTGAATAACCATTAAGAACAAAATGAAATCCTTAAATTCTTAGCATAAATAGTCTAAACCATAGAACATTCCTAGATTTGTTTTAAAAATACTTAAAAAAATTTTTGTAACATTTGTGGCACAAATACTTTTTATGCAGAGCAATACTTTTTATGCGAAGAATACTTTATGCAAATACCAGTGCCACTTTATTTCCAAAGAAAAGGAGAATGTGATTTGCAGCTTCATCAGGTCTTCTGTGTGAAGATTTGGATATATATCAGGTAAATACCCAAGAGGCTGAGAATTACAAAAGAGATTAAGGACTTGTAGTGTTATTTCCAACACTCTAATAATGTTTTCTTGACAACTAGAGAAGTTCTTTCTTCCTTGAGTGACAATCCCTTCATGTCTAGATCAGATATGCTATAATTTACCACCCAAATGGGATCCGTATAAGGGAAAACTAGTTGCCACCCCTACAGCAAAGGCACGGTCTACAGGCTTATAGACTCAGATTTAGGTAACAAAGTATCCTGGGGAACTTTATAAGAGGTCTTTATTCTAGAAGAGTTACAGGCATTTGCTAAATTAAATTGGCAACAATCTAAGGAATATGTGGGATTGAGAAAGAATTGACTCCAAATTGAGATGAAGTTATTTATATGGTTTCACTACTTAGGTAATGGATTGAAATTTCAGACTCAAGAAGGTAGGACAATTTATTTTCTAAAAAAAAATGGTTTTAGTTACATAAATCAAAGAAAGAATGCTACATAATATTATAGTATCATAAACTTGAACATACAATGAAATGACTTAATTTGTGGAGGCAGATTTGTATCAAAAGCTACTGATACAAGAACCTAGAGATACCAGCTATGTCTCAGGATCTCTTCTCAAATACATTGGTTAGGGAAGCATTGGCTTCTTTTTAAAATGACTTTTCTGGCTGTTTTGTTTTGTTTCTTTGTAAGATCCAATATTGGGTGGTGATGTTACAGATTCAGAAACCCTAGCATTTCAATAGTGGTGAGAGGTATTTTTTTTTTTATCAGAGGCCACAAGATGATTTTTAGTTTCTCTTTTCAATGGATTGATCAAAATAACACAAAATTTCAGTGTCATTATGGTGTTTGACCATGACAAGGGAAAATTCAAATGTTATTATACTAATCAAAGAAGGAGTAGAAGCTAGATGATTCACTGGCATGCCTACTTGTACAATCATACCCAATGTTAAAAGGTAGTCAAAGTTTTGAGACATTAAAAGCAGGATGTCCAAAGACTCATTGGTTAAAAGACATTGACCAATTTGGATGCTGAGTAAATGGACAAAGATAGAGAACATAAAAGCCAGCAAACCCTCATGACCAGTTTCAGAAACAAGTTACAACTTCTGATTTCTTCCTTTTTTTAAAAAAACGGTTGAAATTGTCTTTCTTTCCTTGCAATAAATATATATGGATTTGTTGGTATTGGTTAATTGTATCTTTTAATGCATGGGATACAGAGGTATACATAAGGAGAAATGAACTCTACTCAGCTTGCAGCTAGATACAGAAAGTGATAAAACTGTGGGCTGCCTGAGGGTGAAAGGGGAGAACATTCAATAGTCTAAAGAAAAGTTGAATTAAGTGAATCTATTTGTATCTGGAACCATATACACAGAATGATGGGTGTATATTAATGTTTGTTGAAACAATTGTGGATTGATTGGACATTTATCATTTTGGCTACTTAGTACTGAATCTTTTTCCTATGTTTAGAGACCCTGTATTGTGCTGAGTCTTGGCAAATGCCCCCAAATATTGAAATTAAAAGATAATTTGGCCCTTGAGGTTTTGATATTAAGCCATGGAAGATGTACAAACTTAATAAAAACTACCATATGCCAAACACTATTCTAGATACACGTGTATTAGAAGGTAAGACAAAAATGCATGACCCCTAGACAATATAATAAGAATATCAAATACAAAATATCAAATTAGCTTTAAGGCAGGACAAGTACCTACATTGTATTAATAACATCTAGAGGCAAAAGTTATTGAATAAACATATTCGAAGGTTTCTGTTAATGGACAGATCAAATAATTTTCAAAGTATTCTGTAGGCAGGGAAGTCAGTGGTAGAGAATCAGGAAGAAATGGGGAAACAGGGAAGGTAGGATATGCTGAGAACAGCTTGAGAAATAATTTGAATATTTCTTCGAGAGATGGAGGCTGTTTGGGTTTTTAGATGGAACTGCTAAAAGTAATACTATTGCATGATAACTTAGCTCTCCTTTATCTCCACTTCTGGGAGGCAGCTTCTCCATTCTCGGCATTTTTTCAGTGATTGTAGGGTCTTTGTTATTCATGGTGGGACCTAAGGGTTTCTGCTAATGAGGTGACTCATAATGGACTTGTAGGTAGTTTGCACAAAGTTGAGATCACTCAGTATGGTAGCTGGCCATGCCAGAAAAACCAACCATGTGATTAGAGCATTAGGACTTTGAGTCACATGATGTCAATACGATTAAAGTTTAGTTAAAAACTTGGCCAGAATGCAAGTACTTAGCCATTTCCCCCCCATGATAGAACAAAATCTATTCTATACCAAATGGAGTGGTTTACAAATTCAAAATATATATGTACAGTTTTCATACTCCTGTAGGAAATTTTTTTTGAGGTACAAATAGGTGGTATAATGTTAACTTATCAGTGCTATTTATCCAGGAAAATATTTTTATCAATATGTTTTATAATTTCTTATTAAAGTTGATATTTTAATACCTTCACAACTTAGCCAAATAACCTGCTAAAAATTATAAATGTCAAATATTTAAATATATGTTGATAAATGTTTACCTCAATATAATATTTGCCAAAAAATTGCTCCAGAAGATTTAAGTCCAGAAGTACTTATGATTTTCAGAAATTTAGTTATATAGGGGTACAGAGTGGCTGAGTCCATTGAGCGTCAGACTCTTGGTTTCAGTTCATGTCTTGATCTCAGGGCAACGCAGGGCTCACATTCAGTAGGGAATTGGAGATTCTCTTTCCCTCTCCCCCTACCATCTACCCCTCCCCCACTCATGCATGTGCTATCTCTAAAATAAATAAAATATTTTAAAAAGTTATATTTTAATACATATATTTAAAACTACTCTCAATTATGAGGAAAACATTGTCAAAAACAAATTTCACAAATTATCATTATATACTAAAAAATTTTGAAAAAAAATTCTTGATTGCATTTTTTGTTAAAAAAGAATCAAGCTAAAAAAAGGCTTCATCTCATAGGTTGTTAATATAATCAGTTGCTAGAGAAGATAATTCTCATACATGTCATTGTTTCTTCACTTTTAATTCTTTCTAGTAATAATCAATATTCATTCAGCTTTTTCTAGGTCCCTGAGTAGTTAACAATTTGCTCATTTGCTTTCTCTCATACTGTGTATAAAAACAGACAAAAACTGAAGATAACAAAGCAGTGAAGGAAAGGAACTGCCATCCCTTATACTGTTGATGTCCTAAACCACCCAACCCTGAAGCACTCCACCACATTAGACAGTTTGTGACAGGGTTTGATTTAGTGTTCCATTATTTCCCAATGGGAGCATCACAGGAGGGGGTCGGGTGGCGGTGCAGAGATATGGGAAACTAATTTTTTTTTGTTTACTTCACTTGCAGAATTTTATTTAATTCTCATAATCTGCCTTCTGGAGGAATATAGTTATACCTATGAGGTAAAAAAGGAAATCTCAGAACTGAGATGCTAGGAGCTTCCTCAAGAATACAATTATATGGTATTCAAAACCAGATGGGCCAATTCCAAAAACCTACTGTCCTTTTTATTGCTCTAGTCTTTGTTGCCTTTCTCTACTCTCTGTCCCTCTACCATATAAGGTACAAGCTCAACCCATGCAAATTTAAAATATGGTCTATAACACCTAAAGGTGATCACACCCAATTTATCTTTGGGACAAAGGTAGAATATGTGATAGGAGATTGGTCTCTGACTTACTGGGAGACCATTCTTTCTCATCCAAAGAGGCATTTTAGTTAACATGCAAATGATTAACATGCAAAAGGGAAAAGGTACTCAGTTTTTCAAAGGTGTTTTTAAAGGATTATTTGTCTAGTGTTCTGTCTAAATGCATTTTCTTATGTTTTTACAAAGTTGGAAATGGGACTTTTTTTTAATGGAAAAAGTCACACCTTGGATAATACAAAGTGAAGGAGTCCATAAAAAGCTATGGGCACACATGATTATAGCACTCTAGTAAAGAAAGATGGAATTTAGAAACAAAATCGGCAGTAATAAATATACTTAAATTCATTGTGGGGTTCATAAAAGTTAACAGTAATGGCTTCTTCCTAATTTGATTAACATGCAAAATATAGCATAGATTTTGCTTAAGCTGCCTTCAGCGATAAATGCTTTGCATCTGTATCTAAAATACAGAGACTATCATCTGATTACACAGCCCCATATTACTATCTTATACAAAAAAATTAATGGATCACTAAAGTAGAAGAATTAGCTGAATAAAACAATACATGATTAAATTCAATGTATCACTAGACATATGGCCCAAGTATTGCATTAAGAGAAGCAGGATGCTAGACACAGGTTTTTCACAGCAATCTGTACAAAACTTTCCTCGTGTTGATTTGGAATATCAGACACTTTGAGAAACTACAAGTTGGAAAAACTAGACTCAATTTTACTATCAGAAAAAACACGGAATATTACTATAGTCATTTAAAGGCTTATAAGCCTGCATTAGTACAGCTGTTGCTTGAAATATATGTAGAAAGAGATACAAACTGGTGCTTTCTGAAGTATGTTGACAGGGACTCCTGGGTGGCTCAGTGGTTGAGCATCTGCCTGCCTTGGTTCAGGGCATGATCCCCGGTCTGGGATCGAGTCCCACATTGGGCTCCCTGTGAAGAGCCTGCTTCTCCCTCTGCCTTTGCCTCTCTCTGTGGGTCTCTCATGAATAAATAAAATACTTCTCTTTCTCTCTCTCTCTCTCAAAAAAAAAAAAAGTGTGTTGACAACACCTGAGTTAAGACTTTGGTTTACTCAAGGGTGCTGATGAGGCGAAGTATCATTCAGCCATAGTCAACATGGAGAACTTCCCTAGGCTGCCAGAGGATTTTTATTTATTTTTTATGGTTTGAGATTGAAGGGAGAAGCAGCCATTGAGGAAGAGTTAAATTTGAATTTAAGGCTATCAAATAAATGGGAGCAAATATTTATCCAAGGCTCCTATAAAAACTTGTACCTGTCAGAGAAAGGAGTTTCTCAGTTGTTAGAAATTTTATAGTATAAAGATATTCAAGTGAATCATCATTTTCTCTGGCTTTATTTGAATGATGGAAGACTCAATGGACATTAGGAAGGGGTTTAAAATGAACTAGACACATATTAGAGGTGAACTTGTACATAGGTCGTGAACTTTGACACCTAGCTCTCATAGTTAAAGCTAATAAATATGAACCTAAATTTGTCTCGTTTGTGAAGTCATCAGCTATATTTAAAACTTAATTTATTGTTGTCTAGAGTCCTAGGTGCTTGGTAAAGGCAATAGCTCTGCCTAGAGATTAAGGCATGATTAGATGCATCATTATGAGAATTATGAGTTACATAATGATGTTACCTCTACAATACAGTTAGTTTCTCAGCATAATTTTTTTTAATGGAACTTCATTCAGGAAATCTTTTCTGAAGTAATGTTTTTCACATTTTTGAAGCTGATATTTTTGTACATAAAAATATGTTAATCCTAATTTTACTGGATATCATTGATCCTTAATTGACCTAAGTAGACTTTTTAAATTAAGGTGTGTCAGTTTTAAAAAGTCAATCAGAACAAACATTTTGATAAATAGTTTTGATGACTGAAGACTGATTAAAATAGACTATTTGAGAATTTATTTAATAACAAATGATTAGTTTCTCTTTTATAATACAGCATACAATTTATCTGTTTCATTTTGGTTATATATAATTGAGTAAAACCTAGCAAACTGTTCCAGTTGCCGCCCTTTTTAAATAGATATTTTTAACTAAATTTCTTTTTCTAATTTCAACACCCTTGAACTCTATTGGAATTGGATACCAAAAGCAAAGACAACAAAAACAAAACTAAAACAAATGTGACTACATCAAACAAACAAACAAAAAATCTACAAGGCAAAGGAAAGCACCAACTAAATGAAAAGGCAGCCTACCAAATGGAAGAAATTTTTTGCAAGTCATATCTGATAAAAAGGTAATATCCAAAATATATAAAGAACTCAAAACTCAGTAGCAAAGAATAATAATGGATTTTAAAAATGGCAGAAGATCTGAACAGATGTTTTGCTAAAAACGACAGGTTAGCCAAGAGGCACATGAAAAGGTGTTGACATCACTAGTCAGGGAACTTCAAATCAAAACTGCAAAGAGCTATTACTGCATGCCTGTTAGAATGGCTATTAAAGAGTGGACTAACAAATATGGGCAACGATGTGGATAAAAACACACACCTGTACACTATTGGTAGAGATGTAAATTGGTACATCCACTATAGAAAACAGTATGGAGGTTCCTCGAAAATTTTAATAGAATTGTCATACAATCCCGCAGTTCCACTCTTGGGGGTTTATCTGAAGGGGAAAATGGTAACTTGAAAAGGGGTCCTCACCCCCATGTTCACTGTAGCAAAATTACAGTAGGAAACATATGGAAGCAACCCAAGTGTCCATGGATGGATGGATGGAGAAATGAGTGAAGGGGGAAAAGAGTATTAACTTCCAATTATAAAATAAGTCAGTCCTGGGATCTGGTGTACAAAATGGTAACTATAGATAATATTGTACTGTGTATTTGAAAGTTATTGAGATCCTAACAGTCCTCAAAGAAGAGAGTTTGTAACTAATATAGTGATGGAGGTTAACTACTTGTTATGGGGGTCATTTCACAAGTATTAAATTAATACAAGTATTAAATTATGTTGCTCACCTGAAACTAACGTTATATATCAATTATATCATTAAAAAACAAGTTTTCAAAGACAAGAGTTTGAATTACTTGCAATTTCTAATAACTAGCCCCCCCCCTCAATTACTAGGGTTTTAAAATCTGGAATGCTAATAGGTTTTCTGTTATGAAGGCTATTGCTACTACTATTACTGTTTATACTGTCACAGTTAACAGCCGGAATGTAGTGGCCATAAAGAATGATATTAAAAAAAAATAAAAGAATGATTTTTTAGGGACACCTGGGTGGCTCAGAGGTTGTACATCTACCTTCAGCTCAGGTCATGATCCCTGGGTCCTGGGATCAAGTCCTGCATCAGGCTCCCTGTGAGAAGCCGGCTTCTCCTTCTGCCTATGTCTCTGTCTTTCCCTGGCTCTCATGAATAAATAAAATCTTTTTTAAAAAATGGTATTTTTACAAGTTTCTATAAGTAGTAATTTGGAAAAGGACTGTTCTCTTGATTGACAAAGTAGTTTAATGTAGATTTTCATTATACAAAGCTAAATTCCAGAACAAAGCTTGAAAGCAGAAGGTTGTAACAAAAACAAAAAAATGTGGTTGCCAGATTTAACAAAAATACTGGGTTCCAAGTCAAATTTAAATAAATTAAAAACCAGTTCAATATAAGCTCCAAATATTGAAAGTGATGTACTAAACCAAAGCGTCATTATTTATCTGAAATTCAGTTTAACTTAGCATCCTGTTCTTATCAAGTCTAAGCCAAAAGGAAATATATTGACCCCAATAGAAATATAAACTCTTCATTGCAGGTACAGTAACATTGCTACAAATACATTTTAAGTGCTTGTTATCATCCAGAATAAAGGGGAAAAAATACATGGAGTCTTTAACGTAGGAATAAAACGTCTGTTCTCAAAGAAAGGGTTTCTTCGATGTGGTGTTGAATGAGGAAAAAAAAAATACAGAACTAAAAAAAAAACACAAAAGCTTTTGTTTGGGGTCTTAGAATTGCAATCCAGGCAGCACAGCTCCAGGTGGCAACCAAATTGTGTCTTATCAAAAGGAAAATTTAGGATCTTTGTAATTAGAAAGAGGAGAAAGTAAAAACCTTATTACCAGTTGTTTACCAAGAATCATGATTGGCTCAACATAATTGGTTGCTATGGCTATCACCAAGCAAAAGTTCTATACTTTACCATATAGCAAGTTGCAGGTATTTGGGCAGAGTTCCTGCAGTATTTGGAGTTTGGCCCACTTCAAAAGTTCATGGTTACACCTGGTGAGAATGTGCATAAGGTCTACCTCCTTAATGGCCTCCAGACTCTACCTTTCACAGTGGTAACAGATACAGCTTAGGAGAGGCAAAGACACAACCCCCTCTGAAAGGGCACAGTTTTCAGACTTTCATAACCTGTGGTAGATACCAGAGTTTCCTGATACTGCAAGGAAGGGCAATGTTGTGCCCATTCTTAGGGGCTAGTGGTTTGGACCACCTGGAAAAAGCATGAGAAGACACCAAGAGGTGGCCACAAAACAACTAGGGCAGACTTCTGAAGTAAGAGGTTCATGCTACCTATTATCCAGCAAAATCAGTGTTTAGAGAGGTCCCTTAGAAAGAATGTAAAAAAATGTAAGGAAAACTTCAAGGCACACACTATTATGCTCTTCCTTCCATTAAAAAAAAAAAGATATTGGAGTGGAAAAACTTCAAATACTCTAAAATCTCTATTAATTGACATCCTTCCTACTACTCTAACAAATGACCACCAACTGAGAGGCTTAAACCACAAATTTATATCTTATAGTTCTGGAACTCAGAGGAACAAACGGGTTTTATTGAGCTAAAACCTTGGTGTCTGTAAAGCTGAGTTCCATTCTGAGGGCTCTAGGAAAAGAGTCTTTTTTCTTGCTTTCTCTAGTTTCTAGAGACTACCTGTGCTCTTCATCAAATGGCCTCTTCCTCCAGCACCAAAACCAGCCACAACCTCACCCCAACCTCAACTTCCATCATCATGCTTTCCAGACGGTGTCTCCTGCAGTCCTCCTCCCCTGTTTTTTTTTTTTTATATTTTATTTATTTATTCATGAGAGACAGAGAGGCAGAAGCAGGCTGTATGCAGGGAGCCCGACGTGGGACTTGATCCCGGGACCCCAGGATCACATCCTGGGCTGAAGGCAGATGCTAAACCACTGAGCCACCTGGGCTGCCCTCCTCCTCCCTTTTATAAAGGCCTACTGATTACATTAGAGTAGCTACTCTTCTTTAAGAGGATCCACGTGATTATACTGGGTCCACCTGGATAACCCAGTATACTCATCCCATTTCAAGATTTTTAACTACTCACATCTGCAAAGTGTTTACTTTATAAAAGAACATAGTCACAGGATATGGAGATTAGGGTGTGAGCTTCTTTGGGGTACTATTGCTCTGCCTATCACTTTCATATGTAAAGATTTAAACCAAATAACCCATAACAAACTCATGCCCTTGATCAAGTATAGATTAGCAAGTTTATAGTATGTACCAGGAACGCTTCTAATTTATGAATATATTAACTACTTTAAATATCACATTTATTAACTCCATTTTATAAATAAATAAACTGAGGCTCCCAGAGGTTAGTCAAAGTTAGATGGCTGGTGGATGACCTAGCTACCCACAAGCACCTAGCTGA
Source organism: Nyctereutes procyonoides (assembly GCF_905146905.1). Taxonomy (NCBI): domain Eukaryota; kingdom Metazoa; phylum Chordata; class Mammalia; order Carnivora; family Canidae; genus Nyctereutes; species Nyctereutes procyonoides. The sequence goes on from NW_026575136.1 coordinate 28,884,018, forward strand.
ATTGCTAATCTCTGTTGCCTTCAACTAATAGAAATGATGGTGATGAGCTACCCAAAACTTACAAGTGATAAAATTATTTTATAAATCAATATTAAAATATAAAAATAGCATAATAAATGTGTCATTACATAACTAGCCATTAAAGTAGAACAAACGATGTGCAGAAGATGTATCTGAGATTACCTAGTATTAAACTGAAAACAAGTTGAAGAAACCTCAGCTTATCAGAGAACAACATTTTGACAAACCCACTGCTTTTCACAGTTTAAGATTAGATGGAGAGAGAAAGAAGCTGAGCTCTGTGTTCGTTTCTTAGATATGCAATAACAAATTACATAGCCTTAGTAGCATAAAACAACAGGAATTTATTATCTCACAGTTCTGGAGGCCCAAAGTCCAGAAGCAAGTTGTTGGCAAGGACATGCTCTCTTCAGAGCTCCTGGTGGGAAAATCCATTCCCTACCAATTCTGGCGTTCCTTGGCTTCTGGCCACATCACCCAATCTCTCTGCCTCTGATTTACAATCACCCTCTCTTCTATGGGTGTGTGTCTTCTGTCCTTTGTTGTGTCTAACCTCTTTCAACCTCTGTCTTATAAAGGTGCTTGTGACACATTTATGATATACTGCATGATCCTAAATTTGATCACATATTTCATCATACAACATCATAGTTGCTCTTTTGCCATATAGGCAATGTTTACAGATCCCAGGGATTAGGGATTAGGATGTGGACACATATTTGGGGTTACCATTCAGCTCATACAAGTTCACTAGCCGTTAGGTAAATGATCGAAGACATCTTTATACCTGCAGTTTTCTTGTACATGGTATTAACAATATGTAAAAGATAATATTTCAGGTGGTATTATATTATCAAAGAAACTCCAAGCCTATTCTTTATATTTCTATAGTTCTCATCCTGCAAGCATGGAAGGAAACCAAGTATAAGACCTGTAGCCCTGAAGGGGAGCGTGGTCCCCATGCACACCTAAGTCATAGCAGTGAGAGATAATGGACAAGGACAATTAGACAAGTCAATTAGAGATAATGGACAAGGACAATCTCCAAGACAGCAGGGAGAGTCTGCCAGTGTGAGGGGCTTATGCTACAGCCAGAGAAGGAAATGATCCCAATTTCTGTTCTTAGGACAAAAATTCTTATCCTTGGGCCTGAGTTCCAATGGCTTCTATTTGTTTTCCAATCTCCTTTTGTTGTGATAGGAGAATTCTATGTCTCTGGAACTCTAGAACCTATGGATCAGTCCTGAGCTGAAACCTCATTTTTCCTTCAACTGTAGGATACCAACATCTCTTTCTGTACTGCCATGGAAGCCCTCTACCATTGCCTTAAATTGTTATTATTATTATTACACCTTGGGCTTTTGATGTCTTTTCCAATGAATCAATATTCTCCAGCACCAGTTACTTGATTCAAACTTGAGTTCCATCTAGTACCTCAAAAAGGTAATATATTACATCACCAATGTATGAGCTTCCAAAGGTATTCCATCATGCTTAAGCACTAGTGAATTTTTACAAAGGCCCTGCTCCCATCTTCCAATGGTTGTCAGCACCTCATTTATACTCATAAGAGGTGGGGTCTTCATTGTCACCAGCTAGAATGTGATCAGCCTCAAAAATCCCATTTTAAAGTCTGTTCCAAAGACTACTGTGGGTACATTTTTACTGGACAGACTGTCCAGAAAACGCGCTTTGAATCAGAGATTTGCATGCTTATAGTTTTGGGAATTGTTTTCAGAAACAAAAGTAATAAGGTGAGTGATGAAGAATTGGCCAGAAGAAAACAATTGGATTATGGTGCAATAACAACAGAGGCCTCAGATGATCCCATGTGAAGCTTACCTCCTGGAAGGCCTTTCAGATAAATCCCAACATCTTACATGCACATCAAACAGCTGATGAATATGGGAAGCCCTTGCCTGGACAGAAAAAATACTTGAGTGAAACAGCTCCCTCAAAAGGAAAGCCATCTCTGGGGATGTACTTGGCTCCAAGCCATTTTAAGGCAACACTTCTGACTTTTGGAGAAAGTCCCTTGGATCTATGGCATCCAATCCATCATGTTCTCAGAAAATGATAAGGCACATCAGTAGCATTAAAAAATCACCTAGTCATGTACATGTGTTTTACTTAAGCACGTTAGCAGTAGTGATTTCAAGGCAATTTAATATGCTTTCCACTATATCCTGTATTTTTTTTCGTTTTCTTTTAAAATACACCTGGTTTTATTGCTAAAAAAATAATTACAAAAAATAATAGAGGGCTATTAGGTACTGGTTTCCATTAAATCCGGGTGTGCTTTTAGGTTTCTATTTTAGCTTTCTTTTTTTTTTCTAAAGATTTATTATTTTATTTGAGGGAAGGGAGGATGGGCAGAGTGAGAGGAAGAGAAAAGATCTCAAGCAGATTCCTCACTGAGCATGGAGCCTGACGTGAGGGCTCAATCCCAGCACCCTCAGACCATGACCTGAGCCAACATCAAGAATCAGATGCTCAACCACCTGAGCCACCCAGGTGCTTCTAGTTTTTCTTTCTTTCTTCTTCTTTTTTTTTTTAGCTACTCTACTGACATATGATTAATAATAATAATTAATAATATATAATATATTATATATTATATAATAATATATAATATAATTTATATATATATAAATATAATAATTAATAATATTAAAAGCTGTACATATATAATATACTTGATGAATTTGGCGATAAATATACACCCATGAAACCATCACCACAAAAGCCATAAACATACCCATCAGATCCCAAACTTTCCTCCAGCTCACTTTTTATTATTAGACATTTATTTGTTTTAGTAAAAACACAACATAAGTTCTTCCCTCTTGGAAATTTTAAGTGTGTGATACAGTATTATTAACTGTAGGCAATGGGAGAGTGATGTTTAAATCTACAAAGTTTCAGTTATGTAAGAGAAGTTCTGGAGATTTACTATACAGCATGATGCTGATAGGTTTTTGGTTTTTAAATCAGAGAAAAAAAACCCAGTGGGGGGGGGAAATATATATATATATATTTATATATATATATATATTAGGGATTAGGAGATTTTATATATATATAAAATATATATATTTTATATATAATATATATATATACTGGATTACTTGGATTTACTCTTATTTCTGTTTCAGTTCAAGTTAAATATTTTTATTGTATCTTTGTTACATATATATTAAGTCTCTCATATATTTTATAAACACAATTTCAACAGAGTGAGTTTTTCTCTGTTTATATCGCTGGTTTTGATTTCTAGGTGAAATTTGTATTATCTTTTGGTGATAGTTTTTTCAAGAAATTGTTTGTAGGTCAATCTCGTCATGTGCTCTGTGGATACTGTCATTTTCCTCAATCAGGCCTGTAACTGGCTGTTCCTCCCTGAACTGGAGCTCGCAGGGAGACTAACAGGCTTTTGAAGTTGCTTGCTAGATTTTCTTTGATGTGTTTCTGAAGATTGTAGAGAACACAATCAACCCCTGGTGTGTTCATATATGTTTTGATGTCTTTTCACATCCAATTTTGTTTCTAAAGTGGAGAAGTTCACAGCCATATTTCTAACAGTTTTTGTCTGTTTCAGCCCTGCACCTCACTGTGCTACCATGAAGTTGTTCACTGCTGTTGAGATTTTTAAGATTGAAGACAGAAAGATTATTATATTTAAATTTGCCTGTGAGAGAATGAGGTGTATATGAAAACATATCTAGCTATTTGAAATTTCATGATCTGATTGGAATTTACATTCATTTTATTAAGGGGTATCTATATTTTTAAGGGATATTCTGTGTCTCAAAGTAAAGAGAAAGCTAGCTGGGATAATAAGCAGACTCACAGATTATGGCTTGTCTTTCTTGCATCATTTTTACTATGAGTGAGAGAATAATCTGACTAATTACTACAAAAGGAGCCTTTGTGAGTAATTAGGTAGCTAATTACTGGTAGCTTTTACTTTGGGGATATAATAGACAGTGACTACAGACAAGAATTCCAAAATCATAGCCCTACTTGAGTATCCACTAGTTTTTATAGTCAGGACAAAAAACTTCCCTCCTTCCTCTTTCATATATTGTTGTATTGTCAATTAAACGTCAGTGGAAATTTATAATGGCTACCAATTAATTGAGAGAGAAGCAATATAAAGAGTAATATGTACAATAAGTGAGGGTATGTTGTAGAGGAAGTCAAACTGAATAAGAATTTCAAAAATATGTACAATTGAATATTAAGTGGATAAGTAGTAATTTAGAAATTAAGTGATTTTTATTTGCCCCCATGCAATTCCTGTTCGATCTTAGAATTATGCTAATTGTATCTGTAATAAACTCATTTATTTTTAATAGAAAGTTAAAGAATCAAGCCTACTTGATTTAGAGCTCATTTTTTCCCCCATAGACTGTATGTGATGACTCAAGTCAACTCTCCACTTGTTTCCCCACCAATGTTTCTTCAGCTTGAGGACTAATATCAAGAAAAATCATCAGTTCTAGAGTCAAGAGGAATCTTATTTTCCAGAAATCTTTTTCAAACATTCTAATCTCAGTAAGTCTTGGCTAAATGATGCTATTGTACATTTCTACTCACATATACATAGCTTTATTGCATTTCATCTTTGTCTTTTCCTATTTATGTCTTTCTTGGTAAGTATATTGATACAAAGGTATTTTTTTGAAATGATGGTATATCTTCATTTATCCTTGGTATGTGATATGCAGTAGATGACTAACATGTGTTCATCTCTGCCAAGTTGGCAAATTAGCAAAGCTGTCTGCTTCTTTCCTCAAAATCAACACTCAAGAAACTGTAAAAGGTCTATAAAGTTAGAACTCTAAAGCTCAAATCCAAGGAATGAAAAGCATGGTACTAAATCATCAGAAACCCCTGAGATGCAGAGGCAGAAGGGAAAGAGAAAAACAAGCAAACAGGTATTTCCAAAGAATATATGCATGAATTAGACAAAAAAGTCATAATTATAAAAGAAGTGTTGATGAATTATACTACTTAAACTCAGAAACGTATGCTCATCGAAAGACTGTTAGGAAAATGAAAGTGCAAAGCTGAGAGGAGAATCTATTTTTGTGAGATATAATAGACAAGGGCAGAATACAGAGAGAATACCTGTAAATTAATAGGAAAAAAATTAAGTAACCCACCCTCAGAATAGTCTTACAATCGGACGGTTCAATAAAGGGAATTTGAAATGTTCACTAAAAAAGGTGCTCAATTTCATTACTATCCAAGAAATCTAAATTAAAACTGCGATTAGACACCACTACACTAGAAAGGCTACAGAGATCAAGTCTCATAACAAGTGCTGGAAGGAAAGTGGAGAACATGGAACTCTTACACTTGTTTGTTGGGGTACAAATTTACTCCATCCCTTTGGAAACAATTGGGCATTATTTACTAAGGCCGATCACACCCTTCAGGTATGTGTAGCAATTCCCCTCCTAGGTATGTTCCCAGCAGAATGCATGCCAGTTTGCCAATATGATGTTAATAGCAATACTATGTAAAACAAAACCAATAATAAAATAATTGAAAGCAACCTAAATGATCATCAGTAGCATCAATAAATTGTGATCTATTCACACAGACAATGAAATATCATACAGTATCAAAAATAAACAACTACAGTCCATGCCAAGGATGTATCTCCCAAACACAAGGGAAAGAGTAAGAAGCCAGATCTAAAGGAATCTGTGCGGGATGATGTCAGAGATCCTGATAGAAAACATAACATCAGCAGGATACCAATTATCCCCCTGCTATGAGACTCCTTTTACCAAACAAATGAAACAAGCTCATAGTTGGTGAGTGTTCTGAGAAAAGTTCAGGTAGAAACTTCTCTGGGATAAAAGTAGTTACTTTATAACCAGAAATAAATTAGCTGAATTACTTCATGGAGTTTTTTTTAAAATGCATTTCTTATTATATATTTTATTAAGGAATAAATGATATTTAGGAAAACAAGTGCCATCAATTGTGTCATTGTCTATTAGCTATTTTGAAAAATTGCACAACGAATCACATACAAAATTTCCCTTCCCCTCAAAATTTGTATTACTATCTCTATTCAAGAATCTTTGGTTATAACTTAGCAGCTTATGAGTGTCCTGATCCTTTTGTTACATAATACATTTGTCAAGTTTGAAGGGTTGTTGATACTTAGGTGTTATTTTAACTAAGAATATTTACTTCTATTCCAGTTTATTATGCTTTGTGAGACTAAGCTAAACTAAACTCTCTTCTAAGAGGCATTTTTGGTAAATTGCAGGTCAAAATAATTTATTTTTCTATGAGAGTAATAGGTATTACTGTTTCTAATAATCAACAATTAATCACTTAATTGCTAAACAAAGCCATATAAACAAAGTCTATAATTCTTTGATTCACTTTATTGTAAAATAGGTCAATGTGTTTCACTATTTTATTTTGTTAAAAAATTTTTTTTATTTGAGAGAGAGAGCACAAGTAGGGAGAGAGAGAGAGAAAGACAGAAAGAGGGAAACAGAAGGAGAGGATCTCAAGCAGACTCCCCGCTGAGTGTGGAGCCAACTGTGGGGCTTGATCTCAAGGACCCTGAGATCAGGACCTGAGCCAAAATCAAGAGTCCAACATTTAACTGACTGAACCACCCAGGTGCTCCTGTGCTTCACTATTTTATATGCAAAAGAAAAAATATTCTTCAAAATGTTATAGTTGTACTTCTAAATAAATCTTAGCATATATATTGAATTGCTCATATCTGTCATTAAAACCTTTATTTACGGGCAGCCTGGGTGGCTCAGTGTTTTAGCACCTGCCTTCAGCCCAGGGCATGATCCTTGAGACTCGGGATCGAGTCCCACATCGGGCTCCCTGCATGGAGCCTCCTTCATCCTCTGCCTGTGTCTCTGTCTCTCTGTCTCTCTCTGTGTCTCTCATGAATAAATAAATAAAATCTTTAAAAACATAAAAATAGAAAATTTATTTAATAGTAATGTTCCCCTGTGTAAATATACCATAAGCTTAATTTGAGGTAATTAAGTAAGATTTTGTAATTCTTACACAGAATATTTTCTGTGAACATTAGGTGTCATTTATTACCTTTTACTATTTAATGTTTGGCAAATGTTGCAAAATGTTGTTTCCAATGAGTTAATCATTTTCTTTTTTTTAATAAATTTATTTTTTATTGGTGTTCAATTTACCAACATACAGAATAACACCCAGTGCTCATCCCATCAAGTGCCCCCCTCAGTGCCCGTCACCCATTCACCCCCACCCCCCACCCCCCTCCCCTTCTACCACCCCTAGTTCGTTTCCCAGAGTTAGGAGTCTTTATGTTCTGTCTCCCTTTCTGATATTTCCCACACATTTCTTCTCCCTTCCCTTATATTCCCTTTCACTATTATTTATATTCCCCAAATGAATGAGAACATACACTGTTTGTCCTTCTCCGATTGACTTACTTCACTCAGTATAATACCCTCCAGTTCCATCCACATTGAAGCAAATGGTGGGTATTTGTCATTTCTAATGGCTGAGGAATATTCCATTGTATACGTACACCACATCTTCTTTATCCAGTCATCTTTTGATGGGCACCGAGGCTCCTTCCACAGTTTGGCTATTGTGGACATTGCTGCTAGAAACATCAGGGTGCAGGTGTCCCGGCGTTTCATTGCATCTGTATCTTTGGGGTAAATCCCCAACAGTGCAATTGCTGGGTCGTAGGGCAGGAATATTTTTAACTCTTTGAGGAACCTCCACACAGTTTTCCAGAGTGGCTGCACCAGTTCACATTCCCACCAAAAGTGCAGGAGGGTTCCCTTTTCTCCGCATCCTCTCCAACATTTGTGGTTTCCTGCCTTGTTAATTTTTCCCATTCTCACTGGTGTGAGGTGGTATCTCATTGTGATTTTGATTTGTATTTCCCTGATGGCAAGTGATGCAGAGCATTTTCTCATGTGCATATTGGCCATGTCCATGTCTTCCTCTGTGAGATTTCTCTTCATGTCCTTTGCCCATTTCATGATTGGATTGTTTGTTCCTTTAATGTTGAGTTTAATAAGTTCTTTATAGATCTTGGAAACTAGCCCTTTATGTCATAGGTCATTTGCAAATATCTTCTCCCATTCTGTAGGTTGTCTTTGAGTTTTGTTGACTGTATCATTTGCTGTGCAAAAGCTTCTTATCTTGATGAAGTCCCAATAGTTCATTTTTGCTTTTGTTTCTTTTGCCTTCATGGATGTATCTTGCAAGAAGTTACTGTGGCCCAGTTCAAAAAGGGTGTTGCCTGTGTTCTCCTCTAGGATTTTGATGGAATCTTGACTCACATTTAGATCTTTCATCCATTTTGAGTTTATCTTTGTGTATGGTGCAAGAGAGTGGTCTAGTTTCATTCTTCTGCATGTGGATGTCCAATTTTCCCAGCACCATTTATTGAAGAGACTGTTTTTCTTCCAGTGGATAGTCTTTCCTCCTTTATCGAATATTAGTTGACCATAAAGTTCAGGGTCCACTTCTGGGTTCTCTATTCTGTTCCACTGATCTATGTGTCTGTTTTTGTGCCAGTACCACACTGTCTTGAAGACCACAGCTTTGTAGTACAACCTGAAATCTGGAATTGTAATGCCCCTAGATATGGTTTTCTTTTTTAAAATTCCCCTGGATATTCGGGGTCTTTTCTGATTCCACACAAATCTTAAAATAATTTGTTCCAACTCTCTGAAGAAAGTCCATGGTATTTTGATAGGGATTGCATTAAACGTGTAAATTGCCCTGGGTAACATTGACATTTTCACAATATTAATTCTGCCAATCCATGAGCGTGGAATATTTTTCCATCTCTTTGTGTCTTCCTCAATTTCTTTCAGAAATGTTCTATAGTTTTTAGGTATAGATCCTTTACCTCTTTGGTTAGGTTTATTCCTAGGTATCTTATGCTTTTGGGTGCAGTTGTAAATGGGATTGAGTCCTTAATTTCTCTTTCTTCAGTCTCATAGTGTATAGAAATGCCATTGATTTCTGGGCATTGATTTTGTACTCTGCCACGATACCGAATTGCTGTAAGAGTTCTAGCAATCTTGGGGTGGAAGCTTTTGGCTTTTCTATGTAGAGCATTATGTCATCGGTGAAGAGGGAGAGTTTGACTTCTTCTTTGCCAATTTGAATGCCTTTAATGTCTTTTTGTTGTCTGCTGAGGCTAGGACTTCCAGTACTATGTTGAATAGCAGTGGTGAGAGTGGATGGCTTTCCAGGAATGCGTCCATTTCTTCTAGATTGCCTAATTTATTGGCATATAGCTGTTCATAATATGTTTTTAAAATCGTTTGTATTTCCTTGTGTTGGTAGTGATCTCTCCTTTCTCATTCATGATTTTATTAATTTGAGTCTTCTCTCTCTTCTTTTTAATAAGGCTGGCTAATGGTTTATCTATCTTATTAATTCTTTCAAAGAACAAACTCCTGGTTCTGTTGATCTGTTCCACAGTTCTTCTGGTCTCGATTTCGTTGAGTTCTGCTCAAATCTTTATTAACTCTCTTCTTCTCCTGGGTGTAGGATCTATTTGCTGTTTTTTCTCTAGCTCCTTTATGTGTAAGGTTAGCTTTTGTATTTGAGTTCTTTCCAGTTTTTGAATGGATGCTTGTATTGCGATGTATTTCCCCCTCAGGACTGCTTTTGCTGCATCCCAAAGATTTTGATCAGTTGTATCATCATTCTCATTAGTGTCCATGAATCTTTTTAATTCTTCCTTAATTTCCTGGTTGACCCTTTCATCTTTTAGCAGGATGGTCCTTAACCTCCACGTGTTTGAGGTCCTTCCAAACTTCTTGGTGTGATTTAGTTCTAATTTCAAGGCATTATGGTCTGAGAATATGCAGGGGACAATCCCAATCTGTTGGTATCGGTTCAGACCCGATTTGTGACCCAGTATGTGGTCTATTCTGGAGAAAGTTCCATGTGCACTTGAGAAGAACATGTATTCAGCTGAGTTTGGATGTAAAGTTCTGTAGATATCTGTGAAATCCATCTGGTCCAGTGTATCACTTAAAGCTCTCGTTTCTTTGGAGATGTTGTGCTTAGAAGACCTATCGAGTGTAGAAAGCGCTAGGCTGAAGTCACCAAGTATAAGTGTATTATTATCTAAGTATTTCTTCACTTTGGTTATTAATTGATTTATATATTTGGCAGCTCCCACATTCGGGGCATATATATTTAGGATTGTTAAGTCCTCTTGTTGGACAGATACTTTAAGTATGATATAGTGTCCCTCTTCATCTCTCACTGCAGTCTTCGGGGTAAATTTTAGTTTATCTTATATGAGGATGGCTACCCCTGCTTTCTTTTGAGGACCATTTGAATGGTAAATGGTTCTCCAACCTTTTATTTTCAGGCTGTAGGTGTCCTTCTGCCTAAAATGAGTCTCTTGTAGACAGCAAATAGATGGGTCCTGCTTTTTTATCCAGTCTGAAACCCTGCGCCTTTTGATGGGGTCATTAAGCCCGTTCACATTCAGAGTTACTATTGACAGATATGAGTTTAGTGTCATCATGATATCTATTCAGTCCTTGTTTTTGTGGATTGTTCCACTGAACTTCTTCTTAAAGGGGAATTTTAAGAGTCCCCCTTAAAATTTCTTGCAGAGCTGGTTTGGAGGTCCCATATTCTTTCAGTTCCTGCCTGTCTTGGAAGCTCTTTATCTCTCCTTCCATTTTGAATGAGAGCCTTGCTGGATAAAGTATTCTTGGTTGCATGTTCTTCTCATTTAGGACCCTGAATATATCCTGCCAGCCCTTTCTGGCCTGCCACGTCTCTGTGGAGAGGTCTGCTGTTACCCTAATACTTCTCCCCATAAAAGTCAGGGATTTCTTGTTTCTTGCTGCTTTAAGGATCTTCTCTTTATCTTTGGAATTTGCAAGCTTCACTATTAAATGTCGAGGTGTTGAACGGTTTTTATTGATTTTAGGGGGGGGTCTCTGTATTTCTTGGATGTGAATGCCTGTTTCCCTTCCCAGATTAGGAAAGTTTTCAGCTAGGATTTGTTCAAATAAATATTCTGGCCCTCTGGCCCTTTTGGCGCCCTCGGGAACCCCAATTAAACCTAGGTTTTTCTTCCTTAGGTTGTCATTTATTTCCCTTAATCTGTCTTCATGGTTCTTTAATTGTTTATCTCTTTTTTCCTCAGTTTCCCTCTTTGCCATTAACTTGTCTTCTATGTCACTCACTCGTTCTTCCACCTCGTTAACCCTCGTCGTTAGGACTTCTAGTTTGGATTGCATCTCATTCAATTGATTTTTAATTTCTGCCTGATTGGATCTAAATTCTGCAGTCATGAAGTCTCGTGAGTCCTTAATGCTTTTTTCTAGAGCCACCAGTAGCTGTAGAATAGTGCTTCTGAATTGGCTTTCTGACATTGAAGTGTAATCCAGATTTTGTAACTCTGTGGGAGAGAGGGCTGTTTCTGATTCTTTCTTTTGAGGTGAGGTTGTCCTTCTAGTCATTTTGCTCAGTGCAGAGTGGCCAAAAACAAGTTGTATTGGAACACGGGGGAGTATCACTGGTCCGTCCAGCTGGTCTTCTGGGGGAGGGGCCTGCTGTGCTGATTTTCAGGTGTTAGCACTTGGGGGAGCTGCTCTGCCCCTGCCTGCTGCCGGGCTCAGCGGGGGTTGTTTACCCCGTGGGGCCCCAGGAGGATCAGCCGCAGTTGCTATGGCAACTCTGGAAGCCTGGATTCAGCCTCCGCAGGAACTACGGGGCTCGGGGCTCTCGGTTCTCCGTCCGCAGGGCCTGGAGGCTCCGGGGCGGGGCCGCTGATCTGCTCAGCTCGGGGCAGGAGCGTCCTTGCTGTCCTGGGCCCTCCCGGCCTCTGCCTGTCCCGGGGGAGGCCGGATCCTGGGCTGTGTCCCGGCGCCCTGTGCTCCGGGGCCTGCGCTGTGGGATTCGGCTCCCGCCCCGCAGCCCCCTCCGCGGAGCCGCCGCCCGAGCCCCTCCGAGCTGCTCCGGTCGGCCCCGCCGTGCGCGCTGCAGCCCTTAGGGAGCTCGGCGCACTCTCCCGGGGCGCAGGTGTCTGTTAGTGTCCCCGGGAGCCCGAGGGCATCCCCGCCCTCCTGGGTCCTGCTCCACCTCCCTGCGAGCCCCTTTCCGCCCGCCCGGGAAGGTTGGTGCAGCTCCTGCCTCTCCGGGACGGGGCTCTCCTGTCCTGGGGACACTCGCCCCGGCCCTAGCCCGGCTCCTCGCGGGGCCCCTCCCCTCGGAGGCCTTTTGTTCCTTTATTTCTTTTTCCCCGTCTTCCTACCTGATAGAAGCGCGGACTCTTCTCACTGTAGCGTTCCAGCTGGTCTCTCTTTACATCTCAGGCCGAATTCGTAGATTTTCAGGATGATTTGAAGGTTATCTAGGGAATTTGGTGGGGACAGGTGACTTGGGGACCCTGCTCTTCCGCCATCGTGCCCCTCCTCTAGTTAATCATTTTCTATGATAAAAAAAATCTTGCATATTATCCCAAAGTGTAGTTCATTCAGTGAAGTAGTAGATAATTTAATGTTTTAATGATGATGAATAAATATGTATATGTTCATATAGCAACATTATATAATTAATTCATATTTATAATGCCCCTTAAAATATGAAGCATGTGTTGTCATACTTTCACTGTTGGTGGATTTTTTTTCCTCACTTCCATCAAATCTCTAGTCACCTATTCTAGATTTAGTCAATTTAGCTATTGAATGTGCACATATCATAATTACTAAAAACACATCTTTACTCTTATAAGGCACTATGTTTAAAAAAACATGATTTTTAATTTCAAACTTCGCTAAAATTAATTTTGAGGAACAAAAAAAAGACATAAGAAATCGACAAATTGGTTTAAAGGCTTGTGATGGCTCATTTTCCCAGAAATTTCTGAAGCAAGGGCTGTAATTTCCACTATTACAGTAAGCCATTTATTCTAAAACAGAAAGGGTATATCTATCATTTGGATATTTTAAAACAGCCTCCCATAATACATATCTGATAAATGAACTGTTGCACTACAAGGCTATCATGGAGTCAAGGGAAGCACAGAAGCCTTGTGCTACATTGCCTGTTCTAAGGAGTGCCTCTCCCATATCACGGGATGTCTTGTTTTTGAACCTTAGGGCCCCTTAGTTATAATATCAAAAGTTGTCTAGGAATTCTTTTATCCTTGAAGTTATTGGTAAAATATATTAGGAAAATAGCTCTTGTCCTTTTATTTGCTTATTTGTTGTTTTAAGTATTTATTTACTTCCCATTGTGAATTAGCTCCAAGCACTCAGGATGATACCTTTAGTCCTATTCTTTTTTTTTTAATATTTTATTTATTAATTCATGAGAGACCCAGAGAGGCAGACACACAGACAGAGGGAGAAGCAGGCTCCATGCAGGGAGCCTGATGTAGGACTGGATCCTGGGACTCCAGGACCTCTCCCTGAGCCAAAGGAAGGTGCTAACCCACTGAGCCACCCAGGGATCCCTATTCTTACGTAAGCATTCCTATTGTAGTGTCAAGAAAGTGTTAAGTTGCCCTGAAAAACCCTTCCTTCGACAGCTTGTTACCCAGTAACTTAACTTCATCTCTTGACTGATGTGATAATTTAGTAAATGAAATAAAACACCTAATTTTAGAACAAGAGGGTTATGAGGGCTAAAATACCCTTTCAACATGATGGATGTAGCATTTTAGGAGATAATAAGTGACCTCAAAAAATGTTGCTTTACTTATAGCTTTTCTAAGAGAAATTAACAGGTAGTATCTGATATGCTTGGACATGACTTTTCCAATTAGAGAGATGGAGAAAGACAATAGTTTTTGTGCATGTGAGAAGTTCTAAAAAGGGGGGGAAATTATACACAATAGGAGATTCTGAAGTCGGCGTGTAAGAGAAAAAGGAAGGCTATTCAAGCCGTCAAACAGCATGTCTCATTGACACAGGTATTATAGTGATGAATCATTTACAGGCCCTCTGGCCCTGGACACTGATGACCAACAATATGTTCTTGCGCTACTTATGTTTAATCAGAATGGCTCCCCTTAGAAAATGTTTTGTCTATCTTTTATCTAGAATTGTGTTCTTAGAAATTTAGGGACTTAGAGAATTACTGTTTAACGAAGATTTCTTTCTCCTCAAGATAAGTAGTACATTGCAGTTATCAATTTATATAAAAAATTTAAGATGAATTTAATTATATATGGGAAGGGGATAGAGATGTTATTTTGGGGGTAGCTCAAAATATTTTTTACATAAATGCTTTTTGCCAAAGATATGTAGGACCTGGCAAATATTTTTCATAGACAATTAGAGTTCAGTCCAAGATTATTCTTTCCTGTTTCCTTGAATCATGAAAACTCATCATAGGAGTCTAGGAATAAGAAACATAATTTATCATAAAATGTATTAAATACAACACCTTGACAAGAGGATAAAATCAAAATCTTATTTTAAAAAAAGCACATCGTCAAGCTCCAGAAATATTGTAAAAATACTCTTGTTTTTGACATGGTCTGATAATGTAAAATATAATATAAATTAATATGACATTACTGAACACACAATGGTCTCAGCGTGATAAATCAGAGGGAATTGCCTTTTATGTATATGTCTGCACAGAATTCAGCAATAAAAGCCCGTATTTACTTGTTATTCTTTCAATGACTAATGGACCTCAGTAAATTGAGCACTAGAAGGGAAATTAGGAGACTCCTCAGGTGGGACAGGATGAAAAAAAAAGGGGGGAGAATAGAGAATACTCTTCAGTAATTCTTTTAGGATTGTTTGTAACCAGTCTGAAATTTCTCTTGCATTGAAGAAAGTTATATTGAGATACAGAAGAAATAGAAATATAGAAGAAGAGAGAAAACAATGTACATCCATTTTTTTTTTGGTTGATATGGTAGTAATTCTAAAAGTAGCTATTTGTTTAGCTACAGCAATTTGCTTGGTCACTAATTTTATAGCTCCAAGATTATCTGGGTTCATTTCAATGAGATACCTCTGTTGTAAATATAATTACTCATGTTTTAGTGTTAAAAAATTAGGTTTTCTTACTCTACCCTCTTTCTGGGTAGAGAGTTTAATAGATACCTAAGTGATGTTAATTCAGTGAACTTGAAATCACAGGGATGAGTCAAGAAGAAAGGTCGTAGTCAATGATGTGCTAAAACTTAACACTCCTTTTCAGTCAAAAAAAAAAAGAAGATAATTGAAGTAACCTTTCTATGAACACTAAATAATAAATATCTCTGCTTTATATACTGTTTCAGAAAGTTATCATTAGAAGCATGGGGACTGCCTAAATATGGTATTGATAATCTGCAATGATAGTTTTTATTATTTATAAAAATGGGGTTAATAAATTTCAAGAAATTGAGATTACTTTTGCTACTAATTTTAAAGATATAAATAATTATGTGGACTAATAACAAAGTAAGCCTGGTCAGGGCATGATGGAATGAAATAGCTGACCTTTCGAGAATGCACACATTTAACATTCAGAGGGTAAAGATTAAGTACAGCAAAACTTAGTGCTTTGTTTCACACATATTTCATTTGTTTTCAGGGTTATAAAGTTAGGGGGAAAGTAAATTTGTACTCTGTGTTCCTAACCCACATCCACCCTCAGGCAACCCACAATAATGTCATCATTATCATTTTTGAGGTAGCTGAAAGACAGATATAGGTTTAAGTCAGTGAATTTATTTGTTCAATAAATAAATGAAAGTAGTATAACATTTTACTGACTACTTAAGTCTTTACTGACTAAAAGACAATTTTCAAAAAAACACAAAATGATTGATATAAATAAACATGTGTTGGAAATTTTGTTTAACTCAAGGCTACCAGATGGATGCTATAACCGGTTCAAATCAAAGGAGAATCCAAAGAAAAGACATATTTATAGATAAGGAATATTGAAAAGAATGTGCAAATGGAAGCAAATTAGTTTCTACAACACTAGGGGAGAGAAAGTCTCTTGAACCTCTACTGGGCAAGACCTAATTTGCATTTCTATAGACAAGAACTATTTGCATTGCTTAAAGTTTTCTATAATTTCCCAAGTTTTAGAATAATTCCCAAGTAATCAGAATCAGACAAAATGCAGGACCATCCTCTAGATGACGCATAGTCTTGTACTGAAGCACAAAATTTTTCCAACAATAATGGATTTAGGATAAATTAATATATAGTCAGATGGAGCAACGTGAGTTTGGATTGTGTAGGTCCACTTATATGCAGATTTTTTGATAAATAATACAGTACAGTAAATGTATTTTCTCTTCCTTATACTTAATAACATTTTTCTCTAGCTTGCTTTATTGTAATATTATAGTATGTAATATGTATAACAAACCAAATATGTATTTAATCAACTCTTTATATTATCAATCAGACTTCCAGGTAATAGTAGGCTATTAGTAGTTAAGTTTTGCGGGAGTCAAAAGTTAATAATGTGGATTTTTGGCTGTGCAGGGGCCGGGCATGTCTAGCCTGCACTGTCCAAGGGTCAACTGTATATTTTTAAGGAAAATGGTGAAATAGAAACATCTGTGCTAATTCTGTTACTTAATGTCTATATGATCTTAGTTATATAACAATCCCAGGGCTCCATTTTCTCGTTTGTAAAACAAATGAAATAATTCATATCCTATAGGGTTCAGGGTGGATTAAATGAGACAACACATGGAACTGACCCTCAATAAATATTATAAGAGTATGTCACATAATTCTTACAATAAATATTTGAGATTGATAGTGTCACAGTGCAATACTCAAATTCTGTGCTCAAAGTTGTATGCCCATATTACACCTAGAACTAACTCTATGGTGATCTCTTAGATTCACATTCTGTATATCATTGAACCAAATTTGTTCTCTCTGAAACTGGATGTGTTCTAAAATCTTTTGCTCTTGCCCACATGGCTGTCATGGGTATAGCTGTCACTGACTGCACATGCCCAAATCTGGTCACTGCTGTTCATATCTTCAGAAAATCAATTGATTATGTGCCTTTTAAAATTATAAATGCTGAAATCATTTGTTGTTAAAATTGTCTTAAAATAGTATACCATGGGTTACAGTAAAATGAAAGTTACAGGATATTCAGAAAATCATGAAAACAGAAAAAAAAGAACATATGTATTACTGGAGGATTTACTATATTTATTTGTTCTAAAAGCATTTTTCATATATAATATAAAAATGCAAAGTTTTCTCTTATCGTTTAACTGGACATGTTCTCTGAGTAATATATAAATGATGGTCTTCGTAAAACTGACAGCTTCCTAGGTGCAATATATTATAGAATACTAATTTATTTAATTTTATAACAGCCCTGATAGAAAGGTAGCTTTTACTGCATTATGCAAATGCAAAAGCTAGTATTTAGAAAGCACTAGAACCTCAAAATCATTACACTCAATCCAGTGCCCTATCCATTGCCCTTTCCATTACCCCAGCAGTGATACTCCGAACACTTTTGTTCTGTAAAGATTTCACTAACAGCTTTAAGTGAACACAGAATGTCAGAGGCAGTAGTATCTTGATCCATTATTTAATCCTTTAGGGATATAGCTATTTAGTCACATTCAAAAAGAAGGGTTGTTGAAATTTTTTTAAAAACAGCAAAATATCACTTGTTTTAAACCAGTCATAAAGGGGATTAACTTATTTTTCTTCATCAATAATGACAGAGTCATTTCAAAAAATAGTGAATGTTTAACTTTATGATTCCTGCTTTATGGATGTTGTCCCTTGCACGTGATGCCAGTTGTATCAAAATTATTACGCCAATATGTCATTATAGAATCTGAGGGACATGGGATAACGAAAGTCTTACATAAATTCAGATTAGACAGTTGCTTACACGTTGACCTCTCCCAAGCAGTAGCCTTTCCATTCCACCTAAATGTCTCCAAATCAACTGACATCAATACATATGTGCATAAGTAGAGATAAATGTATATAAATATAAACATACACACACTGCCCAGTTCACTAGTGCACAGGTATTATGCATCTGGCACACTACTTCATCAAATTTCTTATAAAGAAACTAACAGGAAAAGAAAAGGGTAGTTAATTTCTGGAGGGTAGTAAATTGGAGGAACGCAGCTCTGGACTATGTGACATTTTCTGAGGAACTGTGGCACACAGAGGTCATTACAATGAGTCTATTAGTTTCCCCAAGAGGAGACTGGGTTCCACTCGACTTATGAAATGTCATATTTATTTTCCACTGCACTAATGTACATGTTGTTGTTGCACATTATACTCTCATATATTCTTGGATCTATTTATGAATTGTCTACTATGTTCCACTGGTCTATTTATCTAAATCAATACCAAAACATAATACCTAATGCATGAACTCAGGGAAATGATGGTATTTCAGAAGATTTATGGTGTATTTTAGGGAAATTAAATTCTTTTGATTACTCTTTGCTTTTTTGAATTCTCTGCCCTTTTTTTCTTGTGAATATTATAATTTTATCTACATGTAGAACAAAACAGTTAATAGTAATTGGATTCTAACTAAACTAACCATTACCTCATATCTATAAATTTTGAAAGAACTGAAAATTAACAAAGCCTATTCTCATCTGAGAACAAGATATGATATATCCAGTTGCATAATCTTTTAAGATGTTAAATGTGATTTGTATTTTTCTCCATATGGATCTTCTTTATTATTAAGCTTATCTCCAAATTATTAACTCTAGTTTTCCTGCATGTTTGCCAAAAAAATAAATATACCTTTTTTGTTCACCTCTTTCAATCTTTAAACAAAGTATTTCATTTTTATTGCAATCACTAGGTTCCCTAGACTAATAAATGATGAGAATGGGACACATATCTGTAATTTCTGACTTAATGGTTTGAGTTTTGCATGTATTTAGAATACATGCAATTGCAGTGGGATATTTTTATATTGTCTCTGTCTTGGATGAACAGTTTTCTGCTACCATATTACTTTTATAACAGATTTTATTTTTATAGTAGTTTTAGGTTCCCAGCGAAATTGAGCAGAAAGTACAGATTTCTCGCATATCCCCTGCCCCAACACATATTCAGACTCCCCCACTTTCAAAATCCCACACCAAACATAACCATTTGTTACCATGGATGAAACTACATTGACACATCATTATACTCTGAAATTCATAGTTTACATTAGGGTACACTCTAGGTATTATTATTACATGGGTTTTGACAAATGTATAATGACCTGTATTCACCAGTATGGTATCATACAGAATAGTTTTATTATTCTAAAGATCCTTTGCTATGTCTGTTCTTCTCTCTCTTGTTTATAATCTCAGTGGGATGGGGCACCTCAGTAGCTCAGTTGGTTGAGCATCCAACTCTTGGTTTCAGCTCAGGTCATGATCTCAGGGTCCTGATCTCAGGGTCTTGAGATTGAGCCCTGTATTGTGCTCCATCCTCCGCATGGAGTCCTCCCTTTTTGTTCTCCTCGTTTCCCTCTGCTTGATCTCAATCTCCCTTTCTCTCTCTCTCTCTTTCTCACTTGCTTGCTCTAAAATAAATAAAATATTTTAAAAATAAAAAAAATAATTTCAGTGGGAATGTTTCTAGTTTCTCACCATTAAGTATGATGCTAGCTATAGGTTTTGTAGATATTCTTTACCAAGTTGAGTAAGTCTCCTATTCCTAGTTGGATGAGAGATCACTTATGTTTGTTGTTAGGAATGCTACCTCAACTTTATCAAATAAATGTTGGCAGTCTCCTTTTTAATTTATGTATTTATTGAATAATGATAAAACTTTACTGCATTATTGGAATTAATTATTATTTACCATTTTACCTTATAGGTTAATAGTTTTCTTTCCACATTTTTATAGTTTTGCCCACTTTTACTCATTGCTTTTATTTATGTATTAGTTAAGAATTATACTCTAGGGAGCGCCTGGTGGCTCAGTCACTTAAGTGTCTGCCTGCAGCTCAGGTCATGATACCAGAGTCCTGGGATTGAGCCCCACATTTGGCTCCTTGCCCTGTGGGGAGCCTGCTTCTCCTTCTCTATCTGCTGCTGCTCCCCTCCCCGCCCCACCCCGCTTGTGCTTTCTCTCTCTCTCTCTGTCAAAAAACTAAAGTCTTGTAAAAAAAAAAAGAATTCTATTCTAGCTTACCAATATATTTAATGGCCATAATTCTTTCCTAGGTGCCTAGAATTAAGCATGTTCTTTTAATATGCCTTTAAAAAGAAAGAAAACACAAGATTGGCTGTTAATAATGCCAGGAAACTATCTCTCTACCCTTTGTCTTTCTTCCTCTTCTCTACAAGCTGAGCTTCTTGACTATTTTTAGTTTGTCTTCCTCCTCCATAACCTTCACTCCCTAAATCAGTTTATTAGAAAGACATATATTTTGTTTCCACATCTATCCATCAATTATTGATTTTCCTAAGGCAATTAGTACTTTTGTTTCTAGACTACTGTCAAATTTTTGTCTTTTATTTTTCTAAAGAATCCTAACTTAGCCCATATATTACATATTCAGCATGTCTCGGAATATTCTTTGGGGTATAAGTTAATCTATTAGTTAAAGAAGCATGACTCATCATTGACTTCTGCCCACCTATAGTTTGAGGTCTCTGTTCAAATATTTATGATTTGGTATAATCCTCTCTTTTTATTTCCTTAGATGGGGTGCATACATGGCTAGGTTCTTGCTTACCTTCTAGTATTTTCCCCTACTTTTGATACATGAATGATATGATCACTGCCTGGGTACAGTCCTCTCTTCGGCCTTCATACATATCATTCCACTCTTTCCTGTTTTCGGGTTTGCTTATAAGAACCTCAAGATCAAATTATTTCATTATTCATTTGTGAGTAAATTGTATTGTCAAAAGCATTACAAAATTTTATTTTAATACATTTATTTTACCAATATATGTTAAGGTGCATGTTTCTTCTTATCATTCCAATCTGGAATATGGTAAAAATTTTCGATCTGTAGACCTCTGTCTCCCTATCTTAGATAAAAATTTTACTTTGCATTTGTCTTTTGTTCGTCTTTTTCTTTTCCTCCTTCTAGAACTCACTGGAATACAAGTATTATATCTATGAACTGAAATTTTTTTCCATCCTGATTTATACCCTTGTTTGTTTTTGCTTTACTTTATATTTCATTGACCTTTTGCATGATATTCCAAGCTATAAATTTAATTCTAGCAAGTGAACATATTTTACTTCAAACTGATAACTAATGTTTTGTTGCTGATGATATTCATTTACCTGGAAAAAATCATGTTTTGGTGTAGCAAATTATCTATTAGGGTAGAGGAAGGGAGGGAGACCAGTTAGAAAAATACTGCAATTATCTATGAGAGAAATAATAATTGCATGACATGGGGGGAGGGGCAAGATGGCAGAAGAGCAGGGTCCCCAAATCACCTGTCCCCACCAAATTACCTAGATAACCTTCAAACCATCCTGAAAATTTACGAATTCGGCCTGAGATGTAAAGAGAGACCAGCTGGAACGCTACAGTGAGAAGAGTCCGCGCTTCTATCCAGGTAGGAAGACGGGGAAAAAGAAATAAAGGAACAAAAGGCCTCCGAGGGGGAGGGGCCCCGCGAGGAGCCGGGCTGAGGCCGGGGCGAGTGTCCCCAGGACAGGAGAGCCCCGTCCCGGAGGAGCAGGAGCTGCACCAACCTTCCCGGGCGGGCGGCAAGGGGCTCGCAGGGAGGTGGAGCAGGACCCAGGAGGGCGGGGATGCCCTCGGGCTCCCGGGGACACTAACAGACACCTGCGCCCCGGGAGAGTGCGCCGAGCTCCCTAAGGGCTGCAGCGCGCACGGCGGGACCGACCGGAGCAGCTCGGAGGGGCTCGGGCGGCGGCTCCGCGGAGGGGGCTGCGGGGCGGGAGCGCGAATCCCACAGAGCAGGCCCCGGAGCACAGGGCGCCGGGACACAGCCCAGGATCCGGCCTCCCCCGGGACAGGCAGAGGCCGGGAGGGCCCAGGACAGCGAGGACGCTCCTGCCCCGAGCTGAGCAGATCAGCGGCCCCGCCCCGGAGCCTCCAGGCCCTGCGGACGGAGAACCGAGAGCCCCGAGCCCCGTAGTTCCTGCGGAGGCTGAATCCAGGCTTCCAGAGTTGCCATAGCAACTGCGGCTGTTCTTCCTGGGGCCTCACGGGGTAAACAACCCCCGCTGAGCCCGGCAGCAGGCAGGGGCAGAGCAGCTCCCCCAAGTGCTAACACCTGAGAATCAGCGCAACAGGCCCCTCCCCCAGAAGACCAGCTGGACGGACCAGTGATACTCCCCCGTGTTCCAATACAACTTGTTTTTGGCCACTCTGCACTGAGCAAAATGACTAGAAGGAAAACCTCACTTCAAAAGAAAGAATCAGAAACAGCCCTCTCTCCCACAGAGTTACAAAATCTGGATTACACTTCAATGTCAGAAAGCCAATTCAGAAGCACCATTATACAGCTACTGGTGGCTCTAGAAAAAAGCATTAAGGCCTCACGAGACTTCATGACTGCAGAATTTAGATCCAATCAGGCAGAAATTAAAAATCAACTGAATGAGATGCAATCCAAACTAGAAGTCCTAACGACGAGGGTTAAAGAGGTGGAAGAACGAGTGAGTGACATAGAAGACAAGTTAATGGCAAAGAGGGAAACTGAGGAAAAAAGAGATAAACAATTAAAGAACCATGAAGACAGATTAAGGCAAATAAATGACAGTCTAAGGAAGAAAAACCTACGTTTAATTGGGGTTCCCGAGGGCGCCGAAAGGGACAGAGGGCCAGAATATGTATTTGAACAAATCCTAGCTGAAAACTTTCCCAATCTGGGAAGGGAAACAGGCATTCAGATCCAGGAAATAGAGAGATCCCCCCCTAAAATCAATAAAAACCGTTCAACACCTTGACATCTAATAGTTAAGCTTGCAAATTCCAAAGATAAAGAGAAGATCCTTAAAGCAGCAAGAGACAAGAAGTCCCTGACTTTCATGGGGAGGAATATTAGGGTAACAGCAGACCTCTCCACAGAGACCTGGCAGGCCAGAAAGGGCTGGCAGGATATATTCAGGGTCCTAAATGAGAAGAACATGCAACCAAGAATACTTTATCCAGCAAGGCTCTCATTCAAAATGGAAGGAGAGATAAAGAGCTTCCAAGACAGGCAGGAACTGAAAGAATATGTGACCTCCAAACCAGCTCTGCAAGAAATTTTAAGGGGGACTCTTAAAACTCCCCTTTAAGAAGAAGTTCAAGTAACTCTGAACGTGAATGGGCTTAATGATCCCATCAAAAGGCGCAGAGTTTCAGACTGGATAAAAAAACAGGACCCATCTATTTGCTGTCTACAAGAGACTCATTTTAGACAGAAGGACACCTACAACCTGAAAATAAAAGGTTGGAGAACCATTTACCATTCAAATGGTTCTCAAAATATACCCTAAAAACTACAGAACACTTCTGAAAGAAATTGAGGAAGACACAAAGAGATGGAAAAATATTCCATGCTCATGGATTGGCAGAATTAATATTGTGAAAATGTCAATGTTACCCAGGGCAATTTACACGTATAATGCAATCCCTATCAAAATACCATGGACTTTCTTCAGAGACTTAGAACAAATTATTTTAAGATTTGTGTGGAATCAGAAAAGACCCCAAACAGCCAGGGGAATTTTAAAAAGAGAAAACCATATCTGGGGGCATCACAATGCCAGATTTCAGGTTGTACTACAAAGCTGTGTTCATCAAGACAGTGTGGTACTGGCACAAAAACAGACATATAGATCAATGGAACAGAACAGAGAACCCAGAAGTGGACCCTGAACTTTATGCTCAACTAATATACGATAAAGGAGGAAAGACGATCCACTGGAAGAAAGACAGTCTCTTCAATAAATGGTGCTGGGAAAATTGGACATCCACATGCAGAAGAATGAAACTGGACCACTCTTGCACCATACACAAAGATAAACTCAAAATAGATGAAAGATCTAAATGTGAGACAAGATTCCATCAAAATCCCAGAGGAGAACTCAGGCAACACCCTTTTTGAACTTGGCCACAGTAACCGGAGAAGGACAAACAGTGTATGTTCTCATTCATTTGGGGAATATGAATAATAGTGAAAGGGAATATAAGGGAAGGGAGAAGAAATGTGTGAGAAATATCAGAAAGGGAGACAGAACATAAAGACTTCTAACTCTGGGAAATGAACTAGGGGTGGTGGAGGGGGAGGAGGGCGGGGGGTGGGGGTGAATGGGTGACGGGCACTGAGGGGTACACTTGACGGGATGAGCACTGGGTGTTATTCTGTATGTTGGTAAATTGAACACCAATAAAAATTAATTTATAAAAAAAAAATAATTGCATGACATGGACCTAGGCAGTAGTAATGGAAAGAGTGAAAAGCAGACCAATTCTACATATGCTTTTAAGGGAGAATAGAGAGATGTTGCTGACAAATGGAATTGGGGTGTGCTTGAGAATTTGATAATGAGATCACGGATACAATCAGTTCTGGCAAAATGATAGAGTAAAAAACTTAATTAAAGTGAGTCAAGCGGTGGCTCCTGGGTGGTTCAGTCGGTCAAGCATCTGACTTCATCTCAGGTCATGATCTCAGGGTCCTGAGATCCAGTCCCACATCGAACCTCCCTGGACATCAGGCCATTGTCTGCTTATCTCTTTCCCTCATGCTTTGCTCCTCTCCCTGCATATGCTCTCCCTGTCTCTCTCTCAATTAAGTAAATAAAATCTTTAAGAAAAAATAAAGTGAGTCAAGACAGGAGTTTTCAATTTTTAGGTTTTTTTTAAATTTTACGAGAAAATTCATTTTTAATTATTGCAAACATGATTGTCCATGATTATGTGCATTTGAATTTGTGGATACTTTAAATGTGTGCTTTTTGTGTGACTTATAAGCAGTAGATGAGGGAGTAGTTTAATAAAGAAATGGGGTTAAGATTGGGGGACTTATCAGTATATTTGTAGGCTGATGTGTTGTGATGTGTGTGGTTACATGAGAGTTTTCCCAGCAACATCCTTGATTAGTTGAAAAGAGGAAGAAACAGATTAAAGATTAATTTAATGTATGTTGCATTATTGGTTGTATCAGGCTTAAGCCTTGTGCATTGTGAATATCACAACCTGAAAACTCTGCAGATAGATAAAGCTATTTCAATTTCTTCACACATTAATTTTGATTTTGTGTCTTCATAATTTATTTTCAATGCTTCTTTTTTTAATAAAATTTTTAAAACCTACCTTTCTATTTTCAAAGTTTTCAGTTCCCTCCAGAAATAAGATTGAGTGATGAAAAGACCCTGGGATGATCTAAGCAAGGAGCATTAATGAGTACATGTCATAGGATATTGGCTAAAG
Source organism: Nyctereutes procyonoides (assembly GCF_905146905.1). Taxonomy (NCBI): domain Eukaryota; kingdom Metazoa; phylum Chordata; class Mammalia; order Carnivora; family Canidae; genus Nyctereutes; species Nyctereutes procyonoides. Next base: position 28,909,440 of record NW_026575136.1, read on the forward strand.
GATTACTTTAAAGAGAATTTTCTTAGTATGTATCACTATACATAGACATGTGTTTTTATTCACCATATTCTAGTCATACTGTCTTCAGAAAGTAGTGTAACAACACAGGACATCTTACCTTCCACTGAGAATTCAATAATACAGTCACCACTACATTATAAAATTTCTATCCAAAATAGCTGAATTCACAAATGAAAGATCTTCCTTTCAAATTAAAACAAATATACAAGTCGCATAAAATAAGACAAACTTTTAAAACTCATAAAACAAAAATTCATCTAGTTAGAATTATATCAGAAACAATCAGTAAGGATTTTCATTCATTAAATTCCTGATTTTAAATGCTTTCTGCTCAACATACACAGACCAGGAATGCACAAACAGATGTACCCACACATTTTACAAAGTGTCTGCCCACATCAAATTCACTTTTGCCCTTCTGGTGATGGCTTATTTTTTACAATTCAGTAATTTGGTAATTTACCAACTGAATTTAGTAATTCAGTGATTTGGTAATTTCTTCTTACGGCTGAAGAAGAAAGAGCAGGCAGTGATGAATTTTCCCAAAATCTTTCAATTAAACAAACTTCCTTTAGAGGGAGCACCCCTATTAATTATCACAGGATAAAGATAAAAAATAATGACTTAGCAAAGTAACTGGAATTTCAGGGGCTCTTACCAGATGGCTTTCGTGGCAATCTGCTTCCCAGCATTTCCTTTTGAGGCCCCTGAACACTATAATTCACCAGAAAACCTAAGCCCATTCATAAAATATTTATCATAATTTTATCCACCCTGAATTTGAATAAAGAAATGGAGGAACATAGTTAAATCTTGAATTTCAAAAATATATAATACTTTGAATCCCCACCTACTTCAAAATAATTTCATTTTGCAATAACCTGTGAATCTTGGAAAGGATTTACTTAGCTGATAAGAAAGGGATATCGTCACAATATTCTAAAATATATTAACCTTGATATGTAGTAAAGCCTACAACCATTACTTTTTCATGTTATAGATCCTTCTTGAAATGCACACACACAGGTATTTTCCCAAAAATTAGGAGGGATACTAAGTCAATAGCGATTTCTATCTGTAACCACTGCCACCATCCCTTGTCTTCTCAATCCTACTCTCGAGAAAGACATGTTTTTGAGATACAAATATGCATATCACTTTGAAATTTAAATACTACAACTTAAGGGTATTCCAAATATTTATATGTAACGGTACATATATCACCTCTAATTATTTGACTTATTTTCCACAGCAATTACACAAGCCATCATTTCAGACCAGTATATCTCATTACAATAGAACTTCTCCGTTGTCAAAAAAATAAACATAAAAATAAAAATCTGCATGTAGTTAGTAGAGATTTTATTTATTTCATTCAGCAGAACATTCCAACCATAAGATCTATAAGTCTTAGAGATCAAGCACATAGGAGGATCTGTGTCTAGCCTTGCCAGCAGAAACAAGGGGCCACAGGCAAGTCCTAACTGTGTCATATGGGAAGGGTGGTTCTTTGCAGTATTTCTAGAAACTTATAAGGATAGATGAATTTGTCACTCGTTCTGTTTTTCAGGAGTACAGGGCACAGATAAAGTTCAACATTGCAATTGTTAAGCAAATTATATTATAGGTATTTGCTTTTATTTCTTTTAGGATTATTTGCTAATCTTTTTTTATAGAAGAATAAGAAAATAACTTTTTTTCCCACAAAATAAGCATGGCTCACTTGTGTTCTCTTTCTCATTTCCCATATGAGGAATATCTTTGTTGCCAAACTCTACTTTATCCATGACTAGTTTTCCAATGAGATCCAGATAAAGTCAATTTTCCAGTCTTCCTCTTCTATCCCGAACATTTATGTTTACCACTCTTTCTAATAAAAGTTGTAATTATTTTTCTATCTAGCCCATGAGAAGTCTAGTAATGTTCTACTTTGTGCTGGAACTTGTATTTTTATATCTAAAAGACCAACTAAATGGGAAGTCATTCTGAAGCGAAAATATTTATTATTTACTTACTTATTATTTTATTTTATTTTATTTTATTTTATTTTATTTTATTTTATTTTATTTTATTTTATTTTATTTTATTTTATAGAAAGAGGGAGAGAAGGCACATGTGTGTGGGGGGGTGGGTAGAGGGAGAGAATCTCAAAAAGACTCCCTGCTGAGTGTGAAGCCTGACTTGGGGCTCTTTCTTATGACCCTGTGATCATGACCTGAGCCAAAGTCAAGACACTTAACTGAGCCCCTCAGTTGCCCCTGAAACTGAGAATATTTAAATGATATTTTTTGTATCCTAGTATTTTTGGTAAATGTCCCTGCATATTTTAGTTGTGTAATGAACATTATTATTGATGGACATAACAGTATTGATAGCAATACTGTGAAAATAATGTGATAAACAGAGAACATAATGTAGTTTGACTGAATCGGATTGTGGTCGCCAAAAAAATAGAAGTGAAAAAAAATGTAGGGTTATACTTAATGTAATTTTGTGGCTATTGGATTTACTTTTTGCCAAAAAAATGTCCTCCTTTTCTGCTAAATTCTTTAAAGGTTAGTTACAGTTGGAGATAATCTTTTTTTTTTTTTTTAGTTGGAGATAATCTGTAAACTGCAAATACTTCTGGGAACTATAACAACTTGAGTTAATTATAAGCAAATATAAAATTTTACACATACATACACACACAGGCATAAATGACTTGTAATAAACATTTGGTTGTAACACAATAAAATAGTGGACAATAATTTGAATTTTGGAATCAGAATTAGTTCCATCATCTACCATTTCCATAAATGTAGATAATTCACATACTATGTGATACACATTTCCTTATTTTTAAAATGAACATATTATTTTCTCAAAGATTATTTGAATTATAAAATAGTGTCAATATGTGATAACATGTATCTACCTCTTTCTATATTTCCACCATATACAGCTTGATGGTGACATTTGATCACTAGCAGATCATTGAAATAGATAGGAATCATTAAATAGATAGTTCTTGATTTCCTATTGTTAAGTTTGGATTTATATATTTCTAATCAAGAGAAATAGAAAATATAGTATTTTTTCCTGAATAGTCTAATCTTACACTTCCCCTTTAATGGCTTGCAATTTCCTAAGAGAGACTGTGAAAACTTGGCCTCAATAATCTTAGATTTCAAGATAAAGGAATCAATAACAGAAATATCTTGCATAAACTAATTATTCCCCCAAAATAAAGGATTTTGTTTTAATTTTTTCTGTAGATAAGGTTCACTAAGAAATAACAGACTGAGGAATAGAAGCATGATAATTTGCATTGTTTGAACTGGTGTTAACAATATCATCTTAAAATTGAAGCAAAAACAAAAAAAAGTATCATAAAAGTTTGTTATATCTAGGATAACATAATAACACAGATAAAGATAGTTCTATTCAATTTTTAAGAATTTGAGCTTTTTAACTGGTATAAGTTATATAGTATACTGGTGTTATTTCCCAAGAAATAGTCAAAGTCCATGAATGGAATTAACCTGTATTTCATGGGGAAAAAATTTAAATCTTAGGCCCTTGGCCTTTAAATCATTCTCCCTTTATTTGAGCCAAGTTTTACCTTATCAAAATGGAAAAAAGATTGTTTTTACCAATACATTAAATCACCACAGTGACAAATATGATACTTATTTAGTATTAAAAATGTGATTTTTATAAGGGCGAAAACATCTGGTATGAATAATATTGGTAAAAACACATTATTTAAGAATTTTATGTAAACAATTAATTCATGGATTAAATTGGAGAAAATAGCAGTTATCTAATTAAGTTACTGATAAAAACTGTACATAATTTAGATAAAATTATTGGTTAAAATAATAACATTTATCACATGAGAAAATTATATAAGATTATACTACAGCCATTTTGTCATTGTCTGTCACCCCATATGAATTAAATCACAACTTATATTAATATAAACATTGAAGGAATTCAGAAAATGTACACCAAAATGTGCTGCTTTGACATACTGATTATTTTGAGTTAAAGTCACTTGAGAAATGGCAGATACAAGAAGGCTACTCTGACCCTCTCTTCTATTTCTGAATGCAGGAGATGAAATTTCTGTATGAAAGATACCCTCCCTAGAAAATAAGGAAAGTGACACTCTAATCATCAGTTGAGACTTATAGAATTATATACCAACAGGCCTACTTAGAGTAATTCTTTTTCTTTAGCTTCCCCACAGAATTTAGACACTTTTCCATAATTGCTTCTCTTTGTTTAACCTGCTATAAGAGCATGAAGGTTCCATTTCCTTGGGTCTTTAGTCCTAATGAGAGCTTCCATATCACATAAGACTTACTGTATATTTGCATGCTTTTCTCCTTTGACACGTCTTATGTCAATTTTAATTCTAGGCCAAGCCAAAAAAACTCCAAAAGGATAGAGGTAAAAATCTGCTTCTACTACCCCATCAAATTGACTCTTTCTAAGTAACACACATAAGTTGCCTGGGGAAAAAAGTTAAAGGACGTATTGCAAGAATTTAACATTCAGAGAACTAAAACATGGAAAATATTTTGAAAGCAGTCAAATTAATTATAGACACCCTCATAATGATGCAGTATAATTATTCTGTTGTATAACTTACAAAACTATGTTATTTTTAAAAATGCAATTACATTAAAATATTAAACACAAACCGAGCCTATGTCTTGAATGAGTCCCTTAAAATCTGGCATCATTGTAGCCTACAAAAACTCTTTGAAAAAATTCTAATGAAATGAAGTCAAGGTCAGATTTTAATTGCTGCATATAATGTCCACAGAATGTTATTTTCTACCCAGGGAGGATTTTGGGCTTTTTTCTGTTGTTACTTATTTATTTATTTTTGAAATGATCATAACTGTATCCAGGTGATAACATAAGAATTAATAAATGCATTCCTTTCACTTCTATTAGGGCAACAATTCAAAGGATGTGCTAACGATGAAAAATTAACTGAGCTCTTAAATTAATTATCCTCAAATATAATTCTCATTTTCAAGTTATACTGCCTGTCACTTGGCAGTCATTAAGGCATAGTAATTGATATAATATTTTGAAAAAATGAAATGAGATATTCTTATTTTCTTTCATTCATAATGTTGTTTGGCTCCTCAACCACTAAATCAATGTGTTTTGGTGTATCAAAGAAAGAGGAATAATGGCTCTAACAATAAATTTATTGCTCAGTTTTTAGCTGTCGATTTTGATGGTTTCATATTTCATACTGTGATTACAATCTTATTAGTGAGGTTTTGTCTGAGAGAAATAGGCTTTGTCTAATTCTAAGTGCTTATCTTTACATATCAAGAAGTAATCCCAGTGAACTCAGAAAAGAAATTTTTGCTGAGGCAGATCCTGCATATTAGACCTTTCTTTTTAGTTTTTTTTTTTTTTTTTACTAACAAGAGTTCAGTTTGGTTTAGTTTAAATGAACAAACATTTTTGTTTTGTTTAATCCAGCAAATCAACATTGGTCTTAGCCAGTCATGACAACTACTCATTTTCCCAGTTCCTTGAGGGAGGTGAGGGGGATTGATCCAAAAAAATCCAGTGATGTATAAGGAATAGTTTGCTGGTGACTTCTGGGAACGTTTTTGATTGTGTCCAGGTAAGAAGAGAGTTCTATCTCATAATACCTCAATTTCCTTCTTTGTAATGTGGCTATATATGAAAATTTTTATAATGAGGCAATATGATTAAGACACAGTATTTATAATGAAGTAGAGCAGGAAGTTGGAGAAAAATATCAGTGAGAGCCATGCTACAGAGCTATTAAGTGAAAAATGAAACCTTTATTTGTTTAGGTCATCTTCACATGAATTTCTGTTAGGAGCAACTGAAGACCTTCCTAATAGAGTCCTCAAGAGAAAGAACCCGAGATAAGGAATTCAATATTATGAAGAAAAGCAAGTAAAAGCCAGCTTCTTTATCCCAAAATCTGGTTTATCCAAGGGAGGCAGTGGGGGTGGGAGGGGGTATATCTAAACATGCCATGTTTAGGGAAACAGAAAAGTCTTAAGGTATATATTTATCAGGAGAAAATATTGATAGGATTAGAGTCTCAATTTATTTCCATGCTAATTGTTAATTATTCTCTTCCAGACCAAGGGGGTACGGAAATTGGCAAAGACTATATTAATAATGGCTTTTCCCCCTTCTAAGGCAATTGTTTGAATTGTCCAGGGCAGAGGGGCTATTAACCTAATAGCTAAAGGAGTGACAGAGAACAGAAGCCAGTCACTAAAAGACAAAATGAAGAAGAAAAGAAATGATCAATCTTGTAGACTGTATCTAGACATTTGGCTTTACTGCAAATATTTGGGAGTCTCAATAAATGAGAAAACAATGTTAATCAAAAATTTTCAGTCTGAACAGTAAACATATATGTGTGTTTACTCCCCTAGAATGACCCTAGGCTCCCCAATCTGCTCTATTAGGCAATGGAAGCCAAACATGATTCGCATGTGGTTGACCATCCAATTCTCCCTTCATATATGACCATGAAGGCCAATGAACAAACAACTTCCTTTCTCTGGAAAGTGGTTCCCTTGTTTAGAAAACCAATGGCAGACTCTAAGGGATGAGGGTCTGTATCACTCCATAAGGCAAGAAACCCAGACCAGCTAAAGGTGGAAAAAAGATGTAATGAAAATTAAGTACATTACCTGCAGTAGTTGTAGTAATGGGATCTATAGCTTAGTTTGTCATACTCTTTTTACAGTGTTTTTAGAATAGGGATTGGTGCATTTTTTTCTGTAAAGTTATATATTGGAAATATTTTAGAGTTTATGGGTCTCTATCACAGATTTTTCTTTCTTTCTTTTTTCCTCCATAATCTTTAAATATGTAAATGTCTTTGCTCAGAGAGACACACACACACAAAAAAAATTCCTGGAGCTTGATTCGGCCATCAGCCTCACCTGTAATACTTGATTTAGAAGATTACAAGTAGCCACAACATTAAAGAGTTGGATCTTTCTTTGATTCTCAGGGAAAAAGTCAGGGCATCTAATTTTCAGGTGAAATTCTAGTACCCTCAGAACATGCAAGTGGATCTGCTTTCTACTAATGGCAGTCAAAAAAAAAAAAGATTCATTCATGCATCAGTCCAGATTTAGGCATCTTTTCCTTATAGCCAGAGTGGGCTTTTAATGGATAGCACCCATCCATGTGTTGTGGAGCTGGGTTGCTATTTTTCCCATCTGTTGTTACCTATAAGGATGCTGTTGCTGTAATTGCTCTTCATCCCTTGTGTCACCCATCAGCAAAACTCAACATACCTCACCTTATGTGCAGTACACTACACTCTTCTCACTTCCCATGGAATATTTACTAATAGATTCCCTGTAGAAATCTGACAAGAATGGGTGTTTAGCTGGTATTGATGCCGTACTTAGTTTCACAACAAATTCTCTAAGAGAGTTCCTCTCTCCACCTCTTTTCCCTATCTCCTCACTTCTGCTTCCTTGGAATTGAATCCTTCTTAGAAAATTATTATTACACAAACATTTACCTTATATCTTGTTTTCTAGAGTATTCAGGCAAAAAATACAGCCAAATGCAGCCCTAATTGATTAAAAAGTCATATGTTATACAAAGGAGAGGAACAAGGATAGACTTAGTGAATAACTCCCACCCACGAAACATTGGAAGTCTGAAGTGGGAGGGGAGGGCAAAAGATCAGATGGCAATATCCTCAAGTCTTCCCATTTCCCTCCTAGATGTTCTTAAAGGGAATGTCAAAGAAAAGCATGAAATGTTCCAGAACAAAGCCAAGAAATAAAGCCTTAAGAGTACCACTTATGATTTTGAATTCTGGGATAGAATTGCCTAGAAGATTTCCCTGTATCATGATGGAGAAATCCAAACATGCCATGTTTAGGGAAACAGAAAAGTCTTAAGGTTGATCAATTTCCCCCAGCTTTCCCATAACTGCTTTCCTTATAAAAGATAACTAGTTATTTCTGATTGTTTATCGTATGAGACCAAAGCATCAGTGGTCAATTTACAGAGCAGACAGGATGAGGGCTCTTGTAGAAGGAGCCAGGCAGCATGAACCAAGAGGCAATAACAAAAGGAAGTATGTGTTTCCAAGAAGTGACTATGGCTCCTCCAACACACCAAGATTTTTCTTTTTAATTCATACTTCAGTTATGACTAGTGATATATATTTATGCAGCCACTGAAAATGCTTTTAGAGAATCTAAGACTTAAAATGTCCCCCAGTATTGGACAAATATCAATATTTCATATTCAATAATAAATATTATTGATACAAATTTGTAACAGCAACTTAAAGGCTTTCCTGTTTCTTTCAACTAAGAACTCATTTCAAAAATATTCCAGAATAGAATATTCACTTCTATTTCTTTTACGGTGTTTTGATTTATAAAGAATTTTCTTCATTCTTTTATGATAGACTCTCAACACCATTATGTTAGATTTGGACAAAATGTATTGAGCTATCAGAGGAACATGTGACAGAAGAAAAACCTTGCAAAGTCTGTGAGAGTCAAGTATACATTTCTGAGTTACTCCTAACACAAGACAGTTTTAAAACACATAGAAGTTAAGAATGAATAAAGTATGGTCTAGGAGGTATAATAATTTTTGTAAAGTGCAGCCAAGAATGTCTCTTTCTATAATAGCTATTGAATTTACAAACACAATTAAGGGGAACTACTAGGCTCATGCATCAATTGGACTTGTCTTTACTGAAAACTCCCATTAGTGTCAAAAGCAAGATATAAGAGCAAGTTTTACGAACACCGTTAGATTTTCTAATGTAAGGGGGGGTAGTATGGAATTTCTGTTGAATGTATCTATGGTAGTTTTAACAATTACTATAGATACGGCATATATATAATGTTCATTTATTCATATACTCAATTATTCATAAAAATATCCCACACCAAAGGGGAAAATAAATATAATACGCAAGTTATGAAAAAGTCCAAATATAATTTACATTTATTTTTTTGCTCCTTATTCCCATTGTTTTCATACTGAAAAACTCACCTTAAAAAGTTTTGTTTGTTGGGATCCCTGGGTGGCGCAGCGGTTTGGCGCCTGCCTTCGGCCCAGGGCGCGATCCTGGAGACCCGGGATCGAATCCCACGTCGGGCTCCCGGTGCATGGAGCCTGCTTCTCTCTCTGCCTATGTCTCTGCCTCTCTCTCTCTCTCTCTGTATGACTATCGTAAATAAATAAATAAATAAATTAAAAAAAAAAAAAGTTTTGTTTGTTTATTGTTAAATCACTGGTAACCTGAAGAGAAATCTTACATTTCAATATTTGAATATGAATATACTGAATGGGGTTGGGGAATTGGGGAAGGAAGAGGACCAGAAAATGAATAATAAGAATGTCATAAAGTCTTTAAAGCTAACTAGCAAAAATGAATAATCTAAAGTACAGCAAAGAAAGAAATGTTATGTAATACATAGCAGAAGGAATGGCTTTAATTTTTTATAATTATATACAATATCTAAATGAAAGCTTAAAGATATATAAATTCCTTGCATTATCTGACTTAAATTTATTTAGATCAACTGAAATCAATAGTTTTTGTTTTGTGAAAACGGTTCTTGTTTTCTTGTACAAAAAAAAAAAGACAAAAACACAATAGCTCCTTGAAGAGGCTTCAAAAATAGTCTTGTTATTGATTAGTTAGCATTACTAAAATTTTGAGAATTTAGGGGGAAAAATACCATCTTGCTCAGTGTTTTTCTAATTTTGCAAAATTTCTTTTGGGAAGTTTATTACTTAGAGTAAAAAAGTAAGAATTTTCACCGTGAGTTCTTCATGTTTATAATGTTGACCTTTGATAACTTTCTGATGTATTTCTTTTCTACCACTTCATGATTGGAATAAAAACAATACTCAATTTGTGTGTCATCTTTGCATAGGAGCCATGCTAATCTCTGTATCATTCCAATTTTAATACATGTGCTGCTGAGTACTCAACATTCTCTCATTTTTAATCTATAAAAATGTCAATTGTAGATGGGTTCAATTTAATAATAATAATAGTGTTCGGTCATGATGGAAACTTCTAAATTTAAATAATTTTACAATTTGGGAATGAAAAATCTGAAAATATTTTCTTTTGAAATGATGTAGTAATAATTGATACACTTTAAAATATGTGGATAAAGCACTTCTTTTTTATTTTTTTCAGTACATATTAAATTGTTTGGCCCATGGACTGTCATATAGTTTTTTAGTCAATGTTCTAAGACAGTAACTTTTAATACTTTTTGTGGCACCAGAGTTCTTTTTTATGCACAACCTTATGAAGAAAGTCAGAGTACACAAAAATTAAAATAGTTATTCTTGGGGAAGAAGGTTAAGTGGGAAACTCATTACCTCACCTTTCCCATTGCTGCTCAACACAGGATCACTTGGGTAACCATTTTTACCTGAGAGCATAAATTCAAAGCTTACTTTAATTAAGTACTATGGATCAATTTTAGCATCTGTGGGACTCTAGTAAGATGACAGGTGAAAAGCAAAAATGAGAATTCTCTTTCAACATATTCACATGAGTACTATTCTTGAACACCAAGTCTGTATTTGCTGAGGATACCAAGTTTATACTATGAAATTTCATAGGGTAGAAGCCCCAAATTCTAAAACGTGATTGGAATCCTTTTCTCTCTGAATACATTGGCACTCATGATCTGTCCAAAGTATGCTTTAGTTTAGAGCCCAAATATGCATCTTTCCTTAAAGAACACTCATGGTCCTAATTTTTAGTGGTGTTTCTGTCTTAGCTGTGGCTGCCATAACAAAAAGACCATAGACTGGGTGGCTTAGGTAAAACATTTACTTCTCACAGTTTTGAAGGTTGGAAAGTCTAAAATAAAAGTACCATCAGATCTGATGTTCAGTAAGAGCTTGCTTTCTGGTGCATAGATGGCTGGTTTTTCCCAGTGTCCTCACATGGTAGAGGGGATGGCGGAGCTCTCTATCATCCCTTGTATAATGACATAATCTCATTCATGAGAGTTCCACACTCATGACAAAGCACCTCCCAAACGCTCTATCTCCTAATACCTTCACAGATTTGGTGTCCAATGACAGCTCGCTTTCTTGTTTGTATATGACCCCTTCTTGCTGTATCTTTAGATTGTCGACAGCAGAGAAAAGAAGCAAGCTCTCTTGTGTTTCTTCTTATAAGGGCACTAATCCATTTCATGAGGCCTCCATGTACATGACCTCAGTGCTTCCCAAAGGCCTATCTCCAAACACCATCACATTGGAGGTTAGGATTTCAACATGTGAATTTGGGGAAGACACAAACATTTAGTACATAACAGTCTATAAATCTTTGTAATTATGTTTAAATCATTATGTAAAGTCAATCTATGTTTTCATTTCCCCCACCAACAAAAAAATATTTAAAAAGTCAACAGCAATCATTATATCTAGAAACATAAAGTCCTTAACATCACAAAATACCTATGTTATAAACATTATTTTTAAATTGCATATACTGGGTGTCAATATGAGTACTGGACCATTAGTCTAATAGAAACAAAAGGGAGAGAGCACATCTACTGAGCTTTTATTCCAAAGAAATATACTAGATTCAGTACAATTAACATAATTCTCCAACAACTATAAAATTTATGTTATCTAATCTATATAGAAAAATTTATTACCAAAATTGTGAAATACTTTGACAAAGTTGTAACAGTGAATAGAAGAATAGAGATATAACCAGTTTTTACTATAAAATCCATGTTTCTGAGTAACTCAAGGACATAGAAGGTTTAGTATTGACTAATAACTTTTCTATCCATTAACTTTGAGATGTTGCACAGAGCACAGCCAAATTTGTACTCTCAGTGGTCTTCAAAGATTTATTCCTTCCATTAGGTATATACTCAGCAGTGAACTTAGGGTAATGTACTTTCAATAGAGAGGTGACAAATAAAAAGCATCTTGTATTAGTTGAAAAAAATATCCTTCAATCATTAAAAAAAGTAAATTTTTTTCTTATAACACATATCCTATTTTTCCCTTTAGCCATATAATCATCTACTTATTTAAATAATGATGACCTAGGTTGATTATTTCCTGGCAGGAAAAAAAAAAAAACACATTATTACCTGCTGGAGAAACCCTATCCACAGGTCATTAAAACCATTACAGACTATAAATATACAAGGAGAAATAAAATGGGGGAAATGTAACTATTATGCTTTTATAGATTCCAATATGTTTAGGGTAAGCAGAAAAATATGGTAAGATTTTTTTCTAAGTTGAATGAAATACAATATTAAATAATAATCATTTTATTAGTATCTTTTTAGTAATGCTATTTTAAATCAATATCTTTTTGATAATGTATCAGTGCTGAGAAAATGTTAAAAATATTCCTATTTTGTTTCAGATGATATTTCAGTTGACTAGAAATTATTATTTATACTTTTTATTTTTGGAAGATGTTAGTTCATTTTTAAATTGATTATTACAATAAAATCAATGACACTTTTCCTGAAAGATTAGCATTCGATTTTGGAGCATGCCATTTTTCATGAGAACAATATCATTTTTGGAAATACAGGTATCTGTGTACAGGTGTGGGTGCATGTTTTATGTGATATATGCAAACCTAATCTATGCTCAGAATTTATGTTAGTAAAATGATTATTCCTAATTTGATACTTTCATCTCCCAACCATCTACCTTCATCTAGACACATGGTTACCAAAATGTATAAATTGTAAGCAGTTAAATAAGTCAATCATTAGATACTAAGGACATCAAGAAATTATGCTACCTCATAAAAAAATCTCAAGATAATGATAATATCAGAAACTTAAAATAAAAATGAAATCAACTAATAAAATTTTCAACTTGTTTCTATAACTTTTAATATATTTTAAATGAATTTCTAATTTACTTTGGAGTATTTTTTCACTCTTCCTCAAACATTCAGAATTTTTTTAAGCAGATATATTTGAATATTTTTATTGAAAATTTCCCCCTGGATTATTTTTTGGGGTGCCACTTTTATAACCTGAATTACGTGAAATTTAAAATGATTTTTCTCTATGTGATTGAGTTTATTTCCAAGTTAAAATATCCACTCGTATTATTTTAAGCACATATTAATATGACTGGTACATGGTAGTACATAGTAAAAGTTTAGGGAAGGTGAAAAACATGATAATACATTCTGAATATTATAAATTAAAATATTTACAGACATAGCACTGATAATGTTCTGAATATAAGTACACGATTGTCCCCATTTTTAAAAAGCAGATTATTCCATTTATTGAAGCGACTGTCTTTTTTTCCAAAGAATTGGATATTCTTCCCTGCTCTGTTGAAGATTAGTTGATTGTAGAGTTGAGGGTCTGTTTCTAGATTCTCTATTCTGCTCCATTGATCTAAGTGTCTATTTTTGTGCCAATACCATACTGTCTTGATGGTTACAGCTTTGTAATAAAGCTTGAAGCCTGGCATTGTGATGCCACATGTAGAGAAATGAAACTGGACATTTTCTTACACCATGGACTAAAATAATGGATCAAAATAAATGAAAACCTAAATGTAAGATAGGAATCCATCAATATCCTAGAAGAGAACACAGGCAACAACATCTTTGACTTCAGCCACAGCAACTTCTTGCTATACATGTCTCCAGAGGCAAGGGAAACAAAGGCAAAAATGAACTATTGGGACTTCACCAAGATAAAACACTTCTGCACAGCAAAGGAAACAGTCAACAAAACTAAATGGAAACCTACAAAATGGAAGAAGATATTTGCAAATGACCTCAGGTAAAGGACTAGTATCCAAGATCTGTAAAGAAGTTATTAAACTCAACACCCATAAAACAAAGATCCAGTTAAGAAATAGGCAGAAGAAATGAACAGACGTTTCTCCAAAGAAGACATACAGATGACCAACAGACACATGAAAAAATGCTCCACAGTACTTTGCATCAGGGGAATAGAAATCAAAACCACAATAGATACCACCTTCCACCAGTGAGAATGGCTAAAATTAACAAGACAGGAAACAACACATGTTGGTGAGGATATGGAGAAAAGGGAACTCTCTTACACTGTTGGGGGGAATGCAAGCTGGTGCAGCCACTCTGTTTTCCAACAGTATGGAGGTTCCTCAAGAAGTCAAAAATACAGCTACCCTAAGCCTAACAATTACACTATTAGGCATTTACCCCAAAGATACAAATGTAATGATTTGAAGGGGCACCTGCACCCCAATGTTCATAGCAGCAATTTTCACAATAGTCAAACTATGGAAAGAGCAGAGACATCAGCTCATTCAACAGATGAACGGATAGGTATATATACACAATGGAATAGTACTCAGCCATAAGAAAGGGTGAAAACTTACCTTTATATCAATGTAGATGGAACTGAAGTGTATTATGCTGAGCGAAATAAGTCAATCTTAGAAAGACACTTATATGGTTTCACTTTATGTGGAATTCATAGGGTAAGAGAGGGGAGACTAAATGGGAAGTCATCAGAAAGGGAGGCAAATCATGAGAGAATATTACCTATGGGACACAAACTGAGGATTGTTGCAGAGGAGCTTGGTGGGGGGATGGGGTAATCAGGTGATGGGCATTAAGGAGGGCACATGATGTGATGAGCACTGGGTGTTATATGCAACTGATGAATTATTGAACACTGCATTGGAAACTATGTACTGTATGTTAGCTAATTGAATTTAAATGAAAAAAAATGGATTGCTGTCTACTAGAATCAAAGTAATATCTAGGGAAAGAAAATGTTTCTTTTTTTTAGATTGATTGTAAAAGGTAATGCTATTCTTTGTTGAAAGCATGAATAATATCATCATGGTTATAAAAATATATAATAGTATCATTTAATTAATATAGATATTATAAAAATAATTTCAATTTAAGTGCATTTGTGAATTGCTATAATACAATGATCCAAACTAATAACTTAACTATTTTCCTAACTCAATATCCACTGATATTTCTACCCTTTATATAAAGAGTTTGTTATGTAATAAAAATAAACATTGAAATAAATGAATGCATTTTTTTCTGGACTACTTTGTGAGTAATTTACTTCCTTCTATTCAATCATACAAAACTAATGTCACAGAAAATCGCCAAATTATTGTAGTCACAGTCTGACAGAAAACATTAATTTTTCATCTGTTATTTTCCAAAATAGATATTTAATACAAAAAATGATAGCCTTGAAATTCAAATATTTTGCAAGGTAATTTGTTTTCACCCAGCCATCTTAAATATCAAGAAAGAAGCTGAAAATTCCTGTTATGATAATGGCTGGGTAGTATTTATTGATCAAAACCTCTTAAGGATAGCAATTGTAAACTCTGGACAAAATAGAAAAAGCAAATGTTTGAAAGTGCTAAAATCAACCAAATTCATACTGAAAAGGGTAGGATATGATCCTGGAAAGAGGCAAACATTCTGAGTGAGATGACACTTTCCTGGCTTTCACTTCCATCCACTGAGACTAGGAGAGTTCCTTGATGAACACAAAGGAGACCACACCTAAGTAGGTTATGTTCAGATTTCACAAAACCAAATATAAAGAGAAAGCTGAAAATCTGCTAAAGGGGGAAAAAAACCTATAAGCACACAGTACTGCATTTCTGGTCTATAGAACAGGGAGATAATAACAGATTTTTGTTTGTTTGTTTTTAAGCTGCTAGAGTTGCAGTCATTGTTTATATTGCAATATTAATTGAATACAAGCTTTCCCTCATATGTCTAGGAATAAAATTCATTAAAAATTTAATATCACTATATGCAAAATAAAAAATCATTGCTAAGATAAATTTCTTAAATATCCTATAAAATACATGGATATACAAAATGTGTAGCATGAAGACTTGGTATTAAGATGTCCAATTTTCTCCAAAAGACTACAAATTCAAAGTTATATCAGTCAAAATCCCAGCCTTTTTCTGCACGTGTATAAATTGATCATAAAATTTATGTGGAAATCCAAAGTCAAAGGACTTAGAATAGTCAAGAGAAATCTGGAAGAATCAGCTTATAAAACTTAAAATATGGATTGTAAAATTAGCTATTGATCTATAGCAGTTTAGACAGGTAATTTGGTGAGATATTTTTGGAGAGATTAGTAAATAGATCAAAGGAACAAAATACAGTCTCAGGAAATAGATGGTATACCGAGAGAAATATATAATATATAAATACATATTATATTTGTAAATAAATTATATATAATATATAAATAAATTATATATATAATCTCAGGTGGTTAATTTACAATTAATAAACTATTACAATACATTAAGAAATAAAAGACTGCAAAAACTATCTTGGCACAACTGGATATATGAATGGAAATAAATAAACTTTGACCTTGACTCTTGTCATAATTAAATCAGGATGACTCACAGACCTGTATGTAAAATCTGAAACCTAAAACTGGTGGAAAAAATACACATGAGAAATCTTGTAATAATGGGAGGTAAATGCTCTTAAGAGGGATCCAAACAAAGCTAATTGCAAGAAAAAAAAATGTTGGTAAACTAGATTTCATCAAAATTAAAATCTGCTCATCTAAAATATTATTAAAACTGATTTGCAGGGGATCTCTGGGTGGCTCAGTGGTTTAGCGCCTGCCTTTGGCTCAGGGCGCGATCCTGGAGTCCCGGGATCGAGTCCCACATTGGGCTCCTGGCATGGAGCCTGCTTCTCCCTCCTCCTGTGCCTCTGCCTCTCTCTCTCTCTCTATGTCTCTCATGAATAAATAAATAAATCTTTAAAAAAAACTGATTTTCAAGTCATAGACTGTAGAGTAATATTAAAATACATGTATCTCACAAAGTTCTTATACCCAGAATACACACAGAAGTCCTGTCCAATTAAAAATGGATACATTCTTGTACACTTTACAAAAGGAGATAGATGAATGATCAGTAAGCCCTTCTCCACCACAAACATGTTGCTTGAAATCATTATTAGAAACTGCAGAGAAATACCAATATATGCCTACCATAATGGCCAAAATTAAATGGACTGCAACTATGATGTTTTGGGAAGAATATTGAGAAACTGGAATTCTCTCACATTGCTACTTACTGTGTAGCACTGGACAGTGACTTTGGGAAAAGAAAATATGTTTGGAAGGCCTATATGTTTTTTTTTGTTTTGTTTTGTTTTTACAAGTTTAAATATACACACGCCATCTGACTCAGTAATTCTTCATTCTAGGTATCTATTCAAGACAAGAAACTTAACACATGTCCACACAAAACCATGTAATGGGATTGTTATAGTAACTTTGTGACAATAAGTACAAACTTGGAAACCAATCAAATGTCCATTAGCTGGAAAATAGAGAAACAAATTACAGTATACCCATGTAATGGAATTCTACTCAGCAATGACAAGGGACCAATTACCCATACATGGAACAACATGAAGGTTTTAGCAGAAAATGGCATTTAGGAGCTTTCTGGGGTGATAGAAAAATTAATGTTCTTCCTACTGTATGCTTGATATCTGTATATCTTACTGTATGTTAAACTTTACATCATATAAAACATCTTGAAATCTAGTGTACTAAAAACAGACCTTGGGATCCCTGGGTGGCGCAGCGGTTTGGCGCCTGCCTTTGGCCCAGGGCGCGATCCTGGAGACCTGGAATCGAATCCCACGTCAGGATCCCGGTGCATGGAGCCTGCTTCTCCCTCTGCCTGTGTCTCTGCCTCTCTCTCTCTCTCTCTGTGACTATCATAAATAAATTTAAAAAAATAATTAAAAAATAAAAAAATAAAAACAGACCTTATTATAATAGATGAATAACAAAAGTTAAAATTACATATAAAATAAGTGTACACTTATTTAAAACAAAGAATTAGGACTCCTTTATCCTGCAAAATGATAAACACTAAAAAAAGGGGGAAAGATTGAGACATATTTGCCTTGGCTCTTCCTTCCTACTGCAGAAATTTCTGGGAAGATAACGAAAAAGGTAGTGAAAAAAGAACAGATAATTTGGTGAGGAAAAACTGAGGTATGCATGCATGCTTTATACTTCTCTGAGCTCCACTAGTACAACTTCAGCCCATTTCAGAAAATGCCTAAATTCAGCAGTGTACCCAGAAATAGTTGAGGTAAGGCTCTCTAGTCAAAGAGAGAAAGCAGTCCTTGCCATCTCTAATGAAATTCTATGTAACAGGAAAAGGATTCAGGGATTCTGTGAGCTCACACTGGATGATCTAGAATATTTTTCTCGGTTTAGTAACTTGTAGGTTTTCTATAGAGCTGCCATGGCGTGACATATGATCCTCTGAATGGAGCTGGGAGAAGGAGGATACTACTAAAACCAGTAAGAGGTGAAGGACAGCCACGGTAGCAACTGAAGTACTATGCATAGACTTAAAAAAAAATTATCTAAGCCCCATAGATATTTGAGAGAGAAAGTGAACAGGGGGAGAGGAAGAGAATTTCAGGGTGACTTTGGTCCAGTGCAGAGCCCCACTCAATCCTACATCCTCAAGATCATGACCTGAGCCTAAATCATGAGTCAGATGCTTAACTGACTGAGCCATCCAGTCCCCCTCATTTTCAAGCAGTTTGAGAGAACAGATCTAATTTTTATGAGCCATGACCTTCATCAAAGGAAGACGGAACATAGCCAGTAGACATGCACAGTAAAGCAAGCCAATTTTTCTCTGACTTCCAAGTCATTATGGATATGGCATGGTAATTAAAAATTAAGCATTTTTATCATTGATTTTCTATTATTAATCAACTTTTGCTATCATTATATTCATGTACAAAGAAGGCTCATTCTGTCACATATGCTTACCTTAGTTAATTCTAATTCCTTAGAACCTTTTTAATCCACCAAACTAAAAAGTCAAGGGAAGGAGATTGGCTAGTGTTTGGACAGAAATGAGACATTTCAGGTGATATTTATATGAAGAGATGTAAAAAATAAACTGGAAATATTGTCTGAGGACAGATTTTTATGTAAAAGGAATAGTAAGGGAAGGGAAGGAATGAAGCTAGCATCTATTGTGTAGTTACTATATGCTAGAAATTATGAGATATTTTCCATTTTATATGCCCTGCTTTATTCCACAAATAATTTAAGGTTGTGTAAAAGTGAACAAGCCATAAAATAAATGCATGAACAGAATGATAAAATGGCAGAATAACAACATATGGAATTAAAATTGAAAGTTGATAAGAGAATGTTACATCAAATGCTGGAAACTGTTCCTACTAAGTGATGTTTCAAATAAAAACAAAATGTCTACATGGTGAGTTACAATGTTGTCCTTATCACCATTTCTATGGGAACTAATAGATTTTCTCTGATCTCAGACATAAAATATTTTCCTCTATGTCAGGTTGAACAATATCCTAAACATCAAATGGAATAGAGAATTATAAGGTCATATATTGAATAATCACTGAGTGGTAGCTGGGGGCAAATCTTAGATATTTAAAGTTAAAGCAAATTGATTGATTCATACAAATACTCGTGTTCAAGGAGATTTGATAAAAAGAAGAGGCACAAATTTAGGACAGCAAGTGACAAAACTACCAGGCACTAACATTTATGCATGCATTCAATCATTCATTTCTTTGAAATATGCTACTTAGCAAGCACCATAAAATGCACTAAGGATACAATAACAAACAGAAAATGCAGAATCTGTGTCTCCCTCCAAAACTGGTGGTGCCCAGTAGGCAACAACCAATGAGTGGATTTGAGTTAAATAGAATCTGATCCACTGTACTAGAAGAGAGAATTAGGAATGATAGGCACACTGTCAGGGTCCCAGTCCAATGAATTTGGATTTATTAAAAATGATTACTCTCAAAAGAATTGAAGTGAGAGGAGGGGAAACAGAGAGAAGCCAGGTTGAATAGACCCAGGAAACACACTGGAGGCCAAGCATCTAGCAGATTCAAAGCAGAGAACTTGCCCGTGCATTTTTTTTTGCTTTTGTTATATTTAGGGAGTCATGGCCCCAATTAACCCAAAAGAGTCTTGGTCTAATTAGTAATAGGGTTGCTGTTACTGTCAAATGTTTGGAAAATAAACTGTATATATTCAGGAAAATTATACTGAAAGTGTTTTTTTTTATTCATATTCCTGACAAGCACACCCTTCTGTAATATTTCTGAACATCTAGATTCCAGCAAAAATAAGGTAGGAATGGGAGAGGAGTTTATGCAAGTACCTTTGGTCCCAGATATAACTTAAGACTACTGGTTTAGATTTAGGATGGTGAAATCTTTTTTTTTTTTTATATATATATAAATTAATTTTTATTGGTGTTCAATTTACCAACATACAGAATAACACCCAGTGCTCATCCCGTCAAGTGTCCCCCTCAGTGCCCGTCACCCATTCACTCCCACCCCCGCCCTCCTCCCCCTCCACCACCCCTAGTTCATTTCCCAGAGTTAGAAGTCTTTATGTTTTGTCTCCCTTTCTGATATTTCTCACACATTTCTTCTCCCTTCCCTTATATTCCCTTTCACTATTATTCATATTCCCCAAATGGATGAGAACATACACTGTCCTTCTCCGGTTACTGTGGCCAAGTTCAAAAAGGGTGTTGCCTGAGTTCTCCTCTGGGATTTTGATGGAATCTTGTCTCACATTTAGATCTTTCATCTATTTTGAGTTTATCTTTGTGTATGGTGCAAGAGAGTGGTCCAGTTTCATTCTTCTGCATGTGGATGTCCAATTTTCCCAGCACCATTTATTGAAGAGACTGTCTTTCTTCCAGTGGATCGTCTTTCCTCCTTTATCGAATATTAGTTGACCATAAAGTTCAGGGTCCACTTCTGGGTTCTCTATTCTGTTCCATTGATCTATATGTCTGTTTTTGTGCCGAGCTGAGCAGATCAGCGGCCCCGCCCCGGAGCCTCCAGGCCCTGCAGACGGAGAACCGAGAGCCCCGAGCCCCGTAGTTCCTGCGGAGGCTGAATCCAGGCTTCCAGAGCTGCCATAGCCACTGGGGCTGTTCCTCCTGGGGCCTGACGGGGTAAACAACCCCCGCTGAGCCCGGCAGCAGGCAGGGGCAGAGCAGCTCCCCCAAGTGCTAACACCTGAAAACCAGCACAGCAGGCCCCTCCCCCAGAAGACCAGCTGGACGGACCAGTGATACTCCCCCGTGTTCCAATACAACTTGTTTCTGGCCACTCTGCACTGAGCAAAATGACTAGAAGGAAAACCTCACCTCAAAAGAAAGAATCAGAAACAGCCCTCTCTCCCACAGAGTTACAAAATCTGGATTACACTTCAATGTCAGAAAGCCAATTCAGAAGCACCATTATACAGCTACTGGTGGCTCTAGAAAAAAGCATTAAGGCCTCACGAGACTTCATGACTGCAGAATTTAGATCCAATCAGGCAGAAATTAAAAATCAATTGAATGAGATGCAATCCAAACTAGAAGTCCTAACGACGAGGGTTAACGAGGTGGAAGAACGAGTGAGTGACATAGAAGACAAGTTAATGGCAAAGAGGGAAACTGAGGAAAAAAGAGACAATCAATTAAGGGACCATGAAGACAGATTAAGGGAAATCAATGACAACCTAAGGAAGAAAAACCTACGCTTAATTGGGGTTCCCGAGGGCGCCGAAAGGGCCAGAGGGCTAGGATGGTGAAATCTTAAGGCAGCATGGAAACATTACTGTTCTTCTGGAGAGAATACATATCCTGTCTGAAATCTCTGTTTCATGATAATTATTATTTCAGAAGGCTTTGAGTGGCCACTGGCTGAGCAGGAACATGGATATACCTGTATGATTTAAATCTTTCCCATCCTCAATATGGGCATTGGTATCATATTTTTAGAGAATTGTCAACATACATATCAGGAGTTTTCTAGGAAATGTTATACTTTCAGACATTGAACTATTGACATTCCCCCTGCCCCCTAAATATCTCATCTAAACACTTAACTATATCCAAAGCTAAAGTTATATATGTCTGTACTTGTATAAATCCAGCCACAACAGGGCCTAGAGCCTTGGTGGCATGGCCTGGCTAGAGTTCAGGACAACAGCAGATACAAGCTGGGGCTTCAGCCTGGGACTTTAGTACAGTCTTTGCTAGCTGTGGGTAGAACCCAGAGACTGCTGACCTGAAAGTCAGATGGCCCCTCAAAGAGTCCACGTGTTTGTAAAAGGGTAAAGTTCACCACGTAGCTTGTTTCAATGATTTTAATGGTTTCTCAGTAATAGTTGGAATACGTTATGAATACCTGAGGGAAGGAATATTGTTCTCAAAGTCTAAAAAACCCCCTGCCAATTATGACTGAGTTGGTGCAGAAGGTAGGAGGTGGGTTCATATTGTGAGGGTAGGTAGCATAATTCTAAGGGGGACAAATTGGATCAGTAAAAAAAACATACATCTCATATTGCTTCTAAATTTACATTCTGGGAATATTTTTAATTATAGCAATAGCTCTGTTAAAAACAAAACGAAATAAAGATAAGAAGTTGGCCTGATGTTTAATAAAATGAGGGATTGACTAGTAGTATGATACTGATGTCAGAAAAATGTATTTAAATATTCCCATCAATGTGGTCTTGTTCCTGAATGCATCTCATCATCCCAGGGATGAGGAAACAATAAGTTTAACTAGACTTTCTTAAAAAATTATTCCAGAAAGCTATAGAAACAAAGGAAATAAATGGATGGATAAATGATGGGTAGATAAATAATAGAAAAGGATGACAGGATACATAAGATACATAGGATAAGAATTCATTGATAAATATTGTCTATCCTATAAGCCTCAGATTGTTTCTTAGAGGCATATGTTTAATTAAAAACATCAATTTTTGAATGGAAATTTAAAAATATATTAACAAAAGCTAATTAAGTCTGTAAATATACATTGTGACTGGCTTAATAAAATGAGCATTTTGTTTGTTTTCACTTTTTACCTCTAGTTAATAGAGGTGCTCCTAACTCAGAGGCAGTTTCTATTTTTCTTTCTTTGACATTTATAAGGTAACAAGACTCAGAAATGCATGAGTATTTTAAATGTGATATATCAAATAATAGAGAATAAATCTCTTTTATTTTATCTTGGCATCCTTTGTCCTCATTTGCCTTTTCCAGGGTTATTTAGAGGGAACATAAGGTTCATTCATTCTCACTGATAATAAAGTAACCGAGTTTGGAAAAATTATTTTTCTTATATTCATTGAAAATGAGATCTTATTTGAGGTTGACTGCATTTACATTTATTGTGCCTGTAGAGGATCTGATTTAAAAGATTAGGAAGTGCTTTATGCACCATGCATTATGAATATGCACTAGAAATAACACTACCAGGATATAATTTAATTCACCTTGGTAGTGATATATGACAATGAAACATACAATTTGACCACATATTACATGAATCAGAAATAAATAAAATAACAATAAGGTAACAAAAAGATAAAAATCTTCCCTTAGCCAGAAAAAAATATGCCACATGTTAATCTTTTCTTTCATAAATTTAAATTATTCCAAGGCAGAAGATATGTTTCTTTTTTGTGACTAATATAATTGTTCAATAAATACTAATCAAATGTCAAGTAAATCAGTATTACTAAAAATTATGTTTGCTCATTTTGAAGGGAGCTGAGATAGATACTCATTTGGGCCTTGGTAAGATGCCCTTTTGTTTAATTTAGCAGAATATTTTTTGAAGAGTTCAGTGAGTATCACACAAGAGCAATAAAACCACGTATATAGGAAGCATTATGCCTAGATGCAATTCAGCAACTTTGGTACATGCGATATTCCTGAAGGATCGATTTTAAGGTCTTGTTATATTTAAACACCTGTATAAAATGATCTTGGTTGCAGTTACTGCAGGCTCATTTACATTTTAATGTGGGCAGTACCATTTTGGATGCCACTGGGCCCTGTTTAGAGAAGTTCAAGGACACTCCTCAGGAGTCTTTTGACATATTACAAGTAAGGCGTGTAGTGAACGTAGGTGCACATAAAATGAGGGCATTGTAGTTTACATCTTAAAATGTAAATGTAAAGAAATCCATGGATCTTACTACTTCATCATAATATCTAAATCTCTGTGTAGAAGGCAATAGAGTATGAGCATGAATACAGATTGATGTGAAGTATCTTTAACCCAATAAATTAAAAAAAAAATCAGTGTGTTTATTTAACATCAGTATTGTTTTACTTTACCTTGTCAGGAGGATTTTATGATTTTTCTAAAATTCTTAACAAAACAAACAAATAAATAACAACAAAAACCCAAAAATATAGTTAATCCTGGAACACTCTCTGTCTTGAACACAAAATATCAAGAATAAGTGTGGTATGTTGGTGAATCCTCTCTAGTGGATACTGTATGGAATTTTTTGGAATATGGTATGTCATTCACATACTCCCCTTTAAAAATGTTTGCTTCTGATACTTTTAAACACCAATAATAAGACATTTAAATATTCCTCAATATATATATATATATGTATGAATAAAGAAGGCTTTACATTAAACATTTTAGAAAGAATACAATATGCCTAGTGATTTGTAATCTATGCCTCTATGATAGCTAAAATATTAGGAAAAGCATTAGTCATAGTGATAAATATGATGCTATTTCTTAACTGATATCCATTTCCAACAAAGCAAAATACCCTTTGATCCTTTGTTTTAAGATTGTTTTGTAATACTATAAAGATAAGATTCTTGGATGAAAGCATTTCCTTTTCAAATTTTTAATTTTTTAAAGATTTTATTTATTATTTATTTGAGAGAGAGAGAGAAAGAGAGATCATGAGCAAGGGGGAAGCACAGAGGGAGAAGCAGACTCCCTGCTGACCAGGGAGCCCGACATGGGACTCAATCCCAGGACCCTGGGATCATGACCTGAGCAGAAGGTAGACATTTAACCGAATGAGCCAGTCATGTGCCTGCATTTCCTTTTTCCTTCTATGTTAAATCACACAATATTATGTTTCTCTTTTGGGAAATATCTACTTATGTAAGTTTATAGAAAAAGGCCCATATAGAAAGAAGACAGTTTAATCTAGAAAGAGTGAACTGAGATTTAATGTAGCCAACAAAGTGGGTCATGAAATTCATCTCTTACTTAAGAATCATTTACTAAGTTAGCATGTTCAAATAATTATTATATAATTGGAATGCTATTATTTGAGGAACTAAAAATAACCAGAGTGTCTCCCAAATCCCATTTGTATCCTTGTGGAATAACCCCTATTTCTATCCTCATTATGGAGGAGAGCTAGCCTCCCATCAGCTTGTTCACTGCTCCATACTTAACCACATATTCAGTTTCTCATAAAAAGACACTTCTGTGTGTCAAATACATGAACAAAGAAACGAAGGGTTTTGCCATTTAGTAAGAAGATAGCTGTTGACAGTGAAAACAATATTCCTATTTCTACCTCTACCCCAACATATCTGATCCCTTAGTATTTTCTTTATCATCTATCCCTCAAATGTTCATTGTTATGTTTATATTACATTTATTCCAATTTGGGTACACATTTAACCTAACTTTGGCAGAAAATAGACTGTAAAATAACATATGTCTATGCGAATGAAATGCATTAAAACCTATCAGTGAAGGGGTGCCCACATGGCTCACTCAGCTGAGCATCTGATGCTTGATTTCAGCTTAGGTTGTGGTCTCAGGGTCATGAGACTGAGCCCCATGTCCCTCTGGGCATGGTAGGCATGGTCTGCTTGAGATTCTCTCTCTCCTTCTCCCTCTATCCTTACCCCCACTTGCACACACACTCTCTCTCTGAATAAAAATCTAAAAAAAAAAAAACCCAACCATTGAAATATATATATATATATATATATATATATATATATATATATATATATTTGTGAATATATTTGTGCCCTATTTATTATAGGATTTTATACATACTTAATTTTTAAGATTACATACTCATTATACCTTAACTACCAACTTCTATATAATTATAGAATTATGTAATTATATTATAATTATATTATATTATAAATATAGAATTACAGAATTATAACTATAATGCTCAGAAATTTCAAAAACAGATTTTACTTGTTCTCTCTCTCCTTTATATGTAAGTCCTTTTTTTCAATTTATTTTCTAACTAGCATGATATTATATAAATATAGACATATGATTTTTTTAAGATTAATTTCTTTATTTTAGAGAGAGAGAGAGTGAAGAAAGAGAGAGGGAGAAGGAGAAAAAGGGAGAGGGAGAGAAGCAGACTCCCTACTGAGCCTGGAGCCTAAAATGGGGCTTGATCTCAATACCCTGAGATCATGATCTGAGCTGATATCAAGAGTGTAAAGACTGAGCCACCATGGGGCCCCTAAATGTATGATTTTATGATAAGTACTTCTAAATACAATTTTGAAGTAGCTAGGCTAACTTAAAATATATGACAATTAGAAAGGAATTGATCTTTCACATATGTTTGGCCAAAAAGGAAATGCATACAAATTATACTCATTTTCAAAAGCATAGTAATAATATCTGCATTTTTTAAAGATTTTTTTTATTCATGAGAGAGAGAGAGAGAGAGACAGAGAGAGAGGCGGAGACATAGGCAGAGGGAGAAACAGGCTCCCTACAGGGAGCCGGATGCAGGACTAAATCCCAGAACCCCAGTATCACAACCCGAGCCAAAGGCAGATTCTCAACCACTGAGCCACCCAGGCATCCCAATGTCTGCATTATTTGCTAATATTTCTAGAATGAACCAAGTCTAGGTAGTTAATATACATAACATGGCATGTTATAGCCTATATTTCATGTGTTAACATTCTCATAATTGCAATTTATGAAAAAATCCATTTTCACATCAGAATATAAAAATATTGTTATAAAAATTAAAATACATTTAAATAACTCATAATTTATCAGGATATAATGTAAATAAAAACGTATTTTTTTCTCAGTGGAAACATGAAATATTCTAAATGGCATCTGCCTCAAAAGCTGAATTATATATTGTAAGGCTGAATTGTTTACAAAAACAATACTCATTGAAACAAAGGAAAATGCATATTTTAAATAACATTAATAGAAGAAATAGTAAACATATTTGGGTCACAAGCACTAAAGTAACCTTGGTGAAAATTTAAATTCTTTAATTAAAATGCATTGCAATAAATTTATGTCTGCTGTAACCATTCCAAATTACTTCATATTAAATATCTTATGTGCCTTAGATATGGAAATATATTATTCAAATCTGGTATATGCTTGC
Source organism: Nyctereutes procyonoides (assembly GCF_905146905.1). Taxonomy (NCBI): domain Eukaryota; kingdom Metazoa; phylum Chordata; class Mammalia; order Carnivora; family Canidae; genus Nyctereutes; species Nyctereutes procyonoides. Next base: position 28,936,769 of record NW_026575136.1, read on the forward strand.
AAAAACAGAATCCCACAATCAACTCCTCCTTGCCAAGTGTGAAAGCATTACAGATAGGAGTTCAACTTTGTGATAAAATCAAAGTGAAACTGAATTATAGTCTTTTATTTCTTTAGTAAATTAATACAAAAACTATAAACTTTCTGTTTAATTATGAGTTCTTATGTATGCATATGACTTAAGAATTTATGCAAACCATTTTGCTGGTGAATTTGTTGGTGATAAAATTTTATCAGTCACACTACAAATGATGAGGTATGGTACTGGTCCTTTGTTTATTCTTTTCAGAGAGTTCATGACATTTTATATCCATCTTTTGTGATCATTATATGCTAATTCAACAGTTATTTTAACAAAACTCTGATGACTGGCACATTTGCTATAAAAGATATTCCTAATAAACAAGCAACAATAACACCCAAATGATCATGAATGGAATACTCTATTGCAGCTGTCAGACTCCTTGGTCAGGTTTGTGCAGATATTCTTTGTCCATTTTTATAAGTTTACAGTCTTAAAAAACATCAAATAGTCTGAAATTTGTCTTAAAAATAAAAATATCTATCATAAAACACAGGGGGAATTTATTCAATATTATTTAAAATATGAGGATCAGGTTATACATTCCATTCAAGTTCTGTGTTTTCAGTAAAATCTTTGAGAGTGAAATTGTGCCTTTTTGTCTTGTTTTAAACAAGATCCACAATTTGTCCTTTATAATTGAAAATGAGTTTATGGCTAGGAATTTATACAAAAAAAATGGGCAAGTGGAGAATATTGTTTCCACATACAAAGTCTACTTAGAAGATAATTATTATTATATCTGTAAATAAATAGTATTACAAATGGAAAAGTTTTGAGAAGATAATTTCAATACATTAAATAAAATTAAGCACAAATAGTAGTAGACTATGTGGAAAAGATATATTATCTATATGTTGTATCAATCATATCAATTATTTATAGTAATTGTATACGCCTCTTAATTATATAAGCCTCCGGCAGCCTCTTGGTACAAGTGGTTTTTTACTTGAAATTCCCTAGAAGTCTCCTTACTGGTCATTTTGATTTTACATTTAACTCCCAACAGTCTATTTTGAACATAATATCTCAGATGCTTCTTTAAAACTAAATTAGATAATCCTAATCATTTATTTAAAATTTTGCAAAAGTTATGCTTTCAAGGTTAAAAGCAAAACGCCTTACAATGGCTTACAAAGTACTTCCAATCTGGATACCAATTAATTCTTGTACTCTTCCTATAGTTTTTCACACTGGGCTCCATGCAAATCTTCAACTACTTTTCCTTTTCCACTGTGGAATCTTTGAGCTGTTTTTGGCCTTTATTGTTTTTTTTTTCTTTCAATACAGTTTATTATATTTTAACATACTAAATAATTTAATTCTGTGTATGAAAACAGAGATTTTTATCAGTTTTGTTCATTATGTAATTCAAACATCTAGACCACTGAGCAGCAAATAGTAGGTCATCAATACTTGCTGAATATTGAATGAAAAGTGAAAGAAAAGGAAAAAAGGAGGAAGGAAGGAAAAAGCAAGATGAAACATATTAGTATTCAATTTTTTTGATGCTACATTTTTAATTGGTATAGAAAATAAAATCAGGCTTACCAGATAAAAAGAAAAATAGCAGGAAAATCAGTGTCACAATCAGGGGTTGTGATCCTGGTGCGGACGAGTATAGTTTAAGATGAAATACCACATGGGAAAACTGTGGGATGAGATAAAAGTCAAGATATACCAGGTCAGGCTGTGGAGAGTTTTAAAATGTGAACTCTCCACTGAGGGCAGAAGACTCTTACATATCAGTGAAACAAAGCACATCCATCAAGTGGTAACCACATAGATAAATACAGATAAAGGATGCATGCATTTGCACATGAAGACAAAGAGGTGGACTATAGCTCTAATGTAGAAGAGAGAACACTAATCAATCAGTTGAAAAAATATTTCCTTATTTTTGGAGTGAAACATCAAAAACAACTATTTAATTACCTGTTTATTAAATTAATATATACACATATAAACATATTTTTGGAAAACATCACTGCCACATGTAAATGAGTTATTTTGCTTGATGGAAATTTTAAGGCAATTTAAAGCAAAGGTAAAATGGAAGTGTAAACAAAGAAAAACATTAATAATAAATGTCAATTATAGACAAAAGTATTTCTTTTTTTGAAAGATTTGTTTATTCATTTGAGGAAGAAAGAGAACATGGGGGTGGCTGGGGGAAGAGAGAGGGAGAATCTCAAGCAGATGCCCCACTGAGCTTGCAGTCCATTACAGGACTCTGTCTCATGACCCTGAGATCATGACCTGAGCTAAAATCAAGAGTTGTAGGCTGAACCCATTGAGCCACCCAGGCGCCCCCAGACAAAAAATATTTCTCTAAACCTGACGAACACAGGACATGGATGTTTGATGTTTTGGCATGTCAACTTCCTTAGAAATTCTTGGAGGGTTTTGTTTGTTTGCATATAAATGGTGAGAAACAGAACTTTTCTCAATATTTCATTTTTCTCTTTAGTTGCAGTTGTTCCTTTTTTCTTTTAGCCTCTTTTTGACATCCTCACAGATATAACTAGAAACCTAATTGAGGCTTCATCATATGCCCAAGACCAATTTTCATTATACTTTACCTTCCCACCAGTGTAGAGTATAATATAGTATAGTCTATAATATAATTTGCATAATTTGCCTATATATTAATTAAATAAAAACTTGCTTCTAAGCTGAAATTCTTTGATAGATATAAGCAAATGAAAAGACTAAAATGATATTATGATACAAAGAAAATAGAATTGAATTGGGACTCAGTAGATTGAAATTCTAATTTCACTTCACTCTGGGGTCTCTCAGGTTAGGGTCTTAATTTGTAAGTTTCTTTTTTTTATTTTTATTTATATTTATTTATTTATTTATTCTAGTCACACAGAGAGAGAGAGAGGCGACACACAGGCGGAGGGAGAAGCAGGCTCCATGCACCGGGAGCCGGACATGGGATTCGATCCCGGGTCTCCAGGATCGCGCCCTGGGCCAAAGGCAGGCGCCAAACCGCTGCGCCACCCAGGGATCCCAATTTGTAAGTTTCAATGTCAGTTTTAGAATGAGGAGTCAGTGATTTCTAAGGAACCATCTGGATATAACACTAGACATGTGCAAATTATAAACAAAATACTCTTTCAGTTTCATTCATCAGATATTTATTTTTTATTTTTTAAAGGATTACTTATTCATGAGAGACACACAGAGAGAGAGAGAGAGGCAGAGACATAGGCAGAGGCAGAAGCAGGCTCTTCACAGGAGCCTGATGCAGGACTGCATCTGGATCCCGGGATCACAACCTGAGACAAAGGCAGCCGCCCAACCACTGAGCCACCCAGGCATCCCTTGTCAGTTATTTATTGAGTGCTTATTATGATTCTGCACTTTTCTTGGTGTTAAAGATAATGTTGTGAACAAGATTTATAAGATACTTTCTCTTTGGGCTATTATGGAATACTCTACTGGTGGGCAGAGAGGAAAGGAAAGGAAAGGAAAGGAAAGGAAAGGAAAGGAAAGGAAAGGAAAGGAAAGGAAAGGAAAGGAAAGGAGAAAGGAAAGGAAAGGAAAGGAAAGGAAAGGAAAGGAAAGGAAAGGAAAGGAAAGGAAAGGAAAGGAAAGGAAAGAAGGAAAGGAAAGGAAAGGAAAGGAAAGGAAAGGAAAGGAAAGGAAAGGAAAGGAAAGGAAAGGAAAGGAAAAGAAGGAAAGGAAAGGAAAGAGAAAAGGAAAGGGAAAAGGAAAGGGGAAAGGAAAGGGGAAAGGAAAGGGAAGGAAAGGAAAGGAAAAAGGAAATGAAAAAGGAAAAGAAAGGAAGAAAGAGAGAAAGGAAAAGATCATAATTTCATATAGCAAAAATGGAGAAAATTAAATCAAATTGATTTGGGAAGTCTGGATAATGTCAGCCTAGTAGGTTTGAGTAGGCAGGAAAAGCTAGGTGGGATGATGCTTGAAATTACATCTGATTAGGAGAAAAAAAAATAGAAGAGCAGGGATAAGAAGGAGGGGGAGAGGGAAGTAGAAAGGAAGGAACAATGGGGGAGAGGAAGCAGTGGGAGATGGGGAGAGGCTACTGGAAGAAGAGGAAGAAGAAAAAGAAGAAAGCAGGATCTGGGGAGAAAGGGTGCCAAGGATAAGAAAGAGCTAGTATGAAATCTCTACTTCATGCCAGAACTTGGTATGTTAATAGTAAGGACAGAGGGGCCAAAGATGTACGCAAAGTCATCTTTGTTTTTTAAGGACTTTTCCAGTCACTATCAGAAGTTTGGATTTTATTCTTAGGACAAAGAGCTTTCAGGTAGATTCTAGTGGGATGATATGGTTTCTTTGTTGATAGGATCTCTCTAGCCGTGTGTAAGTGGATTTTATGGGTCAAATTCTAGATGCAAGAGAACCCAGATGGAATGCTTTTGCAGTTTTCCAGGCCAGGGATGAAGGCAAATTGGAAAAGGTGTTAAACCCTAGAAGTGGACAGATGTGAACATCTTTTGACTTGGACAAAAAAAATAATAATAATAATGAAAGAGGGGGAAGCTGGAAAGATTATTATTTCATTTCCAACTATCTAACACTGCATTTTCGTAATCTTTTTTTTAAGATTTATTTATTTATTTGAGAGAGAGAGTGGGGGTATGGGGGGACATGAGGGAGAGGGAGAGAATCTTGAGCAAACTCCCCACTGAGCACAGAGCTGAACACGGGGCTGTATCTCACAACCCCAAGATCATGAGATCATGACTTGAGCCAAAACCAAGAGTCAGATGCCTAACCCACTGCACCACCCAGGCGCCCCAATTTTCTTAATCTTACAAGCAAACTTATAAGGTAGATATAATCACAGTCCTACAGCAAACAGTGTCATATCTGCATATATTAAACGATTTGTCTCTGGACGCCTGGGTGGCTGGCTCCGTGGTTGAGCTTCCGCATTCCTCTCAGGGAGTGATCCTGGGACCTTGGGATCAAGTCCCATATAGGGGTTCCCACGGGAAGCCCACTTCTCCCTCTGCCTATGTCTTTGCCTCTCTCTCTTTGTCTCTCATAAATAAATAAAATCCTTTAACAAAAAAATAAAGGATTTGTCTCAAATACAAAGCTAGTAATAGGTATGCTGAGTTGCACATAGGTTTGTCAACTTGTGGAGCATATTCTCATTTATTATAGCACAGTAGGGATACTTTTTATTTTTTATATAATGGCTACATTTTAGAGTGGGTAGACAGACTTGCCTTCATGAGGAGGCCAAGTAGAGGGTGCAGGCTCCACAGTTATAGAATTTTGCCTTCTGATAATTTGTTGTGCAGAACCTCTCCTAATGATCTAACCATTCTCTTAGTCCTGATTCTAAATTTCTCCTACTTGGCTTCTGCACCTGGCCTCATATTTTTGGAATCTTGAACACTTGCTATCTCATTGTGAACACATGTCATTTCACTTCTGTACCAAACTTTTGGTGATCATTTTAGAACTAATTGTAGAACTAATTTGGATGTCTTCCTAACTCACAATTATTTACAAGTATCCCTCATATCTATCAACGTATATCATACTGTCACTCTTTTCTTAATTTCCACACCCATTCAATCCCTTCCTCAGAGCTAGGACTTTAACATGTTTCCCCTGACACTCAGTCGTAAGCTGTGCTATTAGATGCAATTCTAAAATTCATAGACCATGCACACATGTGTCTGTGTGTATATATTACATTTGACTAATTGTTTTATTGTAATTTAAGATAATTCTCTGTGCACCATAACCTCTTCTGTAATGTTTCAGGAAAATCTCCCTATATGCCACTTAGTACTTGATAATATTGTAAATTGTCTAGTACTAAATTATATATTCTTATATATTATTTTAAAATTGCTTTGTACTCTATGTTATTGTTATCTGAGTGTAGTTCACCTAACTAAATTATAAATTTCTTGAGAGCAGGGATCATTTCACCTCTTAGAAGCACCCAAAATAATGTTGACTGAACAGCAAGTGGTAAATAATGCTTGTTGATGGAGACATAAAGAGAAATAAGAATGAAGAACAGAAAGTGTAAGAAAATATGGGTTTTATTCCTCATTTTGGCATCATAAATACTATGCTTTCACATATATTAGTTAAGGTTTATCATTTCTGATATTTTCCTGAATATTGATAAAATACACATTTTCATCATGCATATCTTATGTTTATTCCATCTTCCGGTGTTTATTTTATGTCACCACTTCTAAGTGAAATTGAACTAATTAAATGAAATAAATATGAAATCAAAATGCATCTCCCAAGGAAGGGGTTTTAGATAGAAAATCATTACCTTGTTTGCTCAGAACACAAGGGATTTCATTATGACACTGTCGTACTTTGGCTTAGGGAAACATACTTGACCTCTTAGCCTATTGCTTTGGACAGGAATTAAATCCAATCCATCAATTCTAATGTCAAAATGATAAATTCCTGGCAGCAGTAGATTCCTCTTTCAGGGGAAAATCATTTGCTTTTTCAACAGTCAGTTCCTCTATAATTCTAAATATTTAGATGACATTTGCAAAAACAATACAAATGTGTGCTTAATGAGCATGACAACTGCTAGCTAAATCCACTGGAAGTTTGAATATATTGGAAAAGGAAAATAAGTCCGTTTGTTTTGAATGTCAACATACTAATGAATTAATTCAAAACTATTTTAGCATTGAAAGCTAATATGCTTTCATTACCACTTTCAAGGCTGCAATTTCCTTAGGGGAATTTGAAAGGGCAAAAAGAGTCACTTCTGTGATGTCCAGCCTATGGACACTAAACTAGTTTTTAGTGACATTGTGTCATAGTTTTGTGAAGTTCATGCATTGTGTTTTTGGTCAAAGGAGATGGTGGCAATGCAATGAATCTCAGTGTTCTGATGGTTTTCTCTCTAATGTGCCATATCTAACTGGCCTAACAATCTACTTATTCAACATATAAAAAGGTAAACCTAACTCTCAGATTGCCTGCAAATCTTCCCATTCTCTTTCATCTCCAAACAGAATAATTTTCACCTCCTCTGTTAGGCTTTCCATGAGCCTGCCCCCTTCCCCTTCCCCCTCAACTGACTGCACAGCTCACACTAACTCATCTGTCAAATTTCAGTCTGAATGTCATTGGTTACCTGTCACCCAAATGAGGTGACATTATATTGTCATTGGCACCATCTATTTTTTATCCATATTATTTTTTGTAAATATAATTATGCATTACTTTTTTCCTACTTGCTTAATATTTATTTCCTTTTCTAGGCTGTAAGTTCCAGGCTGGCAGGAATCTTCCCCTTTACTTCCTTTTGTCATGTGTCTTTAGCCCAACAGGCACACAATAGGGGCACAAAGCTCTTAATTGCACAAATAGATGAATGAATCCCTATTGCTCTCTATATATCTTCTCTGAATTGGATATGGGCGAAACACCTAATTTGTTTCATTTTTGACAAAAATAAGTTTTTTTGGCATCATTAAGAATGAGAATCAAACACTCTTAGTGACTATTTTTCCAATTATAATTAAGTCCAACCTTATGTTTCATATAGAAAATTGTCAGATGGGATAAGCAGTACCAGTGGCCTAGTTTAAAAAAACAATTACCTTTTACTAATGGCTGTAGAATAGCAGAATATGCCACCTCAAAATATGCTGCTTTGGTATATTGATTATTTTGAGCTGAAAGCCCTTGGAAAAAAGTAAAAGCAGAGAGAGGCTTTCTCTGATTTCTCTTTATCTGCCTAAAGACAGATCCTCCAAAAAGAACTGAACGATCATAAATCTCCCCAGAAAAGCTTCCTCAACCAGGGAAGATTGACTCTTATCACAGGAAAGGGGAGTAGAAGTCTACATCACAGCTGGACAAACTTTGTCACAAACATTTGTTAAGTTAATTAAACAAGGGAGCCATTTAGATGAATGTGGCTCTAATGCTGCAAGAGGCCTGCAGCACGAACCCCAAATCTGAAGCCCTTAAATTCCTCAAGGTTATGAAGTCAAAACACTAAGGAAAACCAATCACAAACAGCCAACTAGGCTTTAAGCTACAGCCAGTCAAAAGTTTCCCTTTTTTCTGCACTTTCTTTATCTAAGTCTCCCCCTGCCTTTTGTCTGTGGAGTGGCTCCTGACCATGTTGGTTTGGCATTGCTGTTTGGAATTGAATTTGGCTTACATAAATTCTTAAAAAATTTAATATGCATCAGTTTATCTTTAAACACTCTCATACCTCTGATCTCTTCTAATGGCCCTTTGATCTATCCCAAGAGGCGTCCGTACTCCCTCCCTTTCTCCCATGAAGATAATATTTAGTCCCTAATTCTAAGCCACATTAGGGAGTTACTCAGTTTCCCCTCATGTCTCCCATGCACACACGAGGTAGACATGTTAATAATATTTATTTTTCTTTTGTTAATTTTTTATTATAGAGGTCTCATTTAAGAACTCAGAAAGGTAGAAGGAAAATCATTTTTCCTCCCCAACACGACCTGTCTTTTTTTTTTAAGATTTTTTTTTATTTTAATTTTTATTTATGATAGTCACACAGGGAGAGAGTGAGAGAGGCAGAGACACAGGCAGAGGGAGAAGCAGGCTCCACGCACCGGGAGCCCGACGTGGGATTCGATCCCGGGTCTCCAGGATCGCGCCCTGGGCCAAAGGCAGGCGCCAAACCGCTGCGCCACCCAGGGATCCCCACGACCTGTCTTTCGATAACTTTTTGTGACTATCTGATAGAGGCTATCATAGCTACTCTAATGTGTTATTCTAGTATCCACCACAATATTCTTTTTTTGTACATACACATACACACATGCATGTGCACACACATATAACTCTTAACTGCAGACAGTTTAGTCTAATTTATTGCAGCAATTCTGGGGAAAATGCACCTATTTTTTTTTTTTTTTTTTTTTTTTTTTGCAGGGAGTGCTATGCATAGACTTCTAAAATAATTAGGAATGTTTCTAAATTCTACATCTGTACTCCTAATTCAAGTTCTTCTCTGAGTTTTTCAAATAATTGGGTTTATGCTAATGATCTGTGATTTAAAATAGGTGTGGGAAAAAATAAAATAAACTAGGTGTGGGAGATGTTAGTGATGCATTGCCAGAAAAAAAAATGTAATTTTAGCATTCATGAGCAACTGCACCAGTACTACCAACGCGACTGTTGAAAACATTACAGATGTGTGAGTTGGCGACTTGATAGTGTTCCTACAATGCTTTCTCTCCCCATTGTCAGCGACAATGAAGGGAGGGGCTGCGGGGTAAGCCATACATTATTTGGTCCCAGTCTTTAACCCCATGTTGGCTGCTGCACTACTTTTTTAAAATTCCTAAATGCAGAGTGCAATGAATTCAAAGTATTTGCCAAGAGTATCTCTGGCAAATGTTTTGGTTTTTATTGCTCAGTGACTGGGACATTCACATTCTCACAGTATTTAATTCCTAGGGCCATATCATACCATCAATGTGACTGTGACTCTTTGCCTCAACATTTATTTCATAAGTTCAGTGATCCTATTGGCCAAGGTCAATGGTTTACAAAATGTACCTAAAAGGTTTGCAGTTTGCAAATTAAGGTGTTCTTGTTGTTGTTTTTTGCTTTTCATCTCTGAGGGCGTGGTAAAATTTGGACACATTTATTTTATTTTTTTTTATTTATTTTTTGGACATTTAAATGCACAAATCACAACTGAGAAATTATGACAAATTAAACTCATGTCTTAAACACACCAGTATTAAGGTGAAGTACTAATACTAATAGAGAAATTTTTCCTCCCCAACATAGAAAGTTCTTTTGGTACTGCTTCTCAATCTACCTTTTTATCTATGCTCTAACTGCTGCTCTGTCGGGTTTTTAGTTGTTGTTTTCCACTAAAAGTTATTTCTGTACATATCAGAGTGTCATACAATATAATATATGGACATAATGGTTTTCACATGCAGAGGTAGGAAAATTATAATTTTTAAGATATAATTACATGCGTATTAAACATGTTAAGAAACTGCCAAAGAGTTTTCCAAAATGTTTTGCTATTTTAAATTTCCAACATTGATGTATGAGAATTCAAGTTGTTCCCCCCTCATGGCCAACCTTTGGTATTTTCAATTTTGAATATTCTAACAACTATGTGACAGCATTCAGGAAAAGGTTCGTGTGGATCTTACCTGGGCAATCACACAAGACAGGACATTTAGAAGGGTTTTATATGGTGTAATGCTCAGCTGTGGCAGTCTTGACATTTTCACTAATATTTTTTTAACAAATGGCCATGAATTTTCATTTTACATAGTACCCTACTCTGCAAAATATAAAGCCACTTCTTGTTGCTCAGTTTGTATGTTAAAGATGAATCATGTTGAGGATCTTTTTAGGTGCTTACTATCATCTGAATATCATCTTTGGTGGAGTGTCTATTCAAACATTTTCCTCATGTTTTCTTATTATTGTGTTATTAATATTCTTTATATTCTGGATGTAAGTTTTTTTATCAAATATGTGATTTCAAATATTTTCTCCAGTCTTTGCTTGGTTTTCATTCTTTTCATAGTGTTTTAAAAAGGACACATTTAAAAAATCTTACCAAAGTCAAATTTATCATTTTTCCCTCTTTAAAAAAATGTGTTTCTTATGTTTACCTAAGATATTTTCCCCTATGTTTTGGGAGAAATTATTAGTCAGTCGTACTTCAAATTATTTTTCCCCACATTATCACTCCCCTACCTCATTCTGGCATTTTACCTACCATTATGTTAGACTACTATGATAATGTCCCATGTCTTTCATTGTTTTCTTCATCTGTAACTCTTTCTTTGCCCTTTGCATTTTGTTCCAGTAATTTTGACTAATGTCATTAACTCATCTTCAAGTTTATTGATTCTTCCCACAGCTGATTCAAGTCTACTGATGAGCCAGTCAGTGGAATTGTTCATCTCTGATACCATTTCTTTTAATTCTCAGGATTTAAATTTTAATCAATATTCCTTCTCTCTGATGAAATTCTCCATCTGTGCACGTATATTGGCCTCTTTTTCACTAGACTTTAAGATTTTAATGAGGGTCATTCAAAAAAAAAAAAACTTGTCTGATAGTTGCAACATCTTATTACCGAGCCTGGTTTTGTTGATTGCTCTATCTTCTGAAATGGCATTTAATTTTTCACTCTGTTGTTTCTTTACAAATTTTCACTGAATGCTAGTTATCGCAGTGGAATGATAGAAAACACAGCAAGAAGTATAGAAGTTTGATAAGTGCACATGTCTTTTGTCAGGCCATTAGGGTAGGCGGTTGAGCCAATATCGTCTAGAATAGTGCTAACTCGTTATACTTACTGTGATGGTTTATGGTTCTTATTGCTATGGTTACTTTCCAATGTCACAGGTTCAAATACCTCTAGTGGCAGACTAAGTGCTTAAAGTAGCGGCTGGAGTGCTGGGAAGTTTTTCTCGGAGTTCATGCTCCATTCTCATTGTCAGCCTTTCCTAAATACCTGTGCCATGGAGTGATCTCTTTATGCACTCCCCCTCTCTAGCAATAGATTGTGTTACACCTGCTATGGGTGGGGGAGTATGTGGAACTCATGTTTTTTTTCTGGTCCAGGCTTCTCTCAGTCTTAGGAAACGTCTGTGCTTAGAGATGTCTTTCTCAGCATCCAACACCCTCATCCTTGTTGATCAAACTCAGCCTTCTGTCTGTGGTTGATGTTGGGTGCAGGTTTAATGTACTGCCTGCAGCTGCGGATAACCACATCAATATATATCATATCATACAGATCATGTGATAGAATGTTAAACCTTACATTCTTGCCTCTCCGTGTGTTGTAGATAATTTCTCTTTGACTTTCCTTCATCCACAGTCTTTACCTGTGCCTTGCCAATGAGTGGCCTTGTTATGTCCCTCCCAGCAATGCCAGATTTGCTGTATAAAACACCATTTTGGAGGGAGCAATCAGATCACTTCACATCTTCACAATTGCTAATCATCTTTGAGTCTTGCGCCTCCTTCTGGATCTTTTGCTCTGCCGGAATGAAGTGTGGGGTTATTTGGCGGGGTTTTGTGTCTATCTCTCTTGCAGTAAGTGACATGCTCCTTGGAGCCTTGCATGAGAGAATGATTTCTTCCCACTCCCCAGTGATGGAGACCTTTAGCTTTATGCAAGAACACATTTAGAGAAGCAGGCATCTTGCCTGCTATCTGTGATTAACTCCATTGAGTTCTGTAGGCAAAAGGATTGTTGCTCCTACCCCAGAGGAGTGAGCCATGTTTCTTTCCTAACTGGCCTCAAAGGCTGTTAATCACCCCCTGCTCATCTGAGCCACTCAACATTTACTCCCTACAGTCTTTTGCCCTACACTCAATTTCTCCACTAAGCCCCCATGGGAAATGAGATTTCAAATGATATGGTGCTATATGGCTGAGTGAGGGCAGTCACTAAGTGCCTCCAGCAACTTCAGATTTATTAGTTCCCACTTGACTTTTAGCCAAGTTCAATCTCACCTCTTTGTATTGTGGCCAGGACAGTTCCAGATTGCCATGGATGAAAAAAAAATATATATATATATATATGTCTTTTCATTGCTTGGAAGAATTCAAACCTCTTTGGATTTCAGATTCCTTCAATGCCTTTAACTTCAGTTTTCTAAGAGGAATAAGAATTGTTATGAACTCGTAGTAAAATGGCTTATCTGTTTCTTTCTCATTGTCAAATTAGAGGCAACCTTTTTTTTCTTTAAGTCTATTTTCTTAGAAGTGGAGGTCCATCCACAAATTGTGGTATGTTCTGTGTTCATTTTCATTCGGTCTGAAATATTTTTAAATTTCCTTTAGGATTCCTTTATTCGACCCTGAGTTTATTTAGAAGTATGTTGCTTTAATTACAGACATTTGTGGATTTTCATCATATTTTAATCGTAAAATTTCTAATTTAAAATTATGGTCAGAGAGTATGCTCCAGATTATTTTGAAATTTCAATTTTTATTAAGACTTGTTTTGTGACTGTACATTATTATTTGTAAATATTACAAATGCACTTCAAACAAGAATATATTTTACAGTTGTTGGCTGTGGCCTCTTATAAATGTTCACTAGACCAAGTCGGTTGATAGTGTTAAAAATCTTCAAAACTTTTACTGACTTTTCTGTTTTATTTTTTTCTGATTTTCTGTATTTTTTCTGCTTGTTTCTGTAATTTAACAATAACATTTCTTAAAATATCCAACTGTATCCGTAGATATTTGTACTTCTCCCCTTAATTATGTTGATTATTGTTTTGTGTATTGTGAAACACTCTCTTTTAGGTCCATAAATATTTAGATCTTTGAACAGTTTTAAGTATTCTTGATGAATAACTTCATTTAAACATTACATGTCTTTCTCCATATCTGGTAAAATTCTTTGTCTTAACAGTTTTGGCTAAAACAGACATATCAGCTCCCTTAAGGTTTGCAGTGTGTAATTTTCTCAAATATTTTACTTTAAAACAATCTAGTTTTTATATATACTTTTGAAAAGATTTGTTTATGTATTTGAGAGAGAACATGTGCAAACAGGGGGAGGTAGGAAGAGGGAAAGGGAGGGGAGAGAGAGAAACTCAAGCAGACTCCATACTGAGCACAGAGCCCTATGCAGGGCTCCATCCCACAACCCTGAGACTATGACCTGAGCTGGAACCAAGAGTTGGATGCTTAACCAACTGAGCCATTCAGTCACCTTTAGTCCTTTTTATTTCAATATTATTCTTTGCAAAAAATGTGGTTAGACTCTTGTTTTTAAGTCAGAAATTTGTGCTGTTTAGTTAGATGGTTTTGTCTAGCTACATATACATACATCTGAATACATATAAATAAATTATATATAATTATTATATGTAATATATGTATATGTGATATTTTAATATTTTGTCTCTAAATATCACTTATGGTTTGTTTATTTGTTTAACTCAGATATTTACTCTTCCTCAATTCTTTCCTGGTACTTGTGATTCCATTTGATATCATTAATTTGGCTTTATTTTTTTTTCTTAGCGTTCCTTATAATATGTGTTCTGCTAGGGATAATGAACCTTAGTTTTTTTTTCTTAAAATGTGTTTCTTTTATCTTAATGTTTCACACATTAGTATCATCTTATCATTTTTTCTTATGTTTAAAAAGTTTTGAATCTCTTTACCTGTCTCTTTATTTTCAGCATTTCTACAAAGCTCTATTTCAAATGTGTTTCTTAAGAGATGAAATATAATTGGGTGTAGAGTTTTAACCCTTCCTAACAGTCTGTGTTTTTTACCACTGTCCCAGTGGTAAAAATCAAAGCTGTTCACATGTAGTTTAATAAATGACATACTTGATTGAATGTGTTCCAACTGCCTTAATTTATTATTCATTTTATTCTGTTTATTCTTTTTTGCCTCATTGCTGCTGATTCGGTTAAATTGCTATTTGTTACTTTTTCCCCATTGTCAATTTTTAAATTCTATACTAGTTTTCCATCCTGTCAATGGTCACTTACCCTTTCAAGATAATCATATGTACCCATTATACGAAAACAAGTTACATTTATTACTCTCAAAAGATCTTCTATGCACATACTTATGCTCTGTAATCTCCATTTCCAATTAGATGCAACTTTTAGAATATTTATGGTCTTAATGTCATTCTGGACATCTTTCCATCTACACATATGTTACTGTTTCCATTTTCTCCAATTATTTTGTTGAATGGAATACTTATTTTAGTAACAAATATAATTAGAGTTTCTTTGAAATAAGTCCCTTTCATACTTATTGAGCATTTTTTACACATTCCAACAGACTATATCTTGCATGAATGAATGCATGTACATATATATGAATATATATACAATTTTTTATTTCTCATTAATAATTCATTTTCTTATCATTGCTTACTTTATCATATAATTTCTAATTCTATACTTAAGGTTTAATAACGACTAGCCATTTTATTTTATCTTCATTTTCAGAACACATTTTTTGTTTCATCTATTTTTTTTCTAATTAAAATTTTGTTCACAGGAAAACCTCATGGGTGCTAGAATCTCCATGTTAATTCATGACTAAGAATGACTCTGTAGCTTTGATTTTTACAAGGAAGTTTGTATATATACTTCTTTCTCTAAAGCCTTTGAAGATAATACTCCTCAAGCTATGTTGTAGCATCAAGTGTCGCTATGAAAAAATTGGGAGCTAAAATTATTTTGTCCTTCTCATATATTACTTTCTCCATTTTTATATTAAGATTAGATGTATATAATCTAAAGCCAAAGGAAATCAACAAGATGGAGTTGCACACTTCCAATGCAAAACTGGTGATAAAAGGTTATCTAGAATTGCTATTCTGTGGTCACCAAGTACTCAGATTCTTCCTATTTTTCTATTGTACCAACATTGGTGCATGACGTTGAAATTCAAGTTCACCTTGTAGTTCAGAATAGCTAATGCAAATTCAGCTATCATGTTAGAATTTTTTATAAGAAGAGAGAGTAAGAGAGGAAGAGCCAAAGTGACCACATCCCAGCTGATTTTTTTGTGTTTATATTTCTCTCATGCTAATTAAAACAAAGCCAAACTAAACAGTGCAGGAACACAGGGCCATGCCATGCAGAGCACCCCTCTCTTCTGTTCCCTTACCCATGGTGCATGATTAAAGATATCTGATGGAGTTCAAAATCCACAATTTTAGCAGAAAGAACTGGAAATGTGAAAAGAGCAAATGAGAGTAACTAGCTAAGTCAATTATCTCTAGACAGTCTTCCCAAAAGCTTATCCCAAAAGTTTGACTTCTATTAATTGATCACCCCTAGCTGCCAGCAAGGCAGCAAGTGGGAAATGAAATCCCTGAGCCATGCTTTTTGCCACACCGAATAAAACTGGAGCCTGTTGTTAAGGAAGGAGAAGCACTAGAAAACTATGTGCTTCTACCTCGTTTGCATATCCTGTGTGAATGACTTTCTGACATCCTTTCAATCATCAGAGTTCAACCTTTTCATTAAGATATACTCATTGAAAAACACGGTAGACATGGAGGCCATTTGTTTTTGTTTTTGTTTTCATGAAAATAGCATACCCACTTACCTAATCTGTCATAGTTTTTAAACTTGTACTAACCAGCTTTTAAGCTTTGCCAACTCCCTCCTCTCTCAAATTCAGCAATCACGGCCTGGAGGCAATTAGAAGCATTTGCCATCTTTGCCAGGACTTCACTGCCTTTTTATAGCAAGGCACCAGGATTATTTCCCACTATCTCTGCATTTTTACAACCACTGTTCATCAGTGATTCAACATACATATAGAAGCAATTGGATTTTTGACCCTGAGAATGTTCCAAGTTACAGACTCCCCGGCAACTTCTTTTGTAAACCATAGGCAGAGAATTTCTCCTTTGGCAAAATGGCATTTCCTTCTATCTCTTTTAGTAGATTAGAAAGATGCAGACTCAATTTGTTTTTCACAGATAGGGTTTGGTTGGAAACATCCAGAACGAGCCAATACACACTGCATTTTTCACACATTTCACAATATATCAGCCCCAGGAATCAAAGCTTTTCCTTCCAAAATACTGAAGGTAGCAGTTTGACCTACTGTTTTGCTATTGCAAAATGATGGTCACCAGCTTTGCAGCCTGCACAACTATATTCCCTCTCATACGTAGTCTCACCTCTTCCAGTTAGCTAGTCCTCTAATCTGTTTTCTGTTCTTGGCAGTACAGCCACAACTGGTACTCAGTGTAGGAGGAGATTCACCTACATAGGATAGAAACCCCTCCCCCAAAAGTGGTTTAAGCAAAGCAGAGGCTTGATAGTCTCTCCTGTAAAAATGGTCAACCTAAGTAGGCTACCTAGGATAAATATTAGCTTTGTTTTCAACGTAATTATTGCATGACTTCTATCCTCAATGTTATCTCTTTGTCCAAGACAAATTCTGGGTTTCCAGCTCCAAGTCTGTATGTCTGGAAAGAAGAAAGGGTTACAAGACAAAAGGGCTTATGTGCCAACTGACCCAAAAATCTCAAAGTGCTTCCAAATACATCCCCCATAAAGCCTAGCCTACTATATTTCATAGATCACGACAGTTAGAAGGGAGCCTGCAAAAAGCATTCTTTCCATTAGGTGAACCACTAACTAGTATACACCATTAGACAATGTTTTATCTCCCCCTGCTTTTGCTTTGTGAATGAGTTTGAGATTCTTTTACACTTGAAGAGAAATCACTTTGGGAGTGTATGCAGTTGTATTATGATTGCGCTAAAATTTCCTCATATAGTAAACCCTTTTGTACCTTCATATTAAAATATTGCTTTGCATTTGTTTCCTTCTATTTTCACTGAATTTTATTTTTAATCACATTTTTTTAAAGATTTTATTTATTCATTCATGACAGATGGAGAGAGAGAGGCAGAGACACAGGCAGAGAGAGAAGCAGGCTCCATTCGGGGAGCCTGATGCAGAACTCGATCCCAGGACTCCAGGATCAGGCCCTGGGCTGAAGGCAGCGCCAAACCGCTGAGCCACCCAGGGATCCCCTCTAATCACATTTTTCAGAACTCTCTTCCTTAGTTATATCAGAATATTCCACATTTCTTCCTGTCTTTATCCATAAGCTTATCTACAATAATTTTCAGTGGTTTTTAAAATTCTTTAATTTTGAGGGTGGTATTTAGCAAGCATGTCTATCATGTCCTTGATATTATTTTCATTCATGTTCTTTTTTCTTTTAATACAGTTTGCCTTTATCTATCTTAATAAAAAAAAAAAAACCTCTATTCTGAGATTTTCCAACTCACTTTTTGTTTGTTGGTTGGTTTGATTTCGTTTATGGTGGGCATCTATTGTTTTGAAATTTCTTTGAACACCTCACAATTTTTCAACATTCATTTTTTTCCTATTTTTCATTATTTTTGATTAGAGACACTATTCCTTCTCATCTCATTGGAGCTATAAAGAACTTTGTTTTTCTTCCTCTGTTTCTTTTTGTTTATATATATATATATATATATATATACACATATATACCATTTTATTGTTTAATTGAAGTATAATTAACATACTGTGTTATATTAGTTTCAGGTGCACAATATAATGATTCAGCAATTCTACATATTTCTCAGTACTCAGCAAGGTCAGTGCATTCTTAATTCCCTTTATCTATTTCACCCATCTCAAAACCCACCTTCCTTTTGACAACAACCAGTTTGTTCTCTGTGTTTAAGAACCTGGATTTTTTTTTTCTTTTTTTTCTCTTTGCTCATTTGTTTGTTTCTTAAATTCCACATGAGTGAAATCATATGGTATTTGTCTTTCTCTCACTGATTTATTTCACTTAGCATAATACCTAGCTCACAACAACTCTGAGTTGTTGTGAATGGAGAGATTTTATTCTTTTTTATGACTGAATGATATTCCATTGTGTGAATATACCACATCTTCTTTATCCATTCATCTATCAACGGACATTTGAGTTGCTAGCATATCTTGGCTATTGTAAATAATGCTGCAGTAAATATGGGGTTGCATATATTTTTTCTAATTCGTGTTTTTATTTTCTTAGATGCACTCCTTCATTTTCCCTAAACTTTTTAAAGCCCGTTTCTGCAAATTTTCATATATATAATTCATTAACTTGATTACTAATTATTAGTTTTGTTTTTATTTTTTTTTAAATATTTTATTTATTTATTTATTCATGAGAGACACAGAGACAGAAGCAGAGACATAGGCAGAGGGAGAAGCAGGCTCCATTCCAGGAGCCCAATGTAGGACTCGATCCCGGATTCTGGGATCAGGACCTGAGCCAAAGGCAGATGCTCAACCTCTGAGCTATCCAGGCATCCTTATTAGTCAGTTTTGAATGTAACTGAAGAAAAATATAGACACACAGAGAGAAAATAGTCTCTCTGCTGAACCAGATTAGTTTTAAAGAACAACAACAAAAAAACCTGATTCATCAAATTGATCATTTTCTTTAACTCAAAGGCAAGGTTTTACTTAGTTTTATTATTCTATAATTTAGTGTGGCTCATAATTCAGCCATTCTAGTTGCATAATCTTTCTCTTGTTATCTGTCAATAATTTTCTTTCCAGCAAATTCCTTGTCTTGAAGCCTATATAAATTTTATACTATCACAAGTTTCTTTGGTATCAAATAGAACCTCTCTATGGACAGTCTCTTCTGCATGCCTTTTATTCTTAATGCACAGCACAGGGGTTTGTGGATACATATTTTTAAGATTTATTAAGATGTAATGATCACATATAGTACATCTATTTAGAGTGTATAATTCAATAGTTTTGACAAACATTTTACACAGTTTGCAATCATCACCATAATCTCTTGAATTTTTGTGTGTTATGTGTGAATTCAAGCACCACATTGAGAGTGGAATCTACTTTTTTTCTGAATTTTTATTTAAATTCTAGTTAACATATAGCGTAATATTGGTGTCAGGAATACAATTTAGTGATTCATCACTTACATATAATGCCCGATGCTCAACAGAACAAGTGCCCTCCTTAATACCCATCACCCACTAGCCTATCCTTCATCAACCACCCCACCAGTAACCCTCAGTTTGTTTCTTATAGCTAAGAGACTCTGATGGTTTGCTTCTCTCTTTTCCCCCCTTCTCCATGTTCATCTGTTTTGTTTCCTAAATTCTACATATGAGTGTAATCATATAGTATTTGTCTTTCTTTAACTTGTTTCACTTAACACAATATACTGTAGTTTCATCCCTGTTATTACAAATGTTTCATTCCCTTTGATGACTGAGTGATATTCTACTGAATTTAACTAGTGCTTCTGCCTCCATTCACCAGAGTGTGAGTTCTTTCCATAACTTGGCTATTGTTGATAATGCTGCTATAAACATTGTGGTGCGTATATCCCTCTGAATCATTTTTTGTATCCTTTGGTAAATACCTAGTGGTGCAATCACTGGGTGGTAATGTAGTTCTATTTTTAACTTTTTGAGAAACTACCATATTGTGTTCCAGAGTGGCTACATGAGTTTCCAT
This sequence comes from Nyctereutes procyonoides, assembly GCF_905146905.1. Taxonomy (NCBI): domain Eukaryota; kingdom Metazoa; phylum Chordata; class Mammalia; order Carnivora; family Canidae; genus Nyctereutes; species Nyctereutes procyonoides. The sequence goes on from NW_026575136.1 coordinate 28,956,856, forward strand.
TCCCACCAACAGTGTAAGAGGGTCCCCTTTCCCTGCTTCCTCACCAACATCTGTTGTTTCCTGTAATATTAATTTTAGCCATTCTAACAGGTGTGAGGTAGTATCTCATTGTGGTTTTGATTAGTATTTCCCTGATGATGAGAGATGTTGATCATCTTTTCATGTGTCTGCTGGCCTTGTGTATATCTTCTTTGGGGAAATGTCTGTTCACATCTTCTGCCCATTTCGTAACTGGATTATTTGGTTTTGGGGTGTTGAGTTTGATAAGTTCTTTATATTTTTGGATACTAACCCTTTATCAGATATGTCATTTGATACGTCAAATATCTTGCCCCTTCCCATAGGCTGCCTTTTAATTTTGTTGATTTTTTTCCTTCACTGTCCAAAAGCCACTTATCTTGATAAAGTCCTGATAGTTTAATTTGCTTTTGTTTCTTTTGCCTCCGGAAATGAATCTAGTAAGAATTTGCTACAGCCAAGGTCAAAGAGGTTGCTGCCTGGGTTCTCTTGTAGGATTTTGATGCATTCCTGTCTCACACTTAGATCTTTCATTCATTTTGAATTTATTTTTGATACACGTTTTTAAGATTTATTGAGATATATTGTCATATACAATGCACCCACTTGTAGTGTACAATCCAGTAGTTTCGAAAAACATTTTACAGAGTTTACAATTATCATCATAATCTCTTTTGAATTTTTGTATTATGCCTAAGAGAAACCAACTACCCTTTAGTCATTATTCCCTAATCCTCTACTATCAATGCCCTCTCAGTCATAGATAACTACAAATTTAATTTCTTTGTCTATAGAATTGCCTGTTAAAGACATTTCATATAAATGAAATCATACTATTTATATATCTATACATCTCTATATCGATCTATTTTTTAAAGATTTTATTTATTTATGAGAGAGAGAGAGAGAGAGAGAGAGAGAGAGAGAGAGAAAGACTGAGAGGCAGAAATGCAGGCAGAGGAAGCAGCAGGCTCCATGCAGGCAGCCCGACGTGGGACTCGATCCTGGGTCTCCAGGATCATGCCCTGGGCTGAAGGTGGTGCTAAACCGCTGAGCCACCCGGGCTGCCCCTAACTATTTATCTATCATGTATTTAATCTGGATTCTTTCACTTGGCATAATGATTTCAAGATTTATCCACGTTGTAAAACATACTAGCACTTCTCCCTGTTTTATTGCTAAATAACATTTCATTATTTGGATATACCATGTTTTTTTACTCATTTGTCAATTTATGAACATGTAGGTTTTTACCCCTATTTACCTATTAAGAATAATGCTGCTATGAATAATCACATATAGATTTGTGTGAATATATGTTTTCACTTTTCTTGGATATATACCAAGGAAGAAACTGCTGGGCCATATGGTAAATCTATATTAAATTTCCAAAGTCACTGCTTCATTTTTCATTTCCACCTATAATATATGAGTGGTTTAATTTCTCTACCTTCTTGTACACACTTCTTACTATCTGTTGTTTTCATTGTAGTCATTCTAGAGACTGCAGTTATAAATATCCCATTGTGGTTTTGATTTGCATTTGTTTGAAGTCTCAGGATTTTAGACATTTCATATGCTTTTCGGCCACTTGTGTACCTTCTTTGGAAAACTAATCAGATTTTTGCCTATTTATTGCGTTATTTTTTTTTTACTATTGAAATAAGTCTTTTATCAGATATATGATTTGCCAATATTTTCTCCAACCAGACGGTTGTTGCCTTTTCTGTATTTGATGAAGACATCCATTCAAGCACAATTGTTTTTAATTTTGTTGAAGTCCAATTGATTTTTTTTTTCAGTGAAAAAATATTGGTGAAATATTTAAGGAACTATTGCTGAATATTATGACATGGATATTTATCTATGTAATTTTCTAAGAATTTCATAGTTCTATATTTTACATTTAGGTATTTGAAGCATTTTGAGCTTTGTATTGGTATAAGCTAGGAATCCAACTTCATACTTTTGCATATAGAGATTCAGTTTTCTTGACATTATTGTTTGAGACTATTCCTTTATCATTATATAGTACTGCCACCCTCATCAAAAATAAATTGACTGTAAATGAGGGCTTATTCCTGGATTCCCAAATCTATTCTGTTGATTTATATGCCCATTTTCATGTAAGTATCACACAGACTTGATTACTGTATCTTTGCAGTAGGTTTTGTAATTGGGAAATGTGAGTCCTCCAAATTTGTTACTCTTTTGAAGATTGTCTATTCTGGGTTCCCTGAATATTCATATGAATTTTAGGGCTAGATCATCAATTTCTGAAAAAAAAAAAACTTTGCTGGGAGCTTGATAGGGAATGTGTTGAATCTGTAGATCAGTTTGGGGATCATAGTTATCTTAGTTTCCTGCCCATGATCTTAGAAAGTCTTTCAATTTATTAGAAGTTTCTTGAATTTCTGCCAATGATATATTGTAGTATTTAGGGTATAAGTTTTGCCTTCTTTGTTAAATGTTGTTAAAGTGTTTTATTTACTTTTATGCTATTGTAAATGGAATATTCTGATTTAAATTCATATTGTTCATTGAAAATGTATCAAAAATGTTTTTAATATATTAACTCTGTATTCCACAACTATTCATCAATTAGTTTCAATAGTGTTTTTTAAAAATAAATTACTTGTATTTTCTACATACAAGATCATGTGAATAGAGTTAGTTGTATCTCTTCCTTTCTAATCTATGTGTCTTTTGTATTATTTTCTTCTTGCTCTGGCTAGAGGCTGCAGTACAATATTGAATGGAAGTACTGAGAGCAGAAATCTTTGTCTTGTCCGTATCTTGTGAAAACATTTAGCTTTCCAACTAAGGTATTATGTTAGCCATTGGATTTTGGTAGATTACTTTTATCAGATAGATGAAGTCTCATTCTATTTGTAGTTGTTGATTTTTTATATCAAGAATGGAGTTTGAATTTGTTCAATGTTCTTCTGTATATGCTAAGATAATCATGAGTTGTTTAAAATATATTCTATTAATGTGATATATTATATTCATTGGTTTTTGGATGACAGACCAACTTTGTACTCCAGGCATAGACCTCACTTGGTCATGGTACATAATCATTTTTACATACTGCAGGACTTGGTTAGTGTTTTGCTGAGGATTTTTAGTATATATTGGTAAGAGATATTTGTCTTTAATTTTCTTCCAATTTTTTTCTGTTTTGAGTTTTTTGTCTTCTTTTGGTTTGGGGGTCCTTCCTTCCTATCAGGGTAACACAGGATCCATACAATGAATTAGAAAGTATATTCTCGTTTTTATTTATTTTTCTGTAAAAATGTGCAAATAATTGGTATTAGCTCTTCTTTAAATGCTTGGGAAACCATCAGTGAAGACATCTGGACCCAGGCCTTTTTTAAGAATTTAGCTTTATGATCTCACTATCTGACCATCTTTGTAGATGGATTCTAGAAATATATTCTCAGTTGAGTGAAGGAAAATAAAGAATCAAGTTTGCTAGTCATTTTTTGTCTATTTATTTACTAGTGCACTTAATTAAATTATTTTGTGCCTACTCTATAGGAACACAATTCTTTGAGTTCTGTGCCAGTTTTTGTGTTGAATCTTAGCTAATGACTAAATTTATAGAACTGAAGCTAAAAAGTCTCTATGTCCTTATGTGTCTGTGTCTTATGTTTGTAATTGAAATGGTCTTGCACTCCTGATAAGTGAATACAAATCTTTTTCTTTCATAAGAAATACATAAAAATTTGATTGTAACATCCCTCATATATAAACCAGCTCTGTTTCAATTGTTTAATAGTGATCTATAAGTCATTCTTAAGTCACCTATTCCTGGGGCACCTGGGTGGTTGAGTGTCTGCCTTTGGCTCAGGTCGTGATCCTGGGGTCCTGGGATCAAGTCCCACATCAGGCTCCCTATGAGTAGCCTGCTTCTCCCTCTGCCTAAGTCTCTGCCTTTCTTTCTGTGTCTCTCATTAATAAATGAATAAATAAAATCTTTTAAAAAAAGTCTATTCCCCAAACTCACTAAATACAAGGAAATAGAATTTGTAATATTTTAATGGGAATTCTATTTCCTAATATTTTAAATATGCTAGACTTCTGATCAAAAGTCCTATTTACAGAAACTCTTAGGTCACTAACAACATGTTTACATAATTAAAAAAAGTTTACATAATTGAAGTAAATATCACATAATCCTATAACTAGAAAGACTTGAAGATATCATCTATTAAAGAAACCCTTTCTACAGCATCCTAAGAGATGGAAAATAAGGGACTACACTAAGTATTTTGAACTGCTGATAAGTTAAAGAATAGATAGGTGAGGAAATCCTTTTTTAATGTCTTCTTTATCTTTAATCTTTGATGTAGTCGAGTCTGCTTTTGCAAATTGAAATAAAGCATTTTTAATGATGTTTGATTCTCACAAATATCCCCACCTCAATTCAGAAACTCATATAAATCTATTTAACTTTTGTAGCAATATAATTATTTGCATAGAGTCAATAAGAAATCTGTTCTTTTTGCCAGGATATAATTAGATAAAGCAATTGTGCAATCAAGAACATAGCTGTGGTGCTACATTTGTGGATAATTCTTATTTAAACAGGTGTGTTAAGCTATTAAGAAACAAAGGTTGACCTTATATGTGTGTCAGTGCATAGAGAGCCTAGCTGGGGAAACATGTATGGGACCTAACTTCCAGGACTGCATGCTCCCAGTAAAGTAAGCAAGGTCACCTCCTGTCAGACGAGGAACCTTGTCAAATTTTGGAAGTCTCAAGAGGAAAGGACTTTATCCACATTTATATATACTGCAGATAAAATGTACTGAGGAATTTTTATTAGCTTGATTTTCTTAGCCACAGTCTAGCAAATAATAGAGGCTTTTTAAATTCCAATCTGAAATTTCTTATGGAAATGTCTCTATATAATTCAATTCTAAGGCCTTAATAGTTATTCAGTAGTATTGTGCAGCTAATAATTTGAAAAGTAAACCAAGGAGACATAGCTGGTTATTCAACTTCTGCTACACCCATGGAAGTAATCAGACCAAACCTAATGAAATTTGTCATTCTGTGATTAATCATAATCTCTGGGGACCATTTATGATTACAAAGGGAGAAATTATATAAGAAATTTGTTAAAGATGTGAAAATGTAGGAAGAAGACTACTAGATGTCTTTTCACTGGATTTCTGGACATTGTAAACAGTGTTATATTGTCTAATACAGTAGACATAAAATTAAATAAAATAAAAAATTCAGTTATATACATTGTGAGGGCCTCCTAGCCACATATGGCTAATAGTTGCTGTATTAGAGGCCAGGTATAGAACATCCCCTATTGCAGCAAGTTCTATGGGGCAGTGTTGGTGCAGGAAATCCTTAGAGGATTTTTTTTTTATTCAATAGGGATTTGTGACTTTGATTGTGTTTCTATTCTCATTCTATTTCCATTGACTCAGATGTTATGAACATGTGCCCTGATGTCTGGTATGCCACCAAGCTAATGCCAATTTTGAGATATTTCTGAACTAACCAGCAACACTAATCCTGCATTATGTATATTAACCATGCAAAACTGTTTTTTTGTGCTAAACTTCTGTTTGGGTCAAATGTTCTTGCATGTGCTCTTAACTCTTTCTAAAACGTTCTAGGTGTTCTTCTTACCTTGCTGTTTGTACTAATTTCTACACAATTTTTCCTGAAAGTCTTATCTGACCATCCAGGCTTAGTTGTTTTTGTTTCAAGATCTCTTGCTTCCAAATTTTTAATTTATTTATATTTTACTTATTTGCAAATCTCATTATATTGCATGAGGATTTAAAATCTGTATAGTGGGGGTCCCTGGGTGGCGCAGCGGTTTGGCGCCTGCCTTTGGCCCAGGGCGCGATCCTGGAGACCCGGGATCGAATCCCACGTCGGGCTCCCGGTGCATGGAGCCTGCTTCTCCCTCTGCCTGTGTCTCTGCCTCTCTCTCTCTCTCTCTCTGACTATCATAAGTAAATAATAAAAAATAAAATTTAAAATCTGTATAGTGTTCAATTCATTGTCTGGAATCTAGTAAGTATGAGGAAATCATTCTAAAAATAATTACTATTATAGTATATAGCTGTACAAATCTATCTGAGCAATTATAATGTTTAATTCATTTATCGAGTCTTCTATTTTTCCAGGAAATATGAGTTTCTCCATGTCATAATCAATTTTGTTCCCAGTTCTGGTTCTGAGCCTGCTATATAAAATGTGCTCAGTGTGTATTTGGCGAATATATGATGAATAGATGAATGCCATTGGCAACATTGTTGTTTTCTAGCTTACTGATTAAAATCCCAATAGAATATAAATATCAACTCCATAATTTAATAATTGTGTCAGTTTGGAGAAACTGTTTCCTTCCTTCATAACCTCGTCACCACAAAAATGAGTACAAATTAGTAAATTATTATTATGAGGATGAATTGTGATAATGCATGAAGTATTTAAGACAGTGCTTGGTACTTAACTAGTGCTCATTAATTGCAAAATAGTTTTAGAAAAGTCAAATATTTTAAAACAACATTAAAACTAAAGAAAAAAAATAACAATGCCTAACATTTAATAGCAGGAAAAAATGTTTTCAATCTATGCACAGAAAACAACACCTTTGATTATTGATGAACTCTCTGCTAACAAATTTGTATGACACTGGATTAACTGATTCTTCCCCTACGCAAGTTAAATGTCTCATTAGTACAGAAAACAATCTCATTAAAATTAATAATGTATGAAGTTTTAAAAATAAGTACCTCACTATCAAATAGCAAGTCATATTGAAGATTATATTTTCTTTATATTCAATATATTATTCTCATCCCCAAATTATCAGATAAATAAGGCTGAAACTATTCTCAATAACACTTACAGATGAGGATGTCTATTTGTAGAAGAAAAGGTGTATGTTTAAATTTCAATAGGTTAAGGAAAATCCGTGATAATCTGGAGAACATCAACTCAATATTTTTCATTAATGAATTGAAAATAGTTTAGAATAAGCCCAATTGACAAAGACATGCTTTACCAATTAGTAAATGCATTATAGGTAGAAATGATTATTCAGCACAGTTTTGAATGTGGCCTGAAGCAAATGTTAGGATCATAGTTTAATATGGAGCAATATGTGCTGTATAGTTGGAACACTTACATAATTGACCTTGATTATAACCATCCCTCTAAATCTAATCATATTTTCAAATTTTCCTAATGAATAGTTGGGGGAATGAGAAAAATTAAAAGTGGAAATGCACAGCCCTTTTTAAAAATAATTTTCGTAGTTCCTCATAATCCTCAAATTGATGCTTTGTAATATTTGACTATTAGACTGATTTCAGCTCTTCATTCAGGAGTGGGGCATTTATTATATTTAGAAAGTCAGTGATTACAATGTTATGCAGATAACTTTTCTGACTTTCATAATCCAAGTGCAACATATTGACTTTTAGGAGTCCTTGTGTTACAGACAGATACAAAATTTGGAGATAGAAAGTCTGAAGATTAAATCCCAGCTCCCAAACTCTCTAGGAGCAAGATCTTGGGTGAATCTATTACTATTTATGAATTTATCATTGCTAATAGTTTTAATTTCCCTTACATAAAATTGACATGATATGTTTAGTTTTTGTGGTAAGATTTATATAGCCAAACATATGTACAAATTCTAGTACCTAAAAACAATAGGCAGGTATTTTCTCCTCTTACAAAACACTGAATAATAAATAACCATCACAGAGAATGCAGTCAGAGATGATAGATTACATGGTATAAGTGCAAGATACCTTGAACATTTTTTAGAGTATTTAGTGCATCTACATTTATTATAAATAAGTCTAAGTTAAAGTCTGCCATTTGCTATTTGTTTTCTTTTTTCCCCAATTGCTTCTTGTTCCTTTGTTCTTCCATTCCTGACTTCTTAGAGTATGCCTTTTACTGTTACATATCATTCCCACTATTGACTTTTTTAGATATTTTCCTTTGGTTTAAATTTTTAGATATTTTCCTTTGGTTTAAATTTTTAGTTGTTTCTCTAAACAAGTTTTTGATACGCATCCTGCCAGACAGTAAATAATTTTATAAACAATATAAGAAACCTGCACACTTTAAAGCTAAAAATACAGGGAGTTTAGAAATAAAGGATGGGAAAGATACACTCTGTATACTTTTCATTGTTACTCTGAAACTCATGTCTACTAATTCTAATATGTGGGCTATCTGCACATCTGATTCCACTGCCTATGAATCTCTTGATTATGAGTCATATTTTCTTGCTTATTTTTATGTTTCATATTTTTAAAATTGTATTTTGGACATTGGTTATAAAGGCAGAGTAGAGTTTTAAGCATATATAGTTACCCTCTGTCAGGATGCTGTAATAGGGATCAGAGGTAATCACTTCTCTCACTTAGCTAGGTCTGCTGTTGTACTTTAAGTTAGATTCAGTTTATCCCAACCTCAGATATTTTGAAGACAGGATCAGGAATCTACATCAGCAGAGTAACCCGCAATCCAAAGACTGCTTTTTGAATTACTGCATGTCACCAGTTTCTAAATAATAGCTTATTGCAGCTTTACAACCTGGATATAACATCCGCTTTCTTGTTGCCTTGTCCCCAGCTTTCAGCAAGACGCGTCTGGAATGTGAGAACATCACATTTGCTGCCATGCAGCTGTAAACATTTATGAAAAACCCAGCTGGTTCCTTTTACCCCCACCTATGGAGATTTCATGCCCTCATCCATCAAGCCTCCAGTAATGAAATCCACCCTGAGGACACTCTTCTAACTAGGAAGAGCTCATTTATTTTGAGAATTTAACTTAGCTTTGTGTCTTTAACTGACTGTTATTGTTATGGTGGAAGTGCTACTCTCAAATGTTCTATGCTTTAAAGAGTAGCTATAGTCCTCCCATTTCATTTTTGAGAATATCTAAAATTAGAAAAAAAAGCATAAAGTTTATAATATTGAAATATCCTCATCTTATTTTTTTTAAAATTTTATTTATTTTTTCATGAGAGACAGAGAGAGAGACAGAGACACAGGCAAAGGGATAAGCAGGCTCCACAAAGGGAGCCAGATGTGGGACTCGATCCCGGGTCCCCAGGATCAGGCCCTGGGCTGAAGGCTGCGCTAAACCACTGAGCCACCCGGGCTGCCCTCCTCATCTTATTTTATAAAAATATTTGTTGCAAAGTTAGTATCTTCCCATAGTATAAAATAATATGATAATAAAAGATCTCTGAGGAAATTCTGCAGTTCTCAGTTTCTACCTCCTGGTCACCTGGATTCTCAGTCCTATTCCCCACAAGTAGCCCCTTTCTGATCTTTCAGTTGTTTATGAACCATGCATTTGTAGTCATGTCTAAGAAGTCTTTACCTACATGAAGGTCAAACAAGTTCTCAATATGTCTCAGTGTCTCAGTGGTTTTAGTTTAATTTTAGACCTGTGATCTTTTAGAGTTAATTTTTGTGAATGGTGTGAGGTAAGGACATAATTGGTTTTGTTTGTTTGTTTGTTTGTTTTTGCACCATGTTATGTCATTTTCCTCAAATCATTTGTTGTAAATAACTAATCTTTCCCCATTGAACTATCTTAGCAATATTGTTTATGAAGTGATTTTTAGAAATTGATCTTATATTCTATATTCTTTGACTTCCTAAACCAGGTTATGAGTTCTGTAAGTATTATTTAATTTATGCATAGATTTATTAATATTTTCTACATACAAATTCATGTCTTCTGAAAATAGAATTTTACTTTTAATTTTTCTTTCTAATCTGTATGTCTTTAAATTTGTCTATTACCCATTGTACTCCATTCGATTTGAATATGAATAATGACAACAGGTAATTCATCATGTCTGTAATTTTAGAGGAAGATTATTATTTTAGCCACATACTATAATATCAGCTGTTGGGCTTTTTTGTAGATACCCTTTAGTAGGTTAAGAATGTTCCTTTGTGTTTTTAGTGTTTGTGTGTTTTTATAAGTAGTAGGTGTTAGCATTTGTCAAATGATTTTTCTGCATTTATTAAGAAAGTTATTGGGTTTTGGCCTTTATTTTACTAACACTGTATATATGGTCTCCCCTAAAAAGTATCCTCTATGAACTTAAAAATAAAATGTTTTCAGGTCCCTGAGTGGCTTAGTCCATTAAGTATCTGCCTTCAGCTCAGGTCATGATCCCAGGGTCCTGAGACAGAGCCACGAGTCAGGTTCCCTGCTTAGTGGGGAGTCTGCTTCTCCTTCTCCCTCTGCCCTTCCCCTGCTTGTGCTCGCTCTCTCTCTCTCTCTCTCTCTCTCACATAAATAAATAAAATATTAAAAAATATTTTCATCTTTGGAGTAGAATATTTTATAAATGTTGATAAGGCAAAGTTGGTTGATAGTGTTTTTCAATTCTTTAATATCATTACTGATTCTGTGCCTACTTCTATCAATTACCGATAGCAGAATGACAAAGTCTCTAAGATCAATGGTGGGCTTTTTTTTTTTTTTCTTACTTTGAATGCTCTCGATTTGCATGTTAGCTATTTTGGGATTCCATTGTTAGGAGAAGAAACATTTGTAATTTTTACATCTACTTGATTATTGAATCTTTTGACATTATGAAAAGTACTATCGGAGTCTAGTGGCATGTTTCATCTTAAAGTATATTTTGTCTTAAATTATTACGGCTGTATTAAATTAATACAGCTGCTGTAGTCTCTTATACTTAATATGTGGTTAATATGCTTTTTTTCTATCCCTTTACTTTTTATTTGTCTGTGTCTTTGAATTTAAGTATGTCTCTCTTTTTTTTTTAAGATTTTATTTATTTGAGAGAGAAAGACAGAGAGCAAGCATGAGTGTGTGTGGGGGGGGCTGCTGAGAGAGGGAGAAGCAGGCTCTCTGCTGTGCAGGGAGCCAGATGCAAGGACTCGATCCCAGGACCCTGAGATCATGACCGAGCCAAAGGCAGATGCTTAACTAACTGAGCCACCCTGGTGCCCTTAAAGGTGTCTCTTATAGAGAGAAACTATTTAACTTGCCATTTGGCTTTTTGTTTTCCATTTTTCTCATATCTATTTTCTTGCTCTTTTTAAAGTGCTGGCTTTTAATTAAAATAAATATTTTTAGTGTATTATTTGAAATCCTTAACTTATCCCAATGTATTTTGGGTTGAATCTGACTTAATTTCAGTCAAATATCAAATGTAGCAGCTTTGTTCCAATGTAGCTTCATTCTTTCCCCCTCCTTGAACATCATTTTCCCTCTGTGTATTACTTCCCTCTGAGTTTCTCTTTCTCACATCCATAATAAAACTTCAATGCTCTGTTTTGTTTTATTTTTTTAAAGAAATTAATAGAAGAAATGAGAACATAGATTTATGAAGTCTTTCACATAATTATTTCTGCTCCTCTTTAGTTCTTTCTTGGCTTTAAATTATTCTCAGGTATTATTTTGTTTAAAACTAAAGGACTTCTAGGGTGCCTGAGTGGCTCAGTGGTTGAGCATGTGCCTTTGGCTCAGAGCATGATCCCAGGGTAGTGGAATCGAGTCCCACATCAGGCTCCCTGTGGGGAGCCTGCTTCTCCCTCTGCCTATGTTTTTGCCTCTCTCTGTGTGTCTCGCATGAATAAATAAATAAAATCTTAAAAATTAATAAAACTAAAGGACTTCTTTTTTATTTCTTGTCGCACAGGTATTCTAATAATGAAATTTAAGCTTGTGTTTATCTGAAACATACTATTCCACCTTCATTTTTGAAAGATATCTTTAATGGACATAGAATTCTTGATAGATAGCTTTTTTTTTCTTTTAGGATTTTGGATATACGATTTACTGTCTACTGGCATCCAATGTTTCTGTTGAAAAGTAAGGTGTTAAGTATATTGTTCCCATGTGCTGAGGATTCTTTTCTTTATTTGTTTTTTCTCCTCTTTCTGTTTTCCAAAGTTTCTCTTTGGTTTTCAGCCATTTATATGTCTAAATGTTGACCTGTTAGTATTTATCCTATTTTTGTTTTTTGTTTGTTCCTCTTAGTTTCTTCAATCTAAGGATTATAAGTTTTTCATCAACTCAAGAATATTTTTACCATTTGTTTCAAATATAGTTTTTGTTCCTTTCTCTCACTCCTCACCAACTGATATCTTTGTTACATATATGTGCGTTGCTTTGATTTTGTTCCATAAGTCTCTCGTGTTCTGTTAATTTTTCTTTAATCTTCTATTCTCTTCTTCATATTGGATAGTTTTTATTGTATTATTTTTAAATTCACTATTTCTTGCCATTTCAAATCTTCTGTAGAAAGCAAGTTTCTTAAATTTTAGTAATTTTATTTTAGTTTTCATGATTTTCAGTTTTAGAATTTACATTTTGTTCTTTTTACAATTTATATTTCTCTATAAATATTTCCCTTATTGAAATATTGTATTTATTTTTCTTTACATCTTTAGTTCTAGTTATATTTAATTCGTTGAATATAATAATACTATTTTGTAGAATTTTTTTCCTGCTGAATCCAATATCTCCATTTAGAGTGAACTTACATTCATTTTTCATTTCTTGAATATGGATCCCTTTTCCTTATGTATTGACATAGCTCCTATTTTTGCTGGGAAGTGAGAATTTAAAATGCTTGATCCAGTGCCTTAGGTTCAACTTTTTCTTCTTTGGGTTACTTTCTATATTTTTAAGTTTCTTTTCTTTTCTTTTTTTTTTTTTTTTAGGATTTTTATTTATTTATTCATGAGAGATACAGAGAGAGAGGCAAAGACACAGGCAGAGGAAGAAGCAGGCTTCCTGTGGGGAGCCTAATGTGGGACTTGATCTCAGGACCCCAGGAGTACCACCCGAGCCAAAGGCAGTTGCTCAACCACTGAGCCAGCAAGGCATCCCTTTTAAAATTTATTTTCAATATTGTGCCTGGACTAAAACCCTGGAATCTGTTCTCCTCGTGTTGTATATTTGCTATCTGCTTTTTTATGATGTTGTTTGCTTTGTTTTATTGTGTTTTGTACTTATGCTGCTTCCTAGCATAAACCCTAGCACAAACCCTTCCTCGCATATGACTCCCCCTAGACAAGAGGTCATCCTCTTAGTGAATATCCAGTGATTAAAACCGAGTTTGCAAGACTTTCACCTTCTCTTGATTCTTTGGAAGTGGGTTGAAAAGTATACCTAACATGCAGCCAATTCTTCAATGTAGCTTGATTTGAACTTTATGTCAGGTTGTATTGTCTTCTATGTGCAAATGTGTCCTTTACCAGTTAGCCAGGCCAATAGAAAGACCTTCTCTAATCCTCTTAAGATGCACCCATTTGTAAGATCTCTCCAATGAATGAATTTCTGGTTGTCTGCTACCTACCTCAACCAAGGCACCTCCACCTCAGGCTAGAGCTGTGTTTCCCAGTTTCCTACAATATTTGATTTTGTTATTAATAACACTGTTGGGGGAAATTCTTGCCCTTTGTTCTAAGTTCACCCAGCCGCCTCTATGAACAACATTGCTAATTTTTATGACCTTCTCCACTCTGGTAAAGACTGTCTTTTTCACTTATTTTGTCATGGGGTGGGATGACAGAGCAGTCCCAGAACACTGAAAATGCCTGCTGTTCTTAAGCAAAAATGGAAATTTTTCATTAACAAATACCCTTTAACTTTCTGTATTCTAAAGTACTAAAATGTTTTATTGCCAGATGTGCCAAATTTTATAGTGGTTTTTGAGAAGAGAATCATGACCTCTTTACTTCTCCTAAATGAATTCCCTTATTGTTTTGCAAATATTTACTTATTGCATTTATGTGCCAGACACAGTACCACAGGGATTTGTGCATAAGTCTCAGGTGTTGCTCTTTCCCATGTGGATATTTTCCTAAGTCTCAGATATGCAGGATACAGTCATGCACTTAGAATAAGTAGTGAGATTTTTATATGGCAATGGAAAGATTCATTTCTTGATCTGAGCATATATTTGCTCTTTGGTAAGATACTATGAAATTTTATTTATGATGAAAAAGTATATAAAAAGGTATTTTATTGTATAAAATAAACCATGAATAAAATTACAGGGTTTTAGAGATGATATTAATAACTGGTCTTCATCTGAATATTTTAAAATAAGCAAATTAAGTTGATAGTGATAGAACCAGGTTTCTGGGACATACAGATAATTAAGTGAGCTGTCATAAGACCCTATGATTCTTACATTTCCCTCTAGTCTTTTTTTTTTCTTTTTGGTCTAAATATGAAAATATATAATTTTCTTCTTAAACATTTAAAATATGAAAAATAATCAGTTATTTATAAAAATGTCTGATTATTATAAATTTTTTACATTGTTTTCAAGAAAATTTTCCTAAAATCTGCTAAGAAGTATGATAATAAAATATCAGAATATGCTAGGTAAAAATGTCTTCCTTGTTTTTTAAAAAATAGTTTTTTCCAGGTCAAATAATGTTAACACTGATTGTTTACTTATAATTATTTAAATTTAAAAATCGAAAACAAATCAATCCTGGGTTAAAAGTTGATGTCTATAGAAAAGCACTGCTATTTCTGAGTTTGTAAGTAAATGTGTGTGTCTCTATGCATATAGCCATTTATTATTAAAAATACACTTTAATAATTTCATAATTACTGTTAATAATGTTTATATTTTAGTGACAACACATATAGTTATCTTTGATACTTTTAAAAGAGCTTCAGAAATCTACAAAATTGTGCATATCCACAATGGGGAGTGAAGATATTGAAACATTTTGGGTTATGTAAGTGTTAATATATATATATGCTCAAATTAACTTCAGATTACATAGGCCCTGTTTCACTCTAGTGTGAATATTTTCAGAATTACTTAAATGTCACCTTAAAAGCAAAAAATCTAGTAACTGTCACGTGAATGGAGTCACCATGGAAACATTAGTATTTATGTTGTTCAGTAGAACTGTCTAAATTGTGGCCTGGCAACTTGTGAAAAAGATTTCAGAGTGACAAAATATATGTTTCTTTATATATCAAGAAATTTAGGTTTGTTTTGCTATGGTACCAGTAACAAACGATAAAATACACGAGTATGCTAGGAGTTACTCTGTATACAGAGTAATTGTAGGATCTTATATCTATATTGCAATTACAATTCAAGCTTCCCTGGAATTGTGATTGGTAGAGGGTTCTTCACTTAGGTTTTATATGAATCCACACTACAATGATGAGGAAAAGGATGTATAATTAAAAAAGAAAGCACTGCTCTAGCTTTCAATCTTTAAATGAGAATTACACTTAGAACTGCCCATAGTTTTAAATACAGTGCCACCATTTTCTTACTTGAATCAGTTAATAATAACTAGCAAGAATTTTGATCGATCAAAAATTATTTTATATTAGTCCTAGATGGTAAAGAATATCTCAAGTCTCTCAATGGACCAAAATATATTATTTTGCATATATCATGTAAACTAAAATAACCGTATGAAACATACTGGAATTGTTTTATTCTCCATGTTTTATAGAAAACCTCCATGTTTTATAGAAACTGAAAAAACTAATACTATGTTTCATCAACCCCTTTGGTAAGGTTTGGGATATTGAATTCTTATCTACCAGTTAAATGTATTTACAGATTAGAAGGCAGAAATTCTAAGACTGTTAACAGTTGTCATTGCCTACCAAACTCATGGATTTCCATCAGCAGTTTCTAAAATTTATGCTAATAAGATTAATATCCTGGATTTAATGAAACACTGTCTATAGAGAGATCTGAGATCTGGCATAAGATCTGAGAAATAGGTCCCTGTACTTTTGGAAATTCTAAGGTACATGGACTAGGACATGATTTTCCCACTTTTAATAGTTTTTATAAGCTCTACATTAAATTTCTGTATTAAATTTCTCTCTGATAGCTCACCCATCAGAGTTTTTATATCCTCTTCCAAATTCATTAACTATCTATTTGTAAAATATTAATTTAACTATACCTTAATGAAAATGCAAAATATAAAAATAAACTATCCTTAGAGTGATAAATTTAGAAGAATTAATGTTTTTTCTTGGAAAAGACTTTTTTTTATTTAAACTATTATGTAAATATAAATTTTAGTAGCCTTTGTTTCTTAGTGAAAGCTTTTCATAGTGCAGAGGGAGGCATTTTCATATGTTTACCACCAGGAAGATATTTTTACGGTTGAAAACCAGCAACTAGATAACCTTTTGAATTACACTTAGAGTGTCTTCAGAGGATAATACTATACAACAAATGCATTTTAAATGTGTCCCTGTATTATTTATATCATGATGCTTAGGAGAAAAAATTAAAATTTTCATTCTAAATGTCTATCAACTCACCTACTATTGATCCTTTCTGTCACAGAGTAATAGTATAAAGTTGTTGTTCATTTGTAAATAGGTATGTAAATAGTATATTGACTTTGAAAATTATATTTAAGAAAGATGTGAGCTTTAAAAGAAAAAAATCTACACTAATTTATATTCTTTATTTTTTTTAAGTTTTAGAATAAATTTATTCCATTATATGGTCTAAATTATCCTTTCAATATTATTTCTCACAATTTCTCTGTGTTCATTCTTTTTTTTAATAAATTATTTTTTATTGGTGTTCAATTTACCAACATACAGAATAACACCCAGTGCTCATCCCATCAAGTGCCCCCCTCAGTGCCTGTCACCCATTCACCCCCACCCTCCTCCCCTTCCACCACCCCTAGTTCATTTCCCAGAGTTAGGAGTCTTTATGTTCTATCTCCCTTTCTGATATTTCCCACACATTTCTTCTCCCTTCCCTTATATTCTTTAGATGATTATATGTAAGCCCTGGATGTAAAATTTTGTTCTCTAGTATTATCATATACCCAAGTCTCCAAACATTTCTTTTTAAAGATTTAATTTATTTATTTGAGAGATAGAGAGTGTGTGTGTGTGTGTGTGTGTGTGTGTGTGCATCATGTATGTGAGAGAGGGAGCATGAGAAAGAGAGCATGTACAAGCTGGGAGGGGAAAGGACAAAGGAAAAGGGAAAAGGAGCCTGCCTTCTCATCAGGGAGCCAGCTGAGTGGGTCTTGGGCTGATCCCAGGACCCTCAGGCAATCATGACCTGAACCTAAGGCAGAATCTTTACTCACTGAGCCACTCAGGCCCCCAGCCACCCCACATAAGTGTACCAAACAGAATTTCTTCCACTTTCCACCTTGAACTATGTAATATTAAAACTTTAGGTTCAAATTTCTTTATAAATTATATCTACTGCTTAATTTCTGGAGGCCTTCCCAAATAGCCCATCAATGACAAATGCTGGAATTTGGTCTATAAGACCAACTGCATCACTGTAGCTTTCTATTTAGTGTGTATCAATAAAATTGGATAGTAGAATTTTCTTACAAAAGAAAGAAAATGAAGAGTGGCACTGTGGATTATAAAAGCATGGTTCCTGAATGGGAAACATATTAGATTTTATCTTTTGAGCAATAACATGACTGTATCTGGCATCTCTAATGTTCTCATGTGAATTTTTCTAATAATGCAGCTTCCTTTCAGAAAGTGAATTGACATATTGTGTTTTCTTAGAAATTTTGAACATTAGAGAAGTGGATAATATCTTTTAAAAATTCTGGCAATGTTTTTAGGTTAATTACTTGCATCTAATCTTCAGAATTAAGCCAAATAAAATGAAGTTTTAGCAACCCACTATTATTGGGTCATAACATAGCATGCATATTATTATGTGAATCATTTTGTTTAAAATTTATAAATTTGACTTATCTTTATATCATTCATCATGGCATTAATATAGGCCTGGATATATATATGGATGACTATATCTGTATATTATATAATATTTATTTTCTATAGTACTTAAAATATGAGTAGAATTTTTATTTCATTTAGCATACTTTATGCAAAGTCCATTGTAGCATCATCCCATAAATACATGATGAATGAATAAATAAACTATGTATGTCTGCATATTCTATATATGATATTTTTTTTCTAAATTCTATGGATATAATATGAGCAAAATAGTTGATCCCTGATTCCACAAAGCTTGAATCAACTGAGGGTAGACTTTCAATCAAGCTAGAAATCCTCTTTTTTTTAATTCCCCTATAAATTGGAAAGTAAAAAATGATATTGATGCTTCTAGGGAAAAAATGGAGTAAAGTGGATCAAACAAACAAAAATGAGGGAAAAAATCAATATATTGGACAAGAAGTAATGACAGAATAATCCCATAAAAATGGGAAACTAACATGGCAAGTCTACTATTATTTGTTCCTACAGCCTTGATGGACTTTCGGAACTAAGGAAAAAAGTGAAACTGCCTGAGTTGAAGAGAACAAACTGACAGACTGAGAGGAAAAGTCAAGTAGAATTCACAGAACAAAATACTAGAGAGCAGAAAGCTGCCAAGAGGGATACATTATGAGAATTGTATAGAGTCCTTCACAAGTATTGCACAGAGTGCTGACCAGTATGTTCACGTAGAAAATAGCTCAAGTGGTGAAACAATCATCTGAGAGGATTAAAAGTGCCATCTTATGTCTTATACAAGCATGGGCTAGAACTTGTTCCCACCAACCAGATGAGTTATGCTCAGAATTCAGGGACCACTGGACCTGGTACTCAGGAGGTCCTGCCTCAGTACTAGGGAATAATTTGTTCTAATATAAATGCTGCACTGCCCTAACAAAATTTCTTAAAGTAAAACCTAAAAGAATCAAAATTATTTTATTGACTTAACTGAATTCAAGGAAAAACCCAACAAAGGATAGGTATAATGATTCATAGATAAGTAGATAGGAATAAAAAATATCTTATACCCAATCATGTAAAATCACAATGTCTATCATCTGATAAAAAATTATAAGGCATGCAAAATCCAGAAAAATATAATCCATAGTTAGGGAGGGAAAAAAATCAACCATCAACCAAACAAAATTGATACAAAATTTATACAGATATTCAAATAACCGGAATAGTAAAATGAAAAGTTATCATAATAGTATTCCTAATGTTCAAAAATAAACAGATATAACATATAAAAAGTGTCAAATTGGAATTCTTAGATATGGAAGCTATGATGTTGGAAATTAATAATACACTGGTGTGATTAACAGCTGAATTTATATTGTGGACAAGAAGAGAATTGAATTTGAAGGCATAGCAATGAAAAGAAAAAGAGGACAAAAAGTAACTTGCAAAATACAAAGAATTTGAGTTAACTGTGAGAAAATTTTAAGATCTTCACTATATGTGCAAATAGAGTCCCCAAAGGAAAGAAGAGACTGGAGAGGATGTCATAATAATATTTGAGAAATTAGTGACAATTTTTCTAATTTGATGAAAACCATTAACCAGCAGATGTGAAAAGTTCAACATTCCCAAGCCTGAGGAAAATTAAATGAAATCTTATCATAATCAAACCACTCAAAAGCTGTAGAAAAGAAAAAAAATATTTAAAGTAGGGACAAAGGACATGTTACCTAGAGGACAAAGACAAAAAATATAGATTTCATATTGGAAAGAACACAGATGAGAAGAAAGTGGAACAATATCTTTAAAGTCAAGAAAAAAATCTATCAACCTAGAATTCTGTGTCTGAAAGAGTTATGTATTAAAAGAGAAAAAATCCCAACAATTGGTAATACTATCTCCAACAAAAATATTATTTAAATTTCAAGATGCAATAAACACATATAAAACTTATAGAATTCATCCTCAACAGTCCCATATCATAGGTATAGGTAGTCTGTCAGGCAGAAGGAAACTGACATATCAATATGTATTAGCATAAAAAATATTAGAAACAGTAAATATAGGTTTGAATATAAAACATTTCCTTCCTATTTAAATATTTTTAAAAATATTGACTATTTAAACACAATAATAACAATATATAGTCAGGATTACAATATATATGTTATATATATGTCATATAGATATATTACATATGTATAGTTTATATATATTATAGGACCATCATAGCATAAAGTATGTTAAGAAGAAATAAAAATATTTTTAAATTCTTACATGTGAAATGTATCATTTGAAAATAGACTATGATAAGTTAAAAGTATTATAAACATTAAAGCAGTCCCTTTATAACAAAACATTTATATACAAAAATAAAATGTAATCATAAAATATACTCAATTCAAAAAATTAAAAATATACTCAATTCAAATCAGAAAATTATCATAAAGAGAACAAATAGAATAGATCGAACAAATAGAAAGAAATAGCAAAATGGCACACTTAAATCCAACCTTATGAATAATCAGTTTAAATATAAATGGTGTTAACATCCCTATTTAAAAAACAGATATGATTAGATTGGCAGCAATGACGGTGGGAAGGAGGACTAGACCTAATTATGTACTGCTTATGGAAACACACCTTGAATAAAGATGATAGGTTGAATTTAAAAAATGAGAAAGACATACCGTACTGACAATTGTTAAATAGAGTGTCATATTACCATCATTCAAAGTAGGTTTCAGAACAAAGACTATTGTCAGAGATGAAGATAATTTCATAGTGATCAAGGAGTCAAATTCAAGAGAAAATAATAAATCTAAATATTTATATGACTATATACATATGGAACAAAAACAGATCTGCAAGGAGAAACAAATACATATTTATAGATGACAATTTCAATATGTTTCCTTCAAAAGATTATACAGAAGTCCACAAAAATTATAGTTGGAATTACATACTTATTAGTGAAAATAAAATTTCTGATACTAGTGCCTAAAACTAGTAAACAAAAAGTTAGCAAGAAGATAGAAGTACTGAGCATTATAAACCAACTGTACCCAACTGATATTTATGGACTATACTATGAGGCCAGCATTACTCTGGTACCAAAATCAGACAAAAATATTATAGGAAAAGGAAATAACGGATAATTAACTGACAGAATATAGCTATAGGGGAACCTGGGTGACTCAGTGGTTGAGCATCTGCCTTTGGCTTGGGTTGTGATCTCAGGGTCCTGGGATCAAGTTCACATAAGGCTCCCCATGAGGAGCCTACTTCTCCCTCTGACTATGTCTCTGCCTCTCTATGTCTCTCATAAATGAATGAATAATTTTTTAAAAGAACATAGTTATAAACATTATGAATAAAATTGTAATGAATATGTGCAACACTGAACAGTACAAAATACTCCTGAGAGAAAGGAAAGACAGATAAATGGAGAGATATACCTTGTTGATGTGTTAAAAGACTTAAAACTGTTAAGATACCAATTTCTTCCAAATTGTTCTTAAGTAGTGGTCTGTACACCTTTCTGTGTAAATAGAGATAGTAAATTTTCTGGGCTTTTCAAATCACTCAGTCTCTATCACAATTAAATTTACTCCTCTGAAGCAAGAAAGTAGCCATACATGGTAGGTGAATAAATACCATGGCAGTGCTTCAGTGAAACTTTGTTTACAAAAATAGGCTACTGATGTAGTTTGGCTAGAAGGTTTTAGTTCATCAATTCCTTATCTCATCCATGGCACTTTTGATGAAAATTGACAAGCTAATTTTAAAACTAATTTGAAAATGCAAAGAACTTAAAAGAGCCAAAACAACTCTTAAAAATGATAATGATGGTGACCTATCACTGCTTCATTTCCAGTCTTATTATGAAACTACAGTAAACAAGCCAATATGATATTGTCAACATAGAAACATAGACAAGTAGAAAAATAGAAAAGAAGAGAGGTGAAAGATTGTGGCCACCAATTACGACGTGGGAGTTGAGGATTTCCTTCACACCAACCAGTAATTATCCTACACCAGCTAGATGTCCTACAACTTAACTCAATTTTGACACTCCTTACCCTGGGCTAGCATCAGAATCCACAAATTATAGGCTCTATCCCACAAGACTGCACCTTCCACACATATTTCTCATATTTCTGTCACCAGTTGCCAGTCACAAGTGCATCACCTGTCCGTCTGATCCACCAGCTATAGATCCAATAGATAGAAATTTCCAGTGACCCCCTTCTTGGGTTTGATTAGTTTGCTAGAGCAGCCCACATAACTCAGAGAAACATTTTACTCACTAGATTACCAGTGTATTATAAAAGGATATAACTTAGTAATGGCGAGATGGAAGAGATGAATAGAACAAGTTGAGGTGAAAAAGTGTGGAGAACTTCCATGCCCTTTCCTGTAAAATCTCCATACAGTCAACAACCAGAAGTTCTCCAAATTCTCCTCTTTTGGATTACAGGGGAGTCTTCATAAAATTGGTATGGCTGATTAAATTACTGGCCAATGGCAACTGCTTCACCATCCAGCTTCCCTTCCGTCCCTGGAGTCCAGGGGTGGGACTCTAAGCTTCAATCTTCTACTTATAAAGTTGGTTCCCCTGACAACCAGCCATCATGGAATTCAAAAGCCAATTTATTAACTTTGCTGTTCTCATTTTCTAGAAAATTTCTAAAGCTTTAGGAGCTCTGTGGCAGAAATGGGAAGGAAACTGAATACATATTTCTTATTATAAATTACAATATCACTAAAGAGTTGTCTTAGTCCATTTTGGTGGGCTATAACAAAAATACCACAAATGGGGCAGCTTTTAAACAATGTAAATGTATTTCTCATGGTTCTGGAGGCTGGGAAATCCAAATCAAGGTGTTGGGCAGATTAAGTGTCTGCTTCCTGGTTCAGAGATGACAGTCCCCTTGCTATAATCCCACATGGTGGAAGGGTCCAAGGATCTCTCTGGGGTCTCTTTTATAAATTTCATTCATAAAGGTTCCACCCTCCTGACTCAATGAACTCTCCAAAGCCCTACCTTCTATCACATTGGAGATTAGGTTTTAACAATGCATTCTTTTTTTTTTAAATAATGCATTCTTGAAGGGACACAGACATTTAGTCTAGAGCACAGGTCTATATTAGACATTCATATGTATAGATAAATTATTTCTGAAAAAAAATGATTGAAGGCAATTTAGTGAGGAAAGAACAGTCTTTCCAACAAGAGTTGCCAGAACAATTATCCAGATGCATATACCATCATCCATATACAAAAAATAAACTCATATCCATATCTTGCTTCATATGCAAAAAACTAACTAAAAATGTATTATAGGCCTAAAAGAAAATAATACAAAGTAAAATAAAACTTTCAGAAGTAAGCATAGGAGGTAATTGTTATGCTTTTGAGTTAGACAAATAATTTTAAATATAGCAAAAGCATAATCCATGGACTTATAAATCAAAATTCATGAAAGTTAAACATGATAGTAATGATAATGTTGACTTCTGTTCTTTGAAATATACTCTTAGGAAAATAAAAAGACAAGGTACAGACTAGAGAACATATCTGAAATTCATATCTGATAAGAGGCTTATATTCAAAATATGTAAAAAACCTGAACAATAAATAACAAAACAGGTCATATAGAATGGTCAGACTATTTGAACAGATATTTCACTAAAGAAGATATGCAAGTGACAAGTATGTGGAAAGATAACACAATATTATTAGTCCATGAGGAAACACATATTACAATCACATGGAGATACCTTCATTTGCCTGTGAGAATGGCTAACATTAAACTATAAAAAGTGTTGTTGAGTTAGTGGACCGTATGGAACCCTCATGAATTGCTAGAGGAAATGTAAAATGGTACAATCACTCTGAAAAACAGTTTGTCAGCTTCTTAAAAAGTTGAACATGTACTTACCATGTTTAGACATTCCATTCCTGGGTATGTATCTAAGAAAAAAAATTTCACAGGATTGCCTATAATAGCTATAAATTGTTATTTTTTTTCAAGCCAAGTAATTTTATTTTATTTTTAAATTTTTTAAATTTTATTTTTTTGGAATTTTTTAATTTAAATTCAATTTGACAACATATAGAATAACAACTAGTGCTCATCCTACTAATGCCCTCATTAGTGCCCTTCACTAAGTTAGCTGTAAGTTCTTATAAACAAACTTGAATCAAATCCAAATGTTCATGGACAGGGAAATGGATTAAAGCTGTGGTATACCCATTCAATGGGATATTATTACAGAAATAGAAGTGAATGTACACAAAAATTTAGATGAATTACAAAGTAAAATTACAAAGTACATAAAGTGAAAGAAGATAGACCAAAAAGTGTACACAATGTGTAATTCAGTTCTCTAAACTACTGAAAAATTCTATTTAGTCTACAGTGATGAAATGCAGTTCAATGATTGCCTTTTGGGGACTCAGAATAGGCAGGCAGAAAGGATGATAAATGGGTTCCAGGAAACTTTGGAAGGTGATGGAAATGTTTTATTTCATTTTTTGTGATGATGGATTCTGTGTAGGTGTGTATGTGCATGTGTGTGTAAATATAGGAACCAATCATGTGGTAGGCACTTTATAAAAGTAATCTCATTTAACACCTGACCAGCCCCCAAGAAATCTTTAAGTGGCATCATGACATTCATTTTACTAACAAAGAAAGAAACTCAGAAAAGTCACAGTTGCAAGGTTTACATATATAAAAACATATTTAATTTTATCCTTTAAATATGTGTAGTTTATTGTATGTTAATTACCCCTCAATAAAACAGTTGAAAATTATATGTGAGCAGAACTAAATAATGTTTCACATGATCAGAGGATAAGAAATATATTAGAAGTACACAGGCATAGCTAAGCTTAGACATAAACATGAATGTAGGGTAGACAAGCAAAGTCAGGTAAAGGTAACATGCAGAAATGGCAAGGGAGGGGCACCTGGGTGGCTCAGTTGGTTAAGCGTCTGGCTCTTGATTTCAGCTCAAGTCATCATCTCAGAGTTACAAGATCAAGTCCCACATCAGGCTATGGCAATATGTGGCATAAACATGGCAAAGTGTGACCAGCCCACTCTCTTTCATCATATTACTTGGGGATTACTATTGAACAGAGCATGGAATATGAGTATCTAGAAAAAGGGCTGGAGGAACATGTTCTTAAGTTACATAAAAACTTAATACTGTTTGGATATCTAGTGTTTAAGTCATTTTAATTAATCAAGTTTGGAGAAACACACAACCCTATGCAACAGAATTGGAGAATTTGAGAAGTGCGCCATATTCTTAAGTACCCCAACAGAGAGTGACTACTCTTTAGAAGATACATTGCTCTCATAGTAAAGCACACTTTGGGCTGAAACCTTTGTTTTCAAGTACATCGATGATATGCCTCAAGCTCTTCTGTAATTGCATGATTTCAGGATTGTTTTTCACTGATGTGACCAAATCTTTCCAAAGTATGCGTAATGGAAAGTTGAAAAGTGTTGCAGTCCTATAATAGATAGGTAACAAGTAATTACCAGAATGAGTCACCATTCCAGATAGTGAATAGCATTGGTTTTTAGTCCGTTAAGGATTTATTCTTTTCTTTTCATTTAATATCTGAAAATCTTCAATAAAGAGATGGAGCTATTTAATCATAAGCCTTTAAGGCAATGACATATGGGATAAACAAATCCCTTATCCTTTTAAAATATATTTAAAAAACATGGGGCTGGAGACAAACTTATAATACCTTTTTAATTCTATCAAGATGTCAACAATACTTTGAGGTGAAAATGCTTTATATTATTGTTAAAACTGTAGAAAGATCTATAGATAGATTGGTGTCAAAATTAAAAGTGAGCTACATACAACCATTGTATCTTGTTATTAATGTTTTATTAAATTTTGTAACTATTTTCATATGAATGATAAAGCCAGTAGACCTACTCTACAGAATCAAGATAGGCTGACTTGCTTCTAGTTTTGTTCTCTAAACTATGTCTTCTTATGATGTAAATATTCTTTATGATGAAAATATGTCTAGGTGCAGACATAGAGGTGAGGAGCATGCTCCCTAATTGATGGAAATCATTATAAAATAGACTATTATTTTTTCAACTAGTATGTTTAAGATTATCTTTAATATTTTATATAAACAATTTGAAACATTTTTTCCTTTTACACTTAAAGCAGCAGTTTGTATGCCTGTGTACACTATTGTTATACATATATATTAGTTAGGTAATCAGGGAATGCTGAATGCATACCTTTTCTATGCTCCTCAGAAGTGTCTCCCTGAAAACAGCTCTTCATTTGAACAACAAACATTTATCCCACAGCCCTAAATGCCAAGCATTATGTTAGCCATTAGAATATTGACAAATATTGACGAATAAAGACAAAGTCTCTTTCCCAAAGGAACTTGCTGGAAGTGTTCTGTGGTGATTAAAATAAAGAAAATAAAGAACACTGATTTTTTTCAGTAATTATTTCCTAAATCACTTGTGGGCCACTGTTGGTGATTCCGTGAAAGAAATGGGGGCATGAGTAGTATGTAGTCATTCTGATCCATGTAATTACATATATAGATGAACACTAGTCATGATAGATCCTTGAACTTACTTGATCATATTTATAAGTGGCTTTATCAGTTCCTACCTCCAGGACCTTGTTTAATGTAAACTTTCTGTCTTCAATTTCCTTTTTTTTTTTAAGATTTTATTTATTTATTCATGAGAGACACACAGAGAGAGGCAGAGACACAGGCAGAGGGAGAAGTAGGCTCCCTGTGGGAAGCCTGATGTGGGACTTGATCCCAGGACCCCAGGATCATGACCTGAACCAAAGGCAGACACTCAACCACTGAGCCACTTCAGGTGCCCTTCAATTTCCTTTTTTGAGAGATAGGAATAAAATACAACCTATGTAAAAGGTAGTTGTAAAGATTAAATAAGATAATTTATGGAAAACACTTATAATCATCCCGGTGAATGTATCAGTAAATGTCAGATCATTTATGTTATTATTAAATATCAAGCAAAATATCATTTTTCAATCTTGATTATTCCAATGGATATGAAAACTATATCAGATACTGAATAATATTTTTATATTTATAAACAAAACAAATAAATCCTGTAAATATCCAAGTGCCTCTTTTACATATTTGCCTTCTAGTTGATTACAATCATATTCCTCTAATGATTGAAGCATCTTTTGGAAGTCCTATAACACTACACATCATAACAGTCACCTTTTATTTTTTATTTTTATTTTTTAAAAAGATTTTATTTATTTATTCATGAGACACACACACACACACAGAGAGGCAGAGACACAGGCAGAGGGAGAAGCAGGCTCCATGCAGGGAGCGGGAAGTGGGACTTGATCCCCAGACCTGGGATTACGCCCTGAGCCAAAGGCAGATGCTCAACCACTGAGCTACTCAGGCTCCCAACATTCACCTTTTAATTACCAAATATTTTCAATGTCGCTATAATTTCTTCTACTTTCTTTTTGTGCCAATTCTGTTTCCCGACTGGATTTTCAGGTACTTCAAGGCAAGGAATGCTCATATTCTCTTCTATCCTCCTAATATGAGTAGATCTATAAACTAGTGAAACATTTCTAGGTTTTATTTTAAATAATTTTAACTGTAAACATTGCTTGAAAGAAACTATTAAGATGAAAAAAACATTGGTGTTTATAGAAGTTATCTTTGTGAAAAACAATTGAAAAAAAATGTTGATTGAATGTATGAGTTATGACATTTTATTTTCACAATAACCTGCAACAAGAGCTGTTACTTTCTAAATTTTACATGGGAGGAGCCTGAGGTTCATGGAGGTGAAGTACTGTGCTCCGTGGAGCAGAACAGCATAAGAACACAGAGGCAAAAAGATCTGTCTAACTTCAAAGCTTAAAATGTCAATTAAGAAAATCTCCAACAGGGCAGCCTGGGTGGCTCAGCGGTTTAGCGCTGCCTTCAGCCCAGAGTGTGGTCCTGGAGACCCGGGATCTAGTCCTACCTCAGGCTCTCTGCGTGGAGCCTACTTCTCTCTCTGCCTGTGTCTCTGCCTCTCTCTCTCTGTGTCTCTCATGAGTAAATAAATAAAATCTTTTTAAAAAACTCTAACAATGTATAATTGATTTTATTAATTTGTACATATCTCCATTTCCTTAAGCTGTCCTTTTTTTTCATTTCAAGAAATATTCTGGGATATAAATACTGAGAATCATATTCAAATTTTGTAGGAAGAAGCAATGAAACATTTATATCGTGTTTCTGTTTCTTAATGAAATAGTCCTCCTTCCACTCTTGCTTGAGAGAAATGCCTGTATTAAGTATCTTCATAATCTTATAAAAAAAGACTGATTCAAACAAACAAGCAAATAAATGTTTCTGAAATATCAACAACATGAGTTCAGTCAAGCTTATAATTTAATTTTCCCCACACATCTTTTTTTATGTTCTATTTCTGATCAGAGGGTTATGTCTTCATCATATGGCCTAAAATTCTCTGATGAAACTGAGCTCAGGTACAGCTTAAACAGGAAATGAAAAGGAAATTTACTGAAGAATAAGTTAAAGAAAAATTTCAGTTTCATATACAGAATGTTGGTACTTTCTGCCACAGGAACTGTTGATAGGATATTGGTTATTTAGCAGATTTTCTAATGAAATAATGAAGCTACAAACTGGATAATTTCATGTAATTTTTGTTCTCTGTGATTTTTCCCAAATCTGAAATATTTGATGGATATCTGCATCTTCAACTACATTATAACTCTTACATATTGTTTTACATATTTCTAATATAGCACTTAGAACACCCCCAATTATAGAGTACACTCATCTTCAACTAAAATGTGAATGTTCAAGTACCTGAAGAGTTTTATTTCCTAAGGAAAAATGCCAAAAAT
Source organism: Nyctereutes procyonoides (assembly GCF_905146905.1). Taxonomy (NCBI): domain Eukaryota; kingdom Metazoa; phylum Chordata; class Mammalia; order Carnivora; family Canidae; genus Nyctereutes; species Nyctereutes procyonoides. The sequence continues at coordinate 28,985,584 of NW_026575136.1, forward strand.
GAATGAGTATGGTCTACACAGGTAAGATGAAGTAGATCTATGAGGTGGAGTTGGAAGAAGAGGGAATTACATAAGGGTGGAAACTTTATCTAAACCTGGAGCGTCTTCAAAGCACCATAATTTAACAATTTGGGAATTTGTAACAACATATTTTCCTTAGGAATTAAGTCTCTCCCTCCCTTACCACCCTTCTTTTTCTGGCAAATTGATGTTTAGCTTTCAAGACTAATTTTATATACTGCATTATTATTCATTTATAAATATGAATAAAATTCTACCTCTATCATAACATTCAACTTATCCCAATGTGAATATTTTACTACACTTCATTTATGTCTTTTACTTTGCTCAATATCTTGTTTTTGTACTGTACCAGTGCCCTTCATTCCAAATGGTTGTGTTGAGCCTGGTAGTCTTACTACCCTTTCTTCCCCTATGTTGTATCTATAATTTATGAACCGGGAGGGGTGAATTATGCTCTTTGCCATCTATAGAGTTTGCATTCAGACATATGGTAATAGAAAGGCCAATCCGAGACTTTCCTGATAACGAAATGTGGGATCAAGACCTGAGCCAAAGACAGATGTTTAACTGACTGAGTCACCCAGGCGCCCCTAGGCTGTCCTTTTTCTGACAGACTTTTCATGTCTTTTTAAGAGACCTCATTATCTGCCTCCAGCTATCACAGGTTAGACTGGAGATTAGATAATCAAATGTCCAGTGGACTTTCTGAAAAAGCTGAGATTTGAGTCAGGGAGTTAGAAAACAGGTTGTCATTGGTTTCTGGATAATAAATTCACATGATGACCAAGGCACAGATGAGTGGAGTAAAATACATACATTATGCCCAGCTCCTGCACTTGGAGCTTGACGTAATGAGTAAGACTGTTTCGAGAAATTTCCTTTTTTGAACATGATAACATATATCTTATACTTCTGATAATTAATTACATGAGGCAAACAGTGTAATATAGTAATGTAGTTTTAATATATAGAAATACAGGTTCATTTCTATATGTTTATGGTGACAAATGGTGTAGAAACTTTATCTTCCTAGTATTTCTTATATATATATAGTGGAGAACTTCTGGTTCCCATTCATATTGTTATAAAGAGATTGTCAACTACTATTGCCTAATTCATATGCTAACCAATGAGTCTAAATGTCTCCTGACCCTGGAAGGAAGTGGTGCATGATGTGGCCCTTGCCAGTTACTGTATGACATCCTTTTGCATCATTGGGTAAAAACATGAAGCTGAGGCCAAATACTAAGGCAAGACTATTGGTGGAGAAATAGTATTTTTCTCAGGGGGATGGGGAGTGGAGAGTAGGGAGGGAGCAGATTTGTTAAGATGGGAAAATATTTAGTTCCTGGGATACTGTCTGCCATTTCTCCTGCCTGATAGAGAAACTTAGTTTATAGGATGATTCCAAGCTCAAGAGAGATAGACACCTGAGATAAAAGGAGAGATTTGATTGCATGTTTTTTTTTATTTTTATTTTATTTTATTTTATTTTTACTCCTGGTTGAGACAAACAACAAAATACCTTAGGCTGCATTTAATATATATTCATACCTAGACCTTTTAAGAAATATTTTAAATAAGTTATTTTTGCATATTTTTAGGCCTTTGACTAAAAATCTTCTGTAGGTTTAGAGATAGAAATATTTGTTACTCATAATTATATCACCAGTGACAAGGCTTATTGTTGATAGTGACCAATCCTTGATAAATGAACATGAATGAATACAAATATATTAAGTTATTAGTGGGCATGCTTAATCATTATTATAACATTAATGGGATTGTTGTTCAGATGAGATTCTTCTTTAAGATTTCTCTTCTTTTCTAAAAATAAATCTACTGTATGCCATATTTAGAATCATAGGTGCTTCATAAATTAGGACAACTAAGTTCTAGTTTAAATTGTAAATATGTGTCAAGAATATGAGACATATATGTTGTCCTTTATGTGTTCTGTAGTTTAAAAATATACCTCACAAAATTATATGTGCAATGAGAGAAAAAAAGAAAAATTATGAAGGGAAAAATTAAAGGCCAAATGTAATCTCTTATAAATATGTGAAAATACTATTAATTATTGTTATGAATTACCAAAGTTATTGACTTTTCAGAATAACCAGAATATGAAGAGAATCTAAAACAGCTTTTTAACAGTTAATTTTTAAAGAACTATACTCTAGTGGTTTATATCATTTAATTTGCTTATGCTGAAAAATAATTTTAACATATAAATTGAAAATAATAACCCTCATCACCCAAATGAATTTAGAAAAATATAGTGATAAAACAGGTCACTGACATTTCTAGTAAACATAATTATATGAGTAATTGAAAAATAGTGTATTTTGAAAGATGAAATTTTAATATTAGAATATATAGCATGATTGGAGGTTTCAACATGTTTTAGTTAGAATATAAATGTATTTTATAAAACTTAACAGAATGCAGCTTTATTGTAACCTCCATTCATTAATATAAAGCTTGTTTTATGCCTACTTATATCACCTCATTTGCGTTTAAATGCATTATATATATTTTAGGGGAATATATATATTATATTTCTAGGGGAATAAGACAGGCTTAATTATATTAACATGGCCCTAAATACAAGTATATTACACAAATATTTTCATTAAATATTTTTGTCTCCAAAGAATTTTTATACAAATGTCTGTATTTATATATACGATTTTCTTATGTATGTTAAGAAAATAGCAGTGATTCTTTGTGCTTAATTTTCTGATTAAAATATAAGTGACATATTAAAATGTAGCCATCATTTAAATAAGAAAATGTAACATGATATGAATATATAACAGGTTCTGAGGTCAATAACTCTAAATTCAAATCCTATCTCCTTTAGTTATCACTGACCTGATTTAGAGTAATTTTTATAAGCATCATTTTCTTAATATGTAAAGTAGTAATAAAAATATCCTTTAGAATATATCAGTTGGAGTGAGATGATAAATAAAAGATAAAAGAAATATATATATATACATATATATATGTATATATATATATATATATATATATTTTTTTTTTTTTTAAGAGAGAGGGAGAGCTCTTAAACAGGCTTCCTGTTCACTACAGAACTCAACACAGGGCTTGATGTCATGACCCTGAGATCATTACCTGAACCAAAATCAATAGTTGGATGCTTAACTTACTGAGCCACCCAGGTGTCCCAAAAGGAATATTTTCTTTTTATTGCTGATATATACTTATAAAATTGAAGCTACATTTCTACTTTTTATTTTCTTTTGATTTCAAAATTCTGTAATAGGACTTCTGTTTCTGGGAAGGTGAGGTAGATGCAATTTTCCTTATTCTTTCCACTAAGTAAACTTACAAGCTTGGCCTTTATAAATAAAACAAATATAGGAAATGCTGAATGGTGGAGCAAAGACAGATGAATAGAGGTAACAAGCCTTAATGACATAGTATCAAAGAAAATTCAGTAAAGTATATAAAAGTAATTATACACCATGACCAAGTAAAGGCTTATTCCAGACATGCAATGCTGGATTAATATTTTAAAACCAATCAATATAATTCAAAAGAAGAATTATATGATCTGATTTATCAATGTAGAAGAAAGCATTCGATAAAATTCAACATTCATTCAGAGTGAGAAAAAATATTTGCAAACTACACAGCTGACAAAGTACCAGTATCTAGAATATATTAAGAAGTCTCAAAACTCAACAAAAAAATGCCATTAGAAAATGGGGAAAATACATGAAGACATTTAAACAAATATATACAGTTGTTTAAAAACACATAAAAGACATCAAACATAATTTACCACTAGGAAAATACAAACTACAATGGAATATTATTGCTCACCCATTAGAATGGCTAACATTAAAAAAAAAAAAAGTGACATCAATCTGTCCAGGCATTTGAAGAGAGTCTGCAAAGGAGAGAAGTGTCTGTCATAGAAGGAAGAAAATCAGGAATGTGGAAGTTCTGAAGGCAAGTGATGGAGTTGTATCAAAGAAAAGGATCAATGTACTATGACAGATGAGACTAATAAATCAATCAAGATAAAGACTGCAATGAAATGTTGGATTTCATGACATTGAACTTAATGTTCATCTCAAAGCAGTTGTGGTGGAATCATGGGTGTAGCACTTGTAACAACCAGAGAAACAGAACTAGTAGGAGATACAGAGGAAGGAATTAATTGCAAAGTATTTGCTCCTGCAATTGAGGATGCTCACTAAGCAAATCTGAAGTCCATAGGGCGGGCTATTAGGAAGAATAGGCTGGAACTTCCTGCAATAGCTGAAGCTGCAGTTGAGGGGCCGAATTTCTTCTTTTTTTCTGGGAAGTCTCAGTTCTGCTCTTAAGGCCTTTCAACTGATTGAAATAGGCCAATCCTGATAATCCAGGATAATATCCTTTACGTAAGTCAACATGAATCACGTCTATAAAATACCTTCACGGCAACGTCTAAATTAGTGTTCAATTGAATAATTAGAGACTTCAGCCTACTCAAGCTGACACATAAAACATGGCCATTAGAGGGGATATGAAATGCATATAAAAGAAAATGGAAGAGGAATTTAAGCCATCAAATAAATCAATTCAACAAATCTTACAGCAGAGAGGAAATGTGTCAGTAAAAGCACATTTTAATGCAGCTGTAAATGATCCATTGGAAAAAAATAATATCAGTTTCAGAAGTTAGAACTGCTAGAACAGTATTCTTAGGTGTTTGGGACCCCTGGGTGTCTCAGGGGTTGAGCAGCAGCCTTTGGCTCAGGACGTGATCCTGGGATGTGGGATGGAGTCCTCATCGGGCTCCCTACAGGGAGCCTGCTTCTCCCTCTCCTGTGTCTCTGTCTCTGTCTCCGTCTCTGTCTGTCTTTCTCTCTCTGTGTGTGTCTCTCATGAATAAATAAATAAATCTTTAAAAAATATTCTTAGATCTTTGATGGGGGATTGACTAGAGCGTACATTAAAGTATTGGCCTCAGACAGCAGAAGGAAAGTGTGCTTCGCATCAGAGGAATTGATGCATTGCATATGTGAGATGCTTGTGGTCATTAAATAGAAAATATGGTGGAAATAGATGTAAGTTCACCTTTTTCAGGATAACAGTAAATAAGAACATCAGTGGAGAATGAGGTTAGAGGAGTCTATGACACTAAAGTTGTGAGTAGCAATGAGACCTTAAATAGCCACCTGGAGGTTTGGGGATATTAAGAGGCTTGGGAAATGAAGCAATTAGGGCACACCTGGGGCTCAGTTTTATAATTTTCCAGTGAGACCAGTCATTGTGGTTCTGTATTTTTCTCCAGACCTGCTTAGGGGCATGCCCCATGCTACTTGGGTAGACAGTTCAATTTCAGTTCTCCCTAGCAAGTCACCAGGGAGAGTGCAGAAAATGGAGAGGAGTGAAGCTGATAGGAGCAGTGGAAATTAAGCTGCTAAATAGGAAAGTAAGAACATAAATGAAAAGAGTTAGAATGAAAGCTTTGTAGACACAAAGAGACAATCAGGTTTTTAAAGTACTAATGCTAGAGAGATTGGTGGAAACTGGAGTTAGTCATCAATGTGAGGGATGCTTGAGGATGAATTTATGGAGATATTGCTGTTATTAATAATCACATTCTCTAGGAATTATCCTGGGAATAAGATGTGGACACAGAGTGGATTCCAGGACCATTCTAGGAGCAGGAATGAAAAAACTGGCAATGGGCATTATTTGTATATTGCCATCACAATGAATTAAGACAGGAGGTGACCAGCAAATAATTCTTAATTTAATAAAAGAAGATATGCATGAATGAGTATGCAAAAAAAGTTGAAGGCGAGCCACTCAATTAGTTGATTATGGCAAATAATCAACTATAAAAAATAATGACCAACTTCAAATGTTTGGAAATCCTTCACAGAGAATAAATAACAAGGTCTTATTTTCATAATAAGTAAGAGTTTAAATAGAACAAGAGGTGGAGAAAATCCCTGTAGAGAGCACACACAAAGAAAACAGCAGTAGACTTAACTTGGGGGATAGAAGGAAGTTCAATACGCAAATGTAAAATCAGGAAGGAGAGAACGTGGCATGTGGTTGACAGGCTCAGCTCATGAAAAGAGTTTAGACTTTTAAGTATTTTATGTTTTATCCACAATGCAGTGGAGTATTTTAACTGGGTTTGAGGGGAGATAACTTTCCTAAAAGGTTAACTTCTTAAAGATTCTGTCCCAATAAGGTTGTTCTAATCCTCCACTAACTTTTACTATCAGATTGTGGAATTACTAGGACACTCCCTAGTAAGTCTCTTGAGTTATATTAATAGCCTCTTACTCTATGGAAGCAACACAGTATCAACCAATAGTATTACTGGGACAGGACTTAAGAATGATGCCTTCTTCTGCCCCTGAGTTCCAGAGCAGGAGCAGCTCAAACTGGCTGAGGATGGGTCTCAACATCCAGCTTAATTAACCACTGATGATTAGGTTGGGAGGAATTGGTATCTTAACAATAGTGAGTCTTCCTCTGCACAGTTGTATAATCTTTGTTTATTTAGATTGTCTTTGACGATTTTATCATTGTAGTTTTCTGCATACACATCCTGTACCTATTTTGTTAGATTTATATCCAAGTATTTAATTTCTTTTAGAATGCTATTGTAAATACTGTTCCGTTGATTTTATCCTGCTTTTACTTGCTATGCTTGCTTCTTAAATTTAAGTTTAATTTGCTGCATTGGACACAGAGGGCATTCAATCATGATAAGGCAAAAATGAGTATGTGGGCCTGAAGGTTGTTATATAAACACAGCTTTTTGAGTTTCCCTTTTCCCCAACATTTGGTACCTAATTTTTATGATGCCTTTGCTAAGTCATGAGATGAGGCTAATTAAGCTTCCTATTTCCGAGACAGGATCTCCTTTCAACACCAGTATTTTTTGTGGTTACAGAGGCATCTTCAGTCAGTTGTCACAAGAGTCTGACATCTGTTTTTCTTGAAAAATACTTTACTACTCCTGAAGGTAAGATAATGAGTAAATCATGCCTCATTGTAGTTTTCACTGCTACTGCATAAAAATGACCCATCTACGGACTCGGGCAATTAGTTCTGTAGCTGATTGAAACTCAACAACTCAGGCTTGACTGGAATGGACAGTTGCATACCTTTTATGTAATTGGGCTTATTTTGTTTTAAAATGTCACTTTGGATGAGGACAAAATAAAAATAATGAGAAGAAAGAGTCCTTTTTAGGTGATATTTATTTCCAAAGAATGATCTTTCACTTGAATAATTTATTTCAGCCTTTTAGGTCTTTCTTTGTTTACTCAAATTAAATCAGTTTGACCAATAAGAGTTTCCATTTGTTCTAGGCATTATTGAAAGACTGGCGAAATGGGGGAATTAATAAAAGTGAATGTGTACTTAATGCTAAAAAGGTCAGGTTTAAATTGACTCTAGAGATCTCCATAGTTAGATATACACCCTACCTACATTCCTATTGACATCTTCTTTCTTCAATTTTCGTATTTTTAAATCAGTAATGATATGGTGAGTTAGGAAGCATAACAATATGTAAAAAGTTAGAATACGAAATTGTTTCCTAGATAATGATTGAGATTGATCGATGGCTTTAATTTTTAAAGGACAAATAGTTTTGAATAAAGTGCCACTAACCATTACAGAAAAATGTCTTCCCTGAAATTGTTTGATTTAAAGTTTCAATTATCTCTTTGTGGAAAACCTATGCAGTGACCCCATGTAGGAAATTTTAAGTATGTAATGAAACAGAGAAGCATTTAAGTTTTAGTTCATTAAAATGCCAAAGGGATACTTAAAATACATTATTAATAAATATGTAAATCTGGTGATTTTCCTCTTTTCATTTAGACTTGAGTACCAACGAGATGAGTTTAGTCCGCAGGTAACCTTAAAGAATGACTTTTATACAAAAATAAACTTGAAGGAAAGCTATGAATTTATTTGACAGTCATCCACTATCTTATTTTCCTACTGTTTTTCCAGTTATATGTGTTTCATTTAGTTCTGCTCCTTCAATTCTCAGCCATTTCTGATTCATCCTTGGCTGATATTACAAACAAAATTTACCTAGTTAAATACACACACACACAGAGAACAGAATTTGATGTGCTATTTCACAAGTAGCAGTACCCAAAGAAGAGATAATAAAAAAGAATCATTTTAAAATAAAATTATAACTTAGAAACTTTCTGAAAGCCTCTTTATCTAATTCCCACTCAATGATCCAAATCTTTAACTTCTCATCAACATAGAAGTATTTTTAAACATACTATTAGCTCAATCAACAAATGTAAGGTTGGTTGGCTCCTCTAATGTAGGAAGAATTGATGTACCAGTTTATGACTTATTTCATCTTGAGTACTTTTAAAATCCAACAGTAAAGAATGTTATCCATTCAATAAAAATATTGCTGCTATTAAAAAAGTTTTCAGGAAAATATGAAATAATGCAAGTAAGGGAATGTTTCTTGTGCTAATTGAACATGCTTAAATCCCAATGGTAAACATTGGAACCATTCAACAGAAATAATGCTATTCAAATGCCTGCATAGAAATGCACAGTAATCTGAACAAGAAAAAGGTTCTTACACTATTTGTTTAAAAGTATTTCATGATACACAGACCCCTAACAGTAAAGCAGTTTTATTCAGCCAAACCGAATATTTTTAAAAAACAATTATCCAATATTATAAAAATGTGTATGTCAAAACAAATTTTAGAATCAATGTTTTTAATACTAGAAAACATTTTTGTTTTTCATTTTGTTATCTGGTTTGGTCATCTCATGAGAAGAAAAGCAATCATTCCCACACTTGCATAAATTAAACTTAGAGTTGTCTGGTTTATTTTTATTTTTATTTTTTTGATATTTACATGGGAACTTATTCATTCTTGTTAAAGAGGCATTTGGAAGAAAACCATCATTTATGGGACATTGTCTAAGTCCCAAGAACTATGATAGACAGTCTTTTTTACTGAATATAATATTCTCTACTTTGCTCTTCAAAAATGTGTTTCTAGCCAACCACTCTTTTTGAGGGGATTATTACATAGGGACACCCACAATCTTCAGTCTGTAAGTTAAGTATAAACAGAGGCAAAAACTCTCTGGACGATTTGTTTTATATATTTTACATATACCGAGCAAGTCAACAACAACAAAAATCATCCTAATGAAATGATATTGAATCAATGTGAAGATTTAGATCTATGAGCCACTCTACTAGAGAAACAAAAATTCAAGGCCAAGTATATGGATAGGAAAGAAGTTTTGGGCTCATTATGTTATTTATCAAATTGATTCATCTTTAGTTAGTAAAGAGTTTTAAAAATAGACAATTTGCTCACTCTAGTTTCTGGTAGAACGTGGCACTCTCTTACCTACTGTACAATCCATGGGCAGAAATATCGTCATCTTGTTTACTTATTGAATCCCAAGTGCCTGAAAAGTATCTGGCACATCATGGGGACTTATTATATATTTGCTAAGCTGAATGACTATGTAAACCTGTCTATTCAATACTTTGTGAGGGAGAACAGAGCACATCACAAAACGATATTGTCTTTCTGTCATTTTCTAGCATTATATGTTACATATGTTTTAAATATATATTCATTTAACAGAAAATAATGAAAGAATATTTGCCAGAGCATAAACAGCAATTGTTATTCCTTGGTAACTAGGTGATTGCTTGCTGGTTTAGATAATTTTTTTTTTGCCATTGCCTTTGTTTCTTTTGTAATGAATGTATGTAAATATGCATTATATTTTCATTCAATCAAGTTCATTTTAATTTAAGAGGATACAACACACTTCATTTTTTTTGTATATATTTTTAGCGGAGTTCGATTTGCCAAGATATATTATAACACCCAGTGCTCATCCTGTCAAGTGCAACAACACACTTCAGAATTGCAGTAGCTTTTATATTTCAGTTTTATCTTTGTGTAGCTAACATTTAATGAATAGCAAGTTAAAGGATACTGGCATTATTCTGGCTTGAAATGATTTGGTTGTTAGAGAAAATTTCAATAAAACATTTTTGAGTTCAAAACTTAGTCCTTTCCTCTGTTTCATGACACTTAAGTGTTAGTGAAAACTATATTCGTATATGAGAAATAATTTTTGCAGTAAAAAGTTACTAGTGAAAGATTCATTAATATATATATATCATATATATATATATATATATATAATACTCTTTGGCACCCCAGAGGAGGAAATAATTAATTTTCAGGTGGATAGCAGCTACCCTTTGCTGAATTATTCATCTTTCTTTTTTCCCCCCAAAGTAGCCCATACATAATAATTCCTGTTTTAGAGAAAATGAGAAAATATAAGTTCAGAGCTGCCAAATCATTTGGCCCATGGAGGTCACAGGATAGTTGTGTGAAATGAAGTTGGCAAGGTAGATTGAAGCTTAAATGGTGAAGTACTTCTTAATGTCATGCTATCAGTTTGGAATTCAGCCTGTTGACAATTTAGAGTCAACAGAATTTTTACTCTGCTGTATTTTGTTTTGCTTTTAAGAACAGAAGCACTATCTCATAAAGTGGGGGGGAAAGAGCACACATATTTTATATAACTCTTTTAAATATACTTGCCTTTCATAAGACCTATTGAGTAGAGACTGCTAGTCATATTTTTCCTACATAGATTGCTCGTGTTTCATGTTTTAAAATGTGTATGTCAGTATTTAAAGAAGAGACATATTCAGCTTCGACTATACATTTAGAGTCCTTGCCAGGCAAAGCTCCTATTCTACGGAATATACAAGTTTATGTCAGTAACCATAATTTCTAAAATTTTTCACCAAATCTAGACAAAATAAAGTCTGTATCTAGTAGAACAATATTGCACTGGAAATAATAATAATTGCCATTTATTGAAGGATTAGTGCTTGCCAGTAAGTAAGCATTTTTTAAATGGATTTTATTTTGTAGGGCTATTTTAGATTAAGAGCAAAAAGGACCATAAAGTATGAAGAGTAACCATAGACCCCCTTCCTTTGCTCATGTCTGGTCTCCCTACTATCAACATCTCCCTGGGATCCCTGGGTGGCGCAGCGGTTTAGCGCCTGCCTTTGGCCCAGGGCACGATCTTGGAGACCTGGGATCAAATCCCACGTCGGGCTCCCAGTGCATGGAGCCTGCTTCTCCCTCTGCCTATATCTCTGCCTCTCTCTCTCTCTCTCTCTCTCTCTGACTATCATAAATAAATAAATAAATAAATAAATAAATAAATAAATAAATAAATGACATCTCCCACCTAAATAGTACATTTGTTGCAATCAATGAACCTATATTGACACATCATTATTACCATCGTTTACCTTAGGATTCACTCTTTTTTTTTTCTTAAGATTTTATTTATTTTTTTCATGAGAGAGGATTCACTCTTGATGTTGTACAGCGATGATTTGGAGACATGTGTCTTGATGTGACATGTCTCTGCTGCTATGATTTCATAAGGAGTAGTTTTACTGCCCTAAAACCCCTCCTTGCTCTGCCTATTTATTCCTCCCTCCACCCTAACTCTGGGCATCCACTGATCCTTTTATACAGTTTTAGATTATGTTGTCAGTGAGAAAAAAAATAATGTATGCCATGAAAGATATACTTAAATTAATGTCATTATTGACAAGAACCAATGGTCCTGTAGCTTTTGTTGATAAAACATGGAATGTAAATTCTCATGATAATCGTTTCTCACTGGACTGAAGCTCAGCCTGCCCAGACTCCTTCCAGATCTGGTGAAAATTGGAATCTTTGTATATCCAGCTGAGGCCCAGCTGAGGCCCAGAACCTTTGTATATCCAGCTTTTAGCCCAAGGAAATAACCAAAGGGGAAGGACTTTGTAGAGTGAAGAGAGCAGATTTATCTTGCACATTTCCTGTGCATTTATCTATTTATTTTTTGTCAACTTCTGAAGTTTTCCTTAATTTTTAATGATTGCTACTCTTATCATGTCTGGAATTCTTGATGTGTTGGAGAAATTAGTCCTTAATTTATATTATAAATATATTTTCCAAAAGGTTACATTGTGTTGAGACCTAAATAAGATATTTTGCTGTACAAGTTTTTAAATGTTTATAAAATGAGATGCATTAATCTTTTCATTTATAGAATTTACTTTGCATGAGCAGGGGGAGGGGCAGAGGAAGAGGGAAACAGCAGACTTTTTGAGGAGCTCAGAGTGCTAAGTGTGGAGCCCCAGGAGGGGCTCAATCCCAGGACCCTGAGTTTAAATCAAGAGTCAGACACTTAACCTTCAGAACCACCCAAAGACTCCAATGTTTAGTGATCTAAGCAGATATTTGTTGCTGTGAGCACCTTATTGAGCCGGCAACTCTGTTTCTTTACCTGTCTCTCTTCAGATACCTCAGGTACAAATGAACTCCCATGATCTTGGAAAACAAGAAACCAAATTATTTCACTATTGTAATGCTTTTAATATCTAGTCACTACCACTAGTTAGGCTAGTTCAACAGATGAATGAATTCAATTCTCACTCTTATGGCCATTTCATTGAGGATTTAGGGAATTCTCAATTTCTATCTCTCAGAAATAGTTATGGCATGTATTGTTACTTATTGGAGAAATCCTATTGTTAAATTAATTAAACCCAGAGGGAAAAAATAATAATTAAAACCAGAGGTTTTAACAACTGAGGTGGCTTTAACATTTTAGGAGCCTAAGTAAGTAAACCAAAACCTGTGCAGGTCATGCCCCAAAGTTAAGAAATTGAAACCTAAGGACAACTGATTACAAACATCCAATCAGGCTTTCTCAAATAATGCAACTGCTTAATTACAACCAAATAACTTTCTTACTTTGCTTTTCCTTCTACTCTTTAAATGTGCTTTCCCTGGCTCCTGTGGGTGGACCACTCCTAACCACTGTGGTACTGTCCCATTGGAATTGCTTTTTGTTCAAATAAATCCTTAACAATTAAATCTGCAGGCAGCCCAGGTGGATTAGCAGTTTAGCGCCGCCTTCAGCCCAGGGCCTGATTCTGGAGTCCTGGGATCGAGTCCTGCATCGGGCTCCCTGCATGGAGCCTATCTCTCTCTCTCTCTCTCTCTCTCTCTCTCTCTCTCGAATAAATAAATAAAATCTTTAAAAAATTGAATATGCTTCAGCTTTTCTTTTAACGCTATTAATTTGGTACTAAAATAATGTCCAAAACTCATCAGCAATTTTTTCCAGTACAAGTTATTTGTAGAAGATGAGCACTGACTAGCCTTCAAATTATTTCTGTGTTCTTGAATTTATAAACCTTAACCTGGTGTGCATCATTTCTTATATTGCATTCTCCTGTTCATGTTGGTCCTTCTAATCTAAATAATCGGGTGATTTCTGTCATGCAACTTTTAAGGAATTTAAACATTTTTTATCTCCTGTTTGTTCAATTCTGTTTGTGAGAAATCACAGTCTTTTATTTCAACTCTACTTTTGCCTGCAAGAAATATTTTTCATTTTCCTCACATAATTTCAATTCTGCTTTTTTCCAAATAGAATCGTTCATCCTTTGTCTTATGTTTTCAAGAGTGCCTTGTTTTATTGTAAGGCAATCATTTTAGTGTTGATTTTATTTCTTTTTGTATTTCTATCCTCACTTATGCCAGCTAATTTTTTATCTCTGTCTGTAGTTTTATCTGTAATCCACTGAAATTTTATTCTTTTTTTTAGCTCTTGATCAAAAAAGAAACATGTTTTGTAATGCTTTTTATTTTATTCTCATTCACTTCTCTATTGGCATAGCTGTTTGGGGCTGCTTGTTCTTTGGCTTCCTTCTATATATATACTTATGTTTATTGCAGGTTTTTTTTTAATTCCTTGCTTTTTATTTAATATTGTTACTTTCCAAAATGGGGCTTTTCTCCCTGTGAATATAACTTCCTATAAGGATATGGTGAGTCATGTTGGCAACTAAGGATAAAAGACTCCTTGAATTTTGCTATCTTTTTTCTACAAGAACTCTTAGACACTTCTGTGAGAGTATCTTTTAACTAGGTCGCAAAAAGTTTGCCTGACTGTTAGTTTAAACTTTTTAAATTTTAACTTTTTTAGGCAAAAAGTTTACCTAGTGCTGTTTGTCACACAGTTTGTGGGTGATAATTTGCCTTTTAGTTCTCATGAGCTTTCCAGAAGTCTCTATCTTGATTTTTGCTCAATCTAAGTTAAATTTATTTTATTTGATAAGAAGCATTGGACTTAAATATAGAAGACCACGATGAGAGCTATAGTTCAGTCACAATCAATGTTTTTACATCAGGCAAACTACTTTACTGGCTAGAGATCCAGGTTGTGCCATCAAAAATGGGGAAAATAAATTTGTTGAGGATAGAGAAGTGTGATAAAATTATAATGATGTACTGTAGGGTGAGAATTGTAACACAAGTGTACGTTGGTAATGAATAAATAGCCATTTGTTGGTTATGTACTCGGAGTCAGTCCCAATGCTAGACACTGACAAATAGAGGTAGACGAGACATGTCTTTGCACAGAACAAAAATCCAGTGGGGCCTTGGTGTGAAACGTAAGCTGCCCAGAGATCCCCTTCAAGATACGGCACTCATCCCCCAGCCAGGTGAGTTTCTGCTACTGGCATCTCACACCTAAGCCCTCTTCAGGCATCAAAGGAAGCCTGCTCAGACAGTTTGCAACCTCATCCAGGGAAGTCAGTATCCATTGAGTGGTCTTGAGGGGGAATACAAAGGTCCCTACCTCTGTTAGATGATTCCTAAAGGGTACCTGTCCACAGAGCTCCTGGCAGCTCTGATGAACTCTGCCAAAACCTGCTTCCCTCACTCTGTTAGATGTTTTTCTGTTTTTTGTTTTTGTTTGTTTGTTCCTAAAAGTGCTTCCCAATCAACTTCCTGAGTACAAACCTTAATCTCAGAATCTGTTTCTTGAGAAACCAACCTAGAGCAGTCTGAGATACATATAAGTAACATCCTGAATTTTGAGCATCTAGGAATAGTCCAAGAGAAAGTAATGTGTATGCTGAGACTAAAGCTAGCATTGCTTATATGGCAGATACCCAGCAGGATGGCTCTTGTTAAATCTGGTCAGAATGAAATACAACCCAGCCAAACTGGAAATTTCGATTTGAACATTTCTGCTGCTTCTTTTCTCTTTTTAGAGGTGGAGTCGTATGCATAAAAGAAAATGCGTCATAGTTCTTGCTTCATTAAACAGTATTATACGTTGCCCTAGAATTGCCATTATCCACTTTTATTCTATTTTATATTACTTATTTTACTAAGACAATAGACAGACAAGATCCATTATGCAACACAATAAATTAAACTTATCAATAAGTTACATAACCCTATTTATACTCTGAGATCAGGCAACCAGTTTCCTTATATTCATTCCTGATTTAATTAATCTGCCAAATGTATGTGTATTCAACTAAATAAAATATTACTTTTATTTGTTTTTAAATTAACCTAATTTTTCAAAAGTTATTTTCATTGTAGTCTTTTGTGGCTTGTACTTTCTTATTAAATATTATGTCACTGAGATCCACTTAAGTCATTGTATGGACATGTATTATGTTCAGTGTTTTGTATAATAGTCCATTGGGTCAAAATAGCATAATTGATTAACTATCTTCCATTCAATGCATATTTAATTTGTTTTCAATTTCCTCCCTTTTTATCAATAGTGGTATATGGCCTTTTTTATATATCTCTACTATGGTATGACTACAAGAGTGTTTCTTATGTATATTCTTGGGTTATGTATACTCACTTTATAAGATAATATTTTTTCCAAAGTTATGACACCAATTTATACTCCCATCAGCAATGTATTTGTGTGTGTGCATGTGTGTGTATGTGTACATATATATATATATGCAAAGAAAAATATATATTTGAAATGCTTGTATCATATGATTCAAATTACTTCTAAATTCTTAGCATACATCCTTTAAAACAATTAGTATTATCGAACTACATGGTTTTTGATAATGCATAAGATATAAGATAGTACCGTAGTATCTCAATATTATTTTGATTTACATTTCCCTGGTTATAATTTCCTGGTTTGAACATCTCTTCTTAGGTATGGATAGATATAGATAGATAGATAGATAGATAGATAGATAGATAGATAGATGATAGATAGATAGAATGTATGTTGTATACAAAATATAAATATACTAAACACATTTATATATTATGGTTATCTATATATAAGAGATGAAGTGATGAAATCATTTGGAAAAAACCATATGGCACACACACATGCTTATGATGCACTAATCCATATCATGTAGGGTTTAACTTCTCAGACTTTAGAAACACATATAGGTTCAAAAGAGTCCCTTTCTAATTCTATTACTAGAAGCATGGCTTCCTCATCTGTAAAATAAGGATAATAATAGTTACCTACACTATATAGCTTATGGAAGAATCAAATGATATGCAACCAGAAGGTAATTAATATACTGGCTAGAAGATGTGAAATAATCAATAACCTTTTGCCATCAATAACATTGATATTACCCTTTTATCTTTATATTATATATGCCATAAATTCAAATGTATGCTTTGTTTTTAAATTTCTTCTCCATCTTCCCGATATATTTTTTTAATGATTGATAGTTTCGCTTTTAAAATTATATATTTTAACTATTGATTTATTATTGAAATTTATTCCAATGTAGTTTTTTTTTAATTCAACATTTGCATGTAGATTTTTAAGTATCAGTACTACATTTTACAAAGATACACACACACTACAACTGAATGAGTAGTTCTGTTTGGTGTGAATCACTGGTTTTTTTCTAAACCTAATTTTGGAAAGATTCAATTGTGGGATATAGGACTGGAATGAAAATGGCAGATATTCGTTTCTTTGTGTTTAAGAAACCCATATTCTCTGAGATGCAGGGGAGAATTGAGTCTATTATTTTGCAGCATTATTGAAAATCACTCTATTTCCCCTCTGGGCTTGTAGAGCAGAGAAGAATTTGAGGCCATCTATTGCATGGCATTACTGATGTAATGTATTCCATTGTAAACTCTCCGCGTAAAAAAAAAAAAGTCTTATGTTTTTCAGTTTCTAACTTATTGCTGGGATCTAAACCCTTATATTGGTCCAGGGATTTGATATATCTGGATAGATTGTTAATGTTTTCCTTTTAAGAGGTGAGTTTGTGGTCTTGAGTCTGCTCCATTTTCCTTAGATAAAGCAAATATCAAAGGATAGGCATGCTCTGGCATTCCAGAATCTCTGCTCATCTCAGTGATATGTGGGTACCTTCTAGTTTTAAAGGAAATGAAAAGAATTAACATAATAGGCAATAAGAGGCAATTTTAGAAAACTATTAAAACATTACTTTTCTATTAATTACTCTTAAAAATCTCAGTTTCTTCCATTTTAATTGTATACCTACACATATTCATATGGAGTACTTACAGAAATTAAATGGAAGAAAAGTAGGCCAAATTAATAATATACCATACAATAATTATTAGTCATTGTGCTAATCATTAAATCATCATGAGAAATATATAAAGTATTATTTATTATCTTTAATCAATGAGAAATAGTATAAATCTTCCAGGTTCTTATAACAATCCCCCAATCCTAGGTGCCTGAGTGGCTCAGTGGTTGAGCATTTGCCTTCGGCTCAGGACATGATCCTGGGGTTCAGAGATCAAGTTCCACATCTGACTCCCTGCAGGGAGCCTGCTTCTCCTTCTGCCTGTGTCTCTACCTCTCTCTGTGTATCTCTCATGAATAAATAAATACAATCTAAAAGAAAAAATCCCCCAATCCTAAATTATTCTGGGTAAAAATATATACCTATAAATATGCATATTGTCCTTTTTTTTAACATTTAAATTTTGGAAAGTCCAAGGTAGGAATAGAAGGATGAAAAAGATGAAAGAGACAGAGTCAGTCAATGGATCCAGAGAGAACATTATGTCATTCCTGGTGCATCCCTCGTACCCTAATTGTAGGGTCAAGGATGAAAAGTCTTTCTTGACCACAAAGACTGTGTGCAGCGTTAAAACTATTTTTTTTTATTTATGATAGTCACACAGAGAGAGAGAGAGAGAGAGGCAAAGACACAGGCAGAGGGAGAAGCAGGCTCCATGCACCAGGAGCCCGATGTGGGATTCGATCCCGGGTCTCCAGGATCGCGCCCTGGGCCAAAGGCAGGCGCCAAACCGCTGTGCCACCCAGGGATCCCCTATTTGGTTTTTTGAGTAAGAGTAAATTCACCTCCAAGAAGGATACATGGAAGTGGCCTGTGGTGTCTTTGGTGTAAGCCCATTTAGCACTGCCCTCCTTTAGAGACAAGGTTTCTACTCTTCTACTAAAACTACCAGATAACTTACTGTTTGGAAAGTGAAATAAATATACCTTAGACATGAGAGAAACACATTTTGTTTTATTTTGGGCAGAAGGGGGTGATACACCTTTTAAAATCCCATGTACAACTGTTTCAAATATCCATCTATATTTTTGCCTCCTATAAATGTGTTTAAATCCTGTGTACTATTTCCATTCATAATCATACTTATTGGTTCTACATGGATAAGGGAAGGTAGAACAAATATCTTGAGCATATACTAAGATAGCCTGCACATAAAGGAAACATAAAGGTTTTTTTGTCCTTAGCCTCAATCACAAAATATCTTCTCTACTATAGCTAAAATGCGCATAGCTAAAATCCTTCTTAGCCTTCATCCTCCTTGATCAGTGAAATATTTGACACAATTGATAAACATTTTTTAAAAGATTTTATTTATTTATTTATCTATCTATCTATCTATCTATCTATCTAGTTAGTTAGCTAGTTAGTTGAGGGAAAGAGATGAGAGAGTGCAAGTGGGAGAAGGAGCAAAGGGAGAGAGACAAGAAGACTCCATGCTGAGCATGGAGCCTGATACAGTGCTCCCCTTGGGGCTCAATCTTATGACCCTGAGATCATGACCAGTGCCTATACCAAGAGTCAGAGGCTTAATGGATTGAGCCACCCAGGTGCCCCATAAACATTTATTAAACACTCTTTCTTCTATATGCTGAATCATGTATGTATCCAGAAATTGTTAATAGGTATTTAGGTAACTTTTTAAGCTTTTGCGCCTCAGGAACTTTGCTCATACTATCATTTTCACTTGGAATACTCTTCCTCCATCTCTATGGTCACACTCTGATTCATCTTGCCAAGCTGCACTTAAAGCTCATCTAAAGTAAGAGCTCTGTATTTGAACTTCTGTTGTACTTTATTTTCCTTTCATATGGGACTTTTAAAATATCTGATCTTTTCCTTCTTGCTTTTGCAATTGTATATAATTTTAATAAGCATATTGGTACGTTTTTTTTCTTTTTGCCTATATCCCCACTCAGAAATACAGTATTTTAGAGGTTATAAGTAAATATTAAATGGGCATTTGTTGTCAGATGGTGAAGTTATTTTATCTACTTGAACTACTATGATTTCATATTAGCAACAACAAATAGGCAGGTACATGAGAGAATGAGACATATGGCTAGTCTGGATAAAAGGAAAAATCCCATGTAAATATGAAATTAGTAAATCAACTATAAGCCTGAATAATGGTTAATTACTCAACAAAATAGAACTTTGGAAAGAGGTATTTGAGTATCGTAAAACATGAAAAAAATTACATGATGTCTTGTAAGACAGGGTTAAAGTGATAGGCAAGCAAAATTCACACACTGAGACTGAGTGTTAGCCATTCATTAAAATAAATACACTGGAAATATTAGTGTATTCACAATGTTCTTAAAATAGACAATACTTAGATAAATCAACTGAAAGTGGGAGAATTTTTTTTTTAGAAGTGGGAGATTTCTAAGATGAAATTAGCCTACCACTTCAGTAAAATTATGTGTTTCCTCTGTATAGTCTTTATTGCTTACTAGGAGGAGCTCCAGGGCACTTCACGTAACACGATGGCGGAAGAGCAGGGTCCCCAAATCACCTGTCCCCACC
The DNA here is from genome assembly GCF_905146905.1 of Nyctereutes procyonoides. NCBI lineage: Eukaryota > Metazoa > Chordata > Mammalia > Carnivora > Canidae > Nyctereutes > Nyctereutes procyonoides. Next base: position 29,005,625 of record NW_026575136.1, read on the forward strand.
AAATTACCTAGATAACCTTCAAATCATCCTGAAAATCTACGAATTCGGCCTGAGATGTAAAGAGAGACCAGCTGGAACGCTACAGTGAGAAGAGTCCGCGCTTCTATCAAGGTAGGAAGACGGGGAAAAAGAAATAAAGACACAAAAGGCCTCCGAGGGGGAGGGGCCCCGCGAGGAGCCGGGCTGAGGCCGGGGCGAGTGTCCCCAGGACAGGAGAGCCCCGTCCCGGAGGAGCAGGAGCTGCACCAACCTTCCCGGCGGGGAAAGGGGCTCGCAGGGAGTTGGAGCAGGACCCAGGAGGGCGGGGATGCCCTCGGGCTCCCGGGACACTAACAGACACCTGCGCCCCGGGAGAGTGCTCCGAGCTCCCTAAGGGCTGCGGCGCGCACGGCGGGGCCGGAGCAGCTCGGAGGGGCTCGGGCGGCGGCTCCGCGGAGGGGGCTGCGGGGCGGGAGCGCGAATCCAACAGCGCAGGCCCCGGAGCACAGGGCGCCGGGACACAGCCCAGGATCCGGCCTCCCCCGGGACAGGCAGAGGCCGGGAGGGCCCAGGACAGCGAGGACGCTCCTGCCCCGAGCTGAGCAGATCAGCGGCCCCGCCCCGGAGCCTCCAGGCCCTGCGAGACGGAGAGCCCCAGTAGTTCCTGCGGAGGCTGAATCCAGGCTTCCAGAGCTGCCATAGCAACTGCGGCTGTTCCTCCTGGGGCCTCGCGGGGTAAACAACCCCCGCTGAGCCCTGCAGCAGGCAGGGGCAGAGCAGCTCCCCCAAGTGCTAACACCTGAAAATCAGCACAGCAGGCCCCTCCCCCAGAAGACCAGCTGGACGGACCAGTTCCAGGGGAAGTCAAGGGACTTAAAGTCTACAGAATCAGAGAATACTCCCCCGTGGTTTTTGTTTTTTTTTCTTTTTTCTTTTCTTTTTGATTTCTGTTTGCTTCCCCCACCCCTTTTTTCACATTTCTTTCTATTTCTTTCTCTTTTTCTTCTCTTATTTCCTTTTTTTCTTCTTTTTTCTTTTTCTCTTTTCTTTCCTTCTCTCCTCTCTTTTTCTCCTTTTCCCAATACAACTTGTTTTTGGCCACTCTGCACTGAGCAAAATGACTAGAAGGAAAACCTCACCTCAAAAGAAAGAATCAGCAACAGCCCTCTCTCCCACAGAGTTACAAAATCTGGATTACACTTCAATGTCAGAAAGCCAATTCAGAAGCACTATTATACAGCTACTGGTGGCTCTAGAAAAAAGCATTAAGGACTCACGAGACTTCATGACTGCAGAATTTAGATCCAATCAGGCAGAAATTAAAAATCAATTGAATGAGATGCAATCCAAACTAGAAGTCCTAACGACGAGGGTTAACGAGGTGGAAGAATGAGTGAGTGACATAGAAGACAAGTTGATGGCAAGGAGGGAAACTGAGGAAAAAAGAGACAACATTAAAGACCATGAAGACAGATTAAGGGAAATAAATGACAGCCTGAAGGAAGAAAAACCTACGTTTAATTGGGGTTCCCGAGGGCGCCGAAAGGGACAGAGGGCCAGAATATGTATTTGAACAAATCCTAGCTGAAAACTTTCCTAATCTGGGAAGGGAAACAGGCATTCAGATCCAGGAAATAGAGAGATCCCCCCCTAAAATCAATAAAAACCGTTCAACACCTCGACATCTAATAGTTAAGCTTGCAAATTCCAAAGATAAAGAGAAGATCCTTAAAGCAGCAAGAGACAAGAAGTCCCTGACTTTCATGGGGAGGAATATTAGGGTAACAGCAGACCTCTCCACAGAGACCTGGCAGGCCAGAAAGGGCTGGCAGGATATATTCAGGGTCCTAAATGAGAAGAACATGCAACCAAGAATACTTTATCCAGCAAGGCTCTCATTCAAAATGGAAGGAGAGATAAAGAGCTTCCAAGACAGGCAGGAACTGAAAGAATATGTGACCTCCAAACCAGCTCTGCAAGAAATTTTAAGGGGGACTCTTAAAATTCCCCTTTAAGAAGAAGTTCAGTGGAACAATCCACAAAAACAAGGACTGAATAGATATCATGATGACACTAAACTCATATCTGTCAATAGTAACTCTGAACGTGAATGGGCTTAATGACCCCATCAAAAGGCGCAGGGTTTCAGACTGGATAAAAAAGCAGGACCCATCTATTTGCTGCCTAAAAGAGACTCAATTAGACAGAAGGACACCTACAGCCTGAAAATAAAAGGTTGGAGAACCATTTACCATTCAAATGGTTCTCAAAAGAAAGCAGGGGTAGCCATCCTTATATCAGATAAACTAAAATTTACCCCGAAGACAGTAGTGAGAGACGAAGAGGGACACTATATCATACTTAAAGGATCTATCCAGCAAGAGGACTTAACAATCCTCAATATATATGCCCCGAATGTGGGAGCTGCCAAATACTTAAACGAATTAATAACCAAAGAGAAGAAATACTTAGATAATAATACACTTATACTTGGTGACTTCAGTCTAGCTCTTTCTACCCTCGATAGGTCTTCTAAGGACAACATCTCCAAAGAAACGAGAGCTTTAAATGATACACTGGACCAGATAGATTTCACAGATATCTACAGAACTTTACATCCAAACTCAACTGAATACACATTCTTCTCAAGTGCACATGGAACTTTCTCCAGAATAGACCACATACTGGGTCACAAATCGGGTCTGAACTGATACCAAAAGATTGGGATCGTCCCCTGCATATTCTCAGACCATAACGCCTTGAAATTAGAACTCAATCACAAGAAGAAGTTTGGAAGGACCTCAAACACGTGGAGGTTAAGGACCATCCTGCTAACAGATAAAAGGGTCAACCAGGAAATTAAGGAAGAATTAAAAAGATTCATGGAAACTAATGAGAATGAAGATACAACTGATCAAAATCTTTGGGATGCAGCAAAAGCAGTCCTCAGGGGGAAATACATCGCAATACAAGCATCCATTCAAAAACTGGAAAGAACTCAAATACAAAAGCTAACCTTACACATAAAGGAGCTAGAGAAGAAGCAGCAAATCGACCCGACGCCCAGCAGAAGAAGAGAGTTAATTAAAATTCGAGCAGAACTCAACGAAATTGAGACCAGAAGAACTGTGGAACAGATCAATAGAACCAGGAGTTGGTTCTTTGAAAGAATTAATAAGATAGATAAACCATTAGCCAACCTTATTAAAAAGAAGAGAGAGAAGACTCAAATTAATAAAATCATGAATGAGAAAGGAGAGATCACTACCAACACCAAGGAAATACAAACGATTTTAAAAACATATTATGAACAGCTCTACGCCAATAAATTAGGCAATCTAGAAGAAATGGACGCATTCCTGGAAAGCCACAAACTACCAAAACTGGAGCAGGAAGAAATAGAAAACCTGAACAGGCCAATAACCAGGGAGGAAATTGAAGAAGTCATCAAAAACCTCCCAAGACACAAGAGTCCAGGGCCAGATGGCTTCCCAGGGGAATTCTATCAAACGTTTAAAGAAGAAATCATACCTATTCTACTAAAGCTGTTTGGAAAGATAGAAAGAGATGGAGTACTTCCAAACTCATTCTATGAGGCCAGCATCACCTTAATTCCAAAACCAGACAAAGACCCCACCAAAAAGGAGAATTACAGACCAATATCCCTGATGAACATGGAGGCAAAAATTCTCAACAAGATACTAGCCAATAGGATCCAACAACACATTAAGAAAATTATTCACCATGACCAAGTAGGATTTATCCCCGGACACAAGGCTGGTTCAACACTTGTAAAACAATCAATGTGATTCATCATATCAGCAAGAGAAAAACCAAGAACCATATGATCCTCTCATTAGATGCAGAGAAAGCATTTGACAAAATACAGCATCCATTCCTGATCAAAACTCTTCAGAGTGTAGGGATAGAGGGAACTTTCCTCGACATCTTAAAAGCCATCTACAAAAAGCCCACAGCAAATATCATTCTCAGTGGGGAAGCACTGGGAGCGTTTCCCCTAAGATCAGGAACAAGACAGGGATGTCCACTCTCACCACTGCTATTCAACATAGTATTGGAAGTCCTAGCCTCAGCAATCAGACAACAAAAAGACATTAAAGGCATTCAAATTGGCAAAGAAGAAGTCAAACTCTCCCTCTTTGCCGATGACATGATACTCTACATAGAAAACCCAAAAGCCTCCACCCCAAGATTGCTAGAACTCATACAGCAATTTGGTAGCGTGGCAGGATACAAAATCAATGCCCAGAAATCAATGGCATTCCTATACACTAACAATGAGACTGAAGAAAGAGAAATTAAGGAGTCAATCCCATTTACAATTGCACCCAAAAGCATAAGATACCTAGGAATAAACCTAACCAAAGAGGTAAAGGATCTATACCCTCAAAACTATAGAACACTTCTGAAAGAAATTGAGGAAGACACAAAGAGAAGGAAAAATATTCCATGCTCATGGATTGGCAGAATTAATATTGTGAAAATGTGAATGTTACCCAGGGCAATTTACACGTTCAATGCAATCCCTATCAAAATACCATGGACTTTCTTCAGAGACTTAGAACAAATTATTTTAAGATTTGTGTGGAATCAGAAAAGACCCCGAATAGCCAGGGGAATTTTAAAAAAGAAAACCATAGCTGGGGGCATCACAATGCCAGATTTCAGGTTGTACTACAAAGCTGTGGTCATCAAGACAGTGTGGTACTGGCACAAAAACAGACACATAGATCAATGGAACAGAATAGAGAACCCAGAAGTGGACCCTGAACTTTATGGTCAACTGATATTCGACAAAGGAGGAAAGACGATCCACTGGAAGAAAGACAGTCTCTTCAATAAATGGTGCTGGGAAAATTGGACATCCACATGCAGAAGAATGAAACTAGACCACTCTCTTGCACCATACACAAAGATAAACTCAAAATGAATGAAAGATCTAAATGTGAGACAAGATTTCATCAAAATCCTAGAGGAGAACACAGGCAACACCCTTTTTGAACTGGGCCACAGTAACTTCTTGCAAGATACATCCACGAAAGCAAAAGAAACAAAAGAAAAATGAACTATTGGGACTTCATCAAGATAAGAAGCTTTTGCACAGCAAAGGATACAGTCAACAAAACTCAAAGACAACCTACAGAATGGGAGAAGATATTTGCAAATAACATATCAGATAAAGGGCTAGTTTCCAAAATCTATAAAGAACTTCTTAAACTCAACACCAAAGAAACAAACAATCCAATCATGAAATGGGCAAAGGACATGAAGAGAAATCTCACAGAGGAAGACATAGACATGGCCAACATGCACATGAGAAAATGCTCTGCATCACTTGCCATCAGGGAAATACAAATCAAAACCACAATGAGATACCACCTCACACCAGTGAGAATGGGGAAAATTAACAAGGCAGGAAACAACAAATGTTGGAGAGGATGCGGAGAAAAGGGAACCCTCTTACACTGTTGGTGGGAATGTGAACTGGTGCAGCCACTCTGGAAAACTGTGTGGAGGTTCCTCAAAGAGTTAAAAATAGACCTGCCCTACGACCCAGCAATTGCACTGTTAGGGATTTACCCCAAAGATTCAGATGCAATGAAACGCCGGGACACCTGCACCCCGATGTTTCTAGCAGCCATGTCCACAATAGCCAAACTGTGGAAGGAGCCTCGGTGCCCATCGAAAGATGAATGGATAAAGAAGATGTGGTTTATGTATACAATGGAATATTCCTCAGCCATTAGAAACGACAAATACCCACCATTTGCTTCAACGTGGATGGAACTGGAGGGTATTATGCTGAGTGAAGTAAGTCAATTGGAGAAGGACAAACATTACATGTTCTCATTCATTTGGGGAATATAAATAATAGTGAAAGGGAATATAAGGGAAGGGAGAAGAAATGTGTGGGAAATATCAGAAAGGGAGACAGAACATAAAGACTCCTAACTCTGGGAAATGAACTAGGGGTGGTGGACGGGGAGGAGGGTGAGGGGTGGGGGTGAATGGGTGACAGGCACTGAGGGGGCACTTGACGGGATGAGCACTGGGTGTTATTCTGTATGTTGGTAAATTGAACACCAATAAAAAATAAATTTATTTTAAATAAATAAATAAATAAATAAATAAATAAATAAATAAATAAATAAATTAGTTTCCTGTTTTATTAAATTTACCTTTGTTTTTCCCGTGTTTTAAAATATATCCAGAAAAAAAAATCTATCTATCATCTATCTATCTATCTATCTATCTATCTATCTATCTATTATCTATCTATCTATCATCTATCTATCTATCTATCTATCTATCTATCATCTTCACACTTGTCTTTATGTTCCTCATTGACAATTTGTTGTATTTGGTAGCAAAAGGAACCCCTATGTGCTATTCAGGAGCAAAACATTATTATTTTAATAACTCTCGTTCAGTATAAAAACTATCAATGGGATCAGCAGAAAATCCCTCTATGGCAATTAGTGAAACCCATTTAAATAGTATGTTTCTAGGAAGCACCTTTTGGTGTCACTCCCCACCTCCACGTCTCTGCTAGATGAATTATAGTGTTGGCATTTGTCTAATGGAGCATGAACACAACATTTTGCAAAGCAATCAAGATACAACTAGAACAAGCTGGTTTGGAATAAAATTGTAAAATTAGGTTGCAGTTGAAACTAAAGCACTGCTATTTATTCTACGTAGCAGTTTGATGACCTAATGATGTGAATCCAGCTCAGCAGTTGGACAATTTTGGAAAGTAACAGAAGCAAACATTCTATTATTGAGTGGAAATTACAGACACAATATGCGAGGTCAACAGCATCACGATCAAAAATGTGTGCTGAAGCTCTAGCTGCATCCATGGGAATAAAGAAACAAAACAAACATTAAGGACCCAAGATTGGAGAGAGACTTAATTCTAAAGATAGTAGAATTAGTTTAGAGAAATAATGTCAGCGGTGATTTTTCATTTAAAAATGTACTTGATGTTGCTAATGATGATTAGGTGTCAGTGGCTGCTTAAGCAACACAGGATTTTTTTTTTAATTTTATTTATTTATTTGAGAGACAGAGTAAGAGAGAGAGTGCACATGAGCAGGTGCAGAGGAAGAGGGAGAAGCAGACTCCCCACTGAGCAGGGAGCCCAATGTGTAGCTTGATCCCAGGATCCTAGAATCATGACTAGCATCCAAGCATCCAGGCGCTCCAAGTAACACAGGATTCTTTGTATGTGTGAACCATGGGCTGAACAAGAGAATATCTCCCACCTTATTTCTCCTGACCTTCTGTTGATGATGTAACTCCTCCCTTTAGAGAATTCCCTAACTGCCATTGGCTGTGTTGTCCTATCTTATAGCAACCTGAATTACAGGTATATCAAGAAGTTCAATCTGCTGTCATTGTGAATATTTTCTTTAGTTTTAGTTTGTTTGTTTTAACCAAAGACTACTGCTTCTTTAAAAGCCGTGTGCTCAGAGTAAAGGAAGAGTGCATAAAATTGTTATCCTCAACTTCAGCAAGTTTTTTTCCTCACTATATTTTGCATAGACACAATTGGAATGATCCTTAAAAGGGCCAACAGATTTGGTTGAAAATCCATACAAAAAAGTTTTGTTAATCTCTTCTGCAAAGCAAGTAATTTCAATGTTTGAGTTATCATAGGATGAGAACTTTTTTTTTTTAAATCATTCCTGGAATTCCTGGAAAATCTAATGAATATATATTTTCCATTTGGGGATTTCCTAATTGGCTCAAAAGTTTCTATGTTGTGCAATACTACGAGTATTTAGAAGGGTAAGTACCAAAATTTTTATTGTTTTAGCATATGTACTTGACTAATAATTTAGAAAAATTTTAGAATTTTTGGATATTCAATGTAACATGCACTAATAGAGATTTTGAATAGTGTACCAAATCGTTATTAAATAAAAACAGGGATTCCTGGGCGATTCAGCAGTTGAGCGTTTGCCTTTGGCTCAGGGTGTGATCCCGGTCCCAGGATCAAGTCCCATATCTAGCTCCCCTCTAAGAGCCTGCTTCTCCCTCTGTCTGTGTCTCTGCCAATGTCTCTGTGTCTTTCATGAATAAATTAAATAAATAAATAAATAATCAATCATGTTCAATTTTAAGTGGAATACTGTCCATGTCTTTGTTAAGCCTGCTCTCCATGTATAACAACAATAAAAAAGCCAAGTCTGTTATAATAAATCATAAGTTAAAATAAAAGTTCATACACTGTCAATAGCAGTCCATATTTTAACAAAAGAACTTTGAGATAAAAATATACTGCACAATCCACCTAAAATTTGGCATGGCTCACTTTATTTCTCCACTCTTAGCTTTTGGGGAGAGAAAACTTAAACAAAATAGCAATTGAGAGCTAATTACAAATGTCTAGACATCATTCTGGGTGCCTCAATCTTGGCTGATACCTTTTTTCAATTAAAACTTCTATGAATTTTATCAAATCACATGTTTAGATTTTTCACTATATATCCCTACAACCATTCCCTCTATACTTATTGATTGCTTGCAGTGTGCAAAGCATTGTGCCACATGTTGATCATGACTAGAGAGCCCTGAGGGGAGTTTGAATCAATATCTAACTTTGATAAGTACCACCTTGATAAGCAAAGGCCATGTCTCCTCTCCTACAATCCCATACCTTATACTTCCCCTTCGATCTTATCAGAAAAGCCCATATCTTGACTTTTCTGATAGAATTTATCTAAAACAGTAGCAGTTGCAAAATGTAAATTCCCAGAATTATAAATGTAATACTTAAACTTCATAACTAAAACATCTTTAAAAAAAATACTCTGACCTCTTTATGGTGAACACATTAATCAGGGTGGATTCTGCTGTGTTGAAATGCAGTGGTCGACTGGTAATTTAGGATTACTATTTCAGTCACAATCTGGCTCAAAAATCCATCTCTTTCTGCTTTAGCTGCCTCATAGAGCGGAAGCAGGCACAACTGGGTTTGGGGAATTTGGGAGGATTGGTATCTAAGCTCTTTATCTGGATAAGTCTAATGAAAGTAGCATGCATTTATAGGCTGTGCTTAGTGGAAGCTCCACCACTACTCTCGCCAGCATTTTTCAACCCTGACAATTATCCTCTCAGAGTAAAAGTAGTTTCTTTCTGTTTCCCCAACTATCTTCCCCAGTGGACAGTGAACACCCTTCTTAGTATCTGTCCAATTTTAACGAGGGACCCTGCAGTTCAGAATACCAGCTTTGTCCCCACCTCAGCTAATCCGCCAGCCCCTGTTCACAGTCATGGAGAAGTTACAATTCTTTCCAGACCCTCAAGAGCTATGAGGCCTGCTCTATCTTAGCAATTACCTATTGCTGGCAAATGCTAGCTCCACATTTGTTCATCTAAAAATATCTTTATTTTTCTTTTTTCACTGAAAAATAAATTCACTGTGTGTACATGCCAGGCTGATGTATTTAAAAGAGAATTATTGGTGTATTTTTTTCCAACTTATGGAGATATTTTTTGACAAATAAAATTGTATACATTTAAAGTATACAATGTGATGTTTTGACCTACATACACTGTGTGAAATAATTACCACAAGCAGGTTGGTTAACACATCCGTTATCACACATATGTACCATTTTTTCTGTGTGTGTGTGTGTGGTGAGAATGCTTAAGGTTTACTCTTAGCAAAATTTCAGGTACACAAACCTACAGTTGATAGGTAAAAGAGAAAGAACTCAAAGCAAAACACTATGGAAAATTACCAGTTCACAAAGGAAGACAGCAAAAGGGGAAGAAAGGAGCAAAGGAACTATAAAACAGCCAGGAAACAATTAATAAGATGGTATTAGTGGGTCCTTACTTATCAATAACTACTTTTAAATATAAATGAATTAAGTTATCCAATTAAGGCATAGAGTGCCTGACAAGGAAAGAAGAAAGAAAGAAAGAGAAAGAAGAGAAAGAAAGAAAGAAAGAAAGAAGAAGAAAGAAGAAGAAAGAAAGAAAGAAAGAAAGAAAGAAAGAAAGAAAAGAAAGAAAGAAAGAAAGAATGAAAGAAAGAAGAAGAAAGAAAGAAGAAAGAAAGAAGAAAGAAAGAAATAGAAAGAAAGAAAGAAAGAAAGAAGAGAAAGAAAGAAAGAAGAAGAAAGAAAGAAAGAAAGAAGAAAAGAAAAGACAAAATCTGGCTACATGTTGCCTCTAAGATACTTCAGTTTCAATGACACACATTGATTCAAAGGGATGGAAGGGAAAAAGATATTCTATGCAAATGGAAGCAATAAGATAGCAAGGGTAGCTATACTGATATCAGGCTGGCATATTTTTTTAATTAGCACATTAAGAAAAGATTCTCTCTCCCTTTTTCTGGCTTCTGCATTCTTATGTGAAACTGCTGTTAGTGTACATATTATTATTATTATTATTATTATTATTACATATTATTATTTTTTAATAAATAATCTCTCTGAAATTACTAGTTGCTATTAAGATGTCCTCTTTGGGTTTTATAATCTGAGATGACTGATCATTCTAGGTGTTTCTGCTGGCGGGGGGGGGGAGTGGAGGGTTAACATGATGAAATAGTGATTTGTTCAGCTTTGTTAATATGGTTATCAGTTTTTTTGAAAACTAATTCTTTAAAATTCTCATTCATTATCTCATAAAATACCGCTTCTTCATTCTCTCTTTTCTCATCTGGGATTCAAATAAGATTAAAAAAAATCGTATTAATTAAATTACTATTTCTTTCTTTCTTTTTTTCTATCTCTACTGTGTTTTTTTCTCTGCCTTTAGGAAATCTTCTTTAGCTATACTTTCAGTTCATTGATTGGTTAGTTGTGTCTTAATTTCTTATTAAATAATCCAGTTAACTTTAAGTTTCAACAATTATGTATTTACTTTTAAAAGGTGTATTTGGGTATGTCTCAAAACATGCTTGACTATTTTTATTAGCCCTTCCTTAACTGATAAGAGTTCTACTTTTACTAGTTATGACCTCTGAGGGATTTTTTTTTTCTTTCCAAATCAATAATAATAAAATACTTATCTTTAAAAAAGATCTTGCTTGGCACTTTTATTGATTTTTATTTAATAGGAAGATTGATCAGATTATTTTACCTCCATAATTTGATAAATTTAACTTACACGAGCTAATCTTGCATCTTTTTAACAGAGTAAATGAGTCTCACTTGAAGACCTTCATAACCTCTCCTGTATAAAACTAACATAATAGAGGATATGGGGACTGGGATAGGGCAGGGGTTCAAAATCAGTTTTATATTTTTGTGACTGTGCACACATCTCTGGTATCCTTTAGTCAGTGAAACTATTTAATCTTACCATGGTGTTTGCTCTACAGGTAGGATCAGTCCCCCCCATATTGGATGAGATTCAGTCAGATGGGAGAAGGGCTCTCTGGTCATCCACCTGTACTTGGGTTTATACTTGGACTTCCCTTTGAAGTTTTCTTATCAAAATCCCCTTTATTCTTGCTCAATAATTGGAATTTTCTGATCTTTTGTGCCCTGTCTACATGTGTAAATCTGAACAGGTAGAAAGTCCAGTTTCCTGAAATGTACTAAATATAGAGTGTGTTAATGCTTCTGTGTTTCGAATGATAAAAAGTAGTCAAGAAGAGGAAAGAAGGCCAAAGATCATGCATGATGAGCCAATAAGGTCTCTTGCTCTCATTTCCTTTGCTGTTTTGTTTTTCCTCAGGTCTGGCTATAGCCTCATCGAATGGTAAAGCCAGAGACATTAATGCAGACAAAGCAGCGCAATCAGGATGCTGTTATTTTTGGTCAATTTGGTCCAATAGGACAGAGTACAAAAGAGTCGTCTTATATCTCATTAAAATTTTACCTTGAACTTTTAGGTCAATGTCTTTGCAAGTAATAACAGTCCCGTGTTTTCTTTTGTCTTTGAAAACTGTGTTATCTCAAAGTCCTCCAGGGAAATAATTTGACTGCTCAAAAACAGGGTTTATAGTATTGGGAATCTTGTCTGGATTTGGAATACTTTTCTGTCTCAAAATAACTAGATGCAATACATTTTAAAATCCACCTCACAGGAAATGCCTAGAGCTCACCTTGGGAAATCAGAGATCATGTCTGTAATTTGTTTGCCACGCTCCAACCCATAAATATCACCCCATTGATTCAAAACATGAAGCAGAGTTTTCCCTAATTTGAAATAAATAGAAAACAGGTAATAAAAATTGACTCATCAGGTAAATACCACAGACCCACAGCCAGATAAAAGAAATAATTATTTGTAAAAGATTACTTTCCATTTTCAATTCAGCAAATGCCTTTTTTGCCCTAGGAGGAAGCTGTCCTATTACACAGTAAGCCATATTTTGATAAGGCCCTCAGTGCTAAATTGAAGAGAAACAGAGATCACAGGAGGTAGGATTGCAGAGTGTCTAATGGTTAGCTTTGGGTATATTCTGTTATCACCTGGGGAACTTTAGAAAATACAATTATGTGGATCCTATCTCCAGAGAATCTGGTTTAATTTATCTCGGATGCTATTTGGAGACACCTAGAGACATGAAAACTCTAATATGCAGACAAAATTGAGAAAAATTGGTACTATAATTGGAAGCACCTATGTTACTTATGGTTGAATCCTTTGAGCCTAGCCTCCTGTTTGGTGTGGAATAAGTTCTCAATAAACATGTAGTGTGAACAAGGTGAGTAATGTAACAGTAAAATTTGTTCATGAAGTGGCAAATGCTGAGTGTGGATCACAGTGAAGACATAGAACCCCTGGGAGCCACATATACAAGGGGTATTGTATTGTACCTTTGCATAGGCTCTTTTCTGGGAGATCATGGGAACTATTAGAGATGGTACTGAAGATAGAACAAAGCATTCTAATTGGTGTAGACCTGGTATAAAAGGAGGATTAAACCATTAGGGGATGGGCAGTAAGCTCTACTACCTGCAGGATATGTGAAGGCCTACTGCAGCTTGGAAAGGGCACAGGAAAAAAAAAAATACTATTTCTCCCCTACAGTTTTCCTTTCACTGGTGAAGGAGGTAAATTACTAGGACGAGTCCTGAGACTCAGAAGTATCCTTCCCCATAAACCGGCTAGCAAAAAAAAAAAAAAAAAAAAAAAGCAGTAACAAGCACCAATAATCTATGCTCAGAGAGAAAAAATTGCACAGAGACACATATATTCCGAGGTATAAGTGTACAGAGAAGGCCTAAAGCAGCGAAGAATTATTAAGAAAAATTCTTTAGCAAACCAGCTAACACCCTAAGGACAAGGTAACAGTGGAGTCATTTGAAGCCAACGGTACATTCAAACAATAAAACCCACATGAACTCAATTCTTGAATAAATTAATTCAACTCTGCCTGCTGACATACTAGCAGAATATGCAAACACATTTCCAGTTATAAATGCAAAGTAAAAATTCCCCACTCAGATATGATCTAGGTGTTGGAACAGACAGGAAGTTTAAAATAAGTATGCTTAATGTGTTAGAGGCTCTAGTAGAAAAGGTGCGCAGCATCCAAGAGCAGTTGGGGAATTTCATAGAAAAATAGAAACTATATGAAGACTCAAATGGAAAAGGGAGAAAAAGAATCATAGCAGAGATGAAAAGTGCCTCCATGGACCAATCAGTAGACCTGACACAGCAAAAAAAAAAAGAATTCAGGAAAAGAGGTAAGTAGAAATTACCCACGATCAAACACTAAGTGAAAAAAAAGAGAGTTTAAAAAAATGGAAACAAATGAATTCAGCATCTCTAAGAACTGCAGAAAATAAATACAAAAATAAATTGTATGTTAAACAATTTAACATATTCATATGTTGAATACTAGAAGCAAAAGAGAGAATGTAGTAGAAAAAAAAAGAAGATATAAGGTTGAGATATTTCTAAAAATAGTGAAAGAAATCAAACCATAGATCCAGGAAGCTAAGTGAATTAAAGAGGATAAATATCAACATAGACACACACACATACACATATTCACATTACTGCCTATTAAAGATTAAAAAAACCCTAAAGGTAATGTGAGAATAAAATATATAACACATTAAAAGGAATAATGTTTAAGTCATAAGATAATGGATTGACATCTCCAAAATGCTGAAATAACAGTAAATCACTGCCAGCACGGAATTTTATATATAGAGTGAAGGTGTATTTCACTAAAAATCTAGAAATAGAGTTTTTTTCAGACAAATTAAAGCTGATAGAGTTTATTACCAAATGATCTGTACCACAAAAATGTTCAAAAGTCATTAGGCAGAAGAAATAAAACACTAACAGAAATATGAATCTTCAAAAAGAAATGATTAATATAAGTGATTAAAGGTAGATATAAAATATATTTTTGATCTTTCAAAAGTCACATGTCTAAAACCAAAAAAGTAGCAATGCATTGTTTGAAATGTGTGAAAAATAAAATGTGTAATAGCAATAATAATACAAAGATGGGAAGAAAAATTGGGACTGTATTGTAAGATTTATATATTACATTTGAAGATGTGTAATATTCATTTCAATCTCCACTTTGATAAGTTATATAACTGTATTGTAAAACCTAGAGGAAGAGAATATAAAGATACTAAAGAAAAATCCATAAAAGGAGGAAAAAAAAACTGGAATAAATAGTATACGACTCTCAAGATAGACATTTAATCCAATCAGTTAAAATTGCATTAAGTGTAAGTGATTTATTCATACCAAATTACAAAAGAAAATAGGTCCTGGCTATATTCTGTCTACAAGAATCATACTTTAAATTATATACATTGATTGAAAATAAAATTACTGAAAATATATGTTATGCAACACTAATAAAAATAGAGGATTTATTAAATCAGGAAAGGTAGATTCTAAAGAATATTCAAAGGGGAAAATCCTTATATGCCTAAAAAGAAAATTCCCAGGTCCAGAGAACTTCTCTAGTGAATACTCTCAAGTATTCGAGCAAAAAAAAATACCTGTTGTTAACAACATTTTCAAAAGTTGAAGAGAACATTTCCCAGCTAAATTTGTGACATCAATATTATCCTGACACTAGACATGGACACATCATTCTTTAGAAAACCCATCATAACAATGGGTGAAAAAAAACATCATATGAAGATTAGAGAGGAAAAATAAAATTCCCCCTGTTCACAGACCATATTACTTCCAATATGGACAATCTCAAGTAATCTATTAAAATGCTACTAAATCTGATAAATAAATTGAGCACTTTCACAGAATACAAGGTCAGTAAGCAAAACCTACCGTGTTTCTACAAAATAAAAGCAGGCAATTGTAAATTCAAAGTTTAAAAAAAAAGATCATTTAAACACTGGGTATTATATGTAAGTGTGTAAATATCACACCATGTTAACTAACTGGAATTTAAATAAAAACTTGAAACTTCAAAAAACTCCACAATAACATCAAAAGCATCAATTACTCTGACATCATCAGTCTAAGCTCGTGTGTGTGTGTGTGTGTGTGTGTGTGTGTGTGTGAATGTGTGTATGTGTGTGTGTGATCTGTATGGTTAAACTGCAAAGCAACTTTGAAAGAAATTAATCAATACTAGATCAATTGGGCATGACTCTTTGAAAACCAAACCAAACAAACAAATAAACAAAATCTTTGCTTCTACTTTACCCTATACACAAAAAACGTCTTGAAATTTATCACCAGCGGGATCCCTGGGTGGCGCAGCAGTTCAGCGCCTGCCTTTGGCCTAGGGCGCGATCCTGGAGACCTGGGATCGAATCCCACGTCGGGCTCCCGGTGCATGGAGCCTGCTTCTCCCTCTGCCTGTGTCTCTGCCTCTCTCTCTCTCTCTGTGACTATCATAAATAAATAAAAATTAAAAAAAAGAAAAAAAAGAAATTTATCACCAGGAAATTCTAGTAGGCATCAAATTGGCATGAAATATAAAATCCTTTAGAGAGTTCTGTCAATACTGGCCTTGAGGTCCATCTTCAGAAGTCTTCAAAAATCCTTCTATCACTTTTCTTATTTCTGACTGTGGCCTTATAGAAAACTCTTTATGTTTGTCAATGTAGTCTCCTTATTCAAAGGCAATTGGCACCAACTTGAAAGAAAAAAAATTCCTTAAAATGAAGATGAGTCCTCTCCTCTAATATCTGATAAATTTATTATTATTTTTTTTTTGAGAGAGAGAGAGAGAGAGAGAGAGTGCAGGGGAGGACCAGAGGGAGATGGAGAGTGGGAATCCCAAGGAGGCTCTGCACCCAATACAGGGCTGGATCTAATGACCTTGAGATCATGACCTGAGCTGAAATCAAGAGTCTGATACTTAACCAACTGAGCCACCCAGGCACACCTGATCAATTTATTTTGGACAAAAATGAATGTAAACCAAGTTGAATATGTTCCTGATATCACAAAAATCACATATAAATAATAATCAGAACATGCATGGGTTCTGTGTGCCACTGTAATTTCATTTCCTACTCTCTGAAATAGAACTTATATGAAGGAATAAAATACTTGATTTATGCTTAAATGCACATTAATTATCCAAAAAGCTGAAAGTCATTACTGCCACAATGTTTTTCATTCATTCAATTTTATCAGTCATATAAAAGACCTTATCCCCAGGAACAGTTTCTTCTTCTTTTTTTAAAAATTTATTTTTATTTTTTTAAGTTTTTATTTAAATTCTAGTTAGTTAGCATGTAGTGCAATTTTTATTTCAGAAGTAGAATTTAGGGATCCCTGGGTGGCGCCGTGGTTTGGCGCCTGCCTTTGGCCCAGGGCGCGATCCTGGAGACCTGAGATCGAATCCCACATCGGGCTCCCGGTGCATGGAGCCTGCTTCTCCCTCTGCCTGTGTCTCTGCCTCTCTCTCTGTGTGTGACTCTCATAAATAAATAAAAATTTAAAAAAAATTCTAAAAAAAAGAAGTAGAATTTAGTGATTCATCATGTACATATAACACCCAGTGCTTATCACAAGTGCCTTCCTTCATACCTATCACCCATCTAGCCCATCCCCCCCACCTTTCCTCCTTCAACCCTATTTGTTCTCTACAGTTAAGAGTCTCTTAGGTTAGTGTCCCTCTCTTTTTTGTCTCTCTTCCCCTATATTCATATGTTTTGTTTCTCACATGAATGCAATAATATGGTATTTGTCTTTCTTTTACTTGTTTTGCTTAGCGTAATACACCCTAGCACCATCCATGTCATTACAAATGGCAGAATTTCATTCTTTTTGATGGCTGATTAATATTTCTTTTTATATGTATATGCCACCTCTTCTTTATTCATTGATTACTCAAGGGATGTTTGGGCTCTTTCCATAATTTGGTGATTGCTGTTAACGCTGCTATAAACATTGATGTAAATGTGTTCCTTGTAGTCAGTATTTTAGTATTCTT
Source organism: Nyctereutes procyonoides (assembly GCF_905146905.1). Classification (NCBI taxonomy): domain Eukaryota; kingdom Metazoa; phylum Chordata; class Mammalia; order Carnivora; family Canidae; genus Nyctereutes; species Nyctereutes procyonoides. Next base: position 29,022,996 of record NW_026575136.1, read on the forward strand.
TGGGTAAATACCTAGTAATACAGCTATTGGGTCATAGGGTAGTTCTATTTTTTAACTTCCAAAAGTCTCTTCCATTAATTTTTATATGGTGTTAGTATATTTATTTAAATCCTTAACATGTTCACATTTTTTACCCTTATCATATAGATGTTGATATTTTAATTTTCCTATAACTTCAAAATCATCTCTATTATTTTCTTTTCTCTCCTTTCTGTGGCTTTGGCCCAATTTTTCAGTCCTTCAATACTTTTCTGCCTACATACTTCTTATGATCTATTGAATCTTTCATATCAGTCTATGTTTTCAAACTATATATTCCTTACTAGTTTTTCCATAATGAACATATTTTATCTGATCTCATTGGAATGTTTACATATTTCACATTTGAAATGTTTGATCCATCTTTTTGATCATCATTTTACTATGATGTAGATTACTTGATTTAATTTGTGTTTTTTTCATAGTAGTTATGCTCTCATTTTCCTAGTTATTTCTTCTCTTTAGCCCATACTCTTGTATGGTCATCAACCATAATTTTAGTAAAGGGTACCTTTGGAGGAAGATGTTCTCAAACTTTGGCCCCAGACCCTCTTTGGTCTTTTTTTTTTAATATTTTATTTATTTATTCATGAGAGACACAGTGAGAGGCAGAGACATAGGGAGAAGGAGGAGAAGCAGGCTCCATGCAGGGTGTAGGGAACCCAATGAGGGAGTTGATTCTGGAACTCCAGGATCACATCCTGAGCTGAAGGCAGATGCTCAAGCACTGAGCCACCCAGGTGTACTGTTCTCTTTGGGTTTTTTGAGAAAAGTATTCAAGGGTCCGGGGTGGAGTTCATTTTTGTAAGCTTCTCCTCCCAAATACCAGGAAACTTTGTCTCAGAAACTTCTTTTGTTTCTTACAAAGTATGTCCCCAAGATAGTACAAATACATCATAAGTTCTCAAATATTTCATAGGCTTCTCATATGTTTGCTTTCAGTTAGTTTCATGTGCTACATATGTCTTGTTTTCTAATATCTCCAGATTCTTGTCCATAATATTAAGTGTTCAATAATATCAAATGAGTAATTGAAGGAACAAACACATACATGCTTTAAATTAAAAAATAAATAACTTATTTTTGATAAATATCATTGTATCAAATACTGATTCCTTTTTTCTTTTCAATAGAAGGCTTAAATTACATCTTTACATATCATGACTAGATCTTAAGAATTTCTGGGCATCATGGGCACTGGGGCAGCTCAGTCAGTTAACCTTTGGACTCTTAGTTTCAGCTCAGGTAATGATCTCAGGGTCATGAGATCAAGCCCTGTGTCAGGCTCTCCCTTTTCCTCTTCCTTCCCTTCTGCCCTTCCCCTCACTTATGTGCACTCTCTAAAATAAATAAATAAATAAAATATTTTTTTAAGAAAAGAATTATCTAGCATCTTGCTCTTTTCATAGCCCATCAACCCTTAGATGCTATTCATTGGCCTGGTTGAACTGTTCCTTTTCCAGAGACATAGATATATCAAAAATATTTCAATAATCCTTGTTTTTAACTATTATGGTCTGCTGAATGAAAGCATCTGAATTTGATGTGTGTTCAGAATTGTTTCCTTCAATAATTAGCTCATTTTTTGAGGCTTGAGATACTGAACAAGCAATGCTCAGTCTCGTCAGAACCCTGCTTTTTCATCCAAGAGATTTCAGGTCTGAACAAGAGACTCATTCTTCTGAACAACAATGTTGCTGAGGAAGTGAGCCTATACAGATGTCATCTTATAAAGGAAGCCCAGTGTGACCCCCTGATTATGTTCTTCACATGATGGCAGATAGAACTGCAGCCTAGTCCTTTCTATGTCCCCATCATTTGTCAGTCTGACACCTCTTTTTCTTTCCAAGGTGACTGAGTTCTAATTGATGTAATTAGAATTCTCTGGAGTCCTTCACAATAACTGTGTGTCCCTTCAGAGTGCTGTCAATATTTTCTGGATTGTTCATGGTCCATTTGCTGAGAGTGGTCTTCATATTTGCAGTGGATATAGCAAAGACACGCTAATTCATCTTTGAAGTCACCTGTTACATACAAGTGACTGATAGATTTAGATTTTGGTGGCCTGGTCCACAACCACATCCTTTAATTATTGTTTGTTTGCTGCAAAATCCAAACCAGAAATGGTGTTGGACTCTCAAAGGACCCACAGGAATAGAACCAATATACATGTGCGATTTGTAGAAGGGTGACATATGGGTTAGGTGAGTTAGCTGGGATAATAATTCTAATTTATTCCAGAAATTGTTTGGTATACCTTAACAATGGGTGCTTTAGCTAGTTGCTAATCTGGCTCTTCCTAACATAAGCTTTGTTGTGAACAGATATAAGTAAGATGTTAATGTGATATTAGGCCACACCCAGCCACAACACAATGTGAAAAGTGTTAAAATAGATGCTCAAAATGTTATGAAAACACAGTAGAGAAGGATGTTAGTTTGAAATTGATTTTTAAAATGCACAGGGCTCTGTCAAAGTCTTTCTTTTAATCAATAGTGAGGTTGTTAATCTCACCTCCTGCCCTATTACTTCCTCCCTCCCCTTTCATTCTCCCAGGTATTCCTTCCTTGCTATTGAATTAATTTTATTCTATGTACATGTATGTAATTTTTTATTCTATGTACAAGTAGATCTCTCCTATGTATGTAATTTTTTATTCTATGTACAAGTAGATCTCTCCTATAGGAGCTGAGGTTCAGTCAGTTTAATTGATTATTTATTATTATTACTATTTTTAAAGATTTAGAAGGAGACAGAGAGAAAGGGAGAAGCAGACTCCCCACTGAGCAGAGAGCCTGACATGGGATTCAATCCCAGGACCCACTGAGCCACCCAGGTGCCCCTCCTCTCAGCCAGTTAGATTTAGATAGTAACAGTCTGAAATTCATTTCTTAAATGTATCCATTGTTGTTTGCTTCTGAACCTGCATTAGGTATTGAGGGTTTTTTTTGTTTGTTTGTTTGTTTGTTTGTTTCACTTATTTATTCATGAGAGACACACAGAGAGAAGCAGAGACATAGGTAGAGGGAGAAGCAGGCTCCCTGCAGGAACTGATGTAGGACTTATCCCAGGACCCGGGGATCACAACCTGAGCCAAAGGCAGATGCTCAATCACTGAGCCACCCAGGTGCCTCTTGAGTCTTACTTCTTAAGTTAAATATCATTAGCTCTATTTAAAAATAGAAGTTTAAAATATTTTCCCAATCTGATATTTATGTCACAATCTTGTATTTCTCAAGAAATATAGAACTTTGCTACATTGACAGAAAACAGTTTAGTGTAGGCTGATAACAAATCCGAAGCCCAAATAATCATATTAAAGGCATCGTATATTGGAAAAATGTACATTGATTTTTGGAATTAGGTTTTGATGTTAACACACCTTACTAAAGGATCTTTGAAAGAAATGTTAAATTATAGACAATAAGCATTTGTTAAAGGATTTTAGTGAAATCTCAAAGTATTCTGGTGTTGATAGTATTAAGAAAATCATTTTTCCAGGCTTAATAGAAATACACAAGACCAAATAGGCAAGAAAATATCACTTATCACTGGGGAGGAAGGAAAACAATCATCAATGTTTAGTATTACAAAAATTTGGGGGAAATGAAGCTACTAAATGTGGCTAGACTCTACCTTTTCTGATGTTGAGAATGTATCTGGGAATTGGGAATTCTGCTTGGTAATAAGCTCTTAAGCACATTTGTAGTGTGGGATAAAGTTCTTACTTGGATGAGTGATGTTCATTCAACTAGAGCCGATTTTAAAGGGATAGAATATAGGCCAGCAGATTTCTGTGACACGCTCATAACCTTTCTGTAAATGCACTGCCTTTATTTCTTATATCAAATGAATGCTAGGGTTTCAAAAGATATTATTCATAAATAGAATATAGTTTCTCAAAGGGGAAAAAAAAACTAGCCCATAGCACACTGACCCCTGGGAAATAAAACACCAAATCATTTCTCCTTTAACTCCAAAGGAAGCCTATATTTTTTTATCAGTCATTTTTTTTCAGAGGAAGAAATCACTAGAGTTTGACCATCTATCTCTGTTTCTACTAGGTTGTCAATTTGGTTCGAGTTTTCATCAGAGTTGGATTAACAGCTGGAAGAAGAGTTGTCTCATCTAAACATTCACCAGGGGGCAATGAGAAAAATCTATTAAATTTGACATAGGACAATGGTACTTACTCAAGAAGACACTTTGAACATTTGTAATGGAAAGGCAACTTTTTTTGTAAAAATCGTTCAGATAATTCTCACAAATGTAGGATTTGTGATTCAGTTTAATTGAAAAGGCAGTCTAATTTAACAAACAAGAAATAAAGAGCTATCTCTGTATGTAGTATTAATTAAGGAAGCAGTATAAATTAAGGAACTAATGTAGGGCCCCCAAGGAAAATGCTATATGATTCTAGTGCCAGATCTAATGAAATAGAATAATTATACATAATAAAAGATACATATTATCCCTAGATTTGTTGAAAGAAATGAAAGAAAAAGGCTTTGGGGATTGCTTTAGTTACACCACTAGTGATACATATTTTTTAAAAAAACAATAGTTGAAATAAACATAATAAAGTATTAATATTTACTAATTTGGCTGATGACAACACAAGGTCCACTACATTCATTTCTAGGGTTCTTGTATATATTTTAAACATTTTGTGGTTTTCTTTAGTTATTAAAAAATAAAAACTTTTGTGAGAGTTTATTAATGACGTCATGAAAAATAAATTTGATAGAGAAGCCATAATATTTGCATGGTTAAATGTAAATTGTAAATTATTTTCTACTAGTTTAGACTTTCTAATAAAAATATAATAGAATATTAACCATCACCAATGAAGAAATAGAGTTAGAACAGGGAACTACCTACATGAGCAGAAAGTAGAAAAAATAAATATAATTTGTTACATTGAGTTTTAAGGAGTGCTGCATATTTACAAACTGAAAATTTTGGGTCAAATGTACATGTGTAAATGAATTAAGAGTTATATAAGGCACAATTTATAAGATTATTTATATTTTATTCCAATATAAACCATAAACAAATTCCATGATGTAGAAGAAAAATAAGAAGTTTCTGTATGTGAATTCTACAATGCTATTGACTTTAGGTAGCTCCATGAGAGATAGATTTTTAATCATCATTCTTGTATTAGTCACTAGATATTAAAGGAAGTATCATGCCATCTCTTACCACATACTCTATCATAAAATTTTAAACAGTATGATATGAAATATATAACTTTCTCCTTTAATAATGAAGACTTTCATAGGTATGATTTCTTCTAGGGACATATGATCTGAGTCAGATCCAAGTCAATTGGATCTTCAGGTTGCTACTTCAGCTGTGAATATTCCTTCTATCAATTAGTGTTAGCGTCATAAGATAACTGGAAGTTGCCCATGTTCTTGCATCCACCAAGAATGAGGTATAGAAATCAAATATTTCCTTGGCCTTTTTTAATAGGTTGATCTGTACTTCTTGATAGATATGTTTCAATCATTTTTCTTTGTGACTACTCCTCAAAACTGATTATTGATTATGATACATCTACAGAGATTTGAAGCATATTCAGAAATATTCTGAGCAGTTATACCTAGTAAACTATCAAACTGCTATAATGTGTCTACCTATAGCCCTCTTCTCAGGAATATTTTACTCATAGTAACAACGTCTTACTCTTGAGTTCACATCTCTGCAAAAAATGTGTCAGAAGCAATGCTTACAGTTCAGAAATAATAACTATATTACATGACATTCTCTTGTGGCTCCCTATATAAACCATATCATTAAAACACACTGTATTTTCTAAGATGGGAAAAATAGTATTTCAAATTGCAGAAAATAATTGAGGCAATTGCATTATTCAGTTATTTGTTAATAATCACTTATCTATGTAATGTGTTTATTTCAGACCTGCAGGAGGAGATATCAGGGAAAGCAAATAATCTGACTGATGGGAATATTTAAAGGTTAACATTCAGAGTGGAACAACAGGTCAAGGATGACTACTTGTGCCCCAAGCTCTTGCATATTGCTTTCTTTTGGATCTTTGACCAGGAAAATGATGTACTTCCCTTTTTTTAGTCAGAGCCTATTTCTACTACCTAACCAGACTGCAGATTCTCTACCTTTGATGAGATGGCCAATTCAGTTTGACCCTCAAGAGTTCTCTGTCTAATCTATGATTTAAGAATGGTATTTCCATCCTGTTTTTTGAGAATGTAATATATCACTAATGTATAATTTGTGAGATATTCATAAATATATTAGTTTCAACAAAGAAAGACAGTTGATATAAAGGGAACAATCATAAAATGAGAGAGTTCATGGTGATTATAATATCATTGCTATAGTAAAATCTTTAATATGAAGTCCTAGAAGAGAAAGTTGAAATACTTTCAGAACAGAAAATAAAATACAATATGTTAAAATGCTATATAAAAATTTAGAAAATACAGAAAATCAGAGTTCTAGCATCCATTTAATAATTTCAGAAGAGACTAAGAATATATATATCGATTTTTCCAAAGCCAGAAGAGAGGATGATTTCCTGAAGTCAAAAAAACGTATGTTACTATTGATAGTAGAGAAATGTGAGTGGGGGGAAAAATAAAAATTTTCTTCAAAATTATCAGAATGTTAATTCTATTCTATATAAATTCCAAAGATACAGATAGATAATGGATAGATAAGTAAATAGATATATGGGTAATTAAAAAAATATTATCTGCTCACCAGGAATCAGACTGATATCATGTAGCAGTAGAAGCATCAAATGTAAAATTGCATATTAAAATACTGATAAATATATGTTTATAATATTCTAAAACTTTAACTTAGAAAACATTTTTCAAACTAGATATCAAGTAAAAAGGATCAAAAATGTATCACAAAAATTTTTTTAGGAATTTTAAGCCCTATGCAACCTATTCGAATACTGTCATCTGTACATATACTTGTACATATGTATTTATTTATCCTATAATGTAACCAAAACTTAATCAAAGAAACAAAGTAGAATCAGCTTCAAAACAGACAACAAACTGATTAGGGGTTAAATGAAGCAAAAATCTAATATAGTAGATGTACTGGATGTCTACAGAAATTCCTGTAAAAACAACAACAATGATGATTTCACAGGTCATATGATAAGATACTAGATCTTAGGGATGAAAGGTGAGGGAAGTTCATATTTCTTTCGTGGAAAAGACAGAACTATTAATTGAGGTAATTTGTGTAAATGTAGCTCACTCCCACCACTACAGACTCAAAACTGCATGTTCTCCTCAGCCACAAGGCTGAGACACTCAGGCAACAGTTCTACTTTCAGCCTCTGTAGCTTTTAACTGTTGAGGAAATTGTAGAAGAATGCTGGAATCTACCTGCCATGAACTGACAATCATGTGGGTGGTATCATAAAAGCACAGACTCAGGGCAGAGTATAGTTCAGGACATTGGGATTCTTTTACCCAGTGAGGCAATATGACATCTACCCCAAACTGAAGACATGCCATGTCTGTCTGAGTACTAAAATTTTGTTAGTGCATCAAACAAATATGTAGAATAATCTGTATCCTTGAGACAGTATTGAAGTATTTATGGCAAAAAATTGCCCAACAACCAGACATACTACCTAAACCATCATACCCAATAACCCAACAAAGAAAGCTATCCTTTTATCTTTTGGGTGCTAAAGTCAGAGACAAGGAAATCATAATGCCTAAAAAGACCACATATTCAGTGGAGTAACTACTAGAACTATGTTAACACGTGAACACAAAGAAAACAAGAGCATTTCATTGATTTCAAAAGAAATTAAACATTGTTAACATAAACTATGATTTTGTATTACAAAATCTTTAGATTGTTAAATATGTATCAAAATTAATGGTTTGGAAAGTCCAGCATAGAGCAAAAATATGAAAACAAATTTTAAAATAATAGATTTTTCATTTATTTATTCATAAGAGACACAGAGGCAGAGACATAGGCAGAGGGAGAAGCAGGTTCCTTGTGGGGTTCAGGACTCTGGGATCATGCCCTGAGCCAAAGGTAGATGCTCAACCACTGAGCCACCCACTCATTTTTTTCTTTCTTGACTTATTTTGGATTTAATATTCTTTTCTAATTTATTAAGGAGGAAACTGGGCTTTAATAATTGAGAAATGCCCTTTTTCTAATAGTAAAATTCGACATATTGTGCTTTTATTGTCCTTAAGTTTAAAATAATTTTTAATTTTGATTTTGATTTCTTAATTAAAACATTGAATTTCCTATTGACCATCATATCTGGTGAAAATTTTATCTGAAACGTCTTATTTTTCATCCTTTAAAATTTTGATTTCAATAACTTTTAATATTTACTGTGTCTTTGCTTTTTGGATATCTGGAACACAGTTATAATAATTTTTTTTAAGTTTCCTTACTTCTAATTCCAATATCTGTGCTTGTTATTAATTAATTTTAACTTATTACTTTATATTCTGATTATGGTTCGTATTCTTCTTTCTTTATATTATAGTGGATTCCAAGTGGATGTCAGTCTTTATGATTGCTTTTAGTGTTATATCTTAAAAAAAATTGCCAAATATAAGGTCACAATCATTTTGATCTTTTTATCCTTTTATCCTTTTTCATTTAGAGTATTTACAGAATTAGATTTAATAGTTAGGTCTATGATTAATTAGGCATTAGATTGAAATTTGTTTGTTTTTTCTTCCTCCTTTGAACTTTCAATTGATCTACTTCCTTTTCTTGGCAAACTATCCTTTCTACAGCAATTATCTTCATAAGTTTTCACTTAATGTATAATAAATATTTAATATTCCTGTCTACTAATTCTGAAGTTGAGTCAATTGTGGGATGATTTCAATACATCCCAGAGTGTTATTCCTGGAGTTTCTCAAGCATCATGTTCTATAGTCTCTTCTAACTTTTGGCCCTTAAATGATTCAGTATATTCTAGTAGATATCAAACCTTTAAAGGAGTAAATCGTGCTTCAAGTGACCAAGGGACTGACTTTAGTTTGTTGTAACACAAGCATAAAAACAGATCTATGAAAAAATATGTTAATACCATCTTAAATAGAGATTAACAGATATTTCTTACAATAATATGAAAGATGCACTGAAAGAGAGGACGGTGTGCAGGGGAGGAGAAAAAGACCATACGATAAAATGTGAGGTGTAAAATTTGAAATTCTCTTAATTCTAAATGATATAATTTATAGGAGGCATTGTTTAAACATGGATTGAGTAGCAAATGCCAAACTATGGAAAGTCAAAATCTGAAGTATTATATTTATATGCTAAAACCATACACAATGTCCAAAGACAGTCTGGATCTTCTTTCTCTTGTTTGGACAGATGTTGGAAGCAATTGTGTCTCTATGTCTCTCCAAATTAATAAGGTCACTGACATAAATAGAATCAGATGATAATAATTATAACTGACGATGGTAAGATTCAATAGATTCTAAAACTGTTATTCAGAAAAATGGACTACATAATTAGAGCCTGAAACATTACTTTTACGTTTAATTGTGACATTCTTTGAGAGAGATTATGCTTTAAATCAAGTAGGTACATACATTAAATGAAATTTGTTTATTAAGGGATGCCTGGGTGGCTCAGTGGTTAAGCGTCTCCCTTCGACTCAGGTCATCATCCCAGGGTCCTGGGATCAGGTCCTGCATTGGGCTCCCTGTAGGGAGCCTGCTTCTCTCTTTCTGCCTATGTCTCTGCCTCTCTCTGTGTGTCTCTCATGAACAAATAAATAAAAGCTTAAAAACAAAGAAATCTATTTATTGAGCATGGCACTTATCATTTTACATGTATTATCTTCCTTTACCTTCAGAATAACTTTATACATTTCAACTATCCTGTTATTACAGACTGGGAAATGGAAGCTCATTGCCACAGGATTAATGACCAAGTACAGTACATTTAGATTAGGGGATTTGGACCACAATCACCACAAAGGAGACTCCTGAATTTCCCTCCTCCTTTGGGTGCATTGAAAATATAGCTACACATAGATCAATTCTCTTTGAAAGAAATTCAGAAAGTAGCTGAATGAATCCTACATATTAGGTGATTGACAAAATACTCACCATAGACCCCATACTCAGCTCAGCACCATCCAAGTCAGAGAGAACCATCACCTCTGAGCTTCTCCCTGAGGAGCAATGAGCTTAGACCACACACCTAGCACCCCAATTTTAAGGTGGTCACCTGAGAGATAGGCCCCCAAATCACCTAGCTCTGAAAGCCAATGGGGTTTGCATTTAGAAATCCCATAGACACTACAGCATACAAGGAAACAGTTTTTAATGGACACAGAAGCATTCACTATAGCTATCACTGCAGAGCTCAGCAGAGAGGAAGCAAGCCAAAATGCTCATCTCCCAATCTCACTGGGAGAAGTTTGAATACTTACTTTCCCATGTGCTCCTTAAAAGTCCAGCTTCTAATCAGACTACATATAGATGTAGATTATTGTTTTTCCCTTGGGGAAACTGACAGGCTTTGGCACATTCTCTACCACCGTGAGCCACTAAGAACAGATGGAAGCATGAATAATCAAAAATATTTGAGAAATAATCAAGAGCTAGGACCAGGTAGATTGATGAGAATACTATGCCAAGATTGGGAGAGGTGGCTGGTTTGTTTAAAGTGTGGAAACCAACAAACAAATAAGGAAAGAAGGAGGGAAGGAGGGAAGGAAGGAAGGAGGAAGGAAGAAAAATTGTTACAAACAAAATAACATGAAAACCCTTCCAATCTAATCTTTATGAAATAATTAATGTTTTACCCATAAGGCTATCAGAGAATTATTCAGCAGAAAACTTGTGGGCCAGAAGGGGATAGCGAAATATATTCAAAGTACAGAAGAAGAAGAAGAAGAAGAAGAAGGAGGAGGAGGAGGAGGAGGAGGAGGAGGAGGAGGAGGAAGGAAGGAGAAACAAACAAACAAAACTGCCAACCAAAAATACTCTACCAGTCAGTTAACCTTTCAGAATTGAAGGAAAGATAGTTTCCCAGACAAAACTAAAAAATAAAAAGCTGAAGGAATTTATTATCACTTAGACCTGCCTTATGAAAAATAATAAAAGTCTTTTTCAAGTTGAAATAAAAGAACAATTACTAATAGGAAAACAAATAAAAGTATAGAACTCCCTAAAAAATACTAGCAAACAAAATTCCATAGTACAGTAAAAGGATTTTATACAGTGTGATTTACTTTAAGAATTCTGAGATGGTTCAACATCTGCAAATGAATCAATCTGATTTACCATATTAATAAAAAGAAGGATAAGAATTATATGATAATTTTGACAGATGCAGAAAAAGCACTTAACAAAATATAACTTCCTTTCATGATAAAGTTTTCAACAAACTAAGTATAAATGGGATGCACATCAACATAATCATATATGATAAGCAAACATTATACTCTATGGTAAGAAGTTTAAAGATCTTGCTCTAATATCAGGAAACATACAAGGCTGCCCACTCTAATAATTTTTATTCACCCCAGTTAGTGGCAGCCCTAGCCAGAGCAATTAGGCAAGAAAAAATGAATAAATAAAAGATACCCCAATAAAAAAGATACTTTCAGATGACACTAACTTATATGTAGAAATACTGGGGACTCTTCCAAAAAAACAATTAGAACTAATAATTTCAGTAAATTTGCAAGATAGAAAATCAACATACAAAAATATCTGTTGTATTTTTATTTTAACAAAGAATTATTAGAAAATGAAATTATAAAACAATCCCATTTACAATAGAATCAAAAAGAATAAAATATTTAGGGATAAATGTAACCAAGGAAGCCAAAGTTCTGTACACTAAAACTATAAAATATTGATGAAAGAAATTAAAGAAAAAATAAAAAAATGGAAAGATGTTCTATGCTCATGGAATGGTAGAATTAATATTGTTAAATTTTTCCAAATATTACTAAAAGCAATCTATAGATTCAGTACAATTCCTATTGAATTCCAATGGCATTTTTTTACAAGAATTAAAAATAAAATCCTAAAATACATTAAAACCATGAAGACCCCAAACAGCAAAGTAATCTTGAGAAAGAGCAAAGCTGAATCATGTTTTCTGAATTCAAACTGTATTATAAAGTGATAGTAATCAAGAAAGTAGGGCATTAGCACACATACACACAAGAAGGCACATAGATTAATAGAACAAAATAAAGGACTCACAGGCAAACTCAGGCATATGTAATCAATTAATTTATGACAAAGGAGCCAAGAATATACAATGGGGAAAGGATAGTTTTTTCAAAAAATGGTGCTGGGAAGAATGGACAGCCACATAAAAAGAGTGAAATTGACCTCATCTTACACCATACACAAAAATCAACTCAAAATCCATTACAGACTTGAACAGAAGACTGAAACTGTAAAACTCCCAGAAGAAAACATAGGGGCTAAGTTTCTTGACATTCGTCTTGGCAATTATCATTTTTTTGTTTAGCATCAGAAACAAAGACAAGCAAAACAAAATAAACAAATGGGGCTACACCAAACTAAAAAGCTCCTGCACAGAAAACAAAACCATCGACTAAATGCAAAAGGTACTTATAAAATGGGAGAAAATATTGGCAAACCACGTGTCCAATAAATGGTTAATATTCAAAATACACAAAGAGCCCATACAACCAACAGCAAAGCTACAAATAGCCCAATTAAAAATTGGATAAAAGGGGCAGCCCGGTGGCACTGCAGTTTAGCGCCGCCTGCAGCCCAGGGCGTGATCCTGGAGACTCTGCATCGAGTACCACGTCGGGCTCCCTGCATGGAGCCTACTTCTCCCTCTCTCTGTGTCTCTGCCTCTCATTCTCTCTCTGTGTCTCTATGAATAAATAAATAAAATCTTTTTAAAAATTGGATAAAAGATCTAAATATGCAGTTTTCCAAATGACCAACTGATACATGAAAAGTTGCACAACATCACTAGTCATTGGGGAATGCAAATGTATACCATGACGAGATGTCACCTCACACTTGCTATGATATAAACTATCAAAGAGACAAGAGATAAATAATACTGGCAAGCATGTGGAACAAAGAGAACCCTTGTGCACTGTTGGTGGGAGTATAAAATGGTACAGTCATTGCAGCAAACAATACAGAGTTTCCTTAAAATGTTACAAATAGAACTAATATATGATCTTGAAATCCCACCTCTGGGAATATCTAAAAAATCCAAGATCACTATCATAGAAGGATATTTGTAATGCCACGTTTATTGCAGCATTATTCATAGTAGTCGAGGTAAGAAAAAAAACTAAAATAAAGGTGAAAAAATGAGTACAAGTATTAGATTTAGAGCACAGTTATCTGACTTCAAACTCCTTCACTGACTTAGTTTTTTTTTCCCCCTCAGCTTTATTAAGGTATAATTGACAAGTAAAATTGTATATCTTTATGATGTACAATGGGATGGCTTAATATATACTTACGTATTGAAATGATTACCACAATCAAGCTAATTCACACATCCATCACCTCACACAGTTACCGTGTTTTTGTACTCTTGCAATGTGTATTCGTGACTTAGGGAGGAGGGAACTATGCATTAATTCATAAAATTATGCAAAACAATTATGTGTAATCTTCTGAGTTGCTGTAGCTCAAATGTCTACAAAGACTTCCTGTTTTTGAGTCTACTTCAAATGACCACTTTATCAAAAAATGCCAAAGTTAATCTAGGCCTACGCGTATTTCCCTGTAACATCAGAAAATCAACATTGAAAAGAAAAATTTTTTAAAGATTTTATTTATCCGTGAGACACATAGGCGGGGGGGTGGGGAGAGGGGGAAAGAGAGAGAGGGAGGCAGAGGGAGAAGCAGGCTCCATGCAGGGAGCCCGATGTGGGACTCAATCCTGGGACTCCAGGACCATGCCCTGGGCCAAAGGCAAGCACTAAACCACTGAGCCATCAAGGGATCCCCCCAAAAAGAAACTTTTAAAATGCTGCCAGTCAGAAGCCATATATTTCCTCTAAAGTACCAATATGTAAACTAATAGCATTTTTTGCCTTACTTAAAGTTACTGTTTATATTAGTTGGGGTAAACTACCAAAAATCTCCCAGTAATATAAAGTAAATCAGAGCTCCTGGTTCCTTCCACATGTGTACTCTCTGAAACCCTGGGGACACAGAGTTGCCCACAGTGAGTTCCTACACCTGCTCTTCCCTAAGCCACTTCTATCCACAATTCATTCATATACACAAGCCACTAGCAGTCCCAGAACAGAGGGTCAGTATGATCTATGAGAATTGGCAATCCTTCTACATTATTAGAAGAAAGAAAGGAAAAATCAACCCATCAAATAATAGTGAGAGTAAAAATACATTACTACTCAGTTAAAAGCAAACAAGCAAATGCTAGGAGAGCTCCAACAGGCAGTTATTAAAAGAACTGTATGAATAAAGAAGAAAGATTTGCTCTAATCTGTTTCAAATTACACTATAATAATTTAAATATAATATCACAAATATACACACATATGTACATAGAGATACTGTTTCTTTTTTTTACCCTTTTGTAATGTTTTATATTTTTTTCTGAGAAATTTATTTTTTTAGTAACAGTGTTCCATTGAAATATATGAATGTTAGCAATATCCTTTTGTTGCTGTTATATTTTTTATTTTTAGTGTTAGTTGTACATTACTAGTATTGGGGCTTCAATCAGATGCAATATCCTATTCAGTAAAACATATCTGAAGCCTTGCCCAAGCTGATTTTACAGTTTGCAGGATTCTGTTATGTTAGCTACACTAAGAGTCAGGTCTTTTTTCTACAACCATATTCTGTTATACTAGGTCATGATTTTCCCTGGATCTCTCCAGGAAATTGATACAAATATAGAATTTTATCACATTAGCATTTGATCTTTTTCCAAAAAAGGCCTTTCTTCACTCTAGCACAGACCCTAAAGTCCTTAGGCAAATGAGACTACCTCTTGAATTTATGTGTCTCTAAAATGCTTTTGTCAATGGCAGGGAAGACATATCTAAGCCATCCAAAGATCATATTTTGCTTATTATTTTGAAATCCTAGAGAAGCTTATTTAGTTTATTGAGATGAATGATTCAGCCAAAAAAAAAACCTTTAATGTTAATGGTATTGTGATTGATATGGCAGGCTTTATGATTCACATTTTGCCATATATATCATGTTTGAGCAAAATATACACTGCTAAAAGGAGTGGATTTAGGAACCTGAGAGAGTATTCTATCCTACAGCAGAGATGCTTTTAACATGCCACTAAAAATTTCAGGATTCCCAAGAAGTTTCCTTTCATCTATTTTTAGCATTCCCTGGCCAGTATAACATATATTCCATATCAAAGTCCTTTAGTCGACAATTTATTTGTGCAATATTTAAATATTATTCACATACCCTATTTCATCAATTCCAAGTTACCACTTACTTAATTTGTGCTAATACGTTTGTGATTTTAAATTGTTGATTGTGAAACATTTCTGTATTACTGATACGCAAATTCATGAAAAAAATAGGCATTTTAACATAAGTGTAATATGCTATGACTCTGGAGAGATAAGTATAAAATATTTTAAGAAACTAGTCAAGCTCCCTTGTTTGAATGAAATCATGGAAAAGATTGATTTTACAGAGAGTACTACTATGTATTGTGTAAATTAATGGTCTTATCGTGTGAAATATAAATTTTTTGCGTGTCTATTTTATTGTATCTATTATGTGAAATCTAAAGTTGTAGGTCTGGCTGCATAAGGTAGTGCATCATGCATCTGGGACCCCGAGGACACAGTTGATTGACTCTTTTGGCAATATGATGCCAATAAATGACAAGACTTCAGATGGTTTAACTGAGCATGCAGATTATTCAGTTGTGCCTCTATAATTAATCAGTCCATGATCTCATATTGTAAGTGTTCACTGCTAGCAAAAATAGATTATCGACTTTTTTCAGAAATTCTGAGTACAAGAAAAGGAGGACTTTCCACTATGATGTAGTGCCACTTTGATGAATGGTACTTAACATAAGATACTACTTCCAAAGTGCCATGTGATTCTCTTTTAAATAAAAGTTTATACATTTGCCTAGAGTGTTTGCCTTGTGCATCCATTCAGATTCAGGGGCATCTTATAAACAGAAAATTCCAAGAAATAGTAAGATAGTTTTTAAGGACCGCTGAGAAATAGCTGATTTCAAATTGTTTTTAGGTTGGGAAGCCAACAAGTCATTACGTAATTATTTTTAAATCCTTATGACTGGAAGTAGAAAAATTTAAAAGTAGATATCAGTCTATGATGAGGTATCATCAATGAAAGCATATTTGGGTATAAACATCTTTTTGCAGAGAATGACATCAAGTTAAAGTCCTAAAAGGAATCCGAATTGTTTCTATATAATAGCCACGCAAATTAAAACATACATGAAATGTAGAATAAATCTCAAGCCATTACAATTTTGTGTATGGGAAGATCATCAAAGACTCAACTTTAGTCAGGCTCCTGGAAACTTCTCTGAGGCCCACCTATACACTTATAAAACCCAGTTTCAGCAAGTACCCTGCTAAGTCAGTTTAACCAGAATCTCCTTTATTGTGGAGGTTCCTTCCTAGTGATTTTATATCCACTGACCCCCACCCTGCTATTGGGTAGAAATTCACATTTGCCCATGCTATATCTGGAGCTGAGTCAAATATCTCTCCCCAACCGTGAAGTCATATTGCAGTGCCCCATACCCAGCACAATGTTCCAAATAAAATCTGCTTATCATCTTTAATAAGTATCATCAAATATTTTTTTCTACAATACCTGTGATTTCTTACAGAGTTACAGGAAAGACACATAAATGCAATAAAAACTGTAATACCTGGGATAATAGAAAACAAAACAGTTGTTTGTACTGATTGGCACACTTGCTTTAAGTTAATACACTTACTTCTATGGCTTTGTAAAAGCCCTGGATATGAAATTTTGGTTGGGGGCACCTGGGTGACTCAGTTGTTAAGAGTCTGCCTTTGCCTCAGGCCATGATCTCTCAGTCCTGGGATTGAGCCTCACGTTGGGCTCCCTGCTCAGTGCAGAGTCTGCCCCTCTCTCACCCTCTCCCCTTACACCCCGCCATGCCCATTCTCATTCTCTCTCTCTCAAACAAATAAAATTGTAAATTTTGGTTGAATGCTCTTCAGCAAGGACATAGTCAAAGACAAACAGAATTACAATTTAGAGATGTTAAAGATTTATAGAAGCTGGAGTTCTTATACTAAAAAGGCACGTGTTAGCACCTAGTAGCAATAATTTCTCCCTCTATCTTTCTTTTCTTTTTTAAAGATTTTATTTATTTATTCATAAGACACACACACACACACACACAGAGGCAGAGACACAAGCAGAGGGAGAAGCAGGCTCCATGCAGGGAGCCTGACGTGGGACTTGATCTCTGGTCTCCAGGATCACACCCTGGGGTGAAGGCAACGCTAAAGTGCTGAGCCACGCGGGCTGCCCCCCACCTTTTTTTTTTTTAAGATTTTATTTATTTATTCATGAGAGACAGAGAGAGAGGCAGAGACATAGGCAAAGGGAGAAGCAGGCTCCATGCAGGGAAGCCCGATGTGGGACTCAATCCTGGGATTCCAGGATCAAGCCCTGAGTCAAAGGCAGATGCTCAACCCCTGAGCCACCCAGGTGTCCCTCCCTCTATCTTTCTTAATCTTTTTTTTTTAATATTATCTTTTTTTTAATTTTTATTAATTTATGATAGTCACAGAGAGAGAGAGAGAGAGAGTGAGGCAGAGACACAGGCAGAGGGAGAAGCAGGCTCCACGCACTGGGAGCCCGAAGTGGGATTCGATCCTGGGCCTCCAGGATCGCGCCCTGGGCCAAAGGCAGGCGCTAAACCGCTGCGCCACCCAGGGATCCCTATCTTTCTTAATCTTAAACTAAAAATCTAAGCCCTAGATCTTTCAGAAGAATTGTAAACTGAGTCAAGGCTCAACCTATGTGTAAAGCCCTTGAATCCCACCTTTCAATGTAGTTGGTCATGGGCCTCCACTCCAGATTCATCCCTGCACACATAGACTGAGAAATGGGGCCCCAAATTCTAGCTTCATCTTAGATGAAACTGCTACAGCAGAGCCCAGAAGTGTGGCATATAGGGTAGCCTACAGCTTCACAAATGGGTGTAAACCACTCAAGTGAAAACTGTCAGGAGTCACAGAGTCCTCCCAGTGAGAAGTCACAGTGATTCTCTGTATGTTTTCCATGTTTCTAGCTGTCATAAACATGATTGGTAGAATTTCAACCCGTTTTTCTGGGTTGTCTTGCCAGGATTTAAACTCTGTAAACTGCATGCACAAGCTGACGGCAGGCACAGGCTGACTGCACAGATAAACCAATTTTTCTAGAAAACAGAAATTTGTAAGGGCAGTCTCAGAAAAATTGGTAGATGCAGTTTTTGCATTTTGCCCAGTAGGTCAGACTGAACAAAAATAAACATTCGTAAATTGAGCAGAGGTGAAAGAGTAGGTGAGTACCTTTGGAGGATGACTAACGTATTCGAATGCCATTTGGGAATGGAAACCACAGAAAATGCTCTTCGGGGCCGTATTTGTCCATGGCCTCCACCTCAAAGTTCAAAAGCAATTTTAAATCACTTTAGTGAGCAGAGCTGAGACGCAGAGATTCCGCACAGTCTGAGACAGATGACTGATCACCGTGGAAGCTGTCAGTCAAAATACAGGCAAGATACAGACTCCAAATTTATGGTCCTCAAATTCGCATTCTTGAATAATAAAGAGGAAAAAATGTGGGACCATCAGGATCAAGGGAGAGCTGTCAATATAAGAAAGTCAATAAAACTGAAAATGGTTCCTGGGATTTTACTTTCTTGCATGTCTAATGATACAGTAAGCAGTAGAGACACTAGGAAACCCAATGTTTTAAATGATTTTGTCAAGCATTCCCAAAAGCTTTTCTGGGAAAAAAAAAAAAAATGAGGAAGTTGTCAAGTTTGAATACTGTGAGCACAGCCTAAAAAGAGAATCCATCTTAAAGTCACTTCGTTTGTATTTCTAGAACTTCGATCTCCGTGTTTCAGTGTGAAAATACATATCAGCAAATGGACATTAGGCTAATTAATCTATGCTGAAAAAAAAAGAAGAAAGAAAGAAAGAAAGAAAGAAAGAAAAGAGAAAGAAAGAAAAGAGAAAGAAAGAAGAAAGAAAGAAAAAAAGAAAGAAAGAAAGAAGAAAGAAGAAAAGAAAGAAAGAAAAAAAGAAAGAAAGAAAGAAAGAAAGAAAAGAAAGAAAGAAAGGAAAGAAAGAAAGGAAGGAAGGAAGGAAGGAAGGAAGGAAGGAAGGAAGAAAGAAAGAAAGAAAGAAAGAAAGAAAGAAAGAAAGAAAGAAAGAGATATCTGCTGTCAAGTTCACTCCCTCCAAATTGTAGAAAGGGAAACTTTCCTCACCTCTGCCCCCAAATTGTAAAAAGGTAACATATGTTCCGAGAAGGCGATTTCAATATAAAGTTGATAAGCCACAGATTTCTTTTGGATTCAACCCAAAAGAAAGTTCATTCTTTCTACTATCAGAGAGTACAGACGCAGAGGAATAAGAAATTAAATTACAATATATATGTTAGGTAAAGAATATGCCATTTAGTTACCCGGGGCGATCTCCTTTGCCCTAAAGAGAATGAGCACAAACTCAAAACAGGAAATACTCATTGGAGCCACACAAAATCATGAGTAGGAAAACTCAGCAGATTATCTTCAATTCTCATTCTGTATAATATCCTAAATTACAATGACTACATTATAAGTTCCTATAACTTGCACACAATGTAAAATTTTATTCGTATATCTGAAAAATATTTCCAGGCCCCTTACTAACCTTGGCTATCAGCTACTTCTGACCAACTGGGTCTGGGTGAAGCATAGCAAAGAGAGGGTGGGTAGAGTATTAAATAAACAAAACTCAACTGAACTCATCCTTCTAGTGACTTTCAAAACCAGTAAGTAGTGACTTTCTGCTTATTTTTCTTTGAGACTATAGACTCCAAATTGGTAGACTCCATCTTTTCTGATGAAATGGAAGTTTGTCAAATTATTTTTTCTATGCTCTATCAGTTGTCCTGATAAACATACTTGTTTGATAGCTTTCTGCTGCTTATAGTTCTTTCCCAGGGCTCTGTTTTGTTTTCCTAGATACGCACACCTTCAAGTAAGTGACGGGCTCTGAATGCAAGTAGCTGACTCATACCCAGTCCTTTGGCTTGGCCACACTGAGCTCGCCAGGAAGTGATGTTTTACATATATTGTATTACAAAGCTAATTAGTACTGAGAATGTTAGCCTGCCCACCTGTCATTAGCTGTTTCATTTTCCCTTAGCATTTACTAATTTCAATGAGTTCCTTAAAATCTTAGTAAGTATAACTTCTTTAAATCAGACCATCTACCCTCCTGAAGACGTCCACTAAGTGAGAAAAGTATACATTGCCCTGTAACAACAATTAAAATTTCTAGGTGAACTTGATCAGACCATAAGGAAATTCCTACCAGAAAAAAAAATAATCAAATGAATAAATTAAATTGTAAACCTTCCAAGAATGTTTCCCATCTTGACCCAGACCATTTCCAACTTAAAAATACAAATAAATTGCATCTTTGTGACAAACCACTTTATGAAACATAAGACAGCTTTTCACCACTATTCTCACCAGTCCATCTCTCATTTCTTTAGGAATAAACTCATTTTTGTTGCTGCATGATCTGTTTTTTGAATGAACCAAGAGCCTTTGAAATAGTAGAGTATCACCGGTGGCAGAAAGAAAGTTACTCCCAGTTTGTGCATAATCATCGTGTGCCTAAAATTTCTAGCACTGCTGACAGATTTCTGGGAACATGACCCAGTCATATGGAAAAAATGATTGTGATTTTTGAACCACTTTCTTTTGAATTATTTCTCCTACAACTTGACTTACGCTATTGAGATTTACTATTGCTGAAACAACTACTTCTGATAACATTGCTAGTAGGCCATTTATTTTCACAGTTGAGAATTTTCACCTAAAAAGGTTGTTCCTTCCTTCGTGAGTGACAAATCAAGGTGTGATTTTGCTTCTCCAACTCTATGACTGTTTTGCTAAATTCACGTTGCATAACAAAACACCCTGAAAGCATTTTGTTTTCTTTCACTTCTGTGGATTGGGTGGAGAAGCTTTGTTTCAGGCCTGTGGTCAGTTGGCCATGGCTTTAGGCTTTGAATTCCATTTAGATCTGCTCCATATTGGCTCCACATTATCTTTGGATCAGCTAATTAGATTAGATTAGCTAATCTGTGTACACTCCTCTCATCTTCCTCACAGGACACCAGGAGACAAGGCAGAAACATGAGTAACCTCTTGAAGTCTTGGCTCAGAACTAGTAAGATCGCAATTTCTATACCAGTTCCTTTGACCACAAAAGTCCCATTGTTGAGCCAACTATCAATGTATGGGGAAATATACTCTGCACAATTTCTTACTTTGCAAGGTAACAAGCTAGGAGGGAATAAAGGACAATGATTTAATCTGCAATAGCATAGGCAGCCCGGGGGGCTCAGCGGTTTAGCGCTGTCTTCAGCCTAGGGCCTGATCCTGAAGACACAGGATCAAATCCCATATCAGGCTCCCTGCATGGAGCCTGCTTCTCCCTCTGCCTGTGTCTCTGCCTCTCTGTCTCTCTTTGTGTCTCTCATGAATAAATAAATAAAATCTTTAAAAAAAATATCTGCAATAGCAGGTTTAAAAACTGGAAACCAGGCTTAGAAAGCCTTCCCCGGACTGCAAAACACCCTGTACTGTGAAAAATATAATGGAAGAAAATATCTAGCATGACTTCCTATGAAGTCTAGGGATATAATCTTTAACAGAAAAAAGAAAAATAATAGTCATGGTAATTGAACCTCAGGCTCCCATGAGGCAAGGAGAATTGTGAGTCAGAATCAAGAATAATTGAATTGGAAAAAAATCCACTTTCTCTAAGAACCTTTGAATAGTAGATATATTTTTCTGCAGACAGCAGGGGGAATCTTGAACCGTCTGGACCTTAGAAGGAATAATCACAAAAAAAATTAAAAGGGGACACGTGTTATAATCAACCAAAGGAGCTTTTGTTAGAATCAATTATTTCTTCATGTATAAACACATGCATATTCAAGGCAATTTAAACAAAATCAGCCTGCTTGAACATGTGTGAATGTTATACCAGGCAGCTGCCAAGATTGGAACCAATTGACCCAGTAGGCAATAGAAAGAATCTCAAGTTACTATACTTGAGAAGAAAAGGATATTATACAGAAATGGATACTATTGATTAGTGAGATTGTGTGACTCTCCTTTAGGGAAGCCTTGGAAACTCTTTTTCAGTCATTTACTTAGTTTTTGTTAAATGGGTAGTTGCATCATATTAGGTGAAGATTCAGTATTATTGTATTCCAGAAGCTTAAACATGATGTGACTTTGTTTATACAGATTGACTAGTTAAAGGGTGGCTGAGGGCATATAAAAAGTATTGGCCCAGTCCCCTTATCTCTCACAGTATAGCTCATGGTTTGTGTCCGGGACACGACCGGGTTCTGACCAGATGATGCATGGAACGGGGTTTGAAGAGGAAGCTGTGAGGTGGCTTTCCTGCAGCAGGTGTAGACAGATATATTTGCTTCTTGATGTGTGGCTGTCAGGGGGGCCGGCACATCTAATCTTTGGGTGTGGATCACAGTGGAGGTCTTGAAGGCACGCAGTCAGCTCCTTCCTTCTCTCCATATTGTGGGTGAGCCAGGTAGAGACATTCTGACTCACTGGTTAGACTTCCTGGATCTCCAGTCTCATGATTACAGCGGGGGAGCAATTTCCTAAGAGGACTGATTCTAGGATGTTGTTCTGATGATTATTCTTTGAACCTTAACCTAAAGCAAGCTACCCCGTAATTCACTGAGCTGTTTTCATAAACAAACTAGAAAGCTTTGTCCGCTGTATAGTCTAACTGGTACATATTGTGAATTACTCAGATTTTCTGATGTAATTCCTTCCTAGGATATGCTGTACTTGATTATGACAACTTCTTTCGTAAATATGCAGACATACACATTGATCTACTATTTCCTTAAAGATAATATGTCAACAATTATAATTAAAACAGTTATGTATTTTATTTTCTCAAACTGTTGTTATTCATTCTGGAAATCAAGTGTATTAGTCAGGGGTCTCCAGAGAAATAGAATCAATAGGATATATATGTATATATATATAAGGAGATTTATTATGAGGAATTGTCACATGCAAATATGAAGGCTAAGAAGTCTCCTGATCTGTTGTCTGCCAGTTGGAGATCCCAGAAAAGTAGTTGGTGTAATTCAGTCTGCATCCAAAGGCCTGAGAACCAGGGAGAGGGTGATGTACATCTAGTCAGAGTCTGAAGGCTTGAGAACTAGTAATGTGGACAGTAGAGGGTTGGTGTCTCAGTCATTAAGGCTAAATTCTTCCTTTCTTAGATATTTTATTTTTATTTAGGCCCTCAGTGAATTGGATGATGCTCACCCACACAGGAGATGGCAAACTGGTTTACTGAATCCACTGATTCAAATGCTAATTTCATCCAGAAATATCCTCCTATGCCCAGAAACAATGGTCAGCCAAATATCGGGGCACCCTCTCATACAGACAAATTGACACATAAAAATAATTACCACATCAGGTTTATTTTTTTGACACACAAAATGGGTTGGTCATCTCACTCCCTTTTTATTATTTTGAAAACTTTCCTAAGAGAGCAAATTTATTGGTCTCTGGACTTATTTTTATAACTTACCCAAAAAACCATATGTCACACACACACGTGGTATATTTAATATGGTTTAGTTAACATACTTGCATTTTATCCCTTATGTGTTTTTCATTATTATCAATTCAAAATTTTCCAGAAATTTCTCTCAGTACTTTCTAGCACTTCTATTTAAATTTCCTAATTTATTAGTAAATAGTAGTTCATGATGGTATTGTTTCTACATACGTGTTTTACCTACAGCTATTCTTCTTTCATTTCTATTTTCAGACTTTTCTCCCTTTCTTATTTTTTTTTCTTTCTAAATTTTATATATCTAAATTAATAAAATATTTCAAAATAAAATTTTCAAAAATCAAAAGGCTAGGACAAAGTATATATAAGATGTCCTATTACCAAAACTTTGCCTAATGGAGTGGTCAGTTTTTACACACATGATGTTATATTACATGCATTATACTATCCCTTGCTTTTGTCGCTTATCTGTACAAGCTGAAGGTGTCAGCACTCCCATGTATTCAGAACTGCCTGTTTTCTACAAATGTACATTATTACAAATTTTATTCACTTTTTTATATGAAGTTATTTCCAATCTCTTACTTTTATAATCATTGATAAATGAGTCATTTTGTACATACACCACTTTCCCTTTAAACTTTTTCTTCTCAATGACTAGGAACTACCTCTTTTTGCTATCTGCGTCATATATGTATATCACATCTACACATGACTGTGTGTGTATATGTAAGGGTGTTTTAAATTTAAATAATGTCTCCACTAAACATGAGGTTTGAACTCAAGACCTTGAGATCAAGAGTCGCACGCTCTTCTGACTGAGCCAGCCAGATGGCCTTGGGGTGTGTATGTGTATATTTCTGTGTGTGTATATGAATATACGTGTGCGTGTGTGTCTGTGTGTGGTATAGCCATTGTGATACGAAGCACAAATATTTTGTACATATTTTGTCTTTTGACTATTTTAACTCCCAAGGTAGTCTTGTTAGAACTGCTTTAATTCATTTTAAGGTGACAGATTTATCAATGGATTCTAGATTTTGAATCATAGTTTAAGAGCCCTATGAGCAGGGCTGGTGAGTAAGCAGGTGGTGGGGTGGCACAGGGATGATGCTCCCAGCTAGTGGCTGGCCCTGGATTTTTTGCAGCTGCTGAGTCACTTAGGCAATTTCCTGCTCCAATCAGGCTTTCTCCTTTCTTCCACCCCAGCAGCCAGCCTTGACACTGTCAGACTGAATATTTGAGCCAGATCAACTAGTTTTCTCCTCTATTTGTTGCAACATTACATGATGAAATTAAAATGAAAGCCCATTCTCTGGAGAGAGACTGATCCCTTGAAAAATACTGCTGTTGATTCTCTTATGATCCCACATTTTTTTTAACCTGACATACATTATTTCACGTATTTGAAAATCCTCCAAGACTTCATTATCAGCCAGGTATCTTTTTCTACAGCATAGTTGCATTCTCTTACCTGAACTCATATATGGCAAAGTTTAATTTTAAACAACACTATAAATAGTTCATAAATTATAAATATTTGAGAATAATTTTAATACATAGTATGATTAGGAATAGATAAGGCTGTATCTAAATGAAATGATGAAAAACATATAGTTGACCCTTGAACAATGCAGGGATTAAGGAGCACCAACTCCCCATGCAGTTGAAAATCTATGTATAACTTTTGACTCCTCAAAACTTTACTACTAGCCTATTGTTGACCAGAAATCTTAACAATAACATAAACAATTGATTAACATCTATTTTGTACATTGTATGTATCATATACTGTGTTTTTACACCAAAATGAGGTAGAGAAGAGAAAATATTTAGAAAGTCATAATGAAAAGACATATTATTGACAATATCTGTTTATCACAAAAGTCTGCCTGTAAGTGGTTCAAACTCATATTCTTCAAAGGTTACATGTATAATAGAATTTTTAGTCATATATTTTTAATATTATAGAATGTAACTCAAAAAGTAGGGAAAGTTTGATCTTCTATTTCATTGCTTTATCTTAGTTATTACATGTTGTGTAATACACATGTTAAATGGCCCTATGAATTTTGGTAAACATATATTTGCAGCTCCACAGGGGATTTCTCTTATGATTTATTCACATGTATCCTTGGGTGATTCGTGACATGTTATTGGATCACTATGGACAAGACTGTAACATATGTTAAGATTTTTCTCTTTCAAATACTTTAAATCAAAAATTAGTTTTCTTAACTTCAAGGTTACTTCCAAATGAACCAATATTTTCTTCTGGAACACTTAGGAAATCTTTCTACATTTCAATAGTCAAGGTATTCTGAGTTTATTGTGGCATCATGTATGGAATGGATGCAACTCTGATTTTTTTGAAATGATGCTCAGTTGTGGCTTTATTGTTTATCAAAAGTCCATTTTACATACGTCATGATATAGACATCACATTATCATGTTTTAAATTTCCGTATGTGTTTTTTTTTTTCAGAATTGCTTACCTTGTGCTCTCTCTATTTATAATCCAATACCACATTGTTTTAATTATTAGAGTTTTAGGACAGTTTTTATCTGGTGGTCTAGACTCAACTCCTCTGTTTTTGGAATGTTCCTAATTATTTCTGTTCATTAACATTTGTATTTAGACTTTAGAAACTTATATAATTCCAGTAAAAGAAAATCAGACTGTATCTTTACTCAAATTGCTTTAAATTTATACATTAACTTGGAGATATTTTAATGATGTTTCTCACTTCAAGAACACAGTATAATTTCTCATTTGTTCTACCTTACTTTTAAGCCATTCACAAGTTACCTTGAGATCTCTTACTACATTTTAGACATTTGTTAAAGTAATTCTCTAGCATTATATGTATCTGTCTTTTGTTGGTATAAAGTCTATGTCTGCATTAATATTATATCTTGCTAATTAAGAATTTTATTATTGCTTGCAATAGTTTTCTAGTTGATCATTGTATCTGCCATTTGTTTTCAAATTCCTATCTACTGATGTCTACATGTACAGCAATTTAAATATTAAATACTTGTGATGGTTATAAGCATGGCTTTTGTTCCTAATCACACAAGGAATGTGTTTACTCCTTCCCATATAGAGAAGATTCAGAATTTGGGATGTTTATGTGTATTTATGTATATTTATATTCAAAAAACTTGTTAAGGTAACCATTCTTCCATTCCTCTGTTATTCATTGTTATCATCATATATGGAGATACATGTTCCCATAAAAACAATTAAATGATTCATTATATTAATAGTTTCCCAATTTTTATAATACATGCACATTCTTACATGTATTCACTTCTGTTTGTATATGACGTGTTACTTTTGATGATGACATTTGATTCTATCTGCAAATATTTTCTTAGGTAGATTGATTGATTAATTGATTGATTTATGTTCAATTTTCCAACACCTAGCATATCACCCAGTGTTCATCCCGTCAAGTGCCCTCCTCAGTGCCCATCACCTAGTCGCCCCAACCCATTTTCTTAGGATTTATGCAACAATATTTATATATGTTTGATGTTTCCTTAATATCTATAAGCATGATTGTTTGGACACTTCATAATCCAAATTTCAAATAATTAGTATCTGTGTTATATTTACTTACTTAAAATTATATTTTTCTTATTTTTATATGATATGAAATAAGGTAATGAATTTTGAAATACTATTTTTTTTAAAGTTTTGGAAAAGCGCCCTTGAGGAACTATCTGAGTTTAGTAGTTTAGGATGTGTTAGAAAACTTTCTCTATCCTAGGAATGAATGGAAATTGATCTACTTAGGCTTTTCTACTTCATCTGAGATTAATTTTGGTAAGTTACATTGTAAGCTGTTTTTTTAAATTATTTATTTATTTATTGATAGAGACAGAGAGAGAGGCAGAGACGCAGGCAGAGGGAGAAGCAGGCATCATACAGAGAGCCTGACATGGGACTGGATCCAGGGTCTCCAGGATCACGGCCTGAGCTGCAGGCGGCATTAAACCGCTGCGCCACTGGGCCTGCCCTAAGCTGGGTTTTTGTATGTATTTGCATAGACCAATGCAAAGTTTAATTTTTGTTTAAAGTTTCATGTAAAAAAAAAGTTTCATCTATTTTGATGTTGATTTCTCCCTTGCTACTTCTTACTTTGTGTGTTTATATTTTTTCCTATGTCTCCAGTTTGAGAAACAGAACTCTTATACTGATTTTCCCCTAGAGGCAAACTTGTACATTGATGTGTATAGTCTACAGTTTTTCTTTCTTTTTTTAATAATAAATTTATTTTTTATTGGTGTTCAATTTGCCAACATACAGAATAACACCCAGTGCTCATCCCGTCAAGTGCCCCCATCAGTGCCCGTCACCCATTCAGCCCTACCCCCCCCCTCCCCTTCCACCACCCCCAGTTCGCTTCCCAGAGTTAGGAGGCTCTCATGTTCTGTGTCCCTTTCTGACATTTCCCACCGATTTCTTCTCCCTTCCCTTCTATTCCCTTTCACTATTATCTATATTCCCCAAATGAATGAGAACGTACACTGTTTGTCCTTCTCCGGTTGACTTATTTCACTCAGCATAATACCCTCCAGTTCCATCCACGTTGAAGCAAATGGTGGGTATTTGTCGTTTCTAATGGCTGAGGAATATTCCATTGTATACAGAGACCACATATTCTTTATCCATTCATCTTTCGACGGACACCGAGGCTCCTTCCACAGTTTGGCTATTGTGGACATTGCTGCTAGAAACATCGGGGTGCAGGTGTCCCAGCGTTTCATTGCATCTGAATCTTTGGGGTACATCCCCAGCAGTGCAATTGCTAGGTCATAGGGCAGGTCTATTTTTAACTCTTTGAGGAACCTCCACACAGTTTTCCAGAGTGGCTGCACCAGTTCACATTCCCACCAACAGTGTAAGAGGGTTCCCTTTCTCCACATCTTCTCCAACATTTGTGGTTTCCTGCCTTGTTAATTTTCCCCATTCTCACTGGTGTGAGGTGGGATCTCATTGTGGTTTTGATTTGTATTTCCCTGATGGCAAGTGATGCAGAGCATTTTCTCATGTGCATGTTGGCCATGTCTATGTCTTCCTCTGTGAGATTTCTCTTCATGTCTTTTGCCCATTTCATGATTGGATTGTTTGTTTCTTTGCTGTTGAGTTTAAGAAGTTCTTTATAGATCTTGGAAACTAGCCCTTTATCTGATATGTAATTTGCAAATATCTTCTCCCATTCTGTAGGTTGTCTTTGAGTTTTGTTGACTGTATCCTTTGCTGTGCAAAAGCTTCTTATCGTGATGAAGTCCCAATAGTTCATTTTTGCTTTTGTTTCTTTTGCCTTCGTGGATGTATCTTGCAAGAAGTTATTGTGGCCCAGTTCAAAAAGGGTGTTGCCTGTGTTCTCCTCTAGGATTTTGATGGAATCTTGTCTCACATTTAGATCTTTCATCCATTTTGAGTTTATCTTTGTGTATGGTGCAAGAGAGTGGTCCAGTTTCATTCTTCTGCATGTGGATGTCCAATTTTCCCAGCACCATTTATTGAAGAGACTGTCTTTCTTCCAGTGGATCGTCTTTCCTCCTTTGTCGAATATTAGTTGACCATAAAGTTCAGGGTCCACTTCTGGGTTCTCTATTCTGTTCCATTGATCTATGTGTCTGTTTTTGTGCCAGTACCACACTGTCTTGATGACCACAGCTTTGTAGTACAACCTGAAATCTGGAATTGTAATGCCCCTAGATATGGTTTTCTTTTTTAAAATTCCCCGGGATATTCGGGGTCTTTTCTGATTCCACACAAATCTTAAAATAATTTGTTCCAACTCTCTGAAGAAAGTCCATGGTATTTTGATAGGGATTGCATTAAACGTGTAAATTGCCCTGGGTAACGCTGACATTTTCACAATATTAATTCTGCCAATCCATGAGCATGGAATATTTTTCCATCTCTTTGTGTCTTCCTCAATTTCTTTCAGAAGTGTTCTATAGTTTTTAGGGTATAGATCCTTTACCTCTTTGGTTAGGTTTATTCCTAGGTATCTTATGCTTTTGGGTGCAATTGTAAATGGGATTGACTCCTTACTTTCTCTTTTTTTCAGTCTCATTGTTAGTGTATAGAAATGCCACTGACTTCTGGGCATTGAATCTGTATCCTGCCACACTGCCAAATTGCTGTATGAGTTCTAGCAATCTTGGGGTGGAGTCTTTTGGGTTTTCTATGTAGTGTATCATGAACCAGCCTTGTGTCCCAGGAATAAATCCTACTTGGTCATGGTGAGTAATTTTTTTAATGTATTGTTGGATCCTATTGGCTAGTATCTTGTTGAGAACTTTTGCATCCATGTTCATCAGGGATATTGGTCTATCATTCTCCTTTTTGGTGGGGTCTTTGTCTGGTTTTGGGATTAAGGTGATAGAACGAATTTGGAAGTATTCCATCTCTTTCTATCTTTCCAAACAGCTTCAGTAGAATAGGTAAGGTTTCTTCTTTAAACATTTGATAGAATTCCCCTGGGAAGCCATCTGTCCCTGGACTCTTGTGTCCTGGGAGGTTTTTGATGACTGCTTCAATTTCCTCCCTGGTTATTGGCCTGTTCAGTTTTTCTATTTCTTCCTGTACCAGTTTTGGTAATTTGTGGCTTTCCAGAAATGCGTCCATTTTTTCTAGATTGCCTAATTTATTGGTGTATAGCTGTTTATAATATGTTTTTAAAATCGTTTGTATTTCCTTGGTGTTGGTAAGTGATCTCTCCTTTCTCATTCATGATTTTATTAGTTTGAGTCTTCCCTCTCTTCTTTTTAATAAGGCTGGCTAATGGTTTATCTATCTTATTAATTCTTTCAAAGAAACAACTCCTGGTTCTGTTGATCTGTTCCACAGTTCTTCTGGTCTCGATTTCGTTGAGTTCTGCTCAAATCTTTATTAACTCTCTTCTTCTGCTTGGTGTAGGATCTATTTGCTGTTTTTTCTCTAGCTCCTTTAGGTGTAAGGTTAGCTTCTGTATTTGAGTTCTTTCCAGTTTTTGAATGGATGCTTGTATTGCGATGTATTTCCCCCTCAGGACTGCTTTTGCTGCATCCCAAAGATTTTGATCAGTTGTATCTTCATTCTCATTAGTTTCCATGAATATTTTTAATTCTTCCTTAATTTCCTGGTTGACCCTTTTATCTGTTAGCAGGATGGTCCTTAACCTCCACGTGTTTGAGGTCCTTCCAAACTTCTTCTTGTGATTGAGTTCTAATTTCAAGGCGTTATGGTCTGAGAATATGCAGGGGACGATCCCAATCTTTTGGTATCAGTTCAGACCCGATTTGTGACCCAGTATGTGGTCTATTCTGGAGAAAGTTCCATGTGCAATTGAGAAGAATGTGTATTCAGTTGAGTTTGGATGTAAAGTTCTGTAGATATCTGTGAAATCTATCTGGTCCAGTGTATCATTTAAAGCTCTCGTTTCTTTGGAGATTTTGTGGTTAGAAGACCTATCGAGTGTAGAAAGCCCTAGATTGAAGTCACCAAGTATAAGTGTATTATTATCTAAGTATGTCTTAATTTTGGTTATTAATTGATTGATATATTTGGCAGCTCCCACATTCGGGGCATATGTATTGAGGATTGTTAAGTCCTCTTGTTGGATAGATCCTTAAGTATGAGATAGTGTCCCTCTTCATCTCTCACTACAGTCTTCGGGGAAAATTTTAGTTTATCTGATATAAGGATGGCTACCCCTGCTTTCTTTTGGGACCATTTGAATGGTAAATGGTTCTCCAACCTTTTATTTTCAGGTGTAGGTGTCCTTCTGTCTAAAATGAGTCTCTTGTAGACAGCAAATAGATGGGTCCTGCTTTTTTATCCAGTCTGAAACCCTGCGCCTTTTGATGGGGTCATTAAGCCCGTTCACGTTCAGAGTTACTATTGAGAGATATGAGTTTAGTGTCATCATGATATCTATTCAGTCCTTGTTTTTGTGGATTGTTCCACTGAACTTCTTCCTAAAGGGGAATTTTAAGAGTCCCCCTTAAAATTTCTTGCAGAGCTGGTTTGGAGGTCACATATTCTTTCAGTTCCTGCCTGTCTTGGAAGCTCTTTATCTCTCCTTCCATTTTGAATGAGAGCCTTGCTGGATAAAGTATTCTTGGTTGCATGTTCTTCTCATTTAGGACCCTGAATATATCCTGCCAGCCCTTTCTGGCCTGCCACGTCTCTGTGGAGAGGTCTGCTGTTACCCTAATATTCCTCCCCATGAAAGTCAGGGATTTCTTGTCTCTTGCTGCTTTAAGGATCTTCTCTTTATCTTTGGAATTTGCAAGCTTCACTATTAGATGTCGAGGTGTTGAACGGTTTTTATTGATTTTAGGGGGGGATCTCTCTATTTCCTGGATCTGAATGCCTGTTTCCCTTCCCAGATTAGGAAAGTTTTCAGCTAGGATTTGTTCAAATACATATTCTGGCCCTCTGGCCCTTTCGGCGCCCTCGGGAACCCCAATTAAACGTAGGTTTTTCTTCTTTAGGTTGTCATTTATTTCCCTTAATCTGTCTTCATGGTTCTTTAATTGTTTATCTCTTTTTTCCTCAGTTTCCCTTTTGCCATTAACTTGTCTTCTATGTCACTCACTCGTTCTTCCACCTCGTTAACCCTCGTCGTTAGGACTTCTAGTTTGGATTGCATCTCATTCAATTGATTTTTAATTTCTGCCTGATTGGATCTAAATTCTGCAGTCATGAAGTCTCGTGAGGCCTTAATGCTTTTTTCTAGAGCCACCAGTAGCTGTAGAATAGTGCTTCTGAATTGGCTTTCTGACATTGAAGTGTAATCCAGATTTTGTAACTCTGTGGGAGAGAGGGCTGTTTCTGATTCTTTCTTTTGAGGTGAGGTTTTCCTTCTAGTCATTTTGCTCAGTGCAGAGTGGCCAAAAACAAGTTGTATTGGAACACGGGGGAGTATCACTGGTCCGTCCAGCTGGTCTTCTGGGGGAGGGGCCTGTTGCGTTGATTTTCAGGTGTTAGCACTTGGGGGAGCTGCTCTGCCCCTGCCTGCTGCAGGGCTCAGCGGGGGTTGTTTACCCCGTGGGGCCCCAGGAGGAACAGCCCCAGTGGCTATGGCAGCTCTGGAAGCCTGGAGTCAGCCTCCGCAGGAACTACGGGGCTCGGGGCTCTCGGTTCTCCGTCCGCAGGGCCTGGAGGCTCCGGGGCGGGGCCGCTGATCTGCTCAGCTCGGGGCAGGAGCGTCCTCGCTGTCCTGGGCCCTCCCGGCCTCTGCCTGTCCCGGGGGAGGCCGGATCCTGGGCTGTGTCCCGGCGCCCTGTGCTCCGGGGCCTGCGCTGGTGGATTCGCGCTCCCGCCCCGCAGCCCCCTCCGCGGAGCCGCCGCCCGAGCCCCTCCGAGCTGCTCCGGGCCCCGCCGTGCGCGCTGCAGCCCTTAGGGAGCTCGGCGCACTCTCCCGGGGCGCAGGTGTCTGTTAGTGTCCCCGGGAGCCCGAGGGCATCCCCGCCCTCCTGGGTCCTGCTCCACCTCCCTGCGAGCCCCTTTCCGCCCGCCCGGGAAGGTTGGTGCAGCTCCTGCTCCTCCGGGACGGGGCTCTCCTGTCCTGGGGACACTCGCCCCGGCCTCAGCCCGGCTCCTCGCGGGGCCCCTCCCCCTCGGAGGCCTTTTGTTCCTTTATCTCTTTTTCCCCGTCTTCCTACCTTGATAGAAGCGCGGACTCTTCTCACTGTAGCGTTCCAGCTGGTCTCTCTTTACATCTCAGGCCGAATTCGTAAATTTTCAGGATGGTTTGAAGGTTATCTAGGGAATTTGGTGGGGACAGGTGATTTGGGGACCCTGCTCTTCTGCCATCGTGCCCCTCCGCTCTACAGTTTTTCTGTTTCCTAACTCATCAATTACTTTTATTTTTTTAAGATTTTATTATTTATTTATTTATTTATTTATTTATTTATTTATTTATTTATTTATTTATGAGAGACAGAGGCCACAAGCAAGGGGAAAAAGAGGGACAGGCAGATCCATACTGAGCATTGAGCCCAACCCTGGCTTTGATCCCATGACCCTGAGATCATGGCTTGATCAGAAATCAAGAGCCAGGCTTACTGAGCCACTCAGGTGCCCCTATTAATTACTTTTTAAAATCCTTGGTTCTTATTTATTTCTACTTTATTTTTTTAAGATTTTATTTATTATTTTATTAATTCATTTAATTTATTTATTTATGACAGAGGGCGAGCACAAGCAGGGGAATCGGCAGGCTGAGCTAGGATCCCAACTCAGGATTCAATCCCAGGACCCTGGGATCATGACCCGAGCCAAAGGCAGATGCTAACGAGATAAGCCACCCTAGTGCCCTTCTACTTTCTAACAGCTTTCTTAAACATGTCCTACCTTGGATAAATAATATATTTTATTTAAAAAGTATTTAAATCTATACACACACAATGATGTGTTTCAAGTCACTTATTTATGAGCATTGCTTTAGTTCTACTGAGAAATTCTAATATGAGGTGTTTCTTTATTCTTTATTCTTTTTTTTTTATTTTGGAAATCATGCTTTCTAAATTTGTATTTCCCCATAGATCTAAGGTTTTTCTGCTTTATTTAGTTTATTTTATGCAGAGGTTTTTAATTTCACAACGAAATTACCTGTTGCTTCTAAATTTACATTTCAGTTTCCATTCTTTGTTTTTCTTTCTTTCTTTTGGATTTCTAGTTTGGGGGACTTACTGAGAATTTTCTGGTGGGCAAGTATACAATATATTTTCATGAATCACACATGGGCACATGGAAAGTTGTATACTGTTTCCTTCCACATATTTATTTATTATTACTTGAAAACACCATGTTAAGAAAATGTAATACAATTCAGGAAACAGATATATAACTTAATAAATGATAATAATGTCCATTCATTTATCATCCAGTACAAGAAATAAAATATTGTTTTCATGCCCTTTGTTACCATTCTATCATTACTTTTGAGGTTTTCCTGGATATTGTATTTGAAAGGAAAAGTAGAACCATACATAATTATATGAATCCAATATTCATGATTCAGAATATTACAATCAAATGACTTAAAGCTTTGAGTCACTTCCTCTGAGGACTGATTTAATTCAGGATTTCTGGCTACCCAAGTTGTAGCTTTGCAGCACTCAAATACCAAGCTCAAAGAGTTTGCCACATATAATGTTACCTTCTGTGATATTAACAATTCATATGTCACTCAACATGATTCTCCTAACTAGATGGAAAGTGAGTGAACTAATCTTAATGTCATATTAATGCATAAGGCCTTGAACCTCTTTAGCGCCAACTGTGTCAGCTGTGTCAGCAGGTGCCAAACCCAGTTAGACTCGTAACAAGTTTATTGGTATTGACTCCTCTGAATGGTAAAGGGGAGAGGAGGAGTAGCAATTAGGCAAAGCTTCCATTCACAATACAGACCAGATACTACTGAAAGCAAGCGGGGTCAGGGGGGTGGGTGGGAGAAGATGCAGAGATGATGATCACTATTATAGCTCCATTTAATTAACCATTTGGCTCCTGGATCCTGAAGAATGACTGCAATCCACCTCAAGTTCAACCAAGTAGTGGGAACACTTGTAGCTGCAGCACTGAACATGGAGTCTTAGTTAGAATCTGATTAATATGACTTCAGGTTTGCGATGATTTGATTGGGCAAATGTATTTTTTCCTATCCCAAAGAGAAAAGAGAAACAGAAACAGTTTGCACTCACACACAACTGACAAAATATACACTTAAGAATTTTGCCTGATGCTACTTTAACTCTCCAGGTCTCTGTCATAATTGTCAGAACACATTATGACTATCATGATATCATTCATAATATTGTATTGATTCATTAGAGTGAAAGCACCTTTTTAATTGAGCAGGGTGGCAAAAAGGTGGCTAGCTTTCTGGTGGCTAGTTTTTTAGTTTAAAAAAAGAAAAAATATGTGCTGCAGAAGCTGGGAAGAAACCCTATCAATATCCAGGGACCATCCATTTTGGGAATATTTTTCGAATTCTTATAGTAGGTGAATACTGGGATATCCCCCTGCCTTTTGCATCCCTTATCACATATAAGGACACATGAGGCTACCTGGTAAGCCTCTTTTGTTATGGAGGCAACACACTTCACATTTTAGGTTAGAGCTCCTGGGCACCTGGGCAGCTCAGTGAGTTAAGTAGCTGACTCTTGATCTCAGCTTAGGTCTTGATCTCAGGGTTGTGAGTTCGAGCCCCACATTGGGTTCCGTGTGGAACCCACTTAAAATAAATAAAATTTAAAATAATAATAAATAATAATAAAAAGAATATATATATATATTTTTTTCAAGGAAACAAGAAAATCCACCAAACATTAACAGAGTCCTTTAGATTCATGGCATCCTGGGACCAGCAGTCATGTTGCCAATTGACCATCCTAGCAGGGGTAACTGACTGATCACCAGGAAAAATCTAGGGTTCCTGCTCCATATGAAGGCAGCGAGGACTGTATGTGGAATATAGATGAACTGCTTAGGCATGTCTAATCCTCCCTTGTCCCCAAGTGACTATGATTGGACATGTACAGCGATCCTATCGTAAGAAAGATCTGGTTTCCAGGCATGCAGATCTCTCAAGAGGAAAGGTTTGGATCACATACTAGGTATGTCCCTAAAACTTTAGTACCTGAACATGCTCAGGTAGTGGCTGAGGTTTACTGGAAAGAGGAAGGTCTTGGCTCAAATGCTGTAATAGGTAACACAATCTCCTCAGCCGGAAGCTGTCTGCTAACTGTACTTATCACAACTGATTGGAATATTATTTCTTGCAGGAAAATTCTGGCTGTAATACATGGATCCACTTTTCCACACACATTCAGGGAGTGACTCCTCCAAGGTTCCAATGGACCTCTCTTTCTGAGAGGAGACTCCTTGGTTCTTTCTGCCCACAGGTCCTGTCCCCATGCTGTAATAAAAACACCTTTTGCACTGTAAAATGTCTTAAAAATTCTTCCTTGGCCATTGTGCTTGATAGTCCCACATCATTAGTGTTTCCAATATTATCTTTTGAATTTACAACTTTCTGGAGTTCCTGAGTGGCTTAGTCAGTTAAGCATCCAATTCTTGGTTTCAACTCAGGTCACAATCTCAGGATCCTGAGATCAAGCCTGGTGTGGGTCAGGTTTAATGGGAAATCTGCTGGTGATTCTCTTTCTCCCTCTCCTTCTGCTCCTCCCCTCTGCTTGTTCTCTCTCTCTTGTCAAAATAAATAAATCTTGAATATACAACTTTCTCAGAACATTTATTCTTATGATAAATTAATTCTGAGATTATGTTCCTGCTTCTTTAATTTTCCTTTATCTGTTTGTTGCCTCGCTCCTATAGCACCCATTTTCTTAAGTGTTTTTTTCTTCTATTTCCTTATATCACATACTTCCTAGTAGGTATCAGCTACGAGGCTAAACTTTTTGATAGCAAATTGTTGACTACTGTAAATTCAGGTGGATGATACGTGGTTCTAACAGGCAACATTGCTCTTCTAGAGATGTTTTTATTCTCCTGTGGATGCTCCCCTGAGAATACTTTCACCTGACAAGGATGGGGAATAAATAATGAATGGGATTCAGAAGAGATTTTCAGGGAACAAAAGTTCCCTTCTACTTGCTTCATCTGCTCCCAACCTGGAGTGTTATTTTCTGACTTAATAAGAAGAAAAATCAGGCAATGATCTAGGACGGAGGAGAAAAAAAAAAAAATCACAGGAGAGCAAAGTCCTCTCCCATGAAGCCCTTTGATAGAATTAGGTCTTCTATTCATTCCATTTTTGCCTTTGTTAGGAGTTTCTGTCTGGTATGTTTGTTTTTTAGATATATAAAGCTGCCTTTCACATGTGAGGCATCTTAAGAGTTGAGCTCAGTGTTGTGGGGATTATTACTTCAAATGTATGCACTTCAAATGGCTCAATTTATATAAGCCAGTTGAGATCCCTGTCTTCCTCTCTGACCAAACAGTAAAATCACACCTACATCTGGGGGAAAAATAAGCAAATGCAATGAAAAAATGAATCGAAAATTATCTTTACAAAATCTCTCCATCCTGTTGATGTGGGAAACAAAGGCAAAAGAAAATTTAAATTTCCTTACTACCTATAGCTCACTGAGAAGGCCTTGAAACCAGGAAGAATAACATTCCTCTAGGAACTCAGCTGCCTCAATGTTAATACTTTGCTAAGGGGAAAAAAGCAATTTCAGCCCAACCCCCAGGATCCTGTGAGTCTACTTTAACACATAAAAATTCCTTCAGAAACTTCCTTTATCTCTTCTCCCTAAATTATATGTTGTCAATCATCCCCCAAACATATGACCCACTGATATATGTATGAAGGGTCTCATGACTAAGGTTTTATTAAACAATAATAAATGACCTTTTCCTAAAAATAGCTAGCTTCTCAAGGTCCTGGAAACCTTACTTCCAAAATTCCTTAGAAACACACTATCCTTAACCCTCTCCCAACTTGAAAGTATATAACTGGCCACTCCTCATGACCCTACTGCAGCTCTTTCTGACCACAGGTCCTATCCTTGTGCTTTAAAAAAACCACCTGTTTACATCAACTATGTCTCAATAAATTTTTTTTGGCTGTCAGCTCTCAACCTCAACATCTTTCCTACATCACTGAGATACTTAACCTAAGTTGACTACAGGAGAAGACTTTCTGTCCTTTAATAATACAAGGCCAACTTATACTCTCTACCTTTCTAACACAATAATACACATAAAATATGTAGCATTTAATTTCCTTGTTGCAGAGAAGATTAATTAGCTTACTCCTAGATTTGCATTTTGTTTCAGTTGATTCACTTCTACTATCAGGTTGTTAAAGTATTACTCTAGATAAATACCTGCATCTCAATTGCTTTAAGTAGATAAAAATATCTATGACATTAGTAAATTAAACATAAATAAAAGTCATAATTTTATTTTAAGGAGTGGTCAATTAATTATTTACTAGAACTGCAAAGTATGTCTGATATATTTCAGTCCTTAACTAACTGATACCAGGGGTGCCTGGGTCACTTAGCCAGTTAAGCATCTGCCTTTTGCTTAGGTCATGATCCTGGGGTTGTGGGATGGAGCCCCACTTTGGGATCCTGGCTCACTGGGGAGCCTGCTTCCCCCACTGTCCTTGCTCATGCTCTCTCTCTCTCTCTCTCTTTATATATATCTCTCTCAAATGAATAAATAAATGTAAAATATTAAAAAAATAATAGCTGATACCAGTTGTATTATCTTTGCAATAATCATTATTGATGTTAGACATTAGTGGGTATGATTCTAAATACAAAAAAGTATAGTAAAATATATACTATGTAAAATCAAATATAATATCATTTTTTGCCAGTTATATTTTGAATTATGTGATTATTAATATCTAGGATGGGATGGTACACACATGAAATATTGAAGCCAAATATCATGAAACTAATGTATTTTCTTCCCTATAATAAATCTGTAGCTTGTACACATAAAAACTGAAATTCTTGATTTATTCTCCATGACAAAGAAAAACATTTTCTTTGGAATTGTTGTAAGCATAAACAGAAATGTACTAAAAATGAAGAAAAATATATCTAGAAGGCCTCATGTGCAGACATAGTAACATCTCCAAAATAATGTATTATAATGAAGAAAATACTGGAATAGTAAATAAGTAGCATGAGAACAGCATGAATAATTCAACAAATTTTAAATGATAATTATGGATATTCTGAAGGAAAATTAAAGTAAAGGCTGACACTTCAACCTTAATCCACATTCTTCTCCCTCAGTTATTTTATAAGACTATATTTTCTTGTTTATTTTCTACTTTACAGTAGCACTATAGGTTTATATTTGATAAAAATAGTTGAAATGCATCCTTTTGAAAAAAATTAGAGAGTAAAATTTAAAATAATCTTTTCAGGATGGTACAGATAGGATTCTGCTATACACATATACACATACAAACAAATGATGTTTTTAGGGCAGACTAGGAAAATGCTGCCAGTCTGCATCATCACTTTGTGAACTTGACATGAGCTTTGAGGTGCTCACATGAATCTCGGGATGATAATAGTATTGTCTTCAGAATCTAACTGGACAGTAGCCTTTACTTCTTGGGGTCCCAAAGAAGGTTCTAGAATTGAATAGGAATGGATATTTAGCTCTACTCACCGGAAAAATTTGTTAACATACACAGATATTCAGAAGATTCCTGGGTTGAAATGGGGATTTATGAGCAGCCTATATTTCCCTATCCCTTTTTTAGGATTTTACGATCATTTCATTAAAAAAAAAATTCTGAAGTGACATCCTTTCCTGTAGAAAACTTTCTCTCTTCTACTCCATGTTAACTATGAAAATCAGTCATACAGCACTACCCAAAAACCTCTGGTGATAGAGTGCAAAAAGATTCTTAATTCTTAGAATTTAAATATTACAAAGATATATTCAGATGTAAAGAAGTTGGGTCTGAATTATTATGATTGCAGCACCCTCCTGATGAATCTTCTTTGAGCTTTTCAGATTCCTAGAGCTACTTCCTCTCTGTCTCTCTACTATGATTGGCAGGGCCACTTTTTTAAGGATTAATACTTTCAATTAACCAAAGAATACTCTAGAAAATATCGGATTTTGCTTTATATTATCAAAATTTAACTGGATTTTCAGAAAAAAAAAGAAAACAAACAAAAGACAAATGTAGGTAGTCTAAGGACTAATATTTCCCCAGAGACATTATCACAAATTTGAGCTCAAACTGCCAGTACCAACTTTGGAAGATCTATAGGAAATAGTCAAACATTTACAGTACATATGTGTAGATTGAACAACAACAACAATAACAACAGCAAAAAAAGAAAGCAACTTTAAAAAGTAAGGGAACTTCATGGTGTTTTTAGTTGCCCCTGCCTCATACTCTTGCAGAACAGGTCTTATTCTCAAATTATTATATGATCTGTTTTAACTGTCTGTGGGTTACTATTTGCAAGCAACATGATCTCATATATAAAATTCTAAAGACCACCAACAAACATTAGAGCTAAAACTAGTAAAGTAGTAGGATAAAAAGATTAATATAGAAAAGCCTGTTGTGTTTCAAGGCACTAACAATAAATTATCTGAAAAGAAAACTAACAAAACAATTCCATTTTCAGTAACATCCAAAACATGAAATACCTAGAAATAAACTTAACCAAGTAGGTAAAGGATTTGTACACTGAAACCTATAAAACATTGCTGAAACAGATTTAAAAATATTCAAATAAGTGGAAGAACAGCCCATGTTCATGAATTGAAAGACTTAATATTATTAGGATGACAGTAGTATCTAGAATGATCTAGACTCAATGAAATCCCTATCAAAATTCTTGTGACCATGAGGCAGTCAATTGAATATCTGACTCTTGGTTTCAGCTCAGGTCCTGATCTCAGGGTTGTGAGATCGAGGCCCGCATTGGGCTCTGCTCTCAACGCAGAGTCTGCTTGGGGCTCTGTCTCTTCCTTTACCTCTCCCCCCAACTCTCTGTCTCTCTCTCTGTCTCTCTCTGAAATAATATTTTTTAAAAAATTTAGTGAACTTTTTGTAGAGAAAAAAGTCAGTCCTTAATTCATATTATATTTCAAGAAGCCCTAAATTACCAAACAATCTTGAAAGAAAAGAATAAATTTGAGGAGCTAACATCTTCTAATTTCAAAACCTCCTAGAAAGCTATCATAATAAAAATAAAATGATATTAACATAGGGATAGACAAATATACTAATAGAATCGAATCAATAGTTCAGAAACAAACTCATATATGTATGGCCAACCTATTTCTTTAAAATGGGGGATACAAGACCATTCAATGAATGAAAAATGGTCTCATCAACAGATATGTTGAATCGGCTGGATTTTGACCTACTAGTGAGTGAAGTTAGACCCATACCTCACACAATAAATAAAAGTTACCTCAAAATGGATCAAAAATCTAAATGAAAGAGCTGAAACCATGAAATTCCTAGAAGGAAATAAATATAGGAATAAATCCTTGTGACCTTAGCTTTAGTAAAGGATTTTGGATATCACAACAAAAACCTAAGTCTCAAGGAAAACATGGACAAAGTATGCCTTATTAAAAAATAATAAAATTAAATAAAAGGTTCGCTCATCAAGGGATATGAGAAAGTAAAAAGACAATCTATTTAATGGGAGAAAATGTTTGCCAATTGAATATCTGATAAGGATTTAGTATCTAGGATGTATAAAGAACACATAAAACTCAACAATCAAAACACAATCAAATTAAAAATAGGTAAGGGACTTAAGTGGACATTTCTTCAAAAATATATACAAATGATCACATAGCACATGAATCAAGAACCGGTTCTCAAACAAATACTTTGTGCGTAAGTGTTCATTATAGCAGTACTGGCTGTAGCCAAAAGGCAGAAAATAATATTCATCAACAGATGAGTGGATAAACACACAGTGTTATATTTATGCAACGGAATATTATTCAGACTTAAGGTGAAATAAGTAATGAAATGTCCTACAACATGGATGGATCTCAGAAGCATTATACTATGTGAAAGAATCTAGACACAAAATGTCACATATCATCCTATTTATATGAAATATTAAGAAAAGTTAAAGCAATAGAGACAGAAACTGGATTGTCTGGGCTCAGAGAGGCATGAAACAGAGAATGCTGGCTTAGTGGCTTTGGGAATTTTGAGGGGGTGATGAAAAAATTTTTGAAACCTGATATAGGTGGCTTGTATAATATAGGAAATGTACTAATTACACTTTGAAATAGTTCTTTTTATATATAAATCAATACCAATAAAAATCAAATTAATACATTTGTCTTCAAAATTTGACTAAACAATTTAGAACCAAACAGACTCTTCAGAGTGGCTACAAATGATAACATGTAACATATTCTCAGGGGTAGTCATCCT
Organism: Nyctereutes procyonoides; assembly: GCF_905146905.1. Taxonomy (NCBI): domain Eukaryota; kingdom Metazoa; phylum Chordata; class Mammalia; order Carnivora; family Canidae; genus Nyctereutes; species Nyctereutes procyonoides. The sequence goes on from NW_026575136.1 coordinate 29,065,860, forward strand.
GCACCCAGAGTTTTAAATTGAGTAGCCTTCTAATTAGGCATGCTGGCAAAAGCTCATCTTAGCTTGATTTTGCCTACATGCATTTTTATTCAACCATGTGACTACCCACAGCTACCTTCCCTATCATAATGTCACTGCTATATACTTACAGAAATAGAAAAAAAGATAAATTATTTTCACTGAATTTTCCCCACCAGGGCCCATTTGCCTTACTGAGACAGAAATGTTAGAAAATGAATCATTTATGTGTAGAGTATGTACATTAGCTAAATTGAATCCATTCTGAGATGTCTTTTGACTTGTGAGTTTTTTAAGCTAAAAGATATTTCTCTCTAATTGCTTCTACATCTCTCCTGTCCCTCTCACGCTCTCACTCTACACCACACACACATACACACATCACATTTATCTTTATTCCCTTTTACTGATTAACATTAGTTTGGTGTAGTGAAAACATAATTTATATTCAAAATTCGAAATTGTTTGCAAAAGACAATTATATCCTAAAATGTTTTAGAACATTTAGAATGAAAGTCAAAGGTTAGGAAGGCCTAGGGAAAAAGGCTTTACTGTTGTAATATTTACTGTACTCATCTATGAACGAAATATAATTGTCCTCTGAGAAGTGGGAAAGAAAGAATTATGCTAGAATTCTGAAGAATTCTAGGTGCTAGAATTATGAAGGTTAGGGTAGCTAAGGTGAATTTCTAGAAGTCGGTAGGATTAATGTTCTAACAGATAATATTGATCATGAAATATATAGCTGGTAATTTAAATACAAATAAAATTTATATGGATTTTTAAAAGTATATGTAAAATAAATACATTGATTTCATATTATCTTTCAATACATATTAAATGATATAGACAATGATGCTTGAATGGTTAAATTAAAATTGCTGCTTAATATATGTCATTTCCTGAAGCTTCCTGCCTTTGCTAAATTTAATGGCAGTGGCCATTGTGCTCATGCCAAACATTAGGCAGCTAATTTGGAATCAACCTTTGCCTTTGAATCACAATTTCAGATCTCTGACAAGAATTTAATTTTATCATTGCCTTAAAAATAGAAAGCATCTACCAACTGCCTTCCTGCTGATGTTGAGACAATAGATTCTGCTGTTTTAACCTCTAAGTTACACTATCACCATGCCCTTTTTAAAATGATCTTTTAGGGGAAAGAATGCCACAAAAGCTCAACTTCAGCAAAATGCTGCTGTCAGAATTTTATTCACACTAAATGGTCTCAGCATGTCACTGCTTTCCTATGGGAACTGCAATGGCTCCCTGTCAAATACCAAATTGATTTTAAAATTGCTTGATGGCTTCAGAGGCAAAGTGGTTGGGAGCTGTGTATTTATCCCAGTCAGAGTCGGTGCAAGAGCCAGGGTCTCTTCCAGCAGTTGTGAAACATGTTTATGCCATGTGCCAAGCACAGGAGACATTAAGCCTCCGGTCTCATACTTTAAGTTGTATGTATGCTGATCACAGCATTGCCGTCAGATATATACTTGGAATATTTAGGATATGTGCTGCCAAAATGAGCACATTTAGAATATTTATATTCTTACATCAGGCACATTGAAGTTTAAAAGTTGTTTTAACATACGTGATATTTTGTACATAGATTGTGACAGAGAAACACAAAATATACACAATATTAGATTGGGGGAAAAAGCTTTCAAGTGTGGCCAGGCTCTTTTACATTTTGAACTTTAGAAAGAGCACATAGGATCAATCAACAGGACTTGTGAATTCCCCGAAGATTCAGTAAGTTTTAAAACAATTAATCTTTATTTTCATTGTGCCTATTAACATTCATTTGTTCAATGAATGTTCAAAACAGAATGAAAAATTGCACCCAGTGAGCTCAAGAGCACATGTAAGGACAATATAGTTAATCATTTGGCTTGTTTGTACTAGGTCTATTTTTGAAAGAATATAAATGCATTGATTTTGTGAGAGAAAAATGTTGATTATTAGGAAATTTAGGAAATCAGGGATAAAGAAAAAGACAAAGGAAAGTTTAAAAACATCAAGTCAATTTCCACCCACAGAAAATTACCATCTTTGATACAGCAAACATCATTCTTCCTAGGAGGGGTAGCAGCATATGGCCAGACGTGTGTGTGTGTGTGTGGGGGGGGGCACAGGAAATACATGTGGTCACTTGAAACACCATAGAGGACCAGTAGGACATTGACCCTATGTCCTTTGGTACATGGTGCATAGGATGTAACACAGAGGATAATAAAAAAGCATTTTGTAGGGCTATGAGAAAGAAGTAATACAGGGATAGCTAATTTTGCAAATGAGAGACTGTGAGTGTGAGAGTGAACAGTGGATGATTTGGGAAGGTCAGAGAGACACTGGGGATGGCATCCAATTGATGTATTGCCTAACAACATGGGCATACAAATTCATCGGATGATGACAGCCCACAGAAGCTTAAGCTCCTGCCATGACTAAGGAGGATGATTTGGGAGGCATGCTGGGATCTATATGGTGACGTCTCAGGGAATATATGTGGGTGGAATTCATGTTAACATGATGAATTCTCTCCTTCCCCCATTTTATTTTTAGATAGTTAAAGAGGCAGGTGGTGTGTTAAAAAGAGAAGCAGTTGTGACAGGGACGAGTGCTGCTCTAGTGGACTTCCCTGAAGGTTCCCTGTAGCAGAGTCCTGGGCACAAGAAAGCACATCTATCCAAGTACCTGAGACTTAGGCTTTGTTTGTTGTTTTTTATTTATAATTTTATGTATCTATTTAAGAGAGTGAGCATGAATGGGAAAGAGGGGCAAGCATGCTGACTCTCTGCTGAGCAGGGAGCCTGATGCTGCTGGATCCCAGGACCCTGAGATCATGACCTGAAAGCAGACACTTAACCGACTAAGCCACCCAGGTGCACCCCCCCATCCATCTTTTATATATTATTGCCAGGGGCACCCTCCAATACCATAGTGGCTTCAATATTGATTTTAGAAAACAATTTAAAACAAGATGTTTTAACTCATAGAATAATAGGCTATGGAGGGTGACTGTTTATATGGCTTTGGTAATGGGCAGAGGGGACACTGGCTAAGCTAAAAACAACAACAACAACAAAAACATTAACAACCCTACATCCTACACAGAGCTGCAAATAGTTAAAATGTCTTCTAAGGATTATTAACTGACAGGCCGATTAACTCACTTACTCCAACCGAAACGTCAGCCAGATGTCCGTTATACAGTCCTTCCCCTGGACCCATACATATGAGCAGTTAGTTTGCAGAGGGGGGTGACTTTTAAACGGATATACAGACAGAATTAGAGGCATACATCTTGGAAAAGTTGAGAATATTGCAACTCTTTCAACCTGTTCACCTGTTGAATGGAAGTGGAGTGTTCCAACAAGTCAGGTTAAAATAGAATCATGTGGATAGTGTGGTGCTTTTGTCTTAAAAAAGATTTTATTTATTTATTTATTTATTTATTTGAGAAGAGACAGCGTGAGAGAGCACAAGAGAAGGGAAATTGGGGGAGGGACTGAGGGCGAGGGATAAGCAGACTCCCCACTGAGCAGGGAGCCTGATGTGGGGCTGGATCCCAGGATTCAGGGATCAAGATCTGAACAGAAGACAGATGCTGAACCAACTGAGTTACCCCAGTGCCCTAGATTTATTGTCTGCCCATCTCCAGCAAGCTGTCTGTTTAGGCATTGGACCGATCTCTCCTGCACTTCCCGGGTAGGATAAAAGACATTGACCAGGGAAATATTATGTCAACACCAAGAAATTTCATATATTTTTCATGGTAATATGTTTTGCCTGTTTCTATCAAAGTCTTGAGTTGGTCACCTATAAATGAAAACGCTGAGCAACAGACAAACATGGACAAGTCTGGACATGATGTAGTGTGTAGTCATTTATAATTTGGAATGCAATCTTACTAACGAAGCTTTTTCTGTGGACTCACTGTGTGAAATGGGGATTGCTAGATGCCATTTTTTAAAATCCCTTTAACTTATGACACTCACACTGCACATTTTTATGGTAAACTGTAGTTCTTTCATGCAAATATTGCTGTTAGATCATATTTATACTTCAATCCTATCTGCCATACTGCATTTCACTAAGCAGATGTTAATATTTTATTTAAATTATTATTATTAAAATATTTTGTTAAATAAAGGGATACTGAACTTTAAAATTATATTGTGGGATCCTGAGACCTACTGAAATGCCCTGAGAAGGAAAGAAACCATTATTTAATTTTGCTTATTCTTAACTAAGTCATATATTTTTTTTACTCTTAATTTCCCTTTGTGTAAAGTTATTTGCCTCATACTAGATCAGTATGGTTTGGGGAAACCGCAAGGTTTAAACACCACCCTCAAAGGGAGGTGTTTAAAATCAAGGGCTCAGAAGTTAAATTTCTTGGTCTTGAAGTCTGAGTCTGCCTTTTATTAAATATGAAGCTGGGAACTTAACTCTCCATCATATTTGTGACATGGATGCTTGAGTATTATGTGCTAACTGCCTATGAGTGTACCTGGAATGAAAGTATATCCCTATTATAATTATAAATTATTGAATATAAATAATTGAACACAAATAATTAATAACTAGCCTTAAAATTTTAGGAGAAATTTTTTTGAATAATTTATTTATTTATTTATTTATTTATTTATTTATTTGAGACTCAGAAAGAGAGAGGCAGAGATACAGGCAGAGGGAGAAGCCCTGGGTTCAGGACCTGAGCTCAACCACTGAGCCACCCAAGTGTCCCGAATTTTAGAAGAAATTATCTGATGGGTCACATACTGGATAAAATATTTACAAAATTGTTCACTTCAGCATGTAATTAATATAGGAAATGACATAATCTAGAATATAAAATAAGCCTATTCAATTACCTAAGTTTCTTTAAAGTGATACAAAAGCACTGCAGTTAAAAAATTGTTACTAACATCATCAGTTTCTTCAGGTTCTTTTTTTCCCCTTAATAAATGGATTGTATCCTGCAAAACTATCCATTTGGCTAAGTCGATTTCTATGCATTTTTTAGAAGATCAGAATACATTTTTCTATTTAACAACAGGAAATTGAGGAAGCAGATGAAACATGAAATTGAATCTTACAAGAGAAAAAGGGAACAATTACAGTAAAATCATTTTAAGGTGGTTCCAGGAACCAGTTCCTCAAATAGCATGAATAGGGAAATCTTCTTCGGAGAACTATGAAAAAAATATATTGACAAGGAACAGATGAAAACCATGTAATCAAAAACTCCTTAAGAAAGTTTTTTTCTATTTGGATTTCCTAGTGTGAACTTTAATGATATTCAAGTGTTACATTTCTTTTTCCCACAGAGGACTGCAAGGACTGCTATTTTTAGTTTATTTACAAGTGTGATATTATATATTTTTCACTTTGGTTGCCATATCAAATTCTGGTTTTCATTGTTCACTCTAGGCTAAATGGGACTCCCCCATGTTTTAATACCCATAGTGTTCCTATAGAACATTTTTGGCACACATAAAAAAATGTGTGTTTATGATCAAATTTGCATTTAAAAATTGGCTCTGTGCTAGAGAACTGTACTTGGTGCATCCTTATGATTAATCAGTTCTTTCATCTAATACTAACTCTACCCAGTGACCTCAAAATAAAGCTTATGAAACTATTGTTTGACATATAATCATATTAGATAATTTACTGTTTGTTTATCCTATACTTGGCTGTTTTTCTGTTATATTAGTGAAGGACTACTAACCTACTTCAACATGAGATACTCAAGCAAGTTAGTGGCTTAACAGCAGGTCATTTTTCTTACACATAATGCTTCAGGGGGAATGTTCTATGTCTGTGGGCAATTCTGTTTCATTTGTGGATAAAGACTGACGACCCTTCTGTCTGGTTATTCCATCTTCTCCTGGGGATTAGTGGCCATGTCTGGGCTGCAGAAGGCAAAATGGAAAGGAATGTGAGAAAGGGGCATACTATGAACATGAACGTCCTTCATCAGAAACAAACACTTCTGCCCACACTGTTTCCTTGTCAAATAGTCACACCTGCAAGAAAGGGTGTCTGAGGAATGAATTCCAACTCTGTGTCCATTATGGAGAGGTGGGTGAAGAATTTTGACAGACAGCTAACAGCTCTGTCACTCCATTAATTTTCTTAATTTTTTCTGTGACAAATGTTCTCATTTGGTATTTCATGTATTATTAGAAGTTCTTAGAAAGGGAGAATATAACCCCAACTATATTTTATTGAATTAATTATGTAAAAACATTCATGTCAAAATGAAGTGATATAGATATTATTCATTCATGTTTTCATTCTGTTCTTACCTCAGTGACTTCCGGAGGATGCCTTGTGAACTCGGTATATTGCATGGATCTGGAGTAGACTATGAATGTGTTCAACACCTTGGTTATGGTATGAAGAAATGTGGCTAGCCAAAATCCTTGACATGATTTTACTACCTAAAAAGATGGAAATGTTACTATCAAGTAACTGCTTTGATCATGACACTGGTCACATATCACAAACTTCTGACACAATAAACTAAAACAAAAATGTATGCAAGCAAGTGTATTTGCAAACTAAAAACAAGTTAGTAAAGATTGACCCAGATAAAGTGGTAATTCACTACCAGGTCACAGGAAGAGTGAGAGCTGAACCATGACCAATTATCTTACAGGGAATAATAAAGGATTACATGAGAATATGACAGCTTTTTCAAAGAGACATATATGACAGTGTCTGGGCCTCCAAAGAAGATAGATACATGATAGATGATGATAGATGATAGATAGATAGATAGATAGATAGATAGATAGATAGATAATAGATAATTTAAGTTGGAAATTCTTAGCTTAATTTAAATAAGTACACTCTTAGATATAACATGAAGAGTCAACAGGATTGTGACAGATACTCTTGGCTCCCTTCCTCCCAGGAATATGCCAAAGGTATAGCTACATGAGATGGAATTCCTTCTGAAAGAGATTCTAGGATCTAACTGAGCTCCTCCTATACATCCCATGAATGAGAAAAATCGCTCATCTGGAAAAGTAGGAAAGACTGAGACACAACTTTCCATAAACCCCAGAGCTGACACAGTGCTGTGTCACTGGGGGGGAACTCCTTGTTCCTAGCTTCTCCTTAATGAGTAGATGATTTGGACTCCGTATCCAGGCTTCAACTTTTAAGACTCTCACTGAGGGGACAGGCTCCCAAAACACCTAGTTCAACATCACTAATCAACAGGGAAACACAAATAAAAATCTACAATAAGACATCACTTCATACTGGCTAAGAATGGCTATTATCAAAAAAGATAAGAGATAATAAATGCTAGTGAGGATGTAGAAAAGGGAATACTTTTATAGTGGGAGATTGACACAGTCACTATGAAAAATAGCATGGAAGTTCCTAAAGAAATAGAACTACCATATGATTCAGCAACCTCACTTCTGGGTAGCCAAAGGAAATAAAATCAGTATCTACAAGAAATACCAGCATTCCTATATTCATTGCAACACTATGCACAATAGCCAATATATGGAAACAATCTAAGTGTCCATCTATGGATAAATGGATAAATAAAGTGTATGAATATACAATGGAATATTATTCAGTCATAAAAATTAAGTAAGTCTTGCCACTTGCAACAAAAGGATGGAACTTGAAGATGTTACACTAAGTTATGCTAAGTGAAATATGCTGGACAGAGAAATACTATATATACCACATAGTATCATTTAGATGTAGAATCTAAAAAAACAATTAAAAATAAATAAGTTCAACTTCTAGAAACATGGAGTAGGCCAGAGTCTGGGAGGTAGGAGAATTGGGGAGAGGTTGTTAAAAAGGTACAAAGTTTTATTTATAAAATGAATGAAGTCTGAGGATCTAATGTATAATATACTGATTCTAGTTGGTAACATTATTTAATTGAAATTTGCAAAAAGAATAGAGCTTAAATGTTCTCAAAAATATTGATCAATCTAGGTACTTTTCTTCAAGAAGCCCAAGAAGGATAGTGGTTGAGTGTGTATCATAACCAGGCACTGAGGTATGTTTGGAGCACTCATATAATGTCTCTAGTCTTGGAGGTATAAATGACCCCCTTCATAATTTTTTTTTATAAATTCACAGTATTCCTCAAAACAAAGATATCTTCAATTTTCTGGCTTTGTCCAATTTACAATTACTTAGTTTTTATGATATATTCCTTAATTTTTATGACATGCAGTTTTAGCTCAGAGAATTGGATACTGACTTCCCTTAAACATTGTATTATAGAAAAAATATTTCAATATCGGTCTAACTTGAAGGCACCCAACAAATACTGTTGGTCTGCTGCATGAAGGGAAAGTAAAATCAATCAAACAAACAAACAAACAAAAATCACTGCAAATATTCCTGTTACCACTCTCCAATATTAAATTTAATATCACAGTCCAACTGACAAGCCATTTTTATTTACTCATACCTTAAATTGTAGTTCTCCAAGTTAGAACTAAAGACAATACTAAGAAAGTTAAAACAAGTTAAGATGCATCACTGTGTTGCACCCATTATTTCAAGAGCTTCTATTCTCCAGTGCAATGTGGGAATAATGCCCTTTTCAAGTGTATCAAATGATCTATGCATTTAAAGGCAAGCATCTGTTAACATAAATAAAATGCAAATAAAAGCATGAAATATGTAAGCATATGGGAACAACTATAAAAAGCTTTTCTCTTGATTTTCAATAAATTATCCATGGCTCAACTGCAGACAGAAAGTCTACACCAACTCTTTCTGGAAATAAACACAGTTCACTACATATCTTAAAAATATTTGAGAATACACTGAATGTAAACATGCACAAAATATTTTTATCATTATTTTACCTGATATAAAATATTTGATTTTAATTGTCATTTGTGTGTTGACTGGTTTGAGGGAGGAGAAAGTGGTGAGCTTGTGTCCATCTCTATCATCAGTATTTGTGATTAATTAACTTCATAACCCATAGTGCCTTATATCACTTCCTTTCCTTTCCAACTACTTTCCCTGGAATTATACAACAACCAGCATCTTTGATCTCCAAATAACGGAAAGACAAGTTCCTTCAAAAGGGACTAAAATGAAAAAAATGACACTATCTTCTTGTAATTAAGTCTAATGCAGTTTCTAAGTTGCTCTCATCTGTTTCTTCTTTAGGGCTAGAGTTAAGAGGGCAGTGGTTCACAATCAAAGTCTTACCTGTCCGTTTTTCTAGTCCTATTGCTTGTTTTGTTTGATGTTTTGTGGGATTATATTTTGTAACTAATCATTTCAAATTGAAGTTCATTAAAATTTCCCCTAGATTTTTGTCAATGTTTTTGTGTTTTATCATTTTCCACTGTTCATTCTAGTATTTTAGATAACTTTCTATTTCTTCGTGAAAATGTATTAAGAAGTTGGGAGAGAAGGGAGATGGTGGTAGAGGCATCTAGAGAATCATGATATTAACATTTATCTTGGATGGTTGGATCCTCTAGAAAGAACATTTGGAGATGGTGTGTACAGGAAGCTTATTGAGCAGTTCCTTTGTAATGAACGCCCATGGAGCAGTAAAGGAATTAGAAGGAGAGAAATTGTTGAAAACCTAGTAGATGCAGCAAAGATTTCAGATGATCTATAAAATAGTAGAGCTCTTCAGAATTGTCCCACCTAAAGGCAAAATGGGCGAGACTTTGTATGGTCTGCTTGACTAATCATTGAATGCAGGTTATCCTAAGAAGGAGACATGAACTTGAACAAAACTGAGAAAATTTCCCACAGAATGATTTGGCTAAGAGCCTTGATACACCACTGCTTCCAGCACCTAGAGAAAAAAAAATGTCTTAGTCTTAAAGGAGAAATCTTTACGGTGTAGCGTGGCATCCATAATTACCTTAAGTATGAAATCACTATCAATATGAAGGTTACCTGTCCCTGTCAGGACCACTTATATTGTCTCTAGTGGTAAGTCCAAATTCTTGCTAAGTTTTGATATGGAAAGGTGCAAACTACAGCTCAACATACATAGGTTGAGTTATAAAACTATATATAACACATATGCATTTATATCTAATTAGGTAACTATATCTAATTAATATCTGAAATAACAATTGAAGCTATGCTTGAATTATGATGACTTTTTGCTTATCCAACATGTATATGACTTTGTGCTTATATATGTGTGAGTATGTATATTTGTGTGTTATATGTGTGTGTATATATATCCATATGTGTATACACTACATATACAGCATATACATTGGGTAACTGGCTATGCACTCATGCACTCACTCTATTTATGCAACTATGCAATTGCATGTATATAGTAATTTTTGTTAAAGTATCAATAGATACTAATTAATTCCACATTTTGGCAATTGCAAATAACACTGCAAGAACATGGGTTTGCAGATATCTCATTAATCATACTCTGATTTCAGTTATTTTGAAGATACAGCCAGAAGTGAAATCATATGGTTATTCTATGTTTAATTTTTTTTGAGGAACTGTCATACTATTTTCCATGACAGCCTCGTCATTTTATCTTCCCATCAACAGTATACAATTATTATTATTTATCACATAATTCCAATTTCTCCACATCTTGGCAATGCTTCTTATTTTCTGTTTTTTGATAAAAGATACTTATGAATGTGAAGTGGCATCTCATTGTGGTTTTAATTTGCATTTCCCAAATTATTAGTGATGCTGAGCATCTTTTCATGTGTTTATTGGCCACTTATATATCTTCTCTGAAGAAATGGCTTTCAAGCCTTTTCTCCTTTTTCTTACAGTGAGTTGTACTTTTATGTGAGCTATTGAGATGTGGGGTTCTTTATATGTTCTTGATAATAATTTTTACACATTCATGGTTTATAAATATTTTCTCCATTTTGTGTGTTGTCTTTTCACTCTATTGTATCCTTTCATATACAAAATTTTTAATTTCAATATAATCAAATTTGTTTATTTTTTTCTTGTTGCCTGCACTTTTGGCGTCATATCCAGAAAGCCACTTCCAAATAGAATGTCATGAAGTTTTTTCACTTAAACATAGTATAAATTACTAGTACTCTGGCAAAACTGTCACGTTGATGTTCTTTATCTGTATTTTGCTTCCCTTGTCTTCCTGCTATACCTTTCCTCAACAGTTGAGACTGCAAACCCCATGAACACATTGTCAAATTCCTTCAGACAACTGTACAATTACAATCACATTTTATCTTAGCAAGTAGTGATCTACACCGTTATAATAATACAAAGCAATTCCATCATGTGTGTTTATTTTCTGTATTGGATTTACTCTTCTATCTTCGTTGTAGATTTAATTTTAATATTAGAATGGCAGTAACTCTGTTACACTTCTGCAGGCAATCAAAACAGATATACGCTTTTCAAGCAAGTGAAACATTTATGTAGTTGTTCTCAAGATGAAATCAAATCTTTAATTCTTTAAAATATTTTCATCTATTTTACCTCTCCGAACACCATGATTTATTAACCTCTGATAGCCATTTCATCTTTATAGTAATTATATCCACTTTGTTTCTAAAATATAAATGATACAACGTGATATCCTTTATTTAAGAATTTTATCATCCCCACTGGAAATGGGAAGTTTAGTTTCACAACAGTATCCCTATCATCAGCTGTGGCTTACAGAATTGTTCCACAGCTGACCTACTAAACAACAAAATCAGCAGACAAAACCAGCAAAATTCTTATAAGCTCAGTGAACACAGTGCCATTGGCTTTCTCAAGGAACAAAGTCATCTTTTGGGTTCTCTTACACAACAGATCCATTCTTGCATGTCCACATTCTGAATTATTTGGTCGTTTTCTCCACACTCTGCCCAGGTTGTTCTTAATATTTTTATTCTTATTTAAGGTGAGACATTACATTTCCAAGCCTCTAGGATCATCCTCGTAGTGCATTATCATCGATTACTGGTGTTATAGAAAGGAAGTAATATCCTAAAAGTAAAATCCTGAGTATCCTCCAGCTATATCAACAAATTTTACTTTATGTAGACTTAAATAATTCTTGTTCCCTGTTATTCCATAGCCGTTAATGTCTACTGACAAGCATGCTGCATAAGCCATCAATAATTCATATTAGTGAATTACTATAGTCATTTTGGTGTGCATGCCATGTGCATGCAGCTTCTTCAGTTCTGCCCACAGAGGTTTGATCTCATCATTGGATGGTGGCCAAGGGAGGATAGAGAATATAGGGGTACAATCTTAAGAACAACATATTGTCTTACAAACCATGTATCTCACAATTTCAAAGTAGAAGTGATAGGGCCAGTGAGCAAAACTTAGGTAAGAATCAACAGTGATATGTGGTCAAACCATAATCTTCTCTGAGCCCCAAGTCTACCACTTAGTAGGCATGTGAACTTTGATCACATTGTAGGTCCTCTCCATCCCCCAGCTCTGGATATGAACTTTGGGAATCTTTTTTTTTTTTTTTTAAGAGAGATGATACATTATATACACTATATCATTATATGTATATATGATAGATAGCTATGTGCACATATATTCATATATGTGTACAGTTGACCAACACATGGTCAAATGCATGAGTCCATTCATATGCAGATTTTTGTGATACAGTGCACTACTATACATGATTTTCTCTTCCTTAGGATTTTTTGAATAACATTTTCTTTTCTTGAGATTACTTTCTTATAAGAACATGGTATATAATACATACAACATTAAAATGTGTATTAATAGACAATGTTATCAGTAAGGCTTCCAAGCAAAAGTAAACTATTAGTTAAATTTGGGGGGAGTCAAAATTTATAGAGGATTTTCAAGTCCACAGAGGGTTGTTGCCTCTAGTCCCTGCATGCTCAATGGTAAGAGAGACCGAACAGAATTGAGAATTAATTATTTCTTGTAATTTTAGGTTGCAATGTGTTGGGCTAACATAGAATGTGCCCCAAAGAGTATGAACAGGATTGTGAGAATCCAAAAGTTTACGAATGAGAAACAAATATTGCCTATTGAAGATAAATATTTGGGGCTGGGCACAATGATCGTGTTTAATCAAAAGTGTGTTCTTATAAGAACTATTGGATGTGTAAAATAATATCCCATATGAGAGAGTAAAAATTAATGGATAGGAATTATAGTGTGGAAGATTCTGTATCAAAATAATATTCTAAAAACTACAGAAAAGGGATCCCTGGGTGGTGCAGCAGTTTGGCGCCTGCCTTTGGCCCAGGGCGCGATCCTGGAGACCCGGGATCGAATCCCACATCGGGCTCCCGGTGCATGGAGCCTGCTTCTCCCTCTGCCTGTGTCTCTGCCTCTCTCTCTCTCTCTCTGTGTGACTATCATAAATAAATAAAAATTAAAAAAATAAAAAAAACTACAGAAAAAATGGACTAAAACTTTTCTAAGCAATTAACTTTTAATTATGAGATCTTAGTATTTTATCAAGCCCCATTATAAGTTATAATTAATTCATAATTATATTTAATGGAATATTCAGGAACAAAAACTATTAATATACATAAGATGCATTTCTTTATTAAAATGATTTGTGCCATAATACATATAACACTTTCATTTAGAAAAAATAAATAATTACTGACAAATTCAAAAGAGCCTAGAGGTATAGATTCATTTATAAAAATAAATACAAAATGTTAAAGTATTTTCTCACACGCAGTACTGCTGAAAGTCATGGCTAAGATGTATTGATGTTTTCTTCATTTTGCCTTTTATTTATTAGAGATTTATTTTTCTACTATTAATCAAGGTTAAAGTAACTTAAATAAACTAACGTTGTTTATTATGTTCTGTTTTTATGAATCTTGGCTTTGCTATACATAATAGTGATTAAAATTTTACACAAAATATCATTTATAAAATGCCAGGAAAAAATGAAGACTTTAAATATTTATTTTGAATTTTCTAAATGAATTTGTACTCAAGAAGTCTTCATCAACTTTAATACTATTATTTTGCTGCCAGTTAGTAAATATATTAAATTTATATTGGTGAATATAAATTTCATCAGTTTCACAATATACCTATCTGCAAGCAACCTGAAACAAACTGGCTACACAATTATTAGAAACCTAAGACAATCACCTCTCATTTTAAGTATTTACATTTCTCTTTCTTTTGTTTTTAATATCTTTGCCTTTTAGAATAATGCCTTAAATAATTTCCCAAGAAACCAATGAGATATGACAATATTGAAAATGAAAAGGTCACCCTATGTGAATGGTTATTTGTCAATTTGGCCAGGCCATGGTACCCAGATATGTGGTCAAACATTATTCTAGATAGTTCTATATAGGTTGAGTAAAGTAGATTATCTCCCATAACATGAGTGGACCTCATCAATCAGTTGAAGGTGTTAGTACGATAAAGACTGATGTCTGGAGGAAGAGGGAATTTTACTAGCAGATTGCCTTCAGACTAGAATGGCAACATCAACTCTTCCCTAGGTCTCCAGCCTGTTGGCCTATCTTACAGAACTGATAGCTACGAACTCACTGCCCTCTGTGCAGTATGGTAAGTTCATGCTCATCTATCCCTGGCAACTTCCATCCATAGGCTGTTTTTTTGCATTTTGTAACAAAAACCTGCTAGTTCTCAGACAGGGTATTGAGAAGTGACTTCACAGCGCCAAATGGGGCAAGGGATCTGAGGCTCTGAACTCTCCCTTCATAGATATTTGCCTTATCTTTCTGCATAATTTCAGCTCAAGTTTAGGGAAACCTGAGGCCACTAATTCCTAAGTCTCTTGTGGGTTTTCTTGTTCAATGAGGTAACATCTTGACCTTTTTCCCTATGAATTTAGAGTTCTACTTTCTTGCATCTGGTAGGTCACTTGTCACTATTAAATTGCCTCCCAACTTTTGATATATTTTAAAAGATTTATTTATTTATTTTTAGAGAGAGAAAGAGAGAAAGTTGAGCAGTGGGAGAGAGAATCCCAAGCAGATCCGTGTTGAATGTGAAGTCTGACAGGGGCTGGATTCTACAACCTGAGATCATGACCTGACCTAAAACCAAGAGTCAGATGCTCAACTGACTGAACCACTCAGGTGACTGCCCACCCCTCTGCCTGGCATTTTTGATATTTTATTGTTTTCTTCATTTATATTCTCCATTTTTTTTTGTGGAGTCATCTCTTTAAAGATCCCACTATTGTATTTTAAGGGGATTTTCCTTTGTTTTTTAAGATTTATTTATTTATTTCAGAGAGAGAGGTGCAGTGAAGGAGTGGGAAGGGTAGAGGGAGCAGGAGGAAGAGAATCTCAAGCAGACTCCATGCTGAGCATGGAGCCCAACCTGGGGCTTGATCTTGACCATGAGATCATAACCTGAGCCAAAAATCAAGAGTGGGATGCTTAACTGACTGGGCCACTCCCACACCCCATTAAGGGGATTTCCTGAGGCAGGGGAGGCAATTCATATATTCAGTCCAGTGATTTATATGAAATGACCATAAGATTTGAAAATAGCATTTCTATAGCATTGTCTATCATATCCTTGAGGTGCTCAATACTAGAGGAATAAAAAAAGAAAGCCTAGTCATGAATGTGGATGGAAAATCAGAATACTGCTAGAAAGTAACACTTCAAATACAACCAGGATGTTATTACAGTGCTTGAAGAAGACACATCTTTCAAAACTATTTGCTTCTGCACTCATCTTCTATTAATCACACACATGAAAGTGATAATGTAAATTTTGTCTCATTCTAAATATACCATCAAAGCCAGAAAAATAAAATAACAAAACAAACAAAGCCCAAAATATTTATGGTGCATTAGATCATCTAGTACTTTCAATATTGTCAACTTTCTCTTCATAGAATATGAACCGGTCAAAGACATATTGGCTTGGGTGTCCTAGACATATACTCAGTATACAAACCTAAGAATAGACTGGTAGTTATTGAATATGTTGAAATTGACTTGCCTCACTTTAAACTAATATTTTAAAGTTTTTCCCCAAATCTTGAGTTTTGGGGAGGAAGTGTAAAATCTGAATCTTCAAGAGGCAAAATAAGTTCTTTCAGTAATTAATGTTTTCATCTGAGAGAATTAGGATGTGTAAGTCAATGTCAATTTTATCATTTGGAACTATATACCCTGCTGAATAGCATAAAACTTTGCTTACAAATAATGAATTCCATGACTAAACACTATACAACTTTTAGCAATATATAATCATTTATTTCATCTTTTCATTTGTTTATCATATGGGATCCAATCGAACAGATGTATTGAGGAACTAGTGTTAATAATTATCTGGTAATTTTCTTGGAATTAGCAAAAAATTTTTGTTGCTCTGAAGGAGGGAATATCATACGGGAGAAAACAGAAAATAAATATGAACAAAGGATCAGCAAAATAAGCACCAGAATTCAGGGTAAAAGAAACTAAGCGTACCAATAAACACTATTATTTCACCTTCTCATCCCATAAGATAATAAGTTGAAATATCTGTTCTATGACCTGCAGAGACTGGGAATCTTCTTTGTTTCTACTGAAGGCAAACATTATCTCTGTTTATATCATTGAAAAAAGATCATCCAGCTTGGAAAGGAAAGTAGAATTTGTGACTATTTTTCCTTATGCACACGCGTTCAAATTCATGTACACCCCCCTCACACACACACACACCACAAATACAGAACAGGTTTAAGCCTGAAGAAGAGAAGAAACTCAAAAATAAACCCAGGAGTATGAGAATGAGGCAATATGACATAGAAAGAGGAGACATATCTGGATTTCTTTCATTTACATCATCATGTGTTGTTGGAACTAAATAGATATCAAAACCCATAGAGAAAAGTTTGGCCCCTTCTACAGATTTTAAAAATTAGAAGTACACTTATTGGGGCAAACTCAAATCAAGTATGATCCACATGTATGCAGCTTCACTTATCCCATTTTGTCCAGATAGTGTTTAAAAATACTTACTTATTGAACCCAAATCCCAAGATTTTTTTTATTTCAAAGAAGATTAATTAATTAATTTAGAATGAGACATGTTTCTGCTAATTCATGGTACTATCTCCTGGAAGAAAATCCTTGACAGAGATCAACTTATAGACAAGAATAGTCCTAAATGAGAAAACAAATGAGACCACCAAGGAATATTTCCATGAAACAATGATAATATGTATTACTTCTGTACACTTAGGCTTAATCTTGTGTTAAAATACAAACAACAAACATGAAGAAACTACTTCCTTTATCATTTCTCAGTGATTTACTTCTTTCTCTACACAAGACATAGTAATCTCTTTATTTTTTTCATAGTAATCTCTTTAAAAACACTGTTATTTCAACTAAGTTCCAATTTGAAGGGAATATTATGTGAACTTAAATGCTCAGCTTCAGTAGTCATTTTTGCCATATGCCATATTTGCCATGTATCATTCCATATAAAATGGAATATTGATAACAGTTTCACCAAATGCTATTCTCATTTGGGGTTTTTTTTTGTATATTTTTTATTGGAGTTCGATTTGCTAACATATAGCATAACACCCAGTGCTCATGCCGTCAAATGCCCCCCTCAGTGCCCATCACCCAGTTCTAAGATGATGATTTCTACTTGTAACATTTCAGAGGAAAAGACATCCTATGTAGGGTATATTACCACCTATTTACAGGTATTCAGGACTAGCTCATCTCCTCAGTACTGGTTGTTCTTTTTTTTTTTAAAGATTTATTTATTTATTCATGAGGGACACAGAAGGATAGAGGCAGAGATATAGGCAGAGGAAGAAGCAGGGAGCCCAATGTGGCATTTGATCCTGGATCCCAGGATCATGCCCTGAGCCAAAAGCAGATGCCCAACTGCTGACCCACCCAGGCATCCCTGATACCGGTTGTTCTTTCTGAAGACCTTAACAATATGAATGAACTACAGAAGAACACATATTACTCCTTTGGGAGAAAGTAATGACATTTTCGCATTTTTTTCAAAGTATGAGAAAAGTTGGATCCAACATTAGGAAGGAAGAAACAAAGGAAGGAAAGCAAGCAGAAGAAAAAAATTACACATGCCATGCCAAATTAAAAGTAAATTTTCTTCTTGGACTATATAAGGCTATGAGATCTAGCTTTTCAAGGTTTACCAAACATTCTTACACCTAAAAATTCAAAACAATAATAAAATTAAAATAACAAAGATAATAATAATAATAATAATAATAATAATAATAATAAATGTCAGGCAAGAATAGGCAATGGAGCCACAGAACAGCATTCAATCAATGAACTTGTCTTCAAAGTCCAAAATTCCAAATTCTATTATTTAAAATTTTGGTTGACATATATTTTTTCATCTCTAATCTTATCAAAATTAAAAATTATTTTAATGATAAATAATGGCAAGGCAATTTGATCCCCAAATACAAGACTGAAAAAATATGACATACATTGCCATCTGGCAAGGACAGAATGTTGGTCTCCTCAAAAATCCCTATGTCGAAATCCGAATCCCCAAGGTGATGGCATGAAGAAGTGGAGCCTTTGGGAGGTGATTAGATTATTGGTGGAACCCTCATGATTGTAATTAGGGCCCTTATAAAAGAGACCCCTGAAAACTAGCTTGCCCTTTGTGCCACGTGAGATTGTAATAAGAGCTGCCTACGAAGGAGGCACTGACCAGACATTGAATCTGCTAGGACCTTGATTTTAGACTTCTCAAACCTCTAGAGTTGAAAGAATGAAGTTATTGTCATGTGGAAATCATGTCATTTATGATATTTTGTGATAGCAGCCTGAACAAAGATACCAACATATATCTCATTTTAAGTGTTAATATATTTGTCATCTTAATAGTACTGATCTTTTGATCCATTAACAGGGTATCTCCTTAAGTTATATAATCTTAAGTATTTCTCAGTACTATTTGTAGTTTTCTATATACAAGTGTTCACTCTCATCAGAATTTTTCCTATTTGATTTTTGACAATATTCTAAATTATTTTGTTTTAGTAACAGTTTCTGTTTCTTCAGGGCAATATATAGAATATAACTGATTGTGTGTATTACTCTTGTATTCTATAGCTTTACCAAACGCATTAGTTTCAGTAGCTTTTTGTAGATTTCATAGGATTTTTCCACCTAAAATATCATACCGTTTGAAAATAGAGTTTTACGATGACTGCCCCCATGTTAATTTTAGTGTATAGTCTACTCAAAAAGAAGAAACTGAAAATTTCCAGATGACAAGGTCTGGAGAGATCCAAAAAGTATATTGAGTAAAATGATAAAAATGGGATTATGTTTGAGGATATTAAGAACATTAATAGAAATGGCTCTAACTCCTTCCAATTACTGCCCTACAACTAAATGTGATGTGTTTTAGGTGGGCTAGCAGGAATAACAGATAGTGCTTTTACTTGAGGTAATGCTCAACAAAATAATTGACAATAAGTTCTGACTCAAAAACACAAAAATGATTTTTGCCTGCATTCATCTTTGTATTAGAATGAAGCTACTGTCATTATTCCTTCCACACATGAGATCATATCTGCTTTATATGTTTCATTTTTTACAATCCACTATAAATAAAGAGGATCATAGTTCGTTTACAGAGAATCAGAGTGATATCAAACACTCGTATGTGAGAAATGATTGGAGACCCACTGAATTTGCAGAGAACACTTGATCGAAGAGAAAATTGCATGTGATAGCTGACAGTGGCATCTACGTATCTGAAGGGCCATCCCACCTACCTGACTTAATATTTCCTTAAGCAAATCAAGTGGTATTGGGTTTTATTAACTCACTCGGCCTTCAAAGTTTAACATGATGACATTTGTCCTATTACTGCCTTGCTACTAAAAAGTAGATTCAAACTGCATGTGTTGGTACTGGTGACAATATTTTGGCTCTCTTCTTCACAATTAGAAGAAAAATAACCATTAATATTGTTGTTTCTTAAATTTATATTTGGCAGAGTTAGAATTTTTCAAACTTTCCAGCATCTTGGCAAATAAATTTGAGATAAAGGACAATTACTGCTAGTTGGCAGTGTTTATACCATAAATTATGTACTAGTTTTTATTAGAAATACTTGAATAACACTACCAAAATTTATCACATTCAGAGGAAGGGAATGTGTGCTTATTTAGACAGTATCTTCAGAGTGGAACACAATTAAATTTTTATATGAGATAAATAATGCAACTTTTAAAAGTTATTGTTTGGGGATCCCTGGGTGGCGCAGCGGTTTGGCGCCTGCCTTTGGCCCAGGGCGCGATCTTGGAGACCCGGGATCGAATCCCACAACGGGCTTCCGGTGCATGGAGCCTGCTTCTCCCTCTGCCTCTCTCTCTCTCTCTCTCTCTCTCTCTCTCTCTCTCTCTCTCTCTGTGACTATCATAAAAAAATTAAAAAAAAAATAAAAATAAAAGTTATTGTTTGTTGTCTTTATTACAATTTTTCTACAAACCTAAGTTAAGAAAGTTTTATATTAAATATTCCAGGTGAGATATAGCTGTAAGATCTGAAAAAAATGCTCAGAATCCATCCCCATGTTTTTTCTAGTTCCTCTTTATTTATGTGCACGTCTCAGTTTTAATAATATTTTCACCAAAAAAGTGATTCTGATTAATTTTCATGTGGGCTTCCATATTTTGGTATGTTTTACAGATTATTAAAACTGAATGTTCTTTCAAGCTGTTAGCCTCCATAAATATTTAGGTTAAATCGACTTAGTCCAATCATGTTTATGAAATATGCTCCAATGCTGAATATAGTCCCTTACGTACAATGATCAAACAATATACACAAAATCATGATATTGGTGAATTTAAACATAACTCATTTTTTTAAAGACTACATCAAATAACCAAGGCTCATACAATACTACTTTTTCCCCAGGAACTGTTTGTTTTGCACACATTAATGCACTAAATGATTGTATATTTATTATTAGTTCCCTCCGACCTATGAGAAAACAGAGACGCAGAGAGGCTCAGACTTGCTTAAGCCAGAAATTGCTGAGCTGGGTTCATACTCAGGCTTTGAGGTTTCATAGGTGCCCATGAAATTATTTTCAATTTACATCTTGTTGAATGCCTCTTGTTGAAATACGAAATGTTTGTTGACTTTGCATTTTATGCAATACATTTTATCCAATTAAAATAGCAATTCATGTGCATGAAACTTTTGAATGTGAGAAATTTCAGCTGAACTGTTTTTCCATTTCACCACAAATATGAGCAACTATTCACTAACGTAAATCATTTCAGTATCCATAACATATTATGGTATGAGGAATGCTCTCATCCTGTTAAATAAGTCACAAAATTTTCATTAATTCTCTTATCATGCTTTTAACAAACTTCAAACTTCAGATCGAAATCCCAATTTAAATATGAATAGTCAACATTGCTACTGTTCAAACCAGGTACTACTTTTAGAAGGTTTCCAAAGTCAGGCCACTTTCAAATGCTTTCAGTCATGTGTGCAATAATAACACTTAATAAAATAGAGAGAGAATGCTCAAATATCAGGGAGATAGCCTTATATGATTTTGAGAGTAAAAGGAATAAATAAATCTAATAAATAAGTTATTAGATTAAAGGGGATGGCCTTGCTGCCGTATTATTGATTTACTCATTTATCCACCTACTTTAAAGCTCACATCACGTTATTCATGATGATGGACCATATATATGTGGCATATTTAAATCATCTAGAGTCTCCTTTTAATCTCTTTTTCATGGAAAAATCAACTCTGTTATCAAGCTGCTCAGCATTATTTCCCTTTCTGTTCCTGAATACCATGGAGATCTGACTTCTGCCTAAGGAAAGCACTTCTGTGGAAGCCCCTCCCCTACACTGTCCGGCAATGTTACCACTTATACCACCTTCTTGGCCCCCTCACCCTGTCCTTATACCAGGTTCATTTGTGGAGTGGAAATTTGACTTATTTACCTCTTGCACCTCTTTTTACCAATTTTATGGTCAGTTCCCCCCTAGTTTTCATTCATCTCTCTTTCTACCCAAATCTTGCCTTCCTTATAGGTGTCTAAAATCTTAATACTGATGATTCAGCCTCTCCACTTTACCCACCCACTCTCAGGATCATACCCTGAAGACTATTGTAATAAATAATTGTTTCCCATCCAGAAAAAGAAAATTTAGATATCTCATTTTCTAAACACCACCATAAAGCCTCCCTGTGATGAATTCTGTAGCTAGTCCCTAAGAGATTTTTGAACTAATTCCTCTCTAGGTCTATCCCCTACAAAAATGCAGCACATACTCTACAGCTGAAATGATAGTTCTAAAAGTTAAATATGATTATAAAAACATGTATCATACAAATCAAATATTGCAAATAAATATTTAACAAATGTTCTTATTTCTAGCACTATTTCAAGGATTTTGATTTTATATTTGACATGCAAAGGCAGACATAAAATAGTTTAAGTAGTGGTGGGACATAATGCAATAAGCACTTGAGAAAAATGACTGTCAGCTGAACAAATTTGAAGAAGACAAATTCTATATTAGAAGTATTTAGAGACTAGTTAAAATCATTATAACAGTCCAGGTAAGAACAATGGCTGGTAACAGGATGATAATGATAAATGTGGAGATAAGTGCACACATTTGAGATCTATTTAAGAAGTAGAATCAACAGAACTTGATGATGGATCATGTATGGATGAGTAAGAAATGATATATCATTTCATATATCAATGATATATCGCAACTAACAATCACCCTCATCATCTGGCGCTCCTCAAATAAGGGCAGAAATCACTGACAGCACAATTCTGGCTTGAGGTTTTGCCAGTGAGAAACTTTGAAAGGCAGAAAAGCAAAGCCAACTTGGAAGGTAAAGAGAATTAAAATCCATGTTTCTCCCCTAGTGGTCTCAGGCATAAGCCTGGGCTTTGGCAGGCATAATTTGCTAAGCTCTTCTGGTGTTCTCTTAAAAATCTCCCTGCATGCTGCTGTAGGCAATTGCTATTATTGTCACAAGTTTCCTTGCATTTCTGCAAGGTACCGACATTTCTAAAAACTAAGACTGAAACTGAGAGTCAGGAAGGCTACTCCAGGCCTTGACCACTCCAGCCTCTAAAGGAATTTTAAGAATGACATGCCCTGTATTAAACACTCATCTGCAGAAAAGAGTGGTTGGTTTCTTCTTTTCTTTTTCCTTTTCCTTTCCCCTTCCCCTTCCCTCCCTCCTTCCTTCCCTTTCTTTCTTCTTTCTTTCTGTTCCTTTCTCTCTCTGGCTAAATCGTGCTGCAATCAAAAATTGGTTAAACTTCTCCCAGTCTGCATTATTTCTTTTTCCACTCTACTGATACAAAGTAGTCCTGTGAGAAGCTGGAAATGAGAAGAGAAAACAAAGGCAATTATCCCAGTAGAGGTGGGCAGATTCATGAGCTTCTGAGAAAGTAATAGTCTGCAGCTCCTCTAGCCTTTTATTAATTTTTTAACCTACAAATTTCCTGTCCGATGCTGTAGGCATCTACAATTATTAGCATTTTTCTAGTTTGATAACTTTTTGATTCCCTGAAAACCAAAAGAAAATTATCTAGGTTAGGTTCTCCTAGACATTTGTAAATCGAATCTTCCAGTGGTTATCATCCATTTAATTCCTTCAATTACATTTCCTCTCTTTATCTTACCTAAAGTGACACAAGTCAAACTTCCACCGACTCATCACCTAGTCCTTTATATTATATTTAACAATGACAAATTAGAACATAGAGTCAGAAAATAATCGTATGGGTATTAACAACAAAAATCCCAAACTTGACAGTGTTTCTTATGATATTCTTATGGATCCCTCTGAATGATACGGGCTCTGCGCTTTTGGTTTTAGAAGATATTTCACTGTTAAGGAGAGTATCTAACCAGAGATCACCAGTTGAGATCTTAAGGTGCGATATTAATGATTTCTCATAGAAGATTACCATTGAACTCAACTTTCAAATGTTTGTGCAGGACCTTGATTAAAAAGTAGAAGATATATTTTTTCATATCATTAGACTCCATAAAGCTGAGAGCTCGAAAGAATAAATTGTATACTGTTAAAAATTCTCTTTGCTTTGTGATTTTAGTCAGTTTACTACTTACGTTTATTTTGACACTTGTCAAATCCAAAACTTTAATTTATAAGAAGTCACAGGAGATCATTCACCTGCTTGGCACTTTTTCCTATGTTTGACATAAGACTATATAAAAATAATATTGGTGTAAATTCATGTAATATAAATGCATGAGAGCATTCGGGCTGCAGCAGTTCATTTAATTCTTATTAACTTGAAATAGGAGGCATCTATGACCCAAAAAAGAGCAATCATCTCTCTCAGCTCAGCTTTAACCATTCTTCTTTTTGAATAAGTGAATTTTGTAAGGATAATTTATACCTATCCTAAGAGCCTAATTTATGATTTCATTGATGACCTATTAAGCACTCAGCCCTGTGATTATTAAAGAGATAACTTTTTGGTGTGATAAATTAGGATCAATTCAGAAAGGAGTAACAGATATGAATAAAATAACCTAAGTGAACTAGAAATAAAAAGATAAGTAACCACTATATCTTCCTATGTCCTGTGAAGTGTCGCTATGGGACTTTGCAAATGAAGTGACTTGCATTTAATCCCTTTTCTAAATGTACTCTCTATGCATTTACAAGTTTCTCAAAAAGTGAATATGGATAGAAACAGTGCTTTAAAACCATTTCGGAATATGCTCCACTGGTGTTAATTCTGAAATCAAGAAGGCTGATTCACACTGGACTATGTTTCAAAATAAAATTGCCCATAAATATACTGTAGTTCTATCCTGACAAATTCATGTTTTAGAAAAGTTTCCATAATTCTTTAGTAAAGCATTAAACTCACTTCACTGTTAAATTATAAAAGAACAAAATGATCTACAGGCTTTTGCTCTAAAGAAATGACAGGGATGGCCACTACTTAAAGAAGATCACTTTCTTATGGAAAGTACTGTATATGATAATCACTCTACCAAAAGTGTCCATTCAAAGGAATGGCTGTATTGGGAGAAATTATCAATGAAATGTGGAGTTATATGTGAAAATGTAGGTTACTTCAAAGTCATACAATCTTCTTTGAACCAAGTCAAGTTAAAAGCAAAGCTGACCAGAGAAGCCAGTACTACAGAAGCATCTCCATTAAGGGATGGAAACACTAGAGAACCAACAATAAAAAAATAACTGCCGATCAATAAATGGATCGAATAGTGCATTAATCCTCTTGAATATGTCCAATTACAAGCTTAGATAATATTTACCTGCATGTAAAGGACAGCATATGTTTGCTAGTTGTAATTATAATAAATCTCAAGTATCTAGCATCTTAGCATTTACAGTATATTTTCAGATACATTTTATTTGATCTCAAAATAAGCAAGTATGTAAAGCAGATGTGTTCAATGAATCCCAACAAAGAACTGTAAATAGGCACAGAAGAGTTATGACAATCTAATTTGTTTTCCTCCTTTCAGTTCTCCCTTTTCAGATATGACTATCTTTGATTTTGCATGTGAATAAACTGAAGTAGAGAATTTAAAGTACCTGGTCATACTGATAGAACCCATACCAGAACCTGTTCTCCAATCATAATGAGATAAATTCCACATATTGTTTAACTCCTAGAATATTGAAAAGAAATCTTTATATAAAGTACTAAGGTATTGATATATAGCTGTAAATCTGTTGCGTTTCCAAAGACTATCTGGGAACAAAGGTTGGAAAACTATGACCTGCTTGATTTTATAAGTAATGTTTTCTTAGAACATAGCAACACTCACTGATTTACATATTGTCTAGGGCTGTTTTACACTACAAAAGCAAATGCTGAAAAGCAGCAATACAGACCATATCCACAGAAAGCCCATTACAATTACTATCTGGTACTTTAAAGAAAGATTTGCTGACTGGTGCCTGGGATCCACAAGAGCCACAGACAATTTCAAATTACAACACAACAGCATGAAAAGCAGAAACTCGTAATAAGGAAGGAACTCAAACCCAGAGCTTGTCCCTGAAGAGTGAATGCCTTAAACCCCACATTGACATCCCAATGTTTAAGAGCTGCACCTGAGCGATGAGCCCCCACGATATCTAGCTTTGAAAACCACCACAAGACCCATGAGATAACAGTGAACTAAAAATCTCTCCTAAAGGGCCCAAAGGCCCCAGTGCCCAGCCCAAAACAGCCATTTGAAAAGCACCCAGAATTTATGCAAAAGAAACTCATTTGCTAACCTTCAAGTCTTGGCTTGAGGATCAGGGCCTGTGGATATGCTCCAGAGAGGGAGGCTGGTGGGCACCAACCATTTTCTTCTTTCCAGCTGGTGCCAACTTTATGCTCCTCCTCTGCCTTGCTAAAAGTTTGGGGGTGGGGGGAATCTGGCATAAACAACAAGGTGTAAAGAGTTTGGAAGATGTCATCCTCATTCTTACAATAGTAACAACAAAAATGGAACAAACTAAAAACCTTTGACTTCTCTTAAATACAGAGAACTGATAACCTAGCAGGAAACATTGCAGAACAGGCTGCCATGCTGAAATCCATAGACAGGTGAATTCAGTCAGTCACAGCTTCATCTGCTTGCCTTGAAGATTTAGCAGGTAAGAGGAAGAATTGCTGAAGAATAAAAAAATCCTGGGAGCTGCATTTTTTTTTTTTTGTGGATTTCTTCTCTGGAATTCTAGCAGGTTCTCATGGTAAAGAACCAAAGCAGCAGAAGAGGAAAGGAAAAGCAGAACAAAGGAAGAATAAAAGGAAAGAAAGAAAGGTTTCCTGTACTTCTGGCAGTGGGAAATGTGAACATATACCCAGAATATTCTCCATGAGCCCATAGAACAGTCTAGCTCTATGTCTACTCTCCAGTGAAGATGTTACCTGAAACATACTCACCTGGAGACAAAGGCTATGTCACTCTAGCTCCCACCAGATTTCTCTCTCACCTGAGAGGAGAGAGGAGCTAAGAAATACTTGTGAAGGTCACAGAACAGGGACACAGGGTCATGAAAAAATATTAGTCATACCTTAAATTTATTTTATTTTTTTAAAGATTTTATTTATTCATGAGAGACACAGAGAGAGAGATGCAGAGACATAGGCAGAGAGAGAAGCCGACTCCATGTAGGGAGCCTGATGTGGGACTCGATTCTGGAACTCCAGGATCATGCCCTGGGCCTAAGGCAGGCGCTTAACCACTAAGCCACCCAGGTGTCCGAATAATACCCTAAGTTTAATTATAACATTATAGAATGCTTCCCCTCCTTCACGCTTTATCACCACATCGTCATCACAGCTCCAGTAAAAGAAAGTGGATTATAGATAAAATCATCACAAAGCATGGGTTCTATGTAAGGAGACAAAAAGGACAGAAGAATTTGAAGTAATAAATAGAAAACAACTATTAGCATGATAGTAATATATATCAGTAATCACTTTAATGTGAATGGTATAAATATAATCATTAAAACATATTGTAAGAGTGGATATAAAAATAATTCACTATATGTTTAAATGCAAAGACTCAAGTTAAAAGAAAAGGCATGAAAAAAAAGGAAAGGCATGGGAAAGATGTATCATGTTAATAATAATAATAAAAATAAACTCTTTAATCAGTATATAAATTTCAGAAGAAGTGGATTTTAGAACAGGGAAAGGTTTGAGGTGTAAAGAGGGAGATACAGATAGATATGTCTATATGCATAATTTTTAATGTGTGTGCATCTAACAAAAAGCACAAATATATGATGGGAAAAATTTAAAGAATAAATAGACAAATCCATCATTTAGTTGGAGGCTTCAACACCTTCTTTCAGTAATTGACAATTCAAGCAGGCAGTAAATCAGAAATTATACAGTTGGCCTGACCAGCACTAGCATTCAGTCAAATTGACATTTACAGAGTATTCCACCCAACAACTGCAGAATACATATTCTACTCAAACCCCATGGAACACTCATTAAGATAGACAACAAGCCTGGTGATCAAAACACCTTGACAAGTTTTAAGGAAAAGAAATCTACAAAGCATATTTTCTTACCAAAAGGGAATTAAAAGAGAAGTTTATATGAAAGATACCTGGAAAATC
This sequence comes from Nyctereutes procyonoides, assembly GCF_905146905.1. NCBI lineage: Eukaryota > Metazoa > Chordata > Mammalia > Carnivora > Canidae > Nyctereutes > Nyctereutes procyonoides. Next base: position 29,094,006 of record NW_026575136.1, read on the forward strand.
CCCAAATATTTGGAAACCATAGAACACACTTTAAATAATATATGGGGCTCACCTGGGTGGATCAGTGGTTGAGTTTCTGCCTTTGGCTCAGGTCATGGTCCCAGGGTCCTAAGATTGAGTTCCACTCCCCCCGCTTCTCCCCCTGCCTGTTCTTTGCCTCTCTCTCTGTGTCTTTCATGAATAGATACATAAAATCTTAATTAATCAATCAATTAATTAATTAATTAAATATGGGACAAAGACTAAATCTCAAAAAATTAAAACAAGTGAAATAAAATCAGTTTTAATTAAATTTAAAGCATAAAAATGATTCAAAATCAATAATCTAAGTTTTCATCTTAGAAAATTGGAGAAAACAATTTAAGACAAAAGCAAGCAAAGGAGAGCAAATCATAAAAATCAAGTAAAAAAGATCAATAGAATTGAAAAAAAATATATAAAGGCAATTGACAAAATCAGTAAGACCAAAAGATGATTTCTTAAAAGGATAATATACTTAATACAATCTATACAGACAACGAAGCAGAGAAAAACAGTGGAAACACAAATTATAAATATTAGAAGTAAAAGGGGAGTTATCAGTATTAATTCATGAACACTAAAAGGATGATGAGTGAACATGGAACAACTCTGATCACAAATCTAACAAATTAGATCAAACAGACCAATGCATTGTGACACAAACTACCAAATTCACACAAGAAAAAATAATCTGTAGGCCTCTATATATTACAGAGATTGAATTAATAATTAATAATCTTACAAAAAGGATAACACGAAGTCCAGATGATCTCATCTGTGTTTTGTATCAAATTTTTAAAAAAGAAATGATATCAATTCTCTATTTTCTCTTCTAAAAAAAAAAAGGTAGTAGCAAAAGAAGTCTTTTATTTTATTTTATTTTATTTTATTTTATTTTATTTTATTATTTTTTTTTAGGTAATCTCTACATCCAGTGTGGGGCTCAAACCACAACTCTTCTTCACTCATTCTATGCTCATTCTCTGAGGCCCATATTTCCCTAATACCAAAACCAAATCAAAACATTGCAAGAAAGTAAAGCCACCATCTAGTATGTCTCATGAACATGAATACAAAATTTCTTAAAGATTATATCAGCAAACCAATGTGTAAAGACAAACATTAGTAAAAACAGTGTGTAAAAAAGAATCATACACCACGACCATGTAGGGTTTATTCATTGTTTAAATGCAAACCTGACTCAATACTTGAAAATCAATAAATGCAACCCACAATATCAACAAAGTTAAAGAAGAAAAATCAAATGATCATAGAAATTATTGCTTAAAAATATAAAAATCCAACATCTCTTCATAATGAAAAAAAAAAAAGAACTCAGCAAACAAAGAAGAGAGCAGCAATTCATTACATCTACAAAAAACCTACAGCTAACATCATATGTAGTGTGAAAAACTAGGCTTTTTTACTTAAATTGGGGAAAGAGAAGGATATTCCCTCTCACTGCTTCTCTTTCACATCATCTTGAAATTCCTATCTACTGCAATTGGACAAAGAAAGTAGAAAGAAACAAAGAAGAAAACTAAAAGTAAACAGTTTGGAAAGGAAGAAATAAAAATACGTTTACTTGATGATGACAAGTTTGCCTATGTAGAAAATCCCAAGCAATTAAAAAATAAACAAACAAATCTGGAACTAGTGCATGAGCATAGCAAAGTTGCAGGATACATGGTTAGCAACAACAACAAAATTTAAAAAGACAGAAGTCAATTGCCTTCCTACACACCTATACTGAAGAACTGGAATTTGAAACTAAAATGCATTACCATTTATATTAGCACGAAAAATCCTTATGTAGAATCTACAAAACTCTGATGAAAGAAATCAAAGATCTAAATAAATAGGTATTCCTTGTTAATGGAATAGAGGGTACAATATTGTTAAAAAGGCAATTCTTCCCAACTTGATTTATAAATTCAGTGCCATCCCAGTACAAACCGAAGCAAGCTATTTTGTAGATGTAGACAAACTGAATCTAAGCTTCACATGAAAAGAAAAAGATCTAGAACAATCAATACATACTGAAGAAAAATAACTAAGTTGGAGAATTCACGCTACCAATTTCAAGGCTTGCTCTGAAGCTATAGTAATTAAGACAGCATGGTATTATCATAGATCAATGGTTCAGAATAGAGAACCCAGGGGAAAGAAATACACATATACTCAACTGATGTTTGAAAAAGGAGTAAAGGGAATTTAATGCAAAAAGAATAGTCTGCTCAGCATATGGTTTTGGAACAACTGGATGTACACATGTGAAAAAATAAACCTAGACAAAGACATCATGACTTTCCCAAAATTCACTCCAAAATGGAACATAGACATAGATAGGGAACACAAAACTATAAAAATCTTAGAGGAGAACTTTGCAGAAAATCTACATGACCTTGGATTGTTTAATTAGTTATTTGATGCAACATCAAAAGCATGGTCCATGAAAAAAATTGATAAAGTACACTTTATTAAAACAAAATCTCCTACTCTACAAAAGACACTGTTAAGAAAATAAAAAGACAAACCAAAGACTGAGATTAAAAGTTTGAAAAACATATCTGGAAACTATATTTTATCAAAAAACAGAAAGAGTTCTCTTTTTTCCTATATTTTATCCAAAATATAGAAGAAATAACTCTTAAAACTCAACAAAATGAACAACTCAACTAAAATATGGGCAAATGATCTGAGCAGTCACCTCACCAAAGGAGATATACAGTTGGCAAATAAGGATATGAAAAAATGCTCATCATAATTTATAATTAGGAAAATGCAAATTAAAATGAAATACAACTGCAGATTTATTTGAATGGCTAAAATCCAAAAAGTTCCTGATACCAAATGCTCATGAAGGTGTGGCAACAGGGACTTGCATTCGCTGTTGATGGGGACTCAAATGGTACAGACATTTGGGAGCACAGTTTGGTGTCTTTTCAGTAAGCTAAACATAGTCTTACCATATGATCAAGGAATCATGCTCCTAGGTTTTTACACAACTGATTTGAACAAAAACCAGTAGAGGAGTGTTTACATGGGCTTTTCTCATGATTGCCAGAAAAGGCAACTGAGATGTTCTGTTATAGGTGAATGGATAAACCAGGTGTGTACATCTTTATAATGCAATACTACCCAGCAATGAAATAAATGAGCTATCAAACCACGACAAGATCTGAGGGTGCCTTCCAAACACATTGCTGTTTGAGAGGAGCCAGTCTAAAGGGCTACCAGTTATATGACTCAAATTATAAAATATTCTAGAGAAGGCAAAACTATACAGAAATTAAATGACCAATAGCTACCAGATTTGGGAGGTGGGGGAAGGGAAAAAGAATTCAATAGGAAAAACACAGGGACATTATTAGAACATTATTAGAACAAAGAAACTATTCTGTATGATAATGTGATTGAGGTTATATAACACTACACTTTTTCAAACCCATTGAACTGACAGCATAGAATGAACTTTAATACGTGCAAATAAAAATATTTAGGAGGTTGAGGGAATCCCAGAATGGAATGCAGAAGGTAACAAAACAATATAATTGTAGTATATAAATAACTATATAAATCCATGAAACAACCTCACTGAAAGATGGTGGGGGGAAGTTGCTGATCTAAGTAACTTTGGAAACAACCAGAGTCTGTAAAACTTAAGGTAAAAGAAAGTGTACATACGCCCTTTAATCTAGGGTATAAAGTTTTGCCTCAAGGGGGAAACTGGCTCACAATCTTGACACTGCTGTAAATGTATATAGAATTGAATAATTAACTATATAAATAAGTTTGAGAAGCTAGTTTTCTTATTGCTGGAGCATAGTTTAGATATAATAATAAAGTGTAGAAGGCTAGAATGATCCATGAGCTAGAGGATCAGTGTTGGAAACATGAGTATAAACTCATATTTTTATTGATGCAGATGCAGATAGTAATGTATGGAAATATTTATGATATGATCAAGATATATTTATATGCAAGTAACAGTAGAAACGCAAATATATTTCCTTGCTCTGTCACCCAAAAAGGCCTATTAGGAAAGAGATAGCATCTCAGCAGCAATAACAACACCCATTTCCCAAATCTTGGTTTCCAACATCATTCTCCAATAAAATTCACCATGGATATTTGGAGAAATGGCTGCTTCTGGGAGTGGAGCAAAGAATATGCAAGACAGGACCAGAGCATGTTGTAGCGCTAGAATGTGAGGGAGTGCTGCACACATACACACACACACACACACACACACACACACACAGAGAGAGAGATGTGTAATAAGGACACAAAGGCCAAACATAAGAACTCCCAATGACCAAAGTTGAAACAATTTGAGCAACAAAATAAAGTAATATTGTAATATAACTCAAAATAGAACAAAAATATCCGTAAGTACACACGGATATAAATAAATGAACAAATAAGTAAATCCATTGGGAGAATAGACACACATTTCATTAAAAACATCCTGAAAATTACACACTTTCTCTGTCCTCAGTGAGGGGGTGAGGGGATGCATAATTTTCCATGTCCTAGGTGTGGGCTACACATAGGTACTTCCTTCCAAAAAGCATAGTATGGAAAGGGAGAAAAAAGAGTAACTTTAGAGTGGAAAAAAACTGACAAATACCCAATCAGATAATCCAGGTGGATGTTAGCAGCAACAAGCCATGCTGACAGTAGGTACCCTTGATTTACCATATCATGAATATAGCAATTTACCTCAGTGGTATTCCTCCTCAAAGCCCATAACCCCTGTCTGACCACTAGGAAAGCACTAGTCAAAATCCAATAGAGGGATATTCTACAAAATACACAACTAGAGCCACTCAAAACAGTCAAGGTCATTAAAAACAATGAAAGCCTTGAAACAGCAGCTAAGAGGAGCCTAAGGTGTGTGAAAACAAAGTAATGTGGTGAGTACCCTGGATAGGAACAAAAGAGACATCAGGTAAAATTTCAGGAAATTCGAACAAATTTTGAGTTTTAGTAATGATGTATCACTATTTGTTCATTAATTATAATAAATATCATATAAATATCATATATAAATATTATATATTTATTATAATAAATATATAAATATAATACATAAATATAATAAATGTGCTGCCCTCATGTAAAATGTTAATACTCGGGGGACCTGGACATGTGTTTTATGGGAAGACTATACTGTCATCACAACTTTTCAGTAAATCTAAAATTATTTTTTAAAAATAAAGTATTCAAAATTTTTTGAGAGGATGACATTTGTGGCCAGAGTTGCCTCATAAAACAAACACTATCCAATACCAACTGGAAAATGAATGGCACCCCTTGAGTTGTGCAATACAGTGCTCTCTTTCTACAGCAGGATTAAGCTCCCTACCTAGCGTCTGCCTTTGCAACATGACTGCTATTTACTACTGTGTCTTTGGTGCAAGCCTAGCTTTGAGGTAACTCCTATGCACTGACAAATGGAGCAGGGTGTCCCAAGAAAGTTCTAACATCCAAAAAAATTCCACCGCATGGGAGGTACATGTATAAGAGGTATGGTACAGTGTCTGCAAAGATTGTGTGAATGTCGATATCCTCATCAATCTTTTTCATATTGAGGCTCAAATATCACCTCCACCATGTTCCCAACCCACTTTATATTTACTTCCAATAGTTTCTGGATTGTGATAAATGTACTGCTGTGCATGTGTCTCTTTTTAGAATATGTTTTTATTATTCTTGTGTTATTCTCCTTGATTTTATTTTTTTAATTAAGATTTTATTTATTTATGACAGAGACAATGAGAGGGAGAAGCAGGCTCTCAACTGAGCAGGGAGCCCAGTGTGGGTCTCGATCACAGGTTTCTGAGATCATGACCTGAGCTGAAGGCAGATACTTAACTGACTGAGCCCCCAGGCAACCCTCTCCTTGATTTTCTCAGCATTTGCTAAAATGCTTGCTGTGTAATGGACACTCAAATATTTGCTATTTGAGATTAAAAATGGAAGTTGAATAGGTGAGATGGCTTTGTGTCATTAGAAAGAAACTAGAATGAGAATACAGCAGAGTAGATTCTCACTATCTTATGGTGTGGCTTCTGCACTTTACTATATGTATATAACAGTGTTTTATATTGTGTAGTATTTTTGTGTGTGTATGTGTACGTATATGTCACTTAGTATACTAGAACCAACTTATCCTAAACATGAAATGATATAGGAATCATATAGATACCATATTTTAAAGATATTTAATGATATTCTTCAAGTGGATCTTTTGATAAAAGTAATTGCTTAGGTAGTAAAGTATCTTCTAAAATTTGCATTTTCACCTCTTGTTATTTTTAGGTGAGGGTCACTTTAGGGATATATTGACTTACATGCGGTTTAACAGTGGTTTAACTGTGTGAGATTTAACTTTTGAAAAGATTAACCGTGCTAACCATATACTTTATTTCCCCAAACGGTTTCTACTAAATACTTGAGTATATCAAACCAATATCCGTTGACTCTCTATTATTAATGCAAAGCAGTGTAGGTATGTTATTTAAAAATTCATTATTATTCTGATCTTTTCTCTTCTGGGGCAATGTCTTAAGGCAAAGGCTAATTATAAAAGCCACATCTCAGATCATTTCTACTTGAATTAAAGAACTGCCTGGAAAAAGAGAAGCATCTTCAATTGCTTTATAAAGGTGATGATATTGTTGAGATCCCTATGTCTCTCAGCGGGACTGTTGCCACGTTTAACATATTTAATACATTTAAGAAGCCTATCTTTCAGAAAAGCAATTAGAGTTCATAATGAAATACTCTGATTTACTTAATGTTATATACAGTATAAAAATAAATGGAAGTGATTAGGGAAGGGAAAATTTGGGGCTGAAATCTGCCATAGGGAGTAGCAGACATGCCATAGAAAGTAGCACTTGGCTTTTAGAATAGTTTGGCATGTGACAAAGCAAGAACCAGCTTGGAAATGAATAGCTCTGCCTCCATAATGCTCTTTGAGTTCAAATCCCAAGGTTCCACCAGTGTTGTGCAATCAATTTAATTAGAAAAGAGAACACGTTATAAAGTAGCAAATGATTTACAAGGGCAGAAACTCTTTTGCAATCTGGAATGTTAAATACTCTAGGATGATTCACTCATAAAAGTCTAAACTATGATTTTCAGTTCAAGTTATCTCTATTTCACTAAATCTATCAATTTTTATTAATGTTGCAAATCAATAAGAAAACAAACTTAGGGGGGATCCCTTGGTGGCTCAGCAGTTCAGTGCCTGCCTTTGGTCCAGGGTGTGATCCTGGAGTCCCGGGATCAAGTCCCACATCAGGCTCCATGTATGGAGCCTGCTTCTCCCTCTGCCTGTGTCTCTGCCTCTCTCTCTCTCTCTCTCTCTCTCTCTCTCTCTCTCAAGTCTGTGTCTCTCATGAATAAATAAATAAAATATTAAAAAAAAAAAAAAAACTTAGGGCAGCCCGGGTGGCTCAGCGGTTTAGCGCCGCCTTCAGCCCAGGGCCTGATCCTGGAGACCCAGGATGGAGTCCCATGTTGGGCTCCCTGCGTGGAGCCTGCTTCTCCATCTGCCTGTGTCTGTGTCTCTGTCTCTCTCTCTGAGTCTCTCATGAATAAATAAATAAAATCTTAAAAAAAAAAGAAAACAAACTTAGAAACCATAGGAAATTTAGGATTTTAATGTAATATGCAATTCTGTGTCAGTTGATGCTACTCTCTTATACATTTTCCATTATATTCCTCACTTGGAGCTGATAATGGTAATATCTGCCATGGCACAAAATACAGAAGGGCAGTCTTCCATCTAAGTAAAAATGGGTAGAACGCACCTCTTGCTGGAGGGTTTTTTTTTTTTTTGTTTGTTTGTTTTTTGTTTTTAATGTCCCCTCCATGTCTCCTAGGTCTTTCCATAGTAAAGTGAGTTAGCAGTGGAAGCAGGTCGGCTTTTTTTTTTTTTTAAGATTTTATTTATTTATTCATGAGAGACAGAGAGAGAGAGAGAGAGAGAGAGGAGAGAGAGGCAGAGACATGGGCAGAGAGAGAAGCAGGCTACATGCAGGGAACCTGATGTGGGGCTCTTTTTTTTTTTTTTTTTTTCAATTTATTTAAGAAATTTTATTGCTCAGAACCTTCCCTCCTTGGGAAATGGCAGGAACTTTGGAAACCAGCCCTTAGGGACAGAGCCAGAAGCACTAGGGTGGAGGAAAGAGTGTGGCACATTTGGTCCAGTGTCTTGTGTGGGAGTATGGTGGCCTATGACTTGTCAATCTTGCCTTTGCCAAGAGTCAAACCTCAGTTTAGCAGTAGGAACAATGCATTTTAATTGCCTAGGAAGCAATGCATTTATGACTCTAGGTTTTAATATTTTTCTCTAAAATACTATAGAAAAAGGATTTCAATTTACTAGTTTTCACCAAGAAAAGTAGAAAGAGAGCATGGAAAGCAGTCAGTTAAGCACAATTGCCCTTTTAAAATGGATCCAGATCCCTGGCTCCTGATTTATTTCCTCTTTCTTTCTTCATCCTCGCTGGGTTTATTATTTTAAAGATTTGTGTGATTTGACCCTAGTTTGACCAGAAGACATTTTTAAATAAGGAATTTCAAGTTAAAAATGCATATTACTGAATTGACTTTTGCTATTCTATGTCCACCACCTTAAAAAATCAATACCACCTTTGAATATTTGGTAGGAAGTTCAAAAAGAAATCAGCCACAATTCAGATGTGTAAAAGACTGGGTGATTAATGTGGTTGCCAATATGTTCATTTTATACCACGAATTTCTGGGAACCAAAGGGAACCTTCACTTTGCTTTTAACCTCAGCGAAGTGGAAACATGGATTATTGGTTTATTATCTTCTTATTATTGGATTTTTACCTTCAATATTTGTTCATTTACTTACTGAGAATGAGTGACCTTAATGGGAGAAATATTTAGAATTTTTACAGTTCACAATTTTTCTTAGCCTGTGTCTTGGTATAGATTTCATTTTCAGGTATTTGTATAAAAATAAAGTATCATGATAGTAGAGAATATTTTATAAAGAAGATATTTTTGTTCTTAAAAACCGTGTTATTATTAATCAATGCGTGATAATGATGAGTTGCTATGGATGAATATACTGTGTGATTTATTCAGTTCTGACTTAGTTCATACACTTAGTAAAACTTAAACTGTTTTTTAAAAATCAGGTGAAATTCTATGTGAATTGAATATGTCAAGTTCAGGTATGTGTTAAATTTTAATGAAAGTTAAAATTAGATAATTAGTACTGCAGAGGAAGCTTCCAGAATGATGTAGAGGTCATCTGAGTAAGAAAGAAGTGTCTGGAAACTGAGGTGTTGGTATGAGCTGGACAACTGCCTAGAACTTGCCCGAGCCCTATGATTGGATAAAAGAAAGGGAAAGATTATAAAAATTTACTCAGCAGAGAACATATGGTAATGGGTTCTTAATTTCTGTTTTTTAAAAAGAGGAGGATAGGCCAATGTAGGTAAAAGCCAAGAGTGCAGAGTTTCATTTTGTATTGTCAGAGGTGATGAGAACAATCTGCTTTGTAATTTAATTTTAAACTCTTAATATAAAATTAGAACTTTATAATATAAAATTAATAACTTTAGACGTTATTAACCACTGGTTTGAAAGCTTTCTTTTGGAGCTGTTAGCATATTTCTTTTATTTCTTCCATGTAAATCTAATAGAGAAATAAATTAATTTGTGTATTAGTGACCAAGTGAACAAACCCTTTTCTTTTTTGATAGTTTTTTTTTTCCCCTAAGATATCCATACCTAGAAAAAACTGCCCTGATCTGTGGTTATTACTTAACAGAGTTTTCTCCCCAAATACATGTCATAGGGAGATGACTTTCAATCAGAACATCTCATACATAATGCATTACTTGAGCAATTAATTTTTTCCTTTGATAATAATGGAACATTACCCTGGAAGGGTCAAGGTGGGGAGACGGTAAGTAACAGCCAGCTAATTATTGTCCTGCATTAATTCATTTTCTTCTTGTCCATGTTAATTGTAGAGTAATGAGCTTGGTCTATGAGAATTTCTAAAGATAAACTTAATATCACAATAAATATTTTGTTAACAATAACAGATAAAATGTCATGCATTCTGTATGTTAGAGAATAATTAATTCTTCGTATATATTATTTTAGTTAACCTTTCCTATGAGAGTCTGATTATTTTTAATACCCCACTGTACAAATTAAAGTACTGAAAAAGAACATTTTAAATTATTCACCAAAGTTTACACAACAAAGAAATGTTAGCAACTGGAAAACAATTAAAAATGTACTTCATAGGCCACTTATTCTCACTAGCATGTAAGTGAGGTAATAATATTATGGAGATATGTAAATACATATATCAGCTTCCTTTTCTAGAAGGAAAGCATGTAAGCATGAATATGAGGTATTTTCAATGTTCAGCCTTATGCATAGCTGAGATAAATCACTTAGCACTGCAGAACTCAATAGAACATATCACATTTTAAATATGAACATGAATAAGCACAAAAGAATGACGTGAAATAAAACTGTGTAAGCTGTTTTCATGTGCTCACAAGTGTTTTAAGAACATGATCAATTACATTTACTTTTTTTGTATTTTGCTTCTGGTTTTAGACGAGAATTGATTTTTGAATCATTTAAAATATATGGAATTCCAAATTGAATTGACATATTAATGTATCCAGGTTATTGACTCATTTGAACTTGAAAGAAATATCATGAAAATGTTTTATAGTATTCAGTTTTTATACACATTTGCATTGATCTTTCTGATGCGCACCTTGGCCAAGTCCCAGACAGTTTGCACAGCTTCCGGTCAGTGTCAAAAACACTTTTTAAAATCCTTTTTCCTTACATCCAATGTAAGGCTCTCTCTCTCACTCTTTCCCATTTATTCTGCTGTTTCTGAACCTCTAGTGTCTGAAGACGGAGGTAAGGGGCACAATAAACATGTCTGGCGCTTCCATAATCCCACAGCTAGAGTCCTCCGAGATGTCAGGCATCTGACTGCTGGCACTCTATTGTGGGCTAATGGAGAGGGTATCTGGAAACATTTTAAGGACTTGAGGTCTCTTTTTTTCCTTAGTCTCTGTGACATATTCTTTGGATGACTAGTTTAAGCTCCCTTTCAGCTTCTTCCCTCTGTGCAAAATTTCTATAGCAGCAACCTCCTTAATCTATGGGAAACTCATGCAGCTTTGCCTTGTCAACAGCTATGAGCTGCATTTGGTCCAGCTCCTGCCCTCTCTGTCCACCATTTCAGAACAGTTCTTCAGCTTCTCATCATCAGAGTTCTCTAAGAAAAGAAGAAAGAAGGTAGCAACACATTTTAACAGGTCCTAAGGATCTGCTGTGCGATTGAAGTGCTAGTCTCCCTTCCTCCAAGAAATCACAATTTATCCCAATAGATACATAGATGATTGATAGATAGGCAGACATAATCAGAAATATATATATAAAAAACACATATTCAAAAAAAACACATATTCTTTTCCTCCATTTAATTCTCTAATTTGTGTCCCAGCCATTAGTGTATTTGCTATCTAATGTCCTCTTATGTCATTAAAAAAGAACATGAATTTACCTGTGTAGTGTGGTTTGTAGGTTTCGCGTAGCCTTGTAAATCTAACAATGCATTTGTTACCAAGTTTTGTGTTATAAACAGGAAGTGGAATTCTCATGCATTGCACATGTTTTCATACTCATCACACTTCCTGGGAACTTTTTCACATGTGAATTTCTACAGTATTTGCCATAGGACCTGTTTTGATGGAACAGTTTAAAGTCATTACCTTTTTTCACCCCTGGGGATAATACCAGTATGTCCAAACTCTATAATTACTAAGAATACCAAACTCTATAATTACTAGATATGTTTTGAAAATCTTATTGTACCCGAGAACTACCCAGCAATGACCTATTTTGAAAAATATATTAATTCCATATGATTATTTAACCAAACTCAATATGGCTTCTATACACGACCAGGTAAAATAGATTGGGATTCATTGTTACATTAAGGAATATTTATTGGTCCACTTAATGTGGTACAAACAATCTTAGACAAGAACAAATGAACAAGAGAGATGATTCCTTGCCCATTGGGGTTTACATTCTAATAAGTGATAAAGATGCAACAAGTAAAAAAATAATAAGCACATATACGTTGTAAGGCCAGGTGGCTAAGGGATTTCAATACAAGACGGGCAGAGCTAAGGCCACAGTGTAAGACAATGGTCAGATAGGCCTTCTTGAGGAAATCACAGTTGATCGCAGACCTGAATGAAGTGAGGGAATGAAAAAGAGAAATGTTTGGGGGCAGATTGTTTCCGGCCTGGAGCACGAGGCTGGAAGAGTTAAGAATGCAGAAATGAGCAAGGACAGATTACTACATGGCCTTCTATGTCAGGTCAGAAAGTTGATTTGCATGACAAACATGCTGTGAAGCCATGGAGATCACTCGGGACTAGAAGGAAAAGGAGTCTGCATGTTCCAGCGGAATAACATCAGCCATCGTCATGATGTAGTTCTTTATTGAATCAGGCACTGCTTGTGCTTCTTGTTTGACTAATTCATCACTGCAACCATGTGAATTAGGTTCCCTGGACCTTGTCTTACAGATTAGAAACTCAGATCTGCAAAGAGTAGACAGTTTGACAGAGTTCACACAGGTACTCGAACAACAGTGCACTAATTCACACTCAGGGCTGGTAGGCTCAAGCACAAGTGCTTGATGAACACCTATTTTCACTAGCAGTTTCTGATCCCCCTAAAGGACTTGAAGTATTTTCTTATTTCAACCATTAGTAATCCAAGACTTACACACAAACCTGCGAATTAACTAAGGGTAATGTTTAAGCACTGCAGGTGTTAATATGAAGCTGTGCTATTTTCATAAATATCTGCATTGATTTAGAAATTGACAAAAATGAGATCTTAATGTCATGCCTTTAGCTTAGGATATAGCTGCATTCTTGCAACACCCAAGCGACTACAAAAAGGTCAAATGTTATTGAAATATAACCAAGTATGCTTTTTATGAAATTGCATCTTCTATACAAAACTCAGATACTATTTTTTATATAGTTTAAAAGGACACTTTTTAAACTAGCAAATAGATATGCAACCACTATGTTCTTTTCCTATGTACCTGTGATTAGCAATCCCGTCAGAATTTAACACATCTGCTTAGTGTCACTGGACTCCAACCTGAAACCCCACTGATGCAGATGTGCATTTTTTAAAGTGTCTATCCAAATTGATAAGTTGTTCATAGGCTTTCACTCATGACAGAACCTACTAGGTCCCCAGAAAACCCTATTTCTGTTTTTCTCATTTATTTTCCATGGATTGATTTATCTGTTGTTTATCATACTTTCCAATTCTTCAACCAAGATTACACAGCACTATCTTTTAAATACAGGGAATAATCCTTTATGGAATAATTCCTGAAAATATATCTAATTATACTCTCAATTTTATGTCAATGTGATAGATATTCTCTCAATTCATACATTTTTATTTTATTGTCAAGTGTTTCTCTTTTAACAATTTGTTTGGTTTAGTATTCTTACTCTTCCCTAAGTAAATAATGGTATGAATGCATAAGGATTTTCTACAGCTTATGACTTCTCATCAACTTTAATAGCCTCCTAAATCGTTGTATTTCTAGTCTTGGGCTGTTGTGAAGTGATGATACCTATGTTGCCAACAAAATGGTACCTGAATTGATATTGATGGAAAGCCTCTCTTCTATTACATGTGGTATTTATGTTTCAAAGTACAGAGGGGGAAAAATACTGTAGCTATTCAAATAAAAATTATTAAAAATATTTTATCTAAGCCTATACGATCAATTTGGTTCAGCTCATTTTCACATGCTGCTAATAAGAAATGAACATATAAAACGATTCTGAGAACATTGTATTCGCCATTTTCTTTCCATTCAACCTATGAATTTTGAATTCCTTTTTGATTTGGATAGAATAATAAAGATCATTCTTAAGATGTTGATTAAAATTAAAGTGTTTTATTATCTTATTATCTGATGTTATCATAAAGCTTGTTATGTGGATGTTATCATGGATTTCACCATGTCCAGGAGCTTAGCATACTTCCTTCATAATGCTACAATAAAAGGAACTATTGCACCTAATTTTATAACCCATAATAAAAAAAATGACAGTGAAGAATCAGTTATAGTCTAAGCTCTTAATAAAATACAAATGCTGAGAATTTTATGTTTTATTCTATGTGTGGTAAGAATCAGTATGGTTGATCATAATATTTTGGATGAATATTAATTCAACTTTGAATCAAATACTTCTTTCATTTATTCCTATCTTTTTAGTGGCAATAAAAATTTACTTAAAATTTTTCATGCTTTCCATGATTATCATAAAGTTTAAATTTAATGATGAGTAAACCTTGACACGTATTTCGCTATTGCATTGTAATGATGAAGATATACTCTGGTTACATAAAAAAATAACATAAAACACTCCCAGACACATTTTCATACTCCTTTTTTATACAAATCTGTAACATCAAAGACAATACAAATCTACACTGTATCTTTGATTAATTAACACATACCAAGTATCTATCTAAATTTGAAATCAGTTTTCAAGTATGGTCTTGACAATGATTTTAAAATATCAAAAGACTATGAATCATAGAATCTGAATCAGAAACTTGCTTATTCATTAAAAAACAGCTTTTAAAAGTTTTATAGAATCACCCAGATTTTCCTAGATGTGTATCTCCATATAGTATCAGGAACTTAAAACACATAAACACTTTCCTCTCACTTTGTAAGATTTTTTTTTAAATGGCTAAATGAAATAATATTAAGTTGATCTAGTTCAGGGCCTTTCTCACACGAAAAATTAAAAAATTCAGAGAATTTGTATTGGATGGTAGCGAAAAAAGTGCTAGATGACTATTTGCTACATGTCAGAGTTGGCCTGCACTGGCACAGGAGAGCTGGTTGTTAGCATCCTTCCACGCCTGCGCTCAGGGACAACATGTGGGTAGCTTGCAATAAACAAAGGGCATTTACTTCAAGGAAATCAGAAGATGCTATAATCCACCTCCCCCCCACCCCAAGAACTGGAGTACACAACTCTTTACCAAGAGACTACCAGTTTGCCCAAACATATTAACATTTTTTAAAATTTTACTAATAAAAAAGCCCTAATTATTTGACTGCATAGCAGAACCGAACATGCATGCTAATCTTTTGAAGCGAGGTCCCAATTCATTAAGGTAATCATAATTTTCATCCTGATCAGAGACTGCGGATCCTAAGGAGCTCAGGGATCCAGCTAATGACCCTGTTCCCTCAAAAGCGTAGGTTTGGAGGGAGTCAAAAGGAGGGGCACAAGGATCAGTATTAGCTTCTTCCAG
Organism: Nyctereutes procyonoides; assembly: GCF_905146905.1. Classification (NCBI taxonomy): domain Eukaryota; kingdom Metazoa; phylum Chordata; class Mammalia; order Carnivora; family Canidae; genus Nyctereutes; species Nyctereutes procyonoides. The sequence goes on from NW_026575136.1 coordinate 29,109,456, forward strand.
CTTCTCTAGAATGAATTTCCGGAAGATGGCACTGTCTGGGCCAACCTGCAAAGATTGCCTGTACAGGCTCCTGATCTCTGCTGCAGCAGTTTTCCGTGTCTTGCGTTCCCGCATGATGGTGCTACTCCTCAGCTGGACAATATCAAAGGCCTCTGTATCTTCTTCTCCTCCCCCTTCATCATCGTATCTGAATATATTCTCTCGGAAATCTTCACCTTTCTCAGGAAATAGAGTTGGCTTCCTTCGCTGTTTCAGACCCAGGATCAAAAAAATAAACCCTGACAAAGAAAGCATATGAGCATATGAATTAACATAATATAATAAATACAGCATAATATATTAATATAAGTTTATATTTATAGATGTTGTATATTACTTATAACAAACCTTACAATCCTTGCTTTTGTTAAAAGCTCAAGACATGAGCTTAGATTTTATGATTTTAAGAAAAAAGAAAACATACTGTCCACCATGAACAATGCAGGGGTTGGGGGCATCATCCCTGGCACAGTGGAATATCCCTGTATAACTTTTAACTCCCCAAAACTTAATTACAATATTGGCTGTTGAAAATTTACAAAAGGGTCATGCAGAATGACAAGGCAGTATAGCAATCTTTCTGCCTGATGATTTAGAGTAGACAAACATCATAAAAATAGAGTGAACTGTTTTGTGATGATAATTTATTTTTTAAAATTATTTATTTATTTATTTATTCATTTATTTATTTATGATAGTCAGAGAGAGAGAGAGAGAGAGAGAGAGAGGCAGAGACACAGGCAGAGGGAGAAGCAGGCTCCATGCATCGGGAGCCCAACGTGGGATTCGATCCTGGGTCTCCAGGATCGCGCCCTGGGCCAAAGGCAGGCGCCAAACCACTGCACCACCCAGGGATCCCCGTGATGATAATTTAAAATTTTATTTTTTACATATTGAAAACAAAAATAAAAGGAGCATAAGGGAGAATTTTCCAATCCATAAGCATTTTTCAATGTTAATAACCAATAATCCCTGTTAAGAGAAGTTAAGCACAACAGAGCAGTTTGAAATTCCCCACTGAGGCAAATTATTTTCTAAGCTAATATTTATTGACTACCAAGTATATGCCACCAGACAGTTGGTTTAGAACCTGTGCACAGTGATACCACATTAATTTCAGAAAGCCCAAACCATCATTTTTTAAAATCATAACACTGGTATGCCCACAAACAATATTCATTACATAAGATAATTTTAATACCACATAGAAATAGAATGATTCCAAAGCACCCCCCCATTTTTAGAGAAAATTGTGTATGTGTATGTGTGTGTGTGTGTGTGTGTATGTGTGTGTGTCTGTCTGTCTGTATCAGGAACAGCCAACCCTTTCATAGCCTTGGAATGAATTTAATCTATAGGACCTGAAACTGAGACATGAAGTGATGTTATTAATATTATCATATAGAGAAATGCATTAGGCAATGTTTTATATAAATCTTACCTTTAAAAAATTGAACTAGTGTTCTTGAAATAAGGTCATTGTGTTTGAATCCAGGTACTGTGAAACTCAGCTCAGATATATGGTTGATATAGAAAGGGAGCTAATAAATAATTTTTTCAATCTATGAATTGGAGAGAGTATTCATGACACTTTCAAAGAAAACTATCGGCCAAGCCACACTTTCCACCCTCTAAATCTTATTCCTGCCCTTGACTGTGAAGCTGTCCTTGGTTTACTCATAGGGTTTTTGGACTTGGTTTAGGTCTGTACTTATTAGTAAATCAGTACTTGTCATCCTCCAAACACTACACTGCTTTTACTGCACTTGATTCTGATACCCAGCTATGTAGCTCTATGTTCTCTTTTATGATCAAAAGCCATGAAAAAATCATCTTAAAAACTGAAGCTGAAAAAAAAAAAAAGAAAAAGAAAAAAAAACTGAGGCTGGGTAGGAAAGAATGGTAATTCGGATAGTAAAGAGGAATGCATGACTTTTGAAGCTTTGAGAAAGATGAGAGTGAAGGCAAAGCAATCCTTGAAAAATGTATGCCATTTTGAGCATGAGTTTGGGATTATAGAAACAGTGGCTGAGAAAACTCAATAAAGTTGTGTTGACTTTTGACATGAAGTTATAAGGGAAGCAAGATAGGCTTCCCTTATAAGAGAAGGTAAGGGGGCTTGTAAGTGATGGGATTGTATACACTAGTATGTTAAATAAAGAGAAAAGGTTATGCTAAATGAATTATTTGTAGTCTTGGAAGCCTGACTAAAACATTTTGGGGTTCATTGGCCTCATCCGTAAAATGAGTATAACATCTGCCTGTGAAAACAACAACAAATAAGCAAAAACGAAGCCTGGGGCTCCTCAGTGGCTCCATGGGTTAAGCAGTCAACTCTTGATTTGGCTCAGGTCATGATCTCAGAGCTGTGAAATCCAGCCCTTCTCCAAAGGTGCTCAGTGCTGGTTGAGGTTTTCTCCCTCTCCCTCTTCCCCTGGCCCCTCTCTTGCACTCCCTCTCTCTAAAATAAATAAATATATGAATAAGTAAAATCTTTTTTAAAAACAGCAATTTTTCTTAAGTTTCCTTTGTCGTTAGCACTTTGATCAAGTAAAAACCCTCCATTTGCATTCCTCCAGACTGTTAACTTCTGTAGTGGTCCTAGGGCTCTAGTGAGTTGCAGCATAGGGTTGAATAGACTGTTGTACAGTTACGGAAATTTAATACATCATGTACCAGCTGCATGACCCTATGTAGACCACTTAATTATTTGAGTTTCACTTTCTTCATTCATACAATGCAGGCAATAGTAGTTACCACTCCATAAGATTATTGTGAGGATCAAATCGCATGTTGCATGTAAACACTCAAGACAGTATCCTGGAGTGTCATGAGCACTCCACGGAAGGCTATTATTATTATTATTATTATTATTATTATTATTATCATTATTAATTACTAGTTGTTATATAACTGCATTTGCTGCAATGCAGTGTCAAAAACATTTCTAAACAAATATACACACACATGCTGACACATTCAGAATTCAAGGATCATTGATTTTCATCTTGAAATGCGTGATCACTCTACTTTTCATTCACTCCACTGGTTCAAGAATTGCAACACATTCAGAAGAGCAATTAAACACACACACATGCAAAACCCATTCCATGCTGTGATAATGGAATTGACATTTTTTATATTTATCACATTATTTTCAGTAAATGTAGCTAGGTTCAGTTTGGTACTACTTACCAAATATTATCATAATGCTTATCAAAATTGCAAGTATGACTTCTGTTCTGAATCCCATGGAAAGCAAAATGTCCTTGTCCCTGCAGGTCTGTGTACTGCCATAGTCATCACAGTCACAAATGTGTATGGTAAGGGTGTTTGTGCTTGTAAGTGATGGGATTCCATTGTCCGCAATTAGGACAGATATGTAGAAGACAGGCTCTTCTTGAAGGCTAAAACCAGTTCTATTAGTCAAAATTACAGCTGTGTTATCTAAAACAAAAATCCATGTGCATAATTTTTCAATATTATAAATGAAACTCATATGTATAAGAGGCAATAGTATAAATATATCCAGTAAGGTTAAATAATAAAGACATTTCTGATAAAAAGATAAAAGATCCACTCAAAAACTCTCTATTGGTTTGGCATTGCCCTAACCCTAATTACATAATTAGATGAATACGTGAGTCCGTTCCAAAACGCCTTTGATAAAGGTAGAAAACAGCAAGTAGAGCATAGAAAACAGCTTTGTAATCAGATCTCAATATTTTATAGAGGCTACTGATATTAAATTTATGACGACAGTATGAATTTCATTTGGATTATTTACCGATGACACATGCTTTTTCTAATAAAATCTCATTCTTTTCACAAATACCATAAATACACAAGACTTTCTGTCATCCACCAATATCACAGCAAGTGATCTCAAATCATGTATTTACTAATGAGTTTTGCTTGGTAGGAAAAATTCTATTAAGATGTTTCATTTTACTTTGACATTATTAACCCATTTTCTATTTAAAATTCAGATAACAGCTAAACCTTAGTACCCCCACTCATATAGGCAGAACATTTAAAAAAATCAACAAAGATGAACAATATATGACACATTTGAAGTTGTTTTCCCCTGAATCCCAAAATATTCTAAGTAACTTTGTAGTGTAATTTCTTGTGCCAGAGTCCTTATTTCCATTTTTTTTGTATTGTTATAGCCTCCCAAATTTTCCATAGCAATCAAAACTTAGAAGACAGAAAGAGTAAAACACAAATAAATGAAGTTTCAAAATGCGTGCCTGTTAACCACTTTTCCTAAATCATCTTTTTAAAACAAATCCTCCATCATGCTTTGGAACCTATAAAACTTGTGATTATATTTACTAGACAGATTGAAAAGATAAGAGTTTTTAAAAAAAGATAAGAGAGTTTACATTTTTCCATTCATATTTTGTCAGATTACTTTTAATTACAAACATTAAACTAAATTATTTTTGTTTTAATAAACTTAATTTGTCCCAGTAACTTATAGTAACATAAACAAACCTAAGCTACAATTTATTTCTTATATTGGTATTTGCATTTTTTAATCCTAAATTTGAGTTTTTTTCACTGGGAAATTTGACAAGGAGAAAAAGGAGAGAACATGTCTGCGTTTATTCTCCCACAAAAGATCTCCCCTACATCGAACCAGGTATTTGGCTATGGATGCTTGAGTAATAAATCTTATAGCGTTTCTTATCTTTAAGATACAAAGTAAAATTAAAACAGATCCATATGATGACAAGAAAATCTTCTACTGAAGTGAAAGGAAAAAGAACAGAGTGGCTTTATGCAAAATCAATCCACTTCTGTATAGAAGGATAAGATATGCTGTCTCTCCACACAGAATCCTTTGGAACACTGTGTCCTTGGATTGATATAATCATTTCATTTTGAAGGAAAGAGAATAATCTTAAACCAATTTTATATATTTATAGCTTCTAATTAATGACTCCAAATATCTGTGAATCAATCAAGCTAACATGACTATAAGTATATATCATTTTCTTCCCCAGACATAGATTGAAGTTTGAGTTTTACAAGGACATGAAAGGAACCACAGTGTCAGTACTGCCATTGTATTTGCAGGGTCATTTAGTTTTTGCAAGGTCTTATAGCCACTGATGACTTGAAAAAGTGTTTCTAATTTAGAGAAATCCAGTGAGAAATGGGGTTAGTATTTTCAGAACTTGACTTTGGGTTTTGTTTACCATTTTCATTGCCACTATTGCTCTATTTCTCAACATTATCATATTACAAGAACCATATAAAAAGCAACATTATAAAATTTCCTTTGAAATCAGGCACATTTCTCAAAGAAAGGATCAGAAGTCATTATGAGTGAATGGCATTACCTTCATTATCTATAATTATGAAACTTGAGTTCTTTGTGTCTTCCACAGATAAATTAAAGTAAAAATGATGATCTTCTACAGATTCATCTCTATCCACTGCACTGATGGTCTGAATCACCTAGGAAAAATAGAAGTAGGTTGCTTGGTTTTTGATTCAGGAATATAATTATTGTTATAAAGATTATTATCATTATTAGTATTAGCTTTTATCAAAATTGCTTTACCAAAATTTTTATGTATAGTGCACAGGATAACTTAAATTTGGGGAGAATGTTAAAATATTGTCTCGGGTGAAAAGTAAGTTTACTTGCCCCTTTCAAAAGAGTGTTTTGATATTATGTAATAAAATTTTGGTGGTGGATGGAAGTTTGTTAAAAGTTCTCAAAATACTGCTGCTACAAATCAGGATTTCCTCCCATCCTCTGGGCTTAATTGCTCCTTCTTCCTTTTTCCCTCTCTCTTCCCTATCTGAATAGCAGCCCTTATTATTTGTTGAAGTGATATATTCCCTGCTCACTTGAGAGCATAACTGGGGTAAACTTATTGTCTTACTAAAGTATTAGCTAAACTAATTAATTTTTTAATTGATTTGAGGAAATAATGCATTTAGAGCTTAGGGGCAGTGTATATGATTTCCTTTTCCATAAAGATTATAGCAAAAGTGTTTCATATCCAATATCCAATAAATTCCTATTTCAGAGCATAAAAAAGTGAAGTAATACAGTTATGAACACATCAGTTCACAACTAATTCTTTTCTTTCAAGACATGAATGTGTCAGTCAAGTAGTTCATTTTTGTCAAAAAAGCGATATGCTGTCAAGATCGCATAGTGAGACTGTGATTAATTCTGGAAATTAAATTGATTATAGAAGTTATTGTTTTGAATTTTCTAGAATTAAAGTGCTTTTAACAATGTGTCTGCAAGATGACAGACCCCGAATTTATAAGGTTATACTTTCAAAGAAGAGGTATCTCTCTATATGCATAGTCTTGTACAACTGATGTAGTTTATACATTATTTTTCTGAATTGATTTTTTTTCCTTATAACACATTACTAATTGAATTACACTCGTATAGTGTTAATTAAATAATCTAACAAGACATATTTTCATTCAATCCATTCCTACAATAATAAACATGCACTGTATTCAGGTAATGCTTTTATTTTGGATTTTCATAATAGCCAGGGTGAAGGATGGGAGACTGAAACTCTGATATTTTGAATTCTAGCTTTGCCACTTACCAGTTTTTTATTCTTAAAAAATTGGAGATACTAATACTTAACTTTTAGGAATGATTTTTAGATTTGTATGCCATAGCTCATCAAACTGCTTGTGATACAGTTAGTACATGTCTTAAGGTGTTTTCTTCATAAAAGTATAGTCTTGTTGGGATTTGCATAAATAAGATGGTATCTTGAATACTGTATGTAATTTCATTATATGTATACTTGTGTAATTAAGATTGATAGCAAATTGTAAAAATCTGTGTTTACCTTATTGACACATGCAGTCTTGATTTTTAGACAAAGCATAATTTATCTCACTACCTGACTTTCTGTATGAAATACATGCATCAGACTAAATGTTATAAATGTTTTCCTTTTGCCTATGGAGGCTTAAGAACACTGCTAAGATTGTGGCTTTGTATATACATTTTAAATAATTTTAATTAAATTACTCTCTACATATATATAGGTAAAGTGAATATGCATAAGTTTCAATATCCTGGCTCCCTTTTAATGTACACACGGCCACTTACATTTACTTTATAAATTGAATTTATATGTGCTTTATGGGTTTTTTTACAAAACCCTATTTTTTACAAAAATAGGAAGCCACTGACAAAATAGAATCAGTCACAGAGGAGGTCTCACTAATTCTTTTGACGTAACCCTGAACACGTACACTACTCTTGAGAACACAAATTTCTAAAAAAGAACCAATATTAAAGAACACAAAGGTCTTGACTAGGAATGTACATTTTTCCTTTTCATTGGAAAATGGAAAGATTTTTGTTTTAATTTTCAAATAAAATTCTAAGAAAAAATCTTGTTGCATTGAATAGATTTCTAAATTATTTTCTTACATCTACTTACTAGGGGCCTATCACTGTTGTATACATTGAAGAGAGGAGCAAAAGACAAATCAAAAAGTGAGGAGTAGAAAAAGAATGGCCATGTTATGACAAATTACGAGAGCTCAGATTTCTAAATTCCTCGTCCTGGGTAAAGTTTTATCTATTTTTTTTCTGAACCACTACATGTGACTTTCCATTTATTAAACTTTAAAATGTATAATGGAAATACATTGTGACAGTCTAGAAAATCTAAGAGTAACCATTTCTCAATGGGGACTCACCTAAGGGTCTGGGATTGTTCTATATATTATCATAAATTGTCCCTATTTTATATTTACTTATATTAAGCCTCAAGTCACCTAAGTATCTTAGGTAAGTAAAATGGCTGGGTCAGAATTTAAATGCAAGCTGAGGCTACCACAGGGTAAAATGAGTAGTGCAGGTGGCCCCCAGAACACATTTTCTTCAGATTTATTGAGAAAAACAAAATTGAAAAATGTTTAAAATATAAATCATGATGACTTGATATACACATACCATGTGAAAAGATTATTTCCATGCAATTAATTACCATATCCAACACCTTACATATTTACCATTTTTTAAAGTTTTACTTTCTAAGCAAATTTATGCAAAGAGTTTTATCAGCTATAGTCATCATGCTATACATTAGGTCCTTACACTTTATTCATCTTATAATTGAAAGTTTATACTCTTTTACCAACCTTTCCCTATATCGCTCACCCTCAAGCCCTTGGCAACCACTTTTTATTCCTCCTAGACACACTGTTCAAGCCCTAGACTTTGTTCTTGTTCATGAAGTTTGCATAAAAAAAATACCCAAAAGGATGTAGCATACAAGAAGCAAACAAAACTAAGTCTCATTAAAGATAGAGACATACAAAGAAATAAGTAATATAATTTCTATAGAATAAATATAGAGCAAAAATAATGATAGGGAAAAAAGGAGACGATAATAATCTGAGTATTAATGATTTTAGGAAATGATTTTCCAAAGTAGAATTAAGCAAATGAGCTAATACGTGAGTAAAAATATGAATTAATGGGGAAAGCGTGATTCAGACAAAAGAATACCAGTGAAAATTATGAATACAGAGATCATATATTGTTAGGTAGAAATAAACAAAATTTGCATTTTTAGGGCAAAGATAATTAAACATTGGCAGTTTCATAAGTTTCAACTTAATCATTTTATGGAACTACAAACAGTATTTGACTTTAAAGATAATCATGGGAAAAAAGATAATCATTTCGTGTCTATCAATAACTATGACTTCTTTTTCGAAAAAAGGAGGCACGTGTGGGCCAGCTTACTAAATGTCATTCTTAGATTATTATTATTTTGATTTAAAAAATCAGTACAACATCCATTTTCACACAACATATAGGTATGAATGACCTCTATTGAACATGCAATTTTTTGATAGCCAGGCAAGGATTTGGAGCAAACGGTAATACATTTGAGTCTGCTTCTTTACCTGAACAACAGATACAAATGAAATCTACTTCCAGGATTAGTTGATGATTAAATTTTTGAATGAGATTACAAATTATAAATTGAAATATGAACTGTAAGTCAATGTACAAGTATTTAGTATTGATACAAGTTATCAATTCCTTGGAATGTGTTTAATAAACAATACCTATCAAAGAAACATGTTAAACAAAAAGTGAGGATTGCAATAAATGAATACAGGGAAGGATTTTTAAAATTTCATCTAAATTTCTTGCTTATGAAGTTATTCTAGGTACTTGTATCTTGCATCAAGGTACAGTAGTGAATTCTTACCCCCATCATCAAGATATATTGTCAACAAATTTGAAGAAGACTCACTTTTTGTACCACTCCACTGAGGAAATGATACAAAATTAGACTTGTTTAGACAAAGGATTCAAAAAGGCTGTTGAATATCCTCTCAAGGGCATCCCTGGGTGGCTCAGTGGTTTAGCACCTGCCTTCAGCCCAGGGTGTGATCCTGGCATGCCAGGATCAAGACCCACATCAGGCTCCCTGCATAGAGCCTGTTTCTCCCTCTGCCTGTGTCTCTGCCTCTCTCTCTCTCTCTCTCTCTCTCTCTCTCTCTCTCTGTCTCTCATGAATAAATAAATAAAATCTTAAAAAAATATTCTCAAAAGGTCAGAGTATTAATTAATACAATAATAGAATTAGAGCTAACAAGAAAATCTAGTTTGTAGCCTGTTTTCATTCTTTGTTTAGCAAATTATTAGGAGAAAAATGTTGGGAAGCTCATGGTATTCTAATACTATGGTCTGGACAGAAGCAGAGATACTCTAAGTTTCCAAAAAGGACTTTTTACAAAATTAAATGTATTTGAGTATCATAGACATGTAACATTTTGCCATTTACTTATAGATATTTATTTCTATTCAGATAAAAAATTTACTTTAGTAAGTTTTATCTCAGTATATATTTCATTTAATTAAATTAATTTTAAACCATACTGTATATTTTTATTAAAAAGTCATATAAAATCATCATAAACAAAAATTATAAAACTATCTGACTAATATCCCAAAAGTATCCATTTAGCAAATATTTCATTGGTATTTGGAACATGCCAAGCGATCTTAGGAGGTGGGGGTGCAACAGTGGCCAGAAGCAAGTGTCTCTGTCACCATTGTTCACATTCTAGTGGAGTAGAGGGACATAATACCTAAAGTAAAGAATAAAAGAGCAGAATAAAACACCCAAGGTACATAATACCTAAAACAAATATTTGGAGATCAGAGGACCTGGCCTCTAACCTAAAATTATATTATACTTCAGAAGGGAGCAGTGGTGACATCATGAAGGGCATATTAAAGAGTTTGTACTTAATTCTGAGGTCCACTTACAAGTTCTAAATAGAAAAAAAAAAGATTTATTTTTCATTTAGAATCCCACAATCCAAATGATTGGGGAAAATCTGCATTTTAGAATGTTCATTCTGAAGACATCCTTAGTGTGAATTTGAAAATACGGATCCTAGTTAACAAGCTGTTGCCATAATCCAGGGGAGCAACTGGTTCATACTGAAAACCTCCTGATATGTTCTATAAAGACAACCACAATCCCAGTTATAGAATGTGAGTTCTTTTTAATGAGAAATTACATGGAAATTGCTAAAGTGTTTATATAACTGAAGATGGTAACAACACACTCTCAGGTGAAGATATGGTTTCCCAGGCTCCAAATTTCCCATAGGGAAATTTGATATCGTCAAAGTAACATTTCACCATTTCTAAGAGGGCACACACTATATTCTTCTGACTATTGTCCCACCACTAAAAACTGATTTCCATGGAAATTATCTATATGCCTTCAGACTTGACTGATAAAGATAACTAATAAGCAAAAACTGTGGTGTGTCCCTGCATGTGGGCTGTGAGATGGATGAGAAGTTGGGTTTTATAGGAGCGTCCTTCAACAGAACGTTCATGGTTCACTTCAGAAGATGTGCTAGGTCCCTGGTAGGGTAGCAAGAGTGAGGATAGAATAAAATTGACAGACTACAGGAGTATTTAGGGGATGGAACCAACAGAATTAATGACTGATTGGATATGAAGAACGGAATAAATTAAGGATGATGTCCACACGTCCTCACACAAGTTGGTGAGTTATGGTAATTTTGCAAGATATTGAAAAAATTGGAGCAGGTTTGGAAGAAAATTTGGTCTAATCTTAGGACATATAGTTAGATATCTCTAGTTAATTGGATATACACTTTGAAATACAGAAGAAAGAATGGGCATAAATATCTATAAGTCATTTGAATATGGACTTTAAGACATAAGAGCGATTGAAAGGTGATTTTGAAAAAAAAAACTAAAAGGACAGGACACAAGAGAAAAGGGATTGTAAGAAGAAACAGTTTATAACGCAGGATCATGGAATTTAGGCAACAGAAAATTTTGCATGGAGATAATGTAAATGTCTTTACATTAGAATATTGATATGAAAGAATCTAAAAATCGCTGATATTATACCTCACTTCTGGAAAAGATATTTGGTATCAGTCAAGATAATGGGAATCATTAATTTGAAAAATTAGAACTATTTCCACCAAACAGGAAAGGCAAATTGCCCTAATGTCGGCTCATTTATTATACTCATATTCTGCAAACCACTGAGTATTTTCTCCCTCCTCCTCTCCCCACCCTAAGCATTTACCGGCAAAGAACAAAAACAAAAATTCTGTTTTCCCATGTAGATCATTAAGGAAATGCCTGATTTTCTCCAGAACGGAACACAACTCTTCTGGCATTTTGATTTTCTACAATGGATGTATTATCTCTCCAAAGCAGAGAGACACCTTTTAATTTGTCATCTTGCCCAGCAATTAAGCCTGTGGGAAATAAGATCAAGAATGATCTTCATTGCGGGATGCCCGGATGGCTCAGTTGGTTAAGGGCCCGAACTTGGTTTTGGCTGAGGTTCTGATCTCAGGGTCATGGGATTGAGCAGGCATGGAGCCCCACCCTGGGCTCCGAGCTCAGCGGGAGGTGTACTGGAAGAGTCTCTTTTTCTGCCCATCCCCCCACTCATGTGCGCGCGCTCTCTCTCTCTCAAATAAATAAATCTTGAAAAAAAAAGGAATGGTTTTCACAGTATGAGAAAACATATAAAATATTTCCTTACTGATTTTAATTTATTACATGTAAAAATGATAGCATTTTGTACATATTGTGTAGATACACATTAAATTAATTCTATGTTCCTTTTAAAAATTTAAACTTTAATTTGGTAAGAACATTAAATATGAGATCTACCCTCTTAACACGTTTTTAAGTGCATGATACCACCTTGTTAACTAGAAGCAGTGTGGTGCAGCAGATGGCTAGAACTCACTCATCTTATATAACTGAAACTTTATACCTGTTGAACACCAACTCTCCATTTTTATATTTTTTAAATGCGACTTCAAGAAAATTTAAAATCCCATCATATTTATTTGGAAGTATGCACTAGATCTCATTTCTTCAAGTAAATGCCCTTCTTTTCAATAACTTATATTTTATATTTCATTCTATGGACCTGAGCTTCAAAAGACTATGAAGTTGTTGTGTGAGAGCAGAAATTTCTTCATCCTTGCTTTAAAGTACGCTACCACACGAGATTCGGCATTAAGTGAGATTTTGACTACTTATTTGAGTGCTAGTATTCATTTTATTATTACTATATTTATTATGGCTGCATTTTGTCTTGGTTTATTTGTTTCCCTGGATTTGAGTTTTAATTTCATCAAAGGGCTTCTTAGCATCATCAAATGAAAAGTTTATGTGTATCTTTTTGTTCCTTTGAGATACTGATATAATGGAAAATATTAATAGATTTTAAAATATTGTTTTGCTAATTCTAAAACTTCTTTCTGTACTGTGTATCACCATTAATACCTTCATAAATTGTTTTAGTTATAATTTACATATAATGCTTACACCACATTTTTAATAATCTTTTCATGTTTATGTTTGCAGCTGTTTAATTTTGTCACTTTCTACTATGAGTAAAGCTACATAAAGTAATTTGAGGAGCACCCCTCCGCCCTTGTTTTGAATACTTTGGGGAAGTTTATACAGTATGAGGAGGAGTTGTCACTAAGAATTTTGATTTCTTGACCTAAAATATTCTCAATAATATTAATGATTATCCTTTAAATCTCTATTCTTATTTTTCTTATTTTATCTTTTGCGTTTTATTACCTTTTATTCCGGCAAATTATTTCTTTAACTTTTATTTTGAAATACCTGTAGATTCTAAGCAAATTTCTTTTTTTTTAAGATTTTATTTATTTATTCATAAGAGACACACAGAGAGAGAGAGAGAGAAAGAGAGAGAGAAAGAGAGAGAGGGAGAGAAACAGGCAGAAGGAGAAGCAGGCTCCTCCTTCATACTACTCTTCCTTGTCACACTTTAATCCACACTCCTACCCTTGTTCCTTGGCAACCACTAAATCCTTCAACCACTAATTCCTTCTGTCTCTTACAGTATTGACTTTTGGAGGACGTACTATAAATGGAAACATAGAGCATGTAAGGTTTAGGGTATTGCTTTTTTTCAAGAAACATAATGCCTCTGAGATTCATTGTGCTATGCATGCATTAATAACTTCTTCCTTCTATGGCCAGGTGATATACCATTTTATGGACGTATCATACTTTGTTTAATCATTCCCTTGGGGACAGACATCTGGATTATTTTGGTTTTGGCTATTATGAATAAAGTTGCCATGAATATTTTTATGCGAACATAAATTTTTCTCTGACATGGATGCCACATTCTGACCAAATGAGTGATTATTGGGTTGCATAGTAAGTATATATTTAGTTTTATAATAAACTGCCAAATTATTATTCATTTTTTTATTTCCATCCCCTCTCCTCCCAGCATTTGATGATGTCCATGGGTGTTGTTATGGAAAGTGTGTGTAGTAATAGCCCATTGTAATTGCAAACTGCGTTGTCCAAATAACTAATGATGTTCAACATCTCTTCATATGCTCTTCTGCTTCCCATATAACATCTCAAGTGAAATATTTGTCATGTCTTTTGCTCATTTTATAATTGGATTATTATTTTTTTTTACTGTTGAGTTTTAAGAGTTCCTTGGATATTCCAGATACAGATCCTTTAAGTCATCTTTGGTTTTCAAACAATTTCTCCTAATTCATAGGTCATTTCTTTAATCCTTTTAACAGGGATTAAACATTTTTAAATTTTTATAAAGTCAAATACTTTTTTTTAAATAGATTGTGCCTTCAGTGATATATCTAAAAACTCTATCTAGTAACAAAGAATAGTTTTTTTCTTCTGCATTTACTTCTAAAAGTTTTTACAGTTTTAAGTTTAGGTATAAATCTCTGATACATCTCTAAATAACTTCTGTGTGATGTATGAGGTTCAGGTGGATTTCTTCCCTATGAATATCCAGTTGTCCCAGCAAAGTTTGCTGAAAAGAGGAGAGAATTTATATGTATCTTTGCATTTGCTCCAGTACTATTCATGTCATTCAGATTTTCAAATTTATTACAACACACAAATATTTTATTATAAAATATGGGTTTTTTTTACTCCCATTGTTCTAATTCTTATTTCTTTTGTTTTGATTTGTATATTCAGAGGAATCATTTTTTTCTTGTACTACAAATAACAGTTTTGAAATTAAATAATCTGGTAAACAAAGAAAGACGTATTTAATTACTTCAGGAAAAAAAGTGGCAAATGCAGTTTATTGAGTTATTGCTACAGAGATTTAAGAAGCAACAATTTTATCTGTTTCAAACCAATCCAAATAAATCATTAATCTGACAAAATCAAACCTCCCAGTAAGGAAACAAAACCAATTTCAATTAATGTTTATATTGAAGTTTGTAATTTTTTGATTGTTATTTTATAAGTCATGAATTCCTTTAAGCATGGTATAAAAAATATTACTCTGTTCCTACCTTTATCTGCATTGATAGTTTTGTTTCAAGTGTACACACACACCTTGTAGCTCATTTAGAATCTCTTTAGAAAGGAATGAGCCCCATGTTAAGAACTTGTAAGACTACTCTTATCTGTTCATTTTAACGGTGACAAAATTGCTTTTAACAAAGGCCAATTCTACCCATTTTCTCACTTAATAGAATTTTATCTTTACTAAATCCTAATAAGATAGGAATTGTAGGGCAAAGATATCTTTCTTTTTCAAATGAGCAGATTGGTATTCAGTGTGGCGGGATCATCATCTAATTTGGAAAGTGTGGGTGATAGTAAAATTCTCTTGTAATTGTACCAGGCATTCTTTGTGATATTGCTGTATACTAATGATTTGATGTTTCATTCCTAAATGAGAAGAAATATATTTCAATTAAAACTCATGTTTTTCTACATACATGATTTTTACACAATAATAAAGAATACCAGTTAACCTATACAATGACCCCAAATTAATACCAGAAACAAATGTTTACTGCAATCCTCTCTAAAGGACCCTTCGTCTCTCTAAAAATTAGGACAAATCAGTTTTTTTTTTAAAAAAGGACATTTAAAGAATAATAAAGGGAATCAAAATTCTTTTCCTATTCTTTCAATTTTTCTCAAATGGTAGAGGCAAATTCATCACTTCACACAGATACATTCAGTTATTGTTGGAAAGCTGTGTGCTTTGTATTGCTTGAGATTAAATCAGAAGTTTAGTAGATAATATCACTCAAAAAGAGAGAGAATAGACTGAGTTAATAAATATTGATCTTTTCCTTAACACTGGTCACTTTGGGGTGAAGAATAATAATTAGCTGGAAAAATGACTTATTATTTAGTTTTCTAATATTCTAATGTATTCAAGCAATGTCCAATATCCCCAAATAAATTTATCATTAAGAAATTACCATTTTGAAAAAAAAAAGGAAAGATATTACCATTTTGGGAAGACACAAGCAAAATCCTATCTAAAATAATAAAAAAATATTGTATAAAATAGAACATTGTTTTAAGACATACAGGTCTTCTGAAATGCAATTTGAAAATTTTAAATTGTTTTAAAACATTACACCTTTGGCCTCCCCATTTATTCATGGATTTATATTATAAAAAGTGAACCAGCATGGCTCATGGACAATCTTATAGTCTCACACACATATCATGAGCTTTAAAAAAACAAGTTTCAGAATTCAAAGTGTCTTGCCCTTATTATTTGCAAATACAAATTTTAAAAATCTGATAACATTGATGCCAAAATGAAGGTAGTGAGGGAGAATGTTGCTTTTACAGAATAATATTGATTATTCAAGAATCTAATTGCCTCAAATTGCGTGGATTCAAGACTCATTACTCTGGTTGTTCTAATAATCTAGGAGTGAATTTGAAAGACTATTTTTCTTTTTATTGGGTTTAAGGTGCTTTATTAGGTAAACGACATCTCCAAACAACCTTTACTTTGGTTTTTATTCCTAAATTAAGGTCATCTACATGCTCACATTTTATACTCATTTTGCCATAAGTAGTTGGGATTTCTACATCCATAAATAACTTATTAAATATATATTTTATAAAGCAATTTATCAAAAATACTCCTTAAGAATACTATTAGTTAATATTCTAAGAGACTAATTAATAGAATGTGGGTTCTTGATAAAAATAAAAATTATGCTAATTTTTAGGAAAGCTTATTATAGAAAATTATTTGGGAAACTCAATAAGATCAACATACAGAAAGTATTCACATTAAGAAATAATTAAGATGTCATCTGTAATGGTTATAAAGCACATGAATACTTCTTCATTGGCAAGGTCTCTCATAGTATTTTGAAAGATCACATACTACATCAATACCAAGGAACCAGCTGTTAAACAAATAATTTCTTATCAAACAGCAAGTACTATTGTATGTTAATAACAGAATGACTTTTTCAAGTTTTTCAGGTAGTTATTTCCCATCTATCTTTTGTCTTTATTTTTAATTAAAATTAATGATAAAGCCATAAATGTGTAGGGTATATGAATATAACTATTTGTAATTGGAAAGATTTTTGTTTCAAGTTTCTATTTAAATTCTAGTTAGTTAACATATAGTGTAATATTGGTTTCAGGAGTAAAATTTAGTGATTCATGACTTTTAATCCCCAGTCCTCATCCCAACAAGTGCTGTCCTTAATACCTATCATTCATTTAGCTCATCCTCTGCCCACCTCCCTCCTTCAACCCTCAGTTTGTCTTCTATAGTTAAGAGAGCCTCTTATGGTTTGCTTCCCTCTCTTTTCCCCCTTCCCCTAATTAATCTGCTTTATTTCTTAAATTCCATATATGAGTGAAATTATAAGGTACTTGTCTTTCTCTGAGTTATTTTGTTTAGCTTAATACATCCTAGCTCCATCCACATCATTGCAAATGGAAAGATTTCATTCTTTTGGATGGCTGAGTAATATTCCATTTTATATATATCTTTCTTTTTTAAGAGGGAGTGGAAGGAGCAGAAGGAGAGGAAAATCTCAAGCATATTCCATGCCCATTGAGGAGTCCAATACAGGACTGGATCTTATGTCCCTGATATCATGACCTGAGCCCAAATAAGAGATGGAATCATAACTGACTGAGCCGAACAGGCACTCCTGCCACATCTTCTTTATATATTCATCAGCCAATGGATATTCGGGCTCTTTCCATAATGTGGCTATTGTTGATAATGCTCCTATAAATATCAGGGTTCATGTGCCCTTTTGAATCAGTATTTTTGTATCTTAGTGTGATTGCTGGGCTGTAGGGTAGCTCTGTTTGTACCTTTTTTGAAGAGTCTCCTTACTGTTTTCCAGAGTGGCTGCACCAGTTTGCCTTTCCACCAACAGTGTAAGAAGGTTCCCCTTCCCCCCATTCTCACCAACACCTGTTCTTTCCTGTGTTGTTAAGTTAGCCATTCTGACAGGGGTGACGTGGTATCTCATTGTAGTTTTGATTTGTATGCAACTGAAAAGATTTATTAAATTTGGCACTGCTTGCAAGCATTGTATTTTTAATATAATTTTCTTTTGCATTCTTTGTCTTCTATGATAGCGTCTCATGTTTAAGATAGTTTTTTTTTATCTTTTTGGTATTCTTATCTTTAAATATTGTTTATATTAATTCAATCATATTAAAGGTTAGAGAGTTCTTTACTATTCCTAAGATGTATGTCTCTTTTGGAAATTTAAAGTATTTATTTCAAAAAAACAAATAACTTTGCGTAGCTTTATACATATGCATGTATTTATGCACACATGCACATACATATAACAGAGGTAGTCCAACTAGTGAATGATGAGTGGGATTATCATTTGCAATTTGAGGGAAAATTATTTACCTCTGGATACATATAATAGTTTTAATTAAAAAAAACCTGAAAATTTATCATATCTGTGTTTCTCTAATGTACATTAATTATAAATAAAGAAAATAAACAAGAAATAACCGTGTTGGAGTTTCCCTTATACTGTTATTCTACATTATTGAAAAATAAGAAAGAACAGGAGAGCTATAAAGTGAGAGCAAGAGAGAAAGAGAAAGTGGGATTTTCTTGCTTTTCTGGATTGGTATCCCAATTTTGTTACTGACCATTCTGTGTTTTCTGCAGTACCCCACTAAAATATCACAAAATCTTAGGAAAATGACTGTTTCCAAATCTGAGACAGAAAGTATTAAAAAATGAGCATATGTATCAGTCTGGACCCAATTGAGGGATAGGAAGCACACAGTAATTTAAAAGGAGGAATATTAATATAAAGAATTATTAAGTTACAGTAGGAGAGTAACTGTAAAGATGTAATGAGAACTCCAAAGAGTACTCAGAAGTACAGTGAAATTATCTACAGTAAAGACAGACAAATGTGGAAAGGAAGCCCTCTCCGCAAGATGAGCTTTAGATCTCCTTGGGGAATGTTTGGTTGCAGCATCTTGTTTTCAGGACAATGGAGTTCACCGGGTTGCGTGGGCTGGAGCTAGTCCACATTCTCCAGGCAAGCAGAACAGTCCTCCAGGGTGCAAGCATGTGGGTGGACAGAAAGGCAGAAGGAGTTGGGAGGCTACTATGGTTGCAGGGCCTGGAGCTCACAGCATTCACATTGTGAAGGCTGCAAGACCTCCCAGGCCTGGGATGGAGCTGTATGGTAGCCTTGGGAATGTACCTCTGGGGCATCTGGGGCTATACTTGTGGCTGGATAAAGCACCATGTGTATCTTCACACCAGCCAACTGTGCAGGATGAGAAAGGAGAAAACAAACATGCTCAACACAGAATCAGGAAGAGAAGACTTTTCCTTCTTCACTGTTCATCCAGTGCCCTACTTTGACAAGGCTCAACATTTCATTCACAATAAAAGAAATGCTCTAACGGGATCAATCCGTTCTCACAGGATCAAGGAACAGGTACTTTTTAAGGAGGAACTGAAGCCAGAAAGCAGTAAATGAGTAAGTGGCAAAGCCTACAACATATTGCTGTACCAAAAATGATGAAAGCAATCAAAGACTAGTAAGTCACATCTAAAGCACACAAAAACATATATGAATGTCTGGAGATCTATTTTTCTCACCAATCTTTGTCCATTTATAATTCTCTTTGTGATGTAGATTGCTTACATTTTTTTCCTTTGTTTCTTCTTGTGTATGTGTATGTATGTGTGGGCGAGTACATGTATGCATGCTTTAAACTATATGGTGCTGGGATTTTGGGGCATCAGAGATGCCTGTTCTTTTGTAAAGAGTGCTGTGGGGAAAGAGAGAGTGTAGGAGAAGAAAGAGGGATCTTCACTTTGGGATGCTTAATATAAACACATTCATACCAAATTCCATCTTCCTTGGCACAAAGGCTCCCTCAGGTTTTGCTATTATGAAGTTTTATATTCCCTACCCCAACATTTTCTAAATTAATTTCATTTTAGCAATTTACTTGGGGGTATCTCAGGCCAGGGGCACATCATAGAAGTTTTCTCTTTTCTTTATATTGCATTCACTTTTCATTCTTCAGTCCAGAGAAGAGATTCTTTCCTCTCTGCTTCCACACCCAAATTTCCAGTTTGCACTCTGTAGAAATAGATACTGTTTTTACATCTATCCTTAGCTTAGTCAAGAATTCATACTGGGGTGCCTGGGTGGCTCAATGGTTGAGGGTCTCCCTTCAGTTCAGGTCATGATCTCGGGATCCTGGGGTCGAGTCCCACATCAGGCTCCCTACATGGAGTCTCCTTCTCCCTCTGCCTATGTCTCTGCCTCTCTCTGTGTGTCGCTTATGAATAAATAAATTAATAAATATCAAAAAATAAAAGAATTCATACTAGGTGACATGTGTATTTCCCAATTTGTATTTCGATGGTGTAGTTGCCTTCTTATTTTATTAACTGAGTATATATTCCTTGTTTTTAAACAGAGTAAAATGCATTTCCTCTGAATGTCTACACAGAATGGTCTTAACATTTTGCTTGTAGTCATCATTAAAAATAATTATGTTGGCTGCATAAAAACCATTTCAGTTATACAAGATATGCTTTATTATCTCTTAAAGCAAATATTTTTGACAGATTATTAAGTTACAATGTTCACACATTACTATCTAAGTCTTAGGAACAAGTAAAAGAGTAAGAGCACTTTTGAAAGTTTTTACTGTCATTCTGGGAGATATCAAATTCTTGGTTTCAACCGTACTTGAAGGAAGCCTATCAAGTGAATTTCAAACCAGAAATCTGAGCCTAACTCAATCTTATTCCACATGTAACATCTGAGGGAACATGGCACAAAACCAATGACAATCCAGGAGCCAGGAGAGCCCTAATACCCACCCATTAAATAAGGCATCACCCACTGTGTGTCGAGAAGAAAATGTCTATGGTAATATTGGATACACTGGCAGCACTCAAATAATCTATGTATTGATTTCAATTCATAAACCATAGTGTATTTAGCAACGTAAGTGGGAATTTTTGGATTGCCCTTGGATCAGAGTGGAGGAACATTATAGGTAACCATACTGTGTATCTTTTTTTTTTTCAGATACTAATAGACCTTAGACAAACTTCTAAATTTGATAGTGACATTTATGTGTCCCTTGAGTTATCTGATGACTTGTGACCTTGCTCCTTATGAAACAACACTAATCAGGTGTAATGTATTCTGAGTTTGAGCTATGCATATCCCAGAAATGAGGTGAGATTCAATCATATTGATTTCATTTTCATTTTTGCCCTTAAAATTGTAGGTGTAATTCATTATCAGTACAAAATTTAAAAAAAACTTTTTTATTTGTTTTTTTATTGTGCAAATAATCTAAGAATAGCTAGTCTTTATCAGGGCATAGTTAAAATAAGCATCATTCTTGGAGATACAAATTATAATCCTCACTCACTAATAAGCTATATGATGTTGAAAAAGTTACCTAAACCTTTTGAGGCATAATACACACATCTGTAAAACTATGATGCATGTCATAGATTTCCCATAGAGATTCATACGAAACTCTGAGCAAGTCACACAAGAACTCCATGCCATTGCATGCAATAGATATTTTTCTTCCTCAGCAAAGTCCAACTCTCAATGTGCCTTTAGAGCTTGTTGCATCAAAAATTAGCATTTGAATTTCTTTTGACCAGTTCTACCTATTTTTTAAACATTGTTATTTCATTTTTTAAAATTCCTGGATGTGTTCCTGATACTAAGGAAATATTAACTTATTATTAAATAATCTTACCTTCAGTTACTGAATGGGCACATTCGGTAAATCTAGGATACATTTTGGGAACCTAGGGATATAATCTTTTTTATGCTTTAAGCATCGTGCTATTTCATCATCCTAAAAATCGTTTCATTATTACTCATAAATTTCTCCCAATGTGCTTTTAAAAGACTTATATGCAACTTGTAGGATGAATGGCCTAGAAAGATGACATAATAGCAAAATAAATCTTTCCCATTGCATCATTGTCTTCTTCATCTTTTTAAATGTGTTGCCTAAAGTATTACATCATCATTCAAAAAGATATCAAAGAATGGATACACTATCTTTTTAGTTTGATTTTATTTTTTCTTTAAAAACAGTTGAAAATTCAAGATTTTTCATTTTACATTCATAATGCCAGAAGAAAAAAACTGACAGAGGAAGTAATTTCACAGTAGTGTGTGAATAGAAGATGAAAACCAAAAGCAGAAACCAGCACTACAGACTCAAGATGATGGTGAAACTGATCATGTAAAAAAAAAAAAGGATTGAGATGGAGTCTTCAGATGAAGATGAAACAGATGAATATTCTCAAAATCAAGAATCAGCAAATGAACAATATGATTTTAAGGATAAAGGAAAAATACAGTCATCATCTTTTTAGTCACTCAACAGGAAGGACTTCATCACACGATATTTTGCGATAAGAATCTGGGCTGTTCTGCTTTGCTAAAAATAAATGTGTCAGTATTTTCTCTTCTTTTATAAATGTTGTGCACCAAAATCTACTTGATTTATCTTGCAAATGGAAAACTGCTGAAGGCAGAATGTATCTAAATGTAACCGGAAGGAAGGGAATGCAATGGGATTTTTCTTTTTAACTAGATTATTATATTTGCTGTTTATAAATTTAAAGATTAAATGCTTTGCAATCATAGAGCAAGATAGTCATTCTTCCTTCAACAAAAATATGAGCTGTAAAGAATATTTTAAACTTCTCGAAGTATTAAATACTGACAAATACGTATTTGCCACGTTCACATTTTGTTAACACTTGACCAAGACTCAATTTTAGACAGGTTTCTTCCTCACTAGAAGCTCCTTACCTCCATTTTCTCTGAACAATTACAAGAGACAATTTCTCATTGCAAATTCTTTCTCTGCCCCTTTGTAATGTAGATTGATCTCCCAAACTCTTCCAATTTTGTGATGCTTGATGATCTTTCTTAAAAGCCTGAAAGCCATCCCTTTGAAATGTAGATATCAAGTAAGATAGGACCCCTATATCTCAGTCACTATGGGAGGGTGAGAGCCTAACTTCTCTAGGAGCCAGTTACACAGCTGGCCTAATCACACTGACCAACCTCCCCCTCCCACACATGTCCTCTAGTCCCTTTTCACTATCTCAGCCCAGCTTTCAAAAACTCTCCTGAATTTTGTTTCAACAGTTGGGTTCATTTGTCTCCCTTATTGCAGTAGTCTTGACTTTTATTTCAACAATCTGGAAAACATCTTCCTTGCCATTCCTAACAAATGTCCAGTGAAATTTCTCTTTGCCACATTCTAGTCAAGTTGTTTTGCACTGTCATTTTATTTATATAGCTGTGAATTACTTATAAAATTACATATTTTTAAAGAGTAAATTTGACCATATGGTAAACTGTGAGGATGATTTTTTTTTCCTGGAATAGTGGGAATTAAGTCTATTGACACTTCCTCCTCAAAAACTGTTATACTCATGCATGTTCTCATCAAAACTCTTGTTTCTTTCCTACGTTACTTGTCCCACCTACTCAGTCTACTTTGCAAGCTTCTCTTTCTTTACTGACTCCTTAAATATTGCTATTCCCAAAGGTTCTGTCCTATGTTCTCTCATATTCACACTTTTTATTTTCTTCCTGGGTGACATTACATACACTACAAATATTACCTACAAATATTCCAGTAAGTCTAAAATCTCTATTTTTAAATTTAATGGGATCTTTTCTTTTCTGCTTTTACTTGACCTGAAAGCAGCAAATAAAACAGGTAATACCCCTTCCTCCTTGGAATATATTTTTTTAGTTTCCATGCCACCATACTCTCCTAGTTTGCTCCTTGCAAAGTTTATTTCCTAGTGTGTCCCAAATCCCAAACATTAATATTGGAGTATCTGGGTCTCAATCTGTGGATTGATTCTTGTCTCTGCCCTTACTCTCTAAGAAATCTCATCACATTGCAAAGTTTTAAATATCAACTACAAGGCTAATAAATTCAAACATATCTCCAGAGAATTATTGAAAAAAATACTCTTTATTTCAAGAACTAATGTCTTCATGCTCTGTTCATTTATTCAACTAGTTATTATTGGGAACTGCAATGCATGTTGTCAAGAATATAAAAATAAACTCATTCATTGTTCACAAGTATCTCGGAATCTAGAAAGCACATGAAACTAGAAGTGACTCATTTCACAAACATGTAAGATCGATTCAAACTATGGATAAAGAGGCAACAAAATATAATAGTAACATGCATGGATTCTGATGCCAGCACTTGGGATAAAATATCTCTCTGTCCTTACTTAGGAAGTAGCACTCCCTCGGCCTCAGTTTCTTCACTCGGAAAATTAGACACATGATAGAGTTCCCTCACAATTTTTTTTTTTGAGCATTTTTGAGAATTGCTTTAATCTTGATAATGTTGCTAGAGTCATGTCTCAGATGTTGTAAATATATATTTGTTTAAAATCATTTGATTATGTGGCATTTGAGTTCAATTTTGCAGTATAGTTAAAATTCCAATAGGAATTGACGGGGGCACTTCAGGAAGAAAGGTTGATATGAGCAAACTCCCGAGTAGAAACCATAATTTGCATTTTGAAAGACAAGCAATTCAAAGTGTGAATAGGATATATATATTTTAAAGCAAGATAGATACAATTGTGACCAAATCAAAGAAAGCGCTAAATCCCAGGCTAGTGAATTTTGTATTTTTCCATGCTGGTATTGGAAAATCCACTGAAGATTTTGAGCATGAAAGTCAGAAAACTGTGCTGTAGGAAATTAGTCTGCTTTGCCCTTTGCTGTAAATTTATCTCTGCCTAATGCCTGAAGCCTCCCATGGTCACTGTCAGTGAGCAGGAAGTAGAAAAAACAAATTCTCAATATCAACAAAGGAAGTATTCCACAATATTCCAAATGTACCAACTTCTGAGTTCTTGCCTATGAGCCAGAATCCGTGAAAAGAATGAATGATCCACTGAGTCAGTAAAGATATGAGTGGATTCTAATATAATCAATAGTATAGTTCTAGTTTCTATTAGAAATGTACATTTCCATCTTTTCACAAAATGCTAAAGTTGAAAAAGGTTATTATAAACATGATTGATTATAGTTGTTATGAACAATTTGAGGAGTTAAAATGAAAGATCCAATGTGATCAACCGAATTAGGTAGCATCATCCTTAGTAGTGTTTACCATATCTGGTGTCAGGTCTCTTATTTAAACTGTGTTGCTTCCCAAATCTTCTGCCCACCTCAGCCAGATAAGACCATTGAACATGCAATTTTATTGGGTAAGTGGACCTACTACACAGGACATTTATAAAAATAAGTGTATAGGAAATGAAGTAAATTAAGCCTATTTTTTTAAGTTTGAAAATAGGCCACCTCATCAGGGGGCACTCTGAATACATTCATGTTTATGTAATGCTTATAAAATATACAAATTTAACACATATAGTTCTAATAACTATAAAATGTAATTGTTCTTCTAGTAATTATCAAAATACAAGCTATCTTCAGCATGTAAATATAATATGTAGAGATTTAGAAAATTGTTAGAGAAGTTATGTCCAAAATTACTTTAATTTTAAGCTTATTATATTTGTTGATGTATCCAGGTAGACAGATGTGTTTGAAAAGTTTGAGAACATCAGATATGCTAAATTTCTAAGTATGTCTTCTATTTATAATTCCAAGTTCAAAGAACGTTTAAAGTTAGTTTCCATAGGAGTCATGCGTAGGAGGTCATTTGCATTCTGTTTTTGTGATTCCTTTGTACTATCTTGTCTGTCCATAGGTTTCTAAATTAGTTGGATTTTGGATCAAGGAGGCAGTGCCACATGGTGGAGAATCTCTGAAAGTTTTATATTAACCTTTTATTTTATCAAAAACCCTGGGTCCTAACCAATTCAAATTAAGTAGCTTAAGTTTAAATTCATTTGCATATTTATTATAATCTTAATCTTACTATTGTTTTAAAATTAGGAAATGTTATAGACAAGATTTCAGAATTATTTCTGGAATACAATGTATTCTAAAATAAACATGGCCAAATAAATTTAACAAGACATGTTAAGAGCTACAAATGATTCCCATTATGTTACAGTTGAATAATCCATAACCATTCAGATATACTTCATTCTTAAAATATGCCTATTTCTTACCATATGAAGTATTTGAAAATAAAGCATAATGTTGACTACTATTATTTATTGGTAGAAAATTAGAATTTCCATTTTGTGAAATCCAAATCGTCTTTAACTAGCTTCACTGGTAAATTCAAATCTACTGAGAATAACTGATTTCATAGTAAATATATATATGCAAATAAACTCCTATATATACATTATACATACATACATACACATGCAGCATTCTGAAAACCAGTTTATATATTTTTAAAGATGTTTTATGACATTTAATAGGCTTCTATGATTTCAAATGATACCTAAGAAAAAATGTAAGGTTATTGTGGACTGCACTGAAAACAAAGAACGATCTACTTTAAGCGCTCTATTTTACAGATGAAAAGTGAGCTCCACAAGAAAGAAAGAAAGAAAGAAAGAAAGAAAGAAAGAAAGAAAGAAAGAAAGAAAGAAAGAAAGAAAAAGAAAAGCGAGGGAAGGAGGAGAGGAGGGAAGGAAGGAAAGGAAAAATTGTAAAGTAATGGTGATGTGTTTCAAAATAAGTGTACTCTCTATTCTTTAAATATCTTTAATATCTTTAAATTCTTTAATATCCATTCGACATTAGGTTTTTTTTAAAATTGATATGTCTGATAGAGTAGCTATAAGCTACAGGAAAAAAATTCCAGCTCATTCTCTTCATGTTTATGTTTATAAATCATGTTTCTTTATGATGAATGAAAAATTAAACATTAATTGAAATATGATCACTTACTCTATAGAATTACCAAAAGTAAAACTTTTCTTTATTTTCGAAAGGTTTTATTTGACAGAGAGAGAAAGAGAGAGCACAAGCAGGCAGAGTAGCAGGCAGAGGGAGAGGGAGAGGCAGGCTCCCCGATGAGCAAGGAGCCTGATGCTGTGCTTGATCCCAGGACCCTGAGATTATGACCTGAGCCGAAGGCATATGCTTAACCGACTCAGCCATCCAGGTGCCCAGAATTTTTCTTTATAGTATTGACAAAGTGTAAAAGATACTATGAATCCCCAGTGTTAGCAGATTTTCAAACATTTGAGGAATTTGAAAGTGGAATGATTGAAGCTTACATTTTATTTTTTAAAAAAGAAATTTAAATAATACAGTACTCACAACATAAAAGCAGTAATTCACATGGTTAAAAGAAGCTTATTTTTATCATTTCAAAATGGGAGGAATAGTAGCAAAAGTGATTATATACAACAAATGGCAATGTTTAGACATTAGAAATTTATTGCAGGTCCTTACCTGACCAGAGCCTGCATTTTCACAAACATATGTGTCATAGTATTCAGAGAACTCAGGAGCATGATCATTAATGTTAAGAACTTGCACATATACAGGAACAGCAGAAATTTGTTGCACGTTGTCTACAGATTGAATAAACAGAATGAAAATAAATAATGTTAACGCTGTCTTTAGGGGGAAACAAGGTCATGAAAATTGCATTAGAGACCGGGTGGCATATTTCTATTTTCCTTGAGTAAAAGCTACCAGAGCACAGGATCTCTATATCATTCATATATTTATCAACAGTACAGCCTAGGGAAAATGTTCTCAATATATTGAACTCAGCCAATACTTATCAAGTGCCTTTTACCGGCCAAAGATTATAGATAGAGCTGATGAGGAAAAGTAATGAAAATGATGGTCAAGTTTAAGGACACCGTCCTAAAATCCAGCAACTATTGAGTATCTGTATATTAATGCATTTAATTTTGATGAATCTATGTATTATTATCCTCCCTAGCTTTACTGATAACAACATTGAAAACTTAGTCCCACAAATGATAGATAAATGGCTTGTCTAAAGTTATAGCTGAAATAGAAAGGGTGGTTTAAGAATCTGACAATAAGTGCTCCTAATGATGGCATCATTTGGTAAGATTTTTAAAAACAAAAATAGAGAATATGGATCTAAATACATTTTAAAATAAAATAAATACAATAAAATCTAGGTAAATTTTTATGTATACATTTAGTTGGGAGGATTTTCTTAAGTGAGCCAAGAAATACGGAAACCATGAAGGAATGTGAACATATGGTTAAATGAATTTTTAAAATGCCACCCTCCCTGAACCCCCAAAAAACAAGTAAGAAAAAGCCACAACAAGACACCAGTGATCTGGAAAAATGTTTGTATCATAAGATGAAATTTACATAGCTCTAATTTTCAAATTTTGACAGTTGGTACAAAAAAAAAATTGGAGAAATAACCACAAACTAGAAATTCATGGATGAAAAAAAAATGATCAATGCCAGAGTTTTTCAGCCTCATCATCACTGATATTTTGGACTGGATAATTCTGTTTCAGGGGCTGTCCTGTGCATTGTAGGATGCTTAGCAGCACCCCTGGCCTCCAGTAACTAAATGCCAAAAGCATCCCTCGCACTAGCTGTGACCATAAAAATTGGCTTCAGACATGGTCAAAGAGATTAGAAGGCAAAAATGCCCACATTTTTTGGTATACTTTTTTTTTATTGGAGTTTGATTTACCAACATATAGTATAACATCCAGTGCTCAGTTCCCGTCACCCAATCACCCCATACCCCCGCCCACCTCCCCTTCCATCACCCCTTGTTCATTTCCCAGAGTTAGGAGTCTCTCATGCTTTGTCTCACTCTCGAATATTTCCCATTCATTTTTTTAAAAAAAGAAAAAAGAGAGAAAAGAAGAAAGAAGAAAAAGAAAGAAAGAAAAAGAAAGAAGAAAGAAAGAGAGAAAGAAAGAAAGAAAGAGAGAAAGAAAGAAAGAAAGAAGAAAGAATGAAAGAAAAATAAAAGACATGATGAAAGTGGGGAAAAAAACCCCACATTTGAAACATGCTGCTCCATCACAATATTCACAAATACTCTGGCTCACCGGAAGTGCAGATAATGATGACTTAGTCTGTGGGTTCTGTGTTAAATATGAAAAACAGAGATAGTGATGGTGGAGTATTGAGAAATAGTAGGGACTTTAACCTGGTTTGGAACCTAATCTATCATTAGATGGTAAGAAATAAACTACACATATCTTTGGCCCCATAATTCCTTTGGGAAGCCTATGCTACAGTCCAAGGCTCTAGTATTTGCAAAGAGTATGTGATCCAATTTATTTATTCCAGGATATTTTTTCATTTCAAATAACTCAAAATAACCCAAATGCATATCAAAAGGGGATTGAGAAATAAATTAACCACCACACTATGAAATTGTGTGTGCTTATTAAAAATGAATTTGTTTATGTAATAAATGTGTGAGTGCAGTGAGCTTTAAAAATAGACTATAGGGGGGAACCCTGGGTGGCTCAGCAGTTCTGCGCCTGCCTTTGGACCAGGGTGTGGTCCTGGAGTCCCAGGAATGAGTCCCACGTCAGGCTCCCTGCATGGAGCCTGCTTCTCCCTCTGCCTGTGTCTCTGCCTCTCTCTATCTCTGTCTCTCATGAATAAATAAATGAAATCTTAAAATAATAATAATAATAAAATAATTAAAAAATAAAAATAGATTATAATCTTGATTCTCAATTTGACAAAAATGTCCAACTACTGTCTCAGTTGCCTCTCTGCAAAATGGAAAAGGCACTAGTAACTAACCTAATAGAGCTATTATAAAGATTAAATTAATTAAAACATATAAAGCATGTATAAGATTATTTAGGGTATACAAGGCAATAAATATTAAATATTACTACTTTATTCATCTACTAACCAGCAATGCTATACACGACATTTTGCAAAGTGATAAAAAAGAGCAAGTTGTAGCATAATATAATGTCTATTTGCATAACACTTTTAATTTTTTAATTTAAAAAATACTGTGGGGAGGTATATACAATTAAAGAGTAGAATAGGAAGGTTTCTTTGTTGTTTTAATGTCTTTATTTATAATATCCTGTTCTTATGTTATTGGAAAAGCATTATATTTGCAATTGCAAGTACATTAAAAAAAAAAAGGCTAATTCTCCCTGTGAAAATAAGGGAAAAGACTTTCACTTTTTCCTCTTCCTAAAACATGTACTTTAGGAAGCTTATAGTTTGAGTTTTGTCTTCTTTTTTTTTTTTTTTTGAAATGTATATAAACCCTTTAAAAATTGAATAAATGTCTTGACAACTTTACAACCCAGGCTTGTCTTTATCAAGTACGGGAAGCCAAATCTGATATATAATTATCAAGGAACGTAGTACTCCTTACTCCCAGTTTCTGTTGGAGAGTGGGAATCTAGTTCAGCAAGGGCATTGACCAAAGTCCAAAGCTACCTGTTGTCATAAAAATCTGAGAAATTTAGTTTTCCTTACAAGAAAGCCAGTTAGCAAAAGCAGATGGTCATGCCATCGACTTGCTGAACTCTGTGTGACACGTGGTATTAGGTCTTCCTACTTGAAGGCTAGTACTTGTTTATCCTGAGAATATGATGCTTGATTCTATAATAGGGGGAATTTTCTTTCTGACTTGGAAATCTCAGCAGATTCCTGTAATGCACATCAAATTCTGGTTTAAGGCTTTTCAATGAAAAAACTGTTTTTTCTATTCCACTATGATGGGGTTGTTTTCTGGGGCAGGATGAGACTGTGTTTATCATTATTTTCCCAATAAATAACAGTTGCAATTATGATAGAAAGTGTAACTTCCAATTAATTAAACATTATAATTTGCAAGGTTTATCACATACCAAAAAATCTAGCCTTTCATATTTATAATCTTAAGATGTATCTTAAGAATTATCATCTTGAGACTCTTCTCCATTGTGTCATGCTCAGAATAAAAATAGATAAGATATAGCTATTTCTAAAGATTTCAGGATAGAATTATTCAAAAATTCAGGCTCATATTTTTTATCGTTTAAACATATATACCCATAGAACAATATTTTTGCTTAAGTAAGCAAAATGGAAAAAATATTTCAGGCACAAATAATGTTTTTTAAACGTAGTAGGAAATTCATTTAAAGGTTTTATCTTTTTGTCTTCCTGGAAAATCTGTTTAAATTTAAATTAAAATTGGTATGACTATACAAAACATGCATATGTTTTCACAGCTTATTTAAAAGTAGTTAGTAGTTTTATTCACTTAGCTGACATGCTGATGAATAGCTTGGTGCTTAACTTGGGAAGGTTTCCAGGAAAGAGACTAAAGCATGATGAACTTCATTTCCTGGGGAAACAAATGTTAAAACAGAAAAGATCCTTCCTATAATCAGCCTACCTGTTATATTGTAGGTTTCAATTTATTCACCTTGGGCAGTAAGTATTTGTAACAATCATGTGATTCCCAGTTTTCTACCATTCAGGTTATTTGTTCATAATATTATTGAGACTTATATGGTCAAATAATTATTTTTTAAAGATTTATTTCTTTTAGAGAAAAAGACTGAAAGAGCATGAGCCAGGGGAGGGGGGAGAGGAAGAGAATCTCAAGCAGACTCACCACTGGGTGCAGAGCCCAACATGGTCTGAATCTCATCACCCTGAGATCATGACCCCAGCTGAAACCAAGAGTAGATGCTTAACCAAATGAGCCACCCAGGTGCCCTCACACAATTATTTTTGATGATACCATATTCATAAGAAACTGGCACATGCTAATATTTTCTCCAAAATTGTTCTAAAATGAGTTTAATGATGTAATGATGTAATGAACAAGAAAAAAAATCCCAGAGAGAGAAAAAGTACATAAAAATTGGTTACCTGGTGTTACAAAAGTTTCTTCTAGACAATTATTTAAAATGAAACAAAAATTTTAAAAAAAATCTTTAAAGATGAGTTAAATATACATTAACTTTGCAGCTTTCTGAAAATGTTTATCTAATTATATTTTATTTTGGAATTTCATTCCCAATGTTCTAAAATCTTAGCTTTATAATAAATAATAACAGAGGGAATATCATCTCTTTTATCTAAAAGTATTATTTTTTATTCTAAGAAAACTGATTTAAAATGCCAGGAGCAGAACAGCATGAACTGTAGAATTCCTGTACCTGGTAACATTTCTAATCACTTATTCCTGAAACAGTGATTAACTCCTAAGTATTAAATTCTGTGTAAAATAAATGTATTCAGTTTATATTTAGTTTGCCTTTCACAGGCATTTACAAGTTTGTTTTCCTTGATTGCATTTTTAAACTTCTTTTATTTATAAATTATTAATATTATTTCAAACATTTATTTATTTATTTATTTATTTATTTATTTATTTGAGAGAGAGAGTTCACTTGAGCATGAGGCATGGGGCAGAGCGGGAGAAAGGAAGGGAGGGTGAATGTGCACGTGAGTGTGGGGCGGGGGCAGAGGGACACAGAAAAAGAATGCGAGAAAGAGATTCTCCAGCAGATTCCCTACTGAACAAGAAACCTCATAAGGGGCTGGATCTCAGGACCCTGAGATCATGACCTGGGCCAAAATCAAGAATCAGATGTTTAATCCACTGAGCCAGTCAGACATCCCTATAAATTATTTGTTTTAATATAATACTTTATAATCCATAAGATTTTAGGTTTAAAAATTTATAAATTGATACTTTTTACATCAAATGACCAACTTCAATCACATTTTATGAATTCTGTATCTAAAATTACATATCTATTAAACTACTTGTTTTATTCTATTTTCCCTTGAATTTACTTGCAACCTAATTTATTTTTCCTCAAAATAATTAAAATGTTGTCAAGTCCACTAATTTATTGTTTTTATTTTTATAAAAAGATATATTATTTATTTTAGAAAGAGAGGGAGAGGGAGTGCTCATGAGTAGAGGGAAAGGCAGAAGGAGAGGAAGAGAATCCCCAAGCAGACTGCTTAGCATGGAGCTCCTGGGGCTCCATCCCATGAGCCTGAGATCATGACCTGAACCCAAACCTAGAGCGGGATACTCAATTGACTAAGCACCCAGGTGCCCTAAATCTATTGCTTTTAAATGTTACATATGTTTTATTTTGCTCTCTTCAAATGTAAAACAATTGCTTTAATATAAATATGTTATGGCTTTAAAGTTTCAAGAGAAAATTTATTTCAAAAAAACATGTATTTTTTACAGATATTTATTAGAGAGAGAGCATGCATGTGCACATACACACACATGCACATATGCTCAAGGTGGGAGAGCTAGAGGAAGAGAATCTTCAAGCAGACTCCCCACTGAGTGTGAGCCCCGGTCCGGGCTTTATCCTCTGACCATTGAGATCATGACCTGAGCCAAAATCAAAAGTAAGACGCTTAACCAACTAAGCCACCAGGCACCCCTAAAAAACATGTATTTAACATACTTTTGCACAAGACACTGTTCTTTAAAATCTATTCAAAATATTAATCATTTCCATTTCAATGACTATCACATCATCAACAAATGCTTTCATCAACAAATGAACATGGACAAAGCGACAGCAACAGAATGAGATGAGCACACCTCAGAGCACAGTCAGAACAAGTATCAAAGTAGAATTTAGCTAACATACTTACAGAGATTATCAACTGTTGGACCCTGACATGGTCAGACAACATGAATTGATTTAGATCCTACACTGGAGTCACTAAGTGCAGTAACTTTGCAATTAAACTTTATTTTTTAAGAATAAAAAATGTAAAATGAAACTTGGTTAAGATTACTGCATATACATATTTAAATCAGATAGCATTGAAAGCAAATATTTTTCACATTCTCAGTAAGAGACAATGTGACATAGTGTGACATAGGATTAAGACATAGGCTTTGGAATCTGGTATGATTGTGATCCATCCCCAGTTTCATCAGTTAGCAGCCGGGCAAATAAACTGTGTTAAGTTTCAGATTCATCTTCTCTGAAATAGGAGTGATGTTTGCCTCAAATTTTTATTAAGAGCTGTAAAAATGCTACTAAATGTAGAATTTCACACAAAAAGTATATTCATATATATGTACTTTTATAATCATATATATATATTTACATAAGTATGTGCAATAAAAGTAATCTATTTAATACAATGTAAATCCTGAAAACTCACGAATACTCACGGCCACTTTGCAAACTATGTATTTTATAAACAGATATCTAAAAATGTAAGAAATGACATAGCATATTTTTTCTCCATGAATCATAAATGGTACCCAGTGTTTAATGTCATTGTTATTCTCTTTTTATTTTCCTCAATATATACACATTATAATATCTATGGTCTTAGTGCAACCTATGTAGTAAGTAATATTGTAAATAGTTGAAACAGTTCAATTTCCTGAATATTATCTGTTCACACACCCACCCACATATGTAAGTACATTATATTGAACATTTCGGACCATTGTTTTTTTCTAATAAAGTGAAGCCTGTTGATCAACTGGTAAGGAGTAATACGTCAGTAAGATCTTAAGTCTCATCTGATTATTTCTGTTGAGTGGGTCGCTGAGTCTTTGGATATCACCTCTGAACACAGTATGTAGTGACATAATTTAATGGAATAGATAATATACTTTGTAGTATATATGCAAATATACATATGTATGTTGAATGAATATTTTTTGACAGCAGCTATCTTGCAATCCAGAGATTTGTGTTATTATTTTTATTTTATTTTGTAACACTACAATTTAACTCCACTGTCTTCCAAAAAAGGGTGGGGGCCAAGCAAAAATATTTCAGTGTTTCTCTAGAGATCTCCAAGACATCTTTTTGATATAATCATGTTATTAATGGGAATTGCATAATTGACTTATCTTGCAACCTTTCATACCAATTACTCATTCATCCTTTTTTCTATTCATTCTTAAAATTTTAGAATGCTTTGTGTCTCAGAACACACATAATACATCTTAAAGATTCTGCTTTCTATAACTCACATTGTAGTACCTCTAATTTAACACAAACTAAACGATATATTCTCACAAAAAAATCTCCTTTGAATATAAAATAAGCTCACAGCTTATATACATTTATTAAAACATGCTCTTGTAATAGATAAAATAGCATTTTATAGAGAAACACATTTTTCAAAGATGTCTATCCTTCCCTTGAACTGATTTGAATTCTTTTTCTCAATAGTTTTGTAAATAGTGATATTATAAATAATTTGTTCTCAAAAAACCCAATGAATAAACCTCTTGCTTTTAGAATACACATCTTTATGTTTTCTGACACCAAGAGCCTTGGCATTTCTTCTGTTACAGCAGACTTTTATTCCTTCTAACATTTGCTTCTTATTCTTTGTTGTTAAGTTAAATGGAAAATTCAAAACCCAGACCCAGTCCTCCTGCAGTGTTTCTATACATAGAGCTATTCAATGCATGACAAAAAAAATATGCAGGAGATGCTTTCCACTCCACCATATCCCCAGTCAACTGCTTAATAAAGTAAGAAATAAGATATATGTTTAAAGGTTTAAAAAAAAAAACCCACACAAGCCAGAAAAGTAAATTAAAATTTATGCAGAATCAATTATAAAGGATGCATTCCAGAATATTTCACATTCAAAAATTTAATTATTTACTGAACCATATAAAGTAAGCCTATCAATTAAATAAAGGGAATGATCTTGATCATCTTTTATATTGTATTGTATTTATTCCTTTGAGTGTGAATTAAATAATATGTTTGACTTAATAGCAAATTAATCGATAATTTTGAAGACACTATACAAGTAGTAAATTAGGATAATTTTATCTACTTTTTACAATCTGAAAATGGAATCATCTGCCTAATTCTGGAAGCAAAACCCCAAAACTAAAAAACATAAATAAAGACAAATAACAAATAACAATAACAATTGGTCCCCACTGAGTACTGAAGATGTGACTGTTAGCACAACTTCCACTATAAGCTTAATTTGAAAATGTCTTGACTATGATTACTGTTTTTGATGTACCAATGAATTTTAGTTGTTTGACTCCTTCATATTTTTCCCATAATTTCATTGAAATATGTAAATGCCTGAAGTTTTAAAAGGCTGTGTTGGAGTGTTACCCTATCCCTAATATCCAAGTATATACTAACACTTTGATCCAAAAATAGAACAAGGCACAGGCATTCTGTATTTTATTTCCAGAATAGTGCCCTCATGAACTCATACAGTCAGTCTAAACTGATTATGGTTAAATGGTATGATATTACTAGACAATTAAACATTTCTCTAAATTGAAATTTTTCTCTAAGTGGAAGATTATAACTTTTTTCCACATATATGTATTTTTTAAGGGTGAATTTTTGAAGGGGGGATGTACATAAGACTTTCTTTTTTCATTAAACTCATAACTTCTAAGAGAACCTATAGAAAATATATATTAAATATATCCCAGTTTTAAAAATCTTGCAAAATTTATATTCAATTTTTCACAATAAAAAGTCTTAAAGTATTTAGCAGTAAGTATATAAATAAGCTATAATAGGAATTAATAGACACTGGTAATCTAAAATGATAAAATAAAATACACATATATGAATATATATATATATATATATATATATATATATATATATATATATATATAATTTAACTCCAGTTCCAATAAATTTTAGGCTAGCTTCTTTCCCTACATTTGGCGATTATTGAATGGTTGAAAATATATGCTGAGCCAATGTGTGGTCCTAAATGAGTACTTACATTTTTCTGTGGCTGTAATACTTAGGTTGTACCAAGCACTAATCTCTCGATCAAGAGGGTTAGTTGTGATGATTGTACCATTGTCATCAATACTGAACACTTTGCTTCTGTTAATAGAATACCTGCACCAAAGAAAAAGAATTCTTTAATTTTATTATTTTCTCTGTATAACTGTGATATATAAAACCCTTTTGAGGCAATTAGACAAATTAAATGCGTACTCCATATAGATAATGTAATGCTGAACAATTTTAGAAAGGTGCATGCATATATTTAAGATTCCACTCAGTGAGGATTAAAAAGAAAAGAACTAAACTAAAATGGTCTCAGATTTAAATTGATGTATGCTAAATCTAAACACGTAATTGATTCTCAATCCCAAAAGAAAATTTTAACAAGTGAAAGATTTAGCTAAAAAGAAATGGTAAAAATGTCATTTGCAAAATTAAGAGGAGTACAATTAAAGAGCAGTAAAAATTAACGCTTCTTAACCTTTTTTTCTCCTTTGAAGCAATGTAAAGCATATCCTCACCCTAAACTGCTGAGTTTCTTTCCTACCCATATAGATGCTTGCTAAATCTGCATGATATTATAATTACCTGATTGCTGACATATGAGAACTGTTTGGTTTTGTTTGTTTAAAGAAAAATGCTTTGATAATATTTAATAAAAATGAGATGGTTTTGTGTGTGTGTGTGTGTGTGTGTGTGTGTGTGTGTGTATCCTCCAAAAGTAAGATAGTAGATGGAATATGCTGTTAGAGCATGCATGGAAAGAAGCCAGATAAAATTCCCTCATGCAAAAGCCTGGAAAATGATCTCAAACTCACAATGAAAGAAGCCTTTGAAGTACTCAGTATGTGTTATCTACTTGCAAATGATTAATAATAAAAATTAAAGAAGAGTAATAACTTGGGTTCAATGATGACTTCTCATTGCACATATATTCCTGAAGACTTTGATGAGACATCAATGAGGTTTGCCATAATTATGTGGCAAGAGATGAGAATATTTTAATCTTGAATTGACAGGTCTCTAAAAATATCACACTGATTTGTAGACTGGTGTTCAGGGGGGAATTAAAATAGAAATTACAGAGAATTCAGCTTTAAGGGAATTTGGTTTCAATTCAATCCCATTTTAAACTTTTAGAAGCAATTTACTGCCATATCCACAAATGGTCACATTTCCTACTCAGAGCAGATCTGTTGGCAAAGAGCAATAGTAGTTTAATAGTTAATATCTTGTATTAAGCATCTAGAATAGCCTGTTTCTATAATAAATCATTCGTTAAAACCAATCAAATGTTTGAAGTAATTTTCAAATAAAAGTTTTAAAGATCATGACCTTGCATCATCAGTAACATTTTAAAATAGTCAATACGCGCTATTTAAGAAAGGAAAGTTGTGTGCAATACATTTTAGAAAGAGCTTGAGCTAAAAAGCTTAAAATGTGAAGTTTTGATGTTTGGTTGATTTTGGATTTCTTTTTTATGCAACTCTTCGTTCCTACAAAAATGCTGAATGAATACAATGTGCCCACATTCTCCCATTGTCAACAGCTCTTGCCTGAATGGTAAACAAATGGTTCTTCCATGCATGCTTCTCCAGATGTCTATGCCTCGTGTTCTTAATCCTCATATGCCTCTACAAAAGTACTATTCCCACTTCACAGACAAAGCAACTGAGACACACAAAAGCCACCCCCAGAAACAAATGGGGATTTTTCCAAGTAGGCTGCAGATCTACTAGGTGTTTCAAGGATTTTTAAGTGCTTCCATTAGAACACAGATGAAAGAGGTTTAACGACAACCTCTTCCACAGAAGACTCCTATATTCCCAAAAACCCACAGAGCTCTTCCTGTTTGTCACATACATGACTACCCAGGTTATTTATCTTTTTATGTGAATGTTTGGACTTTCCTAAGGAATTGGTCTGAATTCTTGGGCTTGGAGTCATTCATGGCTTTTCCCTATAATATTGTTTAATGTTTATGGGATCAAAAGTTATGTTCTTTCTGATAATGTTAACTTTTGTCTATTCTTCCCCTGCCCTCAGTTGTCTTGCTGAAGACTGACCAATTTCAGGTCTAATTATTGCATTCTTTCTTAATATCTACACCCCATTTTTCTTAGACATTCACCACAAACCTTATTATTATAATTCATGTTCAAGGGATATTTTCTCAAGCTTTTCTGCACTTAACAATGACAACAATGGTGAGAATACTTTGCTAAACCAGTTAATCTCACCGAAGACTTGCTGAAACTGAGCCTGAGAATCTCCATACTTTGGAGAAATATCAGGTAATTCTTACATGGAGGGAAAACTAAGTTAATATGAGTTATTTGAATTAGGTGTAATGCAATTTGTTTTCTATATGTTAATTTCTTTTCCCCAAATGGGGAACACCCTGAGGGCAAAATAGAATGCCCTTTAATTTCCTTTGGTTTCTATATGTCTTGCTACCCAGTGAGTATTAAGGAAGATATATCACACTAAAA
This sequence comes from Nyctereutes procyonoides, assembly GCF_905146905.1. Lineage (NCBI taxonomy): Eukaryota > Metazoa > Chordata > Mammalia > Carnivora > Canidae > Nyctereutes > Nyctereutes procyonoides. The sequence goes on from NW_026575136.1 coordinate 29,148,571, forward strand.
GTCACATTGAAGTCATTTAGCATTTGCTTTCAAACATTTTTTGGATCTTTTGTTCCCCAAAAAACCCATAAAAACAAAAACAGTGGGTGGATACCTACTGAAATGTGTTCAATGGCTATTTTCATCCTAACAAACATATGAAAAGCAGTCTTATTTAAAAGGCACCTCCAGGGACGCCGGGGTGGCTCAGTGGTTGAGTGTATGCCTTTGGCTCAGGGCATGATCTCGGTTCCAGAATCAAGTCCCACATCGGGCTCCTTGCAAGGACCCTGATTCTCCCTCTGCCTGTGCCTTTGCCTCTCTCTTGTGTATCTCTCATAAATAAATAACAATAAATAAATAAATAAATAAATAAATAAATAAATAAAATCTTTTTAAAAAAGGCATCTCCAAATGAAACAATGTCCATAAAAGACATTAAAACCATTCTTTCGATAGGCTCTAAAAAATGTTTACAGTGATTAAAATTTCAGTATAAAAGGAAAAACTATTAGCTAAAATATTCTTGGTAGAAAATCAAGTAACCACCAATAGTGATACTAAAAAACACATAACACCTATTAATATTTGGGTGTGGCTCACTTATTTGGCTCATAGATAGGTAATATTTTTACTTGTAGTAAACACACAACTCCAGTAATTTTGTATTATTTATAAATTATGCTATGTTTATAAGCATCATTTCAAGCATTTATCATCCATCGTCTACTTATACCACTATGATTAGATATTTAAATTGTTTCCTATGTTTCATTATTATAAATGATAGTATAATAAACATCTTAATCCGTAAAGGCATTATTTTAGAATTATGTATTCTTTAGTATTCTCAAAATACATAGGTGACTATATATACTACTTTTAAAAATCTAATTACTGGGATCCCTAGGTGGCGCAGCGGTTTGGCGCCTGCCTTTGGCCCAGGGCGCGATCCTGGAGATCCGGGATCGAATCCCACATCGGGCTCTCGGTGCATGGAGCCTGCTTCTCCCTCTGCCTGTGTCTCTGCCTCTCTCTCTCTCTGTGTGACTATCATAAATAAATAAACATTAAAAATAATCTAATTACTGGGTTATAATTATATACATGAAATATGACATATATACTTATATTTATTACAGAAAGTACTATTACTCAGTGGGAACTATATCTAAATATCAGAAGGCAGTGTTTTATGTCTAGGAATTACACTGGGAAAGTGGGAGCATTTCTCTGTTTCAAAAACTTAAAAGAAGCTTCTTTGAATCAAAGCCCCTACAAAATACAAAGCAATAGCCACATCTTCATAAATACATGGAAGTTTGTAAAATTCTCAGAACTATGAAGCATGGAGAACAGAGGAATAAGGGAAGGTGGTGGAAGGAGACATGTAACAGGTTTTGTTTTCCTGTCTGACCAGGTCTACAGTCAAATACTGAAAAAGATATGAAAATATAGCACCTGAAAATAACAGACTAGAATAATAGATGGTAAATATTATTTAATTGCAACACAGAAACTTGTTCCTAACCAAGTGGACTAATTTCATGTTTACTATTTTAAGGGTATCCTGTGAAAGCTTTCTCAATTTTTAAATATTAATTTAGTAGTATTTAAATAAAGCATATTTTGGTCAGATTTGCTTCTGACTTAGCATAATCAGTGGTTTTTTTTCCCTCACCCCAATTAATAGAGCTGATTTCATTGAATTCTGGTTGGTGACTGACAACTGTACAGCTATAATTGCTTATTTTACCACAACTTTATCAATAGTTAACTGGTTTAAACTGTTGCACCTTTAATAAGTGCCACATAAAGGAATAACAGATTTATCTTTGTTACATTTCTATGACATTTTATTTTCAGGCTAACTTGTAATCACTCATTTATTAATACAAAGCTGCTTTGCACACATACCTGATGGGAGATTTCCTCTGATCTGGATCTGTGGCAGAGACCATGCCTACAAATGACCCATGTGGGCTTTCTTCCAAGATTTCAAATAGGTAATATGGGAGGAGGAAAACAGGAGGCTCATCCTCATCCTCTACCTGGACCCTTACAAAGGTGGTGGAAGCTTCAACATGGTATTCCATAAGGTGCTCAGCAACATGGCGGTTTTTAACATTTGCTCTGATAAGATAGTGGTTCTGGTGCTCAAAATCCACTTTCTACAAAGAAATACGGTGTGCAGAAGAATAAACGGCTTCATTAACCCAAGACATTATTTTAAAAAAAAAAAAAGTTTGGGTTATTAAGTCTTAGTTGCTTTTTAGTTACGTTTTGCTTCTCATGTACTTGCTTAGATCCCTCTGATATTATCATTAAGCGGCCGCATAGCAAATCTCTGTGTTTTGTTATTTACATCTATTATAAAATGTTTTGGATTTTAGGATTAAAATTATACTTTTCTAGGCATAAATATCCTATAGGATTGAGTATTAATTTTAAGATCTTTCCAAAAAGCTTGTCCTCTAAAAGTCTTTAAAAAAATAATAAAAAAAAAACTACTCTACAAATAATTTGAGACTCTGTAATACCTCTGTCTCATCTCTGAGTTCCTTTGCTCCCTAAACCATAAATCACATTTCAATTCAGTTCTCATTTCAATTACTTAATGAAGCAACAACTAACTGGCTATACAAAATAATTATATGCATTTCTGATTTGATTTTTATCATCTGTGAAGTAAATATTATAAATATATCTACCTTTTTTAATATAACTATTCCTTCTTGTGTCTCGTTATTAGTTATTATGTCAAATGTCTGTGAATCATCTTCAATGCTGTAATCCATTTCTGCATTCTCTCCAATGTCATTATCATATGCCATGATTCTTCCTATTGAAGTCCCAGTGGGTGCAGATTCAGAAACAGTTAGGCGGTATAACCCTTTAAAAACAAAATGCAGATACTTCACACAAATAATAAACATAAGGAGCTCTCAATTTTAGCACCTTTTTTTTTTGTGGACTATGGGAAAACCCATACCCTCACTTTCTACCAGTTAACTTTACCTAAATCAATATCTATCTATCTAACATCTATCTATCTATCCATCCATTTATCTATCTATCCCTTCTTTTTGTAATCTGTATTTTGTATTTCCCTAATATCCTACTTGAGCATCTATTAATGTCTCTCAAATATAGCTTAGGAAGTCCTATCACCAGTACATATATTTTCCAAACTTCTATTCATATGTATACTTTGCTGATATTTTTGGATTTATTTTTTATTATATCCTTCAACCATCCCAATTAAATTTGATAAAGAGTTTTCAATTTCACTCTGATACCTAAAGTTTACAGTAAATGTAAGTGTGGATTAGAGATGGGAGAGAATAAATAAGTGAGCTGTAAGTATAATAGTCTGATTTTTAGATTCTGAGCCTGAGTTCATTGGCCATAGTGGAAATGAAAAAAAAAAAAAAAGAAAGAAAAAGAAGAAGAAGAAAAGAAAAGAAAAGAAAAGAAAGAAAAGAAAAGAAAAGAAAGAAAAGAAAAAGGGGATCCACAAGACTTAGTGAATGGATGTAGTAGTTTGAAAACCATGCTGAAATCAGATGACCCCATTCTTTTGGTTACATGAAAACAATAGCACTTATATTTGAAATACATAGATGTAAATAATTAGCTTTGCTTCCTTTATTTTTCAGAAGTAACTTGCATGAAGTTGATAAAGAGTTAGCCATTTGTAAGTTATTATTTGTGATTTATGTTAAAATGTGGGAAATAATAATATATGTCATTATTCTAAAGAATGAAACTTGGGGGCCCTGGGTTGCTCCTTTGGTTAAGCATTTGATTGTCGCTCAGGTCCAGTTCTCAGGGTCCTGGGATCAAGCCCCACATCAGGCTCCTGTCTCAGTAAGGAGTCTGCTTCTCCCTCTCCCTTTGCCCCTTCCCTCAATTATGCTCTCTTTCTCTGTCTCTGTCTCTCTCTCTCAAATAAATACATCTTTATAAAAAAAGAAATGAAACTTTGTAGAATTTAAAAAAGGAACATGTAATAAAATTTTTCTTTAAAGAGATTGATTTTCTTAGAATATAGCAAGTCACTTCACAGATTGCCTTGTGAGATTATCCTCCCTTTTTTTTAAAATGGGTGAAATGTCACTTAAAAGTTGCTAATATTTTTACAATCTTCAGGAAGCAACAGCTTAACTGTGCTGCAAAGTGGTTGTGTGATTTTCCATTGTGGGAAAATGCATACTATAGAAAACAGAATTTCAGGAAGAGGGAAGTGCAAGCCAAAAGGCCACAAAACCAGTGATTAAAGTTTTCCAGTGACCTAGGTAGGTCAATTGCCTGGTGTTGGTTTGTCCATGAAAAAAAAAGGTAGAATGCTAGGACATGAGCTCCCAGAAGTAATGGAACAGGACTGGATAATGGCAAATTGTTTAGGACAATGGAGGTTATATTAAGGCCTGTGACTTTTTCTGTGAGTGACATGGTAAGACATTTGAGTGATATAATCCGACCTGCATTTCAGCAAAGTCACTCAAGTTGTGTTGGAAGTAGACCAGAGGAGAACAGAGGTGGAATCAGAGAGTAGATGGAAGCCTATGACAATAATGGAGACAAATTAAGAGGGTAGTATGAACCACAGTTGCAAATACAATTGTTGAGAAATTCAGATTAGGGATATTTTTAAAAGATAGAGCCCACAGGATCTGCAGAGGACTGAATTTCGGATATGAGAGAAAGAATAGAGGGGAAGGTGACTTCAAAATCTTTAAACAAATAAGTTTTGTTTTTTATTAGGAGAGATTGTGTGTGTGTGTGTGTGTGTGTGTGTGTGAGAGAGAGAGAGAGAGAGAGAGAGAGATCATGTGCACATGCAGTCACAGAACATTGAAAATCAGAGACTAGCAAGAATTTTGCAAAATTGATCATCAATTCAGTCGGAGTTGGAAATTAGAACTGACGTAGATTTGGCTCAGTGTCATCAAAGTTGGGTTGTTTGAATTGAATTGAATGGGCGAGATTTTGCCCTGAGCAATACAAAGGCTGGATTTGATAGTCTTTGAAATGAGAAAAGCTATGAAAAGAAGAGGTTTAGAGGAGAAGATAGGCATGATCAGAAACTCAAATATATGTCTAGTTTAAATATATATAGCACATAAATGAAGATACTGAGTAGACAGTTGTATATACATATGTGTAGTTCAGGTCAGGGGTTGGTTTACACTGGAGGTATGTATCTGGGAGAGTCAGCATAGAGGTAGCATTTAAAGTCACATGGCCAGATGAGAATATCAAGGAGTGAATGAAAAAGGATGAGAAATGATATTCTAAGGCCTGATAATAGAAATACACAAAGTTTACAGTATGTAAATGTAAAGAGGAGGCAAAGATGATTAAAAAGTGACCACTGAGATAGATGAAAAAGCACATAAGAATGGAGTAATCCCTATCAAATCTTGCTGAAAAATGACACTATATTAGGACTGAGAATTTATTGGATTTGATTGCACATAGATTATTGATAGAATCGACTGGATCAGTTTGGCCAAGCAGTGTGGATGAAACTCTACTGAGTGGTCTCCAGAGAGTTTAAAAGACAGCAAATAAGATAATGAGTTTGACATTTCATATTTTTTAAAGATTTTATTTACTTACTTGAGAGAAAGAGAGAGAGAGAGCACGCACAAAGGGAGAGGGAGAAGCAGACTCCCTGCTTGCAGGGAACCCAGCACTGGGCTTGAAACCAGTACCCTAAGATCATGACCTGAGCCCAAGGCAGATGCCTAACCAACTGAGCCACCCAAGCACCCCTCAACATTTTAAAAATTCTTTTCTCTAAAGGAAAAGAAAATGAAGCATGATTAGCTAGATACAGAAGTGAATCTATAATGTATTTATTTTGTTTTGTCTTTAAGATGAAAACAATGACAACCACATGTTTGAATGTTAATAGTAATTAACAGAGTAGATGCCCTTGATTGAGAGGTGAGGGGAGGTTGTACATTCAGAGGAGATATGTATTAAATATTTAAAATGAGAGGAAAACAATAGGATTAAAATCAGGGAAAATAGTTTAAAGAATAAGGAGGTCAGCATGCTTCTGTTCTGGAACAACAGACAATACACATACATTCACATGATTATGGTGTGGCATGGAAACAGAGAAAACTATTTTAAAGAGTGAGGTAACTTTATGGTACTAGAATCATGTTCACCACACTCAAATTTGAAAATAGTAATGCTATCATTTTACATGAGGGGTGTGGTTAGCTGTAAGAATTTTAGAAACTATTTTAAATATTCTAATTTGTCCAGATATATGTCAATGTATACATACATTGTTATTTATGCTTATAGATATTATGTTTATCAATGTTCATGATGTTAAAGTTAAGAAAAATGAGAAGAAATAAGGATGGCAGCAGAAACTTCAAGGGCATTTTTGTCTCAACAAACATTCTTTGGGCGTACTGCCTTCCAGATTCTTCAACTTATTATTTCACCTTCATCTGAATAAAACATAGACTAGATTTATTCAATATATTTTTCTGTATTTATTATATGGCAGTCATTTCATAAAGTCCTGAGTATTTCAGATTACATTACACATCACCTTCTTGTCTTTAGGACACACACTTTGTAGAGATAGTCATATACACGATGCATTTATAACATGGAGATGAAGGTCACAAACTGCTGCCTTATTACCTAAATTCCATCCAAAGAGGAGCTGTTTCATTGACTTATAAAGAAATCAGGAGCGGTGACTCAAATGATACGAAGCTGCAATGATGTAGGATAAATAAGTTTACAAATCCAGTGTACAGCTTGGTGACTATAGTTGATACTACTGTATCATATAATGGGAATTTTCTGAGAGAACATCTCAGGTGCTCTCACCACACACCCCCACACAACGTAACAATGTGTGGAGATGGATATGTTAATTAGCTTGTCTGTAGTAATGATTTCACTATGTATATGATATCAAAACTTCATATTGCATACCTTAAATCTATATGATTTTTTTTAAAAATGGCCACATTAAACTGAAAAATTTTAAATTTGACAACAGCACAGAAATACATCCAGATTTATAATTTTTTTGAAAATTCAGAAGATCTAATAACTCTGGGCTTTGCACAAATTAGCTGAACTGCATCATGTCTGCATCACTTAGGGGGATGTGTGTGTGTGTGTGTGTGTGTGTGTGTGTATGTCGGTGCGTGATCTACTTTTCTCTTTGAAACATGCTTATATATTCCACCTATCATGATAATTGCTCATGATTTCTAGAATTGCTTGTAAATGCATTTCTGTTGCTAAGAAAGAATCCCATGGGGGGAGAGGAATCTCCTAAGAAAAAAATAATTTCTCCCAGACTTTCGCAAGAAACTCCTTCTGAAACACAACACGTGATTTAACTTGTATTTATTACTTATTAGAGCAATTGGGGCCTATTCATGCAACAAAAGTAAAATATATCCACACATATATGGTCAGTTAATTTATGTCAAAGGAGCCAAAATATGCAATAGGTAATGTCAGTCTCTTTAATAAATGCTATTGGGAAAATTGGACAATCAAATGAAAAAGAATGTAACAGGACCACTATCTTACACCATACACAAAAATTAACTCAAAATGGATTAAAGACTTGAACTTAATAGACCTGAAACCATAAAACTCTTAGAAGAAAACATAGGCAGTAAGCTCCCTGACCTAGGTCTTGGTTATGATTTTTTGTATCTAATATCAAAAACAAAAACAACAAAAGAAAAATTGAGTGTACTATATCAAACTAAAAGCTTCTGCACAGCAAAGGAAACCATCAAAATGATGAAAAGAAAATTTACTGATGGGAGGAAATATGTGTAAATTATATATCTGATAAGATGTTAACTCCAAAATATATAGAAACTCATACAACTCATTATCAAATAATAATAATGATGATGATGATGATGATAATATTAAAAATGGACACAAGACCTGAACAGACATTTTTCCAAAGAAGGCATACAGATGGTTAACAGATCTATGAAACAATGCTCTATATCATTATTCATCAGGGAAATGCAAATCAAAACATAATGAAATATTACCTCACATCTGTTAGAATGGCTATTATTTAAAAGACCAGAAATAAGAAGTGTTGGTGAGGATGTGGAGAAAAGGGAACCCTCGTGCATGGTTAGTGGGAATAAATTTGTGTACCCATCGTAGAAAACAGTATGGTAGTTTTTCGAAAAATTAAACATAGAACTACCTTATGATCTAGCAATTCCATTCCTGGGTATCCATCCAAAAAAATGAAAACACTAATTAGAAAAGGTATCTGCACTATCATGTTCATTGCATTATTATTCACAATAGTCAAAATACGGAAACAAACTAAATACCCACCAATGGATGCATGGATAAAGAAATTATAATACACACATGCACACACATGAACACACACAGAGGAATATTACTTATTAATAAAGAAGAATGATATCTTGACATTTGCAACAACATAGATAGACCTCAAGGGCATTATGCTAAGTGAAATAAGTCAGAGGAAGACAAAGACCATATGATCTCTCTTATATATGAAAGATTGTGTGTGTGTATATGCATATGCATAAATCATAGGTGAATATAGAAATAGGTGAATTGTTTTTATTTGTTCTTAGTTTTAATATATCAAACAAAATTAAAAAATAAAATAGTATCACTTGAGATAATTACTGACAGTAGACAAAAAAATAAATCCCCCAAAATATCTGTGTTCTAATACCTCAGACCTGTGAATATATTACATAAAGTGAAAAAAGGTAATTATAAAGGTTGCAGGTAGAATTCATATTGCTAATTTGCTGACCTTGAGATATGGAGATTGTCTTGGTTTATCCAAGTGGGCCTGATGTAATCACATCAGTCCTTAAAGTGAAGAAGAGGCAAAAGTGCAGGTCAGAGAGATGACAGTGTGTGTAGGATTTAACACCTTTTGCTGTGTTTGAGGTGCATGAGTTTATACAAGAATCAGAAAGATGCCTTAAGGAGCTAACAGTGTCCTTCAGCTGACAGCCATCAAGGAAACAGTGACTTTAATCTTACAAACATAAAAAACTGAATTTTGTCATCAACCAAATCCAAAGAAATGGATTCTCCCCTGGATCCTTGGAACACAGCCCTGAAGACACCTTGAATTTAATATGGTGACACCTGCAACAGGTTTCATTAAGGTAATAATTTAAGACATGAAATTTGTGGAAATTGTTATAGAAGCAATTTAAAAAGCCACATTAGTCTTTTATTTATATTTGTCTTTTCACACTAATAAAAATAATCACATATAGAATAATTGACAAATTTATTTTATACAATTCTAGTGCTGTTGTAGTGCTTTAGATGCAAAACCCTACTATCTGCATATATTTAACGTAAGTATAATTATGTTTTAATGAAAATTTAAGATGTTTTCTACTTACTTTCCTTAAATATAGGTTTATTGTCGTTAACATCAGAAAGTTTAATTAATACACTTGTTGTTCCAGACAGAGCTCCAGGCAGACCAATCATATCTTTGGCTTGAATAATTACCCAATACTCATCTTGCAATTCTCTATCCATTTTAGAAGATATTCTTATGACTCCTTTAAAAATGTAATAAAACATAATTTATTATTTCATATTAATCATGGTATTCTCATAGTTAATTTCTTAAGAATTCAATCATACAATAATTCTTTTGACACATTTTAAGTCACTACAATATGCTAGACACTGTCTTGGAGAAAATAATAATAATATTAATTAACAATAATAATAACAATAATAAATACCAACTCTGTCTAGAGTTTAAAGTAGTCATCACAATACTAAAAACACTAGTAAATCCTTAAGAAAATAACCATGTTAATATAATCTGCAGGTAGAAAAGAGGAATATCTTATTTTTACCTCAAATTATTTTTGCTATCTTCCCTAACATAATATTCGTGTGCTACAATTAACTTCTCCCTTTTTTTAACTTCTCCCTTAAATTTGAAAGAAGTTAATCATAAGTAAATGTGTAAATTGCAAAACCAAATTTATGCAAAAAATATTGTGCACCTGTGATGTTAAAGTTTATTTTAAGTCATGATATATAAAGAAGGGTTTGTTTTTGACCAACAGTTTTTCATAATCTACCAATAGAGATAAATATGTACACAGATTTTCAAACTCAAGATGGATCATAATAAATAATAACTTTCTACAAAATTAGTGAAAAAGTAATTAATTATCACTGAAAAAAATAAAACTAGGAGAAATTTAAGGTGGTGCATAGGACAAGAGGATGCTGGCCTAAAAATTTTGGGAACACTAACACAAAGAAAGAGAATGGCCAGTCCTCAACTGTGTCTGGGGAAAAGTGTTCATTAAAAGACTGTGAGATCTGTAAAATCACAAAAGGATAAATTGGACCATATTGTGATGGCATTTTAATTGTGGACTAAAGTGATTTACAAGTATAATCTGTTATATGAATCACTATAGAATACAGTGAATATATTAAACAGACACTGCTAATATCTCCCTATGTTTGACTCCAGAGAGAATTGGGTGTTGACTCCATAAAGAATTGGGTATCTCATGTGGTTTTAGTTTAGTTTGCATTCTCCTGATTACTCCTGAGGTTAATCATTTTTATTAATCTTGTAGGCTTTTTGTATACCAAATTTTTAGCCAATTGTTTTAAATGTCTTTTAGTATGTTTTTAAATTGTTTTTTTTTCTTTTTCCAATTGATTTGTCATAATCTTTACATATGTTTTATACCTTATACACAGATTTTTATAGTGGTGTAGATTTAGAAAATTTAATCTCTGAAAGTTAGAAAAATCAGCTAAAAGCCTAAAAAGATTTAAATGTTTAAAAGTACAGCCCATTTAGTTTTTGAAATATCAGGTGTACTGTACAACATGTTTATATACAGATTAATTTTTGCTCTGACATTTGCCTATGTAGAATCCTGTTGAATGGCACTTTTTTCATTCAGAAATACCTGTTGTTGGTTCAATGGAGAAATATGGTTGGCCTTGTAGTAAACTGTACAGGAGACGAGCATTATTACCACTGGCGGGATCATCAGCATCTGTTGCTGTCACCTGGATGACTAATGTTCCTCAAGAAAATATAAATAGTAACAAGAAATTAAGACTGTGATATTATTGAACAGCGTGGTATTACTGAACAACACAGTTCTATATAGCATTCTCTTTTAAGCAAGCAAGTGGATGATATGCAATGAAAGAGAAGCCCTCCTTGTTCAGATTTGTAAAACTAATATCATCCTATATAAACAAGAGAATATAGCCTCATGCAAAATAGCCCTAATTCCTATAGGCAATGTAGAATTTTAAACGTAGATCTATGCTGTAAAGAAATGTAACTATTAAATGATCCATTATAATGTATAATTCAGGGTCTTTCAAAGGTGTTGGCATTAGTGAAATAATCAAAAGAGAATTGGAAGCAGTTTACTTTAAAAATTATATTGTGACCTGTAACTAAAAAAAAGTTACAGAATGTTGATAAAATATTAATAAAAATCATTGAAATGTGCTTGAATTAGTATCAAGTTGAGGATGGGCATAATTATCTTCCCTGTTTAATTCCCTTCAATAAAATACTGATTTACTTTGAAAAATTCTTTTTTTATTAAGTACAAAACAAAATCTACTAGATATGACCTAAAGTGTTCTCAATAACAATCAATAAAACATAAGGTATTTGTACATTTAAACTTCATTCTTAACCATATTTCTTTAAAAGCATTTAGCTTTTAAATCATCTTCATGTAAACGTGGAATAGCATATAGATCTTGTTGGAAATCTGCATTTATTGAAACATCATGGTTCTGTGTCAATAAGGATGGCAACATGAACATCAGAGTCGAGTAGCCTATGTGATTTTCTTTACAACCAGCATCATTAATATTTTCAATACAATCTAATTTTATAAGCGGAGACACTCAAAAAGGAAGCCATTCTTTTCCTGCGTAATAAAACTGTTAACTTTTACTGTGGCTCTCAAATGTATGTTCTATTTGTTTTTTTTTGTCTTAGTATTTTGTTAGTTACTTAACACTTGTATACTGTATAACCACTCAAGATGTATTCACCTTAGTTTCAAGTGTTTTACCATACATTCCTTCCATTTGTGATAACATGGATGGAGCCTAAGGGCATTATGCTAAACAGATATAGAAAAAGATATCACTTAAATATGGAATCTAGAAAAGATGAGCCCATAGAAACAGAGGGTAAACTGCTGGTTAACAGGGGCTGGAGGTAAGAGAATTCAATGTTGATCAAAGCCTAGAAACTTGCAGTTAGAAAATGAATAAGTTCTGGAGAGCTAATGCACAGTATGGCAATTATGGTCAACAATATTATATTGTATATTTCAAAGCTGCTAAAGGATTTGATCTTAAATACTCCACCCTCCACAAAAGATATATGATGTGATGACAATGCTAGCTAATGCCAAGGTGGTAATTACATATTGTAATGTATAACACGATGTTATATGTCAATTATATCTCAATAAAATAATAAATCAATAAAGAATCAACAAATAATAAATAGTATTTCTGTAGCAATTGTAGAGTCATTCTGAGGAAAGGATTCTTAGGGACCATCAATTCAATCAGTTTCTATTGGGCAAGAATTGTTCTTTTAACTACCCTCTTTGTACACATCCATTTACTTTTTGTATATTTCCTATGTCTCCATTTCACTTCTTTCTATAGGAGTGTCCCATTTCTAGATTCCAGAACTACACTACCTGTATGTAGCTTCAGAAGCAATACTAAAAATCATTATATGATTAGTTGTTGATCAAAAGAAATTCTTAGTATTAAGACTTTAGACCTCCTTACCTAGTACTATACAAATTAGTACCAGGAAGATCATGAAAATACACTGACTCACAGATCACCCTGTACTTCATTTATAGAAAAACAAGTTACAAAGTCGGGTTTTTTTTTTTCCCAGTTTTTTTCAAGGATATTTTTAATTGATGCTTTATTTACTTCTAAGCAGAATATACCTCTTCAATGTTCTAACGTGTCACTCCCTTGCTCTCTACTAAATGGAAAACCTAATGTAATATATTAATGAGTCACATAAAATAATTTCTCTGAGTGTGTGGAAAATCCAAAAAGTCAAACTCTTAAGAAATTAAGTGGATAAAACAATATTATATTACAAATATTCACAATAAGCTTCTAATGTGAATTTGTTAAGTTAAATTTCTGGGAAATTTATTATTTTCTCTTGTGAGATTTATGACTGTTTTAAATCAAAAGTAACCTAGAGAATTGAGATAATTCTACAGTGTTTTAATGGCAGCCAATTGTTAATGGACATTCATTAACTGTTAGTGATTTACTCCTTATATTTGTGTGTGTATGTGTGTAAGAGAGAGCATTTATATATGTCTATCCTATTATAAAGATACCATGAAAGAAATATAAAATAAATTAAGATGATAAAAATATGCAACAGAATTAAAAAAAACATTACGTATAGTTTTGCTTTTAATTCTTACTTATGGTTTGTAAATTATTGGTTGTAAAACTCAGAACTTAACAATTTATCAATTCTTATATCCCTCTAATTATCTTTGTTTTATTTAGCTTTTTCTTATGTTTTTTAATTGACATCACAATTCATTAAATACAGGTTAAGCAACTTTAAATCCTCTTAGATATTTTCTAAAGGCTTTTCTAAAAAAAAAAAATCAAAAGACATAAGTAAACCTATATATTTTCCTCTTCAGTAACTTAAATACTACACAAATCTTTAAGAAACGGTCAAGTAACATAAACTGTAACAATAAACATCAGAGTAGTCAAGAATTACAAAAACCTTTGATAGGATTTGTTTTATGTTTTCCATTTATGTTTTCCTTGTCATTTGTAAAAAAAAAAAATCCACTTGTATATTCACTTGTAGTTGGGAACTGGCTAGATACTATACATAAAAGTGAAATAATCACTATAGGACCAATAATGTGTCCTTCAATGAAAAAATAATTGTTCCACAGTCCCCTTCCCCCCTTATCCTATTACCAGTTAAATAGGTAAAGGGACACTTCATGGTTGAAAGAAACAAATGTTTGATTTCTACTCATTGTCATTCAAACATATGTAACCCTTCCGTCATTTGTCAGTAATCCCAGAGCTGCATTACTCATCTTTGAATCAAAATGAATAGCACAGGGAGGGCCTTTTCAAGCACCTTTCTAGGCTTACATAATCACTGCTTTTATGACATGATTTTTGTTTACTGTAAGAATCACTCTGAACAGTTTTATGGGAACTGTGGCTCCAGTCTCCTGGTCATCCCAGTCCCTAACAACACCCATCCATCATTACAAATTGAAGCTGATTCTAAAATATAGTGAATAGTATCCTACACAAGAACATAATTAATACAGCTTATGTCAAACATACTTATTGAACTATTTTAAAATGTTTATTTTCATAGGAGAAAGCATTTTGAATTTTTGATTACTAAAATTCAAGGATCTTTTAAACGTAGAAAATGAACAAATATAATTTGTAACATTAATGGCTTAAAAAGAAGAATAAAAAATTGTCATTAAATATATAAAACACATCTGAAAATATTCCATTTCTACTTGCAATAAAAAATCAGAAAATTGGGATCCCTGGGTGGCGCAGCGGTTTGGCGCCTGCCTTTGGCCCAGGGCGCGATCCTGGAGGCCCGGGATCGAATCCCACATCGGGCTTCCGGTGCATGGAGCCTGCTTCTCCCTCTGCCTGTGTCTCTGCCTCTCTCTCTCTCTGTGACTATCATAACTAAATAAAAAAAAAAAGTTTAAAAAAAAATCAGAAAATTAGGGGGAAAAGGCAGCTTTCTAAATCTGATAAAGGGCATTTTTAAACTTTGACAGCAATCATATTTAATTGTGAAGAGTTAGAACTTTTCCTTCTGAAGTAGTTAAAAAGTAAGAAGTTTATTACCACTGCTAATTTTTAAAGCATCGTATTGTACTTCCTAGACAATGCAGTGAGGCAATGCCATGTATACCAAAATGAATGATTAAAGATTATGATGATGATAGACCAATGATACATATGTAATGGATGGATGGGTAGATGGATGGATGGATAGGTAGGTAGGTAGGTAGGTAGGTACATAAATATTGAAAACACTTCTAAAATTACAATAATTATTCAAAGGCAACAGTATTTTTGTCAGAAAATCAAGAAGAATATACCTATAAGTTTTACCGGATAATTAGATTAGCAAGGTCCTAAGAATAAAAAAGATACACAAAAAACCATCGTTGTATATACCAGAAACATATATTTATAAAGCATTTTAATTAAATGCATAATATATAACAAAAATACCCAAGTATATCTAAACAAAAATTATTAAAGACCTCTACAAAGAAACCAAATAGAAATTAATGATCAAAATGGATAAAAATACTGGGTTTATGAATTAGAGGACTACATCAGCATATATCAACAAATAGATCCATGATGTAAATGCTATCCTAATAAAATCCTAGCAAATTGTGTTACTGGATAAATTAAAAATATGATTATGAAATATCTATGGAATGCAAAGGACCACGTATGGCCAAGATAATTTTGATGAACAATATCTGAAGGACTTGCACTAATGAGACAGCAAGCTTATGACACAACCACAGCAATAAAGACAATATAGCATTAGTCCCTGTAACAACAAAAGATGATAAAACTGACTAGAGATTCGAAAACAAAATCATACGTATATGGACAGCTCATTCTTGCAATGGTGGCACAGTTGGGCATTGGAGAGTCGTTTCAATAAACGCTGCAGGGTCAAATGGATATCTCCATCCATCTACACATTCATCTATCAGTTATTTCTCTTTTGATGTAGAATTTGGCACATGCTTGACACCATTCACAAAAATTGGTAGAAAATAAATTGTAGATATAAATATGAAAGGTACATAATAAAAATATAACAGAATAATGAAAATTCCATAAAAATAGGAATTTTTTTTTGTATAACATCAGGGAGAAAAGAAAACAAAAGCCAACATTTATCAAGATTGAGTGACTGATAACCTGATATTTGTCTCAATATCCAAATCCCTGTTTTTGTTTATTAGACATACTCATTTGTTCCTTTTTCCCAGCCTAGATGGGTTGCTCTTACACTACTGAAATGGCATTTAGTAGAACATTACCTTTCATGGTGCATTCCTCAATCAATGTATGAAGCATTGTACATGCTTCACATATGAACCAGCCTGTTTAGCCTCTTCATTTGTTTCATCAACACCTTACTGTGCTCTCACTAAAGCTGACAAAGTTGGTTTAACTACATTAGTGGATCAGAAATTAAAGTTTCTTTAAACTATGCTACTAATAAAGTTATTTGTAGAGGACAGATGATATATATGTACATTAATGAAAAAGCTTCATATAGATTATTTTAACATTAAATATATCACCAGATAGGTATTTTTCATGTGTATTTGCATTATTTAATCAGCTTCTTAGTTTAATTCTGTTTTTATGAACAGTGCCCTGGTTTATCATTAGCCCTCTTTCAATTTTAATCATGCCTTAAAAGGAGACATTTTACTCAATGCCCATATGTCTCATACACTATTTCTCACACCCCATGGAAGAGCCACAAGTACAAAGTAGATGTCCCCCAAGTTTATTCTGGCTTATTATAATGCACCTACTAATAATGTTTTAAAAAATAAAAAATCAGGGCCAAATGCTTTCCATACAAAATGCCAGAAAAAATAATATTAAGCAGGACTGTCCTGAGTAAAACTGGAGATCTGATCACTGTTAGTTCACAAAATCTTCCATATCTTCTTAGCTATAACCTGGATCTGGCCCCTCACAAGGAGGACAGGAGAAAACCAAAGAAAGAGGCAGTTTACTCTAGATTGGTAGGTGGTAGCTCTATTGAGCAAGAGAACTGATTTTTGAGGCTTGTTTTGGGTGGCTGTAAGATGACTAACTTTCAGGATCTGTCCACTAAGCTTTGAAAGTTATAGAGACCTTAATTAAGCTTCAGTCATATATACCATCCAAATAGCCTCAATACCACATTTCTATCTCAAGTCTGGGTGCTTGTGGCAGCTTCTGGGAGAGAAGAACTCTAGTGGAATCCACATTCCAAGGACGGGGGTAGGATACGCCAGACCAGGACCCAAATCTCCTTTCTTGTAATTGTATATGTATTCTATTCCAGGGATATTCTGCTTCAACAGGTTCAGTTGCAGCAGCACAATGGGATTCCAGTGAGGAGTGAATAGTTTCCATTCACCTAGAGGTGTGAAGTGACTCACTCATCCTGGTGGGACATCTCATTGCAAAGTCTAGTAAATAACTCTTTTCCCAGGCATGATGGGGCTTGGTGTTCTCAGAAGCATAGAACAATAATTCAAGGTGCAGAGTTGGGGCAGTTGATGTTTTCCCTAAAATCCATACCTTTAGGATACTGGCTGCCTACCAGCATCCCCAGTCTGGCATATGGGGCAACAGACTCTACTGGTTGATCTTCCAAATCTATGAAACCCTGGGACAGTACTTTAGTCCACTGGGCCAAAGTGGTTTTACTTGTTGGTAATTTAATCTGCTGCTTTATATTTCATTTTTTTCTTTTTACCTAATCCTGCTTCTTATGCATTACCAAGGCAATGGAACCTCCATTCAAAATCAAATTCTTTAATCTGGCCTTGCATATCATGACCTTTGAAATGAGACCTTTGATGATAATCTACCCATATACAGTACTCAGTTTCTCTAACACCCTAATAGTGGCAGCCTGGTTCACACAGTGACAGCTGGTTCACACTGTTTCCACATAAAACTGGGCATGTTTAAAATTCTCACTGGGGGCCAATATAATCAATTTGCCAACCTGTCAACAATTGGAAACTCCATTGCGTGGCCACAGACTCCTTTGGCAGTTGCCTTGGGCATTGTTTAGAACACACATGACATGCTGTTACGGTATTGACCAAGTCACTGTCTTTCAAGGGCAATCTAGCATCCTTAGCAATAAGCCATCCTATCTGAAGTGTCAACTCTTTTTATCTGCTGTATCTACTAAAAAGTCAGTTGCTAGGGTGCATACCCAAAATAGGGCATCAGCTTCTAAACTGTCTTTTGTTGACTGAAAGGTCCAAAAGTCAGCATGCATCTCTGAGTTGAGTCATTATAGTTTGATCAGAGATAGCTATATTGTATGGAAATGAAAAGAGAATATGTAATTAGACTCTTGCAGTGTAAAGATCCTCTTAAATCAATTTGTATCTATCCAGTGAATGAACAAAAGTTAACTACAAAATATTATTCTCTCAGAATCATGCATGTTTTTGTTAAAGATTTTATATTTAAATAATGTTTACACCCAATGTGGGGTGGAACTCCCAACCTAGAGATCAAGAGTGGCATGCTCTACCAACTGAAGCAGCCAGGAGCCCCTCAGAATCATCTGTTAATAAGAGAAATATCTCAGTTTACTTGTTCCAATAATAAACATACAAATGTAATATTTAAGATAATAATCCTGGGTTCTATTATTACATTGATGGTTGATATTGTTTGCCTATATTACTGAGAGATTTACATAATGCAAATTTAAAATCAGTTTTGTTTTTCTATATAGATTCTGAATTTTTAAAGCTATTTTTGCAAAAGGACTTTATGAAACATTTAAGACAATATTTTACTTTACCCATTCTGTCAGTAATATTATATTGCAAAAGCTTATTATTAGGTAGGTAACATAAGATATAAACATACCAAATTCTTGAGAGGAAAATCATAGATTAGTAGTCTAAACTATGGGAACTGGAAACTGCAATTTGCCAGTATATGTCATTTGCTATGACTACAAGTTACAAAATTATAGTGAGATAATGGTATATTAATGTAAGATAAAATATTTATTACATGTAATAAATTACATATAAATTCTACTTTCTGTGGCATTGTTAATAAGTGCTAAAACTTACAAAACTACACAAAATTTTTGAAGATCAAAAGCATTTTGACAGCATGAATAATGATTTCCCAAACATTAGACACAAACTCCCATCAAGAGTAAAACCTAATGTAAGAATAGTGTAATTCCATCAATATTGATTTATATGGATTTTAATATTAACCACAAGTATACAGAGGACTGAATGATTCTCGCTTAAATGTTAGGTTTAATATTAGTAACAAAACTTTATTTAATGATATCTCATATTTCATACTGAATGCTTTATCTTCTTTCAGTGATTATGGGTGGCATCCATAAATATGTAAAAGAGTGATAAGTTTTGATATGCAGACTAATTTAGATATCGTGCAGGCAATAGAGAAGTCAGCAACCTGTGACAAGAACATTTTATATGTAAAGTTTCCATTCATTATAGAATACTATATAAACACTGTATCTTAGTTTAATATATGTTTGAATGCCAAGATCTGAACTGCAGATTTCAAAATGATTCATTTATTTTAGTATGCAATTTTTTTGTGTTAATTTCAGTGGTAAAAATATTAAACAGACTTTTCTTAGAATAAGATATAAATTTATAATAGGAAAGCTATTTTTACATGCAGTTTTAGTACAAGTACACTTTGGTTACTCTGAAGCAACTTTATTGAGAGAATGTTGAATTGTATAATGGTCAAGTTTAAAGAGGCTCAAATTAAATAATATTATTTTGACCTAGGCTCTGAGTCCATGATTTTTCTGACATTAAAACAAATATATTAGGTAAATTAATAAAATTATAATTTTCTGAGATCAAATTCATGATAAACATAAGGTTTTAATCCATGTATCTGCTCATTCTTTCACACTGGAAACTTTTTATCAGTTTGAGGATCATTATTATTTATTTACAGGGATGGATTGGCCCATCCCTCATATATATATATATATATATATATATATATATATATATATATATAGAGAGAGAGAGAGAGAGAGAGAGAGAGAGAGACTAAAGACAAGCAGAGGCATAGGCAGTGGAAGCAGACTCCTTGTGGGGAGCCCGAGCCTGATGTTGAAGTCGATCCCAGGACCCCAGGATCATGACCTGAGCCAAAGGCAGATGCTCAACCACTGAGCCACCCAGGCGCCCCCCTCCTGTGTTTATATTTGAGATGCAATTACTTTACAACCTAGAACTTGCAAGTGAAACTCAAGAAACATATATTTTCCCACTTGCCACCTAAATGTGCAAAATATTCTTTTTGTTTTTACTGTCTACCATCTCCTGAAAATTAGGTCATTCTTATTATTCTTGTGTTACATTATGACACCCCTACTTTTCATAATGTGAGAGAATTTAAGTCAAATAAATAGATTGTGTTTAAAACAGCAAACAATATATTCAGAGAGAATACAAAGAGTAATCCATCCCAATCTCAGTCACATTCAAGTCACATGTCCAAAGAAATAAGTTTCATCGAATATAATTTTCAAATTTGATGTATTTTAAGGATTTTTATTTTTCAGAGAAATATCTGCTCATGTTGATGCTTATTATAATTTATGGATTCAAAAAGTGACATCTAAATTTGCTTGTGTTTTTCATAAATTGAATTCAATCTCCCTTTTTAATAATGGGTGATATGTCATTTAGATGCTAAATATTATTAAAGTGAATTTCTTTTTCTTCAAGCCTCTTTGAGATAGCATTGATATATAGCATTGTGTAAGTTTAAGGTGTACAATGTGATGGTTAATACACACAACATATTAAAAAATGATTATCACAATAAAGTTAGTTAACATCCATCATTTCACATAATTAGAATTTTACCTTCTTGTGGTGAGAACAGTTAAGTTCTATTGTCTTAGTAACTTTCTAATATGTAATACAGTAATGTTAAGGAAATCATACCAAATATTTTACCTCGAGACCTTCATCATCTTATGACTAAAATTCTGTTCCCTTTGACCAACATTTCCTCATTTCCCCACCTCTCAGTCCCAAGAAACCACCATTTTACTCTGTTTCTATGAGTTTAACTATTTTTTAGTCCACATATATCTAAAATTTTACAGTATTTGTCTTTATCTGTCTTACTTATTTCACTTAGCTTAATGCCTTCAAGGTATGTCTATGTTGTCATCAATGGCAATATTTCATCATGTTTGATTTGCTTTTGTTGAACCATCCTTGCATCCTGGAGCTAAATTCCACTTGATCATGGTATGTGATCTTTTTTAATGTGCTGTTGAATTGGGCTTCTTAGAATTTTGTTGATCATTTTTGCATCTATGTTCACAAGAGATATTGACCTGTACTTTTTTGTGGTGTCCTTATCTGGTTTTGGTATCAGGGCAATGCCCATCTTACAAAACAATTAGGGAAAGTTTTATCCTCTTCACATTTTTGGAACAGTTTGAGAAGGATTGATATTAATTCTTTAAAATATTTAGTAGAACCTACCAGTGAAGCCAATTAGTCCTGAACTTTTGTTTGTTGGGATGTTTTTAGTTACTGTTTCAATCTTACTAGTAATCTGTCTGCTCTGATTTTCATAATTCAGTCTCAGTAGGATATATGTTTCTAGAAATTTAAATTTTCTAGAAGTTCTGCACTGGGAAATTTTAAAATTCAGGAATCACTATTCAGAGACTGCCTGCAGCACTTCAGGTTACTCTGCCTCAACTCACACCCACAGACTCTCCCTGGATTTTATATCCACCAAAATCCTCTGTTTATCTCTCATCCTTATCTATAGTTTTTCACCCATTCATGTACTCATTCTTTAACTCAATCATCACAAACTTCAGGCACTGTGTAACTTCTAGCCTATTCGATCTTATACTTTTTTGTGGAAGAGAGATAATTTTGTAATTCCAGACCAACAAGTGGAAAAACAATGCTTTATCCATTTGGATATTTGGTAGTTCTTGTTTTGAAAGTAATTGCATTTTTAATATAAATATACTCAGTAAAAGCCCACTGTTACTTGTAAATAAATATGTATTCAACAACCAACAAGTAGTTCGTGGTTTTCTTGGTTTCTCTTCTGATGACATCCTTAAATGGAGATTCCTTTCAGTACTCTACCTAATTCTACATTCAAAGCACAGATTCAAATATAATAATTGGCAGTTGAGTACAATATATTATAAAATAGTTAAGACAACAGAGAATAAAATGTTCACACTTGTTGCTTTGTAAAGGATAAGATAGGTGGGTAGGGTATTTGGAAGCAAGATCAACACTGAAGACCTTACAAAATGGCAATGATATGGGAAGAGCATGAAAAATTAACTATATATTCAGGTAAAACGATTCATATTATTCATTATATAAATATTGAGATTTAGGAAAACAGAAAAATCACATATAATATTGATTTCTTCAAAACAAAGTTTATAATTACAGGAATGCTTCATAGGGAAACCACCTACACCATAGTTTTCAGAGCAATGGGGTATTCCTCTATTTCTATGTAAGATAACATTTCTAATAACAGCTGACTATTTTTCTGTTGGTCACTTCTACCCATTGAAAGGAATAAAAAGTGCTTGTTGATTTTAGTATGATTCCATACATGGCCCAAAACCGGAGGGCAGTCCTACAAGATGTACTTAATTACACAAGTTAACTAGGTTAATACATACATGAACCTTGAATTACAAAGCAAAGATATCTGCATTAGCCAAACACCAAATAGAACAAACCAATGTTTTGTGATCTTTGTTGAATCAACCCACAGTCCTGTGACTATACTCAATGCCATGATGCAAAGACTGTACTGCACATACTGCAATTCCTTTGTGGTTCAACTCTCCAACTATAAAAAATGGCTATTTTTCCCTTTTCTCTATCTAAAAATCTACCCATTTTGTTCTCAATTATTACCTTTGTCTCATACCTAATGGATAGAAACACTTATTAATAGGTTTATTATCAACCAATGTGTTAACCTACCCAAATCTGTCTTCTCTACTATTGCTCTAGATTCCATGGGTCTTTCCCTTCTCAAGAATAGTTAGAGCTCTCTTATTTTGCTTCGAAAACAGTTTTCTTTTGGATCATTCCCTATAGTATATAACTGTGCTTTTAAACTTCTCATATTTTTAAATGATTAATGATAACAAAAAAATCCTCTTTCTTTATCTCTCTCTACCCATATCTCTATGTTCTCCCTGTAGTATAACATCTTTTGAAATTGGCTAAATTCATTGTAACCTCCTCTTTTTCATCCATTCTTGCAACAGAATGAGCTCCAAAATATTGCAGTTGCATAAATTCAAGTGAATTACTCTTACCAAAATCACTAGGAGCCTTCAGCTTGACAAAGCAAAAGCCACTACATTTTCTTGATTTTATTTAACCTCACAGCAGTATTCCATATAGTTGCAGGATGTCTTCCTTTGAAACATTTCTTCTCATGTCTTTCTTTTTCCCACATCACTGGCCAAGGTCAATCATCCTAATTTACCAGTCAATCCCCTTTTGCTGAACAGTTAACTCATCCTGCATGTTTTTTTTCTGCTTACATTCATTGCCATGTCTACATGGGAATCTCATATATTGCTATGCCTACATGTTTGCTATATGACAATAACTCCCATATTAATATATGCAATCTTCCTGATACTGTATGGGAATATTTTCCTAGAACATAATAACATGACTGGACTCTTTGTAATCAACTTCAAATATCATCTCCTAAAATGTCTCCACTTCCTCCAGTCAGTTAATCATCATCATACCTCACCCATAATTAACTTTTATACATATAGTATCAAATATCAACTTATTTAAAATAGTTACTGTTTGTGTGATTTAACTAAAATATAAGTTTCGTACTAGCAATTATTTCCAAAGTTACAATTCAAAAATTTTTCTAGTAAATGTTAGGTCCATATTGTATGCTGTCTAAGAGGAAGAAGAGTAGCATGAGGAAGTGAATGAGGAGGAGGGGGATGGAGTAGGAATAAGAAATATTTCATTGCCTAGCTACCAAATAGTACAATATTAACGAGTCATTTACATCTAATGATAATTGGTCCTGATATATATTCACAGCTGAATTTGTTTATGCCGCAAAGATCTATATTCTGAACACATGTAGAAAGATGTCTTTAAATTGCTTCTTGAAATGTTAATAAGAATCAGAAAAATATACAATAGAATATACATTTTTAGATTTGGTGGCTAATAAATCAAATGTTTAGGTAAAGCAATTTTAATGCATGCTAGCATAATTAAAAATGACCATTACTGAATAGAATTTATCACACTTAAGTGATTTTATGAAGTTAATTTTATTATATATTGTACTATCAAAATTTTCTGGCTCAATGATTGGACAAATTTTGCATAGCTACACCATAATTTCCTGTCTATTAGAAACACATTTTTTTTTATTTTCAGTGCTTTCAGTTCTTATGTCATATGGAAAGCACTTGTTTCTATATGCATTATATTTAAAATATCTATAAAAATAACATTGGAATTGAAAGGAACTTTGAAAGTAAATACAGTTGCACAGAGGTGTTCAACGACTTTGTTTTTAGTCTGTATTCCATGATTTTGATGCATATAGTATTTGTGTCTTACAAATTGCCTTCTACTACTTGCACATGCATATTTTTCAGGTTGACCTTATGTGCCTTTTTTTAAGATGCAAAATTATATCTTGTTTTGGAAAACAAATTTTTGAAATGGAGAAACTAATAAATGACTAAGTGAAAGAATTTTATAAATCACTAAAACATACATGATTAATGCTTTTTTTTTAAGATTATTTATTTATTTATTCAGGAGAGACACAGAGAGAGAGGCAGAGACACAGGCAGAGGGAGGAGCAGGCTCCATGCAGCGAGCGACGTGGGACTCAATCCTGGGTCTCCAGGATCACACCCTGGGCTGCAGGCGGCGCTAAACCGCTGTGCCACCGGGGCTGCCCTTTTTAATGCTTTTTTATTGCCTTGAAGACAGGTATTTTGAGAAGACAAATAATGTATTAATATATAGTACCGTCGTTTATAAAATTTAAATGATAGTCTGATTTTTAAATTATTTTACTTAACACGTTTGTAGAAGGAAGTACAAGTGGTGAATAATTAAATAATTCACTTCCAAAACATAAGCTCAAAATTCTAAATCTGTTGTCATTGTTAATATATCTTTGATGTAAATTAATATGCAATACCTTCTGGAGACATCTCTGGTACAATGGCCTCATAAGGTTCATCTAGGAATTTTGGTTCATTGTCATTGATATCCGAAACTCTGATGACAAACTCAGACTCAGGTTCCACAGCCCTTCCAGTAGTGCTGTCTATTACCTGGGCTCTTAGAGTGTAGAGGGATCGTTCCTCTCTATCAAGCTTCTGGATGGCATATATGTCACCTGTTCTCTCATCAATGACAAAAATACTTCCAGCTCCAGCTCCCAAAAGCTTGTACTGGAAAGAGTTGTTTCCATTGTCTAGATCAGATCTTAGCTGCAAGTACAAAGAAGGATAATTTAGTTTCCAGACATGTTAAATGGACAAATCAATTTTAACGATTTTATTTTCATGTCTTTTAATTTTTCCCCAAGTTAATAACTCCATATAATTCCCACAGTATATTAAATCAGGTGAAATATTAATTTTAAGATTAAATTTTATCATCAGGCATATGAGACTGAAATTTTGATGTAAATCATTATACAAATTTATTACTGTAAATAGATTATTCTAATTAGACACTACAATAATTGAAAAACAAAGTACCTTACATAAATTATGGACGACAAAGTTGTTTCATGTTTATTCTTAGTCACTGAAACCATACTCTCAAATATTTGTATTAGATTGGGACCTAGAGACAGATAGGATAAATTTAAACAATGATGTTCTGTCTCTAGGCTAAAAACACATAGGAAACATGAAAATATTACCAAGAAAATAGAGAGCATGTTGAGAAGATAAGAAGAGCTTCAGTCATCCATGTTAGCATTTATAAGATGCCATAATATACAAGTTGCTTTATATGTGATTTTCCAATTAATCCTTATTACATCATGAGAAATATATTATTGATATAATCATTTATACAGAGAGAGACTGAAATTTTTTAAAACTTTCACAGAGGGATCCCTGGGTGGCGCAGCGGTTTGGCGCCTGCCTTTGGCCCAGGGTGCGATCCTGGAGACCTGGGATCGAATCCCACGTCGGGCTCCCGGTGCATGGAGCCTGCTTCTCCCTCTGCCTGTGTCTCTGCCTCTCTCTCTCTCTTTGTGACTATCATAAATAAATAAAAATTAAAAAAGAAAATAAATAAATAAATAAATAAATAAAACTTTCACAGAGTCATGATATTTGCATAGGTTTATGGTTTGGACAACAGAGGCCCTAACCCCAGGGTCTCTACTGCTCTGAG
Source organism: Nyctereutes procyonoides (assembly GCF_905146905.1). NCBI lineage: Eukaryota > Metazoa > Chordata > Mammalia > Carnivora > Canidae > Nyctereutes > Nyctereutes procyonoides. Next base: position 29,174,961 of record NW_026575136.1, read on the forward strand.
TTTTGCCAAATTAGATCTCTTTCTTTCCAACATATTCTATTCAATTCTCAAATATATCTTTTCTTCTTGTGCCCTCACTATTTTTATTTTTTACTATTTTTATTTTTTAAAAGCAAAGCAAATTTATTCATTCATAGTGTTAATGGAATTTTGAATATTATATATAAAAACAAGGGTTATTATGATACAGGTAACACTGGTTGGCTGGTTTTTCATATCTAAATTGGTTTTCCATAAAGAGAAGTATGCCATAATCCTCTAATTCTTGTGAATCCACAATTTTCTTGATTCATAATTTATGATTATGTCCTTCTTCAAAGTAAGAGCTTCTCTGAAAATTTACAAAGGTAACCAAAGACCTACAGTCTTAAATAAATTCATAACTTTTTTGATAGCTCAAGGTACAACAGACCAATTAATACATTTCTCTGTGATTGGATAGAACTTTTGAAGATATCTAAAACAACTCATTTTAATACTGTGTTGAATAAAACTGCTATTCATTGAAAGAAACAGATTGGGAATAATAATAAAGAGATAATAAAAGAGCTATAGCTCTTTTAATTTGATAATTCTTCATTACTCATAATAAAAAAAGAAATTTCTACAAATTTCTAATAAGATATTAAGGGAAATAAATGTTCCTTCCAATAAGTATATCAAACGAAAGTCAAGTATGGCTTACGTTTTTCAAATATCATTTCGATTATGGTGTAAAAATTTCATTCAATATTAGAATGATGATAAATCAAATTTAGTAATGAATAAATGTATTCCAAGTATATGCACAGTATAATGTTCATAGATCAGTGAGCTTAATCTTTTTAGGACTCAGATTTAAGCCTATATATATATATATATATATATATATATATACTTACTTTTTTAAACTCGAGCCACTTAATGTCACAAAACACATAAGTTAAACACATTTTAATTTCACAAATTCTGTATTAATGATATTTTCTATATTTCTATTCAAAATATTTTTTTCAACTAGGCAATTAACTATTGATTTGGCAAGTCAATATGCCTTTATTATTATTATTTTTTATTTAACTGTGCTTTGCAAACTTAATCTCTGTTAACATATAGTTCAAAAAGAAAGTCATCTTGGACACATTAGCTACATTTTTATTTTTAACCAGTTCTTTAATTATAACACCTAAATATTCATTATTACTCTCTTTTAAACCAGCTATCTGTATGTTATTTAAGACTGATGACATTGTTTCAGGGGAAACCATCTGTTAGGATATTTTCCTAAGTATTTTTATAGAATGAAAGAAATAGGCAAAACCAATCACTCTGTGAAAGGAAGAAAACAGGAGATGTGCCCGGAGCACAAAAACAAAAACTGGAAAATGTGACAGTCAGCCAGGGAGGTAGTCTCTGCTCTGATTGTATTGATGCACTTCCCTGGAGAGCCTTATTCACTAGAAGCCACCAGGCTCTGTTAGTCTGTCACCCCGCTCATTGATGGGAGAGCAGATGGTGCTCTGTGGAGTTCACGGTAAATGTGGCTACAGAGACTCAGTTCACTAGCAAACACTTAACTATGGACCTCATTTGTGCCACTCTGCCTCTGATTTACCTGCAGTCATCTTAGAGAATAAAAAGGTGAGAAATATGACTCATAGCAGGCACACATACATATACAAAGGTTTGAAATCTGTTTGCCTAAGATCCTCATCTAAGCCTTCAGTGGAACATACACGTGTACATTTGCTGGATGGGATAGCTGAACTCCTTTGGAATGTGGACATCACACTAACCTGGTGGCTCTCCTGAAAGGGCTAGGAAATGGGAGTTAATGAATTTTGAGTGCTTCACCCTTTGGGCCCAATTAAATTTTAGTGCCAGTTAATTAGCGGTTAAACTTATTTCAGATCATTCATCTAGAGAAAGATCCTCACAGAAAAGGACATGGAATTGTAATTACCTCTGTTTAAGGAAAATTGAATAATAATAAAAACCAAAAACATAAATAGGAGATTCTCTATCTCACTAAGGAAATTTAAAATATGTATTTAAAATATATATATATATATATATTCTTAGAAGAAAGTAAAGATAATTATTCTTTATACTTCATAAATGAAGTGTGTAGGCTCTTGAAGCTACTTAGCTGTAAAGGATTTGGTATTAATCTGCTTCATGAAAAATTAATGATGGGTAAATCAACACCTACTGAGCATAATAGAAAATCAGGCTAAATACTGTTGGTAAATGTTATTATTCTCAGTGTGGTTGCTTTGATCCATTACCAAAAATAACACCATTAAATTTCCAGATGCTAATAAATACGGGCTGTATTTCCATGTGAGAGACAAAGGTGAAATTTGAAAATCAGGGCTTTTCTTCTTCCTCACATTTTGCAAATATTTTACATGCTTGAAAATCTGAAACCATTAATTAGGCCAATGTCTGAAGCTTTCTAAGGGTTCCACTGAGAAAATGTAGAATTCATCCAATGCCCTAAAAAAACTTCCTCAACCCATTCATTTAGAGTTATATAATGTTATTTCCTGTAACACCTTCATAAAATCAGTACCTGACCAATGTGATAATCAGTCTTATTCATTTCCTCTGGTACAAAAAACTGGTTCCACATCCAACCACGCTTCACTCTTAAATGAGAACCCGCTTGGTGCTTAACTTCTTCTGTTTTAGAGCTTTCTGTCGCTGTAAAGCAAGGCCACATGAGAGGAATTCCCAACATTAAAGGTAGCAGGAAGCAATAATTCATTCTGCTTTTTTTTTATTCCAACTGGTATTCTTCAGAGGAAAGAGTAGTTGCAAACAAAAATTGTATGTTTCTTTGTAATCTTTTTAAGTCTTAGGTATCTTTCATAGTCCTAAAGAACAGGAAACAAAACAAAATTTTACATTTAAAAATAACATTTTCTTACATAATTGCCAAAGAAGGGGTACAACTTTTGCAATCATAAAAATGGAATATACATTTATCCTCCAATTAAGCTAGTTGTATTTTGTAGCTCAGCAATAATTTGAATTGTATAATTGGAAACTTCTGGTCAAGTCCTGTCCATTTTAAGCTGTAGCCATAAATCTGCCTGAAGGTTGAAAAGTTGGTCTGGCAATCTCCTTGATTGATAGCTGACATTGAGATAGATTTTTCTTTTCCTTTAATTTAACCTTCTTCCATTCTATCTCTGTAAAACTCAATAGTCAATCCAAAGGAAAAAATGTGATTTTTCTCCTTTTTTAAATAGCAAAAAGTTTCCTAATCCAATTTCCCAATTTATATTATTTTATCTAGTATTAAATAGACAAAATGACAATTCAGTTTGAAACCTGGGGGATTTATAATCAGTTATACCTATGTTATAAAACACACTGTGAATAGAAAGCCCATGTAAGATATTTACCATTTTATATTATGAAACATATGAATAGAAATGCTTTTCATCTTAACAAAGAGATGATACTATTTTTAGGATATAAATACAAAATATAGTGCCTGGGAAAAAATGGCTGATCATTTATAATATATAAGATGGAGATAAAAGGTATCTTCTATTATTGAAATATTAAAAGAGAAACTTCAACTACTGAATTTTACGTGTAAAACTTTCCATTTAACTGATATTGATCATACCAACTCTCTTTGAAATGATCGGTAATTCTCCCCCTTATAGGAAATTGAATAGCTTTGCATTTAACACACTGACTTAGCACTTCCATATAATCAAATTGGATTTGTTTGTTTGGGACTTATGAAGAAAAATAATTTTGTCAGATCTACGATGTCGTTTAATACTACATAATCGACAGAAAAGCCAGATCCCTGTTACTGTTAGTTTTCTCTAATATCTCACGTTGAATCTTCTCCACGTATTTTTGAACAACCTCCAAGAGATATTTTAAGTCTTTGACTCTTGTTAGAAAGAGTCATTAAAAATACCTAATTAAGAAAGAACGCAATGTCATAAATCGGGATTCCGTGGTATCTCTGAGTTCCTTCAAGGAAGACTATGAGGAAATTCAACTGAGGTGAAAACTGAAGATGAATCTCATCTTTATGTTAAGAGTTTGAAATGCAAATAATGTCTGTTGCTTAGAAATTGCTAAAATATACCTTTGATAGTAAATATTGAAAATATTCAAAATAAGTTCAGTTTTCTAAGGAGAAAGCTATTTTGTATAAATATGTAAACCTTAAAAAAATAAACATGTAAAACTCTCACTAACAGTAGTGTAAAGTATAATTATAATGTTGGGTAATGCATTTGTGTCATTTTCTATTATGATATTTTCATTCATCTAGAAAAGAAGTGAGGAGTTTTAGGGAAGATATTGCTCTAGATTAAAAGATATTTTAAACATACAAGAACAAGTGTAAAATTACAGCATTGTCTAGAACTTAATTTGTACGAATTTATTTTTATATTTAATTTTTTATGAATTTGTAAAGTTCCAATATGGTGATTCAGTATCTTGAGATGATAGAAAATATTATGAATTTTGTTAGTTACATAAGTTTCTTTGTGGTTATATAAGTTACATACCCTACTTTTGGTCATGTATACTGAAGCATGTTGGTATTGGAAATAACATGACATCTAGAATTTTAAAAAAAAACATTTCAGAAACAGTAGGAACCATGAGGCAAAGGCTTGATAATTAATTTTTGAAATTGGGTCATGAGCACTTGCATAGCTATTATTTTATTCTTCTCCTGTGTTTAAAATTTATAAATTTAAAATTTATAAATTATAACAAAAATAACAATTTATTCTGTATTTTTCAAATCACCATGGTGGACAAAAATAATTAAATAGTTTATATCAACTATCAACTATTGATGAGAACACACAAAAAAACAGAACCCCTATACAATGCTGATGAAATTGAAAATTTGAATAATCATTTTGAGGAATAGTTTTGCCAAATCTACTAAATTTAAAAATTAGTTGAATCTATAAACAGCTAATTTTTTACTGCTTTATACCTAGAGAAACTTTCACATTTGTCCACTGTGAGGCAAATATAAATTCAGTAATTTGAAAACTATATATGGAAAAATAAAGTTCAAATCAGGGTACTATAGGATACCAATTATAAAATGTCTCAAAACTATAAGATGATGCCATATAAAACTTTTGTCATACATAGATTCTGTAAAGTAAGTCTAGGAAAAGAAAAATGATATACAAAATTTATTATGGTAATTACCATGTTAGTAGGGAGAGAAAATGGTTTAAAGATTGAAGTTTGGAAATACCTGTCACATTTTTCTCCCTCTAAACAATCTCAAGTAAATATGCCAGATAATAACACTCATCAAATCCGAGTGATTTTTCTACCATATGTTAGATTTTTTTTCAGAATAAGCATATAACTGAAATATTTTACAATTAAATTTAAAATTAAAAGTTAAACTATCATTATTTTACAATCCTAAATCATTACAAAGCAGATAGGAGTATCCTTTTATTTGAATACACAAACAAAAATGGTAGAAGTAGGTATGTCTAAATTCTGAAATATTATGGCTTTGTTTATACTCTTCTAGATGCCAAATTGTCTATAATGGTCATACATTTCAGGGGAAGGGAAAAAATGTTTCAAATAATGGTCCACTTCTGATTGAAGAGTGTTGACAGCTGTCAGCAGTGCCAGACTGAGAAATATTCAGGCAGAGTCTGAGCTAATAAGGAAAAATGCTATCAATTAGTCTAAAAAGGGCCCTAGAAAAAAAAGCAGTGGCATTTCCACCCTGCATCTGCAATCCTGGATATGTTTTCCAGTTAGATGAATGTATGGATATAAGCATGCAAAACATTTCAACATGGAAAAATGCTAACACTGTGTCTCATGTTAATTTGTTTAGATTTAACCTCATTGCCAATAACTAGCCATATTTAAAAATATTAAATAAAATATAGAGTGAACTATATTTAATTGCATATTTTGAAAATATATATTTCAAGATACTTAACATACAAAAATTAAGTGACATTTCTATTAACACAAAATTACAAAATAATATTTGAATAACACTATTATAAAATTCATCAGATATTATATCCAAATACGATTATATAATTTTACTATTAGAAAACGTATTGTCTGTAATGTATTACCTTCACATATGAAGAAATTTATATTGAGACATATTAAGTGATCTGTCTAGTAACAAATAGATATTTACCAGTAGAAGTAAGACTGGAAATACAAACTTAAGGGCATGGAATATATGCTGTGTTTTACTGAATGGAAGAAAGAAAACATGTAGATATCTAACAACATGTATGATATCTGTCACTGATAGTTCACCTTATTTAGATGGATTAAATACATAGAAATTGCATTTTAACTTCTGGACCAGTCTTGAAAGTAGACATAATAAAATGTTTTCTATTATCTCCTTTTAGAACATTTTCTCCCCTTGTTATAAAGATTCTTGAGGTCAAATACAGGGAAGAAAAAGTCAGAATGGTGGATTTGGTGTCTGTATGGAGGAAGATAAAAGTTGAAGCTACGAAAACATGGATGGTATAAATATAGAAACTTAATCCTATTTGTGATCTTTTTAAAAATCAAGTGAAACTTGGCAGCCTCATAGAGTGACACCATACATAAAGGCTTTTAAATGGCTTTCTCAGAATCGCTAATAGGAAATATAGAAAGAAATGTGCGTGGATATAGCTTGCATACATAAGTGAGAAGAAACAATATTTCTGGACTAAAATTTGTAATAAACCATGTGCCAACTCGTTCTCTGTAGATGTAGAATGCAAAACAATCTTTCTCTATCCCATTTATAAACTCTCGTTAAACATATATTTTACATATTTACTGGCACAAATGATAGCATTGTGCTACCACTAAAGCAATATAAAGTCAGAATCCCTGTGTAAGAGCCTCTCAAGCCCCGTCTGGCATTACAGCCTTCCCTACTCACTGTGAGAGGTCCTAAGATGTGGAGTAACAAGTGCCATTTCATCCCTGAGCTGGCTAGTGTGAACTCTGTTCTCAGCGGTGGAGAGGACTGTGGATTAATAAGCACTGTATTCAGTGCTAAGCATTGACAAAATTGAGCCTGAATGTGAAAATATTCCCGAATGAGAAGAGACAGATTCCAGCTGATGAAACACCCACTGGCAAAATATCACTTTAAAAAATCTGGTATCCCACTATTTTCCACCTTCCACAGGTTACCAAAACACGATTTCTCATTATTTCAAGGCTAAATCACTACCTGCTTCTGCACTGAAGATTTGTCTAAAATGCTTTTTGGACAGTATCCTTCATTATACGTTGCCAATGCAATTAATCTATATAGGAGTTAATTATATCTTTGCCACTTTAGTAATGATAATTTTAATTTGGCCATTGCATGTCCACAGACTATTTCTTACCTCATTTTCCCTGTGTGATTGCAGTCAAACCTGTTAAATATTTTCTTTAGCAAAATCTTTTGCTCTTAATGTTCTTGTAAAAATAAATAACATAGAAAAAGAAAGCAAAAAAAAAAAGAAAAAGAAAGCAATAATTTATTTCTAATATCTAAAGTATTCTAACATCACTTCATCATTCCAGGAGGTAAATCCAGATATATTTATCCACGCTTTTAGTTTCACTGTATAACTTAAACACGCCAGGAATTCCCTGAACACTTTAAAACTATTCGTTTGGAGAGACACAGAAAATTGGTCTTACAATTAACAAAGAAAGAAGTGAATAAAAACAAATTTCAAAATTCGTATTAACATAATGTTACTCAGCCATTAAGTGTGGTGTTGTAAAGGCACTTAATGATATAGGAATACGGTTGTAACACTTTGTTAGGTGAAAGAAATAAATACAAAGAAAATGATTCTACTAAATTAGAAAAAAAAAAAAAAGTTGACAAATGCAGAGAAGGCCTGAAAGAGGATGCCCTCAAATGCAGATAACTGCATCGAGAAATTCTAAATGAATTAAAATTTTCCTCATCTAAATTACATGTTTTAATATTTAATACATGTCTACACATAATTATATAAAAATTATCAAACTATTTTATGAAAGCTAAGTTTATTTAGTACCATAGTGAAGATCAAGAGATCACTACTAACTACCTCTCTGGGGTTACCCTCCCAAATTTGTTGAGATGAAATGTTCCCTAGGCAGCTTGGTGGAGTGAGGGGTCATGGAAGAACTGCCACCCACTAGCTGTATGATCTAACAAAAGGTTTGACCTCTGGGTACCTACTCATTTCATTTGAAAAAATGAGGTTAGCATTGGTGCCTATCCCATGGAATTATCTTATTAAATGAGTTAATGTGCCTAGATACTGTCTGACACACATTAAGTGTTAAGTAAGTGTTTTTAACTACACAAAAATAGCTACCTATAAGTGCAGGGGGGAGATCTAATGATTTATTTCTAAACTTTAAATATTCAGCTACTGTTATTTCTTCAAACAACACACATATTAAAAAAGACTTTATAAATAACTACTACAAATAGTGTAGGATACATGTCCCCTAATGCATGTGTTTCCACAGGTATTTTCAAATGATTTAAATGTCATTTTTTTCTAGCATGACTATGTGACTATGACAAATAAACATTGTCATGCTTGAAATAATATGTGATATTGCATGGACATATATAGGCTGAAAATGATCCCAGTGTGACTCAGAACAATTATGCTTTCAAAGAAGACTAATTATGACTTAAGGGATGAAAAATATTATAATCTATGCACTTATACAGTTTGTAACTGAATCTAATTATGAATTGTCTTTTCTATGACCTCCTCTTGGTTACATAAAGATAATTATTCCATCTGTGAAAACTTATAAAAATATAATATATTCTGGAAGGCTTTGGAAAGCTAAAACTAAGCTCAACTAAGTCAGCTTCTCACAGAGAAAAACAGATGGCAATTAATATAACGTCTCCATCTTTAGAAAACTGTGAGTGGCTTGGTAAAAATGATGTATCAAAAGACTAATAATTTGCAATGGTCAGGAAGTTCTAAAGCTTGGGGAATAAAGGAAAACCCTCAAAATTATGGTTTCTAAAATGCTACTTAAAAGAAAGGTAAAACATTTCTCTTTGTCAATATATTTTTTATGTTTTTTAAGTATTTTAAGAATTCCAGTTAGTTAACATATACTGTATTATTGATTTCAGGAGTAGAATTTAGTGATTCATCGCTTACATACAACACTTAGTGCACATCCCAACAACTGCCCTCCTAAATGCCCATCCCCCATCTAGCCCATGCACCACCTACCTCCCCTCCAGCAATCCTCAGTTTGTTCTTTACTCAAACAACCACATCTAACTTCTGATATCAAGATCCAAATGTGTGAAGCAAGCAAATTTTATAAAACTTCAGTGTGAAACAAATAGTAAAATGCAGCTCTTGGAGCTGTGAGTGGTTAAATTATTACAGGGGAAGTATTTAGGGACTCTTTTCTCTCTTAATTCAATGAGTTATGTATTTCTAAAAGGAAAAAAAAGTGGAGGTTTTGAAATGTCTCTTAAAAGTCCTCTTTTATCCCATGAGTCCCTTTATAATTACTGTTAGAGCATTGGCATGGGTGGGTTGGTGACAGGTTATAGACTAACCTCAAAGTCTAATTTTTTTATGTTATAGACACTGCCTCAATATCCATTTTTTAAAAAAGGGTACTGTATATTTGTATAAATCTATTTAAAACCTTGTCTACCTACTTAACAAAAGCAAGTATATTAATGCTGGAAAATGATAGGTCGTTGAACTGCTTCAGTTGAATTATCTTGGGAAATATGTCTTGCCTATTATGTTAATTCCCACATTCATGCCTATCTTTATATTTAATTTATACAGATATATATTTTTACTTTAATCATCTAATATTATGTTAGCTTTTAATTAAATATTTTTAATCTTCTCATCAGTGCTTAAAAACATTTGCAATTCTAGACATTGAAATTTTGCTTCCCTGGGTCTACTGCCTTGGGCCCAGGCTGTTTATCACTCACTTATGGGTGTTGATGTATCCCAGCACTCGGACTAATCATGGCCCACAGAAAGAGATAACGCAAGTAAAAGAATCAATAAATAACATGGAAACAACATTGACAAAACTTGATGGCCAGCTGAATTTTGAGAGACATTGTCTGTGTAGGGAATGTCAAAGGTAGGTTTAGAAATACTGAGGTATCTACCGGCAAGACTTACAGGTGAAGATTCTAAGTGGGCACTTGGTGATTCCATACTCAGAATTGTCATTGTTATCATGGTATCTTCCCTTTCATCCCGTTGCTCTAAGAAAAGTTTACCTTTAATTCTTTAGGATTTCTTAATGCATACCTATTCTCTGGAAGATTAGTAAACTGAAATGGCATGGAGGAGACATAAGAGAGTAATAAAAAGAAATAACAATTTTTGAACACTGTAGGAGACATACTATTGTTTACCAATACCTTTCCCACAATTTGGCAGGGTTATGTGATTAGCTTCTTCACCATTTATAAGTAAAAGTGATGGCTATCACTTCAGAACTGAAGCAGTGAAAGGCCTTGTCTTTATCCCTACCTTCTTTTGGCAATCAGATGCTGTAGCTATGAGAAAGTAGAGACTCAATCAAGCTTAAGGCACTGGTAATTGTGTGGAACTGAATATTGTACCCCCATAACTCTCATTAAATATTTGTGGTGTGAAGTTACTGAAAACTGGATAGTTACTTGGCTACATAGCCTAGTACCCTAATAAAACCCCCAACTATATTCCTGGAGCCCTCATAGGTACTTCATGTTTTCTCTTGTTGATTTTCTTTGTAATTCAGTGAGAAACTAATTATTAACCTCCATTTAAGAAGAGAAGAAAGATCAAAGTGAGCTTATATAAACTAATGAGAAAAAAGGACTCACAAAGGCCAGTTACAGATAATAGCTGGAATAAAGTCTTGTCAGAGTAATAAAAGAGGCAAAAATACCTAACCTGAAAGAATATAGGGAGTCGAATAGGGTCAGAGTTGAGGAGAAATATGATGTGCTCAGGGACAAGTACATTTCCATATTAATTTCAAAAACATTATTTCAGACAGCTGCCCAAGTTAAGCCATTTCCAAGGTAACATTTTAAGGGTAAATAGGGTACAAATCTCCATGGCCTGCATAATTCTTCCCTCTAGTTCAACACTGTCTTGATTTTCCTAGGATATTTGCTCCATAGTTTTAGGTACTAAATTAATTGACCATTTTCTGATTAATTTTATTTATTTATATATTTTTAAAATATTTTATTTATTTATTTTAGAGAGAGAAAGAGAGTGCAAGCATGAGCAGGGGAGGAGTAGAGGGAGAAGGAGAGGAAGAGAGAGAAGCAGACTCCCTATTGAGCACAAAGTCCGACTCGGCTTGACCTCACAATCCAGAGATCATGACCTGAGCTAAAATCAAGAGTTAGACACAACCCACCGAGCCACATAGGTGCCTTCCTCAAGAGTTTTAAAGCAAATACTTAAAATATTTCATTATTGAGTTTAATTTTTTCCTTGTGATTCAAATATTGGCCATTTGTTACATTTTAATGTTGATATTCTAAAGACTAAAGCATAGATACACCTAAATCTCCAATACTACTAGTAATTATATTTCTTCCTTCTCCTGCCCACTAACCCAACTGTTAAATCCTAATCTCCTAATAATTATCTGACTGATAGATTCAATTCAGCTTATTTAATTCAGGAAAGATTAGTTGAATTATTATGGGTAGACACTTGTATGTTCAGTCCTGTAGATTTCTACTTCCAATTTTAAACTCAGAGCCTATAAGCATATGCTTGAGTTGTAAGTCAGAAGAAACTTTGAAAAGTCAAGGGCAGGGGATCTCTGGGTGGCTCAGTGGTTTGGCACCTGTCTTTAGCCTGGGGTGTGATCCTGGAGACCCAGGATCAGGTCCCGCGTCGGGCTCCCTGCGTGGAGCCTGCTTCTCCCTCTGCCTGTTTCTCTCCCTCCCTCCCTCCCTCCCTCCCTCCCTCCCTCCCCCTCCCTCCCTCTCTCTTTCTCTCTCTCTCTCTCTCTTTGTGTGTGTCTTTCATGAATAAATAAATAAAATCTTAAAAAAAAAAGTCAAGGGCACAGGGATCCAGTGGGAGATAGCCAAGGACTCTCTAATCTCACAACACCAAGTAATAAATAATTATCAATAATTTAAAAGTTCATCAAATACATACATACATACATGCAAAAAATGTCAAAAATTTCACTTTTTTCCCAATTTTCACATGGAAAGGCTTTTAGTAAACATTAAGTGGGATATTGTGAGCTTTGTCATATATTTTACTAAGCCAAATAAGTTATTTTTTATTCCTAGTTTTTAATAAGTTTTTGTTAGGGTGTCTGGGTGGCTCAGTTGGTTAAAGTGTCACACTCTTGATTTCAACTCAGGTCATGATCTCAGGGTCCTCGGATCCAGCCCCATGTTAATCTCCATGCTCAGCAAAGGAGTCTGCTCTAGGATTCTCTCTCTCCCTCTGGCCCCTCCTCCCACTTACATTCTCTCTCTCTCTCTCTCTCTCTCTCTCTCTCTCTCTCAAATAAATAAATAAATATTTTTTAAAATGAAGAAAATAGTTTTTGTTTTATGTTTTTTTTTAATTGAGATTATGAATTGAGATTACCACGTGGTGTCTTTCTTTTCATTTGGTCTGATAAGGTACAGAATGAAGTGAATAGATTCAATAATATTGAGACATTCTTGCATTCCTAGTGTATACACACCGCTTTGTATGAATATAACATATAATAAAAACTTAATATATAAAGTATAATTCATATATTATGTATTATCTATAATATATGTTGTAGATAGTATAAATATGTTACATAGAATATAAATTATAAGCTACATAATATAAACTATAAAGCATATGATGATTTCCAGCTAATATCATATGCAAAACTATTCTACTGTTTATTTCCTACAGCATCTTCTTTGACCTTAGGATCTTATATCTACATAAATTGAATTGAGAAATTGTCATGACTTGGGTCACCGTAGTATGCTTTATGAGAGTAGATTTAGTTTTAACTGATCCCAAGTAGATTTTATCTTTATAATTGTTGAATCTGATTCATTTTTAATTTTTATGACTAGAAGTAATCAAAGTTGCATTACACAAACGAAAAATTTGTCTAAATAAGTAAAACAATCCATTTATTTCAAGACTTACGCACACTGGTGTGTGCATGTGTGTATATGTGATTTCCATACAGGTTGAAGACTAAATTATAATTCATGCAGATGTACCACTGATTGACCGATTAGAATAGAATATATATATCACATTTCTTTTATTATCAGTTTAATTCTAATGAAGTCACAGCTTTCAGATAGTATAGAACCAATAAGTAATAACTTTCAAAACTAAAATTAACTAAAAAAATTAGGAAAGTAAAAATTTCAAAGAATGATGAATAAGGTACACTTTCATGATTTCTTTCTTCTTTTTTTAAAAAGGTTTATGAGAGTGGGGGGAGAGGCAGATGGAGAGGGAGAGAAAATCTCAAGCAGCCTGATGAAGAGCTCAATCCTACAACTTTGAGATCATGAGCTGAGCCAAAATCTAGAGTCACATGCTCAGCTGACTGAGCCACTCAGACACTCCTCTTTTGGAGATTTCTTGATCCAGAAATAAATCAAGGCAGTTTGACAAAATCACCAGTTACCATGTACGTAGAATGCAAATTTCCACAATCACAGCAAAATGAAGCATTTCCTCCCAAAACATTGTTTGGATAAACATGAAATCCTATCAGTTAATTATTCTCATCACATAAGTGATATCTGGCAAATTGAATTTATATATCACCATAGAAACAAGAAAAAATATTTTCTTCTTAGCAACAATGCATTTTACCATCCTGAGAATTTATTATAAAATTATTTATTTGGTCTTCAATTTCCATTATGCATATCTTATTTTGTTATTCAATTGTTAAAAATCTTTTTAGCTACTGCTTACTAAGTAAATAAAGACACAGTTGCACCGTATTTGACATTTTTTGCTGATGTTGTATTAGTAGCTACATAATACCGCGTCAAATATGTCATCTAAATATCCCTTTCTCCAATTATCAATTGTTTTCAGTACATATTCTTTATAACTCTAATAGCAATAAATGTATTCTACCATCAAAAGCAATACTTAGTAAGCACCATTGCCAAATGATGTGGAAAACATAATTTTGTATTGAAAAACGCATAATATAAACATGACTTTTCAAAGACCTAAATCTTAGTGAATGGAAAAAATTTAAAGTCATACACTCGATTTTGTGTGTGTGTGGAATCAATGCAAAATTTAAAAATGTATGACACAGTACCTGATTCAGATGAACTGATTAAAATATTAAAGCATTTTAGCTACCATGAAAACATTATAGTAATAATTATTATTTTAAAACATGAGCAAATATGACAAAACTATTATTTCGTGCTAGACGTGATTACATTTTCTACTTAAAATTTTTATTATGCATATGGAGAATCCTTTGTTATTTAAATAAGAGTAAATAATAACTTGGTTGATTCAGTCCCTCAATTTCTGAGAAATGATTTACTTACCTTATTCACATTAGAATTAACTGAAAAGCCAAATAAAATGTAGATTCCATACTCCACAGATTCTTATTCACCATTTAGATGATCATAATGAGCTCCAAAGTGATTCCAGGCAACTAATCCAAGGATAACACCACCACCAGCCATCATCATCATCATCATCATCTTGTCTAACATGTATTGGGAGCTTTTTTCTTGATTATTACTATACAAAGAGTATGCCATTTTTAACTGATTCATCTTACAATACTTCTATGGTATATGTTCCATTATTTTTGATAAATGCAGAGAGTGAGCAAATAGAAGTTAACTTGATTTGCTTAGTCATGTAAGAACCTGCCAGGCTGGAGTTAAACCCAAGCAGTTTACTTCCTCCATAGCTAGTACCTTTAACTTTGCAGGAACCATTTTCTAGAATATGGATACCATTTTGGAAAAGAAATATATGGGTAGATGCTGGCCAGGGTTTCCAAATTTTCATATTTATTCTCATATGGAAAAAATGCTTAGGATGAATTTCAATGTTGTAATATGTATTTATATGCTAATCATTTACTTCTACAACTTTAACCACCATAAAGATATTTCATAAAAACATACTCAAAATCGAAATACAAGAATATGAGGTAAAATATCAACATAAATAGAATTTTTCATATTTTGCCACAGCTCAGTTGATCATCCTGGGCACACTCTATGTTACCTATAGGACACTATATGAGGGCGTCTCCTATCTGGAGACTGCTTTGCAAGGTGCAGGAGCATAACATAGCCATTTTGATTATTTAATTTCGTATCTCCCACCTTAACTGTTTTACTCTCTCTTCAAGAGAACAATTTGCATGGGTTCTTGGACAGACTTTTACTTTATGCCCTGATCTTATGGTAGTAACATTCTGGTTCTTGAATTATACCTGCAATAGATGGTTCTTATAAGGAATACATATTGAGAATAAGAATTAAATCAAATAAACAGTAAAATTTTTATCTGGTTCTTTTTCTTAATTATTTTACTTAGTTAAATATTCATTTAATATTAAATTAATAATTACCATTAAAGAGAATCTGCATAAAATGTAAAGATTTGTGTCTTTATAATATTATAGCGGCATGACACTAGTCAAAGTACTTAAACATTCTCAGATTGAATTTCTCCAACTGCAAAATGAGATAACATACCTAACTTCTAGGTATGCTGTGATAAATCACACAAAAATAACAAGCTGGATGTGGAGCATATTAAATGTTCAATAAAGGTAGTTATTATTATATCATAAAAACATGGCATTTATTTAAATATTTCTAATCTCAAATTTCTTTGGAAAATTCTAATTCATCACCTCCTAAAGTGCAGAAGAGAATCACTAGTAAGTCCTCACTGTTACAAGAATAAAAAATCAAAGGAATAACTGTCAATATGCATTATGCTTAAATCATTCAGGAAAAAGCTCTTTCTGACTCAAAGCAATTGGGAATGGGAAACATTTCCTAATGATTACAAGTGATTTCAGGTTAATACACCCAAGGCTAATGTGTACAGTTTCTATTATATGAAATGCCAGGATCTGGTAGGAGACAGGAGTAGAAATGTGCATAATAAGTCACAGGACCTAAGACACTTCAGAGATATCAGAAGGATAAAACCATTATAAGTCCATTGTCACATCTAAATATAGAAAAGTTAATTTCTATCATCTTGTAACTTGAAGTTCTCTCTACCTATCTACCTTTCAACTTCATTGAATAGAGAAATATATAGCCTCAAGACAAAAACCGTAATGATATTTGAGGATCCTTAAATCAATCACCTTGGTCATTGCTAGAAAAATATCTATGAAGTCTGAAAGTATTCAGTCTCTATTCCCCACTCATACAAAAAGACTTCCCAACAATTTTCACATTACTTATTGTGGTTCCTTTTGGGGAAAGACTCCAGTTGAAAGAAAAGGTCCAAGTCAAATACAAAGCATAAAAATATAACTGAAAATAAGCAGAAACAAATGCCAGGTTGAGAACAACAACAACAAATAGAAAGAAATAAAGGAAAAAAGAAAGAAAACCAAAAGTTCTTTAGATAAATAAAAGATACTTCCTCAATGAAAGAATTATAGCCTGAAAGAGTATTTAGAGAACAGGAATTGTAATTCCTGGCTACTTTTTAAAGGTGTGTGTAGGAGGAAATTTTGAAAGGTAACTTTGAAGAAAAATCTTTAATAGAAGATACAAAGCATAGGTAGAAAAAATATGATAAAAATGATTACTAGAGGACTAATTCAAAAGGCACAACATAAAAAAAAACTCAAAGATATGGAAAGGAAATATTATTACAGAATAAACGTCCATTCACTCTCTCCACATTTTCTCAACCAATTTATGGAAAATGCAACCTGGCCTTTCCCCCCAATACTAAAATTCAACCCATCCATCCAGGTCAAGAGGGCTCCCCTTTATTTCTTTAACAAAATTTAATAAAATCTTTTCTTTCCTTTTTGAAATCAACTTTATAGTGGCATAGCACACTGTTACCTTCATCATAACTGCACTCCCTTTTTAAAACTTCTCTCTTTTTTGGCTTGGAAAGCTCTACACGCTTTCAGTTCCTCTTTCACCTCAAGAATCTCTATTTCATCTTATTGTTCTCTTCCTTAAATACTAGAGTTCCATTCTTCAGAATACTTTGCCCATTCTATATGTGTGATAATATCTGCAGATTTTATGTCTACAATTAATCTCTATATGCTAAAATATTGCAAAAGAGTCTCAACAGTTCATTATCTCTTTCTTTAATTATAGACCTACTTTCCAAGAGGCATTTCAAAGTCCATACCCCAGAAATAAACCATTATCTTTTATTGCTCATTCCTGTTCATCATTATGTTTTTTTCTCTCACTGAATGAAACCAGTATCCACTCAAAAACTGACACTTGAATAAGGAATCCCCTTTCAACATTCTCTTTATTTTACCTTCTGTACATATTCAAGCTTTATCTATGGTCAATTCTACCTCTTAGTCTCGCAAATATATGCACTCACTTCCTATAACCTGCAAGTTCTTAATCCATGACTTCTTCTCATGAATTGTTTCCCATACCAGCAAGATAAACTAAATGATATTTTTAAATTAGAAAATATGTTTCAGGAGCATTAAATATCTCACACCATTTTATCTACTGAATTCATGTCTGAAATTTTATACTAAGGAAATAAATTGGAATTTAGAAAATTTGGTGCAAAAATGTTGTCTACCAATGTATTATTTATCACATAAAAATATAAACTAATAGTTGAAGCTATTTAATTTTTGACATACTCAAATGTTTAAAGAGACTAGACAGAATTATGGCAATGAGAATTGTATAGTAGAAAGATTTAGTCGTTGACAACACTCATGGTATCGGGAAAGGAGAGTTCCATAATGAGTGTATCTAATTTTTTAAAAAAATCAATGTTAACAAATGAACATGAAAATAGTTATCGTTCTTAACTTGTCTTGACAAAAGGCCATACCAATATTGTTAAGTAATTTACCTATAACCAAAACTAACATGCACCCTAAGTGCCCAGATTTGTTTTTTTATACTATTTGTCAATTAAAAAGAAAACAAACAAAAAGTAGTACATCTTGCTGAATAGCTAAAAAGAAGTTTTAGGAGGGATTGAAGCAGAAGAGAGTGGGTTGAAGAGTGATTAGAGCCTAGAACTGAGGAGTTCGAAGAATAGATGAGTCATTCAAAGTAAATTTTAACAGAGGAAAAGCAGAGATCTCTTCACTGGGCAGTTTGGATTTAAGGAAAAATGTTTTAAGATAGAAATGCAGTTTTTGAGACTCTGTTTGTTGGACAATCAAATGAGCAATAAGAAGCAAAGATGTTGCAAAGAAAAAAATAGACCAAGCACCAAAGTATATAAATCCTGTTCATTGTGATGAATCAATAACAATAATATAATCATTTCCTTACACTTCACTATGACTTGAAAATTAAAAAATAAATTCAAGAAATTTCACATTTTAATCTCTTAGATTGTTTCATGTGTTAGGATGATACTCAAATCAATTTCAAAACTGAAAAAAAATGAACTGGTAAGGAGTTTAATTTAGTATTTCAATAGTTATCCACAAAAAGTTTGGAGTAGAATTATAATAAATTTTGGGTCATAATATGGATTGTATGTTTCAAAAGACAGGTTTTAAAAAATAAATGAAAATATATAATTATTTTGGAACAAAATACTTTTGCACAAACACCTCTGTGAAAAAGGAATTGAGTTTCAAATTGTATAATAAAAAACTCAATGCTTTCTTAGTTTCTTTATGTAAAACATACAAATAAAAAACTCTAGGGATGCCTGGGTGGTTCAGTGGTTGTGCATCTGCCCTTGGCTCAGGGCATGATCCCAGGATCCTGGGGATCCAGTCCCTCATCAAGCCCCCCATGGAGAGCCTGCTTCTCCCTCTGCCTATATCTCTGCCTCTTTACCTGTGTCCTTCATGAATAAATAAATCTTAAAAAAATCTATATCATTTGTTTTATGTTTTTGATTTCTGAATGTAAGTTAAAATAACTTAGTAGACTACAATTATTTTTGACGAGTTCACATTTTTAACGTTAAACTTGTTGAGTTTATTTAGACTTTATGGTCATGAGAATACAATTTGAAGACAAAATTTCAAACCAGATGGACTAGTTTAGTAGAATATTTGATCAACTATTTTACATTCTGAGGATATCATTTTATGATTGTATGCTATTAGCTGTGTAAAAAGAATGACCAAGTAATGTACTTTAGTAAATATAATATTGGAAACATCTCAAGAGGGAGATTTTTTTTTAAATCCCTTTAACATGAATGGCATGCTTACAGAGTAGACAAACTCCTACTCCCTAATTCCCAAAATAAGAGATTGGGTATATCACTTTAATTCTAAATAAAATGTATATAGGAAAATTTAGAAGAGATACATATGTAAATCTAGAAAAAAGTGTATCTCCAAGAGATGGGATGGGTTTAAAATACATATACATTTCAGGAAGAAAAATCAGCATGAATATAATTAATTTGAGATATGAATGGATTTAAAAAGCATGATGAAATAGATTCTTTAAATTTTTGATTACTTTGTAATTGATGCCAGAGAAGATAGACAAGTTTCCTTTCAGATAAATGTAAAAGCATTCAGTATAATCTGATGAATGAATGAATTGACTTTTGGCTGACAAGATGTCTTTTTTCCCTCAAACTTATATTATGTGGACTATGAGTCACTCAATTTAATGTGTAGAAAGAGTTAACATGTTCTGTGAAGAGATGATGTTCTTACATGAAATAATCCTTCATTATATTTTTTTAATCCAGCAACCCTAACATCATTTTGTTTCTTAATATGTAGAAAGCAGCTAATTAATAATTTACTAAAATTTGGGTACTTAGCTCACATATTTACAGTGTTAAAAGTGCATTGTTTGTTTCTATTTCCCTATAATTCAAATGCTCAATGATAATACAAAGTCACATAATTTCATAGAAATTATATTTATGATTTAAGAGCTGCATGTTTTTAACATTGGTTTAATACACATACACATACAATGACAACATTGCTCCATATCTTTAAAATAGTTTAAATTTAAATTTTATATAAGTAACTTTATATATGTATCATCCACTACATAAAATGTCATACAACAGAAGAAACAACAGGTGTTGACGAGGATGTGGAAAAAGGGGAACCCTCTTGCACTGTTGTGGGAATACAAACTGGTACAGCCACTCTGGAAAACAGTGTGGAAGTTCCTCAAAAAATGAAAAATAGAACTACCCTACAATCCAACAACTGCCCAGTATGTATTTACCCAAAGAATTAAAAATACTAATTCAAGGGGATGTATGCTTCCCAATGTTTATAGCAGCATTATTTACAATAACCAAATGATGCAAATAGCCACGTGTCCATGGACTGATGAATGGATAAAGAGGATGTGATACACACACACACACACACACACACACACACACACACACAAATATTACAGAGCCATAAAAAAAGAATGAAATCTTGCCATTTGCAACAATGTGGATGGAGCTAGAGAATATTAGGCTGAGTGAAATAAGTCAAAGAAAGACAAGTAACATTTGATTTCACTCATATGTGGTTTTGTTAAAGAGGAAACAAACTAACAAAGAGAAAAAGAGAGAGAGGCAAACGAAGAAACAGATTCTTAACTATAGAGAATAAACTGATGGTTACAAAGGAGAGGTGTGTGTGGAGATGGGTTAAATAGGTGATGGGGATTAAGGAATGCACTTGTTATTAGCATTTATGGAAGTGTTAAATAATTATATTATATACCTGAAATTAATATAACACTAAATGTTAACTAAATGTAATTAAAATAAAAATGTTAAAAAATTAAAAATAAGAATATGAGGGGCAAGAAATAAAATGGTATGGAGTTTTAACAAATAATTAGTGTGGTCTTAAAATTATTATATTATAAAAAATCAAATTTATATATATACTTGAAATATGTCCATAAACAAATACAGACACACATATATGTGTGTGCATGCAAACACATATACCCATTTTTAACAGCCTTTATGAAGGTATTTTTAATGGCTATATGTTATTTTATTAAGATATAGAGCATGTTATGTTACTCAATCATTTATAATTATTTTTGTTCCAGATATTCTTCTTTATCTACTTTTAGATTATTTAAATATGATAAAGTTCCAGAAAAGAGGCTTACTGGGTCAAAAATTTGTCACAGCTTTTTTGTTTGTTTGTTTTAAGGAGTAGGAGTAGAATTCAGTGATTCATCATTTACATACAACACCCAGGGCTCATCACAACAAGTCCCTCCTTAATACCCATCACCCATCTAGTCCATCCTCCACCCACCTCTCTCCATTTACCACTCAGTTTGTTCTGTTAGTGAGAGTCTCTTAGGGTTTGCCTCCCTCTCTTTTTCTTTTCCACCCATCTTCCTCTACATTCATCTCTTTTGTTTCTTAAATTCCACATGTGAGTGAAACCATATGGTATTTGACTTTCTCTGACTGACTTTGTTTAGCATCATACACTCTAGTTCTACCCACGTCATTGAAAATAGCAAGATTTCATTCTTTTTGATGGCTGAGTAATATTGTATTGTCATACATGCTCATTTATTACTAACCAATCATTTTGAGTCAAATCCTGATAGGCCTATAGAACTGGTATATTCTACAGACATTGGATAAAAGAGAGGAAATAACCAAAGAAACACCAATGTCTTATATAGACACAAAGGCAACAACCTTATTTAGAAGGAGACTTATATCCACCTGAAAAGTGATGCTATGGCCTCTTTATTTTTCACCAGTATTATAGGTAAATATAGGTTATATTTTGCTTTACAATTCAAAAGCACTTTCAAGCATTGTCATGAAGTACTTCAATAACAAACTGCAATATCATTAAAAAGTTTTTAGAAAGATGCATCTATATCCTGCTCTCTTTATCTTTTTAATGCTCTAGTTATATTTTATGTTTCTCTCTGCATTTAGTAGAATTCTCTGTTTATCAAAAAAATGTCAAGAATCTTCACTAGAGATTTAAAAAGTCTCTGCTTGAGACGAAAAAAAATAAAATAAGTGGCAAACTTTTGAAACTTTTGGAAACAATGTAGCTATAGTACAATTTAAAGACAGAAAAATAGTGGCATTTTTCTTTTCTATGATTTATGTATAATTTGTTCATTTCCACAGAAATGACATTTCTAAATTTTGCACATAGAGAAAATTACCTAGGTTATTTTAAGCCATAATTGATTGCCAAAATTATTCCCACTTTAATATACTACCCTACAAATTTACAAAGTTCATTTATCATGTAAGTTCTTAGAATGAACAAATAAAACGTGGATATGCTGATCCTGTATGTTGATACGTCATTGTCCAATACTAACATTTCAAACCTGACTAGGTATGTCAAAGCAAAATCTCTGACTACTATATGCTTTCCTTTAATTTTAAAACATTCTTTGATGATTCTGAATGTCTTTTATTGAGTAATTAGTGCAATGAATTTCTGACAAAAACATTTCTGCTTTACTAATTCTAAAGTGTTTTTTAAAGTGAGACATGAATGCTCTTACTGGATCATATCAGAATTTTCAAGACGGAATGCATCATTTCAAAAGGAAACTGATTTGTTGTAAGTTATAAAAAGGTACTTTTAGAGCATTTTAGGTGGATTTTTTCTAGTGAGTGGTGATGAGAGGTGAAAACTAATGGCATAGGTTTTTAAAAAAGTGTCAAACATCTTTCTGGTCACTTTAGCAAAAGTCACTCATTTCTCAAATCCGAGAGCTGTCAAAATCAATGCTAGAAAGGAAGGATTCATGTGGGGTTATTAAGTTTCATGTTTGTTTATTTTTCATCCTCAATCGGTTATGCCAAAGCAAAGATACAGGTATTGGAAGATCATAAATATTAGAGGGAATTGTCATGACCACAAAATATAAAAGTTCCATTTTCTCATATTTATTATCATGGTTCTCAGTAGCAATAAATCCCAATCGAAAGAAAGGTATATGAAAAGACCAATATATCCTTTTAAATCATGTGATACATATATTTCTATTATATTACTACTCAATAACATGTTAAATACCACTCTTTAACACTTTGAATATAATAATATTTAAAGGGTTCGTGTTAAGAGCATGTGTGTCAAAAAATTCAATATTAGTTTTTTTTAAAGATTTTATTTATTCATGAGAGACAAAGAGAGAGTGGCAGAGACATAGGCAGAGAGGGATGCAGGCTCCCTGCGGGGAGCCTGATGCAAGACTCAATCCCAGGACCCTGGGATCATGACCTGAGCCGAAGGCAGACACTCAACCACTAAGCCACCCAGATGTCCCTCAATATCAATTTATATTTACTTATCTATTATCATTCATCAAATTATACATATCTTGATTATGGCAAATTCCTGGAGAATGGGTCTGATTTCTTAAGAATGAATGGGAAACATTTGTGCAAATCATTCTCAAGCATCTTACTTTATGATAATTTAATTGAACTAATTTTTTAAAAAGTTCCCAGGGAAAAGCACATTATAAAGATTCCAAAGGGGAAAACAAACCAAAACAAAACATATAAATAAATAACATATCCTTTAACACTTCTACAGTTTGTGTGTGAAATAGAAACAGAGAGAGAGAGAGAGAGAGAAAGGTAGAGAGAAAGTGGGTTTAAGCATAAAAGTATAAGTATAAATATTTCAATATTTTATTGGGGCACAAATAAAGAATTACTAAAATTGAGAACTGAAAATACAGATATAATTTACATAATAATATAAGACATTTCAGTCATTGTTATAAAACCTCAGTAAAGGGGCACCTGGGTAGCTCAGTGGTTGAGCATCTGCTTTCGGCTTAGGATGTGACCCCAGAGTTCTGGGATCGAGTCCCACACAGGCTCCACACAGGGAGCCTGCTTCTCCCTCTGCCTATGTCTCTGCCTCTCTCTTGCATCTTTCGTGAATAAATATAATTTTTTTAATAAACATAATCTTAAAAAAAAAAACCTGGGTAAGGCAGAAAACACATTTAAGTAGAATAAGTCATCTAGAGGTGATTTCTAGTTCTCATAAACTGATTATTTTGTAAAAATTGAATAATTTTAGATTTTTCATTTTGTAATGTTTATTATTTTTTGGATATATGCTTATTGGTTACACAATTGGTAAACAGAAATGTCCAAATTATATTAAAATTTAAATACTTTCAAATTAAAAATTATAATGTGTGATACTTAAACATCTAAAGTAGTTAGAATTTGGAATAAAGGATATTATATGAATGTATATTACCATATTACTTGATATTGCAAATTTATCCAAAATATAAATATATTTGCCATTCTACTTAGAAATTTTTGTTGCTACCTTCATGTGTTTTTTTATATGCTAGTTACAGATTTACTAAATCTTTTTGGTAAATTTACATGGAATATTTTATTAAAATTAGTAATCCTATTAAACTTACTTGCAATAAATTAAAACTGAAACAATATTAAATATCTTTCACAATTTGCATTTCCTTAATTTACACTTTTGTGTCTTTCATATTTTGTGTGTCTGATGAATTAGCTTTTTTATTACATGTGATGGATATAATTTATTGCAAATTAATATGTGAACATGTTTGAATATGTATTTGTCTATATTGATAAAATGCTCAAAGGTTTACTATTATTATTATTATTATATTCTTAATTACTTAAGCTCTTTTGCTTTACGATTTTTCTAAATTCAATAAAATGTTTGATAGTCAAAACAACTGACAAAGAGGAAGAAAATAAAATAATTATATCAACTTTGAGAATCGATTGTCCTTCAAAGAACAATTAGCTTAGCTAATTGTTAGCTTAGCTTTCTTAGCTTTCTTAGCTTAGCTTAAGATATGCAGAAAGCCCCACATTGAATATTATTTCCCAAGAAGTAAATAATTAATTGCATTAAAAATATTTACTCTATATTTTTCACATATTTTTAAGGTGACTTTATTGTTCAGAGCAGCCTATAGTACAGAGATAAATACACAGTAAGTCAAAAATCAAAATCCTAGAGAAAGAAAAAGAAACAGTAGTGATACATCCTTCTCAAGAAATTTAGTGTTTAAATATTCTGGATATGAGCAACTTTTATTTTCTTCAATCTGAATTGTAGATATGGCAAGTTTTTCCCACAAATATTTGTTTTAGAGATAGTTTAATATACACATTGTGAGTTTAAATTTTTTAGAATTTTTTTCCCTTATATGCACAAACTAACAAAGTGCTTCTCAAGTACTTTTTGGCCCTATATTCATTGAGGTAATTTATATATTTAAATAGGCCTAATTATCCATTCTTACCTGTGTATCTTCAAGTTCTGGAGTTCTGCAAAAATTGAAATTCAAAATTCATGATAAACACATGAGGAAGAGTAGTAGAGAGGGTTCTTATTTTGCCTCACAGACTCCTCATCAAAGCTGACATGTGTCACACTGCTCTGAGTTACAGAGGCTTGCACTTTTAGTACCAGACCACCAGTATGTCACTGCTTACAGAATGCTATTTTGGGTCCTCTGAGTACAGCCATGAACACTGAGCCTTTTGTGCAAAATATCATAAGGGCACTCTGATGTCCGTTCATAGGCTGGGATTAAAATGCAGAGAGCTCCAGCAAGTGGTATGAGTGGCTTTTTTTTTTTTTTCTCCTTTTCCCTAACAACAAGCAAAAGGAAAATAAAGTACTTATTGGCTTGTGGTGATAAGGAGGGAATTCAACTTCTGTAAGAGAATCCTACAAGTGAAAAGGACATGCCCTCTACTTGGGGATTAGCTGATGAAACAAATGATCAATTTAAAACAGGCACAAAAGTTACTAAAAAGAGAAGAGCTTTTCCACTCTGCATCTATGCCTTCTGGCTGCTGTTTAATTCAGTCTTTCTGCTCAGGAATCAAGGAAAATACAGAAAGAGAGGGCAACGTCTAGATGAAAATCCTTTTCTTTTCCTTGGTTTATTACCTAAATAGATTTATTTTATTAAATTTATATAAAACTAAATTATATAATTTATTAAATTATAATCAAATTTGTAATTAAATTATGTTATAATTTTGTTATTTATTATGATACATAATAGTAAGCTATCTGCTGATTACCAAAGCTGTTTTTAGTTAAAATTATTTTTGTATCAAATCAGAGAGGTTCAGATACATGAACGGTACCTAACATAAAACATACATCCATGATTATGTCTCAAAAACTCAATATTTTTAAGGTTTACATATGCAATTATTGTGATGAGACAACCACAGATTCCAGAAGGATACTTGCATTCTACAGTATTGGGATCGTATACATGTTCAT
Organism: Nyctereutes procyonoides; assembly: GCF_905146905.1. Taxonomy (NCBI): domain Eukaryota; kingdom Metazoa; phylum Chordata; class Mammalia; order Carnivora; family Canidae; genus Nyctereutes; species Nyctereutes procyonoides. The sequence goes on from NW_026575136.1 coordinate 29,201,454, forward strand.
TGTTTTTATCATAACAAGGGAAGGATAGGAGGAAAGAGATTATAACTAATGCCAGTGGAACTAATTTGATAATGTGATGTCTACTTTGCTTACCTCATATTTAAGTTCACAAAAATAAAATTTTATTAATTATCATTTGTTAAATAAATGTTAGATGCCTCATAACGTGAGTCAAAACCAAAAATAAGCTTTTTCCCTCAAGCATTTTTTAAAAATTGTGTTAAGAACACTTATCATGAGATCTACCCTCTTAAATTTTAAAGTACATAACACAACATACTAAACTATAGACAAGATGTTGTACAGCCAATCTCTAGAATGTATTTATTTTACATAGTGACTTTATACCCCTTGAGCAACTCCCCATATCTCCCTGCCCAGGCCCTGTCAACTACCATTCTACTCTCTGCTTCTATGAGTCTGACAACTTTAGAAACTTCATATAAGTGGGATCATGTAGTATTTATCCTTCTGTGAATGACTTCTATCATTTGCATAATGTTCTCTAGTTTCACCCGCGTTCTAGTGTTTATGTACAAATCTAACCTTTTATGGATATTGTTTCCTGTCTTGATATTACTTGAAGTTCTGCTTTGGGTTGCAACTATACTTTTTCAACCTGAGAGTAGTATGTTCATCACAATCCAAGGCTTATGATATGGCGTAAGTGTGCAAGTGCAAATCAGCATTTGCTCTGCTGATTGCTGTCTCGGTAAATGGATAATCACTATGGCAGAAGTTACACTGAAACAGGATTAAATTTTCTGAAGAATGTAGGGTTTGGAACTACATGTTTTCAAATGGAATACCATTGACATAGATTTGCAATTTTCTTAAGTGGAAGATATATCATAAAACACCTAGGCAAAGTGACCAACTAGATTTGGTTTTAATATAGACACAAAGTATTTTAGTTTTTTGTTTTTGTTTTTTTCATTTTTTGAGGAGGGGGAGAACAGGAACTGGAGGGAGGGGCAGCAGGAGAAGGAAAGAGAGAATTAGACACAAGTTCTTTAAATTACTTAAGAAATGTTTGTCCTCCCTGGAGGGTAAGAAGGATTAACATCAGATTAGCTGGAATCAAGTAGTCTCTATATCTATGCCACAACCAAGAATGTATACCGCCTGGACTGATGGGACTAGTCACCATAAAAACTCAGAGATTACCAGAAGTGCATTTTTCTTATATCAGGAAGAAAAGTACATGAAATCTTTCCCACATGTAGAAAGAGTAAGAAATTGTGAATACTGAATGGAACATGACAGTATAAGGATGGAGAGTCTCTGAATTAAGTGCATCATTACCCATATGAGAGTCAAAGCCATTACACTTGGATTACTGGAGCTCTCCACACCACAGCATAAGCATGAGGAAGGGGTGGATAATGCCTGAGACATTGATCCTGTTTCATATGTAGAGAAACATTCTGAGAAATTTATAGAAACATTCTGATAATCAATTAACAGCTTTCCCATGCAATCTGAGTAGAGTCTACAAATGCCTTCTGCCAGCAGGCTGAGAAACAGAGCGTGATGTTCCAGATGCTGTTAGCCAGGACTGCATTGAGTTAATCTAAATAAAAATCTGAATTAAAATGTTTCAACTCATCAATGTTCTAAGGAGCTACTCATTGATTTATTGATTACTTTTCTTCTATTTTTTTTCTTATTTATTTTTTTAAACCAAATAATTAAGTAATGTAAATCTATTGACTAAGTAAAGAATGGATCAGCTAATGAAGCTTAGATCTAGCAGTAGAGAGAAGATGAAAATCATGTTATTCAGATTCTGACCTGTCCCTAGAGGATGAACCAGATCTATTTACTTGACAGCATACACTATTCAGGTTCCTCCAATTAGGTAGGTAGGCTTAGTCCAATCAGCTGTGGTCAGGATGGTAGCATATAAAGTCTACATCATCATCACCACCATCTTGGGGCATACCATCTCAAATTAAATTTTATTCATGATGCTTTTGAAAAAAAAAAAAACTCAGGATACATGAGGATGGAAAAATTTGAAAATGTCCAAAAAGGGTTAAATAGTAAAGAAATATGACACATACATAGAAAAGATAAAGTAGACTAAGGGTTAATTGACCTGGTGACTTCACACTATTAGTTTTCCAGGTTTGTTTGCTCTCTTCTTACACTTAAGAGTAATCTTTTCCCAAGAGTCCCTAAAGCACTCAGCTTTTGTCCTATTGACTAAAATAATTATTTGTCCTCATATCTGAACAAATTATGCCAAAGAGAAATGCTGACCATTAAGTCACTCCCACACTTGGTAGTAAGAACTACTTGGATGAGAAACAGGGTAATTTCCCCCAATGAGGGTGGGGTAATTGGCAACCAATGGTATTCACTATAGACCTGTGTGTAAAAAGTTGAAAATAAAAACAATAACTTCTGCTATGCATGATTTATAGATGTTATTCTTTACTAATAGTCTAATCTGCTATACTTCCCTTCTCGTTTGAAGAGTGTGCAATATCACAATGATAAATGGGAGAAACTAAAATAATGATTAAAACAACATAAACAAGACACTAGCTAATCCATATACTTCAAACAATAACAATTTTTTTTTTTGTCAAACTCAGTAAAACTTGGCTCCTGGTAAAGAAACATTTTTTTTGAATATGGTAACATGTTGTAGTGCCTTAGAAGATTTATCCTTTAAATTATAGTTGCAGCAGCCCTTACTTTGAAATAATTAAAATTTATCTGCTCATATGTATCCATATTTTCTTATTTTTCTTTTGTTTTCTGTTTTGTTTTGTTACTGTTTTCTTCTGTGAGCAGACATTGCTTTGGAGTTCTGCATCCGAGGAGTAATTTTGTTTGATTAAACTATAACATAAATCGAAACATAGAGAAAATTGGCAAATGAATAAATACATAAATTACAAAGGTTCCCATTCTATAAAAAAACATACTTAGTTGGCCCTACATCAACAACCTAAAATATGGACATATAATCCCAGAAATGTAGAATCATCACCTCTGATTCCTAGCTCTATGTCTCTCTATTAGTTAATCATCTATTATTTTTACTTTTGCAAGATATTGTGTTAAGGTTATAGTTGCACAAAGGCAAATAAGACTCTGATCAAATCATTTCTTGAAAATAAAAAAAGCACAAATAATTTTTAAAGCATCAGGCAGGAGTAAACCAAAACGAAAACCTGATAGAAGCACATGGGAAAACAGGGAATATCAAGCTTCACTGAAAATGTGATGAAATGTGAAATATGCGTTATTTTGTCAAGAGCTGATTATGGTGAATTTTAGAAAATAACAGCCTGTTTGCAGACTAAGTTTTACTATACAACTAGGCATCCTTGTATTGCTAAAGTTCCCTAAAAAATAATAGTATCTCTAAGATATTTCGGCAATTTATGAAAGATTTTGCATGTATCTATGAAAAGAAAAATCCTGCTTAAATGATATATATTTAAATTAGGCACACATGGGTGGCTCAGTTGGATTAAGTGGCCAACTCTTGATTCTGGCTCAGGTCATGACCTCAGGATCCTGGGATTGAGCCTAAACTGGGCTCACCACTGAGTGGGGAGTCTACTTGAGGATTCTATCTCCTTCTCCCTCCTGCCCTTACCCCTGCTTATGCATGCATGAATGCAAGTGCTCTCTTTCTCTCTCCATAAAGTAAGTAAATAAATCTTAACTAATTAATGTAACCTAGTCATTGGAAATTAATATTATTTTAATATTAATTAAACAACACTTTCTTCACATCACAATCTGTAAACTAAGGAGCCATGTGCTAAATCTGGTCAGCCTTCTGGTTTCATTAAAAACAAACAAACACACAAAAAAAGTTTTATTGGAATAGAGCCATTCTCATTTGTTTACAAATTGTTCAAATTGTCTGTGGCCGCTTTCATTCTACAATAGCAGAGTTGAGTATTTGCAACAGAGATTCTTGACCTACAAAACCTAAAATATTTACTATGTAGTCATTTACAGGAAGAGTTTACCAACTCCTGCTTTATATTCATGTGATATAGTGACTACAAATGTTACACTCGTGTTTACTTTAGAATTAAATTATGTATACTTGATCAATAAATGTATTTATAAACACACATAAATATATAAAATTCTATGTAGTAGCAATCATTCTATTTTGTCACTGAGTTAATGAATTAATATGGTGAAATAAAACAGTTTTTAAAAATATCTTAAATATATTCTATGTAGTTAAAATTTATGTGTATATTACATACACATATATAAATATTGCAGTGTAGGATGTCAAGGCATTTTCTTAGAACTAATACCCTCAGAATGAGTCTCTGCATATTTTTCCATAAAGCATATTCATCATGTGTCTGTTTTCCAGTTTGTATCTTAAGAACAAAGAGAGAATTTACAGAAAATGTGGAGATATAGAGGTGCAAAATCCTTTTTATAATAGACTAGTTTTTTAGAGTTGCTTTCTGTTCAAAGCAAAATTGAACATACAGAGAGTTCCCATATTCCTCTGGTTCCCCACACATGCACAGTCTTTCTCATTATCAACATCCCTCTCCAGAATGGTACAGGTGTTATAATCAATGAAACTACACGGACACATCATAATTACCCAAAGCCCATAGTTTACATTAGGGTTCACCCTTGGAGTTGTACATTCTGTGAGTTTGGACAAATATACAATAATATGTACCCACCATTATAGCGTCATATCGAGTAGTTTCACTCCCCAAAATCCTCTATGCTCTGCTTTTAGATCCTTCCTTCCCCTTTAACTCCTGGCAACTACTGATCATTTTATGTCTCCATATTTTCCCCTTTTCTAGAATGTTATATAGTCGGAATTATACAGTATGAAGCCTTTTCAATTGGCTTATTTTACTTACCAATGTGGATTTAAGATTCTTCTATGTCTTTTCATGGTTTGATAGCTCATTTTGTTTTGTCCTTGAATAACATTTTATTGTCTTGGATGCACCCTAATTTACCCTTTCACCTACTGAGGAACCTCTGGGCTGTTTCCAAGTTTCAGCAATTGTGAATACAGCTGCTATAAACATATATATACAGGCTTTTGTATGGACATAAATGTTCCCTATTTGGTTTTAATTGATTTTTTAAATATCTATTTTAAAGTGTTCTCATTCATACTCTTAATTGCATTTTAACACCTTATTTTAATAAATATTTCTGCAAAATTTAGCTTAGATTTAATAGAAAAAAACATGGCTTGTACCTTTCAGACATATGTCATTTGCAATACTTTGTTGATCTATATTTTCAATAATAAGAAACCATAACACACATAGGTTTTTTTTGCAAACAAATGTGGCTGACCCTTTGTATGGTTAAGAGCAAAAATGTGCTCATGAACTAGAGGGTGTTGTATCAGGTTCAGAGGGTTCCACTTTGCAAAAGAAATGGGAAGCTCCAGTTATTCCATTTTATAGTACATATGTGATAGTTTTACTGTGGTAGAAATACATATATAATCTTACTTAATTCTTAAAACATTTCTGTCAAGTAGTTGTAGGCCCTCATTACATTTCAGAAAAGCACAAGACAAACAGCAGAGCCAGGTCTTGAAAAGTCAGAGTATTTTTTGACTTCCTCAAAGTCTATGTTGTACTTACAGTAACACAATCCCCCTTTACTAAAGAAAACTTTAAATATTTGTGTCTCTGCCTCTCTCTGTGTGTCTCTCATGAATAAATAAAATCTTTAAAAATATTTGAATTCTAAAATTTCTATGTATTCTATGTACATCATCAAAGATCCTGTAGTCACTTATCTTTGGACTCATACTTCTTGTCTGAATTTCTGTGGTAAAATGAGTAGACAGTGCTGTACACAATGAACGGTAATTCTCAGAGCATCCCCTTCCAGCAGGATCAGGTTAAAGGATGCTATGACACTTTTAGGTGACATGGAACTGTCAGGCGTCCTGATATATGCTGGCTGCTATTCTCTTTATCCTCTTAAAAGGCATGAGGAAATTAAAACTCAGAGAATGTCATGCAGTAAGATGATTTGCAGCCAAATTTCAAACTTCTGATGCCAGAAATGATACAGTTTCCACTCTATCACACTGTCTTATATTTGTGAGTGAAAGTGAATAGACAACATTCATTCATTGAAAGAGTGTTTATTGAGTGTTACTATGTATGTTGCACTGTGCTGTAAGTAGATAAAAACAAACCAAAATCCTCTTGTTGGCCAATTCCCTACAAGAGTCATTCCATCAACAGACATGAAAAGAGGCTCACCATCACTGATCATCAGGGAAACATAAATCAACACTACAATGAGACATCACCTAACACTTGTCAGAATGCTTAAAATCAACAACACAAGAAACAACAGGTGTTGGTGAGAATGTGAAGAAAAGGGAACACTTTGCACTGTTGATGGGAATGCAAACTGGTACAGTCACTCTGGTAAACAGTATGGAGTTTCCTCAAAAAGTTAAAAATAGAGCTGTCCTATGATCTAGCAATTGCACCACTGGGTATTTAAAGAACACAAAAATCACTAATTCAAAGGAATGCATGCACCTTTTACATATAATAGCCAAATTATGGAAACAGTCCAAACATCCATCAATGGATGAATGGATAAAGATGGAATATTATTCAGCCATAAAAAGAATAAAATCTTGCTATTTGCAATGACATGGATGGAACTAGAAAGTATAATGCTAAACAAAATAAGTCAGCGAAAGACAGATACCATATGATTTCACTCACATGTAGACTTTAAGAAACCCAACAGATGAGCAAAGGGGGAAAAAGAAAGACAAATCAAGAAAACAGACACTTTTTATTTAAGTTTTTTATTCTAATTCCAGTTAGTTAACATACAGTGTTATTTAGTTTCAGATATACAATACAGTGATTCAAAAGTTCCATACATCAGACTCTAAATTATAGAGAACAAACTGACGGTTACTGGAGGGGAGGGGACTAGGGTGATGGATTAAGTAGATGATGGGGATTAAGGAGCGCACTTGTGATGAGCACTAGGTGATGTATAGAATGGCTGAATAACTATATTACATGCCTAAAACTAATAAAGTACTTTAAGTTAAGAAAATAAAAATAAAGAACCATGGCATCTATTAGTTAAAGGGTCCTGCATTTCTTATGCTCTGATAAGCGCTGTGATAGATTTAATAATAGATTTATCATAGAGTACTACAAAAACAATAAAGATATGGTTTAATCTACTAATACATTTTTTTCCAGATGAAATATGGAGACAGTCTGGAAAGCTTTCCAAAAGAGATGGTGCTTCTGTTAAGCTTGATGAACAAGTAGGCATACTCACATCAAGAAAGGTAATCTAATGTGAAAAACCATGACAAAGAATAATATCTTAATAGAATGTCTAAAGAAATAGCACACAGATATTAAGATGTTGAGAAATGTTAAGCATGAAATATAAACAGAGGAAGAACAAGGAGGAATTCCCACAGAGAATGGGTAAAACATAAAGACTTGTGTGAAGACAGTAGTCAAAGAGATGAAAAGAACTTGGGAAGATAGTTATCATTTACAAATGGGAGATTTACTGATGTAAGTAAGTACGAGGAAGAGGTAGACTGGCTTCCCACAAGTTCCTAGATTGGCCAATTGTGAGAAGAGTGACAAAAATAATTGAAATGAAGTAGGGCAGTTGGGAGTACTACATTTTCAGTATGGGGAGAGATGAAAATATAATAGAAGAGGCAGGGAGAGAAGGGAATGGCATGCTAGGGAAGGGATGTCACTGAATTTATAATCAACATGGGAATAACTGAAAATATAACACCACTGTATCTCCCAACCTGAGCATATAGCACAAGTACCCATTTCTTTAGACTTTAACTGATCTCAGCGATTTTTGTTAATCAGTCTTGAATATATTTTGTTAAATCTGTCTATACTAGTTATATAGTTCTGACATTGTATCTCATAGCTTTTTTTTTGTAGATGTCTTAGAATTTCCGACATAAATGATTCATTTGTGAATATATTTGTACTTTTTCGTTTCAAATCTTTGAATACTTTATTTCTTTTCATGTGTTATTGCACTTGTCAGACAGCCAGTATACTGCAGAATACAAATTCTGGGAGTGGACATTCTTGTCTAAGGGGAAAATATTAAGTTTTTCATAATTAAGTTGTAGATGTACCCTTTAATTCCTAATGTGCTGAGAATTTTTACCATAACGGATGGTGTAATTTGCCACATGTTTTTTCTGCACCCATTGAAATGATCAAATGTTTAACCTACTTTAGTTCTTTCAACATAATGAGCTACATTTGTTGATTTTACAATGTAAAACAAACTTTGCAGACCTAGGATGAATCTTACTTGTTAATTATGGAGTAAGATTTTTTTTTATACTGAGAGATTTGATTTGGTAACATTTTGTTAAGGATTTTATCGATGATAATGTCATGTCGTTTTCTTGTGATTTTTTTTTCATGTTTTCCTGTCAAAAGTAAAATTGATCTCAAAAAAGGAGCTGCTAATTGATCATTCCTTCTCTAGGAAAGAGAACTTGTCCATAATTGGTACACTTTATTCCTAATTGTTTGATAAAAATCACCAATCATTTGATGCCTATATAAGTGTGAAGTTTTTTGTGGGTAAATTTTTATTCTAAGGGTAGATATAAGACTATAAACATTTTCTATTTCCTTTCAATCCAGGTTGAATAATCTTAATCTGTGTACTTAGAAGAATGAATCAAATTTTTTTCATTAAGTTGCCAAGTTTGTTGGCATTCAGTTTTACATGGTATGCTCATGATCTATCTACTATTTAAAGAATCTCTAAGGACGTATCTTCTTCTTCTCCAATGTAATATAAATTATAGAAATTATGCTCTCTTTCTCTCATTATAAATAGAAGTTTATCAATATTACCAATATTATAAAAAAGCTTTTGTTTCTATTGATTTTCCTTATTGTTTCTGTTTTATTGATTATCATTCTTATCTTTTAAAAATTTTATTTATTTATTTTGAGAGAGAGAGACTGCATGTGAGCAGCAGGGGACAAGGTGAGGGAGAGGGAGAGAGAGAATCTTAAGCAGCCTTCATGCCCAGCAGGGAGCCCACCGCGGAGCCTAGTCCTACAACCCAAAGATCATGAGCTGAGCCAAAATTAAAAGTCAGATGTTTAACCAAATGGGCCACCCAGGCAGCCCTAGAGGGATCTCTTAAATAGGTTACTTACACCATTAATTTTACACCTTCATTCTTTTTCAATATGAACATGTAATACCATATTGTACTTTTATATTCTATAGTCACTTATTTTGGGGTTCAAATCTCTTGTCTGATTTTCTATGTATTTATTCTAATTTTAGAGTTAATGGTCATTATTTGTAGGCTTTGCCCAACTATTCAATGTTGGATTAAATTACTAGAATCCTGGCACTTGAAATTTGCCTGCATTTGTATGCTAAATGATATGAGCCTACAGATAGGGAGGATATAAATTAATATTTATTTTGCCTCAATTGCTCTTATGTGTTCTTTGCATGTAACTATTTTAATTAATCATCATAATATCCCTATTAGGTAGACATTTTTCCCATGTTAGGGTTGAGTAGAATACAGGTCAAGTCACGTCCTCAAAGTTGCAGAGGGTATAAATGACAGAATCAGAATTCAAGCTTAGGAAGCACGATACTGGTAATCAAAATGTTTGGAGATTGTGTAGAGGGTGATTAAGGAGTTAAAAACGCACATGCGCAGGCAAGAGTGAATAGGACAGACATAAGTGAATAGGACAGACATGCTTTCAAATGACTCAACTAAATTATTGGATAGAAGACAAATCTGGATTTGGATATTAATAATATATGTAAATTATGGAATAATCATAACAATGATAATAAAGACCTTTTAAGTACTATTTACATATATCTAAAACTAGTTTTGTTTCTTTAAACACAGACTTCCTCTTATGTATCTATGGTTAGAGATAAGCTACTGCATGCAGTTTTTCAGACTGTATAATAGATACTTCGGGGGTGCTTTCATACTAACATTTCTCTGAATACCTCTTGGGGTGTGTACTGTGAGGACTCTGTACAGTACTGTACTGTCAATGAAGAGTCATACCCCTTGGCTAGCAAGCTTTCCCAGAAAAATATCTGTTAATCTTTCCTTATCTCTTTTTACTTTTTTTTTTCTCTTTTAAGGCCTTTTTCTTTTTGATTTTGAGACACTGGCAAATTTCTAAAATCAGAGCATGCTCTTTACTACTATAATCCTACTCCTTAGTAAGGTCTTCTCTAAATCTAAGTCTGGATTTATTTTTCAATTTGACAATATAAATCCTAGTTCTATCCTACCTGACATTAGAGTATGAGCATGCCATAAGGCACAAGTCTTGTCTAATTATCAGATACCACTGGTTCTTTTTTTTTTCCTTTTTGAGATCTCCTTAGACTTTGATATAATCTTCACCATCTGAAAAACTTTATTTGGATAAGCCCATTCACTTCTGTATTAGTCTTTGTTGGAGCATTTGTGTTTTTAAACTGCACTACAAAAGTAGGGCTCTGGAAGTAGAGATGATGCATTGACATAAGAAAGTATGTTCAGTTATTCTGAATATTACAAAGGATAACATACTCCCATGATTAATTGCCAAGTATTGGGTAAACAAATGAAAAAAACACTGTCCTAAAAGTTTAAATAAAATTGAGTGGAAGAGGGAGAGAAAACAATGTTCTTTCATAATTAACACTGAAAGTAAATAATATTTTTGTAGATACAAAAGAAGTAAAACCCTATATAAGGAAGAAATAGTCCTCACAATTTCTTCTGGTTCACATTAAGAATATATGTGCTGCTGAAGCGAGCATAGGTTCACATTAAGAAAGCACACAAAATTTTAGGGCAGTAAAAATACTCTGCATGATATTCTAATGACAGATATATGTTGTCACTCATTTGTCTACACTCATAGAATATACAACAATAAAAGTGAGTTCTACTATAAACTGTGGCTATTAGGTAATCATGATGCATCAGTGCAGGTTCATCTGTTGTATCAAACATACCACTGTGGCGGGGGATGCTGATGGCACAGGTTGCTGTACATGTAAAATGAGAGGGCATATGGGAAATCTCTGTACCTTTCTCCCAATTTTGCTATGAAACTAAAACTTCTCTAAAAAAGGTGTCAAAGAGAGAAAGAGAGAGAGAGAGAGAGAGCAAACAAATACCCAATATCACTAACCAAACCAGAATACTATGCTGCCAATCTTGATGAAATAAATGTGCTGTGTCAGAGTCTGTTGGAGAGTAGACAAACATGTGTCACCAGAAGTAATTTTGTAGGTAAGATGACTTGTACTTTGGAATAAAAGGAGTAAAAAGGCTACCGTTTTGCTTATTATGGCAATTTTTATCAAGTCATATTCAGAAATGTTGCTAGATGTTAAGAAAAATGTCACTATTATTGCTCCACTGGATCTATCCTAATGAAATGCAAGGCTTCTGGAACTTTTATTTTTATATGTCATGAAGTTTTGCATTGGGAAAAAATGGAAATAATTCAGCCCTTTGGCTTCTGTATTTTTTATGTGCCATAATACTATCAAAGAATGATAGTGTATTAGTGATTGAGACAGAAATGAAAGATGTCATGACGACAACAACAAAAGAATTCTAAGTATATTTTGAATTAAAATATAAAAATAAGGGGCCTTATGCTAACGTAAGACTTTTCAATATGGCAGTAGAAAATATTAATATTTATAATGTTTTTCTCTGCCCAAAGCATGCTTCCTCTGAATTGATTTGTTCATTTAACAATTTATATGATCAACCTTATATTTGTTTTTATGATAGATTGAGGACATATGGAGAAATTATGTTTATTTTACCTCAAGTTATATTTTTAAGTTCTTGCATTATTCACACCTAATACAATTTTGCAAGACTGATATAGAAAGAAACAACAACAACAAAAAAACCAAAAAGACAATTTTGTAAGACTGATACATCAAGAAACAACAATAACAACAAAAACCCAAATTAAATATTCTCTTGTAAAGCACAAAAGAAACTCTAATGGATATGTATGTTCTCCTTTCAATACTTTATTTTCATAGTGGAGCTAGATTTTTGTCTGTTGGAATGACTAGCCCCACAGATTCATCTGGGATGATAATAATGGAAGAGATAATCATAGAAGCTTTCCTTCAAGACATCAAAGAGTTATCTTCAGGACATCCCATAGTATCAAAGCAACTCTCACCAATTCTGACCGTCTTTTTTTCATTTTTTATTTTTTTAATTTTTATTTATTTATGATAGTCACAGAGAGAGAGAGAGAGAGAGAGAGAGAGAGAGAGAGGCAGAGACACAGGCAGAGGGAGAAGCAGGCTCCATGCACCGGGAGCCCGACGTGGGATTCGATCCCGGGTCTCCAGGATCGCGCCCTGGGCCAAAGGCAGGCGCTAAACCACTGTGCCACCCAGGGATCCCCCAATTCTGACCATCTTATAAATGTTGTAGAATTTCCTATTTACTAGAACACAGTTGAGACAAACATGGGAGACAGGAATGAAAAAAAAAAAGGAATGAAATGGATTTCAGTAGTCAATCAACTAAGTAACTCAAAGTAAAAATCTAAACACACTGAAACTAAAGGTTCTATTTTATACCTGTAGCATGCAATTAGTTCTTATTCTCCCCATATTAAAGCCATGGATTTTATTTCCACTGTGGGGAGATCATATATGTATGGATTAGAAACATTTTTTTACACTGGTAGTAAAAATTCATATTGAGACATTGGTTTTCGTATTATTTGCCACATCTTTCATGTCCAGTGGCTTATCAGATAATTTTTACTAAAAAATACTGCTCTTTCTCTGAGACTTGTGAGAAGTTTCTACGTATATGCATTGACATTAGCCGTAATTCCATCTACGCACATCATATTCCTCCTTCCACCATAGCTAGTAATTAAAGTGTGCAGACATGGTTTCGTGCACATGTAACCTGTACAGTCCCATGGGGCCTTTTCTTAGAAAGATCTCAAACTCAGTGCAGTGGCCTGCTGTAGCCATCTTTAAATTATCAATAATCTTTGAACAAGAAGATCTGCATTTTAATTTTTCACTGGGTCCCACAAATAGGATAATTCATCCTAAGAGTATGAGATTATTATTGCCAACTATAATTCTGACATCTTCACTCTTACTCAAACATTCTCAATACCACCCTAATCATGCTTAGAAAATCCAAAGTAAAAGCATATTCTGGGATTCAATACTACACTTGCAACTTCTACATGTATCTCCTTGCAATTGCCTGACTCCTAGAAGCTTCAATACACACTTAATGTTTTCCAGTATACTGTTTTTTTTCATACTGTTAACTGTCTGCATTGCTTTTTTACCCCATTTCTATTGTCCCAATCTGTCAAACACACTTCTAAATGACATCTTCTCCATGTATTCTTATCTGAATATCTTGAAGAGCAATCTCCCTGCTCTCAATTCGCCAGTATTGTTTCTACACAGAATTGTTGCACTTCAATTTCTTTACTTCATTAACATATCTATTGGTAATCGTATTTAGTACGAGGCTCTTCTGAATGTAGAAGGATTTATTTTGTGTTCTCACAAAGCTCTCCTAAGCAGCTCTTCTCCAAACACTGACTCAAGACTCCAAGTTGCTTCCATCTTGCATCTCTGCTTTCTGGAAACGTTTAAATAACCTAAGTTATATATATATATAGCAGAAGAGTAAGAGAAAATACATGGTTTTGCAGAATATTTTTTAGGGTCAAGGCCTGGAATTGGCATGGCTCATGTCACTTTCGCTCACAATTCATTGTTAAGTACTTGGTCCCTTGGCCCCAGCATAATTGGAGAGGTTGGGAAGCATAGCCTCCTTGTATTCCTAAGAGGAGGAAACAATGTGGTTGATTCACAGCATATTAACCTCTGCCAAACTTCAAAGGAGAGAATATATCCAATTCACTTTCCTTCCATTTTATACTATCTCAGCCACATCTTTGGATTGTAGGACTTAAGCCAATTATTTGTTGAATGGATGATTCAATGAATCTGAAGGGCTAACTTCCCTGAAGAGTCCTGCAAATCTTATCATTTATGTCCACTTATTCAAACTCATGGCCTGAAACATTCACTCTTATTGCTTCCAGTTTAGAAAGATTTATAAAATAAATAGAAGAAAGCATTTAAAAAAGAGAGAACATCATTTTGAAGCTATGTTTTGTTTGCATCTGAAAAAACATGTAATAAAGATTTAATATGTGATTACTGCCTTATGTGAAAATATTCATTTCTTTAAAAGACAAGAAAATAAGGACAGGCATGAAAACAAATTCAGCAAGTTGCTTATGAGTTATTGGAATAATTTGAAGAGGATGTAAGATATGATAAAATGGTAACTTTTGAGACCTGGATGGCGAGATAAAGTAGTATATGAATATGTGCTGACCCCAGATATAAGAAATGTAAGGACCAATAAGAACCTAGTATTGATAATATACTAAGTGTCCTGAGACACCAGAGACCTCAATATTCATGATGTACTCATTATATATGAGGTATATGAGACTCTTCAAATGCTTGATGTTTGAAATCTGCCATCTTGCAGGAGAATCTACTTTTTTTTTTCTAGAATTGTCTTCTACTCAAGACACACAAAAGTACAAGCTAATTGGCACCTCCCATTAAGGCTAGGTTTGCAAGTTCCCGAAGCTCTCTGATAAAAAGAGTGTGTATGTTAGTCCCAGGCACTGTCCACCATTTGAGTCACCTTGCTTAGTCCTCAAATTCAATTCACGTAACAACACTGCTCGGAAGACAGCTGACATGGGAGAGAAAAAGAACATGATTTATGAATATTATGTGAATCATGATTCAAACAGTATGATCCTTCTGCCCCACTTGCAACCTATTCTGACTTGACCTATTTCTGTAGTTTTAGATACATTTTTAAATTAATGTAGGATGAAAAGAGATTCACAGGATTTGGGGCTCCCCAACAATAGAGAATGTGATGGTCAGAAGATCTAGCAAGGAATACTGAGGGCAAGTGTCCAGTGAGTTTTTTAGAAGTTAAAAAGAGTAGGGTCTTGAGTGTAAAATGAATTACAAAACAGTGTCAGACACTATTAATAGACTACATACATCAGAAGGATTCCTGGGGTGCTTGGGTGGCTCAGTTGTTTTGGTTTTGGCTCAGGTCCTGATTCCAGGGTCCTGGGATGGAGCCCCACATCAGGCTCTCTGCTCAGCAGAGCCTACTTCTCCCTCTACCTCTGCCCTTCCCCCTGCTTGTGCTCTGTCTCTCTCTCTCAAATAAATAAAACCTTAAAAAAAAAAAAAAAAGGATTCTTGATGATGTCAAGAGAGTTTCATGGTATAGTGGGCCTATCAGCCCAATTGAATTGAATAAGAGAAGAGTAAATACAAGTGCATCTTTTTTTAATTAATTAATTAATTAATTATTATTATTATTATTATTTACAAGTGCATCTTCTAAGGAATTTTGCCTACAGAGTGAAGAAATGGGTTGGTAGCTTGAAGGAAATGGGAAGCAAAAGGAGGGTACAATCAACCGATGTGAGTGAAAGAATAGAATGGACTAGACTGACAGTGAGGCTCCTTATAGTTATATACTTAAACTGGAAATGTGTGAGATTCACTATATGTTAAATCACTCAGTTCCATTTACTGACAGATTAAGAAGGAATCCACTATATTGCAGGGCCTTCTTTAAAAAAAAAAAAATATGCTCTACATCCAGGAATGTGGCTTCTGAGTTGAAGAGAAACACATATACCAAGGCTCAGTATCTTCTTCACAATTGTCATTTAACAGTTCTGACTATGTAAGTAGATCTGAGTTATATCACTAAAGGGTAGGCAGATACCAGCCCCTTGGAGCTTGAGATCTTTTTTTTTTTTATTTTTATTTATTTATTCATGAGAGACATAGAGAGGCAGAGACATGGACAGAGGGTCAAGCAGGCTCCCTGTGGGGAGACCAATGCACAACTCGATCCCAAGACCCCGGGATCACACCCTTAGCCAAAGGCAGACACTCAGCCACTGAGCCACGCAGGTGCCCCGAGATCTTTCTAACAAGATCACACCCTCAATCATGAACTTCCTATGTTATATCCTCACATACAACCATAGGTTGGAAGTTCCCTATCAACATGCAGTGCATTACCAAAGTGAAATGGCTCCCTACTAGGGCCATGATGTGTGCAGTCCCCCTGTGTCCAGCTTAAGCCCACCCTCTTCTTTTCTTGAAAGTTCATCATGTCATTATGAACATGAAAGTTATCTTACTCATCTTCAGTATTTTCAGGACCGTGAAAAATAAGATGATGTTCTTGAGCAAAAATTATTCTTCCATGCAGTTGCCTGATTCCTGACACTGTTCTAGGTATCAATTTGTGTGCCATGCCTCAAATGTCAGACTTTATATGAAATCAGCCAGGACATGATGTCTTGTCACTCAATGCATGAGTTAACTACATTGACTATATTAACAGTGCCCAAAACAGCAGCAATGGAGAATAACATGCATTGGCCAGATGGGGCCTTCCCTTTTCCAAAATGTGCTTTATAGAGTTTTGTGAATTTCTCAAAGTACAAAAGTGCCTTGTTTTTCCATTTCTATTTACCACTGCAAACAACACCCACCAGGGATAGCAGGAGAAAATAACTCTTTTAACTACTAACTTCTATTCTTTCTCTTCTGGTGCACTGAACATAGGCAGCAGGATAAATGAAATATTTCCCTTGTCTTCTTCCAGGTTATTTTGCTGCATAAAAAACCACTCCAAACTCAATTAAAGAGAACTACCTTTTTTTTTTTTCTAAAGAGTAAAAAACAAAATCCCCACAGTCCCTACTACCTTAGCAAGTTTCCAAATTTCTTTGTTTACTTCTAATTTCTGGCTATATGAATTGTATCTTTGCCTAGTTGCAATCCAAGTTTACACAACATTTTTTAACCTACTAATATATCCTAAATATTTCCCCATACTACCACACAGGTTTCTCAGTGATAATTTTTTGAATGCCTCTACAACCTTTTATTAAGTACACGCCCTTAAGTTCCTTAGCTTTCCCCTTTGTTTGGGTCTTTGTATTACTTTCAGCTGCCCACAGTCATAATTGTTCTATTCATGCACTTAACAAATATTTAGCAAACTACTGTCATAGTAAAAATTGAAGACTGCAGGACCATTCTGGCAAAATTTTGCTTGAGCTCCTGGGAGGTCTCTGACTCAGAACAGCTTGCAAATGGAGCCCTACAAAAATGGGTCTGTACTAGGAGCTTTGTCTTGGTCAGTCACTGGCTGGGAGCAGCCTCACACAATCATGAACTTGATACCAATATGGTGGTGGATCCAGAGCCCAGAGGGTTTTAGTGGGGGCTGCCAGTCAACTGTGTTCCTGCACAGCAGGAAATCATACGGGGGATTTTCACAGCCACCACAATACAGTTAGAGTTTGCAGGAAGCCCTTTATTTCCCCCTATCAAAAATGTATAGCTCACAAATTAAATATTAAATATCAGTATTAAATATCAAATATTATTTATGGCAGATATTAAAAAAATCAAGTCATTTACTTGATCACTATTTGACTTACGATTTGAGTAACATGTCCTAAAAAAGGGAAACCAGAATGTATTCTCATAGTCCTCTATCTTACACATTATCTTCACCTGAAAATTCCATCAGGAGAGTGGGACTTCCCACCTTTATTGCCTCTACTTTCTGCTACTACTGATCATCACGTTCAATTCAAAACTCTAGTGCATCAACAGGGTTGACACACTTTTTCTGCTGAAGCATGAGGTGGATAGGCAGTAAAGGCTGTTTCCTGTTAAGCCTGTTTTAAGACTAAAACAAAAGATGTATAAGCTATGAAAATGTCTTTACCTAAAGAGAAATTTTACTATGGGATTAGAATTTTGGAACAATAAACTTAACGAATCTAAAAATCTTTGAA
Source organism: Nyctereutes procyonoides (assembly GCF_905146905.1). Classification (NCBI taxonomy): domain Eukaryota; kingdom Metazoa; phylum Chordata; class Mammalia; order Carnivora; family Canidae; genus Nyctereutes; species Nyctereutes procyonoides. The sequence continues at coordinate 29,219,477 of NW_026575136.1, forward strand.
TCTCAGGAAGACAAGCACATAGATTTTTCTAAACAGGCCATCTTATGCTTCCTCCACTTCTGATCCAGCTCTTTTAAGATTTTATTTATTTATGCATGAGAGACAGAGAGAGAGAGAGAGAGAGAGAGAGAGAGAGAGAGAGAGGAGAGAGGAGAGAGGCAAAGGGAGAAGCAGGCTCCATGCAGGGAGCCCGACACGGGACTCGATCCTGGGACCCCAGGATCAGTCCCTGGGCTGAAGGTGGCACTAAACCACTGAGCCACCCGGGCTTCCCTGATTCAGCTTTTATTTTCAAGTTCTTTTTGCCTGCACTGCAATTGTATATTTATTGTAATTTTGTTTGATAGCAAGTATTGTCAAAAGCACTCACTCTAAAGTCAATGGTACTTTTAACAACTTGCACTTCATATTAAAATGATTACAGTGCACTTCACAAAGATACACAAAGCAAAGTTTCTGCATATGAGAATGAATGTCTTAAGTCATTAGTGTTGATGTTTACACTTGAACTTTACACTAAATAAGAGGCACTTGACTTAGTTGAATATTTTATATTCAATAAAGTACCCAAAATATGAAAGCTTATAATATGTGATAAAGGCAGTTCTGTGTAACAAGCAATAACACTACTTTTTATAAGATTGGCAGTGGGCCATGTGAGCATTTATACAGGGAAACATCACAGGGTAATCCAACATAATGCACTCTGAGGCTTCCTAACATTCTGTTTGTTTTTAAGTAATCCTATATTAACATTATATCTAATGTCAATACTCAAAATTAAAATAAAATTTATTCTCCAGAAAATTATTTCAAAGTTGTGGGGGAAACACACACACACACTCTCTAGCACATTTCTCTTTCATATTCAGATAAAATTGATGTTTAGTCCATATGAAAAAATGAAATCTGGGATATAATTACATTCATGGCAGTGAATTTATGTAATGCTACTGAATTGTAAACTCATGCACATGTAATTGTAATATACTAAATCAAAGGGCAGTTGAAGACTTTTTAACGTTATATATCTGGTCAATTAAAATATTATTTGGTATATGCTTTTATTGGAGAAACGTATTATTTTAATTAAAAAGCTGATAGTCTCCTGATAAAGTAAATTATCTTCACTCCTAATAACCGTTTTGATCTGTCCTACTAAATTTTTGCTTCCACTATATACTATAAATAATAGATTCAGTTCCTAGGAAGCAACTTAACTTGTAGAGATTGATTTATGTCCAAGCGCTTACTTTTTTCCATTCCAATACATCTTCTAGAAAATCCCAAGAACATTTTCATGTTAAGAAAATCTGTAGCAAAAGCATTTCTAACCTAAACCAATGAATAGTAGTTGTTTTTTTCACCAATGAAATTGATAGCTACAATGCAAGCTATATTTTTTTGCTCTGAACTCTCTTGGTAGGTATTTTTGCAACAAGATAACAATTGCTTCACTGATTGCTTCTCACTGGGAAACACACTTAAATGGGAAATGCACTATCTATGTAGTTTGTGTCTAAAACAACATTGTCACTGGGAGAAATATATGCAAAATGTATTACTCCAATATTTTTGCGAAGTTGCGCCAGTATACATAAGATCAGGGATACTTGTTTGTACTCGAGCCCACAGTGCACTATGCTAAGCCTCTTCTCATAGGGAAATTTCCCCTTTACTAAAACTGTATTTTCATTTAATATAAACCACAAAAAATAATGGGTCCTATGTTTACAGTTTCTTCTGCATGTGATGATAATGAAAGAGATATATACTGGATTAAAAAAGTCATCCTGCCTATGACTAATGCCTGAATTAATTAGCATGGAAAATAGCACATTGAATAAAGATATGCACTTTTTTTCTTTTCCTGGGCTTAGCGAGTAATTTTCAGTAAATGGTTGTATCTATTGAGATAGATTAAATCAGGCTGTTTTTTTTTTTTTAAACAACCTGTATAATGTCAGTGGCTTAAAAACAAATTATTCTTTCTCTGAAACCCACATTTTCTAAAGGGTAGCTGGGACTCTGCTTTGTGTATATTTACTCCAGAACTCAAGTTATCAAGGAAGACACTATATTGAATCGATGACCGTTGTCAAGGCTGAGTAAAGAAAGACTGATAGGTTGTCCAACTGGTTCTTTAAATTTCCACCTGGACCTGACAAATGTCACTTCTGCTTACACTTTATGGACGTTCAATGAAGAGGGCAGTGAAATCATATTAGATTCCTAGAAGAGTCAGTAATATCAGAAGGACAGCCCTAATGACTACCACAGGCTGTCTCCCTGTGCTTCCAAAGTTGGGTTCCTCTCCCTAGTATATGCAGACACACTCACTCATTCTTCTAAAAAACAATGCAAAATTCTATCCAGTTACTGTATTTTCAGTTCAAATTCTAGGAATTCTAAGTGATATCTAATTTTTTAATCATGTTCAAATGGGACTCCTCTTAGCATAGAGACCTACACAGTAGAAAGACAAGTTTCCTCAAAACTCAAAGAAACAATATTTAATGATAGGATAGACACAAAGCCCACCATACACTCTTGATTTTGGAAAGAATAATAGGTGCACAGGGCAGTTACTGATATGCTGAACTCTCCCATGTGGGCATGACAAGAGCCCTAACCTGAAGATGGGACATGCTTCAGGGTTAGATTTTAATTCTGTCCTCTAGGTAGGAGATCACCAATCAGATTTTTTTTCTGTAGATGTTGGCATCATACCCTAGCAGTCTCTTCTTATCCATCATTCTCCTGGACCATGTTTCAATTAGATTGGAGAATATACCTGCATGGGACAGAGCGGCTTTCTTGGCTCATTTGTTGCCTCTAGTCACCTGGAGATCAAAGGGACATTTTAAGTCTTAAATAGTCACAGTTTATGCTGGCTTGAGAGAGTTGCTGGTGGATGTTGTAACACTACAACTCTCTGAAAACCGTGCTCTCTTTGATTCTATTTAGATCCACAAGCCAGTAAGTTCACCCACAGTTCTTTCTTAAATAGAATTCCTAAATTTGCTGTGTATTTCTATTTTATCTTTCTCACCCCAACCATGACAGGTCCATGTGGTAGGCAGAATTCTGAAAACTTTTTTTTTTCAGAGAATAATTAAAACTGAATGTCTATTAAAACAGTTGCAGTGGGTGGTAGCAAATGATTTTAAATAAATGGACAATTAAAGAGTTGAATGTCTATTACCAGAAACCAATACAATCGTTAGAAGATTACTCAGATTTTTTTTTCCAAATGTAGTGAAGAAAATGTAAATTTTAACAAACCAAGAAGAATGAATTGCTGATCTTACTTGCGTTATTATTAATATTCTCCTCACTGTTGTGTGAGTTTGTATAAGGAAATATATTGCTAGTGCAGGGTTTTCTTTAGTTTTATATTTGATCTTCAACCAGGGATAGAGTTTTGAGTTTCCGTATTTTATCTTTAACATTATTGCTGCCAATTATAATAAAACTGGAAAAGTAGATAATTTTGACCATGTTTTCACACCAGAACTGTAACATAATTGTAAATTAAGCCAGATACTGAGGGCTGTGACAAAATATACTTAAACATATTACGAATAAACATGGTGAAAATACGGATCATACAAAACATTAACTTAAATATATTCCATCACTTGTTTAATTTCCTTGGTTAGTACAATCAGGTTGTGAGCTTAAGTTCAGCAGTTAATATTCTTGACTCACTGAAATCTTATAAATAGATGCTTTCCAATGATTAAATAGGAGCACAAATTTATTTAAAAGTTTAAGACTGCTACTTCATTTACTTTTTAAAGATTTTATATATGCATGTATGTATGCATGCATTTAGAGAATGTGCAATTGCATGCAAGCAAGGTGAGAGGCAGTGGGAGAGGGAGAGAGAATTTCAAGCAGCCTCTGCACCTAGCACCTAGTGAGTGCTATGAAGGCTCCATCACAGGATCAAAATCAAGAATCGGAGGTTTAACCAACTGAACCACCAGGTGCCCCAAGACTGCTCTATATTTCAAAAGAAGTTCTCAGAGATATTTTTTAAAATGTTAAGAAAATGTCCAAAATAATGCTGCTGAATTACAGTAATGGTGTAACAATCAAATAAAATGAATGTGGAGGAGTGTTCTCTCCTTGTCAGAATTCAGAAAAAAAAAAGATTGTGTAGGATTAACTTATTTCTATAATAAGTGATTATAAGAATTTGCCTGTGAAATTATATGTCAATAGAATTTTTATTTTGGAGTGATTTAACTAAGTTAAATTTCTCTCATAGATCTAGAACCATTCCACTTATGCATTTTTCTCTCACTTGATTTTTGTGGGTTTTATTATCAAAAATTTGCTCCTTTTCAAACTAAGTTTGGATTACAGTTCCTCATAATATTTCTTCAGTGTAAAAGACCAAAATAATGTTCACTTCAGAAGGCTAAGATAAATTCATAACAGATATTAAATACATTTTTAAACTGTAAATTCCATGCAAGCAGTACTTAACCTTAATCTCTTGATATCATATTTATAACTGATTATAAACTACTGTTTATTTGTTCTAAGCCAGAGTTTTCAACCTTGCATTACTGGCATTTGGGGTTAAATAATTTTCCATTATAGGTGTTTTCCTGGCATTGTTAAATGCTTAGAAGTACCACTGGCCACTATCCCAAATGCCAGTAGCACCTTTTTCTTTTCCTCAATTATGAAAACCAAATATTCCCTAAATGTTGCATATATCATCTGCAGAGCAAAATCACTCTTATGTAAGAGCCACTGCTTAGGTTAGACTAATACCTTCCTCATGATGTAGCATATGCATTATTTCTTAAATTTCTTTCTCTCTCTCTCTCTCTCTCTCCTTTTTTAAAAACGATTTTTATTTATTGATTAATGAGAGAGAGAGAGAGAGAGAGAGAGAGAGAGAGAGAGAGGCAGAGACATAGGCAGAGGGAGAAGCAGGCTCCCTGTGGGGAGCCTGATGTGAGGCTCAATCCCAGGACACTGTGTTATGATGCTCTGAGCCAAGGTAGACACCCAACCACTGTGCAACCCAGGTGTCCTTCTTTCACTATATAAATTTCTATATTTAAGGGGGTTAAATATTTGAACAATTAAAGCACTATTTTTTTGTCCTTAGATAAAACTTTGAAAATACATGCATGTGTAATATTTTAATAGACTATTTTCAAGGATACAATAGATGTTTAATGAAAGATATAATATTATAGAGGAATATAATCAAGGAAGAATATTCAGGACACCAAAAATAACATGGAAAAATAAACTCTAAATTTATGCAACTGAAACAGACATAGGTTTCCCACATGTGTCTTATTCATTTGCAAATTGATACAGATATATTTAATCTGGAATTAAGATTCATAAAAATAACATATAAAATATTTGAAATCATTTATTGATAATCCATGTTATAGATAGTTGAGAGGATTACATTTCTGGACTACCTCTTATTGCTTTATGACCAATTTAATTTAGGTATATAAATTATTTATATTGAAAATTTAAATGTATATGTTGCTGCAAAACTAAGAAGGAAATAAGTCAAAAATTAAATGTATGTATTTACATATTTCAGAAAGCAAATGATAATGAATTAACCTAAAATGAACATGAAAGAATTGGAAATATATGTTGAAAAGTAGTTTTTATCAATAAATTATTTTTTGGATAGCATGTTCCATTTATTTTCCAAAGGCATGCATGATATGTCTTGCTCTTGTTTATATTTATAACATAGATTATTAAACTTTGGAAAAATGCAAAGTTTGAATGTTTTTTTTTTTTTAAGTTTGAATGTTTTAAAGCCAAAGTAGCAATATGTTAAACTCTATTCTAGGACATTTTTCAAAGTAAAGTAATAGAAGCTGGGTTGATTATAACACATGAAACAATTAAAAGTAAAGGACAAATCTCTATAAAACAAAGGTTTTCAGATGTTAGACATCAGGCAACACAGACAGTGATATCTGAGAGAGGGGGAAAACTGAGGTAAGCCCTAACAGTGCCCAGTTTTATTACTGGAGGTTCTCATGCATCTTTAGCTGAGGACTTGTAGAGTATGTGTGACCAGAAATGTCCTAATGCCAGATAGACAATAACCCAGGACTCACATAAGGTCAGGAAGATATTGTGCCCCCAACAGTCAGGGTGGAAAATTTTTAGTTCATGGGATGTAGGTAGAGTATCCAAAAGGGTATTGCAGAACCAGAGAGGATAAATACCCTTGCCACCTAGGGTTTGCTGAGAGAAACTGTATTTCTACCTGAATCACTCTATTTTCCAAACACAGGCTCCATTTCAATCATTTCTTTGTCTCCACCTGCTCTCTGTTGGCTTTGTGGTTCAACTGATCCTTTTCCTTACCTCTGAGTCGCACTTGAGCTCTCCTTGGTACTCACAGTGATACCATCAACACAAGCATATCTGCAAATGGTAGGCTTTCCCTGGTTGAGCACCATAAGACATGGGGATGCTGAGACAGGGCAATCTAAATAGGAAGCTAAACTTGACTCACAGAAAAGGAGCCCAAGGATTGTTTATGTTCACAGTACCCATGACAAGTGTAAGCCTTACATCTCCCAGAATAGCTATCCATGGTGACACTGCATGGATAACAGCAAAATAGTGTGGAGTTGGTTTAAATATCTGCTTTCTCATATTAAGGAAGACCAGCACAAACAATGACAAGCAAAGACCTACAATGGCCACAGAAGTATTAGGAGCCACTACCACCACACTGACACTGTCTGTGTCACACTATAGTCATAACCAAGTAGAGTTTGAAGCTACAGCATTCATACCTAAAACAAGCCTCCTAGTATATCCTCATTTGCTCGTATCCAATAAGCTCCAGTTTTCTCAAAAACTGGGGATAGAGGGATGCCTGGGTGGCTCAGCGGTTGGGTGCCTGCCTTTGGCTCAGGTTGTGATCCCAGGATCCAGGATAGAGTCCTCCATTGGGCTCCCTGTGAGGAACCTACTTCTTCCTCTGCCTGTATCTCTGCTCTCTCTCTCAGTCTGTGTCTCTTATGAATAAATAAATAAATCTTAAAAAAAAAACTGGGGATAGAATTGTCAGTTTTGCAAAATCCTTGAAGTCTGAAGTTGAGTGAGGGAGGAGTAAGTTGGAGGCCAACACTGAAATTTCTGATGTGAGAAACAGTGTAATCCCAATGTCATACACTTCAATCTTAAGAAGAAAATCTGACCAAGAATTTTACTTCTTAATCTCTAGGGGAAGCAGGGGCACATTTACGACCCCTGGGGGAATTGCAGTAATTCATGTTCTTGGGGCACCATTACAAACACCTTTTTTTTTTTTTTTACAAACACTCTTCATTGAACTTAGATCATATCTATGTGCAAGCCAACAAGGACCTCCTAAATTCCTGAATTGCAATATATTATATATGCCAAATGCATAAGCAACTTAGACTCTGACCAGGAGAGAAACTCAGCAGTCCTGTGGACATAGCTGGAGATCTGCTGTTGTTGGGATTGAAAGCCCAAGTGACAAATAGTCACTCTGTCTTTTTCTACCAAAGTAGAGAAATATTAAAATATAGTGAGAAAACTTTATTAGTCAATGCTCTTTGTTCTTTATCCTACTTTTTTTAAATTATCAAAATTGAATACGACCCTATTTTATGAAGTTATCATCTAAGTGCAAACTAATTGTGATAAGTTATAGAAGGACATAAATATAATCCTCATGATAGTATGCTCACAGCTTTGCTCTGTACCCTCTCTCTACTATAGCAGCTTAGTGGCGATAGCTTATTTTTAGTAGTGCAAGATGGATGAATTCAATGTGACCTTCCCTACACCATGTGTTCAGAAAATATGATACGCTCTGGGGAATTAATGACATATCATCACCATTACCCTAGCAAACACATCAATGCTGTAATTTGTACAAACCATAAACTGGGTGTGGGAAGGAATCTGAAATTAAATTGACATTGAATGAAAGTTAAAATTGCAGCCCCCCTCACATAGGCAGATCTGGCTTCCTTCATTTTAGTAAGGCATTGAAAAGGAGCTTTCTGATTGATAGGTGTTTGGTATTTATGGACCATCTAAAACAGACAAAAGTTCCAGAAAACTTAATGAAAGCAGTCTTACTAACTTTTCATAACATATCCACTGATCCACATGTTGAACTTTTTGTATTAGTGAAAACTAAACTGGCATAATATTGCTGAATCTTAGATATTTAATATTAACTTGAAAAAGCAAGGTGCAATATGATAGCACATCCCAAAAGTTCTATATAAATATTAATAAAAAGCAGGGTTATAATAGATAAAAGATTTGTTGTGAAACTAATAGGAAAATACAGAATGACAAAATTCTAGTGAGCTAGAGAATCAGATGGTGCTCCTGGTGAAAATCCATGATATATTTTCTTAATTTATGTTGTAAATTACTGATGTTCATTTTATTTTCATTTCCCAAAAGTTATAAAATAATATGCATTCTGTTGCATGTATCAAATTTCTATTTTAAAAAGTGAATAAAATATCTTCATAATAGTTTGCATAGTTTTATGTTAACTCTGTACAAGCTAAATGAAGTACAGTGTTATACATGGGCCTAAGGGGGAACCAAAAATAAATCCTTGTATATTATCAAGAGTCTTTACATTTTCTGGGTGAATTGTTGGCTACCTGGAGTTGAAAAAATATTGTCAAAATGTTTTTGCTTTTAATAATAAAATCCAGAAATTTTGTAAGTATAAATAATATTAATGTGCAAAAGTAAGACCTATGATTTCATAATTAGAAGCAAAATTCTCAAAAGACTTTTAATGACTTTAGAAAAAAAAATATTAAGAATGGTACTGGTGATTCCTATGCCAATGATGACATTCAAAGCAATTAGTTTCCCAATACATGCAGAATAAGATCCACAGTCCTTTTCAAATCCTACAAAGACCTTAGAGATCTGGCTCTGCCTAATTTACAACCTCCATTTGGTCATGCTCCCTCCTCCTTCACCCAGCCTAACTCTCGCCTCTTTGCTATTACTCAAGCACACTATGCATGTTTCCACCTCAGAGCCTTTGCAATTGTTTTAACCTGTTGGAATGTTCTTTCTCTGGATCATGACATGGCTCAGTATCCCACTTGTCCCAAGTCCTTTCTCAGTGTCAATTTCCCTGATCGTCATGGTTGCTACAGGAGCACATATAAAAGAAAACACATAAAGGCTGTCCTCTAATATAAAATGTTTGATAATGGAAGCATAAATTGGTACCACTTTGTGGGAATAATTTGACAATATCTGTCACATTCACAAAGCAATTTTTGCTACAAGCAAATATGTGCTCTCAATTTTCCGTGCAGTATTATTTGTATTAGCAATTAAAACACACACACACACACACACACACACACACACACACAAAACAAAATCCTGGAAACAAAGTCTCCACAAATAAGGCTAGTAATGGAATATCTGACTAGGGTCATGGATAGTCCATGTCTGCAGTACAAAGAATGAAGACTTTGCCTCTGATGTGCAAAATATATCGAATGTCCCACACCTATTATAAAGATTGGTCAATAATGGCAACACTGAAGGTTTCATTTATTGTGGAAACAGCATGCTTATTTCTGTCTGTGTTTGTAACTGACAATAACACTGACTTTGACTATTAGTACAGAATGATGATATGTCTTCTACCGTGGTCATATCCAAATACATTTATACTGAAATTAATATTTTATTACAATTAGCTTTCCTGTTATTTCTCCATCTTGTAATTACTATAAGGGCATTCTATTGTTTCACTTAAAATTTTGTGCATGTTTTGATAGATTGTTTTATCAGTGAATTTTGTTTCAGAATCCTTTGCTGCTCAAATACCAGTGTTTAGTTTTTGGATCAACAGTATCAGTGTCATTTGGGATCTTGTTAGAAATGTATAATGTCAGGACCCTCTGCCAGAACTTTCCAAACAGAATCTGCATTTTTAACATCTGTAGTGCATTCATATTTCCACTGGTATTAAAGAAGTACTATTTTAAGTTACTTATCCCTCTCCTTTCCACTACTAATGGTTTAACCTCTTATATTTTGTCAAATGTTCTGTAAGAGTTTAAATGCTTTCAATACATGTTCCTCTTTTTTTTTTAGATTTTTAAAAAAATATTAATGAGAGACAGAGAGAGAGAGACAGAGACGCAGGCAGAGGGAGAAGCAGGCTCCATGCAGAGAGCCCAACGTGGGACTCCAGGATCACCACCCAGGCTGAAGGCGGCACTAAACCACTGAGCCACCCGGGCTACATGTTCCTCTTCAATCCACTCTTCAAAGAATAGAAAAAGTCTATTTTTAAGAAAAGATATTTAATTTGTCCAGTCCTTTCCATGGCATCTCAGTACTCTTAGGCATATGCTTACAATCCTGCTGTGCATGACTCTTCCTCTTACCAAGATGCCATAAGAGGTCTAGTTCCAGCACATCTCAGCCACCTCACTGGAGATAAATTTGAGTTGCTGTAAATATGACTCTGAGGCTTTTTCTGCTTATTCACATTCCATGCATATTCTTATTTCACAGTCTTTGCAAATACTCTTCACTTTGTTTCAAAAGCTCCTTTCCATTTCCTGACCCAATTCCCTTAATTTTGCTAGTTCTTACTTTTCCTTCAAATATGAACTCAAATATACTTTCCACAAGAAAAGCCTTCTTTAAACATTAATATTTATCATTTGATACCTTCAAAGTTGGTATGTTCCTCAATTATATTCAAGATTGAGAGGCTGAATATACTAATATAAGATTGCCAGACCACATATGATAATAAACTTCAACCCACAATTTCTGCACAGCCAGCAGGGAATCCAAACCACCTTGGCAATGATCTATCCAGAAGATTAGCACATGGCCAGTGACTGACAGCTTGCTGATGTTTGGTCACGCTTCCAACTGAGGACCAACCAGAGAAAGGCAAGTATGCTCCTCCAGCCATTAGAATGATTGTCTTGCTCTGGTGAGCTCACCTATAGCTTCCTCATGATTTCTAATCAGAGCATACCTGGAGCCTTCACTCTATGCTCCTATACAATTTATCCACTACCCTGTGTACCTTAAGGTCTCTGCCAAATGCAAATGATGATGGCTTACTTGCCTTGCTATAGCAAGCTCTGAATGAATAGTCTTTGTTTATTTTTTTCCTCATTTGGATCATTTTTGTTTATTCCTACATTACAAATTTAATGATTTGAAAAGAATTTATCTTGGATAAAATTCATACAATATGGTAGATATAACAATAAAAGGAATACAAGGAGATTCTTTTATTCTCTGTGTTTTCTCTCAAAACTAAATACTCTCAGTCTAGAATTAGAAGATCTATCTTTAAGTACCAAATGAATACCTGATGTATGTGGTCAGAACACAGACACATCAACATAATACTATATCAAAAACATTTATGGATTAAGCAATGTGTCTTTTCTTTTCACCTGTATAGTGTTTCGAAAAAAAAATCTTTTAAAATATTTTGTCTTGCATTAGGCTAGTTTACTGAATACTAATAAACACAAGATTATTTCTAACTCTGGGAGAGTCATTTCTAGGAAATTAATTTCAAAATAGTATGCTACTGCATTGTATTTGTGTGCAAGCCATTTTCATAGAAAACTATATCCTAGTACATTTGACAGAGTTAAATAATGCAATTATGGGATGCAATAATAGAAGTAGAAAGAAAAAGATATGGTTTTAGATGGGATTTGAAATGGCAGCTCCAATAATGCAGAAAGATAGAGAAAGCCTGTTCCAGATGTTAGTCACTGCTGCAGAGAGGACTGGGAGCGATAATTTTGCGTGAAGTAACATAGAAGAAATAAATGGATTCTATGTATTTTGGACATATCAATTTTGATTATGCAATTTCAAGCTATGAACCTAAAGTTAAGAAAAAAGCAACTTGTTATATCTAAAAGTACAGTTTGATTTGGAAATAGACTCAACTGATATTTATTGAGAACCTACTAAGTGCTAGATAACATACTGGAATTTTATATATAGTGTTATCGTGAGATGCCAGAGAATCTCTAAAGTTAGTGGAAAACACAGGTATGAATGAACGCAAATTCAAGACTCAAGGTTGCACATCATTAATATTAGTTATTTTTTAAAGATTTTATATATTTACTCATGGAAGACACAGAGAGAGAGGCAGAGACACAGGCAGAGGGAGAAGCAGGCTCCCTGCTGGGAACCCAGTATGGGACTCTGTCCCAGGACCCCAGGATCACGACCTGAGCCAAAGGCATACACTCAACCACTGAGCCACCCAGGCATTCCTTTAGTTATGTTTGTTAAAAGATTAATTATACTGCCAGATTTGAAAAAAGAATATATCTTAGGACTGTAAACATAATATATATTTACTGTAAACATTTTCTTTATACAGAAAACTATGAAGAATACAGTGCTAATAACCTATAATTCCAGCTCTCACAGATCACTACTAATATATTTATAAAGACCTTCAGATTTTGTCTACATATTAACATAACACAACCAAATATACATGTATATATCATGCCAGTAATTATATATGTGGGCATGTTCACAAATGGGAATATACTATGAGAAAGTTTAATATTATCAAATATTACAAGTATACTTGTTTGAGATAACAGAAATTTCAGAATCTCCCATTTGAAAAGAGAGACATGAGTTATAGCTGGTTTATTGGCACTGAGTAATTCAGTGGCATAACCCTGTGAACTAATCTCATTCTGGACTTGTGGTCCCTCAGCTAGACCTGACATACCTGGTCCCATCTGCATCCCTCTGCCCTGATTGGCCAATTCTAACCCATACGTTTTACTTTCTGCTTGCACTCTGGCTTTGCACCATGGCAATCCTGAATGTCCTTCATTAAAACAAACTTAGGCTATATATTCACATTCAAGAAGAGCCAAGATTGTCCAAGTGCCTTAATGAGCAGTACCTTTCCAGGAGATAGTCCTTATTCCCATTTCTTTCACAATTAAGGTACATATCCACAGCTCCCTGGCTATGCAGAGATCCTTAAGACTCCACAGAGGCCCATCTTTTCTGAGGAGGAGTCCTGTAACCTCAAACTTGTATAAGAATATTTGGTTTCTTTCCCTCAGGCTTTCCTTACAGCAGATGCCATGGTTGCCATGGAATCCTTGTGAAGCATCCCTAATCCTTCTATACTATTATTAGACTGTACTCCTAAGTGTCCTACTTCAAGAATAAGATAAATCTCTCCTTTTTTTCCAATCTTAATATTTCACATCATTTCAGCTTAAATAAAATCCCACATCTTCCACAGAGGCTCCTGACTGACTCAGGGCTTTCTCTAATTCTTGTGAACCATCAACGTTATTCCCTTTATCTCTTACCCAAGGACATATATACCGACAATTAATCTTTATAAATAATCACTTTAATGAGCACATAACACCAAAAGTTAGGCCTTTTATATTTGTTTTTCCAAGCATGCAGCAGAGTTCCTTGTCTAAAAATGAACTATTCAGGATTACTTTTGCTAGTGATGGAAAGCCAAGTAGGACAAGGTTATGTAATTTATTATCAAAAGGGAAAGAAAGAAGTGAAGCTGACCTTATCTTGGGAGTCCAAATTAGAAGCCTCTTTATTTTATCTCTGTTTCTGGAGGCATTGTGCCCTTTTTCTTTCTCTTTTTTTGGGGGGTCGTGGCATGGGGATGGGGAGGTGCAGAGGGCTGTCCCCATTTTCTTTTGTTGCAGGTAGGAATACATGTCTTTTTATGTGTATGAGTGTAGGAGAAGGTGAAAAAATATTGCCACAAACAACATCCATGTTAACTTTATAATGTCATTGCAAGAAAATTAAAATTACTTTTTCTTTTTTAACAAGGAACTCGAGCTAGAAAATCCTGAAAAAGGAATGCAATTCTTACATATCCATTCCTCAGTTTATTTCCATGGTGATGGGTTGGGAGGAGCATTATTATTATTCCCACTATATCATGTGTTATAGTTATAAGGTACAGGCCATGTTTCACATCTTCCAACAAAACCATGCATTTTTCTTCGAGTCAAAATGATTGCCAAAATGCAAAATTGGATTATTTCCTAATTGTGTGTTAATGCCTTATCTGAGTTGATTATAAAACCATTATCAGTAAACATTAATAGATCATTATGACTCTTTATATGATAAAAGTGCATTATAACTAAGCCTTCTGAGAGGAGGAAAAAATCTTTACGCAAAGGTAGCAATTTCCTCCATCATTATTCTGAAGATATCCACACAGTGGATATCTGTGTTTGTTTAGACAAAGTCCTCAAATCATAAGAATATTTCTGCCTACAGAAAGGAGAATGAAAGTTAGAAGTAAAGCATTTATTGCAATGGGAAACAGGGTTTTAAGAAGTATTATGTTAAAGAAAACATGGCAATTATCAAGTACAGGTTAACTGGGGAACATTTTCCTACTGAAAATAGAGAAAAAAAATTTAATCTATTGATTCTCTGACAAAAGTTTTCCCTATGACAATTTTAATTATGACTCAGTTTGTAATTAAGTGCATTATTTCAGACTTATACACAAATAAAATAGCCCCCTATATTAAACTAGTATTGCTATAGAAACCAAATTATTTTTAAAAAACACAGAAAGTTAAAGCATTAATTATGTAAATTGATACTAACAAATTCTGTGAGAAGGGAAGGATGACTGTTAACATTCTCATTTTTCATATGAAGCAATTTTTACCAGAGATTTCGTGTAATGTGTTCAAGAGCATACACTTAGGTTTTTGTTTTTTTTTTTTCTTTAGAAAGGTAATGAGATTTTTTTTTTTTTAATTTATGATAGTCACACAGAGATAAAGAGAGAGAGAGAGGCAGAGACACAGGCAAAGGGAGAAGCAGGCTCCATGCACCGGGAGCCCGACGTGGGATTCGATCCCGGGTCTCCAGGATCGCGCCCTGGGCCAAAGGCAGGTGCTAAACCGCTGCGCCACCCAGGGATCCCACACTTAGGGTTTTTATAGCTGAATCCAGAATCCAAACTCACTGTTGTTTCCACTACACAGGGTTAATGGTGGTTAATTTCTATCACTTGGCTTATCTGTACCAATGCCTTCTGCTGCGTACATTATTTGTAAGAGAAAATTTCTGAATCAGTTTGCTCCTACACACATAATATAGTGTTTTTTCAATTTTAATGAGCGATTGTATTTTTAGAAGTAGTCTCATCTTTTTTTTTTAAGAATTCAGAAATCAGTGCTAATGGTAGATCTTTCTGTGCTGAAGCTGGAGAAGAAACCGCTGTGTTTTTGTCACTGTTAAGCAGATGCAGTTTCACACATCAGTTATTTTTACTACTATTCTATGTTTACTTTGTTTTTTTCAATTAACTAGGAGATAAAGGACTATAACAAGACAGGGCAGAGAAACAATGGTTAATATTTTTTAGACAAAATTTTCATTTCATGATTGGTCTTAGAACTAAGTGGCACTAAGGGAATAAGGCAGGTGATAAATAAAAGCACTCTCTCTAAGTGAATGACCCTTTGCCACCTCCCAAATGCTCCCTTACCAAAATGACCTTATTTTATTTTTTTAAAAGATTGTATTTATTTATTCACGATAGACATAGAGAGAGAGAGGCAGAGATACAGGCACCCGGAGAAGTAGGCTCCATGCCAGGAGCCTGAAGTGGGACTCGATTCCAGGACTCCAGGATTGCGCCCTGGACCAAAGGCAGGCACCCATCCGCTGAGCTACCCAGGGATCCCGACCTTATGTTATTTTGAAACTTTCCCAAGATACCACCTAGTGAAATTAGCATCTCTGTATGTGTGTAAATCTATGCATTCCATTCCATTGTTTCTATGTCAGTCTTGAAGATCTATGGCTTCTCTCTCAATTTAGTTGCAATAAATTTATTGTATAAGTTAGTTGTTTTCTACTGGTTCTCTTCTTCCCAACAGAAGTGATTGTTAATGGGAGAGAAAAATGAGGAAAATCATAAAAGCATATTCAATATATGGATATTCTCTTTGCATAAGCAAGCAGGGTTACTTGCAGTTGGTCTGTTTGTTGCAGTGAGAGAAACCTGGGACAGCAAGCCTCTTAAAATAATCATTACCTGAGAGTAAAATTAAAAAAAAAAAAAGTCTAAAATACAGGGTGATGAACACCGGTTGCCCAATCAACAACTATTACTGGCAAGACCTGAGAAGCATGGAATAGGGAATGGTCAGTTCCAGGAATGCTGTGTGTGGTGTTTGAGAGGCAGACATGGTGTGCAGATGAGTCAGAGAAAGTAGAATAGTGCAAATGAGAGCCTCAAAAAAAAAAAAAAAAAAACAAAACAAAAACAAAACGGGTTAACTTTACTTTACTTCAGTGGATCTTCCCTTATGGCTAAAATGATTAAAAATTTTTGGATTCAGGAAGCTCCGTCTGCTATGAAATCTGAAGGGAAATCTGTTGGTTTTTTTCCATTTTCTCTTTGCATTCCAAAGAGACAGTGTGGCCTCTGGGTGTGGAATTTAATTTCAGTCAATTAAATGTGCTTTAAGAGATGTCAAGAAAGCGTGTAACACTGTGTAATTGTTAATAAATAATTTTTTGTTTTTTAAATATATTTCTTAATATTTTATTTATTTATTCATGAGAGAGAGGAAGGCAGAGACATAGGCAGAGGGAGAAGCAAGCTCTCTGCAGGGAGCCCAGTGTGGGACCCTGGGATCACGACCTGAGCCAAAGGCAGATGCTCAACCATTGAGCCACCCAAGTGCTCAATAAGTAATTGTATATGTATCACTTATGGCCATTAAAACTTTTATCAAGTTTACAAAATTAATAGTACCAATTCAGTCAATAGGCTGAGATCACTAAGCTAATGCACTGAAATATAGTATGTTTTCCAATAAAATTCATTAGGGTGTATACTATGTTCCAAGCACAT
Source organism: Nyctereutes procyonoides (assembly GCF_905146905.1). Taxonomy (NCBI): domain Eukaryota; kingdom Metazoa; phylum Chordata; class Mammalia; order Carnivora; family Canidae; genus Nyctereutes; species Nyctereutes procyonoides. Next base: position 29,236,455 of record NW_026575136.1, read on the forward strand.
TCTAAATATATCATATAAATATTTACAAAATAAGAAATATTAGTCTTATGTAAGAGATAGGGAAATTTTAGTGTCAAAGAGGTCAAGGAAGCAACCCAGCATAGGGAAGAATTGTTTGGGAACAGTTTTGCTCCTATCCCTATCCTGACATTCCATTGTGTTTCCCTGCACATGGGTTAGTTTTTTGTTGTTGTTGTTTTGTTTTGTTTTGTTTTGTTTTTGTTTTTGTTTTATAGGAATAGTGCTAAGCAAGCTACAGGAGGTGCCGCTGGATGTTGTGGGGGTCTACTAAATGATAATTAACAATTACAATTTTACAACATTTACAACATTATCAATGAGTACTATTTGCGTTACCAACAGGGATAATTGTGTTGTATAGAGGCTTTTAGTATCTTTATTTAGAAAATATTTATTATTTTTCCAAGATATCCTAAATAGAACAAGTTACTATAGGAAAATAAGTCAAATTATAAAATTATTAAAAACCTCAGGAAAAACTAAAATATGCCTGAATCTTCTGACATTTGGGAGAAAAAATTAAAGAGGAAAACAGCAACTGTGACAAGCCTAATTAAAGAAAGTGTACTGTATTTTATATGAACAGCAACCTTTTCATAATCCTTAAATTTCCTTTTAAGAAGAAAGTAGTGGATAATTAATTTTAAGAAAAAAATAGAAATAGTGGCTAATTAAAATTTCAGATCTTTATCTGAAATTTCAGATTTTATTAAATGCTTCTTAGATGACAAGGGGTCAATAAACAGAGTAAACAGTTAATTCCTTTTTTCTATTATTACCTTTTTTTTCCTGAGAAGAACAAAATGCCTAAAGGATGGCATTTCTTTCCTTCAACTATACCTCGATAAAAGATAACAAAATTGTCTCTGTAGGAACACTACTTGGAAACAGAGAAATTTCCCTGTTATCCCAAAAAAACAGCCGTTTGAAAATTTTTAGAATATAAAGTTCATTACAAATAGAAAATGAATAGCATGGAACCCTGTGAACCTGTAGAAAATCAGTTAACAAAAATGAGATTTAAATGCTCAGACATGTAAATCCCATACTAGCTGATCGACTTTATCACCACTTTGTACTCTTATCAACAGCAGCAGGCATCTGACTATATTCACTTTGATTTACTCTGTGAAGACTTTTCCAGATTTAAACCATTTTACCAAGACAAATAGAGTGACAAATGCAATAAATTACATATGCATTATATGAGCAAAAAGAATTTTAGCACTCTAGTTATTGAAAAATAAAAGGCAAAAGAAAATGAAACCCCAGACCCATTCCTCATCTTTACTAAAAAGGAGATGCCAAAGACCTAGTTGAGTGCAAGTACTTTTGAAGAAGTAGCAGTCTTTACACAGAGGATGTCTCTCTGTGGATGTGGAGGATGCAGGTTCTTTTCTTCCCTCCTTACTCTTTTTTTCTGCCTCTCCTTTACCTACCCCCCCCCAATCCCCCCCAAAAAAAGAAGGATGGCTGAGAACTGTGGCAGATGTTATGCCTTCCAGGGTTGTGCCAAGCAGCCATGGCTCTTCTGCTGTGGCAGCTTCCATGGGAGGGAGGCTGCTTGTCCCACTTTGTTCAGTATGTTTGTGAATATTTGATTTTCACAGAAGACAAAAAAGGGCAAGAGCTCTGGAATTCAATAGAAGGTCAGAACGGCAATCTTTTTGCCTGGTCCAGCTTCCTTTTATACTCTGACATCTGGTGCCCATTACCAGAACAAATTAGAGCAATTCCAAGCAGCAGAGGAGGACTTCCTGTTCCCAGACAGCACAGTTATCAATGTGAACACAGGAAACTCAGGCTCAAAACAATGCAGCCATAGAAATAGATCTGTGACACTTGCTTTGCAGACTTAAAATATAGCCTGTGGTAAGTGTAATTAAGGGGAGACATATTCTATCAGAGACTTGTGGTTAGTTATATTGATGACTTTCCACTAAATTTTCACCTTATATGAAACCCAACACACTGAGTGGAACTCCTCTATCAAAAGCTAAACATAAATATATAATCAATTTTTGTCTGTTTTGTTTTATCAAGAGAGAAGATAATCAATCTTCAGAAATATTATAAAAACGAACAATTTAACTCATGCTCTTAGAATGCCACAGAGTGTTTCTGCAGACCACTCAAAAATCATCATTTCACATGCCTATCTCCTATTTAATTATTCCCATTTTCTTTATATCACATACATATCAGCTGTCTTCTCAAAATCCCTCTTGTTTTTTTCATGCTTAAAAATCTTCCTGGGAGTAGCTATACTCCTTCAATATTTGTTTTGTTTTGTTTTGTTTTTTCTCTTCAGAACTAATATTCACCATCATTTAAAATATTCTTATTTATTAAGGGAAAACAAACAAACAAACAAACAAACTCTCCCAGAGAGTAGCACACAGAAAAGGAGCAAGCAATATTTCTCACATAAAACATAGAAGTTAATTTTTTTAGTAACTCACTCACTGGTCATGCTAGATTTTCATCTGGTATTTTGTAATATGAGTATTCAAAACACAGGTCTGAGTCACTAAATGCTAGATTTGAATGGGATACTGCTGCATGAAAGGATTTTGTGATTTATTTTAAAAATGTTTGACAAAATATATTTATAGTCATTGGGAGAGTATTTTAATATTTCAAACGAGTAGGTTTTTCTCTGATCAGTGGGGAGAAGGAACATATTCTGAGAACTTTAACTTTTCAATATTGATTTTGTGCATATAAGTTACATTGATATATGTTAATATACATCTATATATATACATAAACCAATATATGTATATTCATCATTTATGACCACAATTTCTCTTTCTTTCCTATATGTTCTACATGCAAGGATGTGAATTAATTTAATATTAGATAACAAATTAGCTGTTTCCTCTACTCAAACCCTATGATCATATATGCTCGATTACTGCAAATTTCCTGGTCCATCCAGGGGCTATTTTTTTTAAAAGATTTTATTTTTATTTATTCATGAGACACACACACACACACAGAAAGAGAGAGAGAGAGAGAGAGAGAGAGAGGCAGAGACACAGGCAGAGGGAGAAGCAGGCTCCATTCAGGCAGCCTGACATGGGACTCGATAAGGTGTCTCCAGGATCACACCCTGGGCTGAAGGCGATGCTAAACTGCTGGGCCACCCAGGCTGCCCCATCCAGGGGCTATTAAGTGCTGTTTTTAGATTTACATGCTGGAATCAAAATATTGATACTATACTTTAAGCAGAAGCCTCATGATAGCAAGCAAAAAAAAAAAATGAGGGTTGAATGTCCTATCAATTATTTTGGTCTTTAATTTTTTATTTATTTACTGATTCATTCATTCATTCATTCATCCATTCATTTAAATGTAGCATGGCCAGTTTGTTGACTTAATGGACAGTGATTTTTGTACTGTAGAAGAATGATAAATAGTCTGGCTAAGACATTTGTTGTAGATCTCATGACTATTGGAGAGCACTGAAATGTGTTCACAGTGATTGAGTAGCTGAGGCTCTGACTGTTCTGCATTGTCTTTCCAGAATCTGTTTGTAGTTTTAAAGGATAATTTTGCCTCCTTCCATTGTTTGTATATGTTAAATGCTTGACGAGTTCGGTCTAGGACAGCGAGATGAAAATTTCCTCTTGTAACCTTTTATATGTCTTTTACCTAATCCACAAATAAAATGAAAAAAAAAATTCTCCCAGAATAAAAATAAAGTTTCTCAGAATAATGTCCAGTTATGTAGAAAAAAAATCACATTTTAAGTAGAAAAAAATCATTAGGTATTTCCATTAACTTTTTAAATATTCCATATAATGTTTTCTTATTTCATGAAGTTTATTTTGTCTAGTTAAAACAATTTAGATTTTCTCTAAATCAATTGCTGAATTTATTGATTTGTAATAAATGTTAAAATGCATATATTAAAATCAATGTCTGACAATGAAATGTAATGTGACTAATTTTTATTTTATTACATAACTATATGTATAACATTAATTGGACATATATCACTGATTCAGACATGCGACAAATGTGTCTATAGATAATAAATTAAATTTCAAAGGCTTTTAAGGAAAGCATGATATAATTTTAATTCTTAACTTGTCAAGAAATTTAAACTTATAACTAACTAGGAAGATCTGACTGGTATTTAATTTTATAGGAACAATTTAATAAAAAAAAAGACATTATTAAATCATGTTATTGAAGTAAGCAATTATTTCACTTTGAGTATATGGGAAATACAATTGAAATACTCCTGAGTCAACAGCTAATTTGTGAGAACTCCCCTACGACACTTCTAAAGTCTCACATTGTTGCATGTTAGCAGTGTAATGGTAAAAAGTACAAGCTCGGAGAAGGTGACATTTTTCGCAAGTTAGTAGGTAATTAAATATTTCTTCCTATTTAGCTCAATTTTCCAAATATGGAAAAATACATACGCTTTTAGAACACTGATTCTGAATATATTTATATAAAATTCTATTGAATGCCAAATAATTGTGTTACAGCCATAGTCTTGCTATGCTTTTTGAGGAGTTTAAGGTGAGCACATGTAAGGTGAGCACTTCAGGATCCCTGCTACATATGCAAAGACTTCCCAAGACCCTGATGCCTCCCTATGCATTACCATCAAGCAAAAGAGGAAGGAAGGCTGAGTCTCTGATAGCCATGTTCCACTTCATAAAATCAGTCAAAGTTTTTCATCAAATGCTTGTCCTTCAGAGGGCAGTGATTTTTTTTCAAGTAACATCTAGGGCTATACCACAGTCTAAAGATTGCTACTTGGCAGGGCCATCTATAACTTCTAAAGTCTGATGGATCAGGTCAAGGTCCAGAAAATTAAAGAGAATTTTCAGAAGATTTCAGAATGTGGGATGGTTCAACTTGATCATCTGTCCTTCAGGGGTCTTGGTCAGACCCATCAATGGAACATTCATTTATCCTCTGGACACAGTATTGATAACTCCAACCTTCCCTTCATTTATTCTTCACCACTTTTTTTCAGGTCACTTTTTGACTTCAAATCCTTTCTATTTCCCAATGTAGCTTAATACCATCAATTCCTTTTCATTGATGGAAACAAAACACAGCTCTTGTTTATAGAAGGGCATGGTGGCTGGCAGTTGACATTGTCAATGATACCACGAAATGAATGGTAGTCATTCTCTCGGTACAGTCACGGGTGTGGACAGGGTCCTGTGTCCCAGGACAGGAAGTGTGCTCTACTAACAAGTCTTTCTAAATACTTCTGTGATACTGATTAAAATAATGAGCTTGTTCAAGTTAGAGCTTCCTCATATACAGGAATAGGGCTGGAAGATTAGCCAAAGGCTCAGTGCCATCTTTTTTATTTCTCAGTTTGCAGGGGTGAGACCTTCCCACGTGTTCCTATTATTCCCTAACCTTCATCTGTGTCATCCAGCCTATGCCAAATTAAGAGAACACTAGAGGCCCACACTCCTCAGAACATAGCTAACTCTGTTGTGCCCAAGATTGCAAATCCAAGAAACCACCAAGGAGCCGACACCGATGCAAACACACCAGGGTTTATTTACAAGCTCGAGCTTGGGTCCAAGTATACCCGACACAGCGGAGCAGGGACTTGGACCCCAGGTGGGTTCCAGGTGAGTGTTATGGGCTGGTCTAGGGGACCTGCAGAAGGGGGGGAGGAATTTCTCAAATTCTGTTTACATTCTGATATGGGGCTTTCAAGGGCATTGAGCTCTGTTCTCATTCTAATATGGGGCTTCCTGCCATTGGCTTGGGCTCTGTTCTCATTCTAATATAGGGCTTTCTAGGGCATTAAGCTGTAAGCTGTTTTTTCCTATAACTGAAGTAAGGTAAAGTTCAGCTCTTGTTCACAGGGGCCTGGGATGGCTGTACTTGTGATAACGCTGAACTTAAAGTGGAATGGCCTTAATTTTCTATGCCTCCACAACTTACTTCAAGATCATGAACTACAGTGGAATGAGGATAGTTCCACTTCTGTTTGGGGAGCCAAATAAAGAGGCATTTGTTTAATTCCATAGCCTCAATTTAGGCAAAGAAGAACCTCAGAATCTAAAAGAACATTAATGAAATGTCCATGTGCCTCTGCTTTTTTTTGTTGTTCTATTTTCAATCAAAGTAAAACTGACATGCAATAACCTGTATTATTTAAGGCATATATTATAGTCATGTATATGGATGTATGCATATTTACACACATACATACAATGAAGCCAGTCTATAATCGAGAAGATGAGCATATCATCATGCCCAAGCTTCATCATGCCCAAAATGTAATTATTCTCAGACCTCCTCAGCTCCTAGGCTCAGACAATCACTAATATGCTTCCTTTCACTGCAGGTTACTCTAAATTTTTAGAATTTCATATAAATGAAATCATGTTGGATTTATTTTGGGGAGACAAATGGAGGACAATTGGCTTCTTTCTCACTTAGAATACTAATTTGAGATACATACATGTGGTTGCATATGTCAGCAGTTCCTATTGCCCTGTAGTAATCCATTTTATGGATTTTTCTAGCCATTCACCTATGGACAGATATTTGCATTGTTTCTAGTTTTGGTTACTATAAATAAAGTTGCTATGAATATTTGCCTATAATTCTTTATACAGACATAGCCTTTTAAAAACATTTTTAGAGCAGTTTGTGGTTCACAGCAAAACTGAAAGGTACATAGATTTCCCAAATTATATCCCTTGCTTCTCCACAGGCACAGCCTCACCCAGTGTCAACATCCCCACCAGAAAGGGGCATTTGTTACAAGTGATAAACCAACACTGACGCATTATCACCATAGTTTATATTAGGGTTCACTCCAGTGTTGTACAATCTATGGGTTTGGACACATGTATAACAACTTGTATCCATCATTATTATATCTTAAGAGTAGTTTCACTGAACTAAAAATTCTCTGTGATTTGCCTATACACCTTCTTCTATCCTAACCCCTGGGGACAGCTGACTTTTGTCTCCAAAGTTTTGTCTCTTTTAAAATCTCTTAGAGAGTGCTACTCTCTCTGTGGCTTCTGTGTGGAAATCATCCCAACTGAAATGTGGGTGTGAAATAAGCCCTGACAGTTTTGTCAGTGTATCAGTTTATCTAAATAAAACTCCCCTGGAGAAGAGTAGGGGAAACAGTGGTACTCTTGAAATGATGGAGTAAGAAGCCCAGTAGCTATTCTCCTTAGGCTAACTTAAAAATCAATCATTTAAAGTCTTTGGAAATTGTCCTAATTTAATAATTGTCATACAATAAATAGGGAAATATCCATTGATGAAAATCTCCTGAATCATGAGAACAGTGAGAACTTCTGGCATGTGACTCACAGCATGCTGCTTCACCACCCTCCACGCCAAAATGCTGCTACTAAAGCTATCCCTAGAATACTCCTCTGTGGGCACAAGCGGGCTAGTTGATGGGGCTAAGGGTTGTGTGCTCTTTCTCATACACAGTGTCTTCTTAAGGGCTAAAGTTTTGCTCAAAGAAAAGCAGGCTGCTGGTATTTTTAATTGTCTCCCATCTCCACATCTCACTTTATCCACCCAGCCCTTCACTCATAGGGTGGAATAGGCAGGTCAATCCAACGTTAGCACAAGATTGGCCTCATCCTACCCCCTGCAGCTGGGGCAAAGGCTGGAAGAGAGAACAAGAGCTTTGCAGCTCTGCCTGAGGGGACTATTTGCAACAGAGAATTAAAAACTCCTAGCCTGACTATTGCTGGCAACAATGGAGATCACTATAGAGCAATTAAGACAAACTGGTAGCCCTATGATAATGCTAAAGATAGCACCTAGGAGTTTAATACAGAAAATCAGAAAAAGAGCCAGCAGAGACTTGCCTGTCTTTGAACACAGACAACTCTGGAGGTCTGGAGCACTGTATGTAATAGGCTCCAACCACTCGAAAGCAATCAGAGATGAATATGGGGCAGTTGTGAAAGCATTCCTCAACCCTCCCATAGTTCATTGCCATGTATTAACAATAAATATTCTAAAAATGGAATTTTAAAATCCTCATGTAAAATGACATATAAAGGAATACTTAGGGATACATTCAACAAAATAACTGCCTATTGAAAACTATGTCATTGTTGAAAGATATTACAGAACACTTAAATATATGGAAAGCCAACCCAATCAAGATGGAAAGATTTAATATTAAGATGGCAATATTACCCCACATTGTTCTACAAATTCAATAAAATTCCTATCAAAATTCCAGCTGTTTGTTTGCAGAAATATAAGCTCACCCCAAAATTCATAGGGAAATGCAAAGATCCAGAAGAGCTAAAACATTCCTGAAAAGGACATAGTTGGAGGACTCAAACCTTTCTATTTCTAAATTTACTACAAAGCTATAGTAATCAAGACTATGTGATACTGATTCAAAGTTAGACTTATAAATCAATGAAATAAAATTCTGAGTCCAGAAATAAAAACGCTTACATTTATGGCCAGCCAACTAATTTTTCGTCGGCATGCTGAACGGTTCATTGTACCGTAAAGTAGTCTTGAGAAATGGTTCTGAGACCATTGGATATCCACGTGCAAAAGAAAAAAGAGAGAATCCTATTTTAAAAAAATAAAAATTCATTCAAAATGGATAAAAGAACTAAATGTAAGAGCTAAAACTATGAAACTAATAGAAGGAAATACAGGAATAAATCCTTGTGATTTGAAGTGAAACAATTGTTTCTTAGAACAAAATAATAAGAAACAAAAGAAGCAGATTCATTGGACTACATCAAATCTCAAAACTGTGTTTCAAAAGATACCATCAAGAAAATGAAATGACAAATAACAGAATAATGAAAATATTAGCAAATCATAAGTTTGTGGGGACACCTGGATGGGTAAGTGGTTGAGCATCTGCCTTCAGCTCAGATGGTGATCCCTGGGTCCTCAGATGAGTCCTGCATCAGGCTCCCTGCAGGGAGCCTGCGTCTTCCTCTGCCTATGTCTCTGCCTCTCTATGTCTCTCCTGAATAAATAAAACCTTTAAAAAAATCATACGTTTGAAAAGCAACATGTTTCTGGAAGACAAAAAATAAATAACACCTCAATAACAAAGACAAATACCCAATTTAAACAAAGAATGTTTAAAGAATTTTACAAAGAATTTGAATAGACATTTCTCCAAATAGGATATGCAAATGCTATATACTCACATTAAAGAATAAGCAACATTACTAGTTATTAGGACCTGCAAGTAAAAACCATAACGACACACAATGGTGGTAATAGAAAAGAGAGGAAATGGCAAGTGTTATGAAGGACATGGAGAAACAGAACACTTCTACACTGCTGGGGGAATGTAAAATGGTGCAGCTACTTTGGGAAATAGTCTCTCAAAAATGAATACAGTTAAACACAGCATTACAATATAAGGTACACATCCAAGACAAAGAAGAGGTATGTCCACACACACACACACACACACACACACCTTTAGAGGCATGATGATCATAGTATATTTCATAACTGTCAACTGAAGAATGGATAAATAAAATGTCATATGCCTATACAATGACATATTAATCAGCAATGTAAGTGAAATGCAACACGGAAGAATATTAAAACATTCATTATGCTTAGTGAGAGAAGAAAGTCACAAAGGCCACTTACTGTGTGGTTCCCTTTATAGAGAATGTTCTGAATAGGCAAACGTACAAAGATTACTAATTGCCTAGGACTGGATCTGGGAATCTAGAGGATTTGGGGAATTACTGTAATGGGTACAGAGTTTCTTCTCAGGCAGACAGAAATATTTTGAACTTTGATTTGGGTGATGGTTGCACAACCCTATGAATTACCAGCAAAAGAAAACAAAACAAAACTTTAAATTCCACACTTCAAATGGAATTATGCATCGTTTAGAGTGTGACTCCCTAAAGCTATTATTAAAAGAACATTATTTGCTGCTTTTGATCTTTAACCCCACATCTTCTTTATTTTATTTTATTACTTTTTTTTTAATTTTTATTTATTTACGATAGTCACACACACACAGAGAGAGAGAGAGAGGCAGAGACACAGGCAGAGGGAGAAGCAGGCTCCATGCCCTGGGAGCCCGACGTGGGATTCGATCCCGGGTCTCCAGGATCACGCCCTGGGCCAAAGGTAAGCACTAAACTGCTGCGCCACCCAGGGATCCCAACCCCACATCTTCTTTAAAAAATTAAGAGTAAATAGAAAAAGATGTCCCAGAAATTATATATATATATATATATATATATATATATATATATATAAATCAACATTTCCAGAGTTTAGATTTCCAATTATTTTTTGAGCAAGAAATCCAGAAAGTAAACTTTAGTTTGAGTCACAAGATACTATAATCCATTTTAATGGGGTTTTGTTGCCTTACCACGTATAAGAAAATAAGAGTATAGTTTCACAGATGTCACTAAATTGTTTATGCACTAACTACCAGTTTTACTTGTCTTCTAGAGACTCTGTGCAATCTAAATATAATATTTTGGATGATTCATTAAAATGCTCTTTGCCATTTTACTAATTAAACTTCCATAAAATGTATTGTACCTATTGCAATAAAAGACCAGTGAACTAATGGACAAATTGGTGCTGCTTTAAAGATGCATAATTGATGCAAAATTTTTTTATCTCATACAAACAGAACCAGACATAGAGATCAGCTCCCTTGGTGTGGTGAACAGCATTCACATGAGTGAATCACAAAGAGGATAGCTAATGCTCTGGGATCTAGGTCTTAGAAAAAGATGAATTCCAAATTATGCTACATTTGGAGATTTGTATCATTACAAAAAAACATGTATTTCTTTTGCAGGTACAATGACCAATTTTTAAAAAGTGTTAAATTGGAAAATAGATATTTTTATTTGTTCTATAATTTTTTTTTTTTTTTTTTAGTTTGCTCTTTGCCCAACTAAAACAGTTTGGCTAATAGTTGAAGAATCTCTTTCTCCCCAAATATATCTCTCTTTTCCATGTAATAGTATATGTTGGCCAGCATATAAAACTTTTTAACATTCTTATAATTCTGGTAGGGTCACTGTTGCTTTGCCCAAGAATATCAAAGCCGTTAGAGTTGTAATTACATTAATTATAAGAAACGTTCTATTGGCTTAGTCTTATCCCTTCAAAGTAAAAAAAAAAAAAATTAACTTCTTGGTCAAGCTCTATTATTTCCTTCGGCATTTTGTGTGCAAAGAAACTTGAAAAAATAAAAGAATAACGGCAAATGTTCTTTGTCAGTATGCACGTGGCAGCCTGAGAAAAATAAATGGCTCATTTATTAGCATTTGCATATCACAGAATGCTAGATTACTCCAGCAGATGAAACTAATCATAATGTCCAAAATTCATAGTATGTTGATAGCAGTTAGGTTGCCAATATTTTTGGTCAACATGTGCTTTCTTTCTTTACCTCTCAGTATTTCCAACATCCAAAAGGAAATATCTAATGAATAATTAAATTAATAGCTAGTTTTATCTCTTATTTATCTGCAATCCTTAAATTTAATATTGAACAATTTCTAGATGGGGTCCTTTGGAGGGTGGAGACCGGTAACTGGTGGAACAGGATATGAATACAATGAGTGCATGAGTGAACTAGAGATGGAACACAGTACTTTTTAAGTAGTATTATTATCTCCATTGGGAGATATTAAACTTCTTTTTTCCCCCCAGTATCTTATTATTGTTAATAAGCTAAAAAGAAATGTAATAGTAAGCCATAGTAAAGGACAAGTTGAGGGTTAACATGCAAATGATAAAAGATGATAAGGAGAAGACGTCTTTAAAAGGATATTCCCAAAGTTCAATAAAGAACAATATATTATTGAGTCTCTGGGGTTTAAATATATATTTATATTATATGTATTATACATATTTATATTATACATATTTAAATACATATTCATATTATATGTATTTTCTTTAATTCTACCTTAAAAACGCTTTCATTTCTGTTAAATAAATTCCTAAAATAAATAAATAAATAAATAAATTCCTGAAAAAATCTCTCAGACTGAACAATTGAAAGCTAAAATCCACTGTGGCAACAGGATCAAACAGCTCCTCAAGTGGTTCCAAAGTCAATAGCTTGCTCATATAAGTAATGAGCACCTCACTGCCTTCGTCCTGGAGCACATTCCTATATAAAGCAATTCCATTTCATTATGGAGCTCTTTGGGGCCATCACCTTTTTTATTAGAGTGTTTCTCTAGCATCACCCAAGATTATGCATTCTTCAGGTTTCAAGATTATATTATACATTTCAGTCATGACAAGTTTCAATTAATAATCAATATAAATAACTGTCTCTCAAATGGCTTGGGCCACACCAGTGTACCTGGACATATTCTGTTAAAAAATTAAAATAAAATAAAATAAAATAAAATAAAATAAAATAAAATATAACAAATTAGATGCTAAATACCTTGCCGAGTGGTGACACTCATAGACTTTTGTTATAAGTTCCAATCTACATGAGTACAAGTTGCGGATACTTCTAAATCATATTTGAGTGTGGATCAAAAGGGCCCAAAGGCATTGATTCAGTTACTGCTGTTTGCAATTCAGATACAACCTATCTGCAACCTATTCAGGCGGCAAAGCTTAAGGGCAAAATGGAATTGGAGTGGAAAATCTGAAATTCTCAAACATATGAAAAATTCCAACCAAAACACTACCAACACCAACAACTGGTGTATGGAGAAGTCACTTGAACTTCTTCAAGACATTGGAGAATGCTAATGCAGATATTCAAACTAGGCTAAGCAAAAAGGTGGAAATCTTGGCAACGTGTTTCTTAGAGCCCTGAAACAAGGCAAATGAAACAAAGCTCCAAGTTGGGGTCTGAAATTAAAGGAAGTACATACCAGACCAACAAGGTTCAGGTGCCAGATTTGGGGGAGAGATTCCATTTGCAGGTACTTAGCATTTCTTATTGTTAAAACAGTGCTAAGAGTGTTTTAGCTGTCTGTGTGATTTCTGTCCTAATGAAAATCATAATTCGGCACAATGCTGGCCAACCCTGCCTGGTGAAAATCAACATGTTTCATTACTCTTCTGATATATTTCCCATATTTAATGATCACATATAAAGTAACAGATTTCACACCAATCTGACACAGTAAGCTAATAAATGCAAATGAGTGCATTGAAGAAATTATTTTTTATTCATTCTAATTGGCTCTACATTTTAGGTATAATTCTTCTTAATGTTTAGTGCTCTCTGACTGCTTATAAATACCACTACAAAAGTCCATTCCCCTCCTCAATCCACCTATTCAACTCCTGCTTTTCTAATTTAAACAAATTACCTCAGTTTCTCCTTCTCAGACACATGAATGTTCCCTAATTTTAACTCAATAAATACACAAATGATCAGATGCAAGTAGCTCAGTATTTTGGATTCTGTGAATAGAGCATAAGGCCATAAGACTGATGCACACAAATCATGAAGTTTGAAATTCATACTAAATTTAGCAAGTTAACACGAAGGGACTAACATTCAGTAAGCATCTATCCCAAGTCAGACAAGCTAGGTAGTTTGCATAAATTTTCAACCAGGGAAATATAGCATCATTTCTAAGCTATTTGAGAAGTATTATTTATCTTCCACATACCACATTCAATTTCAGATATTATTTGGAAGTAATGCTGTTGTATATCCAATGATCTTAAATAACTTCTGTGAAATATTCATTATACATATAACAATGATTGTGATTTAGGATTACTTGTTGACACTGGATTTTTTCCTGAAATGGGGAGATCTTAGACACAGAGATCATCCTAGATAAATGCTTTAATTTCTTTCTAAACTGAGGAAGTATAACCTTCTGTCCATATACTGGTTTCAGTACTATGATTTCTTTTTCTCTTTATTGGAGATCTGTCTTCTGTTTCATGTTCACAAACAGTACTATTATGCAAAGAATTTAAATAGATATGTGGACTGGTAACATATATTAAGGTCTACTGATGCCTCTCGCAATTCTTCTCTAGAACCATTTACATGTTCATACAGTTCCATCACAGAAGTGTTCATATGTATGACATACTTCAAAAACTATAAATGATGCCTTAGCTACTTATTCATATGAAAACGATGATTAAGCCACATTTGTAATTTATCCTTCCCTTTACATAAAATATTGCCTTTGGATCTAGTGGCATTTCATGAACTTCCTAAAGGAATGCTAGATTTCTGTCAGTCACATGAAAAATAAATGGTTTTTGTTTTCATTATTTTGCTTGCTTTTTGTTTCATTGGGATTTTCATTTCAGAGGCAAAAATCTATAACGAGATTAGAAATGAAGGTGGTCAGCTGCTATGTTCAGCTGTCTCAACTCTTTTATCTTCCTATTTGCAGTCCTTTATTTTTCCTTCTCTTCCCTTCTTAAACTCAATTTTAAATTGCTACAGGATTACTCTGTTCTATCATTGCTCCACTTATGGGATGAAGTTGAAGTTTTTTGAGCAAAATGTCAAATCAATGTTATTGTCCTAGTCCTCAAAATAAAAGCAACACTGAAATATAAATTTAAATCTAGTAAAAGCAAAGTTGATTTCTGAAAACAAAAAGCAGAGATGCTTATCTCTTTCCATGATTTCCTAAAATACTGGTATCTATTTAATGGTACACTTTTTTCTTTCTTTTTTAAGCCAGACACGCTTTATAAGTAACTTATTTAAAAAAAAATATTTAACATATAGATTTTCAACTAACATTTCTGTTTATATTTACTGTTCTCAAATACATAAAAAATAAAAATGCAGCAAAATAGATAGTACTGCTAACATATTTAATAACAAACATTAACAATCTGTGCAGATCTTTATTTCTGCCAACTCCGGTTTATCCTGCATCTCTCCTTTTGATGGATGTTATTCATGCCTGTTGATTTCTGGTAACAAATGGCTTTTTAATTTTTGTATACTCCACCTCTCCACTGGCAGGATAGATGATATGGGTGAATGTTATTCTAAAGAATTGTGCACCCTCTTTTGAATCCTGAATAGTAAACACAGTAAGAACATAGATTCCATTTTCATCTTCAATGATATTATGGTTACTAATATTTTTTGGTTCTTCATATGGTTGACTTCTCTGATTTACACAATAGTGTCAACACAGCTTAAAGATTAAGACTCCAATGCTCTACAGACTGAGCTATCCAGGCTTTATGTCCCAAGTTAATCACAAGCAATTAAAGGACAAACTTCTCCACTTATTTTTTTAAACGTTTATTTATTCATTTGAGAGACAGGGGGTTGGGGAGGAGTAGAGGGAGAAGGAGATAATCTCAAGCAGACTCCACATGGACTGTGGAGTTGGACACAGGGCTCAGTGTTACAAAGCTGAGGTCATTACCTAAGCTGAAATCAAGAGTTGGATACCTAACGGACTAAGCCATCCAGATGCCCCTCTGTACTTACTTTGTAGGATGACAATAGTGTTACTTAAATGTCACCATGTTTTCAAAACTAAATTTGGGGACCAATCTGAAGTAATGGCTGCTTAAAATTAATTCTAAATTTACAGTTTCCTTAATACTTAAAGTAGTATTTTATATAACCAATAAAAAAGCGAGTTTTATGTGTATTTTCCAAGCTTACTGTAATTGTTTTCCATAATGTTTCAAGTAATAATGAGGTTTGATTTAATTAAAATCATTTTGACTAAATTCATCAGATATTCGTTGAATATAAAACATGTTCAGTGCTAAACAGGTATGATATAGGATTTAAAACAGATGAGATGTAAATGTCAAAAAAGCTCCTATGGCTTGGAAGCAGGCAGAGCAGTAGGACATAAATATAATGTATAATAAAGACTAAATAAGTGAAAGGCAAAAGTTGACACAACTACTTAAAAGAGCAGGGTTATACCATCTTTGCACAATTTGAAAAAAATAACAAATGTGTATATGAATGATTCACTTATTCTTTGACCTTTTGTAATATTTTTAGAAATTCTCTTTAGTAATTCACCTTGGCAACACTTAACTTCATAATAAAGAAAAAATTCCGTGAAAAGGAAAATTATTAAACATAATAGAACTAACTTCCATGTTTCTCTGGTCTTTCAGACCGACAATGACCATTACTAAAATCGTATTTCTATTTTACATCCACCTCTATGTGTTTTCATATTTCCATGTCTATCTTCAAACTTATTTTCATAAATGCTACTCTTTATTTAGATCTATGTCTATGTCTCTGAAGAATTACCTATTGTTTGTTTTTCTTAATTAAGATGTAATTTACTGTGGTTGACTTTATATACTTAGTGCCCAAAAAAGTGTCCATAGCGTCTGGTAAATATATAATAAAGGAATGAAATAGTAACTGTAAAGTGATTTTTAATCTTTCTTCACTCATATCATTAATGTACCTTCTTCAGCCAAAAGTAGTATGATCCACTCGTCTCTGAAACTAGAATATCTAAGTGTATTCATCTCAGAAATAGATACTTGTGTATCCCCGGTGGCTCAATGGTTTAGTGCCTGCCTTCGGCCCAGGACATGATCCTGGAGTCCTGGTATCGAGTCCCACATTGGGATCCCTGCAGGAAGCCTGCTTCTCCCTCTGCCTGTGTCTCTGCCTCTCTCTCTCTCTATCATAAAGAAAGAAAGAAAGAAAGAAAGAAAGAAAGAAGAAAGAAAGAAAGAAAGAAAGAAAGAAAGAAGAAAGAAAGAAAGAAAGAAAGAAAGAAGAAAGAAAGAAACAGATACTTAGTAAAGATTTATTTGGATGCTTTAAACTTATGCTTTATATAGTCCCAAAATAAAAACTGTTATCACAAGACAACCATAATGTCAAATAGCAAAGAGACGTCTATCCTTTTACAAATGCCAATCATTTTGCATACCTTCACAAATCCTCTCACAATTGATATCCCACATAACACGAAAATGAAGGGTTGATAAAACTTTAATAAATTTAAATAATTTTAAGAGCAAAAATAAGTACCTGCTATTTCTAAGGAAAGTTTTTGTCTGTGTTTTTGCTTTTAAAGATTTCCAGCTGCAGCTCAGTTCAAAAGTGTGTTTGGAAAGATACCACCAGGTATTAAAACACATGTCAGGATTTCTGGGATGAAAAAGCATTGGTCATATATGAAAAGAAAAAGATATGATGTATTTATCTAGTATCTGACTCACATGAAATACAAGCCACATATAACTATGTATGATCCACTTCTGTTCTCGTTGTGCCTTGTTTAGTATGATTACTTAAAGAAAATTTCATTGAAGGAAGCTAATGTTAAGGTTGAGAACACATTATTAGAATTTTATCTGAAGAAAACAGCATCTCACTGGGGGATTCAGGACTGTGAAAAATGATCTCTTAAAGCATAATATTTTTCTACACAGGCTTGAAAGAACTTCTGATTTTTCTAGGAATTTCAAAGATTCCTGGCATTTAGCAGATATAATGCAGTTTTATTTAAAGTTAAAGCTAAGAAATACTTTGGTACTTCCACCAATTTTGAAACTTAAAGGTCTGTGTCTATTTGTATGCTATTGAGTTTGATAGATTCTGAAGCTATGCCTCGGTTGCAAGCAGAGGACATGATGGAGTGTTATTTCAGCATTTTAAATGCATGAGTGTACATAAATTTCTCTAGCTTCGTACAAGATTAATACAATTCTTTCTTTTCAACATGGAGCATAGACTTGCTCCAATCATTTAGCCTTGGTTGAAAAGAGGGAGGTTAAGTTAGTTCAGTGCCTACTGAAGAAGGTACTCAAAAGTATTAATAGTTATCATCAGAAAGCCCACCTAAATAAGCATTTCCATCATCTTGGCTAACCCATGATTACACAGTTAGGTTGCCTTGAAACTCATTGCTGATAAGTGCTTTTGGAATGGTCATTGTTATTTTCATAGAATCCATATACTTTTGATAGCAATGACTTTCACACCCCAAAACATGCCCTGTTTTGAGAGACACATCAAGTATTTATCTTATTAGCCTACTTTAAGTTCATCTAGCAATAACTAGATGTGAGTTTGGCAATAGTGAGTCTACAGAGGGAACAGAGTGATAGCACAAGTCATAGTAGGTAGTTAGAGGTAGAGCTTATCAAGGACTAAATATTGCATTTGTATCTAAGTAGTTATTAGAGTTAAGCCACAGAGAACAGAGCCTGCATGCCCAACTCAAATGTCCAAGCATTTGTTCCTGTTTTATGCATTTTCTGTTCTAGTTTGGTTTTGCTTACCTTTACTGGCAAGAAGTTGTTCATATCCTTTTGTATTTTTCTAAGTTCCATAGTGATGTCACCTCTCTTATTCCTGATTTTAGCAATTTAGAGTCTCTTCTGTGTACTTGCACAATCTACCT
Organism: Nyctereutes procyonoides; assembly: GCF_905146905.1. Classification (NCBI taxonomy): domain Eukaryota; kingdom Metazoa; phylum Chordata; class Mammalia; order Carnivora; family Canidae; genus Nyctereutes; species Nyctereutes procyonoides. The sequence continues at coordinate 29,254,832 of NW_026575136.1, forward strand.
CAGGATTGTCAATTTATTGATTTTTATAGATTCAGTTTTTTATTTATTTCAATCGCTTTTCTTGTTTTATTTCATTTATTTCTCCTCTATTACTTTCTTCCTTATGTTTCCTTTGAGTTTAGTTTGCTCTTCTTTTTCTATTTTCTTAGTTTAGAAGGTGAAGTTACTGATTTGAGACCTTTAATCTTTTTAATATAATGTTTAGAGCTATAAATTCTTTGCAAGGCAAATTCTCCTTATATCATCAGTTTTAGTATGTTGTGTTTTCCTCTTGGTTTCCTTCAAAATATTTTCTTATTTTCCTTATGACTTCTTCTATGGTCCATTAGTTACTTAGATGTGTATTTATTTTCCACATATATGTGCATTTCCCAAATATCTCTCTGTTACTAGTTTCTAATGTATTTCCATTTTGGTCAGAGGATATATTTTGCAAAATAGAATCTGTTTAGGTTTATTTATACTTCTTTTAAGTTCTACCATATGGTCTATATTGGAGAATGTTCAATTGGCACTTGTGAGGAATGGGGGTTTTGCTGCTTTGAGTGGTGAATTCTACAGATGTCTTTTATGTCTTAATGGTTTATAGTGTTAAGGCATTTTCTTCTTTGTTAATCTTCAGCCACATTGTCCTTTCCATTATTGGAAGTGGTGTATTGATGTCTCCAATGATAATTATTGATTTCTGTGTTTCTTTTTTTCAGTTCTGTCAGTTTTTGCTTTCTGCATTTGAGACTCTGTTTTTAGATGCATATTTGTTTATAATTGTAACTTCTTGATGATTGACACATATAATTATGAAATACACTTCTTTATCTCTAGCAAAACTTTTGTTTTAAAATCTATCTTGTGGGGTTGATAGAGAGATAGAAACACAATCTTTTCAATCATGATTGACTGACATAAAGTCTGCTTCATGGGGCTGAGTGGATGAGGAAAGCAGACAGCCTGTCCTCACAAACTAAAATGTAGTCTCATACTGAAAGCTGAAAAGGGAATATGAGCCCCATCTTCCGGGCCATTTCTTCCCCAAATAAAGCCCTGAGGTAGAGCTGGAGAAGGCCAATTAAACTCTTTACTCTCCCATTCTGTAAATTCCTCCCCCACCCCTTTTAGATAAGTTTTATGTTTATAGCAAAATTGAATGGAAAGTATAGAGTTTCCATCTACTGCTAGACGCATACACTCACAGTATTTTCAACATCAATATCCCCCAGAAGAGTGGTACGCATATTTGTTATAAATGATGAACCTACATTGACACTATTATCACATGAAGTCCACAGCTTACATTAGGGTTCATTCGGTGTTATATAGTCTCTCAGTTTGGACAAAGGTATAATGATATGTATGTAACCACTATTATAATACCATACAGAGTAGTTTTATTGCCCTAACTATCCTCTACAGTCCATTTTTTCATCGTCCCTATCCTTAACACTTGGCAACAACAGATCTTTTTACTATCTCCATCATTTTGACTTTCCAGAATGTAAATGTAGTTGGAATCACACAATACATTGCCTTTCAGACTGGCTTCTTTCACTACTACTCTGCATTTAAGGTCCCTCCATGTCTTCTCATGGCTTGATAGCTTAATTCTTATTTTGTGTCATTTGTTATTTATTTATTTTTTTGTTTAACAAGAAAATGAAAAAAATGTTTAAATGTACATTTAAATATTATCAGCAAAAATATATTTCTGTAGGGCATGGTTTTGCTGTTTTGAAAAAATATTCTATGTTGCCCTAATTTAGCAAGATTTTCTAACAGCTATGCTTATACTTCCAACTATAAGAAAAGTCTTAGACTTTTAATGCATCACCTATGGATCCACTGGCTTCATGTCATTCAGTCAGGTTCTTGCAGAAAATTTCAGTAAATTGCTCTCTTATCAATGCGAAAATTGTTTCCTGGTTAAGTACTTAGAGAATCAATAACATTTTTTAAACATTGAAGTACTATAACAAATACAAGTAAAGTAAATAACATTTTTTAAACATCCAGTACTATAGACTATAAATTGTAACTCATAAATGTTTAAAGTAATAATTATACATATATACACATATACAAATATATAAAATCTGACATATATATCTGACAAATATATAGAATAGTGACATATTATATACTAATTCAGTTCACTACATACTATTATTGTGATTTTAATAATGACCTTGATTGCTAAAACTGTGAATTTTATTATAGGATAGAAGAAATAGCATTACATCAACTGCTTAAAACAAAGCAAATATATACTAGTTACTTTTTATCTGCATATCTTTCATGATGCTAAATACTATTGCTTCTGTATTAAAAATAAGTTTTCTTCTTTTGCATCTACTATTTTTTTGATAATGCACTTTTTAGTGGTAAGTAGTAAATGTGCATAACTATCTTGATAGACCATTAATAACCCTCAAACATGGTAAAATCATAACTTAAAATTATCACTTCTCTACCTTCCTCTTTTTTACCCAGAACACTTAGAAAATACCTGATTGCTATAAAAAGTTTTCAGGGAATCAAATATATTTTCTATGATAAAGTTTAAAAGCACTACAAATTAAATATGACCCATATAACTAATATATACTAAATTAATAGTTATTGGCACATTTTAATCTGTTTTTTTATTCCTTAAACTTGAGTTTGGAGTAATCAATTTTAAGTTCCCTCTGAGCAAATAAAAACAATCTTGGGAATCAAATAATAAATGATATTAAGTAGGGAATCCCTGGGTGGCTCAGCAGTTTCGCACCTGCCTTTGGCCCGGGGTGCAGTCCTGGAGTCCCGGAATCGAGTCCTGAGTCGGGCTCCTGGCATGGAGCCTGCTTCTCACTCTGCCTGTGTCTCTGTCCCTCTCTCTCTCTATGTCTATCATAAATAAATAAAAATAAATCTTAAAAAAAAGAATTAAAAAATAAATGATCTTAAGTAGCCAAAACATGTCATAAGATTATTTTTTGCAGCCTTATTTTTTTGTTATTATAATAAAGTCTAGTCTGTTATGTGCTAGTAAAACTACACCGACAACCAGAAGAGCAATAATTATTCTACATTTTTGTGTTTCTTTACTAACTGTTTTGTCTAATTTTAGCTATGTTGTATAGCTTTTCCAATGCTGTATAACTTACTCTGAACACTCAAAATATCTTTGTAAATTTTCATACCAACGAAAAAAAGAGATAGTCATGAAATTCCAGTAATATACATTGGGATGATGTGGTATTTGAGTTTCCATTTTTTTTTTGAGTTTCCATTTATTGCTAAGAACATCTCCATGAATATAAAATAACACTCTTCCCACCCCCCACACCCAGAATGCACTTTCAAGTGAGCCTTATGAAGAGGAATAATAGCCTTGATTTTCCAACTTCATACAGTAGTAAGGATATGCAAGGATAAATAGGCAATATAATCTTCCATCTAGGGTAGCACAGAAGAGTGGAAGAGATAGACATGAACAATTATGACAATGAAATAACTGAAGTAGGACATTACTAGCTACAGAGCACCATGCAAACACAAAGAATCACCTCAATATCACTAAGTGACAGTATTAGATCAAAAGTTATACTTGAGTAGTTTTCATAAATGAGTAGAACTGGGATCCCTGGGTGGCGCAGTGGTTTAGCGCCTGCCTTTGGCCCAGGGCGCGATCCTGGAGACCCGGGATCGAATCCCACGTCGGGCTCCCGGTGCATGGAGCCTGCTTCTCCCTCTGCCTATGTCTCTGCCTCTCTCTCTCTCTCTCTCTCTCTCATGTGACTATCATAAATAAATAAAAATCAAAAAAAAAATGAGTAGAACTTTTCCAGGAAGGTAGTTACTTCAAAAGGAGACTGCAAAATACATGTTCTCAATCAAAGCCCAAATCATCAGTTTTATAAGAAGACAAATACTAAAGAATGTCAGAAAGTTTTTGTAAATACGTCATTTTACTGCAGAAAGTAGTTGGTTGTGTGACTCATGTAAGAATGGGAAAAATTCAGGTTCTACAAAGAGCTCCCAAAATAAAAGGCAAACTTATGACTGAATCCAATACGAAAAAAAAAAAAAAAAAGAAGCAATAAAAAAAAAAAAGAAGCAATAAAAAAAAAAAAACAACCTCACTATTAACTTATGAACTCTGCATTTTCATAGATTTGTACTTCAGGATATAAAATAAGACAAGAGATTCTAATCACAAATTTTGAGCTGCAGCATAAAGAAAGAAATGGTAACAGATAATATATGAAAAAAGAACTAGGAGCAGATGAACAAGGTGGTAGTGTCCAGAATCAGAGAGTAAGTACAACCAACATGATATCCTAGAAGAAGGTCCAGTTTGGGCCTTGCAGTCAAGGTGAACAGTTAAGAGCAATTAAACAAATGTCAGAACTCACAATTATGTGCCAATATAAAGTCTCAGAACTGAAGATAATTTGGTGATGTCTCAGGTGATAGTCTCGGTAATCTCAGCAATTAGTGACAAGGTACTGTCTTTAAATAAATTTTGGTAAGAACTGAGTATAACATCCTAAAAATACATCATATCTGAGATCTTTCCTGACCACTTGGCCTCATTTAGCCATCAAACTCCTTGCTACCACATCATCCCATCATAATCCCCTATATAACATTTAGTGTTATGTCATGTGTTTTAACTGCTTTATGTACACATGAGTAACTATATCTAGTGCACTAGGCTAATATTCAATAAATAAATAATAACAGAGGTGTTCCAGTCGCTTGCAGCCAGCCCTTGTTCTCTTTGGGCCAGTATCTCTTCAGATCATATGCTTATATAAACAGAATTTGGAGAATTAATATAAATTATATATATGGATATTCATCTGTGTATATATTTGCATATTTAAAATAAATTGACCTGACAATCAGAGATTCCAATAAACAAAACCTTAAACTTTCAATATAGAGTATTATGAATGATTATTTCCTATTAAATATTTCCTTCTATCTTTCTATGATTAAAAAAAAAATGGACTATTTCTTGGGTATGCTCCCTGGTCTTTTCACACTTTTGTAAAGAGAATCTGTAACTTAAGTACTTTTGTAATGAAATTACAGCTGAAAAACCAGGATATTCTGGCCACCTCTTGCCAGCCAGCATCTTCTCTAATCAGTTCATGTGTCCATATTGATTGGATGGTGAACTAATTCTGATCTGATCAGTGCCATTGCCAAGGCAGTTGTCAAGTTTTTTCAATATCTTTCCTGGCTCTAATGGGCATTAAAATATGTGATACTACTGTTCATTTTGTTTCATTTCAAATATTAACAATCGAGTTTACTTATGTTAACAACATTTACATTCCCCAATCATTTTAACAAAGTGACTTAGAGTACATTCTTTATATAAGACCTAAAGTCTTGTAGTGTTTATTTTATTTCTTTGTTATAGTTTAATTCACAGGGGGAGTATTGAGAAATATAGGGGCAACATTTTTAAGAAATGGAAAAATACATTATTGGGTTATAACTAAAGCTTTAATGTTTACCCATAAAAATACACATATTCAAAATATTATTTTATATTCAGGTATTCATATTTCTAATCATGTATATATCTCTAATCATATATATGCATACTTCTAATAATATATATATATATATATAACACATTGGTAAAAATTAAAATGATTTTAGTGTTTTTTAAAAATATTTTTTCCTTTCATTAATTAAGCGAAGACGACTTAAAATTTCATTCGCATTTTCTATTCTCTAATGTAAGAGCTTGTCTTTTACATACATTGATTGGCAAGAAAGATTCTTTGTTGTTATTATTTTTTTCTTTACATATTATATCAACCAATATATTCCCTGTTAAAAGTTGACAATTATAAACATATTTGGATAGTATGTGAAGTTTGATGTATATTCATGAAATTTTGTAATTCTATAAACTCAAGCATAAATTCTACCTCATAATATTAACTTCTATATTATAAAATTATGACTGTATGTGTTTTTCAATACATTTAGTATCTGAATTATAATAAAATGCTCTTTATGAAGAGAAATCAAATGTGCACTCCATATATGTATGAATTTGTTTATTTATTATAACAGTTTGAAAGAAAAAAATGAATCTCTTTCCCTCTTGATTTTAAAGACAACATTTCAAAGTTCCCAAGGAAAATTATAACAGCCAAATTAGGTGAACTAATGACTTGAAATTTATCTATTTAAAACATCAAAAAATGTCATTTAATGTTTCTCAACAAAACATGTTCTGAACTGTACTTTCGAAGCCATTAATTTATATATGTCAGTAAATGACTTTCTCATTGGTTTTATCTGAAAACAATCCTTGTCCTACAAAGTACTCCATTCTTTCCTACTAAGGGCAATTACATCAATGTAAGTAAGGTCTTTGTTGCTTAAGAACTCAAATACTTTTGCTATTCAGTCAGCCAATGTGATCATAATTTCCATGTCATGAAGTCACTGGGAATTATAACAGTAAGTTTTCTAAATTACAAATATTGGAAAAGAACATGGTCAAGAAAAGGAAACTATAATAGTCCTGATTTCTCCCCATGCCATCAGAACGAATCCCTTCCCTTACAAATCTTTAAGAATCCTATTCTTTCTTGATCCAAAACCTTCAACTTATCAACTCTTGATAAGTTGTGTAAAATAGCATCCTTAATAGCAAATGTCCTAGGACACTGCTTTCCAGAAGGACTTTTGGAATAGTAGTTGTATATTTTTAGCATTTCTCACATGCTACAAATTCTGGAAGTGAGACAGATGATTTTCAATGGAAGCCAACCCCAGGATGATTTAGATATTGGAATTAGCAGACAAAATCTTAGAAGTAATTTATTTTTTTTTTGTCTAAACAGTTAAAAAGAAAATATGGCTGTGGAACTGATGGGGAATCTTAGAGTGATAAGGAAAAAATGAACACATGAACATTCTAGGGCAGTCCGGGTGGCTCAGCAGTTTAGCTCCACCTTCAGCCCCAGGCCTGGTCCTGGAGACCCGGGATGGAGTCCCATGTCGGGTTCCTTGCATGGAGCCTGCTTTTTCCTCTGTCTGTGTCTCTGCCTCTCTCTGTGTGTGTCTCTCATGAATAAATAAATAAAATCTTTTAAAACAGAAAACTGATATTTACAATATCTGAGCTGTAAAATTCACTGAAAGGGCTTAAGATCAGACAAATAATGGCAAAAGATAGGATCAGTGAACATGAAGGTTGGCCAATGGATGTTATTTGACTTTTGGGGAAAAAAGAGAAAAAAAATAGAAGATTGAAAAGAAAAATGAGGAAAGCCTCCATGAACAATAGAAGTCGAGAAAAGAGATAAGAGGTCAAAATTTTTGAAGAATCAAGATTAAAAATTTCCCAAAATTGGTGAAAACCATAAGCTACCTAACAAAAGTTCAAGAACATATCTCAAAAGAAAGCTACTCTTAGACATAAAATAATGAAAGAAAATATTATAACTATATCACAATAGTTAGAGTAGACATTTTATATATACATATATATGCATATTATATGTATGTAAGGTGGAAAAGCAGAAACTATTGTTATGAGTTTTTTCTACTTTATATAAAATATTATAATAAAAACTGTAATTGGACTAAGAATTGGTACTAAGAATGCATAATACACCCCTAAAACAATCACTAAAAATTAAAATTAATTAAAAAGTTAATGCCAACAGTCATACCTAAAAAAGTCAACAGAAAATTAAGATGCAGTGCTAAAATTTATTCAAATAGCAAAGTTCTCAACATTCTTTGTCCCTGTGAGGACCTCTAGTCCATCGGGCCTACCCATTACTCACTGCTCATCTCCTTCCTACTATATCCATAGTCCTCCTTTCTATCTGGGATTCCAAGGCTTCTGAAATTAAATCATTCCTTTTCATACATCTTCAACTCCCTTGCCCCTCCCCCTTACATTTACCTTGAAAGTTACCTCCATTTACTCAATGTCTGTATTTGAGGAGTTCAAAGTGGAATGTTAACCATTCTACCTTATCTCACTATAAATTTATCGCCAGAATTTCTCAGTGTGGGTGAACGGGCCTACTAATTTTCTCTAGTCAAAACACTCTCCATAACAGCCTCTTTTTTTTCATATTCACAGATGATGTCCTTGATATATTTCACTAGGGAAAGAGAAGCAACCAAAGGGAATGGTTTATCTTGCCAATGGTTCATCTTAATGGTTCATTAAATCTCCCACTCTGCCTGAGACTCACATACTTTGTCTTTCCTCTTGTTAAAATGGAATAACTGTCCTGCATATATAAGGTTAAGTACTGCACTTTTGCAATGGATTTCAATTATCATCTATAAGAAAAAATTACTCCAGAAATGAGCCACAATTTTTCCTTTATCATTTGTTAGAACATTCAAATCAGCATATAAAGATGCTATATCTCAATAGTATATTAAAACACTCCCTTGACCTGACATCTCCCTCCATATACTGTCCCAGTGCTCTGCTCTCTCTGTGTAAGTATGTCTTGATGGAGCTGCGTTTACCCTTGATGCACATTTCATCCCATTTTCTCCTAAACTGGATCAAGTCAAGTTTGCCTTCTCCCACCTTTACCCTCCCCTGCAACTCTACCAGTTGCCACATCCAATGGGAAATTTGCTGTCTTCATCTCAATTAAATCCATTAGCAGAATTTGAAGGAGGTAGAGTCTCTTCATTTTTTAAATTAACACATTTGTTTTTTCACTTGAATTATCCCTCTCTCCTCTCCTTGACCACTCCTCATATTCCTTCTATAGTAAATTTATTTCTAAATGTAAATATCAGCACCTAAGGAGTGCTTAGATCACATAGTATGGTACAGTACATTAATAATTAAATTAAATAAACAGGTAATGAATATTATGGATTTAAATCAAGCTGAGACTGAAATTATACAATTTTATTTGAGGTCTCAGAATTCTCATTTAAATAAATAAGATTGTCCTTCTTTTACCAGGACACAGAAAGAATGAGCAAAGTCTCTAAACCTGAGGGACCTTTCAAAATTCTTATAGAATATAAGAAAAAAAGTAATGATCCTATCATTGGTAAGAATTTTGGGGACAAAAAAAAAACAAAAAACAAATGCAGCATGAGGTGTTTTCAATAAACTATACAAAGGGGTGTGTGTGTGTGTGTGTGTGTGTGTGTGTGTGTGAATTTTTCTGGGTACAATAAATGGCTATGTGGATTTATATGTGTTTTGTAGTCAAGAAAATAAGATAGGAGGAGCTTATTTAATTATAGGAGCAGATTCATAATTACTTCTCATAATTCATGAATCTATTTTCTGTGTCTTTGAAGTAACAGTAAAATAGAAAAGAAATTGGATTTTATAATTTGCATATTTTACAATCAGCATCAGGGAATTGCATTTACCTTTTATAAATTACTTCATGTCATAATACCTTTTAAAATTTTCACTAGACAAGATGGACCTTGTGGGGGGACATAGCTCCAGTGCAAAGTTCAAACTGTGGTTTCCGGAGTCATAGTAGGACAGATGTTTAGAAAGTTTCTTCCCATCTTTCATGGAGTTTTAGTTTAAAGGAATGCAGCCAAACTGTAACCAAAGGAGGCATTATGCTTCCAGAAAAATCTCAAGCAAAGGTACTGTGGGCAACAGGAGTAGCTGTTGGATGGGGCTCTACAGGAAAGTGGGAGAGAAATCAACAGTTAGTCTGAGAGTTGGAGATAAAGTTCCCCCAGAATATGGAAGCACCAAATGAGTTCTAGATGGCAAAGACTACTTCTTATTTAGAGATGGTGACATTCTTGGAAAGTATGTAAATGGAAATAAATCATTATTGAAATGGCATCACAGGAAGCTGCCCATTTCAGTGAATATGTAAAATATTTCATCATGTAAATAGTATCCATGTATTTCTTTTATAATAAACTAATGGTATCCAAAAAATAAAAATAATGAAATAAAATAAAATTTTCACTAGACATCATACAACATTTTTAATAAAGGTCTCTGTTTCTTGTCAGTACTTTTTTTAAGGCTCCAAAGTCTTTTTTTTTAAATAGAACTTTAACATCATTACTAAGAGTAAATTTTTAGGGCAGCCCTGGTGGGTCAGCAGTTTAGTGCTGCATTCAGCCCAAGGGTGATCCTGGAGACCCAGGATCGAGTCCCACGTTGGGCAGGCTCCCTGCATGGAGCCTGCTTCTTTCTCTGCCTCTCTCTCTCTCTCTCTCTCTCTCTCTCTCTCTCTGTCTCTGTCTCTCATGAATAAATAATTTTTTTAAAAAAGTAAATTTTTATAAACATTCAAGGAATAAGGGTTCAACAATGAGTTTTATTTAAAATCTAAGAAGATTAAACTTTTTCCTGCATTAGAATGTAGAATGGCTCCTTATTGCCTGTCTGTTAAATATAATCTATTTTCATTTTTCTGAGACACACCCCAATTTAGTTCCATTCTACCACGGATCATCCTATCTTATCTAGTGCTTCTGAGAAGCAATCTCTCAGCCTACTCTTGGGCCATATGCCAGTAAGTTTTACACATGGGTAAAGAGCCTAAGAGAAAAGGAGTGATTTTCTAGTTGAGGGAACAAAGGCCACAGCCATAAAAGCAACTGAGGTCTGAAACAAAATTAAGTAAGGAGAATGGACACAGAAACACTGGTTGAGTGGGGGGACAGTAAAATAAGGGAAGAATTTGCTAAATGTAAAAGGAAAGATACAGTGTTTACTTTTTCTTCTTTGAAATGTTTGGCACAATTAATCTTTGAAATAACCTACTGGGATCCCTGGGTGGCTCAGCGGTTTGGCGCCTGCCTTTGGCCCAGGGCGCGATCCTGGAGACCCGGGATCGAGTCCCACATCGGGCTCCCGGTGCATGGAGCCTGCTTCTCCCTCTGCCTGTGTCTCTGCCTCTCTCTCTCTCTCTCTCTCTCTCTCTCTCTGTGACTATCATAAATAAAAATAAATAAATAAATAAATAAAATTTTTTAAAAAATGAAATAACCTACTATTTTTTAATCAGTGAATATTAGACACATAGAAAATGCAAGCATTACAAACTAATAATTTAAAATTTAAATTATCTTTTTTTTTTAGAGCCGACAGTCAGTAGGCATAAAAGAGAACACTTGGACATTCACCATGCTTCTCCCTGCCTTTACCCCAGTATGGCCTGAAACAGCCATTTGCAAGAAGGGGAAAAAGTGAAAAAGAGCTGAATCTCATCATACCTTCTTCACTTCCCAAAACTGGAGATGCAACAGGGAGAAACAGCTCATCCTGTTTATATCAGACTGAGCTGTAAATTCACAGGGCTTGCTGAGATTTCATTTGAGAGAGGATTAAGTGTTTCCTTCACTAAATAAGGTTTAAAGGAAAATGTAAAACAAATGAATTTATAATATTTTATGCTCCACAAGCCATATTATTCAATATTAATAGTCATATTCATTTGTCTTGATGAGTACTATTCCCTCAATCTGCCCAATATATGAAATATGAGCATTTAGGAAGAGCTTTTTCTAACTTTAAGCATGAGATACATCATTGCCTTTTAAAACTATTTTAAGCATATTAATGGTAAGTAAAGTTGACATTGTAGATGGAATGGAGGTGGAATTTACCCAAGTCCTTTAGGATAGTAGGTACTCTAGTCTGAAAGGTGAGCATACACTGAGGAAAACTGAAAATCATGAGTCTTATAAAATGTGACCATGTACAAATCAGGAAGGATGAAATTCTGGCAGGGATTGGGAAGTAGGGGAGAGGTGGGAAACCTCTCCTAGGAGGGGAGCCTAGGAGGGGTCCAGGAGGCTTCCCTGGATCCTTTGAGAAACTTTTACAATATCTCTATCTCTAAATTGCAAAATGAAATGGAACTGTGAATGCATTATTTGATACATAAAGCAGTGCAACTATAGAAAAAGTCAATATTTGCTACATTAAAGGATAACTGTTCCCTTTATCCCATTAATATTGTTTTATTGTCTTCTCAGCCTCAGGTTATACTGTCAATAGATGGTCAGAATCTTTATGAAGGGAGTACATCCTTCCCCATGTCATTTTATCCAAAGATTCTAAATGAAGATATGACAATAATTTAACTGAAAATGCCTTCTCCTATGAAGTAAGCAATGTTTTATCAAAACAATAAATTCACTACAGTTGCTCAGGTTTTGTTTTTTTTTTTTTTTTTCTGGAATGAATGAAATTCACAATGACGCTAAAAACCAGGTGAGTCAGAAACACAGTTTCAGAGGGTAGTACATTTGTTCCTATTTCCTGTGAGTGAAGCTATCACTGACATATCACTGACAGTCAATTTCAGCATGTACCATCCTGAAGTTTACAAGCTGGACAGAAGACTGGAAAAAAAAGAAAATCAAGCCATGTGGCACAATTGTTAACTGCTGGGAATCAATAAGAGGAGATAGTTCATGCCGGCACATCTCAATCAGAAGTGGAGTGGAAATACAAGGAGTGTGCCAAAGGTAGGCAGCTTCGTAAGCAAAGCTCAAGGAGCAGCTCATTCACAAGGCTGTTTGAACAGCTGTTTATTGTAGAAGATGGGGGATTTACAGAAGTTTTTTTTTTTTTTTTTTTTTTTTTTTACTGAAGAACAGAGTTGTCACAGATTTTTGAAATGTAGTTTAAAAATCACAGCAAACATTAAAAACTGAGAGAAGTCTCTGAAATACCACGAAGATACAGTGATTCCTTCTAAATTCAAGTATAGTTCATTCAAGCGTTTTAGAGTACCCAACAAGTGACAGGCACTGGTCTTGGTGTTAAAAATGCAAAAATGAATGAATGTCATCCTTGCTCCCACAAAGCCTTTTTACAAAGGAAGATATTCAGGCCAGATAAGATCTCACTATGTTTTGGTAAATGGCACAACTAGCATACACACAGGGAGAGACAGGTCCAATGGGAGGAACACAAAAGAGAGAATCTACTAGATCTAACTAAAAGGAGAGCTTTGAGGGTGACCCAGCATAATATTTTGCTACACAAATAGTTTTAATAAAGGTGTGTGTTTTAAGCATAATGATAATTAAGTATTGCTATGGCAAAAAAGATTCCTGAAGATAATTGGGGGAAGTTGATGCCCTTGTTAGTTAGAGAGGGATCATGTAAACTGGTGCATTTGAAGGCCCCTGGTGCTCTTTCACCCATCTGATTCCTAAACTTCCTATGCCAGAACCTGAGCCACTCTACCAGGGTGGGTAGATCGGGGTTGGGTAGACACTCCAAGACAGTTTGCCAACCCAAAGCTGGGCCTGACAAAGACTATGTTAGTTTAATTTATTTTAGCCTAGCATTTTATTGATGTATTTATTTTAGGATGGTTGTTCACAGGTGGAATGAAATGACATAAGATGCTCGTGTGATTGAGATGATAGTTCAAAGTGGGTGGTTGGAAATATAGCTTCTGCTATAGTTTCTACACTCAGGAACAGGATATGGCAGGGGATGAATGTGGGAATTAGAGCAGCAGTGTCAAACACTACAGAATTGAGATATCCAGGGCAAGGGCCTGAGGGATGAGGGATGAGGGTGTGGCCTTGGGGACCTGTTTTTTCCCCCATGGCATTTACTGTACTATTCTATTGTGGATTTTGTGGCTGTTGTTTTGTTTTGTTTTTAATTCCTTCATCTATCTACAGCCTCATCTTTTCTTTCCTAACAGATTTGAGTCACTGGGAGTCAAGGTCCTCTTCTGATCTGTCTCTTCTCACACAAGTAGGCAATGGAGGAACCTGATAAGGCAAATAAAAGGTTTCTGTGTGACTGGAGAAAAATCTTGGTCACAGTTTGACTAATGCTTAGACATCGTAGGCAAACAGAGCATTCATACATGCAGTGCATTGGTGATAACCATTCACATTGCTAGTATGTTAGGTTGCGCACTTTTGATCAAATTCATATACACAACACCTAGAACAAACCATAAATCGTGAAGCACACATTCACAATGACTGAGAAAAAGCAAGACAAAACTTAACCAAGTTAAGTGTGGTCTTTGTATTTCTGATCCTTTCACTTGACACATAAATATACAGAATGATATAAAGCGATAGATTTATATTTGCGCATCAGTGAAATGTCCTGGCCTGAAGTCTAACAGATGGCATTCAGATCTTTGCTTCCTCTTTACCAGCCACCTGCCTTTAAGCCACATTAGCAAAGCTTTACTCGACCTGACAACTGGCAATAGTATCGCTTAGTACACATCTCACATGGGGTAAGATTCAATAAATCTCGACTATTCTTTTTTCAGTGAGTTGTACAGAGGTGTTTCACTATATACTTGTGAAGATGAACACAAGTTCAGCTTCAGAGTTTGAAAGCAGATTTTGAAAATTAATATATACACGATAAATTTAATCAATTATATATGTATATGTGCTTGTGTATATGAATATATTAGATGTGAAGAGAATATGTGATATATGTGACCATAAGAATAAAAAAAGAAAATGATGAAATACAAGGGAAACAAAGGCAATGGAGAAAATAAAAACTAAATCTAACACTGAAAAATGGGTAGCAAATTTCACAGATTTCTCAGATATTGTATTGTGCCTAAGAGATCATGAGTCATCTGATTTTTTAGCCCAGATCAAGGTGACCCAAAAATAATACCAAAGCATATTCAGACTTAAAGAATTTTAGTAGCAAAACGGTCCATGCAGTCCCTAGGGAAAGATCAAGGTACTCTTGAAGGACAGACACTGTCATGGAAGTAGCTGAGAGCCTACATATATGAAGGCACCTTGAGGACAATGATGATTTTCTGGTCTCCACTTCAGAGCAGGAATTGGATATAGAAAGGAACAAGCACAGTTTGGCAATATGGGGGCTGGGCAAAGGGGACAGTATGTGACAATGGTTCTTGCCTTAAAAAATGTAAGATACACCACTGACTGAGCATATGATGAAACACCTTCTATATTTTTATTACATTCAAGTTTATTTTCCTGTATCAAGTGTTTTTCACACCTATTTTCTTGAAGGATTTGAATAGTATTTCATGGGGAACAACTAATGAACATGTAGTTGGTGTTGACATCTTTATAAATGCACCAGTATTTCAAAACAGAACATTTCTATAATAGACATTATGTTCAAAATACATCCAGGCTGGATGTACCACAAGTATTTGTCACAGTCAAGAAACCAAAGTATAGCTAATACATGCAAAAAATAAAACTCTGTCTCCACTTTCAGAAAATGTTTTGTCATTGGTATTCGTTGTTATATGTCTAGCCCTATGATACAAGTATTTCTGAGATTATTATCCTAACCCATCCACCAATCTGTGTAATTTTTAGCAAAATATTTTATTAGGGAAATGTATAGTATAAAGATCACTTTTGCTATGATCATACTTTATCTTTTGTTTATTCCTGGTCCATCTCTCTGGCTACTCTAAGTTCTCAAATAATTTCTGATTATATGTACTTGGGGGGCACCTGGGTGGAGCAGTTGGTTAAAGCATCCAACTCGTGGTTTCAGCTCAGTTCATGATCTCAGGGTCATAATCTCAGGGTTTGGATATCAAGCCCTACCTTGAGCTCATGTCCTGCTCCCCACTCAGGGTGGAGTCTTCTTAAGATTTTCTCTCCCTCTCCCCTGTGCTCACATGGTCTCGTTTTCACCCTTCTCTAAAAATGAATAGAATCTGTAAAAAAAATAAAAAATAAAATGTACTCTCTTGAGAATATAATTTAGATTTCACCTTTATTTTCCTCAGAGCAACATTTAAACAAAGGAAACAAGAGAGATTTTTATTTTATTTTATTTTATTTTATTTTATTTTATTTTATTATTTTATTTTATTTAT
The DNA here is from genome assembly GCF_905146905.1 of Nyctereutes procyonoides. Taxonomy (NCBI): domain Eukaryota; kingdom Metazoa; phylum Chordata; class Mammalia; order Carnivora; family Canidae; genus Nyctereutes; species Nyctereutes procyonoides. The sequence goes on from NW_026575136.1 coordinate 29,270,665, forward strand.
TTGACAGAGAGCACAGGCAGGGGGAGCGGCACAGGGAGAGGGGTAAACAGACTTCTCACTGAGCAGGGAGCTCGATGTGGGGCTCAATCCCAGGCTCCTGGGATCATGACCTGAGCTGAAGGCAGATGCTTAACCCACTGCGCCACACAGTACTCTGAGATATTTCTGTTTATTTCAGTTTATCATTTGAGACACTCCTTACTATTTTTAGTGGAATTTGTAATTTTCCATAATATAGGTCACACTTCAAATTAATGTCAGTTCATAGTGTTATTTGCCATCTTAATAAAATATTTCCCTGGATGGAATCTCAAGGACCATAACTTTAACTCTTTACTCACAGATGAAAAAAAAAATTGACGTTGATGAGGTTCATGGAGTTTTCCCAGTGTTAGTTGGCAAAATAATTAGAAATAAGACCCATATATTCTAAATTAATCTGTTAGCTAGTCAATAGGTAAATCTGGATAACTTAGCAAACATTTTTCTAGTTTCACATCTTACTCTCCATGTGATTTCCATTATTCCACACTACTGCATTGTCATACAGCTTCATTTTCCTTCTCTTTAATATCAAAGGTTTGGCCCTAAATTAAACAAGAGTCAAGACGACTAATAGGAAAGGACAGGCTGTAAGGGAAAGGTGGGAAAAGTGCCGCTCAGGAAATTCATGAGGAAACTCTCCCACCCACACACTCTTCCACTTGTGGGTTTTATTGTTTTTGCTTCTGCTACATTATTGCTCAATCATCAGTTTTGTTACATCATTCTCTTTTAGGTAGCATAGAGTTAATTAGTATTTGGGGGCATATTTTTTCCAGTCTATATGTTTATGTTTTACATGGACAGAAAAGAGGAACCATATAATAGGCTGTGAGCCACAAAATGATGTTTTCAACACATCTTCCTATCGTTCCACTCATTTTATATTCTGTTTTCCCATTTTGTGGTGAACACTTCCCTTATTTTGGAATGTTGCTTGGAAAATGATTCATATCCCAAGGCTATGACCAGAGAGTATAAAGGCAAATTTGTTTCAAAATGCCATTTTTGTGATCTAAACCCCTTATACTTCCAAATCAGCAAGTTAGGAACATAGAGCCATTCAGGTTCAGTTCACAACAGTCTCCTCAAAGGCTGCATTATGCTCTTCTTTTATGAAACACTTGCCTGGTAATTTTTTACCTTCTCCAAACTCATAAGCTACATTCATGTTGTTAAAAACTTCAGTATCCTCCCACTGAATTCTCCTAACAAAAAAGAAAATGCAATTTTTCTTGCCTGTTCAGACAGTAATTTAAGTTATATAAGAATCAAAATTTCTTAGAGAATGACATAACACAAAAGCCAGTTTGAGCATATTTCTTAAACCCATACGTATGACATCTGGAACACTTGTTAAATAGGATCCTGATTTTTCAGGAAGGTTATTTATCATTCAACAGTGGCAGGAATCAACTTCATCTTATTGTGAAATGTAAGATATAACAGGATCATCAGGTATCATTTTTCAAAAAAAGATAGTTTTCTAAGTACCACATATGAAGACTAGTAATTCAATGACTATGTACATAATAATCTCTAGCCAGCAAAAAAGAATAATATCCTTGATTTAAAGGCTCAAATTTAAATCTTTAGGAAGATTGTGTTTTCTGAACTTGAAAGAAGAAACCAAGACAGTTAATATTTTAAGTAACTATTAATACTGGTAAATAATTTTTTAACTACAAAGGAGTGCTAGAGCAAGGAAGAGACACATGCGTTTAAGAAGATAAAAACATAGGAATGGAATTGTATTCACTGTAAACTCTTTAATTATTCTTAACAGATGCTAAGCTGAGAGAAGAATTTCACTTTGACTAAACTGTTTAGTTAAGGAAAGGTAATAGATACATACAATTGTTTATTTGCTATTTTATTGTGTCTTGCACACTGTTTTCTATCTCCTGGGGACTGTGATTTCTACTAAAACTGGGGACAGGCACTGGGCTGCTGGTTAGGAATATGATGCTTTCCAGAGAGTCAGTCTAATTCTCTGAAATAGACATTATTACAATATCCAATGGTATGTCATGTGCCAAGCCATATTGCTATCGAATCTGCCCAGCATAAATCATAAAAATATTAAAGTTAATATAAAATGCACTGCCTTTTCAGTTTGATATGTTTGAGTCTCAATTCACCTTTCCATAAGCTATGCAGTTGATATTTAAGAATCACATCTACCATGATGTCTTATCGTTCAAATTAAGGATATTACATTTTACATTAAAAGATTGTTGCAGATAGAAAATGTAATAATGTATATAATACTGATTAGGACAGTATCAAAAACATCTACTTTCCTTTCATTTTGTGGAAATGATTCTAGAGTATGCCTATTAATTGCTGCATTAAGATTTTCTTGTAGATTTATTTTTAATCTATTTATTATAGATTTAAGATTGGGTTGATTTCATACATCTACACAAGAGTGAATTATTTCCAAAGTGATCTAGTTTACTTCTAGAGAACTACATAGCTGCTTAGAAAATTCTCTCTTACAAACTAGCTCACTCATGCACACTTTTATTTAGTTTTCAAAAAATCCTCTGAAAATCCCTAAGAAGGGATTAAGAAACCTAATGCAAAATTTGACAAACCAATGACTAGATATAGCTGTGTTTGAATGACACCTAAAAAAGACACTGCAACTGAACATATGTTGAAAATTATCACAAATTAAAGTTTTTAAGGATCTTCCATTTGTACATTTGTTGCTTGTTATTTTTTTTTTTAAAGCCACAGTTTCTTGTTTGAACACAATCTGGGATGCAATACATGTTTTGGTAGTTTAAGCATACTAAATCCATTTAGCTTTTTCAATATCTAAATGTCTGTGTTTCCCAGTTTTATATTGATTTAGAAGTCTCTAATAATGTTTCTGAAATCAGAGAAAACAAAACAATAAGCTATTTCATTTTTTTATTCTCTGTAAATGTCATTACTCATAAATGTCAAGATAAACTTGCTTTGAGTGTTATGCAATTTAACATGTCACATATCATTGATATCACAAAATAATAGCATGAGTCACATTTGAAGATACCTAAGCAGACCTTTTTTTATATGTGGAACTCAGGACAAAGATAAAGCTTTTTTTTTTTTTTTTTTTTTTTTTGGCAAGAGAGTATGTTATGAAAAGTAATATAAAGCATCTTTAACAAAGGGATACATTGGATTTAAAATGTCACATCCTTTCATTTCTATCCCCTCTATCAAATATAGACATTGTGAAATTTTATTCAGTGTTGGACATCACATATTCCTATGATTTAAATGTGTTTGTTTAACCATATTTATTATAAAATGATAAAAGAACTGTAGCAAATACAGTGTCTTCAGATGGAAAGTTTTTGAAGCATATTTTTTCTACCTCTACACAGAGAGGTAGAAAATATTTCACTTGTGCATGATGTAAATATGAATAAAATAATAAAAATAAGTCTGAAGCAAACTAAGAGCAATATATTATCCTGTTTATTATGGACAGAATTGTGTTCTCCCCAAATCCATGTGCTGAAACCGTAACCCTTAAACCTACTGTGTTTGGAGATAGGGTCTCTAAAAGGGAATAAAGTTACTTGAGTTTAATTAATGAAGAGCCTGAATCTATAGGACTGGTGTTGTTATAAGAAAAGGATACCAGGGAGATGTGCAACAGAGGAAAGACCATGTGAAGACACAGCAAGGTGGCTGTCAATAAGCCAAAGATAGTGGTCCTGGGGCAACCAAACCCGCCAGCACCTTACTATGGATTTCCAGCTTCCAGAACTGTGAGAAAATAAATTTGTTAAGTCAACCAGTCTGTGATATTTTGTTTTGACGTTCCTAGCAAACTAATACACTACTTAATTTTCCTCAATATTTAAATACTTCAGCTGAGAATAACCCCTTTATTTTTTAAAAAAAAAATTTTATTTATTTATGATAGTCACAGAGAGAGAGAGAGAGAGAGAGAGAGAGAGAGAGAGGCAGAGACACAGGCAGAGGGAGAAGCAGGCTCCATGCACCGGGAGCCCGACGTGGGATTCGATCCGGAGTCTCCAGGATCGTGCCCTGGGCCAAAGGCAGGCGCCAAACCGCTGCGCCACCCAGGGACCCCCTAACCCCTTTATTTTTAAAATAACTGCATTATTTTTTAAATAATTGCACTGATTTATAACTCAAAAAAGTCAAAACTTTTGCTTGAATATAAGTTCCTATCAGCTGAATTAATGTCCTTGGATAGCAATATTTGTTGAATGCCAAATGTGTTTCAGACATTGTAATGGATTCTAGAAACACCAAGATTAATTAAGCACAGTCTCCATCATCAAGGCACATATGGTCCAACGGAGGATACTGACAAACATTCCATTAATTTTGTCAAATGCTGCAGCCAGGAATCAGGGTTGGGAACCACAGCTTGAATCTAAACTTTATTCATAGGTGATATTGAGAAACATCTGATGAACTGATGGGCAAGCGGTATTAGCCACTTCCTCCCAGACCACCAAATCCTCACAGAAACTGGTCCTAACCAAATAAGGAAACATGTGTGTTCCCAGAACAAAGTATTTTTTTTTTATTGTCAGCAGCATCAGGATACCTCCCAAGGCCTATTTCACGTTTGTACTACATATTTGTTGCAGAAGTAAGACATCTGCTAGAATGGCATGCTGCCTTCTGCTCTGTCTTGTGGAGTGAGCTTTTATGACTAGGGAACAGATCTGACTCTTACACTAGTGAAATATTTTGGAGCAAGTCATAAAAATAATCTGCATTTCCATCCCACCAACAATTTATTCCTTGCTAATATGACTTCCAGATATTTCCCATGCCTACTGGATACACCAGCCAATATTGAAAACACAGCTTGCAACCCTAGATAACTTCAACTACCTGAAGTCAAGTCTATTATTGATTATATTATTCACTCTTTGTTTCCTGGCAATTGTGTGTGTAGGGCTCAGGGGGTGGAAGATGAAGGATGAGTGTGTGAGTGTGTTTGTGTGTATGAGTTATGCTTTCTCTAGATTTTCAGAATCAATGCCACAGGGACATTTTGAAAAGCAGTTTTCAGGCTCTATAAAGCCTACAACTGCCCTTAAAAAAGGAATTAATTAGAGTTAAGAAAGTCAAAGACACTAGTTCTATATATCACCCCACTACTGGAATGCTAGCACCACATTTCCCTTTCTTGGTTGCATGCTGGGTGTTAGACAGGAGACTCACATTGAGAGCACAGTCAGAAACAAAGATGTGCATGTATCCAAGCAACAAATGGCAGCCTGAGGAAACCAGAGGTGAAACTGCTGTTCTCTTGAGTTACTGAGTTTTCCAGCTGTTACAAAGATCCTTCATTTAAGTCATAGTCTGCACTTCAATTTTGTTTGCAAAAAACCCATAAAGAAAAAGAAAAGTAGTTTTCCTTTGGCTTTGATGATATAGGTCACATACTACATTTGAGAAATATTCCCTTTGGTCTTTATAGGAATTAGGAGAGGTTACTATGCCTTTCAAAAGAGCACTTATTTTAAGGCTATAAAGGAATAAAATCACCAAAGATTGCTAGGATGAAAGATTCAGAAGTTATAATGGCCAACTTCCCACATTTGGTTGTGAGCTAATAGCCATCATTGATATAGGGAATGTAACTACAACAAAAGGTTTAGAGTGAAAAATAACTCCACTGATGTTTGGATTTCAGATGCCTAAGAAAGCAAATTCAAGAACTTTAGTATATTGGACAGGTAAATGGACTATAGTTAGAGAGTCAGGAATCTCTGCATGGGAGTTATAATTGCACTTCTATGTGCACTGTAGAATGGGATACATCTCCAACCAAGTAATAGTGTGTGTAGAAAGAGAAAAAAAAAATAGCTTGCAAGAGAATCCTGGGTTATAGTGAAAATAAACATAACAAAGGCCATGGGGTTGGGGGTGGAAAGCCTAGAGGTAGAAAGAAAGAGAAAAAAAAAGAAAGAAGAAAGAAAGAAAGAAGAAAGAAAGAAAAGAAAGAAAGAAAGAAAGAAAGAAAGAAAGAAAGAAAGAAAGAAAGAAAGAAAGAAAGAAACTCACAAGAGAGAAAAATGTTAAGCCAATCATGGGAAATGAGGGCTTCAAGAAGGAGGACATGATCCACCAATGCACCTGTTGCAGATATAATGCCAGTTGTAAATGAAAAAGGTGTGTTGGATATAGGAATGAAAATGTAACTGTGCAGCAGTGCTAAATAAATGCAGTGTCAGAAAACTTTAGATTTAAAGCCTAGTTTGATAGTTTATAGCTCTGCGACCATGAACAAGTTATTTCTTTTATTTTTTTTTTTTAAATTTTTTTTTAATTTTTATTTATTTATGATAGTCACAGAGAGAGAGAGAGAGGCAGAGACACAGGCAGAGGGAGAAGCAGGCTCCATGCACCGGGAGCCTGACATGGGATTCGATCCCAGGTCTCCAGGATCATGCCCTGGGCCAAAGGCGGGCGCCAAACCGCTGCGCCACCCAGGGATCCCAAGTTATTTCTTTTAAACTTGAATTTCTCTGACTATAAAATGGGGATAATACTCTTACCTTCTTCTTAAAGTTAAAGAATTAATGTAAAGAACTTAAAAATTATCAGCTTGTGCGTGCCTGGATGACTAAGCAGCTAGGCTAAGCGTCTGCCTTTGGCTTAGATCATGATCCCGGGGTTCTGGGATCGAATCCTGCATTCAGCTCCTGCTCCACAGGGAGGCTGCTTCTCCCTTTGCCCCCTCCGTGAATAAACAAATAAATAAAATCTTTAAAAAAAGTATCAGTTTTTATCTATTCCTTAGACTGTTATCAAACATCTCTCTCTCTCTCTCTCTCTCTCTCTCTCTCTCTCTCACACACACACACACACACACACACACACACACCATACAGAATATGTGATAAGAAAGTGAGGTGGATCTATAAGCTGTTTCCATTTCAACCTTGAACTTCCATTGTCAATAATGAGGTGGAGCTTTGTTCCAGAATTGCTTGAATCCTACTACCTGCTTTCGTTTTCCTTTCTTCTAAAATGAATTGAAACACAGAAGCTTTCAACTGAGGACAAAATGAGCCAACTACTTTTGAATTTTTAAATCTAATCTTGGAGAAGAATTTCCTCCCTCCCTTTCTCCTTCATTTTTTTGTTCTTCCTCTCTTTCCATCCTCTCTCTTTCTAACAATTAGTGACTTTTCCTTTTTGCTAAGTCAAAAATGATTCTAGAGTGACATATGAAACATCCAAGATGGCTAAAGACACAAATTTTACTTTTCAGTTGTCTCCTTCTTCATCTCTTGCTCTTTTTCTGCCTTTCTCCAATAGTTTCTTCTCTTTCCCACCTTCTTTCCTACTGTATTCTTCTTTCTCTCTCCATCTTTCCTTTAGAAAGCCAAGAAATATACTGAAGTGTCCCTTTAGAAACTCAGTAAATCTATCAAAGACTGTTTTCAAACCTCATCTTTTAATTGAGGCATAACTATTAGTGTGTTACTTTTGTTGGTGATGCCAGGATAGGAACAGGGCTGCTCAGAGTCATGGGATGCTCTGCATGAAATTATAGGAGTCTTGCAATGAGTCAGAAGCATATAGAATCTCTCTTGTCCATATGAAAAAAAATGAATCATGAGATATCAGCAAAGGAATGCCTAAAACTTACACCTCCATCCTTTGTTCTTCAAACCCACTGGAAATAAAATCCCTTGTTAAATTCTTTCCATTTAGTCTGTTGCTGTATTCCTTAGTAATTCTTTTAGTCTTTCAAATGAGAATAAAACTACGTTTGACCAAAGATAGCTTCTTTTGGCAATTTCTTTTCTGTTTAAACTTTAATATATATCTCTGAGATTTTAGATTCTTACGAGTCTAGTTTAAGAACTTAGAAAAATTAGTGCTATCAATACCATTTAACCAAATATAAATTCAATGTCTCAACATTTTGTGAAACTCATAGAATGAGAGTGATAGAATATGTCCTTTAACTGTGCAATTGCATAATTTCTCAACTGATGCTATTTTTGGACACACATGTTAATTAAACAAAATAAATGTGTGTACAATCTATTTCAAGTTTCTGATACTTCAAAAGAAATTGAAAAATGGCATGATTCAAATTTTAAAATGAAATTTCGTGGGACAATCCTGAACTTTTTCAAAGATACAGCTTTTACGAAGAGATTCAGGGAGATTTTTTAAAAAATGAAATCTTGCATGGGTTGCCAACTACAAGTTGAGAAATTAAATCATTAATGTGTAGCTCTGACTAAGAGGGGAGAAGATGCATGGTGATCTCTGTGCTATCACCCCTTTATCATGAACTCCGTTATGGATAGAGATCTCTATCTTCTCTCTGAGACTTTGGCCAGTTGTGAACATGTTGTAGAAAAATCAAAATAATTGGAGATATTCCTGAATATATTTTGAATTATTTTTCAACTTTCAACATTTTAATTGCAGATCTCCATTTAGGGTTTTGAGTGTTCATAAAAATATGAAATATCCTAATTATTTCTCTTTCATATATATGTTATGATAGACCCCTTTTATGTGTACCTCTTGCTCCAGTTGAGCTTCTCATTAATGCAACTGCCTGAATAGTGAAGATGATTTTCTAACTTTAATTTCTGAATTTTTATGTTATATTTTTGTATCACATAAAGTTCTTTGTCTACAGAAATTCATTTCTTCTTTCTTTCCTTCCTTCTCTTTTTTCTTTTCTTTCTTTTTCTCAGAAGGCACAATTAGCTTTTAATAACCAAAAAATATTATGTAACTTGAAAGTATAGCATTTGATTTTCTTCTGATTTCTGAATTAGAGTTTTTACTATAGTCTATGAAACTTCTTACAAAAAAATAAACACAAAACAACAACAACAACAAGAATCTGGTTTATGACCTCACTTTTAAAAGGAGGCACATTCAAAGAAATGGTAACCTGACTCCCCAAAATTATCTGAAACAAAATTTTATCTAAGTCCATGAGAAAACGGTAAGCAGAGTTTTCAATTACTTGTATGCATTAAAAAAGAAAACCAAACTTCCAAAGCCCTACCGCATCTCCGTTGCCAAGTTGTGGCAGATACGAGGGGGAGGCAAGAGTCAAGACTTCAGATAACAAATTTAAATAGGCATTAAAAATCTCAATAATAAACACAAATCCTATTTATTTCAATGCAGTCTTGAAAAGTCAAAGTTAATGCAAAAAAATCCATGATGAACAAAATATTGAAATGTTACTTAAGGACAGGATCCGACCTTATGCTTGCACAACTCCCTTCCCTTGTAAGAGCCTCAACTTGGCCCTGTTTATTGCTCCCAGTTCGTCCCTCACACACAAAGCCACAAGTCAATCTCTCTCTCTCTCTCTTTCACACACACACACACACACACACACACACACACGGCCCACTTTTCCCTCCATTCCTCTTAAGTTGTTCTCTCACTGACCCTCTTTTCTTTAAGTGATATTAGCTGTAGGATAATATCATGTTGTCTTGGGTTTCTCTATTTTTCAGTGCCCCCTTATTAACTCCATTATGCACAAAAGGTGGGCCCAAAGATTGACCCAACGAGAAAGGCTCTTTTGTCCTTAGAATTATGTCTAGGCTTAAAGAAAAGAGAGATATCATATAGAGTAATATATTGATAATGGCTAATAAACTTATATTCATAAAGACACATCTGGTTTGTCAGCACCTTCACATATGGTTACTTGTGTGCTCTTTCCCTGTGACTAACAGAAGGAGTATGACTATCCCTTTTTGCAGATGAGAAAATAGGCACAGAGAGGTGAATTACCTATGCAAGTCCACAAAAAGTTTCTTTGCTTAGTGGATAAGTTGTGTAGTCCAATTCTTTACTCACTGTTTTTTGTTTAAAATTCCATATTTGAAGAAAAAGTTAGAATTTGAACTCCCGGTTGTAGAGTTATTATTAATGTGAATGCTTACTGTCTGTTGTGAGAAATTTTTACTGGAATAAGCTAGGGATATATGCTACTGTAAAATATCAACTATTCTGACGCTGCCAAACAAAACAAAAGTATACAATAGGCTTGTGTCTGTGTTTCCAAGCAGTTTTGACAACAATGATGGTATGTGCTGTCAAAGAAAAAAAAAGTTAGCACCATCCAAAAATAGTTTTCTTGCCTTTTGGGTTGATGTCTCTGTCAAAATGATGAACCATTTGTGCAAGGAGAATCAGCATTTGGGGGGGGGGGTATCTTTACCTGTCACAGCAGCCTGTTCTGCCAAAGTGTAAGCTGATAAAAATGCCTGAATTTTCTATTATCACCAACTATAGTTCTGATTTTCAAGAAGAAAAACTAAGTGCAGATCAAGATGCTCAGGAAATAATATAATGAGAAACATCCTCAAAATAATGGAAGCAATAGCTTCTTAATCTAGATCCGCTTTACCACTAACTCTTAAATGTTAAAAGAAAATCATAATGCTGATGGTTATTAATTCTTAATTTCTTCACATATTCTTCATATTTCATACCAAACTCCATACCAAAGTACTCAGGTAAGAATTCAAGTTGCAGCCATTAAAGAAAAGGGTCATACCCCTCTGGAATGCTCAAAAAAATGTATCAAATTATTTTCTAAAATAGCCCAAAGCAGCTAAAGTAGTTTCAGATTGCTTCAGGCATTCCTAAATTCCTAACTGACAAGTGTTAGGAAATTTAGCTGTAATCATATCTTTCTCATTCAAGAAAAAGTTAATAATTGCAAAAAATAGACACTAGCTTCTCATATTTGCACATTTTAAAATCGAGAACAAAGTGTACAATGCCCTCCAGTTAATATTTATCTTTGACCAAAAATGTTAAATACTGCTGACTAGAGACAACTAACAAAATGGATTTCTTCAGACAGTTCTGAGTCTAGAAGGTATAACTTTCTCTAACAATAGCACCTGGGAAAAGAACTGCACTAGTAATTATATTGGGGTGAAAATTATCATTGCTTTGTGCATATTTATGAATAAAAGGATTTGTGTTAATTCACTAAGAGTCAAGAAAAGATAGTTTAATGCTGTTTATTGAACTTGAGTCATTTGCTAAAACTGGAACTCATACTAACATGTAGTAAATCTCAGTGTAGATAAATACTGTTGAATACAATTTGGCATATTTTCCACATTCACTGACAGCCAAGGACCTGAGTGTGGTGCATTAGTAGATTGTATTAATAGTAAGGCTTGGAAACACAATAGTGAATGGCAGTAAAAGGTATTTTCTATTTCATACTTTGAGTGAGTAGGATGTTAAAGATCTATCTCTTCCAATCCAAGAATATTTGTGAGAGACAATCATTCACATTTAGCATGAACTACTAATAGCAAACAAAGACCTCACTAACTGGTTGTCCCATTATTTTTAAGCACCTCCCTCTCCCCCTTTCCCTTCGCCTCCCCTCCCCTCCTTCTTCTCCTCCTCTTATTTTTTTAATCTATTTTTGAGTCAAAATATGCCATTTTATAAGTTCCTCCCATTGTTCTAAAGTCTGTCTTGTGGGACACTCCTGAATAATTTTTGTCCTTTTTCCAAATAGCAGGTTATCAAAATCAAGAGGCATCTATCTGTTTTCTTCTATGGATTCTAATTTCACTATTTAAATATCTCCAGTTTCTGCAACGGTTGTATTTATAACAAATAATTTAGACACCCACACTCCAACTCAACTCCCAAATTTCTTTCTTACATGTTTTCAAACTTGTGAAACAGGCACAATCATAGGAACTCAAATATATTGATGTAAAGATAGATTTGATTTCAAAACTAATACAGAGAACTGAGTTTCTGACAGTCAGTACCTCCAGCAGAGGCTTTCCTAACTCAGGCAACAGCAAATTTGCTTTTGCTGTTGCTGTTCTTTCTTTCCTTATCTCAATTTCTTTCTCTCTTTTTCTCTCCCCATATTTAATATGGTAAGGAATCTTTTCCATCTTCAAAATGTATTCAAATTTTGGCCACGTCTCATCTCCCCCTTGCTACAGCATGGTCCATGACTGCTTGCCTGGGTTACTGTAGATGGCCTCTTACATAGGATGCCCACATTTCCCCTTACCACCTAGCACAGCAGACTTTCTCCTCCAGCACATGGATCCTGTGTCGGCTGATGTGTACGCTGATGGCACTACTTTGCTACAAACCCTGTAGTCCTTGCCCCTCTCTCAAGAGGGTGTGCTTCCTTTTCCTTCAATGTTCTCTCTCATGTTCTAGAGCTCTCACTCTTCCTCTCACTCTGATCCAGCCCCACCAGTCTCCGTGCTATTTTGAGAAGGACAGACACATTATCATCTGAAGGCAGGAATTCTCGACATCAGCATTACTGACTAGATATTTGGGCTGGATAATTCTTTGTCATAGGGGACTGTTCTGTATACCACTGGTCTTACTTACTAGGTGCTAGAAGAAAGCCCTACCCTACATTCTGTGACAAACTACATCCAAACACTGCCAAATGTCCTAGAGTTTCAACAAGAGTAGTTTCTTGTTGAAAGCCACTATCTTAGAGCCTTGGTGTATTGTGTTTCTTCTTCTTAGAAGAGTATTTTTACCATTATAAGTATTCTCATTTTTTTTCTGAACTTTACCCAAATATCCAGGTGTTTTTTTCTTTCTTTTTAATTTTCCTGGACACAATAACTAAAATCTAACACAAATTCTTATTTTACATTTTTCTAGTTTTTTATTCAAATTTACCCATAGCTAATATACTTTTAAAGACTTTTTAAAGCAATTTTAGCTTCACAGCAAAATTGAAGGGAAGGTGCAGAGATTTCTTATCTACCCCCTTTCCCCCACACACACATAGCCTCCTTTACCATCAACATCCCATGGAAGAGTGGTACTTTTATTATAATTTATGAACCTGCCTTGACACATCACTAATACCCAAAGTCTAAAATTTACATTCAGGGTCGCTCTTGGTGTAAAAGCTACAGGTTTGGACAAATATATATATATATATATATATATATATATATATATATATATATATCCACCATTACAGTATCATACAGAGTAGTTTCTCTGCTCCAGAAATCATCTGTGTTCCACCTATTCATCCTTTCCTCCCTCTTAACCCCTGACAATCATTGATCTTATTAGTGTCTCCATGTTTCCATTTTTTTTAAATTTTCTAATGTCATGTAATTAGAATTATACTAGTACATTGCTTTTACAGATTGGCTTCTTTCATTTAGTAGTGTGCCTTTTAAGGTTCTTCCATGTTTTTTTCCAAGGCTTGGTAGCTCATTTCCTTTTAACATTAAACACCATCCCACAGTCTGGATGTGCCACAGTTTATTCATTCACCTTTTGAAGGACATCCTGATTGCTCCCAAGTTTTGACATTTGAATAATGCTGCTATAAACTATCCGTGTGCAGGCTTTTGTGTAAACATAAGTTTTCAATTCCTTGGATAAATATTAAGGAGCACAACTACAGGATCATAAGGTTTAGATTTGTAAGAAAATACCAAACTCTTCCTAAAAAGGATGTGATATTTTGCTTTCCCACCAGAAATGTATGAAAGTTGCCATTGTTCCACATCTTTGCCAGCATTTGGTGTTGTCAGCCTTTTGGAGTTGGACCACCCTAAAAGGTGTGCAGTAGTATTTCACTGCTGTTTTTATTTGCTTTACCCTGATGACATATGATATGGAGCATCTTCTCATGTTTAATTGCCATCTGTGTGTCATCTCTGGTGAGGTGTCTCTTAAGGTTTTTGGCCCATCTTTAACTTGCTTTTTGTTGAGTTTTAAGTGTTCCTTTTATTTTGGATACCAGTCCTTTATCATATGTCTCTTTTTCAAATAAGGTCCCCACTCCCAGTCTGTGATTTGTCTTCTGATTCTCTTAACATGCTTCTTGCAGAGCAAAAAAAATTCAATTTTAATGAAGTCTATCTCATCTATTTTTATCATGGACTGTGTCTTTGGTGTTGGACCTAGAGTCATCACCATACTCAAGATCAGCTAGGTTTCTCCTAGGCTGTCTTCTTTCAGAATGTCACATTTCGGTCTGTGATCTATATGTATTTTATTTTGGTAACACACACAAGATCTGTGACTAGATTCATTTCTTAAATGTATATGTCCAGTTGTTCCAGCACCATTTGTTGAAGAGACCATTTTGCCCCATTCTGTTGTCTTTGCTCCTTTGACTGTATTTGTATGGGTCTAGTCCTGGGCTCTCTGTTCTGTTCCATTGATCTATATGTCTATCCTTTTACCAATGCCACACTGTCTTGTTTACTGTAGCTTCTTAGTCTTTTTTTTTAAAGATTTTATTTATTTATTCATGAGAGACACACACACACAGAGAGAGAGAGAGAGAGAGAGAGAGGCAGAGACACAGGCAGAGGGAGAAGCAGGCTCCATGCAGGGAGCCTGATGTGGGACTCGATCCTGGGTCTCCAGGATCAGGCCCTGGGCTGAAGGTGGCGCTAAACCGCTGAGCCACCTGGGCTGCCCAGCTTCTTAGTCTTGAAGTTAACTTCAAGTTAACTTGAAGTCTTGAAGTTAACTGATAACATCAGCCCTCCAACTCTGTTCTCCCTCAATATCGTGTTGACTACTCTGAGCCTTTTGTCTCTCCAGATAAATTTAGAATATGTTTGTCAATAGTCACAAAATAGTTTGCTCAGAAGGGGAAAAAAGAAAAATAATGAAAATTAATAGACCACACATTTGAGGAAATGATAGAAGACTGTAATGCTGAAAATTAATGCATATTCTGAATGACAGCTGATATTGGGAAAGCAGCCCTTGAGTGGGATGCCTGAGTCTTCAGATCTCTGGTTAAGTGAAAAAAAAAAAAAAATACTGAGTGCACTCAAGTGGGCAGGTCATTCTGCAGAGCAAAACCAATCATTCTTATTGGAACATGATTCCCAAAGTTTATTCTATCCTTCATAGCAGCAGAGGAAGAGGAACCAAAAGATGTTTGAGGTACAAATACATAACCCCCACCAAAGATAAAGGAATAATAGACTCAAAAATATTTCCCTGAAGCAAAAGAAAACTTTAGCCAAATGCATCACTTGGTATTTGAACAAAATAATAAAAATATAGCCTTGCTGAAGGCCATTGACCAGATTTCTATGACTAATGATACAGGAATAAGGGAAAGCACAGTACACAGAACTATTTAATCATTACTCCAAAAGGATATGAATTTATCAGCAGAGAGATACTTAAATGCTTAAGTTTATTCCACTACCACCCCAAACTTGTGAAACTATAAACATGTGGTTTCTTTCCTCTCTTTCCTCTTCTCTTTCCAAAGACATTGCTCACCAAAATTGAAGCCGACCATATTGAAGAACTTGAAAAGAATTGGGAAATCGCACTAGTTCACTTATAACATAATTTTATGTGTATCCTTTGCATGTTCTACTGTTTACTAGATCTCTACCAACCCAATTGAACAACCTAAGTCTGGTATATATATTATATTACTCTCAATCTGTCTATCTGTATCCGACTATATACTATGTCACCAGTTGCTTTTCATGTCAATACATTTAGTTCTAATTTTTATACAGTCTGCATGCAATATCATTATAAAAAGATATTGCAAATTATTTAATAAATCAATAAAACTTCTATTCAATGTTTAGTATAAACACTCTGCAATGGATATTATTTCATGTATATTGGTACATCATTTCATATTATTTAGGATATATTTCAAGATAAGGTATTTGTGAGTTGAATGGCATATATTGTTTGTTTTTATTGTCAGATACATCTTCAATATAGGTTGTATAAATTATCTATTGAATACATTAATAGCATGTATCCCCCACCTTTTGAGCTCTTTCAATATTTGATAACTTTCCCCATACTGTAATGAAACCAAAGTCTTTTTTTTATTTATGTTACTATTTTTTATTTTTTATTAATTTTATAATTTTATTATTTTTAATTTTTTGAATTTATGTTACTATTAAAAAGATTGAGCATATTTTAACTTTTAAAATTATTTCTCTTTGCTTCTGACTTTTCTTTTCTTTTGCCTTTTTCATAGTATTATTAGTTTATTAAAAGCAAAACAAAACAAAACAAAAAAAAAAAACCGTATCTGTCAACTTTCCGGGAAGATGGCAGTGTAGGAGGACCCTAAGCTCACCTTGTCTCACTGATACAACTAGATAACACCCATGTCAGAGTAAATGACCCAGAAAACAACCCAAAGACTGGCAGAACAGACACTCCATAGCTAAATGTAGAGAAGAGGCCATATCCAAGAGGGCAGAGATGTAGTTCAGGAGACATATGGACTTGTGGGACTATCTACAGAAGGGAGAGATACCCTGAACATGGAAAAGCAAATGACCAGACCCTCACACAAACCACCTCAGCACTAGGAACCCACAAGAAAATCACAGTGGCATAATTTCACTACTTCTTATAATCTGCAAGGCTTAACTCAACCTGGAATTTTAAAAATTAGTGGGCTTGGCTCTGGGAGAGCTGGGAGGATAATAGGAAATTGAGTCTCCTCCCTTAAATAGACAATACAACAAACAGGACTTTAGAGATATAGCATAAAAGCAGAGTTTGAAAAACAACAGGGGGGATATGGGAGAATGAGTTGCCTAGTAATTTCAGGGCTTATGTTGGAGGGGCCAGGACTGATGGCAGATTTCTTCAGGAATGAAGGAACTGCCTGGTGCCATTTCCCTTCCCTGGCCCCCAGCCTAGACAGTGAGACACCAGTGCAGTACTAACATTCCCTGAAATGACTTGCTAACACTAAACCCTATCCCTGTGTTCTGCTAGCAGGCCCCTCCAGCCAGGCCTTGGTTCCAGGTATCCCCCCACAACAGACCTGCACAAATCTAGCTAACACTGGATTCCCCAACCCCCCTTTTCATTCTCCTGTAGACCTGCCTCCTCCAATATGGCCTTGGCTGGAACCCATCCAAAGTTGTGCCAAAAGCCTGTCAGGGTACAAGCAGCTCCAACAGGGACCAGAATGATTCCAAACTTCCTCTTGTCTCAGGGAGATGGTAAAATAACCACATAACCTAGTCCAACTGTGGCCCTAATAGTGGGCTGGAAGCAGACATCTGGTCTGACTACAGGTCCCACACAGGACAAAAGCTTCTCAGGGGACAACAGAGGGAAAGCACCCAACAGTTTGCTGCAACTACAGCTATGGCAAATGTCTGGTCTGACTCAACTCAACAGACTGCCCCACTAACAATACAGGGACCAATGCCTGCCCACAACAGGCAAAACAAGCCCATCATAGACAACTAGATTGAAGACAAAAGCAGTTCACCCATAAGGCAAAGTGACACACATAAGAGACATCCCTGCAACATCAGGTTCTTGTAAATAGGGGACACTGCACTGCATGGCACTACAGGACTTCTTCTTCAAAAGGCCTTGTTTACTTTCAAGAACAAAAGACATAACTGACTTTCCTAAAACATAGAAACAGACTCAGAGAGTTGGACAAAAGAGGAGACAGAGGAATAGGTCTCAAATGAAAGAACAAGACAAAATCATACCAAGAGAGCTAAACATAATGGAGATAAATAATATACCTAACAGAGAATTTAAAGTCATTGTCATAAAGATATTCACTAAACTTGAGAAAAGAGTATAGGACCTCAAATACACCCTTAACAGAGAGAAAACATAAAATAGAACCAATCATACATAGGGCACCCCGGGTGGCTCAGCGGTTTGGCGCCGCCTTCAGCCCAGGGCCCGATCCTGGAGACCCGGGATCGAGTCCCATGTCAGGCTCCCTGCATAGAGCCTGCTTCTCCCACTGCCTGTGTCTCTTCCTCTCTCTTTCTCTGTGTCTCTCATGAATAAATAAATAAAATCTTAAAAAAAAGAACCATAGATGAAGAACTTAATAACTGAAATTAAAAATAAATAATGGAATAAATAGTGGATTATAGGAAACAGAACAGGTCAGTGGCCTAGAGAATGGAGCAACAGAAAGCAATCAAGCTGAATAGGAGAGAGAAAAGTTATAATAAAAGTGAAAGTACACTTACAGAATTCAGTAACACCATCAAGCACAGTAATATTCACTTTCTAGGGATCTCAGAGGGAGAAGAGAGAGAAAAGGGGCGAAAAATTTATTTGAAGAAATAATAGCTAAAAACTTCCCAAATCTAGGTACAGAAAGAGAAATTAAGATCCAAGAAGCCCAGAGAACCCCAACCAAATCAACCCATACAGATCCACACCAAGACACAAAGCAATTAAAATAGCAAAAAGCAGTGATAGAGAATTTTAAAAGCATCAAGAGAAAAGAATATAGTGAAAAAATCTTGAAAAAGAAATACAAACCTGGAGGTATCACAATCCCAGATTTCAAAAGGCACTACAAAGCTGCAGTAATCTGCAGTAATCAAAACAGTATGATACTGGCACAAAAATGGGCACAGATCAATGGAACAGAAAAAAAAAAAAAAACAGCCAAGAAATAAACCCACAATTATATGATCAATTAATCTTCAGTAAAGGAGGGCAGCCGGGGTGGCTCAGTGGTTTAGCGCCACCTTCAGCCCAGGGCGTGATCCTGGAGACCTGGGATTGAGTCCCACGTCGGGCTGTCTGCATGGAGCCTGCTTCTCCTTCTGCCTGTGCCTCTGCCTGTCTCTTTCTCTCTCTCTCTCTCTCTCTCTCTCTCTCTCTCTCTCTCTGTGATCTCATGGATAAATAAAATCTTAAAAAAAAAATCTTCAGCAAAGGAAGCAATAATGTGCAATGGGAAAAAGTAGTCTCTGCAACAAATGGCCTTGGCAAAAATAGACAGCTACATGCAAAAGAATGAAACTGGACTACTTCTTTACACTATCCACAAAAAAGCTCAAATTGGATTAGGTACCTAAATGTGAGACCCGAAACCAGAAAAATTCTAAATGAGAGCACAGGCAGTAATTTCTTTTACATTGGCCACAGTTATATTTTTATAGATACGTTTCCTGAGGCAAGGAAACAAAAGCAAAATAAACTACTCGGACTATATAAAAATAAAGAAACAATCAATAAAACTAGAAGACAACTGAGAGAATAGAAGATATTTACAAATAACATATCTGATAAACGGTTAGCATTGAAAATATATAGAAAACTGATACAACTCAACACCAAAAAATTAAAATCCAATTAAAAAAGCACAGAAGACATAAATACACATTTCTTCAAAGAAGAAATACAGATGGCCAACAACCACATGAAAAGATGCTCAATGTCACTGAACATCAAGAAAATGCAAATCAAAACCATAATGAGAGCACCTCACACCTGTCAGAATGGTTAAGATAAAAAAAATGCAAAAAACAAGTGTTAGCAAGGATGTAAAGAAAAATGAACATTTTCAAAATTCAATTCATATTTGTCTACATTTATTCTTTTACTTATTTTATTTTTTTGTCTACATTTATTCTTAAGATAAATTTGAAAATAGATTTATATAATTGTTTTAGATCAGATCATATTACTACATTCTTATTTCTA
Organism: Nyctereutes procyonoides; assembly: GCF_905146905.1. Taxonomy (NCBI): domain Eukaryota; kingdom Metazoa; phylum Chordata; class Mammalia; order Carnivora; family Canidae; genus Nyctereutes; species Nyctereutes procyonoides. The sequence goes on from NW_026575136.1 coordinate 29,290,210, forward strand.
ATCATTTCTCAGCTATTTGTCTTAGAAAATGTAATTTCTCGGGATCCCTGGATGGCGCAGCGGTTTAGCGCCTGCCTTTGGCCCAGGGCGCGATCCTGGAGACCCGGGATCGAATCCCACGTCGGGCTCCCGGTGCATGGAGTCTGCTTCTCCCTCTGCCTGTGTCTCTGCCTTTCTCTCTCTCTCTCTCTCTGTGACTGTCATAAATAAATAAAAATTAAAAAAAAAAGAAAATGTAATTTCTCTAATAATATGAAAAGCAAGTTTAAAATGTATATAAAGAGAGAAATTTGGGAATACAAGGTATCGTTTTAGAAAAAATGTCAATCATTTCATAAGTTTGTTGACTGTTCATCTGCCTAGTTCTGCTTTGTGTTATATCTTCATCATTTTCAAATGCTTAACTGCAAATAAAGGTTGGTGGGTGTATGATTAAATTGCACTCCAAGTAGAGTTGTCAGATTTAATAAAAAATAGAGGAAGATGACCAGATAATATTTTTTTTTGCATAAATATGTTCCAGATGTTAAACATAAATCCAAATTTAACTGGAGTTCCATAGTTTATCTGGCAATTGTAACCCAGCACGAGGTCAAGTGCCATTCAATTTAAAGAGCCATCCTTAATTTCAAGTTTGTAAGTTTATCTTTCCTAAATTTTAATGTGTATTCAAAAATGAATTAACTATAAAAATCATTTCCATTTTATTCCTTTCATTTATTGTTTAGAATTTTCAAAAATACATTTCCTTTAAAAAATGAAGTTGGTAAATGTTTGCTATCTTTGATTATCACAATAAAAAACTGAAAACCTTATGTGTAACAGAGTTCCTATATAAAATTAATGAAGTCCCAAACCAGAGAACCTACAGGCAAGCCTCTTAACTCCTCTACCTTGGAGAGAAAAGTACAATGCTCCTACTCTGTTATAAACTTGTCTTGTAAAGCCCAGAGAGTAGATACCAAAGATGAATTCTGAAAGGGCCCAGAGCAAAATTTTCCTACATTCACTTTGGGCTAGTATGCCAGATTGGGAATCAGAAAAAGAGTTGATCTACTCCAATAACGCCACCTTCAGTCAGAACACACTTACAAATTCACAAAATGTAACAGTCCATTATATTTTCTAAAAATGTCTCTTTAAAAATGAAAAGAAGGAATGGAGGAAAAAGGATTGTTACAAAAAGTAGGATCTCAGATTTCAGATTTTGACCATTTGAAGCAGCAAGTTTAATCCAGAAAATGTAAATTGTATTTCCTTATATTATATTACAGATAAAGAGTGTAAAAGAATACTGTGCATTCTTCTTGTTTAATCTTACTTCTCATGGCAATCTTTTATATACTGCCTTTTGAACATTTTTTCTTTATATCCTGTACCATTCCCCCCTAATATTCAACACATTTTTGGTCCTTTCCATTTCTATGCTTTTCTGAGCTCCTTGTTAAACTAAATCCTAAAAGTGTCTAAAATGGTACCCATTCTTCTTCAGCATTAACAATTTTTCAAAATTATTGACAGCAAAAGAAGAATGTAGTTGTTCCACGAAATCACTGAGGGAACTGGAAATTAACATGAATATCCCTTATTTGAGCAAGGGGAAGTTTAGCAGCTGCCAAGGGTAACAGACTAATTTAAGTCTATAAACTCTTCACTCAAAAAAATAGGAATGAATTGGATGGAGTCTATTTGACTCAACATTATCTTTTGCTTTCTGTTCTCTTGTAAATTCACCTCCTCAACTACCTGCTTACTAGTGCTCAGTTCCATTTGATCTTTGGGAAGTCATAAACCTAGGGATAATTGTTAGATTTAACCCTTTTTATTCTAATCCAATCCAGTCTGTAGTGGACATGGAAGGGTCATATAGCAGACAGATATGAGACATGCTTGCGTTAATTTAAATGTTTTTTTGTCAACAGATATATCTATATTTTATTTCTATATTAATAGTAGATGTACTTATTCTCAATTATTACCATTTAACTAACCCCATGCTTTGAAAGCATATTAACACTTTGTCTGTACAACTTAATAAGGGAATCAGTTTTTTTTTCTTAACCAGGATAGTTGATTTGTCCTTAGCTTCTTAATATATCCGTTTGGGAATAGGATTATAGTCTCATAAAATAATTCAGTACCATACTTGCTGTTTACTTAAAATTAAATGTAATATACTGCTGTTATTAGAAATAATTGTTTCATTTAATTGTTTGAAATAAAATATAAACATCATTGTCATTTCAGTGTTTTTAAACATTTTAGAGATGTGTTCACATTATGATTTAGCAATATGCTCTTTCTTATTTTAAAAGGTTTATTAAAAAACTATGATTTTTCATTCTGTGAGCAAAATAAAATATTTTGATTTATAATTAGAATTAAACTATAAATATATTTGGTCTTTGTCCATCATGCCTTGCAGAGTACTTAAAAGCCTTTGTTCTCTTCTGAGGGAGAACCATAAAGGTGTCTCTTGCTATGTTAATGAGATGACTTGTGTACTCCAACTAAGGATGGGGCTGGCTGCCAGGTGACCCAACTATGTGAAAGAAGGTTGAAACTTTGAGTCCCATCCTCCAGACCTTCAGGTAAGAGAGTGGGACTGGAGTTTGAATCAGTTGCCCATGGATAGTGATTTAGTTGATCCTGCCTTTATAATGAAACCTCAATAAAAAACCAAAAAGAGCTGGCTTCTGAATTGGGGAAAGGGATCAGTCTTGAGAGATTGGCCTTTTAAACTATGAAATCTGATGCTCTGGTAGATAGTGGCAGAATTGGGCTAAATTGTAGGACATCCAGGTGGTATCTAAAGCCCTGCTTTTGGGGGGAAATGGGGAAATCATCACACTCAAAGCACTTTGGATTTGGTTCCAGAACAGTAAATAGATACCAAGAGTCATGAAGCCAATGGACTTTTCAGAATGCTTTATAGAATCTCTCTACATTTCATTGTTTTGGTCATATTTATATTACAAAGCATAAAAGCTGAGTGAATGGGGATCATTGGGTGGCTCAGCGATTTATTGCCTGCCTTCGTCCCAGGGCATGATGATGGAGACCCGGGATCGAGTCCCACATCAGGTTCCATGCATGAAGCCTGCTTCTCCCTCTGCCTGTGTCTCTGCCTCTCTCTCTCTCTCTCTGTGTGTGTGTGTGTCTCTCATGAATAAATAAATAAAATCTTTAAAGAAACAAAAAGCTGGTGGGCTAGAGATACCAATATTGGGGAAATATGCCCACACTGATGGATAGATATATAATAGATAATCTATAACTTAAATGCTTCTGAAATCACTTTATATCTTTACTATTATCTAAATAATTTTAATCCAAAGCCTTCTTGGAAATCTCTCCACTCTTTCTTAGAAACACAAACATAAAAGAAGGAAATATTCTGAATTTGTTTTCTGAAATGTTAATTTAGGTATACGCATGTTTTTGTGAACTGTCAGAGCTCACAGGTTTTGATTTGTAGTATTCTCTTTTTCACTATTTGAATTAGTATTAACTTTCTGTTAATCAAAGAGGTATTATTTATGGGGGCTCTTTATATTTAAATATTCACCAGGAGAGTGATTTGCCTGTTTTAGTTTTCAGTGTTTTGTAAATGGATGTTTATATTTGTATTTAACTTTGCACTGTATTCTGATAATGTGCTTAGAATTTTTTTTAAATGAACTAGATTTATTTATTTATTTATTTATTTATTTATTTATTTATTTATTTATTTATGATAGACACAGAGAGAGTGAGAAAGAGGGAGAGAGAGAGAGAGAAGAGGCAAGAGGCAAGAGGCAGGAGACACAGGCAGAGGGAGAAGCAGGCTCCATGCAGGGAGCCCGATTCGGGACTTGATCCCAGGACTCCAGGATGGTGCCCTGGGCCAAAGGCAGGCTCTAAACCGCTGAGTCACCCAGGGATCCCCATGTGCTTAGAACTTTTTAAAAAACAATTATATGTATTTTCCTTCTGAACTAAATTAAGAATATTTTTTTTTAGTTTTCAATGAATGTTTCAGTAGACTATATAATCTCGGTTGGAAAAAATTAGTAATACAAAAAATTTAATGATATCTAATAGCTTCTTTGTAGTGAGCAATGAAATCAGCACTCCTTTCTTACACAAATTGGTACCAGTCATACTTTTATGTCCTTAAGTTCAATTGTATGAAGGTCTAGGCATAAAAATACGACCTTCTTGCTTCAAGAAATACTTTGCTTAGAAGATTGATTCAAATAAAACATCTTGCTCTTTAAGACTTAAAGACTTGTCTTAATCCAAAGATGTTGTGTTTTAAACACTGTCCAATCCCAATGAATTTCCTGGCTTGCAAGACCTTAAAATAACCAACATAAGTCCTAAAATCCTATAATAAACTTCCCATAATTTTCCTATTTGGAGATACTACTGAGACCACGTCAGCTGGTTTTCTTCCATATTTTAGTAAGTCTAACAGGCTTAACTACATCAATGTGTTTCTATTGGTAATCATTTGGGAGTCAACAGAAGTATGACTTTTTTAATCTCATCTATTTCTCTATTTTATTTAATGCTCTTAATCATACATTCTAATCATGCTAACTATGCTAATCAATATTAAGCATGTTATTTAGCCCTTATCTGGTGTGTATATATGTATGTATGTAGATATATATGATGGCTTGTATGTAGAAAGATATGATACCCCATCCCTGTATATATAACTTATATCTACAAAAACCATACATATTTTTTGTTTTTTAAACTATATGAAAAATTTTGTATTTGAATATTGGAAATTAATCAATTCTTGTTTTAATGACTGATTTATATTAGCCTATTCTTTATGTTATTTTACCATTTTTTTAATCTTTCTTTTGGTGGTCTGATTGCCCTGTGTTTTATAACTCTTACTTTATATGTATCTTAATAGAAAAATCCCTGGTAAAGGAGCTCAATTACTCTCTCCTTACTCCATAGCATTTTTGATAGCTTTAATTTTTTTTTTCAAAAGTTAATTTTGTGGGACACCCAGGTGGCTCAGTGTTTGAGCGTCTGCCTTCAGCTCAGGGCACCATCCTGGGGTTCCGGGATTGAGTTCCACATTGGGTTCCCTGCATGGAGCCTGCTTCTCCCTCTGCCTCTGTCTCTGCCACTCTGTGTCTCTCAAAGAATAGATAAATCAAATCTTTTTTAAAAACAGTTCACTTTGTAATTTTGGTAGAAAATTGGACACTTTAAACACTATGTGAGCACAATTTTGCATTCCTTTTTCCTTCTTAAGTGTTGTTGTCATTGCTGTTTATTTGATAGCCTGGGTGCCTGTTTATTTAGTAACTTGCCTGGAGTAAACCAGTGAAATGTGTCCTCTCTTCAGTGTATATCCACTTATGCCATACATCAGTTTTGGAAATTTCTTGCTACTATTTTAAGCCTGTCTTCCTGGAGTCTCCCCTGTGTCTGCTTAGCTTTGTCATCTGTCTACTCAAACATCTGAGCCAGTAACTCTTGTATCTCTCCTCTTCTCCCACTGATGCAAGTGTGGTGTGGGGAGCCTATTCAAAGACCAGGTGGCTTTCAGTACTGACCAGTTTTACTTTCTGCTGGTTCCTCTCATTTTCCTCTGCGTGTGTTCACATTCTCACAATCAGTCTGGAATGTATACAGTGGACCAATCTGTTCTCCGAATGAGCATGCAGCTTTCAAAATACAAGTCTATGCAGTGAGTTTACCCCAGCTTCTTAGAGCAGACTCATCTCCTGGCTCTTCCTGTTAAATTTCTATCCAGTTCCTGGATTGTTGCTTGTCCAACCAAAGCTACCACCTCAGGTTCACTGAGATACTGGCTTTCTCTCTCCCACCCTTCAACACTGAGATTGATTCTCCTATTGCCAATGCCTACGGACAAGGGGTTTTCCATGCTCTATCTCAAATCAAGTAACTGCCATCTGATGGCAAAGTTACTCATTTTGGGGAGCATGCCCTGACCTGGGAAAACTACTGTGCTGAACAAGTTTGGGGCAAAGTGGGGAATAACTGACCCAGACAGAAACTCCACCAATTACCCTGTGTTCTCATCCATTGTGAGGGTCAGGATTCTAAGATGGCCTCTGGTCCTTGACTCCTGGTGTTCACACCTCCTATCATCCCTCATTTAAATGTGGGCAGACCTGTAACTTGCTTCTAGCCCTTAGAATATGACAGTGGAAGAGATTATGCTGATGTAATTAAGGTCCCAAATCAACTGTATTTGCATTAATCAAATATACAACTACACATTTTGTTAGAGATCGGTAGTATTTACATGGTTAATCTTCAAAATAGTCTGATTAATTTGGAATAAGACTATATGATCAAATAGTTTAATCTGTGCCTTACTCTCACCTCACATTTCAAAGTAATCCATAATAGTTATTCTGCACAAACTTTAGAAAAGGGGAACAGGGACTTTTAAAAGAAATAAGCAGGAGCCAGGACACAGCACAGTGGAATGTGCACTTATGTACATACACACACATGCACACACAATGATCTGGAGTAAATATATAATAACTATAGCTAAAACAAAATTTGAGAGAACATTAGGAAATAAAATCCTGGTTTTCAGAGAGACGAGAACTGAGATGTAGATGAAGGTCCCAGAATGGCTAGGTCATTGTGTATGACTTGGCTATACACTGATCTAATATTTGTGTTTTGCTTTGTTAGTTTTTTTGTTTGTTTGTTTGTTTGCTTGTTTTTTATTAAATTTTTGGTTTTCATTTGGTTTATTTCTTCTTCTTTTTTTCTTTAATAGAGACAAAGACTTTGTTGTTTTACCTTTGCAGGGTTGAAGGTAGGACATAAGTTCACAACCTCTGAGCAAAGAGAAAAATTGTATGATTTCAAATAATATGAGGAAGTTACCTCGATAAAACTCAATACTTGTAAACTAACTAGGTATATAAAGAAACTCCATTATTACGGCAAATGTAACTAAATAAAGATCATCTAAGAGTATTCCTTTCTAAAGCATTCAAATGAGCTATTGTAAAAAATATGGTTAAAACAGTTGTGAGGAGATACGGCATCTAAACAAATCTATGAATTCTTGGTTAATGTAGGTACATATGAATAATTAAAAATTCAACTAAAAATAATTTTCTTTTTGCATCGGCATAAGTATGCTATTTCCTAAGGATTATGGTGAATGATGTAGGCATTCTTCCAGCCTTGTGTGTCTATTGTTCTAGATAATAATCTCTTTTCATTAAGCATCACTCTTTTCTTTATATCTTAAAAAAGATATATATCCTACACGTAAAGTTTTAAATTCCAGATACGACATATGAATGCTACACATTTCTACTTAATTAGATACAAGTATTTTCTTTTATTACTCACTTTTTTCTACTTTATCTTCCTTTATTTGAATGCCTTTTTCTCTGTATTGCTGCTCCATAAGTCTTAACCAAAAATTACTTAAGTGCCCTCATGTGGATTGTTACTAAAAAGATGTACCAATAGGCATGTTCTAAAAATTTTAAAGAATGATAAACTTACCTTCTGAGAACTTAGATTTCAAATGAAGCGGGGAGAATACAAATGGAGGAGGAGGAAAAAATGAAATACAATAGAGAAAAAAATGACTAAAAAAAAGTACATCAGCACAAAATGTTGGCTGAAAAGAGCAAGTTAGGGAGATGGCTGACATGGTGTCACACATATCTACTCAAAGCTTCATTATGAAAAAATAATCATCAGAATGACGAGAACCATAGAATTTTGATATTTTGGGAAGGGAATAAACTATAATGTACCAAAGAGTAATGTGATAATTGAAGTGAAAGTCAAATTTAACAGGATCATCTAATAATAAAAGGTAGGTGCATATTATAAAAGATACGGAAAATAGGTTTTACTGGTTTAAGAAGTATTCTATGAATAGAAAAATGTCACTGTGAGCTGGAGTTCCCAAGAATCAGTACTGGGCCCATGTATTAGTCAGTGGAGGCTATAACAAAACAGGATAGACTGGGTGGCTTAAACAACAGACACTTATTTCTCATAGTTCTGGAGGCTGGAATCAAGATGCTTGGCCTACTGGGTTCCCAGTGAGGGCTTTCTTCCTGGCTTACAGATAGCTGCCTCTAGCTGTGTCTCCACCTGGAGGAGAAAGAGAAAGCTAGCTCTCCTGTCTCTTAAAAGGGTACTAATTCCATCATGAGGATCACTTTCATGACTTCAATTAAATCTAATTACCTCCCAAAGCCCCATCTCAAAATACCATACCATAGGGGATTTAAGCTTCAACATATAAATTTGAAGGAGAAACAAATATTCAATCCCAAACAGCCCATTACTCTTCTCCCTCCAGGTGATTTTCAATCACTATGTGCCAATGATATTAAATCTCAAATCTCCAACTAGATAGTCTTTCTATGCTCCAAATGTGCATATTAAGTTTTTTTTTTTTTTAGTATTTTACTTCAATATGTCATTACAGACTGAAACCATGGTTAAGTTTGAACTCTACCCGTTTGACTCTTTCCACTAAATGAGGCCTCTATCTTCCAAGTTGCTTAATGCAGTATATTGTCTAATTATGTGAACTCTTCTGAATTTTTTTACCTTATCTGTTACATCACTATGCTCTGCTCACGTTCACTTCAGTATTTTTCTGAATTCAATGTGCTGCATTTCATGGCTATTTTTACCATACTGGCCTAAGTTATCATTAGGATAGCAATATCTACCAAACTGGTTTTCCTACTTCTAATCCTATAAAACACAGATCGGTTATCAACACATCAGCCACATATTTTTTTTTTTGAAAATGACAATCCAATTGTGCCAGATTTCTATTTAACAGCTTTGTTAGTGGGCTTCCATTGCCTTCAGGTAAAATTCAGATGCCGGAACAGGATCACAAGGACATGTATTAAGGCTCCTGTCTATCAATCTATTATTAACTATTCTGGCCATTCTAGTGAACTTAGAATTCACATTTGCTTCCTTAGTTCCTCCATTCCCCAAGAATTTTCTCACCTCACAACCTTACATATGTTGTTCTATCTGCATGGAAGATTGGACCTATTTTCCATATGTCTATACCTAAATTTATCCTTCAGGTGTCAGCCTAAAGTTCACTAAATCAAGAAGATTACATTGATGCCCTAATTCAAACTAAGTTTTCCCAGTGATTCTTTTCAAGTTCATCTCTACTCTTCTTTCATAAAATTTATCATCATAACTCCTTATATTAATTTGTCTCATGTCTTTGTACCCTTATTCAAAATATCATAGGCTTCATTAAGGCAGACTTTTTTTTTTTCTCTATTTCGTTCACCAATGCATTCCTGAAACCCTGGGGATAAAAGTGTCTAGCACATAGAAGGTACTATTTTTTATTGAATAAATGAATTTAGCAATTTAAAAAATCTGCAATACTAAAAATTATCACCAAAGAGTACAGATTATCCAGACTTTAAAAAACTGAATGTGAAGAGATAAAATGTTTTAACCTATCAGAGTAAGCGTCTTGAAATCCAAGGAAAAATTTGCCAAAATGTGATCTGTTTTGTTGTGAATGCTCTGTATAAAATATAAAGAAGAGAATCATCTATAAGTATTTTTGACATCCTCTAAATCAGTGTGTTTTTTCTACTAGTCATTAATAGAGACATATAGGACGTACATGTGTGGGTGAGAGTAAGGAAAGGACACCAAGAAAGAAATTTAGCATAAGAACTAGATTTAGAGGGACGCCTGGGTGGCTTAGTGGTTGAGCATCTGCCTTCAGCCCAGGGTGTGATCCTGGGGTCCTGGGGTCCAGTCCCACATCGGGCTCCATGCATGGAGCCTGCTTCTCCCTCTGCTTGTGTCTCTGCCTCTCTCTGTGTGTCTCTCATGAATAAATAAAATATTTTTTAAAAAAAGAAATAGATTTAGAAAAAAAATGAGTATGACATTAATTACCTGAAACAACCCAAGTGTATATGATTTAATAATTAAATTTTTGAGTAACTCAGAGCAGTTTCAATAAATCTCCTTTCCACACCTATGAAGTCCCTGTCAATCTTTGGCTACAACCACTACTGTGTAACAGAACTCGTGGAGGTAATAGGCACATTTGCTCCACTGATTGCAGTACCCTCTCCATAGGCCAGATATTGCCACAACTGACATGTGCATAATTCCACCAGAAGCCAGTGGCAGTTTTACATGATTAAAGATGGCAGAATCAGGGCCACACATACATTTCCATGCAAATGTGCTTGAGAAAATAGCTTACAATACATTATGTAAACATATTTAGAATGAATAAACACACTCAGCTAAATTTTCAAACATCTGTTCAAGCTTGTGGCAGCACCCCAAATTTGCATACCTAACTTCTTTTTAAATAGGGCTTAATTTTGCCCTCCATATTATTAGATCATAGTAGCCTTTTAACTCCAAAATACGTAACTGTCATTGTGGCACTGATACTGATTATCATTTTTTTTCAATCCAACTGCTCTCCCTTTTAGCTTTAGACTTCCTTCTGTGCTTCTTGTGAGACAGAAAGGTCTACGACTGAGGGAAAACTTTTATGCATATTACGATTCAATCCATGTGTTATCAAGAAAAGAATTGAGACTTGAATTATTTGCATAACTTTGCTGCTAGCCATATACAAATACAGAAATTCTAACCACAAGATGCATATTATGCCCATTTAGTGGCATAAAACCTGCCATTGTTGTAGTTTATGTACCCTAGAGTTCAAACAGTGGTGTAGTACCAATGTTTTGTTTTCTATTTTTATTTAGCATGCTCTTCCATAGTCTCTATTGGTTTCTGCTGAAACTCATGCAAATATATAACATATGATCTAAGTACAAGCACCAGAGCTTAGTTAGAAAGCAAAATTTTAGAGCAAGAACTCTAGCTTTCTGTCATACAGAGTAATGAAGCTGAGCTCCTCCTTACAAAGAAATTCTGGAACAGACAAGCAAAACTCATTTGTTTCTTTGAATAAGACCTGTTTTAAAAACATACTGCTTTCATAGGTTATTAAGTTAAAAGAAAAAAACATGAATAATTGGAAAATACACCACTCCCAAACTCCATTACTTTGGCATTGAAATTATTTTCAGCTAAAGGCAATTAAAAAGCAACAAATGCAGGAAACCTCTCTCAACCTTCTCTTTCTGCCTAAAGATAGAAATGAATTCTCCTTTTACTAGACAGACTCTTATCAGCTCATTTGCAACAAACGAACAAAAACCAAAACTTACTCCACTAGTTCCATCCTATATCTTTATCTTCCCACCATTTTCTACTCATGGAAGCCTACGATTGCTACCCTTTGTCCAGTCATTCTTCTACAAATGTATTTTTCTTTGTTGAAGATGCTATATAAACCAGAGTTCTAGGCCAACACTTTGAGTTACTCTTATTTTTAGGTTTCTCTCATATGATGTGCACTGCATGCATTAATAAACCACTTATTTTTCTATTATTAATTTGTATTTTTGTTAAAGTGCTCCAGCTGAAAACATAAGGTAGATAGGAGGTGAAGCTTTGCTTCCTCTCTACAAACAGCGCTTCTTAGAAACTTGCTTTTGTTGTACTGACTCTTAGAGAAAAGACTGCATTTCTTATTTTTGAACCTTTAAAATACGGGGTGCCTGGGTTTCTCAGCTGGTTAAGCATCTGTCTCAGCTCATGTCATGATTCCAAGGCCCTGCAATCAAGCCCTGCTTCCTGCTCCCCACTCAGTGGGAGCATGCTTCTCCTTTTTCCTGCCCCCATCCCCCCGCCTTTAAGGTCTCTCTCACTACTCTCTCTCTCTCTCAAATAAATAATATCTTTAAAAAATGATATTCTCTCCAAAATCTAGTTATGACTTTAAAAAATAGAAACAAACAATGTAAATATTATAACCAGGTATGGGAAAAAATTATTAGAATTCATTTCAAGTCAAGTCAAAGTCCTTTATTCACATAATCACTCACTCACCACATTATTACTTGGAACTAACACTCCCAACAGTCTTTGAGGACATGTGATTTAACTAAATAAAGTTAGTTTCACAAACTTTCAATTTCACAAATACATTCTAAGAGGGATGTAAAGAAGAGACAATTAAATATATATCTTGGCAATCCTAAAATAGCATACTAATCCAAAATTCAAATATGTTACCAAAAGGTTTCATTGATTAAAGATATCGGAGTCTTCAACAACCTCTGTAAATGTGCAAGATGTGTTAGGAAAGCCCTCTAGGGGCTTCTAAACCACCCCATCAGCTGGATTAATACCACAAAGTGGCTTTGGTTAATTCCCCTAGAGTCAACAACTTGCTCAATTTGAAATTTTAACCAACAGCTATTTCAGAAAAAATGAAAGTACTATTTTTTAAGTCTCTAAGTTTTGGAATAATTAGTGACTCATCAATAGATAATTAATACAACATATTTTACCTGGAAGTGTGGTGCTGTTTTAACTAAAACAAATGTGCAAGGCATTGGCTTTGGGAGTGCAGGTCAAGCAGAGCACAGGAATGCTGAATGGCCTCAGGAAATTCCTTTTTTTTTTTTTTTTTTAATTTGCCATGGTGAAGAGGCCATGTATAGTCACTCCAACCAATGGTCCAAGTGAGTTCCACCCTTTTTTATTTGAGAGAGAATGTGCATGCACGCACATGTGCACAAAAGTGGGGGGAAGGGCAGAGGGAAAAGGGAAAGCAGATTTCTCACTGAGCAAGGAGCTGAATGTGGGCCTCGATCCCAGGACACTGAGATCATGACCTGAGCCAAAGGCAGACACTTAACTGGCCCAGGTGCCAGGTGCCCAGGCCTCAGTAAATTCTTAATGAGAATTGAGAAGACAGTAAGGAAGTTGTTACTGGAGGCTACATAAATGGGCAGAAAGCTCAGTAACATGGTCATCTGTAGCATAAGCTAAGTAGAAAATACATCTGATGATCTGCTGTATCCGATGATCTGTTGGATTTGGCTAAGGAAACGTTTATGTTGAAAACACTAGTTATTTTAGGCATATATGAGAGGTTTAGTCAGAATATGTGCCAAATAAAGTAAATGATGAGTTTTAAGCAGAATTTAGAAGACACTTAAGGGATTAATGGGATCAAATTAAAGCAATTTTTCATGTCTACTCTCTCCCTTAAAAAAAGCTCCTCAAGTAAAAAAGGGCTTCAAGACAAAGGTCAAATCCATAGCACTTCTAATAAAACCTAGACTAAAATTTAAAATCTCAAAACTGAGGCATGAAGATCCTTTATTGAAATTTTGAAAAGACTGAAGTGCAGGCATGGTTGGGCTTCTAAGAATCTCAAGAGTATGCTTATTAAACCAATCTTAAACAGACAAAAAAGGCTTCTAAGTAACTAAATGTGTTGTTTTCATATTAAACTATCAGCACAAAGTATAAAAGAGTCTAGAGTGAAATAAAATATGTGGGAGTTGTCTAATGAATTAAATGATATTTCAGTTCACAGAAATCCCACAAACTTTTTAGGTCAACTAAACCACCTCACACGGGGAGGGGGGGCTATCTGTAATCTGTAGGTAAGATATATGTAATCTGCAGGTCTCAGTTAGATATCTGTTATCTGCTGGTCTCAGTTCAAGAGAAATTGTATTCAAGGAACTGAATCTCAGAAAACACAGATGTGATTTAGTACAAACTCAGAAATGTTATAGATAACCACATTCAAGAATCTCTGCTGAGCTGTATTAAATGTGTGACTTAGGAAAAAGTAGACATGTTATATAATCCTAGTATAATAACTTTAAAATTTATTTGATTTGTTATAATTGATTAAGTTCATGAATATTTAACTGATAGGGTGCCTGGGTGGTGCAGTCTGACTGCAGTTAAATGTCTGAACTCTTGGTTTCAGCTTTGGTCATGATCTCAGGAGTTTTGAGATCAAGCCCCACAGGGGGCTCTGAGCTCAGTGTTGAGTCTGCTTGAGAGTCTCTTCCCCTCTACCCCTTCCCATTGCTCTTTCTCACTTTTCTTGAATAAACAATAAATCTTTAAAAAATATATTTAGCAGAACCTGAAGAGACTCATCTGCATCTAGAACTGATTTGGATGCTGAGATCCTAATCTTTGAACCAATGATGAAATGTAATGAAGCTTTTGGGGGGCTTGGAGGCCACCAAGTCTATTTTGCATGTGAGGGTGGTATAAGTAATTTATAATGAGTGGGCAGATACTATTATGTTAAAATAGTCACAGTATTTTTGCTACTTTTTTTTAAGATTTTATTCATTTATTCATGAGAGACATAGAGAAAGGCAGAGACATAGGCAGAGGGAAAAAGCAGGCTCCATGCAGGGAGCCTGATGTGGGACTTGATCCTGGGACTCCGGGATCATGCCCTGAGCCAAAGGCAGACGCTCAACTGCTGAGCCACCCAGGCATCCCATTTTTGCTACTTCTCTCACTAAGAGAGAGAGTTTTATTTTTCTCTCTGTGATGGCTGGTTCTGTCACTGATTTACAAATAAAACACTATAGGAGTGACACTGTCAATATCCTGTACTAGATCTTAAGAATCTGGCAACTTTTGTCTCTTGGAACAGTAGCTCAAAGACCAAAGGCTGCCAAAGAGTCCAACTATCCTGAGAGTGCCATGATGAAGAGGTCACGTGAGTCACTCCAATCAATAGTCCAAGTGAGTTCAGCCTTCCTGCTAGACCTGCCAAGGCATCCAAGATGTGAACAGAGCCAATTTGGACCCTCTATACCAGTCCATCAGCCAAATGAATTCCAGTAAGTGTCCCCAGTCAATGCCATGTGGAACAAAAGAATGACTATGTGAGAAATGCCCAGACTTCTGATGAAACAAAATAAAAATAAAAACAAAAATTATGAAAAATAATTTTTTTTCTGTTTTAAGACACTCAATATTGAAGTAATGTTTTAGGAAAAAAATAGATAATCAGAACATGGGATTATAAAGGTCTTACTTTGGAGTTATGTAAAAATAGACACTTAAAAAAATGTAAGATAGTGTTTGAAAGTTGTTTCTCAGTCCAGGTCATCTTGGTACTACTTTCTTTGATTTTAAATAGGCTTGAAATTCTAAGTCATTTAAAGATACTGATTATAGTATGCAGAATATTCATATTATAGGCTACTTTTAAAGAATGGGGACAAATGTACAAACAATATTATTAGTTAATATCTAGGGATACTGACAATAAAAAATCTGCAAAATACTGCATTGGCTTACCTTTTAGAACAGACATTAATAACCATTTACAGAGTTCTTTTGAGATAAATAATGATGGGTATCTTAAATGGCACTTTTATATTTATTATTAGGTAAATCATAAATCTAATTTTGAACTGCAATTTTCTTTTCCTTTTCAATGATTACTTAATTTGTAATATTTATTTAATACTAGATCAAGGATTCTCCCAATTTGAACTTACAAAAAAGTAGATAAAACATACTCTATCCTTTCATAAGCTTATTTTTATAACTTTAGTAATGCATAGTAACTACTAATCAAAGACTACATTAACAACATTATAAATTACATTTTGAATATATATTAATTGTAATGGATAAATCATACTAATTATAAGAAATGCATCTCATTATAACAATGTTATTATAAAGTCATTTTTAAAAGAATAATGCACATTTAATAGATTTTGCAAAAAAAAAGATGAAAACAGTTGGAAAATCTGAAAGAAGGTAGCAAGGTTATATTTGAAGGACAAATTTAGGAAGTATAATTTCCCCAAGTTTGTAAATGCCTATTCTATTATTGTGCCATGTAAAGATGTCACGGAATCCAACTGTATATTTTCAATATACAGCTTATATGATTCATACATGGTCTCAGTGAAATATTGATACAGTTTTTGATCAGTAACTACAGGATTTTTTACCCTAGAAAATACTTCCATGCAGATTCTATGTCATCAAATTCACTTGTATTTTATGTGTCCACAAAATATTTATAACCTTATATACATTTATCATTTAAGTGTGCATGTGATAATTATAATCATTAATATGATGACATTTAATATGAATTCTATATACTAAACTTACTTAATTGATATTATTGTTTATGTTTACTGAAAATAATTTTCAATTCTTATTTTATGAACGTGTTAATAACTATACATAGAAGAATTTTGACATCAGAAGTTAAAATCTATTAGTTATATTGGAATATTTCAAGAATAAATAGAATTCCCTAAGTCAGTAGGTTTTGATAGAAGCAATATATTTAATTAGCAAGAAAAATATGCAATTCCTTTTAAATACGATATTTAACCATATTGATTATTCATGCTCTTTGAATTATGGTAGATAGAGCATATAGTTTTACTTCAATCTTAATAGTTTCTATCTAAATGACTCATAATCTCCTTCCACATTTTACGCCATGGTAGAGAAAGGCAACTAAGTTGGTAAGGTAATTAAGCAATGAAAGGTAGAAATATAAGAATGAGATTCATGACTTTCTTCTAAACTGTGTTTTCCCTTATACTCCTGATTGTCTCTAAAGGAAATCACCACTAGGGACCACAGAAAATATTTCATCTATGGGATCAAGAAAATGAATACATTTTTTTTAACATTTATATGTAATTTATATATATTTAAACATACAATATATATTTAATATATATTAACTTTATATATATAAATTGAAACCAAATCCATTAATGTTTAGTACATTTATTTTTCTGGATCCAATACTAGGATTCCCATCCCTCATTCCCAAGAACATATCCTATACTTCCAATATTGAATTGGTTGGAAGCAAAGTCCCTTTCTACTGAAAAGGACTCACAGATCTCCATGCCATCACCATGGTTTTAATGGTAATATGCTATGTTCTTAGTGTAGGCAAGATGTTCTAGGGTGTGTTGAAGATGAAACTCCTTAGAATTTGGATTCCTTTACCTTTTATTTTTTTAAATATTTATTTATTTATTCATAAGAGACACAGAGAGAGGCAGAGACAGGCAGAGGAGAAGCAGGCTCTTTACAGAGAGCCTGATGTGGTACTCGACCCCCAAATTGGGATCACGCCCTGAGCCAAGGGCAGATGCTCAACCATTGAGCCACCCAGGCATCCCTCCTTCATCTCGTAAAAGTATATATTATATAATCATGAATATTATTAACAAATTAGTACAATCCTTTTTGTTATATCAATATTTATGTTGATTTCACATTTCAATAGGTATAACTGATTGAGAAGGAATGGAAAGCAAACATAGCTGAGTATTACCAAAAAAAGAACTGGCTGTATTTTTGCTTCATATAATAGAGTCCATAGTCTTCAGTGAAGCTTGTAGCTACTGCTTTGGGACAAGCTGTCTGATATTTCCCTTCTACCCTGATTGGAGAAAAACTATAACCCTACATCTCAGATGGAGCTGCACACTTTTGAGACAAGTTCCTATTCCTCTTCCATTTTACCATCGTAAAATGCTAGTGATGAGAAATCTCATTTCCATTCCTTTTATTTGAGGGACCATAAGCATTGGCAATAAAATAAATAACATGAAAGACATCTGCTTTTCTTATTTTTAGGTAAAACAGAAACTGGGAGTACAGTAACCAGATCATAGTCAAGTGATAGTCCTCAGCATCATCAATTCAGTCGGACAAAACTTTTCCCCATACCCTAAAGTTATATATATGTACAGGTAAATAAAAGTTGCCTTTATTTGTAGAACTTTGAGTTAACTTGATAAAGATATTTGGAAGATTATGTCATTAATATTTTTTCCCATATTTTTTTACTAAGAGATGATGCCAATACAGTCAAAGTTCACGAATATGCTGATTTTAGGATCAAGATTTGGGTGAGAAATTTTTATCTTTTAGTTTGATGCAAATTTGAGTAGTTTATTTGAGTAGAATAAATATGTACCAGAATAGTTTATGAGCATTAGTTTGAAAGAGATGTCCTACTTGGTTTAAAAGAAAGAAATGCTTAGACTGTGTTATTAAAGATTTAATTGTCAAGAGGAAGATAAATGTGTAGACTTTGATATTTACTAATTGTAAATAAACCTAGACAGATTTATCTCTTTTTTCTCTATTTTTTCCCAGAATTTTTTTGGTACAGTTTTTATGTGTCCCTCTTCTCTTTTTTCTTGTAAGTAAAAATGGCTCTCTAGGCAGTTACCAAAGCTACTAGTGGTAAAATGAGGTGGGATGAAGACATACAGAAGGTTTGAGTAGTAAGGGACTTAACATAAAATCTACTTCTGTTCTCTCATTCAACTGGTGATTAAACTGAGGTCCAAAGGAACTAAATTCCATTTTGAATTCAAACAGCTGGATTCCTGATTGTCTCCCATGTATTTATTATTCAAACAGGGAAGAGAGAGAAAATAAACAAGAAATGGAATGGAAAAACTATAAATAAAACAAAACCAAAACCAAAAATGCCTCTATTCTGATTTTCTTCATGAAAATTATTTCACTAATTCTGAGTATTGCCTCTTTCTTAATTCTGAATTCCTCAAACAGTTCATTTAGCTTTTAATTTTATAATTATACATTATTTCAATAATTCTGGCATTGTTCATCTTTCCTCATTAGTTCATGTAACATATATGTTGAGGGCATACAATGTTTTCCAGCAAGTGTTATGCTGGTAAAATGGTCCTTAACTTAAAAAAAATGACTAGATTCTATTATGAAACATGTACATTTAAATATATTAATAGAGGAAATGATAGGTACACATATAGATGCATGTAAAATATGCATTGAGAGAGGTTGATTTCAGTAAAGTGAGTAAATATCTGAGTGCCTTTTTTCTTTTTGGCACTATGCATCTCTCTAGAGATTCCATAAATTAATAAACAAATCAGACAAGCTACTTGACATGTAGCATAGAAATAAGCATGCCGACAAAACATGCCAGGGTAATATGAATGTGATCGGCAGTAGGGAAAGAACCAGATATATCCAGATACATCCAGGGGCTGTGCATTTGAAAGGGTAATATCAGACTTGAATCTTCAAAGGCATGTAGAATTTGGCTGATGAAAAATGAAAAAGGAGCTCTGCAGGGAAAGGAATAATAATGAGAATGATACAGACAGGTAAGATGGTGTGGTCAGGAAACGAGAGCAGTTTTATATCTTTAGAATTCAGTGGTTAAAGGAGAATTAGGAAAAAGAGGACAAAACAAATTATCTGAAGGAAAAAACTGAGTAAACCTTTGTTTTTTATATTGTATACAATAATATTTTAAAGATAGTATATTTTTGTGCTAGCCTCTCTCATGTAAGTATTAATAAGAAAGGACCAGGAATTATTCCAGTTTTTTTTGCTGACTATATGAAATTACAGAATATAGATCCAATTCTGAGATATTTTAAAGGGTATTTTATTACCTTTCAATCTCTGAGATGTCTAAAGCGAGCTGGAAAAGACGGAGCATTTTTCAGTACCAAGATATGGCTCTTCCATGATAAATCTACTCAATTTATCCCAGTTTTGATTGATCTTATCCACAAAGGAGACAGAAAATCCTTCAGAGTAAAAAGAGTTTGAGTGTGTTTCTGATCAGAGACTGCTCAGATTAATCAAGTTGTCAACCACCCAAAACCATTATACTGATCAAGATGTTGGATATACTTAGCAGAAAAATAGAACATGTATCTTTTTTCCCCTTGTCTATAGTAGGTATCAGGAAGCTGTAATGAATATATTATATGTCATCTATAGTATACCATTCCTATACTATATCTGATTATACTTATGTAGAGTACATTAACAATTATGACAAAGATAAGATCTTTGTCCAAGCAGTTAGGATAAATGTTAAATTACTTAAAAATTTTTAATTACAGAACTTTGATTTTTTTAACTATCTGGACAATTTCACCATGTCAAAACAGGGAACTAGTTGGTTTAAGCAGGGAAGTGCAAAGCAAACCTAGAGAGAAATACATGCTAAAGGACATAATGATTAGGAACCTGAACTATAGAGTCTGCATGAACATTGCTAATTATAATTATGAGAGCTTAATTTAAACACTTGAAATACCTTATTTCAAAAATGAGGTTTATAATTAAGAAGGTGAAATGGGTCCTGTTGACAACCAAAGAAAGTGAAAACAAGGCTTGTTGAACATCAGGCCTTGCTGTTCCCAACAGAACATAAGCTAGGCTCAGAACGACATTTAGCCAAGGCTGCCATGATTCCACAAAATGACCAAATATGCCCCTCCTCTGGCCAACAAATTTAGCTCCCCTTTAATCCTGTTGCATCCTGAATAAAAATTAAGATACCCCTTTATAAATTGCTACCACTTCTTGCATTGTCTAATCCAAACTGGTTCATGCTCCCCAGTTCCCTTCTTAAAATCACCTAGGACAAACTCAAACCTCTAGTACGGGTGCCTCCTTATTCCTCTTTCTGTGACATTATCAAGGCTTCTCTAAGGATACTTTTTCCCATGATGCAGAAAGATAAATAAGCCTGATTTTATCTGATTATGAAAAGCAGTAAATAGATAATTTTTATACTGTATGCTTAGGTCTTGTTAGAAAGATCACATCCCAGTCGGCAACCTGAAGAAGCTTTACATAGAGTTTAATTGTTTAAAAAATTATTAATTATTATTAAAAATTATCAAAATTATTTAAGACTTGCATCAATAAAATAATGTCATTGTTATAAGAACCTGGAGATATAAGTGCCTTCCAGATAGAGAACAAATATAATCAAAGGCCCAGAGATGAAAAAAATGCAATATTTTTAGGTTTAGATTGTGTGGGTCACTTTACAAACTCTGTGTACAAAATAAGTCCACATCTCCTTTATTTTTTTCAATTATCAATTACTCACTGGAGCAGCCACCTATTGTTAGGAAGGAGTCAACTGTCTGTCTTGAAACTTTCCCATCCATGATGGTCAAAGAATTATCCAGCCTAAGGAAATTCAACAGTGACACCATGGGAGTGGTAAAGAAATAGTCTCTGAATGCCCTGGAAGTAGTTATCTCTGACTTTTAGCCCATTACCTATACATTCTCAAGATAAACAATACCCATTCCCCCAAGTAAGAGGATTGAGCAGCACCATTGCCATACACAGTCCATCCTATAGTTGTGTGGTAATTGGGGTGACCATATGTATAGCTAAATGGCTTTATAAAAAAAAATTACACTTCTCATGCCTTTATGACAGGAGTTAGTTTTGGAGCAAGGTATCTCACTGAAGCCAAGCTCCTACCTTCCCTCAGAAACTGGGGCAAAGCAGCTGCATTATCTTTTTTGATGGATATATTTCAAAGCCATGACTCTCAGATCCATGAGAAAGGTATTTCTGGGTCTATAACCTGGCAAGAGGCTTATTTAGCTTTTAAAATATTGACATACATTTCAAAGAGACAGATTACTTAGAAGTTTTCTAAAGTAAATGCTGTAAGAAAAAAGAAAAGGAAAGTTAATTAACCTCTGTGCTTCAGTAAATAAAACGTATGTAATCTGTTCCATACTATGCCAACAAAATTATTCAGAATATCACTGGTTATAATATGGAATGAAGAGCACTTGGAAGGCAAGGCAGTGTGACATTAAGTGGCAGTGGTACTAAGTTTTTAAGGCAACAGTCTCTTTGTAGTCAGATGTAGCAGACACAGGGAAAATGAGTTGTTAAGGAAAGACGTTGAAGAAAAAGTTTGTAAGGAGACCTTTAACTTTTGAAGACATAAGTATGGCTAAGAGCAAAGCATAGGTTCCGAGTGTATGTATTACAAAGTTTTAATGAAATTAATCCTCAGCTGTGTTCATGGCTGAATTCCATAAACCAAAGATAGGAAGGAGGGATGCTACATGGAATTAGTTTTCCTGATCTCCCTGGAAATGAAGGCATGCCATAGCGGTGGACACAGGTGCTGGCATTTCAGCATCAGAGACAAGGCTGTCACAATAAACCACAGGATTGAAATAGGATTCAGAGTTTTGGATGCACAGGGAACTCTTGTGGCTAATATTTCTTCAGATCACTTACAAATTAAATTATTGCCTAGCCTTCTATGATTTTCATGACGTACTTACAAGGAAAATTTTTAAGACTTTTGGGCAAGTGCATAACTACTGTCACTATAATGGGGATATACTGCGTCTTACTCAGTTCTTGAATTTAAGTACTTTGGAGATTACTAGATTCTACATTGATTGGAAGGCTGAGTTCCAGAGGGGAAAGATATAGAGCATGAATTTACTCTAAAGTTTTCAAAAGAATGAGTGTTTTCTATAAACACAGAAATAATCAAACCTCTGGGGTAACTGTATATTGATATTAATATTAGGCCAGTCCTTATATTAATTTCAGAGTAAGGAACAATTAATGAAGACAAATGGCTGAGGAAGAGGTCAGGCATCTGATTGTGTCTTGGCCCAAATTAGTCTAATAGTAGATATAGTGGGACTATAGACCTATCCTATGGTCAGTGCCCTGGTAGAGAATACACAATGGGAATAGATATATTTCATAGGTACCAGAGTAATTTTATTGGTTTCAAAACGAGTTCTATCAATGTGGTTTCAACCAGTTCTATCAACTGACTAAGAGGCAGTTCTGAGAATTGGCTACTCCTGACAAATAGTAAACAATAACAACAACAACAACAAAAAAAAACAATTCTGAACGTCCAGATTGATTATAGAAGCTAATAAAACTAATAGAGAACTTAAAAAATTCAGAACTGGTGACTCCTGCCACAACTCCATTTAATTTCTAATGGGCTATGGAAATTCAGATAGGTTGTAGAAAATGACAAATCATTGTATACTTTTTTTTTAAAAAAAAGATTTATTTATTTACGATAGACATAGAGAAAGAGAGAGGCAGAGACACAGGAGGAGGGAGAAGCAGGCTCCACACCGGGAGCCCGACACGGGACTCGATCCCAGATCTCCAGGATCGTGCCCTGGAGCAAAGGCAGACGCTAAACCGCCGAGCCACCCAGGGATCCCCAATCATCATATACTTAATTAAGTGGTACTGCCAATCGCAACTTTGGTTGAAGCTGTGGTATCTTTACTGGAGCAAATCAGTCCAATTTGTAACAGTTGGTATAAAGTCTTACCACTGGTATTTTCTTTTCCATTTCAAACAATGAGATCACAAACCTTTTTCATTTTCATGATAGGGACAAGAGTATATTTTTAACATATTACTCAGTGCTAGGTCAACCCTCCTACTCATCATCATGATATATTTAATAGAAGCTTCTATCGTTCAGATAGACCACAGAAAAATTCACGGATCCATAACATTAAACATTATGCTATTTAGACCTGGTCAGCAAAGGGTAGAAGGGCTTTAGAGGGTCTATCTATATGTATGTTTGACCAAAGGTAGAAGATAAATCCAGTGACATTTCTAGGGAGTCTACTGGTATGAATATTAGAATACCATTGGAAAATTAGAACTGAGCTGCTGTGTCTACCTACCATGATGAAAGACACAATTCTTAGTGGATCTCTTTGGATTTGAAAGGCAGCATATATCACATATGAACTTGCTTCTAGAAGCTACGTGCACAATTACCTGCAAGGTTGCCAGTATTCAATGAGAACCAAAGCATGGACAGACACCACAGAAAATCTAGACTGGTATGAGCTTCCATATCTCTTGGAACTTAAGACCTAACAGTTCCAGCAGAGTGGGAGGCAGACAGAAATGCAGAATAAAATCCTGGCAAGGAGTCCTAACAGGACAATCACAAAGTACACTCAAGTTCCTAAGTCTAACCCCTCCTTTGATGGTTAATATTTAACTTTAAAGCAATTCTAGGCCAGCTCCTAGGCCCTAGTGGAGGCTGAACATGTGATCATAGGACAAAATATAACTATGCAATTGAAATTGTCAATCACACATTGGATATCATCTGACCCACGGAACCACATATTTGCACATGCAGAGCACTGGCATTTTATCATAAAATAGGCATGTTATATAGATGGAAAAAGTTGAGTATATCCATAAAGTACCCACAAATTGCATGACGGATGACCCTTTTTCTTACTACTTCAACATACCATTTTTCGCCCATATCTGTAACTTTACTTTGAATACTTACAGCAAGTTCAAAGAGGAAAAAACATCAAACAGAGGGATCTGTATGATATGCTGGTAAGGACCTGCAGTAGAAAGTGCTGATTTGGGCACCTGGGTGAGTCAGTTAAGCATCTGCCTTCGACTCAGGTCATGATCTCAGGGTCCTGGGATCCAGCCCCAGAGTTGGCTCTCCCTCTTCTTCTCCCTCTGCACCCCCCCCCTCACCTGTTGTGCTGTCTCTCTTGCTCACTCCCTCAAAAAATAAATAGAATCTTTAGGGAAAAAGTGCTGATTTTGCTTTAATAAAGAATAGCCTTGAAACACAGTGATGGTCTCCCAATGAATAGAATTTTGATTGTGCCCTTTATGTATGAGAACAATCTAATTCACAGATAGCAGTAGACTGACTAATGGATGATTAATGATTGGCAGGAAAGTCAGGGACTGGGAGAAAGTGGTTATTAGGTGTGGATTAAGTATATTGGGTGGAATTCTTGGAACAACATAAAATGAACAAATATTCATGTTTTACATAAATACAACCTACAGGGCATCTCCAAGAGTGGATGCTTATAATAATCAGGGGAATAGTTACCTTCTCTGTGAATTTAAGTCAGCAGCTTTGCCAAGTTACCATTAACAACCACCCAGTGAGTCTATTTACAAAAAGGCAATAGTAGCAGAGAAAAAGACAATGCATGATAATAAATGGACTCAAGAATGATCTTGTGGTTGATGCTCATTTGTCTACTACTCAAACAACTGAACTATCAATATTTCACCATCCCCTTAGTGCATAAGCTGGTCATCTGCATGTGACAGGAAAATATTTTGCACATGGATGCCCTGGAATGTGAAACAAACACTACCATTTATGGATTGAGCAACTCATCTATGGGATTGCACTCATAGGCTCCCATTTCCTCCAGTTTCTGATTAGATTGGGCTTATAGGAATCTACAACTGGGAATAGGAGGTAAGAGTAAATAATAAGGCTTTTATATTTGTTTTCCTTTTCCTAATTATAGAGATTTCCTCAAGTTGGCTATTGTCACTTGACTAAAGATCACTGTTCTTCAAGAAGTCTTCCGGGTCTCTTTGATCATTCTCCTTCCAGAACAAAATCTCACATTGCTTTTTGATGGGGATAATGGCAGGGCTGCTGGTACCATCAGGCTTCCATATTTTGCCTTGTTCTACCCTTACTCCTGCCATGACCTTGTAATTAACTAAAGGATAACTTGTGTGTGCGTTCATATGCAATTTTAAATAGGAATGATATATTTGTTGTCAATAGGCTGTTCTTTTTTGTTTGTTTGTTTGTTTTTAAGCTTTTCAGGGAAACAGAAAAACAAGTGACTCAGGTAGTAACAAAGAAACCCTGGCTGCTACATTTACATTTACCAGACCAACAATTCACTACTTCACTGATCACATTTAATCTCTGTCTTAACAAGCATCCCTGATAGTATAAAATCAGAGTTCACAGAGAAGGAGATAATAGAGTGAAATATATGTGTTGGGAGACAATGTTAAGCAGGTCCTTGCATCTCTTCATGTCTTTTAACTTCTTGGGTTCTGACCTATCCCTTTGAAGATATCTATATAACAACTATCCTTAGAAGATAAGGATATTGTCTCCCACTGAGGGCAGAGAACAGATTTGTTTTCTAACTGAGATGGAAAGACACTATGTTATCTAATGCAAAGTATGGACAGGTTTCATATTTCCTCCTTAAAAACCTCAAGATTTCCTAAACTCAAGCGTTTCTCTGCTATGATGCAAGCCACCTGTGTGCACAACATCCAACTGACCTGTCCACCTCTGCCCTGGGACTTGGAGGGCACAGAAACATAACTCATGCTGCCTGCTGTGCCCTGAGTAATACGTTCTCTTCTCTGACCCTGGAATTATGCATTTTCTTCCAGCATCCATGTGGAACTGTAGCAGGCTAACTTACTACTAGAAATAAGGGTAAACTTTCAGACTCCTCACAGTTCTTGATAACGTGAGTTGTAAAACAAAAGATAACAATAAAACAGAGGGTCTTAGATGCTATAATGAAAACAGCATTTATTTCAGGAGACAGGCACCATTAACATCATTTTTCAAAAAAATGTATTTTAGAAGTTCAGGGAAGTAACATGACTACCTTGGTTTTTTGTTTTTGTTTTTAAGATTTTATTTATTTATTCATGAGAGATACAGAGACATAGGCAGAGGGAGAAGCAGGCTCTCTGCGAGGAGCCCCATCAGGACTCAATCCCAGGATCTGGGGATCACAACCTGAGCCAAAGGAAGAGGTTCAACCACTGAGCTACCCAGGTGCCCTACCCTGGGGTTTTATACATGAAGAGTGGAGATGACCAGATCAAAGGTGGAAGAAATAATATCTGTAATGCAGCGCTAATATTTTAGTATCTTATATATTGAAGTGAGACTATTTAAGACTTGATTAGCATAGAGTCCTTGAGAGTGGAAATTAGATGATATTTACAACACATAACAATTAATTATAAGTAAATAATAAATGGGGGAGGGTTGAGATACAAAGCTGATTGCGAAGATTTGAAAGCAAATGAAAAGTTACTGGGGCCAGTTATAGAACTAAAAAGAACGCGTTTTGTGGGAAATACACACACACACATACACACACGCACACACACACATTTTTGGAACGCCATTAAGTCATATATCTGGGTAAAGATATCAAGAGTAAATCAGAGCCTGAGACATAGATCAGGACCCAAAGCTATATATATGACTATTGGGAGCTATTCTGAGGAAAACCTCTGGAAAGTCTAAAATTAGGAGAAGAGGAAGAAAATATTTATTGAGACAGTAACATAAAAGTCAGAGACATTAGATGAAGAAACAAGATATTGCCATGACCTTGAAGCCAAAGGAGAAAAAAGCATAGAAAAGAAGGTGCCAAAATCGTCAATTTTTGCTGAGAAATTAAGTCATACTTGACAATGACATAAAATATGAAAAAAGCCTTGCTCACTATTGTATCCTCAGAGCCTAACACAGTGGCTGGCATATATTAGTGTTCAAAAATTTACTACTGAATGTTAATGTAAACTAGAGTAGCCTTGTATTCATGCAGATTTGAGATCAGCAAAATATCAGTCCTGCTGTTTTGATTTCTGTATCACATTCCTAGCACAGCTTCTCAGTATCTCATGGTAAAGCTGACTGACATACTTTGTTTTCCTTGAGATAAATGGTAACATTATTTTCTTTGAAGTAATACCCCCCATCACTGTAATTGAGATATACAAGTTTTATGATTTTATTTTATTCAGGGTTCACTGTCCTAGGGTAGTTACAATGTAGAATTTAGGATGGGTTCTCGGGGAACTCGAAATAACTTTCACTGCTGCTTGGTTAACGGACAGTGTTTTACTCACCATTTCATAAATTCAGAGTCAGCACATTTTTCTTTGCTTGTCTCCTTTGACTCATCAATGTAGAATGAAATCTAATCAATCCACAATCATGCTAATGTACTGTGCTACTTCCATTGCAGCAAAGAATAATGTTGTTATACTCAGTTACATTTTAGAATAATGCAAAAACTGAAAGTGCTATTCTATGTGATATGTAAATGAAGCATTTTATGACCTGAGGCTTTAGCATCAAAATTCCATTTTGATCCATCAATTTTCATCAACAAATTAAAAGAACTTGTAACTCAAGTATGGGAAACAATGAATTTAAAGTTACAGCTTATTATTTATGTAGAATGTTACAAAATAGATTACTTGTAATAGCAATATATAAAAATACATGGGCATTGTGAAATCTAAAACCCAAATTGTTTCTGTACCACACTGAGATAAATATTATAAAAGGCTGTTCTGCTCTGATTGACTGAACTTATTTTTTATAACTGAACCAATGGATTTTCTCCCTCTGATATAGGAAACAAAGTGACATCTTCATATGCTTCAGAAATTTCACTTATTTCTTGGAGTATTCCTATTCTCTTATATAGTCTAAACTTTCCTCATCATTTAGGGTTAATCATTTATACCTCGTCAAACTGGAATATACTCTTATCTTTCAATGGGCATACCTCGATGACAACTGAAATATAAGATTAAGGGAAACAGATTTTTATCACTCAAGTACCTTCCTTATGTAAACATATAATCCACATCAGACTGAGTTTTACTCTCAGGTATGTATATATGTGTGTCTCTCTATATATAATGTTTTATCCTAATGTGCCTCTTCTAGAGAGCCATTTTTTTCTCCTTCATATTGAATCCCTGGCCCATTAAAACAACTATTCCTATACATTATTTTTGTCTTTATATCCCTTAAATAAACAAACTTGCTTGTTTCTAGTTCACAATTTCTACCAGCCGGCATCAAGTGTGTGCATAGTTTTGTGTAGACAATTAAGTCCTGAGTTTGCAGTGAGTCTAAATGACTTTTTACTAGTGAAAGTTTTATGTCTCAATGAACATTCACCTCTTACTCACTTCTACCCATTTGTGAAAAAGTAGCTTCAGAAAGGCACTTACAAGATACAGCTCCATTAGACACATTGATAATTATGGATTCAGAATAGATATTTGCTCTCATTTTCAGTTATTTTTCCTCATTTGGATTTTATTTCATAAGAGAATTTACTAGAATGCTATATATTGAAGTTAGTTCATAACTTCAATTATGAAATAAATTGATGTCAAGATTCACTTTGATGAATGGTAAAATATTTATGAAATTTTGCCTCTTACACACTAAAGAAAATGTGAAATCAACATTTTATTCATGACCATGCTGTCATATCAAAATATTCATACTAATGGTGAAATATTACATTTGCTACTAGAGTTAGTGCCAACTTAGTACAGAGCAAAGAGAGATGATATTATAGCACAGGTGTCCCTTTACTTGTTTCCATCTATTTCTACCTGTCCAAATTGACTATAAAAGGGTATACAAAAACTGGCAATGGAAGTAAGTGATAATTTGGAAAAATTAATACACTTTATGAACAGTGTCTAACTCATAGCGATCAATAAAAACTGTAAACCAGGGGCACATGGGTGGCTTATCAGTTAAGTGTCTGCCTTTGGCTCATGTTATGATCTCAGGACCCTGGGATCAAGCCCCAACCAGGCTCTGTACTCAGTGGGGAGACTGCTACTCCCTCTGCCTCTGCCTCTCTCCTCCCCCAACTCTTAGGCTTGCTTTCTCTCTCTCCCTCAAATAAATAAAATCTTTAAAAATAAACAAACTGTAAACAAGAAGTTTCTTTGAGAAAATGTTGACATAGGCAGTCTCTCTGAAAAAGTACATTTTAGCTAAGCCTTTAAAGATAGAAAGGAGTTAGCTTAGGGATGAATGGGGCAAAGGGCATTCCATGGAAAAGGCACACCTTTTGTAACTACTCTGAGGCAAGAACTAATTTGCAGAATTTCCCCCCAAAAAAGAGAAGGCTAATATTATCATAGCAAGAGTTATTAAGTATAAAATAGGGTCTGAGAGGAAAGTAAGGACCAACCAGTTCATTCAGGGCTCTTGTAGGTCACTATAGGACTATGGGATTTTGTTCTATGTACAATGGAGAACTTGCACTAATTACTTTAATTGACCAATCCGATATATATGTTACAAAAATCAATCTGGCTGATGGTTAGAAAATGGATTATAGCAGCAAGAGTCACACAGGAAACTAGGTCAAAGGCACAGGCACTGGGTCTAATTAATGGATGATGGCCAATTGAATTAGAGTGTTGGTAGTAAACATAAAATCAAAAGGAACACAGCAATACTTAAGTAGTATGGGCAGGCCTGGTGGTGACATTGGCAGGGTTCTATAGGAGAGATTAAAAATTCAATGTCTTTGCGATTTACAACTGAAGATAGTAGAGCATATATTGTTGGTTGGATTCTGTTTTTCCTTAGTCATGAACTATTTTGCCTCTCTCAATGCTGTGTCTTAAATTCTTCTTACTTTTGTCCTTACTGTGATGGTTAATTTTTTGTGTCACCTTGACTGAAACTTCACCCGGATAGGGTGCCTAGATATTTGGTTAAACATTATTTCTAGGGATGTTTGTGAGGTGCTTCTGGATGAGATTAACACTTGAATTGGTGGACTGCTTCACTGGGTAAAAATCACCCAGTAGTTCATGATTTTATGTTTGTTTGTTTGTTTCCATGATTTTAATTTTCCAATAGGGGGTGACTTGTGGATTATGTAAAATTTGACTGATTACTTTTTTTTTTGACTGATTACTTTTAAGTAAAAGCTGGGACACATGTCTTCTCCTGTCTTTGGACTCAGACTTGGCCTGGAATTTACAGTATCACTTATTCTGGTTCTCAAATGGAACTATAGCATCAACACTCCTGAGTCCCCAGCTTATGAACTGCAGATCTTGGGACTGTTTAGCCTCCATACCTGTGATCCAATTCCTTATAATAATCCTACATATATGTATCATATTGGTTCTTTTTCTGTGGAGAACCCAGAGTGATACACATACCAGGTTAACATCCTGTTTTGTTCTGAAATTTCCTCATAGGTGTGCATCAAGAGTCTTATTAGTTAGTGGCTTAACAGAACTATAACACTGAACCTCTTAGGTATATAATTATGGAAATATAGAACTTTACTTATCTAGGTAAATCAACTCAACTAGTTGGTAAAGTATACAACTAGTAGTCAAGGAGTTCCAATTTAGATGACCCTTGCTCACAAATCATCCCTTACTTAAATGGATTTTGGGGATCCCCGGGTGGCTCAGTGGTTTGGCGCCTGCCTTTGTCCCAGGGCGCGATCCTGGAGTCCCTGGATCGCGTCCCGCGTCAGGCTCCCGGCATGGAGCCTGCTTCTCCCTCCTCCTGTGTCTCTGCCTCTCTCTCTCTCTATGTCTATCATAAATAAATAAATAAATAAATAAATAAATAAATAAATAAATATTAAAAAAATAACAGTTTGTTTCTTTTCCTTAACTTTGTATAGTTTATAAAATTTCTCACTTACATGTATGTATAGGCACAAATTTGTGACGTAGGTTGAATTGAGATTAATTGGAAAAAAAACAGGTTTTGAGAAGTTAAGCCATTTACTTAGGGTTGTTCATATATGATACAGCAGATAGAGAACACAATCTCATTTGGGACTTCTGATTCCAAGTTCTTTGCTCTTTTTATAAACAAAAAGTCTCACACTGTACAATACTGTATCTCCAGTCAAATTTCAGGTTTTCTGTATTGTAACAAAGCACTTACTTCTTAGGTTACCAATATTTGCATACTTTAAAAAGTTCTACATTCTTTAAACAAAACTGTCCTACTCCCAATGGTCTTCACACTTCCTAATGAGTATAACTGACATTTAGAAAGGCACAATTAGAATCGTAGGTTATCACTGACTACATTATTGAAGAATCACCCAGTCATTCATAACTCTGCTTTTCTAACAGGGAGTGACTTATAGATTTTGTAAAACTGGGCTGATTATTTTTAAGTAAAAGAAAATGAAGAGGGAATAGAAAGAGTATGACATTACACACTTACTCATACGCTATTAGCTCTGACACATTCTCTCTGTCATCAAAATGATGATTGTCTATAAATATTTGTTATGCACTTGAACCTATAGTAGAGTGTGACAGATTCCAATAAAATATTCAGTGTGATGCTTTGAGGTCTTCAGAGGAACATGAAATAGTTCCCAAACTGCACATTACATGTGGTTTTCCATTATACACTGCACAAAATGTCCTTGACATTCAAGAGTGCACCATCATATTTTAGTCTAGTTCACTCCAGGGTGTATTTGAAAATACCCTCCATTTGCCTTTAATAATAATGACTTGTCATATGGAATCCAGATCTTGGCTAATCTAACATAATATGTACTTGATGGTTTTTATTAACTGTCAAATGAAACCCAACAGTCGTCAGAAACATTTGCCCCTTCTGTCGTGCAATTGTTCTCAGCATGTTTCATTTCTGACCATTAACGTAAAAGGTTAATAAACAGAACTACTTGATGTTATTAATATTCAATATGCGTGGCAAGTGAATCATTTTGCAGACTTATGATTTTTAAAGATGCTGGGCCATTAATGTTACTATTTTGCAGGCTTGTAAAACTGCACCATGCAGCATGCATGTCATAATTTAAATGCTAAAAGGTCTGTGAAGAGTTCTTGCTACATTACATTTTACTCACCTTTATTGAAATTCAGACTCCTTCTTCGGAATGTAAAAGAACTCTATCTCACTGTCTCTCTCTCTCTCTCTCTCTCTCTCTCCTTAATAATTTATTTTCACTTGTTCTTACTCCTTATTAATACTTGTTATGTTTAATCCAATTTTATTTAATTCCTGGATTTATAGAATCACCGATTAAAGTAAAATCACCCCAGATTTTATCTAAGATCTATTTAATGGTCAATGTACATTGTGATATAGATTAGTGGCTAAATATGTTTAACTGAGTTCTACAGTTGTAAAATATGTTTCAAATGTGAAAAGCATTTGAGCCAGATTTCAGGCAAAATTCACAGACTGTTACTCAGACTCGTTAAAGAGGCACAGGGTTATAAAAATAATGGATTATAAATGGGAATTCAAAGACAAGCTTTGTCTTCAAAATGGATCTTTTAATTTAGTTTTCTTTTTCATTGTCTGCATATCTATTAGGTACCTTTCTATTGAAACTGAAATCAATTTCGTATAGTGCACTTCATTTTCAAAAAAAAAAAATACCTAACAACAAAAGAGCCACAAAAGATACAGTAGCTGAATCAATCTTATTAAAATAATTAGAACTAAGAAAACATTTAATACTTGCTAAAATAATACGGAAATCTGTGTTGGGATATTGTAGGCGGTCATTATAATGTACGAAAAATGTCTTTTGGTAGTAACTGAATAGAACTAAAGGAAGAAAAGCTTTATAAGTGTAGCATTCTCCTTTTTTCTAGGTATTTGTATTCAACTATCAAAGAAAACCAATTGTAAATGATAAGGATGCAGAACATAATCAATTAGATACATATTGTTCCTAAGTAATCTTGAAATAAACAAGAGAATTCTAGAAGCAGCCTGGTCAGATTATTTGTCAAGTACATAAAGAAGCAAATAACCACATATCTACACACACATATATACTTAGTATAAACAAACATGCCCACAGGAATACTTTTTTTTTCTGTTGTGATTTATAGGCATAGAGCATTTTAAGAGTATTGTGAATCTATTACCTAAAATACGTGACTGATACTATCAGTAAGATCTTGTTCTATCAAGGTTTGGAGCAACTGTGCTGTTCACTTGAAGGATTATAACCCCAATTTTCACTTTGTATTAGAAAGCAACAATCAAAGAGATTATAGATGTCTTCTTCCAGGAGGACAGGGATAAAATTTATGGTGCATAATTTTTGGATATAAAAAACAACTGTACTACTGGAGTTAATTTAAAGATGGTTTGATCTGAGGTTTTTATTTATTTATTTAAAGATTTTATTTATTTCGGGGGGAGAAAGAGAGAGCGAGCAAGCATAAGAGCACAAGTGGGGGAGAAGTAGAGAAGCAGACTCCATGCTCAGTAGGGAGCACTGCAGCCTGGGGCCTCATCCCAGGACCCTGAGCTCATGACCTGAGCCAAGGGTTCTTAATTGACTCAGCCACCCAGGTGCCCCTTATCTGAGGCTTTTAATAAACATTTAAGTTTGCAATTAATATATTAAAAACTTTTAAAATTCAACTGCAGCTTCATAGTCAGGTGTTTGACAATGAAAAAAAAAAAAACAAATGTAGAGGGGAAGATTTTGAGAAATTAAGGATAGCACCTCAGATAGCACTTGATATAAAAAGGCTCTTATTTCTTTCGCCCTCTCCAAGATTCTTTATGTCTAGTATTTTACCAAGCAGAATTACAGAAGAGTTTTACATTTTGAAATACCAGCATTTGCATGGATTAATGTTTTTTTTTAAAGAGATTTTATTTATTTATTCATGAAAGACACAGAGAGAGAGAGAGAGAGAGAGAGAAAGAGAGAGAAAGAGAGAAAGAGAGAGGCAGAGACACAGGCAGAGGGAGAAGCAGGCTCCATTCAGGGAGCCTGATGCTGGACTCCATCCCAGGACCCCAGGATCAGGCCCTGGGCTGAAGGCGGCACTAAACCACTGAGCCACCTGGGCTGCCCGGATTAATGTTATAAAACATAAAAACAGAGAAATGAAGAATTATACCACTCACTTCATAAAATATTTTATGCTCTGAGTACTGGCAGGCAGAAAATGAAAATAATTTTCAATTTTTTATTAAACTCTGATAAAATAAAGGCAACAAAGTTATTTGAATTGCTTGGGTCCATGTAGGACAAAGATTAAGAGATACCCCTGACTCTGATATGCTGACAAAGGAAAATCTGGATCAAATTTTCTGGATCAGTTCAGAATCACTGCATGGCCATTACTGGCTGTATAAGGTTTCTCGATACCATAGACAGCAGATATTGACCAGAAACAAATGCAAATAGTGAAAATTCCATGATGAAACAATCAGGTAAGCAGTATTCCTCTCAGTCTTAACTCATTAATGTGATTAATGCTATAAAATTTTCCCCTGGTTTCCAAATGCAGATAGAAAATCTCTCTTCTCAAACTCTATAAATTAATACAGTTATAAATGTATGTTAAACATGGCTTTGGAATTTATAAGTCCTTGTTACAAAGGGGGAATAAAATGCTTATAAAGTAACTTTAATAGATTTTTCTCAAAATCTATGAATTGCATGTATAACAGAATTAGCAAAAAATTAATATCAGCTTTAGTTTTTACTTTTACAGAGTTGATCAAGTCAACATTAAATTCAAGCATAGATAGTTCTAATATTGATGGCAAACATTCTCTAAAAATTAAATATTCACATCGACTATTTCTGTATTTTTATATTCTGCCTAGAAATTTTAACCCCAAGTACATTTTGATGTTTTTCTTTCAGTTATGCAAAGTATTAGAAGACCATGAATAAAAACTTTTAATGAGGTAATGATAATGTCACAATAAATATGCTTTTCACTAGTTGTCAAGGAAGTACTGGGGAAATGTTTAACTCTAATGTTAAGCAATGTGTAACTCCCTTTAGAAACGGCATGTTATGTTTGATAAAATAAAATACACAAAATATTTAAATAATTAAAAACTGGAATTAAAATTAGCAATTCATAAGTGAAATTTGTTCAGGTGCTTTGAAAGAAATAAAGTGATTGCTGTATTGAGTTTGGTTTGGCTAGGACTGGAGAATGTATTGTTCCTATACATCTTTCTATCTGCCTTAAATAATATACTTGACCCAAAATACACATTTAATATTTATACATACATGGTTGAAAGAAGAAAATTGAAGTTCACAGATAACTGACTTTCATTTGTTTACACACTAATATATGGAAGAGCTGTGACTCACACTGCTGTGTGTGTTTGTGTATGTGTGTATTTTCAGACAGTCCTTTAGGTTGTTTCCATATCTTGGTTATTGTGAATAATGTTGCACTAAACTTAAGTGTGCAAATATCTCTTTGGAATACTGATTTTGTTTCCTTTGGATATATACCCAGAAGTGAGACTGCTGGATAATTTGGTAGTTATTTTTTTTTCCAATTTTTTAAGGAGCCTCCATAATATTTTCCATAGGATCTGCACCAATAACATAAGCCTATTTGACTTTTAGTAAAACTAGAATGAAAATATTATATTTAATGCTGATAATCATTCTAAAGGTATGCCTGCCTTTAATCAACAAACTTAAAATAGTTTTTATTTATTTATTCCTTTTTAATTTTATTTAAAATAGAACAATATAATTCAGCAATGCCACTTTTTGGCATTTATCTAAGAAAACGATAAAATTAATTAGGAAAAGATAGATATACACCTATGTCATTGCACTATTTGTTTACAATAGCCAGGATATGAAAATAACTTAAGTGTCATTAATGGATGAATGGGTAAAGAAGGTGTGATATATAATTATTACATAATTATTACATATTATATAATCATATGTACATTATAAATAAATACATATATATATATATATATAAATAATTTTACCCGGCCATAAAAAACAATTAAATCTTGCCACTGTGACTGGGGACAACATAGATGGATCTTGAGTGTTTCATACTAAGTGAAGTCAGCCAGAGAAAGACAAATATCATATGAGTTCACTTTGATGTGTAATCCAAAAATCAAAACAAGTGAACAAAACAAAATGAAACACATAGATACAGGGAATAGACTAGTAGTTGTCAGATTAGGGGATTTGGCGGAGGGGCAAAATGGGTGCAGGGGGTCAAAAGGTACAAATTTCCACTTACAGAATAAATCATCAGGATGTCATTGATCATCATCAGGATGTCATTGATAGCATGATGAGCTGCATATGTGAAGTTGCTAAGGGAGTAAATCTTGAAAGTTCCCATCACAAGAAAAAATCGTGATTTTACATGGTGGATGGTAACCAGATTTGTGATCATTTCCTAGGGTGTATAAATAGCGAATCATTACATTGTACACTTGAAACTAATACAATGTTACAGGTCAATCATGCCTCAATAAAAGATAAATAATAAGTTCCCCTCAGATTCCAAATACCCCCTTCCAATTTGGTCAGTTTTTCGTAGAGATACTTTTAAACAATGACAACAACAAGCTTCAAGTATCTTGTTAGGTTTCAGCCTAGACCAACAGTAAATATTCCTGGCAGTACATCAAAACCCATAGGCACAAAGAGGGTCCTCCAAAAGGGTGAAAAGGACACTCTTCCAAGATCCAGGCTACTCTTAAAGATAACCAAAGATAGGAAGCAGACAATTCCCAAGAGCTGGCATAGTCCATAGAACCCAAACCACAAATGAGGTGCAAGCCACATTTCTGCTCAACCATATGTAGCCCCAAGTAGGGTGCAATCACATTTCTGTTTGGCTAGATTCTGGGGTCCCCTAAGCTTACAGTTGCCAAGCCAGGTTCTCAATAGGAGACGGAAAAAAAAAAAAAAAAAAAGCAACGGCTATCCCTGGGAGAGACAGGACCTAATCAGTGTTTCCCCGGCCAATGCGGACAGAAGGGCCGTGTGACCTGTTCCCTTCCTCCCCAGGCCCCACGGATGGAGACCCAGGAGAGCTGATGCTCCCCCTTCGCAGGTCCGGCCCCTTTCCCGGCGGCCTGCAGGTCCCCCGCGGGGGGGGGGGTACGGCTAACCTGCCCTCGGGTTAGGGTTAGGGTTAGGGTTAGGGTTAGGGTTAGGGTTAGGGATAGGGTTAGGGTTAGGGTTGGGTCAGGGTTAGGGTTAGGGGCCCCAGCAGGGTTAGAGTTAGGGTCAAGGTTAGGGTTAGGGTCAAGGTCAGGGTTAGGGTTAGGGGCCCCAGCAGGGGTAGGGTTAGGGTCAGGGTCAGGGTTAGGGTTAGGGGCCCCAGCAGGGTTAGAGTTAGGGTCAAGGTCAGGGTTAGGGTTAGGGGCCCCAGCAGGGGTAGGGTTAGGGTCAGGGTCAGGGTTAGGGGCCCCAGCAGGTTCCCGCGCGTGCCAGTCGCGGCGGGGTATGGCCTACCTGCCCTCGGCCTCGGCGGTGAGGCCTGGCTCGCGGGGCTCCAGGCCGGGGCGCCTCCACTGGGTGCCCGCGTCTTAGGAGGTTCGAAGCTCTCGGCGGGGCGCCCGTACTTCAAGGTTTTGCGGCAGGTTAAGCTCCTGCTGTGCCTCCATCCAAATGTCACTCACGGGAGACCTGGCACTGTGGACGCTTCGTAAGGGGCCTGGGCTGACCCTGCACCCTCTGGCTCTCCGCGGGACCTGGTCCCACATCAGACGCGGTCCGCCTCCCGCCGGTTTCAGCCGGTTGCAGACCAGCTCCTGCTGCAGGAGCTGCTGAGCTGGGATCCAGGCCGCACTGGGAAGGCCGGGAGCCCTCCGGCCCGGGCGCCTGCACCTGCTTCCCTTGGCTCCTGGGTGTGGTTGGGGGCCCCGTTGGGCTTGTTCTCCCGGTTCCAGACCTGCGAAGAGATAAACTGAGGCAGGTTAAACGCTCTAAGAGTTTCCATGAGCACATTTGGATCAACATTGGGCTGCCTGCAGCCACGGAGCCTGGCCGGAGGCCGTTCTGGGAAAAGGCAGAAGCAAAGTAAGGTTTTTTTGAACGGCTCTAGCTTAAATCCTAATATGCCGTTTGTTTGGTTGTCCTTAGTGTTTGGGTTTCTGACCCCGAGGCTTTTTACAGGCTGAGATTTGGGTTTGCTTACTGAGGAGTTAAAGCCAGCTCAGGCTCAGGGCCTCCTTGCTTAATTAATGTAATAATTATACAAGTTGCTTATATATTTTGGATAATAACCAAATATATTAATCTTATATATATATGTGATTTGATGTATGATATATGTCATATATATATATATATAGTTTGCAAATGTTTGCCAATTTCATAGGTTTCCTTTTTATATTTAATTGTTTCTTTTCAAGATTTTATTTATTTATTCATGAGAGACACAGAAGGAGAGAGAGGCAGAGACACAGGCAGAGGGAGAAGCAGGCCCCCTGCGCGGAGCCCCACGTGGGACTCGATCCCGGGTCTCCAGGATCACGCCCTGGGCCAAAGGCGGCGCTAAACCGCTGAGCCCACCTGGCTGCCCTTGACCGTTTCTTTTGCTCTACAGAAGCTTCTTTAGTTTGATTTAGTCCCATTTGTTTATTATGCTTTTGCTACCTATGCTTTTGGGGTCCTATCTTTATTTTTTTTTTTGTAAAGATTTTATTTATTTATTCATGATAGACCCACAGAGAGAGAGAGAGGGAGAGAGGCAGAGACACAGGCAGAGGGAGAAGCAGGCTCCATACCAGGAGCCCAACACGGGACTCGATCCTGGGACTCCAGGATCGCGCCCGGGGCCAAAGGCAGCGCTAAACCGCTGAACCACCCAGGGATCCCTGGGGTCCTATCTTTAAAAACAACAACAACAACAACAACAACAACAACAAAGCAAAGCCTTAAGACTAATGTCAGGAAGCTTTTTCCTTATGATTTCTAGGAGTTCTGTGGCTTCAGCCCTTACGTTTAAGTCTTTACCCATTTTGAGTTATTTTTGTGTATGATGTGAGACAAGGGTACAATTTTGGTCTTTTGGATGTGGATATTGTTTTCCCAGCACCATTTATTGAAGAAACTATCCTTGCCCCGTTGTGTATTTTTGGTGATTTGTCAAATATTAGTTTACTGTGTATGCGCGGGTTTATTTCCGGGGTCTTTATTCCATTGGTCTATGTGTTTTTAATGCCAGTAATGTGCTGTTTTGATTACTATAGCTAACATTGCTTATATACTAATATATGGAAGATAAGGAGCTTATACTGAATTATTTTAGACTTTCATTTCTTAAATTATAACATTTGTACTATATTTTTTAAGCATCTTAGAAATTTCAATAACTAAGGTTTTATAGCAATCAACAATAATTTTGTATCAATACTCACCACAAGAAGATGGCGTTATTCTTATTTACTACGTTTATATATAAAACTTGCCCAAACATAAAACTTGTACAGTGGATATTGAATGTGACTTGAGAGAGTGGCTCCCTGTTACTGATCAAATCATTTATAATAACAACCATTTCAAAAACTGAAGAATTATTTACAGATCTTGAGGAAAGGTCTATTCTTCTTTACAAAATGTAAGACACAAAGATTTAGATTAATTTTGAACTTTGCTCATCATGCTTATTTTCTTTTTTTGATTGAATTAGTCAATAGGCGATGTCAAAATGGAGAAGAGGTGTTGAAAAATATGTGACTTTCGTAGCTTCATTGGGGTCCAAAAATTGATATAACCACCTAAAGCATATTAATTTAATTTTTTTTATTATTTATTTACGATAGTCACAGAGAGAGAGAGGCAGAGACACAGGCAGAGGGAGAAGCAGGCTCCATGCACCAGGAGCCCTACGTGGGACTTGATCCCGGGTCTCCAGGATCGCACCCTGAGCCAAAGGCAGGCGCCAAACCGCTGCGCCACCCAGGGATCCCTAAAGCATATTAATTTAAATGGTTAGTCCATTTAGATTTTAAAATTTAGGCTTTCTCTTAAATATTCCTGCTGTAGATACTGACAGTCATGAATGATCTAAACAGAGACAGTTTTTTAGTGGAGCTGTTATTTTCAACTCCTCAAATGTTTCAACAATTTGTTTTTGACAATTCGGTGGGAATGACTAGAGATTCCATCTCCATGGGGAACAACTAATGCAGGCAGGTCAGGTGTGAGAACCCCAACGGGGTTCCCATAGGACCAGCCAAGAGGGTCCTTGGGTTCATGCAGATTGGAAATCAAACATGAGCCAGCAGGAGGTGAAAGCAGAATTTATTGAAGAAATCTATATATAGAGAGACAGACAGACTGAGCATCCAGGAGACTTGGAAAGGGAAAGAGGGAGTCTCAACTTTGTTCAGGGTCTGAGGGTGTTTTATTAGGGATGGTGGTTTGGTATACACATACCTTCAAGCCTCTATGAATCACTTAGAACAAAAAATAGGGCCCAGGTATTATTCCTTGGAGCCAGGGGGCCTTGGCGTCTAGATGTCTG
The DNA here is from genome assembly GCF_905146905.1 of Nyctereutes procyonoides. NCBI lineage: Eukaryota > Metazoa > Chordata > Mammalia > Carnivora > Canidae > Nyctereutes > Nyctereutes procyonoides. Next base: position 29,330,881 of record NW_026575136.1, read on the forward strand.
GTGATGAGATGTCTAGAATTGAGATGTCTAGCATCTGTGGTCTGGGAGTTGTATATGATAGCTTCTCTTCAGTCATTCTCAACTGGACCTTCCTTAGATGTTATATGTTCTAGAAAAATCATTAACTCTTAGTCCTTCACAAGGAGAACATATGCTGTTTGCATTACAAGGCATGTATAAAGTAGGGTGAAGGTGCAGGTCCAAGCAAGAGTAGAAGCAGGAAAAGGAGCACAAAGCAGATTGTTATGAAAAATGTCCTTCAATTTCCCTATCTCACACTAAATGCACCTGCTTAGATTCCTGCTGTGGTTGTTTCAGATTTGGGCAGTAGTTCAAAAGTTGCTGTGGTTGAAGGCAGAGAAGCTATGGCTATAATTAGGTATAAAAGAGGCATGGATCTGAAAGACAAGGATACCGTACAAAAGATTCTTTGGTAGGACTCTAGAAGAAATTAGGTAATTATAATAATATTTAATCATCCCATGCTTTGGTATTTGGAATTAAATATCAGTTTTTCTTTTATGATTCTTTGAGAACATTTAGATTTTTAGAATAAATGATTTCTTTATTCATAGTAGACTTAATTACTCTGCTAAAACAGTAAAGATGTAAGCAAAAACAATATATAATGTATGTGCTATGTCTGTCCTTAAAGGCATACAGATCAGTGAACAAAAAAACAAAAGTGAATAAACAATTATTCACTTGAGCTTGAATACAAACTTAATTGTGACAATATGTGAACTCAGTAAATGAAAGTCTACTTAAAAAATATGTGTATCAGGGATCCCTGGGTGGCGCAGCGGTTTGGCGCCTGCCTTTGGCCCAGGGCGCGATCCTGGAGACCGGGGATCAAATCCCATATCAGGCTCCCGGTGCATGGAGCCTGCTTCTTCCTCTGCCTCTCTCTCTCTCTCTCTGACTATCATAAATAAAAAAAATTAAAAAAAAATATGTGTATCAGTCTTAAAGCAGGTTGATGAAGCCCATTCTGTGGATTCTGTTACCAGAAAGCAGGCCTGATTTCTTAGAATCATCGGATTCTATAAAATGTGTTGAAAATAATGAAGGTGACTCTACATCTAGGTTTTCTGATTTATAAGGAAAATAATGGATTGCATCTCTCTATACCTAAGCCACAGTATTTGTATTTTGCATATTACATTGTTCTGTCAAGGAAGCCTTGGGTGATACTTAATCACAGAATTGCCATTGACTTATTACTTACAGTTTATTAATGTTAAGTATTTGGGTTCTATGTTATTGTAGCATCATTATTTCAAACAAAACAGAAATTAATAAAATATTCATAGATCTAATTAGTCATGAATATTAAAAAGCCTCTAATTCACACATTCAATCAACTAATTATCCATAAAAATATATTTACTACGTGAATTGCTGTCTACCAAGTGCAGTTTTGGCAGATATAGTGAATATTTCCTGCCAAAAGCAGTATTTCATCTTTTCTTTAGCAGAAAGAGAAATAAAGCACACAAAAGAGAGAGCGGTACATTTTTAATCAAGAGCTTGGAAGCTGCATCATAGCCCATCCCATGATGTGAGCCATTACAGTTATTAATATTTTCATATGTGTTTTATTTTAATGACAATACCCTGAGTGCCATGCAGATACATATACTACAAAATATACTTGATATTAAATAACAAAAGATGTTGAAAATCCCAATCCGAATTCCTAAAAACCTGATCTTTTATTGATAGTGTGCCTATTCCTACCATACCTACACTGCTTTCCCCATTATCCCTTTCTTTTCTTTTTCCCATTATCCCTTTCTTATATTAATACTGTCAATTGGGAATTAGTTACATTTTCTTTTATATCTCTCAATTTTTTGAGCCATTCTTTCTTTGAGTCAACTGTAATTAGCTTTGGCTGCGGATTTCATATTGTCTCTTACACTTACTTTCTCATCAAACACCTTGCTAGTTTTGCCTTAATGATACTATTCCCCCCTCCCCTGCTTTTATAGAATAAAGATGAATTAAAATTGTTTGAATATTGTGCTTTATATTTTATTTGCAGACACAGCTTATATAATGACTCTATATAGTCATTAATGAGCAATTTAAATGGATTTATGTTCTTGGGAGGGGTTCTTATAAAATAACCCATATTTTATTTCTTTTTAATTACATTTAACTTAATGACTGTTTTCTGGTTCTTAATAACTACTTAATGAGGATTTACTATTACAACGCCACTGTGATAACCCCCAAAATACACTGCCATATATTCTTCACACTAAATCTTTTAAGTGGACTTTTTATTGGTCCATTTTAAGATGATAAACATAGTTCACTTTAAAATAATAAATTATAATGTAAATCAGTAGATTATAATTTAAAGGATAAGGTCTAATTTATCATTGAAATGGTAAGACAATAATTAACCATTTCAGGGTCAAATTGCATATAAAGATAGCAGAGACTATATTCTTGCTGGGTTTTCTGCTCAAGTCCTTAGTGGCAAAATAAGGTGTAACTGTAAGATATCTATGTTATCTTTTTTTCATTAGTTGTGCAATTATTCTGTGTTTTTTCTAGGTTTTATTCTTGATAATCCAACTATGTTATAGTAACCAATTTAAAAACAAATCAGATGTCCCCATTTAACTTTTGTTCAGGACTTCAAAAGTTTTCCAATGAAAGAAAATATTTCACCAATCTATGCAGATCTAAATTTTTCTTTACTCAGGCACTGAGGGATAATTTGCATGCCCAAGCTAAAGGAGGCATGCCTAGTAAATAAAGGCAGGAAGAGAAAGTTTCTTTTGTAAAGAAAAAGTGCTATTCCCGCAAATCAAATGTTATTTGTTTATACAAGAAAGCTTACAAATAAAAACTCAATTAACCTGAACATTTGGAAAGCACAAATACTAGTAATCTTGATTTTTCTTTTTAACATACAGTAAACTTCCCAGTCTTGTGACAACTTTAATTACTTGAGTAACTTATAAAATGCACGTGACTTATCCTCTGTCTCATTAGAGATCTTCTGAATTAGACTCTCTGAAAGAACAAACTTGGTTACACACATACATACACAAAATCTGTAACAAACCACCACTAACAAAGATAGACAGTAAAATTCAACTTGATATTGACAATCTTTCTGAAACTTATAATTACATTCACTGTATAAAAATTTTTGACAGGGGCGCCTGGGTGGCTCAGTGATTGCGCATCTGCGTGATCCTGGGGTCTTAGGATCAAGTCCCACATCAGGCTCCCAACAGGGAGGCTGCTTCTCCCTCTGCTTGTGTCTCTGCCTCTCTTTCTGAATGAATAGATAAAATCTTTCAAAAAGTTTTTCTTTTTGGTAATTGATTCTTGATGACTAAAAGCAGAATTCTATGATCCTTGCACATTGTACACTTGAGTGTTCTATAGTAAATGATGTTATTTTAAATAATGTTGAGGGCAATGTATTCTGACTTTGAGTGTTGTCCTAAAAGCTACAGTTATAACTTATTGTTTTATAATTATTATATCAAAGCACAAGCCTACACTACAAATATCTTCTTAAACTATCAAAATATGACGACATATGCTACAATTGTTCCAGTGACTAAATTAATTCTAAGTAATATAATTTTGTTTAAGAAAAGAATATAATTTAGATTTTGAAAGATATATTTCTGCTTGCTTTGAATTATTTATTTATTTATTTATTTATTTTTTTTACTTAGGATAGTCACAGAGAGAGAGAGAGAGAGGCAGAGACACAGGCAGAGGGAGAAGCAGGCTCCATGCACCGGGAGCCCGATGTGGGATTCGATCCCGGGTCTCCAGGATCGCGCCCTGGGCCAAAGGCAGGCGCCAAACCACTGTGCCACCCAGGGATCCCTCTGCTTGCTTTGAAATAAACCCTAATTACTGATGACTAATTGTATAATTTTGGCTACATATATGAAAAAAGATTGGCATATGTTATAGCTATATTTTTTGAAGACAGAGATCACCTTCTATTTGTGAGTTTATAATATATGGTTTCAGAGAATATAAATGTAGTTAAGAAAGGGCTTTCTAACTGATGTAAAAGGCTGTCATTTTAAGTTTTAGAAAGGTGTCTTATTTCTGTAGAAAGTGAGCGGAGACATGTTTATTTGCTATACTTATATTAATGGAAAACGATTACCATCATAGAGTTAGCTAACACCTCCATCAGCTCACCACCTTTTTTTTTTCCTTGTTTGTTATATGTCAGTTATAGCTCAGTAAAGCTGTAGATGGGGAATAAGTGAATGGAGAGGTTATATGAGTGTGCTCTTACCCCCATTTCTTATCATTAAAAGTAGAAGGAAAGTTAGAAGGTCAGATTGAAAAGAATTTGAAGATGAAGATTTTACAATTCATATCATCATGTGTCATTTGGAACTCTGTGCATATATTTGGTTTCCTTTAAAGGTGACCTAACTGCCATACAGCATTATAATTAATGATAAAAGTTTTTGAGCATCTCAGCTAATTAGTGAGATCTACCTTAATAAACTCAAGCATCAATAAATACAGAGCTATAGTTATTTATTACATGTTTATAAAACTTTTAAACTATAGATATTTAATGAGCTTTGAAAATACTCTTTAAAATATTTTAGAACTTTAAAAATACCGATTAAAATTAAAGTTTTATAAACCAAACTCAGGTACAATTGGTTTTTGTCTTGTTATTTTTTTTCTGTTAAAGTCATGTCATAAATTAAATAATACATGGTACATCAAGTTAAATATCACACCACTTATTCCACTAATTAAAAATACAGTATTTTATAAAAGATCTTCTAAGTATATTATATGTCATTTTTTTTGTACTAGTGAAAAAATAATATCCCAGTTTTTTTTTAAAGATTTTATTTATTTATTCATGAGAGACACAGAGAGAGAGAGAGAGGCAGAGACACAAGCAGGCTCCATGCAGGGAGCCCGACGTGGGACTCGATCCCACGTCTACAGGATCACGCCCTCGGCCGAAGGTGGCACTACACCGCTGAGCCACCTGGGCTGCCCAATATCCCAGTTTTTCTGAAATTCTTACGAAACCCATACATAGTAGAAAATGGGTGACTCTTCATTATTCAATGCCTGGGGAAAGGATGTTGTTGTCTGACTATGAGTTCTTTGGTAACACAACCTGTATTTTCTGGAGAAAAAAGCTCTCTCTAAACACAAACAAATTTGACTCCCATTTAATTTAAAATAATTGATTTTTTTTCAAAACATTTTTGTTTATAATTTGTATGTGGATCTATATGGTGACTAAAGGACTATATATATTTTTGACTATGTGTTTTACAAAATTTTAAGCCACTTTCTTGAAATTCGGAATTTGTTTTAGAGCAAAGAGCAATAGACTAGGATCAGAAATGGCATATTCTTGTGCCAGTTCTAAAGCTAGAATTTTGAGCAAATAATTGGCTCTTTGTTTTAGTATCTTTACTGGTGAGATCAAATTGCAGGGTCAAATGGAATCACAGGTACTTGGCAATTTGAGCATTCTATATAAACAAAGACTTGTTTTCCTTCTTTCAAAGAATTGATCTTTTAGTACCCATGGAAGCTGATGATTCCTATCTGGTATCAGGACTTTTCAATGTCCATAAAAATACTACTCATTTCCTCATCTTAAAACTTTAAAAGTTAAATAAAAGTCATCAAGGTATCTACTGTAACATCATAAGATTAATTAAAATGCCATCATTTTAGAGTTGAGAATGGAATTATGTTACTCTGCAAGGTAATTATGGATCTACTAAGGCCAACTACAGGTTTTTCAGTTCCAGGCAGGCTTGATTTCCCAGCCACACCCTCACCTTCTCTTTGATCTCCAACTACCTACTGTAGTGGACTTTTATCAGTGCCAAGCTCCTCAGCCCACATTCTCCTGGAAAATTCTCCTCGTATCTTTCTAATGGGCAATTTGCTACAAATGCTCCAGATCCTAGCTTAAATATCACTTGCTCAGCAAAGTTTATTATGAATAACCCAACATTATCTTGTCTCTCCACTGAGGAAATCAGTTTTATTGGTTTCTGGTCATTTGTTTCTTTTATTTTTTTAATTTACTTTTTAAAAAGATATTTATTTGAGAGGGTGAGAGAGCACTTGAGCACGAGCAGGGGGAGGGGCAGAGGCAGCAAAGGAGAGAGTCTGGGGGCCTGCTGAGCATGGATCCTGAAGGGGGCTCAAAAACAAGCAGAATCGGGTACATATTTATATTGTTTTCCATTCTGTTGTGCAGATAATTTCATCATTTTGTGCCTTGCTCTTATGCATTAACAAGCCTAGGGCTTTTTAAATGTCATACAGTTGTGCAGAGCAAATATAACACAGAAAGTTTCTGATTTTACTTATATGATTGCAAAACATTCCATTATAATGATATATCATCGTTCCAATATCATGTCTTGTTATATAGACACTTGAAGTTTTCAGTCTCTTTCATAAAAAAAAAAAAAAACAATGAAACACCTTGTACACAGATCATTTTGTATCAGGATATTACTGGCCTCAAACAATTGTTAGAACATCTTCCCTCTCTTCCATTTATCTAATTGTTTTCTATTTACTCAAATAATTTGAATTGAAATGGTATTGTTACTCCATAATTCTTAGATATTCACCTAGAAAATATTTGAGAATGGAGATTTTTGTGGTTGTTGTTGGTTTTTGTTTGTTTGTCTTTTTGTGGGGAGGCTTTACCTATTAAATTTCCTTAAGAATATATGAGTCTTTGGGTTGTCTCACTGAGTTGTAACATCTGTATCTTTTGAGAAATTTATAAATCTCATCGATCTTTTTGAAGCTGTTCCTTTAGAGTGTTGCATAGTGGTCTTTTAATATCTTTTTAATATTTTTTAGATCTTGATCATTACCCCTGTTCTAGTCCTGACTGTAGTCTCCTCTCTCTCATCTTTATATCTCTGTTTTCCTGTTTCTCTATTGTGATTTTTTTTCTGTTTTATCTGTTACAGTTTCTGGTTACTTGAATTTTTAAAAAGCTCTAGCAGTAATTCTTGTCTGTATTTTGTCCACCTCCCAAACAAAAAGGAATAATAGTTTGTAAATGTGTCAGATATTTTCACAAACATAATTACCTGTGATGACCAATGCATAGTGACTAATTTGGTGATTTGAAATCAGATTTAATCAGATTTTGTTGATATTGGATGGTATCTGAAAGACGGTCTAGAAATACTGCTTTATGGCACTAACCTGTTCAATATGCCAAATAAATATTTAAATAAGAACTTATTTGTTATTTTTTTATTGTGTTCGTTATTGTCCTTCTTTCTATACTTTGTTTCCTGGACTCCTGTTATTTTATAGCTCACTGACTCAAGGATTAAAAGAGGCCATGGCTCTTATTTCTTTTGGATAGTAGATGTAATGATGATAGCCAGGTTATCTAGAACAGTGGTGAAGAATAAAATAAAGCCAAGGGCTTACCCCAAGGAAATAAGCAGATGGTGGTGGTTCTTATTTCAAATCCTGAAGTTACAAAGTATTAGAAACTTTTCTAATTCCTTGTAGCATTTCCACACAGTCATCTTTATTATTAAAAAAATACATATGTATGTGTATATATATATACATATATATACACACACATATACATACATACATACACACACATATTTCCAATTTCGTAAAATATTTTATATCTGTTTTCTCCTGAAAAGAAATTACTATTGTATTGGTCCAATTAAGAGCTCTGTTTGTTCCTTTATTTGTATTACTCTAATTACCCATTGATAAAAGTCTGTCAGTGGGTAATGCCTGAGAACATTATCAAATGGTTTGGTAATGAGTCATGCAGAGCAGTGATATCTTTCTTTATTTGCCTAATCAGTATCACACTTTTCAGTTTGCCCAGATCATTACCTCTGGCCTGTCTCTCAATAGCACTGGGGCCCAAGAATTTAGCTAAAAATTCTAAAATACAAAGCATCAGTTGCTGTCAAATTGTTCTTTTCTATCTGAACTACTGAAAAGATTAAAGTATAAACAGTATATAGTGGATGAATTTCTATCAAGAAGTTTAATCTCCTTGTAAAGAGTAAATGCTTTAGCAAGTGCTTCATAAAATTTAAAAGAATATTGCTAATATTCTAATACACATATTAGAATTATGTATATTCTAATTCTAGTATTAGAATTAGGTATATTTTTTACATATAGGTAGAATAAAGTCAATTCCTGCATGGTATTTTTATCTTCACATACTTGAATTTTTCTTCAGTGCTGAGTCCTAAGCAGTAATAGTTTTTATTAGTAAAATATTGTTTGTTTATTTATCTGGTATATAACATGTTGGAACTTTAATAACATAGTAATGTAGGTGTAAAAGACTGTTTGGTGATGTATCATATAGGACATGCATTTAATGTATACTTCAGCCAATATCATTTTGTTGTTCTTTTTATAATTCTCCTTATATTTAAAAAATCATTCTAAAGAGATTAAATAAACTATTGGGCACGTACTACATGATATATACTGTCTTCTATGGTATTGATAACACCTTATTTTTATTAAGCACTGCTATGTCTCAGATAATGCTAACCATTTTAAGTGAATTTTCTAAATACATTATGATCCTATAATGTAGGTTCATTTTTAGCTCTTTATAGATGAAGAAGCAGAGGTTTATCCAGGATGAATGAGTTACCCTGAGGTTACACTTCTAGGATGTGGGAGAGTTAGGATTTGAATCAAGTCATTTAGATTACAGTGGTTAAAAGCTCAGCCACTACTTTAGCTGTTGAATTCACACAGCACACTCTTGGGAAATAGTTTTCTAAATGCCACTACCTTATAGACACAGAACAGTTTAACGTGTTGATTCCATATTCCTCTTCTAATATATGTCCGTGGCCACAGCTAACAATGGAGAGAGGACATTTGTCTTTTGGACAGAGGGTGCACTATTAGCAATAACTTCCTTGATTACAAGCCAAAAGAATCCCATTACACTGGCCTGTTAACTCCTCTCAGGCAGAGGTGCTAGTGAGTCAAGCAGGTAGTTTATTTAATAATTGATAAAAGTCAACAGAAGAGGCCACAGATTTGCAATTCCCAGGAGCTTGCTTGAGCGGGCAAACTCAAGGCAACTTCTTTAATATAAGTTCTATTTTATCTCATGAGATGATCCTGTTCGTGGCAACATCCCTTCTAAAATGCTTCCCCAAGCTTTTCTCAAGGTCACCATTGATATTTTCCATTCTAATTTTGCTTATTTCACTTACATTCTTCCCAAATGTAGGAGGGCCTACAGAAATGCCAACATAAGTCTCAGCAACGTGGAATCAGACTCAGTCTGTGCTCTAAAATTACGACATCTAAGTAAAATCCAGATAAGAATGACACTATGAATGAATGGGACAGGTTATCATCAGGTCCACCCACTCAACATCCAATGTTGGATCAGATTGAGGATAATCAGTACAGATACTTATGTTCACAAAGCAGTAAATTGAGAGTCACTGATTCAGAGAAATTCTAAAAAATCTATGTACACTCTTCCAATTCCTTAATTAGGGTTTAGTTCAGTTCCCTGTGCTCATCATTCTCATGTCTTTGCCCTCTGTGCCCTTGGGGATGACTCTAAGTCATCTTTTCTTTTCCATAAAAAATATCCAGTCATAGATAAAAGTCAGATCCACATACATCATTGAGATTAGAATGTCTGTACCTTAAGATTCCTGTAAGACTATTGGGGCACCGACGCTAAAAATTTAAAAAGCTTGTAGTTTTATAGACAGATCTAAGAGGCATGCCTTTGAGATATTTAGAGACTTTTTTTTTTTTCTACCTGAATAGTTCTCAAGGCATTGAGACCATGTATTTTTAAAAGTGCCCTGGAATTCATTTCTGCTGGGAAGTCAAATGTTAATGTTGTATCATTGTCATTTAAAGAGGCTGGGAAAAGTTAATGATTTTATCTTTGAACTTTGTGTGTGTGCATATTCCTCAATTTTAAATGTACAGTACAGTAAAGTTTGAAGTATATATATATATATATATATATATATATATATATACAGGGAGGTAACCACCAATGCAATCATAATATAGAGCAATTCTGTTAATGCCAACTGTTTCCTCATGTATATTTGGACTCTAGGTCCTCCACCAAACACTGACCCTAGCAACCACCTATCATTTTTTCCTATAGCTCTATAGCGTAGTCTCTCTCTCTTTCTCTCTCTCTCTGTGTGTGTGTGTGTGTGTGTGTGTGTGAGAGAGAGAGAAAGAGAGATTTTGTGTAAATGAAACTACATAGGTTGTTGTCATCTGTGTCTGGTTTCTTTTATATACCACAATCCTTGTGACACTTAACCAAGTTATTTTTTTAATCATTCATTCTTTTGTTTTTATTGCTTAAGTGGCTTATCATTATATGCATGCACTATAATTTGTTTATTCCTTGAATAGATTTCACCTGAAATTAATATAATGTTAGTCATACTTCAATAAAAAATAGATGATGGGAAGTTTGGGGTATTACGAATTCATAGTTGTGTTATAACATTTGTTTAAGAGCAAACATACATTTTTATTTCTTTTGGTAAAATGGAATGGGATAAGTATGGTAATATGAAAAGTGTTTAACTTTTTAAGAAATTGCTAAATTGTTTTTTGGTGGCTGTAAAAATTGCAACCTGTATCAGGTGTATGAGAGTCTAGTTCTCAGCATCCTTGTTACACTTGGTATTACCTGACTTTTAAAATTGTAGCCATATCAATATCGTTTTCCTTTTTTTCCAGTTTCATTGAGAAATAATTGAGATATATCATTGCACAAATTTAAGGTATGTTGGTTTGATTTACATATGGTAGGAAATGACTGCCAGATAGGTGAGCTAACATTCATTTTCTCCTATCAATACAATAAAAAGAAAAGAAAGAAGAAAAAAAAGTCTCCTAATGATGAGAACTCTTAGTATTTACTCTCTTAAGCATTTTCCTATACATCATACAAAGTGTTAAGTTATAGTTATCATGTACATTATTACATCCCTAGTACTTATTTATTTTGTAACTAGAAGTTTGTACCTTTTAACACCCTTTCTCCAAATACCCCTTCCCTGACCCTCCACATCTGGCAACCACAAGTCTGATCACCTTTTCTGTGAGTTTTTCTTTTAACATTTTATTGAGTGTTTAATTTGCATTTCTCTGATGAAAAATGGTGATGATCAATTTTTCCTGTTTATTGGTGACATGTTATTTTTATGACCCGTCTATTCAATCTTTTGCTCATTTTTAAGTTGTCTTCTTATAATTTTTATATGAGTTCTGTATACATTATTGATACAAGACCTTTGACAGATATATATTTTATAAATATTGTTTCCTAGCCTACAGCTTGCCATTTAATTTTTTTTTAAATTTAAATTCAAGTTAATTAACATATAATGGTTTCAGGAGTAGAATTTAATGATTCCTCACTTACCTGTAATACCTAGTGCTCATCCCAGCAAGTACCCTCCTTAATGCCCATCATCCATTTAGCCCATTTTTTAGTCCATTGCCCACACACCTCCCCTCCAGCAACCCTCAGTTTGTTCTCTATAGTTTAGACTCTCTTATGGTTGCCTCCCTCTCTGTTTTTATCTTATTTTATTTTTCCTTCTCTTCCCCTTTTTTTCATCAGTTTTGTTTCCTAAATTTACATATGACTGGAATCATATGATATTTGCCTTTCTCTGACTTATTTTTCTTATCATAATACACTCTGGTTCCATCCATGTTGTTGTAAATGGCAAGACTTCATTCATTTTATTGGCCAAGTAATATTCCATTGTATGTACATTACCACATCTTCTTTATCCATTTCTCAATTGATGGACATCTGGTCTCTTTCCATATTATGGCTATTGCGGACATTGCTGGTATAAATGTTGGGGTGCATATGCTTCCTCATATCAGCTTTTTGTACCCTTTTGATAAATACCTAGTAGTGCACTTGCTGGGTTGTAGGCTAGTTTTATTTTTAACTTTTTGAGAAAACTTCATACTATTTTCAAGTGGCTGTACCAGTTTGCATTCCCACCAACTGTGCAAAAGGGTTCCCCTTTCTCTGCATCTTTGCCACCATCTGCTGTTTCCTGAGTTGTTAAATTGAGCAATTCTGAGAGGTGTGAAGTGGTATCTCATTGTAGTTTTGATTAGTATTTCCCTGATTATGAGCCATGCTAAGTACCTTTTCAAGTGTCTGTTAGCCATCTGTATGTCTTCTGTGGAGAAATGTCTGTTCATGTCTTCTGCCCATTTCTTAACTGGATTATTTATTTTATGGGTATTGATTTTGATGAGTTATTTATAGATTTTTTTAATCCAATATGTCACTTGCAAATATCTTCTTCCATTACATCAGTTGTCTTTTAGTTTCATTGATTGTTTCCTTGCATGTGCAAAACTTTTTTTTTTAATCTTAATGAGATTCTTCCTAATAGTTCATTTTTTCTTTTGTTTCCCTTGCCTCTGGAGATATGTCTACAAAGAAGTTACTGTGGCCGAGGTCAAAGAGGTTGTTGCCTGTATTCTCTAGGACTTTGATGTTGTCCTGCTTACATTTGTCTTTCATCTATTTTGAATTTATTTTTGTGTATGGTGTAATAAGAAAGCCATCCAGTTTCATTCTTCTGTGTGTCACTGTCCAGTTTTCCCAAGGCCATTTGTTGAAGAGACTCTTTTCAATTGGGTGTTCCTTCCTGTGTTCCTATGATTAGTTGACCATATATTTGTGCATCTGTTTCTGGATTTTCTATTCTGTTCCACTGATGTACATGTCTGTTTTTGTGCCAGTACCACATTGTATTGATGATTACAGCTTTGTAATACAGTTCGAAGTCTGGGATTGCGATTCCTCCTGCTTTTCTTTTCTTTTTTGCATTCCTTTGGCTATCTGGGGTCTTTTCTGGCTCTATACAAATTTTAAGATGGCTTATTCTAATATACTGGTGTTACTTTGATCAAAATTGCATTGAATGTATAGTTTGCCTTGGGTAGACATTTTTTATTTATTTATTTATGACAGTCAGAGAGAGAGGGGGGGTGGGGGGCAGAGACACAAGCAGGCTCCATGCACCGGGAGCCCGACGTGGGATTCGATCCCGGGTCTCCAGGATCGCGCCCTGGGCCAAAGGCAGGCGCCAAACCGCTGCGCCACCCAGGGATCCCTTGGGTAGACATTTTAACAATATTTATTCTTCCAATCCATGATCGTCATGGAATGTTTTTCCATTTATTTAAGTCTTCTTCAGTTTCTCTCATAAGTGTTCTGTAGTTTTCAGTGTATATATCTTTCACCTCTTTGGTTAGGTTTATTCCTAGGTATCTTATGCTTTTTGGTACAATTGTAAATGGGGTTGATTCCTTGATTTCTCTTTCTGCTGCTTAATTATCGGTGTATAGAAATGCAAAAGATTTCTGTTCATTGATTTTATGTCCTGTGACTTTGCTGAATTCAGATGTCAGTTCTAGCAATTTTTTGGTGGAGTCTTAGATTTTCTACAAATTATCAAGTCATCTGCAGAGAATGAAAATTTGACTTCTTCATTGCTGATTTGGATGCTTTTTTTTTTTAATTTTTTGTTGTCTGATTGCTAAGGCTAGGACTTCAAGTACTATGTTGAGCAACAGTGATAAGAGTAGACATCCCCATCATTTTTCTGACCTTAGGGGAAAAGCTCTGTATTAATCTTTCTTTTTTTAAAGATTTTGTTTATTTATTCATGAGAAAGAGAGAGGCAGAGACACAGGCAGAGGGAGAAGCAGGCTCCATGCAGGGAGTCTGATGTGGGGCTCGATCCCAGGACTCCAGGATCACACCCTGGGCCAAAGGCAGGCGCTAAACTGCTGAACCATCCAGGGATCCCCAAGTATTAATCTTTCTTAAATGTTTGGTAGAATTCCCTTGGAAAGCCATTGAGCCCTTGGACTCTTGCTTGTTGGGAGATTTTGGATTACTGATTCAATTTCTTTGCTGGTTATGGGTCTGTTCAAATTTCTATTTCTTCCTGATTCTGTTTTGGTAGTTTGTGTTTCTAGGAATTTATCCATTTCTGCCAGATTGCCCAAGTTGTTGGCATAAAATTGTTTATAATATTTTCTTATAATTGTATTTCTGTGGTTTTGGATGTGATCTCTGCCCTTTCATTCATTATTTTATTAATTTGAATCCTTTCTCTTTTGCTTTTTAATAAGTCTGGCTGGGGGTTCATCAATCTCATTAATTCTTTAATATAACCAGCTTCTGGTTTCATTCATCTGCTACTCTTTTTTTTAATTTCTATAATTGATTTATGCTCTAATCTTTATCATTTCCTTCCTTCTGTTGGTTTTAGTTCTTGTTTGCTGATATTTTTCCAGCTTCTCTAGGTGTAAGGTTAGGTTATGTATTTGAGACTTTTTGTTTATTGAGGAAGACCTGTATTGCTATATACTTCCTAAAGTCTTTGGACTGTCATGTTTCATTTTCATTTGCTTTCATGTATTTTTAAAAAATTTCTTCTTTAATTTCCCAGTTAGCCCATTCATTTTTTAACAGGCTGTTCTTTAACCTCCATGTATTTGTGGTCTTTTCAGTTTTATTGTGGTTGACTTTAAGTTTCATAGCGTTGTCTTCGAAAATATGCATGGTATGATCTCAATCCTTTTGTACTGGCTGAGGCCTGATTTGTGTCCCAGTATGTAATATATTCCCAAGAATGTTCCATGTGCACTTGAAAAGAATGTGAATTCTGCTACTTTAGGGTGGAATGCTCTGAATATATGTTAAGACCATTTGGTTCAATGAGTCATTCAAAACCATTGTTTTCTTGTTGTTTTCTGCTTAGATGTTCCATCCATTGCTGTTAGGGGGGTTAAAGTCTCCTGCTTATTATCATATTATTGTCAATGAGTTTCTTTAAGTTTGTTATTAACTGATTTATATATTTGGCTGCTCCCACGTTGGGAACATAAATATTTATAATTGTTAGATCTTCTTGTTGGATAGACCCCCTTTATTATGATATAGCATCCTTTTTCATCTCTTTATTAGTCATTTTTTAGTCATTTTTTTAAATTTTTATTTTTTATTTATTTTTTATTTTTTACAGTCATTTTTAAAAATCTAGTTTGTCTGACATAAGTACAGCTACTCCAACTTTCTTTTGATATTTATTAGCATGGTAGATGGTCCCCCAGCCCCTTACTTTCAGTATGGAGGTGTCTTTGGGTCTGAAATGAGTCTCTTGTTAGCAGCTCTCGTTTTTTTTTATCCATTCTGATACCCTGTTTGTCTTTTGACTGGAGCATTTAGCCCATTTACATTCAGAGTGATTATTGAAAGGTGTGAATTTAGTGCCATTGTATTATCTGTGAATTTGCTGTTCCGGTATATTGTCTCTTTTCCTTTTTAGTCTTTGCTGCTTTTGGTCTCTCTTTCCCATTTAAAGGTCCCCTTTAATATTTCTTGCAGAGCTGGTTTAGTGTTCATGAACTCCTTTAGATTTTCCTTGTCTTGGAAAATCCACCTTTACTTCTATTCTGAATGACTGTCTTTCTGTATATGGTGTTCTTGGTTTATATTTTTCCCAGCAGACTTACTCTAGTAAAGATGCCCCTGTTGGGCGCAGGGGGTGGGGTTTGGTGGGCCAGGGTGGTGGAAGATGGCATCACCCAGCCCTCTGTCCCTGGGAAGAGGAGCTTTCACTGCCACTGTTCAGGAAAATTGAACAATCTCCCCCACTGTGTCTCAAGTTCCAGTTAGATTTCTGCCCTCAATTTGTCTGTGCCCAGATACTGGGCATACCAGGTGCCACACTTCTGTGTTTTATCTCTGGCCCATGGCTAGGGTTCAAAGCTCCAAATATTAAAGGACCCAGGAAGCTGCAGCCTCATTCCCCTCCCTGAGAGGAGAGCCTTGCAGCTCCCCAGAACCTTTCTGTCTCAGAAGAGCAGTCACATAGCCACGAGTCTATGGTGAAGCACAGCAAAAAATTGTGACCAAGTTATCTGTCCTCTGCACATGCCTCTGTCCCCTGCTGTTGAATGCTGCTTGGTGGCACACAACAGGCATCTTGTCCGTGAAGAGGCAAAATGCCCTCTTCCAAATGTACTCCAGGAAGGGGCACTTCTCCCCCAATGTGACTCAGGAGATCCCCACACAAGGGTGTCCTGTGCAGTCTTAACACACTGCTCTGTCTCCCTCTCTCTCCTCCTATTCCTGACTGCTCCACCAAAAGGGCTCCCTTCCTTCTGTAACATTGTGACTTTTATCTTCCCGAATTCCCATCTCTGACTTTGCATCTGTCATATTCTCTCCCTCCAATTGTGCAGATTGTTTTCTTAATTCTCAGATCAATTTTTTAGTTTTCTTTTTAAGATTTTATTTATTTATTCATGAGAGACACAGATGGAGAGGCAGAGACACAGGCAGAGGGAGAAGCAGGCTCCCAGTGGGGACCCCGATATGGGACTTGATCCCAGGACCCCGGGATCACATCCTAAGCCAAAGGCAGATGCTCAACCACTGAGCCACCCCGGTGCCCCAATTTCCTAGTTTTCAAAATGATTTGATGTTGATCTTTCTGTGTTCGAGAATTCAGAGTGATATTCAAGGCAAGTCCAGGGTCACCCCTACTCCTCTGCCATCTTAACTGTCATTTAAGTTTTAACAGTATTTTGTTATTAGAAGCAGTGCTTGTTTTCTTAATCCAAAATGGCTGAACTTTCTTTTCTGCCCACTGTCTTAAAACTATCAAGTTTATAATTCATTAATGTTAATTATAGTCACCATGCTGTACATTTTATCCCCAGAAATCCTTCATCTTATAGCTGGAAGTTAGCAAAAGTTTTAAATTATTATGAAATCAAATTTAGCAGTTTTTATGATTTGATATATGAAGAAAAATTTGTATAACCCCAAATCAAAAGTTTTTGTACTATATTTTAATGATATTTATTCTATTAGTTGTTAAATTTACATCTGTGATCAGTTCTGAGATAATTTTATGACATAAAATGGGGTTTATTTTTTAATAAAGATATTTCACTTTTATATCAGCAGCACTAGTTAATTATTCATTTTCAGTGAATGGTTTTGGCATTTTTATTAAGAATCAGTATATGTGTGACTCTATTTCTGGACTTCTTTTGGTTCTATATGATTGTATATGTGTATACATATATACCCTTTAAATCAAACCCACACTGTCTTCATTATTGATTGAGAATATATTGAATCTATATATCCATTTGTGGAGCATCAATATAATAATATTGACTTTTCTCCTTAATGCACATAGTATATGTCTCCATTTATCTTAGCAATTTTTTGTACAGCCCCAGCAGATACTATGCTAAGTACAAAATTAATTTGTATGTTGATGCTATTATAATTGATATTTTTAAAATTTCAGTGTCCAATTGTTCATTGATTTATTTTAGAAATACAATTAAATTTTTTATATACTTCTTTCATAACTTTCATATTCTCAACAATTTCATTTTCTTTTTTTTTCTATTTTCAAAAGGTATAATTGAAAAGACTGTCAGTCATTCTTAGCAAAGGTGAGATCATGAATAATGATCTTCAACAATTTCTAATTTTGAGAATGATGTCTCTGCTGTTGCCACTGTTACTGTTGCTGTTAAGTTACAGCACTATATTTTATAGATTGTGATACATTTCTGATAAATTATTTCTAAGTATAAATATTAGACTGACATGTGCTGATGATTCTTGCAGAAAATTACATTAACTTATTTAACTTCATATAAATTGGTTTCATGTAATTCTGAATAAAAAATAATTTAAAGTAATTGTAGATTTACATGCACTTGTAAGAAATAATACAAAGAGCTCCTAGATTCTACGTACTCTTTACTGAGTTTCCTGCAATGATAACATCTATCATAAGTATAACACAATATCACAACTAGGAAATGGATTTTGATATGATTCACCAACTTCATTCAGATGTCACTGTTTTGCATACACTCATTTGTGTGTGTGTGTTTATGTGTTTTTAACTCCATGCATATTTATCACAAGGCATAGAACTGTTTTATCACAAGGATTCCTTGCACTACCACTCTATACCCATTCAGTCACGTCCTTGCTTCATCTTAGCAACCACTAATCTGTTCTCCAAATGTATAATATTGTCATTTCAAAAGATTCGTGCAGTATGTAACTGAGATTTTCCTTCTTAATCAGTATAATTCCTCTGAAATTCAAAATTGTGCATATTAATAAGTCACTCCCTCTTGTAGATAAGTAGCACAAGGTGTGTATGTATTAAATATAAAGTAAACATATATTACTATATATATTTATGAAATTCCTAAAATTTACAAAGTGACATCATTATTCATTTTTCATTTTCTCAGCAAATCAGTACAGCATATTCATGAGAATGATTAGCAGGTATTATTTTGCTTATTTTACAGAGGAAACAGTAGTTTTTTTTCAAGTATTAAAGATTTATACGCAGCCATTTGGAGAGATGAAGGAGGACCCCGAATGCAAGTATTTTTATTTTTCTCTCATTAAGTGAACTGAAATACAAACTGGGCATGATTTTTTTTTTTTTTTGCTCTAATGCTTTACTGGCATCAAGCAATGAAAAATTTGACATAAGGAAAGATGGGAGAAAAGACTCATTCTAAAAGAACATGGATAAATAGTTACCTAGGATATATTTTGGTATTTAATTATTTCTAAGCCTAGGATATGTCTTTCATTTAGCAAATAAATTTTCTTTCCAAGTTTCTTAGTAAATTTTTATGAAAAGTATGATCAGTAATGAGCTCAGGAAGTCGAATGACATCATAAGATATATTTTAAATAATCTTACAAGCACTCTGATAAATCCTTTGTATTTATTCACACATTCCCTATGAAATGTGACAGAACTCCTGCTATTCTTTGAAGGAAATAAGAGCACTTATGGCAGGCAAGAGAAGAAAAGCAGACAAAAGAATGTGCAGAAAATCGTAATATAATGAACATTTATATAGGATTATATTTTATTCATCATGCTGTAGGGTCCAGAGGGTGGCTGAACGTGGAGTGCAGTCAAAGCATATTACTAACTTCAGGGAGTTTCCAAGTTTTCCTAACAACTACTTGTTTGATTTTTTGGGGTCCTATTTATATCCCCTATTATATTAGTTTAATGCAAGTTAAACTAACTTTACTAGTGGAATTTGTCATTTATTATGAGAAAAATCCTCATACCTTTAGCCACTAACAATCTGGCAAGCACTATTCCTCAGGTGGGAACATGGAAGGGTCAGTGTTTGTGTCAAAGCAGCCATGCTAAGGATGTTACCCGTCTTCTCATTACCTTCCCTAATTTTAACTCAGGTGAAGAACTCACTGACTACCCTGAAGGGTGATTGATTGAAGCCTATCAACTAGCTAATTGATTGTGGTACAGAATTTTCCTTTTTATTCCAGAAAGAAAAATATAGATAAATGACCTAGATATAGAGATATCGGTGAATACTCTTTCTTAATTCACATTGTTAATAATTTTAGGGTACATATTTTTTTTATATTTTCTTTTGGATTTGCAGATTGAAACATATTGGAAAGATAAGGTTTGGTGTTATAATGAAGACCCAGTATCCACATTTTTTGAAATAACACTCTTTTAATCAGATGTGATCTCCAGGGAAAATGAGTGCAAAGGTTAGACTTCAACACTGGGTCAATCAGGGTTTATTCTTTGCTGTTGGGTCTTTTTTGTGGTTTGGGGACCACTTTCAAAGTTCAGGCAGTTAGCAGTTCTTCAACTTCTACTCTTTGCCTAATCAAAGCCTTTATGGTCTTTTGGGATGAGTAGATATGTAGCTAAGATCCTCTGGCTTTTCTTCTCAGCCTATTCATAAATATTCAAAAGCAAGTTGCCTTCTACTCAAGGGGTACATGAAATCTCATTAATGCTCATTAGGACCATTTCACTCTCAGGTGTTTGCTAAATTTCTGGCTTTTCTCTCAGTTTTTTTGCTTGCCTCAACCAGTATCACCACCTCAGGCTAGCTGTGTGTTGACTTTCCCAAATGATTTGTGATCTTTTTGGACTCTCTTATTTCATTTTTGATCACACTTCTGTGAGATTTTCTATCCATCATACTTTAGCTCTACATCAAATCAGCCTGTCCTGCCCTGTAAAATTACTGCATTAGAGTCGGAGATGGGGCTGAAACGGAAGCATTCCCCTACAAAAATACAAACTTCCATGGTTCTTATTGGGAGTCAGTAGTCTCTTTGAATAAAGACTTCTCATTGTGGACTATGATTCTAATCAGTTTCCGGAAGAAATTGTTTTTGACAAATTTATTTAGTTTTATTCTTATTTTAGGAGAATTTGTGCTATCATTCACCTTTTCTAGAAGTCCCATCCAATATCTATAAGCTTTTGCAGCAGAGGAGACTAAATCTCTAAACATTTTTAAAAAATATTGTTCTCTACAATTTTAAAATAATATGCTTCTAGAGAATAAGACATATGTAAGCATGTAAAGGATGAAAAAATCCACTGATACAGATGTAGAGGTGTTACCTAAATATTGTCAATGCTCATTTAAATAGTTACATCTTTAATATGGAACATTGAGATAGATCAGCCAATATATAATTTCTACTATTATTATATACAATTGAACAAAGTGAACACATTTTAAAAGTGTGCAATGGAATATTCTGGTCATTATCCTTGTTATGAGAAATATTTTTGGTTGGTTTTGTTACCAACTTTTACATGATGAAGAAACATTCTATGATTAAAAAAAAATAAAGATGATTAAGGTAAAAGGAAAAAATCATTCCCTACAAATATTTATGTCCTTTTGGTTGTACTTACATGAGAAGGTAATTTGGATTTTGTCCTGTCATACTTGTCTGAAACAAAATTAAAGAGAAACAAGTGACCTAAATAATTAGCTAGGGCATAACTGCAGACAAATACTTTAGAAAACATATATGAACTACATTGTAATGAATGTTTTTTTAACAAATTGAAGAAAAAAAGAAAAAAAAAACAAATTGAAGACACTTTTCATGAATATTTTTATTTAATACAAGAAAAAAATTATATTGTTGCCCTAACGCCCATTAGTTAACTTGATAACAAAATTTCTTTTCATATTCTATGTGCTGTATTTCAATAGTACAAAATGCTTTAGAAATTACAAGGTTGTGGGTAAGAAATGTGTGCCAGAAGAAGATGCAAAATTCATGGCTATCTTTCTACTGAATGTATTTGCTATTAATGAAAATGAGATTTTTCTTATCCACATGACTATTAATCAGTCATTGCTTGAATCAGCAAATACGAATAATGTATAATTGACAGATTTTGTGTATATAAATGAAGTTTCAGATTTATTTTTTTATAAACAAGAATACTTCATTGTTTAAAATCTTTCATTTTCAATTTTTAAAACAAGTAAAAAGGTAAAAATTTTAAATTAAAAACAAAAAATACTTTTATAAGTAAACACTCAATATTTCAGTTTTCTACTTTAATACAATTACAAAAATTCAAATATTTCCACCTAAATTATATATTTTATGATTTAAAATTTTCGAGTTTGGGGAATGTTACTGAGGAATTTGAGGGCTTATAATGAATAAAGATTGGCTACTGAATTTCTTCCTTATAGGGATTATAGGTATGTTGTTAAATGGAAACATAGAGATAGATTATTTAGAACAGTTGAAACTGCTCAGTATCATATAGTTGCAATTCCTAAGGAATCATAAACCATGTATACACACCATCACACATACATTCATCTCTAAACTTGGCAAATTACAAAATCATAAAGACATAAGTAGGTGCCAGTTTCTACTACTTTCTGTCGTAATATTTTGTCCTGGCATAATGTGGGGAGATGAGAGCAATCTTATCACCCTAAGATTGAGTCAGACAAAACAGTTAACATATAAAATGGCATAATAAAGTTAAATAACTGTTACCTCTAATGTATTAGTATTTGAAGCTTATTGAAGGTGTGCTTTAATGAATCAGGTCACATGTAAAAATCTTATATTTTTGGACTACAAACTGTACAGAATATGGGATAATATATTCACATTGATATTTTCAATGAATCTGAGATTAACGCAATTGTTATTTATATATTTTTAAAGATTTTATTTTATTTATTCATGAGAGGCACAGAGAGAGAGAGAGGCAGAGACACAGGCAGAGGGAAAAGCAGGCTCCATGTAGGGAGCCTGATGTGGGACTGGATCCCAGGTCTCCAGGATCATGCTCTGGGCTGAAGGTGGCGCTAAACCGCTGGGCCACTGGGGCTGCCCTGCAATTGTTATTTAAAGGAACATGAAGAAATGTACTTTCATTTGGACTTGCAAAGAAGCATTTTCTTTTTTAATCTGTTATAAGACAGTTAACTATATTCAAAGTCTAGTTCATAAAAGTTATTGATAATTATAGATCTCTAGATTTGATTTTATGCAACAAAATAATAGAAATTATTTCTAACGAAAAAACCTCTCAACTCCTTTTTTCTTACTTGTTCTTTGAGTTCAAGAACTTCCTCCTTCACTCTAGGTTCATGCTTTTCTGGCCTCATGTTTATTTCTACTTCAACACTTAAACACATTGTCCGCATATATCTTTCTGTCTCAGCTGCTTGTAGAGTTGTTTTAAATTTCTGCGTCCACATTGGTTAACACAATATTTAGTATAAAAATATTCACTGTATTTGTGTTTGATGAATTAATGTATCAATAAATGAATGAATGAATTAAAATATTGGCAGAGACAAGAAATATAAAAATCACCAATAGTTGTCTATGGATGAATTTTATTGCAAATAATCAGATTAATATAATCTTAGAAATCTCTACAAATAACATTAGAAATTGGATTGTCGATTACTTTAATACCCATTTTGCTGTTAGGAAAACAGAGACATAAAGATCCAAAGGTTTTTTTCCTAGTGTTTTTATGGAGATAAATTTAAAGAGATGTGTCATTTCTTATTACATTTGGCCACCAGCCCTTTCTAAGATTACACAAGCATACAGACTTATATCAATTAGGGCAGATAAATGTCATGAAAAATATTTTTTCCTGTAGAGGAAGTCATGTTATTGTTACACTTGTTAATTTAGTGCTATCTTCGTTTTATTTTTAAGGAAAATTAATATGTTCCACTAATAGATTAATGGGATGATTTTTGGCTTCATTTTAATTTTTTCTTCAGTTATTTTTCAAGGAACCATAATGGCAGACAGTTATTGTTGTGGAACAATTACCTAACTCAGACTTGCTTTTACTACCCATCATATATAGCAATCCATATAATCTTACACCGGTATTCAAATGTAACATCTCACTGCCATATTGAACATTTTAAAATAGTTACATTTTAATTTAGATAAGTAAAAACAAATATTGTTTCTTTCATTATTTCACCCTAAAATCCCTGAAATTTCAAAATACCCTGAATTTTATGTCATCAGAATCATCGTGTGTACTTTTCTAGTCTTCTTGTGATACACAATAGCTAGTTTATTAATACATGGCAAATAATTACTAAGTCCTTTTAAATCACACCACATCACTTCAACATGAATTACTATATTCATTAGACATAAATGTTTAGACATTATTAAGGAAAACTTTTTAATGCATTTCCTCAGCCTGAAAAATTATATCAAATGTTACTAATGTAATTATTCCTTGGTTTGACACAATATAATATGAACATATTATATAAGTGACCTTAGACAATTCTTTCTTGTTCCTTTTCATACAGATATGGGATTTTGTGTTGTCAATACGGTAAACTGTTATCTTACAGTTCTTTGTGTGCTGTGTCAAAAGGAGTATGTTTTAAAGGATAGTTATATACAATATTTTGCAATTTTTCTTCTTTTTAAAATAAGTATATACAGATTTGAAATCTAGCCCATGATATATTGTTATTTACTGAAGTTAAGATAAAATTTAATAATGGATATTAAAAGAAAGATCCAGGAGCTTGTGTGTAAATAGAATTATTTCATGTTTTTTAAGGCAAAAAAGAAGAAAATTGGGCCTTGTTAGTCTTACATTTTAATTTTTTATCCAAAAGCATCCTAAATATTATTTTGCCAACCAAGAAAAGTATATCAAAGTTAGATGATTCCTAACTATTTATTCTCATACTATGGATAAAATAATTAAATACTTTCAATCCATTACTTTCTGCAAAATATTTTATAAATGTACTGTTTCAGTGGGAATATTCTAGTGATTAAAATTTCTCTTGTAGTAATAGTAATTTCCTGTAGAAATAAATTTAGTTTAAATTTCAGAAATCTCATGAGTTAGTGTGTGAATTCACTTATTCTTATATTAAGGAAGATTAATTTTGGTCATTTATTTTTCCAAAAGAATAGAGAAATTTAAACTTGGAAAATCATTATTATCGGACTCAACTCTCTTCTCTTTTTAGAAGCTAAGCTTTGATACAAATAGGATTATCCAGTTATGTTTAATATAGTAAAAGTTCATTATATCAGCTATTAACAATGTCATTAACTGTAATTAAGATAATTTCTTTCTGTGGTAGAAGTTCTTATTGAGTGTCGATCTTCTTGACTTTTTCATTATTTCCCAATTGCATGTTTAAGTTCAAAAGAAGTTTCATTTTCAATTTATAATTAGATGATTTCCTTTGATCCTAACAATGCATAACCATCCCAATTATTTTATTGAAATAAATACACAGTTTTTTTTTTCTTAAAATGCCCTGTTTACCAAAAGTACCATCTTCCTATGTTTATTGTATAAAGCTAGTTTTCTTGCTTCTATTTATAATAAAATTTTACCGATACCTGATTTGTTTAATTTTGAACTGTTACAACTATTTATATAACTCTATGAAGTGTTATATTGGCAATTGTTAAGTGAAAATAGTATGCTGACAAAAATAAATATTTTAAGTGTTCAGATTATTAATCATTATTGCTAGTTTTTATATATTCCTTTTTTTAAAAAATATTTATTTATTTATTTGAGAGACAAGGAGGGCGAGTGAGCACATGGTTGGGAGGGACCAAGGGAGAGAGTCTTAAGCAGACTGCATTCTGAGTGTTCCATCTCAGGACACTGAGATCACGATGTGAGCCAAAACGGAGAATCAGATGCTTAACCAACTATGCCACCAGGTACCCCATTCTTTCTATTTTTATTTGCTTGAATTTAAACTAGTACCATAACTCTATCCCCATTTTCTTCGCTTACTCTTCCTTCTTGTAGTGGTCTTGCTTTTAATGTAGTTAGTCACTCTTTTCATACTATGACTTTGATCCTCGCTCTCCTAGAGTTTTTCCTTTTTCCTGGTTCACACCTTTTCCTGTCCTTTCAACCTTTATGTCTTTACAACTGCTTTGGCAGAGGATACTCATGTTAAGTATAACTCATTTTGTTTATCCTTTCACCAGTCAGTTAATGGATGTTTGCATTGCTTTCACTTTGGGCAGTTATCAAAACTGCTACTATCGACATTAGTGTGCAGATCTGTGTGTGGATATATCATATTTTCACTTATCTTGTATGGATACCTAGGAATGGAATTTCTCAATTGTATGTTAAATTTATGTTTGACATTTTAAGAAACTTACAAACTGCTTCCATGATGGCTATATCATCATGGTATATGGTTTACACTCATACCAACAATATAAGTAGTTTCCAAGTTCTCCACATTCTCACTCATATTTGGTATTGTCTTCCTTTTTGATTATGGCCATGCTAAGAAGTATGATCAGATTATCTCAAGGTGGTTTTGGTTTGCATATTCCTAAAAACAAATTCTGTTGAGCATTTATATTTCTTCTGATCAACAGCTATTTATATATTTTCATATGTTTTCTTTTTGGAAATGTCTTTTAGCTCTACAGTGCATTTTTATATGTCTTCTTTGTCATATTTATATAGTTTTTGCTTTTGGTATATATTTTGAATACAAGTCCTTTAGTTTGCAGATATTTTCTCTCATCTATGACTTTTCAATTTTTAATTTATATCTTTCGAGGGATGAAATTACTTAATTTTTTATAAAGTCCATTTGATCAAATTTTCTAATGTATATTATACTCTTGATGCCATATCTAGAAATTTTTGCCTAAATTAAGGTTAGAAATATTGTATCTTATTTTTATGAAGAATTTTAATGTATTCTTTTTAGCTTTGTGATTTATTTATTTTTTTATTTGAGAGACAGCAAGAGCAAGCAGGGGGAGGGGGAAGAGGGAGAAGCTGAGCAGGGAGCCCTAGAGTGAGGCAATCCGAGGATCCTGAGATTATGATCTGAGCCAAAGGCAGATGCTTAACCAACAGCTGCCCAGATGCCCTCTGTGATTTATTTTGAATTATATTTTGGTATGATATGAGGTATCTAGGTTTAAAAATTACTTAATTAAAATTTGCATATAGATTTCCAATTGTCCAGCTTATTTTAAGAGACTATGTTTTCCCTAATCGATTGCTTAGGCACCTTAGATGGAAACAGTTGAACATCGGTGTGAGTTTATATTTTGAATATCTATTCTACTCCCATTGTTCTACAGGTTCATCTGTATGTATCAGTGTCTTAATTAGTGTTGCTTTATTGTAAGACTTCAAATTGGGCAGCATAAATCTTGAAAGTTTAGATAGTGTTTTTATATTAATTGACTTATCAATTTTCCTCATCCTGCTGTGACTCAGTCAGATGTGTGTGTGTGTGTGTGTGTGTGTGTGTATTTCTGCACTCCATCCCACCCCCCAGGACCAAAGAGCCTGAAAGGAAACTGAGCCAATTTATTGTCTTTATCCATATTTGATTAATTTATTTAGAAATTTCTGTTTTTTGAAGGTACTATACTAGATGTGTTGGAAATTAAAAATAATCAATTAGATACAGCTTCTGCAACCTAGGAACTTAATATTGCTCAAAATTTGAAAAAAAAATAGGTTAGCTAAAAAAAATGGTAATGTATTCTGGGGCTCTACAAGGAGCATGGGATATTCCTTTTGTATTCTAGAAAGCCATCCAGCTAGTAAGAGGATTACATATTTTCATTTTTAAAACTATGTTCAGGGCAGCCTGGGTTGCTCAGTGGTTTGGCACTGCCTTCGGCCCAGGGTGAGGTCCTGGATTCCCAGGATCAAGCCCTATGTCGGGCTCCCTGCATAGAGCCTGCTTCTCCCTCTGCCTGTGTCTCTGCCTCTCATGAATAAATAAATAAAATTTAAAAAAATAAAATAAAAATAAAACAATAAAAAATAGAATTAAAACTATGATCAAAAGAACTGTAAATAGGGATCCCTGGGTGGCGCAGCGGTTTGGCGCCTGCCTTTGGCCCGGGGCGCGATCCTGGAGACCCAGGATCGAATCCCACGTCGGGCTCCCGGTGCATGGAGCCTGCTTCTTCCTCTGCCTGTGTCTCTGCCTCTCTCTCTCTCTCTGTATGACTGTCGTAAATAAATAAAAAAAAAAAAAAATTAAAAAAAAAGAAAAAAAAAAAAAGAACTGTAAATATAGCTAATAAAACTACATATACATTTTTTAACATAACATTAGCACATTTGGGGTTTTGCTATGAAGATAAACCTTTAACAATATAAAATTCACATGTATATGGTTATTTATTAAAGTTTATAATTGCAAAATATGTGGACATATCATAAATGCACATACATGGGGGAGTTGCTGAATATTCCATGGTGCATCCATATAGGGGAATACTATGCAGTTATACGAATGAGGAAAAAATACACAAATAGAAATGGAGTAACTCCCATGGAATATTGTTAAAGGGAAAATTTGAAAAAGAGTATCTATAGTATGATGGCTTTTATGTTAGAGAAGGAAGAAATAAAATATAAACATAGGCCTTCTTTTGTTTGTGAGCACCTAAAAAAAGGAAGAATGAGCCAATAAGCCAATAATTTGGTTACTTATAAGTAGGGATTAGGAACAAGATAGAAAGGATTATAGGAGAAACATGATATTGAGTATACTTTTCCTGTATTTTTGACTTTTGGGACCATGCTGTTTTATATACTCAAATAGGTGAATAAAAATCAATAAAGATGTGGAGGATCACAAATCCAATAAAAAATGACAAAAAATAATAGCCCAACTAAATTACAAATGAGAAGCATAACAATATTGATAAATTGTGTGGGTAAGAAACCAACCAAAGTAGTTTTGAACACACTATTTTGACAATATAATCTAAATTGACAAATAATAAACAATGTTGTATTCTAGTTAATGAACATTTTTTTGATAGCATGGGTTTGCAACTCTTTATAGTCTAAGCTTGGTCAAATAAATAAATATATGGTTGGTAATGAAAGGTTTCCAATATCAGGAAGGAGAATTACTAACATGGAAATTGGAGAAGCTAGAATAAATACTGCAGTGTTAGGAATAATAATTATTAGGTTGAAAGCATAGGGTTTAACAATATAGATAGACTGATGTAGAAACAGGTATAAATGTGCATTAGTGAATGTTTTTACCCATTTGTGCGTCTATTTTTATATGTGTGTATACACATATCTATCCATGTCTATAGATAAAGATACATTCACTTGTCTCTATAAGCCAAGTGCACCAGGAAGCAGTTGCGCCATATAGGCATGAGCACACTAGTATCCACATTCTCGTTTCCACATATTGTCCTGCAATAATAAGAAACAGAGTTCCTTAGAGAAATGCCTGAACCAAAGCTTGGGCAGGAAAAGTGGCTTTGAGCATCTTGTTGTGAAATGGTAATATTCAAGGAATGTTGAGGAAGTGTCATAGGACACAGGGAACAGTTTAAAGGAACCTCCATTGTCCAAATGTGGAATGAACTAAGGAACAAAGAAAATGATGAGAGGAATGGATTAAACACATTAATTAATCAAAAGGGGAAATTATGAATCCCAGATATACATGAATGAATGAATACATACGTAAATGGAGTAAGGGAAAGTTCTCCCTTAAAATAGAATTCTAATAATAATGGAGGATTAATGGAACTAGAAAAGTTAGCAGCCACTGTAGTGTTCATTGTTTCAGGAAAGATCATCAATGGGTATCACAACTAGATGGTGAAAATAAGATAGGAAACAAAATATGTTTATGGCCTCAAAATTTTGTGCATAATAACAAAGGGGGAAACTAACTTTGCAGTGGGATTACTTTCCCTGTGTGGAACCCTGGCAGGCAGCACTTTAATACACTGATCCAAGTTAACATCTCACTTATGAGATTCATAGCCATCTATATTTCTGATGTGCTAAGAACACAATGTCATTTCTTCTTTGTTCCTTCCCCAAATTTGCAACCTGTACTGGACAAACCCAACTTGAGGGATATTCTGCAAAGTAAATGGTCTGTGCTCTTGAAAATCCCCCAGTGATAACCAAAGATGAGTGAACCACCCCCTATATATAGGAGACGAGAGACAGAATAGCTTAACGCACCTGTGTTACTATATCAGTTTCTAGACAAGCAGTGTTTGTTTTATAAAGTCAGAGGAATAACTAGGTAACACACTATAACTGGCTTTTATAAAGTCAGAGGAATAACTATAACACACTCAGTAGATGAGGTAATTATATCGGGTCAGTATGAATTTCCTTATATTTATAATTGCACTGTAGTTACATGAAGGAATTTTCTTGTTTTAAAGAATTGTATACTAAAGAGATCAGAAGAAAAGGGATATTGGCTGACAACTCACTTTCAAAAAATTCAGAAAAAATACACGTGTCTAATGGGCTGCATAAGTAAATTTATATGTATGTGTAAATATATATGTATGCACATGCATCTATAGATGGATGATAAGAGATCAACAGATGGATAGACAGATGTTAAAACAATGTAATTACGTGGCAATATTTGTAAAATTTATGTGAAGAATGCATGGAAATTCTTTGTACTATTTTTGCAGCTTATAAATCTGAAATTGTATCATAATACAAATTTTAAAAGTAATTCAAAAATGTGATGGCTTTAGAAATTCTACATAAATATCTGCATAAAGTAAATGAAAATTTTATCAAATGTCTTAATACTGACCAAAATATTTCAACTCTTTAAAAGTATTTATTAAGAACTGAAGCCTGAGTCAGGGACTGAGTAGTTAAAAACCCTTTCATAATTTGAATGAATTAGAATTTTTGTGGATGTTGAAAAACATGCTGAAATAGAATAACTTTATTATTTTTATTTATCCCATCCTCTTTTACTAAAAAAAAAAAAATTTCTAAGACTTGATATACCCAGAAAGATAATTATAGCAGAATGATGTTGAAGTAAACTGTGCCAACTTTGATTATAGAAAACAACAAAGCAAAGTTGTTTTCTACATTCTTACATGATCATTATGGAAAGTACTATGTGCTAAGAAAACATTATGCTATTGTCACTGCCAGAAAGCAAATAATTCTTTTAAACCATTGTTAGAATGATTATAAAATTGTGTTTACAAATCCTGTAAAAAAAGAAAAGTTTTAATCATTTTCAATTTAAACCTCTGCAGTTTGAATGGAAAACATTTCAGTGAGCAGAAGATGTAATACATAATATTACATATAGTTGTATGAAAATAAAGATGAACTCTTCCTGGTAATTTTATTTCTTTGTTATTTTATTTGTTTTGGCCACATATACATGAATAGCATAAAGAAACTTTAGTCTAAATTTATGTTCTCATTCTTTCCACAGCACACAGAAAACAAAAATGTGCTGAATTCTATTCAGGGTATTTCTTGAGATACCATGCTTTTACAGCACATGTGACTAATTTTTCTTCATTAGGCAAAATATAAAGATTTGATACTACATATTATATAATGAAGTGAATTTCCTGACTTCATTCAACTGCCCTTCAGGAATTTACTAAATTGGCAAAATTGATGACCCCAATTTAAAAAGAAAGAAAGAAAAATAAAAGTAAAAAGAAAAACTGAATAAATAAAAAATAAATAAAAAGAAAGAAAGTAAGAAATTCTGTTATGGATCTGGGTCTTTCTTTAAGAAATTGGACAGAACAAAATGAAATCTAACAAAGAGAATGTGTTCTAGGTACATCTCATTTAAGCATATATTTGATGAAATTAAATATTTGTGAGTAATAGATTTGATTTTAAATTTAAAATTTAAATCCATGAATTTCTTCCATGGGTAAGATTGTAGCCTGGGCACCATATCCAATAAACCCATGACAGTCTGTCCCCTTACAGGGTTTTCTTTTGAAAACCCCTGCCATACTTTGATGGGTGTGTATGCCTTTTTGCCCTACTTTATTTAAAACCATGATTGAGCACTGACCACTATTGTGTTGTCATATATATGATATAGTACAATTTTGAAAACCTTATATTAGCTTTATTATACTCTTTGATTTGAGTTATCAGTTTAATTGGGAAAAAAGACTGCTGAAAAAAGAGCATCAAAATACTTTTAAGTTCTTTTATCAGAAATTGCTTTTTTAAAATGTTTCAAACTATGACATTTGTAGGCATTGAAAACAAATCTTAAGGGGAGGATGTTCTTTCTTAGTAAATGTTAAAAGAAATTTGGTGGCTTTCTATTACAGATAAAATAGGTGTCTATATTCCAATACTTGTTATCAACACCAAATAAATGGAAAAGAAAGAAACATCTAAATCATCAGGAAAATATTACTAACCTTTAAAAAAGCTTGACACTACATTTTAAGAGTATAGAATATAATTTGTACCTATAGAAATAAACCTAGAATAATCAACATCAAGACATAGGCCAGCAAAGCTATTGGACTTTAACTATAAGGGAAAATTATAAAAACAAAAGTATGGGTATATACTAAACAAAAACAAAATAAACTCATATTCAAATTCTTGATCCAGAACAAAATATCAACATTTTATACTAGAAAATATTTTAAAAATCTCAATGAAGAAAATGCAAGGCAAGATTGTGTTTCTATTTAGATGAACCATCTTCAAGTATGCATGGTAGCCTCAATTCGGGAATATGCAGTATTCAGAGATTTTTAACTCATGAGCCTTTCC
Organism: Nyctereutes procyonoides; assembly: GCF_905146905.1. Lineage (NCBI taxonomy): Eukaryota > Metazoa > Chordata > Mammalia > Carnivora > Canidae > Nyctereutes > Nyctereutes procyonoides. The sequence goes on from NW_026575136.1 coordinate 29,362,971, forward strand.
AGGGTATCTGCTAGAAAATGCACATTGGACAACCTTGGATTGATTGGGTAAACTTCATAGGCTTGTGTACTGATGTATCTATTTACAGAATGAAAAATAAAAGATAAGTAATAAAGATTAAATGATGAAAATGTACAATGAAATTGTTATGTGTTCTGATAATGTAGAAATAATATAACATACCAAATGGGAAAATTTGGTTTTATCTGAGGTGTAATACTTATATTGAAAAATCCTCTCTTTAAAGACATATGACAAAAGTACAAAATACATAGAGAAGCTGTTTGAAAACGTTGGAGCACAGTGGACACAGGCAAAAATTGAAAACCTCTTATTCCTGTAAAATGGAGAAGTCTTAATGCGCATGACACACACTCAGTCTCTCTCCCTGAAGGTACTTACCAGTATGTGGCACTGATAGACAGGAACCACTGGAAAGCTTCATCTCAGAGGCTAAACAGATAGTCTGAAGGTCATGACTACCCAAACTGCTGAGTTGTGAGAGGCAAGTAAAGCTATTAAGAGGCTGAAGAGAAACCCAAACATCTGCATCGATTACCACTTCAAAGTTTTTTGCATGCTTTTGATAAGCATGTGTATAGCATAATTCTAAGAAACCTGGAAAAAGTAACAGCTGGGAAACTGAAAAGCCAAGGAGAGCTTTCCTCATTTCAGCCATGCAATACTGAGAGGAGAGGTCAGATTTCGGGTTTAGATTACACAAGGGCCACACTCAAGGTAAAAGTCCTTAAAATTAAAGAAAAATCTGAAATAAACCAGCCTTACCAATGCCTACATCAACCTTGAGCAGGATGAAGACGATGTCTTTGCCCACCACCTTCCCAGCAGAAAAATGCTTACCACTTTTTGGGAGAATATAGCATTATCCTGGACCTTGACAGACTTTCAAACACAATGTCAGTCATTTGATAAAGCATGGACAAAAAAAGATGGCATAATCCCTGAAAACCAAGAGAATAGATGATAGAAAAAAAAAATAGATGCAAATACCAAGTGACTATATATTTAGTTATTAGACAGGGACTTTAAAACAAATATGATTAATATGTTTTCAAAAGTATTTCAAAAGTCTGAAATATAAATGAGTGCAATATAAATTTTTAATTTAATCAAGAATTAGATAGAATTTGGGGTGTCTGGATGGCTCAGTCCATTCAGCATCTGCCTTCTGCTCAAGACATGATCTCAGGGTCCTGGGATTGAGCCCCAGGGCAGGCTCCCTGCTCAGCCTGGAGACTGCTTATCCTTCTCCCTCTCTCTACCCTTCCCCTCTGCCTGTGTGTTTTCTTTTAAATAAATAAAATCTTAAAAAAAAAGAATTAAAAAAATTAAAAAAAAAAGAATTAAATAGAGTGTAATAGCATAGGCAAAACAGATCAGAGGGTTAATGGATGGATCAACAGGAAATCTAGGTTGAAGCACAGTGTTAAATTATTTAAACAGGGAGGCCATTAGAGACTCCTCCGCCTGCTTAACCACCATGGTGACCTATGTAAGTAAACCAGAATCTAAGCCTGTAAATGTTTCAAGAAACCTAAGGACAACTAATCATGAAGAGCCAAGTAGACTTAAGCTGTAGCCAGCCAATAACTTCTTTACTTTGCTTTCACGTTTTCTTTATCAAAGTCTGTCTCTGAGCTCTTGTGGAGAACTCCTAATCACTACCAGTGTGGATCTGCCCAATTTGAATCAATTTTTGCTCAAATTGGTAAAACAAATCATATACCTTAATTTATCTTTTAACAATAGCAAAACAAAAGGAAAAACACAAAAGAGAAAGAGAAAAATGAACATGGAGAACGTGACATGTATTTGTAACTGGCGTTCAAGATAGAGAAGGTAGAGAGAATGGAGAAGACGTCATATTTGAAGAATACTTGCCAAGAATTTTCCATAGGTGATAAAAATATTAAATCACAGTTCAAAAAGCTTACAAACTCCATGCTGTACCTTAAAATTGGCTTAAATATTATATGTGGATTTGTTTTAGAAACAGTCTTGAATAATCAAATACAAAAATATAATTTTGAGAAAATTGGGGAAGTTTGATCATCAATAAGGGATTATATGATATCAGTAAATTATTATTGTTTTTGTTAAATGTGATGATAAAATTCTGTCTACATGAAAGTATTCCTAGTATTTTTTTTTAAATGTGTTTTGGAACATGAGGGGTAAAATTATACAGTTTTCTGTGATTTTCTTTAAAGTATTTAATATTCTACAAACAAACATTTTGAAAACACAGATTCATAGCAGAAGTAGAAGCATTTCAGCTCTGAAACTCTCTCATTTATACTTATAATGATTTCCAATCCACACTTTCCTCGTAAGACTTGTTTTTTTAAATTACTCATCCATTTTGTCATGGTTAACTCAATTAAAATTAGATGATATTCTGCTTAATTAGATGTAATTAATTAAAATACATCACAAAACACTTAATTTGGAAGAGTCCCTAAGGCCATACTCACCCTCTCTGCATATGGTATCTCCATCAGTATGTTTCAAATATGTGAGTTGTTGCCGGACACTGAAATATAAGGACCAGAAGATGGTATGATATGGAATCTCTGTATTATATAGTAGAAATGCTTGATGCCTCTTTGTAAATTTCATATATATATATATATAATATCATCTATGAAGAAAAATATATATACATTTATAAAATTTATAATATCTCATTTCTGTACTCCATGGTCTTGCATCTTGACATAGATACATGCACAATGCTTTGGAGAACATTGTTTTTTTTTTCTATTTTTTAAATATTTTATTTATTTATTCATGAGAAATTCACAGAGAGAGAGAGAGAGAGAGAGAGAGGCAGAGACACAGGCAAAGGGAGAAGCAGGCTCCATGCAGGGAGCCCGAAGTGATACTCGATCCTGGGACTCCAGGATCACTCCCTGGGCCAAAGGCAGGCGCTAAACCACTGAGCCACCCAGGGATCCCCTGATTGTTTTTTTCTAAGTACTCTCCAAACCCAACATGGGGCTTGAACTCATAACCAGGACATCAAGAGTCACACGCTCTACTGGCTAAGCCAGCCATGAACCCCATGGATAACTTTGATTTATATGGCAACAAATTGATTTAGTCAAATACTATTACATTTTGATATTAGGCATCTTGATACAGTCCCATAAACACATTTTCTACAATAAAATATCATCACTAGCTCATAATATAGGCATATTGTTTTACAATATTTATTGAATGTATGACAACTGTGTCCTTTTGTGATACTTGTTTCCGAAGGTGCTGGTCTGAGTAACCTTCTTAAATGCTGAGTTGAATGAATTTGATTCAAAGATACCCTTTTGCTTTACTTGAGAAACCCTCTGCCTACTTCACTGCTCCAAGGACTTTAGTACTGCTTCCATAATTAAGGCCATCAATCTTGAACATATTTATGGCTGATTGTGGTACAGGACTGCTTGGCTAAGCCTCTGAAAAGTAAATGATTATGGAGTGGTAGTTTTCTATGGCAATTTCAGCTTTGACTTTGGTCTTTGTTTTCCACAGTCTGTTACCCATTACTGTGGATGAGACGCTTATAAATAAAAATTTTGGTGGTTAATGTGGGAACTTAGAATGGCAGAAAACAAAGAAACAGAAATACAAAGCAAAACTCAGATTCCTGAGATGCAGTGTAATCACACCTGTAAGAAGTTATACTTACATCGTGGATCTCTCACTTATTTCTAGATTGAGAATTATCTGGTTTTTTTTGTTTGTCTGTTTTTAACTATGGCCATTTTACTAATTTGGAAAAAAAATCATTTTCTCCTCAAATAGCACAAAAGCAGTTTCTGTGTAGATTATCTGCAGGTCCTAATCTCTTAACCATATAACTCATTCTCAGTAATTAGTACATTTTTTGAATTATATAGAAAAAAATTATGGGAATAAAATTTGTTCAGTTTTGCGCCAAAATTACTTGTTCCCTGCCAGTCATCCTTCCTTCCTTTTTTTTCCTCTAGCAGTAGATAGTATTGCTTTTACTTCCATCCCCTCTAAATTGATCTCTCTCACCTTTATCTACATGGGAGCAACTCTGATGTTTTTTTTTTTTTGTTTTATAAAAAAGTATATAAAAAGACATTTACCAGGATTGGGTGCTCCAATGCCCAGTATCAAGTCTGTTAAATTGCTCCCTGTTCTGGCTGCTTTCAAGGTCTGAGCTGCTAACACTACTGATTTCATTGCCAGCTCAATAAACAAAACCCAGTGACTTAGGTAGTATTGCAGAAGTGCTACTTATTATCTCTTCTAGAATCCCTACATCTTCTCTGTTTCCCATCTCTTAAAAAACAAAGCAAAAAAAAAAAAAAACAAGTATAATTTCCAGCGAGCCTAGGTTAGACATTGTATATTCAGAAGGTTACAATAGGCAGGAAACAATTTCAGTGGGTAGATACAAAAATTATGATAACAGTTATTTTTACTAAAATATTTCCCATTCTATGGGGGCTCTGAACCCAATTCCAACATGTGTTGGGTAGAGAGTGGGGGAGGAGGGTGGATGAGGGGGTTTTCCTATAGCACTGAGCAATTCTCTGCTATTCTAGCTGGTTGTCCGATAAATCAACTTGATTCTGACACTACTTCTCAGTAGATAGTTTCAGATTCCACAATTTGAGGGCTCAGTCTACAAGACTCCCCAACCCCACTCCTTACCTCCCCACCCATTTGCCTGAAACAGGCACACTTTAGGCACCAATTGAAAGCTTGGGCTTCTGACAGACTAGCTATAGCTTGGAGATTCTAATGACCCCAATTTAGGCTTGTTTAATTTGCTAGAGCGGCTCATAGAACTCAGGGACATATTTTACTTACTATATCACGAGTTTATTATGAAACTGTATAGCCCAGGAAGAGCCAAATGGAAGAGATGCCTAGGGCAAGGTATGGATAAGGGGCATGGTACTTTGGTCCTTGCTCCAGGCACCTAATCTTCCCACATCTCCAAGTGTTCACCAACACAGAAGCTTTATAAACTCTGTCCTTTTGGATTTTTGTGGAAGCTTCATTACATACTCATGGCTGATTAAACCGTTGGCCATTGGAAATTGATTCAATCTCCAGCCCATTTCCCCTCCTCTGAGGTCAGGGGATGAGATTAAAAATTCCAACCCTATTATCACAGGATTGGTTTCCCTGGCAACCAGCCTCCATCCTTACACAGTGTCCAAAAGTCATTTCATTAATGTGACATCCTTATCACTGTCTTCACTTAGGAAATTCCAAGGGCATTAGGAATTCTATGCCAGAAATGGAGATAGTGATCAAGTATACATTTCTAATTAGAAATCACAATATCACACATGCAAATACTCCATGCAATAATGCAAATGATGATTAGGTTCAAAATTGAAAAAAAGATAAACGTATCAGTGCTTTTTTTTTAACTTCTACTGATTTGTAACTGAAAACCCAGCATCTCTCTTTTATAGAAATAGATCAATCTTAGCCTTTCAGTCCCTTAATGTTTACATACTGTCATTTAAGTGTTCAATTTTGTAATAACAATATCAATAGAAAATAGGTACCATTATCCCATGTTTTATTCTATAAAGCGTAGACATAGAGACTCTTTTTTTCTTTAATGATTTTTGGAATAATTTCAGTTTCACAGAAAATTTGCAAAGACAATATAGAAAATTTCAGAAGTTCCTACTGAATATTCAGAAACAGAATTTCAGTTTCCCCTAATGTTATCATCTTGTATTATCATGGTATCTTTGTCTAATCTAACTTTGACAGTTGTGAAAAGTACTTGGAGAGTATTTTAAAAGATGTTCTGCATTTAAACTTGATTTGAGTTTCTGAGGCTTCTACCTTATGATCAGACTGGTGTTATGGGTCTTTGGAAGGAATACCACAGAAGTGATGGCCATTCCCATCCCATCCAATCACATTACAGCAACAAGATAACCACATGACATCATTGGTTACTTTGACTTGGTCACTTGGTTGGGACTTCAGCGTCATCTTCCCTGGAAGGTATTAATTTTCCCTTTCTCTGCAATGAAATCCATTTCACATGATGGATGGGAGAACTAACTCTTGAAACAGGAGTGTGTGTACATGTTATTTAGGATACTTCTGTAGGATTTGTCTCTTCTCCCATATTTACTTTTGCAGTCATCCATTTATATCAGGAGATATTCACATATTTTTATTTTATATGTTGGGTTATAATCTGGAACTATGTTATTTATCTTGTTGCTACTATTGTTCCAGATTTGGATATTGGGAACTCTTTAGGTTGACTCCTGGGTCCCTTTGACCTACGCCTATTCTTTTTTTCTGTTGTTCTGCAAGAGCTCCAGGCTCATCTTGTATTTTGCTTGCCTGAGTCTAGAGTTAACAATTTCTCCAAGGAGTCCAGCTTTCTTTTATTGGAGATTGGTATTTAGAAAAAAGATTTAAGTTTTGGCAGTGTCGTTTAGGCCAGTGTCATTTAGGCCAATGCTATTGGCGTTCATTGCTTCTAGGTGCTCTAGGCAGAAAGAACCAGATAGTACATGTATGAATACCAATCCATTTATATTCATATTTATAATAATTATTTCTGTACCTACTGAGCTATATGTATGTATATATGTATGTATTTATTTTTGAGAGTTTATTTCATCATTTAAAAAAATGGCATACATTATAATTTTCCCTTTGTGGATGAACAGTTCTGTGTGTTTTGATGAATACAGTCATGTATCCACTACCCCAGTGCTATGTGAAATAGTTCTATCAGTTTAAAGTTCTCCTCTGTGTCCCCTTTGTAGAAAAGGCTTCCACCTCCAAACTCTTACATTTATCTCTTTTCTAGACCTACAGTTTTGCCTTTCACGGAATGTCATATGAATGGAGATCATATAATTTGTAGCTTTTCAGATCTGGCTCCTTCATTATTAAAGGAAGATGTCCTGCATTTAAACTTGATCCATATTATTCCAGTTGGCTCCACATCCTTGTTAATATTTAGTATCATTAGGCTTTTTGTTTTGTTTTGTTTTGTTTTTACATATTAGCCATTGAATAGATGTATAGTGTTATCATTCTGGTTATAATTTGGATTTTCTTAGTATTTAGTATGTAAAGTCTCAGCTTTTTGTCATCCATAAAATTTTAATACATATATTTTTAATCATTTTTAAATTGACTTTTTAAATCTTTTGATTATTCTTTATATGTTCTGGATATAAGTTCTTTATATGTGATTTGTAACCATTATTCCCTAACTTTGTATCTTGTCTTTTTATTCTTGTAAAAGTAAGTTTTGCAGAGCTAAGTATTTAATTTTGATAAAGACCCACCTTTTAATATTTCCAACCCAAGGTCACATAGATACTCTGTATTTTCTTTCAGAAATGTTATATTTTTATGTTCTGCCTTTGTGGATATGGATCAGTTTTAAGTTAATGTTTATATAGGTAGTGACATATGTGTCATGGTTCTTTTTTTTTTAATTTTATTTACTTTAGAGAGAGGGTAAGTGAGGGAGAGGGAAGGGGGAGAGGGAGAGGGAGAAGCAGACCCCCCACTGAGCAGGGATCCCAATGTGGGGCTCAATCCCAGGAACCCAGGACCATGACCAGAGCTGGAGGCAGATGCCCAACCAACTGAGCCCAGGTGCCCTGTTTTCAATCAATTTTATTTATATTTTCAAAGAACCAGATTTTGCTTCTCCCCTTCTCTCTACTACATCCTATTTTAAATTTTACTGTTTTCTGCTTTTATTTTAATCCTTCAGCTTCCTTTAGGTTTAATCTTTTTTTTTCTTTAATTTCCTAAGGTGGGAGCTTAGGTTTTCCATCTTAAGTTTCCTTTTTTTTTTTACTATATGCATTTATGAAAAATAATAACCTTTAAGCACTGTTTTAGATGACTCTTACAAATTTTATTAATTGTCTTCTAAAATTTTAATTTAGTTCAAAAGTTTATTTTTTATTGTTTACCTGATAGTTCCTCTTTGACCCATAGCTGCTTCTAGGTTTATTTTTAAATTTCTAAATATTTGCAGATTTTCCAGATATCCTTCAATTATTAGTGTTTAATTTAATTCTGAGAATGTATATTATATAATTGTCTGCACTTAAACTTATTGCTTCTTTAATTTAATAGTCTAAGGACATAGAGTAAATGTGTCTGGGTGGCTTTAGCAGTGTCTGCTCTTCCCATCTGGTAGCTTGTGCCATTGTAGGGGGTAGAGTGGCAATCAGGGGAGGAATCCACTTTCTCCTGATTCTTCAGGATTTTTCTCACTGACAGTCTGATGTGTTCCTGGAGGAAAATACAATAAAGATATGGGGACTTCCCTATCCTTGTGTCACCTACTGACATTGCATTCTCCTGCTTGCCCAAAATCTGCCTCTAGCAATTTGTCAACACTTCCTTCCTGGTTTTGTAGCATCACCCAGACTTTATGGACTTTGGCACTTTTGCCCAGGTAAGCAAATGCTGAATTTTGGGTCTCACTAAAGTCTCAGGTCCAACTCTTGATTTTAGTATGGCAATTTGCCTTTGGTTCTTAGTTTTCTTAGGGGCTCACAAGAAATCTATGATGTGCAGACTTGTAAGGAATAGCAGGAATGACAGCTTTCCTGTTCTCTGTCTCTGAAATGAAAAAGAAATCTGCTAGTTTTTAATATCCTTTTGCACTGTGTTTTAACAGTTTCCACTAGTAAGTTTTCATTCACACTCTATAATAATTGAGAAAAGTGAACTGGAAAATGTTAAGTCATAAAGGTTGAAATTAGATGATTTTCTTTAATCATCCAATCTTAAATCCACAATTTTTGGGAAAATGGATCAGACCATCGATTTCATTTCTAATAAGGCATTTAAGCATAGAAGGATGTCAGCAGTAGAATGAGTTTCCTAAAGCCTGTTTTACTACTATGAACTAATAAGATTATAATTTTTGTGTGTGGCGAAAATACTCAACAATTTAAATGAACCCAATTTCATCACAGAAGTATTTGCTGGTGAACTGACTTGGAAATGTTTTCTTGAATTATATAAATAGAATTGTTTATCAGGTGAAAAACAAAAGAAATAAAAAGGCTCCAACTACTCTAATACTAAGACGCCCAGCATAACATTATAAAGCAGTCTACTGTTAATACATCTAATTGCATGAGAAAATTATTGGAATTTCATTGGTTCTAACATAGGCTCATATTCCTATTGTTAATAATTACTATGTTCATGATGAGGTCCTGACTTTTTTCTTTTAACTTTTTTTTCATGGTTTTTGAATACAAAGCTATTCATGGTGAATTATGAAGTAAATATTGTATGTTCTCTATCTTTGCAAATAATGTATCTTTTTTATTTCATACATAATCTGACATTGGCATTTTGACTGGAATTTTTCCCCCTCTAAATTATTTAACAAATCTCTATATCCATATCTATAAGTACTATGGATTCTGAGATAATGACTTTTTATTCTGTTTTCTTAGTCCTCATGTTTATTGCAACAGATTCTCATTTGATTGTATTGCTTTTTAAAGAAGAAATCTTTAAAAATCTCTCAGTGACTATATTTATATTAAAATCTAAACTGCTTTCAATGACTTTTAAAATCCTTAATGATTTAGACCCTTTCTGTTAATGTTGTTGTGTACATTATAGACTGTCTTGATTGTGTCTCAATAACACTTTCTTTTCTCTCCTTAAATACACTAAACTTATTCCCAAATGAATACCTTCACACAAGCAAGGTGTTCATTCTTTCTGGAATATTGGTTTTCAACAGAGCCATGTGGATGGCACCTTATCAGCATAAAATGACCAGCATAACTTTTACTTTTCTGGGAGACATTTCCTGCCCACGTCTGAAATTATGTCTGTCTTGTTCATTTCCAACTAAAATGTAACTATCATGAATGCACATTCCTTTTCTTCACCATTCACAGTTGTATTCACCATTCACAGTTGTATTTATGGTTTCTAGAGTAAGTCGTGACACATGTAAATATTCTGGAGTAAGTAGGTATTTTATCTCTGTTCAATTTGTTGAAATGATCAGGCTTTCATAAATAATAGTAATGGATATTATATTTATGAAATCTTATTTTAATAGAAAGACTTCAGTGAGCATGGTGCTGGCCGTTGATTTGAAAACATGTATTTTTAAAAAGTTTTATGAAGATATCCTTGTATTTCTTATAAATTAAGAACTATAGTCTGTTATAGCCAAGTATCTGCCCATTGAGTCTAAGGCACCCTGCTGTTTGGTGCTTAGAAGTCACTGGTCCAGCAGTTAACATTGAATGTTCCTCCTGGCAAACTAAGAATATATGGCTTTCAAAAATCTATAGATAATATTATTTCTGTAAGAAAACATGTTCTGAATTTTAAACTTCTGATTATCAGTAAATATGGAACACAGAACATTCATTCTCTCTCTCTCTCTCTCTCTCTCTCTCTCTCTCTCTCTCTCTTTCTCAGATAGTATCAGTTGTCAAGGAGAAGCAGAAAATTCACCAAAACAAGTGCATCTTCAATGCATCATATGTATTAGAGTTCCTTTTTTAGAAACATTTATCTTGCGATACTAGCCAATTGGTAATTCACATTGCAATGCTAGATTTTGAAATTAATCATGCTTAGTTATGTCAGCACCAGAGATTAGATATTTTAAAGGGGATACAGAAAACATAAGGATTAGGGTAAATCAAGACAGAGATAGTGAAATCAAAGGAAATCTTTAAAATGTCTGTAGGGATGAGTTCTCATCTTCCAGGTGGTCTTCATTTTACCTGTCCTGGTTAATCATTATCTCTGGAAGAACTCCAGAGATAGTCCCTCCATTTGTTAAATGCCTCCCAAATTATAGAAAAAACATTTAATTTCATTGTTCCTATTTACTGAGGCCAAGAGCTTTAAAACAGAATTATTGAAAGGAGAAATTATATAGAGCATATAGACTGTAGAAATGTTTATTTTCACAGAAAGCATTCTGAATATTGCTATATACTTAGATTTGGTACCTTAAGTCTATTAGTCTTACTTATAAATTTCCCCCATTGCTGCTCATTTAACAACTGAGGTTTAAATATTTTGTATAATTGCCAACATTTCTGGTGAGAAGCATTTATAGCAAACATGTTCGCTCCCTCCCTTAAAGTTTACACCACCATGAGCCTGATGTACTATTGATTGGTTTACTGTGGTTACCAAAATCTTTCTGCTAGAGCAATTTCCTGTAATTTTACTTGTACCAAAAGTTAGTGACATTTGGGGGAAGAGAGTGAGAATTAAATAGATAAAGAATTTTTGAGACTCTGAAGTATTCCTGAAGACTCGAATATTAGACTGATAGCATTAAAGCAAAATACTGTTTCCTAACTAAAAAAAATAAGCCTTTCTACTATAAGCTTGTTTATGAAGGCAGACATTGTCAATACTACTACTACTAATAATAATAATAAAAAGTATTTTGAGTGAAAAAATCAAGGTTGATCTGCCTTTGCCCCCTTGTGCTAATGACACTACCCCCACTAGTGATTCAGCAGTTAAGAATTTCTATGTATATTGTCTAGATGGAATAGATTATCTATACCATAAGTAAATAGATTATTTATTCTAAATGGAATAATCTGTTTTTTTAAATACTGAGTTCTAAAATAGAGTATCACAATGTGTGAGATAAAATCTCCACCTAAAAAGAAACTTAAATTCCAAGATCTAATATTATCAAATACTTATTTTTAATCCTGTGGGCTGAGAATTTTGAAAAAAAGTCATACACAGAAATTTAGAATATAGAAAAAGGGATAATGCAGGATTATGTAAAGAAAGAAATCCCATCCTAAAAGAGGATTAAATTTCATCCAGTCAATGAGAATTGGATGGAATTTAACATGAATTTAAATGTGGGCGTAAAGTTTATAGCACTTGAGTCAGGAAGGAGAGGAAGAAAAAAAAAAAGAAAAAGAACCATCCATTTATGTTTTGAAACTTTAGAATAAGGAAATTACTGGCTGCCTTCCAAGAATAGCCTCTAGGAAGATTGTCCTAGAGAGATATAAATGCCTCACAACAGCAGTGACTGAGCTAAGATTATAAATAATGGGCCTGAGGGGTTCTCAGAATTTTCTGAACCCTCAGTAGGAATTTGAACATATCTGCAGATGTGCCAGTAGACCTGGATAAGATTTGGAGACAGGATTAGGAGACTATCAGGCAAATGCTTGAGATATGTAGCAAGAGAATATAAGGATACATGCATATTTTAGTGTAGATACAGCATGATACATGGCTCTCCTGATTATCTGCTGTTTTTGGCAAAGTTATAACTTAAAACAACATTAATTACTTATTCTGTTCACAAATCTGCAATTTGGGAAATGCCCAGATGGCAGCTCTTCTCTACTTCACATAGTGACAACCAAAGTGGCTCAAATGGGGCTATAAGATCTACTGTCAGTGTGGCTCACACATGGCACATTGATGCAGGTAGTTGACCAGTGACCCAGCTGGGACAATCAGCTGTATGATTCACTTTATTTCCTTCTGGAGCTTTCCACTGTGCTACTTGGGCAAAGGCTTCTTCCGGTGGAATGATGGTTGGGTTCTAAAGATGAATGGTCCAAGAGGTCTAAGTTAAAGCTACAAACTTTCTTATAACTTAGCCTCAGAAGTCCTATATAACTTAGCCTCAGAAGTCCTATATATCACTCTCCACCATGCTGTTGGTCAAGTAAATCACTCCAGCCAGCCCCAGTCAAGATTAGCAGAACTTTATCACCGCCCTTGGTGAAAGGAGTAGCAAAAAGCAAAACAAAACAAAACAAAAAACAAAACAAAACAAAACTTTACAAAGTTTACTCTCTGGCCACAAATTAACTATATTACTTCTACATACAAATGCAGTCACCTCCCTAAAGCCTTGAAAAAGACTCATCCTATTATTGGATTAGTGTGAAGCCCAGGATTTTTGTCATGTAAATCAGGTCTACATGTAGTTACTATTCTTTAAATACTGTTCCCCCTGATTCACCTATTATATGAAACCAAAAAGTAAGTTTTGCTTTTGAAGATTCTAAATTTTGGAACTCCAACTAAGTAATATAAGGTCTTCTCCAAAGTCAAAGTTCAGTTTGGTGAAGTTTAAAAAAAGAAAAATATGTCTTATCAGGATCTACAAAAGAATATTTTGGGTTCTATGAGTGCGTTCTCTACTTATTTTCCTTTATTCTTCTAGCTCCATAGAAAAATAAAGGCCTCTTCCTCTTTAAGTACAATGAAGGTTGTCAATGAGATAAGTTGCGGATATATGTGTGTGTAATATGTGTTGATTGCACATATGTGTATGTGCATGTGTATGTGTTTATATGTGCACATGCATACAGTTTTGCTCCTTTTAAGGATCAGAGTTTGAATATCCATTAATGCATTTCAAACATATTGGAGAAACTTTTGTTAGCTTAATTTAAGGATCTTTCTTACTATAAATATCTGGATCCTATTAACATGGGCAGATTTTGACACCAACAAATCTGATTTAGTCTTCTTGACATTTTATTGTCACTTTTTTAAAGCATGTCATTTGCATTCTTACATTGTCATGGAAATAAGATTTCAGGACAATCCAAGCACACTTTAAATCATGCTTTCAGACACTTTCTTCTCCTTTCACACATCTGTCTCTAGGACTTTAATTCTCTTGCAATTTGCTTTTTCCAATATCATGGATTAAAATCTTTCACCCAGCTGGACACAGTGACCTTTATATTTGCAGCTGTTTGAATGAAAACTTCTGTTAATTAAGAGATTTTTTACCAATTAGTTACATTCATATTTAGTCTATCACTGTATAATGACTACGGAATTTGAAGGACTTAGATATATGTATGCAAATTAAACCTACGGTTTACCTGGCTTGGTTAAATTTGTTTAACCAAATAAGTTTTTCTAGGGAACTTATTCACAAATGACACTTATAAAATGACAAGATATAATATTTTAGGATTATTAACAAACTTTAGAATTTTATTATTTAAAAATAAATTTTAAAATATTTAGCTAAGTTGTGAACTTCTTGATATAGTAACATAATTCAGAACTGAAATTTTGGTTCAGATATCTTAAAACTTTGAATAATTAGGTAATTCTGTTAAGTTCCACAGTCACTGTTTAAAAGATACTGTAAGATGAATTTTAGATCCTATAGCACCAGACCTCAGTTTTGAGAATAGAAGGAAAATGTAGTTTGCTGGGTACATAAATAGGCACACAAGTCTTTAAAAAATAATGTCTAATGGATGCTGTTTTAAAGACTTGGAAATGAATACAAAATTCTTTTTTAAAAAAAAAATCATAAAATTTTCTTGTTTATACATTTCACAGGGGCTCCATAGTTAATTCAAAATTGATATAACCACCATTTCATAAGTATAATCTGTTTTATTTTTTCTTTTGATAAATGACAGATGTGTCTTGGGGACTGATATATGCCCTTGTAATATCCAGATAAGTACATTTAAATATAATAATAAAAAGAAGAGCAATTAAATATAGATATTTCATGTTTATAAATAAAGTTATGATAAATGTCTTATGAATTGAATCAAACATTTTAGTAGAAGAAATCGAATATTGCATATATAAAATAATTTAGAATTAAGTATTCTAATTATTACTAAAACATTTGAGTAAACACAAATTATTATTATGATTTTTATTATGATTTTTTTAAAGATTTTATTTATTTATTCATGAGAGACACACAGACAGGCAGAGACACAGGCAGAGGGAGAAGCAAGCTCCCTGCAAGGCGCCTGATGTGGGACTCGATCCCAGGACCCTGGGATCATGCCCTGAGATAAAGGCAGATGCTCAACCACTGAGCTACCCAGGCATCCCAACACAAATCATTATTAATTGTCTCTAAAAGAAATAACCAATTTCTGTATAACTATATGTTATTTCAAGTCAATGTGTTCAAATAATGAAGACATATACTAGGATACTTGTCTCAGAGGGACTAGAGTTTTATAGCATCTTTCTCATATATGTGCCATTAAAATGATCCTATCTCAGGGTGCCTGAGTGGTTCAGTAGGTTAAGCATGTGACTCTTGATTTCATCTCAGGGTGTGAGCTCAGGGTGATGAGATCAAGCCCCACATTGGGCAATAAACTTAGTGTGGAGTCTGCTTGTTGCTCTCCCTTTGCCCCTCCCCCTACTCTCTCTCAAATAAATAAATAAATCTATCTTTTTAAAAAATTTTAAAGTGATTCTTTCTCTGAGATATTTCCACCGGTATTTAACATTTAATTTGTTCTTTTTTTTCAATTTTAAAGTTTCTTTGAGAATGCATTTGTAATAGTCAAAAGGAAGAGAGTAGTAGTGACACAATTTTGATAGGTATTTTGGTATTGTACGCTAACAAAATTATTTAATCTAAAAATAACTAAAGATACAAATACTTTTTTGGTGAATGATGTAATATATGAACAAACTACGGATGAATATATAATTTTCACAGATGTGCTTGTGAGAAAGAAGTTGTCTTCTAACACCAACTATAGTATATTCTATTCCTTTTTTTTTAAGATTTTATTTATTTATTCTTGAGAGACACAAAAAGAGGCAAAGACACAGGCAGAGAGAAGAGCAGGCTCCATGCAGGGAGCCCGATGTGGGACTCAATCTCGGACTCAATCTCGGGACTCCAATATAACGCCCTAGGCTGAAAGGAGGTGCTCAACCACTCAGCCACCCAGGTATCCCAGTATATTCCGTTCCATAGAGCCTTTATCAATATCACACCCACCCAGTATGCATCTCCTCTCCTGCTTCTCCCCCATAGTTGCTCTTGGATTCATTTCTCTGGGTTAACTTAGCAATTTATTAGCAGATCCTCTGTTATAGAATAAAATGAAAACATCATGCATTACTAGCTTTTACCTAAGTATGTTTAATTTTTTTTTTATCAAGTTAAACTGGCTACCTTTTGCCATAAGACACAGTATGTAACTTTTTTTATTCATCCTATCAGTGGGTGAATTGAATGTCCATTTGCTTCCTGTAGTGCTGTATTTTTATCAATATTTAAATCTTGCAGAAGTGTATACACATGCATCCTTATACCTTGACTTATTAATTTAGATTATTGTCCTATCTTTACAATTTTAATGAAATGAATTTTCATGTGATAAAAATGAAAAAAAATGAAAAATGCATTGTAATGTATCCATCATAATTTCACCACCACTGGTGATTTACAACACAGTATTAGTGTTGTTTGCATCTATAGATCATGTATATCTGAATAATATAATTGTGATAAGTTATATGAAGTTATATGTACTTTTTAATATAAGTATGTATCAGTAATTTTCTAGAAAAAATTCATAAATATAATTCTTGGTAATTTTATACTTCTTTTGTAACATGAAAAAATTACTCAGGTCAGTAACTTGTCCAAAATCTTATGGTGGTGACATAGTAGAACATGTATTAATGTTCAGATCTTTCAAGTAGAGTGTTTTTTTCATAATATAATTTTTATTCCCCCCCCAAAACACAGTCATTTCCTGCAATAAAAATGTAGTGAAAACTAGACATATGTGAAAGAGAGAATTACATGGGTATCTATGACATCAAACTCATTCAATATATCAATGTGAATAAATTACATAATATTTAATAAGATAAAAAATGTCTGTATTTGGAAATATGTAAGAAATGAGTATCTGAGAAAATTTTTATCAATAGTTTGTGCTAAAAAAATACTTCCTTTCCAAAATGTGCAATGCCTAATTGACAAAACACAAAAGCATACTCTTGAGAACTTCTAGCTATCAGTGTAAATTATCATAGTTGAAGTGATAGTTAAGATAGATTTCAGTGACAGCTCTTCTTGATGAAGCTTTAGTCATATAATCATAAATTAGGAAAATAAATTTTAAAATAGTTTTAAGAATGCAAATCATATATAGAAGGAAGGTAAGTAAAATATTGATTTCTGGCAGCATAGTATATAAAAATATTAATCAACCTTTTTCTTTCCAGTCATACTCTTTGAACAGCTATTAACAGCTAGGTGGATGAGCAAACCAGCAAGAATCCACATTAGAAAACAAAGATTAATTTTATGTTCCACAGCCACTATCTGGTTGTTAAACAGGATAAATTTAAAATGGGGACAAATGGAGACTAGGTCTTCTCACCCTCGCTTCTTTCTTATGCTAGATAAAATACTCTGAGCTGGCTAAAAGGAAGAGAATTTGAAACACAGGAAGCAAAAGAGAATTTGAACATTTAGAAGCCTGCACACCTACATGCAACATACATACATATATACATACATGCATACATACTGAGACAGAAGAAGGAAAAGGCCTGGTAGTAAGTGACACTTATCCCCCTTGAACTCTGCTAGTCACAGGCTTGCATAAGTCTAGAGTGAAATGTAGAGCTCAGATGCCACAAATAGTCTCAAATCTCCCATGGACCATGAGTTCTCTTATCTCCTGAGGAAAAAAAGGCAACTAAAAAAATATTATACGAGTGAATAATCTTGACAGCTAAGATGAGGGGACTCCATTGTGAGATATGTAGTGACTAGAGGTCCTGATGGGCAACAAACACCTCAATAAAAGCCTGAGAAATAGAAAGGATAGAGGCTCACAATAATCACCAGTTAAACTGAACTGGCTACATCATGGAGAAAGCAAAATATCAAATAATGACCAATAAAATGAGAACAAGAATTGACTTTTCCCATGTCCACCTGCCATCTAGCAATGAATAAGTAGTAAAGGGTGCAGAAACTCCTTAGGGAAGAATATGATGTGGAAACAAATGGGAAAGCATATGTCTGGGGTGGGGGGGAGACTCAGTAATTTTCCTGAATTCCATGTGAAAATATTAAGTACAGTGATACAGGATACATAAACTTGGTCCCAAGTCCCTCTCACAATGGGCATTGTAAGCATGTGAATACAGTCTTGGTTAAATTGTAAGTCCTGGAAGCCCAACTGAAGCAGAATTTAGCAACTTGTTGAACAAATGTGTTCTCTTCCTTTATATTACATGGGGGGCTGAGAGGGAAAGTTCAGGTAAAAGGCTTTGTGATTCTCCTTTCCTAGTAAAATAAAAAGCTAAGTGGCATCTATGAGGATATGATACAGATTAGTGTTATCTAAAGATAGCAGCATTATCAACAATAGCCAAATTATGGAAAGAGCCTGAATGTCCATCCCCTACTGAATGGATAAAGAAGAAGTGATATAGACAGTTAGATTCCATTATTGGAATATGGATCAGCCATCAAAAAAGAATCAACTCCTGCCATTTGCAATGACATGGATGGAGTTAGAGTGTATTATGCTAAGTGGATTAAGTCAGGCATAGATAGATAAATGCCATGTGATCTCACTCATATGTAGAATTTATGAGACAAAACTAATGAACATAGGGGAAGTGAAAAAAAAAGGAAGCAAAACATCAGAGATTCTTAAATAAAAAGAACAAACTGAGGGTTGATGGAGGGGACATGGGCAGGGGATGGGCTAAATGGCTGATGGGTATTAAGGAGGGCACCTATTGTGTTAAGTGCTGGGTGTTATATGTAAGTGATGAAATCATCTAGGTTCTACTCCTGAAACCAATATAATATATTAACTAACTAGAATTTAAATAAAAATTTGAAGAAAAAATAAAATCAGTAGTGTTAAAAAAAAGAAAAATATTAGGGGTAGATAATTTCTATTTTGTCACTGTAAAAATAGCCTGCCAGCTGATGAAAAATTATCTAAGATTTTGAAAATGAGAGGGGCACCTGGATGGCCCGGGTGGTTAAGCCTTCAGTTCTTTTCTTCTTCTTTTCTTCTTCTTCTTCTTCTTCTTTCTTTCTTCTTCTTCTTCTTCTTCTTCTTCTTCTTCTTCTTCTTCTTCTTCTTCTTCTTCTTCTTCCTTTTTTACGCTTCAACTCTTGATTTCAGCTTAGGTCATGATCTCAGGGTCTTGAGTTTGAGCCCTGTATGGGTCTCCATGCTCAGTGTGGAATCTGCTTGGGATTCTCCCTCTGTTCCTACCTCTGGTGTTCTCTCTCTCTCTCTCTCTCTCTCTCTCTCTCTCTCCCCCCCCCAAATAAATACATAAAATCTTTACTTTTTTTTTAAAGATCTTTAGCTTTTTAAATGATTTTATTTAATTTGAGAGAGAGAGAGGCCACAGGAGGAGCAGAGGGAGAGGGATGAGCAGAGCCCAACATGGGGCTTGATTCCATGACTTGGAGATCGCCACCTAAGCTGAAGTCAAGAGGCTGACACTTAACTGACTGAGCCACTCAGGCACCTCAATAAATAAAATCTTTAAAACAAACAAACAAAGATTTTGACAATGAGATCACTTGGTGTCTCCAATCATACATACTCTTGTTAATGTACTCTCTTTATTAGAACAAATCATATGACCTTTGGCATCTGGCAAATACCCATCGCTAAGGAATCCACCAACTCTTTGCCAGACAGGTCAGGCTTTTGAAAATACTGAAGCAACTAAGCATGCAGTTCTATAAATAAGCACCATTTAGGTTGTGTTTCACTTGATTTTTCACTATGCCAAATAAGCTCACCGAATAATTTAATCCAAACCACAAAAAACATGTGAAATTAATAAAAAGAGAAACTATATCTCAATGAAGTTAAACAACTTAAAAATGGGATACAGACTCTACTAGATAGTAAGTTTTCAATTCCAGCTCTCTCTATGGGCATGGTCTTTACCATGATGCAATATTTAAAAAAAATGTATTGTTAGGATACTCAGCCCCAAAAGACCATAAGAAAGCTAAACTTTAGCAAAACGAAGACAAAATTAAATACACAGCAAATTCTTCAGGTAGGAATTAACACATTTAGTAATTTAAGCAATTTTAAAAATAGATAAAGGAAGTAAAATTATTTCATTAAAGGAATCCTCTGTACTAAATATTGGGATACCTGCCAAAAAGGCTATAGTTTGGAAGTTGTCATAAAGAAAGAAAAAATAAGGCTATAGTTTGGAAGTTGTCATAAAGAAAGAAAAAATTATTTAGTCTTCTCATAGTGTGCCTTGAACTCCTTCCATAACTTCTGTGACACCAGGCACCTGGGAGAAGGGAGTCTGTACCTGAAATATGCCTCTAATGCGCACAAAAGAAGTTGAACTATCTCTATGCTTAGTATTCTCAAATTTACAATTTATCATCACATTGAAATTAGTGCAAAATTCTGAAAAAAGCACATTTTATTATTTAATAATGGATTATTTAATCAAATTGTTTATCTTGTGATGATCTAAGACAACATTCTTTCCTTGTAGGAAAAAATTGAATCATGTCTTTTGCTTAGAAACAGCATGATTATAAAAATACGCTTATAAAAATCACTTTAAAGTTTTTTTCTTTCAATTTTCAGTTAGGCAATTTTCTTTGAATGTATGTAATTTTATTTGTCTTTAAGCTTAGGGATTCACAATAATACATGTGTTCTTAATTGGCAGCCTGCAGTTTAATTATATCAATATAATAAACCATTCCCTAAGGTGTCTTTTTGTTTGTATTTGTTCTAAAATATGTATGAGCTCTCAAAGTTAATATTTGGATTAAACTTAACTGATAATTAAATGATCAGAATCAGTAATAATACATGCAATAACATAAACCACTTTGTTCCCTAACTGCAAAGAGATTATGAGACCAATTCAAGCTGCATAGATTTTATGAACTATTCACTATTTTCATCAAGGCATTATAGCTTTTTTTTTTTATAACGAACACATTGTTAACTGATAGGAAAAGCATTATGAAGCCAGGATTTTATATATGTGCTATAAAATAGAATTTATAATCATCAGTAATGAAAAGTTATAATAACTACCTTCTGAGAATTTGTTGACCTCCTAAGTAAATTATTGCAGAAAGTATCCTTTTTCAAACATTAAATTATATGACCACATCTACCACTTATTTTTAGGTACATCTGAGAGTCAGGGAATTTTCATTTAATCCTCTATTTGGAGAGTTATTTCGAAAAGCACAGAATATGGTAATATAAGACTTTTCCACTTTTATCATCAAGCTAGGTGGTGGGAAAAATGAGTTTTTGAAATGTAAAATCATTTTGAAAAAGCTGTTATACAAAATGAGAACATAAACTTAACACTTTAAAGAAAGATGTGCAAGGTTAAACATAAAACAGTTGAAGGCACATACATATTTCAGAAGCACTGGGAGAAAGAAAGACATTAACATTTACCAAAAGCCAATAAGATGCCAAACACTGTACAAGGAGGTACCACCTCTGTGATCTGGTTTAATTCTTATAAACAACCTCCAAAGTAGGTTCAGTGTTCCACCATTGTAGGAAATGAGGTTTAGAAGCTTCTGTAATTTGCCGAGATCTACAAATACAATAGAGTCAGATCCAGATATTAGCAGGGAGATGTCTGTTTCCAACATTCATAATCTTTTCATTAAACAAAAATACATTGGTTAAGAGTATAGCTCTGGAGCTGAATGGCCTGAATCCAAATTTTTTTATCTGCTTTCCATTAGTCCTGTAACTAGAGAGAATTGCCTATTATTGTCTGTTTCTAATCTTTCGATTGAGTAGAACACATGACTATTAAATGCTATATTAACCTAGCAGAATGACATACATATAATAAATACTCAGTGAACATTAACCACATTTCTTTGTATTCAAGATCTAATAGCTAATTCCTGGCAAGTAGGGGCAAGAATTCTGGTCTTCACCTTCAGTCTAACATTGTGTTCAGTCACCTAGATACTATTTTACAAAACAAAGTAGGTAAATTTTTCAAAAATATTTCATAACAATGTATGACCTGTATGATCTGCTTTGGGGATATTACCTTACTTACATCATTTTGACAATGTGCAGGGATTCTAGAAGCAGTGAACACACACCAAAATAACCATACACTAATAAGTCAACCTGCCACAGTTCCATGGATGGTGACAAAAGATAAGAGATTCCTAAAGTCAGAGATAAAAACTGTATTAGTCATAGCATAGCAAGTGGCAGGAGCATCAGAATGTTTGTGCATCATTCCCATTCATGGGGCAATGCGATGAATCTAGATAGATGCTCGATATGCAGTGGGCAGTATCACAGCCGAGGAACCTAACACTTAAGGGATTTGCATTCTGTAGCAGTGGTAAGAACACATTTTTCTCTCCCAGGAGAGCAACCAAGTGCACGCAGGAACTCCTACTCTATTTCTGCATTCTTTTCTTATTTTCAAAATTTCCGGCAGAATAAAATGATCTCGAGAAACATTCTGGTTGAAAGAACGATGAAGACTTTATTATTTGGGCATACTAAAGAAGATTCATAGGATCAAGAAAAGTCCTTTTTGGACAGTCTTCTGCCCAACGCAGCCAAAACACAAACAGACTTGTGTGAAATTTGACATTATAAACCTCCACATTTTGCTTGGTACCTGTCTGTGAGTTATTTCCAAGGCAATATTTGGTTTGAATTATCTCACTCTCTTTGTATGGAGTAACATATTATCCAGTAAGTAATACCAATTCTGTGGAAACAATTTTACCTTTGAAATAGAGATAAAGGTGAAATATATGTCATTTGTCTTTTGTTACTCTTGATAAATCCATTTCAACCACACCCTAGTTTAAATTAATGAGGTGATTTTTGGAAAGCCCCTAGATAATCACAGGATAGTAGCTGGCTGCCAAGGAAACCAACCTTGTGGTTTGAGAATTGAATCATTCATCCCAACTCTACTACCTCCGGGAGGGGTGAGTGCTAGGGTGAAATTAACCACCAATTGCCAAAGGTTTAATCACTTGTGCATGTGTAATGAAGCCTCCATAAAAACCCAAGAGAACAGGGTTTAGAGAGCAACTTCTGAGTTGGTGAAGAACACATCTCTGTGGGATGCTGGGAGGGTGGCAAACTCAAACTCTGTGGGGACAGAGTCTGTTGTGTTCAGGACCCTTTTAGACCTCATCTGGCTGTTGATGCATATCTTTTTTGATAAAATGGTAATACGGTAAGTAATTTGTTTTTCTTAGTTCTGTAGTTGTTCTAGCAAGTAATTGAACCTGAGGAAGGGGCTCTGAGGACCTCTGATCTATAAGTGGTTGGTCAGAAGCAGAGGTGACACCTGGTTTTGTGATTACCATCCGTGAGGGCAGTCTTGTGGGACTGAGCCTTTAACCTACGGAATCTGATGCTATCTCCAGGTGGATAGTATCAGAATGGAGTTAAATTGTAGGACACCCAGCTATATCTGAGAATTGATGAGTGTGAGAAAACCCCCAAACATCTGGTGTCAGAAGGGAAGTTTTGAGACTAAAGGAGAAACAGAGGAGTTTTTGATACAATAGTTCTATTTCTCTGGAGAATCTTAATACCACCAATGAAGTGCCAAGTATACATCAGATAAAATGCTAAGCTTTTTAAGCTTTTTACACAGATTATTCGCTAAATATTCAAAACTGTATGATAAAATATACAATTGGTTAGAGGATATCCACTCTTCTCTCTGTAACTTCATGGGGGGAGTATACTTCTCTCCATTAATGTTTGGCTTAAAATGTTCATCAGCACATAGCTAAGAAGAAATGTCCTACAACTACAAGAAATTAAATTCTGCCAACAATCTGATCAAGAATCATACTTTCTCAGTAGAGAAACACCTTGATTTTATTCCTTGAAGACCAGTACAAAGTTTCTAGTCTATAAAACTGTAAGATAACATTATGTTTTAAGTCCCTAAATGTTTTAAACTTGTTATGGCAGCAGTAGAAAACTAGTACAAAGCACACATACAGCAGACCTGGACAAATGTTTAGTTTTCAGACAGTCTTATTGTAAGATACCTAGAATGTTGCTATTCTGAAGACACATGAGTAAGAAATAACTTCATGTGAGTTATAACACTGATTATTATTATTTTTTATTTTTTAACACTGATTATTAATGTCATTTGTTATGTAGCATTTTGAGGCA
Organism: Nyctereutes procyonoides; assembly: GCF_905146905.1. NCBI lineage: Eukaryota > Metazoa > Chordata > Mammalia > Carnivora > Canidae > Nyctereutes > Nyctereutes procyonoides. Next base: position 29,387,009 of record NW_026575136.1, read on the forward strand.
GTCTGATGTTGATGGATGCAAAGTTAAACTATCATTATGTTTTTCAATGTCGATTGCAAATGCCACACTGCCTCTTCAACATATCCCTTTTGTAAGATTAATATGGTTAACACTGAATAAGGTGTGTTTTTGTGGAAGTTAAGAAAAAGAAATAGGAAAAATATCGAATTACTGAGGACATGAATTAAGGTGCATGCACTGAAATGAAAAAAAAAAGCAAAAAGGGGAATATTATATTTTAAGATATTTTTAAAGAAAAATTGACTGGACTTTGCAATAAAGTAGAAAGATAAAATGAATGGGGAAAGGATGGTTATATAATTATGAGATCAAAGTTCCTGGTACAGTTGACTAAGAGGTATAATTACCTTCTGGAAACATTGACTTTTAAGCAAAAAAGAGTTTGATGTAAAGATGTGGGGGACCCACTCATACCATGCGCCATAAAGATGTGAAACTTTGTCTTTCATGGCTTTAGACATAAAAGAAGGGAAACTTCCTAAAAAATAGAAGAAAGAGCAACCCTATAATACTTCTGGCTAAAAGGGGTGCTTGTGGTACATATAGGTACTTCTAAATATTACTGTTTTCATTTACACACACATGTGCACATACATAAATAGGATGTGTGTGCCATCCACCATCACCATCTTAGCTGAGACTTTTATTTTATCTCACTAGTTCCAGTGTTCCTGCCTCATTACCTTGTTTTCCTTTCATCTCACCTACTGAAAATCTCATTTAAATTAAGAGTTGGATAACCTTAGTAACCTGAGGTATTTAACATTTTCTAGGGAATACATGTATCTCTTTAATATATCTTTCATATCTCCCCCGTTTTTGAACACAGATAACCTATTCAGAGTTTTTTTACATTGTTTCCAAACGATGTAAGTACACTTTCTGAGTTCATTTTTTTCTATACCCATTTCCACATTATCATTATATTCTAAAATTTTAATGTTTATTTCTTATAAATTAACTATTAAAATACTTTTTTTTTTGGTTCAATGTCAACTAACAGGTTCTTCCTCTGTGAAGTTTTCTTTGATTCCCTGAAGACCAACATATCCTCTCTTTTTCTCTAGAAAATAGCAATAACTTAATGGTCTCGCCTAGTCAATTAAGATACTCTCCCTTCTTATTGATTATAATTATGTCTCTCCATACTCTATGACTTGCAAGTTTCTTTAATAAAGATACAGATCTTATTTTTTGTATCTTTCACTCTGTAACAATGTTCTGCACACATAGTAGCCTCTCAGTATTTGCTTAATGGAACTAGATTGGTAATCAACAATATTTTTTTATACCTAAAGATATGGTATATTTATTACAGAGGCTGCCCAACTGTGTGTGATTGAATGTGTTCACATTTGTAAAAAAAATGTATTTTAAAATAGTTTCCAAAGTGGCTACTAAATGTTAATGATTAGCACCCCTTTTAATGAACAGATGGCATGAAACAATCATTGGAGCCAGAGGGAACCAGTTTAGCTAAGATGTTTTGAAAGGATGGCAGAGAGTCTCAAATAGTAATAGGATTTTTTTTTTCCTTTTTCCATTTTAGAAAGGTCTACTTTACGGTCTAGTTTCTTATTAGGCTTTCCAAGATGCTGCATTTGAATGATGCTGCAATGCAACACTGTATAGATTATTGGTTTGACAGTTACTAGAGACAAGTTACTATATGAAATGAGATGTCCTCTAGGTTCAGAGCAGTGTTCCAGAACTGAATTTTAGGTTTAGTACACTTTTATATAAATGAGTTGAATAAATAAGTAATTTAAATGCAGATGTTACCATTTTCTATGCTAGTGGGGATTGGTGAAAAGTTACAATCTGTCTGAGGAAAGATCTTTGCTGCTTCTAGAAAACTTTATTTCAAAAAAGAATTTATAAAGAAGGGACAATATAACAACTGCATTTATTTTGGGTTAGAAAAACAAGAACATGTAATTAAAATATAAATGTTGAATCTTCAGAAGTTATACATGAAAACTGGTATTTAGGAATTTGTACATTTCATGGTAGCATGATTATTTGTCTCATAGTTTAAAAAAATGGCTTAATGCTTAGCATTAGTAACCAGTAACCAGTAATCTTTCCTATATGCCTTATTGTGTAATGGTCAAACAATTTTAAAAACCTGATGAGCATGACAATTTGAATTATTAATTTGTTTTAATAGATAGAGGTGCCTTTAGCAAAAACAGTATTTATGTAAAATAAAAAACTGGGGGCACCTGGGTGGTTTAGTTGGTTAAACATCTACCTTTGGCTCAGAGCATGATCCCAGGATCCCTGGATCAAGCCCTGCAAATCAGGGAGCCTCCTTCTCCCTCTCACTCAACCTGCTACTCCTCCTGCTTGTACTCTGTCAAATAAATAAATAAAATCTTAAATAAAATAAAATCCAAAACTGGCCCACAACTGGGCCAGTAACAAAAAAAGTAACAAAAAGTTATCTTAATATACTAAAGACTCTTTTAAAATTTTTTTAATTTTTTTATCTCTTCATTTAAGAAATTAATAGAAAATGGAATTTTTGAAAAGTGAGAAATTCAAGCCTTTCAAAAGGTTTTGTCTGCTAGTCAAAATGTCAAATATGAGACTGAGTAGATAACTAAGATACTAATATTTCTTTTAAGTTCTCATTCAGAGAAATAAAAAAAAGGTTGGAAAGTTTAGAATGGAGCTTCACATCAAAGAAATTGATGGGATTGAAAGTTATAGGGTCTTGGGACAGCTGGGGCTCAGCGCTTAAGCATCTGTCTTCAGCTCAGGGCGTGATTCCGGGTCCAGGGATCAAGTCCTACATCAGGCTCCCTGCATAGAACCTGCTCCTCCCTCTGTCTGTGTCTCTACCTCTGTCTCTGTGTCTCTCATGAATAAATAATATCTTTCAAAAAAAAGTTATGTGGTCTTATTAGCTATATAGAATCATAAAGCACCATTGGTGATAAAGAGACCTAGATACTGTATTTTGAACATAATTATTAACTATTTGATGTTCACAGTAAGTTGCTATTTTGCAGTAGGGAATTTTTTTTTTTTTTATAAGGAGGTTCCCAGCATAAGGTAATGCTTGTTTTTTTTTTTAATTAATTTATTTATTTATGATATTCACACACACACACAGAGAGAGAGAGAGACAGAGACACAGGCAGAGGGAGAAGCAGGCTCCATGCACCGGGAGCCCGATATGGGATTCGATCCTGGTTCTCCAGGATCGCGCCCTGAGCCAAAGGCAGGCGCCAAACCGCTGCGCCACCCAGGGATCCCGGGAATTTTTTTTTTTTTTTAACAAGAAAATATGTTAGCTTGTTGTCAACAATGCTGTAATAGGCTACTAAGGAGTAGATTTTAAAATAATGTTAGAGGGGTACCTGGGTGGCTCAGTGACTGAGCGTCTGACTTTGGCTCAGGTCATGATCCCGGGGCCATGGGATCAAGTCCCGCACTGGGGTGCTCGCAGGGAGCCTGCTTCTCCCTCTGCCTATGTCTCTGTGTCTCTCATGAATAAGTAAATAAAAAAGAAAAAAGAATGGCAGAAAATAATGATATTGAACAAAGAACAAAAGGTGCATATCTTGAGTTGAATGAAAATAATGAGATTCGTATTAAACGCAATATTTTCAAGGTCACCTGTTATAGGTAAATAGAGTTAGAATCAAGGATATAAGATAAATTATCCCCTGAATGCAGGAAAGGAGTGAAAAAATATTCATAAGAACAATGAAAAGAGTTGAGAACAATAGAGATGTAGGAGCTTCTGTAATTTAACAATAACTGATCTAAATATTGTCCAGTAATCAAAGTGCTCATTGTCATCTCTCTCACTGTTCCCTTTTCCATTTTCCTTCCTATTTGTATTGGTTTATGATTTTTCTCATTCATCTCTGTTTAAACCATGATGTCTATAATTTTATTTTATTATTTTTTAAGATTTTATTTATTTATTCATGAGAGACACACAGAGAGAGAGAGAGAGAAAGAGAGAGAGAGAGAGAGAGAGAGGCAGAGACACAGGCAGAGGGAGAAGCAGGCTCCCTGTCAGGAACCCGATGTGGGACTTGATCCCAGATCCAGGATCATGCCCTGAGCGGAAGGCAGATGCACAACCTCTGAGCCACCCAGGTGTCCCTGTCTATAATCATTTTAATTCAATTTACAATATTCTCTAATTTCCCCTGTGATTTATTCTTGGATTCATAAGTTATTTAGAATTATATTGGTTAGTTTCCAAATATATTGAGAGTCACAATATTCAGAAGGTGGGAACAACCCTAATGTTATCAACAAATGAATGGATCAATAAAATGTGGTATATGAAACAGATTGTTATTTAGCCTTAAAAATTAGTGAAGTAGTGATGCATGTTACAATATGAATGGATTTTGAAAATTCTATGTTACGTGAAAGGAGCCGGACACTGAAAGCCACGTGTCATATGATCCCTTTCACAGAAATGATCAGAATATATTAATCCATAAAGATAGAAAGAAGATTAGTATTTGTTAGGGTCTTAGGGAGGGGAAATGGATAGAATTACTTAATATGATATTTCCCTTTTAGATGATAAAAAATTTTCTGGAACTAGACAATATTGAGGGTTGCAGAACATTGTGAATGCACTAAAAGCCATACAAGTGAATGTCCTAGAATAGTAAACATTATGACTTTTATATGAATTTTGCTTTAATAAAATGCAGTCTAAAGACATCAAATACAGTATCATCAAGCATAAACTACTTATTTAACAATATAATTAAGGCTTATGCTTTGAATATTATAAAATATTAGATAATAAATGAAATACTCCATTTTAATGGATCAGTACATTACAATATAACATTGTTAAGACTGATTCTTCTAAAATTGCTTTATAAATTCAAGACAAGTGTGATAAAATCAAAGCAGACCTAGGGTAGAGAGAATTATTTGCAAAAAGAGAACAAAAAGGACATAAGTGAGTAACTTCAATGTATAATACAAAACGTTCATACTCAAGATGGTATGGCAAAGATCAGTGAAACGGTGGATGTGAAGCAGTTATGTCCTAAATATATAATGAAATATTTTCTGATAAAGATGTCAGGATAATTAAATTTGAAAAGAAATGTACAACAACAAATGCACTAGAGCAGCAGATTATCTGTGGAAAAAAAAAGACCAGCATTGCCTCTTATCTCATACCATCTACAAATAAAACTCAACATATTAACTAAAAGATATGAAAATTTGAAAGGATACATTAATGAGAATCTTCTCACTAGTGAGAATAAATGGGGTAAGCAAAGATTTTGTAGAAAACAAAATTCACAAACAATAAAGAAAAAACTTGATAAATTAAACTTCACTGACATGAAATCCCCTTAGTCTGATAGGGTTAAGAAAATGAATAGTCAAGGCACAGAGTGGGAGAAATATTAATAATATATAAATTAAAAATGTAAATACCTCTAAAATTTTATAATGAGATAACTAATAACAAATCATCAGTGCTTTAAAAGAAATTTCACACAGGAAAATACATGAGTCACCATTAAACGCATGCAAAATTGTTCAACATTGTTCCCAGATTAAAAATCACAAGGGGATACCACTCTCCACTAAAATGTCTCAAAAAATAGACTGGTAATGCAAAGTATTTTTAAGAATACAATTCACCTAGAGCTCTCATACTTTAGTAGGGGTGATATAAAATGGCAAGACCACCTTTAATATATACTTACATATCATGTGGCAGCTCTACTTTTAGGAATTTGAACAGGAAAAATGAAAGCATGTGTTATATAAAGGGTTGTACATGATAGTTTTTGTAGCTGTTACAGGTTGAATTGTGTCCTAAAGGTATGTTGAAGTCCTAGCCTCTGATATCTGTGAATGTGATCTCATCTGAGAATCTGGTCTTTGCGGATGCAATCAAATTAAGACGAGGTCATTAGGGTGCATCCTAATCTAATATGACTGGTGTCCTTTTGAGAAGAGAAAGACACCATGTTAGGACACATGCACAAGGACACTGGAATGTGAAGATAGAGACGGAGCTTGGAGTGATGTATATGAAAACTAAGAAATGTCTGAAGACACCAAAAAATTGGAAGAAGCAAGAAAGGATTGTCTCCCAGAGACTGCAGAGGGAGGTTGGCCTTGCCAACACCTTGATTTTAGACTTCTGGACTCTGATTTTTAGAGTGACTGCCCAGCTTGTGATACCTTGTTATAGCAGCTTTGGCAAACTATACCTAGGGCAGCCCGGGTGGCTCAGCAGTTTAGCGTGAGCCACCTTCGGCCCAGGGTATGACCCTGGAGACCCGGGATCGAGTCTCACATCGGGCTCCCTGCATGGAACCTGCTTCTCCCTCTGCCTGTGTCTCTGCCTCTCTCTCTCTGTGTCTCTCATGAATAAATAAATAAAATCTTAAAAAAAAAAAAAAAACTATGCCTAATGCCCAAACCAGAGACCATAAAAATGTTCCTCCACAACTGAAAGGATAAACAGTGTTCTATTTCTACTGTGGAATACTATACAGCTAAAAGAAAAACAAGCAAATTGTGCACGAAAAACCATTGATCAATCTCAAAACCATTATGGGGAAGGGAAGGGGATTCCTCATGGTGACCATGAGCAAACTTTATAAGCCATTAGTTTGCAATTTAATAATCTGAACAATGAAAAAAATAATCTGAACAATGGAAGGCTGTTATTTGATAATCTGTAAAGTGTCACCAACTATAATATTGTATACATCAAGGACCATGTCCTAGATAAAAACTTACAATTTAAATTCAGCCTGTGATGATTGAATTACTATTGTAGGAACAACCTATTAGAGATGGGAATAGATCCTTTTCCTTAATTGTGTTGGGTAGAAAAGAATGAGAAGTAGCTCATTGCAATGAAGAAGGACTAGATCAGACATAAATCTAAATATAGTGAAACAATTTAATGTAATTTTTTTCCAGTTAAAATTAAATTCGTCCTAAGGAGCACAATTCCCACTTCTCCTGACATTATTCCAAACAATAAAATAAAACAAAATGTGATAATAGTTTTAAAACCTGCAAGTTATATAAAATTATTTAAGAATGAAAACTGTCAGTTACTATTTGTTATGTAGTTAGCCATTACTATTGCACTGCATTTCATTTTTAACTATTAGAGATGACAGTTGTGCAGCTTTGTTTTTTCATGTAAGAATTTGATACAAAAAAAAGAATTTGATACATGTACTTTTTTTTTCTAAAAAGTCTGCCAAAGACTTTTATTGTATGCAGCATTTCACATTTTTTATCCATTTTTAACAGATTTTTATTTACATATCTTGTTAAAAACTTACAAAAGTTAAAAATTATTATGTATTTACCATGGCATGTGCTTGGAGTAGCACATGGTAGGTACTCATAAATAATTTGTAGAAATAGTGAATCAAATTATTCATAATAGGGCGACATAATGGCCAATAAGTTTCTATCTTCGAGTATCTCAAAAAAAAGTAGAGAAAGGACATAGGCATAATTGCTTAATACAGAATAGTTAAAATATGAAAATTGTGGGGTTGTTTGTAGTCTTTAGGCATACAAATGAAAATTGAATGGACTCCTAAGTAAATTGTTACTTAGTAACAATTGGTCACAAAGCTTATAACCTATTAAAGAGTTCCAACTCTATTTCAATTAATATATTAGTATTTTCCCTCTGAGTGGGTTGAACTGACTATAATTATTCCATCCTTAGTCCTAAAACACCTTTTCCCTTAAAATAAAATCATTATTCACTACCGTTCTTTCTTAAAAAAAAAAAAAAAGACAATTTGTATCTTGGGTGCAAGTATATCTGTGAAAAAGACATTTTAGCCTTTAACAGATGGACTTATTTCAAGTCATTGATTTCGGGATGTTAAAGAAAGCAGCAGAAAAGTCTTCCTGGTAATTTTTATTGAAAAGACTCCTATTAAAGATGGGAGGCATGGCAATAAATAACGGTAACCTTTGTGTAGTACAGCTTTAGGTGGTATTAAGGCCAAAAACTTCTCATGGGATTGAAGACAATTTTAGTGCTAATTACCCCTTTTTCTATATGAAATGTTAACTGTCTAAGAATTAATGGAACAAATCCTTTCAACTAATCTAATGTTTCAAGAGTTATGTCATCCTTAAATGTCTCCGTTGTTCAACCGTAATCAGTGCATTTGCACCTCCTGTTAAGGCCTTGGGTCTGTTTCTTTTACACTCAAACTGTCAGACCTGCATGTGGAACTGCATTTTTTCTCCTCCTTGTATTTCTTAAGGGGTGCTGGTCCAAGGGCACAATCTCACGTTAAAATGTTACTCGAGTTTGAGATTTGACTGACACAGCATTATAAAGCAGCTTGATCTTTCGACTCGCTTACAGAGCCATCAATCCTTGCACAAATGGACATTGAGATGAGACATCCAGACAAGCGTGGCAAATGGCACCTTGTCCCTGTCACAGCTGCAGTGAGTAGAGAGTCCTGAGAAAGTCTGCAGTCCTAGGTTATTCCCCTGAGCATCAGAGCTCTGCATCTGAGGCCCACCAAGCCACAGTGTTGTTTAGAATCAGAAAAATCAGGCAATTTTCTTGCCTTTTTTCTTTCTTTTCTTTTTTTCTTTTTTTTTTTTTTAATACTGGAGGCTGCGGTTTGCTACCATGATGAATGCTATCATTTTTCAAAAAATTAGTTTAAGCTGGAAGACTAAGCCTTAAGATCTCCTCAGCAATTTAAACTTCACTGAACAATACACATCAGACAGTTTGGGAAAATACAAAACAATTCCACATTGTTACTAGTGTAGGGTAAGCCAAGCAATTCTAAATTTATCAAATTATTTGAAATGGTTTCCCACATTTATTCTGATTTAAAGAGAAAAGAGACCATACTTCTGTATTATAAAGCACAAATTTAAGTCAAATGATAGGAAAATATGCTCTTTGAAAATTATATAAATGAGAATTTTAAGTCTCACAACTTGCATTAGCAAAATGAGCTGGAGAACACAGTTTACCTCCTAGCTTACAAGATTGTTGGGCCTTCTTATACCATGAAATACGGAGACTGGCTCAGAGATTTGTAGGAACAGAAAGCAGAGTTTGTTATTGCATCTGTTTTGATCTGGTTTCCATATTTAACTCACCCCGTTTTCTTCACAGGAGGCAAATATAGAAATCAAAATGCTAACTTACCAGTTTCATACGGAAACTAGACCAACAATAAAAAAGTCCCTGGTCACTAAAAAGAAAAAACCTAGATGGAAGTAAACTATAAAGTAGTTGCTTTGAAGAAAATATAATCCAGATAGGGAGAATTAGTTGGGTCCTTTTAATGGCGATTGTCATGTCTTCAAATAGTTCTCTACTAGAGGAGTATGCTCCGCCATCATGCTAGAAATGCATAATACGCCTTCATCCCTCAGCAATAATGCTGAGAAACTAATTTTTCTCTGACTCATATTTTCTTTAGCTACACACAGAATACTCCCTTCTGTATCTTGATTCCTTATTAAATTTAATATCATTTTAAAATTACAGTTTGATTTTAAAATTTGATAAAATTTCAGAATTGTAAGTTTTGCTCTTTCTGCTTTTCATCTTGCAAATAACTGACATCTTGGGTAAGTTCCACTAATAACCTATCTAGTCCTTTCACAATAGATATAATTGATTACAACTATTTCTCAAAAAGTGGAACATGGACCAGGTGCTGAAAATTACATGAGGTTTTTTTTAAGATTCCTCACCTTCCCTCAATCATATTGAAAGTCTTGTTTCTGGGAGTAGGACCTAAAAAACAGTTTTTCATGAGCTCCCGAAACTATTACTCTGGATTCTAATGTTTGAGAGCCACTGGCCTGGAATATGTTTGTGGCCTAAACTTTAAAGGAAGTGAAATATGTTTGGCCTTTCCAACAATATCAAGTCACCAAACTCATATATTACATGTGATAGCCTGCTCCTAAATGTTTGCCACAAGAGAAGGTATGGAAAGAAATATTTTATAAAGTTTAAAAAGGTTTGGAAGAAATAGTTTATAAAGTTTAAATTGTTATGCACAGAATTACTACCCAACTTCTTTGTCATTAAGTTCCTTTCAATATCAAATGCATCATCATGATGACATTAGCATAATGAAAGGCTTAGGGAAATCCTGGCAGATTGCTCTGGATGTTAGTGAGGAGAAAGGCCCTTTGAATGTATTTTCAAGGATAGAATGGAAGTATTCTTGGCACTAATTGACAAATGGTGCATCACCTTCCCTATCAGGCAAATATCATCTGGAGTCTTTTGTTTTCTAATTTGCTATTTGGTTGTGTTTTTGCATCCAGAAGAAGAAATTCACAAGTATACAAAAAAAAAAAAAAAAGCATAGAGAAATGATTTGTAAGACGTCTTCAAGAAACTCCAAACCCGGTGTTAGAGAAGATGGCAGAGGAATAGGGTCCTCACCTCACCTGGCCCCACCAACTCACCTAGATACCTTCCAAACCATCCTGAACCCCCAGGAATCTGACCTGAGATTTAAGGAGAGAACAGCTGGGATGCTACAGAGAGAAGGGTTTTCACTTCTAACAAGGTAGGAAGGTGGAAAACAAATGAAAAAGAATCCAGTGGGGGAGGCCTCCGCGGGGACCCAGGCTAAGGCCGTGGCCAGAGCCTCCGGACAGGAGAGCCCAGCCCCGGAGGAGCGGGAGCATCAAAGCCCTCACCAGGTTCTTCCCCATGGAAAGGCCTCAGCAGGGAAGCCAGGGAGAACCGCAGGAGGGGCAGGGGGGGCCTCCAGGCTTCCGGAGTCACCAGGAGAGGAGGGGCGCCTGGGGGAGAGCCACCCACACCATGGCCTAGCTCAGGAAAGGGCTGGAGCGCCCCGGGGGGGGGCCTCAGGGAGAAGCCGGGGGTCAGGGGGGACTCCGGGGGAGGGGGCTGCACCTGCTGCCTTCAGGGGCCCCGGCCCAGAAAGCAATCCCAGCAGTGCAGGCCCTGGATCCCAGGGTGCCGGGGACACAGCCCAGGATCCTGCGCTCCCCTCAACAGGCGGAGGCCGGGAGGGCACAGGACGGCGAGGAGCTCCTGCCGCCTGGCGCCCCCAGCTGTGCAGGTCAGCGCCCCCCACCCCGGGAGCATCCAGGCCCCTGCGGACTGGGAGCTGCGGGAGTTACTGCGGAGCGGACTCCAGGGCTGGGGAGCTGGCCGCAGCCAGTGTGGTTGTTCCTCCTGGTGTCACCCTGTGCCTGGGAGGGGCAGGGCCGCAGGGGGCAGGGGCCTCCCGGGATAAACAGCTCCCACTGAGCCCGGCACCGGCAGGGGGCGGGGCATCTCCCCCAGGTGCACACACCTGAGAGCACAGCAGCCCCTCCCCCAGAAGATCAGCTGGAAGGACAGGGGAAGAGCAAGTTCTTGACCAAACAGCGCTGGAAAGCTCCAGGGGAAGTCGAGGGATTTACAGTATATAGAACTAGAGGGGACCCCTCCTATTTTTTTTCTTCCTTTTTCCAGTACAACTCGTTTTTATATCAGAGTGTATATTTCCAATTTTTTTTCTCCTTTCCCACTTTAACTCCAATATTTTACCAGCTCTTCATTTTTAAGATTCTTCCTTTTCTACTTTCACATTTCTACAATTACAGGTCCTAGGTATATTTTCCACTTCTAGATTGCCTTCAACAACTCAACTTAATTTTCGGAGATATACAAGGTATGTTTTTTTGTTTTGTGTTTTTTGCTTTCTCTGCCTCACTTTATTGACAGAAGTCAATACCTTTTAACACATGACCAGCATGCACCCAGACCAAGTGGTATATCATGCTGGTTCATTTTGTGAGATTCCTGATTCCTATTCTGCCTCCCTCTTTTATCTCGGTTATGTTTTGGTGGTCAATGTTGGGGCCTTCTACAAGTATTTCTGGTTTGTGTAAATTTAGGACTGAGCATCTTCTAACATACAGAACTTAATATACACCGAACCAAGGTGATCAACCTCTAGGACCCCTCAGGTAGACTACATTCTCCCTCCACTACAACTTCATTGCCATCACCATCTCCCAGTCCCCCTCTCTTTTATTTTTCTTATCTTTTTTTTTTTTTTTTTTTGGTCTCTTCTTCTTTGGGATTCTTGGCATTTTAATTTTTACTACTTTGTTTTAAAATTTGTTTTTCACTTTGAGTAGTCCTTTTTTTAAAAATTTCATTCTGATCTTTGTTTTCAATTTCTGGTCTCTAACCTCATCAGAATCATCTACAGTGAAATTTACTTAGGTCATGGTTGATACTCTTGAGTCAGCTCGCTCATACAGCCACTCTGCACTGAGCAAAATGACTAGAAGGAAGGACTCACCACAAAAGAAAGAATTAAAAACAGTACTGTCTGTCAGAGTTATAGAATTTGGATTACAATTCGATGTCAGAAAGCCAACAGAAGCACAATTATAAAGCTACTGGTGGCTCTGTAAAAAAGCATAAAGGAATCAAGAGACTTCATGACTGCAGAATTTAGATCTAATCAGGCCAAAATTAAAAATCAGTTAAATGAGATGCAATCCAAACTGGAGGTTCTAACGATGAGGGTTAATGAGGTAGAAGAAAGAGTGAATGACATAGAAGACAAGCTGATGGCAAGGACGGAAGCTGAGGAAAAAAGAAACACACAATTAAAAGACCTTGAGGAAAGGTTAATGGAAATAAATGATAGCCTCAGAAGGAAAAATCTGCACATAATTGGGGTTCCAGAGAGCACCGAGAGGGCCAGAGGGCCAGAAAGCATATTTGAACAAATCATAGCTGAGAACTTCCCTAATTTGGGGAGGGAAACAGGCATTCAGATCCAGGAGATGGAGATACCCCCCCCAAAAAAATCAATAAAAACCATTCAGCATCCCAACATTTAATAATGAAACTCACAAATTTTAAAGATGGCAAAATCCTTAAAGCAATGAGAGACAAGAGATCCGTAACTTATTTGGGGGGAAATATTAGATTAACAGCAGACCTCTCCACAGGGGCCTGACAGGCCAGAAAGGGCTGGCAGGATATATTCAGGGTCCTACATGAGAAGAACACTCAGCCAAGAATACTTTATCCAGCAAGGCTGTCATTCAGAATAGAAGGAGAGATAAAGAGCTTCCAAGATAGGCAGAAACTGAAAGAATATGTGACCACCAAACCAGCTCTGCAAGAAATATTAAGGGGAACCCTGTAAAAGAAAGAGGAAGCCCAAAGAAATAATCCACACAAACAGGGACTGAATATGTATTACAATGACACTATATTCATATCTTTCAATAGTAACTCTGAACATGAATGGACTAGGTGATCCCAAAAGGACACAGGGTTTCAGAGTGGATAACAAAGCAGGGCTCATCTATTTGCTGTCTATAAGAGACTCATTTTAGACCTAAGGACACCTCAGCCTGAAAATAAAAGGTTTGGAAAACCATTTACCATTCAAATGGTCCTCAAAAGAAAGCTGGGTTACCAATCCTCATATGAGATAAATTAAATTTTATCCCAAAGACTGTAGTAAGAGATGAAGAGGGCTACTATATCATACTTAAAAGGTCTATCCAACAAGAGGACCTAACAATCATGAATATTTATGCCCCTAATGTGGGAGCTGCCAAGTATATCAATTAATAACCAAAGTTAAGACATACTTAGATAATAATACACTAATAGTAGGGGACTTCAACATGGCACTTTCTGAAAATGACAGATCTTCTAAGCACAACATCTCCAAAGACACAAGAGCTTTAAATGATATACTGGACCAGATGGATTTCACAGATATATACAGAACTTTGCATCCAAATGCAACAGAAAACACATTCTTCTCAAGTGCACATGCAACTTTCTCCAGAATAGACCACATCCTGGGTCACAAATCAGGTCTCAACTGATACCAAAAGATTGGGATTGTCCTCTGCATAGTTTCAGACCATAATGCTTTGAAACTAGAACTCGATCACAAGAAGAAATTTGGAAGAAACTCAAACACATGGAGGCTAAAGAACATCCTGCTAAAAGATGAATGGGTCAACCAGGAAATTAGAGAAGAATTAAAAAGATTCATAAAACTAATGAGAATGAAGATACAACCCTTCAAAATCTTTGGGATACAGCACAAGCAGTCCTAAGAGGGAAATACATTGCAATACAAGCATCCCTGAAAAAGTTGGAAAAAAATTCAAATACACAAGCTAACCTCTCACCTAAAAGAACTGGAGAAAGAACAGCAAATAAACCCTACACCAAACAGAAGAAGAGAGTTAATAAAGATTCGAGCAGAACTCAATGAAATAGAGACCAGAAGAACTGTGGAACAGATCAACAAAAGCAGGAGTATGTTCTTTGAAAGAATTAATAAGATAAATAAACCATTAGCCAGCCTTATTAAAAAGAAGAGAGAGAAGACTCAAATTAATAAAATCATGAATGAAAAAGGAGAGATCACCACCAATACCAAGGAAATGCAAACAAATTTTAAAACTCACTATGAGCATCTATATGCCAATAAATTAGGCAATCTAGAAGAAATGGACGCATTTATGGAAAACCACAAGCTACCAAAACTGGAACAGGAAGAAATAGAAAACCTGAACAAGCTGAAAACCAGGGAGAAATTGAAACAGTCATCAAAAACCTCCCAAGACACAAAAGACCAGGGCCAGATGGCTTCCCAGGGGAATTCTATCAAACGTTTAAAGAAGAGGCAATACCTATTCTACTAAAGCTGTTTGGAAAGATAGAAAGAGATGGAATACTTCCAAACTCGTTCTATGAGGCCAGCATCACCTTAATTCCAAAACCAGATAAAGACCCCACCAAGAAAGGAGAGAATTATAGACCAATATCCCTGATGAACACAGATGCAAAAATTCTCAACAAGATCCTAGCCAGTAGGATCCAACAACACATTAAGAAGATTATTCACCATGACCAAGTGGGATTTATCCCTGGGACACAAGGCTGGTTCAACACTCGTAAAGCAATCAATGTGATAGATCATATCAACAAGAGAAAAAACAGAAACCATATGATCCTCTCAATAGATGCAGAGAAAGCATTTGATAAAATACATCATCCATTCCTGATCAAAACTCTTCAGCATGTAGGGATAGAGGGAGCATTCCTCAGCATCTTAAAAGCCATCCTCAAAAGGCCCACAGCAAATATCGTTCTCAATGGGGAAACACTGGGAGCCTTTCCCTAAGATCAGGAACACGACAGGGATGTCCACTCTCACCACTCTACTCAACACAGTGCTAGAATTCCTAGCCTCAGCAATCAGACAACAAAAAGACATTAAAGGCATTCAAATTGGCAAAGAAGAAGTCAAACTCTCCCTCTTCACAGATGACATGATACTCTACATAGAAAACCCAAAAGACTCCACCCTAAGATTGCTAGAACTCATACAGCAATTCAGCAGTGTGGCAGGGTACAAAATCAATGCCCAGAAATCAGTGGCATTTCTATACACTAACAATGAAACTGAAGAAAGAGAAATTAAGGAGTCAATCCCATTTACAATTGCAACCAGAAGCATAAGATACTTAGGAATAATCCTAACCAAAGAGGTAAAGGATCTATACCCTAAAAACTACAGAACACTTCTGAAAGAAATTGAGGAAGACCCAAAGAGATGAAAAAATATTCCATGCTCATGGATTGGAAGAATTAATATTGTGAAAGTGTCAATGTTACCCAGGGCCATTTACACATTTAATGCAATCCCTATCAAAATACCATGGACTTTCTTCATGGAGTTGAAACAAATCATCTTAAGATTTGTGTGCAATCAGAAAAGACCCCGAATAGCCAGGGAAATATTGAAAAAGGAAACCAGAGCCAGGGGCATCACAATGCCGGATTTCAAGTTGTACTACAAAGCTGTGATCATCAAGACAGTGTGGTACTGGCACAAAAACAGACACATAGATCAATGGAACAGAATAGAGAACCCAGAAATGGGCCCTCAACTCTATGGCCAACTAATATTCGACCAAGCAGGAAAGACTATCCACCGGAAAAAGGACAGTCTCTTCAATAAATGGTGCTGGGAAAATTGGAGGGCCACATGCAGAAGAATGGAACTAGACCATTCTCTTATACCAGACACAAAGATAAACTCAAAATGGATAAAATATCTAAATGTGAGACAAGAATCTATCCAAATCCTAGAGGAGAACACAGGCAACACCTTTTTTGAACTTGGCCACAACAACTTCTTTCAAGATCATCTATGAAGGCAAGGGAAACAAAAGCAAAAATGAACTATTGGGACTTAATCAGGTTAAAAGCTTCTGCACAGCAAAAGAAACAGTCAACATAACTAAAAGACAACCTACAGAATGGGAGAAGATATTTGCAAATAATGTTATCAAATAAAGGGCTAGTATCCAAGACCTATAAAGAACTTACTAAACTCAACAGCAAAGAAACAAACAATCCAATCATGAAATGGGCAAAAGACATGAACATAAATTTCACCAAAGAAGATATACACATGGCCAACAAGTACATGAGAAAGTGTTCCTCATCACCTGCCATCAGGGAAATACACATCAAAACCCCCTTGAGATCCCACCTCACACCAGTGAGAATGGTGAAAATTAACAAGACAGGAAACAACAAATATTGGAGAGGATGTGGAGAAAGGGGAACCCTCTTGCGCTGTTGGTGGGAATGTGAACTGGTGCAGCCATCCTGGCAAACTGTGTGGAGGTTCCTCAAAGATTTAAAAATAGATCTGCCCTACGACCCAGCAATTGCACTGCTGGGGATTTACCCCAAAGATACAGATGCAGTGAAACGCCAGGACACCTGCACCCCAATGTTCACAGCAGCAATGTCCACAATAGCCAAACTGTAGAAGGAGCCTCGGTGTCCATCAACAGATGAATGGATAAAGAAGATGTGGTCTATGTATACAATGGAATATTACTCAGCCATTAGATATGATGAATATCCACCATTTACTTTGACATGGATGGAACTGGAGGGTATTATGTTGAGTGAAGTAAGTCAATCAGAGAAGGACAAGCATTATATGGTCTCATTCATTTGGGGAATATAAAAAATAGTGAAAGGGATTAAAGGGATAAGGAGAGAAAATGAGTGGGAAATATCAGAGAGGGAGACAGAACATTAGAGACTCCTAGGTCTGGGAAACAAACAAGGGGTAGTGGAAAGGGAGGTGGGTGGGGGGATGGGGTGACTGGGTGATGGGCACTGGGGGGCACTTGACGGGACGAGCACTGGGTGTTATCCTATATGTTGGCGAATCGAACTCCAATAAAAAAATAAACAAAAAACATCTTCAAATGATGACTTACATATGCTTGAAAAATCAACAAACATCTTCTATTAAGAAATGTTTTAGCTTTAAAATAATGTTTTAGCCTTTAGCACAATATTAAATATAACCTTTAATGGTTCTTTCAACTTTTCTTCTCCCTGCTTCCTTTTACCCTGAACTTGATTGATACAGAGGTGTGTTTGATACAGAGGAATATTTCTGTTACCTTGAGACAAGACTTTCCACGTTCTAATTAATGCTGGTCCTGCCTTCCAACTGCTCAGATTGAATGTTCCTCTTTCTCAAAGGCTTCCTGGATGCCTTTTCTATGCATCTCATACATGTGTAGGCACTTTTCTTCCTATGACACCAGCATTTTCTGCACAGCTTAAGGGTAATTTGTACAAGTACCTTAGCTCCCTCTGTTGAGTACCGGTACTGCTTCAGGGGGTAGAAAATGGTTCCTTCACTCTCACTCCACATGCAATGACTACCAGACTACTTACTGCAATACCTGTACCTTTCAGGTGTACAATAATTTCTAAGTGTAGTAAGGAATGATTCAATAAAGGAATAAAAAATGAGACTACTCAAAACCTGCTTAGAACGTTTCCTGGTGAACAACTTGACTTAAAAAAAAATGAAAGAAATTCAGTATTTTTTTTAAATTTGTTTTAATTTTTATTTATTTACGATAGTCACAGAGAGAGAAAGAGAGAGAGGCAGAGACACAGGCAGAGGGAGAAGCAGGCTCCATGCACCGGGAGCCCGATGTGGGATTCGATCCCGGGTCTCCAGGATCGCGCCCTGGGCCAAAGGCAGGCGCCAAACCGCTGCGCCACCCAGGGATCCCCAGTATTTTAAGGAGTATGTGTAAATGCATTCTACTTGTTTTCATACTTTCTACCTGGAATGTAACCTTCTTCACATACTGTATGTATACAGAACTCGGAGTAGCTACAGATTTTAAAGACAGCAATGTCCCGATACATCTGCTTTCCTCAAAATTTCCCTTCAAATGAGATCTTTATAAAATTTAATACAAACTAGATCCTCAATGGATCATATAACAGGAATAAAGTCAAGAAATACAATTTTCACATAACTTTAACATAAAGGCTTCGTATGTGTCTTTGTGTGTCTAAGATCCATAGATCACACAGCACTGGGATCTAGTGATGCACCTAAATGACATTATTTTTAATGAGATTTCGGGAATGAATGAAAATTATTACTGAATAAGTGCAATTTGCAATTTACTAAGGAAGGAAATACTTCGTTGCTTTTTAGACTAGTTCTACGAATCAGTTTTAGACCTACTTGTGTCTTTTTCTCATATTTACTGTATGGCCACTTCTTTCTGCAAAATTTCAATTTCTTAATAGTTCCAGTGTTGTTGTTGTTGTTTTTAAGATTTATTTATTTATTTTAGAGAGAGAGGGCAAGTGCAAGGGGGGTGGGCAGGGGTAGAGGGAAAGGAAGAGAAGCAGGGAACCTGCCACAGGGATTGATCCCAGGACCCTTAGATCATGACCTAAGCTGAAATCAAGAGTCAGAGGCTTAATCAACTGAGCCCCCCAGGCACCCCAAATCCCAGCATTTTTCTCACCTGAGTTTATTAATATGTTAATTTTATCTGTTATCTTGCTTCAGTTTGCTACCTAACTGCTGCTTTTTTCCCCCCTAACTGATGCTTTGATCCATGTTATTTCACACATATCTCCAGTCTATCCTGGTCAGGAAACTAATAGCCAAACATGAACTTGGACTCTTTCTCTTGTTACTCAGAGCCTTGTCACCATAATGCAAGGATATTAATCTAAGCCCAGTCCCTTCTCACCTGAAAGAGAGAATCCACATTTGGATTACTATGCATATAAGAGCATATAATTACCATTAACTGAATGCCAATTCTGAATGTTTCACAGCTGCCGTAGGCACTGGGTTACAAAATGAGCAAAACTCATACAAAGGTCACTCTCTTGGAACTTAGAGTCTACTTTGGGGAAAGTAGACAAAAGAACTAATACATAAGTAAAATATTAATTTTCATAAATCACATGGAGAACATAGAATATAGTCCATGGTTTGGGGAGGTGATATGATATCTGAGAAAATTTGGAAAAGCCTCATCCACAAACCAATGAGCTGAGAGGGCCGAGTCATGTTGATATCTGAAGGAAGAGGTGTCAGATGGTTGAGGCAGCAAATTCAAACAGAGAAGACAATGGCTTCTCTTTTCAGAGAATCCACCATGTCCTGGTTGAGCCCCTGAAGTAATGTGCTTGTTGATCTCACTAATGCTCTCCTTATGAGTTTCATATTTAACTTTGACTTGAATTATTATTCTTGAGCGCATCAATGTTTGTCTCTCACCTTGGTGATCTGTTGGAAGATAAGAGTTTTCTGCTTTGTAAGGATACTAATGCTTTTTGTTTTGAGGTGCTGTAAAACTAGTCTAGGTGTTCTTCAATACATTAAAAAGTGTTTAAATTCTCTATGTAGACTTCTAGATGACAATATTGTTGTAGATGCGCAGTTCCTGCCTGGGACATATTCATTCCATTCCCATAATCTGAGTGTCCCACGTTTTGCATAATCCTAAATTCTGTTCAGCATGGGGCTTGTGGTTCCTACTCCCAGGTACACCAAATATAGCTGCAGGAAATGCGGAATGCCACATGCACCAGCATGTTTCATTTTATACTTGGTAGTGGTGTGCATAATAAACACATAGATTTAACAAATTCAAGGACTGCTTCCAATAGCCCATGTTGCTAAAATCTTTCTTCCTTTTATTTAATTTTTTAAAAATTAACTCTATGCCCAATGTGGGGTTGAACTCAGGACTCCAAGACCAAATGTTGCATGGTTACTGACTGAGCCATCCAGGCAACTCAAAATTCAATTGATTGTAGAGCTTATGTAATTATAATTTATGGGAATGTATGTGATCAGATTATATGGAAAGTGACAGGTGAATTTGGTTTTGATTTAAAGATTATTAATAATATTTCAAGTTAGCTAAATCTTATAATTTTGTTTCCTAATAAGTAAAACTAATATAATGTTGTTTAACTCACAAGATTGTTAGGAGGAATATAAATTATATATTTAAGAGTGTTTGTTGTGGCTGTTAGCAAAAGCTAAGTATTCAATGATGTCAATACTTTTTCCTTTTAAAAAAATGCTAACTCAAGATTTATGTATAGCAAATGCAAAGAGTTCTGTGATCTGATTCCTGAACCAATGTATATAGCAATCATTTTTGTAAAAACATTCTCATAGCTGTGATTATGTATAAGTAACGAATGGGCAGATGAAACCTTTTTGGTTCTCTTACTTCTATAAGAAGAAAAGTGTTTAAATATAGTAAGACTGTTGTTTTTTCATTCATTTCTAGGTATTACTCTTAACACATTAAAAATCATAATTATATAGTATCATAACATATCGTGAAAGAGGGATGATACTTTTTTAAATGCTTGCTAAAATTATCTTAATTTAAAAAGAAAACCAGGAATCAAAATTGGGTTTAGAGACTACATTAAGACTTTGAAAATTGTCCGTGATTTAAGGTTGGTATAACTGAAGAGTGTTATCTAAAAGTCTTCAAATATGATTGATAGTAACATTAAAGGAGTCTTTCATCTTGAACTTCAAATAAAATGGCACATTGAAAAGAAGGTAGGGCATGAAGCTGTCCCTAGGGAATTAGAAATCCTCAACACTGTGAGCTCTTAACTTTCCAAATGATTTAATAAAATCCATGACACAACACTCTTAATATTTGTGTAATTGGAATTACTAAGGGCTTTCTTTTCAGGGATGTGATGTTTAGACTTACATACCTTAAAACACATAATGGTCTTGAACCTACAGTCCTAAGAGAACATGGCCCCAGTAAGGCAATGGTTCTGTTTTGTTTTGATTTTTTTTTCCTTTTTTCCCTCACCTAGAAACTTTTATTAATCTAGCACCCGAGGGATACAGTCTTTTTGGTAATTTCTATTTTCTTTGCTTTTGTAAGCCTCACCAAATGAAAGTGCTTGTAATTAACAGTAAATATATCATCCCACTAGGTACAGAGCATGCCATTTTCCAATGTCGTCTAAATAGTACAAACTAAGAAGGCTACTTTGATTACTGGTTTCTTAATGACTAATACAAAAACAAATCTGCACTAGAAGCAAAATGCTATTCTCTATCAAGCAGAGAGCCCAGTGAAGACAGTACCTTTAACAAATTCTACCTAGAGGAAGTGACTGCCTTAAACATTTTTTTTTCCTAAACATTTTTTTGATGAGCAAACCACTTGACTCTGTACGCAAGTATGATACTCATGTTGGAGGCCTAAATTTAAGGGAAATACAAAAATTCTATCAATGTTATTTGCACCTTCTTGCCTGTAAAGTAAGTGTAATTTTCAAAATATTTAGAAATTCCAATTAGATCATAGAACAGCAATAATATAATATTAAGATTTTTTTTATTTGAAACAGGTCATTCAAGGAATGAATGTGTTCACATCATAGTATTAACCCCAAAAAGAGCACAATTGATTTTTTTAAGCAATAGGTGAAGTCAGATCTTCACAGAAATGTGCCCCAAGTTGTAGTAAGACAGTCATGCCAATAGGCAAGAGAATAATATTGATTATATGATATTGTACCATGTCTATAGAGACCTCCCAATTAAGATTTGGGAGGATCTACCCAAAGAAATATGGATCTACCAAACCAAACAACAAGTATTAATGAACTATCATTAAGCTGACAAGACTCAGGGAGTCTATAGGTTTTAACTCTTCTGATGATGTGCTTGGCTCTCCCTTGGGCTGGTTTTGTCATTTTGGTCTACATAAAAAAAAAAAAAATCTGGAAGTTTGTCAAATGTGTAGATTCTTATGACTGCTTTATAAGTATCCCAAGGATTCTGTTTCAAGTAACCTAAGTACAGTACCAGGAGTAACACCGATACAAGATGATGCTAGGCTGACTGGGGTAAATCCCACTTATTCCCCCCAAACAGCCCTTGACTTTTGGCATGTGATTTAACCTAAGTCTAGTTTTCTCACTGATAAAAGGGATGCACATCATAATATTATGATAAGGATCAAATAAGAATATTTTAATAGTGACTAATACATTTAATAGTCAATATAATGATTATTGACTTGTATATTAGTGATTAATAATAATACATTATTGACAATTAGCATGATATTAATATAAATTCATAGTTGATGTTACATATAAAAAGTTAATGCATCGTTATTAAACACCTGCTATGTATAACAAGGACTGTTCTTTTTTTCTCAGAATAAAATAGTGCAAAATTATCTTAGGGTTAATAAGCCTAGTTAATCAAGACTTAGTGACTACCACCAGTGAAGCATGTCTTATTGGAGGAAATGAAAAGGTTAAGTAATGTTTTGAGAAGGGATTAATCAGTTTGCAGGCAGTGGTAGATAAAGAACAAATTATGCATTGCCTTTAGCAAAATCATTGAGGAACATTTATTTTACTGAGGATTCCAGAGCAACTGAAAACTGGAAATGCTGACATTATAATTTGATGTGAGCATGCAACATGTTTCTGTTAAAGCAGGGAATATACTTATCAGAAGCAATATTTTGAATTGGTACATGTAGTGAATTAATGGAAAACATTTAATTTAATTTTTCCCAGAAACCTTGATTCCTCTGTAGGAAATCAAGAATGATGAATGGACCTCGACTTCCTCATGAAATAATTCTCTTTCCCATGGCAGCAAAAAATGATATTTGAGCATTCATGTTACGGACTTACTTTCTATTATTTGTACTTCCTAAATCTTATGCAACCTCATGCTCTCCATATTTCTTCTTATGCTATTTCCCAAAATATCTCTGTTCTGTAATTTAGAAGCCACTTGATGTAAATCTTAATTGCCTTTACTTCCTAATTTGGTAAGAGGGGATTTCAAAGCCCTCATGACTTTGGACTTAAAATACTGTTCATTTTTCTTTCAGTAATTTCAAGAAATTTATCAGTTTCAGGTATCATTTGCATAATGTTGATTTCTAAATGTATATTTTAAACTCTGATCTCACTCTTGGGTTTCAGAAATGTATAGTCAAATGCTAATGCATATATTTGACCAGTTTTTCCTTAATACCTTAGATATATCATGCTTGAAATCTAACTCATTATCACCTCTGTGAAGTTTTTCTAACTTGCTTGATGTCCCAAATCTATTATAGAATCTTTTTCTTCTAACTCATTTCTCAAATTTCACCAGTTGTGCAATTTCTATTTTTCTGCCTTGGTTTAGAACTTCTTAATCTCTTATCTGAACTCTAACAACCTGCAAAAATATGCCAAATTTTTCCTCCTTACAGCATTTTCCCCTCAAATGGATGCTCTGAAACTTTTATCCATATTGTGCTACTATGTATAAAGCCTTTTATATAAACTTTTAATAACTTCTTGACTATGACTGAAAATGTTTCAGGGACACTTCATCTGACCCTATATTCCCTTGTCTTCTCTCAACCACTCTCTCTTAACTTCTGCTTTGCACTCCAACCCAGTTGGTATTTTAGGTTTGTTTGATTATTTCACATTCCTCTTTTGTTTCTCTGCCTTTCTGATCATGAGCTGCCTTCCACCATATCTCATGACCCCAGTATCTTCATTTGACCTATGCCTCCTTATTTTCAAGCCTTAGGCTACAAATTTCCTCTTCCGGGAAGCTTTTCCTTATTCAACCCAATAAGCCTTCCCTCATGTATCTGGGCATATAACTCTTTCCTTGTGTTCATTACATTGGTTTGTAATCATCAAAACAGAAAAAAACTGGCTCTGTCACCAAATTAGCTTCAGAATGTTGTAGTCAAGTTACTTAAATGTTATAAGCCTCATAGTATTCTCTATTTCCAAATGAATAAGTAAGACTAATCACTCAAACTGTATATGGTCATTGTGAGGACTAAATAGGCTAATATATGACGGACTTATCACAAAGTCTGGCTTATATTTTTTTTAAGGTTTTATTTGTTTATGTATTGAAAGAGAACATGAGTTGGAGGGAGGGGCAGAGGAAGAGGGAGGAGCAGACTCCGCTGAACAGAAAGCCCGGCATAGGCCTGATCCCAGGACCCTGGGATCACAACCTGAGCCAAAGGTAGTTGCTTAACCAACTGAGCCACTCAGGCACCTCAAAGTCTGACTTATACTACAGAGTCAGAAAATAATATGTTGACGTAATGGTGAGTGAATGAATTCTGAGTCTGGTCACCATTCTTCGTTATTGGGCTAAATTCCTGTCCAGCCCCTTTCTGATCATTAAGAAACCTGTTGAGTTTCTATCCCCAGAGAATCAGTTTTCCTTCTTCACTGAGCACAAGACATTTCCCGAATTAGTACTACATGCTTTACTGGTGACACTTCATCTAATCCAGATAAAATTCTTTTCCAGATAAAATTCTTTAGCTACTTCTAACCAGAAATGATCATTGTGAGAATAATGGTTTGATTTCTTGATTCAGTTATTTCACATTTCTATGGTACTGTGGATGTATTTTGTAAATATTATCTCATTTAGTTCTTGCAATAGTCATGTGGAACTTACATACAGACAAAACATTAAAATCAACTGAGGCCTTAGAGAGAGACGATGATTTTTATAAATCACTAAATTAAAGAAAGAGTAGTGATTTCAACCAGCCTGAATGGGAAAGCCCATTAAGCCACATATTTCACTGTCGTCTTGTTTTTCTTCTACTTTCCCACTCAGGGAAGCTTTGAAAATATTTTGAGGAATAAGGGCTGGACATTTTGAAAAAGCTCATTGTAATAGTGTCTCAAAACATCTTTCCAACACACTGAGATCACAGGGATTAACATTGGAGGGGAATTACTTACTCTTAATTAGAAGAAAAAAACAATTTCGTTAATCACGTTGGAGTTTTTGTGAATGAGTTATTCAATTTGCTTCTTTCCTATACAAATGTCTGTCAGTATAGTTTTAAAGTTAGGCTCAAAAATTAGCAAATGCAACATGTTCCCTCTTCCTGCTGCTAGGGCTTATATAAATGACAGAGCTTTATTTATATAACCAGTCTCTTTAAACCAAATATGATGCTTAGAGGAGTCTATGTCACTGTGACCTCTTTTCCGCACATTTTTGGCTTGCCAAAAATTGTAGACAAACACAATTCCCGTGAAGAGTGCAGTTCACTGTATGAAAACTACCTTTGTCCATAATGCACAAGCAGTGCATATCACAATATGTATCAATTCCTGAGCAAAAAAAAAAAAAAAAAAACAACCCTGAGCAATAAAAGAGAGATTTAGAAGTGTCGACTTGTCTATTTATTGATGTTTCTCTTTTTAAATAGCATAATATGAACTTCAAAATTATTTTAAATTTTATTCCACTTTGGAAATTTACAAATAATGACAAATGATTGCCCTTCTGCTAGAGATTCTCTAGATGGACAGAGGGACAAAATTCTCATGACGCTGTTTTTAAAGTAATGCAGTTACAGGATAAGTGATAAGTGGCTGATGACAAGCAGAATTTTCAAGAAATGGGATTAGATATTCATTTAACAGGACTCTCATTTCCTTTTCTCATTCTTTATGTGGATATGCTGGGAAGTTTGTTGCGTTTATGAAGAATGTATTGGTATGGAATATATAGACACAATCACATTAAAAGTAATGGAATGGGATTTCTTGTACCATTACTTTCAATGATATAATTCATTTTTACTTGATAAATGGATATACTATTCTTGGTATTTCCTGCTATATATACACACATGCACACATATTCTAAAATCTACTATAGATTAAGCAGAAACATATGATGTGTGTGGTAAAATAGATGCATTTTGATCCCTTTTTTTTACAAGCCCAGATCCACAGCTTTTATTTATTCCTTCTTTGATGTGTTAAATGGGAAAGAAACTGTTTACCTCAGATAAAGTATTTTAAATTACTATTTGAATATATTTCTTACTATATTATTTAGCTACGACATTTTATTATTCTTATACTCTGTAGTGATTTCTTATGATAGGATATTCTCCTCTAGCTAACCTTTGAAGGCAAGCTGTCAAACAGTGATAGTCTTGCCTGTGCTTTGAGCTCTCCTTGAGTATGCAGAAGAGTCGAGGCTCCCTCAGAATTGCACATTTACTGCCATCTAGTGATTGAATAATAAATATATCCTGCATACTTAAGTTACTATTATCACTTTTTTTTTTACTGTAGTGATACTGAACCATGGAAAAATAATAAATCTGAATTTAGAAGTCCTGTGGATTGGTATAAGAAAAAAACCTGTCCCACAAAGAATAAAATCCCATCAATACTATGGGGTTGAACCAGGATTGATATCAGCTCTTTTTATATCCTCAGTCAGTGGGTTGTTTTTTTTTTTTTTTACCTCCACTCATCTCACCTTCTGATTTGAATAATTGTGCTATCTTTTCCTTAGCTATTTCATTTCAAAAGATTTAGAATGCAATTTTTTTCTGTATTGTCTCTATAGAATGTCCACGAATTTATAAGCAATTTTCAGTTATGAAGCAACAACCACAAACACAAGATTTTGAGTGAGTTTATATACTCAGCAAATATTTCAATTATATGTTATATTTTAAAAGATACAGCATAGTGGTGGGAATGACTAAGCTGACCCTTACTAGACCCCTACTAGAGAGTAGCTAGAGATACAATTTTAACTTATTTGATACATAATTATTCTTGTAATGTTATGGTGAGGAACTTTCTTAAAGACAAAGCCTAGTTCTACATTAAGTGCCACTTGAAAAAAAAATCTAATTGATATAATACAGTTCATAGCAGATATTCTTAAAAATATTTTTAAAATAAAATAAGTAATATGTTTAATCTGTGTATAAATGGATATTAGCTATAGTTACAAAATCGTGTTGTTTAGATAGATAGACATAGTATTTTAAAATTCTCGTCTTTCACAATTTCACATATTCCTGTTCCTTAAGTCCTAAGCAAGTATTTCAAATTTCTTTATGCCTCTCCATGTATTTGAAAAATGCATCTAATATATATTTGAAAAAGTGCCTGCCCATACAATTCATATAATCACCCTGCTTTCCCAGATTTCTTTTTTTTTTTTCAATAATCTGATTCTTTAGAAGTGAAGAGAATGACAACAAGCATCAGGATATCTGCTCCACTGGCGAAAAACTGGTAGCTTAAGGTAGCAATGGTGTCTGGCAATTTTTTCCCCCAAACTGATTGAGGTAATTTTGTTGTTAATCATACAGCTCTCAGATGAAGTGGAGCTGCTGCAATATTTCACTGAATTTGTTTGCAGAATCAGCCATAGGCAAATCAGCAATGTAGAGTGATGATTCTTAAAGTATGTGTGGACTTGAATACACTGGAGATTTCAATAAATTCAGTGGATCTTGGGTAGAGTTCAATATTCTGGTTTTTACTAAGTGTCCTCAGAAATTCTGAAACAGTCCCTAAACCATATGTTTATAAAACACTATCATTGGACTTATTTTTTTTTTTTTCAATTTGTCTGTTGTTTATCCATCCCCTAATCCCTCCCATGGCTTCTACATTTTAGGGGAGTGACCTGCCAGCTTTTTCTCTCACAAAAGACAGTAACTGAGAATTAAGTTTATATTATGGTGCTAGGGACTCAGAACTCCCAGAAATTATTGCAAAAGCAGAGGCTGAGAAGCCAGTTAAAAACATGATGTTCAGGGATCCCTGGGTGGCGCAGCGGTTTGGCGCCTGCCTTTGGCCCAGGGCGCGATCCTGGAGACCTGGGATCGAGTCCCACGTTGGGCTCCCGGTGCATGGAGCCTGCTTCTCCCTCTGCCTATGTCTCTGCCTCTCTCTCTTTCTCTCTCTGTGACTATCATAAATAATAATAAATAAAAATTAAAAAAATTAAAAAAAAAACATGATGTTCAGGGACATGGACTCAAGATCCAAACCACTTTGGACCACTTTCATCCTCTGAAGCTCAGTTGGTGTGTGATATTGGGTAGGATGCATGGAACCTGTTTCCTCTACTATAAGTGCCTCTCAGAATGGTTTGGAGAATTAAATGAGTTAATATGCATAAGTGCTAGAACTACACACTGTTTTATTTACATTAAAACAGTATTTTAGTTAATTAGTTAAGGTGTAATTGGTGAAACATTTTCCTGACATTTATTTTATTTTAATTAAATCAAAATGTTTCTGAATTTGTTGTGTGACTGAATACAAACCAGTTGGTTTGGCTTTTGATTCTGTAGTGTAGAAGCCTGTGGTAGACTGTTTGAGGTCTCACCTGTGGGCCTAAATCATTGAAACTTTACATAGAGGTTGGCACCAAGTCCCTCTGTCCTGCCCAGTCTAAGCTACTTCAGGCTCTAGATTTTACAGATCGTCTAATGACTGCTCAGTTTGAAAATGCTTACAGGGGATGGTTTGGGAAGTTACATTGTAGTTGATTTTCTTTCTTGCAAATATAAGAAATACGTTTGATGTGATAATTCACTTTAAAAATTACTAGGTTAATGAGAATATTGGAAGTTTTGTTCTCCTATTCAGTGTTTATATATATTAAGCATGTGTATGAGCACATATACATATGCCTATATAAAGCAAAATACTTCACGGGGCTTTCACAGATATTCTGGATAATTCAAGAACCCAAAGACAACCAGATGCCTCTATCTGGAAAGGACTGCATTACCAGGATAATTGTAGGATAATCTTTAATTTTATTTTTGAAAAAAATATGGCCTTTGTCAAAGCCATATCCAAGTAATCAGATATTTTGCCAATAGCCCATTTGTTTTGAAGTATATAAGCCTAATATTACAAGATCAAAAGTCAATATGCTCCTGTTTTGTTTCACTATTTTATAAAATTGTTTTTTTTCCTTGAGAAAAACATACTATGCAGGTCATATAATTTCAGTAATTCAATGCAACTTAAATAGTGAACTTAGATATGTTATAGAGTAAAATGTCAAAGCATAAACAAATATCAAACAACTGTTGAAACTAAAACATGAGTATATTTTCATGTTTCCCACTGTCATAGGCACCCTGCCTGCCTCCTCAAAGCTATTCTCTTCCTTCTTCCTCAGTGACAAAACCAAAACATTGCTTATGTTTATGCTTAGTTTTACAGGACATATATTTATTATTCTAGATTAATATAGGCAAAAACATTTAGGAATGGACTTAGGATGTTGATGCATGGAGAGGTGATGCCTAATGTCACTGTAGCCATCCTGTGATATAGGCTTCTATCACTGAAACCTGGATCTCAATGATGATGCTTAACCATGAATTAATCAAATCCTCAACTAAATCTTGAGTTACTTGTGCTAAGAGATAATTTCCTTATTTTTTGAAAAACAACAACAACAACAGTATATTACTCATACATTCTACTGGCACTCAGGAGGACTTAAGTACATATACATTATTCAATTGGATAATTACTGAAGTAAAATAATAGCTAGAATCATAACACCACCACTAATTCACGTATGGCAATCATTTTTCCACACCAATATGAGGTTTACATATTTTTTAAAAGATTTATTTATGTATTTATTGGAGGAGGAGGGGTTGAGGGGGAGGGAAAGAGACAAGCAGATGCTGTGCTGAGTGTGAGCCGACAGGGACCTGATTCCATGACCTGACTGTGGAATTAAGACCTGAACCAAAATTAAGAGTTTATCACTCAAAAAAAAAAAAAAAAAAAAAAAGAGTTTATCACTCAACGGACTGAACCACCCAGATGTCCTGGTTTGCAAAATTTTAAAAACATACAGAAAACCACTGGACACACAGGTGTAACATATATATTTAGAGAATATGCATTATTTAATCCTGTGGGACCAACATAAAACTTTGTGTCTTAGGGTTCAAATGCTCCTATTACAAAATTTGGATTTTATTATTTAACTTGTGGTCAGGACAAATCATCTGAAAACTAATACTTGTTTCTACCTTGACTCAGTTATTTTCTATCTCACAGGATCACTTTTATTTAAACTTTATAGAAGCTGGGATATATCGATTAAAAAAAAAGTGGGAATTAGTTGATAGAGTGGTAAAACTATGAAAACTCATTATAATCAAACATTTTATTATGTGCTAGGCAAAATAATGGCCACCACAAGTTTTAACCTCTAGAACCTGGGAGTGTGTTAGGTTACACAGCAAAAGAGAATTAAGGTAGCAGATGGAGGTAGGATCATGAACAGATGACCGTTAAATAGGAACATTGTCCTGGATGATCTGGGTAAACCTACTGTCATCGCAAGGGCCCTTATAAGTGGGGAAGAGGCAAAGAGAGAACTAGAGAGATGACAATGAGGAAAAGATTGGTGTTGAAAAGGAAAAAAGAAGCCATAAGTGGAGGAAAGCAGGTGGCCTCTAGAAGAGGAAATGACAAGGAAATGGTTTCTGCTCTGACTTGGAAGGAAGGTCAGCCCTGCCAACATCTTGACTTTAACCCAGTGAGACCCACACTGAACTTCTGACCCCTAGAACTGTGAGATGATGAATTTATATTATTTAAAGCACTAAGTTTGTGGTAATTTATTTATAAATACAACTCAGTCAAATCTACACATATTTGGTGAAAGATTGTTACAGTAGCAGTAGCTATGGTGTTTATAAGACATCCTTTTGAAATTTATTACATATAGTATTTCAGTGACTTGCAAGATTGAAACTGCACAGCAAAACATGAATGTGGAAGATATTTTATGGGAAATTTAGAAGTATCTGACACTAGTGATAGATTAGGAAAAAGAAAAAGGAAAAGAGGAGACCCGTGCTTATGATGACAATATACAATTCATTTTGATGGTTTGTAATTTGTAATTTATTTGTAATAGTGTTCTTATAAAAAAAAAACTCTTCAATAGTGTCTAGAACCACAAATATTTTCATTGCTTATTTTATAGCAAAATCATTTTTACATTTTCTCTCTTTTAATTTGCAAATACTTTGCTTTTTAAAAGAATGTCTCTATGTATCATGTAGTTTCCAACAGATATTTGTTATCTCAATATAGAATATAACTTATTTTATTAAAAAAACTCCTAATACTGTGATGTAGTAGCTGCTGATAGCCTTCTCTCTTGAGTACATTTTCTGAGCATATATAAGATAATAGAAAATTCTTCCAGTAATCAATTAAATATGTCTATTAACATGCATATTTCTCCAAAGTATTCACTGTGTAATTAGTGTTCAGGTCATGTAGAAAATAAGTCATTTCATTTCTGTGACTATTAAGCATGAAAACATTGATAAGATGATATTTACAGCTATAAATCACATGAATAATTTTCTTGAGAAGAATAGAGAAAGCCAAACACATTAAAAATGTAACTCGTATAATTTTAAAAATAACTCTTGAATTCCATTTACAAAATTGAAAATACTGACCCCTATAATAGGAAGTTAATCACTATCCATTAATCTTTTCTGTGGATTGCTGGAGGTAATCTTAAAATTGTAAAATGTCCTCTACTTTGAAATTCCAAACCTGACAAATATTTTAGCAGTTCAGCCTTCCTGACTTTAGGAGTATAAGGGCAATCACATGAAAATTAGCGATATGTATATTCAGGGTTGTCACTCCAAATGTATATTTGTTTTGTAATTACCTACCATAGTATTTCATAAACAAAGAAGTGGGGATGTGAGGCAAATTGATGGTTCATGTTTGTGATTGGGCAGCCCAATCACTGATCATAGGCAGTCTTTTCTCTGAGAAGCTGCACTAATTAATTAATCTCTACTTAATGAGTGGTAAGTTGTGATATGATCTGAAGACATTTGGAAACCGCTTAGGAAACCTATTTTTTTCTGTTCTTTCTTAACATGTAATTGTTAAAATCATTCTTTAGCTTCCGGCTAGCACATTCTCTTCTGTCATTCCTTTTTAGCCTCAACCTGATAAATGTTTTCTGTTTACTAAATTTTTCTGCAAAATGCATCACAAATATTGCTTTGGTGACACCTCATTAGTTCTTAAGTTTGGTAAATGAAAACATCTTTAAATGTCAGAAATTAAATATTTGCAATACCATTTTGTTTCTGTTTTAATTTCCTTGTTGTACATTAATCAATAAATAGCATGCCTTTGTAAATTCTGGTTTCTTCAAGTACCTCTGTCTCTATTTATAAACAACATCTTTATTCATATGGCTCATTTGACATGCATAAGCTTTCCTCTCTAAACCACAATCTTGAAACAAAGCTAAACTGTCAATATCTATGGAAGGAGGATATTGGTCCTATGAGTTAAATGGGTGGCTTGAATTTCTACAATAAAGAAACACTGCTATTCTTTCCAGGAAAATTATCTTGACTAAGATTTGAGTATTGATTATTGTATCCAATATCTCGTGGAAATAGGAAATTACACGATAAGAGGTATCATTTGTCTTCTATGTGAAAGTCACAAAATTATTTTTTTCCTACAGAAAATTTTCAGTGTAAATAAGAGATTTCTTTTCTTAAAAGATTTGTCCATTTCCTATATTCTTCTATCCTTGGTATGTGTTACTCTGGTAAATGACATTCACAGCAAATTTCTAGCATTTTGCTACTAAGCAAAAGAGTGACTTTCTATAAACACTTAAAACAAAATTTTAAAGCAACAAGCCTAGAAGAATATGTCTTATGTGAAGTAGGAACAGACAGGCAAAACAAAGCGTGTTGACTGTTAACATTTGTTTCAGTTTTGGAATCGTTCTAGTTTATCGACTTCTTTCAGCATTGAAGGACACATTCTTAGAGAAGAATTTGCTCTTTAGATTTTCTGGAATTGCAATCCCTATAATGTAAATTTTCTTGATATCTGCTCAAACCTCTTCCTCTGCTATTTTTAGTGTTTTTACTCTACCATGTTATTAGAACAAAAAGCCAAACCTTGTATGAGGAGAAATAAACATCGAAAGGGTGAATGTACTCATTATAGCAAATCTGCTTAAGAAGTTATTAGAAAATTTAAGTTTTGTAGATATATCTACTTTTCTCCCAAAGTGATCAAATTACCAAATTTGCACATTTATTTTCTGAAAAAATATGTACAAGCAGAATAAAACCCACACAAATTTGAAAGTAATAACTATTCCATATAATTTTATATGTGTGTTGTCATGCATATATATCTTTCCTGCTGTCTTTCACTCTGTATCTGTATGTGCACAAATATCGGTATATGTGTATAAAAACTCTAGTATGGATGACTCTCTTTGATCTTCATGTAATACAGATAACTTTTTTAAAAATGATGTTATTGCTTTATTTGAGAGAGAATGCATGCATGTGCACATAAGTTGGCGAGATAGAGTGAGAGGGACCAGGAGTCTGCTGAGTAGAGAGCTTGACACCAGGCTCGATCCCAAGACCCTGAGATCATGACCCAACCGAAGTTAGTGGCTTAACCGACTGAGCCACCCCGGTGCCTCAGATAACTTTTGAAAATTATAGATATATTTTATATGCAATACTTACTCTAAAAAATTGGTAAAAAAAATTGGTGTATTTTGGAAAGTACTAGTAATTTATAGATATATATATATATATTTTATTTTTTTAAATTTTTATTTATTTATGACAGTCACAGAGAGAGAAAGAGAGAGAGGCAGAGGGAGAAGCAGGTTCCATGCACCGGGAGCCCGATGTGGGATTCGATCCCGGGTCTCCAGGATCGCGCCCTGGGTCAAAGGCAGGCGCCAAACCGCTGCGCTACCCAGGGATCCCTATAGATATATTTTATATTTGCAATACTTACTATAAAAAACTGGTAAAAAAAAATTGGTGTGTTTTGGAAAGTACTAGTAATTTGTAACTAGAAAACATCATGTGCAAATAGAGACTGCATATTGAAAAAAAATAGGTCAGCAAACAGAAGATAAAATTAGTACCATCAGAAAATTGGTGTTAACTAAAACTGACTTTTAAAGCAAAATTTATTTGTAACACATGGCTACTTATACATCACCAACAAGTATTCATTGTTGTTATGTAAGTGAGCCGAAGACTGCTCTGTATATCGGCTCCTGGGTTTATTTCTTCGCTGCTGCTGAGACCTAGTAACTCAAAAGCCTGCCTTGGGGATAATCCTATTTTTAAACATCAAATCATTTTTAAAAATCACTCAAACAAGGAAATGTTTAAATACTTGGAACCTAACTGCTTTTCATCTAATGGGAAACCTTACCCTGTATCTATAACCTACTAATAAAATAGTGCTTTGCATTTATGAGGCTCTAAATGGCAGTTCTACTTACGAGTCTCAAACCAGAAAAGTCTCCACCATGTTCCTGAGGGACATTGTCTAGACAGATAAGCCCACTCTTCAGTTTTCCTCTCTTGGAAGCTCCATTAACTCCCTTCTCTTATGAGTAGCAGGGACCCCCCGCCCCCACACACACACCTCAGCCTCTGGACAGACCCCTGCTGTAGGTGATATTCCACATACACCACACTATCAAGCCGTTGCCACATAAAGCTTGTGTATGTACTACTGCCATCTTGGCATGTTTTCCTGGACTGGCCCGCAAATTCCATGAACCCCTACATTTTCCTACAACATGTTACCAACAGACTCATTAGATCTTCTTCTTTAGTAACCCACAGTCAATGTCGAAAACAGATGTTCATTTTATACTTGGACTATTTGTGGACCTTCTAATTCTTCCATTCCATGGCCATCCATACTAACTTTTAGTAAGAGATTTTTTTCTCTGAAACACTCTAATATTGACACTTTGTA
Source organism: Nyctereutes procyonoides (assembly GCF_905146905.1). NCBI lineage: Eukaryota > Metazoa > Chordata > Mammalia > Carnivora > Canidae > Nyctereutes > Nyctereutes procyonoides. Next base: position 29,422,131 of record NW_026575136.1, read on the forward strand.
AACTTCTTTGATGTCTGTGTATTGACTTTGGAAAGCATGAATATTTTTAAAAATCTGTAAAGCCTTCCACATTGCCTTCCTGTTGATTTAACAGCCTCTTCTATGATCTCTCTTTTTCAGCTTTGGATCTCCAGTATGTAACACAGTATCTGGAACATACTTTTGAATAAATATCTGGTTTGAGGGTGAATAGTTAAAACTATGAATTAAAAACTTCATAAACTTTAGGCTTGATGTCTGGGCGATACGTACATGTGGGAGCCTGAGAAGTTGCTTTTTACCAAGATCCCGACAGATAATAGATTATATATTCCTGTGCTATTATGAAAATCACCTGTACTCTTTTAAAGCTTTCTCTATTTATTTAATCAAGCACCAACAAAATTAAGACCCCTCTGAGACAACATGGAATTTTTTTTGTATTAAGGGATCAATAATTAGATGCTTCACTGCTATTAAATAAAATAAAAAATGAATTGGATAAAAATATTTTTACTATTCGCTAGAAGGAAAGGAACATAAAAATGAGAACAGGGAAAATATAAGACTAAGTTCCCTGGTGTATCATGAGTCATCCAAACCTACAAAGTGACAGTAAAATATCTGAATACACCTGGTGATTGTTGAGTGGCAAGAAGATTTATACAAGGTAAAGAGAGAAATCTCTCTCAGAGAAAGGCTTGGGAAACTGGATATATTTTTACATAAAAAAGGACAACAGGGAACAAAGTCAGAGAACTTCCAAACAGTTGCTAAGTGTTATTTGGATTTATATATTCAAATATGTGTATGCATGCATATATAAAAATATGCATATAATTTCATTATATTCATGAAAATTATAGGGCTGCTAATTATAGAAGGTTTATGTGGCTAGGAGTAGGAGAGAATATATGATCAGCCTTCAGGAATACCATAACATTTATTCCCAGCTATAGTACCAGACAAAAAGGAGAATAACTGCAAAAATCCTTTAATCTAGATTGTCTCGGACAACCACAAAATGTGAAACACAGTTTTTAAAAATGCTTGTTTGTGTATTTGGGAAGGAATCTTGAATATATTTCAACATAAGTAAAACCATCAAAAATTTGTTGTCTACCAAATAGTAAAGCCCAGAGGGTTTGATCCTGCAGAATGTCATCATTTTTGGAAGTGTGATAGTTTAGACGAACCCAGATGAGTTTCCAAAGCCAGGTTGTGACAGCCACTCTAATAAATTAGAGTTGCAAATTAAACTCTGGCTCTCAACCCCATCTGTTTAATGATAACACTGAACAGGAAGTGTGTAAAAGGTTGAGCACACTTAACCTCTGAATTTCCCACAGTCATCTCGTAGTTTCTGGTATGGATCTGTGTGACAGGGCACACATCTTTTACCTTTCAGTTTGCAGGTGTTGATCCTGGCATCATTCTGCTGACCTCAGTTCTTTCTCCTCTTTCTCCTTTCTCTTTTGCCTGCAGCCCCTAACCCTTGATCTTTGATCAAGACATGTTCACTACTCCCTGTTGAACAAGATATCCATACTTAAATCATGTTCTTTCTTTTAGGATACTTCCTGCTGAATTATTTTCACACCTATCTTTCATTTAAAGACTTTAATTCATTCCTCAAAATTTTGACACAAAGGGAAAAGGTCTTTAATAGAAGAAAAGGGGCACCTGGGTGGCTTCATCATTTAAGCATCTGATTCTTGATCTCAGCTCAGTTCTTGATCTCAGGATTGTTAGTTCAAACCTCGTGTTGGGCTCTACACTGGACCGGAGGCTACTTAAAAAAGGAAAAGAAAATAATCTCATTAATTTTAAAGGGGAAATGGTGTTGCATTCTATGGCAACCCTACATACTGAGGCAATTTTCACAATCATTTACTGCATTATTAAGATAAGTTTATACATGTGAGAAATACCAATTTCAAAGGAAATAAATTCAGATTTGCATGTAAAAATCAATATAATGGTGTTTATTGGCTAGCCAAAGGTGAGAGGGAGAAAACACTTGAGAGATTAAACAAGAGGCAGGGTGGGTATCATTCTTTGGGAGGTGTGATGGATTTTCAGGCTGGCACAGAAATTCCACATGAGAGTCAGTCAAGCCTGAGGATAATTTTCTTTTCATTGAAACTTTGACACATAGCAAGAGTTCTGTTGCGGAAAGTTTGGGCATAACCATAAAGACGCTAATTCTTTGGGTCAATAAAATGCAAGAATGATTTTCTTTTTTTGCCTTCTCAACATTTAAATTTATATACCTTTTAAAAACCACTTTGCATGACAATACAATTTCACAGAATTGTGTAATTGTTTCAGAACCTGCTTTTATCTTTCTAATGGAAAAAAATCAGAAATTCAGGATGACTCAAAAGGTAGTTTAATATTTATTTTCTCTATATAAAGATAATTATATTTATCTTTTCCTTAATAGGTAAACCTTTCTTACTTTTTTTTACTATTTATGAAATTTTTTTGTCACATTGTGGGACTTTTGATTACCTTGTACATGGAATGCTCACACACACAGGGTTATAATGCAGAAAACAATTATAGGGCAAAATAATGAGTAAATGCGAGACTCTTCAAACACAATGACATAACACATAAATAAAAAACAAAAACAAAACTGAAGAGTTGAAGAAAATTATACTTCTTCCACTTTCTTCCTAGCATGTGTGAAGAGCAAATGATTTGGTTCATTCAAACATCAATTATTTGCTCATATATATATATGTATAAATACGTATAAGATCTAGATCTAATAACCAAGACTATTTTTTATTTAAAAAATATATACAATCTCATAAGAATGTTGTTGGCATAAACTGATGAGGTTGGCTTTGCTCACACTTAAAACATTAAAATGTTGAAGGTACCCTTTTTTGCACATTTGTTTTTATCCTGTGGTTTTAAGTAAAAATAAATTTTCATAAAAATAATCCCTGTTACTTGGACAGTGGCATATATTTTCAATACCTGTTATAACTAAAATTTAACTGAAGGCAAATCCATACTTCCTGTCCTCTCATCTTAGGGCTGAAGTTTTGTTTATTTTGTTTTGTTTTCATTTTTGGAGAATCCCAGGCCTACTCGAATGTGAACATGATTACTGGTTACTTGATCATAAGGATTACAGATTCTTCTTTTGCAGCAGTATCATGTGGTTGCTTTATTAGCTCTGTCCCTGTAATTATAAGTCCCAAAAAACAACAACAAAAAAAGAGTTCCTTTGATATTTATTCTGCTGCATGAGTGGTTAGAAACTGAACTTGAAATTTCATATTCCTCATTAGGAGAATTGCCATACAATTAATTTGACATCTTCAAAGAATGCTCTTTGGTCCTGAACAAATTTAAATATGGATTAAGTAAGTAGGAGAGAATAGTTAATAAAAACTAATAAAGAGTTTGAAAATTCTTGGAGGAATGAATAGTATGAGCTCCAGTTAATTTACCAACTTGGAGCTGGTTGGTAACTGATAAAGGTGAAGAAAAACATCAAGTTTATATTTTGAGCACAGCTATCCTTCTCTTCCTTCTCTTGGCCTGTATTGTGGAAATGATTCAAATGTAAAGGAATAAACTTAAGTTGATTAAAATGAGTGATGTATTTTTGTTAATAATTACCTTTTTTAAATAAAAAAAAATCTTGCTTATTTCATCCAGATCTTTAATTATTGCTCCTCTTGACAAAGCTTTTTTATTTTTCTACATTATTTCAATTAATGGCTACCATGGCAAAATTGAGGAAATGAAGTTAGTCAATCATAATACAATATATATATATATATATACAGGGTTTCATCTCTTGACTCCCAAATTAATGTTATCAGTAGTTTTGTCTGTTAAAGTACACACTTTTAATCATTATTCATAAATAATTTACTAACATTAATGAAGCACAAACACCTTTCTTGAAATTTTTAAAATAGTATCTGGTTAATAGGCATAAACTAGATTGCTCCAGAAATTAATAAATTCTTAATTCTAACTGGTGTTGGGTTACAGTTTCTGTGAATATATGTTTATTGATTTGAGTGTCAATTTCCAAAATATTTTTTTTTTTTTTTTGCATCACGCGTCTTCTGTAAATGCTTCTGTTTTGAACATGTCTTAAGATTTTGGCACTATTTTAAGATACCTGATTTCTGTTCTGATTTTTAAAACATTTTGTCCGAAGGCATCTTTCTTCCATTAGAAATCCCTGTCATTGCAGATGAAGTACATATTTTCACTGTCTCACTGATTTTAAATGATACACTGTCCCTTAGATAGTTGATGATTGCTTTAGCTCTGCCATCTACTGTGCATGACATTCAAAATTGTTGCCTGCTTTGTAAGAAAATAAAAGAGTTGCCACAGAATTTTTAAAATGAAAATATGTATGCAGAATTATTATTAGATTTAATTTTTGTGTTAGAAAGAAAAGGCTGCTAAGAGTTAAAACAGGATCTGATCTAGTCTAATTTCTGCCTGGCATATATGGTATTCTCAATGTTCTTTTCTTCCCCTAAACTTACCTAAAGTCCAGGTTTTTTTATTCCCCATGGTCTCCTTGGTGTCTTCACTTTACAGTCTATTGGAGAGCTTTTAACATTTTAACATGGCTTAGACTCCCATTCGTGAGAGCAGAAATAGCTGTGAGCTGTCACAAATTAAAAAAAAAAAAAAAACCTGAATAGTGTCATTGGATGTGTGACAATTGCCTGCTCATCTATTTAGGAAGCAGTGGGTGTGCCCTGCCCAGGTCTGTGCCAGTCACTGCGGTCCCTGGCACTTGTTAATGGCCCCTGCTCTGTAGGATTGCCCTGCACTCATGGAAAACCTCACTTTTATTGGAGGGATTTAATTATTATTTCCATTTCTCTGATGCATATAATAGTTTTCATTTTATCTATTTCTTCTTTGATGACTTTTGGTAGTTTCTTTCAAGAAATTGGTCCATTTCATCTATATATCAAATGTGTAGGCATAAAGGTTTTGTTTGTTTGTTTGTTTTTGTTTTTTACATTTTAATGTCCATGAGGTTAGTAGCGCTGGTTCCTCTTCCTGATTTTGGTAATTTTTTTTTTCTTGATTGGTTTGGTTAGAGTTTAATCAATTTCATTGTTATTTTTAAAGAACCAGCTTTGATTTTGGTCATTTGACTCAATTGTTTTTCCATTTTTCTTGAGTATAAGAACATTAATCTTATTATGGACTATATTGAGTTATAATTGACAAGAAAGTTGTAAAATATTTAATGTGTACAACTTGATGATTTGATATACTTACTTATTGTGAAATGATTCCCACAATCAGGTTAATTAACACATCCATCACTATATAGAGTTATGTTTGTGTGGGTGAGAGAAAATGCTTAGCTACTTTTTAAAATTTTAAGTATAATTGCTCTACCTTGCTGTACATTAGATCCTCAGTACTTATCCATCATATACCTATGACCAACTTCTCCCCATTTCTCCCACTCCTCAACCCCTTGGAAATCACCATTATAGTCTGTTTCTATGAGTTGACATTCATTCATTCATTCATTTCAAATTTCACATATAAGTGATAGCAAACTGTACAATTCTTTCTCTATCTGGCTTATTTCTGATATCTGCTCTGATGTTTACTATTCCTTTTTATGTGTAATTCTTCTTTCTTTAGTTTAATAAGATAGAAGCTTAGGTTATGGCTTTTATTTAATTCCTTTTTATTATTATTATATATTCATTTAATGCTGCTTTCCTTCTAAGTACCACTTTATCAGCATTTCACCAGTTTTGTTAAGTTATATTTTTATTTCAATTCAGTTGAATTTTTAAACTGCCTTTCGAGACTATGTGTTTTATGAAAGTGTTTTGTTTAATTTCCAAATATAAGTGTTTTTCTCCCTAGCTACCCTTCTGTTATTGATTTCTGGAGTAATTCTACTATGGTCTAAGAACATACTTATAATTTCTTTTTAAAGACTATTCCATGGGTGCTTGAGAATAATGTGTTTTATGCTATTTTGGGGATGCTGTAAAATGTCAATGTGTGTGTGTGTGTGTGTGTGTGTGTTTGCGTATGTGTGGGTGACATATGTTCCATTGTAGAGTTTTCTAGATGCATACTTTAGTAAATTTTGTAAAGTTATTGGCCATTATTATTTCAAACATTTATTGTGCTCCATTTCTCATCTTTCTTCTCCTTTTAATATATTTTACATGTATATCTTTTGATATTTCCCAGGATTTGAGTATTTTGTTCTGTTTTTCTTCAGTATTTTTTCCCTTCGCATTTCAGTTTAGGATATTTCTCATTGATCTATCTTCATGATAGATCACGAACTTTCTGCTTGGTCATGCCATGCACATTGGTGAACACATTGAAGACAGTCTTCAGTTTGGTTCTAGTCTGGTTTCTAGCAGTTCCTTTTGATATTTTTCTTAGAGCTTACATCTTTCTGCATAGATTATTTACATATTCTGATATGGTTTTTACTTATCTTTACAGTACTTAACATATTAAAATAGGTTATTTAAAATTCCATGTCTGATCATTCTAATATTTGTGTCATATCTGAGTGTGGCTCTGATGTTTACTTTGTGTCCTCATACTCATTTTCCCTTGTCTTTCATTAGCATTGCAATGTTTTGTTAAAGATGGAGCATGTTGCATGAGTTCATAGAAACTGAGTAAATAAGACTTTTGCATGAGGATTTAGGAGTCGGTTTACTTTTCATGTTTGTTGTGGTTCTAGGTAACAGAGGTTCCACATCCTCCAATTCCCTGTGTTTTCATCCCTCTTTCCTGTCTGGGCTTTCCTAGATTTTGTTTCTAGGAGAGAGTCTGTGTATCACAGTCCTTTTACTATATGGCACTGTTGTGATTTGGAGCCCTGTGATGTGGTTTTAAGATGTCAGGGATTATAGTTCTATGATATTCTGGTTAACCCAGTCTTTTAGAGGGCTGTGCCTCAGCTAGGGACTTTACAAGTGTTTTCTTCACTTCTATAGTTTTGTGTCCCCTGCCTCCTGCTCTCTTAGCTGACTGCCATATTCCTAATTTATTTCTTAGCATCTCATTCCCTATCAAATACATCATGTTGTCCCCTGTCCTCTTTCATTTAGAGGACAGGAAGACTGGAGGAGGCCAGAGTGGGGAGACATTCTTTTCAGCTATCTGGGAAGATTTCAGAAGCATGCTGTGGTGAATCTGGCAAATTCTTTTCCCCTAGAGTATGTACATGTTTTTCCTGTGGAGATGTTTCTAGGCATATTTCACAAAATGACTTTTCTTCTTCCTCTGTGAGGCCACAAAGGGAACTTTCTCACCTCATTGCCCTGAGAACCTGGTGGGGTTCATGGAGGGAAACCCCAGGAGTCTGTAGGGGCTCTCCTAAGACAGTGACCTATAGAAATTTCTTATTTTCATGCTAACCCACACTCAGGCTCCATTAGTTTGTTAAAATTGCTATTTAGGCTTTTCTATCAATTTATTGCTCCAGTGACTTCCAATCCAGATAAACAGGTTTCAATTGCTGGCCTCTGTGGGTGTACCTGACTCGCAGATTTCAGGTTAGCAATTTGCCTTGCAAACTCATTTCTCTGATTGCTATAGGAAAGACATTGATTTTCAGTTTCTCCAGCTGTTTCTTGTTGTAATGATGGGAGCAAAAACTCCCTAGATCTTTACCTAGTTTGTAGCTGGAGTCAGAAGTCCTGAGCTATTTTCAAGCAGAACAGTTCTCTTTCGAAGATGTGATCATTCAACAGAGCCCTAGAGAGTCTCTGTTGATTCCCCAGTGGGTGTTTCCAGATACTAAATATATCTACCATCGGGATCACATGCACAAGGTGTAATGCAGCTGGTACCATGGCTGGGAGTGTACCATTGGCTTCTCTTTTCCTGGTACCTATTTGAAATTGGCAGTTTCCTGAATCTGTCAAAAGTGGATCAAAGCTCCCCAAGTGTAATGTGTGTTGCCTTCAAACCACATGAAATTCCACCAAACTGTGTGCCTTATAATTTGTAGTAGGTATTGAGGTACAGCATCTTAGCATCTATATAGATAGGCTGGCATGTCTTAGGAAACTGGAATCCTGAATACTTCACCAAATATGAGTCTTTTTTTTAAGATGTTTATGTATTTATTCATAAGAGACACAGAGAAAGAGAGAGGCAGAGACACAGGCAGAGGGAGAAGCAGGTTCCATGCAGGGAGCCCGATGTGGGACTCGATCCTGGATCTCCAGGATCACGCCCCAGGCTGAAGGCAACGCCAAACCGCTGAGCCACCCGGGCTGCCCCAAATATATGTCTTATACCTTCCGACATTCATGTCCTATTGCCCATTCATATCCACCAGATCTTATTAGCTTATTGCCATCTAAATATTAACTAGCATGATGTTTTTTGGAAAGTCATCATGATTAAGATGTCTTTATACCATATTAGTATGCAGAGTAGAACAATTAAGATATTCCTGAGTCCAGGCAGCAAAGGTTTTCTTTTCTTGCCATACAATGACTAAATCTGGAACCTGCTTTTGATATGTCCTCTTCATGTGTATTAAGAACAACATATTTACAAAAACAAGGGCTGTCTGCCAGGTGTCTGAAGCATGCTTGTCTCCTCTGATAAGCGGACAGTATTCAATATGGCAACTACAATTGAGGTATGACCTGTTTATATTCATCATTGTCCACAACCATTGAGCATGATCTATCTGTTTTTGCAGTGTTCACAGAGATAAATTAAATAGGACTATGGTAGAACCTCTACCACCACATTTTTCAAATATTTGAAGGTGCGTTAATTTCTGTGACCTTACGTTTGATTTACTACGTATGTGAAGGGGGAGGGCAATTTCATGAGCTTTCACTTGATGTTTTGTGGCCCTTGTTTTTCATCCAGGGAATCAATGTGAAGTTCCTACTAGCTGCTAAGTATATCTAATCCACTATACTTTAAAAATGAAAACAAAACAAACTGCAAAGTGGTTCTATTACTTTCTTATTGCTAGTGTGATTAATTTGTGGTTTAAAACAATAACAAAATTAATATCTTACATTTCTGGAGATCAGAAATTCAAAATGGATTTTACAAGACTAAAATTAAAGTGATGACCTCTGGTGAGTTCCTTTCTGAGGCTTTAGGGAAAAATCTCTTTTATTCTATTTCCACTGTGGCCCTCCTATCAGTTTTACCTCTACTTGCAATATCACCATTCTCTAACTCTGACTTTCCTGCTTCATTTTTCTCTTAGAGGGATATTTTGGATTACATGGAGCCCACACTGATAAACCAGGGTAATCTCACTATCCAAAACTCTTTAATCACATCAGATAAGCCCCCTCTGCCATCTATGGTCACATCTATGCAGATTGCAGAGATTAGGGCATAGGTTTTGGGGAGGGAACATTATTCCTACCACGGTAGCCATTGGATCCATTGGATTCACTGATTTGTGCCAAAATTCCATTTACCACCTAGATTTTTCATTTCCACTCATTATAAAGGATGACAAAATTTCAGGCTCCCTGGTATTAGTTCTATATCAATCTTCCTATTGAAGAGAGCTGGAACAATCTTGGGACTCTCCTTTTCTCAGTGACATTTGCCTTGGTAAGAAGATTCATAAGCTGGTTTGGAAGGAATGTGTACTGAATATATTTATGATCTGTAATATCTCACCTCAAACTGATCTGGCCTTTTCTTCATCCTGGGTCAGTCAACTGACTAAATCTGAAACCTGTGTGAGAGGGCATAATATTTCATTGTAGTAATTGATTCATTCACCTTCTGTGCCAACTTTTATTTTTGTTTTCATATTTATATAAACAAATCAAGCAACACTGTCATTAATATTTTCTAACCCAATGCTAGTGACTCCAAAATTTCTATTAGCTGCTGCCATAAATAGTTGGAGGTGAAGAGATCCTGCTTCGTATCCAGGCCTTGCTGGTCATTTTGAAATTATGCCCACCTTTGCCTTAGTGTTATGTGCTGCCACCTTCCTCCCTGTCATTCTGGGATAGCTAGATGACATCTTTCCTACTGTTATTTGAGAGCCTACCTCTGTGGCAGGATATGTGGTTGACAGGTTGCCATTCCCTACTTCTCAGGAATCCCAGCACTTTCCTCAGTAGGCCATTATTTTTGCCTTAATAAAAATAAGGTTCTCTGGACCATCCAAATAAAATATCAGACGGTAGGTTCGCAGGCCAAATGTGATAAATTAGGCCTAACATTCCCACTTCCAGGAATGTTATTCAACACCAATATAAGGAAGTTCTGGTTTCTCCAGAACTTTTAGTTTAATTTATTTAATTTAATAAAGACCTTCACTGAGTCCATGTTTTAAAATCCAAGAAACAATTGGTACCAACTGCAAGTGTCTTTGCTAAAAAACATTCATGAGTGAGTGTGCTTTCTTTCTTGCCTTTCTTTCTTTCTTTCTCTCTCTTTCTTTCTTTCTTTCTTTCTTCTTCTTTCGATTTATTTATTTATTTATTAGAGGATGAGGGGAGGGAATGTGCATGAACTGTGGGGGGAGGGAGCAGAGGGAGAAAGAGGATCTGAAACAGACTCTGTGCTCAGCATGGAGCCCAACATGGGGCTAGATCTCAAGACTCTGAGATCAGGACTTGAGATGAAATCAAGAGTCAAAGGTTTAACTGAGCCACCTGGTGACCTGAGTGAGTGCCTTTTCTATCGATTTTGAATCCCCATGCAGTCCTTCCATTCTGCATTCTGAAGTTCCTTTGGTGAGTAGGTCATGTCTTCCTGGAGCAGGGTTTATTTTTCTCTGCTTTGGCTAAATTGAGCTACAAATGCTGGCATGTAGCAGCAAGGGAAGGAAAGTGATGGATTTTGAGGAAAAAAAAAAGGTCATTTACAGGCTACTTCTTTCAAGTGAGATTATGTGGTTTAAAGGCAAGGAGTACTGTTTGACTCTGATAAAGGGAAAGACAATAGTTCAGGGAAACTTGGGAAAGCAACATTTTCAGGCAAAAGTGTCCTGTAAACTGTGGCTTTGGGAGTCAATTTTATAAGCTTCCAACTGGAAAATGTGTAGAAGCAAGAGAAAACCATACTCTTAATTTTCTACAAAAATACATTGTAGATAAATATACCTATTTAAAAACTAATATAAATTAATATAAAATAAATAGCACTTGGAGCAACAGTACTCTGAACAAAAACTTATGTATATATTCAATGATTTAAAGGAGATTTATATTTCTGATGATACAATTACCAGTAATAGAAAATAATTTGGAATCATTTCTTCAGTATTAATAACAAACACTTCAGCATGTATTTTCTTGAAAAAATAGAAATTGTCTTTTGCAGAATCTTAATAAGATGAGAGAGGTCTGGAAGAGATGCAGATTAAACAGAATGAAGTTTAAAGGCAAAGTGAGGAAACTCAGACAATGGTATCATACAAAATAAGTAAAAAGCGTAAGTAGATAAATTATAACATTGAAGTGAAAAACTTTCCTGGCTATAACACAAAGAACAGGATTGCTGGTGGGAGAATTCAGTGGAGTAAAATGAACACAGAGTTGAAACTTTTCCACAGAGTAGAGGGTAATGAGTTAGAGATTAAACAGCGAAGAAAGAAAGTCAAAGATGTAGAGAAAAGTGAATAGATGTCAAGGTCAATTCTACATTTCCTAAGGTAGAAACTAGATGAATATGAACTGACAATTAAACATTGTATCTGATGTAGTAGAAAAACATCTTTTTTGAATGGGAATAAGACAACTATAGAGACTGGGAGAATTAGCTTTCTCTAAAAATTATTCAGAATTAATTCAATAAAAAAAAATGTTTTCATTTGGTTAGTTTAGCCACCCTAGAGAAAAGTTCAGTCATCACATTTGTTAATCAATGCTGACCCAAGATAGAATAACCTTGCTAAACATTTGAGCCAAAAATTGCAATTACTTGGTAAAAATCAAGTAGTTATTAGGCAACAATATCTCAAAAATGCCATGGATTTTTACAGATATCAATAGGCAGGAGAAAAAAGTGCTCAGTTACTAATTTATTGAATGATGTATTTTATTTTATTTATTTTTTTCTTCTTTTATTTTTTCTGATGATTTTTGTTTTATTTTTTTTCTGATGATTTTTGTTTTAATTTTCTAACTGCATCAGACTCTCTAAATGTTTTGGATTAGTGATACAGACATTTGGAAAAATTCAATTGAAATTGCCAACACCTACATTATACTGTCGTATTTAATAATATATTTATATATCTAATTAAGTATCCTAACAAGTATTTTCAAAAATGCCTTGCAGAATAACAAAATCCAAGAAATGTATTAGTCACCATTTAGTCATTATATAATCTTGTCAACATTTTTTGGCCCCATTTGAATGAATATGATGACTGAATTTTTTTTTTTTTTTGGTTTACTGGAAATAACTGATAACATCAAAAAATTCTACAAACAAAAATATCTGAAGTGATAATCATCAAAATGTCTGCATATCAGTGTGTTAATTTGCATGATCAAGATGGTTAATTTGCATTATTATGAGATTAGAATATCTAAAACAGAATTGAATACATTTGACTGAATCTGATTCAGTTCATTTTAAATTTTAAAAATAATAAAACTTTAATCAAAATACTGTCAGTTGTAGCCAACTATATTTTAGGTCAGATTACTCTCTCCCATTCATTTTGTGATAACAGTAATTATGTTAGTGTCTTTCAAAATCATATTTCTTTTCCATACTGTGGTTTGCTGGAAGAGCATTTATTATGATGCATCAAGGTTAATGTTATGACAATGACTTCTTTAAATTTATTGTTCTCTGAAGACATTTTAAATAGCTTTAATGATTTGTATTGAGCTACAATTAAGCATGGTGGTTGTGTTATTCTTTGTTGTATAGTAATATAGCTTTACAAACTTGAATGGCATTGTATAAATCAGAAATGCACATTATGGACTGAAGGCATATAAAAATCCTGCCAGCTAAGACTTATTAGGATTCCTAATCTTTAATTAAAGAAAGAGTAAACAAATTGGTATTCTGCATGCTTTTTTCAAATGACGATTTTTTTTTCTTTTAAGATTTAATTTATTTCTTCATGAGAGACACACACACACACAGAGAGGAAGAGATATAGGCAAAGGGAGAAGCAGGCTCCCTCCAAGGAGCCTGATGCAAGACTCGATCTTGAACCCCTGGATCACAACCTGAGCTGAAGGCAGACATCAAACACTGTGCCACACAGGTGTCCCTCAAATGCTGAATTTAACAGGAGGGACAAAGATGCTTGAGAGGATTGCTTTGATTTGTGTCTTTACCATTCTTCTTCTCTGCTTCCTTTCCTACATATTCTTCCTAAACCTCATTACATTCCCAGACTCTGCCTCTAATTTTTTGTCTCTTTGCTAGCTTTTCTTCGTAATATTTCACACACCCAAAATTCCACTAGCATTTCTTGCATGACAAATTATCTATTTACGTACCTGGTTCACCTGAGCTCTAAATCCAAGGTCTCCTGCCCTAATGGAAACTCCCTCCATGCTTTTGCAAGTCTTTTTTTTTTTTTTTTTTTTTTTTAATTTTTTTTTTTAAATTTTTTTTTAATTTTTATTTATTTATGATAGTCACAGAGAGATAGAGAGAGGCAGAGACAGAGGCAGAGGGAGAAGCAGGCTCCATGCACCGGGAGCCCGACGTGGGATTCGATCCCGGGTCTCCAGGATCGCGCCCTGGGCCAAAGGCAAGCGCCAAACCGCTGCGCCACCCAGGGATCCCTGCTTTTGCAAGTCTTAACCCTCGTCCCCCATTTTAGTTCCTTCCAATATTATATCCTTTTAATTTATCCTGCAGAAACAAAAAGAAAAGCAAGTTAGCAGATTAATTTTCCTAAACGTATAATCATGTGCATTCCTTATTCAACTCTCCCATTAATTTTTATGTCCTTCCATTTATTTATTTATTTATTTATTTATTTATTTATTGCCCTTCAATTTAAGTAGAGTTATGTCAACAAACCATTTAGCAGCCTCCATAATCTACACCAACACAATCTCTGAACATCACCTCTCATAGTTCAGTCTCAACCAGACTAAACGTACTGGGTCAAATGTACACATTCATCTAGAAGCCAGATAAATGTTGCTCCAGCTTGACTCTATGGATATAATGTAATTTCTCATAATCTGGTTTGTTTCATCTTTCTTCCCTAATACAAAGACAAACAGTCATAGGAGAGAGTCTCTTTTGGCATTCTATAAAGACTTCATGTTTTTCTTTTCATTAACAAACTGAGCAAAAGGGCCTGCCTGGGTGGCTCAGTCAGTTGAATGTGTGACTCTTGATTTCAGCTCAGGTCATGATCTCAGGGCCTGGGATTGAGCCCTGGTCAGGCTTTGCACTCAGTGCAGAGTTGGCTTGTCCCTCTCTCCAACCTTCCCTCCAATCTTCTTCTTTCAAGCTCTCTCTCCCTCAAATATTTAAATAAATAAATAGTCTTTTAAAACAAAGCAAAACAACAACAAAATGAGCAAACTAAGAACAATGATATTGAATTGAACTTGGGTAATTTTCATAGCATACTCAACATGAACGTGTGTGGAGTTTAAGGTAGTATGTATTTGAGAATGTGCGTAAATTTGAAAATAGCAAAAAACAAAAATACAGAATGCACAAGATCTTCCACTCGTCAAACCAGAAAAGTGCATCAGTATTCTTGTGGGTTATATGTTACTCTTTCATTATTCCTATTGATATTATGTGAATTCCTTTTATTGTTTTAACATTTTTTCTACATTTCTCATTTAATCAAAATTTTAGAATTGAAATTTTTCACTGTTGTGGAAATTGATTTTCTATTGACTTGTATTTTCACAAATTTTCAATTTTTGGATCTGCGTTCATTATAAATTGGAAGCCAAATTATTCAGGTTTCTATACTTTGAATTATATTCTTAATTATAATTAACAAGATAGAAAATTTATCCTAAAACTGTAGATTCAAATAACTATTAATTACATATTATTTCCTAATTTTATAGATTATGTGATTACAATTTAAAATTGTTTGCATTATGACAAATCATTTCTAAAATTTTCTGATGTATATATTCAATCCACACATATTCATGCTTTTATTTTCTTCCGAGGTTTTTGAGGTATAATTCAAATACAGCAGAAATCTATTTTTATTTTTATTTTTTATATTTAGATCTTACAGAATTGTGAATGTTCTATTCATTTAACATATCTAAAGCTAAGGCATCTAAGTCTGTATGGGCATTTAAAATGCATTAAAATTACAAATACAGCAAAAGTTCATTTTTTAAGTGTATGAATTGATTAGTTTGGGCATACATATCACCTTGTGAAGTCTGGCTTTGAAATATTTAGTGTTTGTGTGAGTGCTAAATGGTTGTTGCTAAAACTCAGAGAAGAGCCAAATGCCAAATGCATAAGTATTTGTCCACTGCTGTGAAAGAGAGTGAGCACAAGGTATGCCAATTAGGTTCCTTGCTGTTTTTGAACATGTTTTCTGTTTGCTTACTGCCAAACTTTTGTTTACCCTGTTCCCTCTGTCAGAATCCTCCTACCACAATATCCAACTGTCAAAATGCTCTCTGTTGGTCAGTGTCTAGATCCAATCCCAGCTAGTCCTTAGAGCTCTGCGTTATATTCTCATCAAGAAGTTCTGTCATCCATTTTTAAACTCCTGTAATGTACTCACATCCTCTTTTGTGTTACTTTTGAAGAGTTACCAAATACTGTTTTCGAAGGCAACAGTGATTTCATGGTCCCTTTCAATTGAACACAATTAGAAATTAGCTATAAAAGAACAACAGTTTAATTACATTTATGTACCATATTGTTTATGTAAATAAGTGCACACATAAGTTTATCAGTCAGTTTGGGCTACCCTAGCAAAATCCTACAGGATGATTGTCTTAAACAGCAGACATTTACTTTCTCACAGTTCTGGAGGCTAGGAATCCATAATCAAGTTGCTGGCAAATTTGGTTTCTGGTGATTGCTCTCTTCTTGGTTCGCAGATGGACACTTTCTCACCATGATGACCTCTTTCCTATGTGCAGAGAGGGAGAGAGAGAGTGCTCAATGTGTCTCTTACTCTTCTTATAAGCACTTCAGTTCTATAGGTTTAGGGCTTCAAACTAATGACCTCATTTGGCCTTAAATACCTCAATAAAGACTCTATCTCCAAATATAGTCACATTCAGGTTAGGTGTTTAATATTTGAGTTTGGGGGTGGTGGGACACAATTTATTCCATAATAATCAGCAAAAGATTTATTCACCTCACCATGCATATTTATTTTTGGTTCAGAATTTTTAAAAATAATTTAACCTTTTCTAAACAGAAAGTTATTAAATGAGAACATTCGTTGTTTACTACCTGATCTATCACTGACGTAACAGATCTTGTTGGACTTCATGTCACATCTACTTAAAAAATATTTTAGCTGAGACCACTAGCGATTAAAACATGCCTTATGGAATCCAGAAAGGCAAAAGATAAGGCAATAGTGGTATTCAGGAAATAATTGCTTGACATAAAGGAAACCCATGGTTTTAATTCACATAACTTATGACAGTGTGAGAATATTAAATTTGGCACTATGATAGCCTGAAGGAAGCTGACGTATCATTTATTTTTCATTACAGATATCTACTACTTCTTTAATTTTACTAAGTATTTCTGAAATTATTTTGGATATACACAAAATATTCTTTTATTTTTTTTAAACAGAAATTCTGGGAAGAAGGAAATAGGTATGCCCCTTATATATAAGTATTTGGGATATTTTTGTAAAAATACATATATGCTGTTACATAAACTGAATAAAACATAACTTGGCTATATTTTAGATAAATTCTAATGTCTCTAACACCAATGTGTTTTTTTTCCTTTTAGTCACTAAATACTGAAATTGAAAATGTACAGTAGATTTTAGAGCCCATTCACTCCATTGATACCAGTTTTAAGATAAGAAAACTGAGTCTATAGATATGTTTAAATGACTTGCACAAGGCCATATCACCTGGATAATAGTAGCTCCCTGATGAAGCCAAAGGCAACCAGATTCACAATCTCCAAATCTTTTCATTTGGCTTCACTGTATCCCTGACGTGTGGGTAGTGGACTCTCTCAATAACTCCTCATCCAAAAATGATTGATCAAAGATACTTTCTGATATTTTATACATTCTTTAGAGAAAGGTTAATTAATCTTCAATTTAGATATGATCTTTAAGTTAGTTTCTTTAAAAAAAATATGAGCAACTTTTATTTCTCTCCAGATTGGAGGAACAGAAACTAGTTTTTACCCTCCTAATCAAGGATTTGACACTGAAAGGAGGAAAATGTGGTGTGCTTTATAACATAATGGATGGAGAATTTCAAGGATGCAGAGCAGTAAAGTGGAAACCAGAGAGATCCTGGCAGTTTTCCGGATTTGAGCAGATACAGTTAGGTGTTCGGACATGCCCCAAAACTGAAATTTGCAGGTGGAGTAATGCAGCAGAGGGGCTACGGGGAAAGACAGTTGGGAGATCTACACAAGGGTGCTCTTAAGTCTTCTGATGAATTCTGATCAGTGTATGCAGAGGAGAAAACTACCCAAGGCTAGATGGCTGCTTCTAAGAGAAAAGAGCCACCTTTCATTGAAAAGGAAAGAGGAAACAATCCTCAGAGCTCACAAAGTACCTGTGGTCTTCTTTGTTCCCAACAGCTGCAGAAGAAAAGCAGCAATTCATGAGGTATTTTTTTCAGAATGGCATTGCATCAGTGGTGGGATGAAGACCTAAATTAAGGCTATTCTTTCCCCCTCCTGATGAAATTTAAAAATAAGATTTGAAAGGATCAAACTACAACCATGTGCTTTAATTGTGCACCAGAACAAATTTACAGAATATTAAAAGAAAATCAAAACTAAGTGGAACTAAGCAAGGTAAAATTTACAATGCCAGGAATCTAGAAAAAAAAAAAAAGAAAGAAAGAAAAGGCCAAGCATACTTTTGTAGATAGATATGTTTTACCTGTTATTCTCTTCCTTGTTACAGATATAAAGAATGTAATTGTTATTAGTATATTGACTTTTATCTTTTTACTGTGGTATTTTTCTAATTTTTCAAAAATAATCTTGCTTCAGGATTCCTGGTCCCCAGACGTTTGCATGCCTCACTTCCTCACTTAATTCTTGTCTCTGTTCCAGTGTTACCTCCTCGAATGATACCTTCTTTAAAAAGTTTTAGTTGAATATATGTCATGTCTCTGCTTTATTTTTTACTATAGCACTTATTACTTGATATATTATAAACTTATTTTTGTTTCTGCAACCCACTAAACTATAAGTTCAATAAGGACAATAACTTTGTTTCCTTCTCCACTGAATTCTTCAGAGTCTAGTGCTGGAACATGACAAGGATACAGTGATTATTTGTTGATTGGATAAATCAGTCAGTAATTGGATGGCTGTGGTTTCTGTGGTCAGTTCAAAAACATACACAGAATGGTCTAATGATTTTAAGACTACCTGGAGTCAATTCTAAATAGTTTATAGAATTAAAAAAAATAAATGAGATTTTCTGTGTGTGAATTATAGAATTGCTTTTATAAAGTAATTCCAGGATCAAAAGACCCACCTATTTATCTATTGATTCCAGATATAATCGAAAAGATGATCAAAGATGAATAAAGAATCCGTCTAAGTAATCAAATATACACATGATAATAAAATTATATCTATTATGCAATGACAGATACAAATCTAAAATAAGCATATGAGATTTTTTAATTAGTCCAAATAAAAGTTTAAAATCATGAATTGAATAGTAACAAATATACATCTACATACAGCCTATGGATGTATTTATATTTAAATATGTAAGAGTGTTGAGATAAAAGTAACAAATGCAAGTGTCCAGTAAGATACCATAAAACAATATTAGAGAATAATGATCTGTAAAGTCATGTTCTTAAGAATATCTTTATGAGTTCCTACTTATAATACACCTAGGAGACAAGAATCCATTCTCTATTAAACATAACACCTATCCATCCATGAAGTATATAAAAAGGACTAAAAGCTTTGTGAATGACAATAGTCAAGAAATTCCAAGCAAAATGGACTAGTTGCTATAATTAAATTAGTTTCCAAAAATGCTTTGCACTCAGTAGTATTGATAAACTAGCAAAAATGAAAGCAAATAAATATTTGGTAGAATAGCAGTAGTAATAGAATGCATATTGGCTAATCAATCCGGATGTCTACTATGGAGTTCCAGCTATATATGCATATGTATGTATTTCTGCATATTTGTAAATATGGCAACTGTGGTAAATGTGTTTCAGTAATAAGGTTGACACATTCATATAAGATTTTAGGAAGAATATTAACCTAATTTCATCCTTAATGACTTGAATCTATCAGAGAACACCAGGAATCCCTATTGTCAAAAATTAAATTAATGAAACTTTTAGCTATATTTTTCAACATCTAGAACCACTCCAATGTTAACAAGCATCAAACGCTTCCTGAATATTGGACTGCCACTTAATATACTATCTGTCAAAGAAGATACTCTATTTCGGCTCTCCTCTAGACATATTTAGATATGATCAAAGAAAGCTCATTATAAAACCTGTAACCTTTACATTTTTTTGTTTTTTTTTTAACCTTTCCGTTTTTAAAAGATATGTTTTAACTTAAGTAGCAAAAACTCAAAATATGAGCCACAAAAGACATCCTCCTGCTCATCAGAGATTAAAAATTCAAGAACTAAAACCTACATAATTATCTGATAGATATATTGTCCATGTAATCTAACACATTGCTATGTCTTTTTTTTTCCCCGTTTTTAAGCTTAAATCAAAACCAAGCTGGAATGAAATGAAACTACAGGTAAAACTATAAATGACAGCCTAAGAAATATTAAATAAAAACACCATAAAAGATTAAAAATCAGATTAATTTCAAAAGCCTGAGAAATTCATATGTCAACAATTACAGAGATAAAAAAGTATGCAATTATCATACATATGAAACTAATACAACACTGTATGTTAACTAACTTGATTTAAGATAAATTTTTTTTTTAATTATAAAAAGAGATACAGGGATGAATGGGGGAAAATATGCATTGCAGTATTTAGCTTAAAATCTGCAATATTCTATTTATAACCTATTTCAACACATGCAGTAGTCTTTTTTTTCTTTTTAAGATTGTTATTTATTTATTTGAAAGAGAGAGCAAGAGAACACAAGCAGAGGGAGCAGGAGAGGAAGAGGGAGAAGCAGGCTTCCCGCTGAGAAGGACCCCAGCATAATGACCCCCGAGCCAAAGGCAGACACCTAACCGACTGAGCCACCCAGGCACCCCAAACACATGCAATAGTCTTGATATTTTTGTCAATTTATACAATATGTTTATATATGGATAATAATTTTCCCTTAATAAAGAAATAGTAATACATTTTAACCAAGTCACATATGGAAAAGAAGTTACATTTACATAACCCTATTTTAAAATACAAATAATCTAAATTTGTTAGAAAATATTCATTAATATCAGCAGAAAAAATAAATTAGCATATTCCCTTTTTTGTGGCAATGCGTTCATTTTATTTTACTTTTATTTTTCTATTTTGGACATACACCTTTTTGCTCTGAAATTTACCCTGATTTTCCTGAGAGCACAGCTTAACTTTGTCCTTGAACTTAGTGCCATCTCTATGTAAATGTGTCTGTGCCAGCTCTGATTGATGAGTCATTGATGAGAGCTATTCACTGTAACCATGAAGCATCAAGATAATATCTTCTTGCCCATTTAATCCACACAGGAATTTTGATACCTAACATATGAACATTAGATCCAAGAGCGGGAAGGGCAGTAAGGTTAAACAGAGGCCCATAGACTCATTTTCTAGTTTTGTTTCATCCTGAACACCATTATTTTTCCCTAGGAAGAATTTATACAAAATAGATTTCTTTTTGGTTTTCGTGATCATGATTCTTTCTTTCTTTCTTACTCCTAATAATAAATAAAATTTTCATCAAATTTTTATGTTTTTCATTCCTTGCCGGTCATTCTAATATTCATCTTAGAACGACTATGCACTCAGCAATTCTCATTCTTCTTTTTCTTTTTTAATGTTATTGTTTATTTTTTGTGATCAAAAATATGATTCAAAGATCTTTTTAAGAATCCAAAATTTCTGAACATTAGAATTAACACATTAAATCTTAGCAACTACAAAAAATGTTATTACACTATAAATGCTGAGATTTATAAGTATGAATTCAATGTTATGCAATTTATTACTATTTTGCCAGATTCAAAGAAATGGAACTTTTGTATTATATTTAGTGTTATGATTCTTATTTGATTTTTAGGAAGCAGTTTTCAGAGACTGTGGCTTTAGTATTATAAAAGTTCTATTTCTCTAGGCTTTGCTGGGATTGTGTTTTAGTTCTAGAATCAATGTGATGTCTCAGTGGTAGGCTTTAAGAAGAATAAATATACTTTGAGTGTCAGCTCTCGCAATCAAAATGTGTTTGTTTTTTTTTTCTTTTTTTCTTTTTTCTTTCATAAAAAACAATAGGTACCTCTGCTTGAAACAAAGCTTGCTTTGGTAAACACTTATTTGTGAAATTTGAGTATTCAAGATTTGTTTCTCAGATTTGTTTTTATCTATCCAAATATTCCCATATTAAATATTAGGATCCCATTGGCTTGCAACAAATAACTACATGAGTAGATTGCACCTTTCTAAGGTTTGCAACTCTAGGACCCCAATATCAGGTCCTGGGGCTAATCTGTCACTGTAGTGAGTTCCCTCAGGTCAGCACACACAAACCCGTACAAGACTGGTTTTCTGTTTTTTGTTTTGTTTTGTTTTTTTCCTAGTAGTGCTTTGAGTTATGAGTTCATATACATACATACATATATACATTTATTTTATATATGATTTTTTTTTCCTTTCCATGGCCACTTGTCCTTCTAATGCCCTTCTTTCTAGTAGCCTAGTAACATGCCTTATTCTTACCAAGGTAAATGTGGATGATTGTGGTAACACCAGTGATACAGATTATTAGTATCACATTTCCACCCAGAAAAAAAAGTCTTCTCCTACGCCCATAATATATGTGAACAACCCAATCCAGAAATCCATCTTCAGGCTCCCTCTTGAGGCATCTATATTAATTATGGAAACCTCCATTTACTATTTATTTCTTGTAATACATTTGCCCCATTTTTGAATAAGGAGAGTTGCCTCTTTTTCCATTTACTGGAAGAGTTTGCAGATGATTGGTACTATTTTCTCATTAAATGCTTCTTAGGCTTACAGCAGTGCAGCCATCTGGGTCTGTGAGTTGTTTTTGTGGGATGGTGTTTATTAACAGATTCAAGTTATTCATAGATTATACATTATCTTTGAATTTATTATGAAATTATGTTTAATTATATGGTTTTCCAACAGAAATATAACAGCAATTATATTTTTCATATAGTTATACTTTTCAATAAGCAATATATATTTTTCTTTTAATCCTAAACCCAGAGTCCACCAATCATTTCATTTCAAAACTCCACAGTTTATGAGTCTTAAGTTCTATTTTATTTTTCTACTGGCTGGATTAAACCTTCAAGTACAGTTTTTTAAAAGAATTTATTTATTTATTTGAGAGAGTGAGCGAGAGAGTGAGCATGAGCAGAGGGAGGTGCATAGGGAGAGGGAGAAGCAGACTCCATGCTGAGGGCGGAGCCCTAAGCAGGGCTCCATCCCAGGATCCTGAGATCATGACCCAAGTCAAAGTCAGCCCCCAACCCACTGAACCACCCAGGTGCCCTTCAAATACATTTTAAAAAGCTTCATAAATATTAAATTCCTACATTATGTAGATAGGTGAGAATGCTTTCCTATCTTGACATGTGAATAATATCTAGTAAATTATTTTGTTGTCATCCATAACCTAATAGCACTAAAATTTCTGAAATTAGTATTTTATTTTACTTTATTATACTTGATTTTACTATGAATCTGACCTCCTTTTTTTTTTTAACTTGGTTACTTCAGGTTTATAAATGTTATGTATTAACACATTTCACTCATAATGAATTCTCTCTCTTTTTCCCTGAACCTAAGTTTTTTTTTTTTTTCTGTTTGTTTGTATCTACAGATTTGGTAATCTGTTTAGAATGTATTTTTCTCTTGTGTTTTTATTTTCTGTTTTATTAATTTCCTTGCTTCTACAGAAATATAAATTATTCTCAAGGGGATTCTTCTTTATCTGTCCTTCTGACCCATCAATCATATTTGTGGCAGACAGTATCACTGCCCACTCCATATTCTTGAAGATTTTACCATCTAACTGTTTCTGTTCTCTTCCAGTGCTTCTGTAGGCTTTGGGAAGGCATATCTGTACCTCCTCTTTGGAGCACTGCTTTGAGCCCCTGGCACCATTTTACTAGTCAGCAAAGAGAACTGATATACTTAGGAATTTACCTCTTTCACCTCCTTTCCCTACTATATCTGGTCCCTAGGCAGCAGGTAACCAATGACTGCACTGTCCTTCCTTTTTTTTTTTTTTTTTTTTTTTGGAAACCATAAGACATAATTTATACTCTACAGTTCTTCTGTTAGATTAAGTTCAGGTGGCCCTCTGTAGGACTTTTTCATGACACTCCACTCTGGCTGGCTTCATCCTCTCTTTCTTTTCTGGTTCCCTCTGAAGGTACTTCCTTTAATAAATTATCTGCCCACAGAACTCATTTTAATATATGCTTCTGGAACAAAAAAAAATGGAGCCGATCCTTTCCTATATCCGTATTATATTTGTCTTTTTCTATGTTCTCATCCCCAGTATTCTGTGCCATTTTCTCTAGCCAGTCCACTCTATTAAGGTATGTATATGTAACATTTTCAATTATACTTCTTCATGTCTTTATGTTTTTTAAAGATTTTATTTATTTATTCATGAGAGACACACGCAAAGAGAGAGATTGAGAGAGAGAAGTAGAAACACAGGCAGAGAGAGAAACAGGCTCCCCACAGGGAGCTCTATTCGGGACTTGATTCTGAGACTCCAGGATCATACCCTGGGCCAAAGGCAGGCACTAAACTGCTGAGCCACCCAGGGATCCCTTTCTTCATGTCTTTAATACAGTTTTCTATTTTATAATAATTTATGTCAGTTATTCTTTTTGAGCTGCTCCCTCTATTTTAATGTGTTTCTATTATTTATGTACATCTTTTCTTTGATTTATTCATCAGCTTTTTGTCAAACTCTTGCTTAAAAGTTTATGTAATATGGTTGTTGGGAGTGCATTTTCTCTAAAGAAAATATGTTACATTTGCAGGAATAGTTCTTGTAGTTTCTCCATTTTTGTATCATATCAATTCCTTACACTTGCTTTCCTTCTTGATGTAGGGTTGCAAGGTGTATTTCTCCATGCTAGATTTTTTTCCTTGTTAGTATGCACTTTTGATTTGGAGTACGTCTATCTAGGGGTGTTATTTAACCACCAAAAAAAAAAAAAAAGCTTATTTTAATCACATTCTGTTCACCCTATTGGTGAGGAAGGAATTTGTGGCCTAGAGTTTTGAGAATGCTGGAACGCAATTCACTCAACTGGACCGACGAAATGTAGAGTACCCCTCCCTGTTATCTGTAGTTACAGTTACCCATAGTTTTAGTTACTTGCTCTCAACTGTGGTTCAAAGCATATGATCTTTCCTACAACATAATGTCAGAAGTTCATTAGTAGCTTAAGACTATGTTGCAATGCCTACGTCACTGACCTCTATTCATCTCATCACACAGACATTTTATCATCTTGCATCATCACAAGATGAAGAGTACAGTATATTTAGAGAGACATTACATTCATATAACTTTTATTACAGTATCCTGTTATAGTTATCTTATTAGTAGTTATTATTGTTAATCTCTTACTGTGCCTAATTTATAAATTAACTTTATCATAGGTATGTATGGGAAAAAACATAGAGTATGTAGGGTTTGGTACTGTCATCAGTTTCAGGCATCCTTTGGGTTGGATCATATCCCCAGTGCACAGGGGGGTTGCAATAAAAGAGGTAAGCAGTTAAGGTATCTTGGGCAGTGTAGTAATGGAGAAGATGTACAAAATGATTCAGTTCTAGGTGTATTTTAAAGGTAGAACCAATAAGATTTGAGGACTTGCTGATAGCTTGGTAGTAAAGTGTTTGAAAGAAACAACAATAATTCCAAGTTTGCCTCCACACATAAACTAGAAGAATGTAGTTTTTAATCATGGATTCTCACAATCTGTAGGATACCACACACCAGACAGAGTCACATGAGGATTGTATTTAAGAATAGTATAAACAGTTAGGGGCTGTGGCAGATTTTGTCATATAAAGAGGGTGACCCCTGGTTCCCACGGCTTGTTTTGATAATCCTGGAGCTGGCAGGTAATTGAAATCTGCTACTTAGGGTAATTAGTAGGGAGGGTAGTTTGGCTAGGGGACTTTTGCATAGGAACAGAATAGGGAAGGACACTGTGGTGAAGCCATTCATGACCTTCCCAGTTTCACCAGATATCAAGATGGACATAATATCTTAATTTTACCGTCATAATTTTAAACCTTATACCAAATCTCTGAAGCTCTTTCCTAGTTAGCTGTTCAGTGAATTTCAAATGTTTAGCCTGTGTAATAAACCCATGAAATCCATGGGACAGTGTGAATGAAAGGTCTGCTCACTCCTATTTGAGGAAACAAAGACAATTTTCAGAGAGATTTCATGGTGTCCTCAAATAGAAAGAAAGTCTGGGGTTGTGAAATGTAAAGGAACTGAAGTTCTATAATCTCACACCTTGGAAGGTGATCACTTCTCTCCAAATTCCTCTTTGTTTCTGAAATGCAATTCTATAGATAGTATTATTATTTTTTTTAATTCTGCATTTGTGTTCCTGTTTCCCATAGCAGAACTACGTGTCTTATCTGTGCCTATTCTAATACCATATATATGCTAAAGATCAAATCACCAGATTTGAATAATTTTCCTCAGGTCAATCGACTACCTCTCATGAAAGAGACTCATTCATATAACTCATATACCCTGTAACTCCATATGACACCTCATAGAAATTTCATCCTCAACCTGCAACAAACCAAATAGAATCCACCACAAAACTGCTCTTTCTGCAGGATTTGGTTTTGGTAAGTGGTTGCTACATTTTTCTAGTTTATCTGTGTGGGCAAAACTTGGAGTTATTTTTTTTTTTTTTCAAACACTACTACCAAGACTTCAGTAAGTCTTCAAATCCTACTGGATCTGTCTTCAAAATATATCCAGAACTGAATCATTCCAAACATTCTCCTGTGTTACTATGGTGCCCAAGATACCATAACTACTCACCTTATTATAATCATCTTGTGAGAGTTCACCCAGTTGTATAGAGTCTGTTATCTACACAGCAGTTGGAGGGTTAATTTTAAAGTGCATGGGTGATCGTATTATTCTTTTACTTGGAAATCTCATCTCTTTCAGAATACAGTTCTTACTGTGTTCTACATGTCCTTAAAATACATGGTTTGTGATGATGTGTCCTACCAAACCCCACTAGCTAAAGTCCCTGGAGCTATAGTAGCTTCCTTGCTCTCCTGCAAATATTCCCCAAATGATCCGTTCTAGTCACTTTGAACTTATTTTTTTCCTTCTGCTTAAGAGTTTCATTCCCCAATTATCTTCTTAGTTTACTGATCCTGACTGAATATCATCTCCTTAGAGAGACTTTTTCTTCCCACCCATCTAAAACAGCACTTGTCACCCATCACGTCCAATCTGATTTCATGGTTTTATTTTTATTCATTGCATTTATTACCACCTGATACATTACACAGTTATTTTTATTAACTACCACTAACACTAAAGTGGAATGTGAGCCCTGATGAAGTCAAGGAATCTGTGTTGATCTCTTTCTGTTTGCCAATAATAGCATCTACTAGTGGCTCAGTTCATTCATTGAATGAATGAATGAATGAATGAGAGAATAAGTGCATAATTACAACTAATTGGCCCAATTACATTTTAACTGATGCTTCTAGTATTTGGAAAGGTGTTAAATTTATTTTAAATATTTGAAGAATATGCCACATTTCATTTTTAACCTTCCCTTAAAAAGCAAATGCTCTTTAAATATAAAACACCAAAAGAATATTTGGCTAAAGAATACCTTGAGGCACCATAATTTCTAGATTAACGTGGGTCAAACTATTGAAGTGTTCTCAATCTCATGCCATTCCTGCTCACTTTTGTTTGCTCCAGTGGGTTTTTGCCTTAAAGAATTATTCATAGTCATGTACTAATCAGGTACTTATCGATGACTTGGGAAAAATAGAGCAGGGTCAGTTCCCTAATCATGTTCTTTGCATGCATGTTGAATTTCAGCAACTCATACAGTTTTGTCTACTGTAAACAAGATCAACCACATTGGACAGTAGTGGTATACTTTGCTTTTATATGCAATTATGCTGATATGATAAAAATATCGTATTAATTATAACAAGTAATATCTTGCTGTCTTTTTTTCAAATTAAACTAATCTGTTTCACATCTGTAGCATTCCTCATAATAGGTTTTTAAACAACACTTACAGTTTCTCTTTGATATTATGTGAAAGTCCCCTTTAGCATTTCTTAAATTATTAAGAATTCTGAGGTTAACAGGTTTACACTTTGTTATAATGCTTTGAAAGG
Organism: Nyctereutes procyonoides; assembly: GCF_905146905.1. NCBI lineage: Eukaryota > Metazoa > Chordata > Mammalia > Carnivora > Canidae > Nyctereutes > Nyctereutes procyonoides. The sequence continues at coordinate 29,449,874 of NW_026575136.1, forward strand.
TTTTTCACGGTTGCAACATTGAGCTAGAGCTACTGTTGTTTACCTCACACACTTTGTTCAAGATATTGTCCAAAACAAAGGGAAAGAAGTGAAAAGGGAAATGCCTTTCTTTATTTTAGGAAATTAAAAGGCATCACACATAGATTCATGGCTTTCTAAGTACCCTTCTTAGAGATCAGCAAGTTGTCCTAAGGGAATGTTCTCATCTGCCCAGCTGGTGATGTAGAGTGTTTAATAGAAATCATAGAATTTTAAAAATTGTTTCAATTTTAAGTTTTTTTCTGAATTTAAAAATATTTCTATTGTTTTAGAGGTCATATCTGAATTCCTCACTTCCTTATGTGAAGTCAGTTTTACACTCACCACAGCTTTGACATTTTGTTCTTGGAACTGACATATACAACGGACAAAGGAAGAATGTCTAAGAACAACAACAAAATATTTTTCAAGTACTTTTTTTTCTTTCCAGTATTTCTTAATTTGTTTAATAAATATTTGTTACACTATGTCCAGGGACCATTGCTAATTGCTATGTGCTAATAGCGCACACACACACACACGCACACACACACACACACCATTGCCCCTGCTTTTAATCTAATCTAAGTGATGGCTATTTGTAAAACAAAGAAAGACCTCTATGCTTAACATATTTTAACTCATTAAATCCTAAAAAAATATACTTATTGTAATTATCTCTATTTTAAATATGGGGAGACTGAGGAAAAAGGAAGTTAAATAATTTGCTCAAGTCAGACAGCTGGTAAATGGAGAGGACCGAATTTGATATTTGGCATATTTTCTAATCTCTTAACCATCACAGTGCATTTCTTCACTTAGATAGATGTTCTAAGACAGATGTGTGAATCCTCTTGGTGGCACGAGGCATTCTGTTCTGACTAGAAGGTGAATTCTTCTGATAGTCAGAAAATGTATGTGCTAAGGCTAAAAGATGTATATGTGGTTGGAAGTCATGGTGGGAGGACCTGGTTCATGTCATTCCAGAGAGAGAAGAACTATGAACTAGCAAATGGAGGCTGGAATGTTCAGAGCAGTAAGTCATTCAGGAATGCCTAGGTACTGGGTAGATGAGAGCAGATGAAGTGCTGAGATTGGAAAGCCTGTGTAGCAAAAGATAACACTTTGCATGTACAGAGAGACACATAAGTGAGGGCCATGCATGCCATGGTGAGGGGTTCAGTCTTTCTTATATAAGAACAGGGGAATCATGAAAGTTTGTTTTCAGTGTGTGTGATCGAGGGAGAGGTGATTAAGCAGGAGAATCACTTCAAAAATATTGTATGATTCAGCCATGATACCATTATAGCCTGAACTCTAGGGTTCCTGCTGTGGGGAGAATGAGGGGGTGATGTCATTTGAGGAATGTTAGAATGAAAAAGTAGAATAGAGGAATTTAAGTAGAAGGACAATTCAGTAAGAGTTGCCAGATTCCTTTTTGCCTTGGTTGTATCTGCCTACACTAAATAAGAAAAAAAGTGAGCTAGAAGAAATGGTAAATATCAGGAAAAAAGAAAGGGGAAATCACCCCATCTCACAAAAAGTTACAAATAATAAATTTATGAACAGATTTATCTGTTGAATGTATGAATACATTCAACAACTTAGATAAAGCAGAGAAATTTATTGAAAGATATAAATTATCAAAACTGAATCAAGATGAATTAGAAAACCTAAATAGCTTTATATCCGTGAAATAAACTGAGTTTCTAATTAAAATAACCCCCTCCCCCAAAACAAAAAAACACCTCTACATAAAAACACCCAATCCCAATTCAAAACACTGGTGAATTCCATCAATGTATTTTAGACAATAAAGGAGAAAGAAATTCCCAATCATCTTGTCAGGTAGATGTCACCCTGAGATGCAAACCAGGGAAAGACCACAAAAAGGAAAACTATAGGCCAATATATGAATAGCCTTAGATAAAACCAGTCTTAAGAACATTTTAGCAAATAGTGTATCTATTTTTTTCATATAAAATTTTATCTTGGATTTCTCTAAGAAATGCAAGGTCTGTTTAACAAATTTCACTAATTTATTTTCATTATATAAATAGAATAGAGGTGACAGATTAGACTGGCATCCCAGCATGTGAAGAAAAAAATCATCTGAGAAATCTTACTGCCCATTTATGAAGTGAGAAAACAAGAAATCCAAAGAATTTCCTCCCCTGGATTTGCAAATATCCTATGTTGACGTTGTACAGTAACAATTAATTCAATAAAAAGTCTTTGTCTCTATATTTGGGTACTCTTGTCAGCTGATCACATTCATAATATATTTTATAGAATAAAATAAAGTTATAGAGACTTGTCAGTATCTTTAGTTTTGATACTCTGTTTTTACTGACAGGTTAATCACTGGCTAAATTATTTAAGATTAATTGTGTGTTATACTTCAATAGAAGATCCTATTCTCTTACTATGCAAAAACTTCATGGTTGATATCATTGGCAGCATTCATTAGGTATCCTGTGCTCTTTAGAGACCCTCCAACCTGCTTTTCAGAAATCAATTAACTGCATGCAGAGATCTGCATGCCTCAAGGGATGACAAGTGAGCTCACTCTGTAGATAATGTTCACCTTCCTCCTACACTTTGTGTCTAACTAATGTTCCACTTCTTAAGCACCAGCCATTCGTCAATTGCCAGCTGCACACGTATGTATCTGGGTATATAAAGAAATTTTGAAAGATGTTTAGATAGTAAAACCCCTACTCCTCAAGCAGACCACATTTCTTGATACTTAAATACTTCTACAATGACACAAATTTAAACTATTCACAATAGATCTCAGGAGGAGAATTGACTCCCTCTTTATACAAATTATGTGGCATAATTTTCCAAGAAAAGATAGAATAGTAAAATTATAAATGACCCTAAATAAGCCCTAGAAAACTGATTTGAAATCTTTAGCCAGTTGGCATGGAACATTGCATTTACTCTTGCTTTCCTTCAGTTGGACAGGAAGGGGTATAATATCATCATGCAGGTGGAATGATCTGTGCTCAGATACCTTAAAATGTATATGGATTTTTTTTTTTTTTTACAATATCCCCCTGGACTTGGAGAATAATTTTGTCAGCTGGATTTGGGGATATATTAAAGTGACTTATTTTATCTTTTACAAGGACTAATCATTTTCCTTCTTGTAATTCCTTATATTGCAAAAAAACCAATACATTCTTTTTTTTAAGGTTTGTTTATTTTTAAAGAAAGAGAGCAAAAGAACATGGGTGCCACCAGGGAGAGAGAATCCCAAGCAAACTCCTGCTGAGAATTGAGCCCAACCATGCGGAGCTCGATCTTACTACTCAGAGACCACAACCCAAGCTGAACCAAGAGTCAGACATTCAACCTACTGAGCCACCCACGTGCCCCAGGGCCAATACATTCTTAATTGACACCATACACACACCTTGCATCAGATCTTTTCACAAAGAGAATATCAGGAGCATTTTAACTTTTATGCTAGAGGCTTTTTCATTCATTCTCCTACCTCAAGTGAACTTGGCTGAGCCATAAATAATTAATGAAAGATCTCTCTGCTAATACCAGACATCTGGCCACTCAAGGCCTTTAGCCTCAAACCTTGATGTTGGCCCTCTGAAGTTTCTCACTCAAATAGTAAGATGTGAAAAGACAAATCAAAGAGAAGAAAATGCACTTAAAATTTCCAATTCATGGCATTCCTTCTGACGGCTTCCCTGGTTCTACTGGGCTTTTCAAATGCTTGGAACAGAGTCCCAAGAATGAATAACACCAATGCAATCTTAGTAGTCCATCACACTAGAAATGCCCTTAAATATAACTCAAAAATGGATAAAATAACATGGAAAATGATCAATCTTTCTTATTCCCCAGGGACTCTCCATTATTTTATAGATGTTCAGACCTATATTAGAAACCTTCTCTAAAAATCAGTAGTGAGACGTGGGAACTAGGGACATTGAATTAATTGATAATGAATTTTCAACTTTCATAACAAAGTTAGAAAAATATAGTTCTTAAACCAAACGTCTGCCTAATGAGCTTTCACTGAGCTACTAGAACTAATCTAAAATTTCAATTGAGCATTATCACACCTAGTCCTCATCTTTTCCAGTGTTCCTGGCATGTCATGCTCTTCTATGCAGTGTTATGAAGATTGGTGCGATAATGTATTTGTAATACTCTGAGTTCCTAAGGAGAGATTTAAGCAGGAAGTGGTAGTATTAGTTGTTAGACTGCTACTCATTTCTGCCTCATTTTTAGAATGAGATGGATGGCAGAAAGCTAAAAGACAGGAGGTATAATTAAATATGAGCTGCTTCATGAAAGGTTTTCAGGATTCTTTTCGACACACTCAAATCCTTTGTATTTCACTGTTCTCTGAAGTGCAAAGTGCCCCACACTTTCAGAGATTCTATTCCCTTTGAAGAAACAGCAAATATCATAAATATTAAAAAATCAATACCACCCTCAAACTCGTTCATTGAGAATTTTGGATTCTGAATCACAATCTTCTTCACTGTTTTCTGAAACACATCTACTCTTCTCATCAATCCTCACCATCCTTACCTAGTCCAACCAAGATGCCATTATTTATTTATTTTTTATCTAAATGAGCCTCTACTGTGTGGGATATCATACAGTGTGCATGCAACATGCACACACACACACTTCCTATTTTAAAGACTTTTATTAAAGACAAGAAATATTTCTCCTCTTCACCTATACCAGCCTGAATTTGCCTTGACACCTCTTTGCCACGTTAACTCTGAATACTCCTTCAGATACCAATTCAATCACCTGTTCCTTAAGAACGATTTTTTTACATTCTGGGTTTTGTTAATCCATTCTGTTGTATTATGTCATGGGCCAGGCATTTCTTATTCACAGAAGATACTACAAAGTTATTAATATCTTTAAGTGATGATTTAATTCATGTCAGCCTTACCACAAGAGTAGATCCATAAGAAAAGAACTGATTATTTTAGAGCCATTTCATTTCCGGAAATTAGCTTAAGTTTTTTATTTGTTTGCTTGTTTGTTTTTGTAGATCTCAGTTTCATTTCTCTAAGATAAATGCCCAGGGAGATGATTGATGAGCCATAAGTAAGTGCATATTTAAATTTCAAAGAAACTGACAAAGTATTTTCCAGAGTGCCTGTACCATTTTACATTCCCTTGGTTTAATTTTTATTTTATTTATAATATAAATATAAAATATTTATATATTTAATTTTAATTTAATTTAATTTTATAATTGTTTAATTTTTATTTTCCTAAGGAAGAATGATTCTGAACATCTTTTCATGTAGTTTTTTGCCACACATATATCCTTTTTCGTGAAATGTCTCTTCACAGCTTTTGCCCATTTTCTATTTTTTTTAATGTTGGATTTTGAGACTATACATTCTAGATCTGAATTATACATTAATATATAGTTTGCAAATATTTCCTATTTTGTGGCTTGTTTTATTTTATTCTCTTAATAGGGCCTCAGAGCAAGTATTAAAAAATTACAATGAAGGGCATTTTTTTTTTCTTATATGGATTGTATTTTTGGTATGATGCCTGAGAGCTCTTGGAGATTTTCTCCTGTGTTTCTTTCTAAAAGTTTTATGGCTGTCATTTACAAATAGGAAGAGTTTTTGGTTTTTCTCTTCAATCATTATTTTCTTGCTTTCTCTTCTTCTATTATTGTCTAGTTGGGACTTCCAGTACGTGTTGAATTGAAGTAACAAAAATGGATATTCTCATCTTATTCCTAATGTCAGAGAGAAAAGAATTCAGTCTTTTGCCATGATGTGTAATGATAGCTATAGTTTTCATGTAGGTATTATTTATGAAATTGAGGAAGTTTCCCATTCCTAATTTTCTGAGTGCTTTATTTTGAATGGGTATCAAATTTTGTTAATTCCTTTCCTGCATCAATTGATATAACCATATTATTTTCTTCTTAGCCTGCTGCTATTATGGTTGATTACACTGATTTTTTTTTATATTGAATCAGTCTTATATCTTTAGGATAAATCCCAATTGATCATGGATGATAATTATTTTTATATGTTACTGAATTCAATTTGCTAAAATTTTGCTAAAGATTTTTGTATCTATATTTATGAAGTATACTGTTTTGTGGATTTCTTCTTTGTTATTGCTCCTTCTTTTGTTATGGAATCAGAATAATATTGGATATTTATTTTTTGAGAATTTTAAGTATATCAAATTCAAGTTATTTGATAGTCATGGGGCTATTCAAAGCATTGAGTTATACTAGCTTGTGCTTTATGAAAAATTGATGCTTTTTATCTAAGTTGTCAAATGCATTTAAATACTTTTGTCAGAGTATTCTCTTACTAACTTTTTGTTATCTTCCGGGTCTGTGGGTGATATACCTTGTTTCATTCCTGATATTAGTATTTTGTTTCTTTCCTCCTTTTTTTCCTTTGTCAGGAAGTTTGCTAGAAGTTTGTCAATTGTATCAATCTTTTCAAAGAATGAATTTTATGTTTCATATATTTTCTCTATTGTTTTTCTTACTTGTTCAGTTTCTTTGATTTCTGCTCCTGTCTTTATTATTTCCTCTCTCTGCTTGTTTAGTGTTGATTTTGCTCTTCCTTTTCTAGGTTCCTAAAGTAAGAGCTTAGATTATTTGAGTTTTTCTTTTTTCTAATGTATGCATTTAGTGCTATTAATTTATCTTCCAGCACTGCATTAGCTGCACCTAATAAATTTTAATATCTTACAGTATATGTATATATGTATATATGTGTGTATATATATATATACCCTGTAACATATGTAATAATACATATATATATATTGTGTGTGTATATATATATATATATATATATGTAACTTATTTTGAGTCTTATTCATTGATAATTTTTATCTAAATGTGTTCTTTAGTTTCCAGGAGATTTTTCTATTATTGTTCTGTAATTGATTTCTAAGATTTTTTTTCTCATTGTGATAAAAAAAAATTCTCTTCATGACTTATTGTTTTATGTTTCAATATATTGATATTTGTTTTAAAGCATAGGGTTTTTCTCTGCTTTGCAATTGGTGGAATTATTTTTTTTTAGTCCAATGAGTCTTTTTTTTTTTTATCTCTATTGTGATAAGCACTTAGTTGTTATTTTTTTCTCTATAATTGTATTTGTCAGCACTATAATTCTATAATTTTCATTTGGTTCTTCTTTATACTTATGTATTTGCTAAGACTTTATATTTTTCATTTGTTTCAAACTTCAAACTTGATCATTGAAGCATTTATTATGGCTGATATAAAATCTTTGTCAGTGAATTCCAACATCTGTGTCATCTTGGTGTTCACATCTGCTGATTTTCTTTTCTCCTTCAAGTAGATATTTTCCTGGATCTTGGCATAATGAATGATTTTTACATTGTATCCTGGAAATCTTGGTTATTATTTTTTGTGACTGTGTCTTTTGTCTGAATATTTGTTTTAAAGTTTTCTTATACTACACCAGCAGGGGAAGGATGCACTTTTTCAATGCTGACAAATGGGGCAAAAATCTGTTTCTTACTTAACCACTACTGATATATCCTGGTTTTGAGGAAAAAGGTCACCTTGTCACTGCTCCCCATGTGGCTTATATTAACAATATAGAGATTGAGGGCGTAGTTACCTCTGAGGAGTGGTGAAAATTCTGTCTTCCATTCAGCCTCCTCTGACGCTACACAGAGGAGTAGTGAAAGAGGTGCCTTATTGCTGCTTATTGGATTTGAAAGTCAGGCTCCTCAAATTCAAATAGTCTCCAGTAATATCATGCATCTAGGGAGGGGGAATCTTGTTACCATTGGACAGGAAGAAATGTCCCTTTCCCCTTTGGAATTGCCTGATACCACACCAGTGAAGTATGCCTCATTAATACCTCCTCTTTTTTTTTTTTTTTTTTTTTTGGTCATTAATACCTCCTTGCAACTGGTCCTCAACTAACTTTTGCTGGCAGGGGTGGGGGTGGGACATTTTTTGTGGGGGTAGGTGAGATTGGCTGGAGTAGGGACAATTATTACCTAAAGGTTTTCTGCCTTCCTCTACTTTCCCTTCCCCCAATATTCGACTAGAGAAAGCAGATTTTAATTTATTTTTAATCTTTATATTTTTGTCTGCGCTCACTGATGCTTCTGGGTTTCTGGCATCTTCAGCTCTAAGTCTGGAGTGTATAAAAGGCCAGGGCACTATCTGCCTTGGTGTTCTGTGGTTGTCAATTTTACAAACCAGGCTTTTTCTTTTCAAATTATAAAATGTTGGGCAGCCCGGGTGGCTCAGCGGTTTAGCGCCGCCTGCAGCCCGGGGTGTGATCCCAGAGACCTGGGATGGAGTCCTGCATCAGGCTCCCTGCATGGAGCCCGCTTCTCCCTCTGCTGGTGTCTCTGCCTCTCTCTCTGTGTCTCTCATGAATTTAAAAAAAAAAAAGAAAGAAAAAAAAAAGAAAAAAATTATAAAATGTTTTCATGTTATTATGTTATAGAATGTTTAGTTATATATAAATTATGTGCATAACATATAAAATACATAATTTTTATCTGTACTTAGAAGGATGAATAGGAAGACACATGACTAATAGATTCATCCGTAGGTGGAATCTGAACCAGAATTTAATTTTGATATTCAGAAGAGTGAATCCTTCTGCTTGGTGTTTATTGAGTTTCTTATATCTGTGAGTTCTAATTTTCATACAATTTGAATAATTCTCAGGTGGCCTTTCAAATATGTTTCTTCTCCTCTTGTCTTATTCTCAACTCCTATATATATATATATATATTATATATATATTAGACTGATATTGCTCACAACACCTGAGATCCTGGTTTTTTTTTTTTTTTTGAGTTACCTCATTGATAGAACATTGATAGAACATTATTTCTCTTTTCTACCTTTAGACATTTTCTTCTCTTTTTCACATGGATATTTATATTTAGAAAAGGCACTTGGTTGAAATGAACATATTCTGTACACCAAATTTTGGAATGTAAATAGTAAAGAAAGTGAGAAGAAAAAGTAAGTGACCTTTCTTCTATGGTATAGTAAAACATATAAAGATCTTTCTTTATATAAATAAATAAATAATATATAAATAAATAAATCTTTAAAGAAAATAGGAGATGCTTGCAATGTCTTGAAATATGAAAGGACTTCTTAAATATAAAAACAATAGAAGAATTCAGGAAGGAAAATGTTGATTGTTCCAAGTTAGAAAGTTAAAATTTTGAAAAACATACCAAAATTTATATTTAAAGCACGTTTATAGCATGGCTATAGCAAGCATCAAAAGCAAAAAAAAAAAAAAAAAAAAGAAACAAAAAACAAACAAAAAAACCCCAAAAACAAAAACAAAAAAGGAATATCTCTATTACATCAGTAGCTTCTAAAGGCTTGAGAAAAATCTACATATGTAGTGTATAGTAAATGAATAAATAATAATTATAAAAATGGCTGGTTGAACTAAAAAATGTTAAACTTCTATTTTTTAAAGAATAATTTTTAACTTTCTTTTTTATCGGTTATACAGAATATACAGTTTTATCATCTCTTTGGGACCTAGTTCAGCAATTTTTGTATCACCTGACCTAGTTATACAACTTTACTCAAGTTATGTTATAGTGTAGTTATTAAGAAAACTAGCACTGGGGAGAGAGTCTTACCATCTAGTGTATGACATTGTGTAAGTTACTTTTCTGGTTTTGTCATCTATAAAGTAGAAATAATTTTACCTACATTATTGACAAGTGTTTTACTATAAAGAAAGCATATAGTATTCATCTATAAAATTATATTTCAAATGCTATATGATATGATTTAGCAAACATTTATTGTATAAAACCTTTATTCATTAAGTTCCAAATTTATGACAAATATATACGAATGAGTTCTGTATAATGCCCAGGCAGCACACATAAACACGGAAAATGCATGCATTCACAATATGTTCTGTATTGTGTGATTAAAGGTCATTGTTATTTTCTCTTTTATGTCTATTTCGAAGAATTTCCAAATATTTCCGTTTTCCAAAATATTCCACATGAGCATGTGTTACTTATTGAGTCAGGAAATAATAAAAACAATCAATAAACTTTCCAAAAATTTCTCTTTGTTCTCGTCTTTGTTTTTTGTTTAGCAATTATATACTATGCCAAAACTAAAATTGCCTAGTGTTTTTTTATCATGGGGAGTCCATATTTACTTCTGCCATCTGGAAATGTGGTTTACACCATAGAGAGTCGCAGATCATAATACAATGAACTACCATATGTGACAGAATTCAATTTTGTTCCAAAATGTTGTATAGTAAAAATTTGATTGTATGCAGTATTATACCACCTGCATTGTCACAAAGAGGTATTTCCGTAGGTTTTGCAACAACGCAACTGTTCATTGTTTTTTACTTTTCCTTTTCCCATGGATATTAGCACTATAATTCATATATTGTCTGGTTAATTGAACCAACATGCATTAAAATTAGTCTAAGATAATTACTCTTCCCTTCTACACAAAGGAACAATGTCATTACGTGCAATAGAAATTGTATTCCTTAAAGCAATGCAATTCACTTCAGATTTGACTTTCTATTGTGTAATTGCACCATCACCAGAGGAAATGGAAAACATTTTTACAGATGTTTGCATATTATCAGATATCAGATTTGGAAGGTCGATTGGGAAAAATATTATACATTTTCAAAATTTCACATTACATGGTGATTTGTTTATAATTCAGAAAATATCTACTTTCTCTTTGCTTTCATTAAAATATAGTTCTTTAGAGTGGATAATGATTTAAGATACAAAGTGGTCTTTTCTGAGAGTATAAAGTAAAAGATCTGTGACCTTCAGCAACTGAATTATTGTCTTCTCTTTTCACCACTTCTTTTCTGATGTGAGTTGGTCACCTTTCATCATCTCAACCATTGCTTTATGGTAGGTTATTAGTAGGTACACTTGAAAATACCCAAAGTAACAATGAAAATCTCATAGACTTGTATTACAGGTATAAATAAGGAGACTTTACCCTGATCCTTACAACGAAAATTGTTTGTTTGTTTAATTGGAACATTAAGGCTTGGAAAATAGGCATTAAATTCGGTGGTATACCTTCCAGAAAAGCATAGTTATTCCTTCTAGTGTGAATGCACTGTTATGCGGTCCTCAAGTAGAAAAGGAATCAGTGGAGTATATTATCGCTGCATCCACTACACATATGAAGCATTGATTATTAGCAGTTTCAGGAACAAACAATACTAGAAGCAATATTGAACTCAGACTAAACTCTGGTACTGAGATGTCTTTCTTGAAAAACCTACTGGCAGTAAATACAGCTATTGCTATTTGTAACCAATCTTTCTTTACAATTTGGGTATTTTTTTGCTTGTTTCCCACACTCTTTTTTCATCTTGGTCACCTCTATCAGATCTTATAGTGGGGTGGTGTCAAAAGTATTTCACAGGATGATCACATAATTTTTTAGCAGAATAAGACAATATATTATTGGAAGACATACTCCTCTGCATTTCTTTTTTCATTCTGTGATCCATTTCTCTTTGAGAGATGGCACTTATATTGTAAAAAAAAAAAATCTGGAATTTTATTAAGCAAACTATATAATAAGCTGAAATCCAAGCTTAGAAACAAATGTATGCATTACCTACTAGAAAATAAAGATTTTTAAAAACTCTCCAGTTATGACAGAAAAATGATCATGAATCAGGTATAAATTTTGGCTCTCTGGGTCTCCTCAGCTCCACATTTTTTTCAGAGGGCATTTAGCCCATTTATTAACATTCATGTTTAATGTCAAATATTAATACTATATATACCTAGGATTTGCCTCTTATTTACTCTGTAAATGTTTGCTACCAAATATTTAACCTGCTGTGGTGGTACTCCCCCCATGTGCACATTGCTTCTGCTCAGTTGTTCTGAGTGGTAAACAGGTAGACTCCATGCTCTTGACATATTGTCTTTGTTTTAAATATATATATACTGGTGATAGCAAGAGTATTTTGTACTATTTCTTTTAGAAGAACATCATTCTGAGCAGGTGGGAGTCAAATTTAAGACTAATTTGTCTTTAGGGAGAAATATGTATATCACATGTTGACATTAAGCACTTAGAATAGTGTAAAATATACAGTAAAAATTATATTAGCTATTATTTCTCTATTGTTTCAAAGAGGATTTAGTTATCTGATTATAATTGATATGCAAATAATTTTTAAATTAAAAAATCCAAATATCCCTTTTTTGAGAACGTGAACTTATAGAGTGATTATAGTCAATACATGAAGGGAAGGCACACACAGATGCACACATCCACCTGTGTAGTATGGATATACCACAGTTGAGTTATCAGTTCATCAGTTGATGGGCATTTGGTTGTTTCTGAGTGTTGCCTCTAGTGAGTGAGTGACTATAAACATGTCCCCAGAAAGGATTTTGTGACAGACATGTTTTATGTATTCCTGTATAAATACTTGGGAATGGAATAGCTGGTTTTATGATAAGTGTATGTTTATCTTTGCCAATTTTAATTGAAGTCATAGGTACATTTTGCATTCTGATTAAAAGCATGAGTTTTGGTTTCTACAAATGCTTTTCCAGCATTTTTCATTGTCTGTTTCTCTTGTTGTGTTTTTAGATTTTTGAACATATTAGCTATGTGGTTTTAAATTGATTTCCCCCTAATGACTAATTCTATTGAATATCTTTTTCTGGTGGTTTTCTTTCCTATACCTTCCTTAGTGAAGTTACCCAATTTTATGGAGGGTTGTCTTATTCCTGAATTATAAGAATTCATGACAGCTTTGTGTGTCCTGCAAACTTTCCTTCAGGATGTAACTAACATTTTCACTGTATGAATATTCTCTTTCAAGAAATGTAAGTTTTAAATTTTTATGAAGTTCAATTTATCAATCAGATTTATAAATTATAATTTATAAATCATATTTTTATGCCCTGCATAATTTCAGCCAAGCAAAAGTCACAAGGGATTTGCCCTGTATTTTCTACTATTGGATGAATTTCAGTTGTACACTTAGGCCTATAGTTTATGTTGCAAAGTATGTGTGCTGCCTCACGATTTTATTCCCATAACACTATCCAGTTATTTCAGAACACTTTGTTGAAAATATCATCCTTCTCCCATTGATTTTTCTTGGCACTTTGGTCAAAAATTAGTTGGCCACACATGTCTGTCTTTATTTCTGGACTTCATGCATAGATCAACATACTGGCCCTAAAGGAATCTCTTTGTTCTATCTAGAAGGATAACCTTACTGGAAACTAGCCAAATAATTTAATTATGTGGGATTCAGAGTTACAGAGTAATTCATTAAGACTTTCATGTAACTGTTAAAAGGAGGAATACGGCTCCAAAGTTATATTTCTTTTTTTTCCAAAGTTATATTTCAAAACAATAAAAATCTGTAATTTGGGATGCTTAGATGGCTCAGTGATTGGGTATCTGCCTTTGGCTCAGGTTATGATCCCGGGGTCCTTGGACTGAGTCCTGCATCCGGTTCCCCACAGGGAGCCTGCTTCTCTCTCTGCCTGTGCTCATGTCTGTCGTGAATAAATAATTAAAATCTTTTTTTTAAGTCTGTAATTTGCTAGACTTGAGAACGTATTCTTTGCACAGAGAAGAAAAACTTTAAAAAGTTGTTTTTTTTTCCATTTACTCGAAATATACATAGTAATAATTAACATAAGCAAACAGGCATATTAGTAAGAAAAATGTGACATGGTTGATTGGTAATTCTTTATCTGGAAAAGGATTCTGACTTTGATATTGATTAATAAACTCTTTTCCTAGCATCAGGGGCCTGGTTGCTCATTGGGGCTGAAAAATCAGTCATATATGAATTTAGCAAATATATTCAAAACATTGTTGTTCAAAAAGTGATGAGGATCAAGCTAAATACTCCTAGATATGATGTAGAGCTGAGATCCAGAGAGCCATAATTTATGCCTGATTCCTGATGATTTTTCTGTCACACCTGATGATTTTTTTTTTAAATCTTTGTTTTTTAGTAGATAATGAACACATTTGTTTTAAGCTTGGGTTTTAACTTCTTGTATGGTTTGCTTAATAAAGTTTTGGATTTTTTTTTACAATATAAGTAGCATCTTTCAAAGAAATGTATCACAAAAAATGCAGTGGAAATGAGTCTGCCTTCAAATTGTACAATAATGTTAAAAAATGTGATCATTCTATGAAATACCTTTGATAACACCACACTGTAAAATCTGATAAATGTGACCCAATCAAGAGGGAAAAAAAAAAGAGGAAAAAAAAAAGAGTGAGGTAAACTAACAAAAAATACCCAGAACATCAGGAAAGATTGGTTATGAATAGCAATAACTGTATTTATTGCTAATAGATTTTTCAAGGAAATTCAGGGGAAAATGATAGCAAAGGGTCACTCTGATACATACAGAGGACAAAAACAGTTCAGGGTGTGCAAGAGCAGAGCAGCAGCACTAATTCCTGGACACAGCATATGAAGTCATACCAGGCAAAAACAAAGAGAATTACCTTTGCCACATATGGTTAAGTATTTTTGCCAATTGTTCAGCATTGAATGGATGTGACTATTTTGTATTTGCCAAGATTCAGTCACAGCAACTGCTTCATCTAGCTTAAACAGAAAGGGTCCTCTATAGGTTATTTGTTGGCTAACAGTTTTTGGAGGGGCCAGGGAATCAAAGTTTATGACACACAGCCAGGACTTACTTGTGTCCAAACTTAGCATACTTTTTTTTTAACAAAAAATTATTTGAACCACTGCACAGCACTAGATACTCAAAAAGCCAGAGGCCAGTACCAGACAGCCAGCATCTCTGCCAAAGAAAAAGTAATAATCTCCACAATGAATATAGCTAAGGGAGCTCAGAGCGCACTGAGCCTGCACCACAACTTTCAAATCTTCTTTGGAAGTATGTGCTGCTCTTTGCCCTGGCTTGTGGCAAGACATCCTGGGAAGCAGCGCTCTGATTCCACCTTGGCAATGCACGATTCACAAGGTAGACAAATGCCAAAATGAGGCTGTGGTCTGGCACACTTGACAGATATTGACTATAAAATAATATCATTTCTCGTTTGTGGCATGTGATCATGCCTGATCAAGTATTTGAATAAAGTACCTATTGTTCTAACCCTAGATAACAGAGCTTTCTTTCTTAACTAATTTAAGTGTATCTTCATGGACTCCAATATTCTTTGCATATATGATATAGATAAATGGACTTGGTATACATTACCATAATTTTGCCTTCAAATTCAGCCACACTTACAAGGAAACATAAAATAAAGCCTGTCAGAGAAAGTACAGTTAACCAAGCTATTTCTATCTAGTTGAGTGAATTTTCACTGAAGCAGAATTTTTTCTTGCGAAATCGTAAAAGGAGGACTTCTATTTGAAAGTAGAAGCAGACACGTCTTAAGAAGTGGATTCTATCATGTTCTAGCTAAAACATGCACACAAATATTAGGAGGCCAAATATATGTAATATTAAGTAGTATTCTATAATATTTAATTATGATATTATGTAACTATTATAGAATATATAGTAATATGATATATGTAATATATTAGATACGATATATTTTTATATAAAAAGATAATTTATAGCATTACTATAAACCAAGACTGATAATCAAGCTGCATCTAGAATCTGGAAGGAATATAAATTAAAGTTTTTGGTCAATAGTGCTGAACTGGAGAATTGGAGTCTTTAGAGGTCTATCATGAAATAAGAGATTTCCATCCAACATGAATGACAGTGTAAATGTACTGTATTATTCTCTACTGTTTGAACTCCCCTGGCATTCTTTTTGAGGATCCACATAATTAGGATCTAATTATCATTAGTGTTACCTGTCATGTCTTACTAAAGATCCATATGATTAGAATCTCAGACATCCAGGAAATGTGACAAGCAAGTAAACAAATAAAATTAATAACAGGTTGTTTATTGTCTGATACTGTTTTCTCATTCTTTTACCAATAATAATATATATTTTGATTGTATTCACCTTGAAAAGTGCCAAGCCCTATTGCATCCAATGCTTTCTCTTCTCTGCACTTGGATAAGAGTAGCTGAAAGGAAGTACCGTTGCGTATACTTTCACTGTAGTAGGAAACACTATACATCCAATTCCATTGCTTCATATATTATATTCATCCTGATGACTCTGGGAAAGAGTTAAGAACAGATTTCTTCTCTCCCGGGCACTCAAGAGGCAATGATGATCTCAGCAAAATCTACTTGTAAATATTGCAATGCGATTTATAGCAGCAGGATTATCTGAGGCAGTCCTTCCCTAAGAGTTTTTGAAAGCAGAGTATACCATTTGTCTATATCACTTATTGAAAATAAACCTGGAATTTAGAGATTTATGGGTCAAAGCTGGCTGGAGAATGAAAGTTAGCTGCATGGCCTGTCTACCTGTGTGAATGACTAATGGACTATAGAAACCAGGCCCCGATACTAAGGCTACTTCTTTTGAACTTAATTGCCCCATGCACATAGTATCTATTCCTTTTTCCAAATTGAATACTCATCACGGGGTGGAAACGTGTCTGGTTTTGCTTTGCTCTGCTTTGTTTTGTTCTTTTGTCTTGCTCCGCTTTTATCTTATTTTGTTGTGGAAACTGCATCAGTTGGGTTTGTGATGATCTGAGAGACTAATATTGTAAGGCTGCAGTTGGCCTACTTTTTGGCTGTATCTTTCACTAATCATTAGGAAAATTTAATGTTGAGTTATATTTATTATCTGTGTGCATCTGTTTTGACAATCTAGCCATGTGTGATACTACATCTACCAAATAACACTACCCTAGACTTTTCCCCTAAACTCTAACCTGCGTGTCCAATATACATGGATGTATTAGAAGCATCTGAAATTCAAACTTTTAAAATCTAACTCTTCTACACATTTCAGTATGTCTTTCCTATAGACTTCTCTATCTCAGGAGCCGTCAATTCCATTTGGTCCATTTGCCCAAGACAAAACTCTGGAGACATTCTGGACTCTTCTCTCTCCAGATCCAAACCCTTTGCAAAGGGTTGATTTTACCTGAAAAATCTATCCTGTATTTCTTATGTTTGCTCCATTTTCTGCATCCCAATCCTCGTCCAAATCATCGTTATCTTTGAACAGATTCTAGCAATTACTTCTTAAGGAGTCTCTCTTCTATTTTAAAATTTGGCCATAAAATCTCTTTTAAGGAAATCAAATCAGGACATGTTTATTAATTCAACTATTATTTATTCAAATCTTATCAATGGTTTCCTTTCTTATTCAGAATAAAATCTAAAGCCCTTACAATATTTGGCCCTGGGTTATTTCTACACTAGTACTTTTTCTCTCTCAATTACTTTATTCTATGCCAATTTAGTTAATGAGATTGTTGTGCTACATTAGAGTAAAATTGCTTATGTGTCTGTTATTAATACAATGTGTTATCAAGTTTCCACAGGGTAACATGTTTTGGTAGGTATTAGAATAAGAAAATAAGACCAAAGAAGTATGATTTTTGTACACAAATATGGCATATTCAGCTACTCATCTGGTAACATGTTTTAAAGAAATATATGAGAAACATTTTCTTTATTCAATTATTTGTTTTCTATTAACGTTTATTTTGATGGGTCTCAAAATTTTGTGCCATAATTTTGGTCACGTTGTGTCCCTGAAAAAAAAAATACTGATTTTAAAAACTAGTAACTTAAAACTACCACACACACAAAAGAATCAAATGTTCCTCAAAACATTCTCTTTTCCTTTTGAAGGTTTTATGAGGCACTATTATTGTTAACAAGTATTTTATAATGAAACATTTGTGACCAATTGAGACACACAGGTGTAAGATAATTCTTCCACATTTAATTATGACTAGGATAGTCGGTATTAATGGTAACAGTCATTTGGCCTTCTGGACTTTCAGGACGGACTCTAGGTGATCTTGCTAGCTCCAGTAACCTTCTTGCCAACTGCTTTGATGACACCCACAGCCACTGTTTGTCTCTCGTCCCAAAGAACAAAACAACCAATCAGAAAATCTCAGCTCACAGGAGCTTTCCAGGAACCATATCAATGATACAGCATCACCAGACTTCAAGAATTTGAAGCTATCTTCTGTCTTCTTCTCAGAAAAATGATCATTTTTTTTCCCCTTCAGATCACCAAACTTGCAAGCAGTGTGAGCCCTGTGACAATCCAGCACAGGTGTATAGCCAGCACTGACTTGGCCTGGATGGTTCAGAGCAATTACCTGAGTTGGGAAGCCAGCTGCTTGATTGATGGATCATTTTTGCTGGTACTAGCCATGACGCCACAACAAACACCTTTGACAGACATGTTCTTGACATTGAAGCCCACACTGTCCCCAAGAAGAGCTTCACGGAGGTTTAGGGTATATTACAATAACTGCATCAGTTGTAATATTGGTTGGAGTAAAGGTGACCACCATGCTAGGTTTGAGAATGCCAGTCTCCACTTGGTCCACAAGGATATTAGCATTGCCACCAGTTTTGTAGGTGTCCTAGAGGGGCAGGTGCAAGGACTTGTCATTTGGATAAGTTGGTGGCAGGATACAATCCAGAGCTTCAAGCAGTGTGGTTCCACTGGCATTGCTATCTGAACAGGTGATTTTCCACCCTTTCAGCCAAGGTACATTCCTTTAGCACATTCCTGTAGCATGTTGTCCCAATTCCAGCCAGAAACTGGCATAAATGCTTCTGTTTTGGGGTTGTAGCTATTTTCTTAATTTGGTGCTGACTTCCTTCATTTCCTATATCTCTTCTGGCTGTTTGTGGTTCAAAGGAATATGTTTTGTTAAAACCGTCAATTAGCTTTTTCACATCTAGTGTGTAAGCCAAAAGGGCATGCTTACAGGTCTGCCCATTCTTGAAGATAGCGGCCTCAAATTCATGATGTCATAAATGGTAGGATTTTCTTGTTTTTGAAGGATGAATAACATTCCATTGTGTGTATATGTCATATTTTTGTAATCCATTTGTCTGTCTTTGGACATTTATGTTGTTTTTATATCTTGGCTATTATGAACAATATTGCAATAAACACGGGAGTGTAGATCTCTTTCCTGATTTCAGATCTTTTGTGTGTATACCCAAAAAGTGGGGTTGCTGGATCTTTGGTAGTTCTATTTTTAATTTTTTAAGGAACCTTCATACTGTTTTACATAGAAGCTATACCATTTTACATTTCCACTAACAGCATAAAAATATTGCAGTTTCTCCAAAATCTCACCTCTAAGTCTTGGTGAGGTGTGGAGAAATTAAAATACAATTTGACCATTGTTTAAATGGTTAAACACAACTACTATATGATCAAGTAATTCCACTCTATAGCTTATAGGCAGACGAATGGAAAACTTGTTTTTTAGCTGATCAATGGATAAACAAACTATGATATATTCATACAGTAAAACTTTATTCAATCATGATAACTAATGGAATTCTTAAACAAGCCATAGCATGGGTGAATCATAAAAGTACTATGCTAAGTGAAAAGAGTCAATCACGAATAGTCACATATTTCATTTATATGAAATGTTCAAATAAGTAAAAAATTACACACACAATAGATTAGCTGTTTCCAGAGTCTGATGGATGGGCATGAGAGGTGTTGAAGAATGGCTGGTAAAGGTAAACCGATGGGATTTGCATCTCATTTGTTACTGTAGACGAACTTATACAAACTGACAAGTTTACAGATTTTTTTCCTTTATTTCACAAAATAAATAATATTTTAAAATTAGTTAAAAGTATATTGAATGAAAATAATGTTTATGACTTCAGTAACACAAAGTTCCAGTATTAAAAAATTTAAGACTCAAACATATTTTGAGGGACTTATGTTAGGCTCAAAGTTTTATCACTCCAAGATTGAATTCTAAATAGTTAGATTTTCCATTTTTATCTTATTTTTGGATGCTTTGATGATGTTCAATAAGCTGAAAGAGTTTAAGTAGGTCATTAGAACTTCACTGTATTGTTTGCACAATGGTCTATGATAACATAAAGAATAGATATATTTTTAACTTTGAATGGCAAACTCAGCCACTGAGATATTGATGTATTTTAATAGACATTTTTGAACATTCTCTAAAAATTTAAGAAATATTCTGATAGAAGAGTTAAAATTCAAATTGGCAGAATAATGTATTTTGCCACTACCTTAAAATGAACATTAACAGTAAAAGAGTGAGTTATTGGGGTTTGATAGTATACATCTTTTAAACAAATACAAAAAGAAGTGGATCTTCCCATTTCTTCCAAACTTTTTCATCATTTTTAACACAATTTAATGTGAGATTCTAGAGAAGCCTTTATCACACCCTAATTTCTCAAATACTTATATGAATAATTTTTATGCTATGTTTCTTCCTAGCTGAAAGACAAAAAATGATTTTTTCTTAAAGATTATACTTATTTATTCATGAGAGACACAGAGAGAGAGAGAGAGAGAGAGAGAGAGGAGAGGCAGAGACACAGGCAGAGGGAGAAACAGGCTCCATGCAGGGAGCCCGACGTGGGACTCAATCCCAGATCTCCAGGATCAGGCCCTGGGCTGAAGGCGGCGCTAAACCACTGAGCCACCGGGGCTGCCCAAAAAACTGATTTTTATACAAATCATGTCATTCACCATTCCTTATTTCAAATAACACATTGGATGCAATGCTCTTACAGTTTTCAAATATGGAATTTACAGTAGGCACATGTTATCACCTTACAATTAAGTACTTATTTGAGAAAATATCACATATACAGGAAGAAATATTTGATTAAAAAATAATTCTGCTGCTAAATAGGTTTGATCACTAGTGGCCTGCATGGCAGACGGCTTTCATATATTACAAGCATATGAAAATTTGGGGTACTGAGTAAAACATTAAAGTTTTCAGTATTACAAAGTAAATATAAGTTCAGTAAATATTAGATTGAAAAAATCTGCATCAAGAACAAATAATAAAGGCATATAAAGAGCTAAATTGATAAAAATGTATTTCAAGTACTATGTGAATGTAGATATAGACATATGAAAGACCTTTAACTTCAGAAAGTTATGTTATTAACATTATAAGTGTGTTTAATTGAATTTAATAGCCATATGAATGAGATTTAGAATGTTAATAAAAATTAAAGCATACATCTTATTGTAATTGTTCTTCTGTTACAATTACTTGCAATTGTTCTTCTCAGTTCTTCTCAGAGAAGAAAACTATGTAACGTGATCTAGTTAGTAGGATATAAATATCGACAGAAAGCTGGAATTTTAACGTGACTTTGTATTTATTCCATGTTCCTTTCTGATCTCTAGATTCTTTATCTGCACAGTGGAGATGACTGAGATACTTAAGAAAGTATTTAGTACATAGTTCATCTTGAGTCACTTTCTGGTAACAGAATACAGACTTTGAGGAGTTATAATGCAAACAAAGGATGTCAGTTTTTATGTTGTGAAATACTCAAATAAAAAAACATGGATTCTTTAATATATTCAAACTTAGTCTGATAACCAAGATTAATGACAAAAATTAATGTGGAGAAAAAAAATTAATGTGGAGGAAGGCTGGTGTGGTGTTGTCGGTTAAGTGTCCGACTCTCGATTTCAGCTCAGGTCTGATCTCAGGGTTGTGGGATCAAGCCCCACATGGGCTCTGCACATAGTGCAGAGTCTGCTTGAGATTCTCCTTCTCCTTCTGCCCCTCCCACTCATGCTTTCTCTCTTTCTCTCTAAAACTA
Source organism: Nyctereutes procyonoides (assembly GCF_905146905.1). Taxonomy (NCBI): domain Eukaryota; kingdom Metazoa; phylum Chordata; class Mammalia; order Carnivora; family Canidae; genus Nyctereutes; species Nyctereutes procyonoides. Next base: position 29,471,678 of record NW_026575136.1, read on the forward strand.
AATAAATATTTTTTAAAAATCAATGTGAAAATAATCATCTATTTCTAAGATGAATTGTGTCATCACTTCTGACTGTATAATTAATGAGAAATGCTGTACTTTAGCTTTTTTAAAAAATATTTTATTTATTTATTCATGAGAGACACACAGTAAGAGGGGCAGAGACACAGGCAGAGGGAGAAGCAAGCTCCCTGCAGGGAGCCCAATGTGGGACTCCATCCCAGGACCCTGGGATCATGCCCTGAGCCAAAGGCAGACACTCAAGTACTGAGCTACCCAGGTGCCCCACATAACTGTCTTTAAAGGAAAATTATATGATATAGGTATGGCTTTTGACTTACAATTTGAATGATTGTTTTCCTGTGTGCTATGTGGATTGTCTTTGATTGTCAAAGGTAATTGAGCTGAACAGATTTGTGAGTTTAAGATGGAAGTTTCACCTGGTTTGGAATAACCTGGAAATCACTGCCTCACACTTTAAAATATTACTTCCTTCAGGAGGACCTGCCTGTTATAGATGAATGATGTATTTGAAGCTTTGCATACAATGATCTAGAAACTTTAGGGGGGAAACACTTATATCACTCTTCTGTGTGATATACTTCAAGTATTTATAGCAAACTCCAGTTATTGATGTTGCAAATTGGTTCTAAAATTGTCTCTTCACTTTTTCAAATTGATGAAGCACTCAAGCCTCAGGTTCTTGAAAATTATTTGAAAGAAAACTCAGCTCTCATCCATTTTGTCTGCAGGATGAATTAAGGCAATGTTTCCTCTATCATGATTGAAAATCCTCTTTGTAGTCTTGTGTTACTATGACTTTGTGAAAAGTCCTCATAGAAGGGTTTTAGGAATTCCTTTGATTTAGTTTTCAAGGGTAACTTCTAGAAAAATACTTTGGAAAATTGTAATGCATATTATCTCTTCACTTACTTCAAAGAAGCGAGTAGATTATATGGATCATTATGTCTTTACTTCCATCTGTACACAGTGATGGAGCTCATTCCTCCATTTCTAGCTATGAAGACAAAGCACTTTAAAAAGCTGGAAGTATGAATGCCCAGGGCCTCAGTTGTGCCTCATTTTCTATGTTATTGTATTGGCCAGCCAATGTCAAGCAACGTGACGCACCTAAGGATTAGTATCAGATGAACAAAGTAAACAAATACTGAGAATTAAATATATTAAAATTTGTAACATAAGCATTTCTTACCTTAGCTGAATTTTAATGATTATATATCATTTATTTGAAGATTTAAGTGGCATGAAGGAAATAACATAAAACACTACTCATTTAGTTTTTAACAGGGAAAACTCCTATTAACAATGAGTTTTGTCTTCAATGTTGAGAGGACACTCTAAGCAAGTTTTGTCTAAATTTATATTCTATCTCCCCTTTCTTGGCTCAAGTCTAGATACTTGCCTTCTCTCCAATAAACCACTCTCTTTTCCTTACATTTTGATTTCTCTGCAATTCCATTTCTCTTTAATTTCCTCTTCTAGTCACCTAACATTTTCTATTATCCTTCACATTCATTCAGTGGTCCTTTAATTGCCATTTATAATATAAGCCTGTCAGGAAATTGAGGAAAGTAGTAACTTTTACAATCTATAAAAGCCTCTGATCTTACTGAGTTACATCTGAGATAAGTTTTCTCTTGTTATGAGAATGAATATAACTTGTCTCTCTTGTCGAAAATATTTCTCTTAAAAAGAAATTAATTTTATCTTGGTACAAGTTAGCATTTAGAAAATGAATTACTTTCCTATCTATTGTGATATATTAGAATATATAAATAAAATACAGAAAATGAATAGAAGGTATATATTTGTGTATATGCATATATCATAAATATTTTATATACACACTTTCATGGGTGTACAAAGTGTTTACAATAACATATCTTTGAACACAATATTCAAATATATCATTTAGTATTCATTATTAGTTTGCTACATCTAAATTGTATTCTGTCCAGAAAGATGAAATCTTTATGAATAACTGATGAACAGTGGAATTTATCAAAAGCAATACATGCGTTATTTATTGAGAATGGAAGCATAATTAATGGATGAATTTGATGTTTAATTCATCAAAAACTTTTATTCACAAAATAAGGAATAGCTTATAATGACATATAAATACAAATTATGTATATATATATATATATAACATAAAAAGCACTATAAAATATGCCAGTTCTTTGTCAAATGTGTACATTGACAACTGAAGAACTGAAACAAAATGAACATCTTTCATCTTGATTAAATCTAATTCAGTATGAATTTGTCTCAGATTGATTGTGAGTATTGCATTTTACAAGACTTTATCAGGGAGTCTGTTGCATCTCACTAGCCTGTTACCATTGACTCTAAGAAATATCAATGAGCTCGAACATGAAGCATCAAGATTCCTGTTTTTACCCCCCACATACCTTGGGGTCTCTTCTATAAAACAGCTGTTACCTGCCACACCCAATATCACTGCTATTATGAACAAATACAATGTTAGGCATGAAAAAAACTATATAAGAACTAGGGAAATACTACATAGATTGCATTGTTATTAAGCAAGTTCAAAAATGGATATTGTAGACACAAATCCTTTAGCTGATACAACATGAGCAATAATCAATTCAGAATTGACTGTGACTCTAACCAGATGGTATGATAGTTTTGTTCAGAAGCACTGAATATTACATTTTTTATATTCTTAAATTTAAATTGCTTGAAAAAAGATATCCTTGCAAATAAATTATCTTTACCATTATTATTCCTTGAAAACTGTGCACGCCTATGAAAGAAATTAGAATTCCACTTAGAAAACAGTGCCATGTATTCCATACCTGTCAACACCTTTAACTGCTGTGATCTGTGAAAGCTAAGAAACTAACATAACTGTTGAAAATAGAAATTATTTGAAGCTCAGTTCAAATCATCAGACTGGGTTTCTTCTAGCACATATTTGACCCTTCCTTATGTAATATTTCTCCTTTTCTGACTTTGGAGAATGTGCATTTTAGTCAACTTCTCACGTAGCCCATTTGGGCTTAATAATTGGACATAAAGTCATATATTTTTATTGTCATTTAGAAAACAATATTAGCCTCCCTGTAATAAGACTATCAGCTCCTGGCAGAGCAGTAACACCCCAGAGTTCAGGTTTGAAAGTGAACATGCTGGTTGGGTCTAAGATATCCTGCCCTGGTATCCCATATATTTTACAAAGTATACCCACTTTTATGGATTAGGTGACAGTAAATACATGAATAAAAACATAAATTAAATATATATTTTCATATATACGGCTGATATTACTTTAAAAAATATATGTTAATACCTTTAAAATTTGATCTCTGGTCGATATGCAAATATGCACTGAATATATAAAAGGATATACTTTTTTTTTGACAATGCCAACACCCACTTTCTTCAAAAGCATAATTTTCACTGAATACATTGAAAATAGAAAATAAAATAATGCGATTTTTGAAGCATTGAAAACTTCTATACATTTGCATGTAATACTATATGGATAAAGCCTCTCAGGAGCCTAGAAGAATCACTTTCATCATCTATATATTTATTATTAAAATACTCAGTTGAGACATTTTGTTAAGACACAAATATTTCATAAATTAAAAAGCCACCATTTTGCCTAATGGAATCTTCTTTACCTAAGTTTCCAACACAGTATCATAACTTATGTATGAGTCCTTGCTCATGTACATTATCTTTTCATATCGAGGATATTTATCAAAAATATATTTAAAAACTTATATAGCTATATGTTCTTCATAGTATGTTCTCAATAATGAAGAGTTCTAAATGCAGTTTAGAAATTAAGTTCACTTTTATAGGTATAATTCCGCTAGTTTTTAGCTATCTATTATTAAAAACCAAATATATGGCATGAACTTTTGAAAATAAATAAGAAGAAACATGCTTTCTAATGCTATTTCATAATCTCTAAATGTGGTTAAATCATCTTTTGATTTTACTGAAAAGTGAGAAGATAGGAATAACTCAATACATATGGAGAAACACGTATCTAAAAATATAGATCTAAAATCTAGAATTATATTTCCATATCTCTGTATCAGCTATCTATCAAATTTTTTCATTTAAACTTTGGATCTTTGCTTTTGTGACTTGCAGCAGATCCAAAGGCAGCAAGATATTTAAATAGTAAAAACGTCTTAATATAAGCATGATAGGGATGCCAGGGTGGCTGAGGTGTTGAGGGTCTGCCTTCGGCTCGGGGCATGATCCTAGAGACCTGGGATCGAGCCCCACGTCGGGCTCCCTGCGAGAAGCATGCTTCTCCCTCTGCCTGCGTCTCTGCCTCTCTCTCTCTCTGTCTCATGGATAAATAAATAAAATCTTTAAAAAAATATAAGCATGATAATAGGGATTACCTGAATAATCTATTAATGGCTAAGTACAGTGAATGGGACCCGGTTATTGCTTATTAGAACGAACTATTTTAATATTAATACAATTATTGACTTATTACTCCACTTTTAAGCTTAGATGTTTTGTCTCATCATTGACTATTTTAATAAACTAAGAAAATTGTATTTGCATTCTTCCATTATTTCAACATTATAATTTCCAAGTGTGAATTTGACATTATATTCAGTCTTATTACTAAAAATTTTAAGAATATGTAATTATAGAACGCCTCTGGGATATAGTACTGTCTCTGTTAATAAATCTCTTTCATGAGTGGAAACAGAAAATATCGTTTTAAAAATATATTCTCTCTAATCTTAAGGAAAAAATAATTTGTAAATAATGGTTTTCAAAAATAACAATTGTTTTTCAAAAAATACCAAGTATCAGTTACTCATATATTACCTCAGTTTCTTTGGAGAAATGTGTTTTTGTAATATGAATACTTTTTTTTCTTTCTTAGTAATACCTAACATTGTTATATTGAATCTATTACTACATATAATGCTATCAACTTCAATTTTTTTTTTTCATCTCTGAAGTCAATGCTCATTTCTAAAATTATTTCGGTACCACCTTTTGGTGGTAGAAAGAATTCAAAATACAAAATCCCATGCCAAATTCTGCAATAATTCATGATGTGGAAATATAATTACTGTATCATCCAGGGTGAAATACTGTGTATTTAGCTTTATAATGTACAAGATCTACATATCTATAGGTATGATTCTACAAATGGTTTTTTTCATGAACATGTATAATATTAAACAATATACTTTCTGTCATAAATTTGATGACATGTACAGCAATTTTCCCACAATACTTCAAACTATATTTGCATTCATGTGGAAGGGAAGAGATTTGTATATTCAGGAAACCATAAACAAAAGAAGATAAGTTTTCACGATAAACATATACTTTTAAGTAGGGAAAGAATAAAAGAAGAATGCATTTAAGGAGTAAAATATATCTTGAGAAACTCATTTTTTCTTGCCCCTATCATGTATTTCTCTATAGTTATCTTAGAATAGTAATCATAAATATAAAAAAAACACCTTTATTAGTGCTCTGTTTGGGTATTTATTTTACAAACTTTTTCTTCTCACCTTCTGTCTCCATTGATTTCTCCCATTTCTTACCTGTTCCTGGACTTTCTGTTTTCTTTCTTTTTATTTTTAATTTTATTTATTTATTTGAGAGAGAGAAAGTGAGACTACAAGTGGATGGGGAGATAGTTATGGTGAGAAGCAGGCTCCCAGCTGAACAGGGAGCCCAGTGTGGGCTGGAATTCGGGACCTGGGTTCATGACCTGAGCAAAAGGCAGATGCTTAACAAGTGAGCCACCTGGGTGCCCCTATTCTGGGATTTCTTTCTTCCCTTCTCTGTGTCTTAAAATGTGATTTAATTGTATCTTGAGGGAAAATCGGTTTTTGCATCAATATATCTCCCATTTCATTGTGAAAATCAATTTGAAAGTGTAGCATATTATGTTAGAGTTTCCTTTATGGTTATTTTACATAAAATTCCTATTAATATTCTCCAGATTTTGAAAGGGTGTTGTTACTAAGACACTATTCAGAAATGCAATTAGAAACTTTTAATCATTCTATCATATTTTGTCAACTGCTAGAAAAAAGAATCTAATGCATAGGGATCAGGAAAAAGTGATCATATTGGACTTTATTTGGAGATTGAGCTAATGTATTTTATTAGTTTGCTAGGGTTACGAAAACAAAGTACTACAGAATAGCTGGCTTAAACAACAGAAATCTATTTTTCCACAGTTCTGGTGGTTGGAAATCCCAGAGCAAGGTGTCCATAGCTTTGGTTTGAAGATGGCTGCTTTCTCTCAATGTCCTCACATGTTTTGGCATTGTTTTTGTGCTAATCTCAGCTTCTTTTAACATTAATCATACTGGGTTGGCATCTACCCATTTGACCTACTTTTATGTTATTAGCTGTTTAAAGGCCTTATCTTCAAGGGGCTTAGGGCTTCAATGTATGAATTTTGAAGGGAAACCATTCAGCCTATAATATTTACATTTATAAATATAAACAGGTATTACCCAAACTTAGCTAGTATGGTTATAAATATATATTAGTTATTTAAAACTGTGATATCAGGTAGTGGAAAACATATCTTAATAACTTATCATTGATTTCTGTCAGCTTTTTTGATATATATGAAATGTTCAGTAAGTTATGGTTGAATATATGGCTGAGTAGTGGAATACATGTATGAATGAATGAATGAATGAATGATCATGAGTCAACAAACACAACATGCAGAAATTATATGAATTTTAGAACATTATTACAATAAGTGAACTGATAAGTATACTAATAGTATACTAATAAGCCTATCAATAAATGTTAGGAGTATTGTAACCTTCCTACTAATAAAAACCTGGTTCAAATGTATTCCCTTCAGGAATCTAAGTGAGTCCTGCTCTGATTATTATACTATACTGCACTAGCTTAGCGCTTGTGAATTGAGCTTGAGCCATATGTTTGCTCACATCTGTTGGTATACTACTTAAAGTAATACTGAAATCTAAATGTGGTTATATTTTGTCTGTGCAAATTAATTTGTATGATCATCAAGGCCAGAGGCTGCACTTTTTATTTCCCCCATATAACACCTAAATAGATTTTCTATACACAGTGGTAACCCAATAAATTTTGTGCTAAGTAATATATCATCCACTCATGAGTCTCCAGTTGATATTTTTTGTCTTTTGCTGCCTGCAAGTTGAAGTGTACATTTCAATTAGAGCTCCACTTACTGAAAAGACAGATTTGTCACAGAAACCAGAGTAAGCAATTTGTCATGTGGTTTTCATGAAGCCATAAAACAGTGTTTCAAACTCAAAGTGATATTTGGGGATTACTATGCCATATCCTGAAATTCATAAAATGAAATATACGTATGCATAACAGATGAAGTGCATTTCAAAAATGAAAATTATTGCAGTACACAGAGTTTGTAAATCAATTTGTGAAGCACTTCAGGATGAAAGGCACTATACAATAAATATAGGTTGTGCAAGGATGCATATTTGTTGCATAAATACAAGCTTCTCTGCTTGAAAGTTTTTTAACCCCAGAACAATCTCCAAGACAAATTTTAAAACATTTTTCCTTTGATGTAATTTGAACACATTTTTTTGAAAGAAAATAATCCTTGTTATGACAGACACTGATTTCCTCCTGACTTTTACTTCTGGTTTCACGTCACATAACCATGATTTAACTCACCTAGGATCTTTATACTCATGGTTTCTTCCTTCCTTCCTTCCTTCCTTCCTTCCTTCCTTCCTTCCTTCCTTCCTTCCTTCTTTCTTCTTTCTTTCTTTCTTTCTTTCTTTCTTTCTTTCTTTCTTTCTTTCTTTTTCTTTTTTCTTTCTTTCTTTCTTTCTTTCTTTCTTTCTTTCTTCTTCTTTTTTAAAAGATTTTATTTATCTATTTATGAGTGACACAGAGAGAGGCAGAGACATAGTCAGAGGGAGAAGCAGGCTCCTTGAGGGGAGCCTGATGTGGGAATCGATCCCAGGACCCCGGGATCATGTCCTAAGCAAAAGGCAGGTGCTCAACCACTAAGCCATCGAGGCATTCTCCAGAGTTTCTTCTTATCAAGTACTGGTTTTTATTTTCTGACTTGTCATTTAGACTTCCATAGTTGGTCTCACCTCAACAAGCACTTTTTTTTATTATCAATGTTACACATGTAAAGAAGGCAAAGTGCATATGTACACACATTTATCAAAATCTAAATATTAAAAGTAACTATGTTTAGAATTACACATTTATATTTAAAAGTACAAACATTTCTTAGCAATGATTTCTCCAGAAATTGGCTATATTCATAAAGAAATACTGAATGATATAATGTGCAATATTTCAAGTATCTAAATAGTGCTTACTCAGTAAAATGCTCCTTTAGAGTGTTTAGAGATTACTAACAAAATACTTACATCAGATGCAATGTGAAGCATAATATACATGCTATTTTTCCAATGAAATGGCCAAATATTTATAAGTTAACATGAAAATACAGCGGAACCCATATACACACTATTTTTTAACCCATTTTAATAGTTTTATTTCCCTTACAATGATCTTTATATGTGTATATATTTGTTAAATATTTTTCAAGTGAAATATATCCTTTGTGATTTGTTCTTTTACCTACAGATTATATAGAAATATGTTGTATAATATCAATATATTTGTAGCTTTTCTGGGTATATTTTTGTTATCAATTTGTAGTTTAATTCTGATATGGTCATATATAATGCTCTATGTAATTTCAATCCTTTTAAATTAAATGAGACTTGTTTAATGGTCCATCAATAATATGACCTATCTGGGACACCTAGGTGGCTCAGTGGTTGAGTGTCTGTCTTTGGCTAGGGTATGATCCTGGGATTCCAGGATCAAGTCCTACATCAGACTCCCTATGAGGAGCCTGCTTCTCCCTCTGCCTATGTCTCTGCCTCTCTCTCTATCATGAATAAGTAAATAAAATCTTAAAAAAAAGAAAAAATAATATGGCCTATCTTTGGGCATTTAGAATATAAAGTAGAAAAAAATATGTATTCCTTTTTGTTGCAGAATTCTAAAAATACCAAGTGGTCAATATGATTAATAATGTAATAATGCCTAATAATTATAATAATAATTAGTAATTATAATGATATCATCCACAAATATATTTATTAAACTTGTTTAGGTCTTATGAGATGCTTCAGATCTATTTAGACTATGGAATTCTCTATTGCTCTTTTTAATTTTATCAATTTTTGTTTCATATGTTTGGGAACTTATTATTCATTGTTTATCTATTTATGACTGTAATCTCTACTGATAAATAGGCTCCTCTATCATTATTGCATGCCCTCCTTTTTTGTGGTAATTCCTTGATATCTATTATAATTGGAGTTAATATAGTTACCTTGACTTTCTCATGCTTATGGTTTACATGGTATAATTTTTTTCTGTCTAATTAGTTTAAACTTAATTGTGTACTTATATTTGAAGTGTATTTTTGGGCAGCCCAGGTGGCTCAGTGGTTTAGCATCACCTTCAGCCCAGAGCGTGATCCTGGAGACCCAGGATGGAGTCCCACGTCAGGCTCCCTGCATGGAGCCTGCTTCTCCCTCTGCCTGTGTCTCTGTCTCTGTCTCTCTCTCTCTGTGTCTCTCATGAATAAATAAATAAGATCTTTTTTTAAAAAAGTGTATTTTTAGTAGAAAGCTCTTATTGGATCTTGTTATTCATCCATGATGATTAACTCTGCTTTTTGACTATATAGGCCATTAACATTTAGTGTAATTGTTATTATTCGATTTCATTCTCTTGTGTTGATGTTTATTTTCTGTCAGTACACATTTTTGTTTGTTGGTTTGTTTTCCCTTTCCTGCATTCTTTTGGACTATTTTCTTAGAATTCCATTTGCAATCATTAACTGGAATTTTTGGTTATGCTTCTTATCATTAAATTTTTAGTGGCTACTGTAGAGATTACAATACACATATTTAAATATTCATGATGAATTTGAAGTTACTATTCAACCCTTCCACTTAAACATGGAAAAACCTGCAATCTTATAAGTGTTCTAAATGCACCAAGCTTTATATTATAACTATAAAATGTATTACTTCTACATACATTGTAAGCATACAAATAAATATTATTATGTTTGCTTAAAAAAGGAATATGCATTTTAATCAAGTTTGAGGAAAATATATTTTATATTTATCTGTATATTTGCCATTTCCAATATTAATGTATTTTGGGAAATCTTAGTAAGCCTTGGTATTATTTTTCCTTCAGCATGAAGAACCTTCTTTGGCATGTTTTTTTAATGCAAATCTGCTATTGAAAAACTGACTTTCTCTTATCTGAAGTGTATTTATTACACCTTTATTTTGAGAGATACTCACCTTGGGTGTATGGATATATAATTGTGGATTGATTTTTTTTGTCTTGTTTTGGTTTTTAGTTTTGGTATTTTGTTTGTTTTGTTTTTTGCATTTTAAGTATGATGTGCCTTCTGGCCTCTAGTGTTTCTGATTAGTAGTACCTGATCTAAGACATTCTTTTCTTCCAGCAAGTAATAGATTGTTTTGTCTTTGGTTGCCTTCAAAGTTATCTCTTTATTTTTGGTTTACAACAGTTTAACTATGATGTGTCCATGTGTGACTTCACCATATTTATTATATTTGGATTTAATTGATTTTTATTAAAATATTATTAAAGCTGGTTAAGATAGGTGATTAACTTAAGTGTAATTAATTTTGACTGGTAGCTTATATTAAGATTACTCTACAATTTCTAGTAGAAATTGGATCAATTTGACCCTAGTCAAATTGACTAGGGTCAAATTCTAGTCTGCTTTAGGAATGCCTGGAAAAGAGAAAAACAATTTACATATTCAAATGCAACCAGGTGCACTGACTTTCAGCCTGTGCTCAGCACACATATAGTGATTGCCCACCAAATGAAGAAAGCATGCTCATCAGGAGAGCTATAATGATGAATGAGACTGCAAAGGTTTCTCCTCAGAGTATATGCAGTATATTCCAGAATGCAGATTCTTATAATTCAATCATTATATTGCTGTGAAAAGAGAAATACAAAATGCTTCATGTGTACATCTGCAAAAAATAGAGCTATGACTCAAGAGGAGACAGGTAGTCAAAGTTAGCTGTCCTGAAATAAATTGCAGTGAAGACAACATTTTTGCTAATTTGGATATTATTTGGTGAACACATAAAATCAGTGTTGAAGATCTCTGGATATTCATAACATGGTGAAAGCAATGCTTAGATGCTGAAGTAAATAATGTTTTTCCTTAAAATAATAATAATATTTAATTCCAGTAGAGAAAGGGAAACAAGCAAAGCTGATAAGAGATCAGGTAAATTCAGAAAAGCAAAAATCATAAAGAAACTGGAAGCTCATGATACCAATTCGGATTTCCACTTAATAAAACTGAAAAGTCATCTATAGATATCAGGCCTGATTAAATTTGTATTTTCATAAGATCTAATTTGTTGAAGAATGTGTTGGAAGAAGGTAAGGATAAATATAGGGAAAAAATGAAACTATTGTGGTATTCGTGGAGAAACTAGGGTGTCTCTACTACGGGTGGAGGAAAATGGACTGTTTCAAGAAAAAAAATTAAAAGGTAAAGTTAAGATTTTGGAAGTCATTCGCTATTGGAATGGCACATATAGTGACAGGAAAAGAGATACAAAGGCATATTCTCTTGTATGACTGGATTTTACAGCTATGTATGTTGCTGCTCCCTAGTATAATAAGTAATGCTGGAGTAGGACCAATCTGGGGTTCATTATGGACCTTTTGAATTTAAAGTGTCTGCATGACATGCAAGAGATTTGAAGCATCAAGTTCTATATTTTGGGAGTACAGGCACAAAGCAGAGTCTGATACCGTCAGGGTAGAGATAAATGATAAATGTTTTTAATGTTCGTTTCCTATTCTTGTAGAGTTAATTGCTATTGTTGACAATGCAATACATTTTTTGTTAGGGATAAATCCTATAAGTGACAAATAGTGTAAAAATTATCCTCTTATTTCCATTTTTCATCATTTATTGAGCTCTAATTCACTGTAACATCAACTACCTAAATCTTAGCCCAACAAAAACAAGCTTGAAAAGCAAAAGAATTAAAATAGGATATATTGAATCCCAGTCCCTATTTTTATTACAAGGTTACTGTGATAATGCAAAGATGAAGAAAGTATGTGGAATGCCTTATGAATATCTAAAGAGAGCCATTACCTCTCTCTGAATTGATTATGGAAATATCAAGAATGAGGTAGCATTTAAAATAGCTCATGAAAAATTAGTAAGACTCCTATACATAGAAATAGAGATGAAGCAAAACACCAGGCAGGCATTCAAGGAACAGAACTATGATGTAAAGTGGAGGAAGATATGATTCTTGTACAGTATATGTTCCATTCTGAGTGTAAGTATATAGAGAGAAGTAAAAGGAAAAATCTCTTATATAGTAATTCCTGAGTATGGAAGACCATGCAAGCTAGGCTGGGGAGTTGCCAGTGTACCAAGGTGTGGTTGGTCTGGAAAGTACTCATAACAGGTGTCTGATGAGGGAGTGAGGGTTTCACAGGAAAATGGGAGGGACTGTGGCAGAAATTTGCAAAGTGTAGGTAGAATTACCAGAGAAATATCACTAACATTCCAGCTCCAAACATCAATGCAGGTGGAAAAGCCAGAGAGTACAGGAGAGTACCAGTGGGTCCTCATGGGAACCAGTCGTGAGAGCAAAGTGGAGTATGGGTGAGCTTTAGTCAAATTGGCCTCAACTATGACAGGAGCTCATGGGGCAGTGAGTAGAGAGCTGTGTGTAATTCAGAACCTTCAAGAATATTTCCTCTTCTTCACTTCCATCTTGCATATTCTATATGAGCCTCTTTCCTTGCAAACCACAGGGGAATAGGATTTTGAAAAACATGACCAGTCACGTACTAGGGTTCTAGTGTCTCACTGACAAAAATCAGTCCTCCCTCAAACCAGTCATACTATGAATGAGACACTTTGAAGGTTATGTGTATCAGAGCAAAATGAATAAGCAGAACTTCAGAACAGCTAATGTATTGGTACAGTTCAGCATTATTTGGGATGCAGAGAACATAGAATAAAAAATAATTTTCACCTCTAAAGGAGGAGGAAACGAAAAAAGGAGTAAATAGGAAAACTGTAACAGAGTAGTCAAAGACATTTAATAGGAAGTATAGGAAATATATATCATACACACTTTTTCTTTCACATCCTATTTCTTATCAGATGTTTCATTTCTGTCAAGTTTAAAAGAACTATTGGCTGTTGAACTATTTATGCTATCAATACAATAAGTTTCTGAAGGCATTTGGGACATAACTGGTAGCAGTCATCAATACTGTTTAACAAATATTTACAGCTCTGTTCCCCAGCCTAATGGAGAAATTGAACTCTCCAGTACTCTTTAGAGTTTGTGGCAATCATGGGAATTGCTTTGGTCAATGCCATGTAAATAAAAATGTGCTCCTAACATGCCAGAACTTGAAGAACCAGGGTGCATTTTACCATATTCTCTTTCCACTGCTGTGGTGATACAGGAATCCCTCTGTTCACCAACAAGGGACATGGAACATGAGCAAGAAAAAATTTTTCTTTATGCTGTGTTACTAAGATTAGCAGTTGTTTGATTCTACACTGAAAGTTAGCCTATCCCAACTAATACAATGATATTGTTAAGCACGTGGCCATTAGAACAAGATTAACATGAATTTAGAACCTTTCTACACACATTTTCATGTCTATGACTATAAGGATTTGTGTAAACTCTGAATATCTGTTTTCTAAGAAGTCTTATTATTGGATGGAGATAATGCACGCAAAACAACAAATGTGGAAGGTGTTCAATAAATTGTACCTGTTGTTAGAATTTGGTCTACAGCATAGCATTGATAATTGCTCAGGATGGATGAATTGCTAATTCATCCAACAAAATTGGCTAGTATGTAGGAGAAAACGATACATACTTCTATGAACAGTGATATATTCTTTAGAAATCTGAAATGGGTCTAAGAAATTTTTAAAAAGACCTATTGTTTCCCTGGAGATTTGGTTTTCCAAAAACAAAGGTTAGCATTCTCTCCATTTATATTCACTTTTCAAGTAAACAATGGAAATTAAATGAAACAAAGTATAATAACTGTTTTCTCTACTAAAGTTGATACTAGTGTCCAGGGTGAGCAGTACTTCATGAATAACACATTGAATTATTAGCATATCAAAGAAGATTTCCTTCTGCTGTATTTCACCAACTGTCTGAGGTCTTTGATTTGAACTAAACGACATTTGGGCATGCTGTTACTTCACAAAGGATTAGCTAATGTACAGAACCTAATCTCCCATCATTTGGGACATTTTGTATTAATTCAGATACTTAGAAAACAAGTGCAGAAGTGAATGCTTTGCGAGAAATACTGCAGCTCCAATCTGCTTCTCTCATCCTTAAAATACGGACTTTTATTATGGCCCACTTTAGATGAGGGATTTTTTTTTTTGTCACAAACAATTTCATGGCTAGATACACATTTTGTTCAAAATTACATGGGAAATCAAGAAAGAGACGCATTCCATGTAGAAAATTCTGCCAAGAAAAATAACACTGGGGAATGTCAGCCTAAGTCACTAATGCCTAAAGAAGTATTCATTTGTTCTTTTGTTCAGCCAACAGACTGCATTCCAACATCTGGGGATATGCTGATGCACAGGACACTGTACCTCCCCAGAGTTATCTCATATGCTTTTTGGATATGACAGGTAAATAATTTACTAAAACACTATTGGACATGTGCGGCTGAGACAGGTGGCATAGGACATGGTACTCAGACAAAAATGGCAGATTGAGTTTTCTAAAGATGGCTTCACAGATAATTCACCCTTTAGACTGGATCTTACATTAAGGCAGGAAAAAAAAAAGGGAAGAAAAAAGTGATGTGAGAGAAAAAGAGGTGAGGGGAAAGAGAGACAGAGGTGCATTTTGGGACAAAGGAGTGGTCAATGAAATGTACACTTATGTAAAGAAGAAAGCATAGGATATACTGAAAATTACACAATATCTATTTTAGTTGAAAAGTTAGGTGCATTTGTTTGAATCAGATAAGAGAAGACAAAAAGTCTAATTGGAGGGCTGGACCAAAATTTATCTTGGACTCAATGCCAAGAATGGAATTTTTAATACTGTGAGCAATGAAGTAGCAATAAAACTTCCAAGTGTTACAAATGAGAGTAGATAGGATTTTAGGAAGATCATCTTGTATGGGAGCTAGCAAGATTATTTGTGCAACATGTAATAACTGGAAATCATTTCTAGTCTCCAGAAGAAGGACAAAAATTTAAAATTTTCTAATCAATTAATTTCTATTTTAATTAAATTTTACAATTAATCTGTAAATATTCATTGCAAAGAGATTGGAATTGGTGTATTTAAAACAGTATTGAGTATTTACAGTGAAAATAACTTGTAAAAGGGATTTTCCCATTCCTAGAATCTGAAATGAAAACATTATACAAAATGTATAAATGACTGCATTATACAAAATGTATAAATGACTGCATTATACAAAATGTATAAATGTATAAATTTTGCTCTAGATTAAAGTTTTTCATATTAAATGGACATGTAATATGAAAAACTTTAATCTAGAGCAAAATTTCTGTATAATTTTTTAAATGGTTGAGATTTCATTAGAATCTTGAGTTGAAACATATAATATTTATATATTACATAGTAATTTATTTTATTATATCCCAGTTTTTAAAAATTATCAAAATATAAGAGAAATGTTCTGTATCTTACTCAGAATTGTGTTAATATGAATGTAAAATACAAATCCATCAAATTATATACTTTAGGTTTGAATATTTTGTTTTGTATGAGTCACATATCAATAAACATAAAAATATACAAAGGAAAAGATAAATGCAATGAGACCTAAAAAATAGAACAAGAAGAGTGAAATAAATACATGCAAGTAAAGAACTCTCACCCATTAAAGGAGAAACACATAAGCTTAGTAATAATTGTCTTTTTAAAATCTTTCTTTGCTATATTTTACACATGTATATTTGAAAAAAAAGATTATCAATTTGCTACTTGTTCAAAAAAAAAAAACAGGAAAAGAATAAAAGGAAGGAGAGATTGAGTCTTCCATATCTGATAGATAAGACTCTGTACCTTGCACATGTGGAATAGAGTTGAATGAAAGATATTAAAAGAAGAAAGAAGGTGGAGAAAGAATAACATAATTAAAGGAACATGCCACTGAGGTCGTACTCGGTGACAGGGAAAAAGGAAAATTGATCCAGCACAAGGCTGAAAGTAGAGAAGGTAAGAATGCAGAGAACAGCACTGACCTGATGATAGTGTAGTTAGGAATTCCACAAGATGGCACTTAGCAGGTGCAGGAGGTGGGGAGGGAGAGGGATAGGAAGAGGGAGACGAGGGGGTGGGGAGGAAAGGAGCCCTTTATTCAGAGAAAAGAGGGCTTCATATAAGTATTTTGACAAACAGAATATATGATGCTATTCCAACTTAATGAGACTAATGCAAGCGATTACCATAGCCAATTAGAAGTGGGAATTAAAGGAAGATAGTTGTATTTTTTAATTACCATTAGCAAGGAGATAAGACAGTGATATTACCTCTATCCATTCCTTCACATCTTGCACAGTCTATATGTGAGATAGGTTATAAACTAGCAGATTGAAGGTCTTTTAAGTTTAATTTATGTGTGAGAATGAGTAGATAAGTAATAAGCTGTCTCAAAGCAATGTGGTTCATCCCAGAATAATAAAAATGAGCATCATTATAGTGACAATAAAAACGACACTAATAAGAAGACTACTTATTGCATGATGGCTCCATGTCCCCAAGATTCTTCTAAATACTGTAATGGATTTTTTACATTTAATCCTCAAAATAATCCTTTAAACTGGAGGCACCGAGCAATTGTTTCTAGGGCCTGCATTACCGTCTCAGATGCTACAGTCGGCAGTTCATGGGAACTCAGAGGCACATAGATAGTTTCTGCCTTTGACACATACCTAACATCTTTCAGCTTAGTGGGATTTAAACAAGAGTGGCAAATCTAGCAGATAAAGGTCCAGCTTCCCATTCCACAAATGGAGGATTCTGGAAGGCCCAATGGAAGTTTGTTCGTTCGTTTGTTCCTTCCTTCCTTCCTTCCTTCCTTCCTTCCTTCCTTCCTTCCTTCTTTCTCTTTCTCTCTTCCTCCCTCTCTCCCCCACCCTTTCTTTTTTCTAATGGGAGTTTCTTACAAAGAGATCTTATGAAATCAAACACGCTCTGCTTATAACATTTTCTATTGGTTGTTTTCTATTCCTTACTCCACTCTCCTTCCTCCCTCACTTCTTAGGATCTTCTAAATAAAACTGACCAAAAAATCCACTTTAAGATTTTCTTGGGGGTTACACAAATTAGGACATAACTGTTCTCCAATTGCCCATATAGAAAACACAAGGTTCAGATAGTTAAAGTAATTTACGACAGTTTGCCCCATTGAAGAGTGGCAAATGAAATGCATTCAATAGCCTACCACAACTTGAGAAGGCCTGGGGGAGGCAAAGAACAACAGGTGCAATAGATGCAAAAGTGGAAACTTACTCCCATTGGTGTGGAATAATTAGGGGACACATTTGAATCTGACTGAAGATCTAGGCCACCACAGACAGGGTTGTTCCTCTTGGAATACTCACTGGGGGTGGGGGTGGGGGGTTGTTCATCAAAGCTCAGCTCAAGTGAGTTTTCAGCAGAAAAGATTCTCTGTGAGTGTACACGTAGTGAAAACATTATCAGAGCCAATATTTGAACCCAAATTTTTTTTACAATAATCCATACTTTCAATCAATGAACACATTTATTGTCTTTCCTGGAAAGATTATGACTTATTCAGTTCTGTAAATTTTTTTAACTCCCATATATACAACTCTATAAACTCCCCCTGCCAATAAATTCTTATCAAAAAGAATTGTAGGGCAGCCTGGGTAGCTCAGCGGTTTAGCTCCTGCCTTTGGCCCAGAGCAGGATCCTGGAGTTCCAGGATCGAGTCCCACATTGGGCTTCCTGCATAGAGCTTGCTTCTCTCTCTGTGTCTCTGCCTCTCTCTCTCTCTCTCTCTCTGTGTGTGTCTCTCATGAATAAATAAATAAATAAAATCTTTAAAAAAAAGAATTGTATAGGAAAATGCAGTATTTTGCAAAACTGTGAAAGACAAGTGTCTTGGTGCATTTATTGTCAAATATTCAAGAACCCCAAAATATTGTACACAGTGCGTAGTGCAACTACTCCTGTCACGTGATGTAAAAGTGCTTGTCTTTGATGCTACTGAGCATGGCTTATTTTTCAGTAAAATCTTTAGATTTCTTCTAAGAAGTTTTCAATAGCAGTTACCACTATGTAAATAAACTTTAACAAAATAACTTTTATTTGTAAAGTTTATTCAATACTAAGGCTATATAACGTCTCTGCTTAAAAGGGCCTGTAATCACTTTATGAAATACTGTGCTAGAGAGAGCTTCTGAAGCCAACAGTTCCTGTTCATTTAATTACAGTTCTGTTAATTTAATCACCTCAGTAGGGGATGTGTTACGTGGTGGGTGATATTTTCTTCACACCATGAGATGCACATCCACAGTGCTTGTCTCTATTAACTTAATGAAGAAATTACAATTAGAGAAAGAGCTATGCATCGAACATTTATTTGAACACAGGGAGAAAAGTGACGGGAAGCAAGCATGTGTGATGAGAACCTATTGTCTCTGTAAACCTTTCTGGATTACAAAATCAGCAGCTGGTCTTTCAGTTATTGTTCAAGGACTTTCTTAAAATTTTTAACATTCTGTGCACATAATCAGAAATCAATGCCTGAAAGATTTGTAAAACATCTATGCACAAATGCACTGTTACTTTAAGAGTTTTCAAAGGATATGAGATATACGTATGAAAGACAACTTTCCACATTCCTTTGTTTTTACAAAAAAATTGAGACTATGTTTAATGAATGAGTGACATCTGCCTAATTCCATTGTGCTTTGATTTTTTTTCTCTCTCTTTAGGAAAAAAACCCAAATCTAGCGTGTTCTTTCAAACAAGAGAAGTTACATGTTTATTCTTTGTAGCAGCCATTCTGAAATGCATCCCCGAAGGCAGATTTGCAATAATATCCAGATGTTAGTCAAACTCTACCCTAAAATGTTCATGCTAAACAATTGCATCAAAGCAGAACAGGGAGAAATACTAATTTTGATTTTTATGACAACTTTTCAGACACAAGTAATTTTTACTAGCAAACAGGAAGAGTTAACTCACACAGTTAAAGAGTAGATCAATTTGAATAAAGGGGTTAAATGCAAGTTATTTATTAGACAGATAGAGCCCACTGCAGGTTGACCCCAACATATTCCTTCAGAATATGAGTAGAGAGGAGGAAAATTCTCTCTCCTTGGGCTTGCCCTGTCACAACCTGCAGTCTCTCCGCCCATGTTTTGGTACCAGTTTCTCATGAAATGTAGTCCTAGGATTTTGTGCCATCTTGATAATCTCTCCTGGTGACATGCACCTCACTGGGGCAGCAGGGGAGGTGTCCTCCTCTCTACTGCTTCCCAAGGATGGCTCTTGATAACCTGGGGAGAGATTGGGTGGAGCAGCGCAGTGCAGGGTGGAATCCTGGGCCTGCTCCTGCGACCTTAGGGATGTGACTGCTGCTTCTCCTGTTCAGGTTGCTGCAGCAGGGGTTAGGTGAGGGCAGGCCACAGCTCCTAACGGGGGCCTATTTCTACTTTTATTTTGTATTTCTGGTCTGTGAAAAATCAGCATTTAATAAAGGGAACTGACTTTGGAAACCAAAAAAAAAAAAAAAAAAAGAAAAAAAAAGTCCTTCACGGACCCTGTACTCGGCTAGCTTCTCTGATCTCTGCTTCTACTGGAGCCTTAGTATGCCCTTATTATGAGTCTAAAAGTGTGAATAAAACTTCATTAAATGTCTTATTTTTCTATATTGTGAGTTCCTAGGAGGCAAGAATAGAGACTTTGTCAGCATTTTATACACTGAGTCAAATAAACTGTGCTGAGCCTCAGGTATGTGAAAGGCAGACCTTACTTTATAATACAATAAAAGCATTTTATATGAGGAAATTAGCCTAAGTTTGCATTGATTTCAGGAAATTGCCCAACCTACAATCATCTAGGCTCTACTTGAATATTTTCTGTTAGAGAACAGAAGAGTATAATACAGTGTTCTCTTTTTTACGCATTTTTATTTTAGAACCATTTTAAATTTACGGAAAAATCGTGAAGCTAGTACAGACACTTCCCACATAATGAGCACTCAGTATCTCCCACCGTGAATATCTTACATGAATAGAGTACAGCTGTTACAATTAATGAAATAATATTAAAATATTATTAACAAAAGTCCATAGTTTTTAAATTTCATTTGTCAATATCCTGATGTCCTTTTGCTGTGCCAGGATCTTATACAGACCACTACATCACACCTTATTGTCGTGTCTCTTTAGGCTCCTCTTGGCTATGGTCGTTTTCAGACTTTCCTTCTTTTGGATGACTTTAGCTTTGAAGAGGACTGGTAAGACATTTTGTAGAATGTCCCTCAATTGGGATTTGTTTGACATTTATCTTATGGTTAGAAAAGGATTATATGATTTTTAATAGAAGACTATAGAAGTAAATGTCATTTTCATCACATCATATCAAGCATACCTTCCATTGACATGACATATCACTGTTCATGTTAATCTTGATCACTGGGCACAGTGCCATTTGTCATCCACTTAAAGTGATTCTTTCTCTTGCCCCACCCCACCATGCTATATTCGGTGGAAGGAAGTTGCTATGTGCGGAAAGACTTCCAGAGTCAGGAATTATATTTAAACTCTTTGAAGGTTGAATATAATATGTATTATTTGGAATTCTGTGTGGGAAATTTTTCTAATGTCCTTCATTTACTCAATTATTTATTTATATCTATATGAACTCATGGATATTTATTTTATCCTCTGGGTTATGTAACACAATGCGTATTTAGTATTATATTGTTGCTCGAAGTATTTCATCATTGGGTACATTTCATTTTGTTCATTTGTTTCTTTGGCATATCTACATCATTGTGTGTATGTGGGTTTAACACTTCCTTACTAGTCAGCTCTCCAAATTGCTCCAGGCTCAATGTTCCTTGGCCCTGTCCTAGATTGCCTGTTTTTAAAAGGAGCCCTCCTTCCTTTTATGGAAGAATGGTGCTTGAAACCAAGACGTATGTATTTGATATGTTCATTGCTACTGGGCCCGCTTAGCTGACAGAATAAGAAAATATGTGTTTATTTTATGGCTCATGTACAAAAAACATGTTTTTAAATATTTCTATATGGAACCATTTACATCTATAGTAAGCTAAAAGGGAGTTCATATTGATGTGATATTGATCCATGACCACATAGATTATTCTAACCTCTGGCATTTATGTGTAAATTTTACTCCAGCAATGAGAAATACAGCTCTGACCTCCTTCCATCCATTTTCCTGATCATTGAATTCCAGTATACTTGCATAGCAGTGTCAAAATTGTTAACCTCCCATGAGAAAAAACAAAAACAAACTTTACCAGCTAGAGTGTAATGCTTATATTCCATTTCTTTGCCTTTAATTGTATAGACGCCGCACATTTCCAAAGTTACTTAGATCAGCTCTTCTACTCCCTGCTGCTCAATTAGGTGAGATTGTTTCATGTATTTGTAGTAATGTAGTTAGATTATTTTGTCATATTCTGAATTCCATTCTGGAATCCCCTATTTCTAGGTGATGTGTGAGAAATCATATATCAGGTTCCACTCTTTGCATTGTAAATCCTTGTGGCTTTTGAAAAATGTGTTATAATCTATCTGACAGACTTGTTTCTTTAAAATTCCCCATTTCTTTTTTTTTAAAGATTTATTTATTTATTTATGAGAGAGAGAGAGAGAGAGAGAGAGAGAGAGAGAGAGAGAGAGAGGCAGAGACACAGGAGGAGGGAGAAGCAGGCTCCATGCTGGGAGCCCGTGGGCCTCGATCCCGGGACTCCAGGACCGTGCCCTGGGCCAAAGGCAGGCGCTAAACCACTGAGCCACCCAGGGATTCCCCCCCCCCATTTCTTTATGATGGCTGAGTAACATTCCATCGTACCACCTCTTCTTTATCCATTCATTCATTGATGGACATCTGTGCCCTTTCCATGGTTTGGCTATTGTGGGCATTGTTGCTCTAAACATTGGGTGCAGGCGCTCCTTCAAATCAGTATTTTTGAATCCCCTGAATAAATACCCAGCACTGTAATTGCTGGGCCATAGCGTAGCTCTATTTTTAACTTTTTGAGGAACCTCCATACTGTTTCCCAGAGTGGCTGCACCAGTTTCTATTCCAATAGGTTAAGAGGGTTCCGCTTTCTCCACATCCTCTCCAACATCTATTGTTTCCTGAGTTGTTAATTTTAGCCATTCTGACAGGTGTGGGGTGTTATTCGATTCATATTTCCCTGATGATGAGTGATGTTGGGCATTTTTTGTGTGTCTGCTAGCTATTTGTATGAAATCTTGTTATTTGCAATGATGTGGATGGAACTAGAGGGTATTATGCTAAGTGAAGAAAGTCAGTCAGAGAGACAAATACTATATGATTTTACTCCCATGTGGAATTTAAGAAACAAAATGGTGAACATAAGGGAAGGGAAGGAAAAATAAAATAGGATAAAAATAGAAAGCAAGACATACCATAAACGATTTTTAACTATAGAGAACACACTGAGGGTTGCTGGACGGGCAGTGGGCTGGGGATAGGTAACTGGGTGATGGGCATTAAAGAGAGCACTTGATATAATGAGCATTGAGTGTTTTATGCAACTGATGAATCACCAAATTCTACCCTAAAATTAATAATACACTATATGTTAACTAACTTGGATTTAAATAAAACAAATAAAAAAATAAAAATTAAAAATAATAAAATTCCCCATTTCACCTATATAAATCCTACTCCCAGCAATTGGCTATCACTGTTTTTCTGGGATCAATAGTTTTCTGTTTACAGATTATAGTTGGAATCATTTGATTTGTAGGCTTTCCAGACCGGCTTATTTTATTTAGCAATAGTCATTTAAGATTTATCCATATAGTTTTACAGCTTGATAGCTCATTATTTATTCCTGAATGACAATTCATTGTGCAATAAAAATAATATCTCAACATACAATAAAAATACATTGTGCAAATGTACTAGTTTGTTAACAATTCACTTACTGAAAAACATCTTGATTGCTTCCAGGTTTTGTTGATTATAAGCTAATCTATAAACATTTGGGTACTACTTTTTGTGTGAATATAAATTTAAAAATCAGTTAGTTAAATACATAGGAGTAGAGTTGCCGGATCATATAATAAAGTAATTTTTAGCTTTGTAAGAAACTGCAAATTATTTTCAAAAGTTGAGGTGCCATTTTGCATTTACACTGGCAGTGAAAGAGATATCTCTTGCTCTGCATTCTCTCTCTCTCTCTTTTTTTTAAAAGATTTTATTTATTTATTCATGAGAGACAAAAAGAGAGGCAGAGGGAGAAGCAGGCTTCCCACGGGGAGCCTGATGCAGGACTCGATCCCGGACCCTGGGATCATGACCTGAGCCAAAGGCAGGTGCCACCCAGGTACCCCTCTTGCTCTGCATTCTCAGTTTGATTGAGAATTTGATATTGTGAGGGATTTGGATATCAACCACTTTAATAATTGTCTCTTTGTGTTAATTTGATTTTCTCTCATGACAAAACATGTTGAATATAATTGCCTATACTTATTTGTCATCCGTATCTTCTCCAGTGAGGTGTTTGCTCAGATTTTGTCTATTTTAATTTTTTGAAAATTCCTATGGTTTTAAAATATTTGTGTATACATAGATTTTTAAATATATTTTCAATATATGTGTTTACTCAGACATATCTTCGGCAAATTTAGTTTTTCAATATATGGCTTGTCTTTAATGGAATTATTTACAAAGCAAAAGATTTTAGTTTAATAAACTTAAAAATATCAATTTATCTTTCATGTTTTCCTCATGTGATGTATCACCAAACCTGAATTATACAGGGTTTTTTACCCGTTTTTCTTTAGGAAACTTATAATTTTGCATTTTATGATTGGGCCTTTGATCCATTTTGAGTTTTTTTTTTGAGAATTATAATATCAGTGTGCATATTCATTTTTTTATGCATTGATGTTCAATTTTTCATCACCATTTGTTGAAAAGAATATCCATTTTCCATTGAATTGCCTTTACTCTCTTGTCAAAGTTGAATTGCCAATATTTACATGGGCTTCTATTGTAGTCCATTAAAATATGTGTCTATTTTTTCTCCAGTAAAATGCTGTGTTGATCACAATAGTTTTTAAGTAAGTCTTGAAATCAGGCTATGTGAGTTCTCCAACTTTGTTCTTCTGTACTGTGTTGGGTGTTTTAGGTCTTTTGACTTACCTTATAAACGTAGAACCAGTCTGCCAACATTTCAGTATCTTAATGAAATTTTAATTGGACTTACATGAACCTATATTAGTTTGGAAATAAGTGACTTCTTGCCAGTGTTAGATCTTTTAATCCGTAAACATGGAAATTCTCTCCATTTGTATAAATAAGTTTAAGTTTTATCTTTATTAGATTTTTTTTACTTTTTCCTTATATATGCAATTGATCCTTAAGCAACAGTAGTTTGAACTTTGTGGATCTATTTATATACAATTTTTTTTCAATAAATATATTAGAAAGGGTTTATTTATTTTGTAAATAAATATGAATTTTTTCACATTAACTTTTTATTTTTGATGTCTAGTGTTAGTAATACATATAACATCTACAATGTTTTGTATCCTACAAGACAATATTGATGCAGGTACTGACAGACAATTCATATTGTAAACAGATGACATAAAATGAGGATACCAGTAAGTACAGTACAATACTGTAAATGTATTTTCTCTTTCTTATGATTTTCTTAATAACATCTTTTCTCTAGCTTACTTTGTTGTAGGAATAGCGCCTATAACACACATTATATACAAGATATATGTTAATCAACTGTTTATGTTATCTATCTAAACAAAAGTAGGCTAATAGTACTGACCTTTTGGGGCAGTGAAAATTTGTTAGCAGAATCTTGACTGTGTAGGGTTTGGTTCCCCTAACCCATGCATCGTTCAAGGGTCAAGGGTGGTTTTACATATCTTGTAGATTTATACTTAAATATTTTGTTTTTTTTATTTTATTTTTTTATTTATTTACGATAGTCCTACAGAGAGAGAGAGAGAGAGAGGCAGAGACACAGGCAGAGGGAGAAGCAGGCTCCATGCACCGGGAGCCCGACGTGGGACTCGATCCAGGGTCTCCAGGATCGCGCCCTGGGCCAAAGGCAGGCGCCAAACCGCTGCGCCACCCAGGGATCCCCAAATATTTTGTTTTTCTTAGTGCTATTATAAGTGGCATTGTTTTAACATTTCAAGTTCCAATTGTTGTTGTTTGCGTAGGAAATCATTTGGTGTTTTATATTAACCTTGTTTCATGTGAGCTTGCCATTAGCTGTATCATTTTTTTTTTGTCAGTTATTTGGAATTTCCTACATAGATAATCATGCCACTTATTATTTTTTAAGTTTAATGTATTTCTTTCGATCTGTATATCTTCTTTCTTTTTCTTGTCATTTTGCACCTTTAGTATGATGTTGAATAAGTGATGAAAGGGACATCTTTTTCTTCTTCCTTATCTCTGGGGGACAGCAGTTTCTCTTTATTATTCATAAAGTTATTTGCAAGTTTTTGTAAATTTATCAAATTTAGGAAGTTACCACCTACTTATAATTTGCTGAGAGTTTTTATTTTGAGCAGATGTTGCATTTTGTTAAATGCTTTTTCTGCATTGATATTATATGTTTTTTTCCTACCTTAACTTGTTAATGTGTTGGATTACATTAAGTTCACAATGTTGAACCAGCCTTCCATTTCTGGAATATATCTCATTTGGTCATGATGTAAAATTATTTTTTCTATATTGTTGGATTTAAAGTGTCTGCTACAACTTTGGGTGCAGTCCAACAGGCATTGGATGTACTAGTGGCTTTTTTTTTCTTCATTGCATTTCATTTTAGGAGTTTCATCAAGCTAATTGATTTTTTCATTGGCCATGCCCAGTATCAATGAGCTCATAAAAATTCAAACTTTTATTCTGTTGCAGAGTTTTATAGATTTCTAGCATTTTCTTCTGCATCTTTATATGTTTGTGTTTATGTTACCCATTTGTCATGGCATGTGGTTGATGATCATTAGAGCCTTTAATGTATCAATCATAGGTATTTTAAACTTTTTGTCTGGTAATTCTAACATCTATGTCACATCTTAGTCTGGTTCTGATGCTTGCTTGGTCTATTCAGACTGGTTTTTGTTTGTTTCTTTTTGACGTACTTTCTAATTTTTGGTTAAAAACTAGATATGTTGTATCAGATTGTAGGAAAATAATTAAACTCGACTTTAGTGTGAGGCAGTATGTTAATATACCTAGATATTTGACTTTTTCAAATGTTTGCTGTAGCTGTGGTTGCCATACGCTTCTCATTTTTTTAGTGTCCTTGTTTTTCACTTTCTTTTTGACTTTGGGCTTCTCTAAGTGTTTGTCCTTAGGAACAGGCTGTGCCTTTTAGCACTTTTCTTTTTAAGATTTTATTTATTTATTTGATAGAGAGAGAAAGAGAGAACATGAACAGGGGACAGGGCAGAGGAGGAGGGAAAAGCAGACTCTCCACTGAGCAGAGTCCAACATGACTGATTGATTCCAGGATCCTAAGATCATAACCTGAGCTGAAGTCAGACCCAACTGAGCCACTGAGGGGCTCCACCTTTTAGCAGTTATTATACTGAAGTCCTACTGATGAGAAGATGCATTGTCCAGAAGTAGGATCTATGATCTTATGGTTAAATCTCAGGCTTTTAATGGGTCTGAGTCCAGACTGTAAATATTTCTGCAGTCATATAACTCTCCCACATGCCCTGCTTAAGTGAAATAAAAAAGCTATATTGAGCTGTAGTGTGAGGATACTTTCCCCACAGCTGGAATAGGCTTTGGTCTTTTCCCTGGAGACCAGGCTTTTGTGATGGAGAAAACTCTGGGTATATTCTACAAAATTAGTCTTCCACGATATTACTATTCCATAATATTACCCACTCCCTGCCAAAGACATAGGGGATTTTCTCTTATTTTATTTGCATGAAACTAGGGAATTCATGGAAGAAAGCCCCACAAAAGTGTGGGAGTCCTTCTGAGATTGTGGTCTTCAGTAGTTTCTTCCATTTTTAGCCAGAAAATTACCAGTTAATTATCTACCAGTAGGGCTCAAGCAGTTTCTGGTCCAGGAAACAGATCTTCTTATGACTCTCTGGATTCTCCCATCTTTCTAGATTTGGAGGTAGTGGTTTATCATGGGAACATGGTTCTATGATATATTCAACAGAAGTTATTGATTTCCAATTTGTTCAGTTTTTTCTTGTTGGAAGTACAGTAGTGACAGCTTCTAAGCTCAGAAATCAGTTGTCCACATTTAATTAGTGAGAATTAAATTTTCTTAGTTGGTTTTGTATTACATAGAAGATAAACTCTCTTAAATGGCACCATTGATTGCATAACAAATCCCTAGACTCAGAATCAGGACAATTCTTTTCTCATATGAAGTCTTTCAAATATTTAGAGATGTTTCTCCCTCATCCCATCGCCACTACATCAAAGTTATTATTCCTACCGTTGTTCAGTTTGTGTTTTTCTCTTTGTCTTTATTCTATCCAGTAGCATTCTGGAGTTGGCTAGAATGAAGTTGGCAGAGCAGATTGTTAAATTTTCAAGAATTTTGGGAACCTGATTTTTAAACACAGCCGTTATTAACAATTAATATAAACTTAAAATTGAATAAATTACATTAAAATAAAAGCTGATAAATACACAAGATCCCTCACTTCTTAATTGCTTTGGTGCATTTTAATGTTATTTACATCTTCTCACTCTCTTTGGTAGAATACTATGAAATGATTCACTGATGTGCGTATTTTCTCAACTTTGCATTCAGTAACATCCACTGGGTATCTGGAAGTCAACCCCAGTGCCAGTATATATACCCAGAAGTTGACAAACACTACATACCAGACTTGATTTATTGTTTGCTAATGATCTACGCTTAAATGTGATGGGAAAATGTTAAAAAGCTGTGCTTAATTAAGCTTAGACTTTAAAATTTGTGTATCTATAGCTATTTTACTACAAATAGTATAATTAAGAAAATATCTGTGTTGAAAGCTGTTCACATTGTTAATAAACATCCATATTTATTTTTCATTTTCATATTATTCCTTGGTATAAAGGAAAAAAACCCAACAACATTCATGTCACTCCTCTGCCTGTTTGTCAGTTGCAATTCTTGCTTGGACTTGGGCACAAATGTTCAACAACAACAACAACAAAATTAATGAAAGCATTCTTTGGGAACCAAATGAATTTATGATATAGTGTAATAAATCTTTTATTATTATTTGTAAGTTTTAGGAAATACTACCTTTGCATTAGTGAAATTTGTAATAAAATCATCTGTGTTAGATATATACATACTCTTCTCATCAGGGAGACAATTAATTATGTATTTACACACCTCTAATTCTATCCCTGTACCATACATGCACTCTCTTCAAGTGTCTTTATTTATATGAGATCTAACAAGAATAGTGAAACAATTAGTATACCTTTTATTGCTAAATAAACAATTATAACTTTATGAAATGTGAGCCCTTTGAGAAAAGACTTAAAATAAATTGACTGGCTCTACGAGTCCATTAGACTTATTTTTCAGAAAGCATTATTTGTATGTTTAGTTTTCTCTCTCTCTATGTAACCCTCAAACACACATGATACAGAATTGGGATAATACACTCAGGATGATCCAATCTTATCTGTAGAGAAACAAAACGCACTGTTAGCTTTTTTGGTAGTATAGTTTAAATAATTTCCCCCAAAGTTTAATTTTCAATGTTTGACACAAGTTCAAATATAGTAATTAGACCTCTAAGTGTAACCTATAACGTCTTGATAAATATCTGGAGAGAGTGATAACTAAAAAATATGTTATAATATCTCAGGACATATGTTCTTTAATTTTAAATATTTTTAGGACCCAATTGGCTTTGCAAAGATGAAATTTCTATTAAATATTTAACTAATCTTTTTAAAATTCAAGTTTAGATTTTTTTTAGAATTCATATTTATTTATTTCCCCTAACAGCAATCTCAGTCCAATCAAGCAGACATAACCTTCTAGGTCATAACTGTCCTAAAGGTATGCGGAGGATTTGTCTTCACCTGCTTGGGCTGCTATACCAAAATACCACCATCAAGATGGCTGATAAACAGGGATATATTTCTTACAGTTCTGGAAACTGGAAGTTCAAGAACAAGGCTACAGACCACAGACTTCTTGGGTTCTCACATGGTAAAAGAATGAGGGAGCTCTCTAGAGCTCTTTTATCACACACTAGTCTCATTCATGAGGGTCATCCCCTTGACTAAGCACTTCACAAAGGCCCCACCTCCTAATGCCATTATCTTTGGAGGTTGGGATTTCAACATATGAATTTTGGGAGAAGGACATAAACATTCAGACCACATAACAAGATTAAAACTTCCTTTTACCTCATTCAATTCTGGACTTAAACTCAGCTGCTGTGTCTAGGACCTGGTAGTTGGTAAGGAGGATATGGTGAACTCACTACTTGAGTTTGGCCATGTTTGTCTGACCTTGGATCCTGTTGATAGTAGCCTTAGTTAGATGCTATATAAGATGAATTTAATGAATTTGGTTCCAGCCACTGTTGGCAGATTATTGAGAGTGGTTGGTGACATACCCATGTTAAAATTCACTTCATTCAAGAACCTGTCAGACCAAGGGATGGATTTTTGGGAGAAATGATCTGCCATGGATCTTGAATGCCCCTATATCTCCCTTCGTTTTGGGCATGCCAAGAATGAGGTTCTGACTATCCCTTGTCTAGCCATTCCTCAGAGTTTTATTTGCATTATATAAAGAGCAGGCTTGCTAATGATTCATCATCCAATAAAAGTGTTGGATTTCCCAAGCTCATAATTCCTTATCTGTAATACAAATCCACTGCATTCATAGCATTTTTCTGTGCTTTTCTGCATGGCATTCATGGGACTTGAGGAGTAATGAATCATGAAGAAACAACTCAAGATGAAATTCTTGGTGTTTGCTGTGTCACAATTAATAAAATCATTTGTTTCTGACCCAAAAGTGTTTAGTTTTCTGCCAGTATCCATGATAGAATAACAAGCTAACCTTCAGGCTACAAGCAAGAGTTAAATACTTTCCATCTAAGAATTTTCCTTCAAGTGAAGAAACATGTAAGGCTATTTCAGAGTCACAAGTACCCTATGCATAACAGAATAATGTCATAGAATATCATCAGAAGGGCACCTCCGACACTGTACCATAGGAAGAGTCTTTCTGAGAAATTTACATTTAATTTGAAATTTAATGTTGAGAAAGAGTTCTTTAAGACACATTCTAGGGGAATGCAATTGGACAAAGAGGGAACAGCATGGATGAAACGTTAAGGTAAGAAGAGAACATGCTTGTAGAACAAAAAGAACGATCACACAGTTAGGGTGAACAAACAGGAGAGAAGTATTACCAATGCTTATTTCCAAGAGAGCACCTTACCTGCTATGCAAAAAATGAATTACTCTGGGCTTAGGAGGCAGCTATTTTGGAAGATTTGGTTAAAAGATCTTCCTTTGCTCTCTGGCACTTACAGTTCGGATAGAAATATCTGAAATAAGATACATTTTGGTGGTAGAGCTAAGAGCATTTATCAATGAATTGAATGTGCTGTGAGGAAAAGAGAGAAATTAATGATTAGTATGGAATGATTACCATAAGTACCTACTTGGATTTTTTTTAAAAGATTTTATTTATTTATTCATGAGAGTCACATAGAGAGAGGCAGAGACATAGGCAGAGGGAGAAGCAGGCTCACCGCAAGGAGCCTGATGCAAGACTCCATCTCAGGACCCCGAGATCATGACCTGAGTCAACCTGGTTGGATTTTTATGTAATTTTCAAATGAGCAACACTCAAGGAGCAACAACAACAAAAATTCATAAAAAAACAAAAAGCAGAATCAGATCCATAAATACAGAGAATATACTGATGGTTGCCAGAGAGGAAGGGGTGGGAGGATGGGCAAAATGAGTGAACGGTAGTGGGAGATACAGTTTCCAGCTATAGAAAGAATAAGTCAGGGGAATAAAAGGCAGAGCATAAGGAATATAGTTAATGATACTGTAATAGTGTCATATGGTGACAGATGGTAGGTAGACTTGTGGTAAGCACAGCATAATGTATAAACTTGTCAAATCACTGTGTTGTACACCTGAAACTGGTGTAATGCTGTGTGTCAATAATACACAAATAAAAAAAAATAAAGTAAAATAAAATAAAATCGTCACTAAAAAAATCTCTGATTATATTTCCCCAACCAAAACTGATGCTAAACTTCATAAGCGTTCTGGAGCAAGTTTTTAAATCACTGGCATCTTCATCTCAATTTTTTAGTTAGACAATCAGGTAGAAAATTCATCATTTGTTTTGTATGAAGGCACTAAGAAAAGAAGGAACAAACCATTGTAAATGACCATTTTTCCCAGAGAATGTGGAAGAAATTTCCACATTGTTGCTTTCCTTCTAACCAAGAATCCTGTGAAATTTGTATTGTTAGCATTATTTCACTAATGGAGAAAAAGTTTCATAGCCTGACAATAGCTGATGATTTGTACTTTGTTCTTCTTTATTCCAAAACCTCTACTTTTTTCACTAAACTGTGTGTTTGCTGAGTTGTACGGATGGTGCCCAAAGTTTCATTGTGTGGAGTACAGATGGAGACATAATTAATCACAGCAATGGAGGCCTGCTCTTGCTTTTATTTTATTATTTTATTTTATTTTATTTTATTATTTTATTTTTCTACTCTTGCTTTTAAATGTCATTTTACACTACATATGTTTGTCCTCTTGGATTTTTTTCCTGCTTCCATATAATCTCATGTCACATTATAAATGAGTAAGACGGACGCTCTAACAAAGTGTATTATTTTGCCTCTATGTTTTCAACATGTGGACGTTGATTGGAACTGAGCTTCTTCCCTCATCTAGGTGGGATGACTCTTTAGGGAAGCAGATCTTCTTTGCCATCATGGTACAGTTCAAATATATGCTGAATAGACACGGACGCTGTTCAATGCACTTTTCAAGTTGCTCTTTTAGTGAATAAACCAATGAGACCCTGTGTGCTCTTTAATACTATAAATTAAAGGATTAAAAAAATGGCACACTGCCAGGGTTTTTTTCTTTCTGTTCTCTCTAAAGCCATTGTTTTATCTAGCACTGTTCTTCCCTGGTCGTTGCATCATTATTTAGTGCTGAAAATGTGGCAAATCATAGGTGATAACATTTTTGTTACCAAAGCCAACGATTGACAATAGATGCTGTATATACTCATATTTGTCATTACAAAGCCTTTACATTATCTAATGTAGCAGCACATACCCAACTTCACTCCAT
Source organism: Nyctereutes procyonoides (assembly GCF_905146905.1). Lineage (NCBI taxonomy): Eukaryota > Metazoa > Chordata > Mammalia > Carnivora > Canidae > Nyctereutes > Nyctereutes procyonoides. Next base: position 29,504,440 of record NW_026575136.1, read on the forward strand.
TGAACTAACCAGAAAATCTTTTAAGTGTCTTAATAACACAATTTTATTAGACTGACAAATGCTTATGAGGTGCTGTGCTTAACATAATACAGTAAATTGTTGCATTATAGATATTTTCCCTACAATAACATCTGTGACTGAAAATAAGTAGTATTTTTCCTTTTAGAGTTATCTGAATGGATTATATTTGGAGGGGATAAATAAAAATATTTAAAGCATTATGTGGCATTAGGGTAATAGATAATTGTTTAGATGCTTACATCTTGGTTGGAATATTAAAGCTAGAGGTACTATGGGTCCACTAAATAGAAATAAAAGAGCTGACTTCAGCTAATGACTTACTTCTGAGCATGGCTCTTTGACAGTTTTTATTGGTAATTGAAAAAAATGGCAAAGCAATTTTATGACTGTGCTTGAAGGAGAGAGACCAGTTCATAACAAGAAATCAGCCAGCAAAGCATTTCGCTAGGATCACCCCAAACCCCAAAGCAATAGGGCAATGAGTTCTTAAAAGTTTCCTTGTTATTTATTTATTTTTATACTTCACTGGAAAACATCACAGTCCAGAGAAAACAAGATCCTGATCACACATCCATAATTAATCATTTAATCAGTTCAAAAGGAAAAAAGGACTAAGGAATGCGACACACCAGTGTTTAATCTAAATACTTTACAAACACATTCACATCAGGTTTATATGTGAAAGAGAGAGGCAGACAGTCAGAGACAGAAAGAGACACAGACAGGATTGCCTGATAGAGGACAGGGCAATTGAGTCATTTTTTTCCCTACACATATTTCAAAATGTATAATTATAGAGATTATAATGTTGGAGACAAATTCAAGTTTAAGAGTAAGAAGAGCAACCCTGAGGAAAATATGCATTTATTTTGTATGCAATAGACCATTCTATTGTTTATATTAATTTACTATTTGGGGTGTGCCTTGTGAACTTTTGTTTTGGACTTATGGGAGAAAGTTTTGCCTTTCTCGGGATTTGGCATAGCATTTTACAAATACCTAAGAGCTCTAAAAATTTATTTACACATATCATTGTCACAACAAAAACTCCCTATGATATTTTGGAATATGATTAAATGAACATTTTCAAATTCACAGAAATTTCACTGATATCAATAGCTGTTTCCATCCACCTTATTTACCATACTTTCTTTTTTTTCCCCCAAAATCATTTTACAACTTTTTCTTTCCCCAAGTCCTCCTCTCCCCATGGTTTGTGCTTCTTTCTCAGGCCAAACAACATTCACACTCCTCATCACCATTTACCTCACACCATCCTCTTCCTTGTATTTAAGTCATTGCAAATTTTTATCTTCAAAAATCTTTATGTGACAATTTTCCCATATACTCTGGTTATCCATTTTTCCAAGCACATAACAATTTCATGGTCATTTTCTGGACTTCTATTTGTTTGTCCACTTTTTTTCTACAGAGTTCCAAAAAAGCCAAAAATATTGCCATAAACTTTAGATTACTGTTATATGAGCACTCCACTTCCCAAAACCATTTCTTGGATAGTTAGTTTTATCTCTTTAATAATTAAGTCCAAATTCTGTGGCTTTAAACACATCATTTATCACTCATGAAACTCAGGTTGGCTGGGGTCAGATGATCTAGGAAGAGCCTGGAATGGAGGCTCTACCTTGAGCTGTGGATTTATTGAGCTTCTCTCATTTTTGAGTCTAGACTCAGATCTACTCCAAACGTGTATAACCTGGATCTCAGACTGGGTCCCAGGGAGCATCCCTAAAATAAGTTCTATGTCAAAGACAAAGACATTAAAGGACAAATGGAAACATATAATAATTCTTAAAGTCTAGCATCTTGACTAACTGATTTTCACCAAAAGCAATGGGTTACCATTGGATGCTTTGGACAAGGGACCAGCAGGCAGGAAGGTGAAGTATCATTTAGGGAAGATTAACTGCTATGATATGGATCATTTATCAGTAATAAGGCTGCTGTTACACATTGGAGGCAGGGGAAAATATGTTTAGTTCATTTTGGTTCAGTTGGATGTTCTTCATACACAGTTGTACAACTTTGATGATAAAAGCCAAGTGCAATAATCTTGGCCTGGGAATGGCTTAGGCTGAGGTTCAGGGTGACACCACCAGTTAAGGCACTGAGACTAAGAGAGGTATTTGTTAAGGCTGTAGGGATTCTAGAATGTATTGTAGGGAGAGGATATGAAGAGAAATGGTGAGATCATATATGAGAATGTGAACAAAATGGAGTTGTGGTAAATGCAATATGCCGTTCAAATCTTTCTTGAATTCTTGCACTTGTATTTTTAAGCTTACATTTCAATGCTTTTCTTACTGTGTATTTTTCTCTTTGAAAGATTGTTTTCCTTTGGGGCCCTACGTCCTATAAATTTGCAGAGGATAAAGTTATAGAGATGATTGCATAAAATATACCTCACACTATGGTAATTTTCTCTAGGAAAGATACCATAACAAAGGTACCACAGCACAATATCCGCATTTGAAGCTACACCTTGGTTATGTTTATATAGAGTGACATGTGCTGCTACCTTTGTGGACGTAGTTAATGGTTTGGGTATTAATGTATTGGTGATGTTGTAAAGATGATTTTAGCTGTTTGTTGGAATTTTATACAGTTAGATACATCAAATAGAAAATATTAATATACTTAACATTTATTTAGTCTTATGATGACTCAGGACCTGTGCTGTTTTCTATGTATTATATCGATTCGCAAGTTTGTGCAACGCTTCCCAAAAGTCTTTAAAGACAGGCCTGATTTCTATCATACCTCCTAAGTTTTGATGTTGCTTTTTATTTACTATCTTAGTAGAAGGGAGAGAGTTTTAGAGGATTCCATCTGGCTATAAGAGAGTATTTTCTCAATTAAAAATATTATGGTCTACAGAAAGATTTAATTGAAGTTGTCAAGACTTCAAATTCTGTAACAATAAAATAAATCTTTGAAGAGATTAAGGACTTATTATTTTTCTTTAGTGCAAACAGATGCTATTTAATATTTTAAACAGAATATTATTTTAAATACTTCTGAATATAGCTATTTTATAGATCTACAAATATAATAAAATCAGTCAGTTAATATACAATATGTCAGTTATTTGATTTAATTTGCATGACCTCATTTGCATTCTCAACAGTCCCTAATTTCTGAATGATATAGTATCACTACAGATCATGTACCTCTTCCTCAGTAAGATTTGCAACTTTTATTGGTATCAACTAAATAATTAGGAAGTAATAAGAGCCCTTAGAAAATACGTTATTAGTCACGAAATCACTATAATTCAGGCTCTAGCTTTACTTCCTTCCAAAACTACTTACCTTGATGAGTTTTCAAGGGCAGGCTTTGATAGAAAGATCCAAAGCTTAATTTATGATCTTTAAAAATGATAAACTATCTTCCTTAAATGACAGACTTGCTTAGATTACTAAATTGCCATTAGAACTCCATACAAGCTTTCTTTTCTTTTTTTTTTTTTGTTTTCTTTGCTTTCATTTTTTAAATTTTTTCAGAAGCATTTCACCTTTATTACTAAGCACTCCTAAACACTCCTGTGTTTCTAATCCTGCATGTGCTTAAGAAACATAGATTTTAAACTCGAATTATTTATCACTCACCACTTGCTTCATTTATATAAAAATAGAAAACAATAGAGTATTAATTACTGATACATTATGCATTTGTTTAGCCTCCTGTGTTCCAGGCACTAAGCTAAATGTTTTCCATGTACTATGCTATGTACCAGCAAGCCATGAGATAGATGTTTTGTAACTGTTTCACAAATAAACAAATACTGAGGCAAGTTAAGTAGGATTTCCATGTCTCTAGATATAAAGAATGGCAAAGCTGGGCATCAGACACAGGACTTTGTTGTGATAGAGTTAGTGTTTGAGAAACTACAGCACTCTATTTCCCATTACAGCACAGTTTATTACCGGAAATACAACCTGAACATTTGACCAGTCTCTCTCGGCCCCACCTGCCCATGGTCAAACCACTGTTGTTTGCTCTATACTCTCTTCTTTTTTATTTGGTCCAGGTTGCGTCCAGGTTGCAGTATTCTTTAGCCCCATGAATTGTCAGTGATCAAATCTGTGAGTAAAAAAATGCTAGCTCTAAGCAATTAATATCACTATTCATGAAATCACATGTGGCTGTGGTCTTGGACGATTTCTGTGACAATATAACCTACCAGGCAAGTTTTAAAAATATTGACCTTACTTACTTTACCCATTTGACATATTGACATAGACTGAAGAGTAATGATATCACTGCTGGATTCTGATCTGAGATCTATTACTAAACTGATTAAAAACAAGCATAATCTCAAATTTTCTTTTCAGTTTTTTTAACTTGCATAAATGATTTAAATGTACAATTTCATGACTTATTTTTTATTAAGTTTTAAATTTTAATTTCAGAATAGGTAACGTATAGCATTATATTAGTTTCAGTTGTACGATATAGTGATTCAACACTACCATATGTCACCTGGTGTTCATCACAAGTGCCTTCCTGAATCTCCATCACCTATTACCCGCATCCCCTCCTGCCCATCTCCTCTCTGGCAACTCTCAGTTTGTTCTCTATACTTAAAAGTCTGTTTCTTGATATGCCCCTCTCTCTTTTTCTTTTCCTTTGCTTGTTCGTTTTGTTTCTTAAATGCCACACATGAGTGAAATCATATGGTATTTTATTAGTTATTTCTCAATACAGCATGCAGATTTTTTCATACACAATAAAGTAATAAATTTCACTCAAAAGTATTCAGATGATTCACAAAATTTCATAACTGATGTTAGAAATGATGGATTGTTGCTATTGAGAGTTTAGTTTGTTGTTGTTTCCCAAAGCTGGGTTTATTATTTCTTTTTCAGGCTGGGACTGATTGCACAAAGTCAATCAAAATTACTAAACTTAAGTCAGTAATGCTTCTGCTTTAAGTGAGTCTGCAGTGATCACCATAACTCATACAATGAATGATAAAAGTTGAGTCTAACTATGATGGAATTGTTTTTGACTTTCAAAAGTTAATCTTACTTAAAAAAATAACTATATTTCTCACCTTTTATTAAAAATTTGCAATCTTTCTGCTGTCATTATTCCAGAATATGCTTTTCTATGAAGGTATCTTAAAAATTCAATGCAATCTTTGGTCTTATCAAGTGGTACAGAATTTACAAAGAAAATTAATAGCCATATGGTATGCACATGAATAAGCACATCTCATGTTTTATTTCTTCTTGTCTTTTATTTTTACTTAGAGATTTGCAATGGATAACTTAAAGATCATGACTACAAGTCATTGAAATTAAGGTGCAGTAGCAAAAAGATTTTCATAATTGTTTCTGATTATGTTGCTTATTTGTTCAAATTTCTTGCAAGTTTAAGACCTGCATGGCAACCTCATTAGCTGAATTTACTCTTCTTGTTTGGTCCCATATCATATGTTGTCTGTGAATATTGTGTATTTTTCCCCTAAAAAGATTATGTTTTAAGATATCATATAATTGGTATTAATAATTGTTGGGAGAAAGGTCTAGGAAGATATTTCTCTTTAATTTACATGAAATAACCAATTCACATGAAACAACCAGATTGTGTTAAAAATATAATAATAAAAACTGTGTATCACTGAAGATCAAAGAGTCATCCTGTGTTTGTGGATAGAACACTGTTAAGGAAAAAAATTGGCTATCTAAAGGTCCTTTATAGGTTACCCAAAACTATGAATTCAGTCCCTACTAAATCATTGTAGGATATGCAAAATTTTAAGTCCTTTAAGATCAGAATCTCTACCTATTTTGCTATTGTATGTCTCCTAGCTAACACAATACTTGGTGCATGCACCTCAAGATTATTTGCTGAATGACCAATAGGAAATCAAAGAAAAAACTAGAATTTTTGAGTATACATGGTAATATCATGTATCTATTGTACATACAATATTTTGTATTTGCAAGTAACTACCAATGTTTATCTCTATTTCAGAGAGATTCAGAAATGGTTGTTCTTTTTATTTTGTATGTTTTCCTACTAAGGCTTTTATGAAGTGAAATAATTTGTGAAATAGGTGAAAGTAAATGTTTTAAGATTCTAGATTCTAAATCTAACTTTTCTTCTTTTATGCCAAAATGTAGCAAACTATTTGTGTAGGACTCAGTAAATATTTCCAACTTTGGAGCCCAGGATTCTCTGGCAAAACTATTCAACTCTGACATTTTAGCATGAGAATGGCCATAGACAATGTACAAACAAATGGACATGGCTGTGTTTTAATAAGATTTTATTTTAAAAATTAGGCTGTCCAGTTATAGTTTGCTGATCTTGATGTACATTATGCCCTGTCTCTGACAGTGCTGGGTTTATTTAATGTCTCAAGGATCATACAAGGAAGTACTTCTTGATTGAAAAATCTAGAGATGAAGGTCAAAAAAGATGTTAAGCTGAATTTCAAATATGAATGAAACTGTCTTCTTGAGTCTGATGTGTTTTAGTTGTTATTGTTACTTGTATAACACAAAGTCAACCTTGTCTTTCCTGAGAGCAGAGAGTGGTTAGATTCCCCAAAACTTTTATGCAGCCAGTTCAGTATACTCGGAGTTTCTGTGAAGTTGAGGATACTCCCTAGGAAAGGTGCTGACACATCAGCAAGCTGATGATATTTGTGGTGTGCTGACAATATGATTCACTCATTTGGAGACTGGGGGATGGCTGCCTGCTGTTCTCACCTCCTGTTCCAAGATGTGTGATGACTTTAAAAAGATAAAATCCAATTGACACAGCAACTGTAGATTAACCTGTGGATTTCTTTTGACCTGGGCTTTTGCTCCTCTTAGATCTTTATCTTCCACATTCTATCTGCCTTCCTTTCAGCTTGCAATATCTCCTCCCCCAGTATGAGAAATTGATGTCCTGGTTCTGGCACTTGGTTACTTAACTCATTTTTTGCAATTCAAACAAACTCTTACTGTTTATAATATTCTGACTTCTAGGGCCAGAGTTTCCTGTACAGTAGTTCACCCATTCCTCTATTGCCTCTGAATTGATGTCTTGCCAATTATCTTATTAATTTATTTCAGTGTTTTATTTGACAAACTTTATACTTTTTTACCAGTTATTAAAACACATGTATTCATCCATAAATTTTGGAAATAAGAAATACATATATGGCATAAGTTGGCCATCTAAGGGAGCACTCAAACTTGAAGTGGAATCTGCAGAGTATGACATGAAGATAATTCATAATTATGTAGCAGGCTTTTCCTGAGATGCCATGGCTTTGTAGCATTTAAAATTATTTGGAAATTCATTCTAGTTAAATCAATTTAGTGGTTCCTTTGCATGGTATAGCAGAAAACTCGTTAACTTCCTTTTATTCTCCAGAATGTATCTTTCACTGATTTTATATCATCCAAATTATATTCATCCTTACTTGGCTATCACTTGCTAATTCGAGGCTTGATCAAAGGCAGATCCATTCAGAAACTACACCATAGTAAAAAATGATCTTCGTGTATAGTGACAAGATCTTACACAATTTCTTCTAGTTTCTGCACAATGAAACATACAACTGCATATGTGTATGATTAAAAAGTTAAAGGGCTGTTATATAAAGGGGCAGCATTTACGTATTTTATATATTCTATAACTTCAGCTACTGTGTGCCTTAAATACTTAATATAACTCTGGTTAAAATTTTAAAAATTGAGAATTCAGCCAACTCAACAGCATAATAAATTTGTCTCAGTGTGGAAATCAATTCTTAAATTAAAAATTTAACAATTTCCCTGGCAACAGTAGCTGGTGCTGGCAGATGCATTTAGCCACCAACTACTAGATGAAAACATGTATTCTTCACTACAAACTCTGGCACATATGGTTTATTTTTAAAAATAGGATAATATATGCTCAGTGCTCTGGATTGGGAAGATAGCTGGATCTCAGGATATGGAAAATGAATATAGAAAAATGATATCATTTTCCATACACTTTTTCATATATCATTAAGAAATCCTTTAAAGTTGGATTGGGGGGGTGAGGGTGGAGGGGAGTACCTTCTGAAAAAGCAAAGCAAACAAATAATTTTATAACTAGAAAAAACTAAAAAATATAATCCGTGATTAAGGCAATAATTTTAGAAATGTATGTGAAAAGTACATGAATGTTTAAACTGCCCTTTGAAATAGGGTATGATATTTGTAAGCTTGTGTAATCAATACTGTGATAGAAAGAATAAGCCTTCACTTTGAAGAATTAATGAAGTCTCTGAGTCCCTTATAGTATCCGCCATGAAACACAACATAAGAGTTAAATTGTGAGAGTGGGTTTTCTGTTTCCTTCTTTTTGCGGAATTGGATTACTTACAATGCATCTTTCTCTTTCTGGTCTACAGACTTATTTAATTTCCATTTCCTTATGGATATTCTTTTTTACTGTATATTTGGTTTAGTTTAATAATTCTATTTTTTCTAACTAGCATATTTATTTTGAAATCTTCTTAATTTATCTCATACTTTCTTGATGTTCAAAAACTCCTTTAGCTATTTTTTCTCCTAGATTTTGTCATGTTACAGATTGTTTTAAGTGCCCCACCTCCAATTTTGAAACTCTTTAAGTTTTTCTGTGATATTTTTCAACAATTTCTTTTCAGATTATTTCTTCTATTTCTGAAATTCAGATATGAACCATGAAGACAATCTTGACCCTGAAGCTGCCCTCCTCCTTTATACTCAGGGAATTAAAACAAACAAACAAACACAAGCAAACTGGAGACTTGCTCCCTAAACTACAAAATACACTGATGTTGCTTAGATCACAGGTGTCTCTAAGAATGACTGAAGTGTTTTTATATTTTTATTCCTTTCCTCATATTTCCCCTTGAATAAGTTAATAACAGTTTTGTTCTGTGTAAATAGTCCCAGTTAGGTAAACTAATTGCACCCTATCAGTCATCCTTTTTGTTGTTGTTGTTCTTTTTTTCCTGCAGTAGCATTCATCACTTACATATTCAGTCATCCTTTCTAAGTCAGATTTCAATTTGCCTCAGCTTTAAAAACCAGTCATTTTAGAATTTTATTTTCCCAGTTTAAAAAATATATATGGTATCTTTACTTGAGTATCTTTCATACATATATTGATTCTAAAATAAAGTTAATGGACATTTAAAAGAGATTTTGGACAGTTTATACCACTTATGTGCATTTAAAAACACAATGCACATACATCCATTTCAAAACTGCAGCTTTCAAACTACAAAATCTAGCTTTGGTTATGCCTTTGATGATTCACAGTTTTGTGTAAATTTTTTGTGCATGATATTGTATATTATTAAAGATTTGTTAATTATCATGCCATATATAATTTTCATATACATGAAATATATTTTCATTAAAAATGCAATATATATACTTACTTTTTCTGTAATGAGTTAATTCTGTACCAATAACTTAGAAGTTTTTATGAAAAAGAAAATGTTAGGGATCCCTGGGTGGCGCAGTGGTTTGGCGCCTGCCTTTGGCCCAGGGCGCGATCCTGGAGAGCCTAGATCGAATCCCACGTCGGGCTCCCAGTGCATGGAGCCTGCTTCTCCCTCTGCCTGTGTCTCTGCCTCCCTCTCTCTCTCTCTCTCTCTCTCTCTGACTATCAAAAATAAATAAAAATTAAAAAAAAAGAATACAAAAAGAAAATGTAAAAAAAAAAAAGAAAATGTTGATTGGCATTTTGTTGTTGTTACTGTATTATTATCAGTGTATTATCAGCAGGTTATGTGTAATGCATATTTATAATTGAAAATGTAAGAAATTAACTGAAACTCTGAACTTTATGTTTAAACTTTCTTTAACTTTGAAGCATACTCCCATTATTCCAATGGGGATAGATTCATATTAACATTCTAGCCCATTTTAGTCCTTGTAATGAGCCTAAAATAGCTGCCAGCTTGCCGTGCTGGAATTAATGATAATTAAATGTAACACAAAATGTATTTCCATATTTTGTATTGCTCAGATGATTTCATCTCAGATGTAGTATGATTCTTTTTAGAGATGACTACTGCTATTTAATCTCTTTTTCAATTTTAATTTGAATTTCATATTGTTCCTGACTGTTTAATGAATATTTTGGGAGATGGCCATAGTGTTGTTAATTATACTGGAGACTGAGTATAATTAATTCTTTTGGACCCAAAGTCAGCTAGTTAATCGATTTCTGATGAAACTGGAGATTAAACACAGATAGTTCACCTCTTCCTTCATTCATTTTAATTCTTCTCTCTTCAATTCAATCAGATTACTTTGGGAAGTCATTGCTGGCAAATCAATTTGTGAAGCTGTTTTGGACATTATCCAGATGTTAATAGATGGGTGATCTTTTCCATCAAGGTAAAATTAAGAATTTTTAGTTTCAGTTATTGAAAATTAAAAGCCACCATTATTATTGATAATTCATATTTAAGTAATTTATAATTGTCTATTAACAATTGGCTCATGCAATCATACCTACAAAAAGTTATTGGCATGGCACTCCTAAGAACCCTAAAATCGTAAAGAGGCAAAGGTTTACCATATTCCCAAATACATTTCCTACTGTATAGTATTTCTAATAATTGAGTTCATAACTCATGAAGACAAAACTGATTTCTTAAATAATTCAGTGCTCTTAGTATGGTTTGAATAACATAACATGTATGGTAACAATTTTCAATGCTATATATAAGGATATATCATATTTTTATTCTATAAAATGCCTTTAATACAGTAACAACAACAAAAAACAAAATGAGATATAGTAAACTGACACCATTCCTACAGTCAAGGAATAAAGCTTTAAGGATCTTCTTCACATTTTTCATATTATTAGAGATAACTTTTAAACGTATTTTGTGAGATGCATATTGAAGCATTTTAATGGAAATATCCTCAAATAATATTTGTTACTGGCACTAAGTTTGATGAATTATTACCTCATCAAGTCAGTTTACTTAAACTTGTTTCAGTAAAAATTAAGAGTCTCGCTTACTATAGGCATACCACATTGTATTGTGCTTTGCTTCATTGTGCTCTGTAGATATTGTGTTTTACAAATTGAAGATTTGTGGCAACCCTTACATACAGCGAGTCGACCAGGACCAGTTTTCCAACAGCATTTGTTCACCTTCTGTTTCTTGTCACATTTTGGTAAGTTTCACAATATTTCAAGCTTTTTCATTATTATTTATTTGGCGATATGTGATCAGTGATTTTTGATGTTATTGTAATTGTTTCAGGGCACCATAAACTGCACCAATATAAGACAGTGAGTTTAGCCAATAAATGTGGTGTGTGCTCTGACTGCTCCACTGACCAGCTATTCTTCTCTCTGCCTCTCCCTGGGTCTTCCTATTCCCTGAGAAACAAGGATATCCACCTTAGGCCAACCAGTAATCCTTCAATGGCCTCTCAGTGTCAGGTGAAAGGAAGAGTCACACATCTCTCACTTTAAAGCCAAAGCTCGGAATGATTAAGCTTAGTATGTCAAAAGCTGAGATTAGCAAAAACTAGGCCTCTTGCACCAAACAGAAAGTTGTGAACACAAGGGAAAAATTCTTGAAGGAAATTACAGTGCTACTCCAGCAAAACATAAATGATAATAAAGCAAAACAGCCTTGTTGCCAGTATGGAGAAAGTTGTTGTTGTTTTTCTTAAAGATTTTATTTATTTATTCATGAGAGACACAGAGATAGGCAGAGAGATACAAGGCAGAGGGAGAAGCAGGCAGAGCCTGATGTGGGACTCAATCTTGGGTCTCCAGGGCCACGCCCTGGGCCAAAGGAGGCACTAAACCGCTGAACCACCTGGGCTGCCCTGAAAAAAGTTTTTGAGGTCTGGATAGAAGGTCAAACCAGCCGGGACATTCCCTTAACCCAAGGCCTCATCTTGTTAGAGCAAGATTCTAACGCTTCAGGTGTATGAAAGTGGACAGGTGAGGAAGTTTCAGAGGAAAAGTTTGAAACTAGCAGAGGTTGGTTCATGAGATTTAAGGAAAGAAGCCATCTGTATAACATAAAAGTACAAAGTGAAACAGTATGTTTTGGTGTAGAACCTGGAGCAAGTTCTCCAGAAGGTCTACCTAGGATAATGAATGAAGGTGGCTACACTAAACAGACTTTCAAGGTAAATGTAACAGGCTTCTATTGGAAGAAGCTATTTAAGACTCTCATAGCTAGTGGAGAAGTCAATGCCTGTCCTCAAAACTTTAAAAGACAGGCTGACCCTTTGGTAGAGGCTCATGGAACTGGTGACTTTCAGTTGAAGATAATGGTCATTTGCCATCCTGAAAATCCGATGGCCCTTAAGAAGTATGTTAATCCTACTCTGATTGTGCCCTATAAATGGAAGAGCAAAGGGAATAACCACATCTGTTCACAATACGTTTTGCCACATATTTTAAGCCTGCTGTTAAGACTTAACTGCTCAGAAAACAAAAAAGAAAAAAGAAAAACAACCAGAAAAAAAAAACCTCTTTCAAAACATTACTGTTCATTGACAATACACCCAGTCACCCAAGTGCTCTGACAGAAATGTACAATGAGATTAATGTTTTCACGTCTGCTAACACATCCATTCTGCAGTCCATGACAAAAGAAGTAATTTTCATTTTCAAGTCTTATGGTTTAAGAAGTACACTTTGTAAGCCTATAGTTGCCATAGATATTGATTCCTCTGATGGCTCTTGGCAAAGTAAGTTGAAAGCCATCTGGAAAGGATCCACCATTCTAGAAGCCATTAAGAACGTTCATTGGAAGAGATGAAAATATCAACATTAACAGAAGTTTGGTAGAAGTTGATTCCAACCCTTGTGATGAGTTTGAGAGGTTTAAGACTTTAATGAAGGAAGTAAATGCAAGTATCTTGGAAATAGCAACAGAAGTGGAATTATAAGTAGAGCCTAAAGTTGTGACTTGAATTGCTATAATCTCATGATAAAATTTGAATGAGGAGTTGTTTGACACCCTGATGTTTATAGCAGCAATGTCCACAATAGCCAAACTGTGGAAGAAGCCTCGATGCCATCGACAGATGCCTGGATAAAGAAGATGTGGTTTATGTACACAATGGAATATTCCTCAGCCATTAGAAACGACAAATGCCCACCATTTGCTTCAACATGGATGGAACTGGAGGGTATTATGCTGAGTGAAATAAGTCAATCGGAGAAGGACAAACATTATATGGTCTCATTCATTTGGGGAATATAAAAAAATAGTGAAAGGGAATAAAGGAGAAAGGAGAAAAAATAAGTGGGAAATATCAGAAAACGAGACAGAACATGAAGACTCCTAACTCTGGGAAACGAACTAGGGGTGGTGGAAGGGGAGGTGGGCAGGGGGTGGGGGTGACTGGGTGACAGGCACTGAGGTGGGCACTTGACGGGATGAGCACTGGGTGTTATTCTATATGTTGACAAATTGAACACTAATAAAAAATAAATTTATTAAAAAAAAAGAAATAAAATGGTTCCTTGAGATGGAGTCTACTCCTGGGGAGGATGATGTGAAGATTGTTGAAGTGACAACAATGGATTTAGAATATTATATAAACATAGTTGATAAAGTAGAAGGTGGAGTTTGAGAGTATTCACACAAATTTTGAAAGAAGTTCTACTGTTGGTAAAATGCTATCAAACAGAATCACATGCTTTAGAAGAATTTGTGAAAGCAAGAGTCATTCTATGTGTGGCAAACTTTATCATTCTATTTTAAGAAATTGTCACAGCCATTCCAGCCTACATCAGCCACCACCCTGATCAATCAGCACCATCAAATTGAGGCAGTATCTCCCACCAGCAAAAAGATATGACTTGCTGAAAGCTCAGATAATAGCCTTTTTTTTAGCGATAATGCATTTTTAATAAGGTAGGTACATTGTAAAGACATAATGCTATTGCACACTTAATAGACACAATATAGTGTAAACATAAATTTTATATGCCCTGGGAAACCAGAAAATTCATTTGACTCTCTTCATTGGGCTATTTACTTTTTAGTGGTCTGGGACGGAACCTGCATTATCTCTGAGGTATGTCTGTATATTTCCCATACATTAGAAATTGAATTCTTATGACTACTTCTAATAGCTTTTGACTTCTGCATTGTTCCATGGAATTATGGGAAAACTCCAAAAACCTCATAATCTAACATTGATTGTACAAATACAATTCTTTGTAATCTGACCTCTTAACTTGCAATTCTGTTACTAGACTTTATTGATGAAGATACCATATTGACAAGATAAGGAATAGTTATATTTTAAAACTATCTAATTATGTATAGATAGACCATTGGATATTGTTTCTTCTGAGTCAAATGATTGTAGTTTGAATTTATTTACTTTTTAAAAAGATTTTAATTATTTATTCATGACAGACACAGAGAGAGAGAGAGGCAGAGACTCCATCCCGGGCCTCCAGGATCGTACCCTGGGCCAAAGGTGGTGCCAAATCACTGGGCCATGGGGCTGCCCTATAGTTTGAATTTACACAGCTTTTTTTGAATGAGTAAGCATCTTGATAATGTTGTTTCATTACCATAAGAAAGCAAACTACATTCTAGACATCAAAGAATTTGAAGAGGAGTCAAACAATGTGATGTGAATTTTATTATTTAAGTAAATATTTTAAAGGCAAAGTGACATTAAGTTCCTCCTTGTAATGAAGAAGTTTTTGGTGGTATTTGACTTCTATAAGCATAACAACATGGTTTAATATGCAAATCTTATCTCTCTCTCTCTCTCTCTCTATATATATATATATATATATTCAATATATATTCAATATATATCCTCTCTCTATGTATATATGTATATATATATATATATATATTCAAGCATATGTCATTCCTTTTTTTTAATTTTTTTTTTATTTATTTATGATAGTCACAGAGAGAGAGAGAGAGAGAGAGAGAGAGGCAGAAACATAGGCAGAGGGAGAAGCAGGCTCCATGCACCGGGAGCCCGACGTGGGATTCGATCCCGGGTCTCCAGGATCACGCCCTGAGCCAAAGGCAGGCGCTAAACCGCTGCGCCACCCAGGGATCCCGCATATGTCATTCCTAAGTAACTTAAGCAATATCACATCTCCAGGACATGGTGGAGCCTAGATTTGAACCCAGTAAGTTTGGCTCAAAAGCCCTTAATTTTAACAACTACAACTCTTAGTGAGGAATCAATTTCTAGTCTGACTTCAGAGTCTATACTCTAGATTCTACAGATAGTATCGCATAAAATCTATCGATATTGTAAGATGTTACCCAGCAGACCAACATCAAGATCATGTACATTCCAAACTGTCCTCTGCTTGATATTCTGTCACTTTTCACAACCCTCAAAACCACTTATGTTTTAAAAGAAACTTTGTATTCTAATATGAATATTCTTTCCATTCTCCTTGTATATCCTCTCCGTTCAGTTCCTTGAAATAGCATTTTTTATTTATTTAAATTTAATGAATTACCATATAGCTTACTTAGTTTCAGAGGTAGAGTTTAGTGACTCATCAGTTGTTCATTAGTCAAGTGCTTTTCTTAATGCCTATTCCCCAATTATCCCATCCCTCCACCACCTGCCTTCCAGCAACCCTTAGTGTGATTCCTATATTTAAGAGTCTCTTATAATTTGTCTCCCTCTCTTGATTTCATCTGATTTTATTCTTTTTTAAAAGATTTTATTTATTTATTCATGAGAGACACACAGAGAGAGCGGCAGACATAGGCAGAGGGAGAAGCAGGCTCCATGCAGGGAGCCCGACGTGGGACTCCATCCGGGAACTCCAGGATCACGCCCTGAACCAAAGACAGATGCCCAACTGCTGAGCCACCCAGGCATCCCTCATCTGATTTTATTCTTCCCTCCCTTCCCCTATGATCCTCTGTCTTGTTTCTTAACTTCCATATATGAGTAAAATCATATATTTGTCTTTCTCTGACTGACTTATTTCACTTAGCATAATACCTTTTAGTTCTATCCATGTTGTAAATGGGAAGATTTCATTCTTTTTGATGGCTGAGTAATATTCCATTTTTTAAATCCATTCATCTGTTGATGGACATCGGGCTCTTTCCATATTTTGGCTATTGTGGACATTGCTGGTATAAACATTGGGGGTGAAGGTACCCCTTTGGATCACTATGTTTGTGTCCTTGGGTAAATTCTAGTAGTGTGATTGCGGAGTCATAGGGTAGCTCTATTTTTAACTTTTTGAGGAACCTCCATACTGTTTCCCAAAGTGGCTGTATGAGACTACATTTCCACCAGCAGTGGAGGAGGGTTTCCCTTTCTCTGCATTCTCACCAATATCTGTTGTTTCCTGATTTGTTAATTTTTGCCATTCTGACAGATTTGAGATGGTATCTCATTGTGTTTTTGATTTGTATTTCCTTGATGTTGTGTGATGTTGAGTATTTTCTCATGTGTCTGTTGATCATTTGTATGTCTTCTTTGGAGAAATGTCTGTTCATGTCTTCTTCCTGTTTCCTGACAGGATTGTGTTTTGGATGTTGGGTTTGGTAAGTTTTTTTAGAGACTTTGGATACTAGCCCTTTATCTGATAAGACATTTGCCAATATATCTTCCCATTCTGTAGAATGTCTTTTGGTTTTGTGGATTGCTGTGCAGAAATTTTTTATCTTGATGAAGTCTCAGTAGTTCATTTTTGCTCTTGTTTTCCTTTCATTTGGAGACATGTTTAGTTGCTGTGGCCAAGGGCAAAGAGGTTTCTGTCTATACTCTCCTTTAGGATTTTGATGGATTCTTGTCTCATATTTAGGTCTGTTATCCATTTGAGTCTGTTTTTGTCTGTGATGTAGGAAAATGGTCCAGCTTCATTCTTCTGCATGTGGCTGCCCAATTTTCCCAACACCATTTGTTGAACAAACTGCCTTTTCTCCATTGGATATTCTTTCTTGCTTTGTTGAAAATGAGTTGACCGTAGAGTTGAGGGTTCATTTCTGGATTCTCTATTTGGTTCCATTGATCTATGTGTCTGTTTTTGTGCCAGTACCATACTGTCTTGATAATTACAGCTTTGTAATAGAGTCCAGAATTATGATGCCACCAGCTTTGGTTTTCCTTTTCAAAATTCCTGTAGCTATTCGGGGTCTTTCCTGATTCCATAAAAATTTTAAGATTATTTGTTCCAGCTCTTTGAAAAATATTGATGGTATTTTGATAGGGATTGCATTAATTGTGTAAATTGCTTTAGGTAGCATAAATATTTTAACAATATTTGAAGAAGAAATAGTCTTTGTTTTTAGGTGTCTTGTCTGAGTCATTTCTTCTATGAAACCTTGTTAGACCACTATAAAATGACAAAATTCCTTCTTTATCATCCTATAGTAATTTAAAAATATTTTATAAAATAGTTAATATAGTATTATACAATTAGTTATAAAAGTAGTTAGTTTAGGATTCCGTGATTTTTTTTTTAAGATTTATTTATTTATTTGAGAGAGAGAGAGAGAGTAAATGAGGAGCGGGTCAAAGGAAGAAGAAAAAAATCCTCAAGCAGACTCCCTGCTGAGCCTGGAACTGCACTTGAGGCCAGTACCAGGCCACTGAGATCATGACCTGAGCTGAAACCAAGAGTTTACTGTTTAACCAACTGAGCCACGCAGGCACCCATAGATTTCCATAGATTTCTTTTTTTTTTATTTTTTTATTTTATTTTATTTTTTTTTTCATAGATTTCTTAAAGTAGTGAGACTTTTGTTTGGTTTTGTTTTTTTTATCTTTATCCCCACTCACTTAATACATTGCTTGTCAGATAGTTGGAATTAATTTTATATTTGTTAAATGAATGGTCTCACCTTAGAATAACATAAATAAGAAGTTTGAGTTTATTATCTCATTAATACATGCACTATTGGCCTAATGATTCTATATTTATTTACTGTTTACTCTATGAAAAATTAAGTGAGATTTCACAGAATATCTTGGCAAAGGCAAAACTCTGGAATCCCATCAAGGTTGCATCCTTGTATAGGATATCTGTTTTCTAAGTTGGTTTGAGTCATTAACCTGACTTCCAATAAATTCTGGCACAGATGACTTTGTTATGCATAATGAAAACTGTTTCCATTCATTCAGACTGCTTTTATAGCAAACTGCAGTGGTTCTCTGGTAAGCATAATAAGGACATAGTGATTTTAATTGAGGACATTACTAAGATTTATTGATCTGCATGTGCTAATGTCGGAATTTAAAGGTCAAGAAGCCACAACATTGACACAAAAATGTCAGTATAATGGATTTTCAGTGAGGCATAGGGTCATTTTAAAAAGATAGCCCTGATTACCCAAAATTTCCAGGTATAGTCACCATGAATTGTCTTCCCCCAACCATTATAAAAGTATCAGTCTCATTTCATGTTGCTGTTTTATGAGATTAGAAACAACAGGATATTGCTATGAGTGGAATGAGAATTTTTTTTGGACACATCAAGAGAATATTATTAATTTTATGGTTGATGTTTTACAAAAACTACTCACCAATTGTTTGTGGTCAATATTCAACACAAGTCACATATTCAAGTAGACAGGTGCTTATGTACCATGAGGCATATTCATCCCTGTTTGTGTTAACTTAGTGCTGCTAAATGGCTAAGCTGTCTTTACTCCCATTGTATTTTCAAAACAAATTTTTTTTTATTTTATTAAAAATAAAATATTTTTATTTTTTTTTATTAAAAAAAATCAAGGATGACATATGTTTAAGGATATTAAAGATATTCTCCTTTTATAAATAAAGTGGTAAAAATTTGTATAAATTATGTGTACATTATAAATAATGCTATTTATGAAGAAATCAGAGGTATAGAGGACATAAATTTTGCATTTTTGTTTATGCCAAGATTCCTTCTCTTGCTTTTCTTTTCTCCCCACATCCCTCTATGTGGAAATCTTCACAACTTCTAGCACAGGCATTGAGTTCCCTTAAACTTGTATTTCCTGCCTGCCTTCTAACCCTGAATCCTTAATTTTAGACATTGTACCACACAGCAACATATAATGACAGAAAAAGCATCATTTCAGCTTATTTCAGTAATTGTTCTTATGTTTTGCTTGAAAAACAATGAATAGCATGTCTGTAAAAATGCATAAAGTCCATTATGAGAGAGGTAGTTCAGTCATCTCATTCATATGTATTTAACTTCATGGAGAAATATTTATTTGGTACCAATATGTATCAATAACTAAAGTAAAGAAATGGTCTTTAACTGTAAGTAATTGACAGTCCAGTATAAAAAAAATGAAACGATCTATAGTATTCTGTTAGTGTCGGGCATATTTCTATTATGATTGAGAACATAAGACAAATTAAGAGATTTTATGATGTCCTCTTAATAAAACTCAGACCTGGAAGTCAGCAATTAAATGGAATATAATTCAGGGATCACTTCATTAGGCATTCATTGATTTGTTATCTGTCCTGTGCCAAACTCCTTGGTATGTATGGGGAATAAATAGTTGAATAAAGCATCCTTCCAATTCTTACCTCTATTAGAAAGACATACTCATTAACAGGTATTTTCCATTGCATGCAATGAGTTTTTATTAGCATTTGGCACCTAGTTCTAAAGAAACAGAATAGACAGACATTCAGCCACACCTGCACAAAGTCTCTCAGAGGAAATGAAATCTGAATTACAGCTTGAGGCAATATATAATCAGCTATGTCACAAGTGACATAAAATTATATTTAAAAGTAATCTGCGGACTTTCAGATGTTGGAAATTACACGGCTCTTTGGGAATACCTGCAGATATTTCATAGATAGGATTATTTTGGAGGTAGCTCTTATTCAAAGGATTTCAATAATCGATGAAAGTTTAAAGGATTTCAATAATCACTGCTATCAATTCCTTTTTAGGATGAATAATATTTATGCAAATATTCAATGGAATAACACTCAAAGAACTAAGTGCAAAAAGAAATTATTTCTCCACTTTGTAATGTCACTTACCTGCTTTCTAGGGAAAAAAAAGGCCATCATGTGTAAGAATTGTGTATGTTGATTTAAGTTCAATGATTACAGATAAATTTATAAGAACAATTTAAAATGCCAAATATAATAGAGTTACAAAACTGTTATTGAAGAACTTCTATGGAGGGGGCCTGAGTGGCTTAGTTAGTTAAGCATCTGCCTTTGGCTTAGGCCATGATCCCAAGGTCTGGGATGGAGCCCCACATTAGGCTCCCTGCTCAGCTGGGGGTCTGTTTCTCCCTCTTCCTCTATCCCCTCCCTAGTGCTCATTCCCACTTTCAAGTAGATAAATAAAATCTTAAAAAAATAAATAGAGCACTCCTGTGCTTTGTACCATAAATCATGCATAATTAGTAGATTGTACTTTTAAATGTGTGTGTGTGTGTGTGTGTGTGTGTGTGTGTGTGTGTGAGACCACAGTATTGTTATCCTGAGGTTAGCTTAGTGGAATATGATACTTTAAAAGGTAACCCAAATAAATTAATAGAAAAAAAAAAAAAAAACTTGAGAGAATTTTAAGACCAGTGAAATGAAAAACCAAAAAGCAGAGAAGCTGATAATCTTGAATCATTGGTACTGGATGTTTTTAAACTATTATTATTTGTACAGTTTTGTTGTATCTTTATGATAGTTATTTAACATGCAGAAAACAACATAAGAAAATTCAGGAAGACAGAAATAAAAAGTCTGATAGAAAAAAGTGAGCCGGACATTATGTCTGAAACATAGTTTCTATAGGTTCACTAAGACAAAAGGCTGAAAAGTGGGTGGACTCTATATGCAAAAATAAACAAAGGAAATATTTCCTTATTGTAACATATGAGATCAATTAGGTGGAATATGTATAAAGAAACTACTACAATAAACTAAAAGAGGAATAAAAAGGAAACCTCAGAAATGGTAATGGCAAAACAGATGGACAAAGCCCACAATAATGTATTCCTTGATTCAGCATTACATTGGTTCCAAAGTCCAGGCGGATGTTTGTTCATTGTGATAGTGTCAGCACATAGTACCTTACTTAGGCCACAATAGGCACTCAAAATGTTCACTGAATGATGGAATCATTATAGAACAAATACTGTAACCAAAAAATAAACCTGGATATCTTCACAAAAGAGTGAATGTAATACACATCATAGATTTGAGGAAAGAGAACTTAATCTAGATTTAGCTGTATGCAAGAATAAGAGGAGAAAAAGGAGATAAAATATTTTCAAGAAAAAAGTCTGCACCCCTGGAAGAAAAACCTAGAGATAAAAGAAAATGATTTGATTAATATGTTGAGATAATTAGTTCAATATCTTTGCCAAATCTATCATACATGTATATTGAGACACCCAATGAGAAATTTAAGGGTGTTGAGTTGGTAAATGTTTATTAAAGGTAAAAGCTAAGGGAATTCTTGTAATATCCTACAAACTAGTATTGGTAGAACTTTAAAAAATTAGGTTACCTTTGTTACTTCTGTCCTAAAAATCATTACATGTAAGGGCCTTTCTATTCCAAATTTTCACATACATATATGTCTTGCACTTCTAACATAAGCAGCTTTCCTTCACTTTCAACTGTCACGATGACTCACTTTTGTAATCTCCAACCTGCTAGGCTCTGCTTCACAAAAGTACTTTGTATTTTTAAATTCTTCTTTTTATGAAAACTGTGATTTTTTTCCCCCACATAACTCCCATTTCCTTAAAGGCTTTACGATTATGCTTACTGATTTATTTCTATGGTAGTGCATTTTAGCAACAGTTTTAGCAATTAGTTCCTGTTAAAACTTTAATGGAGACAAGATTAACAGCAGGAGAGAGGTTTTGTTGTTTTACTTTTGTTTTTTAAGTAGGGCAACAATAAAATTACATGCATGTGAAAAATAGGACTTTGTTGTGATTATTCACTTCCAGCTCCTGGATTTAAAATGCAGCCTCTTATTAATAAGGAGGGCACTTTTTATAATGAGCATTGGGTGTTATATGTAAGTGATGAATCACTAAATTCTACTCCTGCAACCAATACTATACTATATGTTAACTAAATAGAATTTAAATAAAAAATTGATACAAAACAAACAATGAAGCCCATAATGCTCATCACAATAAAATATAAAATAAAATAAGATAAAATAAAATAAAATAAAATAAAATAAAATATAGCTTTTACTGAATAGGATTTACCATTCTTAAATGAACTTTTGGAGGTTAAAATTATCTTTTGGAAGGCTGTGTCATTTCATTTCATGTCAAGGATGTTATGATTAAAACTAAGATAATTCTTTTGAATTAGTTTCTTCCTATCTTTTGCTCCTTTTTTAAAAAAATAATTCTTTCCTTTTTCTTATTTTCTTTTAAGTGACCAGTGTATGTTTAAAAAGAGTTGTGTAAAAAATAAAAATCACTTTCTGTGAGTCATGAATAACATGGAATAAATCTTAATCCAACTGTTGTTGGCCAAATACCTGATTTATATAGCCATCATGAAGCCATAGTTTGTTATATGTTTGATGAACATTTGATTATATTTGAGTGACATTAATTTAAAATCATATCCAGATTATTAAATTGTTTATGCCATATAATTTCCTACTCATTGTTTTGATATTATAGGGGCATTATGACAACCTGCATGAAATATATTTAACTTATGAATCATGTAGATTTAGCCACGTTCACAATTGAAAAATAATGTATAATATGTTAGAAATTTCCTGTTTTCTCAGCATTTTAGAAAATATTCCTTGTCATAGTAACAGTTGAATTAGGATTTACAATAAAGCAAAACCTTCATTTGTTAAGTAAGTAAAGTTTTTATTAGTCAAGCAATATCTTAGACAAAAAACAAAACAAAAAAAAAACAAGAAAAAAAATAAAACAACCCCCCCAAAAAACCTGACTAAATATTTAAGAGAAAAAATTCCAAGGAAGAGAAATTATGTTTTCTCTTATGTCAGACACTCAAATATAATTTTAATAGCTATCTATTGACTCAGTGATAGTTAAAATTCATAGATAGCTTCAAAAGTCAGAGCCAATAGGGATAATCCATTATTTTTCATGTAAATAAAAGTAGACAAATGTGGATGATTTACTAATGACTGTTCTTTTAAATTGCATTTGTCCACTCACTAACCCATGCAAAACTGGTTTCAAGGTACATATTACATTCTTTGTCAAAGAATTATTTTGGGATCCAAAGCTGTTACATCTACAATTTTAATTAATGTCTTCTTTCACAAATTGTATAGCTGTATCCTAAAAAGAACAAAATCCATTGCGGCCACTTTGATTAGTGACAGAGCAGCAGTATTTGATAAGAGCAGCAGCATTTGGTACAGTTTCTCTAAAAGTCTTTAAATTTCTCTTTGCTACACAGTAAGAATACAGATATATCTAAGAATGGTTAAATTGGGTATTAACAAGATGATATTCAATAGACTTTACTGTCTTCTACATAAGTAAGACATATATATTTTTATTATTAAGTATAGTTCTCCCACTTACTTAAAAATAGATATCTGGATAATAGTTCTATTGGTCTTGTTAATAAAATTCCCTAAGATGAGATTTAACCAGAGAACAATTATGTTATCCTAATTAACACCAATATCAAATTTCCCTAGCCTTTCTTACTCATTCCTGCATTTTTTAAGATGTGCAAAAATTCTGCATTAAAACACAGGTCTACAATGATAAATAAACTGTGCACAGTCAAAATAACTTAAAAATAAGCATAAATATTTAAAAGTATTAAATATGTAATCAGCCTAAGTGATATGGCTTATATGGAAGGTTAACCTGTCACTCAGATATGTATCCATTTAAACCACATTTTCCAGTACATTTTTTCAAAAAGTATGCATTCTTATTCTCCTTTGCTGGGTGATATAAAAACTGATAAAATCAAAGTTAAGGAATTTATTATAAATACCTTCAACAAATCTAACTACCTAGTTGTCCTCTGTCCTTATATTATACAGAAACAAATGTCACTAATTTAGAGAAATTTAAAAAGTTATCTGAGTTTGATTTTGTAAACTAACTTCCAAGTGCAAATTACAAGTGCTTTTTACATTTAAAATTTTACAGAAACTTTATTTAAAATATTAGCCATTCTGTTTGCATCCTT
Source organism: Nyctereutes procyonoides (assembly GCF_905146905.1). Classification (NCBI taxonomy): domain Eukaryota; kingdom Metazoa; phylum Chordata; class Mammalia; order Carnivora; family Canidae; genus Nyctereutes; species Nyctereutes procyonoides. The sequence continues at coordinate 29,528,610 of NW_026575136.1, forward strand.
AAATCTCCAAATCCCCAAACATTGTATAGATAAATTCATATGGGTATAGTTGTGACTCTAACATAAATAAATGGTCAGCTATGTTAAAATGAAGGCCATATTGGGATGACTGTAGCTGTGTCATTTGTTTGCTCAAAAACATGTGCAATGTACCAAGTTCTAATGTTTTTGTACTGTGAAACTATCTACATTTTATCATGTTTGAAGTATGTCTTCTATGAATACAAAGGCCACAAGAGCAACAATTTTCTTAGTTGAAACTGAGAATTTTATTCCAGAAGAAAGATAAGTGAATACAAAAATATAGTCTTGTTACTTTGATTTGTGTCCAGCTACACTGACAATATAAGCAAAAATATTATAATAAAAAGAGTCTCAAATTGAATTATTTAGCACTGAAAAATCGGTCAGAACCTAGTTTTGATAAATCTAGTTAAAATATAGTTGGCATGATGTATGCATAATGCCCAGGGCTTATTCCAAATTTGAAGATTTAAACCCAACTTTTACATGTAGGGATAGATATTAAAATGACACAGAGTAAAAATGATTATGATTGAGCTTTTTAGTAAGACATGAGTCTTACTATGAAATATGAAATATCTATGAAATATCACACCATAGTCTTTTAAACTAAGGATTAACCTTCCATGGGAACTGTTCTGTGGAAAGAAAGAAAATAATAAAAATTTTAGATGCATGTAGTGATGCCTAAAGTCCTGTTTTAATTCACATTATCAGCAACTCTGCAGTTCTTTCTCTCATGGCTAATGTATTCGCTATTTCATAAAATTGGACAAGAAGTGCAATTTATCGAACTAGAAACTCAATACGTCACACAATATTGAAATAGTATAGTAGTTCTGTCATAGAAACATCACCATTATATTATGCATTATGACATTTTAGACAACAGAAAATACTGCTTTTGTCTCCACAGATGCATAGTGCTTTCACTGCAGAAAGGCAACACTGTAAAAAAAGATGCTTTTACCAATACTCTGTGGTTGTGGTGGTACTAACAGATTCAATTACAGTGCAAAGTAAAACAGCAAGTACTTACTTTTTTCTCCTTTGAAACTGAATATCTTCCAAAGAAAGATTCTGAAATAGAAGCCATTTTCAGTTTTGATCTATTTACTCTTTTTTTTTGTTTATAATAATAAGAAAACATGATAAAATGGTACTATTCATAACCTCTTTAAAAAGAAAAATAAGTGCTCTCTAGAAAGAATACCTGAATACTCCAACATCATAACATCATAATTTTCAATAGGAGATAGGGAAAAAATATCCTCAATTGAAGTTATTTTATGTATTTTTACCATAGTTTAATTTTTTTTATTAAGTATTCCTCAGGCAACCCGATTGCAGCTGTGAATCTTCCAACCTATCAGTCTGTTCTATTGATTTAGATAGTAATCTTTTGTGGTCACCAAGTACTTCTGTGAAATTCCTGCCAAAAGCTGTATCTTATTTTCATTGATCCAAAAATATTTGCCAGATGCTTATTCACAGAAAAGCCACTTTAAAAATGGCAACTAATAATAGTGAATGGAATTAAAAATATCATGTTCAGTGGTTTCAAATTATCTCAAAAGTGGTAAGATACATTAAGATACAGGTAAGATACAGTTATAATTTATTTATATATATATAATTTTATATGTCCAAATTTAACCATCAATGTATAATTTAAAATTGTATTTTAAAATACAACACTAAAAACAAACAAAAAAAACTACGCTAAAGGCAGATTTATGCTCAGTGATGTTCAGTGGTTGAGCATCTGCCTTTGGCCCAGGGTGTGATCCTGGAGCCCCCGGATCAAGTCCCACATCAGGCTCCCTGCATGGAGCCTGCTTCTCCCTCTGCCTATGTCTCTGCCTCTCTCTCTCTCTCTCTCTGTGTGTGTGTTTCTTATGAATAAATAAATAAAATCTAAAAAAAAAAAATACTACACTTAGGTTAACAATGAGCAAATGGAAAAGAAATAAGAGATGATTGATGAAAATATGTGAAAATATATAATTAATATTGAACACAGAATCTAAACTATTATGTGCCTGTATTTAGGAAAATATAAGAATTAGAAAAAAATAATATTTTAAGTATTAGAACATCCAACATGTTATGACCAGCTTCATTTTTATGAAGATACCTCAAGATAATTAAATAAGACACCAATACAGGCATATTTGACATATAAGCAAGACAAAGTCATTTCATAACTATTAAGTTTCAAATTAAGAACCAGCTGACCTTCTAAGCAGGGCTCAAACCACTGACATTTGTGCGATGTGCATATTCCTTTCAATATTTTTCTTAAGTAAAGATATTTTATAATGATCATTTTTTATCACAACTATTTTCATTAGAAATTTGACATGCTGATTTTGAAGAAATGGTAAAAAACTTATTCTGAGGAATCTTAACTTGCTCAACCATGAGATAATAAAAATACACCCAATAAAAATATGGATAAAGAATGAAAATAAGTAAATTAAAAGAATGTCAAAATCAGTAGTCATTAGGGAAATTCATGTTGAAGCCACAGGAAGATACCTCTATGTAACTATTATAAAGGCTAAAAATTAGAATGGTTAAAAGCATGAAGCATGTAAGTTATTTGCGAGGATGTGGCAGGAGGGAAATCCTCATTCATTGTCGGTAAGAATATCAGGTAGTACAACCATTTTGGAAAGTAATTTTGCAGGGTGCCTGGGTGGGTTAGTAGCTTAAGCGTTGGACTCTTGGTTTCATCTCAGGTCAAGATCTCAGGGTTCTTAGATCAACCCCCACCCCATGTAGGGCTCCAAGCTCAGCACAGAGTCTGGTTGAGATTCTGTATCCCTTCTCCTCTGTCCCTACCCGGCTCTTGTGCAGTTTCTCTCTCTCTAGACTAAATAAATAAAATCTTCAAAAATTTCAAAAAAAAATTTTTGCAATTTCTTTTTTTTAAATTTTTATTTATTTATTTTATGATAGTCACAGAGAGAGAGAGAGAGAGAGAGAGAGAGAGGCAGAGACATAGGCAGAAGGAGAAGCAGGCTCCATGCACTGGGAGCCCCATGTGGGATTCGATCCCGAGTCTCCAGGATCGCGCCCTGGGCCAAAGGCAGGCGCCAAACCGCTGCACCACCCAGGGATCCCAAATTTGCAATTTCTTAAAAAGGACTCGAACATATACATTCTCTGATTCAACTATTCTTCTCCTAGGTGTTACCCAAAAAATTAAAAGTATATATTCAGGGATCCCTGGGTGGTGCAGCGGTTTGGCGCCTGCCTTTGGCCCAGGGCGTGATCCTGGAGACCCCGGATCAAATCCCACGTCGGGCTCCCGGTGCATGGAGCCTGCTTCTCCCTCTGCCTGTGTCTCTGCCTCTCTCTCTCTCTGACTATCATAAATAAATAAAAATTAAAAAATTTTTTTTTAAAAAACAACAACAACAAAAAGTATATATTCATTTAAAGTCTTGCACACAATTTTCATAATAGTTTTATTTGTAAAAGCCCCAGGGTAAAAATAACTTAAGTGTCCATCAATAGGGACACCTGAGTAGCTCAACAGTTGAGCGTCTGCCTTTGGCCCAGGGCATGATCTCAGAGTTCTTGGATCGAGTTCCACATCAGGCTTCCTGTGAGGAGCCTGCTTCTCCCTCTGCCTGTGCCTCTGCCTTCTCTCTGTGTCTCTCATGAATAAATAAATAAAATATTTTAAAAAAGTGTCCATCAATAGAAAAATGGATAAACAATTATGATACATCCATACAACAACATATTACTCAACACTAAATAAAAAAGAATTACCAATATACACAACATTGATACATATCAGAATGATCATGGGGAGTGAAAGAAGGGAGACAAAATAGTTATGTAGTGTATCATCCCACTTACAAATAAATTAAAATATGCAAGTAATCTATAGTGACAGGAAGCAGATCTATAATTGTCTGAAAGCAAGAGGAGATGTATGGTAACAGAGCACAAGCCAAAAGACAAAGAAGGAACATGGGTTAATGTGTGTGTGTGCATTATCTGATTGTAATGATGGCTACCGGGATCTACAGGAGTAAAAATTGAGCAACTTTTATATTTTAAACGTGCAGTTTTGTTAGTCAGTTATCTCAATAAATATGCAAAAAAAGTTTATATAAGTAAAATATTATATTACATATAAATCAAATACCGAGTAGGTGCTGTAGATGAAAACATTAAGAAACCATGACCTATTGCCAGATATATCTCATCCTCCATCATTCACATTTTATTCTGTTTCAGGGCAAGGATGTAGAGGTGGATAGATTTTCAGCAGTTCTGAGGGATCCATTATAACACTGAGTGTTGGGAGTAGTTAAGAGAATGCCATCCACTTATTTTAATATCTTTCCTGTAGATACAAATAGTGATTACAATGAGATCTTCACCTCCTACCCCCCCCCGGAAGGGTATCTGTTATTCAAAGGCAATCTCCTAATTCTTAACTCGATAATTTGATACAGGAACTAAAAATTATTTGGATTACTAAAATGGAGAGTAAAAGGGCATCTTTTGTCTATACTTCCAAATATAGACGGTAACTTTTTTGGAACTTGTATTTTGGGCTACCTATAATAGTGGTTTTCAGTATGTTAAAATCTCTAGGGCAGCCTGGGTGGCTCAGTGGTTGAGCGCCTGCCTTTGGTCCAGGGCGTGATCCTGGAGACCCTGTTTATCAAGTCCGGCGTCGGGCTCCCTGCATGGAGCCTGCTTCTTCCTCTGCCTGTGTCTCTGCCTCTCTCTCTCTGTGTGTCTTTCATGAATAAATAAATAAAATCTTTTAAAAAAAATCTCTAATCAGAATGGTCTGCTTTTGATGGAATGCATAATACTACTGTTGTGTTGTTGTAAATTATTGATAATTGGATTAATAGTTAAAATATGCTCTTCCATTTAACCTATCATTTATGACATAAACAATTAACTATACTAAGAAAAATTTCTTGCATTGTCATTAGATGTAGACTAAAATTACAGGGGAGGGGTGTCATTTAACAAAAGCCTAGTTCCCTCTATACCATCAAATACTACAGGATAAAAGGTTATTTATCTTCTACTACTTACCAGGTACTGTTTTAAGTACTAGGAAATAAGCAGAAGAAAATGTACTATGCATTTTTGGGAAATACACTACAAGTACTATATTCCTGAAATTCACATTAATCGTGTTTTTTTTTTTTTAAATTTTCTAAATCTGGCAACCTGTGTCATCTGGTTCCTCTTTAGCTATGCCATGGGAGGCTCTAGTAGAAGATTAGAGCTTCTTGCAGCTTTGATCTATGCTTATCTGGACAATCAGACAGTTGCTTTCGGTACTCTCAGCAGGGCTAGCCTTAGCGTTCCCATTATAGGTTTCAACCTCACTCAAACAGCACCACCTCTGCAGTAAGAGAACCTCTTGTCCTTCTCCAATACCTGCTGTTCCTAAGTACCCTTCAGAGGATCTACATATAGCCATGCGGTGATATCTACAAATTTAGAATTACCAGCCTCATAAGGGCCCTTATTCCAATCTTTTACTATCTAAAAATACCATGTGTTTTCTTGTTTCCCCAGCCTTAAAGCAGCTACTGTACCATAAAGATATTAAAGCCTGGGTTACCTCAGTTTCCTATTTTTTTGCCACTTGGCCCTCCAGCCTGTGTTTGAGAAATACCCTGTGTTTGAAATATGCAGTGTGATTTCTATTTTTCTGTCTTGGCATTAGTGGAGTAAATGGTCACAATAAATCAGGCTGAAGATAATGATGGATGGGGCTAATGGAAGTAGCAATGAAATGGTGTAAATTGGTAGAATTCTGGATATCCTTTGAAGGTACAGCCATCAGGGATTGATGACTGATTGGTTGTAGATTATGAAAGAAAAAAGGAGATTGAAAAGGATGTCTCCAGTGGTTTTAGCCAATGCACGGGAAAGAATTGAGTTGGTACCTACAGGGGAAGAAAACAAGGAGAGAAATAAGCTTGAGAGAAAATACAAGAACTTGGTGACAGGATAGGTTTGAGACCATTTTTAGTAATCTCAGATTGATATGTGTGTCAGGAACTCAGGCATTTTACAGAAAATATCTATGCTTTATTTATATGTTTGGAAAGAAATTAGCTTTTATTTTGTATTAAAAAATGAGACTGATAAGCTGACCAGAAGAGTGAGTGTATAGAGAAAATAGAGGAGTTTCAAGGACTAAAGCACTGGCGATCCAGCATTTAGAGGTTGAGATGAGAAAGAATCAGCAGAGGAGAGACTGGGTAGGAACAGCCAAACAGGTGGGAGCGGTGAAGCAGGACACTGCAGTTATCAAGGAGAAGGGTGTGATGTAATGAATCTAATGCCACTGATTGGTCAAAGCAAATGGCATCTAGGGCACATGCGTGGCTCAGGGGTTGAGCATCTGCTTCTGGTTCAGGTGATCCTGGGTCCTGGGGCCGAGTCCCCCATCCAACTCCCGTGGGGAGCCTGCTTCTCCCTCTGCCTATGTCTCTGCCCTCTCTCTATCTCTCTGATGAATAAACAAATAAAATAAAATCTTTAAAAAAAAAAAGGAAGGAGGGATCCCTGGGTGGCTCAGCGGTTTAGCGCCTGCCTTCAGCCCAGGACATGATCCTGGAGACCCGCGATCGGGTCCCACATCGGGCTCCCTGCATGGAGCCTGCTTTTATTTTTTTTTTTTTAATTTTTATTTATCTATGATAGTCACACACAGAGAGAGAGAGAGAGGCAGAGACACAGGCAGAGGGAGAAGCAGGCTCCATGCACCAGGAGACTGATGTGGGATTCGATCCAGGGTCTCCAGGATCGGGCCCTGGGCCAAAGGCAGGCGCCAAACCGCTGCGCCACCCAGGGGTCCCGGAGCCTGCTTTTATCTCTGCCTTGGTCTCTGCCTCTCTCTTTCTCTCTCTTTCTCTCTCTCTATGTCTCTCATGAATACATAAATAAAATCTTAACAAAAAAAGAAAAAAAAAAGAAAGGAAATGGCATCTGATAAGGGGATCACATAATTGGGTAACGTCCTTGATGACAGCTTTTTCAGTGCAGTGATGGAAGTAAATGCTTTTAGGATACAGATTCAATAAAGAATGTGAAAAGATATATGGAATACAGAATGGAGATAACTTTTAATAATTATTGCTTGGAAGAGGAAAAAGCAGAGTAGTAGCTAGAGGAGAGAATAGGGCTACAAGATACAGCATGATTTTATAGGATGGTCATGATCCAGTAGAGGCAAGACTTGATACTGGGCTGAGAGAAAGATTTCCAGAACAATTACTTTGAGTAAGTACGAAGGGATACTGCTACACTGGAGTGCAGATAGTCAAAAAGAGCAGTAAGATAAGTTATAGGCTCAGATGTAGGCAAGCAGTCAGACATGCTGGCAGGAACTGTGCAGAGTCTGCGGATTATTTGTGTTTCTCAGTCATCCACTGATAGCGAGCACTGAGAAGATGGTGTTATAGGTTTATAGATGAAGTACATGTCCAAAATATTCACCTCGAAGAGAAAGACAATAAATAAGCCTAATTAAACATAGTATAGTTCTTTGGAATCAATGAAATCCCACTTTGTATTATCAGTCATGAAATTAAAGTTAGACCTAAAATTATTTTTATAGTTCTCTCCAGAAATTTCTTATCAGGTTAATGTAGCTGCACAGGTTTAAGCACAAAGTGAAAACACACAGACATTAAGCCAGGTTTGTGATTTTTCTAAACCAGTATGGGAAATCCAGAGAGAGATAAAGGAATTGTTGCTGCATATAACTGATAATTATAATGACTTACCAGGAAACTCAGCTGGTTAAGGAAGGAATTGGAGACATGAGGAACAGTAAGTAATTTTGCAGATATGGTTGCAAATATGAATGGATTGTAAATCTCAGTGGGTCAGAGTTCAATAGGGAGTAATCAGGGATTATAGAAGGTAGAGAACACATCAGGATTATAATGTGAAATAGTAATATCACATTCGAGGGTATGGAATCATAGAAATATTTGCCTCAAATTATGTGGGGGAAAGATCATAAGTAGATACAAGAAGGTCAAGAAATAAATATCAGGATATTTATAGTCATCTATGTGAAAAATTGAAATTATTAAGAATTTTCACAGAAATTATAAATGACGGTCTGTTAAGACCTAAAACATTTAAGAAATGGTTCAGAGTAACCTCTTGATCACATATGACTACAAAGAGAATGACTACACGATGGTGCAATCTGCGGAGAGATCTGATGGTGGGCATAGAAGGTGGTGTCTCATACATGCATTGTGTAGCAAAAAAGACACCTGTTCTATCACATCCATTATAATGTAGTGAAAGATTTTAGAATATGGAAAGAGGTGGGGAGAGGAGTCACAAATAGTTATGTAGAGTTATATGGTGACTAAAATTTGCACATGAGGGATGCTCGGTAAGTCCTGTGTCTGTGGTGAACAACATGAGAACAGTGGTGCAGAGGGTAGCATGTACTGTCAGTGCTGAGCACAAAGAAGGTGGGGTGTGTTTTCTCAGGAACGTAAGATTCTATTTCCACTCAAATCTTTATCGTTTTAAACTACAGTTGATATTTCTGCTATGTTAGATAGTAAGTGAAACCCTATTCTGGTACGATTCACCCATGTGTTAGCCTCCAGTTTTATTTTTGATGGAGGTCATAAGACTTCGAGATGGTGATTATGTGCTGAGCACAAGAGTTCCCTCTTGCATTCCTGTATCTAGTCTTCATGCTTTTGGTTATAGTGAGACAAGGTATTTTTCATTTTTTAATGGCCATTTATATTTTTTCTTATGAATTGTTTTTACTTAAATCTTACATGGTGAGAATCTTATATTTTCTTAGTAAATTGTTAAAAATTATTATTATTGTTAAAAACTCTCCTTGTTTCCCTTTTCCAGTTACAAATTAACATATATTTATTCTATCCATTATTTCGTCCTGAAATGTTTTTCTCCTACTTCACACTAGAATCTTACTTTTTTTCTCTTCTTTTATCTTCCTACACTTTGTTCTTTTAACTCACTGACTCCTGCCCCCTTCTTTCTTTCACAATTTTAAGGGTGTGTCTCCCAATATTATCCATTATCTACCACAGAAAAACTTGTGTAGTTTATAGAATAAACTTAAACTTTTTTAAAGATTTATTTATTTATTAGAGAAAGAGAGATAGTGTGAGTGGGGGGGGGGGCAGAGGGAATACAGTAAACTTATTCTTGATTAATCGTGATTAAAATCTAAGCCAGGGGGCAGCCCTGGTGGCTCAGAGGTTTGGCGCCGCCTGCAGCCTGGGGTGTGATCCTGGAGACCCAGGATCAAGTCCCATATCGGGCTCCCTGCATGGAGCCTGCTTCTCCCTCTCCCTGTGTCTCTGCCTCTCTCTCTCTCTGTGTCTATGAATAAATAAATAAATAAATAAATAAATAAATAAATAAATAAATAAATAAAAACATCTAAGCCAGGGATCCCTGGGTGGCTCAGCAGTTTAGCGCCTGCCTTCCGCCCAGGGCGTGATCCTGGAATCTTGGGATCCTGGAATCGAGTCCCGCATCGGGCTTCCTGCATGGAGCCTGCTTCTCCCTCTGCCTGTGACTCTGCCTCTCTCTCTCTCTCTGTATCCCTCATGAATAAATAATCTTTAAAAATAAATAAATAAATAAAATAAAAAATTTAAAAAATCTAAGCCAGTAATAAAGATATAGTATGTTGCTTAAGTAGTGAAAAGGGGAATTATCTCTTATAGGAAAGCTAAGGAATTTGTTATGAAGGAGATGACCTTTAAGAGAAGAATAAGTATAATTTAATCATATGGAACCTGATAAAAGACAATTTATAAATAAAGGACAATATAGGGTTGCCTGGGTGGCTCAGTTGGTTAAGTGTCCAACTCTTGACTTCAGCTCAGGTCATAATCTCAAAGTCCTCAGATTAGGCCCGTGACCAGCTCTATGCTGGTTGTGGACCTGCTTGGGATTCTCTGTCCCTCTCTCTCAGCCCCTCCCTCTATCTCTAAAAAAATAAAATAAAGAACAATATAAATATACATGTATATAAATATTTTAGATATTTACATTATATATAATATTTACAAAAAGTTGAGATAGCATTATCTAGCATTTTGTCAATCACTTTTCAAACTAGTTGTAGAATGCTTTCCTTTTAGTGTTTTTGATTTTACACATTAAGTAAAAGTAAGACATAGCAAATTGAAATCACTCTCTAGATTAACAAAGACATTTTTTATAGCAGCTAGCTATGAACAATCTGTGTTTTTATTTTTTGACCTCTCTTCTGTTATACCCATAATGATGATGTTGAGCAAGCAAAAATTTAAAAATATGAACTTAATGTACAAGTATGATATTTTCTGCTGAGATACAGGTTTAGAGCTAATGTAGACTACATTCTTAATACTAATCTTTAAAGTCATGTTGGAGCATGACCTACATAAGAGCATGAAGGATGCTTTATACATTTCTAATGAATTCTATGCTCTAAAATATGAAGGTCTCATTGATACATTAATAGAAATGAAGCAAAGGTGAGAAGATCATCATTTTTTATCATCTAATATGAATTATATGTAACCAAAGCTTTCAATCTCTATTTCTTATTATCCATTTAAATAATATCACATTTAGATTGACTTTTCTTCTTAGACAATTAAAATCTGGAAATTAACTTGTACTTACACATTCATACTAGGATATCTAGTAGGAATGCTGAAATATTTTTATTAAGTTTTAAAATTTTAATTTCAATACAGTTAAGATTACAGTGTTATATTAGTTTCAGGTGTATTATATAGTGATTCAACAATTCTATACATTAGTCAGTACTCATCATAATAAGAGTATTCTGTAATCCCCATCACCTATTTCACTTATCCCTCCACCCACTTCCCCTCTGCCAACCATCATTTTGTTCTCTGTAGTTAAGAGTCTGTTTCTTGGTTTGTCTCTCTCTCTCTCTCTTCCTTTTTCACCTTTGTTTTGTTTCTTAAATTCCACATATGAGTGAAATTATATGGTATTTTTCTTTCTCTGACTGACTTATTCCATTTAGCATTATACTCTCAGGCTCCATCCATGTTGTTGCAAATGGCAAGATTTCATTCCTTTTTATGATTGAATAATAGGAATGATGAAATATTAATGCATTCTGTATGCTAAGCTTTATTTTAATTCCTATGTTTCAAAAACTCATGTTTAGGAATAAAATTATTCCTGTGAAATAAAAAATTAAATTATGTTACATGATTTATAATTTTTATTTATTATCCTAAATATCGCTATTATTTAATCACATTGATATTTTGTTATCAAGATGACATATCTCACAGCACATCAAGATGATTTTCTTATTTTTTTAAATTTCAGCATTTTTATAAGAAGGCATCTGAATTCACTTGTACCATTAGAATTTTATAGAACTCAAATTGAAATATTAGCACTCTATTATTGATGATTATATATTGCAAAATGGCATTTCTATTTCCTAATTTTAAATTAAATGCAGAAATATATAGAAAAAGTCATTTAGTACATTTTCCTTTGGAACCATTCAACCTAATGAAAGTATAAATGGAAAGGTATACATTGAGAAAAAGGTTATTTGGAGATGATCATTTCTCAAATTGTACATGATAGCACAGAGGAAAGGTCTGAATCTGGTCATTTAATAAATGTACAGAGTACCTAAAATAACCCACCTCTCTCTCACAAGAATATATTTTTTAAAAGAAAAACCAAAATTTTAATTTGAGTGTGTATTTGCCCAAACATGTTGAGAAAAGTCGTAACCTGAATTTTCTTAGAAGAAATCTGAATATTTTCTTGAATCATCAGAATTAAAGTAACATTTTGCAAACTGATATATGTGATTGTGAAATTGACCCCAACCACATGGTATTTCAATAACACTGTAAATATAGGAAAGTTATTTGGGGTATGTTTTGTGTTTTCTTATCATTTTTATGCAAATGACAAGAACATCTCTGATACTAATTTTCATGATGTAGTATTAGATTTAGTAATAATACAGAAGAAAACATCTTCTTTGGATTTCTGAATTTCTAGAAATTTGGATTGTTTTAAAAATTTTTATTTATTTATGATAGTCACACAGAGAGAGAGAGAGGCAGAGACATAGGCAGAGGGAGAAGCAGGCTCCATGCACCGGGAGCCCGACGTGGGATTTGATCCTGGCTCTCCAGGATCGCGCCCTGGGCCAAAGGCAGGCGCTAAACTGCTGCGCCACCCAGGGTTCCCGAAATTTGGATTTAAGACTAAATCAAAGCATGATAAAACAAGCAAACAAAACAATCAAATAAAAACTTCCCAATCTTGAGTGAAAAAAAAATCATTGTTTTCTTGTTTTACTTTACATAATGCCCTCAAGTTCCATCTAAGTTGTCACAAATGGCAAGATTTCCCTTTTTATGTTTGAATTTTTTTTATAAATTAATTTTTATTGGCGTTCAATTTACCAACATACAGAATAACACCCAGTGCTCATCCCGTCAAGTGTCCCCCTCAGTGCCCGTCACCCATTCACCCCACCCCCCGCCCTCCTCCCCTTCCACCACCCCTAGTTCATTTCCCAGAGTTAGGAGTCTTTATGTTCTGTCTCCCTTTCTGATATCTCCCACACATTTCTTCTCCCTTCCCTTATATTCCCTTTCACTATTATTCATATTCCCCAAATGAATGAGAACATACACTGTTTGTCCTTCTCCAATTGACTTACTTCACTCAGCATAATACCCTCCGTTCCATCCACGTCGAAGCAAATGGTGGGTATTTGTCGTTTCTAATGGCTGAGGAATATTCCATTGTATACATAAACCACATCTTCTTTATCCATTCATCTTTCGATGGGCACCGAGGCTCCTTCCACAGTTTGGCTATTGTGGACATGGCTGCTAGAAACATCGGGGTGCAGGTGTCCTGGCGTTTCATTGCATCTGAATCTTTGGGGTAAATCCCTAACAGTGCAATTGCTGGGTCATAGGGCATATTTTTAATTCTTTGAGGAACCTCCACACAGTTTTCCAGAGTGGCTGCACCAGTTCACATTCCCACCAACAGTGTAAGAGGGTTCCCTTTTCTCTGCATCCTCTCCAACATTTGTTGTTTCCTGCCTTGTTAATTTTCCCCATTCTCACCGGTGTGAGGTGGTATCTCATTGTGGTTTTGATTTGTATTTCCCTGATGGCAAGTGATGCGGAGCATTTTCTCATGTGCATGTTGGCCATGTCTATGTCTTCCTCTGTGAGATTTCTGTTCATGTCTTTTGCCCATTTCATGATTGGATTGTTTGTTTCTTTGCTGTTGAGTTTAATAAGTTCTTCATAGATTTTGGAAACTAGCCCTTTATCTGAAATGTTATTTGCAAATATCTTCTCCCATTCTGTAGGTTGTCTTTGAGTTTTGTTGACTGTATCCTTTGCTGTGCAAAAGCTTCTTATCTTGATGAAGTCCCAATAGTTCATTTTTGCTTTTGTTATGTTTGAATTTTATATGTATATCACATTTTCTTTATCCATTCATCCATGATGGACAATCGGGTTGTTTCTATAACTTGACTGTTGAAAATAATACTGTAATGGGCATGAGGATACATATAATCTTCTTAAGTTACTGTTTTCACTTTTTTTCAGATAAATATTTAGAAGTAGAATTGCAGAATCATATGGTGTTCTATTTTTAATTTTGTGAGGAAATTCCATACTGTTTTCCATAGTGGCTATACCAATTTACATTCTCACTAACAGTGCACCAGAGTTCCCTTTTCTCCATATCCTTGCCAACACTTTTTATCTCCTGTCGTTTTTAGTAGTAGCCATTCTAACAAGTATGAGATGATATCTCATTGTGGTTTTGATTTGCATTTCTCTGATGTTTAGTGATACTGAACATCTTCTTGTGTACTTTCTAAGGAAGCATGTTTCTTTAGATCCTGTGCCCATGTTTTAAAAAGGTTTTGTTTTGTTTTGTTTCTGCCATTCAGTTGGATTATTGTATACTAACTGCTTAGCAGATATATGATTTGCAAATATTTCCCTCATTTCGTGGGTTCTCTTTTCATTTTGTTGATGGTTTCCTTTGCTATGCAAAAGCTTTTTAGTTTGAAGTAGTCCTGTGTATTTTTGTTTTTGTTGCCTTTGTTTCAGGGTCAAACTGAAAAAAATCATTATAAAGACCAATGTCACATAGCTTACCCCCTATATATATATTTTTTTCTTCTAGGATATTTGAAGATTTTATTTATTCATGAGACACACACACACACACACACACACACACACACAGAGAGAGAGAGAGAGAGAGAGAGAGAGAGGCAGAGTCACAGGCAGAGGGAGAAACAGGCTCCATGCAGGGAGCCCGATGTGGAACTCCATCCTGGGTCTCCAGGATCAGGCCCTGGGCTGAAGGCAGGTGCTAAACTGCTGAGCTACCCGGGCTGCCCTCTTCTAAAATATTTTGGTTTCAATCTTATATTCAAGTGTTTCATCCATTTTGAGTTAATTTTTGTTTATGGTTTAAGATACAGGTCTAGTTCGTCTCTTGTATGTAGTTGTCCAGTTGTGCCAACACCATTTATTGGGAAGACTATCCTTTTCCCATGGTATATTCTTAGCTCTTTCCTCATAAATTAATTGAACATACATGTGTGGGTTTATTTCTGGTCTCTATTCTCTTCCATTGTTCTGTGTGTTTTTGTGTCAATTCTATACTATTTTGATTACTATAGCTTTGTAATATAGTTTGAAATCAGGGAGTGTGACACCTGTAGCTTTGTGCTTCTTTCTCATGTTTGTTTGGCAACTCAGGGTTTTTGTGGTTCCATACAAACTTTAGAGTTGTATCTTCTATTTCTGTGAAAAAAATGTCATTGGGATTTTGACAGGAATTACACTGATTTTGTACACTGCTTTGGGTAGTATGTACATTTTAAAAAGATTAATTCTTCCAATTTGTGAGCATGAAACAATTATTTTTCTAAGTTAGATTACACTGAATTAGCTCAATGTTGGGAAAACAGGAGAAAGCATAATGATAAAAGATTTGAGAAGTACTTTTATTTTATTGACTACATTGAAGAGAAAAAATAGGAGAAATGGGACATGTTTATTGAAGCCAGATATTATGCCCGTCTATTAAATAACCTCTGTATTGTTGTTACACTGTTGATCTTACATGGTAAAAACAATAAATATGAAAAAGAATATTTTGAACCAAAACATAGAAAATGAAGTTAACTTTGCAAATTATTCTAGAAATCTAGCGCATATATAAGAATGCAATTTTGTTAACAGCAACTAGGGGATCCCTAGCTTTTTACATTTTAATGTTCATAAACATCTTAAAGCCTATTGTATTTGTCTTCTATAAAAGCATATAAAACAGTATTTTTCAATTAATTTTATAGACAGACAAATTGATTCTGTATTATATTCTATTAGATGTGGCCAGGGACCAAATAAAACAAAACAACAACAACAACAACAAAATAAAAACAAAAACAAAGAGTCGGTAAATCAGGTTAGGTACCTCAAATGGAGCTTTAATTAATTCCATTAAGTTGCACTTCAAATGCAACGTACCCTGAAGAAAAATCCCTACAAATATTTTCAATAAAAGCTGTTTATCAAAGTAATTATGTTTTCCTTGGGGAGTTTCTGGTATTTTCTTTTTTAGTATGTGAAGGTTAAAATAAAACAAACAGGCTTTATCTTTCAAACCTGCAAACTCCTTTGTTATGTTGAAACTCCACTGATAATTGAACCATATAATTGAATATATATTAGCACATCTAACTAATGAAATATGCTCTCAAATTTTCCTCAATAATATAATCATTTTCCTTATAATAAAGTGGCAATTTATTAGTGTCATGTGTGTTAAACCTGGTTTTAGTTCATATTAGTATAATAGATCCTTAAACATATTGTTGGTTACTATAAATGCTTAGAAGTCACCTTTAACTTTACAAAAGTTTCATAATTTTTCTCATTTATAGTCCCCAGTTTACTGTAAGAGAAATATGCACATTTTAAATTATTTACCCTTCACATTCAGTTTCAGCTACCCTTGGGCAATGCAGGACATGACCTCATGAATAAGATTTCTGGAAACTTTATTAACTGTGCAGTAAGCTAAATAATACTTCCCAAGAAAGCTGCATCTTAATTCTCAGAGGATGTGAATGTTATCTTATATGACAAAAAGGCACTTTGCAGACTTGATTAACCTGGATTTTGGGTGGATCTGATGTAGTCACAAGTCTTCCTATAGGAAGGATGAAGATCACAGAATCAGAAAGCAGTGAGATAACAGAAGAGGGGGAGAGAGACAGAGACAAAGGCAGGGATAGAGAGAGATGGCGGGGGGGGGGGTGTATTTTAAGATGCTGCACTGTTGGCTTTGAAGATGGGAAAGAAGCCAGGAGTTGAGGAATGCATTTCTAGAAGTTGGAATAGGCCAGCTAACAGATTGTACCACAGAACCTCCAGAGGGAGGCTGGTGAAAATGGTTTGGGACTGTGACTTCTCAAAAATCAATTTATGTTGTTTAAATCTCCAAGTTTGCACTATTTTTTTTTTTTACAGAAGCAGTGGAAACAAATACAGCTAATATTTACAAATTGATACAGATAATATTTTGTATTAAACTTAAGAAAAACTTGTTAAATTGTAGATTCACATCCACTTTGCAAGAAAAAAATAGAGATTCAGAGTAGCTTTAACTCAGTTTCTCCCAGTAGTTACACTTTTCAATGTGGTACAATGTCACAACCAGTATACTGACATTGAGACAGCCTTGACATAGAGCATTATCACTGCAGTATTTCTCATGTTGGTCTTTAAAAGCCACATCCATTTTCCTGTCTCCCCCACCTCCTTCTGAACTCTGGCAGCCTCTAACCTGTTCCATTTCTAATATTTCATAATGTATAAAATATATAAACAGAATAATGCAGAGTGCAAAATTTTAGGATTTTTTTTCACTCAGTTTTTGTTTGCAGTTCCTGGATTGTGGTATATTAAATATTTAGTTTTAAGAGAAATTGCGAGGGCAGCCCAATGGCTCGGTGGTTTAGCGCCGTCTTCCACCCAGCGTGTGATCCTGGAGTCCCAGGATCGGGTCCCACATGGGCTTCCTGCATGGAGCCTGCTTCTCCCTTTGCCTATGTCTCTGCCTCTGTGTGTGTGTGTCTCTCATGAATAAATAAAATCTTAAAAAAAAAATAAAAGAAGTTGCCAAACCATTTCTTAGTGTGATTGTGCCATTTTGCTTTGTCACCCATAATATATGAAATCATCTTTGTCAGCATTTAGTGTTGTCATTTTTTTTAAATTAGCCATTCTGATAGATGTGTTATGATATCTCACCAATTTTAGTTTGCATTTCCTAATGACTAACAATATTAAACATATTTCCATGTTCTTATTCATCATCTGTATACAATCATCAATGAAGTATCACATGTCTCTTGCTTATTTTCTAACTGGATTGCTTGTTTATTTTCCTTTTTCTTTTTTTTTTTTTAAAGTGGACTCCACCCTAAGCCAACAGGAGGCTTGAACTCACGACCCTGAGATCAAGACTTGAGCTGAGATCCGGAGTCAGATGCTTAAGAAACTGAGTCTCCCCGACATTCCTGTTTTCCCTTTGAATTTGAGTCTTTTATACATTCTAGAGACTAGTCCTTTTAAAGATATGTGGTTTGCAAAATATTTTTTCCTTTGTAATTTGTCTTTTCATTATTTCAATAGAAAATTTTGACAGAACAAAAAATTTTAATTTTGGTTAAATCCAATTTATCAATGTTTATTTTTATGGATTGTGACCTTGCTATAGATTCTAAGATTTTTTTTAACCTACCTATAAGATCCTAAATATTTTCCCCGTTTTTTCTATATACTGTTTATAATCAATTTTCTGTTTCTTTCTGAGACACTTCTAGTTCTTTGCTAAGGCTCTCAATTTTCACCTGTTTTGAGCATGGTCATGATTGCTCATTGAACCATATTTATGAGGCTGTTTTAAAATAATTAAAACAATTCTAACATATTTGTCTTCTTACTGTTGGTGTCTATTGATTCCCATTTTTCATTCAGTGTGTGACCTTACTGCTTCTTTGTATGAAGTATAATTTTTCAATTGAAATCTGTACCTTGGGATCCCTGGGTGGCGCAGCGGTTTGGCGCCTGCCTTTGGCCCAGGGCGCGATCCTGGAGACCTGGGATCGAATCCCACGTTGGGCTCCCAGTGCATGGAGCCTGTTTCTCCCTCTACCTGTGTCTCTGCCTCTCTCTCTCTATCTGTGTGACTATCATAAATAAATTAAAAAAATTTAAAAAAAAAGAAATCTGTACCTTCTGGATATTACATTATGAAACTCTGAATCTTAGACAAAATTCTGTTTTAGCTATATAGTCAAAATGTACATATGCATCCACAATGTGCAGAACTTATATAAGAAAAATATAAAATTGTGATGAAAGAAATTAAAGATCTAAGTAAAGAAAGTATATAGCCTGTGTTCAAGGATTGCAAGAATAAATATTGTTGAGATACCAGTCTTCCCAACTTTGTCTATAAATGCAATACATTTTTAATGAAATACTAGTAAACTATTCTATAGAACAAACTGGTTCTAAAGTTTATATGAAAAATCGGTAGGTTGAATTTTGGTAAATTATTATAAACTGCTCTGTGAAATAAGCTAAGAAAGTCACTATGTAATTGATTGATGGAAAGAAAATATTTCTAGGAGACATGATAGAGTAATTGTGTACAAATTACAAAATAAATTTTACAACTAACAATAGGAAAAAAAACACCTAGGTAAAAATAGGACAAAGATCTGAATAGATGCCTTGTCAAATATAGACAAATAGATGACAAAGCAGCATATGAAAAGATTCTCAACATTTGTGTTTAGAGAATTGAATACTGAAACAATGATAAAGAAGGGGTGCCTGGGTGGCTCAGCTGGTTTAACATCTGACTCTTGATTTCAGCTCAGGTCATGTTCTTAGGGTTGTGGGACTGAGCCCTGCATCCAGTTTCTTTATATATTTCAGCTCTTGTCTCATCAGGAAGTCTGCTTGGAATTCTCTCTCTCCATCTCTCTCTGCCCCTCCCCCCTCAACAAATATATAAATCTAAACAAGACAAAACAAACAAAAATGATAAGATGCCACTACACACAAATTACAAGGGTCAAATAATAACAAACTGTTAATACCAGTTGATTTATAGGAGCTCACATCCATTGCTCATGGGAATAAAAATGGTACAGCCACCTGGGAATATATTTGGACAGTTTCCCATGAAACTAAACATAGTCTTAGGATATGATCAAGTAATTTCACCCTTCCGTATCCACTTAGTTAATTTCAATACTTAAGTCCCACAAAAGCCTACCTGCTAGTAAGGAGCAGCTTACTCCTGATGGCTCCCCTAAAATACTGTGAAACATTCATGTAATGGATAATTATTCAGTTATAGAAAGACAACCACTACTATGTCATGAAAAGACATTAGTAATCTTAAGAGCATATTGCTAGGTAAAATAAGTCAATCTGATAAGGCTAAATTCTGTATGTTCCAACTATATGACATTCTGGAAAAAATAAAACTACAGAGATAGTAAAAAGATTATTGTTTGTCATGAGTTCTTGGGGAAAAGTGGGAGGTTTGAGTACAGGGAACACAGAAGACTTTTCAGAGTGATTTGTTTGTTGCATAATACTGTAATTGTGGATATACAACCCCGATCTGTTAAAGCCCATTCAAGTTTTAAACAGGGGATCCCTGGGTGGCTCAGCGGTTTAGCACCTGCCTTCAGCCCAGGACCTGATCCTGGAGACCCGGGATCGAGTCCCACATCAGGTTCCCTGCATGGAGCCTGCTTCTCCCTCTGCCTGTGTCTCTGCCTCTCTCTCTCTGTCCTGTCATGAATAAATAAATAAAATCTTAAAATAAATAAATAAAGCTTTAAACAGAGTTATCCTTACTGTATGCAAAATTTAAAAAAAATCATGTAAGAAGTAGGTGATCCAAGGATGGAATGCAAAATATGACAAAATAGTCTCACATCATTACACACATATAAGACAATTTTTTTGAATATGGTGGGAGTGGGGTGGAAATTGGCTGCCCAGGTAACTTTGGAAATGAGTGGAATATATAAATCTAAAAGCAAATAAAAGTATACATAAGCACTGCGCATTAGTTGATAAAGCCTTCCTCCTCCCCCAGACAAATGGGTTACTCATTCTGCTATTGCTATGCAGGATGATGGAGCCAAGTTTCTTACTTTTAAGGTGTAAGAGTTTACAGATAAGCATAGTTAGAATGATATATATAGTAATGGTTAAAAGATACAGACTAGCATGAACTTGTAAATTTATTCATATATATGCAAATATTGCATGTTGGAATATATAAAGATATGTGGATATATATGGATATATATATATATATATGTATATAAGTATACTCATACTTTTTTTTTTCCTTTCTCAACTGAATGGGCCTTAGAAGCAATGGCATTCCACCAGCAATTGAGCACGCTTAGCACACAGATCCTAGTTTTGAATACTATTCTCCATAGAAGGATAAAAGTTTCATTAAAGAAATGTCTGCTTTTAGGATTGGGGCAAGAAGTATAAAAGATGAACCTGGATCATGTATTTTAGTGCTGGCATGTAAGATTGTTAAACATGATTGCACACATACACACACCTGCGAGTTTATGTCAAAGGGACACAGGCCAAATGAAGGACTTCCAAATGGACAAAGCTGGAACTATTTTAACAACTAAATAAAGTATCACTGGATTATAAAATATAAAATACAAAATAAGCATCTATGGTTCTATATGGATATATATAAATGGTTGAATAAATAGGGGAGGGCAGACATTAGAGTTCATGCTTGGTGTTGCACATTCTCTGAGTTTGAACAAAAGTATAATGATATGTGGCCATCACCATAGTGTCACAGAGAGTATTTTTACTGCTCTAATAATCTTCTGTACTTCCCTGTCCATCTGTTCCACTGACCAAAATCCCTGTCAAATACTGATATTTTTACTAATGCTTTCAGCTTTTCCAGAATGGAATATATTTGGAATCATACAGTATATACCCTTTAAAGACTGGCTTCTTTCACTTAATGATATATATTTAAGTTTCTTGTGTCTTTTCATTGCTTGACAAATCATTTCTTTTTAGCACTGAATAATATTCCATTGTCTAGATACCAGTTTGCTTATCCATTCATCTGCTGAAGTATATCTTGTTTATTTCCAAGTATGGCAATTGTATAAAAGCTGCTATAAAGATCCTTACAGAGGTTTCTGGACATAGGCTCTCAAATCTTTAACAAAGAGCATGACTACCGGATCTTATGGTAAAATATGTTTAGTTCTGTAAGAAATTACTACAATTCTTCCTAATGTGTCTCTAATGTGGCTCAGACATTTTGAATTCCCACCAGCAATGAATTTCTGTTCCTTCACATCCTTCAAATGTTGGAAAGAACATTTGATGATGTCAGTGTTTGGGATTTGGGCTTTTCTAATAGATATGTACTGGTATGTCACTGATTTATTTATTTTCTTTGATGACTTATCACGTGGAACATCTTTTCATAAGTTTATTTGCCATCTATATGTCTTCTGTAATGAGGTTTCTGTTAAAAGTCTTTGCAAATTTCTTAACCAGGTTGTTTTCTTATTGTTGAGTTTTAAGAGTTCTTTTCACATATTAGATAGTAATCCTTTATCAGACGTGTCTTTTGAAAAAATTTTCTCCCAGTCTGTGGCTATTTCTATTGACATTTCTATTTCTCTTGACATTGTCCTTTGCAAAGCAGATGTTTTTAATTTTAATGAAGTCAGAGTATCAATTATTTCTTTTTTATAGATTGAGTTTCTGGTGTTATATCTAAAAAGTCTTCCCATACCAAAGTTATCTAGAATTTTTCCAATGTTATGTTCTAGGAGTTTTATAGTTTTGTAGTTTACATTTTGGTCTAAGATCTCTCTTCAGTTAATTTTTGTGAAGGGTATAAGGTGTGTCTAAATTGATTTTTTTGAAATAGAATATTGAGTTTTTCCAACACCATTGATTGAAGAGATTATCTTTTCCCAATTGTATTGCCTTTCCTCCTTCCTCAAAAATTAGTTGACTGTATATGTGGGTTCTCTTTCTGGGCTCTCTAATTCTGTTTTACTGATCTATTTGTCTATTTGTTTTTTTTACCAATGCCACACTACATTGATATATTTCACCAATATTACACTGTCTTGATTGCTACACCTTTGTAGTAAGTCTTGAAGTTGGGTAACATCAGCCCTCCAACTTTTTCTTCAATATTGTCTTGGCTATCTAAGTCTCTTGCCTCTCCATATAAACTGTATAATCAGGCTGGTGATATCTACCACACACCATGCTGTGATATTGACTCCATAGACAAAGTTGAGAATAACTGACATCTTGATAATATTGAGTCTTCCGATCCATGAAAATGAAATACCTCTCTATTTAGTCCTTCTTTGATTTTATTCATCAAAATTTTTAATTTTCCTCATATTGGTTTTATGTATATTTTGTTAGACTTATTTTGTTTTATTGGACAATATGTAAATGTTATTCTGTTGTTAATATCAAAACCTGTTTGTTCATTGCTGGAATATAAGAGAATATGGGCTTTATTATAATAAATTATATATCTTTAACCTTGCTATAATCAATTATTAGTTTCAGTAGGTTTTTCTTTTTAGTTAATTCTTTAGAATATTTTACATAGACAGTCATGCCAATTGCATGCTAAGTTTTATTTCTCCCTTCCCAATCGGTATTCAATATTGTTTTATTTTCTTGCATTAGCCAGTACTTCCAGAATATAGATAGTACTATTGAAAAGAGACATATTTACCTTGTATTTTATTTAGTAGGAAATTTTTGAGTTTCTCAACACTATGCATGATGTAAGATAGAGAATTTTTGTAAGTATTTCTCATCAAGTGGAGGAATATACTTTATTTTTAGTTTACTGAGAGGAGTTTTTATTATTAATGGGTGTTGGATTTTTAAAAGCATTTTTCTGTACGTCTTGATAGAGCCAGGTGATTTATCTCTTGTGGATATAATGTATTACATAAATTGATTTTCAGATATTGAATCAGTCTCACACACATGTGAAAAATCCCACTTGGTTGTGG
Source organism: Nyctereutes procyonoides (assembly GCF_905146905.1). Lineage (NCBI taxonomy): Eukaryota > Metazoa > Chordata > Mammalia > Carnivora > Canidae > Nyctereutes > Nyctereutes procyonoides. Next base: position 29,551,888 of record NW_026575136.1, read on the forward strand.
CATATCATTTTTATACATTGTTGGATTTGATTTGCTAATATTTTGTCGATGATTTTTGTATCTGTGTTTGGAAGATGTTGTTCTATATTTTTCTTGTAATGTCTCAGTCCATTTTCAGTATTAGGGTAATGTTGGCCTCATAAAATGAGTTATAAAGTATTTCCTCTCCTTCTATTCTCTGAAAAAGATTGTAGAAAACTGGTATAATTTCTTCCTTGAATGTTGGTAGAATTCACCAGTTACTTGATCTGGGTTTAAGACTTTCTGTTTGGGAAGGTTATTAATTGATTCCATTTATTTTATAGATATAGGCCTATTCAGGACATCGGTATCTTCTTGTGTGATTTTGGGAGATGGTCTCTTCAAGGGATTGGTTCATTTAATTTAGATTATGACATGTATGATCATAAAGTTATTTATAGTATTTGTTTATTATCTATTTACTGTCCATGGAACCTCTAGTGAAGTCCTCTCTTTCATTTCTTATATTAGTAATTTATGTACTCTCTTTTTTTCTTGTTTAGCCAGACTACAGGCTAATCAATGTTATTGATCTATTCAAAGAGCCAGCTTTAGATTTCTTTGATTCTCTATTTACTTCCTATTTTTGATCTCATTGGTTTCTGCTCTAATTCTCATTTTTATTTTCCTTTTGATTAATTTTTTTTATTTTCTAGTTCTTAGGATAGAAATTTAGATGTTTGGTTTTATATTTTTCTTCTTTTATAATGTATATATTCAATATTATAAATTTCCCTCTGCTTTTTTGGTTCCTTCTACAAATTTTATAAGTTGTATCTACATTTCCATTTAGCTCAAGATAGTTTTTAAGTTCTCAGAGTTTTTTTTTTGAACCATATTTTATTTAAAACTGTACTGTTTAATCTCCACACATTTGAGGATTTTCCAGTTTTCTTCCTGCTATCATTTTTTAGTTTAATACCACTGTATTTTAAAAGTGCACAGTGTAAGGTTCAATCCTATTAAATTTGTTAAGGTATGTTTTATGGCCAGAAATTGACATATCTTGGTAAATATTCCATGTGAACATGAAAAAAATAGGTATTTAGCTGCTGTTGGATGATGTAGTCTATTATTAATACATTAATTATATTCAGTTGATTCATGTTATTGTCCAGCTCAACTATGTCCTGATTGATTTTCTACCTTGTGGATCTGTTCTTTTCTGATAGAGGGGTATTGATGTCTACACTATATTAGTGGATTCATCTGTTTCTCTGTGTTATTATGTTAGTTTTTGTCTCACTTAATTGGATGCAGTGTTGTTAGGTTCATACACATTAAAGATTGTAATGTTTCATAGAAAAGTGACCCGTTATCATTGTATTATGTGTTTCCGCCTTTGTTCTTGTTTTCCTATTTTTTTCTGCCTTTTGTGGTTTTAATTGAGTAATTTATATGATTCCATTATCTCTATCATTGTATCAGTTATACTTTTTAAAAAATTTATTTTAGTGGTTGTTTTAGGATTTGCAGTATACATTTGTAGCTAAACCAAGTCTGCTTTCAAATAACACTGTATTGCTTCACAGGTAGTATAAGTGCCTCTTATTTTATTTTATTTTATTTTATTTTATTATCTTATTTTATTTTATTTTTAGTACCTTTTAATAACAGAATAATTCTATTCTCTCTTCCCTCCTGCCCTTTGTATTACTGCTGTCATTCATTTCCCTGCTATAAGCATTCGAAAGAATAAATATGTAAGTATAGATACACATCACACACATATATACATATGCGCCCAAGCATACATAATGTAATACATTGTTGATGTTATTTTAAAAAAAACTGTTATCTGTTAGATAAATTAAGAATAGGAAGGAATCATTTGTTTCTTGTTTGATACCCTTTCTTTCTATAGATCTAAGTTACTTACATATATATATATATTTTCTAACTAAAAACTCTTAAAAAAAAAAATTCCTGCATAGCAGGTCTGCAGACCACAGATTTCCTCATTTTTGTTTGCTTGTTTGTTTGTTTTTGAAAAGTATTTTTCCTTCACTTTTGAAGGATAATTTTGAAAGGTACAGAATTCTAGGCTGGTGGGGCTTTTTTCTCTCACCACTTTTTTCACAACATTTTAAATATTTTGTTTATTCTTTTCTTGTATGATATCTGAGGAGAAGTTTAATTTTTATCTTTGTTCCTTTACGGGAAGGTAATTTTTCCCTCTAGCTTCTTTGAGGATTTTCCTTTGACTGTTGATTTTTTTTTTTTTTTTTTTTTTTTTTTTTTTGTAGTTTGAAATGTATGCCTCAGTGTAATTGATTTTTTGTTTGTTCGTTTGTTTCAGAGAATTTTTTAGCATTTATTCTGCTTGGTGTTCTCTGATTTTTGTGTATCTGGTTTGGTGGTCTGACATCAATTTAGGAAAATTCTCAATCATTTTTGTTTCAATTTTTTTCTATTATTTTTTTATTTCTTCTCCTTTTAAAATCCCCCATTGTATGTGTATATTACACCATTTGTAGTTTTCTCAAAGTTCTTGGATATTCTTGGATATTTTGTTCTTTTTGTTTTTTAAACAATCAGTTCTCTTTGCTTTTTAGTTTTTGAAGAATTTATTGATATATCCTCTAGCTCAGAATTTCTTTCCTCAACTATGTCCTGTACTAATAATACAGTTAAAGGAGTTCTTCATTTCTGTTACAGTGTTCTTGATTTTCTAGCATTTCTTTTTGGTTATTTCTTGGGATTTCTATCTCTTTGCTTACAATGTCCATCTGCTTTTGCATGCTGGCTATTCTATCCATGAGCACCTTAAACATTAATCATAGTTGTTTTAAATTGCTGCTCTTTCCAACATCTCTGCCTTGTCTAGTTCTAATACTTGCTTGGTTTCTGTGAGATTTTGTTTGTTTAGCTTTTGGTATTTCTCTCATTTTTCTTTTTTCCTGATAATCAGACATGATAAACTGGTTAAAAGGAACTATTGCAAACAAATCTTTAGTCATATGGCATTGCAATACGGGAGAAAAAAAGTATTCTGTAGAATAGAATTAGATTAGATCTCAGAGTTTTAGTGAGCCTGTGCCTCTGGACTTTGAACTTCAGGAATGTTTCTCCATGTTTTGTTTTGTTTCCTTTGTCTTTCTTCTTACCCTTACAGGAGATAGGATTGCTAGAATGGGTTGGATCTTTTCCCTTCTCTTATGTGGAAGGCTAGAACTGCCTAGAGTTAGGCACTTCCTGTTCCCAAGGACATTTAAATCCTCATAATTCTCAGCAGGTTAGGCTCCGGTTAACTAGCTTTCCCTAAGGGCAGGCCTTGTTAAGAACATAGTACTATGATATATTTCAAAATGATTTCTTTTCCCTTCCTCTGTTAAAACCCAGGGGATTTTTCTCTGCTATTGACTGTGGGAACATGGTTGAGCTCCTGGAGTTAATATTTCATAATATTGTGGTGACCTCCACATGATGACACACCTCTACACACTGGAGTTTTTAAGTCTCAGACTTGTCCATACTAAGCCTCCAATAATTTCAAAACACAGTTCAGGTCTTCCTACCCAGCACCGGTGACCACTAATATTCACTCTAGGGTAAGCTGCCATTCCCTGAATCTGCCTGTCTGTCTCACCCATCTTGACAGCAGGGGTTTGCCTCTGTGTTCTTCCTCTTTTATGAATCTTCAAAAAGAGGAGTTTTGATTTTTCAGTCTGTTCAGCTTCTTATTTGTTATTAGGGCAGAATGGTGATGGCCAAGCTACTTAAATGCTGGACCACAAATCCAAAGTCTTGACTCTATTTATAATAATTTTTTCCTTTTTAAATTTACTTTACCATTGCACATGAAAATATGTGCATAGATTTGGAAAGGAGTAGTTTGGAAGAGTTGAAGAGAAGCTGAGGAATTTTTGGCAAGTTGGAGTTATTCATTTTCCAGAATTTCTGAGTGGGGAGTATGCTAATTAAATTGTCATACAACAAACACTGGCTCCCATTTGTAAAGCAGAATTGATATAATAGTTAAGAAATGTTTATTTAAAAAGGGATTTTTTGTACTTGATATTTAAACTTGGCAGTAAAATTCGGCCTATAGTAAATCATGGAAATCTAGTCGAGTGATTTGTAAGTATCTAGTCAATATTTAGATTGTGAATATACATTTCTCTTAACTTATTTTGAATTATTCTATATGACTTAGTCTGTTCAGTTTGCTATAACAGAACACCACAGACTAAGTGGCTTATAAACAATAGAAATTTATTTCTTTCAGTCTGGAGGAAATGCAAGATCAAGATACCTCTGGTGAGATCCCACTGTTTCCTCACATGATAAAAGAGATAAGGGAGCTTTCTAAGGTGTCATTTATAAGGGTGCCAGTCTTATTCATGGGGCTCCATCCTCATGATCTAATCCTCTCCCAAAGGCCCCACCTCTTAATACCATCACACTGGGGATTAAGTGTCAATTTACAAATTTGCAGGCAAAGCAAAGATTTAGTCTACTGCATTATTGTTGATACTACTTTTATGCTTGTGGCTTTAAAAAGAGAGCACTTTAAAAAATTAAGCTCAATTACCTTTCAAACATTTAAAAAAAATGTTTTTCTTAAAGTCTGTGTTTTTGGAAAGTAGGGGAATTTCAACTTGTAAAACTCTTTTTCTCAAGCCAAGTTAAAGTGGTAGCAAGGGTAAAGACAAAACAAAACAAAAACCTCTGAGTCAGCCTTCTTTTGTTCAATATAAAACAGAGAACCTTGGGGTAAAAGATTATTGCCTACTGGAGGAGAACTATATTAAATACTATCTACTCAATTAAAGTTGATATTGAAACTGGCTCTGAAAAGTGAAAGTAGAATTGCCCTTTTAGGCTCTGACATTCTAAGGCATGAATCAAAATCAGCGCTGAGCAAAAAGGTATATAAGCCAGTGACAGATCTGATCCCCAGAAGTGCAAAGAGTGAATGGTGTTTAGTGATTTGATTATCAAAAGGGCTTTGAAAAGCAGGTAAAAAAAAAAAAAATGAAGCTAGGAGGGAAATTGGAAATGGGGTACATGAAATAAAAGACTTGGTAAGAATTACATGGAGAAGATTGATTTTATCAGAGCTCTACTTAAGTATTTCAGATTTGAAGCAGCCACTGTATTCCACTGAGTAGCAATAGGTTTAGGGATATAATAATGTATTTTTCTAGTTTTAAAAACACATAGAAGTGATGAAGAAAGAGGGATTTTCCATCAAAAGCCACTAATTTCTAACAACTTAACAACATAAAATTTTTCTTTGAGACTTCATCTTGGACTTGCCTAATTGGGAAAGGAAAATCACAATACCTGCCAAAGTGCATTTCTCCCCAAATACAAATAGCCTTTCTTCAGTGCCATTCTTCAATTATCTCAGAATTTATTTTTAAATAACTTTAATGGTATGGGTGGTATAATTATAAAAGAACTACTCTTAAATAGTGAGACTTAGTTTACCAAATGAAGATACTATCATTAATAAATTTAATAGATAAATATAAATTTATTCAGATTCTGTTTGCTATTTTTTTAATTTTTTTCAGTCATTAAAGTAAAAAAGTAAAATTAACAAATAAGTACAAATGGTTACTGCAGTATTGTGTTCTATTTGGTTTTATTCTCCTAATTATTTATGAAGCTCTGAATTTTAATCAGTTAACTAAAAAATCTTGAAACATTGTGCATAATAATTATAATAAACCTACTAACTCCTAGTCTGCACTACTAGTTTATAAGATGCCACCTGAGTGGTTCAATTGGCTGAATGTCTGACACTTGATCTCAGCTCAGATCTTGATCTCAGAGTCATGAATTCAAGCCCTGCACTGGGCTCCATGCAAGTCTTGAACTAAAGCAAAATAAAATAAATAAAATAAAATAAACTGAAGTAAAATAAAATAAAATAAATAAAATGGTAAAGTAAAGTAAAGCAAAATAAAAAAAAAATGTTTCATGAACTGTTGCTACGCTGTAATTGGAAAAAGAAGGGTAGTGACTAATGAGATAAAGACAAATTCCCCATGAGGTTATTGTGATAGTTAAACAAATGTGTGTGCACCTGTGTGTATAAACTCCTGAGAACATTGGCTAGTAGGTAAGTACACACTAAATGTATGGTATTATTGTTATTATGTAGTATAATTATTATCCTTGTTAGTTTTACTATTGCTATTTTAACAAGGATATTTGTGTATCATGCTTATAACATTATAAGTTTGATTCTTATTTATACTTTGTGTTTAAATCCTGTGCTCCCTTTATTGTGTTATACTTGCAGTATATTGCATAAAAATTCCATAAAGAAAATGATTTTAATAACTTCTGAGAATTAAATAACCAGGCAGCAAATGCACTAACTTCATTTAAAGAGAGATATATTTCTTACCTCAAACTAATACTTTCCCATTTAAATTGTTCGTTCTTCTTTCTTTCTTTCTTTCAAGAGAAAGAGGGAGAGAGAGAGAATGCATGTGCAGGGTTGGAAGGGGTAGAAGGAAAGAGAGATAATTTTTTTTGACATTTTTTTACTTATTTAAGATAGAGAGTGTGTGCAAGGGGAGGGGCAGAGGGAGAGGGAGAGAGAGAGAGAAGCCTCAAGCAGACTCCCTGCTGAGCCTGGAGTCCTATGCAGGGCTTAATCCCAGGACACTGAGATCATGACCTGAGCCAAAATCAAGAGTATGCTGCTTAACCCACTGAGCCACCCAGGCATCCCTGACATGTTATTTCCATTAAGAATTTACTATGGATTAAACACCAATAGGAAACTCGCGATTCAGATAGAATAGGGCCTCCACCTTGTTCCTATCAGTGGTGTACTGCACAATTCCAAAGGCCATCATTTATGTCACTGTCAATGTATTTGACACTTATAAGAGACTTGCTTTTCATTAATTACAGCCACATGAAGTGATCAGGCTTAAAAGTTTTAATACTTATTATTCCTATGATAGTATGTAAACACACTACTAATTCTGGCCTATTAATACATATAGATTAAAATATTACCAACATTTAATTAATTAAATAATTAATTAATTAATTAATCTATGGCTATTTACTATAGTCATGTGTCAAGAATATTCCTATCCAGCCCTTTTAATAACATTGGGTTTTAATTATGATGTATTAAATGAGAATAAAAACCACCACTAGACAAATGGCTTTAAAAATCCATAATCATACAAAGACAAATGAACTAGAGAGGGTAACAGAATGCAAAAACTTGTGTAGTAACTAATTTTAACAAAGATGAGGAAATGGAATAGACCCTGTTGCTAGGATTACAGTGAAGACATGGAATACATTAGGCCACGTTCCCTGGGAAGACTTGGAACTGTACTATCTTTTGTTGAGTTTGTTTTTTTTCTATTGGTTTAAAAATGTATATATTTTATTTGCTTTCCAGTTGCAGTCTATCTTACTTGTATAGAAAATGCATGAACATTTTTAAAAATCAGTATAAAAAAAGTGAAATTATTAAATATTATCTTTCATAATGCTCCAGAAAAGAGTAGAATGCCTCAACGTAGTATGTTCTCCTCTTATCCCAATGTTTGGGGTTTGTTTTGGTTTCCTTCAAACACTCTAAAGCTTAAGTTTCAAATATCATTACTGTTTAAATTTATTGCCTATATTTTCTATTTTTTTAAAAAGTAGTTATTTTATTAAACTTCCTGATTTGTAATCAGTAAATGTGTAGACAGAAGTTTAAGCTTCCATTATTTGATTTTACCTAAATCATTTCATGTGAAATATTAAATTGAAAATTTCTCTCTCTCTGCAAATACATATGAGCAATTTTATTATTTCACATTATTGTTTCTTTACACAGTGAACACTAGTAAGATTTCTTCTATGTTTGAGAATCTATTCCTTTAACCCTCACACATATATGATACTTGTCTGCACATAGAAATCTTGGGTCATAAATTTTCCATTGCTATTCATTAATTCTCTGGTTCTAAACATGTTTCCCTGCAGAAATGAAATACCAAGATGATGATGATGATGATGATGGTAATCACGGTTATTAACTATTTTTATGCTGTCTGATTTGAATACCTAATTATACCCATATGAATATTCTATTCATCATATTTTTAATTAATATATTTTATTTTAGAGCATTTTAGTTTTTATTTTATTTTAACGATTTTATTTATTTATTAGACAGAGACAGAAAACACAAGTAGGGGAAGGAACAGAATAAAGAGAGAAGCAGCAGACTCCCCTCAGGGAGCCCAATAAAAGGCTCCATCCCAAGACCCCAAGATTATGACCTAAGCCGAAGATGCTTAACCAATGGAACCACCCAGGAGCCCCCAATTTTAGAGGAAGAGCAATTTAAAGCAATATATTTTATTTTTACAGAAAAACTGAGGAACAAGTAAACAGATTTCTCATTTACTTTTTCCACTCTCCTCTCCCTTGCACTTATTGGGGTATATTTGTTGTAATTGATGAAACAATACTTAATTAGAAACTTAACCAACCATGTATAGCATCTTTGAACTGAAAATTACAATATACTGATGGAAAGAGTAAAACAAATTGTAAAAAATGAGGAAATGTGCTGTGTGGAATGGAAGACTCAACATAATAAAAAATTATATAAAGGTTTAGTGTGACTGCTATCAAACCCCAGAAGTGATTTGGGATCTGTCAATGTTATTCTAAAATTTATAGAGAAAGGAATAAGTTGTAGACTACCTAGAAAAATCTTGAAAAAGAAGGGTAAAGTAGGAAGAATCATTCAATAAAATATTAATAATTATTACATATCTAAGATAATCAAGACAGTATCATATTAGCACAGATACTGACACATGGTTTAATAAAACAGATTGGATAACCCGAAAGTAGACCTACATCAATATGGCCAACTGATTTTTTACAAAGATTAAAAAGCATTTCAGTGGAGGAAAGATTAGGAAAAAAAGTTCTTAAACTTGACAACCAAACAATATCAATAAAAGGAAAAACTGATAAATTGCACTTCATCAAAGTGAAAACTATGTTCCATGAAAGTCCCCATTAAGAGAATGAAAAGACAAGCTACAGACTAGGAGAAAATATTTATACGCTACATACCTGAAACAGGATAAGTATTTAGGATGTCTAAAGAACTCTTGAAACTTAACAGTAAATAAATGGTCTAATTAGAAAATGGGCAAATAACATAAACATTTCAGTGAAGAGGATCTGCAGATGGTAAATAAACACTTGAGAACATGTTCAATATCACTACCAATTAGGAAAATGCAAATTAAAACTGCAATGAGATATTACTACACACTTATCACAAAGGATAAAATTTAAAAATAGTGATAGCCTTATATTCTGACAAGGATGCAGAGAAACTGAATCACATGTCCATTGCTGATGAAATTGTATGATGATATAGCCATTTTGAAAACTTTAGCAGTTTCTTATAAAAGTAAATACACAATTTCCACATAACCTGACAGTTACACTCTTGGGCACTTGACCCAGAAAAATTAAAATTTATTTTCAAACAAAAAATTATTTTCACAAAAGATCCTTTATGGGAATAGTTACAGCAGATTGATTCATTCCTTAGTTTCTTGTCGCTACTGTAACAAATGATCATAGACCTAGTAGCTTGAAACAACAGATATTTATTGTTTATCACAGTTCCAGAAGGCAGAAATCCTCTATCAGTATCATTTGGCCAAAGTCACAGTGTCAGCAGGCCACACTCCCTCTGGAGCCTCTAAGGAAAAGAATCTGCTCCTTGCCATTTCCAGCCTCCACTAGGCTTCCAGTATTCCTTGTCTTGCATCCAGATCACTTTTTCTCCGTAATCTCCCTTCTTTCTCTCTTGTAAGGATACCTGTGATTGCATTTATTGGCCAACCAGGTGACAGGATGATCTTTCCATCTCAAAATGCCTTAGTCAATCACTTATTTGAAGTCCTTGTTGTAGAAGATAACATTTGCAGATCAAGGGAATTCAGAGTTGTACATGTTGGGGGAGAATGTGAGGATTATTCATCCAATCACATTAGTAATAGCCCCAGATTGGGAACAAATGAACTTCAGTGGGTGAACATTATGCGGACTGTGATATAGACATCCTTGGGATACTACCCAGAAATAAAAAGGAATTAAATTTTGGACCAATGTCCACAGCATTGTGCTGATTGAAAGAAAACAAAATAAATTAAATTCCAATAGGTTGCATACTTCTCTAAAATTTTGTCATTTACACAATCATACAGAGAATAATTTAGTGGTTGCAAGGGGTTCGGGACAAGGGGCGTTGAATGCAGGAGGGACATGAGTTTTAATTATGAAGGGAAACTCCTTGCACTTTATACTGATGGTATTTTTTTTGTGTCTCTTCTGTGATGATGGATATACAAAGCTACACATGACAAAACTTTATAGTATTAAACATATACACATACAAAACACACACATTTGCACAAGAAAACTGAGGAATATGATAAGATCAGAGGATTGTATCAATGTCAGTGTCCTGGTTGTGATAGTTTTGAAGATGTTACCATCGGAGGTAACTAGAGAAAGTGTAAATGGGATTTCTCTATAGTGCATAGTTTCTTCAACCTGCTGGTGAATCTATAATTATGTTAATAATATATCCAATTCAAAAAGGCCATGCATAGAAAATTTATGAATCCAGTATATTTCTTTTGTTCTTTGAAAGATAATTCAAATTTATCTGTGCCCTTAAAGAAACATTGTTGCACCTGACTACTGATGAGAGTATGAAGATGAATTTTAATAATTTAATACCAGATCACTAGTTTCTTTTTTTAAAGATTTTATTTATTTATTTGAGAGAGAGAGAGTGTGTGAGAGAGCAAGCACAAGCCAGGAGGAGGGCCAAAGGGAGAAACACGGGGCTAGATGTGAGGGGGATCCCAAGATCATGACCTGAGCTGAAGGCAGATGCTTAACCGACTGAGCCACCGAGGCACCTCTCAGATCACTTGTTTCATTTTCAGTAAAGGTTAAAAATAAATATCTGCATTTGCTCAACTTGCTTTAAAATTGGTCCTTCCAGTTCTATCAACAGACCTCAGCGAGACCAATTTCTCTGAGTGTTATAGACATAAAACACAGGAGTATTTTAAGTTACACTGTATTCCCTCTGAGTAGTGCTGTCAACAATCCAGTGTAGATGAGGCAAATCAATAAGGAAGGAGCCAGGAAAATCATCATATTCAAAATTTTAAAGACTGATTCATGGTGTTTTCTCTAAGTGTAGCTATATGTAGGCACTTAATATAGTAAATCACAGTTTACGGAAACTTACAAAGATAAAAGTAATCATCTGTGATAGAGTTTATACAGTGTACAAATTAGAAATCTTTTCCTTTATGCTATTGTTTGTTTTACTAATATTCATCGAAATATAATTTTGTATTTGTTGCCTTTCAAAAGCTGCCCAGTAGAGTCTGAAATCAAGAAACACTATACAAGACTGATGAATAATCACCAAGATTCCATCATAATTGTTGGCACTAATTTCATTTTTCTGGCAAGTCTCTCCTTCCTCTCCAATCACTCTCTCTGTCTTCCTCTGCAGCACTTGCCCCCACCCCACCAAGCACACTTAGCGAATGAAGCACGTTGCTTTAGATGCTTGTGGGAAGAGGGTTCTTAGCAAAATGAAAAAGAAAGGGTCAGGCTGATAGATTTTCCTACAATATTCACAGAACAACAGTCCCACTGGGCATTTGGATCTGTTAAAGAAAAAAGACCCAGCCACAGTTGGCATGATCCTCAGAAATTCTAAATATGAACCCTGTACTTTTTTTTTTTTTTTTTTTTTTTTTTACTGTTTAAGGGTATAGAGACATTGCTGTGAGGTTGCTATCTGGTTAGAACTGGATTACCAATAAAATCTAAGGAGGAATATACAATGGAAAAATTGTTCCTACTATGGGGTTTTATTCTAATGTATACAGTTGAAACTAGAATTATTTGCCATTTTCATGGTGAGAAAAATCACTTAGGTGTGGACTTTCTTCTACCTGGTTCTTTACATATGCTTGATACTACACTCAGTGATCCATAAAGATAAGTAAATTCAGGATTTGGGACCTGTTACCTTGACATTCTATGTGTAGGACCCTGATACATGTTCCAGAACAAAATCATTCAGTGTACTACTCACTACCTGTTTCATTATCCATTTATACTACCAGCCCCTTAATAAACTCTGGGTTCAGGGGAATTTCTTTTGCTTTCTTAAAATGCCCTTTCATTTAATTCAAAGCTGTATATGTATTTTTTCTTTATCGAGTGCTCAAGAATTACCGTCTTTATCTATAATCTGATTCCTTTGTTTTCAGTACTCATGGTCATTTCTGATTTTCTGGTTCCTTGAAAGTATCTTTCTTTGTTATTTATGTTTTGTTAAAATGCCATGTATTTCTTTGGTTTTATATTATGACCTATTGACAATGGAAAAATAATGTCTTATCCTATATTTTCCTCTTGAAATTGGATATCCATATGTTTTATTTTATTTTCTCTTGAGTGAGTAGATGAGCTAGCAAGCATTATTATTATTGCTCTTTTTTAAAAAAACCAATAATTTTTTAAATATTTATTTATTTATTCAGAGAGAGAGGCGCGCAGAGACACAGGTGAGGGAGAAGCAAGCTCCATGCAGGGAGACGTGGGACTCGATTCCGGGTCTCCAAGACCACACCCCGGGCTGCAGGCAGTGCTAAACCGCTGAGCCACCGGGGCTACCCTATTATTGCTCTTTATTCAGTGCTTATTAATATAAGCCATTGTAGTAAAAACTCTATTATAGACTTGAGTCGTCACAAAAGTCCCATCAGGGAGCTAAAGTTATTTTCCCATTTTGTAGATGAGAAAGCTAAAGCACAAAAATGATGTGTTACTTTTCAAGTTACAGAGCAATAAGATGCACAACTAAGTTATAAAACTATACTAAATTACTTTGAGTCCACATATTAACTACTACAACCTAATGTTTCACTATATGCATTTTATATATGTTTTTTTATTAACCATATAAAATGTAATTGTCAGCCATTAATATTATTATGGCTGTATAAAATCTTAATTTACAAAATATATTGTGAAAAATTACAAAAGGGAAAACATCATGCTAGATTCATTGTGACTATAATTTTAACTGTTCTCTCCGCTTGTCATTGAGGATCAGTAAATTTATATAGCAAAGAATAATTGGCCTATTATGATGGAAAGAACTATGATAGGGAAAGTCTTTTAATTATTTAAAATAAATTACTTTTGTATTGCCAGTTTTAAATTAGCAACTGTGTTTAATTACTGGATGATGTCTATGCCACAATCCAGATTCATACACTCAGGGCAGGTTATCTGAGTAACATTAATGTCACAAATACTTTCCTTAACATCTCTAAATATTTCATTTCTTCATCTTCTATCCAATATTCCTATTATCTTGCTTTGTATTATCTTGTTTACCTAATCTATCTCAGTACTGCCAGAAATTCTGAAGGTCATAATTACATATGCTCTAGGAAATTGGGCTATTGATATATATTTTTTAGTATTTATTTATTTATTTTGGAGAGAGAGAGAGCATGCATGCAGGGAATGGCAGAGGCCAAAGGAGAGAGAGAATTTCAAACAGACTCCCTGTTGAGTGCAGAACCCAAGGCAGGGCTTGATCCCAAGGCCCTGAGATCATGACCTGAGCAGAAATCAAGAGTCAGGTGCTTGACAGACTAAATCACCCAGGGACTGTGAGCACTTGATATATTTTGAACACATTAGAATCAACTATAATCCTTAAATTGAGAGTCAGTATTTATGATTTTGTGTTTATTTGGCCATTCACTTATTCAACAACATAAAAGAAACACCAACACTATGTGTAAAACAAAGTTCTAACTTCTGAGCTAAATGAAAATGAGTATGATGCAGTCTCCATCATAATATATAATCCAGTGGAGGGGAAAACCTTATAAACTAGTAACTGTGATACCAGGTAAAATGAAAAATATAAATTATCATGCTGTTGTGGACAATGTGTAATAGGACAGAGATGAAGAATATATTCATCCAATTGAAGAAAATATGAAACACCAACAAAGTCTAAAACTCATATGAAAGGACATCCCCCCACTGGTGGGGGTGGGGGTGGGGTCAGGAGGTATCTCTGAAAGTAAAACCAAAAACATAGAATGCACATGGCTATCAAAGTATGTCATATCGATGTCGGTTTGAAGAATAGATATGAAAATATATATTCAAAATAAATTAGGTGATATTTTTATACAGAGTTTTAAAAGATTTAGATATCCTGCAAAAGTTTGGCATTTATTGGCTATAATAATTTGTTGGCAATTGATTGGCTACAGTAACTTGAACATAGAGCAAGTTAGAGTCTGATATGTATTTCTCAGAGAAACTTGCAGTTTGATTTTACACAGCAGTCAGAGACACAACCTTTTTCAATTAAGAAATATTTAAACTGGAAATAGAAATGAGGAAAAATACCTTTTTTTTAAGATTCTATTTAATTATTCATTCATGAGAGACACAGAGAGAGAGAGAGGCAGAGACACAGGCAGAGGGAGAAACAGGCTCCATGCAGGGAGTCTGACATGGGACTTGATCACGGGTCTCCAGGATCACGCCCCGGGCCAAAGGTGGGCGCTAAACCACTGAGCCACACAGGGATCCCCGGAAAATACCTTTTTTGAGATTTTGGTATATTCAGTTGTGTGCAAAAAAAATGATTTTTGAGTCTGGCTTCATCAGTTTAGCACTCATTTTGGGATAGGTGCAGCTCTCAGCTCTATCTACTAACTCGTGTTGCTCAAAACAGCACTCTGAGGGCAGTAGGGGAAATGTAAGCATGGAAAGGCTAAATTACTGCCTAAGAGCATTACAAGGAAATGATTGAACTTGTTTACAAATCCAAGAAACCTGGCTCCAGAATCTGTGTTGCTAAATACCATGCTATGCTGCTTCACAAAATAATAATAATAATAATTAATAATAATAATAAATGAAATAAAATAAAATAAAAACATGCAAAGAAAACAGTTACTTATTGTCATTTATATATCACAAATACATATGTGAACCAAACAGAAGGGGAACAAAAAACTAACCCCAAAACTAAACAAGTTCTCTGCCCATATAAGACTTTAATTTCATGATAATAAATAAACACATTAAGGCACCAGATAGTTATAGATTTGGCTAAAGATAAAAAAGGAAGTTAATGGGTTAATAAGATAAATCATTGATCTCTAGTCTAACCTTCTTGAAGATTGATTTAAGTATTGATATTTATTATATTATATTTATTTAAGCTAATGAGACTGGTCTATCACCTTCTTCCTAATACGTGAGTTGGTTTGACTATATCTATAACTGAATTACTATAAAAATAAGCTCAGTTGTGTAAGAACAATGTTTTATAAGTATCTAAGAAAACATCTAATTAAATCTTCAATGTTTATTTTTTTTCTCTAGCTTATTATTCAAGAGCTACCAAATACATTATTTCCTTTAATCTTCATAATACTAATGGATTCAAGCACTATTATCCCTTAAATTATTAAAATTTGAGTCTCAAATAAGTAATTGACTTGTCCAGATCACATAGCTAATCATATACATTAAGGCATCTCTGTTCCTTTCTCTGTTGTGGATTCATCTCACAGGGGGGAATGCCTTCAACAGCATCAGATAAATGTCTACGCTAGTTCTTCTCATTTGCATTGCCAGCAAGCCACTCTTCCACTGCAGAGCAGACTTCCACTGTGTTCTTGCAGCACAGTGACCTGGGAAACTTTTGTTAAATAGACAAATACAGAAATATTCATTCTAAAATAATGTGAGCAAACAGAAGTCCATACAAATATTTATCACTACTTCAAACGGCATTCCAATCCATCTCTAAATTCCCAGAATGGATATATAACGCAGACTCTATTTTTACACCCATTTTTCATATGAGAATTCTGGGGCTTAAGATTAAAGTACTTTGCTTGTTACCTTACAGTTTATGGCAGAGTCAGAATTCAAACCCTAGTCATCTCACCTCAAAGCCTAAGCTCTTAATATCTCACATGATAGAGCACCTTTTCTTAAGCCACTAAGTTGCATAAATTTGGTCAAGTCATCTAACCAATTTGTGCTTATGATCTCTTTCTGTTAATGGAGCATGATATTCACTAACCAGCTTGTAAAAAGGGAAAGGAAGCCATAAAGACTGGAATGTGCAAATAGTAAACAAGATACAAAAATAAATTGTGAGTAGACTTTATAAACTCAATCACTATGGCAGTAAAAAGAAAGTTATTATTAAAATGAAAATGCATTTAGCAGTTCAAAATCTTTTTCAGCAAATGCCAGAATGACTCTAGATGACAATCGATGTTTTCAGCATTGTCAAAAATTGATAGGCAGTTGACCTTGAAGTCATTGAATGACTTGAATATTAAGTTTTTCTCTGTTCTCTTCTTAACTTCACTGTCAGCAATTCAGCTTAACTTAGTTTCTGTTTTATTAATTGGTTTAGCATAGTTAAAAGAGCCTGTGTATTTATACCTAAATCTTGATAAATGTGTCAGTGTAACTTACAAGGACTTGAAAGATATTGAACTCATATACTCATGGTAGTGAATCTTTATTTCTTAAATTTCCTAATTTACTTCTCCTTCCTACTAATATTTATATAAAATGTTGCATGGGGTTATTAAAATTTACATTTTGCAGGCTTTAGAAATCATCAAACCCAATTTAGGGATGAGAAAATTAGT
Source organism: Nyctereutes procyonoides (assembly GCF_905146905.1). Classification (NCBI taxonomy): domain Eukaryota; kingdom Metazoa; phylum Chordata; class Mammalia; order Carnivora; family Canidae; genus Nyctereutes; species Nyctereutes procyonoides. The sequence continues at coordinate 29,568,687 of NW_026575136.1, forward strand.
TCTCAGAGTAGTTAAGTGACTAATTCAAAGTAGTATATTTGAAGCAAAATTAACTCAGAGTTTTAAACCCATGCACATCTCTTCCTTAAGATTTTGCTTTCAAGTTTTGACTAATATACGTGTGGAATTTTTTAGTTCATCTTTGAGTCATAGTGTTCTACTTTCTCAAAATCTGTCTTAACTGGCAGATTTCAAGAAAAATCTCCTAGTGCTATTACTTTTAATGATTTCAGGAATGCAGGAACCATAAACATAAACACAATTGATACACTTTAAGTATTTTCTCCCTCCCTTTTAGACTGTAGCTCATCACTCCTCATGTTTGAAGAAAACAGAAGGAGTGCGCTTCTCACTTCATCCACTTGTTCACATAGCCACAACAGCATCTGTCACTTCTCCCATTCTAAAGGTGCTGTCAGGGAAGGCATTGGCAGGGTGATAGAACATAGCATCTTATGTCAAGAGCTTTATCATTCAGGATGAAATATGGTAGATCCTTTTGGCACATCTATAACAGCCAGGTTATTTTTGACAATGCAATTGAAAAGTGAGTTTCCACCATTAAACTGTAATATGAAAGGTGTCAGCAAAGTCTGTGATCTCTAACAATATAGAGTATCGAGTTGTAAACAATAGCTTTCACAGAAAACACAGAGAGTGAGGCAGTGCTGTAGTTTCTCTTTGGAAAGTTCTAGCAAGGATTATGACTAGGGAAGTGGGATTATACTCCCCCTATAAAGTTTGCTCCATGGGGAAATAAAAAGTCATTTCTCTGGATTCCTCCTTTCCGCAAACCTCTGACACAGATACCATGTATCCTAGGTCTCCAGTTGCAACCAGCAGGCTTCTTTACCCTAAATCCCTCTTCACACTGACTGTCAGTTGTGCCTAGCCTGCACACCAGTGCCTTCCCACGTGGATACTGTACATCAAGGCCCCAGACCACTAGCTGGGAAGAGCTGGGGCTCTGGCTATCTCTGCACACTCACTGGCTCACTTGCCTTGGGTAGGCTGCCCATGGGAACTGCCCCACACTTGGACCAGGGGAAACCCAGGATGTTGCATCTAGAGGGCTACTACTACTTCTCCAGTGAAGTCTGAGTCCAAGCACTGGGAAGGAAGCCTGTTTCAGAGTATATTTCTTCCTCACCACTAGAGCAGCCATTCCTGTTCTCCTGACATAAGTATCCTTTCTACCCTGTTAATAGGTAATAATTCTTACCAAACCATCTCTATCCTATGTACAGCTCGGTTTCCATTTCTTGTTTGGACATTGATGATATGATCAATAAACAGTAATTGCTAATATTTATTGAGGGCTTTTTATGTTCAATAATATATACAAATATGTATCCAAAAATAATTGCTAATATTTATTGAGGGCTTTTTATGTTCAAGAATATATGCAAATACATATCTAAAAAAAATACTCATATATGTAGCCAAAAAGGAAACCAAGTATCAGAGAGTTTATGTGTCTCATCAAAGTGATAGAGTTGGATTGTAATGTGGAGAGTAAACTGAGAGCCCATGCTCACAATTTGACGTATATCACTTCCAAGAAATGATACGAAGTTGACCTTTCTGAAGTCGTTTCTCTAAATGTCTCTCTGTTGTTTCTATAGCCATATTCATTACTCAGTGTCAAACAGCTTCCTTAATTTTTCTTTACTTTATAAAATACAGCTATAAGAACTTTCACTTGATTATTGACCTGATCGTTTTTATGCCATCACTTGAAATTCATTCCTCTATAAAGCTTATGTTTTATGTGTGACTTTATCAAATAGTAGATTTCTTATAATTTACATGTTCTTTTTTTAAATTCTTTTTTTTTGTTGTTGTTATTTATGATAGTCACACACACACAGAGAGAGAGAGAGAGAGAGAGAGAGAGGCAGAGACACAAGCAGAGGGAGAAGCAGGCTCCATGCACCGGAAGCCCGACGTGGGATTCGATCCTGCGTATCCAGGATTGCGCCCTGGTCCAAAGGCAGGCGCCAAACCGCTTCGCCACCCAGGGATCCCTTACATGTTCTTTTTAATGTATTTTTAAAGATTTTATTTATTTATTTATGAGAGACACAGAGACAGAGGCAGAGACACAGGCAGAGGGAGAAGCAGGCTCCCTGCGGGAACCCGATGTGGGACTTGATCTCAGGACCCCGGGGGGTCATCCCTGAGCCAAAGGCAGACGCTCAACCGCTGAACCACTCAGACATCCCTCATTTACATATTTTTAATTGGAAAAATGATTTATTTATAATTGAAGTAACTACTTAATTTTACCTTATCTCTGCAATATTTGTGTGGTCTTCTTATATATTGCTTTTTGATGCATCTCAGAGTGGCAGGATCCAGCTCCATGTGGACTCCTGCTCACTTGAGAGTCTGCCTGAGATTCTCTCTCTCCGTCTTCCTCTTCCTCTGTCCCTTCCCCCGCTTACGGACACTCTCTCTCTTAAATAAATAAATTAGTCTTTAAAAATAAATAAATAAATAAATAAATAAATAAATAAATAAATAAATAAATGGAATTAATAACCTCACCAAAGGGGGAAAAAACTGTGTATGTTAATTTCATGTGTTTGTCATAGACCCAATAGAAAATAAATCACACATACAAATTTCTAAAATTTGTGGATGGGATATAGGGAGATAAGAAGGGATAGTGTAGGAACTCAACTAACAAAACCGTATTATACTCCAATCGTAATAAATCAATATCTGGAGATAATATAGATAAGTAATACTAAAGATTTGTTATTACAGGTCTTAAAGAATAGATAAAAAATAATTTTTTCTGAGGAACTTAATAAAATTATTTAAGGGGCACCTGAGTAGCAACAGCCTTTGGCTTGGATTGTGATCCTGGGGTCCTAGGATCAAGTCCCACATCAGGGTCCCTGTAGGGAGCCTGCTTCTCCCTCCGCCTATGTCTCTGCCTCTCTCTGTGTTTCTCATGAATAAATAAATAAATTTTTTTTAAAAAAACATATAATTTTTTGAAATTTTATATGCAAGAATGGGGAGTTACTAAGGCCTAAAAGGCCTCTAATGAAAAGAGCTTGAGGTAAGGTGGAAGGGAGGTCGTCAGGAAAGATATCCAGGAACTATGAATCCAGAGTTAAAAAGACATGCAGCATATCTCAGGACAGTGACCGCAGGATGTGAATAAATTTGATGCCATGAGAATGCTCACAAAGGACATCAACTGGAAAGAACAATCTAAATAGAAGGATCGATTTGCTTTATGAACATCAGCCAGCTTTGCCAGCTACCTGGTGACAGTCCATGGGCTGATGAAGAAAGAAGTTCTGGCTGCGGCCTGGTAGTTATGCATGAGCCCAAGGAAAAGGAATATAATGGGGCTGAGGCTGATGGGCCTTGCCACCTGCTGGGCAGCCCCCCACCCCTGCGCTTGACAACAGTGGTGACAAACGCTGTATTTTCCAAATGGCACTATTCTCGGAGGAATAGCCAAGCACCTGGTGGCATGTTGACTCTAATCCCTTCAGGCAGGAGCTGTGATGTTCTTCCTTGGAACAAGGGCTTACACTTTATATCAATTTGCTTCTGCCAGCACCACCTGTGAACATGTAGAATATATTAGTGACTTTTATGATATTCCACACAACACTGCTTCAACTATGAACTATTTTCACACCAAAAAAACGTGAGGAATGAATGACCTTGTATCAATGGGATTCACTGATCTTCTTATGATGTATTCCATCACCCTGGAGCATCTATCCTGATAGAAGGCAGGATGGCTTATTCAAGATCCAGTGAATGTGCTAGCTGTGTGACACCTGGTGGGACCGAGGTGCTTCCCTATATGTTGTAATGTATACTCAGAACACAGGATCGGCACACAAATAGAATACGTGTGTCTGGGAGCTAAACACTCGATATGAGTGGTTTTTCTTGCTATTTCTCTGTATGCACTTGCACAATTTTGATTTTCCTTTCCAGCGACTTTGGCTTTGCTTGGCTTGGATGTCTCAGTGCCCCCCAAACACACCAAGAGATACAAGGACCTCCCACCCAGTTGGAAGTCAATATATAATCCTCAGGCAATTCTGGGCTCATTGTGCCAATGAAGGACTAGGCAGAGAAAGTCTTACTGAATTTGTTGAATAATCCAGTTTCTCTAGAAGAAATAGAATAATAATATACAGTAAGGACAAGGTAGGGGGGAGCATATGTAAAATCAAATAATTATCTGAGTGCCTCGGATGTTCCCATGTCCAGGGGCAGAAGTTGATATTAACCCATAACAACTCAATAGGGAGGAAGCACACTAATTGCATAGATCCTTCATGAATCAAATAATGATCCTATGTCTTGGCAAATAACCAGAACAAGTGAAGGACTGGGTGAGCATGGCATGGTTTGTGGGGAAGCGAGCTGTAAATACCAAACACCACCATGTGACTAACAATGGGAAATGAGACATGAGAAGCTTTGCATATTTGCCATGTTTAGTTGCGCACCCATATTTTCCTTTATACTGTAACATGTAACCATATATGTGTGATAGTATACATGTAACCATATTTTCCTTTCTCTAGACCATTCTAATATAAGATGTGTTAAAAGGAGTTAAACGTTATATTACTATATAAACATTTAATAACTATAATTGTATAAATAATTAATTATATTATATTAATTGTATTAATATAATTAATTATATAAATATAATTATAATTCTATAACATTTTATAGAATAATTCTATGTAATTTAGTATTTAATTTCAGGATGTCAAAGGGAAATTTTGATTGAATTTATAAATAATGAATAAGACCCCATAATTACACAGTTACGGGATTGATTTAGCTTGCTGTTTTGGGGAAGAATAAGAGCAAGTCTAGTTATATGAGCATTACATTCAGTTAGTTTGAGGCATAACATCATTATTACCGCTGTTCAGATGATGAAATATAGGTTATAGGTAAATTTACAAAATAGCAGACTGTGCTAGATTGTCAAGTCACTGTTATAAGGACTCTGAAGTCTAAATGTTACCTCTGTGCCAAAGGGCAAGTTAGGGATTACTTTTTCTTGAATCAATTATGGAAACATTTCTACATTTTTAATAACATAATTCTTCCCACTAACCTACAAATAGGTTTCCATTACAGGGATAAATCAATGGTAGAAAAATACCTCCCCCCACTGCCCACAAAACAAGTAAAATTCACAAATAATCGGGGTGGTGTCAATTTGGTAACTCTTTGAAGAATGTTTTAGGAGAATCAAAATTATGCAGATTCAGTAATGAAGGTATACACAGCCATCTCTCACAGTCATTTAAAATTCTTCAATTGAAATTACATCTTTCATAGATAATGTAGCTGAAAATTAAAAACCGTAAATCAGCTAATCCAAAATCCACTGCTTAGAAAGCTCTTGTCAGATCGAAATTCTAAGCTTAGCTCATTTTCTTTCAAGTGTGCTTTTCTCATTAATCTCCGTAAAAGTGATGGGATGATTAGGAGCTGAGAATTGACAGGTTTCAGGGGTGTATAAACAGTGTGATGCCACTGCCCATTGTAAGGGAAAGGAACTTCCAGTAGATGACACCATGGCTCATTGTTAACTCCCCAAGCATCTTGTTGATATTTCTTTTGTATAACATGTGAATTCCTGTGCTTAATAGTAATAAATTGTGAAGTAGGCTGTTTTTCCTTCATATGCATTTAGGACAATTTAGGTCATTTAGCAAGGATTTGCCCAAATGAGATAAAGCACTTGGATTTCTGAGGCTGGTTTAAATATATTTTGATTAAGAATAATAACTCTGCTTTAAATTAAAAGCTGAAATAGTTACAAACCTTGCTGGATTTAAATATTTACTTGTGATGTGAAAATCAGAATGCAAAATTTCTGGAGCGGTTCCTTATTTCAAGTTTATATGTAAATGTTAGTTTGTTCTGGTTTATGAAAATAATGTAAGTGTCTCTAGGTTATATAAGATCATGATTTTCTTATATTTGAATTGCCTGGTCTTAAGAGATTAATTTGTACAAAGTAATAGTTTGGTCTTTTTTTATCCCCATTCCTAATATATCCTGCATACTTCCCACAGAATGAAATTAATAAGATGCAAATCTACTTAGAACTTTTCAGTGGTTTGTAGGATTGAGTACAAGCTTTATACTTGTCAAACACAGCTCTTCAGATATGACTCAACTTCATTCTCTACTCTGTCCTGCTACTACTTCACAATTTTTATTTGGATTTTATACTCCAGTGCTGCTTAACTACCTGATTCCCTTGTAGTTAAATCACATTTGCTGTCTGTATTGGTGATTATTAGAAGCAGAAGATATTGAAGAGAGAGAGAGATTAAACTCAAAAGCTGATCTGTAGTATACAATATAGATAGACAGATCTATGTAACCATCATCTATCAATTTATATAATCAATACATAGATTTAATGATTTGATCTTGAACAAATAAATACAAACCCTTCACCTTGCATCTGCATTTCTCCCTGTTTGAGCAAGAGGCTGTATTAATAGAGAAACCTGTAACCAGACGAAGAGAGTAGTGTTCTAAATTCTAATGTTTGATAAGTCTGCAACTTTGAGATATCATAGAAATTGTTAATGTCCTAAATAAAGCCAGGTATCACAAAGTGTAGACAGCCCAGATTGTTTAGCCAGAATTTCTCCTTTTAGCTTTACAGGAAAAAGTACATTCATACAAGTTAACCAAAGATTTCCGAGTCTCAAATATCCAAGACACTTTCATCTCTGGGTCATAAGTCCTGTGAGCAGGAATCAAGAATAATTTCTACCTAGAAAGCTTTTATTTTTCTAAATTCTGGATATATTTAACATCTGCAGAGAAGACCATACCACTACCAAAACTAGCACAAATCTTATCTTTAATGGGAAGGCTTTCCTAATTTTTTTACACCACCCCTAATCCCATACCACCATCTCATGGATTCACCACTTCAAGAAAAAACAAAACAAGCAAACAGAAAACTGAGCATTAAAAACTTTGTGTTTTCTCTATGATGTATAACATTTATTACTGGGCCTCTCTACGTAATGTAAGATGAAAGACTCAACAAGATATCTAGACCCTCTTAAATCTGGAGTTTCATGACCCTAAACAATTCTTTAGTGAAATATAATGTAGTTATTACAGTGTTTCATTACTTTTCAAAATATGAGAACCTTGATGGTAGGGGTTTAGCCATTATTTTGTTCCCAGCCCACATTGCTTACACCATCTCAATATAATTTGTTGACTTGAATGGAAACCGTGTGTAACAATATATTAAAAATAGTTTAGAACTCTATTGACTAATTTTCTGCTTATTTTCAAGTTGAGGTATAGGTACCAGCATCCAGCCTAGTGTCAGACCCTAAGTAGTTACACAATTATAAGAGTCATAATTTAAAAACCAAAATCCTCTCATCAAAATGTATTTCAGTGTGTACTTTATGAGATCTCAAAATAAACTTCATAGATATAGATAGATATTTTAAATGAAAGAAGGAAAAAATAACAGAAAAACTATTTTTAAAAGATTTTAGGAGAGAGAGCATGACTGGGAAACATAAAGAGAAAGGTAGTAAGAACCTCAAACAGACTCCGTGCTGAGCACGGAGCTCATCTCAGGGCTCAATCTCATGACCTCAAGATCACAACCTCAGCCACAACCAAGAGACTGTCTCAACTGACTGTGGCACCCAGGCGCCCTGAAAAATTAAATTTCATGATAGTTTCAAAAAGTAAGACGTGAGCTAGTTCAAAATAAAAATAAAGCAAATGAATATTATTTGGAAAATACATTTCATTTGAAATGTGCAAAATTTATTCAAAGTAACTATAGAGGCTGAAAAAGATGCCGTCAAAATAAATATTAAAAGGAGAAACAAATCACTTATCAGAGTGTGGAACTATATGCTGATACATAATGGAGAAGATTTTAGGAGACAAAAGAATCCTTTATTTATCATACCCCAAGTTAAATAAATTACTAGTAAGCAATGAACACTTACAGAGTATGGTTTGGGATTTCTCCCTGGCCCTCCTTTCTTCTACTTCCATAAACTCTTCCTGAATGCATTAAGCAAACCCCCTAAATTTTAATTATGATAAGAAATCATGAGCTTTTTACCTTTATTTTCAGCCTACTCCTTCCTCAACATCCAGAGACTATATTTAGCTCCTTAATATTTCCTCCTAGATGAAGCCCAGTCACCTTTAACTAACACATCTAAAGCTAGTTGTACCACCATGGATTGAGTTACTTAAATCAGAGGGGACTTTTTAAAAAATTCTTCACCTAATATGAATATTTTTAACAATTTTAGTCAACGTTATTTCTTACATAGCTGTCCCCTTTTTTTCTTACCATACCCATTTGATTATTTGGCTTACAACCGAATCATCTCTGGTATACAGGTACTATAGTGACAGGCTCCTAATTTGTTTTAAATCTCAAACCTTACTTTACCGCTTTCTGCCAAGCAGCAACTAGGAATCTTCTCTCTAAAATTAATATTATCTTCCTACTTTCTTACTTCAATTGCTTACTATGTAACAAATGTATGAAACATTCTAAACCTGTAAGATACATACATAATTTTTCTTCCTCAAATAACTGTCTTCAAACAAGCCACTATCAATTTCTTTCTTCCATGACTCATGTTTAAAATCTACTTCATGCATAGTCTATAAAATTTCAATAATTTTTAAGCACTAAAAATAATAGCTCAATCAACTGTAGCTTACTATTTCAATAACTCTCTCAACCTTTCTCCAGCTGAGGTTTAATCTATAACTTGAAAGATTTGCCACTGAGAATTGAAAGACGTGAATTCCCCTCTCATTCCTCCCTCATTTTCCATTCTACTACTGCTGGCTGGAGTAGAGGGAGGTGGGTATTGCAGGAAAAGCAAAAGCTTTTTTTTTTTTTTTTTAATTTAATGGAACGTTGTGGTCATATCTTGGCTGTATGTGGACTTGATTTGGCAGGTTTCCAGATACTGGATCTCGTGTGGGGCATATATCTCTATTCTCTGAATAATTTATAGGCTCTTGATAAGAATTGACTATTATAAGGAATAGAGTTTCATATATAATAAATCAATAAGATCAGTCTTGTTGTGTTTTTAGATCTTCTCTACTTGATCTGTCCTGTACTGAGAATGCTATATTAAAATATCTAGTTACTGATCAGTTTTCTGTCTTCTTGTATTACCCATAGCTTTTTATTCCTAAAGGTGGTATATGAACATTGATGACTATCATTTTTTTCATTGTGGTTCTGGCTTTCTTTCTTAAAATTCTTTGTCATGCTGAATGGTCTAGGGCTTGAATTTCACTTTTACTGGTATCAGCACCTCTGTTCCCTTTTTGTTTCCATATGCACAATAGAATTTGTTTGTTCTTTTACTCTTTAGCCCTTCTGAATCGAATCGTTGTAGATTTTGTGGGTTTTTTATAAAGATTTTATTTATTTATTCATGAGGGAGATAGAGAGGCAGAGACTTCAGCAGAGGAAGAAGCAGACTCCTCACAGGGAGCCCAATGTGGGACTCGTTCCCGGGACTCCAGTATCATGCTCTGGGCCGAAGGCAGGTGCTCAACTGTTGAGCCACCCATGCATCCCTAGATTTTGTTTTGTAAGCCATGTAGGAAACTTTGTCTTTTAATATATAAGTTAAGGCCTTTAACATTTATTCTTATGACTTATATGTTTGTTTTCAACCTTGTCATATTCGTACGTGACTATAATATTTAAAATGCTATTATATATTATACATGGTATGTCATATATTATATAAGATCTATAAAAATCCTATATGATTATAGTATTTTATAATTACATGTACTAAGTGATAATTCCCAGGATTCATTTGTGATATGTTCTATGATTCTTTATGAGATGTACATTGTCTTTTATTTAACTTCAGGTTAGGTAGTTTCTGTCTGTATTCTGTGGTTATCTTTATATTTAGACCTTTTTACTGCTTTTAGGTCCCTATTTGTTTATTGAACATTTTGATATACGGCTTATAAATGTTACTTAGCACCCTTTAACCCATCTATTACCCATACACCAGTTCCTTGTTCGCTACTTTATGCTTTGCCTATTTTTTCCCTGATTTTAGTTCCATCCTTTGTACTGTATTTTAACATATAGCATTTGTGTATTAGCTATCCATCCTTATTCCCACATATTATTTAGTCATATAAGGCCATCTGTATGTCTAGAAATGGTAACCGACATTCTTTTGCTCAATTTTTCCCAGTCGTCATTTGAGTGGATGAAGCTTGCTGATGGATGCAGAATTCCCTAAGTATGGACATATTAAATCCTGTTTTTCTGTAATGCTGATATTTAAAAGAAAGCTTGACTTGACGTAGAATACTTGGTTTGCACTTCCTTTCTTTGATTTGTGTTTTAGTGTTACTCTTGTTGCTATGCTTGGTATGGTAGTTTTCAAAAGTCTGAGGTTAGTGCTATTCCTTTTGTATTTACTTGATTTGATCTTTTTTTCTGGGTGCTTTGAGGATTTTACCTTATATTTTGCATTTTGAAGCTTTAATAGGATGTCTCTGGATTTAAATTCTTAATATGAAATTTTACTTCCTTTCTATTATTAGCACCTAAAAGTAAGGATTTGTCTTAGCTGCTGTAACTGCATCACAGAAGTTCAAATATATTGAATTTAATCACAATATTTTCTAATTTTCCTTGTCATTTTTTTTTAGCCCACAGGTTATTTGAATATATATTTTATATTTACTTTCCAAATATTTGGAGATTTTCTAAATGTTTTTCTGTTACTGACTCCTAATTATGCTCCCTGTGATTAGGGAGCATATTTTGTATGATTTCAATCCTTTTAACATTCACTGGGATTTGTTTTATGGCCTAGCATATGCTCTCTCCTGCAGACTGTTCTATGTATGCATACTTGAAAAGAATGTGCATTTGGCTGTGGTTGGATGAAGTGTTGCATAAGTGCTGGTTCAAGTTGAATGATAGTGTTATTCACGTCTTGTATAAAATTACTGATTTCCTCTTTTTTTTTTTTTTGAGAGTGGCATGCTGAAATGTCTGCGTATAATTGTGGAATTGTATAAGTCTCTTTCAGTGTTATCAGTTTTAGCTTCATATATTCTGAAGCTCTGTTATAATATGCATAGCCATTTATAATTTATGTGTTTGTCTAGCACCTAGGCTCTTTTATCACTATGAAATATATCTTTTGTTTCCAGTCATATTTCTTGTCCTGTAGCCTATTTTGCCTGATATTAATTTAGCCCCTCCAGCTCTAAGATTCCTGTCTGCATGGTATATTTTTGTTCCATTTCTTTACCTTCAGACTATTTGTGTCTTCACATTTAAAGTGTTTCTAAGGTAGGCAGTATAGAGCAGGGATTTACTGTTTTATACTGTCTGAATTATGTGTGGGGAGATGAATAGGGAATCAATTAATGTAAGAGTAATCCTGATTTCTGAGGAAGGCGTAAGAGGAAGAGAGTATGAGGAACCCAGTAAAAAAAAGTTAGACCTAAGATGCTAATCACCTACAATGTATTGAGAAACATGGGAAGCTGCTGAGGAGCAAGAGAAAGATGCTATATGTCAAAAATCAGCAACTGAATCGTAGAGGTTGCATTAAATTTGAAATTGCTTTCTTGGATGACATGAGATAATATTCCAATTATACCCATACATTTTGATAAAGATATTCTATACAATTGAATTTGGGGGACCCAGGAAAAGTAATGGCATGAGTGTGCAAAAGGTTAGCTAAGAAAAGGCTTTCGGAACCAAAAACTCAAACCAGCAATTAAGGGCGGGAACACAGGAGGAGTAACTTACAGACCTGCTGATTTGGAGAAAATTACATCCTAAACTTAGTTCCCATCTATTCCCCCACCAAAGCTCGAATTATCAGAGATCTCCACAGCACATAAGGCAGTGCTTCAGGCCAGCGTCTCAGGACACTGTTGTAAAAGGTGACTCGGGGGACATTGGTGTCCATCCAGGAGTGTCACAATGGACAACATTAACAAACATGCCTTGTTTTGTGTAATATCTGCATTTCTGATTATAAGCCATATACACTGATTATATAAGTGGTTTTGGCGGTGGAGGGGGCATTACCTCCCAACAGACCAAGAAGTTTATTTCAAAGATGTATTCAAATTTTAGAAGTCTTAAAATGTTACCTGTATGGTTTGAGGGATTTTTTAAAAATGTGGTAGCTTTCTCTTACTGCTACATCTGGTTTTGGATTTCAATATTTTATTAAATATGCAGTATTATATTGATTGTATTAATAACATATTATATGTTATATTAATATTGATTTTGATTTATTATATTAATGATACATATTATTAAATATTTATTTCAATATTTTATTAAAGTGTGTTTGTCATGGGGCATCTGGTGGCTCAGGTAGGTAGTTGGGCGTGGGACTCTTACTTTCACCTTGGTTCCGGGTGGTGAGATGGAGCCCCTGTGTTGGGCTCCACGCTGGATGGGGAACCTGTTTGAGATTCTCCCTCTCCCTCTCTGCCTCTCTTTCTAATATATATGTTTGTCACATTTTGTGTTGTGAAGATTATTTTATGTCTTTAGTATGAATAATTTGATGGTATTGCTAGAAAATTCTGAATTATTGTATGGCATAAATTTGAATCATTTTCATTATAGATATGGGACAATATTTCCAAACAGCTGTGGGAATGCTACAATGGAAAATAATAAAGCTGAATTGAGCAAAGGATTATTGATTTTTGAAATGAAAGCAAAGTTAATGACAGAAAAATGGCACAGTCATCAAAGAAATGAAGTCAAATGCCTCACGCCAATGGCTCCCCTGGTCTTTTAAGACATCAGCCTATAGTAGACTGCCTAATTAAATTCAGCTAATAAAAACTCATATTATCTTAACAAGGCACTAAGCATTTTTTTACTTGTTCGTTTTTTTCATTTGAAACACAAAGTTTTGCCATAATTCAGGAAACTTTCAACAACTGATTTCCCCATTTGAGTGCAGCCAATCTGACAGATGGGAGTCATACAATAAGAATAATTTCAAGTTTGTCAGAATGTTAAAGTCTATGTATATCATTCTGAAACTGCCTCAGTTGTCTATTAATTTAGCTGCAAATAATGGCATAGTGTTAAAAGGTTTACACATTTAACCATCTTTTACAGTTTCTTTAAATTTCTTTCAACTGTCATTTTCTCAGAAACTAAATAACCTTACTGATCAAAAGAGTCTTTTACTGTAGTGACATTAAAAACTCTTTTTTGAATTTCCATAAAATCTTTGTTCTAGTTGTCACAAAAATGTCCATGAAATAATTGATAGTTAGAGGTTTGTGGACTCATAGAAAGCAATTTACATGTTCCTTACGACTACTTTTTATATACATTTATTATGTGCATTTGTAAACACTTCTTTGTCATAAACTGAATTTAAAATTTAAAAATTTGCTATCTCTATGAAATTTTGTATTTTTTTCTTTCTCAGCAATGTAGGTTTCTAAGTACAAAGAGGCACTAAAGGGTGAGACAAACTTGATTTTCTCACAGATCAATAAAAATGGCAGAAAAAGGAAAATTAATTTCATATGCCTTACTATTTGCTGGGCTCTTACTATAAATTTTGCTTACATCATTTCATAGTGCTTAGTAAGCATTTTCCATATAGTTAATTTTTCATTTAATTTTTATGACAACCATGCAAGATACCTCCTAATGTTGCATTTTTACAGATGTGATAATAAAATGAAGAATATCATGTAGTTTGCTCAGGGACTTTTCCATTCTTATAAAGATTTTTCTTCAAATGCAGGAAAACAATTTTTCATGTACAGAAGTGTTCCATTATTCATTATTTTTAACCTTAAGAATTCCTTTTGGCCTCTCACCTGTTTTCCTTGCCCAAAACAATTTCCTCAGCTTAATACAGCTCAGGGTTCTCCTGGGAAACATTATTAAGTGGATGGAGAAGATTTATAGTTCTGGTTTACCACCATGTTATCTTTTTTCATTGATCTCGTGTAACAGAGGGTAGCCCTTTAACAATTTGCATGGCCTTTAAAACCATCCTACTAAAATAAAGTTTATCTCAAACTATGCTTCTGAGTTTTAATTAGCAATGAAGAAGCAGCTGTGTTCTCTTTACAAAACTTCCCCATCCAATTTATACATTAGCACCCATTCCATTTATCATGTGGGCTCACTAACAGCCTCTACTATGAAGAGCAAATACTGATATAGTCTCATATGCCTACTTTGCTCTCCTTCTGTATCATCTATATCAGCCCATATATGTTCTGTGATTTCTGTTTCTGATTCTCTCTCTATTTCCATCTTCCCCAATGCTTCATTTTACTCTTTTTTCCCTCAAATGGCTGATTTCTGAGGTTTGTTTTTGTTTTTGGTAAAGCCATTTCTATTCTTCTAGTTTATCTTTATTGCCCTTTATTGGTTTCATTGATGTTATTTTCATGATGTTATTTTCAACTTAGTGATTAATGTCCTTTCTCCACTCATTCATCTACTCATACTTTCCCTAATAGTAATTAATCCTATATTAGGTGCTGAATAACGAAAGTTGAAGAAATATATCAAACTTTGCGAGATTTGTTGGGAAGGAGACATGGATAAAAACGAAATACAAAATTACAAAAGATGCGATCAGTGGTTTATTACAGGTGTTATAGAAACATGGAAGACAGATTGTCTGACTTAACCTGAACGATTCAGGAAGAGCTTCACCAAGGTCAGGAAGCTTTTGCTGAATTGTGAAATGTCTAGTTTTAACCTAGGAGATAACAATAAAGCACGTTTCGGGGAGAAGGAATTTGTCCTCCCAACTTCATTTGGCCACGGTGAAGGCATAAAGAAGGCAGATAACCTCTGGAAAGTGGAGGTGAATGGAAGTTCATGTGCAAGCAGGGCAATAGAAGAGCTGGAGGAGTGGCTGAGGGACTCAGAATCCCACCCAGAGCTGTGGTGTGCCCCACCCCCCAACCATCATGATGAAAGGTGAGGTCTGCTCAATTTGAATTTGTATTGTCATAAAGTGATGGTTAATTTTATGTGTCCACTTGACTGGCTATTGGATGCTGAAATTGCATATTATGTTTAGGCATCCCTGCAAGAGTGTTTTGGATGAGATTAGCATTTGAATTGATGAACTCCTTGACATAGATCACCTTCCACAATATGGATCTCATCCAATCATTTGAAAGCCTGAATAGAACAAAAGGCAGAGGAAGGAGACTTACCTCTTTTAATTCTTGCCTGATTACTTGCTGTGGTACATTGATTTTCTATTGTCTGTAGTGCTCCTCTTTTGCAGGACTTCAGACTTGAGCTCAATACCATCAGCTTTTCTGGGTCTCTAGCTTGCAGATGGCCAATCCTAGGACTTCTCAGCCTTAATATGGAGCAAATTCCTTATGATAAATCTCTCCCTTTATATTCAGCCCATTCACTCTGTTTCTCTGGAGAAAGGTAATACACAAAATCTGGTTAATTTGTTCTTTAAAATCCTATGTCTTTGCTCAACTGCTTCAGCATTGTAAGAATGAGGAAACCATTAAAAGAATTGTCACCCATGTAATACATTTTACACATCTGGTTCACACAGGGAAATGTTTTCCTTAGACAATGACAATAGAAACACAGAGAATTAAGCCATTCAAAAATGTCCCATAAATTTCAATTTAATTATCTCGAATGCAGAGATAGCCTTCTGCATAACCTGAAAAAAGAAATTCCTACAATACCCATGTTCATTGGCATTTGATGTTGAAAGAAACCCATTAATAAACTAGAAAAAGACCTAAGACTTTAGGGGGGAGAATACTGAAGTCAGTAATTTTAGACCATTTTCTCAACTCCAAAAATACCAACTCTTAAAAGATATTTTAACTAACACATTTTGTTTCAATGACCTTTTAAATTGTTTATATATATATATATATATATATATATATTAATGTTTTCACAAATGGTTTTCAGATATTTAGCCCTTGCACAGCCATTTTAACTTTTACACCAAATAAATACAGAATTTAGCAGCATTGGTGCAGAATATTTTTTGGAAATTGTCATTTTTGCATCAGTTAACTCATTATGATCCCCCAGCCCCCATTCTGTTGTGCTTTCACAATTAGCTGGAAAAAAAAAGGAATGTAGAATCACTTTAAGTTACTCTGTTGATAGGATCCAATATGATCCTTAAATATGGTATCTACTTTTATAAAATCCAAATTAAAAAAAAAAAGTCTGGAAAGGGGCCATTAAGTTATTTTTAACTAGGTGAGATTTTATCTTAGCAATTTTCAGGTTAACAATTTCTTTGGACATGGTAATCCCACACATTTCTTATGTAACATGTGGAATTCCCAACTGTTTTGGGATAAGAAAACATCTACAGGCTTTATGTGATTTCGCAGGAGGTCACATGACCTAGGGAGGCATTATCATTTCTAATTGCAGGGAGTACTGCTATGCTTCCCTAGTGAAAAGGCAAAAACACCTTGGTCTTGTCCTCAAAATTGTGGGGCAAACCTGAACTGCTCCATAACATTATGGGCTACTCAGCATTCAAACAGTGTATGTTCTCATTCATTTGGGGAATATGAATAATAGTGAAAGGGAATATAAGGGAAGGGAGAAGAAATGTGTGGGAAATATCAGAAAGGGACACAGAACATAAAGACTCCTAACTCTGGGAAACGAACTAGGGGTGGTGGAAGGGGAGGAGGGCAGGGGTGGGGTGAGTGGGTGATGGGCACTGAGGGGGCACTTGACGGGATGAGCACTGGGTGTTATTCTGTATGTTGGTAAATTGAACACCAATAAAAATTAATTTATTAAAAAAAAAAAGAAGTTCTGACGCTGAGCCTTTGTTCTTTCCTCTTGAGGGTGCAAATTTTATTTCACTTAGACCCTTTCTGAACCCCTCTATATTTCCTTAATTGCCCAGGTCAGCACAGAGTTCACCAGATTATGTCAGATTTTTTTTCATTTGTGAATTCCTTTGTGGTTTGGCTGGGTTTGGGCCAGGAATGAGCAGAAACAGGAGACATGCGCCCCCTTGTGGGATTCAGCTCCTCACTTTCTGCTGCATCTGCTGGGATCCCACGGTCTCCTGCATCTCTCCCAGATTGCTTTATATCCTCTGGATTAATTTTTTTTTTTATTTTTATTTTTATTTTTTTATTTTATTTTATTTTTATTTTTATTTTATTTGGATTAATTTGTTGAATACTTTTTTTTCCTAAGTATTCTTGTGTATTAGAAATCTGTTTTACCAAGACAGAAGGGGCAGTCTGTTGCCCTGTACACCTGCTCCCTATCTCAGTTCAGAAAAGACAGAACCCATGGCTGGCTACAAGCAGGATAGCAAACTAACATTAACTATTTCCTGCAAATCCTGAAATGTTGATGACTCCGAGAGTGAGGCTGGATTTTCTCTTTTTAGTTAAGAAGATCATTTTTACTTAAGTAATAACCATACATGAAATAGAAAAGGCAATCCGCTTGTTAAATTACCACAGATGAATTTTAAATTATTATATTAAGGGTACAAGATCATTCTGAAAATAGACATTTTAGTCTGAATTTCTCCTACACATGTAATTCAGAGTGACCTGACTTACATAATCCAGATAACAGGAAAAAAAAATCCCTCATGATTTTTTTTCCTAAGAAATTACTTCCTTTACTCTGTCAGTAAAAGTTTCAGATCTCATTTTAATACTACTTATTTTCTACTTGAAGGAGAATTGCCTTAAGTAAAGAAACACTTCTAGGTCTCTATGTTTAAAATTATTTTAATTTTACTTATTATCCAAAGATAGCATTCCTAGGAATGTTTTGCCTATGAAATAAATATTTACTAGACACAGTTCAAAGAAAATATATGCAGTTAAGAGTGGTAGTATTGCAGCCAGCATAGGCATTATTCTTTAATATAGTTTAAAATATGTTCTCAGTACTAATGTCACACACACATACACTACTGATCATTAGTATTATGAGAACTTGGGTGATTTTTCTTTTTCCTAGTAAGCTGCAAGCCCTGGATACAGGTTCTGTCCTCTTGTTTTGATATAATTAGATTTAATGAATAGTCTGCCATTCACCAGCTGTACACACCTAGGGGAGCCACCCAACATTGCTATGTTTTGTTTAATGATCCACAAAATGGAGGAAATAACAGTACTTAATTCACAAGGTTGTTCCAAGGACAAAATATGAGTCATAAGCAGAGATCTCAGCATAGTGCTTGCCACTCAGCACATGCCAACAAACATCACCATCACCATCATCATCATCATCATGAGTATCCATATGCTTCCAATCAGCTCATTTTTTTCTCACTCTAAGTACATAGCATTTTTCTGAGTCCAAATCAGAGCCTGGTTATTTTTTTCTTTTCTGAAATTAATATATAAAGGATCCAAGTAACCAAAGGAACATAGCTTTATTTTTCTTTTACTGGTTTTCAAAGGCTGGGGATCATAAAATAAACATTTCCAATTACAGCAGCTCTTGCCCAAGAGATATCAAAACTGACATCATGTTTCTGCGTAACAGGTTCTAATAAACGAGCTGATAAAGACCATGGACTTTAAAGCCTCAGGATGTCCAACTCTTACTGCACTTAAGACACTGTCCCACCCAGTGAACAAAAGGACTTGTTTTAACCAGCTTTGTACACACAGGACTAATTCTGTGCCATGCCAAATGCAATTTTTGAAAAAGGTTTGATTTTCAAAAATATTATTTGAAAGATAAATTTCAGAAGTTATTTTCAGACAATTCCCTTTTTTACTTTTGTGGGAGTCCTAAGCATGGTAAAGGAATACGCCATTGTAGGGAGTGGAGTTTATGATTATGATAACAGAGTGTCTAAGAATGACAGAGACAAGCCAGAGTTTCAGATGGCCTGAAATCTTACCACCCTGTGCCTGCAAGAATATTCCTGTATGGCAATATGACATGTAAGGAGAGCCGTAAGCAATGGACCCTCAGTCAGGGTCAGGAATCAGAAGATTTAATGGGAAAAATAAGTCTTCTGAAAAAGTTTCTTGAATAGAAAGAAATATTTCCTTCTTAAAAAATAATTTGCTCAGGGGCACCTGGGTGGCTCAGTCGATTGAGCAACTGGGTTGTCGGATCACATCATGAAATTTCCTGGGTTGTGGGATCCAGCCTGCCCCACCCTTCACCTTAGGGGCTCCTCAGTCAAAGGACAAGCTACCTAAAAGATTCTCTCCTCTGCCCCTCCCCCCTTCACTCTGTCTCTGTCTCTCTCTTTTTCACAAATTAAATATATAAATCTTTAAAAAAATTATTTGCCTAATGTTATTGTTTAGACATAACCTCTTAATATTCAAATAATCCTTATACAAACTAACAGATACAAATATGTCTGTGACCAATTCCATTCCCAAAACATTTAAAACTGATTGCACACTTCATAAATTAAGCTTTTTCAAGTCCAGCTCTTTATATGTTGCAAATATTAGAGTCTCTTAAACATTTTAAATCCTCTAAAAGTTAGAACACAATGATAATACTTGGCCCCCTCCAAAATGCAGTGATAACAATGTTTGTTAAATACAAAATTATCACCATGATTTTCCTTTTTCTGTTAACCGTTTAGCTTTTTTTTTTTTTCATTCTCAGCTGATTTCCAACACCTCTGACTATAAGCTTCAGCATCCATCCATTTTATTTTGTTAATCAGGAATCATTGCTTTCAGTTGCTTTCTGTTTGCAGTTACTTTATTCTCTTACATCATCTATAAGTAACCTGTCCAGTTTTTTTTTTTTTAGCCCTCCACTGAGGGCTCCATCTCAGGACCCTGATATCATGACCTGAGCCGAAATCGAGTCTGATGCTTGATTCACTGAACCACCCTCACTTCAGTAAGTGTGAATGACCTAAGTTGCCTGAATGTATAATTGCACTGGTAGATCTTATTTTCTTTCTTTATATTGAATGTCCTATCGGCCTTTCTTTTGTTGTTGTTTAAGTGCATTAGCAGAATCATTCTTACCCTGTATTAAGCAGATGGAGGATGAGCTTAGCTATACTTTCCTTACATCAGTAAAAGAATGGCATTGCTCTGTACATCACCACTTCCCCTGCACGCTATCCCTTGGTACTTTTTTAATCCAGTGAGGGACAGAGGTATAAAGACAGAGAAGTGATATGGATCACTTTTTCAAGTCATTGACAGGGCTGGAATAGCACAGTTTTGGAGTACTAAAATTGTCTTTACTCTTGTGGGGTATCCTAATCGAAGTGGAGATATATCCAGAGGTGCCATGACTCGAATGGCCTAACAGAACCTACTGATACTAATAGAAATTATCCAAAGTAATAAAATTCAAAACTAGTACCTTATTAAAACAGCAAGTGTGAATAAGTAAATACATAAATACATAAGTGAAATGTGTGGCTACGTATTCAAAATGTCCTATATTCCAAAGAGTGCTTCTCCACCCACCTTCCCTCTCAGATATCTAGAACTTATGCCTAAGAAGTCTATCACCACATGTTCATATTGCAAAGTGGTGTATGTTGGAATGTGACTGTCTTAACTCAGAAATACAGAACGACCGTGATTGTACCTGCTGACCATGGGAGATATTATCTAAATACCAATGAGTTAAAACAACACAGATGGACATTTCCATGGCAACCATCACATTAAGGGGTCCTCCACGGTGCCAATGGAAGATAAAAGAAAGAAAGAAAGAAAAAGAAAGTAACCCTGCAAGCGCCCAGCTTGTGGTTGTGTGGCACACAGCTGGACCAAGGTGTTTCATATGGAAAACAGGTAATTTCATAAAACACTAACATCAGAGAAGAGCATCCTGTGACCACACTAGAGTCAAAAACAAAACCATTTCACCATGGTGGAATCATATGCATAGGAAGAAAAAAAAAGAAGGAAAAGGAAATTCATATCCTATAGTTATCAAATTCTAAACTTAACATCCCCCATCATTTAAGATCAAGGATCAATCCAGATCACTGCATAGGTGGATGCAGATGCAGATAATTGTAGAACTATAGAGAACATTAACCACTTCCATTCAAGAGAAAGGATAGAGGGAAATCTTAGTCTCAGTTTCTTAATTTTGAGATGAAAAGTAGCATTTTAGTATATTACAGGGGCCATATTTAGAGAGAGTAAAGAAAATTCTACATTAAAAATTAAAGCAGAAATAGTACAATAAATAAAAACATATCTATATATTCATTTGTATTCTTTAAACTGGATTGTGTACATAACTCCCTTGAATATTTCAGGGTAATTTAGTTGATCAAATCATTTAAATTAAAATGGACTTTAAAATATTAGAATAGGAAAATAATGAAAATGTGCACCTAACACTGTCAGTTTCTGAATTCTAACTGAGACAAAAATACATTTAAAATATATGAATTATTCATAATAATGTAAAATAACACTTCTTACAGATTACGAGAATGCTAAATTTTTACAGTGTGAAGCATGATTTTTCTCTCTAATGCAATAATATTTTAAAATCATAGCTATTGTTAAATAAAAATCTTAATATATATGACATTTCTGCAGATTACTGTGTTTATAATTTTAAAACTGAGCTGCTGCCAAACGAAATCTTTCAGCTCAATTTACATTTCTATTGTGGTTGCTTTTACCACTCACCCATGGCTTTCAGATGGCAAACATAATTCTCAATGTGAAGAAATGCACTCACTTCTGTTTTCCCTGAACAACAGGAAAAGTCATTGTGTGTTTTATTTTGAGAAGGGAATCATATTTTTGAGACACGCGTTTTTGGACGGCCTCAAGTTTTGAGAGATAAAAAGCGAATATGTATATTACATACGATAATGATCTATACGAAATATATATTATATAATTATATGGAAGTAAAAAACTATTTTACTCAAGGTGTATCATTTTGGAAAACTGTTCAAAACCATTGAGGTCCTCGGTTTTTGGTTGTAGATGATGGAGATAGATTATCTTAACCTCAACCAGATAACAGATTATATTGAGTAACACAATTAAAGGGAAGGTTGAAGAAACAGGCTCCAGGTGAGGACAGTGACCATGGAGACAAGGGCCCAGAAAGGCAGTGAAATTGTATTTTATGACCGGTCAGCTGAGAGTGATATTGCTGCCACCGCTCAGAGCTGGGATGGTAGCTGGTGCCGCTGGACCCCTCATGAATGAATGCTTCCTTGTTTCTGGCCTCTTGGCCACTTGCTCTAGTTTCAAATTCCTCAGCAAAGCTATCTATATTAGTTTCCTAGGGCTGGAGTAGCAAATTATTCCAAGACTGATGGCAAAAACAACAACTCTTTATCCTCTCATGGTTCTAGAAACCAGAAATCCAAAATTGGGGTGCTGGGAGTGCTACACTTACCCCCAAGGATTCTAGGGAAGAATTCTTCTTGCTTCCTCCAGTTTCTCGTAGCCTACATGTATAGTGGGGCTACATGTGGCTATTTTACAGTTAATTTTAATTAGCTTAAAATGAAAAACTATTAAAAGTCAGTCCCTCCATTGCACTAGCCATACGTCTTTTTTTTTTTAATGAGGTATAATTAATGTGACATTATATTAGTTTTCAGGTGGAGCTCTTGTCCTTAATTTACAGATTATTTTAGGTTACTTGTTTTGAGAATTCCCTTTATTGGAGACAGTCAGGTTCAGGTTTTGCTTTTCTGGAATGGAATATTCTTCAACTTAGATTAATTATGCTGCTGGTCTGACCCATCTTGCTTTATATATTTCACATATTCATCACAATCTGCCTCTGTCCAAAATTCTATTCATGATCTTTTAGTATCAGTATAAATTCATTTGTTGCAGTTGTTTTAACTTTGCTCTGTTAAGTACTGCATTTGTTTCTTTTTTTAAGGGTAGAAGAGAATGTGGTATATTCTGCTCCTGCCATTAATGCAACATTTAAATTTTTCTTCAGGGTGCCTGGGTGGCTTAGCAGGTTTAAGCATCTACCTTTGGCTCAGTTCATGATCTCTGGGTCCTGGAATCCAACCCCACATTGGGGTCTGTGCTCAGTGGGGAACCTACTGCTCCCTCTCCCTCTGCTGCTCCCCTGCTGTGCCTTCTCTCTCTGCCAAATAAATAAATAACATTTAAAAAATACAATATTTTTCAAAATCAGTAATAATATGGAATTCTTTTCTCTAATGAATTCCATGAGTTAATATTAGAGTTAAGAAATGCTTGATATTTCAACAATGCTCTTTTCCCATTTAGCATCAACAAATACATGTCATGGTATGTAATTTTCTAAAGTGAAGTTTCAAAGTAGTTCAAGTATGAAATAGTGCATCAGAGCTCAGCTATTACATTTGGACATAAAAGTAAGTTTGAGTGGCTGTGAATCTTTTCTTTCACTATTATTAAATTGATTGCCTGGAAATTTTATTTATTTATTTATTTTTATTTGTTTTTAAGTAGGCTCCACACCCAACATGGAGCTTGAACTCACAACCCTGAGATCAACAGCTGTGTGCTTTATGGACTGAGCCCATCAGCTGCCCTGTTTGGAAATATTTTTAAGAAAAAACAATATGAATATAAATAAAATATACTACTATTCCCAGACATGGAAAGCCACCTACCTAGAGTAAGAACTCTTTCATCTAGCATACATTTCTCCTTAGTCAAACTTTATCAACTTTAAAGTCCAGACATTTTAGAGTGTAGAGAGAATACTCCTGGGTAAGCAGTAGTGGGCTTGTTGGTAAGGATATGTAATGTCTCCAATTAAAAATTAGAGGATTCAGCAACTCTAATGTATCTCCAGTACATGTTCACTGATTAATAGTTGCATGTAGTTTACACAAAGGCCAAAACAAAGAAACTGGATTTTCTATGAAAGACACATCCATGATATATATTAATGATGTAAATTGGTAGGTACATAAATAGGTTTTGCCATTTTTATGTTGTAGAATAGATTTAGGTGAAACATAAATATACATGCATTTTTGCAAGGTGGGGAAGATGGATCATGAAATGAAAATAAATGTAGCAATGTAATTTAGATGGCTTAATATGACTAGATGATCAGTTTTGTTGTAAATGTGATGGACATTTTAATATTAAGTCAAATGTTGCATATCTATCTCTTTAAAAATATCTAGAAAAGGAGGAAAATGAAGATAGTGTGTCTTTTGTGATATATGTATAACGATATGTTTTCCTGTTACTAATGTAGAGTGTCCTGTTTTTGTCTATTAAATACTTCAAATATGGAGAATTTATAAGCTATTATTAAAATCATTTGCTGAGAAAATAAGCCCTTTTATTGCTCAATGTGTTTAAGAACAAACAAAAAATAAGAAATAGATATTTTGTCAGAGCATTTGTTGGATCATATTTACCATATTAGCATATTATATATATTGCTATATATAATAATTTCCACTTGAAGTGTTGATTGAATGATTGCTTAAAAAGAATCTTAAGGAAGAAAACAGTTTAACTAATGGAAGATTAAATAAGATAATTAATAATCCATTTCCAGATTAAAGTTTTGTGATTGTATATCGTGGATCATATACCAATATACATACACCATCTGATTCATACCAAGCAGAACTCACTTATAAGCATTGTTTCAGTAGTATGTGGAAAATGTCTACTAGTAGAAAAATTGCAGATTTCATCATACTGAATGAAGTGTTTATATATTTTTCTATTAAATAAAATGAGGAAGCAAATAAAAATAATCTCAATTTACAAGTAATAGTTACTATTTGGAAATGAATTTCACAAAGAGTATTACAAGTTAAATTCATTTCCTTTTATGCTATTGTGTTAAGGGAGTATAAGGGAAATATTTTCGTTCTTCTCAATTGAAAGAGGTTTCTCTAGTTTAACTAAAATAAATTTATTGTGTCACACCAGGCACCCATCTATGTTCAGATATCTTAGTGGCTACTACTAAAGGGATATCACTCCTTAACAAGAGGCTTTGTCTGAAATACACGGAGACACACTGACAGTAACATTGATATCCTCTAGTAAAAGATAAAAGCCAGATCTCGTTTTAATGAAAAAAAAAATGATTAGAAAATATTGGAGCAAATGAGTTGCACAGAAATAGAGTCCAACAATGCCCCAACAGCCTAAAATATTCAAAAATTATTTACTCTGAACAGCTACAGGAGAACTCTGAGATATTTTTCGTAAAGAGTTATCTTAAGACGAACCGTGGCAACAAACATTATAAAAATAAGTTTCAAAGATTTATGAAATATCACTTCAGTGTTCTCTCTCAGCTCTCAGTCTTGTTCCATTTGAACTAAGTGTAAATTTAATAAAGTTGGAGTTTTCAATAGGCAGTGCCATCCACATTATTTATTTAAAATGCCAACAATTAGAATTTTTGGTAGGTTATAAGATTGGTGTATCAAGAAAAATATTAATTATCAGCAACAAACATGTAAAACCACCAGATGTTGTTGCCCATATATTTAACATTTCATGCAAAATTAATAAATCATTTTTCTATGTAAACAGAAACCTACACAAAGTATATATATTACGGTATTACTAGTCGCGTTTCCTTGCTCACTTACTCATTTATTTACTCATGTCAAATAATGTATTAAACCCTTACCTGTCTCAGGAGTTATGCCTCTTACTGGGGTTCAAAACACTGAGAAAGCACAGTTACAACAGCAACAAAGGCAGAATTTTGTAGCTGAATACTGATTCTGAGAGAATGAAAAACTTAGAAATCTAAAATATTCTCCTACTCCTCCCATCTACTGGTGGATAAATTACATTAAAGATTATTTTCAGGATGCCTCGGTGGCTCAGCAGTTGACTTTTTGCCTTTGACTCGGGGCGTGATCCCAGGGTCCTGGATGGAGTCCAACGTCAGACTCCTTCAGAGAGCCTGCTTCTCCCTCTGCCTATGTCTCTGCCTCTTTCTCTGTCTCTCATAAATAAATAAATAAAATCTTAAAAAAAAGATTATTTTCTATGATTTTGAAATCCAAAGAAAGCACAATCTTGAAAGGAAATGCTTCCTACACACACACACAAGTGTAAACAAACAGTAGGAGAAAAACCAAGGCTATTGGTAAAAGAAAGTAATTGATTTGGAGAATTATCATGGGGCAAAAACCAAAAACCAGCCCTGAGGCCTGCAGAGTTGGAGAACCAATCTTGAGACACTTCTTACAGACGTTCCTCCCATAGAGGAAACTGCAAGAATCAAAAGATAGGGCACAGAATGGAAGTCTTATGTGCAAATTTAAAAATGAATTTAAGGAGAGAGAATATAAAGAATTGGAGAGAGACAGTATGGCAGAAAGAAATGGATGACAATTTTTAGAATCAAAGAAGACATGATTACACAGATCCAGAAGGCACATGTTTTTTGAATTAAAACCAACTAAATGTACAACTAGACACATTTTATTAACAGAGCGTATATTGAAGGCAAAACCTTAAGCCTAAAAAGCCACCAGAGGGAAAAGAAAACAGTTACAAAGTCAAGAGATTTATTTTATTTATTTTATCTTTTTTTTAGAATTCTTTTTTAAAATTTTTATTTATTTATCTACGATAGTCACAGAGAGAGAGAGAGAGAGAGAGAGAGAGAGAGAGAGAAGCAGAGACACAGGCAGAGGGAGAAGCAGGCTCCATGCACCGGGAGCCCATGTGGGATTCGATCCCGTGTCTCCAGGATCGCACCCTGGGCCAAAGGCAGGCGCCAAACCGCTGTGCCACCCAGGGATCCCCAAAGTCAAGAGATTTAGAAAGTTTTCTCAACAAGAAACATTAAAGCCGGGATCCCTGGGTGGCGCAGCGGTTTGGCGCCTGCCTTTGGCCCAGGGCGCGATCCTGGAGACCCAGGATCGAGTCCCACATTGGGCTCCCGGTGCATGGAGCCTGCTTCTCCTTCTGCCTATGTCTCTGCGCCTCTCTCTCTCTCTCTCTCTCTCTCTCTCTGACTATCATAAATAAATAAAAAAATTAAAAAAAAGAAACATTAAAGCCAGAAGATGGTAATGTAATATCTTAATATGCTGTGATAAATAATCTTCTCTGAATTGCATACGCAGAAAAACTATCTTTTTAGTCAAAGGTGAAAACCTACATAGAAATAAGAACTTTAACCCCAATACAGAGAGCTGCATCTTCTGGTGCAGGGCCAGGTGCATCGCTGAGACACAATGAAGATCAAAGTAAACAGATTTGCCTTATTGGGTACCTCCTCACCAGGGCTGCTTTTAACTCCAGCAAAGTAGATATCGTCGCCATCGATGACCCCTTCATTGACCTCAACTATGTAGTCCATATGTTCCAGTATGATTCTACCCACAGCAAATTTAACAGCACAGTCATGAGTGAGAATGAGAAACTTGTCATCAATGGAAATCCTATCTCCATCTTCCAGGAGCAAGATCCTGTCAGCATCAAATGGGGTGATGCTAGTGCTGAGTATCTTGTGGAGTCCACTGGGGTCTTCACCATTATAGAGATACCTGGGGCTCATTTGAAGAGTGAAGCTAAGATGGTCATCATCTCTGGTCTTTCTGCTGAGGCCCCCATGTTTGTGATGGGCATGGACCATGGGAAGTAGGACAACTCCCTCATTACCAGCAATGCCTCGTGACCAACAACTGCTTGGCTTCTCTGCCAAGGTCATCCATGACAACTATGGCATGATGGAGAAATCGTGACCACAGTTCATGCCATCACTGCCACCCAGAAGACCAGTTTACCCTCCTAGAAACTGTGGCATGATGGCTGAGGGGCTGCCCAATACAGCATCCTTGCTTCTCCTAGTGCTGCCAAGGCTAGATCATCCCTGAGCTCAATGGGAAGATCACTGGCATAGCTTTCCATATCCCTACACCTAATGTGTCAGTCATGGATCTGGAGTGCTGCCTAGAGAAAGCTGCCAAATATGATGACATTAAGAATATGGTGGAACAGGCATTGAAAGGTCTCCTTAAGGACATGCTCAGCTACACTGAAGACCGGGTTGTCTCCTGCTACTTCAACAGTGACATCCACTCTTCCACCTTCAATATTGGGCCTGGCATTGAACTCATTGATCACTGTGTCAAGTTCATATGTTGGTATGACAATGAATTTGGCTATAGCAACCAGGTGGTGGGCATTATAATCCACATGACTTCCGAAGAGTAAGAGCTCCTGGACCACCAGCCCCAATTAAAGCTAGAAAAAGAGAGAGGCCCTCAGTTGCTGGGGAGTCCTCACCCCCAAATCATTCCCCAACCCACTGAGAATCTCCTGACACACAGTTTCCATTCAAGACCCCCTGAAGAAGAGAAGAGGCTTGAGGAGCCCTACCTTGTCATGTACCTTTAATAAAGCGTACTGTACCCAGCTGGGAAAAAAAATAATAAATAAATAATTAATTAAAAGACCTTTTGGCCTAATTAAGAATTGGAGAAAATTCCTAAATTGCTTGTTTGAAATTGCTTATTTTCTTCTGAAGTCTGGTAACATTACCACACAATAGAAGAGTGTAAAGATTTTATCAAGCAGAATTGACAAAGCCTAACATTATGTGAAAATTGAAATCCTTTCAAGAGGTAAAAGCAAATATTAGATATGAACAGAAATCCAGGTTATCCTTTTGTAACATGTTTTAGTGTAAGATTATTCAATGATGGTATTGTACAAAGTAACCTCTTGGTAAATGTTAGGTATCCTCATTTTCATCCTTACTCTTTTTACTTGTGGATTTACATTCTCTTGGATAATATAGATAAGCACACAGGAAACCAAGAGAGTAAAATCAAGATAACATCTCACAAAGCCTATGGAATAATATAGGATTGATGAATAATAAAATTTCAAGGAAACAGGAATATCTTTATGGAGGAATTTATGTATAAGCCAAGATGTGAGGCCAAAAAAGTGAGAGAATCTGCATTCTTGAGTCTTCTGGTGATCAGCGTAACTGGTGTGACAGTTAATTCTATGTATCAATAAGATTGGCTTTGCGGTACCCAGATTAAACATTATTTAAACGTTATCTATAACAATTTTTTTCTAGATGAGATTAGGATTTGAACAATGAACTAAGTAATGTAGAATGCCATACCCAATATGGGTGGGCCTCAACTAATCCATTGAAAGCCAACTACAATGAAAGATTAAGGAAGGGGAATTCCACTTCTCTTTTTCTGCCTCACTGGTGGATCTGGAATATTGCCTCTCATCTTCTCCAGTCCTTAGAATGAGATTTATGCCATTGACTCTTCTAGTCATTTATCATGAGACAACTTCTCATAATAAGTCTCTCTCTTTCTTTCTTTCTCAGTGTATTTGTGTGTATGTGTATGTGCGTAGACAGTAAGATATTGGTATCTATTGGTATGTATTTTCTTTATTGATATGTCTTTTTCTCTGGAGAATCCTAATATAGCTGATCATAGGTTCTTAATGTAGGTTTTCCAGTGGAACATTAACAATTGTGGGCCAAACAAAATATTATATGGGTATTTGGCTATAGGTAGTCAATAGATGTATGTGTTTTTCTATACGTGTACCATGTTTTACTTCACATCTTAATCATAAAAAATAAACAAGTAAAAAGTGTATCCTGTAGAACAAAAACAATACTTTGCAGACACCTGGGTGGCTCAGTTGGTTAAATGTATGCCTTCAACAGCTCAGGTCATAATCCCAGAGTCCTGGGATCAAATCCCACATCAGGTTCCCTGCTCAGTAGAGAGTCTGCTTCTTCTTCCTCTACCCCCCACTTGTGCACATGTTCCCCTCTCTCTTTCTGTCTCTCTCTCTCAAATAAATACATAAAATCTTTTTAAAAACGGTAATAATACTTTGCCTTTGAGGTGATTAACTTCGTTTTATTTACTGACTGTAATGTAAATCCCTAGAGGCTTAAAGTCGTGGTGAAATTTCTCTTTAATATACATTTTAAAAACTAGGGAAAAAGTTTATAGGCATCATAGTGCTAGTTCTTGGTAGTAATGAATCCTGTTACATTTATGACTGTGTTATCATACCAGTTAATGCATTTTCTGTGCAGTGATGCGGTTCCACCCCCTACATCCATCAGCAAAAATGAACCATTTTTCAAGGTCTCTGCATGAATACTAAATAAATCAATAGAAAATATGCAGAATCAAAATGTGAGAGATAAATCCATGTTAACCATCACTTGACTGATACTGCTGTTAAACATTTTTATTTTGACATCTACATTTTCTCACATTGTAATATACAAGTACCTATTTTTCCAAAGTTAAACTCATTTTTATTTGAATCAGGCCTAATTTATCAGTTGAAATCATCAAATAAGTTATTGAATACTTTCAGAAGGAAGCAGGAACTATGACAGGACTTACGTATCTTTCCCCATACAGATGTGTTACTATTTAAATTCTTTATAACTATTAATTTGCATATAGTTCTGTACCTTGTTAGCATGTATGCATGTTGCCAAGCATCAATGTTTTTCCCATCAAGATTGCTTTTCTACATTTGGTTTCTTTCTGGCAATGTCATTATGATGTTAATTACTGGTGTCAACATATCATTTTCATTTATCCCAGAAATATAGAAACAGTAAAAAAAATTAAAAATTTAAAAATGTGTGGGAAAGGTGGTTTACACTATGGAATTTCCAGGTGATATTACCCCACAGATAACTTTCCAGAATATTTTATTCTTTTCTCCCAAACTTCTTTTGATGAGGTATTGACCTTGATATCATAAATATTTAACATATAGTTTGGGAACAGATCTCCCTGAGCATTCTTCTATCTGAAGCATGCATTACAAATTTCCTGTGATTATTTTAAACACTTCAACTAGTATTTCTTATAATAAACACAATGGAATAGCCCAGTTGTAGTGATTCTTGTGATCATAGAATCTACTAAGGAGGTTTATTAAAATAGCATGATGACATTATTAAGTCTTACTTCATCTGTCATTTCAGCCTTACAAGATAATTCAATTTCAAAGCAAAATGCTAATAGCAAAATGAATCAACATATTATTTATGGTAATATATAACTGAATCAAAATAGATATTTGCTCAGAGACAACACTACTTAGAATATTTTCATACATCTACACTCTTAATTCTCAGATAAACCTACAAATTGTATATAATTATCATTCTGTATTTCCTACATGAGCAAATACACAGAGAAATGTGTTACACAAGTTCACACACATAGTGAGTTTTGCAGGGATAGTAGGTTTACTCAGGCACGGTTGGGCAGAGATGATTTCTTATCCCTCACCTTCTCTTGATTCCTAACAACAGACTTCATGAAATCGGGAATAATGGTGGACAGAAGTGAATGCAAGTAAAAAACACATTGAGAAAGTTTAGCAATTATAAGTATCATTTGTAAATATCTTTATTATTTTTAGCATTTCCATAACTTTTTGACTTGGAATATTTCTTGGTTGCTTGCAGTGGAATTAGTTACCAGTTATTATTCATTTCTCATGAACCCTGATCCCATATGTAGTTCCTAAGAGGCCATCAGCTCATTATCAACTTCCTGCTGGTGTAGTTTCCCTTTCATTCATGGTTGGAGTCAAGGTTTCAGGAATACTGGAGATTCATTCTAATAAATTATATTTCAGTCATTTCTACTTTCAGTTTTTGCAAGGCCCAGGCATTGATACAAATATTTTCATATAAATTTGAACTTTATCTTTTATTAATGAAAGTTTTAAGAAAGGTAAGGTCATTTGGATTTAAATATAATTGTCTAAACAGACAAGTTCTGAAAACTGCAAAATATTAATTTGTTTTTTTCATTTAATGATTGTGCTCTCTGCAAAACATGCTATGTTTTATTTTTTTTAAGCTTTTTTTTAATTTTTATTTATTTATGATAGTCACACACACAGAGAGAGAGAGAGAGAGAGAGAGAGAGAGGCAGAGACACAGGCAGAGGGAGAAGCAGGCTCCATGCACCGGGAGCCCGACGTGGGATTCGATCCCGGGTCTCCAGGATCGTGCCCTGGGCCAAAGGCAGGCACTAAACCGCTGCACCACCCAGGGATCCCCATGCTATGTTTTAATATGTAGTTAAGATCCTCTAGAGACCCCCAGGTGGCTCAGTTTGTTGAATGTCTGACTTGATTTTGGCTCAGGTCATGATCTCGGGGTCCTAGGATCAAGCCCTGAGTTTGGTTCCATGCTCAGCTTGGACTCTGCTTGAGATTCTCTCTCCCTCTGCCTCTGGCCCTCCCCCACTTGCACACACACATGCTCTTGCTCCCTCTCTCTCAAAATAATTAAATGAAACCTTTAAAAAAATCCTCTAAGTGATATGTCTTTTACAAAATCTATTTGACAAATGTAAGAATAAAGGAAATTTATAATAATCATGTGATGGAATGTTATCTTAGAATTATTACATAGAAAATAAATCACAATACTGCAAAGTTATTGAAATTCCCAAATCGAAAATGGGTCCCCTGCAAAGTAGTTTCATCACAATTTTACATGGGCTTTTAAAGAAATTATGTCTGCCCTTTATACTCATAGAAGGACAAGATATTGTGATTTAAACCTTTTTAAAAAGATTTTATTTAATTATTCATAAGAGACACAGAGAGAGAGGCAGAGACATAGGCAGAGGGAGAAGCAGACTCCTCATGGGGAGCCTGATGCGGTATTCGATCCCAGAACCTTGGGATCACGACTGAGCCAAAAGCAGACACATTCAACCACTGAGTCACCCAGGTGTCCCTAAACCAAGTTTAATTATAAATTCGTGAATGTTTCCTTTATTTTTCTAAATGAGTATATTATTTCTTAATTAGTATATTATTATTACTCCTCACTCAAATGCACAGCATACTTTTGAATGCATATTTTATAACACATTCCATAGCTTTAACTACAAGATCTTTATGTAATAATGTGTGCCACTCAAATCTATAATCAGTTTATAGTGGATAAACATTCAATAGGATTATAATAATCATAACAAATGTGTACTAAACATTTATAGAATTTTCAAGTAGCAGTAAAAATGTTATTTTATTTATTCTTTACATGAGAAAAATAAATAAATTCCATTCAACTAGGAAAATATTATGTTATATAACAATAAATGCACCTATGTGACTTAAAAAAATGTAGTGAAGCCCTAAATTAAATAAAATAGTCCACTGAAGAAACAAATAAAAATCAAAAACACTGATACTGTTGGAGGTATTCTAAAGTTCAATGTAGAAATAAGTTTTCTGTACATTAGAGAATAAAGAACTATTTGTAGAAAAAATATTTTTCTTTAATGAATTACGTTAACACCTTTCTCAAATCAACTGGTCATACATTCTTGAGCCTATTTCTGGACTCTCTGTATTAGGTGTAGAAACACATGATCATATCTGGCCTGCAACCTATTTTTCATGACCCACAGGTTAAGAATGTTTTTTTTTTTCATTTTTAAAGGAGGTATTAAACAAAATAAAGAACAAAAATAACAGAAGAATATGCAAAGGAAATTCTATGTGGCTGCAAAACCAAAAATAGTTACTCTCGTGCTATACAGAAATGTTGGGCCACTCTCATTTGATACTTTTTTGGAAAATCTGCATGTCTTTATCTCATCAATGCTACACTCTAATAATTATTGTAGAATTAAGGTAAATATAGAAATTTGATAGTGTAATTTCTCTAACTTTGTTCTACTTTTTAAAAATTGTTTTGGTTAGTCTGGTTTATTTTGTAACAAATTATATAAACTGCTTGTGCATTTATAAATAAAATGCCTGCTGTAATTTCAAATGGGCTTAGTTTAACCTGTAGCTCACTTTTCGGGAAATCTATGTTTTAAGAATATTGAGTCTTCTGGACCATTAATATTGTATAACTTTGTATTAATTTAGATAATATTTTATTTCATTCAGTAGAATTGTGCAGTACTCAGTGTACAAGTTTTGCACATGTGTTATTAAATATATCCCTAGTTGTTTTTATAAAATTGTGTTAATACATTTCTGTAATAGAAAATTGATTGGAAAGTATAGAGAGTTCCAATATACCACTGCCCACAATGCATGACCCCTTGGCCTATCAAATTACAGTACCAAAATGATACATTTGTTATATTTGATGAACCTATATTGATTCATCATCATCCCAAGTCCATAATTTATTTTTTTATTATTTTTTAAAGATTTTATTTATTTATTCATGAGAGACACACAGAGAGAGGCAGAGACATAGGCTGAGGGAGAAGCAGGCTCCATGCAAGGAGCCCAGTGTGGGACTCCATCCAGCATCCCGGGTCATGCCCTGGGCCAAAGGTAAACAATCAACTGCTAAGCCACCCAGGTATCACCCAAGTTCATAATTTACATTACAGTTCACTCTTTATACTGTACATTCTATAGGTTTTGAAAAATCTATAATGTAAGTATAAAACGACTTGTATCCATTATTATATCACACAGAATGATTTCACTGACATAAATAATCTTTGTGAGCCACCTACTCATCCTTCCTTTTCTCCTAATCTCTGGCAATCACTGATCGTTTGGTTCTATAGTTTACCTTTTCTGGAATATCAGAAAAGGAATATCATATAGATAAAGTTATACAGTATGTAGCTTTTTAAATTGGTTTCTTACACTTATTAATAAGCACTTAAGGCTCCTCCATGTTTTATCCTGGCTCAATAGCTCATATTTTTTTTAGCACTGAATAATATTCCAATGTCTGGATGTACCACAGTTTATCATATTGAAAAACCTATTGAAAAACATATTGGCTGTTTCCAGTTATTGGCAGTTATGAATAAAACTACTATAAACATCCATATGCAGTTTTTTGTATGGAAATGTTTTCAACTAATTTGAGTAAAATCCGAGGAGCATAATTGCTAGGTAATATGGTTAGGTTTATGTTTAGATTTGTAAGAAATTGGCAAACTGCCTTCCAAAGTGGCCATACTATTTCGTATTCCCATCATCAATGAATGAGCATTATTGTCACTCAACATTCCAGCTGGCAATTTGGTGCTACAGTGTTTTGAATGTTGCCCATTCTAACAGGTGTAAAATTGTTTCTCATTGTTGTTTTAATTTATAAAATCCCTAATGACTTTGGCTGTTGGGCATCTTTTCATATGCTTTTTCATCTCTCTATATTTTTTTATGTGGCTCTTCAAAATTTATGTCCATTTTTAAATCTGCTTTTTAATTTTCTTATTGTTGAGTTTTGAGAGTTCTTTGTATATTTTGGATAGCTATCCTTTAACAGTCAATGTCTTTTCAGATACTTTACCCCATTCTGTGGTTATCTTCTCATTCTTTTGTATCCCTTGCAGAGCAGAAAATTTTAATTTTAATGAAGTCCAACTTACCAATTATTTTTTCATGGATCATGCCTTTGTTGTATCAAAAAGTCATCACTGAACCTAAGGTCATGGAGAATTTATCCAATACTATCTTCTAGAAATTTTAGAGTTTTACATTTTACATATAGGTCTGTGATTGGCTTTAAATTAATTTTTGTAGAGTGTGTAGGGTCTGTGTCATTAGTGACTAATGTCATTAATGACATTAGTGACCAAGGACTGCTGGCGCCATTGGTGTCAGTGAGTTAAAGAAATAGGAAGTAAATGATTGAAGCAGCAGGGAAGTCACCCCTTCAAAAAGACTTAATCTACAGGGAAGAGGCAAGTGAAGTAATAGTAGAAACAATAATGAGTCAGGAGAAAGGAGTTTCATGTTCATTTGTCTGTATGTTTATAAAAAACTGTATTTTAACTATGTTTGTAA
Organism: Nyctereutes procyonoides; assembly: GCF_905146905.1. Taxonomy (NCBI): domain Eukaryota; kingdom Metazoa; phylum Chordata; class Mammalia; order Carnivora; family Canidae; genus Nyctereutes; species Nyctereutes procyonoides. The sequence continues at coordinate 29,604,552 of NW_026575136.1, forward strand.
TATTACTGACAAGAGTACAATAAAAAGAAGAGTTGTTTTTTTAAAAGATGTTTTATTTCCATAAAGCAAATTATCTTGGATTGGGGAGAAAGGGTGGTAATATAAGGCAGGATAGTAGAAGAACTACATTTATTCTTGAGGGAATTTTTGTCTATTAGCATTTGATAGCAAAGGCATCCTTTAAGATCAATGACTTTTTAGTGTCATTGGCATAACTTTGAGGGAAATTCTTTCTGATTTTTTTTTTCTGTTTTTGGTTGGTGAAGTAGAGTTTGAGTTCATCTATTTAAAATTATGGATAAGAAGCAGTGCCAATGATTAAAAAAAAAAAAAGGAGAGAATGGGAAAATAGCAATTAGAAAGGAAAGAATTTCCAGGCACTAGTGAGGATTCAGTTAAATGTGAGTTAAGAAACTGATAAAGGGACCAAATCTGCAAAGCAATATTTTCTTTTTTTTTTTTCAGTAAGCTCCATAAATCCTGGAGTTGCTATAGGAAAGCTAACTAGGTGGACTGATCTGAGGTTAAGGTGTTCATAGCATGAGGCAGTTGAGCGTGATTGCCCAGTTAAATAGAAAAAAATAGAAGTTCACGCAGCATGCAGTTGATGTGGTAAAGAGAAATAAAGACTTAGACACTGGGGGAATCTGTCTGAGGCTCAGGAATATCCATCAGAACAACCCCTGAGTGAATCAGGCAAGAATGGCTTGGTTTAAACCAGGTGACCAGAAATAAACATACATATGAATTTTATCCAAGAAATGAAATAAAAAGCAATATATGGCAAAAGATCAACTAAAAATATGTTATCATAGACAGGAATAAAATCAGAAGATAAGGAAATATATAACTCATATATAAATTAAATATAACGCAGGGAGAGGAAACCCTTTTAAGATTAACCATAAAAGAAAAAAGGGGGGTGAGAGGAAGCCATCATTTTGTTCTTACCCATTTTTTTTTTAAGGTAGCTCAGGAACTAAAAGGCTGATTTCATTGTTCTGGGCTGAATGACTGGACTAAAAGATAGTTTAGAGGGTTTAAGGAGGAGGTTGTTGTATTACTGCAATCATGCAAATATAAAAATGTGGACCAACGTGATTATCATGGGAATAAAAATGCACTAATCTTTTTTTAAAAATAATTTGTTTATAAGAATTAACTGATAGGCTATTAACCACCAAACTGATACAGACAATAGAGAAGAAGTGTTCAGTTTAAAACAAGGTGAGTGGGGAGATGGGTGGAATAGTTGAAGATTAAAGAGGACACTTATGATGAGCACTGAGTAATGTATAGAATTGTTGAATCACTATAATCATGTACCTGAAACTGATATAACGTATGTTGACTATACTAGAATTAAAATTAAAAACTTAATAAAATTTAAAAATAATATAAATAAATAATATTTTAAAATAATTGCCTTGAAATCTCTGGTATTAATGAGAGTGTAAAGGGATTTAGGAAAGAAAGATTGTCAGCTATTTAAACTTGACAGGTTTACATCATTGTGATCATAAACATCAATGTTCCCAGTGAGAAGTTCAGAAAAAAATGCTGACATAAAAATGATAATAAATTTAATTTGCAATTATATCCTTCTATTTACATTGTCAAAAACAAATTAACAGATAACTAATAGTTAAACCATTAGTTCAAACTTCATCTTGTGAAGTTTAAATAAGACATAAGTGAGGTAACATGTATGAGATCAGAAGTTGCATAGACCTGATCCATCACTGAAATCCCATATCCCAGGACAGTTTTTACCATACTCTAGATATCCATTAGATGTTAAGTGAATGAATAAATTAAAAAAAATACAGAAAGAGTAATGCTGAATTTTGCAGGAAAATAAAAACATGAAAAGGCCATTGGACTGGGCACACTTGCATAAAGTCAAATTTTCTTATTACGAGACAGCTTCTTGCATGTTTCAGTGTTCCCACAATATTTCTTTAAAAGGAAATTAGGACAAAAAAAAAGAACTCATGCAGAATAAAATTGGTATTAGTTGAAAAAATTTCTGGAAAACAGATGCTCGCATTACTTTATGGAATAGTTTTCTATAGTGCATTAACATTTGATGTATTTCTGAAATGAAGCACCCCCATTTGTAATTCTTTATTCATCAATGTTCCCAGTGAGAAGTTCAGAAAAAAAATGCTGACATTAAAATGATAATAAACTTAATTTGCAATTATACCCTTCTATTTACATTGTCAAAAACAAATAAATCTTTCTCTGGGCAAAATGTTTTCTATTTTAATATTTTGCATAACTTCAGAAGCTCATTTTGGTTTATTTTCACAGTAATGATCTTAGTCTGTCTTATTCTCTACCCTAATTAATATGCCTAATAGTCAATTAAAAAGTTATTCAAGGGTGGATGGAGTTACTGTCTGACTTGGTGTTGAGTGGCCATCTTAGCCCATCCTAGAACTGTGTTGCATTAACTTTGTTCCTATGCTACACTCCAATTCTTGGGATCTTAAAAGTGTCATTTGTCTTTTGCTTTCCTAGTACAATAATTTAAATCAATTTTAGGATGCAATTAAAACTTTTACTCTCATGTTTCAGACTTTAAGTTTTCAATAGCAACATCATAAAGACAAGTGTCTTCTAGGCACTGAGATATATCCATCTCCTAAAGGCAGTGACATGTTTTATATGGATTCATGGTATAATTAATAAACTTCTCATAGATACAGACAATTAAAATAGCATGCCTAGTATATACTTTAATCACTTACAAAGGAAAGAAATCTATGCCGCTAGTTTTAATCAAAGTTCCCTTACTCACTACTCCTTCCACACATGAAACTAGCCATTTTAAAAATTATCTTATTTTATTTAAATTCAATTAATTAACATGTGGTGTATCATTAGTTTCAGAGGTAGAGTTCAGTTATTCATCAGTTGCATTCTACAGCTAGTGCTTATCACATCACGTGCCCTCCTCAATACCCATCACCAAATTACCCCATGCCTCCCCACGCCTCCCCTCCAGCAACTTTCAGTTTGTTTCCTATAGTTTGAAATGCTGGTGACTCCCAGAACATTCTAGGATGCTTCACACTTCCTTGTCTTTGCTTAAATGATCACTCTTCCTTGGCACTTACTTGGACCACTCTCCACCTTTACAGTTAATCTGTTCTAAAAGCAGCACTCTGCTAATGTATCTTGTTTCTTCCTACTAGAATTGATTCTAGTCTTCTTAATTGATTCTAGACTTTTTAATGTCTCATCCTGTGTATGAATCTATAATGATACCTGTCACACTTCATTGTATTGATTTATTTTCAGCTCTGCTTAATTTTTTTGTAACTAAAAGCTTCTTGACGTCAGGGACTGTGTTTCTTTGTGTTTGTATTCCTATCATATGTCTCAGGACAAATTACTTGGTAGGAAGTTAATGATTATTAAATTCATGAATGAATGAATGAATGAGTGAATGAAGGATTCATGTTTTTATTAACAGATTTCCTGAAGGTGTCAGAGTTTGAAAACTATCTTATTTTATCCACATGTAGGATACATTTCCAAGTGATGATATAGAACTGTTATCTTTCAATACTGAGCTCTAAAGACATTATAGACAGTACAAGTATATGCACATCTTTGTAATGGGAGTTCAGGGCAGAAGATCAAGAAGCAGACAATCTGGTTAATATCACAAAAGAACTAGAAGGATTGATTATTAGTTTTCAATCTGAAAAGCAAGTTTTGAAGTGATCTCAAGACATCACTTGTGAATATGTTTGGTTGATCTGACTTTTGAGTTTCTATCCTGTAAGAAACGAGTGAGTATATTTTAGAACAGAAGGTAAAGCACAGAGCCAGATCCCAAATTGCACAGGACTGAAATGTTCCATCAGCTTAAAATAAAATATGTATTTATTTATTTAATTTACTTCATTAGTGTTTTGTGTAATTTGGTTCTTGTTGTTTAGTCCATGCTCTATATAGCTCTGGCTGAAATACCATCCCCTCTCTGGATCAAGACTCTCCTCATTAGATGACACCACAAATAGGAAAATCATAGAATACTTCTAACGCTCTTGCTTAATTAAAGTTAGCATGTGGCCTTCTCACAGTGCTACTCTTAGTCAAAGAAAGTCATATGGCAAATCCTAATCCATGAGTAGTAAATGAGTCAGAAGAGCATAATCCTCTAGTAGAACGAGAATTTTAAAAGAAAGTTCATAGAGGAACTCCTGGGTCGCTCTGCAGTTTGAGCATCTGCCTCTGGCCCAAGGCATGATCCTGGGATGCTGGATCGAGTCCCACATCCGGCTCCTTGCATGGAGCCTGCCTCTCCCTCTACCTATGTCTCTGCCTCTCTCTCTGTATCTCTCATGAATAAATAAATAAAATATTTAAAAAAAAGAAGATTAGTAGATGCAGGAAATATTTTGAACAATATTTTACTTCCTTGAAGAATTAGTTGTGTTGAGAAATTAATAATACAGAGAGTTAGGAAATCATTTCTGGACCTGAGTCTATGAACAGTGGAGAGAATATGGTAACCATAATACCAGAGGAAGGAAGAAAAGAAAGAAAAAAAAAACAGAACAAGACCTTTAATTTTTAAGTGCATAAAAGGCAGAGTGCCTGGGCATGAGTATTTGCAGATTCATATATTTGATGGTGAAAAGGTACATTAGGTGCCTCCTAATTGCCTTGATTTTCTGACTGAAGCATGAGGGAAGGTCATCAGGTGAAAATCTGTAAGCAGCAAGGGAAATTCAGGGGGAAAAATAAGAGTATCTTCTGAGAGAAGGAAAAAAATTCCATTAAAATAGAATAAAATTTGTTTGATAGTTTGGGTATTCATGTTATACATGTATGTAAGACATCTATGAGATAGTATAGCACAGTCCTATGTGTGAGAAGAAATTAAGTTAAGCTTGGACCTCTTTGGAATTATTTGACGAGAAACAAGGATATTGCCAACATGGAGATTTGTAGGTTTTATGAAAATTTTCTTCCCAATCTATGTTACAGTCTACAAAACAAGTGCAGAAGATCTGCATACTTGAAGTACCTTTTATATATGTGTTACTATGGAGCAAGAATATATGAGTTGTATATAAAATCTGTAAGTGACTGGTACATTATTTTCATATTAATTTCTGACGTGAGCCATAAACACTGCCTCTGGAATTGCTTACATGTGAAATTCTACCTAAATATATTATTGAGTCTGGATAATAGTAATAGGAGATCATATGCATGTATGAGAGAATTCAAAGAGCTTTCTCCATTGTAACTTGTTTAGAAATCATAACAACACTATAAAATAGGTATGATAATCATTACTCCACTTTTAACATGAAGAAACAGATCATAGAGGTTAAATGCTTAGGGTCATAAATCCAGGACTCAAAATTTAGCAATATGGCTCCAGAATCCACCCTTTATATTATTTTCACTTACTTTGTGGAAAGGCACCCTAATGATTATAGTTATATTTTGGGGATGAGTTGTCCTTTCACTTTTACCTATGTTTTCAAAATAACTATCAATTGCCAGGATACCTTGATATTTCTCATTTTGAAAATATCACATTACTCATAATACTTAATAGTTACATAATATAATAGTTACATAATACATAATATGGAATTTCTAAAAGATCTGTGACTCTTCAGAGAAATGCCAAAACCAATAAAACTTCTAAAAATACTAATTAAAAATTATGTTTACACTTGAAACACTATCTTACCAGAATGTTTCCCTCAGACTGTAATAATAAATGTAGAATTGTTTAGGGGAAAAAAAAAACCTTTTCAGACAGAATGGCATGGTAGAGTGTATTAGCTTATTAAATTAGTGAATGAATTTTTAATGGCTTTTAATATCATGAAAAGAGGCACTTATGATTACTAATTAGACTCACCAAACTTTCTACATTGCACACTGACATACCCCACCTTAATGCATGAGAAGGGAAGAATAAGAATAATGATAATTTCATAAAAGGTATGTAAGAATGGCTTAGCTGAGAATAGGTTCACTAATTCTAACACGGCTTGTCCTTTCATTCTAATTGGTTGGCAAGGTCTACAGAACTGGAGCACAAATCTATTTCTGGATGCTCATTATAAGAAAATGTAGTCAAGCATCATCATATCCTAAGAATCTAGACTGAAAATGACACCTCTGGAAGGACTGTAGACATGATACCTTAACGTGTGTAAAGATGATCATTAAAATAGAAGACACAAAACCCTGAGAAGAGTCAGAGAAGAATCTGTATCAAATAATTTTACCATAGCAAAGAATATAATTCTCTAGTACCTAAAGCAACATTTTTTTCTACTAGTCAAGAGAACTTATAGCTAAAAAACAGGGCTGATATTAGATGGCTAGATGTGCATAAATAATTGTGTAAAATTGAATAAGGTAGCATAATAATGAAGATAGCTGAATAGCTGAAGGATACAAAGTTTACAACTTCTAAAATTTCATGTATACACAGTTCCTATTTTTCTCATATATACAGTTATTTCTACTGAATCCCAAAAAACAGCCTTGTTTATTGATCAACAAACAGGAGTTTATTTATTTTAACTATACATAAAACATAACTTCTAAAGGTCAAAAGCAATAATAGCTTATTTTCCTTCATATACAACCAAAATATTACATCTAGACATTAATGTCTCAGAGTTTAGCGAGCTGCTTTTCAGAATATGAGCTTTTAATTTTAATGCAGCATTCTCTGCCTTTTCAAAGTCATAATGGACCAGATTTGAGTGTTAAGAAAGATGGATCAAATAATTTCGAATAGCTCCAGGAAAATAAAATCAAAGCCATTGGATTTAATTTTGCTGCCTGCATTAGTATTTAAGTTTAAATGAAAGCATTGATTATCAGTCTTAGCTCATATAGATTGAGTAATATTCCAGAGTTATCGGTTTAATGCTAAAATTAAAATATAAGTGAACTTTTTCCCTTAACTTCATGAGTATATGCCAGGCCCTTTAGCTAATGTTACATTAATGCTATATGTATAATTGCAATATACAGCAATCGGCAATTAAATCTCTGAATTATGGCTTCAGAATTGTAAGCTACATCTCTATAATCTATATGTGAAGTTCACTTTGAGTTAGTCATGAACATTCAAAAACTTAACCTAGAATTCACACCATCAGGGTTCTTTAACACAGAGGAGAATTTGTCAAGGAACACTAAAGTTTGATAAAATGCTTAAATTTATACAAAATACTCACCAATGTTGAACTCTAGACTTAAAACAGTGTCCTCTTGCTTATGATTACTTACTCAACTAGTTGATTGTGATTGACATATGGTTCTTAGACCTACATGTTGTTCATGAAACAAATACAGGAAAACTGGTGCAGGTCTGCTCTCTCTCTTAGTTATAAATCATGAGTTCTAGAGAACTCAGAATTTCAAATACAATCCACAACTATGACTTTTGTTGTTTGGCAAGAGGTTAAGAGGATTCTTTATGATGAAGGATTAAATTTGTTCATATGAGATTGCTAATACTCCAGATATGCCTAAGAGGGTTCTAGAACTGTCTGAATGAGAATCTAATGCATCCTCACTACTTATGAGGAAGGAGCAGGAACCTCACGTGGGCCCTGGAGCCTCCACCTCCACTTGAACAAGAGCAACTTCTGTGTCTGTGTTTTCTGAAAAGATTTATCTCTAACATTTTAAAAGCTTTTTGAAACCTCTTGTTTTGATAAATTTGCCACAAACTATTTTTAATCTCATTATTAAATCAAATATTTCAGTGATTTTCTTTTCCATAGTATTTTCCATGAAAACCTAGCCAACTCGAATGTCGTAATGTTACACCTATCCTTATTTTTCTCTGCTGTTTCTTTGTTGATGTTACTGAGATACAAACTGCTGTACCTGATCCCTGGGCTCAAATCGCCTGATTCTTGCCAGTCCTTGATGGACACCCCATACACTGGCTTGTCACTTTTCCCACTACTTGGTCAGTGGGTGTTCACTCATTCATTCAGTGATCCACTGTGACTATGTTCTAGGCACTAAAGAAGCTTTAGGGCTGTAATAGTTTAAAAATAGACTTCTTTCCTGGGAATATTTCAATTATTTGTCAGTGCTATGCTCTTGCCTGATTTAACCTCTGTGCTCTGTTCACTGCTTTTGCCAATTAAGAATCTCTGTGGCCCTTTCCATGACATCTTCTCTTTGGTTAAAGGTTTTTCACATCAAGAATAAAGAGTAATGACCTGCATGCATAGAATACTTTATTTTACTTATTTTTTTTTGCCTCTGGCATTTTAGTGCATTTTCTCCCCACATCAATATTGGTTCTATCTTCTATTGATTATGTATATGAAATCAAATGCTAATTTAAACTCTGCCCTGATTGCACTGTATTTACTTTTTTAAAGATTTTATTTATTTATTCATGAGAGACACAGAGAGAGAGAGAGGCAGAGACATAGGCAGAAGGAGAAGCAGGCTCCCTGTGGGGAGCCTGATGTAGGACTCGATCCCAGGACCCTGGGATCATGACCTGAGCCAAAGGCAAACACTCAACCACTGAGCCACCCAAGCATCCCTACTGTATGTACTTTTTAAGAAAAATATCAACCCTAAGTTTGCAATTGTATTGGCTCCTCCATTCCCATATCCATGGATCTGGATCTGTAACTTGAAAATAAAAGACTTCCGCAGAACAGACTTATTTCCCCACACTTAACTTTCTAAGGATGGTTTCCTATCATTACCCTCCTTTGGTTTTCCTTCTTCAGCAGAAGTTCTTCATTCTCTCTCTATATTTATCCCTAGAACTAGTGGTCACTTTAAAAATTTACCTAATATTTTTATTTTACTTTCCTCCCAAATGAGGTCATATTATCATGTTCCTTAAGATCAAATACTGAAGAAACAAAGTCAAATACTGCAGTTGAAGATAAAAAGTTATGTAGCTCTAGGACAAAGTAAGGATCTCACAACAAGACCTAAGCTTAGAGACATTGCAATACACAGTTGTGCAAATAGTGCCCTCTGGATTGTGCAGTGTGCAACTCTCATAACCATCCATAGCAGCTCTTCCTGTACCTCAGAATTTAGGGGCCTTACTTCTGTGAGCAATAGAATAAAAATATTTTCCTTGATTGTTTTGATTTTGAACTGTTTCTCCTAGTGTGTAAGAAAACAAGGCAAATCAATGATACGAATATTTCATAGGGAATAAGGTCTAATTCTTATAAATATACCACAGTCTTAATTCCTGAATAAATTAACTAACGCTTTAACAACATTTTGTTTGACTTTTTAAAGAGCCTGAGAAATATATACCAGGACCAAAAATACTAAATTCAGTCAGTATTTATTGGTCAAACATAATAATGACTCTGTCCTACACATACGATAAAGGGAATACCCATCTATATTCTCAAATAAAACATTTCCAGCTTTGCTTATAATCTAGATATGCTTGATTTATATAATCCATACAAGTAATTTATGCTCTCCCAAAATTTATAGAAATAAAGGAGGAGATTTTAAAATAAGATTGCAGGAGTGCCTGGGTGGCTTAGTGTTTGAGCATCTGCCTTTGGCTCAGGTTATGATCCCGAGGTCCTGGGATCTCGTCCCACATCCGCTCCCCACAGGGAACCTGCTTCTCTCTCTGCCTATGTCTCTGCCTCTCTATGTCTCTCGTGAATAAATAAATAAAATCAATAAAATAAATTAAAATAAGATTGTAATGTGTCATATTCTTGTCAAATTTCATTTGACTCTTAAAAAAAGTTAAGACATTTAAAAATTTGATAGCTTTATTTAGTACCTTTTTAAGATCTTTTAAACTATATACAATAACTTGACATTTTTGTGTGACTCCGCTCCCTGATTTCTGTGTTGTCTTTCAGAATTAGAGTAATGCATTCAGTCACAGAATCAAATGCAAACTCACAAATTATATGCCCAACTTAAAATGGATTGCTTTCCTCTGTGCTTTTTTTCTTTTACGTAAGCATCATAGAGCTGAAAACAATACAGAGATGGAAGATAGGTCATAATGACTATTTTAGGAAAAGGTACTTGAACCACAAAGAAATAAATACTTTTTGTTATCTGAAATGAAAATGCATAATTTTGAATAAAATTACACATTCACGTTTCTTGAGAAGTACATCTTTCCCCACAGTGACCAGGATAAATACCCTCCCTAGGCATTGGAAAACAAAAAGTACTAAATGAATACTATCCCCCCAGTCTTAAGTTCTAAATATAAAGTAGATGTAACATCTAATAAAATAAAATACACCCCTTTTTTGAGATTTGCAGTCATTTTTTTTATACTCCAATATGCTCTTTGTGATAGGACAAGCACATGTCCATACCTTCAGAAGCCTTAAACACATATTGAAGCAAAAGTAGCCAATTGCAAAGGTTACCTAGTGTATGATTCCACCTATATGCCATTTTGGAAAAGGCAAAAGTATGGAGAGAGCAAAAAGATCATTGGTTGACAGATATTTTAGGTGGTGAGGGGAGTAAAAAGGCAGACCACAGAGGATTTTTAAAGCAGTGAAAATACTCTATGTGATACCATGATGATAGACACATGTCATTATACATCTTTTCAAACTAAAAGAATGTATAACACCAAGAGTAAACTATAAGGTAAACTATGGCCTTTGGGTGATTACGATGTGTCAGTGTTGGTTCATCAGCTGCAACAACTGTCATCGCACTCCTGTGGCGGATGTTGATAAAGTGGGAGGCTATGCAAATATGGGGCCTGGGGATATGCTAGAAATCTCTGTGCATTTGCCTCATTTTCACTGTGAAAAAAAATATGTATCTATTAAAAATCTGCTGTTTCTTATCACCTCATCCACTATCCACCTAGTTCCAGTCATTGATTTTTTAAATTATAAGACTAGTTGCCTTTTCTAATAATCTGTTTCTATCCTTCTCAATTTATTTTTTTAAAAAATCAGTGAGATTTATCAAGTTAATATCCATTTTAGATCGTGTCAACCCTGTCCTAGGATCCTGTTGCATTCAGAATAAAACCAAAGTATTTTCAGAATCTTAAAAGATAATTCTCTTCCTGGAAGGGTGGTTATACTCCCACTAAAACCTTTAAAGTGTCAAAGTCAGACACAAGATTTTTTCCCTCTGTCTGGAATACCTTTACCAAAGATAGAGTTGTGTGATCTTAGTCCTCTTAGTTTTTGCTTCAAAAAACCACCTTTTTACTAAAACTTTCTTATAATGCATTTAAGAAAAAAACCTAAAAGTACAACTATTCTTTATATTACTTCCTATTCCTTTTCACTGTTTTCTATTTATCCATACCATATTTCAATATATGATAAAATTTATTTTAGTTATCTATTTGTTTATCTTATGTTTTGTCAGTATATAATGTCTGCTAGGGTAGAAACTATTGAGTATTTTATTCAGTTATAATACACCTGCAACTCATAGAATCTCTTGCACAAATAGGTGATAAATTCTTAAAAGAAAAAAGGATTAGATGACCTTTAAAAATATTTGAAATAATTGATTTTTTTTACAAAAATATGTATTTTATATGAAAGAAGTTTTGTAGGTTTACTCTGCAGTATGCTATAAAAATGAACAAATACCTCTGGCTGGGACAATAAATGAACTCAGATTCCACTGATAGCCTCAGACTAGAGGCATCTGCATCTGACCATTATAGGACAATCATTCACTAGGTTATCCTAAAGCCTAGTGACAGGTAGCCAAAATGTTTGTTGTGTCTCTTCCTAAGCCTGTAGGAGGTTGATCTTCAGTCCTCAAGAGACACATTTCTTGGACACCTCACTGCCAGAGAAACATTACAATCAAAATATATGGTCATACTATCCCTCCTTTGAGATTCCTATATCCCAGTATATCAAGACTTAGGTTGGTGATTTATCAGAAAGGAACATAAAACTAATGTGACTACTATGATTTTATTATTGTTGTTTTTTTTGCCAGAACCAATACATTTTATGAGGAGTTACCAGATAAAGAACAATTTGGAACACAAAAAAACCTCCCAAAACAAAACCAAAGATCCTGAAACCAAATACGTATTGGTTTGAGGTCGATTTAACATTACCTATAACCTTTAAGTAAATATTATTTATACCAAGTTGTTTAATAGAGTATTGTTTATGTATAAGAACATACATATACTAACTTCTCAAAAATGTGAAAGAACATTAATTAAATAAAGATTGAGGTCATAATCCTACCTATGCATTGATTTCATTATTTTGGTAAAATCTGGGCAACTTTATAAATGTCTTTGTCTAAGAAAGCCCATGCAAAATTGTTTTCATTTCAAAAGTGCTGGCCAGTAAGAATTATTTAGAAGTGGCTCTTACTACTGAGCTCTGAACAGTGTCTCTGGCACAAAGTTGGTGCTCGGTAAATGTATGTTGAATAAATGTCGAAGTCAATGGATAAAAGAGTAATTGGAGATAGAAAAATAATAACTTCCAATAAAACAAAAAAATAACCACAAACTTTGGTTCTTGTACTGTTCCTTATCCTCATTCACAAGGAAAAACACTGAATGAGAGTAATGACTTATACTGACTATTCATTATGAACATCCCATTTACAGAGCTGTAGTGACAACTCCCATCTTGTGATCATGTTATGTGGAGGTAAAATTGTCCCCTGAATTAATGACAAATGCATCAGGGCCTTTATCCAGTATAATGTTTGAAATGATTAAACTCATGGAATGTTTGCTTAATCTATTTTCCTTTTGCATACATTATGCTCTTTGCCTGAGGCAAACCTATCTTATAATTTTCAATTGAACAAAACCATAACTCATGACCCAATAAATTATTAAGGAACCCTGCCTTGCATCTGATTCATGATTCATCTTACCACGATGGCAGAAAGCCTACTGAATTCTCTAACAGTTTCTTGCCATGATAAATAGTCCCATTCAAAAGTAGGAATAGAGTCATATGTGTTTGTATGTGTGCATTTTTTTTACAAAATTATATGAAAACTAAGTTTTCACTAAGAATTTGTAGTAATAATATTCTTTCTCTAAAAATTTTGTCATCCTGTTATATCATTTGTAATTTGTTTCTTAACCCTTGACAGTCTTTCCAAAGTAATGATTATATTCTACTTGAGTTCAGATTGAAAAATGAACTATATAAAGGATAGGATATCAAAATACTGCTTCTCATCTCTCCATCATCTTACTCCTTGTATGCTAATATTCTAACCCAGCCTCTAAAAGGACATAATATTGCTTAGATGGGTATGTCACATACTAGGAATGGAATAAAGTTGAGAAGGCATTGCAATATTTGAAAAACTTCAAAACAGATAATTGGACTTCTGTCAGTACCAAGCAGTAAGCTACGTGTTACCTGCCATCTGAGAGTTAGTCACATAAACAAATTGATGCACATTTTTAAAGCCCAGAAATGATACTAAATATCTGAATTCCTGGATGTACGATCTGAGGTTACACTTTATCATGGTAACCAGTCAAAGAATAAACATGATTTTCCATCTGCTGATATTAACCATTATCACATTAAAGTGTGTCATTTTAATGATAAAAATGGAATGTTTGACAGCACCAGAAAATATAATCTGCCTCCTCAGTTATGTTTCAAAACGGGTATGAGAACAGAATATTCAACTCAACAAACCTCAAAATAATGTGCATTTTAGATTTTTTTAATTTGAAACTGCTGACATAGCAGCTTAAACAATTTTGAAGAAAAATAAAGAAAAGCATCTACAACTCTATGATTATTCTTAAGTATTTCATTTTGGCATATGTCTCTCTGGTCAATGTTGATTGCAAAAACCAATGTGCCATTTTATTTTTCATGCAAGTGTGTAATTGTTTTCCTTTGAAAATTAAAATTGTTCTTTTGGATTGTTACACATTTTATTTTAGGTGCCCTGTTATGTTTCTGAAGGGCTGTCAAGAACAGATTCCTATATTTCTTCTTTGTCAAGAAGAGGATTTGTAAGAAATTTAAAAGCTACAATTTGAATTAATTGTTCAGTTGTCTTCTCTTTATTCCTAATGGTACAGTTGAGCCAGATGTCTTTTGGTGGGTCAGAGGAGCAAAAAGAAGACAGAAGCAATAATTATATGTTCATGCCTGAAAGTTTCCTGAGCCCAATTACACCCACTGAAACACATCAGGGATAACAAGATGCTGCAGGGATGTTGGGCTGTGTCTGGAAAACTTCAAAGACTTGCCCTTCTAGCCTTCCCTCCTACCTTTTTGAAGTTTCATTTCACCATTTCACAAATAAATACTTTAGTAAGACCTTCAGAATAAAATAAGAAATAGAAATAAAACACCCAATGATAATAAAATGTACCCAAGTGCCCTGTGAATCTCTGGATTTCCTATCAAAGCAAATGAGCGAACCTAGGAACTAGCATGTTTTCAAGAACCGAAGATCCTTTCTCACTGTTCTCATAACTAGGATATGACTGTGAAATATTTACAAGGTACCATCCATTTGGCTCTTGTAGCTGGTAACACATAAGCTTCATGAGAAATAACAGCTGAAGAATCTCTCAGAACTCAAACTCTGAGAAAGTGAAGAATTCTTTAAGCAATATTCAAACTCCCAAAGAATCATTTCTACTCCTACAGCCATCAACTTTTATAAATTCTCTCACCATGCCACAAAATATGGTATAGTATTTGTGGTAGCAAATAGAAGGATAATTATTTCAAACAATATATTCCCTATGTTTTAATGATCATATATTGAGAAAACATCAATGGAAAGATGGAGAGCACTGAGTAAATGACAACTTAATCAAGGAAGTAATCAGCCTTGTGTGTCTTGATACAGCAAAATATAATTGAGAGTTCATGTACAGTAAACATAAATCAGTGGACTGTAAAGCTAATATAAGAATTAAGGTTGGGAAAAAATAAATTAAAAAAAAAGAATTAAGGTTGGGGCTTTTGCCTTTACTAAACCATGGAGTTAAACATTGTCCTAGTGAGAAATACTAGGTGTGTGAGTGCATGAGGCATGTGTGGATGTGTGTGTGTGGAAGGATTGTACTGAGGGTAATTTTTGAAGTCAGCACTGTTCATTCCATAGTATCCACTAAACTAACTTTCACAAAACTTGTGTTGTATGAAAAAGTCCTGATTTCAAAGATTGCTATAAATTCTTGTTTATAAATACCCAAACAGAAAGATTGAAGCAACTTTGTAACAAAATCCCTATGCACAAATTGAATAAAAAAATGAAATCTTTTTAATATTGGTCCCCAAATGTCCTATTTACTATTTAGATGTGACGTTGCATTCATTAGCAGGTATCTGATTATACAAATATTAAGCTGATATTTCTAGGATTCTTTGGAGATATCCTGCTCACCTAAAAAAGAAAAAAACAAAAAGATTTGGCCACAGGTTTCTCATTCATCCTGAAAAGTTATGGCAGTAAAAATACATTGATTCCATTTGTTCCTAACATACCATGCAATCGTTATCACTGAGGCATGAAAAAAATGTACTGGTTCACACATACAGGTAGTTAGGTGAACATTATAAACACTCTTAGTTCATCTAAGGAAATAAGCCCAGCAATCACAGGTCAAGTGTTCAGTCAGCCTCTGTGGTAGTGCATATATAGTCATTTATTGATTCATTAGAACACTCCAAACTCAATGGCTTAGAATAACAATTATTTATTTTCACTCATACACATATGTCTTGTTTTAGTAGGCTGATGTAGACTGGGAGAGGCTGGGTGATCTGCTTCAAGTTGCAGAACTAGTTGGGCTGATTCTCACTACATATCCAGTAAGAGATTCTCCATGTTTTCATTCTGGAGTTCATACTAAGGTATCAGGCACTATATGGAAATAGTTTTTCTTGTGGGGATAAAAGAAGTGGAGAAAGGCAAATGGAAACATACAGTTCCTCATAAGGCTGAGTTCAGTAGACCAGCCATTTCCTGGGAGAATCTTTTCATCTCCTTATGCCAGAAGAACACAAGAGCAAGTAGAAACATGTATTGGTAGAATTGAAATGATCACAAATACTTCCCCTCCCATTGAAATGTGTAAGGTATATTTCCACCCCATGAATCTAGGCTGCCTAGGCAGTGACTTACATGCAATGACTTTCAATGACCTATAGAACATTCATTACCGACTGTGAAGAACACAAAGTTTTGAAAAGTGTTTGGCTGTTAGCTTACTCAGCTGCTGCTCTGTTGAACCATAAGACAAACTCATTAATAAGGCCAAACGAAGCTTCTAGACACTGAGATCATGTGGAACAGATAATAAGCTGTCCCAGTTAAATCAACCAGCCTGTTTACCATCAGACAGCAGCTTTCAAATCACTCGCTTACTCACCTGGAGGTATGAGGAAGCCCAGCACAGAGCAACAAAGCTCACCAAACCAGAGTGGTCACAGACTGTTTTACCTAAAAAAATATTGATATAACATTGCTCTTACAAGTTTTAAGTTTGAGGCCTACAAAAAATAAACAACAACAACAAAATTACCTGATATAAAAATTGTCATCTGGAAATGGGTATTGTCTTTACAAAACCGGAAACATATGGCACTGGATTTGGAATTGGGTGATAATCAAAAAATGAAAAATCACCAAACACACAGTTGGAAAAAGCTGGAGAAATGGTGCAGAAATTATTACTGAAGAGTGGGAAAAAAGTGACAGCTTATTTATGTAGTTGTTAAATAATTGGCAGAACTGTAACCTGCAGTTAGTTGGCCTAATAAACGTGAATTTTTCCAAAGAGATACCCAGAAAGAATATTGAAAGTGTCAATTGAATGTTCCAAACTGCATGTGAAAAAGAACTTTAGGAGAAAGATGAGCCATGGAAGAAATTGTTAAAATTATAGGATAAATTTAAAAGGTTACAGAGAGCCATAAAGTATTGGGATGGAAAACAGCTTACTTACCTCTAGTCTCCAAGACAGTATAAGATTCTCAAAGTAAAGACTCCTGACGCCACAGTTAATATCAAAGATATGGTTATAAAGCTATGGTTTTAAAGGCTATAATGCCTTTAAAAAGTTTAATATGATGCCTAATTTACC
Source organism: Nyctereutes procyonoides (assembly GCF_905146905.1). Classification (NCBI taxonomy): domain Eukaryota; kingdom Metazoa; phylum Chordata; class Mammalia; order Carnivora; family Canidae; genus Nyctereutes; species Nyctereutes procyonoides. Next base: position 29,621,659 of record NW_026575136.1, read on the forward strand.
CATTAAGGTAGGTCTTAACATAAAGCTGAAACACAAAGTAGAGAAAGGACCATTTGAGAAAGAACTGTAGATTTTTTCTTTTTTTTTCTAATAAATGTACTGTAAAGTTAAAAAATAATATTCTCACAAAAGTTTTTAAGGAATTTGTGGTGATTTTTATTGAAAAGGAATTGAAATTGCTCAAATTTCATTATGTCCTTGGGGTTGTCAACCTTCTACAGGCAGGAAGTTTGCTGAGAAAACTATTAAACTATATATGTTGGCAATTTCTTCAGGAAGAAAATGGGATATCTCAGGAGGCAGAGGAAAGATCCCATATGGTAGAGTCAAGGGACATGGAAAATGAGCTAGGGACCTGTCCCCACAGATTGGAACAAGGTGAAGCAATACGCATTACTGCTTGAGTTGGCTGACCCGGCACCCTATGGAATTTCAGATGTTTATGCACACAGTGACTGCTATGTGTATCCCATTCCTCATTTTCAAAATATGAGCATTTATCACAGTTATCCATGATTTGGCTCATCATGATACTTCCAAGTGTGAAAAGAAAATCATTTTTTCCTTAGTTAATTGGTCTCTAGATTAAGAGGCACCACACCTGAGAAGGTGCACAGAAGAGTTTTATTTCAATCTGGACCCAATAGAGATGATAAGTGTAATGTAAAATATGATTTAGGATTTTGATGCCATAATTGGATGATAATTTGGGAGTCCTTGGATAGAAGTGATCATACTTAGCACATGATAAGAAATGGAAATATTATAAAAAACGGTAAAGATGGGGGCATCTGAGTGGCTCAGTTGGTTAAGCTTCTGACCCTTGATTCCAGCTCATGTTGCCGTCTCCCAGTCGTGAGATCGAGCTCCACATCAGGCTTTGCATTCAGCACAGGGTCTGTCTGCTTCAGATTCTCTCTCCCCTTCCCTCTCACTCACTCTCTCTCTCTTTCTCTCTCTCTCTCAAATAAATAAAGTAAAAAAAAATCTTAAAAAATAAACAGTAAAGACTAGGAACAGATTACAAAATTAATTCTAAATATTTCCCCTCTATCAAAAGCAGGTCTATTTTTTTTTTACCTTTAAATCTTGGTTGACGATGTGTCTTTACGTGGTGCTTGCTTCAGCAGCACATATACGATTTGTCTTTACTTGGGTAGCTGAACATCTTGACAAAAAGGACCATATTCATAAAAGCTATATGCAAATATTTCTTTCAAGAACTGATTATAATAAGTCTTACCCTACTATGTAGCTGTGTTAATTTTCTATGAAGTTCATTCTGAAATATTTGCATAGTCTACAAATTAACATCATTTAAAAAAAAAGATGATTTTCAAATTTTCACTTTTTTATCCACTCTGAAAATTTTAGCAGTTTGTAGACAGTAGTGTGGGTAAAAGCTAAAGAATAGTTTTATTGATACACAGGACAGTGTTTCAATTATAATAAAGATAGTCATCTTTGTTAGCCTGTTTAGTTAGACTCCAACCCAAAAATGTACTCATATCTCCATGAACACAACTAAATTTAAATATAAGAGTTAATTATATGTTATTCCACATCACACTAAACAGTGCTAATATTAAAGTATACAATTTAATAAACTTTAGTAGTTTTAATCATTTAACACTAATATAAACATCTTTCTCTTTTGATCACAATCTTACATTACTTTGCAATGGAAATAGTTCTAGAAATCAAGCCAAGGGACTTTTCTTCACAATAAAATATATACATGTATATATTTATATAAATGTGGATTTATATAGATACATAAGATATATTTCACATCTGATATATAAGATACATATATAACATAATTTTACTTCACAGTAAGATGTATTTTTATACATATGTTTTTGAATAATAATTGACAAATATACTTGTGCTCTAAAATAATTTTAAAAGAAAATATACATGAACATCTTCTTGATAAAATGCCAATGCTTACTTTTAAATTATTTAAATTAAATATAAAACAATATGCATTACAATATAAATTAATGTGTATTGGTCTGCTAATAAGAAAAATGTTACGGACTTTTATTAAGTCCATAAGTACTTGCTATGTATATGGCATTTTATTATAAATGTTATATACACAAAAGAACCAGAAGATAATTCACTTGATTAAAAGAACATTCATTTATTTAGAACATTTAAGCACTTCGATGATTAACAAAAAGCTCTTTCAACACACATAAAACAACTTAGCTTTTGTCTCCTTGATCCAATAATACAGTTTGAATGCTGAAACTACAAACCTAGAGATGAACTAAACATTACATTAGTTTCAAAAGCAACTCAAAATAAGCCCTTTATAAGCATAATAGGTGTTTAAGAGGGATTTTTTGATTCATATCTGTTGAGTAAGTTCAACGTGGATTTACCTCACCATGATGGCTATTCAGATATCCCCAGAAACAGTGACAGATTGAATGACTGCTCCCATTTTCCCTCACTTTTAATGGAATTACACACTTGTGATCTTCACCATTTGACTTCTATCTCCTCCCATTATATAGGGGAAGTGAAGGACAGAAACAATACAGACATGCCTGAATTCTAGAGATTTTAAATCCTTTCCTGAGTTAATTTTATTTTCTTCTTCTCATCCTTCAGATTCTTGGTGCTTGAAGCTATGACAACGATAAATGGGAAGTAAAAATTGAGGCAACTACACTTTATTTTTTAAATTCTCTATGCTTTCATTTTTGTGACTTCTTCATTCCAAAACTGGAAACCTCTATCTCCTACACTCCCCTTCATCATCTATTTCATCCTTCCAGCCCCCTTACCTCTGGAAATCAACAGTTTATTATCAGTATTTTAAGTGTGATTCTGTTTTTGTTTGTTTATTCATTTGTTTTGTTTTATGTTTAGATTCTACATATGAGTGAAATTATATGGTATTTGTCTTTCTCAGTATGACTTATTTCACTTAGCATAATACCCTCTATGTCCACTCATGTGGTCATAAGTAGCAGAATCTCATCCTTATTTTATCACTAAATAATATTTCATTATATATATGTATATATGTACATATGGATCTTCCTTATTCATTCATCTATCAATGGACACTTAGTTGCTTCTGTATCTTGGCTAAAGCGCTGAAATAATCACAAGGGTGCATTTATACATTTTCAAATCAGTGTTTTCTTTTTCTTCAAAGAAATACCCAGTCATATAATTATTGGACCAAATGATAATTCTATTTTTAAATTTTGAAGATCCTCCCTAATGTTTTCCATTATGGACGTACCAATTTAAATTACCACCAACAGGGCACAAGGGTCCCTTTCTCTGACGTCCTAGCCAAGCTTCTTGTTTCTTGCCTTTATTTATTCATTTGTTTATTTGAGGGAGAGAGGCCAGAGGGAGAGAATCTCCAAGCAGACTCCCTGCTGAGCGCAGAGCCTGACAGGGGCTTAATCCCATGACTTGAGCCAAAATCAAGAGTCTGCCACTTAACCTACTGAGTGACCCAGGGGCCCCTGTTGCCTTTTTGATTTTAGTCATTTGAGCAGGCATAACGTGATATCTCATTGTGATTTTGATTTGCATTTTCCTGATGATTAGTGATGTTTAGCATCTTTTCATTTGTTTTTTGGCCATCTGTATGTCTTCTTTGGAGAAATGTCTCTTCAGATCCTCTGCACATTTTAAATTTTGATTGTTTGGGGTTTTTTGGTGTTGAGTTATTTAAATTCTTTGTATTTTTTGGATATCAACCCCTTATCAGATATGTCATTTGCAAACATCTTTTCCCATTCAGTAGGTTGGTTACCTTTTGGTTTTGTTGATTGTTCCCTTTGCTGTGCAGAACCTGTTCTTTCTTCTCCTTCTTTCTCCTTCTCCTTCTCCTTCTCCTTCTCCTTCTTTCTCCTCCTCCTCCTCCTCCTCCTCTCTTCTTCTTCTTCTTCTTCTTCTTCTTCTTCTTCTTCTTCTTCTTCTTCTTCTTTTCTTCTTCTTTCTTCTACCTTTTACCAGTATAGATGGCTTATATTTCTTTTTCTTGTCTAATTGCTACATGTATTCTTTCCAGTACTATATTGAATAAAAGTGGTGAGACTGGGCATCCTTGTTTTCATGATCTTAGAAGAAAGCTCTCAGGTTTTCTCCATTGAACATGATATTGGCTATAGGTTTATCATATATGGATTTTATTATACTGAGGTATGTTCCCTTTAAACCCAACTTATTGAGAGTTTTTATTATTAATGAATGTTGAATTTTTTCAAATGCTTTTTCTGCATAACTTTTTCTGCAAAAGATCATATGATCTTTTGTCTTTCATATTGTCAGTGTGGTTTATCACACTGATTAACTAGTGTATATTGAACGATCCTTGTACTCCTGGAACAAATCCCACTTGATTGTGGTCAATGATCCTTTCAATGTATTGTTGAATGTGGCTTGCTAATTATTTGTTCAAGATTTTTGAATAATGTCCATCAGGGATATTGGCCTATAGTTTTCTTTATTTGTAGTCTGATTTGGTATCAGTGTAATTCTGGCCTTGTAGCGAAATATATTTAGAAGCTTTCCATTATTTGAAATAGTTTGAAGAGAATAGGTATTAACTGTTCTTTAAAAGTTTTGTAGAATTCACCTGTGAATCCATCTGGTCCTGGACTTTTAATTTTTGGTAGTTTTCTAATTACCAATTCAATTTGATTACTAGTAATTGATCTGTTCAGATTTTCTATTTTTTCCTGATTCAGTTTTGGAAGGTTGTATGTTTCCAAGAATTTTTCCTTTTCTTCTAGGTTTTCCAATTTGTTGGCATAAACTTTTTTCGGATTATTCTTTTATAATTCTTTGTATTTCTGTGGTGGCTGTTGTTACTTCTTTTATTTCTGATTTTATTTAGCTGGCTTCTCTCACATGCACACTCTCTTTTTTTTCCTGGTGAGTCAGCTACAGGTGATCAATTTTGTTTATCTTTTCAAAGAACCAGCTGTTGATTTAATTGTTGTTTTCTATTTTTTTTTGTAGTCTCTATACCATTTATTTCTCCTCTGATCTTTATTATTTTCTTCTACTCAGATTGTGTTTTGTTTGTTCTCTTTCTAGTTCCTTTAAGTATAAGGTTAGATTGTATTTGGACTTTTTCTTGTTTCTTGTATTGCTGCATATTTCCCTTCTAAAACTGATTTTGAGGCTACTACACTTTTATTTGTTGTCTGCAACACTAAAAAGCTTCACGTAGGAGGAGAAAACCTGTCATCTTTGGGAGAGGCACAACAGCCGTATAAATCCTGGGACCAAGAGGAAGATGGAAAGTTTTCTTCCTTTGTTAATTTCAGTTATTTTTCTTTGACCAATTTTGCTGAAGGCCATGTTTTAATACACATAACAAAGGTGATAATGGACAGATGAAAAGTGTGAGTCTTATTACTCTGAGATAAATGATTATTGAATCATATTTTCTACTAAGTAAAAATAAGAACAACCAAGATGCTCTACTAGATAAGGAGCATGTACTTAAAGATTAATATAATATTTATTCAAATGTGTTCTATCATTCAATAACTAATTTTACATCAATTATTATATGACTCATACAAATGCAGAAGTTTTTCATTGTCTTTTTCATGTTTTTCTTTGTAGCAACATAACATTCAAAGTGCTGATTTAAAATTTCACAGGAAACAATAAAAGAAATGGCTTCGTAGATAGTCCTAAGTTCCCACCATAAAAATCTGCTCCTTATCCAAAGGCATGTTAACAGTGATGTCAGGAATCAAGAAACACAAGAAATGAGTAGCATTGAGAGGGAAAATATCAAGACCTAGGAGTTTTTTAGATAGTGGAAATCTGTAACTATGGGTATAAGTTTTCATACACCTCAAAAACAACCCCATTGCTCCAAAATTCAGAAGATCCAAACATATATTTCACTGTATTTGATCATCCATTTTTGCATGTTAATACCAAACATTTTGTCTGTGGTTATTGAATATTTGCTAAAAATTGCTGGAATATTTGTTGTTAATTTTCAAATATGCCTTCCCAAAACACTTTTAGCTTTGTTTTAATTGGCAATTACTCCATATGCTGCTTTTATAGTCCATATAAAATATAAAGTTTCTCTTTATGGCGAAATTAATATAGATTGACCAGGGTTTAGAAAATATAAAGAATAAAAATTTTATGGCATAAAGATTGTATGTATTTCCAATTTAAATAAATAAATATGTTTTATGGTTTGGTGGATCCATTTTAGTTTCTTTAATTGAATATTCATTTGTATTTTTCTTTCACCTGTGTCCTTCTATTATATTCCAATCCACTTTCATTCTATCTGAAATAAAATGTTCAAACCCTCTATATTATGACATAAGTAGCTGGGAGACTGATATTTTTAAGCTGGAGAAAGGCTAGTGATAAGTGCAAGAAAGAATCCAAACAGGATATTGTCAAATGAAATGAAAGAGGACACCAAAGCCAAAGGTTTATGCAAACACAGAAACCACTCAGGCATGCTGTCTTCCAAAGGAAGGTGGACAATCACAAGGAAGCCACATGATCAGTAGATCAAAAAATAACGTGGATACTAGAAATCCTATGCAAGGGAAATGAGGCCAAGTTTATGCAAAGCAGAAGCAAAGGAAGTGAATTAATTTTTTTTTAAATCACTAATTTTGTTTTAATTTGTTTTCATTGAATGACCGAGGCTTGCTTGATTGGGCTGACTTCAGGAACTGGCAGATGTTTGCATAGTTGTTGTAAATCCAAGCTATGTTACTCATCCTTGTATTCCCCACTATATCTGACCAAAATCCTTTCTAAATAAAAGTACATAACACAGGGCACCTGGGTGGCTCAGTCAGTGAAGCATCTGCCTTTGGCTCGGGTCATGATCCTGGGGTCAAAGGACCTAGCCCTGTGTCAGGTCAGTCTCTCTGCTCAATGGGGAGTCTGCTTGTCCCTCTTGCTCTGCTCTTCTCTCTCTCTCTCTCAAATAAGTAAATATTTTTTTTAAAAAAGAATATTTTTTCTAAAAAAAAGTACACAATAACTATTGTTGAATGGATGGATGTGTGGATAGTAAGACAGGGCTTGCCAGATACCTGTAGGTGGCCTTTTCCTTGTCCAAGAATTACTTAAAATGTTCTTTCTGTTTTGGCAAGTTTTCACAGAACAGCAAAGAATTCGTGTTGTTACAGCCAGCTTTCTGACCCTTGCAGTGTGCAGTTTTTCATAGCTGAACTCATCACATGATTCCCTTGTTTTCACTGCAGACTGCTTTTATCATCTCATCATCTGTCCATTGGAGCTTATTACATTCACTTTTTAAAAAAGATTTTATTTAGTTAATTGAGAGAGGGCACAAGTAAGGAGAGGAGCAGAGGGAGAGGGAGAAGCAGGCTCCCCACTGAGCCTGACACAGGGCCCCATCCCAAGACCCCAAGATCATGACCTGAGCCAAAGGAAGATGCATAACCTACTGAACCACCCAGAGGCCCCCTATTACTTTCGCTTTTTAATTTTCTCTTGGAAATATATGTTTTTTTTCCCTGTCTCTGAAACAAAGAACACGAGAACCTGAAAGTGAATGGTCACAATAACCTTTCTTTTAATCAACTACAAGACAAAACTGCCATGTTAACTCTATACCACGACAATATTTTTCTATATTTGTTCTCTTATATTCTTTCACTTGCAGGCAATAGATTGTTAAATTATTCAGAGCAAATGTCTACATTTCTGCAAATGGACATAAGAGCAATTAGTTAAAAATGGATTAAGTGACAAGAAATATAATATCCATCATGTTACTTTTAAACTGAATTTTTGAGAGGTATGGAAAGAATGTCAAGAAAATTATATAGAATACAAAGCACTAGATAATAAATAATCTTTAACTTCTGTAATACCAAGTCTCCTTTAGTTTAATATAAGTTACTGTTTAAAATTGGATGAAATAAACCCATCAACCATTTGTCTCAAGTGCTGTAACAAGCAGTATTTTGAATGTATTTAAATTATCATCACATGTAGTTATAAAGCATATTATTGTGTATATCATCTCAGTTGACGTGTTCACCCACACTTCATTACTTTTTCATATATTATTTTTTGGATTTTTATGAGGGTATAGCCATTGTTTGGGAAAAAGAAGAGCAATGTGCATTCTTTTCTCTCTTAAAAATCATACTAGAATTTGAAATCAATCTTTTTTACTACAATTTAATTAGCCTTTTTAAGGAAATGTTCAGTTGAATTTCACAGAGACGTTATGCCACTATTGGTTTCTTCTACTTTATATGCAATGCTCAGCGTGCTAAGACGTATAATGTGAATGATGAGACATATGCATATAAATATATAATATTTATACATTTTAAATCTTTCTTTAAAACAAGAAAGATGATCATTTTCAAACTATATTAGTCTCATTTATCTCCATGATGCCATTAATGTTGTAAAATGTTGCGGCAGCATTACTAACTCCTGAAGGCCTGTATAAGCCTTTAGCTCCTCAGCTGCATTATTAGATTGTCAACATAATTCAGACATCTCATAGAGAATGAGCCAACCCGCTGGCTCCTGTGCTTTGTAAACGTATTAGCTTGATGAAGTAGCTCTGAACATATTGAGGCCTTTACTATTTCTGTGCATATGGCACTTGGAGAATCGTCTCTATTGCTGCTTCAGAAATGCACTTAAGATTTACACTTTTGTTGTTCTGTCTTAAACACTTCACTCAGTATATTTCAGTTCCTAGTCACAAACGAGCAGATGAGAAAAGAAAATGCAACTTGTAAAATTAGGTGAAAAATGAGTGTTATAATGATCAGCATTACAAACTGACACATTTCATTTACTTTTCAATTAAGAGGTTAAATAAAGCCTCAAAATGTACAGAAAACATATTTAAGAAATTCGTCAAAATATATGTGGCATGGAATGGATGCTTTTTAATTGGATATTTGTGAGGTTTTTTTTTTATTGAGTTGTAGGAGTTCCTTACGTATTTTTAATATTATCCACTTATTTGATATATGGCTTGCAAATATTTACTCCCAGTCCATAGGTTGCCTCTTTGCTCTGTTGATTGCTTCCTTTCATGTAAAGGTTTTTAGTCTGGTATAGTCCCACTTGTCTGTATTATTTTTTTGCTTATATTTTAGGTTCTCTACACCTAAAAGATCATTGCCAAGGCTAATGCCAAGGATTTTGTCTTTGTCTTTTCTTGTAGGAACCTTACATTTTCACGTTATTTGAAGTTTTAATCCATTTTGCGTTGGCTTTTTGAATAATGTAAGAGAGAGGTCAAATTTCATTATTTTATTTGTGAATATCAAGTATTCCCAAAACCATTTATTGACTTCTCCCATTGAGAATTCTTACTTCCAGACTCTTGACCCTATTTCACTGTTTTATGTGTCTGTTTTTATGCCAATATTGTACTGTTTTGAACATTACAACTTTGTAGTTTAGTTTAAAATCAGAAAATGTGATGCTTCCAAGCTTGCTTTTCTGTCTCAAAATTGCTTTGGGGTCTTTTGTGATTTCATATAAATTTTGGGATTTGTTTCTTTTTTTTTAAGATTTTTATTTATTCATGAGAGACATAACGAGAGAGAGGCAGAGACATAGAGGGAGAAGCAGTCTCCATGCAGGGAGCCCATTGCGAGACTCGATCCCAGGACTCCAGGATCACATCCTGGGCTGAAGGCAGGCGCCAAACTGCTGAGCCACCCAGGGATCCCCACCACCACCTTTTTTCCCTATATCTATGAAAAAAATGCCATTGGAATAATTGCCAGATTATTCTAACTCCTCCATATTTCTAATATGAGGTATTATCTTCCTTTTTAATATTCACTATTTTCTGTAAAATTTAAGTTGGTTTTTAAAAACATAGATTCAGAGGGTGCTTGGGTGGTGCGGACAGTTAAGCATCTGACTTGATTTTGGTTCAGGTCATGATCTCAGGGTAGTGGGATCCAGCCCTGCATCAGGCTCTGTGCTTCACACTGAATGTGTGGAGGCTGTTAGAGATTTTCAATTTTCTTTCTCCTTCTCCCTCTGCCACTCCCCCCAACTCATATTCTCTCTCTTCCTCAAATAAATAAATGAATAAATAAATAAATAAATAAATAAATAAATAAATAAATAATAAGTCTTTTTAAAAAAGATTCAAGGTTTTGGCTAAAATGTGCCTTAATGGTTGTTTACTTTGTAGTACCTCACAATTCATAGTACTTAATCACATGAAATGTCCTATCATATACTGTTGCTAGGATTCATCAATGATTAGGTACTGATATTGTTTTTTTCCTTTTCCAAGTAGCAAGTAATACATATAGAATTTCTTTGGCATTATACAAATATCTTATTCTCCAGTAACCATTTCCTTAAAAGTCTTGAAAGCAGTTGCTGACTATTTTAAACAAACTATATATATATATATATATATATATATATAGTTTGTGTCTGTACACTATTATATGTATGTATATATATATATAATAAAATTATGGTTTTCAAATTATTTCATTCCCTTATTGACTGATGACTTTTGGTTATACTGACCTAGAGTTTCTTCTGTGAAGGTTGGATCAATGTTTCATTTTATCTATTTAATTACCTTATTTTCAAGGAAGAAACAAGTTAAATAGCTACCTCTAATGATGACATATGGATTTTGCCTTTTCTTTTTTTGTGAGCTACATTAAGAATTAATCAATTTGCTAATAATACAATAAATATTTATTCAATAAGATTATTATTTAGTAACTTTTAATAGAGGAATTCCTTTCAAGTAGATTTCCTATATCCTATGTATATAGCCCTTGCAAATTATTGTAAGTTGCCTTTTTTTCCAGAACAATATAATATCCCCAATTCATCTTGTGTCTTCCTTCCTTCACTCCTAGAATCAGCCAATTCTCCAAGAAGCCCTGATTCTGTTTCCTGTAGAATGGTATTAGAAACTACCACCTGATGTTGGAGTTATTCATTATTATTGAGGTAAAATTGCTTCCAAGACATTTAGAAGACAGAGCTAAAAAACGTGTATATATGCATACTTGTCTTTAAATATGTTTATATTGGGGATCCCTGGGTGGCCGAGCGGTTTGGCACCTGCCTTCGGCCCAGGGTGTCATCCTGGGGTCCCTGGATCGAGTCCCACATCGGGCTCCTTGCATGGGGCCTGCTTCTCCCTCTGCCTATGTCTCTGCCTCTCTCTCTCTGTCTCTTATGAATAAATAAATAAAATATTTTAAAAATAAATAAATATGGTTATATTTAAATAGCATATAATATAAACATTAAAATATATACTTATTTATATATGCATTTATGTATTACATATAATGTGCATTATCAACATACATTTATGTATTAAAATGTTATATATGTATATATCATACACCCATGAATTCATATTAAAAGCTTCAATTTAATTTTAATATTATAGTGTTTCTATTTATTATATTTTGTAATTTTACATATTTTCTCCTAACCCAAAATCTTGATTTATAGGATCAACATACTTAATTATTTTTTTTACTTGAAATGTATAATAGTAGTCTAAAAACAAAATACCAATTTACTATTAAAATAGCACTGTACTGTGAAATTTAAAATTTCCTTGTATTTTTTTAATCAAATGCATCCAGTATAAAGCATAATCTTAAAGTACATCAACAGCCTTTCCAAAGTTACTTGATATAATTTCCTCTTATGTGAATACTATGAAATTGATGTAAGATTAGGTTGATTTATTTTCATTTGTATTCATTTGCAGGGGTTTTCTTCTCTAAGTCTAACACATTTTGTAGTAATTTTTTTCGGTATCAAGAGTGTAATTACTTGATTTGAAGGCCAAAGTTTCATGGAAATTTGTCTTACCTTCACCCTTGAACTTGTCACCATATCATCTCTTACCTACTAAAGGTTTTAATACACTGTTCTGAACTCTGCTTATCAGAATAAAAAAAAAAGGAATGCTCTTGCTTCTTTAGAATTTCTTTTTAATAATAATTTTAGTTATTTTCCAGTGTTCTTTGAGTTCTACTCATGAATATTTGTTCTGCAATTGGATCGTAAGTCCCTGGATCATGTTTTATCAGCATTTTATAATTAAAATTTTTTACTGCTTAATTAATTTATTATTCATTTTGTTTGTTTGTTTTACTTTTGGCCTCTAATAAGTGCTTACTGATTCTTTGTTGAGAAAGATTGTAAATAGAGTTTATTTCTCAAGAGCCCACACCATTCTGCAAGAATTCTAAATGGTTTGCCCTGTGTTCCAAGTCTACAGAGAGCGGAATTTCATTTCCTCACACTACTCTTGTTCCACAACAACGTGTCCTTCCTGCTCCATCTACCTGTTTAATCCTGACTGTAGCTTGTTCTTTCAGGGTCTGAGTCTTTCATCTCGAAGTGTTTTGTTAGGAAGGGACAACAGAGACTTCCTGATGTCTCTGGCCTTTTATAGAACCCTAAGCTTCTTGATTCATTACAACTTCCCTCTTTACCTTGAGCTGTTCATAAATTCCAGCAAGCACAATCAATTTTTCTTCCTTTCCTCAGGAATCATCTATATTTTAGATTCATTGCAGATCAGAAAAGAGTTCTTTTTTAACATATTTTATAATTGGTTTGTAGTAACCTTAATATCTGTAATTTAGAGATTATGACAATGCTTCCAGCAATAATTTTATGTGTATTACTTCTTTCCCTTAATCTTCCTAAGCTCAACAAAGACATTATATTTTCTTCTTTCTATAAACCAGGAAACTATCTTAAATGTTAGATATTTTATCAAGAGTTTCCAGTTAATTATAGTAAAAAGAGGACCACTATTCTGAAGTAAGTCTGTATGACTTCAGTACCTGAATTCTGATCACTAGACCGCTATAACTCCTTTCTTAATAGTTTGAAATATTTAAACATTAAATTCATCTAGATATTCCACAGTATCGCTGGTATCATTCTGCCATTTCAGTTTTGAGTTTACAGTTACCAATAGTTTAAAAGAATGATGAAAAACCCCAGATATGTAATTTTTTTCTTGGCTTATAATTAACATTGCTGAATTGAGCAATAATGAGGCCTGAGACATAAAGCAAAAACAGTAATACTGGGCATGTATATATTTATCATTTCATATTTTGTTCCTCATGGAGGTTTGTATTAATTGTGATGTTTAAATCTATTGCTTTATTAACTGTCATGATTAATGAAGGCTTTTCAACGTGCACCTTAATTCTGTGCCCAAAACAAGTACCTTATTTGCCTCATCATAGCCCCAGCCCTGTAAAAAAAGAAAGGTGTTTGTTATTAGAGACCTATGTAAAAATCAACCAGTCAACCCTGCCAACTAGGATAGGCATCTTGGGAGATAATAAAAGTAGAGTCATGATCTTGGCCTTTAGAAGCTTTCAATGAAGTTATGTCCGTAAACTATTAGTATGCAAATGCACAATATGGAAGAGCATATGGCAGCGCAAAATAAAGATAATTTGCTTTCTAGTTCTGACGATAGCAGGATCCAAATGTGTCAAAGGGGTCAGAAAGTGTGTTATTGTGTACATTAAGCTTGATCCAGAATTTCAAGAATTTGTAAGAATCAGAGAAGACCAGGAGGACACTGACACTGCATTTTAGGAAGATATCATGAGATAGCATTAGAGATCAAGGATTTGTGGGCTTCGGAAGGAGGGATTTTTAGGGACAGTAAAGGTAATATAAACGGATCAGAAAGTTCATGGGTAGAATTAGTTCAAGAGCATTAGTAAGATTTGATTGTGAAGAATTTGTAAAGATACCAAATCCAGGATAAATTCAAAAACAAAATGGGAGGGATCAAATTTCTTTGGAAGTTCTGAGTAAGATTATTTTGGTAAACAGGAAGAGTGGTACAGATAGAACATTCCCTCTGCATATTGAAGTCTGAAATGCAGTAATGAGGGCCTAATAACAACATGCAATGGAACATTTTAACTTCCATCATGTAATAATAACTTTATTCATCAAAAATAATAATTGTAGAGTTAACAATTATTAACTGTCTACCCTGTGGTAGGCACTGCTTCTATAACTACAGAATGCCTGATACACGTGGAGACATTTATTGAAGAACTCAGAAGAAAATTTCTTAATTGTTTACCAATATAAATGGTGTTACTTGTTTTTATTTTAGACATTTTATCATATTAAGAAAAAATTTTATATAAAATGATTTTCATCATTTATTGAGTCATTTATATGTTTTTTCTACTTTTTCTTGTTAATATGAAATATAACATCTTTGATATTTAAATGCTAACTCACTTTCTGATTCCAAACATAAGCACTACATGGTTATGATGGATCATCCTTTTTCATTTAGTAGCTTTGATTTGTTGATATTTTTATTTAGGAATTTTACATTCATAATTCTCCCTGCCGTAGTATCTTTATCAGGTTTTAGTACAATAGTTACGCTGAATCCATAAGAAGACTTGGCAGTTTTTCCTCTTTATCTCTTTTCTGAAAGGGTTTATTTAGTTATGATTGAGATTGTATATTCTTTAAATATATGGAAGAATGCACAAGCAAATTTACCTGAATCTGGAGTCATACTGTGATTTATATCTTTTTTTATTACTTTGGATTTTTTAAAGGTTTAATTGCATATTTGATTTCTTTACAATATCTCAGTGTATTTTTCCCTATGTTTAGATGTTTAAAAGGGCTCACAAAACTCCAAGAGATTTAAAGACAAGAAATATAATGTGGCAAGAGAGAGAGGATGCAGTCACACATTGCAAATCTGAAGAATATTCCATACATAAGCTACCCTTGGACCTATGATCCATATCTTACATGCTGTGTCCCCAGTGTGAACCTCCACGTTTGGTAGGAGGAGAATTGGCTTGGGAGATCTCACCTAAAAAAGTTTCAGTATCCCTGTATATGATCAAGTCAGCCTTGTCAAACTGGTTAGGTCATTACAAACCAGAATGAAGAGCATAATTTTGTGGGTTGCAACCTCAGAAGCTTCCCCATAAAATGTGAAACTGGTCCCATCAAGGAGAGCAGCAAAAGATGGAGGAAAGAGGCAGTCATTCCAGATTGCTCAGCCGCGGGTTCAACAAGCAAGGGAACTTAAATAAGAAGCTTGGGTTGTGCTGCTGCAAGATGAGATCTCCACACCTACCTGTCAAGTCCTAATAGTTTAATGAGAAGCCTTAAAGTTTCCATCAGGTATTCAGTCCAAATGTTCTCAAGAACACAGTACTCTTTCAAGACTGGGTCCTAGCATGGAGAAAATATGTGGAAAGAGCATTTCAAGTACAGAAGAAATAGTAAGTAGCTTCCAATTGCTCGAGAGTCAAACCTGAGGTCATGTCTTCTTGATGATCTCTTCTTATATGGGTAACAAAGGTGTTTTAGACTTTAAACAGCACATCATAAAATCCATTGCTTCTCTTGGATGAGCCAAAAGCTAGAAATCAAGCATCCTCAAAGATAGTTTTCAGGCCAGCTAGTGAGGTGTTCTCTTCTTATTTCCTTCTTAGGGAGTTTTGGTAAGTTTGTTTTTTGTTTTGTTTTTTAAAGATTTTGTTTATTTATTCATGAGAGACACAAAGAGAGAAAAAGAGAGAGGCAGAGACATAGGCAGAGGGAGAAGCAGGCTCCATGCAGGGAGCCCGATGTGGGACTCAATCCTGGGACTCCGGGATCACGCCCTGAGTTGAAAGCAAATGCTCAACTGCTGAGACACCCAGGCGACCCCCATTTCATGTCTTAAATTGTTATTGTGTGTTTCTCCTTCATTTTAGTCTTGCTCCGGGCTTCAGATGTATTAATATTATAAAAGAACTGAATTGTGGACTTTTAAAATTTTATCTGCTATCATTATGTCCTCTTTCATGTATTTCTGTACATACATACATATTCATGTATATGTGTGTATAAATCAGGTCAATATTGGTTCAGATCTTCTATATTTTTTCTGATGTCCTTTTGTTTATTCTATCAGTTACTGAATAAAGTCTTCCACAATGAGTATATTTAGTCTGACTTTATTATTTTTTAAACTAGCCTGACAAGTTTAGTCTTTTCAATGGAATAATTAATCCTTTCCATTTAATATAATCACTGATATATTTAAATTTATAAATACTATTTATTTCCCACTTAATAGAACTATATTATTACTTTTTTCCCTTATCTATTTTACTAAGTGAAGACTTTTTATAATCCGATATATTGGAATTATTTCATTACTAATGCATTATTTTACTATTTATCTTTGGTTTCCCCTAAGGACTAGGGAAATAATAATAAGCCAGCATGTCATGTTCAGACTTGGGACTCTAAGTCAAGGGGAAATGTGACAAGCATGATCATTCCTTCAATGTGGTGATATTTCATATCTATCTATCTATATGGTGATATAGATATATACCAAATATATAAATGTATGTATATACATATAATTTTGTAAGTATAGTTTGAGGCAAAGATAGGAGAGGAATAAGAGTTGTAAGTTAAAGTTATGTACCAGTCTTATTCAGGCTTGTGTCCTCAAATATGGGAAAGACAAGATTGCATGCCCTGGCAATTAGGTGGCCCCCAATGTTGTTTGATCTGATTAACATTGCATACTCTACCAAAAATCACTAGGTTAGCCCAAATGCAACATATTACAATAGCAGCAAAAGCGACCTTAATTTCAATAAATTATCTTAAATGCTACACATAAAACAAAGAGATGAACTCCATAATGCCAGCCTATACTGGAAATGGGCCATATATATAGAAAAGTGTAAATAGGCAAGACTGCTCTTATATCTTCTCAAATGGAATCCTTTTCAGTTTTCATAGTTGGGGAGAAAAAGGACAAATGCAGCACTATTCATTTTGAGGTATTTGCCATGAACATCAAGTCCGTATGTGGCATTTAATTAAGTGATAGAAATGAGAACTATGATCTTGTATTAAGAGAGATCATGTGCAGCTGGACAGGATACATGTATATGAATATACCCTAATACGTAATTAAAATATTTTGGGATAAGTCTCTTTTTTTTTTCAGTTACTGTTAAGATGCTGTGAAGAGGAAATGACAAATATTCTGTATTTAAACCCTTTTATTTATTTATATTTTCTGCCTTGCCAGCATAACTTGAAACTTTGTTAAACTCTTAATGACTTTTTCTTTTTAGTCCGAATATGTCATAGAAAAGTTCTGTGTTCTGACATTTCTTGTTGTACGTCCATTCTTGAACTGGTATTATCTTTGATTTAGTCTCATTAATGCTACTAAAATATTAAGGTCAGAATTTTATTTATAAATGATATTCGAAAAGTCAGTGCAATTGGCAGCATTGTGAAGTGAATTACAGAGGAAACTCTACTTGTAATAAGTCAGCATTAGTGGGAGAAAAATCGTTCATCCAGCAAGTGTCTATCTTCACTATTAGGTCATGTGTCTGTATTATTATCTCCTCATCGGTCACCGGTCCATCTTGTCACTCTGGCTAGGATTCTAAATGGTAAGATATAATTTCTTATGATGAATTATTTTTACCCTTTCCATTATTTTTCAACACTTTGCCTATACTTCACTGTTGGGTTGAGGATAAGGGAGTAATTTTCTACTTGGAAGTCTGAACACTGATCTTAACTGCCAAGGTGACACAAAATAATTCCATTTGACAACTGCTGGCACTGTATCAATGATGCTTCAAGTCACAAAACACTTTTCCAGAACACTAGTCTTCTCTTCTTTTTTTTTTTTTTTCTTTTTCGCTCATACTCTCTTTTAACATTCCAGGTTAAGTTGTACTATTCCCCCCCCCCATCAAATAGAGGGTTGCTTGCCAACTCATAAAGTGGTAACTCATTCACCAGAGTGAATGGTGATTTCTTGATTTTTCCTCTGTATAATTTAAACCCTTTACTGTTGAATTGTAAAACTTTAGCTCTAGTGTTTCAACTATGTTTGCTTAAAAAAATCACATTTGACAGCAAATAATTAATGGCTATATATTAGGCATCATAATGCATGCCCTGTTAAAAGGCAAAATAAAGGTAAGGTTTTTAAATTGTTAAGAAAAAGCTAAATGACTATATGTCTATGGGAGGGAGTTGCAGAGGTGGGCAGAGTTAGTGTGCATACCAGCAGGCACTCTGTGAGTCAAGCTACTTCCTACCATAATAGATTAACTTTATACCCCCTGCCCCTGTTAGCATCCTGATAGAAAAAGAAGCATGTCCTTTGCTAGGTATAAATATAATTTACCTCAGCCTCTACTGTTCTCCTACTCTCCACTCTTCTTTTACTTGGGAAAAAGAGGGTTTTCAAACTTGATTTTGAAATGAGCTTTAAAGCATTCTGGCTGTGGCAATAATGTGAAAATTGCTTAATACATTGTATGAAAATTTCAGTGTATAAAAAATTGGAGAGGAATGTTATTTTCTTCCTATAGGCATAACTTCTTTTTTAGCAATTTGTAAGCTTAGGTCATATCACCTTTATCCAATTGGTGTCTGAGATGATTTAATCCTGGCTATGGTATTTATGTTTGATCCCACTATTAAGTTTTAGGATTAAGTAATCTCATTTGAAAGCTTGGGCTACTAACCAGGCCACCTCTTTCTCTGTAAGTCCTGGCCTTATATTTTTTTCCTTCTCAGCATTGGGAGGTTGTTGAAAGTCCCACTATGTAGCTCTTTGACGCTTTAGCAGATCCTTCCTTCTTGGCCTCTTATTCCATACAGTTTAGTTATCAGCAGATTATTTGAGACAAAATTTGATGCATCCTTTCTCCATGATGTTGGCTGCTCAAGTTCAGTTGTTTTTTGTTATTCTTGGTGGCAATCTTCCATTTTTGTAAGACTTCAGAAAGTATGACCCTCAGTCCCTATTGCATGTGATTGTCAATTGTCTCAAGTGGAAAATTAGTGGAGGATGATGTACTTGCCTGGATTTACTTGCCTTCTCCAAGGATCTTGGCCTTTTCACCCTGGCTAACTCAAGTGCTCCATAATTCTTTCAAAGAGCTATTCTGTTCTTTCCCCAGTTTGTTTTATTTTATGTCATTAGAGGAGTTTGATTAAAAACTATCCATTACATCCAAAAGCAGATATATGGCAGTATACCAGATGGTAAAATTTAACTTGTTCATCTTCTCAGAAACCCAGGGCCATACAACCTTTTCAGTGGCATAGTCACAAATGGAATTCCAGTTCTTGAGAAAAAAAAAAAAAAGGTAAAAAATAAAAAGAAAATAAAATATATTTTCTTAACTTCCTATATTTCTATACCTGTTTCCATTGTGTGAACCCTCAGTTATATTGGGAATGGAAAAATGCAATATGACTCATCAGGCCATTGAAGGAATCACTATTTCAGTTATATGAAAAAAATATCTACTATTTTCCCTTATGTGGAACATATTATGCAAAATTATTCTTTATTTCGAGTCAGAGAACAATTATCTTACATTAAAAACCTTTTTATAGAACTAATTTTATTCAGATGGGTTTTTTAAAACTATATACTTTTCATATTAATATGGAATTTTGGGAAATGTCTTACAATATTTCTCTTATGTATTAAAATATTATAAGTATATTAATGACTAATAAATATTTTCAAAATTGAATTACATATGTTGACCAGTGTTTATAGTCTTTCAGTGTTCTTCTTCAATTGCAAAGATACTTGTATTTTCTTAGATTCCATACTCATTCTTAGAACTAGCTCCAATACCTATGTTTATTTCAACTATACTAAATCATGGAATAATTAACAGTAACATTTTTCTAAATAGTAAAAAGAGAAATAACATTGAAAATTATAATGGTCATTGGTCTTATTTTTTTATCCAACACCATAATTTATTCAACAATATTTATGCCACATTATCATTAAGTTTCCGCTTGCATGTTTATAGGTTTAGAAATAATATTATGCAAATTTTATATTATTCAAATTTGTTCTCATAATAAAAATAAAATGAATTTATTTTGGGAATTGTAAGAAAGTAAGTATAAGAATATATGAATATATCAATGTTAGATAAAATATATTAAGTATTTTATTTGAAGATTTAAATATTTTAAAAATCGGAAAAATAGGACTCAGTCAGTTACTGCTAACTGCTGCCTTCTGCTCAGGTCAAAATCCCAGGGTCCTCTGATGCCACCTGGCAGGCCCCCTGCTCAGCAGGGTGTCTGCTTCTCCCTATCCCACTGCCCCTCCCCCCTGTTCAGGCTAGCTCTCTCTCTGTTTCTCTCTCTCTTACTCACTCTCTCTCAAATAATAAATAAAATATTCTAAAAAAAATCTTTAAGAAATAAATAAAAAGTGGGAAAGTACTATCATAAACACCTGTATCGTGTGTGTAAACGACATACACAGTCAGATTTTGGATTTATTCTTTTTTTAAAATTATGATTTTATTTTTGTGGATCCCTTTTAAATTCACTGCATAAATACAGTAAAAGTACAGACATCTCATCTATATACCCTGCACTCTTATAGGCACAGCTTCTCCCACTATCAACAAAAAGCGTAATGCATTTGTTACAATTCATAAACCTAATCTGACACATCATACACAAACACAAGAGCTCACATGATTGTTCACGTTTGGTGTTTCACATTCTTTGGTTTGGACAAATATACAATCACATGTATCCATCCTTGTGGTATTATACAGAGTGTTTTCACTTCCCTAAAAAATTCAATGCTCTCCACCTCCTATTCATTTCCCCCTCCCATTCAACCCCTAGCAATCCCAGATCTTTTTACTATCTCATAGTTTTGCTTTTTCCAAAATATCATACATTTGGAATCCTACAGTATGTAGAGTTTTTAGATTGACTTCTTTCACTTAGTGATATGCATTTAAGTTTCCCGTCGATCTTTTTGGTGTAGTTTTAGAACTTAGGTGCGGTTTGGTGGGGTGAGGTCCAGAGCCTATGACCAAGAAAGAATTCTTGAGACATCATTGGTCCAAAATTGTGGTTTTATTAAAGCACTTTATTAAAGTCCGGGTACAGGACCTATGGGCCTGGAAGAGCTGTTGACCTTGGGGTATCAGAGGTGGCTGATTATATACTTGGGACTTGGGAGAGGTAAAGAAAAAGGAAATTTTCAAAAGAACTTTCATATGGTAAAGAGGACCTACAAGATATGGATGCCCTGCCATTGTCAAGTTAAAGTTGTTTTCCCCCCAGCAGGGGATTAATATTAAGACAGTTGGGAGCTTCCTGGAGGAGAGCCACACACATCACACCAAGGAGTGGGGAGGCGGGCAAGGGGAAGGAGGTTGCAGGATGTCAGCTTGTGCTTTGCCCTCAGCTAGCCTTCTGGTCCTTCATCATTTTCGTGTCTTGATAGCTCGTTTCTTTTTAGTGCTCAATAACCCTGCTGTTTTTGATATGTAATTTAATTCCACTATTATCAGACATTCTAGTTTTTAAGAAATGAATCATTTTATATATATTTAGTCTCAATTTATGGGCCAGATTATTAACCATTTCTATAAATATTCCCCATGCACTTGGAAAGGATGTGGTTTCTGCTGATGATGTTAAGATAATTCTATCTATATCACTTTGGTCAAGTTGTTTGATAGCATGTCTTAGGTCTATTTTCTCACTGATTTTCTGTCTAACAGCTCCATCAATTATTGAGAGGGAGAAAAGTGTTAAAATTTCTGACTTTAGTATATATTTCTCCATTTTTCCTTGAAATTCTGTCATTCTTCATTTCATATAAATTGAAATTCTGTTTTTAGGCACATAAATGCTTATCTATGTACTCAATGAATGAACTTGTTCATCATTTAGAAATATCACCTTCATCCATAGTAATATCCTTTGTTGGGAAACCTGTTTTGTTTGATATTAACAGCCACTCTAGTTTTCTCCTGATTGGTATTAGTATGTTATACATTATTACTTGACCCTTTATCTCTTAATCTTTCTTTGTGTTTCTTACCTCTTATATATGAGGTAAATTTCTAATGGACAACATATATTTAAGTCTCGTGTGTGTGTGTGTGTTCAATCAAGGACCTCTAAAGTGTCAGTCAATATACTTTATATTATAATAAAAATTGAATCACACTGTGTACTCAAAGATATGTGCATTGAGATAAATAAGCCTATTTATACCCCAGTAACTGCATATAACACAAAAAGGGAAAGCAGATGATCTAAACAGAATATTGGATTCTCAGAAGCCACAGTGATATTAAGCCAATCTGAATTATAACTCTATTCTGGTCTTTAAAGTGATTGCACAGGTTGTTCATCAAACCTGCTATTAAAAATATTTAAATATTATTAAATAAATTAAGGTAGAGTAGTATACCCTGTAAAGTACAGCACAAGGTAATATTTTGCCATTCATTACCAAACACCAAAGAAAGTGAAAACCACACTTATCAGAGGAAATAGCTGAACCTGCAAATAAGCATCAGTTTCTCATGCTGAGACATTCTCGGGTTCAATTGGAGAAAAATGAAAAGCTACAGGGAACAAGATATGAAAAGCAATTGGAAAACCAGGTGAACTGGATAAGCAAAACTAACATGCAACTACATTTCAAACATGCATCAATGAAAAGCAGGAATTATAGATAAAAATGTTTCCAAACATTAAAAACCCTGAAATGATTAGTTTAAAAGATGTATTATAAATATCCCATTATATCCTTGGGGAAAAATAATTTAACTATGACATGGTTTCAAACATTAACAAACAGAAATAGTGATTCCATGTTAATTATTTTTTTTATCTTATGTTCTGTACCTTAGGTCAGTTTCTCAAACAGTAGATCCTTACTGTCTGATTTAGTTTACATTTGTTAAAAGTAGCTGTCTTTGTGATATGATGGCTATAACTAATAAACCCAGATGTTTTAAACTATTACCACTCTAAGCTCAGTATTCTTAACGAAATTCTGCTGCTGAACAAAAAAGAGATATACCATGGCAATTGCCAGAGTCAAGGTGGCCCTGCCCTTCAAATCCAGGATACTGATGAAAGTTCTATTATGGAATTCTCAAGGCAGGCTGATTTGTCCTCTAAATTCTATCATAATCTAACACTAAAATAGCCAATCATTTCAGGCATGAAGATTTTTTATACACTTCAAATAATTTTATGGATATCCACAAAATTTATGAGAGTTGAACTTTTGGTATCAAAAGCAAAATAAACAAATAAAATTATAAATAAATAACATAATGACAAAGGTTTCCATAAATTCAACATCACTTTTACATAAATTTATTGTGTGTGTGTGTGCGTGAGTGCATGCGTGCACGCACGTATTAAGTACATAGACAATGCTTATTTATGTAGGGATCACAAACACCTATTACAAAAACGCCAAGACTATGCTCTACTGTCCACAAAAAATTAATGAGTTCAAGTACTACAGCATAGGACAACAAAAGAGTTTCAGAGGTAGAAATCATGACAAAGCAGAATAAGTAAAAGAACTGAGTATATTTAGAGTAGAAAAAAGAATGCATACCAATACTTTTAATTTTACTTTAAATGAATAAAGAATTATTGTAGTTAAAGATGTATTTATACTTAATAAATAAATATGCATTTTTCATATTATTTTAGGAAGCAGTTATAAGCTTTAATGTATATTTTAGTCTCAACTATAAAACATAAAACACTTTATTTTAAAAATGAGCTCATAGAGATCCCTGGGTGGCGCAGCGGTTTAGCGCCTGCCTTTGGCCCAGGGCGCGATCCTGGAGACCCGGGATCGAATCCCACGTCGGGCTCCCGGTGCATGGAGCCTGCTTCTCCCTCTGCCTATGTCTCTGCCCCTCTCTCTCTCTCTTTGTGTGACTATCATAAATAAACTAAAAAATTAAAAAAAAATAAAAATGAGCTCATATGTAATATAGATAATGGTTTTGGGATACATGTAAGCACACCAAATAGAATCCATTATCAGAATAACGTGGACTATGTTTAATCTCAAAGTAGAAGAATAGACAATATTTTCTAACTAGAAGAGAATATTATACTAAAATATGCAACAAATTTTATAAAGTGGTCTCATGTTGGGGTCCACCATATTCCATGCTATTAATATTACAAGTAAATTAAGTACCTGGGGAAAATCATGGAATTTAGTGGAAGAAAAAAAAGGGAAAAAAGCAGTACAAAACATTCTGATATGTTCAACATTCTGATATGTTCTGATATATATTTCTTTAAGTTAAGAAAATATAGTTTGGAAAAGCATTTGTATAGTAAACGTGTATGCATATGTTCACTCTGTCTTTGTGATAAGGACAAATTGAAAACAAATAAATTAACAACATCAAGAGAATGGACAAGTAAACTGCAATGCATTGTATAATGAAATACTACAGCAATAAGAATAAATTTGTATGCCATATATCAGCATAAAAAAGGCTCACACATATTACTGATTTCAAAAAATAAGTTTCAGAAGTATATACTATGAGAGACGCGAGCTCAGCCATAATACTTAAAACATTTAAAACAGAGCTATAGGTTTTTACATATGCCTATGATAAAACAAAGCTGAAAATGCATGTATGGGGATGATCACTGGTGTCGGGGTGTGAGGAATAAGAAAAGATAAAAAAAGACAAACTCAGTTATTTAAGTAAATGTTTTGTTTCTTAAGCTAGTTTGTGTAAATCCACATGTTCATTATCTCACATGCACACACACAGAGGAAAGTATAAGTTATGGAAAAGAGAAAATAACCCTCAAATTTCAATAAATATTATGTGAACTTTTGGCCAAAATATATATTCCATATAATATAAATAGAGTAACCTTGTATACTAATTTTAGAAATTTTATAAAAACCAGGAATTTTTGTTTAATTTTTGTGTGTGCGTTTAATTTTTATCAACTACATTTTTTTTTATTGATTGAGATGTGGGAATTTCATTTGAGAATAGTCTCTAAAGTTTGGTGGCCTATCCGTGCTAACAGAATGACCTCACACAAATGACATGTTTCCACATCTAATTTCTTTACTTTTCAGATGAAGTTGGTAAAAGGAATACTATCCTTGTAAATTATTTTGAGGATTGTATAGGATATCTGATGTAAAATATTTAAGAGAGTGCTTAGCACAGAGTAGTATTTAAAAAAATTTTATGGGTACAGCGGTTGGAGTGCCTGCCTTCCGCCCAGGGTGTGATCCTGGAGACCCGGGATTGAAACTCGCGTCGGGCTCCCTGCCTATGTCTCTGCCTCTCTCTTTGTCTCTCTCACGAATAAATAAATAGAATCTTTAAAAAATATTTATTATGATCATATCTTTATTTATTAGGTCAATTGATGTAATTTAGAAATAGTTTTCCCAAAATTTAAAAATCTTGAAATCTCTGAAATAAAAGCTGCATGATATGAAAATAATTTTTTGCATGGTTAGTGGAATCCATGATACTGTTCCTTAATACAGGATTTCTTGAACTATAATCGTAAATGAGAATATTAATTTTTTTGGTTTTATTTTCATTAAATAATACATAGTCGGCACCCTCTACAGCACCAGTTTGTTTTAGGAGGTTATATACAGTAAATAAGTAAGCAAGAAAAATAGAAAAATTTGTCTCTGTTATTACGGACCTTCTATTTTGTGATGAGAAACACATAATACAAAGTAATAATTGTGACTATCTCAGATATTAATAATTAAAATAGGTTGAGTGTAAATGAGAACTGAAATGGTGATTGGTGGTTGTTCAAGAAAGCGGTTTTCAAAGAGGTTAACATTCGAGCTGAGACCAGAAGAGAACCAATGCTGTGAAGTTTTGAGGGAAGACTATTCTAGGCCAATGCATGACTAGTGCAAATGTCCTGAGGCAGGCATATGTGTCATTGCTATTGTTGTGGATGTTGAGGAATCAGAAAGAATACCAGCCTGGAGTGTAACAAGAAGTGTAACAAGAAGTCGGAAGCTAGGCAGACACCAGCTCATGGCAGACAAATGGAAGGAATTTGCATGGTTTTGTTATTTGATTAAAAAAAAATCTTTCAAGTTACAATATGAAAAGGGATAAAAACGGCAGGGAGAACAAAGTGGAAGCTGGAAGAGGAGATTGGTGACTGTCAAGGCAGTAAAGAATGACAACCCTCTTTGCTGCTATGATAATATGGCAATAGAGAGAAGGGGACAGGTTCCAATATGTTTTGTTATTAGAGGTGACAACATATGCCCATGGAATGCATGTGAGACCTGATGAAGACAGTACTCTTGTTTCTTTGTTTTAATTTTAGCTAAAAGGGTGGATGTATTATTTCTTAGATGGGAAATCTGGGTAGAGGAGAATTCGGTGTGGTGGTTTGGTGGTAAATGGTCACCAACATGCTATCTCTGAACTGCACCCACCCAATTAGTACTAGTTTCTCAATTTCTGTGTTGTAAATATAGCCCACCCTGTCATCCCCAACGACTAATGGTCTACCAAGGGGGTCGGATATTCCTGAAAATTTAAAAATTGCCTTTTGCAAGTCAGTATTAGCTGATCCCAGTACACATCTGGAAGCTATTAAGTAGATTTGGTAGATGGTATAAATGAAAAGTTCTGTCTTTTTCACTATGAGTTGGAAAAGAAGAATGTGAATTTCAGGGACGATATGTGAGCAGAACATGTATTATTTCTGAATCCCTGGCATATAGATGAGTTTTGAAATCTGGAATGTGATTCAATTATTTTGGAAATGCAAAGAAGTGAGAGAAAGGGTGCAGAGGTCCTCTGCAGCCCGACAGCTGGAGGGAGCACAGAGCAGTAGTAAAACAGAAAGACACACAGGAATCTAGAGAGGTAAGAAAAGAATGAGCCACACGAGTCAGACAAATGCAGGTGTGCAAAAGGCTGGTGAAGGGGAGTCATATTTTAATATCAGAGCTAAACTAGATTTCTAAAGTAAAGTGGGTAGATGTCAGGGTTTTTGTTTGAGATATAATTTACATTATTGTGTAAGTATAAGGCATACAACCTGTTGTTTTGATATATTTATATGTCACAAAATGTTTACCAGCATGGTGTTACCTAACACCTTATCATGTCATATAATTATCATCTAACTTTTGTGACAAGAACAGTTAAAATATAGTCTCTTAGCAACTGTGAAGTATAGGATACAGTATTATTGTCTATATTCACTATGCTGCACATTAGATCTCCAATATTTATTTATCAATTAGTTGCAGTGTGTACCCTTAAATAGCTTCCCAATTTCCCCTGATCCTTGTCCCCCATAATCACCATTCTCTGTTTTTATGAGTTTGACTTTTCAAAATTCTATTTTTCTAAAGATTTTATTTATTTATTCATGAAAGACACACAGAGAGGCAGAAACACAGGCAAAGGGAGAAGCAGGCTCCCAGCAGGAAGCTCACTGTGGGACTCAATCCCGACCCCAGGATCACACCCTGAGCCAGACAGATGCTTAATCACTGAGCCAACCAGGCACCCTGACTTTTCAAAATTCTGTGTATAACTGATACCATACAATATTTGTATTTACCTTACTTACTTCACTTAGCATATTGCCCTCAAGTTCCATCCATGTTGTCACAAATGGAAGGATTTCCTACTTTCTCATGACTTAATAGTATTCCGGTGTGTGAGTGTGCGTGCGTGTGTGAGTGTGTGTGTAAACATCTTTATTCACTCGCTCATTAATGGACACTTAGGTTGTTTCCATATGATGGCTATTGTGAGTAATATTGCAATAAACATGAGTGTATAGCTATTTTTTCAATATCCTGTTTTCATTTCTTTGGATCTATACCCAGAAGTGGAGTTGCTTTCAGTTTTTTAGTATGATTTTTAGCCATTTTACTGAGGATTATGCATTTCTCAATATTGAGGGGCAACTTTGCCTGAAATGTGGCATTGGGAATGGTGAATGCATCCATACAAAAAGTTGAAATTTTAGCAATTTCTTATTGCACGATCTTAGTTAATTTATGGACATTTCAGGGTTATTTTTTAAAAATATTTTATTTATTTATTCATGAGAAACAGGGAGAGAGAGAGAGAGAGAGAGAGAGAGAGAGAGAGAGAGAGGCACAGACACAGGTAGAGGGAGAAGCAGGCTCCATGCAGGGAGCCCACTGCGGAACTTGATCCCAGGACTCCAGGATCACTGCCTGGGCCAAAGGCAGGCGCTAAACTGCTGAGTCACCCAGGGAACCTCAATGTCAGAATTATTTTTATAAAAAATGAAAATTATACCAGTTCCTTCATAAGGACATTAAATAGGCAGAAAGTCAGTAGTGGTCTAATTGACCTCAATAGCACTTTCAATCATCTTGATGAAATTTACACAATATTCCATGTACCAATAGCTAAATACACATTCTCCTCAAAGTCTCATGGAACACTCAACAAGATAAATCATATCTGAGCAATAAAATATGCCTTCACAAATTTAAATAATAAAAGTAATTAAAACTATGCATATTTGGTATATTCAGTCATATATCAGACATAATTTTTGACCCTGGCTAGGGATTCTATTCCATATATCTATTTATTTATGATGTGCAATTATCACTTCAAAAAATTGAGCTTTAGAATGGCTTCATACATTATTTTATATGTCCTTGAATTTTTGACTTGCTTAATTTTTATATGAATTTTGGAATAAAATTCTCAATTTCTACAGAATGATGCATATTAATATCTTAATTCAGATTACATTTTATATAGATCAAATTAAAGAAAACAAAAATTTCACAATCTTGAGTCTTCCTATGAACAAACTCTAATTTCAGTTTTCTTTAATTTCTGCAATATTACTTGTGTTTTCTAGGAAATATTCTTTTATATATTCCACCCTATTTATGTCTGGGTATTTAGAGTTTTTGAGGTTATCATATATATTTTATTGCATTTTCTAAACTTTGTTAATATATCAATACTAATTTTAATTTTTATTTCAAAATTACATCAAGAAATTTTTAGTTTTCTTTTTATCCCATATAATCTTCTGTATATTCTGTTATTGTTTTCTCTAGTCCACAATTTTTTCAACATGATTAATGTAATTTTATTTCTTTCCATCTTCATTTTTTTTGTTTGTTTGTTTTTGTTTTTTTTTGCTTTATCAGACTGCTTAGAGCCTCCAATACAATGTTTAATAAAAGACTAATGGACATTCTTTCTTTTTTTAAGATTTTATTTATTTATTTATGAGAGACACACAGAGAGAGGCAGAGACATAGGTAGAGGGAGAAGCAGGCATCCTGTGGAAAGCTCGATGGGGGACTCGATCCCAGAACCCCGGGACCATGCCCTGAGCCACAGGCAGATGCTCAACCACTCAGCCACCCAGATGTCCCACTAATGAACATTCTTACACTCATCTGAGATTACAAGGGAAATTATTTAAATGTACTTGGTGTAGGGTTTTTGGGTTTTTTTAAGTCTTCTTAGATAATTAGTTACATTCTGTCCCTGTTTTGCTAAAAGTCAATATCAATGAATTTTGGACTTTGTCACCTTTTTTCCCTCTGCTGAGATGCTTCTATGGGGTTTCTCTTCTATTTTTGTCTACATGGTGAAATATACTAATTAATTATTAACTGTTCAACCAATTTTGATTTACTAGGGTAAACTCAACTTTATATGGTTTTATTTAATTCTTACTAAATTCTTACTAATGTCCCACCAGTGAATTATTCCACATGCACCTAAGTCTCACCAGTGAATTACTCCAAATATATTGTTTAGTGGAAGTCTCCTAAGATGTAGCAATAACTTACTTATAAGCATTTATTTTCAGTTGTTTTTGAGTTTTCAAAATCTCTCCCTACCATACTAATTATTTTAATAGAAATTTAAGAGAATTTAAAGTCAAAGATTGCTTAAAATATGTCAAAATATCAGAACATATCAGAATGCATCAGCAACCCGCCTCATTATGAGAAACTCTAATCTTGACTTAATAGTCTCTAATGATGTATGTAATCTTGTATTTTTTAAATTTTTTTTTTTATTTATGATAGTCACATAGAATGAGAGAGAGAGAGAGAGGCAGAGACACAGGCAGAGGGAGAAGCAGGCTCCATGCACCGGGAGCCCGACGTGGGATTCGATCCCGGGTCTCCAGGATCGCGCCCTGGGCCAAAGGCAGGCGTCAAACCGCTGCGCCACCCAGGGATCCCTGTAATCATGTATTTTAATACAAGACATAATTTTGTATGTCAAGTAAATTATTTTAATAATGACTTTATATAGGAACATCATAACATATAGGGAACTCAATAACATATCACTTCAGCATATTGTGTTGAAATCAAATGAGTTAAAACGTTTGGTCTTCTTCCCCTTTCAAGAAAAAATCCAATGGCTTGGTAAAAAGCATGCTTTTTTAACTGCACATTTTGATTTTTTAGGTTCTTTAAAGCATTTTTTCCTAATAAAAGGCTTTCTGATAACAAGGTGTGTAAAAATTATGAATTATATTTGTTATCCATTTTTCTTTCCTGAAAGCTCAGAATATAACTAAAAGTGCTAATCAATGATGAAATGATGCAGCACTTACTAATTTGAAATTTCTTTTACATGTAGGTCATAACCATAAGGCATTTAAATCCAATGATGATTCGGTTATTTAATAACATTGCTATTCCAATCTTGGTCAAAACCATTTCAATAGATTCATTTATAATTAATTTTGGTGTCTGATATACTGCACACAACATTCAAAAGTCCAATTAAACAAAACACCTAAATTAAAATGCTTTGTATTTGATGCAATAGATTCAAGCTAATAAAATCACACAGATTGTAGATTACCTCATCCTCTAAGATAATAAATCAACCTATGGAATTTTGGTAGTGACAGTTTTTTTTCTCTGCTTTTTATGAGGAAGACTCATGTTCAAACTATGTGAAAGCTAATGCAAAGAGATGAAGGAACTAGTAGCTTCTGAATCAAAGCATAGTCATGACTTTTATATACTCAGGAATCCTTAATCCATTGACAAAACATATATGTGTTTAAAAAATCATTCTTTCTTCATATATTTATATAATTATATGCAATATATGAATAAATACTGTATACAAATATTATAACATATAACATTTTATATATATAATATTCTAATGTGTATGTGTACTTAAAATATTTTATTTTCAACAAATGAAATAATTTCTTTTTTTCTTTGCAATTCCATAATGTTTATTGGACTAACTCAATTCTAGAAGTAAGAATAAGAATTACAAAAGTTATCAAAAGCCTGTTCCAGTCTCTTTGCATCCAATATCATATATAATCCTTATGATGACTCTGTGAGTTTGGTGCTATTTCAATGTCTGTGTTGCAAATGAGGGAACTGAAGCTTAAGAAGTTTAAGTGACTTATACAGTTTCATAGCATTTAAACACAGATCCATCCTATGCCAATGGTGTCGCTTTTTAAGGCTGTAGACCTAAAAGAAACAGAATATTAAAACACTCTATATAACTATACTAATGAAAATAATATATACCTCTTCACTTTGATATTACAAATAAATACATGCTGAGCCCTTACTTAATATCAGATAAAATTGCATATGCCTTACACGTACTAACTATATCAGTAATCTTAGAAAATATCTAGGAATATATTAAGTATATCTGGAATTTATGGACAGAAAATTTAGGCACAAAGGTATTAATTAAATTGGTGAAAATGAGGTAACAAGGAAAAGATTTACATTATCTTGAAACAAGTAAAAATTTTTGACAAAATATATTTTGAAATAGTGACTTCAAGACACTAGATATCAGGGAGAAAATAGATAATGGTTTCTGAGAGATGGGAAACAAATGAGGTGAATCCTATAGATGCTCAATCTTACTTCCATAAGAGCATTTCTGAGCAGCAGTGAAGAGAACACAGACGGTATGTAGCTCAGTGTCCTCCCTGGATTAAGTTAATAGAATTCACAGAAGACTATATATCAGAGAGGGAGAATTCTATTGAGAAAGAATCCGTAAAATCTGAAAGAACCCGTGAACACTGTTTCTTCCATAAGGAATGCAGGGAACAGGGCATAGGATCCATACAAGGCTAGCAATAGAGATTACTGCCACTAGCCAGACAGGAAACCTCATGATTTCCAAGGCAATGTGTTAAACACTCAGAAAATCCTTGCCCCACTGCTGCAGAAAAATTAGCCCTGTGCTAAACGTATATTGTCCCACCTATTACATCTTTTAAAAAAGGAGCTGAGGGATCCCTGGGTGGCGCAGCAGTTTGGCGCCTGCCTTTGGCCCAGGGCGTGATCCTGGAAACCCAGGATCGAATCCCATGTCGGGCTCCCTGCATGGAGCCAGCTTCTCCCTCTGCCTGTGTCTCTGCCTCTCTCTCTATCTATCTCTGTGTGACTATCATGAATAAATAAATAAAATCTTTAAAACAAAAAAAGGAGCTGAATGCACCAAACCATAACTTCATTTCAGAACAGAGCACTAGAATATTTATAGGCATGTACAAATATTATGTAAGTTAAAATTTAAAATGTCTAGCATCCACCCAAAGATTATCAGACATGAAAAGTTACAGAAAAATACAATCCATTATGCTAAACAAATCATAATAGGCCCATGATCAATACTGATATTTGTATTAGGAGATGAATTAAAAGTTATTGTTTTACATTCCACATGTTCAAGTGTCAAGTACAGGCATGAAAATTTTGAAAAATGCACATACACATATATATATGTGTGTATATAATTATATTATTTGCATTATACATTATTATATGTGATATATACACACATATGCAAATATATGTGGAGAACATATATGGAGAATATATTTAACATTTATGTATAGAGAGTGAAAAAATATACATGTCAAATATATAAAAAAAATGGAAGGTATATTGTTTTCCCTATTTGAAAATGAGGCAGTATATCCAGAGAACATTAGAATATACATGTACCTTAGCAAAAATATTAAATTAGCCTTTTTGTAATTTCTTATGTGTTAGTTTAAGAACTAGGCTATTGAAAGTTTAGGACATATAAAAATGCATGAATTTTAGAAAGAGGCAAAAATTTAGAAGAAAAGTAGCAATAGTGCTTTATGGAAAATCTGTATCTTAGAAGTGACTTAAGTGAGTAAAAAAAGATGGTGCAAAAATGTTGCATTTGAGAACTCTACTTATTAGTCTTTGGCATAAAAACTACTAAATGTGCAAGGAGTTGAGAAATAAAGGTCAGTAACATTGATTTCAAAGTTTTTTTCTCTTTCATTTTTTTTTCAAAATTGCTTGCACATCTGCATAAAAACAGCACCCTTAAAATGCTTAAAATATTGTTATATTTCCTAAAAGTATATTAAAGACTTATTTCCCTTTAGCGAGAAATACCTACCCACATGATTTCTGAAGGAAGACCTTTCTGCCAAAGTTAAAGTGTAGTTCAAAGCAAAGACTAAGTTTCTAAAGTGCTAGGGCTTTGCATGCTTAAAAGTCTCACTATACCTCAGTTGCATCCAGACTTTCAATGAGTTTCACCTCCAGTGACAATGAGTAATAGGAGAAAAAAATCCATTTCTTTAGCTACCTCATGGCAGCATTAAGTTAATACTCTGTATTAAAGTGGCAGCTAAGAATTTATAAGCATGGCTACCACTGGAGTGCTGTGCACTGGCATAGATGATAGGCTAGTGGAAACCACTGTATAATATCTCTGTAATGCTATGATGTTGATGATTTGAGGGAATACATTATTAAGGAAATATCGTGCTGATTACTTGCCTTTCTAATATATCATTAATCTGATGCCACTGCTAAGATGTATAAGTGTAATTTATAACCCAAAAGTGAAAGGTGAAAGCAAGACTTTCCATCTAAGTAATCTTTTAAAGGATTCATTTTTGAAAACTTATTCTAAGTACTTAGGAGAAGGTTGGGTGAGTTAAGATTATTTAAAGATGAAGGTGATATATTGAAGTCAGATGACAGGTATAATGGAAAGATATGGTGGAATCACTGTTCGTTTTTATTGTGAGGAAATCCAAGCCTGCCCCGACAGGAATTTTTGGTTTAATCAAGGATCTTGTCTCACTAATGGTAGGCTAATTTAAGACATATGGCAAGTGCCCTAGTTTTAAAAGCATTTTGACGTGTTTTAACTTCTGTTTTGACCATATTACTTAATGAGATAGTTGAGGAAAGAATTCTAAGGCTTTTTAAATAATTAAGCAGTCAGATATTAAAATCTACTTATCTCATAGAACTGCAGTAGCACAGTAGGAGGATAGGATCATGCTTATCCAAGATTCTAATCTCTCTTACGTCAATAATAAACGATGATTTTAATCAACTTGCCTTTCCTGACATTAGTTTTCTTCATCTATAAAATAGTTTGATTTAAATAAAGTAATCATGATTATAGTTGAATTTGATTTAAGAACTTTCTTTAGAGAAAAAAAACAATTATTCAGATGCATTCTTTTAAAAAAATAACAGGAAAAAAACTCCATGTACTTGATATTTTACAAGAAATAATTTTGTATGTGGAAATATAAAGCCACTTTCTATTTTTTTCTAATTTTGTAAATATGTTAGCAGATTGTTCAATAATGTATTTCAAACAATATGTTTTGTTTATCATAGGATTAAAACAAAACACTAAAAGGGCCCTTAGAAACACATTTCTTCATGAATATAACCTCTAGTCAATTTGTCCACCAGCTCTACAGAAAAGTCTAGACAGGTCTTTAATTAATCGTGGATAAAGAACGCTCCTTCCTCATGTCTGAAAGCCTCAAATATAAAACGTTATTGAATATTTTCAGAAATAAGACATCTTGTTATGTGTTGATTGTAAGAAGTTAAATTTGCTATTTAGGGATACAGATTAAAAAATACGTTTAGACATTATTCTAAAATGCAGTCAACTTCGTCACCCAGTCAGAAAGATTTCACACAGTTCTGTTTTCTAAAAAATAACTCTTTCTCAGGGTGTTTTCCAAAAGACTTACTTCAGTTTTGAATTAGGCTAAAAGGAACAATTCCTTTGTAGAATTCACTAATGCTTTGCTTATTTAAATAACATTCATAACTGAAGAAAGAGAAGAAAAAGGGAAAATATCACCTAATAGAATTAGTAGGAAAGCAAGGCACAATGCTAATTTGATTTTCTTATATGCAAATTTTTGTTTTGCTATTTGCCTCCAGATTTACTGGCATTTAACTGATATACAAAGGATTATGCATTTTTAATATATACAGCTTGATGAGTTTGGACATGTGCACCCACCTGTGATACCATCACCTAAAGAAGGCAGTGGGCCTATCCAACATCTCCCAAAATCTAAGTTCCTTCGTTTTTGTTTCTTTCTTAGTGTTTTTTGGTTATTTTTTTTTCCTTTTGTTTTGTGGTAAAAACAATATGATATCAACCCTCTTAACAAACTTTGAAGTATACAATACCATATTATTTATAGTCACTATGTTATAAAACAACATAGAGTTGTATAGAATTTATTCATCTATTGTAACTGAAATGTTGTACCCACTGATCAACTCTCCACTTCCCACAACCCCAGGGCCCTGGCAACCACAATTGTGTCCTCTGCTTCTACAAGGTTAATATTTTAGATACGTTATATAAGTGGAATCACATAGTAATTATCTTTTCTGTAAATGGCTTATTTCACTTAGCATAATGTGCTTCAGGTCCATCCATATTGTCACATATAGTAGGATTTCTTTCTTGTTTAAAGCTGAATAATACTTGATTATATACATATACCACATTTCTTTATCAATTACCTATTAATAGGTATTTAGGTTATTTCCATATCTTGACTATTGTAAATAATGCTGCTATAAACATGGGAATGCAGATATCTCTTCAAGATCCTGACTTCAAAAAAAAAAAAAAAAAGATCCTGACTTCAGTTCTTTTGTATATATACTCAGAAGTGGGTTTGCTGGATTATACAATAGTTCCATTTTTAATCTTTTAAGGGAAACTCCATACTGTTTCTCCAGAGTTGTGTCACTATTTGAAATTCCCACTAACAGAGTACAAGGGTTCTGATCTTTTCAGATCTCACCAACGTTTTATCTTTTGATTTTTTTTTGATGACAGCCTTCCTGACAGGTGTGAAGTCATATCTCATTGTAGTCTTGATTTGTATTTCACGTATAATTGTTGATGTTCAGCATCTTTTAATATGACCTTTGGCCATTTGAAGGTCTTCTTTAGAGTAATGTCTATTCAAGTTCTTTGCTGATATTTTAATTGGGTTATTTGATTTTTTTTTTTTTTTGCTATTGAGTTGTGTAAGTTTTTTTTTTTTTAATTTTTTTTTAATTTATTTACGATAGTCATACAGAGAGAGAGAGAGAGGTAGAGACACAGGCAGAGGGAGAAGCAGGCTCCATGCACCGGGAGCCTGACGTGGGATTCGATCCCGAGTCTCCAGGATCGCGCCCTGGGCCAAAGGCAGGCGCCAAACCCCTGCGCCACCCAGGGATCCCCGAGTTGTGTAAGTTTCTTACATATTTTGGGTATTACCTCTGATGAGATGTGTGGTTTACAAATATATTCTCTCATTCTGTAAGTTATCTTTTCATACAGAATGAAAATACCTTTTATTAAGGTATGATACTAAGAAAACTTTTTTTCCCAGTAGACATGGTATGGTGCTCATTAATGTGTGAGGTAGATGGTAGGTCCTTTTTATAGTTATTAAGCAACACATACACTTGAAATCCTTCGTAAATTTGCTTTATCTTAAAATTTAAATGTTTATCGGAGGTGTTGAAAGCAATGAAGAAAATTCCTGTCATTATCAGGTGCCTGATTCTTAACCATTACTATGCATGTTTCCTAAAAACATAATTTGGCTGTAGAGAAAGCAGTTGAGCTGCAATAGCAAACCCTTGTTGTGGTTGACTCTAGGAGATATATTGAGTCTTTTGATAAAAGAAGTTTCATGTTTCTTGAAAATGCATCTGAGTTTGCTCTTTTAGCCTTGTGTTTATATTATATAATTGAACCGATATGCTGTTGTTATTAAATAATTAGCAGAGAAGCTGTTATTGAGGGGTCAATCCTTATATCCAAGTTACACCTATTGGGATAGCACAGCATTTTAAATGTCATTCATTAAACTGAATGGAGTGAGACAATATTAATATAAGAAAGAAAAAAAACTACAACAAATCAAACTACAGCACAAAGTAAAAGTAAATGAACTCATCTTTTTAACTGCTTTTCTAATTGCTACAGATTCTTAGGGCTGGTTTAAATCTCTGTACATAATACTTCCATTCCATGACCCCCAGGACTATCTGTACCTTCTCTAATGCTTGTTGTCACTTTAAAAATGTAGACTTTAAATTCAGTTATCGTAGGTTCAAACTAAGCACTCTTTCTTTCTTTGAATACTTATGAGAAATAGAGAACTGAGTTTCATGAATTCTTTACTCTTATCCTTCATAGACTGACCACTCCCCTCAACTTTGTGATCATGAGATCAAGTAATTAATTTATATGAAAAGAATTATATGAAACTTTTCTCTTCCACATTATTTTAATGAAAAGAAATTGCTTTAACAAGGACTGATGATTTTCAATATTATACAAAAAAGATAAAAAAAAAAAACCCTAAATGTCTCCCACTATTCAATCACTTCTCTATTTGAATCTCATTCTATTCAGGCCCTCTATGGTTTGGATCATGGCCACCCACATTGGTGAAGGTGATTTGCTTCCTCAAATGACTGATTCAAATGCTAACCTCTCCAGAAATATCCTCACAGACACCCAGAAATAATGCTTAACCCAATTTCTGGTCATCCTGTGATCCATTCAAGTTGACACACAAGTTTATCACAAAAATTAAATCTTTTAATGTATGATGGAGCCATTCCGCCTTTAAGCTTATAGCCCGATAGAAAAGAAATCACATGCCCATACAATTTTATACATGAATATTTGTAGCAGTTGTGTTTGCAGTTACAAAATATAGAAATAATTCAATATGCATTAATCCATAAAAAAGTAAATTGTGGTATATACAAACAAAAACATACAATGCAGAAAAAATGAATTAATCATTGAAACATACAATAGTCTAAATAATTATGATTAGTGAAGAAAAGACAGGCCAAAAAAGGGTGTATACAATGTGATTTCATTTATAGGAAACATTTCAAATTGAAAACTAATTTATAGTGACAACAGATCAGAGATTTTCTAGGAGGGGAGTTTGGGGAAAGATGGAGAAGAAAATTCATAAAAGCCACATGGAAGTATTTGACGGTGATAGCTGTGTTCACATTTTTGTGACAGATTCACAAGTATTTCACATGAATTTATGAAATTGCATTTCACGGATACATACAGTTTATTGTTTGTTAATCATACTGCAAAAAAGCTTTTAAAAATTAGCATTAATCTATACTTCTTCCATACATTCTTCCAGATAAAGGGGAAATTTCTGCCCATAAGTTCAAGTTGAAGAATCATTGGCAAACAAGAAAAAAAATACCTTCTTCCAGAGTCAATTGGTCAATTGATCTCCCTTTGATGCTACAGATATGAGTTGAGGGATAGGGTTTAATATAATAGACATGGTTACCATTGTGACCTAAAGACCTTCCTTGTACTTCTGTCCTTCAGAACTAACTAAAATCTGAACTACCTTGTGTTACTACTACACATGTCCACATCAGTTCCATGATAGGCAACTCAGGCGGCACAGTTTCTTGGTACCCCTTGATAAAGTGTTCCATTTCTACCAGAGATCAATAATAATCTGGGAACCATGTTTTCATGAGATAATAGATATTTGCAGATATTTGTGTATATTCAATTATCTGTACATGTGTTTTCTGGAAAACATATACAAGCCTGATCTTTAGAAGGGCTCTCTTACAGAATGGCACTAGCCTATCCAGTGTTTCTGTAAACTGTGAATATTTTCTTTCCTTCTGGGAGTCTGAAATTTTGATGGAAAGTGTTTACATGCACAGTACTCAGTAAAACCCAGGGAATTGAGTCTCAACAGGGAAATATAGCACACATGTATTGATGCATACTGTTGATTAAAACAAAACAAAACAAAACAAAACAGGTTCTTTATGAGCCTACCAAGGGGTGTGAGAAAGCATAGGACTCCTATGCATGGATTTTTCCAGACCCCAACTGACTCCACCTCTACCTTGTCCCTTACTGGTCCACTGGCATATCCTTACTGTGGCATTATAATAGATCTTACCTGTGAGTACAAATATACACCGAATAGTATGAGTCCATGTTTTGAAGCATGAAACATGTGGGTGGTGTTGAGAATCCTGATGCAGCAAATCAATGATAGGGATCTCATGAACTCATCAAAGCCTCCCTATAGAATCAGTATCTGCCACAGACCCTTCATTCCTAGAATCAACATTTTCTTAGGTGAATCAAGCAGCCCAAATGGCACATAAGCTTGTAAGGCAGTCAGGGACAGTTTGAGAGTCTTCTCTTGCCTTGGACCCAAACAAAACTGACAGTCATAGACTATCAGTAAGGAATTTTAACTTCACAGCCAAATATATTTAAAATGTGTAGTTCTGAGAGATCCTGGGTGGCTTAGTTGGTTAAGCATCTCACTCTTGATTTTAGCTCAGGTCATGACCTCAGCGTCATGAGATCAAGCCCATTGTTGGGTTCCCTGCTGAGGTGGAGCCTGCTTAAGATTCTCTCTCTCCCTCTCCCTCTGCCTCACCCCAACTCATGTATGCACACTTTCTCTCTCTCTCTCTTTTTCTCTCTCACTCTCTCTCTCTCTCAAAAAAAAAAAAAGTAAAGTTCTAAGGAGACCACAAGAAAACTGCTTCAGCTTTCAGAAAACTCTCAAGCTCCCACTATCTCTTTCACTCATCCTGTACTAACAAAGTGAGTATTTTGCAAACGCTCACCAAGAAGCTGCTGGGAATCCCATGCCTGCAGAAGAGTCTGTCTGTAATTCCACACACAGAACAATGACCTCTCTTTTTTCTATACCTTCCAAATATCATGTGTTTCTTGTGTTGGCAAATTGTGACCTGGAACATGTAGAGAAGGAGATTCTGAGAGGTGAAGTCCCAGCTCATTTTCTGAAATGCAGCAGAAAACAGAGGAGTGTGGTATGAATAATGCCAAGTTGCAATAGATAATTCAGCAGTGATAAATAATAACGTTCAAATATACAGAGTTTTTTGGTTTGGTTTTATGTGAGTCTGATAATCCTTCTTGTAACCAAATTAATTATAAATTTTAAAAGTTTAAGCTTCAAGTGTGATTAAGATTTGCAAATACAACTGTTTATTAATAGTGAAAAATACAATAACTTAATGTTTTCCTTTTTCCAAAGTAAAAACTTAGGACAATCTCATCTATAATTAAGAAATATGTGAGTATTTCTCCATGCTAGTATTGGTTTACAGCATGCTGATTTTGCTAGATTACAAAAATAGAAGACTCCTACATAAGAAAAGGAGTAACTGAATTAGATGGCTTGAGACCAACATTAAAACAGAGATTCTTTCAGAATCGAGGTCCAGGAATGTGCATATTAAAGAAAAATTATTATTTCAACTGAGCCCTAGAAGGGAAGATATGTCTGCCTAGGTAGACAGAAAAATGTAATGCTTTGATAATTGTTCTGTTATTTTTTACATAATACTGTCCTAGTTACTATTCTAAAAAAAATGTTTTTCTACAGAACTTGAACGTAGGAGGTTGAGATTTTTTCAAGCTTTCTCCTCTGTCAGATGAAAAGAACAGCCATCCTATCAGCTGATACCATTAGCGCATGTTGAATTCAGCATCATTTTCCAAGAACATCCTCCTTGTTGTAAATAGGAGATAAGAATTCAATGGAAAAAAAGATCACAAAAGACAAAGCAAAACACATCCATTGAACCCAATTTTACTCTTTAATAAAAAAGTAAAGAACAACATTATCAAAATTACTTTAGCTAAGACACTTCGTTATCAAAATTCCTTCAGTTGGGATATTCAGTTATAGGTTATGTATTAAAGGCATAAACAGACTAAAGGTACTTATTTTTCCAGTTTTGGAACAACATGCATCTTTTCATTTTTTTTGATAAATTGTAGAGATCATGAGTCAATGGCTGAAACATGTTATATGAAGGAAGATATGGGGGATATTCTAGATGTGTTCAAGAAGGTATTCAAATGTGTTATTAATCTGAAAATCAAATGGTTCCTTCCCAATATTTTAAAGATATTTGTGGGAAAAAAAATAAAGATATTTGTGGGTTAAAATCACTTAAAAATAATAACCATGGTTTTCATAAAAGGAGATAAAATTGAACCATTTCAGTTGCATAAAAGGATATTTCATTTTATATGATAATTTTTAAAGGTTAATATAGCACAAGAGGATGGAAAAGTGATATAATAGTTTCAAATTAAAAGTTTTGTTCTTTCTGGAAAAATAAGAATTCTTGAAGCACCATTGTCCTCATTATCTTAAATTATTTGACACATGTATGCATGTTATACAATGCAAATTCATCGTGAGGAAAATTTTCTTGGCTCTCAACTTATAATTCTTCTATAAGTGCTCTCACTGTATTCTGTATATCTTTACCTCTTATAACCTTTGTGTCAAAAAGAGCCGTTAGAACATTTATTTTCATTAAGTTATATTCACTTTCTCTTTTACATCATGCCCCACATACCTAGAGATCTTGAAAATAATGAACAAAGAAAAAGAATCACATCTGCAGTTATCTAAATACATTATTTGTACCATGTCTTATAAATGAAGTCAAAGCTGCCTTGTAGATCAACTCAAAAGTTTTGAATTTGAAAAAAATATATGAATTTAATCGAGATCTAGCTGTTGAAACAAGTATTTTCTTTGAAAATATGATTATACTACATTAAGAAATCAAATAATTTTAGTTTAATTCCAATTTTTTTCTCTGATATAAACTCCTCTTCTAGCTCCATAAGAAGTTTGGAATACAAATTCTTGACAATAAAGGATACAATGATATATGTGAATTGGGATCTTTTGTTGACTCTTCATCCTTGTAATGGTTTTTGAATTCCTTTGGAATCCAAGTAGGTACATTTTATTTGAGATGTTCAACACATCAGCATTTATGTGATCTGAGCCCTTACCCAGGCTTTTTCCTGTCCCTATTAAAAGGGAAAAGCATATAGTCATTACTTTTGGATTTCATTTTAAGGCAAGAAGTCTAAAGAAGCATCCCAGTCTGAAAAGTAAGGATAGAACCAAAGTGTGAGAGCCAGAAGCAAATTAGATGGTTCTACATCAGGGCTGGAAAAACTAAGCAAAAACCACATGCAGAAGTGAACAATAAAGCAGAGAACAGAGAGCAGAGTCAGGAGAAAAAAAATTCCTCAGCAGTTAGGACAGTAACTCTCAAGCTTTCAAGCATGGTGGTGTTGATGGTTCAGCCAAGTAAGTGGTGGGCTGGAGATATATGAAAGCTGGAGCTTCTGATAACATGCTGCTAGTAACAGCATTCCTGAGCATTTGTTTGCCCCCAGCTATATTAAGTTTCTTGTACTACCAGACACTATGCCAAATAATGAAAAATATGAGCAAATATTTAGATTAAAAAATCTCATGAGGTAGGTGTTAACTATGTTTTTTACCAATTAAGAATTTTGAGAATTCACTTTCAGAAGAAAGCAACTAAGGAGTCAAGCAAATATACTACATTGAAACAACAACAAATGGCTGTTGATGCAATACATCTTTTACACAACAAAACACTGAATGAACCCTAAAACTTTTTTTCTTGTTCATTTTTACATAGAAATACACCTTTATTTTTTCCAGCTTTATTGATGTACGATTAACATACAAAAATTACATAATTTAGATTGTATGATGTGATGATTTCATATCTGTATGCATTTTGGTGTGATTGTCACAACCAAGTTGATTAACACATCCATCACTTCACATAGTTACTATGTTGTAACTATGTGTGCATTTGTGTGGTGAGAACGCTTCATATTTTTTTTCAGCATCTTCAATTCCTTTAATTTCTGTTCCCAGCAATCACCAAGCAAGCAGGCAGAATCTTTCATTCAATGTGTGCTGTACCCATTCTACATGGATCAGACATACCTGAAGCAGGAAGGGAATTTCACACTCATAGCCAAAAAGATCTCACTAGCCTTTGAGGATGGGTGTCAAGGGACATAATGTGGTTGTACAGTGTCCTAAAATTTGGCCAAGTCAACCATGAGTGTGATAAACACAACCTGCGGGGCCCATGGACACGCCAGGGTGGGATGTGGCACTAACGGTCTTATAGCAGCAGGTCCCTGGAAGCCACATGGAATGTTACCAGCTGCCCACTGTGCCTCAGAGGGCAGAGGCCACCCCTGTGGTCCCAGAGTCTATCACAGGAGAGTGTGATCAACACGACCTGGGTGAATGTTCTAGATGTTTAGGCAAGCTTCCTCTTGTGAACTCTTCAGTTTGAAGCACCATTTGTCTCACCCAGGTTTTGTTTGACACATAGTAGAAGCTGAAATATATATTTGTTGAAAAGAATATATATTTGATGAATGAAGATATGTCATATTCACTTCCAAGAGTCACCATATATAAATAGTATTGGCCAAAAAAAAAAAAAGCCAGATCAGAGCAAATGGAAAGAATATTAAAGAATGAGAGGATATTCCCCCTGAAGAGAGCACTACTCTGGGGATGGGAACATGAGAGCTTTCTAAAAAGCAAAGAAAGGGAGAGAAGTTAACATTTGTTGTGTATAAAGTGCTATGCACACAATAAATGAGATTTAATCTTCTCAAACTATCTGCGGTGTGTGTAGGGTTCTCTCCTTTGGAGAGGAGGAAACAGGTTTCTACCATGCCAGCTACTTCTGAGCAGAGGGAGGGAAGGGGGAGGGTGCAAAGGAGTTCCAAGTGGCCCCTTGTCGGGGAGACTGCGTCTCTCTCAAGGGGCTCTGCCGCGTGATGGGCAAAGGCTTCGCGGGGTGTATGCTCCTTCCCCACATCTCCCCCCGCGAGGTGCGCGTACTCATGCTCCTGTACTCGTCCAAGAAGAAGATCTTCATGGGCCTCATCCCCTACGACCAGAGCGGCTTCCTCAATGCCATCCCGCAGGTCATCACCACGCGCAAACAGGCAGTGGGCCCTGGTGGTGTCACGGGCCCGGCGCAGATCCTCAACCAGTTCCTAGCGTGGGGTGGAGTCATGGAGTGGCAAGAGCCCAGGCCTGAGCCCAACAGTCGGTCCAAGAGGTGGCCGCCATCACATGTCTACGTGAACCAAGGGGAGATCCTGAGGACTGAGCAGTGGCCAAGGAAGCTGTACATGCAGCTCATCCCACAGCAGCTGCCGACCACCTGGTACCCCTGTTTCGGAACTCGCTCCTGGTCCAGTTCCACTTCACCAAGGACCTGGAGACGCTGAAGAGCCTGTGCCGGATCATGGACAATGGCTGTGCCAGCTGCGTGCACTTTTCCTACAAGGCATCGTGCGAGGTGCGCGTGCTCATGCTCCTGTACTCGTCGGAGAAGAAGATCTTCATCGGCCTCATCCCCCATGACCAGAGCAAC
This sequence comes from Nyctereutes procyonoides, assembly GCF_905146905.1. Lineage (NCBI taxonomy): Eukaryota > Metazoa > Chordata > Mammalia > Carnivora > Canidae > Nyctereutes > Nyctereutes procyonoides. The sequence continues at coordinate 29,666,267 of NW_026575136.1, forward strand.
TTCATCAACGGCATCTGGTGTGTCAGCAGCAGCGTGGGATGGGGGGGGGGTAGTGGCCACCCCCAGGCTGGGCCCCTCCAGGAGTCACAGACGAGGCCCCCGCCAAAACTGGAAGTGATGAAGCTGTGGTTTCCAGGCTGGGACTGGAGGGCCCATGGGGTGCTGGGAGGCCCTGTCCAGGTCCTCCCACTCTCCTCCTGCCCCCAGGTCAGATGCTTCTGAGCAGGGGCCCCTGGGGATGACTACTGCCCAGCGAGATGGAGGACAGCGTCTGGAGAGGTCTCTGCACACGGTCCCCACCCCTGTACGTTTCCCCAATAAAGTCTTTTAAAAGCTAAAAAAAAAAAAAAAAAAAAAAAAAAAATCTCAGCAAGTTTCAAGTATAAGATATGCAATTATTAACTATAATCACCAAACTATACCTTAGATCCTGGAAATTATTCATCCTACAATGTAAAGTTTGGACTCTTTGACCTGAAGAGCTCTACATCCTACAGTTTCATCACATATATACAACCTAACACAACACACACACACACACACACACACACACACATAAATACTGACAAAATTTAACTGCCTCAAAAATATTTTTCAAACTTTATGCAAATTATGTGGATTCTGATAGTCAACTGTTTTGCAGAAGAAATTATTGAAGTTGATTAGACTACCAAAAGAAAAGCAGAGAATTCAAATATAGGTAAAGAAGAGAGGGAGAAAAGAGAAGGAAAAAATGAAGGGAGAAAAAGAAGGAGGGAAGGAGGGAGGAAGAAAATAAGAAGGTTTGAGGATGCAAGAACAAAACACAAGAGATAAAGGAATTTGCTGTATAGTGCTTTGAGAGACTACTATATGCTAAAAACTTTACACATATATGATCCTATCTCAAAACAATCTAGCAAAGCAAATTTGCACTTCCTATATTTTTAAATGAAGATAATGCAGTGAGAGGAGAGATTTACTCCAGGTCAAACAGAAAGTAAAAAAAAGCTTGATTCCAGTTTGGCTCTTGTGCTTCCAAAGCACCTGCCCTTTGCCACATGTAGCACTCTCAAGGGACTTTCCAGACACCTTCCTTTATTTTTTAACCGCTTCTGTTCCCTGACCTCATAGATTTGATGGTATTGATCACTTCCCCTCCCAGGCCTATGAAAACGTAAGTCAGATGGATCTCTTTTTGTTTCTCAATATTGGGAGAGAAAAATTTTAAAAGAAAGAAAGAGGGAGAGAGAGGGAGGGAAGGAGGAGGGAAGGGAGGGAGGGAGGAGGGAAGGAGGGAAGGAAGGAGGGAAGGAAGGAAAAAGAGAGAGAGACAATTCATAAGCCTTTGCTATCGTGGAGGGAACTGGTATAAAATGATATAAAAATAACAATATAATCTTAATAAAAGAAGAAAGAAAAGGCATTTCAGAAGAAAACACATAATTTCTGGGGTCTGTAGAATAGGAGTCTAAACTATGAAGGGGAATACACTGACTAGCACCAAATATGCAACTAACAGAAGTACCATTAATCATCTTTTTAAAATCCTCTTGTGGATCAATATTTTAAATTAATACAGCTCTCTCTGCAACAACAATTGAGCTCTGGATATTTGCCCTCAGTGAGGTAAAACCACCTAATGCCGTGCTTCCCCTCAGATGTCTAGCCCACATTCTTAGGTCCTGTCCTCTTCCGGACTTTCTATCTAAGCTGTTCACATAAGGTTTAATACCCACATTACTGTCTGCTTTGGCTAGTCAAAAATTGGCCCAATATCCCACCACAAACTTATAGGCCTGGGTTCTAAAAATAAACCAAATTTATGACTATTGTTATTCTCTTAAATTTTATTCAGTGTTGAAAATGAGTGTTAATTTGAAGTGGGTTTAAGAATCACGTTATATGTTTGTGAAGATTTCTTGAGAGAAGATTAAGTAGAGAGCAAGAAGAGATTGTTTAGCCTGGGAAGTGGGATCCCTTCCAGTAGGCCCAGAGTATTATGAAAGTCAGGAGAGAATCCTTTTTCTCTTTCTTCTTTGATATGGCTTACCAAACCTTTTCAATTAATCATTCTTCTTAAGAATGTACTTTTGAGTTTCATCCCTTGTTTGTAAATGTTTTTGTTATTTCATTAATTTTGATGACTATTTAGAGATACTTCCTACCTAGTAATATTTGCAGATCATTGTATTTTTCTTTCTAGGCTCTTAAATCAAAGTCTTATTTTCTTTAATTTTGTTACTTTTTTGTAATGTTTCATAGTATATTAATAAATATTTTATCATAAATAGAGCTATATATTCAGTCTAAAAGGCCATTTAGTATCTTCCTACACATTTAGATGCACAATGTTTTCAGTATTATTCCGTTAAAAAACATTAATTCCCATTCTACCTGATTTTTAAAACCATTTTATACTTAGAGGTGACATTTTTTAGTATCAATTGGATAGATATACTTTTGCTTCAATAATTTTTTGATTGTTTATTTCTGATGTAATTGTGTGTATGATAGCTTCTTTCTTATAAATTCTTCTAATTTTGTAATAGATTCTGAGACTTAAAAACAGACATAACTTGTAAATATTTTTGTGTTCTAAAATGATTATTTTGAGGGTTCTCTATATTATGTCTATAAAAATACTAAGAAAATGCTATGTGACATAAAACTGGTTTTGCAAGACACTGTATGTATGAATAATCACACTGGCTTTGACACTAGAAAGAGTTCTTGTGAATATGTATATTATAGATACTAATTTTACAAGTATTATTGCATATAGACCCCACATACAAGAATATATATAACAACATTATTCAGAGGTGAGGAAAATGGGTAACTAATCAAATGTTCATCAACAAAATAAAATATTAACACATTACAGTATATCACAAAAGAGGCTAAATAACAAAGTACAGTATATATAGTACATTATAATTGGATTTCAGAAAAAAATAAATGAGTAAATTTTTTTAAACATGACATATGCATGATGAATAAATCTGTAAAACCAGAAATGAACACAATATATAATAAAGGGATACATACATTTGTAAAAACTTTGTAAATGAAGAGCCTGATAAAAACAAAATCAAGCTAAAGTTTATCAATATTTGGGAGGCAGGAGTTGGAATTAGGAAGGAAACCATGGATTCAAGAGTTGTAGAAACTTTATCATACTTTGACTTCTTGTTTATATGCTTGTGCTTAATTATTATTATTTTTAAACTACCAAGATGTTACAATTATTCCTTTATATTTATAAGTCCTATAGAACTAAAATTTTGTAAATATTAATTGCAATAATTCTCAATAAATTATACTGATGTCTTACAATATCTATCAAATTAGATCTTTAAAAATTTTTAGTTTATTTTTTAAATTCCTATGTATATTTTTCTTTTTAAAGTTTAATATATCTTTTAATTTTTTTATTTTATTCTATTCTAATTCCAGTATAGTTAACTCATACTGTTATATTGTTACAGGCATACAATATGTGATTCAATAATTCCATACATTGCCCAATGCTCATCACCACACCTGAACTCCTTAATCACCATCACTTACTTCACCAATCCCCCACCCAGCTCCCCACTAAGAATCATTAGTTTTTCTCTATAGTTAAGAGTCTGTTTCTTGGTTTGTCCCTCTTTCTCTTTTTTCCTTTGCTTATTTGTTTTGTTTCTTAAATTCCACATAAGAGTGAAACAATGTGGTATTTGCCTTTCTCTATTTTGCTTAGCATTATACTCTCTAGCTTTATCCATGTTGTTGCAAATGACAAGGTTTCATTCTTTTTATGGCTGAATTATATATGTATAATTCTCCTTTATCCATTCAATGGACACTTGGGCTGCTACCATAATTTGACTACTGTACATCATGCTGCAGTAAACATAGGGGTGCATGTATCCCTTTGATTTAGCGTTTTTACATTGTTTGGGTAAATACCCATCAGTGTGACTACTGGCTTAAACGGTAGTTCTATATTTATTTTTAACTTTTTGAGGAAACTCCATACTGTTTTCCCCAGTGGCTGCACCAGTTGACATCCTCAACAATAGTGCATGAGGGTTCTATTTCCTCCACATCCTCACCAATGTTTCTTTCTTAGATTTTTTATTTTAGCCATCTTGACAGATGTGAGGTGATATCTTATTGTAGTTTTGATGTGGATTTCACCCATAATGGGTGATGCTGAGCATCTTTTCATGTGTCTGCTAGCCATATGTATGTCTTCTTTGGAGAAATGTCTGTCTATGTCTTCGCCCCATTTCTAATGGGTTGTTTTTTGGGGATTGAGTTGTATCAGTTCTTTATATATGTTGGATATTAACTCTTTATCAGATATGTCATTTACAAACATCTTCTCCCATTCAGTAAATTGTCTTTTGGTTTTGTCGATTGTTTCCTTTGCTGTGCAGAAACTTTTTATTTTGATGTAGTCTCAGTAGTTTATTTTCAGTTTTATTTCCCTTGCCTTAGGAGACATATTCAGAAAAATATGACTTTAGAGAAATGACTGCTTGTGTTCTCTTCTAGGATTTTTATGGTTTCAGGTCTCAGATTTAGGTCTTTAATTCATTTTTAAAAATATTTTATTTATTTATTCATGAGACACACACACACACACACACAGAGAGAGAGAGAGAGAGAGAGAGAGAGAGAGAGAGAGGCAGAGGGAGAAGCAGGCTCCATGCAAGGAGCCTGATGTGGGACTCAGTCCTGGGTCTCCAAATTCACATCCTGGACTGAAGGTGGGGGCTAAACCACTGAGCCACCAGGGCTGCCCTCTTTGATTCATTTTGAATTTATTTTTGAGTATGATGTAAGGCAGTGGTCCAATGTCATCAAATTAGATTTTTTTTAAACATTGCATAAAAGTAATCACATACTTTTAAAAAGGTAAACATAAGGCATGATGATTTAATATTATTAAAAATTAAAATTTTTAAAAATTAATCAGGAAAATATTAACAAAAATGGAAATAGATTTTATGCATAGACAAATGCATATATCTACCTGTATGTATGTGTATGTTGAAAGAGCAACACATTTGCTTTGTAATAAAAACAATTATCCATCAAAATACTTAACATTTGTGAAATTATAGTAAGAGGAAGTCATAATTAAATGTATATTCGAGAATCTTTTTTATATTTTTGTGAGCAATTCAAGTTTCTTCATCTGTGTATCACCTCTTCAAATATAGAGGACTTCCTGTTCCTTATTTGGTCAAATTGGGTACCCAAACCACACTGTAAATTTACATTCCATAAATATATGTTAAGGTATATATTGATATATGTAAAGAAGTACCCTCTCCAGTTTGTTCATATTCTTAAGAAGTATTTTGGCTATTCTCAGCTCACCTATGTAATTTTAAAATATTCTTTCACTATCCATCACATTTTTAGGAATTGAATTAAATATACAATAAAAATTTGGAAAAATGGATCATATTTATCATAGAATATTTCTACATATGCTTACATGTACCTTCTCAAATATATAGGTCTTATTTAATGTATTATAAAATTTTACATATGTTTCCAAAAGGTGCTGGCAAATCTATCACTATAATATTTTCAGATACATTTTATTTGTATTATCACGTTTTTCCCTTGTTTTTGCTATTTGCTATTAGATTTGCTATCTTTTTCAAATTATTTTTTTCTAAAAGCTTTTTCCTTATGAATGGAAAAGCTGTGTGTGTGTGTGTATACACATATATCACTAATCTCATTAAACCATTTTTAAGTCTTGAAAAATGACTATATGTTTGCAACTATAGAAAGTTTTGGTTTTTTCATTCCCCTGGAAGTCTCTTAAATAATTTTCTTCTATTATTACATTGACTGGAATTTCAGTAAAGTGTGGGACTGACTTAGTGATAATGGAAATATTTTCTTTGTTTCTCTTTTTAATGTAATTGTTTCTAGCATTTCTTTATGAAGAATGCAAATTGCTGTAAGGCTTTGGTAAATTCACTTCTAATTCCTATTTTACTTAGAGTTTTAAAAAGAATGAGAACTTCTCTGGAGCAATTGAGTTGCTTACATACTTTGGTTAATTTAATATGTCATTGTGGCGAATGATATTTATAGTTCTTAGAATACTTTTGTATTCTCAAGATAAACACATCTTAGTTAAAATATATTTTCTTATTCATATACTGCCAAACTTAATTTGCCAATATTTTACTTAGGGTTTTTATTCCTGTGTATAGATTAAGCATACCTGTAATTTAATTTTTTTTTAAATTTTTGTGCCAAGGGATCGATAACCTAATATAATGGATTGGGAAATGTTTCTTCTTCATTATCAGAAAGAGTATGGTAGCTTTTATCTGTATGAAGACCTGAGCTTGTATTTTGTAGGAAGATTTCTTTAAATCTAGTGATTCACATTTAATTGATTTGTGGTAGCCTTAATCTCCCTACAATGAGTTGTGATGTGTATTTTATTTTTTTATTTTATTTTATTTTATTTTATTTTATTTTATTTTATTTTATTTTATTTTACTTATTCTATTTTTTAGAAAGTTGTCTTTGGCACCACTTCCTAATGTACTCATATGTAGTTATACAGAGTAAGATTTTGTTTTTGTTTTTATTTTTGGTCATTTTTAAAGCTCTTTATGCTGTAATGCTCCCTTCTCATTTTTAATATTTTTTTCATTATCTTAAAATCAGATACTGTTGATTGTATTATAGTAATAAGCGCTGGGGTTTTTGTTTGTTTGTTTGTTTTAGGTTTTATCTGCTTATTTACCAGTGTTTTTGCTTACCCTTCCTTCTTCAGCTCAGATCTTTCTTCTAGAATTATTGTCCTTCCTTCCAACTTTTAAGAGGCTTCATGTGGGTTACATCTTCCGTTTTCTGCTTGACATTATGTTTTCTGGTGAAACTGGAGATATCGGTGAGCCTGTCACAGAGCTAGTTCATTGCTGGGTAGGTGTAGGCCCTATACACAGGCTATGGACAGTTTCTGTTTAGAAAACGGCATTCTATAAGCAGGCAGTGAAAAGCAGCTTTCTATTTTTCTATGAACAAAACATCCTCATTGCTCCTTAGATGTTTTAAGGAATTTTCATGTTTTCAGTCTCCTGTTTTCGAATTTCATTTTCTATTGTTATGTATCTTTGTGTTTGAAGTGATGAATATAGACTATGGCCTAGAAAACCTAGATAATATTTATTGGTATAGTCCAGTAAAATCTCATTAAATAAACTTTGAGCATTTTCAGATATAATCAATCAGTGCTTATTTTTAAACACAGAAACAGTAATGTCTTGGTAAAGAAAGAAACAGCATATAAGCAAATCTGTACATCCAGAATAATCCACAAAGAAGAGAAGTATATAGGAATATTATCACCTCATTCACATGAGAAGAGATTATGTCCATAAAGAACTTCTCAATACCCTCATTTTGTTGCTCATAATTATTCACTATCATGTGGGGAAAACAGGCAATTGGCATACCTTATGGAACCTTGTTATAATGAGGCTTATTCATTTTTGGTAGCCACTTTAGCAAAATAATACTTTCTGGCTTTTGAAAGGTTTGGCTATTGGCGAATCCTTCTGGTTATTCATAAAATCTGAAATTATGAATGAGGTTGATATAAAAATAAAGTTAAGCTTACTAAATACAATTTTAAAATGTATTTTTACAGTTACAGACCTTTGTAAGTTTAGGAAAACTTGGGATTCATCATGTGTGATAAAATGATGATAAAATAAAATAAATAAAATGATGGGGTGCTTGGTTAGCTCAGCTGGTTGAGTGTCCAACTCTTAATTTTGGCTCAGGTCATGAATCGTGGATCATGAGATCAGGTCTGCATCTGGCTCTGCGTTCACCTGGGAGTCTGCTTGAGATTCTCACCTTCTGCCTCTCTTCCTGTATACTCTCTCTCTCTCTCAAATAAATAAATAAATAAATAAATAAATAAATAAATAAATAGATAGATAGATAAATAAATAAATAAATAAATAAATAAATAAATAACTTCTTGGCAACCACATGGCCCTGAGATAAACATATGTATAAGAAATTTACATGCTTGTAATATGCTCCAAACAAATTTTGTTACTTTTTCTACATTTATTCTTTAAAATGAGGTTTTCATTCACTGCTTATAATTTTCAAGCCATTTTTAAAATTATTATTTTATTATATTTTATTTTATTTTATTTTTTTTTTTGCCATTTTTAAAATTATTTTTACAAAGAGCAAGCACCTTTAGCTGCCAGCTCTGACTCATGACAGATTGACAAAAATCCAGTAGGGCCTGTTATCCCTGCATATTAGCTCTGCTTGCAGTGCATTTGAAGTGGGGGAAGGGAGTCTTCTAGTACTCTGTGCTCTGAAAAATGCCCTGTAAACCCTATCCCGTATTTGAAGTAATATAGACACTTCTAAGAGCAGCTGCCTTTTTGTGTTGGTGGAGCTGTTTTAGAGCAGTAGCTGGATTATTTCCGAGCAATGGACTGTTCTATTCAAGCTGACTCTTTCGCTGGTCTAGAGGGAGCTTGCAGTTTATCAGGGTCCTTGTCACCTGAATGAGGGGAGTTGTGATATGAAGGTGGTTGAGGAGATTTCTCTTGTGCCAGATAGTTTGCCATGTTCTTATTTTTCTGACTCATTCTTTCTACATCTCTTCCCCATAATCAAGCCTGTTTTTCCTCTTCTGTGTGTTGTCTTCCTTCCATTGTGTGTGTGTGTTGCCTTATTAACTAGTAAATTGGCACCACCTTTATTATTCCAATGGACCCTGTTTAATGTCCTTACCAAATCCCTTTACAGCACTTCCTCGAATAGCAAACCTGCCCCAAATCAGGCTACTCATTTATATCTGGGCTACAACTGTATCTCCTTACATGCATATAGTATCCTTGATTGTAACAACATGAACCCACACTTTTGTTAACTCCTTCCACTGGAGTGTTCATCCTTGAGTCATTTCTGTTGAAGGCCAATATTCATGGTGACAGTGGCATTAGACCTTTTCTATCATGGATATATTTGTTTGTAGAAAATAAAATCTACACGAATGCGTCCCTATATAAAATTTATTCTTTTTTTCTGATGAAAAATATTTTATTTTGTTTGCATTTCTTTTTGTACACTGTCAATATAATTCTCCATTTACTCACACAGTGATTCTTAGGTAGGGTCTTTCCAAGAAGTGTAGTGTGGAGACATCTAGTGGCCTTCCTGAAATATTCAATTTTACCACATAAATGTACATACTGGTTTATTGTATAAAAATTATATTGAATGTATGTTGTTATTAATAGAAAAAACATGCCTTTGCTTATTCAAAAAATGCAACTATAGTTCACTTCAGGTGCATCCATAGCATCAACAACAAGGGTCATTAAAAAACAAACAAAAAAAACAAGTTGTCTTTTGTGACACACAAAATTTTCTATTACATGATGTAAATTTCCAAAGCAATATTTAAGTAACTTCTTATCTGATCTCGAATGTATCAATACTAAAGAGAAAAAGTTCTTCAAATCGTGAATATTATATTGCAGTAATAACGGTTATAATTATTATAATGCAGTTTATTTGAAAAATGCTCTATATGTCTTTATTGGATGTATTGCAGACATTCATTTATTTGGGGGAGAATATATTTACATAAAATTAAATTCATATCATAACAAAGATTGGAAATAATAAATTTATCAAATGAATATTTTATAATACATACATAAATATAAGAATATTCAAAGGTAACTTTTCAAAATGATATAAAAACACCTTATATGTATTTAAGCATAATTTCTTTTTCTAAAAAAATATTTTATTTATTTATTTCAGAGAGAAAGAGCAAGAGAAAGTATGAGCAGAATGAAGGACAGAGGGAAAGCAGACTCCCTGCCTAGCAGGGAGCTCGATGTGGGATTCAATCCCAGTTCAGGAATTACCTGAGCTGAAGGCAGGCGCTTAACCAACTGAGCCACCCAGGCACTCCGAACATAATTTCTATACTAAGTTTTAAGGAATGAGGGCATATTTAAGTCTCTGTTAGCAAGCACAAAATAATCTACTTCTCAAATTAGATAAATCATTTCTATGATGTGGCATTTCATAAATATGAATTTAATTTTAAAATTATTCAAAATAATTTGTCTCTAAAATAGTTTAAAATTCCATCTAAAACGTAATTAATAAAAAATGAATAAAACATCATGATTATTAATAATTATGAAAGCTATTTACATTAGTTGAATGCCAATAAGAGGCAAGCCATGAATCTTGTACAACCCTACAAGGTGAGCTTTTATTTTTTATTTATTTATTTTTTTTAAGATTGTATTTATTTATTCATGAGGGACACACAAAAAGAGAGAGAGAGAGAGAGGCAGAGACACAGAGGGAGGGAGAAGCAGACTCCATATAGGGAGCCCGACATGGGACTCCATCCCAGGTCTCCAGGATCAGGCCCTGGGCTGAAGGCAGCGCTAAACCACTGAGCCACCCAGGCTGTGCAAGGTGAGCTTTTATAAAAAGCTTAGCAGAGATCAGTGAGAGGTAAATTATGTGTCCAAAGTCACGTTAAATTCCAGGATGAAAATCTAACTTCAATTTTAGCCATATTTTAATAATATATTCTATCATCATAAAAATTATTACTGATACTTGAAAGGAAAAAAATCTGCTTTGTGGGTATAAAATAATAACATATGTATGAGTTTTTATTTGAAAATAGTATCTGGCTAGCATCTTAAGTTTAGCAATACTCTGCTTCTTTGTAAATTCCAAACCAGAGGCAGGCTAAGTTGAAGCTTACAAGATTAAAAATGAAGATTGTCAAGTGTTTATCTCTACCTCTGACAGGTTGATGTAACTATAAGGCAGATTGAGAAAAATCTATAAAAGCTTTAAGGTACTCATGTTTAAGGATTATTGGAAAGAACATAGGAAGAAAAACAAGAAGACAAAAATATGTCTTCACTATCAATTCCAAAATAATAGATTTGGGTATGAACAATTGAAGAACTAGGAAGTTATATCCTACTCTCCCTCTAGGGCCACACTATAAGTGACACAGAAAAATATATAACTCTCCCATTTTCTTTTTCTATATTTATCTATTCAGAAGCCCAAAGAAGAAGCCTAAAGGTAGAAAAGTTAAAAGAAATTGAGAAAAATCTGATAGCAATGATCTGATTTATGAAAGAATAAAATTTTCCTGGAAAACATTTTATGTAGCAGCAAAAATAACACAACTTTGGTAAAATCGCAATGGATATTGTAGTTTTCTCAAGCTTTCTTTAAAGATGTAAGAATGAAAGGGCATATTGCTGGATGCATGGAATAAAAGGCAAACTTCACTAAGTACAGGAAATTTTTAAGTAAAATTACGAGTTGGAAATAAAGATAGAAATGGAAGTCAGACAGGATAGACCCAACAATTAAATGATTGATTATCTTGAATAGTGCCCAGGAAGAAATAAATAAAGATGTCATAGAAGAAAATATTCTTCAGCTAAAGAAAATTCAGTAAATGCAGACAAAAGTGCACATGTGCTGAGACATAACTTGGTGCCTTTAATTATCAAATGCTAATAGCTTCTTGTTATAATGCTTGAAGTGAAACTGTTTTGTGTATTAATCACTCAACATTCTTCGTTATTTATTATATAAGAAACTCCATCAGTAATTCTAAGCAAATGGAGTTTGCTTCTCATTAATATAACGGGCATATTTTTGTTTTCTTTTTTTGTTGGGGATTTTATGTTCTTTTAAAAATGTGTATATAAGATGATTGTGGACAAGTAACAAAGGTTAAGTCTATAATAAATAAATGTATAGTGATAACTAGATCAGTGGAATGATTTGAAGATCAGGAATAGATAAAATGTAAACTGACATTCTATTCAGGACAAATAAAGCAAATTGAAGTTTGAGCAGTCATAAAGCACAAATTAATAAATATGCCTGTTTATAGGCATTCATTTGAGTGTCATAACTCTAATATTCAGAGTGGTACATGCTAAGCATTAAGTAATATTTAGAAAATTGTTAAATAAAGCTTATTTTCTGAGATCTGATTCGTTTCAGTTTATTTGCTTTTAATAATACCGATAGAGAAAAATTGATGACTACTTTTCAAGGAGCTTTATCAATGAATATATAATACCAAATAAACACTTAAAGTTGTTTCAGATTTATTAAACAAGACTATGTATGATAATTGCTTTCATTTCTGTTTTTAAACACAAAATCTGATGACCCTTTACTGCTAAGTATACTGATTTGATTATTTTGATTTCATACTTCATATAATATAAAAGTCACACTATTAAAAGTACTTTGAAAGGTGTGGAATTGATATATATGATATTGATAAGACATCAGCATATAAAACCTCGATAAGAATAATATATCAAATGGCTGTAAAATTAAATTTCAATTTAGATTATGTAGAGTATGTCTAGATAGCAACAGTTTTCAAAGGTCTTAAATTATTTGGTTTTGAATACACATAGAAATATAAAATTTTTAGATTCTGAAGAATAAACAAAGTATATCCTTTCATTCAACAATATTTATTACACCAGTGTTTATTTTTGTGTTTTGCCATATACCAATCACTGTTCTAGGCACTAGGAATATAGCAGTCAACACAATAGGCAAAAATGTATGCTATTCTAAAGCTCCATTCTAGTAGTGGGATTTATTGAGAAGACTGCATCAGCCTCTATGCAGTGCCTGACACATTGCCAATACTCATCAAAGAAGGACTGGCTGACTGACAACAGCATGAGGACCATTTCATCTGCCATGGTCACATTCACTTCTGTACTCCTGAACAACATACCTATAAACTTCTTGGAATCTAACCTTTACCTCTTTTATGCTTCTTGACACCTTTTTATTTTTTTTTAAGATTTTATTTATTTATTCACGAGAGACACAGAGAAAGAGAGAAGCAGAGACACAGGCAGACGGAGAAGCAGGCTCCATGCAGGAAGCCCAATGCAGGACTCGATCCTGGGACCCCAGAATTACACCCTGAGTCAAAGGCAGATAGATGCTCAACCGCTGAGCCACCCAGGCATCCCTTGACACCTTTTTAAATTAATATCCCGTCTGCTCTCGTGGGTTCTGGGGATAGGACAAGGATTGCCACTCCAGTGGGTTTAGAAGGCAAAGAGGCAAACCAAAGAAGATTATCTTCAAAGCTTAAGATCTCATAGTTTGTCAAATAAGTTCAAATATGTCTGAAGAAATATATTCAATCTAATTCATGTTTTCAATAGAATTTTATCCTTTCATTTTTATCTTTTCAAACATTTGAACTGTCATGATATTCATCTACTTATCTCAATTTTTTTTTTAAATTTTTTTTTATTTATTTATGATAGTCACAGAGAGAGAGAGAGAGAGGCAGAGACATAGGCAGAGGGAGAAGCAGGCTCCATGCACCGGGAGCCCGACGTGGGATTCGATCCCGGGTCTCCAGGATCGCGCCCTGGGCCAGAGGCAGGCGCCAAACCGCTGCGCCACCCAGGGATCCCTACTTATCTCAATTTTTAGAATGATAAGAAGTTATCTTCTTGGGCCAATCATAGGAAATTATTCACAATTTGATGATTTTCCTTAATGTATTACCAAATATAATAGGAAACTGAAAACTTGACTTAAATAGAAATAAGAGGATATTTTCATTTTATCAAATTAGCTCAATGTTTAAAGAGATTTTATATAACCAATTAATTTTATTTTTAGATACATGAAACAGTTTCTAAAACAAAAAAAATGACCCTAACCATTCAAAAGAGAAGAATTTATTTTTATAGTGTATAATAGAAGATCAATAACATCATAAATAACAAGTTGTGTCATATATAAATGATAAGAATGAACAAGTTGGATAATGATTTCATTAACTCATTTTAATTGTGACTTGGGGAGATGAAGATGCAGACAACTTGATGTATGTGTTGAAATATGTTGTCTTAAAATATAATGGTTTGTGAATTATATTTCTGAGAATTACTTTTGGATTCCTAGTGAGATGGTGAATTGCTTCCTTATGCCAGGAAAGTATGACATCAAACCAATGTCTTTAATTTGTAGACCAGTAAATAATTAGCCTCAGAGTGTGGCAATTTAAAATATTTTATACAGAATCACTACAGTATGAATACTTTGGTAAAATAAAATATTATGTCTTCAAAAGTTGAGTTGTATTTAACTAATAATCATTTGAGCAGTGCATTATGAGCCTTTTGAGTTTTTATTATGCTGTATTCAGCTGTAACATTAACTTTGTTTATCAGATGAAGGCTCTAGAATGTCAGGAATATAAATATTTATTCCCTGGGGTGTTTGTTTACATACTCATGTTGTGACTATATGACGTATGAGAACTAAACTGTACTATAAACTCAGATAAATTTGCTTATTGTACCTAATTGACTGCATGGATTCCCATTTTGAAGTTAGTTCTAAGGACTATTAGTCTCTAACTCTAGAATGAGCTCTTAGTCTCCTATAGTTGTGGGTGAAGTATTCCACTAGCAATTTAGCAAATTAAAAATATATAATAAATTATTATATTTCTAGATCATATTTTGGTAGGACCTGGAAGGATATTTTTAGTACAAGACTGTACGTTTGATAAATATATCATACAAGTGAGAAGGCTGGAAACTAGAGGCTTGGCTGTGGAGGATAAGACACACTTGGTAATATGGCACAGTCTTTAACGTCAGAACAATAGGGTTCAAATTCCAAATCAAATATCCAATAGCTATGTATCCTTGAGCAAGTTATTTCATCTCTCTGTGTTTGTTTCTTGATATAAACATGAGAATACAAACAGTATTGACCTCAGAGTATTGTTGTGAAAATTAATTGAAGACTCAGCAAAGGCTTGGTATATGGCAAGTGATAATATGATGTTTGACTATTATCCAACATTATTATTAAAACTATACTATGTGAAAGATCAATTTCTAGTTGTTTAATAAAATAGATGAATAAGTCCTGATCCTTGCTCAAAGGAAGAATTCTATGATTACTATTATGAAGATATGATCATCAGTGTCAATATCAGCACTTATATCTTCTCCAGACAAAATAATGAAATAAAAAATAATTAAAATAGAATTTTAATTGATCAATCACAATGCACTAAAACTAGAAAGACTTCTAAGAGTAGTATATTTCACAATTTTAAGAATTGCTAAAATAGATTAAATACTAACAAAATTAGGTTGATTAAAATAAACAAAAACAAGAAATGAAAGACAAAACCAATAGCAGGCAGCTGAGGAGGTAAGATTAGTGCCAGAAGGCACAGTCTTAGAGTTAACACAAATACAGAGAATGTAGGATTCCTGAAATAATCAGAGGGTAGTTCAGGAGAAAACTGGGTGTGTTTCATACTCCACTTTCCATCTGCCCAGAATGGCAAGAAAGCGTGACATTGACTTCCAAGCTATGGCAGAAAATGCAAACATTATTTGGGACAGGAGAGAACAAGTCGTGCAAGTAGTGTTGCATTTAACATATGTCAGGTGGTATGAGGAGCCCACACTTATAAACACAACTTTCCCCACCCCCGGAATCAGAAGAGAATCACCACAGTAATCAGAAGTTTGTGTACAATGCTCAAATATAAATATGAGTAGACAAGCAAAATAAATATTTTATATCATTCAGTATATCTCAATCACTATAATAAACAGAGAAAAACTAAAACCAGAAGAAACTTGTAAAGCATAGTCATAATCATTGTACTCAATTAAAATTCATAGTATACCCACAAAATAAGAATAAATTCTTTTTTTAAGAATAAATTCTTATGAAAGATAAATAATAATATTGGAAACACAATGTGACATGTAACCATCTTACTAAAAACCAATAAAGAGTGGAACAGATATAGTTGAAAAGCAAACCTTTATATCAAGTAAAGCAAATGTAGAACAGTGAATAAGTTATTAAAAAAACTGATCAAATCACTGTTGTATACCTGAAACTAATTTAACATTGTGTATCAACCACACTCAAATAAAAAATTAATAAAAAAGATGGAAGAGAAGAGAGGGAGCAGGAATATGATATATAACTTCCATAGCATTTCATGAAAAAAATTAAGCAAAGACATGAATTGCATGATTTAATAAATTGAAGGGAACAACAAAAACATGGTATCAAGACAAAGCCCTCAGCTCTGTTCTTATTTTTCAAGATCATATTGGTTCTTCTATGCTTTTGTATCATCATGGAAATTCTAGAAACAGCTTCTAAATTTTCCAAAAAAAAATTGACTTAGATCTTGAGGAAGAGTGTAGATCATATGTTAAGTATTTTTACAAAAAAAAAAAAAATGGAGGAGGTGGAAATTGTGAGGTGATGGATGTGTCTATGACCTTCATGATGGTGATGTTTTCATGGTGCATATACTTCTGCCCAAACTCATTGAGTTATATGCATTAAGTATGTACAGTATTCCATATGTCAATTAAACTTCAATATAGCAGTTTTTTAAAAAAAAGCTGAAGACACTAGACACTATTCTGAAAATATTTTAGAAAAACAACCAGGATTAAGTTTAATATTAGCATAGAAAATACAGCTTTTTATCTGATTATGACAATATAATGGCATAACTTTCAGTCATATAATGAGCATGTCAAAGAGGTTACTGTAGTGCTTTGGCATCATATAACTTTCTAAACACAGTAAGTTTTAAATAAATGGGAAATTAATAACTGAATAATCCAAATGAAGTATACAAAATATTTAGTTCCCTATATCACATTGTATATTCATATAATACCACAAGTTGAAGCTTGTAGTCATCCAGAATATCCAAAAGAAAGATTTTATTTTTATTTATTTATTCAAAGATTTATTTATTTATTTGAGAAAGAGAGAGAGACCAAAAGCTCCCTCTCTGGGGGTGGAGAGGGGCACAAAGAGGGAGAAAGAGAATCTAAAGCAAACTCCCCACTGAGAATGGGCCAGACATTGAGCTCTGGGCTTGATCTCATGACCCTGAGATTATGACCTGAGACAAAATCAAGAGTCAGATGCTCACCCCTCCTAGCCACCTAGGCACCCCATCCAAGAGAAATATTTTAAAACTTTTTACTCATTTAAAAAATAAATTTGATTGTGGTTTTAAAATGTTCTTCAAAAGTTTTAAATTGTCTTCCTTCTACTTACTACTCAAGTATTGTAAAATACCACATAATTGATAAATGTAAAATACCCATGTATTTATTGTTTTAAAATATAAATTGTTCTGATGCTATGTCTTATCACACCCCTACCTATTCAACAATGTACAAAGTGTACAATAGTTAACTAAGCTAGAGCTTATCAAAAAGGAAATAGGAGGAAAGAAGAAAGACTTTTTGATAAGCAAAGTTAATGTGATATATAAAAATATGCAGAGGGACACCTAGGTGGCTCAGTGGATGAGCGTCTGCTCAGGTCATGATCTTGGGGTCCTGGGATCGAGTCCTGCATCGGGTTCCTTCTAGGGCACTTACTTCTCCCTCTGCCTGTGTCTCTGCCTCTCTCTGTGTCTCTCATGAATAAATAAATATAATCTTTAAAAAATATGGAGAGATAAAGAGGAAGAAATTAGAAGGAAAAGATAAAACATCAAGAAGTAAACAAGGTCAGAGAATTTTAAGGGAAACTGTATTCCTTTCTTATGTTTCTGGTCTAGATATTTTTTTATTATTATTTTTAAATCTTCTAATCAGTGAGGTGATAATCATTATAAAAAGGGACTTAGTCCATAATCGCAAAAGTCATAGGTAATAACTTTATGTCCAAGGAGAGGAGATCAAAGTTATCCCTCTCACAGTGGTTCTTCCATATCAAGGTAAGGACAGATTTCTACTCATATGTAACTTTCCAGAAGCAAATGGTTATCAAGCTGTTGAAAACAATAAGCAGATCGACAGTCACAAGACAATAACACATAGAAGAGACACCCACATATCCGTGGGATCTCTTGGGTGTTAATATCATAACTTGTTGCATAGACTACCCTCGGCAAGTGCAGAAGCCACCCCATAGTAAGCAGAAAGAAATGCTTCTAGAATCAATCCTCATGCAAGCCCTGAGGTACTAATGCCATTTCCCAATGCAGCTGTCATTTGATGATTTGGAAATGATCCAAATCATACAGGAAGCTTGGATTTTGGACCCAAAGTCTCTTGATGAGTCTTATTGCTATCATGATGTTGATAGTGTTAGAAGTTGCTAGATTTGCTTTTCTTCAACAAAAGCACAAGTGTCTAGCAACTGACATTCAAAGGGAGTAGTATTTCATGTAACAGATTGAGGAAACTCGTAATATTGAATCCCAGATTTGGCCCTTATTTTTCACCTTCATTTATCCATGACATGACACAGATACCTGAGATAGGCAAAGCTGTTTCTAGGTGATGTGTGCTAAAGATGGCTAGTAGTGTTCTTTATGGGCCTTGGAGCAGTTGTTCACCATGCCAGACAATTACATTCTCATTTTTAGTACTTTGATAAAGTCACAATGGCAAAAGATGAATATGTATTCAACCTCTACAATATCTTGTCATGTCAATTAAATCGTATTTATATAACCTTTAGAATCAATCTGTCCTTTGAAAGAAGATTCAACAATTCAACAAATGTATATTGAAAACTTAGCTTGTCATACACTGTTCTATGATCTTAGGAAACAAAATATTGATTAAAAGAAGTAAAAGAAATATTGATTTCGCAAAGAAGCACAGATATGACCATGCCCACTTCTTCACATTCCTCATACGTCATTGTGGTTTGACTCACTCCTGCTGGCATTAAGCACGGTTTTCCATTTCCAGTATCCTTGGTGGGGCTGTTCCATAGGTTGTTCTTGTCCCCTAATCACTGCTTTGTGCTATCCTTTACCCACCTAAGTCTTTTTTCCCCACTTAAGTTTAGCTTCATCCTTTCCACATGACTGTGATAAATCGATTCCAAAAGTACAGAGAGGGGGCAACAACATAAGAAATTGATTCTTTGTTTTTAATATATAATATTACTCCTATTCATCAGAGTTTCATGACTCTTCCAATAATTTCTGAAGTTCAAAATAGTTGATTTTATAGGGTGTGTTTGTGTGTGTGTGTGTTTGTGTGTGTGTGTGTGTGTGGAGATTATCTCTTTATCTAAAACATTCTGAAACATTGGAAGCTCATATTTGGTCTAAACCATGTGGATTCAGACACAAAGTGATAATGAAAGGAAAGACCATTGTTGCTTTTTGTCCTTCTCAGAAGGCCCTTCCTAAATCCTACACTTTAGGAAATTTTCTTAAAATAAGAAAAAATTAGGATGGATTTAAGAAGTGTGATAAAGGTAATCTCTTGCTGTTTAAATGCAGAGAAAAACAATTCTACTTCTAGGAATGTTCCTTATTTATTTAGTGTTGGTTTTGTATTGGGTTTGTTCCCAGAACTTTTGAACTACTAAAATAACAGTTTGTTAAGGTTTTTGTTATGGCTGACACAACCACTGAAAACTTGAGGGGCACCTGGGTGGCTCAGTCAGTTAAGCGTCTGACTCTTGATTTTGGCTCAGATCATGATCTCGGTGTCCTGGGACCCAGCCCCGTGTGGGGCTCCATGCTCAATGCAGAGTCTGCTTGGGATTCTCTTCCTCCCTCTTCCTTTGCCCCTCCCTTTGTTCTTGCTCTGTTTCTCTAAAATAAATAAATAAAAAAAGAGAAAACTTGATGTTCATAGTCCTACACTAATTTTTTATTTTGCAATTTATAAATACACCAGTAAACTTATTTTTCATTTGAATGTTATTATTCCCAAAGCTGTGAACACACACTACTCGGTCTATACAATATTACAAGGACAAGAAATTGGTTCTTCAGATTATTATTATGTTTTACCCGATAGGCAAGCGTTTCTTTCTCAATAGATCGGTCTACCTTCAATCACTTTTGGCAAAAAAATATATCATTTTTCAAAACCATATTTAAGGAAATAATTCTTGTTTTTTGTTTTTGTTTTTTAATAAGGAAACTATATCTGACAATTGGATTGTAGATGGACTCAAAAAGTGCTCTTGCCTAGGAGCGCCTGAGTATATTGGTCAGTTAAGTGTCTGTCTTCAGCTTAGGTCATGATCCTGGGATTGAGCCCCACATGGGCTCCCTGCTCAGCAGGAGTCTGCTTCTCCCTCTCCCTCTGCCCATTCCCCTGCACATTCTCTCTCTCTCTTTCCCTCTCTCTCTCTCTCTCTCAAATAAATAAATAAAATCTTAAAAAAAGAAAAAAAGTGCTCTTGCCTCAAACAGCAAGTGTCTTGATAGTTGATCCAAACATATTAACAAAGGAATGATGGATGGCCATGTACTCAACTTGATTCATGCCATGAAATATGTCTTAATGCTCAGACTCATAATTTGATTTTTCGCTTTGTTTGTATTTCAAGTTAATTATCTCTTATTGTCTGAAGAGTGAAAGTGTGTGAAAGTGTGAAACAATTCTGTTTTTCTACCCTGAATTTTTATATTACCTCTAATTCTGCTTACATACTTTCTTACTCTATCTTATCAACAACAGGTTACAGTAATAAGCTTAACTTTCCAACATTCTTCCTGAAAACCACCTTGTCCTTGTCCACAAGTTCAGCAAATGTTTTCAAGTCACCATAGACAAATGTCCTGCCAATAGTTTCACTTCTACTTACTGCAAATTTTTCAAATAAAGAGCTGAAATTGGTAAAATAGAAACAAAAAAAATGGATGAAATGATCTTAAAAAAGTTATTTCTTTGAAAAGACTACTTAGTTATTGAATCTCTGATAAACCTGATAAACCAAATTTTAAAAAAACAAGAGGTGTAGTTACACTACTTTAGGGAGAAACAGTATTTACAAACAATAAACATTTTTTTATCAATAAATGATCCTATAACTAACAAAGAAACTGAATCCATATAGAAAACTCTTCCAAAAATGAGGCACTATGCCCAAATGTTTTATTCTCCCCAATATTTTACTACTAATAAATACCAAATATACTATATTCTCCAGAATGTGAAAGTCTCCTAAGCCTCTTTTTACTTTCCTGTTCCTTTTTATTTCTTCCTATGTCCCTCACTATTCTCTCCTCCATCCTTCCTTCCTTCTTTCCCTACTTTCTTTCTTATTTCAGTATTTCATCTGGTTGGAACTTGTCAGTTTAAAGAAAATTGAAATTGTCTAATTGTAAAAGTTTGGCATGGAAGTCATTTTGTAATCACATTGCCAGTATTTTTCTCATTCAGGAGAGTATCTTATAGTTCAACAATAGTGCCTTAATTGTATTTTGTGTAGTGTGCATTGTACCCAATGAAATAATACCATGTCTTTCTTTTATTTTAAATCCATTAAATATTCTTATATAATTTTGATTTTTCAGTAAAATTCCATTAGATATGTCCATATACATTCATATGCGTAGTATTAGAAATATACATATACGTACATATAGTATTGGAAATATTTGTAACTTAAAACAAATTAAGGACAAGATATTAGTGGCAGACCAATGTCAACTTTGACTTTTTCTTCAATTGCTCTAAGATTTTGGAAATGTTATAATGGGTAGTGTATTAAATTAAATGATAAATATTCCTAAGGCTATACATATGTGTGATTTTCTTAATGATTGAGTTTGATTTTCTTGGTAGTGGTTGAATTAAAATATGACGTCGGAGGGAGGGTGGGTTAGAAAAGAGAATAATGAAGCAGAATTACAGCCTAACTCAATAATAAGTTAGCTTTTATTTAGATACTTCTCATGTTTAGTTACATATATGTATAATTAAATTGAATAAATTATTTAATATAACTTCTAATAAATAATTTTTATAATGGATCTTTTTTTATAGTGGATCTTTTGATTAGATTTAATGACTGGTGGTAATTGGCTACAAGAGAGATATCACAATTAATTAAAATATTTGGCTATATACATGAATGGATATAGCTTTATAACCCAGAAAAATCTGAATTGTACTTAATTTTAATGTTCACTTTAAGTCATTGAACTATAACCTTGGCTAAGATGGAGAGAAACAATTCATTAGAAAAAAGTTGAAAGGAGCATAAGTGTCAATATTTTATAAATCAAAAATTTAGAGTTCTTCCTTGAACAACAGTGGGTTTGAACAGTGGGTTCACTTATACATTGACCTTTTTTCAGTATAATACTGTAAATGTATTTTTTCTTCCTTATGATTTTTCTTAATAACACTTTATTTTCTCTAGCTTCCTTTACTGAGGAATACAGTATATAATACATATAACTTACAAATATGTGTTAACCATTTGTGTTATTCATAAGGCTTCCAGTCAACAGTAGGATATCATTAGTTAAGTTTTGGTGAGTCACAGATTTAAAGTTATACACAGATTTTTGACTGCACAGAGGGTTGGCACCCCTTACTCCCACTTTGTTCAAGTATTATTAAATTGAATAAGACCTAGGTAGCTTCTCCTGTTTTGCTAATCTTTTGAGTGGTAGCTTTGGAAGCAGAAGAGAATATCTCAAAATTTCTAAACACCCTTATACCTGAAAGTTTGAGAGCAATCCAAAAATAGCAGTTCTTGCCATTCATCAACATGTGAAAACCAAATGGCAGAAATAATTATACTTCCTTTTAAAAAAATACAATGGTTTAATTCCTGTGGAAAATTGTATTTTTGTTTCTCAAATAGTTGTTATACTTTATTTTTTAATAGTGGTAATTTTTATATAGGTGGGAACTAGAAAAAAATCTTTAAAAGTCATAACACCCACTTTGTTATGAGTAAATCATTCAAAAACTCATAATATGGATCATTGCTCAGTGAAAAACATTGTAATGTTGGACAGGAGATTATCTTTTTTAATTCAACAATAATGTATTAATCAGGATTTGTCAGGATTGGTTCTGAATATTGGAGATATATCATTTAACTAAGAACCAGGAATCTTAAGCATTTGTGAAATTTATAGTCTATTTGAGGACATGGCCTGTACTTATATAGTATGGTAGAAAACAATGTATGAGTAGGAGAAAAATGAAACATAGAAAGAGAACACATGCTGGAAGAAGTATTAAATTTAAATGGATGGGTTAGGATTTGCAGTGATGTGGATGGAACTAGAGGTATTATGTAAAGTGAAATAAGTCAGTCAGCAAATACCATATGATTTCAGTCATATTTAAGAGACAAACAAACAAAATGATCATAGGGGAAAAAAGAGAAGGGAAAACCAAGAAATAGATATTAACTATGGAGAACAAACTGATGGTTACCAGAGGGGAGCTGGGTGGGGAGATGGGTTAAATAGGTCATGAGGATTAAGAGGGCACTTGTGATGGGCACCAAGTGTTGTATGTAAATGCTGCATCGATAAATTGTACACATGAAAATAATATTATACTGTATGTTAGCTGTAATTAAAAAACATAAAAAAATAAAAGGACGGGTTAAAGAAGATGCAAAAGTAACATATGAGAAAAGATCTGGAGAATGTGAGGATGGGAGCCTGGAGGATATCAGAGGAGACAACATTCCAGAGGGAAAGGGAGTGCATTTGGGACTCAAGGAGGAGTGCTCTCACTGAGTTTATGCTTCATCAAGGAGAGCCACGTAGGTGAAGGGAGTAAGCCAGGGCCCTCATTAGAAGGAAGATGTTGGGAGTGGATTAGAGGGTCATATTGGTCATTGTAAATCATTCACTTTCATTCCAAATAAGATGATTTGCAGGGGGAATAAATGATTGCATTTGACAGGGCTAGTTGTGTTGAATGCAGACCAAAAGAGGGGAGAGCATAAGGGGAAGAGTTGAATTACGCAGCTAAGAGCTGACACTGTCTTTACCCAGCCATGTACCTGTTTAAATCATTGGACAAACTCAGGGTGGAACTAATAGGATTTTCTGATTAAGAAAAGTAAACCACAATCCTAGGTGGCTCAGTTGGTTTAGTGTCTGCCTTGGACTCAGGTCATGATCCTAGGGTCCTGGGGTTAAGTCCTGAGCGTACTCCTCCCTCTCCCTCTAGCCCTTCCCCTAGTTCCTACTCTCTCTCTCTCTTTCTCTCTGTCTCTCTCTCTTTTTCCATTTATCACTCTCTCTCAAACAAATCAAAAAAATATTTAAAAAATAAGAAAAGTAAGCTTTGAGAAAAATAGGAATATGATGTTATTTGCCAGTACATGAGATAGAGAGATGGCATAATTAAGCTTCTAAAGTAAGACCAGCATCTAAGATTTTAACATATGAAACTGTGATGCCTAGTGCACATCCAGGTGAAGGGTTCAAGTAAACAGTTGTCTATATGAGTTAGTAAATTAAGTAAAAGGTCTAGGGTAGCAATATGAACTTTGGATTTGCAGATATATATATATATATATATATATATATATATATATATATCATATAAAAATGTAACACTGAAAAAAAATCACCAAGGAGTGGATGAAGATAGGGAAGAAAGAAAAAATCTGAGTCATAAGTTTCAATTTTAAAGTATTATTAGAAACTGGGAGGAATGGACAGAAAAGAGAGGAAAGACTTTCTAAAGGGAGACTTCCTGAAATCAGGTGAAGAAAATTATTCAAGGAAGGAGAAACTATCAAATTCTGCTATTGGGTCAATTAAAATAAATACTGAAAAGTGACCATTGGCTTTTTAACATGGAGGTCATTGGTAGACTTGACAGGATGATTTGATAGGCCTGATGTCAATAATGAAGGGGGGGGATATTTATTTTTTTTAAGATTTTATTTATTTATTCATGAGATATATAGAGAGGTAGAGACACAGGCAGAGGGAGAAGCAGGCTCCATGCAGGGAGCCCAACGCGGGACTGGATTCACGTCTCCAGGATCATGCCCTGGGCTGAAGGCAGATGCTAAACCGCTGAGCCACCTGGGCTGCCCAGGGGGGGAAATACTTAAAGACAAGTGTAAACAGAACCTTGGAGTTGTTTACTGATTACCGATGGAGGAAGGGCAAGTAAGAGAGTGAATACTAGACTGGAAAGAAAGAACATT
Organism: Nyctereutes procyonoides; assembly: GCF_905146905.1. Taxonomy (NCBI): domain Eukaryota; kingdom Metazoa; phylum Chordata; class Mammalia; order Carnivora; family Canidae; genus Nyctereutes; species Nyctereutes procyonoides. The sequence goes on from NW_026575136.1 coordinate 29,691,323, forward strand.
TTTCTTTTTTATACGAGGAAAATAATAGTGTTTGCCAATTGTAAATATCTGGTAGAAAGTAAAACAAAAATATGATGAAGGAGAGGATTGCTTTTGGTTCAATTCATAAAGGTGTAGGAAATAAGAAAGTAGAATGGGACATTTCTAATTATATTTCTATGAATTACATAGAGAGTAGAAAAGAATAAACCTATAGGGTTGTAAGACATCTCCCCTTCCCTTCCTGTCTCCGGAAATATTTAAGAAGATTTCATGGATGTGTCATAAACTGATACACTCTACACCTACTCATCTTTTTTTTTTTTTTTGCATTTTTGTTGATACAGTTATCAAAAAAGTAAACCACTTATTAGTGGTTAATGGAAAGCAGAAAATAAGAAAATAATAAATTCAAAATTTTGAATTTCGACCCCAATTACACTATGTAAAAGCTAGCAAGAAATGCCTTTGAAGTCAAGTCATTGAGCAGTCATCAAGTAGTAAAGAATATTCTTTGTATCAGTTTCCTTTCCCCTCCACCCTCCCACCATGTTTGCTGTGGTTTCCCAAGCCATGTAGCTTTCAGTAGGGTTTGACCAATGGGCTTCCCCAGAGGGAGGAAAATGTGGTCTCTGTATCTATTTCCCTGTCCCCTTTCAGTAACCTGGTGCTGTGCCTTGTGAAGGTTATTACTCCTCCCAGGAGGTGAACTCCATAGCACTGATGCTCAAATTATGTTTTACTGACCAATATCACTCTGCCAATTATTGCTGCAGGCCTGCAATGAACTAATTGCAAACATGATGAGTAGAATTTAGAAAATGTTACAGCAATTTCACAGGGTAAATTTGTATCTGTCAAATCTGATAATACCAGAACTAGACTTGTATTTACATTATCTTTTTTTTTTACTTCATTTTTAGTGGTTTATTTTCATTTTCCAAATTTTAATTTGACAAATGTCTTGTAATTTATTTCCTTTTCACTTTACTTTAATTTTAAAGTATTGATCTCCAACAGACTGGAAATATAGAAAGCCAACCAACAAACAAAAAACTAAACCCAGTTCTTTACTACACGTATTTTGAGAAGCCCTGCTCTTTAAGACTCTCCTTATGGGTCCCTACGCATTTCTCCTTCAGATTTTAACCTCTCCATGCTTCTGATTCAGAAATTAAACAGCATCCCTGTGTTCCCACACCTTCATCTTGGTAAATAGTTTATCTCAATAAAAATCAAACGATCCATCAATTTCCTGCTGGGTATCTAAACTAATAATGACACTTTCATTTTAATATAAAACTTGTTCTTACTATTTGTTGAATATTCAGTTCTTGATAGAAGTTGAGAGAAGAGCACATAGATTTTATTTTCAAGTGAAGTCAGTCAATATCTGTCCTGACTCCCAGTACTTGTTAGACAAGAAGCTTATTCATCTGTAAGAATTTGAACACTAGAGCAAAGTGTTTATTGTTGTCACTGAAATCCAGAACTGGTCTAAGGGAAGATCAATATTATTTTATCCCAAGTCTGTACTAGCCTTTACCTCACAAAATTTTTCTCCTCATAAAACCAATTTTCTGAGGCTGAGTGTAAGTTTTCTGAACAGGCCCGTCATCTTGTCTCACACTTGTGTTGAGAGAGAGGGTAGCTATTTTTCAATTTTGATTCTACAGTTTGTCCAAGTGGTCTTCAATAAGACTTGAGACTCGCTGATATTTTTCCTCACTCTGAAACCCCTGTGAGAATGGAAACAGTTCACTGTTTCCTTTTTTGAGTCATGTTTCCAAAAATTGGGTTTCTAAGTCCACTTAAAGGCAAAACATTTTTTCCCCCTAGGGTCATAAAGAGACATATCCAACTGGTTTACATGATGGGGTTTTTCTTCTAAGTAGGCTACATTCATGACTACCCATCCTCTTCAAAACAGACAGAAAATATGGCCTACTATTTTGTTGGAATTATTCCTGCAATTCTCCTTTCTATTCAAATACCCCGGTGAGAAACCTCCCTCTGCTAAACCACAAGATTACTCGGTGTTGGAGGAGAATTATATATTCGTTATTGCAGCTTCCTCATTGTTTTGACTGAAGTAGCCTTATAACATTAACCATTAAGTGACACCTTCCAGAGCTATTTTTCAAACCCAAGAGTTTTTGACGATAACTTCTCTCTGTGAAGAAGGCAGTGATTTATGAAACATTGAGACTTTAATTTGCAACTTTAGAGGTGAAACATCACCAAACCAAACATCGAAGGGCATCAATAATACAGACATCAACAAAGTTCCTCTAAGATACCCTTACAGTTTGCAGATGAGGACAAAACTTGAAATATATTTATGCTTCTGCTGGTTTGGGGAAGCTCATTATAAGAAAAAATGTTGAATTTCACCATTATTTGCAAATCCTAAAATGCTACACATGGCATTTATTGATACAATCAATCTAGACAGAGAAATTAACGTTTTTCTTTAAATCTCCTGAACATCATTTCTGTATCTTCAGTACTTGTACTGTTTGAGAAGGGGATCTTTTCAAGTTCCCACATTGCATTTTTTCATATCCTTACTCTAATTTTCTCATATATGCATCCTAATTTATCTGTGAATATTATTTGTTCTTCACCAATACTACTTTATTTTCTTCCCTCTTGTGGACATAAAGTTCTGCTAATAATTTGTTTTCTAAGCCATTTTAAGAATTATGACTTTTTTGTTTAACAAAAATCTTTACTTTGAGATCCCAATAATCACTTAAGATAATTAGCACCTTTACTTGTTCAGTAGCTCTGATTTTAGTTCCATCTTTCATGATTTCACAGAAACCATTGTGCTTTACAGATAACTCATAATGGTAGGTGGCAGCATGATTCACTACCTCATGTAAACACCATTAGTACAAGGTTCTCCTTGTGCACCTGGCTTTCTCTTGTATTCCTTTCACACGCATGACATGAAACATCTCAAATGATAGTAACTCTGCAACATAACTTAATTGGATTTGTCGATTGGCCAAGGCCCTTAACCACCATCATCCTGTTGTGTGTCCCATATTGTCTCAGAAATCACCACATTGGGCAACATGTTTGCAAAACATGACTCCTAAGAAAATATACACAGAAGGAGGTAATAAATAAGTAAATGAGAAAATTTTGCAAAAAAAGAAAAAAGGAATATTAAACATTTATTACACATTTCAGCTCTGACCTATATAATCTATGTCTGCAAATCATATCATGACAACAAAATGGCGAAGAGGAAGCAGCTGAATGGCAGCATATACAGATATCTTTTTTTAGTTTGCAAAGCCCACTCCTATTTTATTTTACACTTGAAGACCTTGTTTGTCTCTTAAAAATTAGCCCAAGGTGCATATGGAGAGTCTAGGAGGAGTTAATTCAGGAGGAGAGCAACATTGCTATCCTACTAATCTCTGTCCAGTGCAGCTCTCACCCTCTATCAGAGAGCATCTCTGTCTCTCTCCAAAAGCTAAGATTGAACTCAAGCAAGCAAACGTTCTAATGTTCACTGTTACACAGTACTGCGAGACCTCTAATCTTCTATCACCCCAGGGCCATGCGGCATGCAAAGTGAAAAGGAAAAGAGCATTTATTTCAATCCTAATCTCCCTTTAGAGGAAGTTTATGGATTTGAAGGAGTTCCCAGAATCCTCACTGAAACAATCTGGTCTGGTGGGCAACACAGAACTCACTCTATTTGCTCACTCTTATGGTTAATTTGGGTATGTAAATTTGGCAGGGGTGGTGGTTGAGGGTGTGAATTTAACATTTAGGTGAACTATTCAGGAGTTTAAAAAGGAGGATGCACCAAAAGGACTATGAACCATACATGACATTTATTTGCACATGACTGTGAATTAAAGTTCTTCAAATTATTTCAAAAGCAGTGTCTAAACAGGTTTGATGAGATAATATAGCTCAAGGAAAATCACATTTTGTGCAGATTAATCTCAATCATCCTCATTAGAGCACTTCATACTAATCGTTGTCTAAATGCAAATGAAAATCCATTAGGGCTGTTGAGTGTGTGTACGTGTGTGTGATTCAGGCTACCCAGCCATGAGCTACAAATAAATACATACAAAGCAAATGCTTAATCCCAAAGGATACGGATTTACTGGTTTTCTAGCCAGAAAGTTGCCACAGTTTTCACTTTGTCCACCAGATGGCAAGCTTTCACTATTAATCAGCCAGCTATACTCCAGAATCTAACATTTACGCTGATTAAAATGATCCCATTAAGATAAATCTTTGGAAAAAGCATACTATCACATTAATCATAGATAGAAATAAATAAATTTCTGAAAAGCTTTATCTTGTCTAATTTGTATTTAATCTCTCTTGACTCTAGCTAATAATTAATTAATCACACATAAAAAGTAAATAGCTCCAAAATATTACCAAAATCCCACTGTAATTTTCTGTATTACAGATCACCAATCTATATTATTTAATTTTATAAAAATCTGGCCAAATTGTTTCTATGATTACATGAATACTTTAGTCTTAAATAGGGATTTCAAAATTTCAAAACACTTCCCTCCACATTGTTTCTTCATAATACTTCTTCGAAGCAAATATTGTTTTAATGAGAAAAAAAGAACCACATGGAGGTTGCTCACCTTGTTTATAGTAATATGTTTATTTTCAGAAGTAAAATCTGCAGAATTTAATATTGGAACAACTTGTTTTTTTAGGTATTTTTGATCAAAAACAATAAAACATCTAAAAGTACAGAAACAAAGACAGAGAATAAGGCAATAATCATCAGTGCTAGTTTTTTCAAATCTTAACAATGACCATATATTTGCTTAATTTTTTTTAAGTGAATACTACACACAGAAAAGTTGAAGCCCAATTTTGCCTTCCAAAACTGGTTTCTTTCTTGTCTGTTCCAGAGGTAATATTTAGAGAGTCATCACCATCCTACAGCAAGTTTATTTATCTGTGCAAGTTTTGCAATTCCATACTTTTGCATTAAAAAATAGCATGTATTCTGTTATAATATCTTGCTGTTTATATGGTTCTTCAATTTTCATTGGCATCATGTAGTCTGTGAATATTATCTAAATTGATGCATACCCCCGTTTCCTCATTTTAGATAATTTGCTAATGGTTATTTGACCTGGTTTCTGTTTTATAGAAATAGTACAACTTATATTACTGTGAATATTTACTTGTGTGTGTGTGTGTGTGTGTATATATATATATATATATATATGAATTCGTTGGTTTGGTTTTGTTATGAATTTTGGAGTAAATATTTTGAGGTGGAATTTCCAGTTCATAGGGTGAGTGATTTTCTCTTTAATTTACATTCTATTTTTTTTTTTCTAAAACATATGCACTTGTATTAAACTTGATGTCACTTGATTAAAAACCTTTAGGAACTTTGTCAGCGGGGTTTTATTTTAGGCATGGATTCCTTGTTTAAACCAAGTATGGTAGAAAGTCCAATATATAAATTAGATTCTATGAGGTGAATTATGTCCCCCTCAAAAAAAAATATGTTTAAGTCCTCACTTTCGGTAATTCAGAATATGGCTTTATTTGAAAATTGGGTCTTTCAAGAGGTAATCAAGTTAAAATGAGGTCACAAGGGCAGCCCCGGGTGGCTCAGTGGTTTAGCGACTCCTTAAGCCCAGGGCCTGATCCTGGAGACCTGGAATCGAGTCCCACGTCAGGCTCCCTGCATGGAGCCTGCTTCTCCCTCTGCCTGTGTCTCTGCCTCTCTCTCTCTCTCTCTCTCTCTGTGTGTGTGTGTGTGTGTCTCATAAATAAATAAAATGTTTTTTAAAAATGAGGTCACTAGGCTGAACCCTAATCAAATATGACTGGCATCCTTATAAAAGGGGGGAATCTGGACATTGATGCAGACATGCTCAGAAGGAAGAAGATATAGAAGACCCAGAAGGAATGTCATGTGCATATGGCCAGTTGCAGTGATACTTATCTAAGTCAAGGAATGTCATAGATTGAGGGAAAATCTCCAAAATATAGGAAGGAGCAAGGAAGGATTCCACTAACATTTCAGAGGGAGCACGGCTCTATCAAAACCTTGATTTTGAACTTCCAGCCTGCAGAATTGTGAGACAATAAATTTTCATTACTCTAAGCCGATAATTATGGCAGTTGGTTAGTATTGCCCTAGGAAACTAATGGAGTACCTGGGGTTTGCAGTTCCTTGTATAAACATACATTCTCCCAATTGTGTTATCAAGCACTTACCTAGGTCCTACTGTGAAGGGATTGGCACATATAGTTAAAGTCTCAAATCAACTGACTGAAAAACAGGAAGATTAGTGGGACCTAATTTCATACTTGAACCCACCGTATGAAGCCAGAGGAGCAGGGCAATGAGTCTGCAAGCCATGGAATGCCAAGGATTACAGACACCAGAATCTGTATGAGAGGAAAGGACAGATTCTCTCCACTAACCATCCTAAGGAATCATCTCTGCCAACACCTTGATCCTACCTAGACTTCTTGCCTCCACACAGTGAGAGAATAAATTATGTCCTCTTGAAACATCTTGTTTGTGCTACTTTGTCAGGGCAGCCCAAGGAAAACGGTATACTACGCGCAGCTGGGTCTGTTTCTGTCAAAGCCGCTCTGGGGCTCAGCAGCCTAAGCACCCTGACTCCTTCCCACCCCCACTTCCATCCTCTGTGTTCCCCGGAGTTTCTCAGAGCATATGAGAAACACTGTACTAAATCATGTCTCTTGAGAGACTTGACATTTTTAAATTGCAAGTTACTTTAGATAAAATGCCTAATTACTTTAGATAATGCAAATTAGTTTAGAAAAAATACATCTAAGGAGATCCTTCACTGGTAAAGTTTCTACTCTCAGGGAAACATGAAATGGTGTACAGCACAGAGGTTTCTATAAATTGGTCATACAGCTTTATGGTGTTATCCAACTAGATTACTCACAGTACTATGTAAGAAATGTGTGTATATTTATAGAAAATCTGTTCATTTGCAAATGGTACTATGGTAGAAAAGGGGAAAAGTCAGATTATTCCTAATCTTTTAAAATCAGTCTTTCTCTGGGAGAATTACTCTCCTGAAATCATTACCCTACCCTTATCTACCCCAGAATTAACCATTGTTTGATCTGGAATCCTTCTGTCCTGCTCTGCGTTGTATTCATCATTAAAATTGGTTTAAAGGCAAAATATTTTAGTATGAAGAGTGTGAACTCAAGAATCGTATGCTGTGCAATCTTGGATAAATGACTTTTATATCCATAAATTTCCCACCTGAAAAATGAAGATAATATGTCTACCTGTTAGACTAAATGACTTAACATATGTTTATTCCCTAAGAAAATCATGTGACACATATTGTTTGATGGAACTCGCTATTTTTGTGCTTTGCCATTTAAATGTGAAAATTATATGTTATTATTTAGTACTGTAAAATGTACATATGGAGGTTTTATATATATATATATAATACTTTCTTTTATGCATCAATATAAGGGAACTAAAATATAAATATTCAAGGTTCACTATTTCCACAGAAATTTTTTCTTCTTGTAAATTTGTTACTAAAATGAAAATTGGATTATATATACCATTAACTTTTAAGGATTTTATTATAATCCTTAAAAAATTAAACACATACATATGTAAATGGGTAAAAATCTAAGATAAGATTCATAAACTGGGGGCACCTGGGTGGCTTAGTGGTTGAGTATCTGCCTTTGGCTCAGGTTGTGATCCCAGGGTCTTGGGATCGAATCCCATATGAGGCTCCCTACAAAGAGCCTACTTCTCCCTCTGCCTGTGTCTCTACCTCTCTCTTTCATGAATAAATAAAATCTTTAAAAAAAATTTATAAACTGCACCAATATAACTGTCCAAATGGAGAATCAGTTCTTGAAAAGAGAACGGAGATGAGAAATCATCTTAAAACTCAGTGTTTGAATGTTCTTATCCATAAAAAAGTAAAGCAAGAGATTATGTTCCCTTCCAATTATGAAACTCTATTTATTTCAGTACCCAACTGAAGTTCAAAATAATTATACTTGAAACATTTACAAGTCTGTCCCCAAGCAGAAGTATGTTTTACATAAAATATATGCATTCTTCAATATTTGCTCTGCCTCACCCAGGCAAAAATATACAAACATTTGAGTCAATATTTGTACTATGTTGTTTGATAAATGTGGATAAAGTCTTATATAAGAGTTTGTATCTCAGTCTAAATTCTGATACTGTTTGTATTTAGAAGGACAATAGGTTTATTCACCAAGCTGCTTATAAAACAGTGATGTTTGCTCGGTTCCTAATACCTGTCAAAAACTGAGTAAGTCCCTTAAACCAGATAGTGTATAATCCATGTCACAATACAGCTTATAGGAAAGTTCCAATAAAAGCAAGAAGAAGGGGCACCTGGGTGGCTCAGAGGTTGAGCATCTGCCTTCGACTCAGGTGGTGATCCCGGGGTCCTGGGATCAAGTCCCACATCAGGTTCCCCCCAGGGAGCCTGCTTCTCCTTCTGCCTGTGTCTCCACCTCTCTCTGTCTCTCGTGAATAAGTAAATAAAATATTTAAAAAAAAAAGAGCAAGAGGAAAAGGCCTTTGAGGACAGAAAGATTTTCAGAGGACATGAATGGGTGTCGTCCTTCTCAGGGAACCCGCTGCCAAGCTCTCCTGGTCCACAGTCTGGGGGCTGAAAAGGGGGAGCAGTGCAGGAGGATAGGACAGGGAATTTTAAATTTTCAATGGAAAATAACACCTGAGAAGTAAACTGAGAACACACAGAACTGAGAAAATCTGTGTCAGCATTCCACCTCCTAGTTCTGTGAAACTCCATGCAAGCTCAGCTTCAGTGGGGACAGATTTCTAGGTATATTTCAAGGTAGAGGATTTCTAGGTGGAATAATGTGAAAAAGAAGTTTCTACATTCCTAGAAAGATGGGTGGGAGAGTTTAACTTTTTTAAAGATTTTATTTATTCATTTAAGAGTGCAAGTGGGGTCCTAGGGGAGGAGGAGGAGTGGAGGGGCACAGGGAGAAGGAGAAGCAGACTCCTTGCTGAGCAGAGAGTCAGAAGTGGGGCTCCATCCCAGGACCTGGACATCATGACCTGAGCTTAACCAACTGAGCCACCCAGGTGCCTTAAGAATTTTAACTTCTTAAGAAGAGTTGTAGATGGGGACTGTTGGGAGGAAGCATCAGAGTATGAGAAAGTAGAGATTTGGAGGGGTGGGAGGCAGTTAAAATCTCCAAGGAAAATATGAGAGCCTTCCATCCCCAAAGACAGAAAACAAAATAGATAAAAGGCCATTGATCTCATTGGCCTAATTGATATCAATAATTCCAAAGTATACAATCTGAAATGCACATGGAATGTGTATTTTTACGTAACATGTTTTTGCATAAAGCAAGTATCGGTACCTCTGAAAGTGCTGGAAATATTCAGAATATGTTATCTAGCCACTGAGTAATTTATCTGAATAGTGTAATAAAAACTTAAATAGAAAATACCCAACTATCTAGACATTACATAACAAAATTGTAAATAATCCTTTCCGCAAAGAAAAATGAGAACGGAATTACAAAATACGTCCAACTGAATGGTAATAAAGATACGATATAGCAAAATTTGTGAAATGCAGATCAAACAATGCTTAAAGAATACCTGTATATGTGGAAAGAGTTCTTAACTGTCATGAATTAAAAATAGTCTCTTTAATATTCTGGGTTTGTCATTAAAAGATGTTCTATTTGGTTAGTAAGCACAATATTTTTCTACAGAATAAAATGGTCCAAATTCCTCCCCAATCCCTTGCAACCTGTCTTTTGCTGCGGGACCTTGAACCTCTTCCCATCAGAGGCAAAGTCCCACCCCTTGACTGTGAGTCTGCTCATGTGATTTGCTTTACGCAATGACAATCACTCCCTCTTCAGTCTGAGCTCCAATTAACCACAGTTGAGCAGACCTGAGCCCAAATTACAGCAAGAAACCAAGCTCTAGACCAGCAGCTTGAAGCAGAAGGCCGTGTGGAGTCCCAGCTGACCTACAAACACTTGAGCAAGAATAAATGACTGTTCCTGATTCTTTCAGCCACTGATTTGGGGGATAATTTGTTATATAATAAATTTGATAATATAAATTTCTAAAAATAAAATACCTTGGAACAATAAACTTCTGTGAATAGTAATCGTTGATTGATTACAAATAAATGGAAGGATTACCAGGCAATAACCTCTCCTCCTTTTTTTTTTTCAATATTTTACTTATTTATTTATGAGTGACACACAGAGAGGCTGAGACATAGGCAGAGGGAGAATCAGGCTCCATCCAGGGAGCCTGATGTGGGACTCGATCCCAGGACTCCAGGATCACCCCCTGAGCCAAAGGCAGATGCTCAACCACTGAGCCACCCAGGTGTCCCATCATCCCCTCTCTTTTGATACATCAGTACATACAGTAAATTATAATCTCTTGAATTCTAGAGCAAGTATGAATGTTTATATTGAGATTACATGAATAATTTATATGTATGCATTTGTTCAGTCTTCTTTTAAAATATTAACATCTAAATGTATCTCTTTCGTGCCAGAACTAAGTGGTTTTTTGGTGAGAGATTAATAAGACATTGAGCTTCCATACTTTAAAATAGTCTTAAAAAACAAGACTTGTGCTAAAATTTTCGTTGGCAAAGTATTTACACTTAAGTGGATATAATTAAGTTGAAAGTTTATTAAGCTTGGTAATTTGGTTGCAACAGTAGCATTTCTGGCATGGTGATATGGGGCCACTGTTTTCCCTGTCATAGTTCTCAACTGAAAAGTAAATTTTCCTGTATATTTCTTGTAGTCAGTTCTATCATTTGTACTGCAGTATGACCCAAACCAGTAGGGTTTTCAATTTGTTTTGCTAGTACGACATATTGTTGGCGTGGTCTTGGATTTTGTCTGACAAATGAGCTTAGTGAGAACAGGAGCAGAAGAAGGAGTCAATACCATTTTTCTTGCTTATTAGCTTCCAGACATCTCAGGATACAAACAAAAAGTGATCTGCAAACTGTTTAGCATATCTTTAATTGATTTTGTGATGCTCTTCAAGCAATGTCCATAGGAACCTCAGGGACCAGCTTTCATTGCTGCTCCGATTGCAATTGTATCAGACTGGAAAGCACAGAATCAGTGACTGCTAGTGTTTTCTTTTAAATGAAGCACAAGAGGGAGATAGAATACCTCATTTCGAAGAATGTCTCTTGTTTTTCCTCTTTTTACTATTTTTCATTAGAAATATACCTCTTGGACCAGTAACAGGTCAAGACGTGCCTTCTGCAGAGAACAGGTTGGAAATACGTGGTCTGAATAATACTTTATTTTTACTCTTTAGAATTATCTGGAATAGCAATTGAGTATTGGTATCCAAAGTGAGTTTACGTAAATCAGAAAAAAGTTTTAACAATAAAAATGATCTAAATGTGGTCAGACTTACCATTTTGTAAAAGGAGTTTTTAAATTTCCTTGAAAAGTATATATTACTATTGGGGGTGTTTTTTAAAATAGTTCCATTATGATGTTAGTTGTGTTGCATGGAATTAAATTCTTGAATTATTTAATATTTGAAAAATATTTGACCATTAAAGTATTTGCCTTTTTACCTGAGAAAAATTGTAAGATATATTAAGCTGAAATTACTTTTATATGGGGCACCTGAGTGGCTCAGTGGTTGAGTGTCTGGCTTTGGCTCAGGTCTTGGGATTGAGTCCCACATTGGGTTCCCCGCAGGGAGCCTTCTGCTCCCTCTGCCTGTGTCTCTGCCTCTCTCTGGGTCTCTCATGAATAAATAAATAAAAACTTAAAAAAAATAAGGTACAGTACTGTCACATTACATGTTCTGTACTTAAGAGATTTTTTTTAAACTCTTGGCCATATTTACATGAGAACCAAATGCCTGAGCACCATCCACAGATGCTTAGGGGACATTAATTATCTATTTGTGCCATATGTTTTGAAAGCAAAGATGACAGAGTGTGTCTTTGGAGTCACGGCTCTTTCTTTCCAAAACAACCCCGGACAGCCTACATCATTTTGATTCTTTGAAAGCATCGTTTAACTGATTATTTCAGGAATGTTGTTGTTCTTACTAATGATAAAATCACTTAAAGCATAGCTTCAGCACTCTATTTTAGTGTTGATTTATTTTTTTAAAAGAACAGATACATAGTAAGTTAACATCTAACAACTAAATAATTTGCCTTTCAAATTGCCTATTTTGTATTCTTAACAAATTCAGAATGTATTTTATCAAAATGCTCAATTTGACTCTTTTTTTGGCCCAGTCAAGAGGCCCAGGTTTCCAATATCACTGCCTCTATGTGTTAATGAGATACAATTCCTATTTAAATTTAAGTATTATATGTTTTGAAATCCACATAATCAATCCAATGATAGAATAAGTCATTTGATATTATTATGAATCAGTCCCAGTCAAGTGTTTTTCATTTAATGTTACTAATTACTTTCATTAAGAGCTGCTCATAGGTGCTTAAATCTCTTGTATCTGTTTAGGATCTGGAAAACTTTAATTAGTGGTTGTCATACTTTGGGGGCATAACATTTTGCAAGTTTTAGGCAATTAGAATAGGGGAAAAAGCATTTCCATCTTTCTCTTTGTTATTTTTTCTTTTCTAATTTTTTTTTTGCTAATAGGCAATTTTTTTATTTTTAAATAGAGTTTTTAAAATTTAAATTCAATTAATAATATATAATGTATTATTGGTTTCAGAGGTAGAGGTCAGTGATTTATCGGTCTTAGATAACACCCAGTACTCATTGTATCATGTGCCCTCCTAAATGCCCCTCACCCAGTTACCCCACCCCCCCACTCCTCCCCCCTCTAGGGACCCTCAGTTTGTTTCCTATGATTAAGAGTCTCTTATTATTTGTCTCCCTCTCATCTCAAGATTTCATCTTGCTTTATTTTTTCCTCTCTTCCCCTAGGCTCCTCTGTTTTGTTTCTTAAATTCCACATATGAGTAAGATCATATGATAATCGTCTCTCTGATTGACTTATTTTGTTTAGCCTAATATCTTCTAGTTGCTTTTCCTTCTTGACAGTGGCTGGCCAAGGAGATACCTGCATTCACACCGATCTTCCTTTTCAAAGGAGAATTATGTAGGAGTGGAAGTGCAAGAGACTGTTCTCCAGCTGTTTTCTCTTTTCTTTCCTTTTTTCTCTTTGTTCTTTTTCTTTTCTTTCTTTTCTGTTCTTTTGTAAATGGTGATTCAATTGGGACTTTTGACCCTCCTTGAAAAAACACCTGCATTTAGGACCTAGGCTAGCTCTGTTCTATGCAGTTAGGCAAATATTCCTCCTTTCTCTGTCTCCTGACATTGGTGTATGTGACCCTTCTTAGTAATGAGATCCAACACATTCTTTTTCTATACTACATTGAGGATAAAAATCATCAACTTTTGACTTGTCTTAATTTGATGTTACTTGAACTTAAAGGACGGACCGTACAAAGAGCTTCCTATTTGATGTGATATTTCACTGTAGTTTTGCCCACTAAAATAGAAAGCCACTTACAGTTTTTCCCTTTGAGCTCAATTGAGAAACCAATTGGGGAAAAAAAAATGCAAGTGTCATATAAAGTTTAAAACACCATCTCACTTGCTCTTAAAAAAGAATCAGATAGCTTTACTTATACCCAGGTTCAGAAGAGACTTCTCACTCCTTGCCATTTGATTGATCTTATTCCATGAAACGTCCAGTTAGCATTAAAGTGTTTCTTAGCTTTTCCTTTTGTGTTTAAATTTTCCTTGGGGAATTGACTGAGAAGAGTGTTTTGTCAAGGAGAGTTTTGATGTATTAATGGGACTGTTAACTTAAATACCATCTTCTATTGCTATTGTCTCCATATTAACAAAATCATAAATAAGCATTTTCTTTGTTCCTGAATAATATTAATATATATGTACAAAGATTGTGGCAAGTAATTAATTTCATGGAAATTTCTAGGTGAGCGTGTTTGTCCCTGGGCCCTTGGAAATATTATAAATAATAAATAGACACACTTACTAAAAACAGAAATTTAGACACTGAACAAACAAGGAGTATATCATATATATCGAGAATTATATGAAAGGTTGTACACAGCCACTAAGAATTTCCAGATAATCTCACTATTTAAGAAAGTTTCATTTTTCTCTCTCATTTTACTGATGTGTTTGGCTCTCATTGTGGAGTGGGTGATAACAGTAGGCCTTTTTTTTTTTTAAAATCAGTATATAATGCAAAATCCCTCCTAGACAAAATTTCCCTTGAAAGCCTACTACATTACCCAAAATGCATAAAATACACCATGTAACAGTAATTCCAAGTACTGTACAGCCGATTTTTTCTCCATAACAGATTGTTATTTCTTTAATTAGGCCCTGAATAATAGAGTTGACTGGAGTTTAAAGGATATGTTGTAAACATAGAATTATATTTTGTGCAATATTGATGTACAGAAAGCAACATCACATTATATGAGACAGAAAGAAAATTAAATTTTTGAGGTACTGCCTATTCAGTTATCCATTTCTCTCTTACTTTGGATCATAATGAACTTAAATAACCAATGTATTTAAATCTCTTTTATGCACACACACATACAGTGTTTTACACTGTGTGTGTGTTTATACAAATATGTATATATTTATAGTGCCCACACTGTTAGTCCTCCCCAGGTTTTTGCTTTTGCACACACTTCAAGCACACATCTTCTCAGCTTTCTCAGAACTCATCCACATGTATCTGCTTTCCTGAGGTTTATGTTGGATACATTCTTATGGAACCACATGGGTCACTCCACTGTTACTGCTAGCTAAAAGAGCTATTTATATAGAAGCTTACAAATGCATAGGAAATTTATTGCAAATATATTCCAACTAATCTTCTAACTTTCTTTTCTTTTTCTGAAAGTGAGAGGTAGAATTATTTTATTACAAATCATCTGGGGATCCGTAAACTATAGAAATCTTGCTATACTTATATCCAGTTTTCCTTTGACCTGGCATTCTCTTATTGTTGGAAGTTCTGATGATTTCCAGTGGAGAAGATAACTTGATTTTTTCCTAGAGAGAATGTTATTTCTGATGACAATCACCTCTTTTCTCTGTTCCGAAGTTATTGTTGTGGCCTCTATGATTTCCTTCGAATCTTCTCATATCATTTGTCCAAGTAACTATCATAACAAATTTTTCTCTAATATGTCCTTTCTATATGGTCTATTATTAAAGCCCATTATCGAAAACAGATATGTTTTCATAAAGTGTCTTTAATGAAAATTATTCATGGTGCATGGAAGTCGGTGTGTACAGGTGTGCACATCTTTGTATTAAAGAATTTAGTTTTTCACTAACAAATGAGTCAGGAAAAATTTGTTACTTTTGAAATGAATGTGGCATAGTGATTGCCTTTATGTTCCTAGAAAAGAACTACATGTTTGTCACCAAATAGTTTTCTTATAATTTATCATTTGTGGTATGTCTGCATAGTACTTACATATGAGATGCTTATTGCAAATACTAACGTTTTACCCTCAATATAAGTATTAATAGAATTCTAAATCATTCCATTAATCTTTTTTTTCTTAATTCACTAAATTAATGCTTCGAATGCATATCTATCACAAAACGTCCTCACTCTCCTAGGTCTGTGTAACATTTGACTTTTTTTTTTAAAGAAAATCAAAGCCCACTTTTATTGATGCACCAACAGACAGACACGATTTGGAAGGGAGGGCAACATTCCCTTCCAACATCAAACAACTTAAACAGTATTAAAGAGAAAAATAGGGATCCCTGGGTGGCGCAGCAGTTTGGCGCCTGCTTTTGGCCCAGGGCGCGATCCTGGAGACCCGGGATCGAATCTCACATCGGGCTCCCGGTGCATGGAGCCTGCTTCTCCCTCTGCCTATGTCTCTGCCTCTCTCTCTCTCTCTCTCTCTCTGACTATCATAAATAAAGAGAAAAATAGCTGACGTTCCCCTTACACTGTATAACTCATAGTAAAACTTGGCATCATATCTGTCTTACAAATTCATCTTTCTTTTTTTTTTTTTTTTATGATAGGGGGGCGGGGCAGAGACACAGGCAGAGGGAGAAGCAGGCTCCATGCACCGGGAGCTCGACGTGGGATTCGATCCCGGATCTCCAGGATCACGCCCTGGGCCAAAGGCAGGCGCCAAACCGCTGTGCCACCCAGGGATCCCTCAAATTCATCTTTCAAGTGTCATTAGTGTTTTGGGTGTAATCTTTATGTGGTAATATTGTAAGCTCAGCCCAGCATATTTATTAAAATTAAATTATTATTTTGGAAAAACAATAAATATTAGAATGATTATTTTCAATAACAGAGTAAGTTACATTCCTGAATATTATGATTAACTTTAGAATGTTACTGTCTATTAAAACCTTTGTGCCGATACCTTGATTTTCTAATTTGACCACTTTGCAATCCTTTAAAAATGTAAAAATTAAAAATTAAAAATTACTTACTCTATGTTAAAGATAAGGAAACCAAGTTTCAGAAGTCACATTATTAGTAACACATATTATATGACTCAATGAGGCAACACTTGCATGTTTGTTTCAATACATAACATAAAAATACATAAGTGACCTTGAGATTCTGTAGATTGAATACAATTTAAAACTATCACATTCACATAACTATCACTCCTATTAACCTATGAATATGTTGACAATAGTGAGTCTTATTCTTCACTATCTTCCCCAAAATTTGTATTACTTTCACAGTATTTGGTATTTAACAGTAATAGTCAGTGAATGATTTGTGGGATGGGCAGATTGCAAATCCTAAGCATTGTTAGTCTAGATTGTTTCAAAAACTAGCCATTCAACAATGACGTTTGTGGATTATGTTTGATAATGGATTCTGTTTGTCTATTGTTCAGAGATAAACATTCTTATATTTAAGAGAAGAATCACAAACTACTGATTCTGTCATGCAGACTCAATTTTCTTTCTAGGAAAATGGATGGAAAACATTTGTATATTATTTTTAGGGATCCATTAACAATCTGAAGACTCTCCAATGATGACCAAAAGGTCTATGAATCTCATGAATGTATCTATCAGATTAGGAATCACAAATTTTAAGAGCTTTATTGAAATTATAAGCTTGTCTCAAAAGGTGAAAAGGATTTGGCATTGGGAATTGGACCCATCAACACCTAAGATATATTTCACATCAGCTACCTCTCAATCTACAGGAATCTCATATAGGGTATTTATGGGTCGACAAAGAAACCTCTCCTTACCAGTTGTTTCTGGCCCCGAATTCCAAAGTAGAACTTTATTTCT
The DNA here is from genome assembly GCF_905146905.1 of Nyctereutes procyonoides. Classification (NCBI taxonomy): domain Eukaryota; kingdom Metazoa; phylum Chordata; class Mammalia; order Carnivora; family Canidae; genus Nyctereutes; species Nyctereutes procyonoides. The sequence goes on from NW_026575136.1 coordinate 29,708,672, forward strand.
AATCAACAGAGCTAGACTATCTAGAAAAAGGAGGAACCTCTTTGGTCTAAACTTTTATCCCAGCCTTCAGTTTTGGATCTATAATAAATTAGCAAGATGTACCACTTAAAAACCAAGCAAATCTTCCAAACACCATCTTATATCACATTCATGGGATGAAGAATCAGAATATGGCTTTCTAAATATATGCTAATATGCGTAAATTGTGCAAAAGTTTCATTACTAGTATAGGTAACCTCATTAGTATATTGACTGTAATGACTGTGAACCAAAAAATCCTCCTATATGAGAGTAAGTGTGCAAAGCCATGAGAAGAGAGTAGTTGACCTTATATTTGATGACAGTTCACTCTTTCTGTTTGGTTTTTTATTTTCTTTTAATTCAGTGAGTTTAATAGCCAAACATTCAGAGGGCAGAGACATTGATGTTTCTGAAAAGAACTGTAAGAGATGCCTTGAACCTTCATACAATAATTTAAATTATCTTTAATGCTTTTGTGTAATTTTTCTAAGAACAATAAAGGGAGAATCCAGCCCCTTAATATCTTGTTAATGTCATATTGATCCTGGCCAAAGAAGTTCTGATTTTCATCTGTGCAAAACTTAAGGTTTAAATTGATTCTTCATATGATTCACCAGAAAAATAAATAATCATATTTTTCTTATTCTTTTCTACATGAGCAAGGATTAGTCAGTGTACAACTCCTGATAGTGTATTTTACATGATATGGTTACTGTTAAATGCCCATAATCTTCAGCTATACTATAAACCTGAGCAAATACACATCCATTCATTTTTAGGTGAACCCCATGAACTACAGAGAATTTAAAGTTCCCTAATTACTTCTCCTTTCCTCTTCTATATAGGGAAAATAAAGTCCCAGTAAGTAGTCTTTTCTATATCATATATTTACATTATTATAATTATATTATAATATTATATTATAATTGCCATATGAAGATTTGTTCCCAAATCCCAAAACAGTCTATGTACACGGTTGGTAAAACCACACAGGGACGGTCAAGTTTAAACTGCAGGGACCTGGGACTTAGGCACAAAAGAATGATTTAATTCCTTTAATTCTTTCTCTAGAAGCTCACTACTGAGCTTCAGACCTTACCACTTACAGGGAACATAAGTTAAAGGAGGGTCTAATGACAAGAAAAATAATTTCAACTCTAGATTTATTTGATAGACCCCATTAAGATCTTACTACTAGAAAATTATGCTTTACTATTTAGCAATACATTTTCTTTTGAAGGTTGGATAAGCTGAAAAGGAACTGTAACCTTCTGGTCCATGGAAATTTGATGTACAAAAACAAACCTAGCATTGCAGTAAATATATATAGACATAACTATATCTATATACTAGGAAGGGAGGGTAAGGATCAGACAACAAATGGTCCTACCTTCTCTACTTCACTGAGTCAATCGTCAGATATCTCGCCAGAGGTGCAGATATCTGATTATTTGCAAATCAATATTTCTCAGTTGTTTAATCATTTGTAAGAGAAGTAGATTGGTTGGCCTGGAGAGTATTTTGAATCCTCCTTCTAGATTTAACATGCAATAAATTGATTCTCTTTATTTAGAAATGATGTACAACAAGACATCAAAACTAAATTAGATTTAAACAAGATGTCTTGCTCTATTTAAAGGCTAAAATAAGTCATGTGTAATAAAGGGTATTTGCCTCTTGTAAGAAAATCAAATCTCAAAACTTCTCTTTGAGAGCAAAATTCTTCAAGTAGTTTCTAGAATAAATTTGAGAAGATTAAAACTTACAAATTCCTTATACAAGCTAAATGTCACCAAACCCTATGATTCACCCAAACAGCAAGGATTATTACTTTTGATTATGTCCTATCACTTTCCATTTCATTTTGTATTCAATCAAATTATACTGACAGAATTGCCAGAAAAATAACTTAAATGATGTCAACTGTTGGCAAAAAAGTTACATAAGGAAATTATTAGAAGAAAACATATAATATTTTCTAATACTCCAAACATGGATTCATACACCTACGCAATGTGAATTTCCAAAACAAGCTTATTTTTCAGTCAATTGTGAAATCCAGCAGGACTGATGATAACTTCTTTTGACCTATGTAGACCTGTGCAGACCCTTCTGCCTGCCTACTTCTCTATCTATCTCCCCTTCCCAGTGTATGTGCATCCAGAGCACAGCAGAAAGCATTTATCTATTTTCCCATCAGGTAAACTCCCAGAGGAAGACTCTGGTCCTGCATGGAGAATCCTGTAGTTTGGCAGGCAGTTTCAATTTGGCAGCAGTATATAGTAAAGCCCCAAATGGCTATATACCTAATAATATCCTGCAATTCATATATTTATATTAATAAATTTAAAAGTAATATTCCTAAGGCTTATTTGCCATCTCTGTTTCTCAATTAATTCTGAACTCAGAGGGAAGGGTGGATGTTTCTATTAAATACTAAAAACCCCAACACTTTCTGAAACTACAATTTAAATCACAACATAATCATTCTTGTTAAATATTCTACATGATTTTCTGGATCCCAAGGTATTTGGGAAATAATAAATTGTTAACTATATACCATAGGCTAAACATAGTGTAAGTCATTTATTTGGCTAATATGGTTATTATTGCAAATATGAAAGATAGATATTATTTTTCCGATTTTATACATGAGGTCACTAAAGGTCACAGAAAAGTATTAAGATATTTAGAAGTTTGAAGTACTGAAGAAGATTTTATGTATATTTCCATATACAATTAAAAAGAAATACTAAGCCATAAAATAAGTGTAAGCTGCACTAATTAAACTTTATGTCCCATGATGACCACATATCTTTGTAACACCAAAATTGTCTTTAGAAGGCTCCTTCTCGGGGGATCCCTGGGTGGCGCAGCGGTTTAGCTCCTGCCTTTGGCCCAGGGCGTGATCCTGGAGCCCCGGGATCGAATCCCACGTCGGGCTCCCGGTGCATGGAGCCTGCTTCTCCCTCTGCCTGTGTCTCTGCCTCTCTCTCTCTGTGTGTGACTATCATAAATAAATAAATAAATAATTAAAAAAAAAAAGAAGGCTCCTTCTCATTTGCTTGGTTGTCCTGTCGCACTGCATGTGGTTAGGTCCCCAATTATCCCCAATTAGACTGCAGTACAGGGATGTCAGAAAGGTTAGAGAACTGGTAAATGGCAAAGCCAAGCGTCTACAGCCAGTGTTCATTCTTCTGCATTTTGACATATCATGTATGTTATCCTGAACATTCACTCCTGTCATCTTCCTCATCTCACAGTTTCACAGCATAGTCATGAAAATGATTATTTGTCCCAATTCAATACCTAACAGGTACACTAAAGTAGATCAAATACTTAATAATAGACCAAGCAGATTTCTTCTAATGCTCATTTTTTGTCCCAAGTCTTAACTTCAGTAAATATATTGAAATGCATCTTCCTATAAACTAATCTATGTTGTATATATATATATATATATATATATTGAGAGAGAGAGAGAGAGAATGCATTTGTGAATCATGTAATGGCCAAATAAGTAAATCAGTTTTGTAAACTGAGTGAACTGAAGGCTTCCTCTACCTTTCCCTTTGCCGAAGAATCCAACTGATGACTTCTGCTTGTGAGGATTGAGCTATATGCTACCAGACATAGAGATAAGCTCCAAATCAAGATGTGAACTGGGAGTTAAGGTAGGAGATGAAACAACCATGAGTTCCATGAAGAAAAAGTTTACATAAAAATTAAGAATGAAAAGTAATATACACTTACAAAACTATAAATTGTGCTCATTTATTTTACAAATATTTATACTGATTATCAGGCATGTTTTTATCAAAGGGAATGCAATAGTGAACAATGAAAGATCATATCTTGTGCTCATAAAATTGATATGTAATGCTTGCATACATATCAATTGTACATTGTATCAATTGTACATCAATTGTACAATGTACAATTGTACATTGTATATATGTATACAGAAGAAAAGCAATTGATTTTTATATAAGCTTTAAATATGGTAAATGGAGATAACAATAATGTACAGGATAATGGTGAAGAATGAAAATATTATTAATAAAATGATAATTTTGGAGACTTATTATCTGCCAGACACTGTTTTGAATGTGTTACTTGCTTTAATCCATTCAAGGAGCATGATTTTAGGAGGTATGTAATATGATCATTCTCATTTTATAGAAGAAACACCTGAAGGATTGATTGGGTGACAACTGATTCATGGAGCAGAAATTGGTACAGCCAGGATCAGAGGATCAGAGGCCGTAGAGTGTCACAGTTTGAAAGTTAAATTCCAACACTGATCAGTCAAAGCACAATCATCCTATACCTCACTATTCCCAGACACAGCGAGAGTGTGACTTGCAGATGCCCAAGGCGGGAACAGACACGAGGGAAAGGGAGATGATGGCCTTCTTTCTGTGATTAAGATGAATTTTTTAAAAATATGAGGGAGAAAAAGTAGGAAGATAATGAGGGAAGATGACTGTGGCCAACTTTAGTGAAGGATATGGTTGCATCCAGGTAAGACTTGAATGCAATAAAAGCATTTTCCCAGGGCTTTCATTGGCATTAGGAGTAACCCAGGATGTGATTATCATTGCGCCATATAAGCCATGTGTAAGCTTCCCTTGTTAAATCGCTTCATATACATGCCTTTCATATTTATAACATTTTTGTAGTATTCATAGACATATTGATAGGCTTCTTTTTTTTTACAGCAAGTCTCAGACATCCTGAAACCAAGAGATTATATGTCAATTATATTTCAATAAAAAATAACAAAAATATATTTATATACTGATTACTCCATACTAGACATAGTATGGAGGGCTTTACATGAAGGATTTCGCTTGAAATAAAAAAAAAAAAAAAAGAAGAAGAGAAAAAGAGAAGGATTTCACTTGTCACATGCATTCTCTGGGAAAGACCTCAAGATGCAAATATATCAAGTTTTACAGACACAGAAATGGGGAATTAGACATTTAAACAACTCCTTGAAGCCAACCAAGTGGTAGGTTGACTAAATGAATCAACAGAGTTCCTAGAGGTAGGAGCTAAGTGTGTTTTATTCCATATTAAAGAAAGTAAATTAAAGAACCCAATGTAGACAGAATCTGATAATGAGATTGATAGAATGATAGTAGCTTTCTTAGAGTACAAGAGAAAAGTGAAGTCAAGTCATTCTACCAAAACTCACGAGTACTTACCATTTCAAAGAAAGTGTGTGTAATAAGTTGTTGGGAGTCTGCTTTAACACCTGTTTGTCAGGGGAGGGAGCATTTAAATCACTGATCCCAGTGAAATCGGCTGACGCCTGAATCTACTTTCCTTTCAAGTCCCTTACACTGTATCTCTATTATCACTGTTATCCTCCTTGACATGGCTACCTCAGAAAATATTTTTTTCCCTTTTGACGTATTTTCCCTTTGATTTATTTACAGGTACTTCGTTTTTACTGTGGTCTCTTAACAGACTTTTAAATATGCAGATAAATTAGCACGAGTACTTCGTGCTAATTGGCTAATCAGTCAAGGGATTTTTATTTGTTTTGCCTAGTCTGAAGATATATGAAGGTCATTCTTGCATTCGAAAAATTCCTTTAAGTAAAGCCTGGAGCCAAGTAAATACAGAGAAGTACACCAGTAATGATTTTTGTTGTATTATAAAACTCATTTATTTTCCCATTAACAGAGCTGACTTTTGTGGGCTTATTATAAAGCAGTGGATAAATACTACATAGCCGGACATGTCATTACTACACATGAGCATACAACAATTAGGGGTTGGAAGTGAAATTAGACTCCTAGTTGCATTATCAGTATATATCTTGTATAAATTAACTTGTTATTAAACTACTGATATGGGGATCCCTGGGTGGCGCAGCGGTTTAGCGCCTGCCTTTGGCCCAGGGCGCGATCCTGGAGACCCGGGATCGAATCCCACGTTGGGCTCCCAGTGCATGGAGCCTGCTTCTCCCTCTGCCTGTGTCTCTGCCTCTCTCTCTCTCTCTCTCTCTCTCTCTCTCTCTCTGTGACTATCATAAAGAAATTAAAAAAATTAAAAAAATTAAACTACTGATATGTATATAATTGTCACTACTCTTAATCATTGAGCATATTAAATGTCGACTTTTATAGTAACATCACCATTTCTAAAAAATAATCAGTAATTCAGGTACTTATTCAAAATCCTGTCTTTATTACGATGTTGATTTCATAAACCTACTCATTTGTCATTTACTTGACATTTATTAAATTCCCACGAGGTGCCAGGTACTGCATTGTGAATTGACAGGAAGAGGAGAATTCAAAGTAAGATGTTGCTGAACACAATTCATGCAGCTACAATTTATTTTAAAGGCCGGAGTCATCAACCAATGCCATAAATGACAAAAAAGAACCCAAGACTGGTGGTAGGCATCATGCTTTACCCTACTGGCTGCACACAGTGCTTAAGCATCTAGCTAGTACCACACTCCCCAAGCATTTAAGCTAGACTGCTTGCCCTGTGCTTGCAACATTATAGTCAGAACACAGTCTATATGATGCCCCCTCTATATCTTGATACACAATAGTCAGAATTTTTTTAAAGACCTTATTTATTTATTTGAGGGAAAGAGAAAGCACGAGCAAGGGGAGGAGCAGAGGGAGAAGCAGACTCCGCTCTGAACTGGGAACACCGAGTCTCAGGATCAAGATCTGAGCCTAAGACAGAGGCTCAACCAAGTGGGCCACCCAGGTGCTCCGATAACGGTCAGAATCTTAAAAGAAAAACACCTCTGTGAGATTTAGCTACTTCCTTTGTAGAGTGATGCTTGGGTTAGGTGATCTTTCCTATTCATTTTAGTGCTAATAGTATACCAGGTATTTCCAGAATCAATTCATCCATGACTACAACACTCTGATTGTTGTTATCTATAGTCAAGTGAGGTCAGCATAATGGAATATTTTGTTGAGAATACCACAGTGAGTAGAAGTGAGGAAAAACAAATTCAGGTGATACCCTGATAGTCTCTCTTACCACCTAAAACAATGAAGACATTAAGGAACATCACTTCACTGTATCTTTCCAATGATGTGTCAACATGGGACCATATGAGTATTTGTGGAGATTTTAAAAAAGAAAATGAACCATTTGAGATTCTTGTGGTGCCAGGAGCTAAGGAAACAGAGAAAGAGAGAAAGAGTAGGAGTATATATTTAGAAAATTTTAGGAGATTTACTATGTGATTTAAAAAGGATCTAGCTGGCACTGCAAGGTGGACAGGAACAGGTTTGAGGAAAATGCAACAATCATCTTGGCTCAGTCAACTTTGTTTTGAAACTTCCAAGTCACTAAATAGCCTACCTCAGAGCCTGAACATAATAATGAACAAATCCAGGGCATAAAAGTCGTACTTAAAAGGCAGATGCACATCATCCTGTATAACATCCTATTTGGGGGATTATAGGTTAATTATTCAGTGTCACGTGGAAAGGTCGATCCTGGAAAGGATGTCAGTGACCAAACCTACTTGCTGGCTCTGGAACTGCTCTATATCATGATCAGATGACCCAGGATAGGGGTGTTCGGTGCCAGTGGTCACTAGTAAGTCATCAGTTCCTTTTCATTGCACATTCGGGAATCATTTATTCATCCAATAAAAACTAATTAAATTCTTTTTTAAATATCTTATCTGACTGGTGCCAAAAGAGGCTATGGTAACCATGTATAGTCTCTAGGGGAACCACCTGTTTAAATCATGAAAGGTTAAAGGGGTGCCTGGCTGGCTCAATCAGGATGCATGTGACTCTTGATCTCGGGGTCTTGAGTTCGAGCCCCACCCTGGGCAGAGACCTCCCTTAAAAATTTAAACAATAAACTGTAAAAGTTTTAAATAATTGTAGGAGAAGTCACTTATTGAGGCAACTCTATCCCTGAGTGCTGTTTGATAACAAGAACCCTTTTCACAAGTCCCCAGAGCCAATTTCCTTGACTACTAACTGGTCAGTGATAAATTCAGCTTCAATGATCAGATTTCATTTCAATTGGCTGATGAGCAGCATTTGCTATCATGGATATCTCCCTCCCATTGACACACTATCTTTTCCTGACATCCAGAATACTAACCTTTCTACTTTCCCCCCATCACTTGTTGGTAGCTCCTTTTTTTCTTTAAACCTCATTTGCTGTTTTAGCCTTTTCTACATGGTCTCTTAATATTTTCCTGTGCCAGAACTTGGTGCTTCAGCTTTTACTCATTGGTGTCTGCATTCGTATTTTTGATGTTCTCCTCCAGTCTCATGGCTTCACACATGATTCAGCTATAAAGCTTACATTTTAAAAAGTCTAAGTAGTAGAGTTGGAGAGAGAACAGAGTTCCTCCTATGAAACAGAGCCATAATACTTGAGATTGATCAGGGGTGGGTATCAAGTTTTAATTTTCAGCCTCAACCCATTGTGGATAAGAGACTAAGGGCCTTCCAAAGAGGTCCACGTCCAAGTCTCCAGAATTTATTTATTTTTTTTTAATTTTTATTTATTTATGATAGTCACGGAGAGAGAGAGAGAGGCAGAGACACAGGCAGAGGGAGAAGCAGGCTCCATGCACCAGAAGCCCGATGTGGGATTCGATCCCGGGCCTCCAGGTTCGTGCCCTGGGCCAAAGGCAGGCGCCAAACCGCTGCGCCACCCAGGGATCCCAAGAATTTCTTAATGTGTTATATTACATGACAAGGGGAAGTTACAGTTGTTGATGGAATTAGGATGCTAGTCAGCTGACCTAGGAATAAAGAAATTATTCCAGACTATCTGTGTCGGCACAGTGTATCTGCAAGGGTCTTTTAACGTTGGAAGGGGGAGGCAGAGAAGAAATTTCAAGATGCCAGAGTCCTGACTTTGAAGATGGAATCAGGAGAAATGAGCCAAGAAATGCAAGTAGCACCTCAATGGTGGAAAAGGCAAAGCAGATTCTCCCCCAGAGCCTGAAAAAAAATGAAACATAGTTCTGCGTTCACCTTGGTTGTCACCCAGGGAGACCCGCTGCACATTTGTGACCTCCAAATTCATAAAGTAATAAATTTGTGTTCTTTGAAGTCATTAAGTTTGTCATAATTTGTTACAGCGGTAATAATTTACCCACTCAAATACCAAAATCATACTTTTATTTTTTACAACTCATTGTTTTTATACCTACATACATTATGTAAATAAACTTTAAATATTTATCTTTAGAAAGGCTCAGAATGTCATCTTTCACATTAAGTTTGACGACTTATCTTTGTAACTGTTTCCTGACATTTAGGCGTTTATTCTTGTTACTCTGCAGTTTTCTTCACTTTACTGTCCAGCATGCTGCTTCCTGCCCACTGCTTCTTCAGGGCTTCGGCTTCATATCTCTTTTATTCCACAGCTTCAGCATTAATCTTTTGCTGATGCTGCTAGTACTTTGTCACAGATATCTTCCACTTAATGTACCTCCGACTGGCAAGTTTCTCCAGCAACATTCATCAGTGTTGCCTGATAGGAAGTGAACTGGAATCAGTCTCCAGAGCCATGTGGACATTTAACAACTTTGTTTGCAAAGGAAAAATAATTTAATACAAATAAGAAGTATAAGCACTTATGACATTTGTACTAGAATGTATATTGAAATGTGTAAGCATAATTTATAGAAATTCATCATGGCTTGTACTGAGTAAAGAAAAGAGAAATGTGTACATGTTCTGATAATATATAGGAGCATTTAGACGTTGTTTGTGGATCACTTTACTCACTTTAACTCGTGTACCTCAGTTTTTTTTGCAGCTATGTAATTTCTAAGACTTATTTCCCTCCTCTCATCCCCCAATTCCTGTTTTTTGGTGCTAGTGTAAAGGCCCATAACTAAAACTTCCTAAGTAAATTACATATAAATAAATATTCCCAAGGCAAAATGTACATATGTAGTATAAATTATTTATACATATGTATGTACATACATATGGTTAAATACTGGATCTGTATTACTTCTATTTAGAGGAAAATAAAAATGAACTGATTCCTTTAGAGCTCAAAGGATTGCTGAAATTCCAGATAAATGTTTAACTGATACAAGAAATTTTTGTTTCTAAGCTTCCCCTCTGTTTAGAGTATGCAAAAATATTAGGAGGCTGGAATAACATGGATTTGTAAATACATGCTTATGCTTCAATTTTAGGAGTACTACAAATAGACCTCTTGCCATGCATGATGAAGTCTGCACTCCTACACATTTCACTTCTCTCACTGGTGGGGTAAGTATATCATTATTCATAGTTTGTCAAACTTTATAGTATCTATAATCTGTCATGATAATTCCCTTAGTTGTTTATTCTTATTTTTCTAATATATAATGCTCATTATATCTTGTATGCACACATCTTCTCTGTTAATGAATTATTTAATTCTATTTTTTGAGGAGCTTATTTGTTGTCAATAATTCATTTTAAAATAAGAGATCATAATTGTCACATTTCTAAGTTCACAGGCAATTGACAGTAATAGCTGATTGCTTTTAAATATAATGGGGGGAACTTGCTGTGGTAACATTATGGGATCACACATTCAATCCTTTAGAACTTTGGTATTACTCTGCTCTCATTTTGCACTGGGATTACTGTGGCTGACTATTGCGGTGAGTTTGAAGCTAGCTTACCTTCTTCCTCTTGTGGATGATGTGTTTTTGATATTTGAATCCTTGAAGATTTGATTCTTTTTCCTAGAGGATAAATAACTGTAAAATATAGTTGATGTAATTGTTCTATATTAAATTCTCCTGGAATACGAAATGCACATATTTTCTCAAAATTAAGTTATTTCTACACTCCAGGGAATTTTTCATGTATTAGATTTCTGAATAATACCTTTTCTCTTCCATTTGTTGAATTCTGCAAACAGGTGGCATAAAATATCTTTATGTTTTATATATATATATTCATTAAGATTTGTAAAGTTTGTCATTTTCCCCTGTATTCAATTAATTATTTCAAGATATTTTATTTTAAGTAATTTGATTTTCATTCATGCTTATTTATATTCTCACTGGTTATACTACATTTATTAAGTCTGCAAATGTTTGCTTTTGGTTCTCAAATCTGTTCTCAATTCTGAAAGTCCATTTTCCATCATTTGTAAGAAACCATCTGAGGTCTAACCTATCTCTACCTTCACAATTTCACGCTCCTATTAAAAGAATTCTTGCACATCAGTAAGAAAATAGACAAACAAATGCCTCGAATCTCAAGCCACATTCTCAAAAAAGAATTCCAAATGGTCAGGGAACTTAGGAGAAGATGCTCAGTTTTATTAGGGGCTCAGGATGACAACTGCCTTTGGATTTTAGCATAGGCCCCCCAGAAGGGCCACTTACGGGATTCAGAATACCAGGTATTGTCAAGGAGGTGGGACTACCTTGAACCACATGCAGAGTTCATGCAATGGTAAGTTAATCTACCCACTTCGTAAAACTGTGGCGGTATCTTTAGGATGTGAATGGTGGCCTCCCCTGTGATTCAGCAGCTCCACTTCCCAGTATATACGTGTGATTACCACAAGGCATTTTCTTTCTTCTTTTTTTTTTTAACCATAGTAAAAACAGTTAAGGTCTTCTTTTGAATGTTTCCTTAACTATTCATGGTCTGTGTAACCAAGCAACCAGACATAGACTCTGGTAACATATACAATTAGAAAAATCACGGATGAAACACCTTGCAATCATTAATTTGGGTGGGTTTAGCGGACGCTGCCAGTGCCCACCCATAACTCTCAGGGTCCTTATTCCCAAATATACTGCAATCCACTCTGTCTCCTCACCTGAGAGTGCTCACTCTATTTGCGGTGCTCACTCTATTTGCAGACAGTCTCCTAATTCCAAGTATGCCAAGGAACCACCCTCAGCCAAAAATGGGAGTGATTGAGATTAACTGTTATCTGTTTCATCTCTCGGGGTAATTCAGAGGCAGGTTCTGCTGTCTCCCAGAGGACACCCAGTGGCCCAGGGAAGTAACTTTCTCACGGATGCACCCTGCTTTGTCTTCCTTCCCTCCCCTGTCTCATTCCCTCCCATCCCAAACTTTGCTTCATAGGGTCATTGTCAAAACAAGCTACTTGCACTCAAATCCTTCTTTTAGGGTCAGCTTTGAGGAAAACGTAGCCCAATGTGGGATAAGTTGGAGAGGAATGATGAATGGTTAATGTGAAATGGTGATAAGAATGAGTAGATAAACAGAGCAGTTGTGAGCAAAAACTGAAAAGGCTCTGAGACATTGCTCTCACTGGCTAACAAGTTAGCCTGTCTCATGCATGCTAGCAGGAGAAACAAGACAAAGACAGAAGACTCACTACGCATTATTTATTGCACAGATAATAGGATGAGCCTCGTGGTTATATTATTGCCTCTTTCCTGCCAGTCTCCTGGGTTGATGTGGAGCATCCTGAATGAATGCTGCAGAGTAACAGTATATCTGTTTTATGGCTAGGAACCCCAAGTTTAGCAAACTTCCTAATTGCAAAATAGAGCTAGGAAGAAACTGATAAAAAGATGTTATTATTATTTTGAGGTGCCCACAAATCTGCCTTCTGCCCAGATGAGGTACTATCTCTATCCCCCAATATCGTTCTATGAACATCCTTATAAAGACAATCTAGAATAAAAGTTGCCAAACATATGTAGAAATATGAGAGGCCTGGGCAGCCCTGGTGGCTCAGCGGTTTAGCACCACCTTCAGCCCAGGGCCTGGTCCTGGAGACCTGGGATGGAATCCCACATAGGGCTCCCTGCATGGAGCCTGCTTCTCCCTCTGCCTGTGTCTCTGCCTCTCTCTCTCTCTCTCTTTCTCTCTCTGTGTGTCTCTCATGAAAAATAAGTAAAATCTTAAAAAAAAAAAGAAAAGAAATATGAGAGGCCCTTGAAGAATTGTTGTCCTGTGAAAAGATATGGAAATATTACTAGAGAGGAGATTTCTCTATTTAAGTGTTTTCAAAGGTAAACAGCTCCCTGAGATGATGAATTCTCGGTCATGGCAATAGAGTGAGTGGCTGAAACAACCTGGAGTGACGGTAGCTGGATCTAAGAAGATTTAAAAAAAAAAAAAAAAAAAGGAAAATCCAGGATATTAAGTGTGTCATGTTTGTGGCCTTTAAGAGCTTTCTTGCTGTTGGCAGAGTGATGGTATAGACTAAAAATTAGTGCCAAAGTCTATAATTAATAAAGAGGACTTATAGAAAAGTTAAAAAGAAAAAATAACCCCAACAACCAGAGGGAAGATTGTCATTCCTGGATGTTCCTAGAATGATCTTGAAGCAACAGTGTATCCACCCCAATCCTAGAAATGTAGGTGAACAGGGTGTACTAGCTTTCTACTACAGCCATAACAAGTTATCACTACTAACAACCATTTCCCATCTCACTGTTCTGTAAACAAGAAGTCTGAGTTCTCCACAGCAATCCCCACAAGGCTTAATCAAGATGCTGACCGGGTTGTGCCCCCTTCTGGAGGCTCCGGGGATGACTTTGCGTCCAAGTTCATGCAGGAAGTTGGGCAAATTTCACTTTCTTGTGTTTGTAGAACTAAGGTCCTCAAAGGACTGAGATCTCTATTTCTTTGCTAAATGTCAGCTGGAGCCAGCGTTTGCTCCTAGAAGCCGCCCACATCTCCTCCCTTGTTCTCCGTGTGATCGTCCCCAGAAACAGTGCATAGAGTAAATGTGTGCTTCACATCTCCCCTTCCTGCTGCATCACTCTGATTCTAGCTCAAGGAGGTTCTTCTGCTTCCTCTTGTGATTAGACTGGGACCCAAGTCAATAGTCTAAAATAATCTATTTTAAAAACCCTAACATTAACTATATCTGCAAAGCCTTTCTTTATATCGTGTAACATAATATATTAATAGGTTCTGGTGATTAAGATGTGATCTTTTTTGAAGGCCTGTGTTCTGACTAGCACAAAGTGATAATGAACAACTCTCACTTGAGAGGACTGCAGGGAAAGGACTGTTTTATGTGGATGAGGGTGCATGGAAAAACTTTGATCCATCACTGAGGTTTCTCATCCTGTGCAGAGCAAGTAGTTGGATGGAAGAAGGAGGGGAAAAAAAGGATTTGGAGGGCTGGAAAATGCAAATTCAGAATCACTGGGGAGTATAAAACCAGGATAAGACAGATGGGTATTCTAACTTCCTGCACTCCATTAAATTGAATATTTCATAATATCTCTTTTTTAAAAAAGATTTTATTTATATATTCATGAGAGACACAGAGAGAGGCAAAGACACAGGCAGAGGGAGAAGGAGGCTCCCTGCAGGGAGCGAGATGCAAGACTCCATCCCAGGACCCCGGGATCACGCCCTGAGCCAAAGGCAGATGCTCACCCACTGAGCCACCCAGGCATTTCTATTTCACATCTCTTAAGGGTAAATATATATATATATATGTATATATATACACACACACACACAGTATACAAAGCACTTACTAAATTGTGAGGCCTCAGGAGGAAAATAAACGGAGCATAATAATATGCCAAAGGCTGAGCAAGGCTAATGCCTGGACAAAGAAAGGAGGGATTTTGTCATTCTGGGGTTGTATCCTTCAACCTTGTGTCAACCTCACAGAATGCTTCCTTCCGCAGGTTAAAGCAGGTAGGAGAAACTGTTCTTGGTACTGCTCTTTCAGTTCGCTCATGTGGTTTGATTATCTTTCACAAATTGGGGTATGTTTCACTTCCGTAAGATGATTGCTCTGTCACTTTCATTGTCTTTCCCTCCATTATTTGGTATCCTGCTTGAATGGGAACAATATCTCCTTTATGTGTAGGCATATACTGTTGAATTATTTGAGTCATGTTGGAGTGCTATTATTTATGATACGTCCCTCAACATAATGTCCTATCTAGAAGCTGTGAATATGTCACCTACGCGTGATGGAGATCTCTAAATAGTCACTCTCCAAAGTTGTAACTGGCACTTGCTTTAAATTGGTGCGATTATGTCTCAGCCATGTGATTTGAAAGGATTGTGCTGACATGAACAGAGCCTTTCTATTGCTTTAATGCCTTTCTTCCTATCATACATCCAAACAACATTTTTATCTCTTGACTGAATATGACAGCTGTGTGATTCCGTTTTCTCCATGAATCCAATTAATCCATCTATGCTTCTAGGCTTTTTAATTTTTTGGCATGTGCCTTTTCTTTCTTTCTTTACTTTTTTTCTAAACAAGTCGTTTACATCTTCAGAATGTTTATCATTAGATCTTCATGCTTGTCTGCTTTTCAAATTACTTACCCTTTTATGCCAGCTTCCTCTTAGGGTTTTACTAATGATCATGCTCATCTCTCTATACTCAGGCTTTGATTTACTTTCTTCCCCTTCACACATGCACTGGAATTATTTGAGGCACATTTAATAGCTCACTTAAAAGAAGCAGACAAAATAATCCTGACAAAGTCTCAACATTGATTTTGTACTCTGTAAAGGTTTACAAGAGCTTAATGTGGATGTTTTGAAACCTAATGACATCAGATGACTAATTGTTTCCACTGGTACTTTTCAAGGAAGGGATAAAAACAGACACAGGAAGAGAATCAAAAGTCATTTGGAAGGACATACAAAATCTACTGAAGTAGCAGTCAAGGAAATCATATCACACTTCATTTGCCTTATGAAACTCATTTCTCAAGACTATTAAGAGAAATAAAATATGTCAGTGACATGTAGTAAACCCTCCCGAAAAGGTATATTCTTCAAACACTTACCTTTGCCCTACTAATTGGAAAATCAATCAAATGTAACAGTAAACATTCGTTTAGTAAAAATCTTTTTGTGTTTTGCCTTTGCCACGAGATGTGTTTAAGTCAATTTTCAAAGTTGCACATAACCTAATTAACCACACTGACACTATAGTTTACATGGCCTGGAAGAGGAAGATACTTTATAATAAGATTATTTTTTTCAAAGTTTTTACTTAAATTCCAGTTTGTTAACTTACAGTGTAATATTAGTTTCACATGTACAATATAGTAATTCAGCACTTCCATGTAAGTGCACTGTGCTCATCACAAGTGCACTCCTTGATCCCCATCACCTATTTCCCCCATCACCCACTCATGTCCCCTCTGGTAACCATCCATTTGTTCTCTGTAGTTAAGAGTATCTTTCCTGGTTTGCCTCTTTTTTTAAAATTCCACACATGAAGAAATCATATGATATTTGCTGAAGAGATAATTTTAAGAATAAGAAATTATGCTGTATCTGAGGAAAAAAATCATAGTTTGCCTATAAAATTATGAAATATCCTAAAGAAAAAGTTATTTAACATGCAATACCTAAAACAAAACAAAGTCATAAAAAATAGATCACTGAATTTATTTTGGTTAAATCTCGCTGTTCTTAGATGTGTCTCATATTTAATATAGAAATTCACAATAGAAATATCTTTGAGGTAAAGCTCAATTTTTAAATCTTACAAATAAGGATAGGAGTTTCAGAGAAAAATAACTTCTTTATCATCACACAACAAATTTCTTGTAGATCTAGGACTACAAAGAATAGGACTCTCATATACCAGTCCAGTTTTAATCTGTTTATGATATACCATGTTTGATAACTATTAAAATAAAATGTTTCTCATTTTTTCTGACCTAGTAGATTGAAGAAACTTTTTTTTCAAAGTGATGATTTGGACTATGCTCCACTTACCCCACCCCCATTTTGGGCTTTACCAGAAATTTAGAAATTGAGCCATGCGTAGTCTGAAATATCCTAAAGGTTATGCTGAAACATCTCTTAGGGGCCCTTGACTCTCATTATTTCCTATTAAAAATAACTAAAGGGGCTCCTGGGTGGCTCTGTTGGTTGAGCATCTGACTCTTGATTTCTGCTCAGGTCATATATAATCTCAGGATCCTGAGATTGAGCCCCGAGATGGGCTCTATGCTCAGCAAGGAGACTGCTTGGAATTCTTTCTCTTCCTCTCCTGCTCCCTCTGCCCCTCTCCCCAAACAAATAAATCAACATTAAAAAAAAACCCTAAACTAACAACTACATTTTGTTGGGTAAGTATTTAACCAATATGTTAAAATTGCCAGTATTAATATGCCAATATTGTTGGCATATTCTATAGAGGTATTTCTCCCCTGTAGTATGGAAATTGAGAAATAAAACATCTGTAGCATAGTTGTCTTGTTGATTTTCAACCTTGAACATCTTATCTGAACATTCATTTAATAAAGCTATGATTTACATGGGAGAAATAATTTATTCTCTTTCTTTTGAGAATTTGAATTAGAAAAAAATAGAAAATTTTTAAGATTTGGATAATTTAAAGAATGATACATAGAGTTGCTTTATCAAGAGCATGAGTGAGGTACGTGGGTGGCTCAGACAGTTAGTGTCCACCTTCGGCTCAGGTCATGATCTCAGGATTCCGGGATTGAGCCCCATGTCAGTCTGCCTATTCAGCGGAGAGTCTGCTTCTCCCTCTGCCTCTCTCCTCCCTCCCTGCTCATGCCCTCTCTTTCTCAAATAAATAAACTAAACATTAAAAAAAAACAATAAGTGTGGAGACTTTATCTTCCAGCAAAATGGAGTACATGGACTTTTCTTTATTCTACTCAATAATTGTAACTAAAACTCTTGGGCATTGTGTGTAAAACAAACATAAGGTTCTGAAAGTTGTAGAGAAGAGGCAGGTCAGCCAGGGCCTTGGGACTGGAGGAGTGACAGTGATGCAGTTAGGAACTTTCTGCATTTTATGTCTCGGACCTGGAGTTGGGAAGCTGGCAGCCAGTGGGCACAAAGACAAAATGCTCCAACCCAAGGCTGCTCTTACTAGTTAAAGGATCAGGAAATGGGTAACCTTTCCTGGATAGAGGTTTTAGATAGACTGTTCTACTCCAAGCAAGTACTATTGACCATACCTCACATTTCTTTCCATGGTGGAAAGAAGCAAAGAAGTGTAAGATTGAATAGTAATTAGTCATAATGAATACCAGAGGAAAAAAAATGGTCTGGGAAAACAAAACAAAACAAACCATAGAGCCTAAGAGACTGGAGAGACTTTTTAAAAAGATCTAACACTGCTTATCAGTCTGAAAATGAAAGAAAAAGAGAGAAAAATTGGAAAATTATTTGAACAGATAATATCTGAAGACTTCCCATTTGTTTAAAGAGACATAAACTGTAGACTTAAGAAGCCAAGTAATCTTCAAACAGAATAAAACCAAAGGAATATTCACCAACTTCAGAAAAAAAAGGAACAAAAAAATTTTGAAAGCAGCAAGAGAAAAATGGTACCTATAAAGGAAAAAATAATTTGAATGACAATGGATATCTCATCAGAAACGATGGAGACCAGCTGGATTGACTCATACCTTTTAAGTGCTAAAAGAATGAATCTCATACCCAACAAAAATATCCTTTGAGAAAGAAAGGAGAAGTCAAGAAATTCTCTGATGAAGGAAAACAAAGACAGTTTGTGATCCCTAGATCCACTTTAATAAATGGCAAAAAAAGAGTCTCTAAACAGGAAAGAGAAGATAACAGAAGGAATCTTGAAACACTAGGAAAGCAGAGAGAACATAGTAAGCAAAAATATGAGTAAATGCAATAGGCTCCCTTCTCTTCTTGAGTGTTCTAAATTATGTTTGATGACTGAAGCAAAATTATAACACTGCCTTACTTGGTTTTGAATATATAGAGATGAAAAATATAAGAAAATTATATTATAAGCAGTGAGGATAAAGAGACATAAAGTGAGGTCATGTTTCTCTGCTTTACTCAAACTGGTACAATTATGTGGCTTATAGACTGTGCAAAAGCAGGATTTTATAAAAGCAGCAAGTTGAGATACACAGATGCCAAATAAGCACATGAAGTGTTGTTCAATATCATTAGCCCTTAGGAGAATGAATACAAGTTTTAAAACTACATTTAATTATTCCTAAACAATAATTGGAATGAATAGGGATCCCTGGGTGGCTCAGCGGTTTAGCACCTGCCTTTGGCCCAGGGTGTGATCCTGGAGTCCCGGGATCGAGTTCCGTGTCAGGCTCCCAGCATTGGGCCTGCTTCTTCCTCTGCCTGTGTCTCTGCCTCTCTCTCTCTCTCTCTCTCTCTGTCTATCATGAATAATAAATAAATGAATAAATAAATCTTTAAAAAAATTGGAGCGAATAAAACTAATATATATATATATATATACACACGTCTGTGTGTATATGTATATGACAACATCAAGTGAGAATACGAAGAAATGAGATCACTCATATATTATTGATGGAAATATTAAACTATACAACCACTCTGGAATACAGTTTAGTATTTTTTTAAAAAAGCTAATCATACAACTATCATATAACTCATTAATTGCATCTCTGAGCACTTAACCTAGAGAAATAAAGACTTATGTTCACACAAAAACATGTACATCAATGTTTACGGCATCTTTATTGAGAATAACCAAAACTTGATAGAGCTGAGATGTCCTTCACTGGAGAAATGGTTAAATAAATTGTGGTTTATCTGTCATGGACTACTTCACAGTAATAAAAAGAAATGGACTATTGGTATACCCCACAACTTGGATTAATCTCTAGAGAATTGTGTTGTTAATATGCCAATCTAAAATGTTACATACTCTATGATTTCACTTATATAACATTTTTTTATTTTTATTTTTTAAAATATTTTATTTATTCATGAAAGACAGAGAGAGAGACAGAGAGGGAGAGAATGGCAGAGACACACACAGAGAGAGAGAGAGAAGCAGGCTCCCTGGAGGGAGCCTGATGTGGGACTAGATCCTGAGACTCCAGGATCACGTCCTGGGCTGAAGGCAGGCACTAAACCACTAAGCCATCCAGGGATCCCAACATTTTTTTTAAATAATATTCTGGTTGTAACAAAATTATAGAAATATAGAATAGATTAGTGGTCAAGAAGGATTAATGATAGTATGTGGCAGAAGGGAAATAGATGTAGCTATAGAAAAGGGATCCTGTGGGAAGAGAAATGTTCTGTATCTTGATTGTATTGTTATGAAACTGTAATCTGGTTTTGCAAGATGTTACCTTTGGGAGGAACTGGGTAAAGGATATAAGGTATCTCCATATTATTTATTACAACTGCACGATAACCAAGAAGTTTCTTCAAATAAAATTTCTGTTAAATTTTTTAACTGAGATAAAAGATAGGAACTCCTAATTTATATCTCAATTTAATAGGTGAAATGCCACTTTTATGAATTGTATTCATAGGTTCTATATTTAGAAAATATTTAAAAATTGAAAGCTAGAATATATAGGAGAAAAAGTAAAGCAAATCTATTTTGGAGATAATTGATAAAATGAAGGGTGAGTGTCTAATAGCAACAATAATAAAAATAGTCACTAAAACTTACTGATAATTGTTCTCAATACTTTTTTTGTAATTTGATTCCATCCTCATCATAACCCTGTAAGAACTAAAGCATGGGAAAGTTATGTGGGTTGCCCAATGCTGCAGATATAGTCATGATAGAACTAAGATTTATGTCTATGTTAAATAATTTAAAAGGCAGTAATTTAAAAGCAAATCATTGTCAGTTTGATTAATTTATCCTTACCCAGCTTTCACAAACTGTTGAGAAAAATTTCCATATGGTATATAATTTAACATGAAATAATATAATTTCAAATGGGCTTTTCCAGGTTACCCTAAAACAGCATGACTCTGTAGAATATTCTATGATGAACAAAATGTTGTATAAATTTTCATCCTCCAATATGATAGTCACCTGCTACCTGTGACTGTTGAGCACTTGAAACATGGCATGACTAAGGAACTGAATTTTTTATTTTTTTTAGTTTAAACTAATTTAAATATGAATAGCCACATGTGACTACTGGCTACTACTGTATTGGACCGAATGGTGCTAGCCTGTAAAATCCGTGAGATCAGAACTCTTATCTATCTTATTTAAAGCTGCAACACCCCCACACAGAATAGTGACTAACTGTTGGCAGTATCTCAATTAATTCTTGTTATGTGGATCCAGAAATTAGTCATTATGTGTCAAACCTGAAATCATGGAAAAATTAATCTAACTCAACAGATATGGAAATTAAAAGCAACTAGTCTCAGAAGTTTATAATAAGCATCACCACATTTTTAGTGATTTTTGTATTTAAAGCATGGTTAGTTATCATAGAGAATTGTTAGAGAATCTGAATATTAATGACTCCCACATCCATGGACATGATGAAAAATAAAAATGCACACTGCAAATAGGAAGTATTTCATTTTTTAAAAAAATTCATTTTGAGGTAAGTTTTAATAAATTTTTAGAGTTTATGTTTATATGTATGATGTTAATGAAAAGAGTATTTGTGGAATAAATTAAAATGTTGACATGATCTCTGGTCATTGAACTCATGTTCATTCAAATCTCTTCCCACCTGCCCTGCCAACGTAAAGGAGGGCTGTGATAGGTACGGTGTGGTCTTCTATTTTTCCTACTACTTTTCCTAACTCAGAATCAGCTCTCCCCTATGCTCTTTAATCAGCTTTTAAGCTGATGTCAATGTGGACTAGAAAAGACTGCCATGCAGCGCTCTTTCTAAGTAGTTCTCCAATTTAAAATTGTCATTTTGAGCTAACCTCCAGTGTGTTTTCCTTTTTTATACTTAAGTTCATTTTTATACTAAAGATTCTGGGGCATGGGTTAGATAAGTGACATTTATGCAATCACCCCATATTTTACAGTTTTCATTTTTGGTAAGTCTTTTTCAGAATAATAATTTACTATTTCTCCACTTAAGGAAGAAAACACTCACTCACTCACTCATTCACTCACGTATGATTTACAAGACTTTCTAGTAAATACAACTGTCTTTCAGAATCTATGCCAAATTCTGGGGTCAAAGAAAATTCGGTAAACCAAACTCTGTTCTGTAGAAGACTTTATAAATTTGCAAGGATAAAGTCAGGATTGCAATATTTGGAGAGCTGAATCTCTCCTATGCTTTCTTCATATGCCCATGTGTCCAGCCCAGAAATTTATGAGTGATGACCATGGTTTTTTTTCCTTCTTATTCAAGTTCTGGAAACAATGAACTACTAAGTGTTCCTGATTCCACTTTCTCTCCATTATCACTGTTCCTGTCCTCACAGTGTTTGATCAGTAATGTCTGTGTAGGCTGCTTAACGTTTAGTTCATATCAGATTCCTGTCCTCATATAATATATCCTTTCATATTCTAGCCATAATTGCATGTTTAGCAAGTAAATCTGTATCTTCCCTCTCCTCACTCAAAATTCTCCCAGACTACCCTTGGCAAAGTACAGGCCCTAATCAAATATAGCTGATAGCCTAGTGTACATCCTATGACCTAAGAATGTTTTTTTATAGTATTAAAGGGAAGAAGCAGCAGAGGGAGGAAGAAGGAAATTTACAAATCGAATTTGCCAGTGAGGGACCATATGTAATAAAATGAGCCAGTTTGCTGATCTGTGACAGGATGAAACAGAATCTGCTTACCTAATTGTTGTACAAGGACTGTTTCGACTTAGTGTGTAAGAACCCTGGTACCTGGGAGTATGAATTCAAACTCCACAATTTCATCACTGGGGGCATGTGAAGCATTTCAGACTGTTTCCCTTATTGCAAAATGGAGGTAAAGATAGCACCTATTTCGTAGGATAATTGTTAGAATTAAAGGAGATAATGCATGCAAATGTAGCAATACCTGTGTAAATACCTCCAGTAGTTGCCTCATCTTCAGCCACTCACCCATCTCACTGCACACTTTTACACACAGCCTGCCATCCCTCATCCCTGTATTTGTGCACATGGCTCCTTCTGTATAGAAGACATGACGATGGTGCATTCTGCCAAAATGTCTATAGAGCTTTCCAGGTTCTACTCAAATACTGCTTTCTGTCCATAGCCTCAATACTTTTCTTCAACTTGCCTGGCATAGTGATCCTTTTCCTGTGATCACACCACAGTTGGCCATTCCCTGTACAAACGAGCCTAGTATAGTGCCTGTTCCAGCAAGACTAACCACTCAGCTCAACTCTTTTTGGCTAGAAATAACTCTTTTTTTCTTTTTTTTCTTTTTGTGCCCTGAGTGCCAGTCTGACCCACTATAAACTTAGCTCCCAAGAAGTATTTATTTATTGAAAGCACTGAGGGGAGGCAATGCCCAATTCTAAATCTTTGTTTCTGAGAATTACTATTCTTCTTATCAATTGTTGTATTCATTTCATCTCCAATGCTGGCAAAATGTGACAACTTAGGACATAATAAGGAGCCTCGTAACTCACTTACTCTAGTCCTGCTTTCAGAACATTTTCTCCTCATTTAGTCACTAAATTGGTATTTGTCCCTTTTTGAACATATTTTTTTCCAAAAATAGAACAAGAATTTCCTGAGCGTTGTAATGTTCATCTTCAGAGCAATTCACTACATAAAACCAATGAAGCTATCCAATTGTGTTATGCACTAATTTTTTACTTCACTACTTAGGTAATAAAACACAACAGTATGAGTATTAGAGTCTAATAAGGACACACCTTGGTGGTTGTTAGGATTATGAGTAAGTGTCAGCTGCTCTTAATAATTCTGATCTGTCATTATCAAACTATAAAAAATTCCCAGGGTGAATCATTATGGTTACAAAAAATAAATATAAATGACAAGGAACATAAAAGTAATATATTCAAATGAAAATATTATAAATGAAAATTATCATGCATGGACAAGAGTTTAAATTCCCTTAAATGTTGTGAGAAAAATATTTTATTTAGAACGTTGAAAACTTTCAAGAATAATAAGAAAAAGTATACAGGGGCCAAATACTGGATAGTGTCCTGGGGACTTAACCTAGGTTTACAAAAATATCAAGGTTTTATTTTTAGTACCCAAGGAACCTCTCAGGTCCTTGGGGCAAATTCTAGAGGGATACTGATTTTATGTTTCCACCTTTTCTACAACCCGTACCTCTTACCAGCTCTCCAGGACTTTTTGGCAAAGTCATGCTCCAAAATCCCCAAGTATGAGTCCTCCAAGACTCATATAAAATCCCTAGAATCTGTGGAAAGAAGAGCAAGAGGGGCACAAATAAAGGACATATGTATGATTTGTTTATTGACAGTTGGTATGTAAAGTATTTTGTTAGCATTTTTATTTGGTATAGAGTAAACAAGGTCATTTTCCTCTAATGTCCTACAGAGGAAAATACAGGAACTGAATTTCATTAAGGTCTTTTTCAGGGACAATTTGCATAAGAAATATCAATATGTATTTAGAGTAAAATAGATTACAAAGTGACAATTTTATTTGCTAACCAAACAGGCTGATCCCATTTTCCTGAAGTCTTCTTTTGGAATTTGTAATTAAAAGTTATTAATATATTCAGGCATTTTGACTTACAATAATGACAATTTTATATGACTCAAACTTTATTGTTATTGAGGATGTTAACAGCTATTATAATCAAATCTAAATATTAAATTGTAAATTCAATATTTTATAAGTATATTTTTTTTCATTGGTCACACTTAAAATCTTACTAACCATACTGTAGGAGGTAATGTTTTCATTATAAACAGTGAAGGGGAATAAAAAGAGAGCTGAGATCTTATAAATAAAAACACAAAATATAGAAAAATTCTTCTACAAACTCTGACTCATACTTATTCTTTACCCGTTAACATATAATGCACCAATTTTTGCATACTGTTTATGGTCTGGTTCTTATCAGTTACTTGTTCTATGGATACAATCCCACTTTTCTACACAGATAAAGGACAACACATCATCCTTTCTTTTGGATTCTTCAGTCCTGGTAAAAGTAATGGGTACTATTGTTACTAAGTATTATTATTATAAAGTATGAAGTATAATATCAATGACTAAGGTTAAAAGAGGAAACGTAAGAACACATGGAAGCTCATGTTACATAACAAGTAAAAAGGAGGATCTGCTTCCCATGATGTATTTCATTTCAGAAAATATAATATGTTTCTAAACATAAAGCCTATTCTCTTTACTTGGATATTTGGTACATAGATCTCTAAGCCATTAAATGAGTATTTCTATTCTGTGTGTATAGCTAATAATGTCTTGATGTTTTTCAAAGACCTTCTGGGTTAGAAGTTAGAAAGCAAAGAGGATTAAACTCCCTCTCCAGGAGTGGGTGACCTTGGCTTCTTTCTCCCATCACTGTTTCCTTGGACAGACTGCCTTAAGGTAGAGGTGTAATTTGAAGATATCCCCAGGCAATATTGATTATTGTCCTTATTGCATTGAGAAAATGAAGAGTAGAACTGAAAACCATCCTAGACTGTGTAAATAATTCAATACCTGTTCTTTCTGAGGCCCTGGAAGACCCTAGTTCTTCCCCCACCCATTTCCCAGATCCCAGAGCATACGCAGTGGTTCTGGTGAGAGAGGGCTGGTGGCATCTATTCTAGGTTTCCCCTCATCAAACTTCCCCCTTTTTGAGACCAATCTGGAAGCTGTTCCATGAAAGATACAGCCATTTTCCCCTTTCCTGTATGTTGCCCATCACCTCAGCGGGATGAAGAGAGAGAAACTGATTTCTTGGAGCTGCCTCAATCAACCATGGCCCAGGAAGGAGAGCTGCATTGACTTAAAAATAGACACTGTGTCCTCTATTGAATAGAGTGACCATAATTGGTCCCAGGTATCATCTGTATATTTGCTCTGCCCTTTGACCCTATGTTCCTTTTCTGGTGCACTGGAGGTTCATCCCCCAGCCTCTAGGCCAGATGCCTGCCTCAACTCAGGCCCCAATTCATAGGGTTGCTATAGCAACTTCCACATTTATTCCTTTAGCCCTCAAGTTTTACCTTGAAGATGCTGGCCACACTATGGCCCACAGGAATTCAAAGATGCATCTTCCTGAGTCTTCCACTTCTGCCACATTT
Source organism: Nyctereutes procyonoides (assembly GCF_905146905.1). Classification (NCBI taxonomy): domain Eukaryota; kingdom Metazoa; phylum Chordata; class Mammalia; order Carnivora; family Canidae; genus Nyctereutes; species Nyctereutes procyonoides. The sequence goes on from NW_026575136.1 coordinate 29,734,623, forward strand.
TCCTCATTTTCAATGTGATTTAAGGTTGAAAGAGAGAGAACCCTAAGTACATGAGAAGCAGCTCCCAGTGTTCCCTTCAAACTAACACCCAGTATGTCCTCTGATGGTGGAAAGGTCCAACAGATGACCAATGAGAGACATGAAACAGATACCCAGCCTAGTCACCATGACCAGTGTGGCCTATGCCACCATACCTGGCACATGCTCAACCTGCAATCTCTATGCTGGGGACACTTCCACAGATCAGGTTTCACCTATCCCCACAGTCTAGAGGATAGCCTCTACTCTGACACCCTAGAGAAATCTAGCAGGTATTCAAGGGCCATGTCAGAGCAGATGCTGATATGCTCACCTTTCCTCTGTGTCTGTCCCCTGGCAGCATATTATTCATTATGGGTTAGATTAACCAGTTTTACCTCATCACCAGCAACCACTGACTATATGCTCCAGAGTGTTAGATTGTACAATGCCTATCATAACCCATGAGCATAATAAGACTATGATAGGAGCCATCACTTAATTATTGCACATGAATGTTTGAAGAAACATTTTCAAGAAAAGTCTTGAGGATGATGATAAAAGCCCAAGGATGTGTGGATCCACAATATGGTAGTATTGGCATCACTTGAGATTTTGTTAGAAATATAAATCTCAGCCTCCATCAAGTACTGAGTCAATATTTGCACTGTAACAAGCTCCCTGTGTGATTCTTATTCACATTAATGTTTGAGGAGACCTGCTGTATTCCAAACATCAGCCTAATCTTCCAGGAACCAGGAACCATAGCCCATTGATGTCATAAGAACTCAGAGTTGAAACCCCTTTTATTCCACAGAAAAGTGTGGCAATCATCCAAGCTCCCTATGTGTGTGTGTGTGTGTGTGTGTGTGTGTGTGTGTGTGTGTGTGTGTGAAAGAGAGTAGTAAGCAGATTTAGTACGACTATTTGATAGCAACAAAATCTATGTGAGGCTCCTGAGTATCTACCCTACTCTGCTCCTAAGAAGGACATGTGTTTAACCAATCTGGGAGAACAGGCTGAGGTCTTTGCTTTAACAGCCTGTCCTACTTCTCACATTTAGAGATAGAGCTGCCATAATTATAAAAAATTTCCAGTAGCCCTTGTGTCCCAGAAATGGAGATAAAGAAAAGACAGAGTGATAATGAAATAAACCTAATAGAAGAGGTTGCCATAAATTACAATATGTGAAATTTTCCCAGATGGCTATTATCAGGTGTCTTCTTTCTTTCTGACTTCTGTCAGATTTATTAATGGCTAAGTCCTTTACATTATCTGATCCCATTTTCCAACTTATAAGATCTCAAATTTCAATTAGTTTTAATTTTTAACTCATTTTATTTCAATTAGTGTGGATGTGTGAACACAGATTTTTTTTAATAATTATGTATGTGACTTTCTGTTGTCTGCTGAAATGTCACTGGTCCTACTCAAAAAATAAGGAAATTCGGATGAGATCAGTACTTAACCTCAGCTACCTATTACAAACATCTTTTGATCTGAAAAGCACACAAATGTTTGCTCTATAACCAGGGTCAACCCAATTTGAGCCTCTGGAGGTGGGCAACCAGGCCTGAGTACTTTAAAAATTTCCCAGCATGATTCCCTCCTATAGCCAGTTGGAAACTCTCTGGACTCCATCTCTTTCAGCTTTTTAAGCTTTGTTTGTTTCTCTGTTTTGTTTGTTAGCTTGATGTTTGTCATGGAAATGCTTGATGTAGGCAGAGCCAGTTCTGTGATTAAAACCAGTCTGAAGTATCCATCTTCTTGGCCGTGTTCATACTCTTGGTACCCCATAGGCACTTAGGTCCAAATGCCAGAGTTGTGGAGAGATTGTTCAGGAATGGTACTAGATTATTACTGATGTTTTCTAAGTTTAAAAGTTCTATTATTCAATCTTCATTTTAAAAAATGCTTAGAAAATATGTGAAAGACTAATATAATATCCTAATCTTAGTTTTAAAATGAACTGAGTGAGGTATACGAAGTATTTTATATTTTATATTTATAAAATATAAATTATAAACTTAACTCAAATGTTCATCTAAATAACTTAAAATTTACAGGAAGTGGCTCTCAGTTTTGTATGTATATATGTAAAGTAAGTGATTTCAATTATAGTAATTTAATGACACCCAAAGAAATATGATGGTGAATATTTGGCAAGCTATCAACTTCTGTTTTCAAATTCTAGACATGACAGCAGACATAAGGTACATCTTTGATGAAGGCAGACTATTTATCAAACACATTACCAAGTACTAAGGCACACATTTTTCAGAAAGGCGTATTTCTCTGAAGGCAGCATTGCCAAATGACCATCTTTTTGACTTATCTTCTTTACTAGGGAATATTTTAAAAATCTTCAGAAGTAGGCCTGCCGATCTGATTCATTTTCAGAGTTTTCAAACTTGGAGTTCATTAAAGACATGAAAGGCTTCTCCAGCTAATAAGCTGTGTGATTTATGTACCTGAAAGACAAAAATAAAACCCAAATCCAACAAAAGTGTGATGACTAATTTGCCAGGAAATATTAAGCACAGTTAATCTTTCAGACAGAGAGAGAAAAATTGTTCAATCAAAGTTTTGAGGAAGATGGAGGAGCTGATTTAAATGTTATTTGAGTCATACTTTTACCTAATTAATTCAGATCTCTATCTTCAAAGACATTTTAGGAAGAAGCCAAGTCAAAGTTTTATGATTGTTACATAAATTACAATCCCCCAAAGATTTCAAAGGTTTGTTTCCTAAAGATGATGTATGGAGATGAAGTGAGTTTATCTAAGTTTATCTATATCTTGCATTTATTTCTCCTTCAGAAATTATGACACCTGCTTAATAAATTGCCTGGATTGAGTTAGTTTTAATCCTCTAAATTCTTGTAAACAGAGATCTCATATTTAAATCACTTACTGTTCAGTTTAATACAGGACCAGAAGGAGCAAACAGATTATTCTATGTCTTGCCAAAAATGTCATATTTTTCTCAGAAAAAGAAATATGAGTAATGCACATGAGGTTTGAATATTGGATTTGATTGACTTCCCCACCCTATGTCAACACCTATTCATGCAACTCTGCTCTATTTTTATTGTACCTGTGCCCATAGATTGCAGATTGTAGTTCTTAGGGGGAAAGATGATATTAGGAGTTATTATCTGTTTTGTGCTTATTTTTTTAAATTAATTAAAGCTAAATTATTTTCTTCTTCAGTAATTATTTTATCAGCACTATACGTGTATTGAAACTCGGCATCTGTAGAATATCAAATAATATCATAGCTCTATCTCAAATTATCAAGACTGACAATATTCAGTTCTGCTCTTCACATAATTAACTGCTATGGATTTGAGAAGTTGTTATATAGATTTCTTCGTACATATTCACAAGTTAAAGAATGCACATACTCCATTAGTTTACATGATATCATGAGTCCATCTCCAATTCTCTAATAATTTATTTAATTTTCCTTTATAAGAGTCTGAAGTGTTAGCTCCTCAATGGTAATAATTCAGGAGATGCGTTTATAAGTGTGGAGACTGGTAAGTCTGTGATAAGGTGGCTTTGTGATGCTAAGACTTTTTTTCTGAATAAAGGTATTGTTCTAATAATACCTTCTAAAGTTATTTGTATCACAAAGTAACTATGAAATAGATCATTGAAGTTACTGAAAATTATACATTTCCTTTTAACCTAATCTTTGAGTTTCTTCTCCCAGTTGGTCATATACATCTTTTAATTGCCCATCTCTTAGATGCAGTGAGTTGCCTTCTCTGAGTATTCTCATTACAATCCCTCAATCTTCTACTTGGTGTCTGTAGGTTAATATTGTTTAATTCTCTGTTTTCCTCATGACACCAAGATCTCCCTGAAATTAAGGGCCATGCCTTTCTCATTATTACCTGTAACCTATAGCACTATGGGTTTTGCATAAAAATGATGGTGAATATTTGTTTTATGAATCAATCACTTGAAAATATACACCCAACTATAGTGTCTCCTCTTATATTAGTATAGTATTTTTAAATTGAAATATAAACCATGTTTTTTTCTTATGGAAAGATACTATATAAAAGTTTTTCTGACAAAACCACAACCTCAGGTAATGGCTAATATTCATGATAGAAGCAGTATGAAAAAGTAAAAAAAAAAAATTAACTGTTCTATGAACAAAGAAATGAGTAATCAACTCACAGAAAAACAAAATTAAATAAAAATAATGATGCTCAAAAATCAATAATAATTATGAAAATAGAAATTGAAATATAATTTAGAGATGATAGCCTACTTGTGAAATTAACAAAAATAATAATGTTAACAATATTCAGTTAACGTAGAATGCGTCGAATGTGTATGGAAGGTCTATTTTTCCTCATTTAGTGGTTAAGATTCAATGGAATCATTGTACAGGCTAATTTGATGTCATCCATGAAATTTTAAAACACATATATGTTTTGATTAATGATTACAGTTCTGAGCATTTTTCTGACTAAATGTTAAGTACTTATAAAAATAAATATTGGTATAAAGATATATAGTAAATTAAATTGATGTCAACATCATGTGCATTTATAGAAAATGCACACATAAATCACAATAAATTCATATATATATAGAAATTGCACATTTATATAAAGCATTGGTCATAAAACACAAAGACCTCCATAATACATTTTCAATCCAAGGTTTCAAATCACAGAATGTTATATAGGCTGAGACAATTCATGTTAAAAAAACACCTGAGTATATGTAAATATATCTGTACTGATGTACAGAAAACACTGGTACAATTCATCACAACCTGTTAAGAGTATTTGTTTCTACCAGTGAGATTGAATTGGGGTGGGTAGGAAATATCATTCTCATTATTTAAACTGATAATATATTAAAAATTTAAAAAATAAATGAAAAGCAATGTAAAAAATCCCAAATTACTGCTAAGAAATAAATCATGTCTTTTAACTTCCAACAGAGAATATTAAAAGTTTGACCCTGTAACTAAACTGAATATTTCAGTATTTTAAAAGGCCGTTGTAGTTTCATAATCTCCCACATGACAGCACTGGAATGAGATAGGAAAGTACAGCAAAGCAGTCATAAATATTTCTGCTATATTTCAACACTAGTCCTTACTTTGCATCTTGACACATGCACAGGCATGCACCAGTGAACATGGTCATTTCTAAACAGCATGTATTTTGCTGACACACAATTTGACTAACTGTGCATGGACCCCCCACACAAATATGCATTTGATTAATCAAATGCATTTGATTTCATTCTAACAACAGTGAGAAATAACCCACATAACCTATACATGTGCAATTTTTATTTCATATTTCCTTAATGATATATTATTTTCCTTTACTTATGTAATTCAATGAAATACTTTATTTGTAATGCAAAATTTCAGGGTGATAGAAAATAAGATACCACTGAGGAATATATATAATTAGGTGTAGTATATCAATATTATTTAAAAATGAAAGCTGGAAAAAATTGTAGCCTAATTGTGTCTCAATATGACTTCCCTGTATATGATATGTTGAGGTGATACATCTAACTCTTTACATAAAATATGTGGAAATGCTTAGACAGTTCCTGAATCATGAGACTGTAGCTTAAAGTGGAACAACTTAATTTGGATTTTCATGTAACTCAAGAAATTTCCACCCAGTGATTAGATATGAAGTTTACTTTAATCTCTGTATGAATATCAGGCAGTAATAACTCATAATCCCCTAAAGTTAGATTTAAAATATAATACAGCAATTTGGTAATTTTTCACAAAACTAAATATGTTCTTACCATACAATCAGATAATTGTGCTGTTTGGTAACGTGGACATGAATGGTTTATAGCAGTCAAAACTTTGCTGTTAATTCATAATTGCCAAAACTTGGAAGCAACCAAGATGTCCCTCAGTAGGTGAATGGATAAATAAACTGTGGTACATCCAAACAATGGAATATGAGTCAGCATTAAAAAGAAATGCACTATCAAGTCATAAAAACATAGAAGAAATTTAAATGCATCTTACTAAGTTAAAGAAACCAAACTGATATTACATATATAATATATATAATTTATAATATCATATATAATATCATATATATATAATTTCGACAGTATGACATTTTGGAAAAAGCGAAACTATGGAGACAGTAAAAATGTTAGGGATTTTCAGAGATTTGGTGGGGAAGAGTGATGAATGAGACTATGGGAGATTTTTAGGGCAGGGGAACTATACCCTATGATACTATAGTTGTGGGTACATGTCATTATCATTTATGAAACCCCTAAAATATACACCCCTAAATACACAACGCCAAGAGTAAACACTATGTAAACTGTAGACTTGATTGATTACAGTGTGTCAATGTTTGTTCATCAATTGTAAGGCACGTACCATTCTGGAGCAGGACAGAGAATGTTAGTGCTGGGAGAGGGGCTGTGTGTGGAGGCAGAGAGGTATGGGAACTCTGTACTTTCTGTTTAATTTTGCTGTAAACCTAAAACTGTTCTAAGAAAAAAAAGCCTATAAAAATATGGTACAAGTCTAAGTCGCTTTAATTAATTCCAAAAAGCTTTAGGACCCTCTTTGAAAAGCTTTTGGGTATGGTGTTAATCCATTTGACAATAAATTTAATTACAAAGGAAAAGGATAAAATTAGAGTATGTGGACTTTAATAAAATGTCCTTATAAAATATCCATTCACCTTTTTTCCCCTTTACTAATGAAACTCATTTTGTTCAGGATAGCAATGTATGCATTGAGAAATGACATTCCTCAGCCTTTTATACAGTTCCAGGTGTTCACATTTCATAATGTAACCATGAGAAATAAGTGGAAGTCAACTGTGAATTTCTGGTATTTTTTTCCCTTTTGTGACATAAGTGTCATCCCTTTTTCTTGTTTTTCTTCATTTTTCTTGCTGACACATGGACATGACAGCCAGTCCTGGTGGCTACAGCACACAACTAGCAACTTTGAAGAAAAGGCCAGGAATGCCTCAGCGTCCTCACTCTTGCCTACTTCCAGGGCTTCTAGCTCCACAAGAGGCAACAAACAAAACAAAACAATCCTTCTAATCAATCGGTGGATGTGACAGGATTTCTGTTATAGTCAAATGGAATCCCAGCTATTCATAGAATCAGTATAAAGGCTAAAAATAACCACTGACAAAACCACTTACCAAGTCCAATTGATATGGAGTACTTGGGAGATCAGAATAGGGTGAATTTCTAGCTTTCTGGAGAATATCTTCCTTTTCTTTTCAATATGGAATTCCATTATTCAACCTCAATGTTGAATGAATAATATAGTTAATGAATGGCCTACACAAAGTGCTGGACCCTCATTAAAGTAGTTGTGGTATTCTGACTTCTAATAAGAAATATATATTTGGTCTTCATCCCTGTTTATAGCAAGATTTTCTAAAACTCTTGGAATTTCCTGAGTGATGGAGGGATGGGATGGTGTATTCAGTCATGTTAATGGGGCGACTTTGGGAATGCACCTAAGGATGGCGGCTGGTCACCAAGGAAAAAACAAGTGATCAGAGGGTTGGAATGTTCACATCTATCCTGTTAACCATGGGAGAAAGGCTGGACCAGTGGTTTAATCAGATATGCCTATGTAATGAAGTCTCCATAAAAACCTGGAAAGATGGAATTCAGAGAGCTTCCAGGTTTTGTGAATATGTGGAGATATGGAGAGAGTGGTGGCCCCAGAGAGGTCATAGCAGCTCTGCACCCCTTCTCACATACTTTGCCCTATATATCTCTTCACTTGGCTGTTGATTTATATCTTTTAATACCTTTTACAATAAAACCGTGATCAGGTAGGTTAATTGTTTCCGAGTCTCTAGCAAATTAATCAAAGTGAAGAAGGTTGTGGGAATCTCTAATCTATAGCCAATTAGGTCAGAAGCACAGGTGGCAACCTAGGCTTATGATTGGCATCTGAAGTTGGGGAGGAGGCAATCTAATAGGATTTAGACCTTAACCTGTGGGATCTAATGTTGTCTCATGGTAGAAAGTATCAGAACTGGGCTGAACTGCAGGATACCTGCTGGTGTCCAGAGCATCACTTGGTGGGGGAAAGCCCCCTCCCCATAAATTAATATTGGGTATGCAGAATTTTTCAGTAGTTACCTCTTTTCTTTTCTAGACCTTCTATTTTATTTATACAGATGTCACAATTCCAATCAACTATCCTTATTAGAATGAGGTAAGATGGGAGAGATGATGTCTTTTCTGTCCAAACTCTTGCAATCTAAGTGGAAAAGGCAACATATGCAAAGAAATAAATATGATGCTGGCACCTATCTAGTTCAGTCAGTAGAGCATGCAACTCATGATCTCAGGGTTGTGGGTTCAAGCCTCAAATTGGGTATAGAGATTACTTAAAAATAAAATCTTAAAAAAATATGATGCAAATATGGAAATTAAGCAAGATTGTTCAATTTAGAAATAAAAAAGCAAAGATTCAGACTTAGAAAGATCAAGAAAACAGAATAGTATAGTTTGAGTGAAAGATGCCTTCGGACCAGAAATACAAGTGATGCAAATTCAAAGAGATGTTTGAATACAACCTCAAGGCACTGGGGCTTTATTTGAAAGGCAATAGATATTCATATGTCAGGGTTAAGGGAATCTTAAAAGTGAAAGTGCAGACACTGGAATGCAAAGAGACAGATCAAAGGGGTTTTCTGGAGTGAGAATTGACAGGGGTTGGGAGCCATATTCACATTCACTGAGCTGCATGAGTAGTGTTTGTTAGCTCTTTATGGCAGGAAATTTCAGCCCTGAGGAAAAGTGGGAAAGAAGGGAAGAAGTAAGAAAACAGGAAAAACATTTTAGCAAAGCTAGTTCCTTGATGGAACTTTGTAATAATTTTGTAATAATTTTTGGTTTTTACCAAAGAAATCTACTAAGATGTATGCACTCAAGCAGAGAGAGCAAATTGTTCTTGCTCTGCCTTTTTATTCTATCCAGGCTCTCAGATGATTGGGTGATACCCACTCATATTGGTAAAGGTGATCTTCGTTTCTCCGTCTACCAATGCAAATGCTTACCTGCGTCAGATTGACACATGAAACTAACCATGTTAATGTTGCCCAATTCCTGGACATATAAAAATGCTTTAGCCCTGTTTATCATTTTGTCATGTGTTGAATTTCTGCCTTTTCAGCATCAGAGCTTTATGAAAAAAAAATTCATATATCCGACATGGTTTCCACTTTTGTGTGATGGAAATAGCTTTCGCAGAATGTACACACTGCCACCTACATAACACCTAGCTAATTAATAAACGGAAGTGGAATAAATGTGATTAAAACAAAATACATATGTTGGGTCTTAATATCACCCAATAAATATTACCTATATTAAAGGTTTGAGGTGGTGTTGTTATTCTTATTGTAAGTGTTGTTAAGATCTTTTCACTCTCAAGGTTCTCAGGAAAGCCAAGAGAAAAGGATTGAGGATAAAATGAAATACTGAATACATGTGGCATATATTCATTCATTTCTTCTAAATGAAATTGCTATTGTTACTATTTTTTAAAGATTTTATTTATTTATTTATTTATTTATTTATTTATTTATTTATTTATTTATAGGGAGGGAATGGGCAGAGGGAGAGGGAGAGGGAGAATATCAAGCAGACTCCACAATCAGTGTGGAATTGGATACAGGACTCGATCTCACAATCTCACAACCCTGAGATCAGGATAGGAGCTGAAATAAAGGGCCAGACTCTTAACCAACTAAGCCATCGAGGAGCCCTTGTTACTATTACTTTTAATTAATATAACATTTGGCCAATGTTTATCTCTCTGTGGATTTACTGTAGTATCTATTGATGTGGATTTTTCTTTTAAAGTCTGTGTTCAGTCAAATGAGTATATATTTTGTTTGTTATTTGCCTATTTGTTTTCACTTATTTATACATCTCGAATACCTATTAACACAGGCATTCAGAACCCAATTGAAAATAAGGAAATTTGGTAAAAAAAATATTATCAACTCATAAAAATTAGTCCAACTATAGGAAAGTAAGAATGGTAAAACACTACAACAGCCTCCAAGGGGAAAAAAAAATCATGAAATTGGAGTTGTGTTGTGTAATGAAACAAAATAAAACAGAATCCCCACTAGTTAGAAGTTAAATCAGAAGACTCGGCTATTTTGCCATGGCCCAGTCTTAGAAATTCTTTTGGACTCAATTTCTTCATGTGTGAATTATGAACATTCTTACCTATTTCAAAGAGCTGGCATTTGTTGATCTAATGTAATGAATGACCTGATAAACAGAGCCACAGTAATATGTGGGTTATCACTGCCCTGCACTCTCCATGACAGCAGAGAACACCATTGCCTTGTTATAAACTAGCTGCTGCCCCCATGTCCCACTTCACAGCCACCCTGTAGTAGGAATTCTATAAACATTTGTTACACGAATAAGGGAATAAAGTGTGGTGATTGGCAATCTGTTCTCCCTAGGAGGACATAAAAATACTCAAGCAGAGTGGAGATTTAAAGAAAAACAGAACTTCCTATATATTCTAGTAGTTATCTCTAGAATCCATAATCTCGGGAGAATGACAACAAGGACCACCACTTTTTCTATTTATCATTTGCCAGGCTTTCCAACTCATGTTATCAAGGTGAGATAGAAGCAAAGATGCATTCTGTTGATTAATGAAGATTGCACTACCTACTGGCTCTTCTCTCAGTTGTAAACAAAGGCATGACAGATGGGATGCACAGTGAGAACTTAAATATTTAGACTCATGCTTAAAATTTAAATTAATCATTCATTCAAAAAACACTTAACACTGAATTTATGTAGACAGTGTGGAAAGAGAGAGAAAAAGAGGGAGAGAAAAAGAAATCATGCCCATGGTCCCATGTCCTGAAGAAATTCACTGTCCATTAGGGAAAACAAAAACCAATAGGCAAGCACAATAAAATATGATTGAGATCAGAATTTGCACATTGCCCGAAGGGAGGGGAAATTAACACTGCCTTGGGCATTTCATTTATTAACCTACTTCTAAAGTTTAGTTCCTGGTGAGTGATATTAAAAACACCATGCTTCCTGAGTACAATTAAATTCAATTTAAAATGTATTAAGTGACACTCTGTAAAAAGTACTTTACAAATAGCTCAGCTCTAGGGGATATATTGATCTTCAAGATGTAGCTCTTACTCCAGAGGTCTTGGGATATCATTTGCACAGACTTCTCACGCACCTGTAAGTCTATCACTAGGTGTAAACTGAATGTCACCAGCCATAATAAGCACTACAGGAATTGAGAGTGGGGCCAGAGTAATGGGATCTAGAGGTGTTTCAGGGAATCGAGGATTGATTTGGGATGTGAAATGCAAGATAAAGACAGGTTTGTGTGGCTAGCCCATTAATAGGCATCAAATGATTAACCAGATAGTCTGTGCTGCTCTCAACAGGCACATGGAGAAAATCTAATCCTGCTACACAGAGAGTATCACTGAGACCTGCTTTCTGTGTAATGGTGAATATTTTTCAAGCTGTTCTCGATCTGAAAACTGCTTCCTGGCCAAAAGAGAGAGTGGGATGTAATTACTTCCAACATCACTTAACAGTGATGATCAGAAGGGAAGAACAATAGAGCAAAGTGCTGAGCACTGCACAAAGAAAGACTAGCTTTTTTTCCCCCTGAAAAATAAGAGGAGAAATGAGAAAGGGCACATTAAGGATTACAAACTCAATTTACATTTGCATGAATCTGCACGGTAGCTGCTAGACACAGAGGAAGCTAGTATTTTTTAATTACATGACATAAATATTTTCAACTTTGAGAAGAGAACGAGAAACTGAGACTTCTGTCAAACTAATCATCTCAGCTCTGAACCATGGCAATCAAACTAAGAGAGAAGTAATGCTATCTTTGTGCCATGAAGATTCCTTTGACACTTTTCCAAGAGTCATGAAACTAGACTTGGAATGGAGTTCAGAAAAGTGAGAAATTTGAGTATCACTGGACTGAAATGAGACACCAATTACAGAATGTCATCACTTGCAGTATGTCAAGGGCACTTAAAATCAGCCCAGAAGCCGGGCAAGCATTCTATCCAACCAAGATGGACAGAGATTGAAAATAGCCAGTCATTTGGCTGCCATTTTTTTATAGATACCACTGGTGGACTCCAATTCTGTAAATCTGGCAGGTACTTTGTAAAGCCCACTTTTTCTTTTAACACATCAGCATGGATTTTGTTGTTTTGCCTCATTTGTTTGTTTTCAGTCTTTAACTTGAATTTCTAATGTACCCTGAAATGGAATATTTTACTTTTAAATTCATTTTACTTGTAAATAATTTTAAGTTAAATTATGCTAATATCACTGAAAATAAAGGCTTAAGAGAATTATAAGTAAAAGATGTCATTTGTTTTATTTCTTAATCATATAAATCCTAATGGCCATGTATCATCTATATTAGGAGTACCCTGTAAACATCTACTAAATGGATGTTTCCAGAAAAATCAGAACATCCTGGACCAAGAGAGCAAGACTTAGTTTCTTCATTTAAAATAGAGAGGAAGAAAATACTTTATTAACTGAAAATGAGACAATGATTTTAAAATACACTTTTTTATTTTAAGGTTTGTTAAGGCAATTAAATGACTTATGTGTAAAGTAATTAAATTATGCTTATATGGCTCTAGTGTCATGGTAGCTTAAGTAAACAAACTGGAACCTAAGCCAGAGTCAACTCTTGTGCATGCTCTTGCATTGGAAAAAACCCGAAGTTAAAGAAAACTAATTACAAATAATCCACTAGACTTTTCCAAATAAGACACCCCTAAAGCTGTAGCCAACCAAATGATGCTCCTGCTTTATTTCTGCATTTGTCCCATACAAGGCTTTCCCCAGCTCCTGTCCCAAGCATTCTTTACCACTTTCCATGTGGCATGCCCAATCAGATTCAAAGCCTGCTCAAATAAATTCTTGAAATGTTTGACATATTTCAGTTTATCCTTTAACAGATTGTTTTCTTCTTAAATGTTATGCAGAGTACTCATTCATAAAAGTTCCTACGATACGGCACATTCAGTTAAAATGTAGTAAGTAACCCCATGGAAGCTTAATATGTTGTAGTGAATATAATTATCAACATGGGATCAAAAAACATGAGGTCAAAAGCTGGTTTTACCCTGAGCAACAATTGCTGTAAAAGTAAAATATCATCTTCTCTTGATACAATGCAGTTATGCTCATGTGGGTGAAAATTAATGAGACAATGTGTATGAGGAGACAATCAATGGCTTTGAAAACTGTTAACACTGAAAAGCTCATTTCTCAAATGTGAGTAGATGTTTTCTCCAAAAGAGGTCTATGACCACCCTTCCAACTTCCTCTATTCAAACCTCTATAATAACCCAAACTTTGTACTTCAAATTACTTAGCAACAACTAGAATTTTTTTCCTGCCCTTGCCTTCACAGTTTGTATTATACAGCTTAATTATCTAAAAATTCATGGTAATTGGGAAATTTCGGTAAAATGTACGTACTTTAAGCATCAACTTCATTCAGTATTATCTCATCAAATTAATTATTTCTATTTTTATTTTCAGATTAACCATCCAACTTTTTTATGGTAAAATGTACATACTTTAAACATCAACTTCATTCAGTATTATCAAATTAATTGTTTATATTTTTATTTTCAGATTAACCATCCAACTTTTTTGTATTGAAAACATATATACAAACTTTGTTTAAAATCTATTCAAACGAAAGCTTTTATTGCAAGGAATGAAAACAAACTTCATATTACTTTTGACAAAACATTATTCCCATAATTATAAAGTTTAGAATTCTGTTCAAAGAAAAAAATAAGCTAAAACAAATGTTTTCAATGCAATTACAATTAATGTTTTCATTATAATCAGTTTTATTATTGTTAGCCTTGTAATTGACTTATTTATAATGTGATATTAAGTCCAACGTCCAACTCTAATGCTATATTGTTCAGAAATCAGTAAAATAAAATTTTTAAAAAATCGATTTGGCTCTAGTTTTAATTAGATTTTGTATTTCATTTCTTATATAAAATATGTGGGTATGGTTAGTTAGAAAATTTTCTAATTAAATCTTTGTGTACTAATTTGCATTGTTAAAATAAATCTCCACTACATGAATCATCAGCATGTTTCCTTTGAGGAAGAAAGATTGATTTAGAAAAACATTTTCAGAATAACTTGTAAAACATTATTATAATTAGGGGTGCCTGGGTGGCTCAGTTGGTTAAGCATCTGCCTTTGGCTCAGGTCATGATTCCGGCATCCTAGGATAAAGCACTTGAGGGGCTCTCTGCTCAGCGGGGAGCCTGCTTTTCCCTCACCCTCTGCTCCCTGCCCCCCCTCCCCTGCTTGTGCTCCCTCTCTCTCAAATAAATACAGAAAAATCTTTAAAATACAATCTCTTAAATACAAAAAAATTATAATTACATAATCTATGACTAGTATTTTTCAGAAAAAAATTATCTTTGTATAGGATTTTCTCTGTCTTGACATTTAAATCTACTTTTACAGTTTTTTTTTAAATAAAATATTCCTGAGAGTTTTTAGTTCTTAAAATTCTTTAGTATCCTAAATAAATGTCACTTGTCAGAACCTGGTGTATATATAATTGCCTAAGCAACTCAGCACGATGGATATTACAGAGGAACAAGAACAGAGAGAAAAGAGAAAGAGGGGGAGGAAACTGGGAGGGAGTAGAGGGCCAAGATAGTTATATTAACTCACCCAAAGTTGCACGGCCAGGAAAGTTGAAAGTTATGATACGAATATAGGTTAAGCTCATTACAAACTCCTGGTCTATCCACTCTACCTATGGCATCATTGATCATATGTTCCTCATTGTCTTTTTTTTTTTCCTCATTGTCTGTCATGTTCTTCAGCGCATAATTGGTTTTAGTAAACTAAGTCAAGCATCACTGTTTCTTGGGTTGTCCGTTATGTTCGCATCCAATCTACCCCACTGTTACATTAAGCAAGGCCATTTACACAAGCATTAGGCAAAGGTGGAACAAGAATGAAGGAGATAGAAATGAATGGCAGAATGATATACGGCAAGACATCTTTGCTCTTTGTGATTTCCAATAATCTTAGAAATAGTTAAATAATATAAATTTAGTATATTTTAGGTCCAATTTCTTCAGCTAAAATATGTACAGCTTTTTATAAAAGGTTCCTTGTTTATTTATATAGCTTGTATGAAATCCATTTGCAATTCTGGCTTAATTTGTTACTCTTCTGTTGTGATCCCACCCACAGCTCTTTAATCTAATGTTTTCAGATCCAGTGTCTTCAGATCCAGTATTCTTCCTTATAAATCCAATTCTTTAAATGTTTCTTTCCTTAATATCTCAGTTTAATTTAGTTTAACTGAATTTTTATGAATTTCTTAATGATACCCATTGTATTAAGAAATTAGATACATAGACATTTATATTTAATAAGTAGCCCTGCTGTCATGCCAGGTAGATTTCTAATAAGCATTTAACAAATTTCTTATTCAATTTTCACCAACCAAAGAGAGAGATTATTGTTTTATTTTCTTCATTTTGAAAAAAAAAAAGGGAAACTAAAACATAGCTATGTTAGTAATATACTCAAAGACACAGATGGGAAAAATCTCAAGATTCCCTTGTTTATTTGTAGTATTCTCTAAATTTCTCTACCCTAAAATTAGATAAAAATTAGAAATGCATGAGAAATTTGATATAAAAAACAGAGGCCAAAAAGCAGTATTGTCATGGATTCAACATAAAATAATAGATGGTATCTATAGATAGTGCCAAGGAGTAGGGGATATGGGATATACAATACAGACAACAGGAAGTTTCAGAGGCTTACTGAGATAACTGTAAGCACAGGATTCTAACTAGCACTTCCAAAGCGACTCTTGATACCCATCAGAGTTACTCCCAGACCCCCTGAGATAGCAGCAACCATGTGGAGGTTTTGTTGAGAAATCTGGTCATGACCAGTTTCACCATAAACTGTTGCACGTGAATCACTGGCAAATCCTCCCCTTCCAGAATGTTTGTTCTGTACTTCATCGTGTGATCTTGTCATAACCATCTCAAGGCTTCCTCACTGTTTTCTTCACTTCTAACTTTGTCCATTTCTAACCTTTATCCGCACAGATGCCAAATTAATCTTTTAAAGGTGTCATCTTACTGGATGGATCACATGCTTCAAATTTTTCCATGGTCTCCTCTGAGTTTTAACTTCATGGGGTTCATTCTACTCTCAGTGTATCATTGAATTTTAGAAAAAAAATAAAACCCCTGTTTCCTTCCATTGTTAGGCAAACTGAATTCATGCCTCAATCCATCAAGTCCACAGTTTTATCCCTGGAGCCTGCGTCTGCCGCCCTACCTGGCTGCATCCTCCTTACTTGTCTGGCTTCAGCGTAAATGAGACCTCACTGGAGCCCAGGATCTGTGCAGATTCTCCCACTGTGACCTATAGATCACATCCTCATCAAAACTGTGGCAGGAGAATCAAGGTACTCATTCACTTTGGTTTTGTTTTTGCTGATATAGAAGAGTAAGAAAGAAAGAGGTTCACAGAAGAGACGCCTTAGCCTGCTTGAGCTGCCATAATAAAATACCACAAGACTGGGTGGTTTAAACAAAAGGAATTTATTTGCTCACAGTTCTGTAGGGTTCAAGATTAAGGTATCAGCAGGTTTGGTCTCTACTGACGTCTCTCTTCTTGGTATTCAGACAGCTGCCTTCCACCTGTATCCTCATTATGGCCTTTCCTCTGTGCATGTGCATCCTTGGTGTCTCTCTGTGCGTTTTAATGTTTGCTTCTTATCGCAACACCAGACAGACTGGATTAGGGCCCATCCCTGGGGCCTCATTTTAATAACTTTTATAAAGTATTATGTTTCTAAGGGTGTGTGGGTGGATCAGTCAGTTAGGTATTTGACTCTTGATTTTAGCTCAGGTCATGATCTCAGGGTCATGAGATCAAGCCCCATGTGGGGCTCTGCACTCAGCATGGAGTCTGCTTGAGATTCTCTGCCTCCCCTCTGCCCCTCCTTCTGTTTGTGCTCTATAAATAATAAATAAATAAATAATAAATAAATAAATAAATAAATAAATAAATAAATAAATAATATTGAAAATAAAGGTACTTCTGAATACAATCACATTTTGAGATAGTAGGTTAAGGCTACGACATATGAACTTCAGGGGAACACAACTCACTCCACACCAACGATTGCCGTTATTTATTCTCTATTTCCTCCTAACAAGGTAGATTAGCTACCATGTTTTCTTCCTGCAGGTTTATGAAGGCAAAATCTCTCTTCCTGGATTTTATGAACTATTCACCATAAACTATGTCACCTCTAGGACTTGTCAGAATCAAAAGTGATTTATTCTCTTAAAATTAAAACTTATCATCTCATCCTAATTAAATTATTCCCCTAATTATGTCATCTTAGCTAATGTTTGGTGAACATTGACAGTATTCCATACATATTCTTGAGGCCTTTCCAAGTATTAACACAGTTAATCTTCATAATAATACTAAAAGGTGGGAACCACGTTAATGTCCACTTTACAGATGAGGAAATTGAGTCACAAAACCAACAGATGAAGCAGCTGAGATTTAACTACAAGGAGTCTGGTCCTAGGGCAGCCCTGGTGGCGCAGCGGTTTAGCGCCGCCTGCAGCCCGGGGTGTGATCCTGGAGACCCAGGATCGAGTCCCATGTCAGGCTCCCTGCATGGAGCCTGCTTCCCCCTCTGCCTGTGTCTCTGCCTATCTGCCTCTCTCTCTCTCTCTGTCTCTCATGAATAAATAAATAAAATCTTTAAAAAAAAAAAGGGATTCTGGTCCTAGAGCTCAAGATCATTTCTGAACTACACAGGACATAGTTTCTTCTTTAACTGTAATATAGTAAGATTCATGAGGGCAGAGTCTGTGCATATACCTTGATCTTTATGCAGCCATCACAGAAAGGGTTGAGACCACAATTCTTACATAACAAAAATTGCCAACCTTGGACTTTACTCTCCTGTTTTCTCGATGAGTCCTTAGACCGTCCCTTTTCAAAAACCCAGAACTCCTAGGGCATGTGGGTGCCCCTGGTAGTTCAAAAACTTAGAACTACTGGCACCTGCCTTCGGCTCAGGTCATGATCTCTAGGTCCTGGATCGAGTCCATGTTGGGCTCCCAGCTCAATTGGGAGTCTGCTTTCCCTCTGCCTCTGTCTCTGTCCTTGCTTGTGCTCTGTCTCTGTCTCTCTCTCTCAAATGAATAAATTAAAAATATTTTAAAATATCAGAACCCCTAGTAAAACTCTGACCTCACCTCCTATTACTATTTCTCTGTCTCCTTTTTCTGATTAAGTACCAAAGTGCTGGGAACATACGTATTATCCACTAAGTGCTAGAAGGTGGAGAATATGCCACTCAGGTATAAAGCTTCTCCTTTCCTACATGATTCTTTTTGTCATCTTACTCTAGGACCTTTGACATATAATGAATGTGGAATGAATGAAAGGATCTAGTTTGTTCCATTAAATGTACCTCCTCACTGTAAATGAGTTTTCTAAAGGCATGGACCAGAATGTGTATTGTTTTTCCCCATAGTGGCTACCATAGTACTGAGCACACTGTAAGTGCATAGTATTTATTTATAATAAAAATGAATATGAACTTGATTGGAGCTACAGAGTTAAGTAGTCTTATGCTTATTTCATATATGTGATCAAAAAGATATTTAAAAAGCCTCAGCAGAATATTTTTACTGTTTCTGTTTAAAAAGAGAATGATTTCTTTTATAATGATGCATTTGCATTGAATATATGTAGTAGTTTTATTGAATGAGCCATATCCTATAAATCATAAGTAGAAAATAACTTTACTATTGCCCAACACACCCGGTTAAAATCATTTTGTCAGTTTCTTCCTGCCCTTGAAAGAAATCACAGGATAAATCCCATCGATTTTCCAGGTGTTCGAAGATGATAAAAGTCAGACTCTTATAGTCACCATAACATTCTGATTTATTTAGGCCTGACTTCTCCAATATCCACCTTTTTGGTCACAGAGGTATTTCCTGACCCATCTGAGTAATAGCAAGATCATGTCATCTTTATTCCCTGGCTCTGCTTTATATTTTTTCTCAGTTTATTATCTCCCTTATTCAACCAGAATGCCAGCTCTAGGAGAACAGGGATATTGGCTTTTTAATCACTCCTATATCCCCAACACCTTACAAGAGTGCATATGATGTCAGAGGTACTCCACAAATGTTTGTTGAGTAAATGAAAATAGTAATGAAGTTGATAATATAAAAGCCCTGCTAAGTAATAAAACTCCCCCCACCCCAGCCCAGCCCAGCTCTATCCTCTGCCAGGGAGTGCTTCAGGCTGCCCAGGACCTTGGCTGTAATGTGTACCCAGGAGAGAGAAGCACCTCCATTACCAAGGTTCTGACTTGGCCTCCAGGGTGAGAAGATTAGGGGAAAGTAAAAGGCAGCTGGAATCTCGAGGTGATCCCTCAGGAGTTTGTGGAGGCAGCACTGCTGGGTCTTCCTGTCCTGGGTCTCTTTCCCCAGGAGGAATTGGCTGCTGGATTTCTGACATCTGTGTTCTTTATGCTACCTACTGTCTCCTGTCTCAGCCTCGGGCCATAGGTTGGCCTCCCTATCCAGACCTGCTCCAGGCCAGCACATCTCTGTAGGCTAGTGGTCCTCAGATGTTAATAAGACTCAGAATCACTTGGCAAGTCTGTTAATCACAGGCTTCAGATTAAAAAAGACAAAATAAAACAAAAACAAAACTGAGGTGGGGCTCTCAAAATTTGGACTTGTAAGAAGATTCCTGGTGATGCTGATGCTGTTGGTCAAAGGACCATGCCAGGAAAATCACTGCTTTAGGTAATTTTCTAGTTAGGATTCAAGACTAAGCCAATTATGCTTCCTCTCACAGGTGCACTTTGCCCAAAGCGATCTCACACATCTGGTACCACAGCTGGTTCACGCGATTTTTGTCTTTGTCAACTCAGGCCAAAACTCCAGGAAATACCTGTCAGACACTATTAGTATTTACCTTGAAGATCCATGCACTTAGCCTAAGGCAAAGGTGCTCCCCCACCTTTCAGGACAGCAGGGCGCTGGGGACATAGAACACATGGTAAACTTTTTCCAAAGAATTCCACACTTCAGTATGTAGTTATTTCACTCAGTGATCCCTAACAGGATGAAATTAGATTTCAGATTTCTAACCTCCAGCTCCTTGCTTTAGGATATACAGATATTGTCATTGGTTGCATTGTTTCTAGCCTTTGGAACCCCATCCAAAACAGACAAACTATCTCTGTTAAAATTCCTTTACACACGTATGAATAAATGTATTTTCATTATGTGCGGGGTTTTTTAATGTCTAAATTGAATATAGAGTATACTCTAGGACAAAATAATTTTCTATAGAGTGGTGTGCAAACTTTCTTTCTGAGCTTTCATTCCTCATCTCATTATAGCAGAGTAAGAACAAGGATATATAATATGTTGGTATTCAATAATATAGCATCATCTATTGTACTTAAAAGGTTAAAGAAAATCACAAGTACAGGTAGATTTTAATTTTAGATATTTTCCGGTGCATAGAAATTTCCCTACCATATTTCCAAGTGTTTAATAGGGACCTCAAATTTGAGTATCTGGCTTCTTTTTTTTTTTTAGAAAGAGAGAGAGAGAGCACCCTTGCAAGAGAATGAGGAGTGGGGGTGGGCATGGGAGGGGCAGAAGGAGAGGGTGAGAGAGAATCTTAAGGAGGCTCCACACCCAGGGGTGGGATCAAATTAATTTGTTCATGTTGTAAATTTCCTTTTGTGTGTGTGTATATATATATATATAATTTATATTTATAATTTATATTTATAATTTATATTTATAATTTGTATTTATGTATAAATTTATAATTTATATAATTCATTAAATTTATATAAATATTCAATATTTATTTAAATATTAAATTATATAAATTTATGGTTAAATTTATAATTTATATAATTATATATATAATTTCTTATATTACTTAAAAACAAAGTTGCTGTTTTCCTTTACTAGTTCCTTTTCCTTACACTTCTATAAAAATTCCAATTTTATATATCATCAGATTCCAGAATTACAACACAGTTCCTCAGACATGAAGGATTAGTCTTTTAGATAGAAACATATTTGCATGTTTAAGATGAACATTAGCTAATTCTTAGCAAAAAAACCTTATCTATCCCCAATGATTTTTTCTACTTATCCTTAAACTCAGAGGGTGAGACTATGAATAAAACATTATAGATCTGTATAAAGTGAAGTGTATAATATATATAAACTGTTTATTTGTGTGTGTGTGTATTTTATCCATTGGTTCTGTCATTTCCTGACTCATCTGTGATGAAAAACTATTAGAACAGATAGAACTCATCAAGGAAGAAAGCAGCTCAGATTTACTGAGAGAAATTGAATTTTCACAGCATTAAATAACTGAGGGTATTATTAAAAATTAAGGTTTTCAAGATAAATTAATGTCTGATGAAAGGAATCAGGAAAATGATTGCCTCCGGGGCCCAGAGGAGAATGACTACAAAGGGTTGGGAAAATTTCTGTAGGAAGGAAAACCTTCTATATCTTGACAAAGTTGAGTACAGACATCTGAAAAAAATTCATTGAACTATTTAACATTACTGCAGTTTCGTGTATGCATTTATATCTCAATAGAAAAGAAATAAAAGGGAAAAATAATTGCTATTTCTGTGTTACCCAGTATTTCTTTATATAAGAAAGTAAAAACAATCTATTTTAATATCTTTTTATGAAAAAAAATTGATAATGACTGAAGAAATATCTATCTTAATAAAAGTTTAAAAGTCTCACTCTCTAATGACATTATAACCTGAAGAATAAACCTAAAAATGTTTTTCTAGGAGGATTTATTGAACTGACCTGTCATTATAACTTACATTCATGAAAGACCATGTATCTCTTAAGATATAAAATAATATCTTCTCTTTCTTTTCCCTACATTAGAAACTGCTTCATTAGGACAGTTTTTAGTGAAACCCAAGACATCAACATAGCAAGTTATTCTGAATAACATTTCCAAGAACAAAAATGGTTTTATTTATCTGACCTTTCCATTAGTAAAAATGAACCAAATACCTAAATGTATATTGTACTAAGAATATGAGAGACAGGAGAATACACAGAAAACATTACTGTCTGAAATTGCTTGATATTTAAACTAATAATTTTGAATCAAATTCTACAGATATCCCAAAGGAGTATGATATATACAGACTTCAGAAGAATTATATCTGCTGAATGTTATTGTAAACATATGTAAACATATGGCACTTTTGAAAATTTTAACTAAGTTATAATTGGCATATAATAAACTGTAAATATTTAAAATATACTATTTGAAGAACTTTGACATGTGTATATACCCCTGAAACCAGTCAAAATAGTAAATAAGTCCATCACCCTCAAATTTCGAAGAGTCAATGTCAAAAGTATGCTTCCAAAGAAGTTTTTTTTTTTTTATTAAGCAAATAGATGGCTATGAAGTCATATGTAACTATAGACAAAAAAAATCATTTAAGTTTTAACTTTAATTTGTCAGAGTTGGAATACTTAAACAGAATCAAATAGCAATAATTATTAGGACTTTTTCAGAAAAGATATTTTTTTAAAGATTTTATTTATTTATTCATGAGAGAGACAGAGAGAGAGGCAGAGACACAGGCAGAGGGAGAAGCAGGCTCCATGCAGGGAGCCCGATGTGGGACTCAATCCCAGGTCTCCAGGATCAGGCCCTGGGTCAAAGGTGGCACTAAACCGCTGAGCCACCTGTGCAGCCCAGAAAAGATAATTTTTAAACATATGAATAGAATGCCAAAAATCAGCATGGAAGCTTAAAAAGGTGAAAGTTTCAGGAGTGAAGATTTTGCAGATGGAAGGGACTGTTGCTTCTAGTTACTTATTCTACCTTAGAGATAAATTTCTTACTGATTTGTTGGTTTTATTGTTGCTGCAATTCTCAACTTGTTAAAAACATTTTCAAATGACTTTGTATTTATTTAATAAGTCAATTAAGGACCTTGGAAACCAGATTTAGTATATGTTACAGAGCAGCATTATCTTTATAGTCAAAAAGATGGTATTTAAAACTGACATCCATAAAACATAGGTGGAGTCTAAGTTCAAATGATATGCAGTGGAGACTTTCCTGAGGTTTGCAAAAAGTCATTTGTTTTTAAAAAATGTCAGTTATTAAAATTCAACTTACTGGAACATTTTCATGATGTTAAATTATTCACAAAAACACTGACAATACTCTGACCCGTGAAATTAATATGGAAAAAAAGAGACTTCAAAATAATCATGCATTTCATGAAATATTTAAAAACAAAAACTCAAGACCTTCAAAAATTAAATATTATATTCTTATATTATTCTGAACTAGATGTGACCAAAGAGGAGACAATTAAACACTTAAAATTAAAAAAAAAGACACTTAAAATTTTAACCTAATTATTCAACACATAAATATTCAAATGATTTTTTCCTCGTATAATTATTCTGTGTTTATTTGCCAAGTATGGAATAAAATATCTTGGTAGTTTTTCTTAGTACAGTTTTTGTGGCTCTTAATTTCTGTTTTAAGGTATAATAAACATTCCTTTATTTCACATGGAGTAAACAATTGTTGTCTTCCCCCGCTGGTTATTCTGGAGCTGGCAAGATTTTAGAAAAGAGTTTTCCTAATGGGAAAAACATGAACAACACATTTTCAATTCAATTCATATATTATCTCTCCATTCTTTCCTGTCCCCAACTCGAGAAACCCCCAGTTATCAGGTAACTAATTTGAAGGCTCGCCTCATTTTTGCTTCTTGCTCAGGTATCACTGCCCTTCGTTTTCCCTTGCCTAAAGTCTTGAAAACTAGCTTAAAATGTATTTTGTTCATATTTAAATTGTTCTAAGTGGGAGAGTACCTGGTCTTATTTACTCCATCTTGGCCAAAGCAGGTATCTTCATTTCTTTTTATTTTTAGAATTTTTCTTCTCAATACGTTTCACTGTCTTTTTCTCTAAAAACAGGATCTGTTATGTTTCAATTCCTATTTCCTTTCTGGTGTAGGCTTCATTTCAGGCAAAGTTTATTTCTTTCATTTCAATGTTTTTTTTTTCCTGAGTTCTATCTCATTTTTGAATTTCACTAATTTTTATATGTTGCTATTTCAGATATCACATATCAGCTTCTTAATATTTTGTATCTAGCTCTGAAATAATAAGCTATAGTTTTGAATTACTTTGTGAACATGTCTTTCAGTTTGTGTGTTTTTCTACTTATAAACAATACTTATATTGTTGATATACTTGAGAATGTAATTGTGCCTTTATCCCTTTATGTTGCTGTTTTTTATGTGAAATTATTTGTCTGAACTTTTAGAACAACATCTGACTCTAGTACCCAGACTTGTTCTTAGTCTTGCTTTTGTAGTAAATCAAATTCTGAAACCTTCTTGATTATTTACCCTCACTTATGTTTATCTGAAATTTCACTTTTGGACTTCTCATCCTCCAAAACTGTGAGAAACAAATTTCTTCTTTAAGTGATCCAATCAAAGATATTTTGCCTTAGCACCCCAATATGACTAAGATAGCATTATAGCACATATACTTCTAAGTATAATTAACATAGCGGTTACTGAGCATAGTGCCTATAACTAAATTGATAAAACAAGGAATTAAAATCAGCTAAACTGATGGTAAAAATGTCATTATTTAAAGCAGTTCAGACAGAAAACAAACAATATATCTATAACATTACATTATAATGAATAATCTTTCATTGATATCACACAAAAGTGAATTTTCCGTTTCTTTCATAGAATTTTCCTGGTCCACTTTTAACACCTGAGTTAAAAAGACAAATAATTATGCAAGATATGTTTTTGATTTTAAATTTGATTTTTTAATTTTAAATAAAACTTAAAATGTCAATCCCAAGTGAATTATATAAATAATGATGTCATTTATTCTAAATATCCCAATAATATCACTGACTTTTAAAAGGCAAATGTACATGGCTTAATTGACAAAGGATTTATAAGATTTATACCATAAAGGAAAAATAAAGTTGAGTAACATGCATGTAGGAACACACATATAAAGAAAGTTCAGTCTTGTTTGTATTAAAATACAAAAGAGTGCTGATCCTTCACCAAATTCACATTTCAAACTACTTTGAGATGTCATGGAAAGAGATTTATTATGTTATGATTCATGAGAATATTTATGTGACAAAAATTTTAAAGTTACAACTTTAAACATCTTTTTAATTTTTTTAATTTTTAAAACTCTACTATAGTTAAATAGTGTTATAGTCGTTTCATGTGTACAATATGGTTATTCAACAATTCTACACATAACTCAGTGTTCATTTAGTGTATTCAATCCCCTTTACCTATTTCACTCATACCCCCTCATCCATCTCCCCTCTGGCAACCACCAACTTGTTCTATATATTTTGAGTCTGTTTGTTTTTGTCTCTTTTTTTCTGTTTGTTTTGTTTCTTAAATTCCACATATGATTGAAATAACACAGTATTTGCCTTTCTCTGATTGACTTATTTCACTTAGCATTATACCCCTTGGAGTCCTCCATGTTATTGCTAATGGCAGGATAGCAATTTTTTTAATGGATGAGTAGGACTTCATAGTACCCCTTCTATAGCCATTCATCTATCCACAGACACTCAGGTTACTTCCATATTATGGCTACTGCAAATAATGCTGCAATAAAAAGAGGGTGTATATATCTTTTCAAACTAGTGTTTTTGTTTCATTTGAGTAATTATCCAGTAGTGAAAATAATTCTATTAATTTTTTGAGAAACTTCCATACTGTTTTCCACAATGGCTGCACCAGTTTGCTTTCCCAACAATACACAAGGTTTCCTTTATCTCCACATCCTCACCAACATTATTTTGGATATTAACCCATTATCAGACATATCATTTGCAAATATCCTCTCTCACTTGGTGCATTGCCTTTTAGTTTTATTAGTGGTTTCCTTCACTATATAAAACCTTTTTATTTGGTATAGTCCCAATAATTTAAATTTGCTTTTGTGTTCCTTGCCAAAGGAGACATATCTAGAAAAATATTTTACAACTGATGTCAAAGAGATCACGGCCTATGTTTTCTTCTAGAAATTTTATGGCTTTAGGTCTTACGTTTAGGTCTTTAATCTATTTTGAGTTTATTTTTGTATATGGTATAAGAAAATGGTTTCATTCTTTTGCACGTAACTGTCCAGTTTTCCAAATGCAATTTGTTGAAGAGATAGTTTTTTTTTCCCCATTTCAAGTCTTGTCTCCTTTGTCAGAGATTAATTGGCCATATAATTGTACATTTATTTCTGGGACCTCTATTCTGTTGCATTGATCTGTGTCTATTTTTTTGTGCCAGTACCGTACTGTTTTGATTACTACAGCTTTGTAGTATATCTTGAAATCTGTATTGTGATACCTCCAGCCTTATCCTTCTTAATGATGTTTTAATGGTTTGAAAAGCTGAGACAAAAGTATTAAGATTGGAGTTTTGAAATTTATTTTAACATATTGTGCTCAATATTGTTTTTAAATTAATTTTTATAGTATTAGCCACAAAAAGGCACTTATCCAAATATATTTTTGGCCTCACATATATTTAGTAAAAACCTATTCAAACTATTAAATTAATAAATGTAGCTTATGCAAGTACAGATCATTAAGTACTAGAGATATGAGAAAAGCAAGTGTCACATAAGAACTGATATACAGCTTCACAAAGAATAGAATTTTTAAAATTTTGGTCAAGATCCATTTCTAAAAAATACTTCCTTCTCAATAATGGAAGAATTCTTGATGAATTGCTTATGTTCTTTCATGTGCAAAATAAGTTAGCTGGCCTGAGAAAATGCTTTTCTGCATAAATAATAATTCAGTATTTTAAGAAATATTTGTCTATTTGCTATTCAATGATGATGAGTTAATTTAACTTGGCAAGATAATTCTTCCTCTTTAATATTATTTTGACAATTAAAATGATATAATTGAAAATTGATGTTTTATTTAAGAGCTATAAACAAAGCCAATTTGGCAATTTTCACCAGATTTTTTAGTTTATGCCATAATTTATAAAACAAAGTTAGCATTCATAAAATGTTATTTGTCATGCAAATTAGTGCAAAAAATCATTCCCTCTGCTCCCTAATGTTAATTATCAAAGTAAATACATTTGGAATCATTTCTATTAAATAATCAACAGAATTGTTGAAGGAAATATTCTGATTATAAAGAAAACTTATAAATATGTATTCAAAATGTCGAAGCTGTTTTCGTTTATGTGTATAGTAAAGGAAATAATTTCCTCAATTCTATAACTACTGTACAAAGACATTGGAGCATGTTTTCAGATTAATGTTCGTCCTAATGTTATGGTTTATTCATTCAAATTTGTTGAAATAGTCTTCATATGATAACATTAATTATGGAAACTTTGAAAATTCTCTTCTGTATCATGGGTTTAAGAAACTTATGCATGACTAAAAATAAACTCCCTTGGTAGTTTCAAAAAGGCAACTTACTATTCCAGAGTTTAGTAAACAAAATAATAATTTTGTTCTTCTTTTGCACTGGTAGGGCTAAATTCTTCATGCACTTAATCTGTTTCAGGTCACATTCTAATTTATTTTTATTTATTTTTAGTCTTTTTACTCCATTTTGGAAACTAAATCAATCTTGACTGATTTCTTGACTGGAAGTTTTGTTTTGTTTTGTTTTTTTAAATTGAAGTGAAATTACATACACTACTATATTAGTTTCAGGTGTACAATGTAGTGATTCAACATCTATATTGAAAGCTTAGATTTTGATGTTTTTGTTCTGTCTATGCCTGAGACCAAATCTAATTAAGCCATTTCTATTTAGCCACTGAAATGATCTCTGAAATATATTAGCATGTAAACAACACTAAATAAACTGTCATTCATAAAAATGTTCATTTTTTTAAAAACAGACTGATAGGTAAAAATCATATTTAGTATTAGACTGATAGTTTGCTCAATAGACTTATGCTCATTTAAATAAAGCCCCCTAGTTAATTTAAAAATCAGACTGCTCTTCATAATCATGCTAAACAATGATGATTGAGAATAAAATGTATGTTTCTATAGTTTATGTTCTCAACCTGAAACAAAGTTAACCAGGGAGTTGCATTTACTGAGGGAAGTGGTATTGGTATTTGCTTTGGTTTTTCAATAACTAATAATAGCAATATGTTGGGCCAACTCATTTCAAAACAAATGTTTAACACCCCAATGACTTCTATTATATATTAATTGTTTCTATTTTTGTTCATTTGAAGCGATTTATTTACTAACCACAGAACGGTAATTCCGAAATAATGGTATGCTCTATGCACATAAATAAAGATTATTAACTTCCATTTAAGAAATACAGGTAAGGGAGGCCTGGGTGGCTCAGTTGTTAAGCATCTGCCTTTGGCTCAGGAATTGATCTCAGGATCCTAGGATTGAGTCCCATATCCGGCTTCCTGCTTGGAGCCTGCTTCTCCCCCTGCCTATGCTATGTCTCTGCTTCTCTCTCTGTGTGTCTCTCAAGAAGAAATAAATAAATAAATAAATAAATAAATAAATAAATAAATAAATAAATCTACCTTAAAAAAATACAAGTAAAACATTTAGTTTACTATAAAGCCACATCTTTAGTATTAAATAAATAGAAATTTTGAGATTAAAACATAAGTATTACTATAATACCCATATTTGATGTGAAATTCTGTCTTGTTTCAACTATGCCACACTTTTTGCAAAATGTATTCGATATAATTTTAGAAATAAAGATAAATTCAAGGAAGAGATTTTGTCTTGAGTATTGAAGAGAATGTTTAATATAGGTTTGTTTGTGCACCCATCAATAGTGATATTCTATTTTTAAATGTTAAACATATACTCAAAAACATATGAGAAATAGGAGTGCCTAGGTGGCTCAGTCAGGTAAGTGTCTGACTTCAGTTCAGGTGATGATCTCAGGGTCTTTGTATCAAGCCCCATGTCGGGCTCCCCACTCAGTGCGAGTCCGCTTATTCCTCCATCCTTCCTTCCACTCATGCTCATTCTCTTTCTCTCTTGCAAATAAATAAATAAATAAATAAATAAATAAATAAATAAATAAAATTTAAAAAACAAAACAATACAATACAAAAAACATACTAAAAATATTCTAATGAGGATCCTGACAGAAAGATATTAGATTACATCATATTCATAAAAGCCGTTATAATTCTGACCAAAACAATATGCATAATCAAATAAGAGATGCAATTTGGGGAAAAAAGTATCTTGTTATTTGGAAGTATTTTAATTATATACTCAAAAAACTGAAGGGACTTAATTGAGCAATTCTTAGAATGTAAAGTTCACTAAGTTTTCTAAACACAAGACAAATATTAAATGGAGAAACCTGCTTAAAATTTGAGATAGAAAAGCTAAATATTGTAAAGTTGAAATGTTTTTCTAATTAATTGAAATGTATCACAAGCTTATTTAAATGACCAGGTATATGTGATGGACATAAAAAACAAACAAAAAACCCAATATTAGTAAAGGGTCATTGGGATGTACTCAATATGAATTAACAGAAAAATAAGATATTTACAATAAATTCCAAATGCTTAGTCTTTACCACATGCTTAATAAAATGTAACTGCTTCTATTATTGCATAATTATCTTTATTATATAAGTATCACAATATATTAGAAGTGGTTGAATTAGTATTGAAAGTTAATACACCAAAAACCAATTCTAGCTGTTAAAAGAACCTATATTAAAAACAAAACAAAACAAAACAAACAAACAAAAAAACCAAATAAATAAATTGGAAGATTGTTTAATGGAATATTTGTAGGAAAACATGGTAGGAAAGACTTTGTAGAGAAAATATTTAAATATCATAAATTATGATGAAATGATTTATAAAGATAACTACTAAATTAATAAAACCACCCACCCTGTAAAAGATAATGTAAAAAGTTTAAAAGAAAAATCCACAGTAGAAGACAATATTTTATTATGATAACTAGAAAAGAATTAGTGTGAAGGATAAACAGTTCATAGACTCCAGGTTTGTTTAGCATAAGCAATCTAATAAAGGAACTATCAAGCTAAAATAATTCCATACATAAAAACTCTACCTTTGCTATAATCATGAGTTTCCTTGCTAAGAAGTTGATTTTAGCAGGCTTCTCCCAACCCTACTCATATCCTAAGGGGAGAGAAATGGATTACAAGCCAATAAGGTAAATATATATATATATATATATATATATATATATATATATATATAGTGTATATGTACAAATATGTATAAATGTATATATGTATACTGTACTATATGTATAGTATATAAATACTATTACTACGTTATGACTGTCATCATGAGACAGTAGGTATTTCTAAGATTGAAAAAAATTTGTGTTTTCTTTGAAAGGTAATTTATTAAGGTAGATTAATATATTATACATAAAATAATAGTTTCCACCACTGCATAAAATATATGTCATGGAACTCATTAGTGAAATTGTTTGTTTTTTTTTTTCTTAACTTTAAATAATTTATTATTGATCACCTAGAAAATCCAAGTTTCATACGTATGGTAAACCCATAAAAATATAAGGCCCAAGGGGCAGTCAGATAATTGAAACATATGCCACCCTGACCTTCAGAAAGGAGTAGGGATCTGGGGATACAAAGAGAATGCCATTCAGGAGAAGGGCAAGGAGATATTTGGAAAACAAAGATTGTTCTGTTAGATAAGTTTCTTAGGTTAAAAGGAACCTCTGGTAATAGCTCTCTTTCTGGTACAAGCCCGCTTTCCAATGTAAATTTAAGCATTCAAAGGGGAGGTAAAGAGATTTTCCTGAATCTGCAGGGTTTTGATTGCCTTTAGCTAAAAATAATCCCTATGCTAAAGAGATACACTTTAGGATAACAATATCTGCTCCCCTTCACCAGCCATTAGCATCTGTGAACTCTTCTGACCCTCACAGCTAGGTTTTGGTATTCTTCAGTTGAACACAATCTAACATCAGACGTTCTGTCTGTGGCCTCAATGGATCCAGACAAAACAGTTTCATTCCATAATCATGTTTCAATAAAGACACGAAAATGAATATTGTACAAACCACAACATGATTAAATATCTCCTTACTCTGGCTAACGAAATGACTTCCATTTCTTAATCAATTACAACTTTAGCCTTTCTTCATCTCTTCCAATATACAGATAAGACTTATAAGAAATATCATAAACGTATATGCTTAGTATTTTTTCATTATAAACATAGATTTGCCCCCATTTCCTGACATCATCCAACATGCCAAAAAACCCTAGTTTCTTGATTTATCTCTGAAATTACCTAGCACAAGACCAAATCATATAATTAGTGCTTTCTAACATGCTCTTATTATGATATCTGTAGTTCCCCATACTGTGATCTCCTTCACTGCGATGAGTTATACACCCAGCTTCTTCAACTACAGATGTGTGCCTGGCAGTCTTTGAGTGGAAAGCATTGACAAATCCAATTAAACTTTAAACAGAAATGGTATGTCTATTATTTATGCATAGTGTATTCTATGGGCTTAACTAATTCTACTAACCCCATCCCCAAATGCCAGTTGCTATGGCAGCAGCAACATGTTTGGAAATGAAAATCAGGCTAACAATATCTTTGAAGAGTTATTTGAGCTTACCCTGAGATAAGTCTACTTTTAACTTCTTTCTTAATGATTTTAGTAAATTTAATTAGGACTATAGAACATATATCAATTCATATTTAACTGTGTTCACTTTACTTACTCCTAAAAGATTAATAGTCACCACAAGATGCATTAACATTGATCTCATATTACCCACTATAAATTACTATGAGTTCTTGATATATAAATATGTTCAGCAGGCTATTAATAGTAAGCTGGAATATTTCAGATGGTTATTGAGTTTGTATTAAATTAGAATTTACAAAAATGATCTGACTACAGTACAAGTTACTGGAATCAGACTTAGAGAATTAAGTTCAAATGCCTTTAAAATCCTAAAAATTCCATTAAAATATGGGGATTGTTGGAGGAGGAAACTTTTTCCTCTATCCTTCAGAGATTCTTCTGGCTTGTAATTAAATTAACATGAAACAGATTAACAGGATAAAAACAAATTTAATTTTGTACATATAGGAATCCCATATACATGAGAGGTTCAAAGACAGAAAGGTAAAATGAGGTATATATGCCATCTTGAGCTAAGTAATGAGATAGGGCCCTGGGGCTTCAAAGGGGAGGAGGGCAGTTCAAAGGTCAATAAGAAGAAATGAGTTATGTTAATTAGAGGTCTGTCTTGCCATACAAATGGGTCATTCTAATAAGATTTATATCTGGTGATAACTCTCACTCTGGGGAAGACCTCAAATATAGACTTTTCTAGGTAGTTAAGAGAGGGGTAAACTGTGATAAAACATCTCTGGTTGCTAGAGGGAAAAACTATATTAATTCTCTGAAAGGATATATATGTATATATTCTCAAATGGGATATATTGTAAATGGCACATGTTGTATTTCTCAGTCTAGAAATATTTGTGTGGTTGTTCAGGATTGAGTATTTCATGAGCTTTAACAAATAGATCCAAAACTGGAGATACACAAAGTAGAGCATTTCCCTCTCATATCATTGTATTAAAATAGACCAATAGCCCAAAATAGACGGAAAGTTATGCTGTGAGGGGGCCTCACGGGAGGCGCTGAGTAGCTCTTTGCTTTTCTTTGAGCATATCTCCAAAACCTGTGGTCTCTCATACAGAATTATGGGTAAGAGGAAGTGTGTATGAAACAACAATACAAAATCATTAAAGCTGTATAAAGGAAATAGTCACAGTTCTTTTTTTCTTTGATTTTGACTTCCAATTGTATGTTGTATCAGATGGAATGCTTTTCAGCATTTCTGAAATGTCCCTTTCATAGAAGTATTTATTTTCACAATTATAATTGAGTAAAGGTAAACAACTGTCTCTACTAAATTTCAGAAAACGTAGCTAAATGGTCCTACCTGAAAATAGCTTATGTAAATTTCAAACACAGAATTCAGAGTGGGAAAATGACCATTTATTTTATAAATGATGGCAATCTAAAGCTGAGAAGGAGTTAGAAATAAAGTATTTGCTAATGTGTATGCAGCATACTTGTTCTAATGTCATTCTCAGAAATTATTTGTCTGATATGTGCCTGATTTTCATGGTCACACTAATGGGAAAGATCATGCTGGGTACACCAAAATAAGCATTTGGTTCATATAACCAGTAAGCACATTGTATGTGATGTGTCATTATCAATTCCTATTTTGTTATTGTAGTTTATGTAGCATTCTCCTGACAGATTTTATTCTTTGAGTTTATCCACAAGAATCTTCTCTTCTTAGTGCAAAAATATTTTTTTCTTATAGTGTACAATTCAGCAACACATTCAGGATTGTGGTGATTTTTATCTTTACAAAATCATCCAATAAATACTTACTGAATACTGTCTATGTGCCAAATATACAAGAGACAAAGTGAGACAGCATTCAAGAAAACACACAATTCCTGCCATGATAAAAATTACATATTTAGGTGCAAAGACACTAATTTCAGGAAATATGTACAGTACTTTTATTTCTAAGTCCCACTTATGAGACATCTGAGACAATGTTTTCAAGAGAGAAGGGACTGAGATACATCATTATCCAGGATAG
The DNA here is from genome assembly GCF_905146905.1 of Nyctereutes procyonoides. Classification (NCBI taxonomy): domain Eukaryota; kingdom Metazoa; phylum Chordata; class Mammalia; order Carnivora; family Canidae; genus Nyctereutes; species Nyctereutes procyonoides. The sequence goes on from NW_026575136.1 coordinate 29,768,570, forward strand.
ATACTGCAGAGAGAAAGAATGGCCTCTGCCACTGCACTGAGGTGGAAATAGGCTACATGTGTTGAAGAGGCTAAGTTAGATACACAAAATGAATGGGGAGAGAAGTGAGACATATAAGCCACTGCAGGTTCTTTCATTCTTACCCAGAATGAAAAAGGATGCTGTTGGAGATCATGGAGATGAGGTGTGATCTACCTTAGAAATGTCACTCTTCTGCCTTGTAGTAGATATCAGGATACATGGGCAACCAAAACAACCAGCTAGGAAATATTGTAATAATATAAGAAAGAAATGATGATAGATAGATGATAGATAGATAGATAGATAGATAGATAGGCCCTAACGTCATTACAGAGGCCTCTTGGAACCTGCCATAATGACAACTGAAGTGAACTTCAAATATGGCAGATATTTTTTTAATGTAAAATCAAGTCTCTCTTTTCTAATTTTAATAACATCTGGTCACTTGTTCTCTTTCATGAGATCAAGTAATGAAATTCAACTTTTTTTTTAGGTTTTCTGTGTCTTAGAAGTATTTCCTTTCTAGAGCAGCACTGTCCAACAGAACTCACTTCAATGATGGAAATATTCTCTTTCTTGTCCAATACAAAAGCCACAGGGCACATGTGATCACTTGGAATGTGGCTGGTATGACTGAAAAAAATAACTTTTTAATTTATTTTACTTCATATTAATTTGAGTTTAAACACATACACTGTGGCTAAGGAAGTCTATTGCACAGGACACTTATAGAATATAACAGCTAGCTCCATTGTGCATGGAGATTTGTATTGCAAGAGTTACATATTGGAGAAGGAATTCTGGAGTGTTTATCAATTTTTAATTTTTAATCTAAATTATAATTACAGGACTGTTCATATTATAGTCATTGGGAAAATGTACCTTTATGTCTATGGATTTAGAAAATTACTTTAATTTTGTGTCTATTTTCTTCTAACTTTTAATTCATTACTCCAGGATTTCTCTAGTGGAGACACTGTTGCAGGTTGGGGTTAGCTGTGAGGACAGCAAGATATGCCCACCAAACATGTGTTGTTGAGTCCACAATCAGTTTGAGATTATTATTGGCTCTCTTTCATCCTGCACACAGAGCCACAGTTTTGCAAGTCTTGGGATGTGAAAAGTATATGTTTCTAGAGACTTCTGGGGACCATTTAATTCAATATGCACATTATTGGTCAATGGTGATCGATCAGACAATTTTATATTAAATTTTTAAATGATCTAGACAAACACTTTTTTTTCGAATTTAATAATAAATTAATAGAGTTAGAGATTACTTTATCCAGATGCAAATGAAACTAAAGAAATGAACGATAACAATCAACAAAAGTGCTTTGCCTTCTTAACGGCAAGTTCTTGCCGAAGTGCTTCTTTCATTATTCACTGAATAAAATAATTTTGTAAAAATAGTTTTTTTCATAATATATGTTCTTTATATTTAAACTATAGAACTTATTGGCTAGCCATGGCAGCTGGAACATTTTCATTTTACCAGCTAAAATTCATATTCATATGCACTGTTGCCCAATTTGCCTTGCAATAATAACATGTGTTTTTGTATGTTACACATAGTGGTGCTGCCAACACATTGTTTAATGGAATTAGCCACTGCTCTAAGAATCGGTAATGGGATAATATCCATAAGCATCTTGCATCTGAATGCAATACAATCTGAAGTAAAGCTATCAAGGTCTAGATTTGCTTTGGTTTTCTTTTTTTTTTTTTCTTACTGTTGTTTGTCTTTTCTCGGCAAATAAGAAATCATTTTAATTAAAGAAGCAATCACATTACTATGTGCAATGAGAATATCCTATAAAAAAATCATTTCGTTTTAGAACTATTATAGCTTACACTGCAAGTCAGTGCTATGCAAGTCGATTACCTAAATAAAAACAGGGAAGCTTCCTAGTTAACAGGCTTTATGAAAATGATTATATGGTATATTTAATCTCCAGATCATATTGGGTATAATTCTCACTAGGGATGTAATAAGATGAGATTAATAAAAAGAAAGAAGAAGGGAAGGAAGGAAGGAAGGTAGAAAGAAGGAAACCACTTCACAGAAACAACTTATACCATCTGAGAATCTCTGTGATTAATATCTTAATTACTATTTATGATATGAGAACTCACTGGTGTGTGAAGGCAATGCTAACTTTAATCGATGAGATGCAGAAGTCAATTTAATTGTCACATAGTATTTGCTCTTACTATACTAGCATATCGATGTGACACATTTGCGGAATGACTCTTTTAGATAAAAACACCTTTCTTTTTTAATTGAAAAGAAAGTGGCTTTTTTATTTTCTTACCATTGTCAACCTTAAAAATAAAATAGTCAGTTACTTTACCAGCAAAATGAGTTTACTTTAGGGAATGGCAGAGGAATTGCTATTCGGGATGTGTAAGCTATATGAATCACAGGCAAATCTAAAGAGACAAAGGGAAGGTCAGCTTTTATTAGGTTTTAGGAAGAAATACAGGAGGGTAGTTTTAAACAAAAGTTCATTGGAGAGGAACAAGAATTCAAGATTGTGGTGGTTTCTCACTGGCTGCAAGCTGTCCTTAGTGCTTTGCTGGGGCAGGGAGGGATCTTTTTTTTCTTAAAAGCAGGAGATAAAATTTCTATGTGAAAAATGTCCTCCATTGTCAAGAGAATTCTTCTTCCTTTCTGCGGGTGAAGCAGGCTGCAGTGAATGATACATGGGAGAGCTCCCCCTTCAGGGCTTCTTGACTCCATTTTAAATGAAGTTTCCTTTATTTATTTTCACAACCTCTACTGACTTTTAAAGTACCGGCTAAATAAATGTACATTTAGTTTGCATGGAAACAAGTTGGAAAGATTATTTCCTGTGGTTGCATTGAACAGTCCAGGAAGAGCCAAAATCGTTTACTATTCCTTTCATTTATTTTCTCATTTATACAACAAGTATGCTTCATTGTGCCAAGTGGTGGGAAAATAGAAGCGAGCAAGACCATCTGGTTGCTGAATTTTTAAAACTTATAATCTATTGGAGGAAAGAGGTATAAAAAATTTATGCAAATTTTCTAATAAAATGGGGTTAAGTGCTATAACAGAGAGCTACTAAGTACAATGAACCTACATAGCAGGGAGATCTAAATCTTTAGGAGGAGTTAAGGAAGACTTTCTGAGGAAGAAAGATGTTTAAAATGAGTCCTGAAAGATGAGGTAAAGAAAGAGGAGATGGGGCGGGGGGGGGAGGCGCCTGAGTGGCTCAGTGGGTTATGAGCCCAACTCCTGATTTTGGCTGAGGCCATGAGCCCAGGATCATGTGATGGAGCTCTGTATCAGGCTCCAAGCTCAGGAGGGAGCCTGCTTGAGACTTTGTTTCTCCCTCGCCTTCTGTCCCTCTCCCCCACCCCACTCTCGCTCTCTCTCCTTTTTATCTCTCTCAAATAAATAAATAAATACTTAAAAAATAAAAAGAAAGAGGAGATGGTATCTGGATTGTGCTGAAGAAGAGAAATCAGGGGACGCAGAGAATCTAGAGAACAAGGAAGGGGCATATGTGAGGTGTAGTTTAAGGTGTGGGTTATGGGAAAAATGCTATGTGGTGAAGATAGAATGAAAGGCAGGGAAAGGTTTTACACCTTAAGGGCTGTTATCTTCCTGAATTTCTTTAATTGCCTCCAAAGACTACACATTTCCCTCTTCTCATTCTCTATGCTTAACCTTCTAAATGTTTGAGTTTCATGAGACCTAACCCTCCATTAGATTCCTTCTATACTTATATTCTCTGGGTGATCTTCAGTGCTCTGTCTTTAAAAATCATCTACATTACAATGCCTCTAAATGGCAGGCCTGGGGCCATCATCTCTGCCCTGAATCCCAGAGTGCCCTCAACTCACCTACATTTCCATCAAACATGTAATTGAAACCTAACATGTTAAAAGGAGTAATCCAGGTTCGCCCTTCCCTATGTTCATATTGTAGTGAATAGCATTGTAATTCACCAAGTGCTTAGTTCAGTCAGTCAGGCATTATTCCTTAATCGTAATGTTAACATCAAAACCCATCAACAAATTCAGTTATTTTGACCTCTAAAATATATACCAAATCCAATAAAATCTTAAAAAAAAAAAAAAAAAGGAGCACCCAGTTGGCTCAGTCAGTCGAGGGTAAGAATCTTTTTTGGGTGTAAAGATCAAATAAATAAATAAATAAATAAATATAAATATATATATATATATATATATATATATATATATATATATATATATATATTTTTTTTTTTTTTTAAGCAAATAAAAGTAAAATACAACCCAAACTCAATAGTTTATTCTCCACCACCACCAACTGTTTAAGGTCACATAATAATTAAAAATAAGAAAATTGATTTTCCCTGTTAAAAGAGACAGCCACCTCCCTTTCATTAGAGCATTTGTTTTGTAAGCTTGTAATTACAAATTCTTTTTCTACTCCTCTGAGATGTATGTAAATCTTTTTTAAAACAGCCTCTTGTCAGGTTTACAACCCAGGACTCTCTCAGGAGACTGGAGTTGAAATGTGAACATGAAGGGGGATAGCATCTCTCTCTCCAGTTTCCCTGGGAGAGTAGGAGTCTCTTCCAGGGATTCGGGGGCAGATTCCACATTAGTAAACCAATCAATGTATTCCAATACATGAACAGACTAAACTAAAAGTCAATCAATTCGGAAGAATATTTGAAAAAAAAAAATAGTGTCTGTTCACAATTAGAAAACAAAAAGAAAAAAAAAAAAACATACTAGGATACTCAACAAACTAGGGAGAGAAGAAAATTTCCCTACCTGGGATCCAGTCCCACGTCAGGCTCCCTGCATGGAGCCTGCTTCTCCCTCTGCCTATATCTCTACCTCCCTCTCTCTCTCTGTCTCTGTGTGTCTCTCATGAATACATAAATAAAATCTTTTAAAGAAAAAAAAAAAGCCCATAAACCCATATAACCATGGGAAAAACACCAGGAAAATCCTATCCAAGATGCATGGTACAACATATCTGAGCAGGACTCAGATCAAAGTCGAGGCTCCTGGGTGGCTCAGTCAGTTAAGCCTGGTAACTCAATCTCAGCTCAGGTCTTGAGCTCAGATTATGAGAACAAGTTTTACTAAAAAACCCCAAAAAAACAAACCAAACAAAAAGACAACAAAACAAAACAGAACCAAATTTTTTTTTCAAAGTTGTGAAAAATAAGAAGTATCAAAAAACCCCCAAACAAAAAACCTGTTAGAGTCAAAAGGAACATAAGAAGGCATGTTTACTAAATGCAATGTGGTGTCCTAGGTGGGATCCTGGAACAAAGGGCAGTAAGTATAAATTAAGCAAATCTGAATGAAGTCTGGGCTTCAGTTAATAATAATGTATTTGTTGGTTTATTAACTGTTACAAAGGTTCCATACTAATATAAAATGCTGATATTAGGAGACATTGGAGGTGGGATATACAGGAACTCTCTATATTACCTTCACAATTTTTCTGTAAATCTAAAATTGATCTGAAACTTTAAAAATATTTTAAAAGGAAACAATATTCATCTAAACACACAAATCTCCCATTAGAAAGTATCCACGTGTTGTGTCCTGCATATCTCCCCATTCCACAATTACAATTTTCGCCCTCCCTTATTTTGTTCCAATCTTCTGTCTTCCATTGTATCTCAGATTCAAAACTACATAGGATTATTGCCTCTTTCTCCTCTCTCTGCCTGGAAAAAACAAACAAACAAACAAACAAACAAGCAAAAAAGCAAAAACACTGTCCACATCTAATTTTATGAATTTCTCTCTACTGGGAACCTGATTCAGTGGTACCTTCTCTTAAAGCCCTCTGTGAAATGTATTAAATTTCATGTATCACTTTATTTGCCCTTTTCCTTGAATAAATTGAGCAAGACATTAAACGTTTAGTAAAACATATCTATTTTTAGTTATTTCCAGTAAAATATGGTGACTCATCAGTTATGGAAGTTGGAAGGAATGAGATGTCCATTTTTACCCCAGATTACTGGCACAAGTAACTAACTGAAAAAGTAAGTCATGCAATATTGAGATGGAAATCTGGAAACTAATAGTTTAGGTGATGAAGAAATTATGAATATGGCTTTAATATATTCCCTTAGATATTAAAAGTGGAAATGTCAACTAAATATTTGAGTATACAGATCTAAATATTTGAGCATACAGATCTAAGGATAAAAATATGATATTTGAAGCGATAGTGAGAATAAAATGGTCTGTGGCTGGAGTAGTTTAAGATTTAAGAAATGAAAGACTCAGAATCAAACTTTAGTAACACAAATGATTAACAGACCAATAAAGGAGGAGACACCAAAAGTACTGAGATACAGAAGCTAGAAAGTCAGAAGGGAAAAGAAAAGGGTGCAATGGGGATCCCTGGGTGGCGCAGCGGTTTAGCGCCTGCCTTTGGCCCAGGGCGCGATCCTGGAGACCCGGGATCGAATCCCACGTCAGGCTCCCGGTACATGGAGCCTGCTTCTCCCTCTGCCTGTGTCTCTGCCTGTGTCTCTGCCTCTCTCTCTCTCTCTCTCTCTATGTGACTATCATAAATAAATAAAAATTAAAAAAAAAAAAAGAAAAGGGTGCAATGTCCCAGAAAAGGAAGTTTTTCAAGAAGATGTGGTTGACTCTGTTGATACATCAGAGAGTTTAAATTTATATAAGAGAGAAACAGAGATCTGAAAAATGTCATTGAAAATAGGAACTTTCATGCAATTTGTGTTAAAAAAAATTCAACTGAGTAAATTTAAGTATCAGATAGGCTTTATTCAACAATTCATGAATAAGGCAGTGTACCATCTAGCAAATAAAAAGAAGCTCTGAGGAACTGTACAAAATGGAAGGTTTTGTAGGCTGAAAGTTGAGAGGGACAAGGGAAGAGTGGATTGTTAGCAAAGTCACCAACAAATGGGGGACAGATGAAGTCTACCCAGCAGAGTACCTCATTAGTGCTGACCAGGTAATTCCAGACTGACAGTTAAAGGTTACATTCCTGGAAGAGGCTGAAAGTCCAGTTAGGTTACTACTAAGTCTTGGTTTGCTGATGTGGTGCTTGGCACCAGTGACTCCACTTTGGACCTGTTACGGCTTTTTTGACATTAACAAGCATAGATTGATGAATAGAATAGTGAAGGCTAAACTCCCACAAATTGCGAAGTTCTAGGTGCTTGGAAAATCGAGCCAGTGTGTAAAGAAAATTGCTTTGTAAAATTTGGCCAGTAAAAACTGTAGCTGAAAGGAATGAGATCCAGAGAAAAGACATTTACTTTTGGTATGAAAGAAACAAGAGTGTGTTCTCCATGCTGATGGAGGAGACGTAATAAATAGGAAGAGATCTAGAAACAGACAGGGAGGAATTGTTGGAGGAAATGCTGGGCATGAGCATGAGTGGCCTGAAACTCTCCTAGTCACATTTTCCAATCTGTATTCCCAAGCAGGCTGTATTTTCCTACACTTCCTCTATTCTAGTGTTCAGAATCAATCCTTCTTTTTTTTTTTTTTTTAAGATTTTTTCTTTATTTATTTGATATATAGAGAGAGCTCAAGCAGGGGAAAAGGGAACAAGAGTGGGAGAAGCAGGCTCCCCACTGAGCAAGGAGCCCCACACAGGGCTTGATCCCAGGACCCTGAGATCACGACTGGAGCTGAAGGCAGACGCTTCACCGACTGAGCCACCCAGGCACCCCTCAGCCCTCACTTCTTGAGATAGATTGAAGAGGCTGTTTTACCCTCCCCTCATTTTGGGGGCTTGGGATATTTAAAGGAGACTTTCTGGGTAGGTAGTCTATTTTTCAGATCCAGTTTCTCCCAAGCCTCATTTTCATACATGCTAATCCCAGGAGCAGAACTAGGAAAGCAAATTGTGGCCACTTCAAATTTCTGTTTTTGTATGACTTTATCAATGGAAACTACTTTGTATCCTATCATTTTAATTCCAGCATCTCACATCTCAAATGTTTTAGAATTTGAACTTACACTTCCAGGCAGGAGTGATTAAAACTTAAAACCACACATCATGTTGCACCTTCTGATATATATTATCTATTTATCATCTACCAAATGTATGAATACTAGTCTGAAAAATAATGAATAAAATGGTCTCAGCAATACTTTTAGTTATAACATAACTTTATTTGATTAATTTATCCATATCATGTTTATGAATTTCATCTCTATTCGATGTATAAAAATACCTTGGCACAGTCGTATCTATAAATAAAACTAACAAAGTGGATGATTTTATGTTCAGATTAAACCTTAATCGCCTAATATTGACTGTTTTTTTTTTTTTTTTTTTTTTTTTTTTTTTATGTAGAGACCACAAATGTAGGTGAAGCCATTTATTAATGAGAGATGGCTGGGCAACCAGTTTGCCCCCCTGTCTTCATTCTCCAACCTTCTGTATGGTGATTTTTGTGCAAGAGCTTATTGGATACATACTGCATCGATGGGCTCTTTTGCCCTCTGCCTTCTGTTTGGGTTCAGCCAATGGTCAGTACAAGGAGGAATTGGAGGGATGGTAGGGAGTATAGTTGGGATACGCATTTCTTTGGTTCATTTCTATAGGGTTATTGAGGGATGGCTAAATCTCTAGACTGAAGATCACAGTTTCTGTCGGATGGTTTTATGTCTCCTTTCTGATTCAAGCAGCTACTTCCTTTCCTCACCCCTTCACACCTGTTTCCTAGCTTGTTGCTCTTACTAGTCACAGACTCCTGTGCTATTCATTGTGAATTTCTTGCGCTTCAGTCATCTTGCTCACCCTAATTTTTAAGCACTGTCCTCAAATGACCCAATTTAAGTTTTCCCATATTGGGAAATCATAAGATATAGTTAAGAGCTCAGCTTTAAGAAGACAATTTTGGAAAGTTAACAGATCATCTTAGTAAGCTGTGATTCTTGTTTGTTTATTAAATAAATAATTATGGATAAACTATCATATGTCAGGAACTATTCTGGATGCTAGGTGTACATCACGGAACAAAAAGAAAATGGGATATTTACCTTCATTGAACTTCTGTTATAGCTCTTACTAATATTTAATCAGAAACCTAGTAATATCATCAAGATTTAAATGTTATTCTCTTTATATGTAAAATCAGTAAAATATTGAATTTATTTTTTATTTTATGGATAATAAGTTCAAAATCTCTTACTAGCTATATCTAAACTTCTCTTCTAAGGTATACAATTTAATGCCATGAACAAGTAGGACATACTAGCTGTTATAGCAAGGAGACTCAAAACTGCATAATATCTAAAATATAATAAAATGCACTTTTTGTTTGTTTTCTCAGACAGCAGTGCTATGAAGTAAACAAGGCAATGAGGTGTCTTGGTGCCGAGTACTCCATCTTCATCCTGGCTTCCATTTACTTTGGAAGTTGTCTTCAGTCCAGCCAGCCAGAAATGCAAAGGAGCCCAGAGGGAGTTTCTGCGGGCCATTCAGGGAAGTGGTCTACTTAATCAGATTTTTGGGGGTTTTTGTTGTTTGTTTGTTTGTTTGATGTCAACTTTATATTTTGAGTGACCTCTGTTATGGTCAGGCTCACATGACCTGATTGAAAAGAACAGAAATTTCTTCAAATATAGAAATTTATGGGACACTCAGATGGCTCAGTGGTTGAGCATCTGCCTTTGGTCCAGGGCATGATCCTGGAGTCCCAGGATCGAGTCCCACATTGGGCTCCCTGCAAAGATCCTGCTTTTCTCTCTGCCTATGTCTCTACCCCTCTCTTTCTCTGTGTCTCTCATGAATAAATAAATAAAATCTTTAAAGAAAATATAAATTTATTGTGATAATGCATCAGAGAAATGAACAAGCACTTGACACAGCCTTGTAATCAGCCTCCTATAGACCCACAAGGTCTTATAGATTATGGAGCAGGATCCTATTATTTCCTCAGGGGCAGGCCTTCTGAACACTTTATTCTACAGGGATAGAAATTGAAATAATTAATCATCAGTAAGGCACAATCCTCAATCCATCAGATTAAAGGCTCCTGACTTTAACACTTTAGTTTCTGGGTATAGAAGAGAAGCCAGAACATCTGGTAGCAAGGACTAGATACATTGGTGCCTCTGAGAAGCAGCTATTTACCAACCGTTTTGAACTTATTTCAATATTTAAATGACAGGATTGTCATACCAGTGTGTGCCAGCTGAATAGCGGCCCTCCATCACTCATTTAACTACCTTTGTAATGTGGCTTTTCTGTTTTTCTTCTCTGGTTCCTTCTGAGAAGATTTCCATGACCCCTTACTTCACTTTCCCAACCTTAAGACATTTTGTGCTCATGGCTTGGCTTCTACAACCTCATGGCTCCTATCGTTTTCCTTTATGTTCTTCATATGTATCTCTGTGTGTTTTTTATCCAAACTCCCCAAGGACCAGATTGGTCTAATTAGTCACAATCAAAATAAGGCATGTCCTTTGGCAAGACTTCCATGCTACCTACTTAGGTTATGATGACTGCCTTTTATTTTAAGGACCAGTCCCAGTCCACCTGGACCCAAGCCATCCAGGTAACATGATTCAGAGGAAAGCATCTTAAGTGTAAATAATCCCTGGTAGCCACTCTTTTCAGTGGGGATTCTGAACACATTAGGCATGACAAGTGTCAGGGTTTTGTCTCCAGATCAAACTTGGTCCAGTGCTGCACAGGGCACCTCACATCCCTAAAAACCTCATCCTCTTATGATAGTATTTATTATTTTCATTGTGAGAAATCAGAAAAAAAAACAATATTCAGGATTTCAGCAAAAAGCATTTTATTAAATATCCTCCAATTCCATTTCCTCAATTCTTACCACAACCATCTCTAGGCAGAAATGACTTTGGAGACAGAGAAAAATAAAAACAAAAACAAGAATGTCACCTTCATATTAGTAGGCATGAAACTCTGTTAGCTTTGTTAATATTAATTATCCACTTGGGAACCACCTGAAAAAAAACTAATTCACTCTGAATATGGCCAGTCATTGCTGCTTTTCATACAATACAGACAGATTCATCTTGTCTACGATATCCAATATTGTTGGAAAGCTAACAGACAAGAAGGCATTAAAACAAACCCCAAAGGATCAGTGAAATGAATTTATAGGTTATGGCTTCAAGCCTACATTTTCAGACTGTCGCTAATGGGACAATTACACTCTAATGACCTTCCACTAAGTGGGAGTCAAAAATATAATTCAGTTTCATATAAATTAAAACAAATGAAATGGCTTTCAATTTAGCAGTGTTGACATCTCTCTTCAGAGAACTATTTTTATAGTAAAAACATTAAGATTATTCAGGGTAAGAAGTACATTCAAACATATCATCTGCCAAATTACAAGAGGCGTAAATTCCAAATAGAGAGCTCCATGTAAGACTCACTTAAAACAAAATTCTACCTCAAAGACAGTTTTAAGATGTACTCTTTTACGAATCGGCATTGTGCCCAAAGACAAATTTCTTCACATTAATTATGCATATATTAATTTACATCGATTTTATATAATATATATATAATTATATTACTCTTTTAAAAATATCTGTATATAACCTAGACACCTAGATTGTAACAGTGATCTTAATAAGAAATGATGGTTTGTCACTTTCCAGAAAAAGATTATCATCTTGATAGCACTTCCAGGAACTCAGAAGCCTCTGAGTGATATGTAAGTTATAGGAGGAAGAACATTTAACCTTTTACCAAATTTTGACTATCAAACAGATGAGATGTTAAGACTTTTATCCTTTACCTTATGCTGACACTATTTATTTAAGTATTCATTATGATTTTTTGTCAAAGATTTGCTACTAAAGAGTTTCTTTCACTCTGCTCATAAAGTTCTTGTTTGGTTTCTCAGATTCCAGGCTGATTATCTTCTTGCAGCTTCCCCAGAAGACTTATCTCCTTTTAAGTCCTGACTATCTTTGAGTGCTGATTATAGCTCATCATTGCACCGGTGTTTCAGGTCTTTGTTTCTCATTCTTGTATAAGGAAAACTGCATATATAGAGAGAAATTTAATGAACAGCTTGCCTCAATGGATTTCTTCTTTCTTCCTTCCTTTCTTTCTTTCTTTCTTTCTTTCTTTCTTTCTTTCTTTCTTTCTTTCTTCTTTCTTTCTTCTTTCACCGTATTGGTACATATTCTTTCTTTTAGGTTTCTGGATATCTGCTTTATACTATACTACTGTACTTTTTAATGTTATTTCTGCAAACTTAATAATGAAATGGATTCACTTCAAGTAAAATATTTCTTTGCTTTACTATAACACTTTTTTTTCCCCTGCACATAAATGTAGTCTCATCTGGTGGAAAAAAAGACAGAAGGCAAGTTGCCTAGTGAAAATGTCATCAACGCTTTAAATAATTTAAATATTCTCTGTGTTTTTGTTCACACATGAGAGCTACAGAGGCCATGTCATCATTTTTAGCCTGAATGCAGAAACTTCAATTCATTTTTTTTATTCTACAGATTCTTTAAAAATATTAGTGAAGTGCCACATAGCTAAGAAGAACAAGGCAAAGTTAAGTTGATATATTATCAGAGCAGGGCCTCAGGGTCTGTGAACAAAAATAGAAAACTATGTTAAATGTCATGTTCACCTTTGGCCATTTCCACATGCCAATAATTTCATCATCCGTGAACATATGGAATGGGTACACTGCCACAAGAAAAACAAGGTGCATCAAGACCTAATTTCTTGAGAAATTTTCCATCATAGTGAAGAAAAAGAAAAAAAAGGAAGACCTGAAATGCTCTTTCCTGAGAATTTTTGTGTGGTTCCTGTTTTGAAATACTTACGGGAAAAATAATACAGGCATCGTCTCAGTGCCCCAAACAAGAAAGGAAAGGTTGGAAAATATTAATCTTCTTAGAAATAATAAAGGTTGATCTGTGAGAGGAAAGGAAATGGTGACTAACTTTTGCTCCAGAGGCTGGAAATCGGCAAACCATTTTGTGTACTGTTCAGCAGTTGGGAGGAGGTAGCTGAGGGAAGAGAGGGAGTGTCTTAGATCTTTTAAACAGTTCCAAAAGATGTCTAATCAGTACAGGATCGTCATTTTACTTGATTATTTATTTTTGCACCTAATATTATCTAATCGTTATTTACAAGGTTAGAAAAACATGGACTCTATTGAAAATTCCCTCAGGCTGAAATGTGTAATTTGAAATTCTGAACCTTTCTTTCATTCCCTTAAAAATATAATTAAAAATTAATAATTAATTTGGGATTTGTTGAAGAGAACCTGAGTCTTCCCTGATATTTACAACAGATTCTCTTGAAATATCTGAAAAAGTAGTATTTTTGGCTGATATATACAGATTAAATGAGCTCTCAGTATTCTTCAAATACAGTGAGTAATTTAAATTAATATGGAGGGAAAGCTCCAATTTTGAAAGAAATTTATATTATGTATTTTAATTATATGTGTGGGTATTATTTCCACATATTTCTATACTATGCACATTTGTATTATATATATTTATTGTATATTTTTTACATATAATTTCAGACAGCAAAAATACTCTGATTCTCCATAAATCTACAGAATTTTTATTCTCTACCTTCATTTGTAGTATAGAAAGTGACCTTATCTTACCAATGTTTTATCAGCTACCTTGACTTCTCTTTTGTTTTTTAAATAAACCAAACTTGCTCACCTTCATCCACATTTTTAAACATGCTGTTTCCTTACCTTGAGAATCATCTTGTTTCACATTCTTTGTCTCAGTTCTACTCAGTTCCATGTCTCATCATAAATCTCCCTCAATGGGAGCTGCCCTCGTTTTCATCCACTTTAGGTCCTTCTGGTAAGAGTGTCTGTTGCCTTCTGAAATTTCCCTTTGCAACATTCATTAACACTTTTTTCTTATTTTCTTAATTACCTAAATTTGTGGGTATCTTTAAAAAATCTATACTGTCTCCTAGTTTATTAATCATTATGGTGAAATCTCAGCAAGTGATGCAGAACCTTGATTTATGGATAGAGCTTAGCGACCAAAAAAATGCATTCCTGAATAAATAAATGAACGGTTGTTTATGGCGTCTATTCTTACATATATAACTCCATAGTTATTTTAACACTATTATTATTATTTTTAAATTGTTACATAGGATGGATGGCCATGGAAAAAATGAAACTAGCACACATTAGACATGCAATATCACAGGACATTTTTTTATATGAATGTCAGCAGTACTTTTCCCCCCTAAATATTTCTAAGTGTATCTTTATAAAATATAAGCAGCAAAAAATAAAATAAAATATTAGAATACATTAGCCTATGCTCAACATTAATTATTTTCCCCTTCTACAATCAATTATACTATCATTAGTGAGGGGTTTCTTCAATATTCATCAAAATCTTAATCATTGTTGTGATCTATTGTTAGAACATAGTGTACACAGAAAGTCCATAAAACTTGAAGGTGTCATACAAAACTGCTTTCTTTCCTACTAGAATTTTTACTTTCAGATTTTTATGGTCTGTATTCAATATTTGCCCTTTGATGCATTTGAAGGCTGTGCTTTCTAATTTATATATCAAAATTTACAGTGTGAAAGATTACAATTTATGATTATGCACTGGAGGCCCCTGATCCCACACTCAGAGTCATAGTATGTTGGCACCTCTTCCCAGGGGCTTAGCCAGGTGCCAGGGAAGGAATTCTGGCTCACAGGCTGTGCACGAGTGGGACCGGCTGCAGCCAGAATGGAATGAACTGCACGCACATCAGCTGCACATCTATAGCCTTCCAGGACCCCTAGGGAGTCGACATGGGCTTTTGGCACACAGCCCTGGGGCCCCAATCTGACATCTGCCAAGGCCCAAGCCTGCAGTAATTTGAGTGCTATATTCCATTGCACATCTTTAGGGACCAGTTTCCCTTCCAGCAGCTGTGAGGTATCTAGAACTTTCCCTGAGAGATCATGTTCCCTGGTCCTGAAGCTTTTCCCTATAGAGCAGCCCGAGGGCACTGTTTTCTCTTTTCAGCTCAACTGCCAGCACTCTGAGCTGAGGGAGCTGGCCCCTCCACCTAAGTCCCGTCTTAAGAAAATGTTCTTTTGAACACCCTGGGAGATGCGTTTGGGCCAGAGCCGGGTCTGGGGGGATGTTGAATGGGGTTTCCCAGGAAGCTAAGTAGGGTACATGAGGTCCTACCAGTGGCTTGAGGTATGTGGGGAGTGAGTGCAGATCCTGATGCTGGAGGGAAGGAGAGGATGAGCTGGGATACTCTAAGTATCTGGGGGCAGCTCCATGAATGGCTGAATCAGGCTTTAGGTACCACTTTTCCCAGAGGAAGCTTTATCTCAAAAGGTCTCAGGAGTTCCACTGGGATACAGAGTAGTCCTGGGATGAATAACCCCTGGGTACCCCACGTGCTAGAAGCCCCTCAATCTACACTGTCTGTAAGGAATCAGGTTTACGCCACTCATCAAACAAACCTCAATGCCCAGAAATATATATATATATATATATATGAAATAAAATTAAAAGACATAGCGTGTTTTCATCTACAATAACAGAGGATATGTGTTTGATATTTGGTAATGTCAAGGATGCTATAATACTGGCATTACAAATTGCATTACTCAATTCCTTCTTCTATAAATTTCATATATATTTATTGAGTTCCTTCTATATAGTAGATCTGGGGGACAACACCCTAAGACAAATTCCTGCCCTTAGGTATTTATATTCTAAAAGGAATATTATAGATATAGCTACCTTGTAGGAGAAACTTGGTAGTATATTCCATGAACTTTAAAAGTGGTCACCAGGAATTCCATTTGCACTACACCTATGAAAGGATGTGACAAATGATCTAAATATGTTGATTATGCCTTTATATATGACAGGAACTTTGTAAAGAAAATGAATTAAATTCTCTATAAGAGAATGGATTAAAGACATTTGATCAAATACTCTGCCAAAACAACCACAGCAATTGATGGGGCTTTAGACCAGATCATATGCACCATGAGAATTATTATGTGGGCATTTTGATGTTTGTGGACAATGTTAGTGTAGGAGAATGCTTATTAAATAAATATGTATGAGATGTAGAATTAACACAAAAAATTAAAACTTGAGAAAAATACTGGAAGGAAACACAGCAAGATGGATTCTGATGCATAGAAGCGGGTGATTTATTTATAATATTTTCCTATTAAAATAACACAGATAATATTTCTAAAATTCCTTACCCCTAAAAATAATATACTTCACATTTATTTTCTATTATGAGAATACGTGACATTTTCTCTGTTTTAAATCCTCAGTTTTCTTTTTTCATTTACTAAAATCACATTTGGATAATAAAAAAGTAAGAAGGCCAAGATAAAAAAAATGAATTCGTGACAACTATTGATTGTCTACTCTATATAATGTACAGTGTAGAACTTAAAAATGAGGATAGTTTGATATGGCTTTCATTTTTATGAAAGATTTTAGAAACAAAACCCCACCTCTCTTCAAAGCAATGGTTTAGTAAGGTACTTCAAAATGGGCTTTTGTTGTAAATATATTTGCTCTTTGTGTGCCTGAAGTTAGTTTCAAGGAAAATTGAAGAATTTTTACAAGGACAGCATGAAATGTGATTTTTCTTGAAAAACCTTTTCTTTTATGGTAAATATAAAAGACTGGTATGCTGATTACTATAATTTTCATGTCTATCACAGTAATTTCATATTTCTTGAATTTTTCATCCATTTATTTATTATTAGTCATAACAATTGATTCTAAAATACTGAAAGAACATGTTTTCATCTTTAAACACAAAACCATTGGAAGTGTGTTAGAATTTTCTACCCATTTTGTGTTTACACTTTTGTATTTTACTGAAAGCTCCACTCTCCTTTTACAAATAGTTATCAAAATTGTAGAAGGCATCATTTTAATATATTCTCCTCACAATACACCCTAAAACTTGGTTAAATAATAGTTTACTTTCCTGTTAATAAAAATTTCTAGACTGAAAGAACCCAAATGCAGCCTGGCCCCTGTAACTTCTAGATTTCCACAGTCTGAAGTATGAAGTTACCTGTAAAGACTCAGACCAGCACCCATAGGGTGGGCTCTGGCTAGAGCCTCTCCAATACAATTCTGCAGCTTTGTATACAGTGAGTCAGGATGTGTTCCCCCCTCCCCCCACCCCTACACCCACCCCCCAACTCCCCGCCTGCCTGCCTCCCCACAAGCTGCGTGCCCTGTTTGTTCTAACTGGCTTTTCTAGCTGGTCCCCATTGGCCTATCATTTCTCCACTTTCCCCAGAAGTTGTGATAACTACACCTCCTCTGGGTTCTCTTTTATTTTTGTTCTTAGAAAATGCAGATGCTTAGATGTCTCCTGATGAACTCCAAAGGATACCAAAGTTTGAAGGTCATTGCTTTAACCTCACTCTGTTTTAGGAGACTACAACTGGCAAAATGACTACATTCTCCTTTGAGTAAAGTTAGGTCAATTTTTTTTGTGTGGTTAAAAGCCGACATTCTTTCAGAGATTGCATGATTACCAAGGAAGTGACCATTAAAATGCAATTTTTATGGAAATATTTTTGGGGTTTTATAATGTTTGTATGCCAGTGTTCTGAAATATCATTCGACAACAGATTGGGTTATTGGAACAATCATTAAAATAGTAAGTTTTGTCCCCAGGAACCAATATGAGGAAATAATAATTCAAAATTATAATGCCTATCTTTTTCAACAACCTATATAGTGAGCAAAATTGAGTATTCCATATATCAGAAATGTTTCCTGTACTAAAAAATTCTGCATATTAACTAAATCAACTAAAACCTATGCAAAAAAAATTGTGTTGAAGTTCAGTTACTGGAATTAAGAAAATCAAATGCAATAAAGATTTAAAATAAAGTGTGGACCAGTATTTTCCCACTCTGTGTAGATGAACAGCTGTTGCATAATTCTTGTACCCTGGGACTTAGATGACTTTTTAGAGATCTTAAAAAAAATTAGTATCAAATAAACCAATTATAGAACTATTCAGTGGTCATTTACTTGATGATACTAAAATGATGATTCTAAAATATTATAATGATAAATCAATATTCTATAAGACTTAGATTTAATTAATGTGATCTAGAAGTACTCATTAAATTTTTTAATATAGTTACATTATTTTAATTTATTTTCTTGCAGCAGTTCCAGAACTGTACCCCAGAGCACAATGTAACTATAAAAGTAAAAGGTCTTGGTGCGCCTGGGGGATTTAGTTAATTAAGTGTCTGTTTCTGCTAAGGTCATGATCTCAGAGTCCTGGGATCAAGGCCTGCATCGGTTCCCTGCTCAAGTGAGGAGTCTGTTTCTCCCCCTCCTTCTGCTCCTCCCCCTGCTTTCTCTCTTTCTCTTTCTCTCTAAAATAAATAAATAAAATCTTAAAGCACACACATAAACACACGCTACCTGGCTGGAATGATAGATGAGGAGAAGGAAGATAGACAAATAGGTAGATAGACAAATACAGACTAAAATATTCTGGAGTGTACTCTTGTCAAGTATTTCTCAAAATTCTACATCTATCATATAATTTAATTACGTGCTATTTTTCTTTTAGCCACATGCATAGGTACTATTTCAAATAGATATAAAAGAGAAGTGGAGCATGAGATCACCTTATATAATTATTCTCATATGTCATGACTAAAGGCAGAAGTTATTATAATTCCTGTTTAATGTAAAGTATTTAACACCAGTGATACAATATTCTTTCATATTAAGTAGAAGCTTGCTCAGCCTGTATTTTCTAACATAAGTAATTTGATTTTCTGAGTGCAGTTATATAAAAAACCAAACATTTGTATAGATATTTGCTTAACTTTTAATTAACTTTTTAAAATCCTGGGGTGCCTGGCGATTCAGTCACTTAAGAATCTGCCTTTGACTCAGGTCATGATTCTAGGGTCCTGAGATCCAGCCCATAATGGGCTCCCTGCTCAGTGGGGTGTCTGCTTCTCCCTCTCCTTCAGCCTGTAGCTCCCCCTGCTTGTTCTCTCTCTCTCCCTCTGTCAAATAAATAAATAAAATACTTTTAATCAATAAATAAAATTCTATGAAAGCCTAAAACTAAAATCAGGAATAAAAAGGCCACATATATTAATAAGCTAAGGAATATATGTAATGCTATAACTTAAAAAAGAAAGATTTTATAAAAATAATATTTTTAAAGAATAACTAATGTTTAAATAAGATTCATCAAAAAAATTACAAATTGATCTCAGTGTTAAAGATAGAAGGACATTATTTTTTGTCAGTGAAACTGAAATACATCATACTTTTTATCATTCAGTGTTTTAGTATTAATCTTCTGGCAGATATTTTATGTATCCTTCTATATTCTGTTGAAAGAACCCCCCTATATTACTTTATTGAGTAACAGAGAACTGTTGCTCACTTAACTGAGAAATCAAAGGCTATTATTTCCACAATTTTTATTTTTTTCCAATTCCAATTTTCAAAATATGAGCAAGTCTTTGATTTCAAATTATTTACTATTTACCACTCTATTAAAAATACATCTATTGGGGATCCCTGGGCAGCTCAACGGTTTAATGCCTGCCTGAGGCCCAGGGTGTGATCCTGGAGTCCCGGGATCGGGTCCCACGTCGGGCTCCCTGCATGGAACCTGCTTCTCCCTCTGCCTGTGTCTCTGCCTATCTCTCTCTCTCTGTGTCCCTGTCTCTCATGAATAAATAAATAAAATCTTAAAAAAGACATCTATCTATTTATCTATCCACACACATATTACATGTGAACATACACTCAGAATTTTTTCTGAGGTAAATATAGGAAATATCAAATTCATTACATTTGGGGAATCTTTACAATATTTTGATAAGAAATTTCAATGTTTGAAAGTTTTAGATATAAGATACCATGTTAAATTTTAAATACATATGACATTGAATTAACTACATTTTGAATTTCAGGTCAGAGTTAATTTAGGAAGAGAAAGTATAGGAGAAGACTCAAGAAATCAGTTAATTAAAAACTGATTTTTTTTCCTTTAGATAGTGAAGTTTAGACATTACGCTTTTGAGTTAGACTTACTATTTTACTAAGTAACACAACATAGAATTAACTCTTTTATATACTCTTACTAATCAAAAGTCTTAGAAATATATGATACTGTATAGATTTTATATAGATACAATATTTATTTTGGTTAAGAGGGATTCTAAACTCTAGGTAATTACACTGATGAAATCTTTTTGGATGATGTTTTTTATACCTTGTATTGATTCTTCTAAGACCTATGTAGGAGGTAGTATAACATATTCTCTTCTAATGGGCTTAGTTTAACCCAAAGCTAAGAAAAGTTACAATTATTTTAATTGCTGAATCACCCATGCTTTAATGGATGCTACCTCATTAAATCATTGAAAATGCTAAGAGAAATTAGAATTTTTTAAAATCAGTATTTATACCTTGTAATAGGTATTTAGTATCTGTCTGGATATACTTTTAATAATACTTAAAAATGAGATGAGTTTCTGGAGGGCTATTTTGTTATGGAGATTCTACTTAATAATGTCTATTAGAAAATCCCACTGCCTATAAGTTTTTATTCACTATGTCTCATTTACTGCTATCTATTTTAATTATATTTTAGGGGAACCTAATCAAGCCTTTCTGTTAACTAAACAAACCACTTAGACCAGACTGCATTTTTCCTTCTGAATAGTTTACTATCCTTCCAAGGCTGCAAATGATCTTTAAACTTCAAGTAGAGTTTATGCAGGAAGGTCGATCTTTATTGATTTAGCCTGATCTTCCAGATGGTCCTCCTATTTACTGAATAGTGTTCCTAAATTAGTAAAGATAGAGCTCAAACATTCTGAGAGGTATTGTAATGTGTGTATTTTTTAAGTGAAATAAAGTCTGTGTGATATGTTACAGGGGAAAATCAATTTGATCCAACTATATTTTCATTTCTTTACACCAATTGGATCTAATCAGGAATTTTTGTTCCTCAAACATCTGCCGGACTCTAGTCAATACAAAGTAATCCACTCTGGACGCAAATTAAAAATTCGTATGATTTTTTTTTCCTCCTGTAGTGAGATTGTGGTCAAAGACAATCTAAAGAGTCTAGTGTTGTTAACACATTTTTTTTTCTCTGAATGTACTTTTGTTCCCCTAAGACTTCTTCTTCATGCCCAATATCAACTAGTATTTAGTATGAGTATTGCCTTTTCTTACATATCTAGAGTTTGGTTTTGCTGTATAAATGCATGCTTTAGATGCATTTAGAATGATGCTTTATAAATATTTGACTTACGTTGTTACATTAAAATACGAAGAGGACTTTTTATAGATTTCCTAATAGCTTATTATTCTGCTGTGACTGTCCTTATTCATTGCTACCCTTGGATTACACACAAGCACTTGCCTACTCAGCTGTTATTGTTCATCAGTTTGCTTAGGATAATTTTTTTTCATTATTAACTTTACAAACTGTATCTCAGAACAGAAAGCCTGTAACCAGTTCTGGATATTGAGATCTGACTGGGCTCTTAGGGTTACTATCTGATGCAGAGCCACACTTCTGAGTGTCTGTTCAAAGAATGACTCATAGAAGCAGTCTGAAGCTGGCGAGATCACTTGGTCTGGAAAATGATGAAATATTCCACCCTGACTCATTTAGGTCATAATACGGTTCTCATTTACCATGTAATTGGAGAGCTTCAGAACTGATATAGAAGAATACACAGCCAATGACCCAAGTAGTACATAGCATCTACAGAGTGCAAAAATATTTTATACCTGAAAATTGGAGTGGTATTTGGGATTCCCATGACCCAGAAATCACTAGAAACAAGTTGTTCCAAGAGTAAACCTTTCACTGTGTTTATGAAAGTGTGGTCAGCGTTTTATTCTCCTGGGGGATGAAATGTTTCCTCCATCTTGCAGTACCAGCAATTTCATATAATTTATATGACACCACTTAGCAGAAGCAGACAATAAATTTTGAGACTAAGAATTCATGAGATGGGGATATTTGGAAGTACTTGGAGCAGAAAATGAAAATTGGAAAAGGGATGATGAGTCTTCTGAAGATGATTTCCAATGTATTTTTATTTTCCTTTCATTCTTATGAATAAGAATTTGTTCCTGAAAGCTTACTAATAGCTATGTGAAACTGAAGAAAGCATGCTTCTGAAAACTTACACAGCTTGGTTTTAGGAAGAGCTGACAGTGAAATAGACTGTTGAATGTGAAATAAACCACAGAACAAAAAGTAATCATCAGATGAGAAAAGAAGGATAGAGGATTCCTGGTCATCACATTCAACATAACTGACACAAATAAAAGTTTTGGTGTTAGGAATTCTATTTCTAAATTCGATTTGCTATCTAATATATTTCCCACATGTGAATCAGATCTATATACAATGTAACAAACATTCATTCTAAGTGAAAAATAGAACATCATATATTAATGTTCAAAGTGAATAATGTGTATGGCTTGACCAGATCGGTTTAAATTGTGGTTAACATGAGGGTAACCTGAGAGCCGAAATATCTGAAAAGAGATTTTAAGGACAGATCTTCAGTAAAACTTTTTCACAAGTTTTGGAAATTTTGCTTCAGTGTTCAGTGTTTGTTAGGTATTCAGTTCAGGACATTATTTGTGTTTTGTTTTGTTTTGTTTTGTTTTGTGTTACATACCCTTTCCTGCAACTGCTATTTACAGTGAGAAAACAATTCTTTTTTTTGTTTGTTTTTTTAAGTTTTAAAGTTTTGGGTGTACAATACAGTGATTCAGTATTTCCTGACATTATCACAACAAGTACCCTCCTTAATCCCCATCACCTATTTAACCCATCCCTCACCTCACTCACCTCCCCTCTGGTAACCACCAGTTTATTCTCTATAGTGAAGATCCTGTTTCTTGGTCTACTTCTTCCTCTCTTTTTTCTTTTCTTTGCTCATTTATTTTGTTTCTTAAATTCCATATGTGAATGAAATCATCCTACCTGAAAAGGTGAAAGACCTGCACTCTGAAATCTGTAAAACACTGATGAAAGAAGTTGAAGATGGCACAAAGAAATGAGAAAAGGAAACTCAATTCTTGACAATAAAGAGTGATTTTCAATTACGAGTAGGATTCTTTGCGTAGGTCAAGATGGTAAGTTTATAGCACACTTTTCTTCCTAATACTGATACAACTTTTCTCAGTCACCTGAAGATTATTCCTTGTGATTATCTTCTAAATTTCCTATTGTCAATACTTTTTTTCCTCAGCGATTATCCTATTTTTTTTTATTGGTAGCCTAGATAACTATCTCTTCCACTAGAATATATCTTACTACCATCTACTAAAGAAAAATGATAGCTTTTAAATTTCTCAAAATTCTAATGTTTAAATTATTTACTCCCAATGTTTTAAAACTCTAATACTGATTATAATGTATAATATGGATTTTACTTGCAACTGGTCACATATTTAAAAGCAAGAAAATCAGAAGTTTTGACCTGGTGGAATATAATGATATAATGGGGCTAAAACCAAAGGATTGGTTGAAAGTCTTTATAAGAAACAAATAAAAATATATATAAAATCACTAGAACCCCCTCCTCCATGTACACACACAGTAAACATGAAGTCATGCAACCATAGCTATTTTAATTAAACCTGCTAAATATTGCAGGGTTATTTTGTTGAAAGATGAAAGCCATGAAACTCAAAACTCACAGCAAAGGACCAGGTAGAGATGAAATACTACAAATAGATAAAGTGAAAGACAACACACTGAATGATAAGCGTCTCCACTCTGAAAGCCTCCTTTAGCTCCAATAACCCTGGCAGAAGATTGGAGTATTCTCTCTATGGAAAATCACCAACTTTAGAGAAAAGACCTACCAGTGATTGACATTTGGGATCTTCCAATGGACTGGTCAAGCCCATCCCCTAAACAAGAATTAAAGAAAAAAAAAAAGAAGAAAAAAAAAAAGAATTGAAGAAAGACCCATAAAAAGCACATTATTTTAAAATTTCAGTAGATCTGAGGTGAAAAAATAAAGCTTAAAAGCTCTTAAATTAAAATTACAGGTCATTCAAAAGTAATTGTTGAACAGATCATTTGGTACTAATCAATAATACCAGTGGAAGTGTGAGGCCATTGGAACAATTCATTCATATTCTGAAGAAAATTATTTCACTTTCACATCACATACCCAAATTACTATTGATATATCAGAAAGGTTAAAGATATTTTTAAGTTCTGAAATTCTCAAAAAATTACCGTTTCTGGCATCACCAGTAGGCAATGGGAGTTAGGTGTGGCAAATTGAATGAGTTCAAGAAGGAATAAGATGTAACATGGTGGATTGCCTGGCCCTCAGGAAGATGATGCTCCTTTCATCCCAGGGAGGGCTTTCTGCTTGGACCTGCTCAAGTTAATGACACGTGAGCAGAAATGAAGTGTGTCATGTCTACAGGAAGCTTTTCAAAGCCACTTCTAGTGCAGTTTATTAGTGCTAAAGTTTGTCTGAAATAAAAAAGGCAACTTCTGCTCTCAGGCAGTTTTCACCATTACAAAAATGACTGCATCAAAACATTTTCTAAACTTTGTAATTCTATAGCCAAATTGTCTAGAAGATGTTGGAAGATATGACAGGTAATTAGCCTAACTAAAAGACTTTCATATAATTTTGGCTCAGCCTTTGTTCTCACCCATTTAGTCCTCCTTAAAACTATAGGTTAACAAAGAGACATTTCTATTTTACTTCACCTTACAAATAAAATTCATAGTTTCTTTTATAAAGTAGAGGTCCTTTTGAAATACAATTATTGATTCGCAAAAAGACCAATTTTATTTCTGGTTATTTTAGGTATAACATGACCTCCAGAAATATGTACCTTCTCATTTTTTTTTTATTCTGTACCTAATTATTTTCTGACCTAGGGAATAGTTCTTTTATTAATGAGCCAACCTTTGATACTGGTTTTAGGTAGCTGAAAATTAAACTTTATTTGTGATCCTTATTAATAACATTTTATTGCACCTCAAAAATTTTTTTTAAAAAAATTATATTCTATTTTTAGATGTGGGACAGTTGCAATTTTTAAAAATTTCCATAAATGTAAAACTGAGATACCTACTTGCCATTAAAAATAATGCTAAACTATGTGAGGATAATTATAAAATGGGGGAGGGGAAAACAGAGTGTAATTACAGTATTTTACTGAGAAGACTGTTGGAATTCAAATGAGAAGTTTCCTAATTTCAAAGGCTTTCTATGAAATTTGATATGCCTTTCCTTTCAGTTTTACCGAAAGCCCTTTTATAATGCGTTGCAGCATTTTTCTTTTTCCTACCTTCCTCCACGGTAGGCCACAAGTAGCTCAATATCCTCAAATGCAAATCATTTGAATGTTAGTTATTTAAGGAAATATTTCTTGATCTAAAAATTTGTCTATTCCAGGTAAAAAAAAATTCAGAAGTGTTCTATTTAGACATTTGTTTGTAGTTGGAGATCCTAGGTTATCAAAACATTTTTATGAAGACATTTTAATTCACCTGAAAACAGCAGAAACATGTTTTCAAATGGAAATTCTAAAATGCTTGGTTAATTTATCTTCTTATAACTGACCCTTTAAAAATTATTACAAATATCCAACAAGTAGTATATATTATGATCGTGCAGTGAAATTTGTGAAGGATGTCTCTTCCTACATTTGAATAAGGGTGAATTTTAACATGTTTTCTTGAAACTTGAAAGCAACAAACAAGTTTTCCCACTACAAAGTGTTCCTTTGCTTAAAAACATGTTTTCTTAGAGTATAGCTATAAACCTTTATTTTTTGCTCAGGTGTATGACCACACTGCCTAATAGAGTTAAATATCACTATAAATTAGTTGTTAATATGCTTAGACAGTCCTGAAAATGTATTGATAAGGAATGGTGTGAACTGAAAACCATACATACATGCGTACACATGTGCATATATATGTGTGTATATATATATATGTACGTATGTGTATCATCAGAATATGTTTGATGCAACCATGAGCCAATAAACATGGAAGCACATCAAGACTATTCAGTTTCTCTGATTAGTAGTAGAAAGGTCTGACCTGCCAGAAAACATCAAGTACTGACTCTGCATCTTGTTGGACTGTGTTGAGCTTTTTGCAGACCACTACAGGGTGATCCTCTGGATTCCAGTCCCTTCTTCATATTAGAATGAAGACACCTGTAAGTGCAGACCAGTGACCAAGGCAGTCAAGAATGAATGGTGGTTGAGGGAGTTTGAGCAATTGGCTGATTCCTAGTTGATCCCTTGTTAGCCCAGTTCTTCCTTACTAGCTTGTTTGCTCTCAGTTGCTATTTTGTCTGTTGAAGAAAATAAGTAAAAATTATTTTAGCTGAGTGGTGAATACGTGCAGCTTCTCTTGTGTATGTATTACCTACAGGTCAACACTCGGTTTCTTGTTTTAACCTGCAGACAAAATTTGGATCATTTGATGATTAATTAATTGAAGGAATTTTATCATATGACTTCCTGAACTTGCTAATTTTGACTTTTCATATGTTTTCCCAAGATCTAATAGGAAAAGAAGTTCTAAGACTTATATTCAGCTATGAATATAATATGAGCAAAGTAGATACTAAACTACCTCAACAATAAAACAAAACAAAATCTCTTACCACTACAAAATATTCTAGTCAGACTTTTTCCCCACCTAAGTATCTTCATAGGGTCGCATGCTTTTACTGTAATTCTAGTTTCCAACCTCCTAGAACAAAACAAAATAAAAATATAATAGAAAGTACATAGCTTTTTACTCTAGGATCCCTTAACTTATTTCATTGGCAGTATTTAAGTCTTGTTCACATCCCTACTGACTTCATCGCAGACATTGAACCAGTACCAAATCATGATATTACATAATATCTTATATATATATATATATATATATATATATATATATATATATATATGTCATGAAAATGAATAAAATATGAAAGTTAATTCCTTATCTATAGGTAAGAATTACCCAAGGAAAATAAGAGAACCTTGAAACAAACCTATATAAAATAAGAAAAATGTCATTTGAGTTGTATAAAATTTTGAAGGACATATAAAGTGGTAAGCCACAAATTACTTGAAGAGGTAATGGACTGAAAAATAAGAGGCCATGAACTGGAGCTAAAGCTAAGAAAAGAGAGTACACCAAGGGAGTTCATGAAAAATGTCCTCAGGCAAAGGGTGATTAGTGTATGGAACAACAAGCAATTAGAGGCAAAGAACATCATTATAAAATCTGACCACTGCTCCTCACATGGATGAATATAACTTGGCAGCAGAGTCTTTAATCCTCAAATTCTCCTGTGCAAGCAGAAAGCCATGAAGAAGAGATATCTAAATTAATATAGACACACATACACACACATATATAATATACTCTTCCAGTAAGTGACTGAGTTCATCTTAAAATAAGAGGACATGTGAGTGTATGGTTCTATATGTAGGGAGGAGTAATTATGGAATATTAAACTATCATAATCAATAATCATTTGGGATAACAGCACTAATGCAGACCATGTATGTCTAAAGTAGATGCTGAACAGCCATAGAGAATTTCAGGAGGAATGTTGCAAGACTCTGGCATCCAGGACAACCTTGTTATTTCCCCATGAGACCTACACTTTCAACATTAATTTTCAGTCATTTAAAGTCAGATGATTTGACCTTAGTGGAATAATTATTTCAAACATTATTTTCAAGCAATATATTGACTTTGAACAAAACTAAAATTTTCAGGAAAGAACAGAGTCATGAGAAAACCAAATATGAGAGAAACAAATTTTAAAGAGGGCATTTGGAATTTAAAGCATTAACTATGTGTCAGGTGTAAGCCTTCTGTAGGGGTTCTTGGGCGGCCACGGAGAGTAGTACAGTGAGTATGTTAAACATGATTGAGAGGCATACAGGATTTCTGATGACGGCTGTTACATGATTCAGCCTGATATTGTCTCTGAAAAGAAATTTCTAAACTTATAAAGTTCTGAGGTTTTCACAAAGAAGAGCTATAATACCTCTGTAAGAGTGACTCTCTTTCCCCTGATCCGTACGATTTCAAGAATAAGGTGATAAGAAAAATGTGTGTTGAATAAATTGGAAAATACGGCTGCTACTAGTGCCTAGAATGTTGTGAATTTTGAAGAAGCATGGGAAGCATGGAAAGAGGTATGCACGCCACTGAAGTATGGCACTGTAATATGTCAGACTCACAGGCGACAGGAGTCACACATGCACACAGGGCTCAACTGGCCAGATGCCCAGAGTAAATGCAGATGTTGGATAATTATAACTCCTAAGCTTTGCTGCATTTATCAGGTATGATTTGAAAGATAGTTTTCCAGAGCTATGAAGAGAAAAAAATAAGAGAAAAATGATAATCCATTGTGAAACAGTTGCACAGAAACCCCATGTAACATAGTAGAGATAAAGTGGTTGAAATGGAGAGTGATGGTGCCCAAGGTAATACTCTAAGACAAGTGAAGGACAATATCATACTTTCATGAAGACAGTTCTACTTGAATGCTAAATAAAAGCTCCAGGCCCGGCGCTGACCAGACAGATTTGAGAGATTTCCAAACTATAGGAAATAAACTCTATCGGATGCAGCTCTTCGTAAAAAGTTTCTCTAAAAATTATTTTCACTGAATGTGTAGTCTTGTTTTTAATGTCAATTAATACATATTTACTATGATTCATGGTCTCAGCTGGGCCCTGGGGACACCATGCCTCATGGGTAGTCACACAGAGTAATGACAATAGCATCCATAAGCAGGCTGATTCTGCTTTAAACAGTGGCAATTGCTGTCCTAAAGAATAATCAGCGACCATTAAATTTTTGTTGCATTTGTTTATTTCTACTTTTATTACCAGTTTGTTAGAAGAGGTGTTCAACTGACTTTGAGAATCGAAGTGCAGGCTACAATTTTGATGGTGAGGATTACAGACATTAGAGGTGGAAATGAGCATCCGAAGAAGTGATGATAATTATTTACAGAAGAGAAAGGGAAACGGAGCACGCCCATAGCCTTTGGAATGCTCACAGGTGCGTAGGTAGAGCGGATGTTCTGTGATGCTTCAGAGGGCAGTGAGAAGAAATTCGGGAAGAAGTTACAGCAAACATACTTTAGCGAAAGTATTTTTTTAATAATTGGTATTGACCAGGAGAGAGACATTACTGAAAGTACCTAAGGAGAGTCAAAGGAATTGTTTACAGGTGTTAGGATTGGAGTCTATTTTTAAGAATGCTTTATACTGAAGAGGTTAAGAGCGAAGCTTTTAAAGCCTTGGACCTTGGCCCAAATGCCAAACTTACAACATATTAGCTGTCTCATCTTGGGCAATTTACCAATTTCTCTAAACTCACTTCAATCAGCATAGCACCAATGACAATGTCCACTTGAGGAGACATGGGGGTGGCTAAATAAAGTAAGATAACCAGGTAATTTAGAGCAGTGTTTGGAGCGTAGGACATTTTGTTATTCTCCTTGAACAGTAGTAAGATTGTACGGTAGTAACTATACATAAATTGGGGGATTATTTGAATTTCAGTAACTATAAACCACATTATTATTTATAATTTATAGCTACATAGCTATGATCAGTTATGGATAATATTAAAGTATAAAACTTTACATATAAAATATTGGGGAAAGATTAGTCCTCAAAAAGAAAAACTGTAAATAGTAAAATAACTGTTATATATTTCTAAGAATTCTTTTTTCATTTTTAAAAAATTTTTTATTTAAATATCCATTACTTAGCATACAATGTAATATTAGTTTCAGGCGTACAATATAATGATTCAACACTTTCATGCAACATTACAAGTGCAGCCCTTGATCCCCATCACCTATTTAACCCTTCCCCCCACCGACCTCCCCTCTAGTAACTATCAGTTTGTTCTCTATAGTTAGGAGTCTGATTCCTGGTTTGCCTTTCTCTCTTTTTTCTTTTTATTCCCCTTTGTCCATTTGTTTTGTTTCTTAAATTCCACATATGAGTGAAATTATGTTTCTTTTTCTGACTTATTTCACTTAGCATAATACTCTAGCTCCATCCATGTTGTTTGCAAGCAAGATTTCATTCTTTTTATGGCTGAGTAATATTACACAGTGTGTGTGTGTGTGTGTGTGTATGTATATATATATATATACGTATATATATATATATATATATATATATATATATATATATATATATCACATCTACTTTTTCCATTCATCGCTTGATGGACACTTGGGCCATTTCCATAATTTGGCTATTGTAGATAATGCTGCTATAAATATCAGTGTGCTTTTGCCCCTTTAATTTAGTATTTTTGTTTTCTTTAGGTACGCAGTAGTGTGATTGCTGAGTCATAGGGTAGTTCTATGTTTGACTTTTTCAAGAACCTCTACTGTTGTCCAGAGTGGCTGCACCAGTTTGCATTCCCATCAACAGTGTAAAGGGTTCCCCTTTCTCCACATTATCACCAACACCTCTTGTTTCTTATGTCATTGATTTTAGCCATTCTGACAGGTGTGAAGTGATATCTCATTGTAGTTTTGATTTACATGTCCCCAGTGATGACTGATGTTGATTATCTTTTTATGTGTCTGTTGGCCGCCTGTATGTCTTCTTTAGATAAATGTCTATTCCTGTCTTCTGGGTGTTGAGTTTTATAAATTCTTTATAGATTTTGGATACTAACCCTTTTTAAAAAAGATTTTGTTTGTTTATTCATGAGAGACACAGAGAAAGGCAGGGACATAGGCAAAGAGAGAAGCAGGCTCCCCATGTGAGCCTGATGTGGGACTCAATCCAGGAACCCCAGGACCACGACATGAACCAAAGGCAGAGGCTCAACCACTGAGCCACCCAGGATACTAACCCTTTATCAGATGTGTCGTCTGCAAGTATCTTCTCCCATTATGTAGGCTGCCTCTCAGTTTTTTTTTTTTTTTTAGAAAAGACATCTTTAATTTTATTTATTTATTTATTTATGATAGTCACAGAGAGAGAAAGAGAGAGAGGCAGAGACATAGGCAGAGGGAGAAGCAGGCTCCATGCACCAGGAGCCTGACATGGGATTCCATCCCGGGTCTCCAGGATCGCGCCCTGGGCCAAAGGCAGGCGCCAAACCGCTGCGCCACCCAGGGCTCCCCTGCCTCTCAGTTTTGTTGATTATTTCCTTTGCTGTGCAAAAGCTTTTCATTTTGGTCATTGTAGTTTATTTTTTTTTTTTTAATTTTATGTCCGTTACCTTAGGAAACGTATCTAGGAAGAAGTTGCTATGGCTGATGTCAAAGAAGTTACTGCCTATGTTCTCTTCTAGGATTTTTATGGGTTCAGGTCTCACATTTAGATATTTAATCCATTTTAAATTGAAGAGACATTCTTTTTCCTATTGGATATTCTTTCCTCTTTTACTGGAGATTAGTTGACCATATAACTGTGGGTTTATTTCTGGGTTTTCTACTGTATCCTATTGATCTATGTGCCTATTTTGGAGCCAGTGCCATACTGTGTGAATCACTATAGCTTTGTAATGTAACTTTAGGTGCAGAATTGTGAAGCCTCCAGGTTTACATTTGTTATTCAAGGTTGCTTTAGCTACTTGGTGTCTTTTGTGGTTCCATACACACATTTCAGGATTTTTTGTCCTAGTGCTGTGAAAAATGCTGTTGGCATTTTGATAGAGATTATATTAAATGTGTAGGTTTCTTTGTGTAGTATAGACACTTTAACAATAAGTGGTCTTCTAATCCATGAGCATGGAATGTCTTTCCATTTCTTTGTATCATCTTCGATTTCTTTCATCAGCGTTTTACAGCTTTTAGAGTATGAATCTTTCACCTCTGTGGTTGGTTTTATGACTAGATGTCTTATTGTTTTGGTACAATTATAAATGTGATTCATTCCTTAATTTCTCCTTCTGCTGTTTCATTATTGGTGTATAGAAATGCAACAGATTTCTGCATGTTGATTTAGTATACTGCAACTGTAATTAATTCATTTATCAATTCTAGCAGGTTTTGGTGGAGACTCTTTTTTAATATATAGTATCATATCATATACAAATAGTGAAAGTTTTACTTATTCCTTGCCAATTAGAACGCCTTTTATTTCTTTTTGTTATCTGATTGCTGTGATTAGGACTTCCAGTACTATGTTGAACAACAGTGGTGAGAGTAGAGATCCCTGTCTAGTTCGTGATAGTAAAGTTCTCAGTTTCTCCCTATGTAGGATGATATTAGCTGTGGGTTTTAATCATGAATCATTTTTTATTTATTTAAATTATTTATTATTTACTTATTTATTTGCCAATTTTATTTTATTTTTTCAAAGAACCAACTCTGGTTTCATTCATCTGTTCTATTGTTTTATTTCTTTTGGTTTCTTTTTTTTTAATTTTTATTTATTTATGATAGTCACAGAGAGAGAGAGGCAGAGACACAGGCAGAGGGAGAAGCAGGCTCCATGCACCAGGAGCCCGATGTGGGATTCGATCCCGGGTCTCCAGGATTGCGCCCTGGGCCAAAGGCAGGCGCCAAACCGCTGCGCCACCCAGGGATCCCTTCTTTTGGTTTCTAATCATTCATTTCTACTCTGTTCTTCATTATTTTCTTCCTTCTATTGGTTTTAGGCTTCATTTGCTGTTCTTTTTCTAGCTCCTTTAGGTGTATGATTAGGTTGTATATTTCAGATTTTTCTTGTTTCTTGAGGTAGACCTGTATTGCTATAAACAGTGGGCCTCTTAGGACTCCTTTGCTGCATCCTGAAAGTTTTGGACCATTGTGTTTTCATTTTCATCTGTTTCCATTTAAAAAATTTTTTTTTCTTTCTTGTGGTTAACTTCTAGTTAACTTCTAGTGTTGCAGTCAGAAAAGGAGCATGGTATAACTTCAATCATTTTGTATTTGGTAAAGCCTGATTTGTGATTTCATATGTGATCTATTCTGGAAAATGTCCCATGTGTACTCAAAAAGAATATGTATCCTGCTGTTTTAGGATGGAATGTTCTGAATATATCTGTTAAATCTATCTGGTCCAGTGTGTCATTCAAAGTCATTGTTCCCTTGCTTATTTTCTTTTTAGATAATCTGTCTATTGATGTAAGTGAGTTGTTAAAGTCCCCTACTATTATCATATTATTATTGTCTAGTTCCTTTATGCTTATCATTAATTGTTTTATATATTTTGGTGCTCCAATGTTGGGGTCATAAATATTTACAATTGTTATATCTTCTTGTTGGATTAAAATGGCACTCTTCTTTGTCTCTTGTTATGATCTTTGTTTTGAAGTCTATTTTGTCTAAACAAATATGGTTACTCCAGCTTTCTTTTGACATCTAATTGCTTGATAAATGCTTCTCTATCTCCTTACTTTTAATCTTCAGTTGTCTTTAGGTTTAAAATGTGTCCCTTGTAAGCAGCATATAGATTTTTTTAATCCTTTTGACACCCTATGTCTTTTCATTGGAGCATTTAGTCCATTTACATTCAAAAGTGATTGCTAGATAATCATTTTGTGCCATTTTAGTCCCTGTTTTGTAGTGGTTTCTGGAGATTTTCTCTGATCCTCTCTTTTCTCTCTCATTATTTGCTCAGCTCATTTTCTTTTATGATATATTTGGCTCCATTCTCTTCATTCTTTGCATGGTTTACTAGTGTTTTTTGGTATATGGTTATTATTAGGTTTGTATATAACTTCTACAAATAGCAATCTATATTAAGTTGATGTTTGTTCAAGTTTGAACCCATTTTTTTCTCCTCTCCTACATTTTTGATATATATTATTATATTTGGAATCTTTTTTTGAAAATTAATTCCTTGGATGATTGTCATAGAAATTTTCATTTTTACTGCTTTTGTGTTTCTTGCCTTTATACTGTCACTTTTGGTCTCTCTCCTTTCCATCCAGAGTCCCCTTTAATATTTCTTGCAGAGCTGATTTGTGGTCACAAACTCCTTTACTTTTTGTCTGGGAAACTCTTTACCTCTCCATCTATTCTGAATAATAGCCTTGCTGGTTAGAATATTCTTGGTTGCAGATTTTTCTAATTCAACACTTTGGATATATCATGCCACTCCTTTCGGATTGGCCAAGTTTCTATTGAAAAATCTCCAGCTAGCTTTATGGGTTTTTCCTTGTAAATTAAGGACTTTTTTTGTTTTTTGTCTTGCAGGTTTTGATATTTTTCTTTATCACTATATTTTGCAGATTTAATTACAATATATCTTGGTGTTGGCTGCTTTTGTTTATTTTGATAGGAATTCTCTGTACCGTCTCTTCAATAAATGGTGCTGGGAAAATTGGACATCCACATGCAGAAGAATGAAACTAGACCACTCTCTTGCACCATACACAAAGATAAACTCAAAATGGATGAAAGATCTAAATGTGAGACAAGATTCCATCAAAATCCTAGAGGAGAACACAGGCAACACCCTTTTTGAACTTGGCCACAGTAACTTCTTGCAAGATACATCCATGAAGGCAAAAGAAACAAAAGCAAAAATGAACTATTGGGACTTCATCAAGATAAGAAGCTTTTGCACAGCCAAGGATACAGTCAACAAAACTCAAAGACAACCTACAGAATGGGAGAAGATATTTGCAAATAACATATCGGATAAAGGGCTAGTTTCCAAAATCTATAAAGAACTTATTAAACTCAACAGCAAAGAAACAAACAATCCAATCATGAAATGGGCAAAGGACATGAAGAGAAATCTCACAGAGGAAGACATAGACATGGCCAACATGCACATGAGAAAATGCTCTGCATCACTTGCCATCAGGGAAATACAAATCAAAACCACAATGAGATACCACCTCACACCAGTGAGAATGGGGAAAATTAACAAGGCAGGAAACAACAAATGTTGGAGAGGATGCGGAGAAAAGGGAACCCTCTTACACTGTTGGTGGGAATGTGAACTGGTCAGCCACTCTGGAAAACTGTGTGGAGGTTCCTCAAAGAATTAAAAATAGACCTGCCCTACGACCGAGCAATTGCACTGTTAGGGATTTACCCCAAAGATTCAGATGCAATGAAACGCCAGGCCACCTGCACCCCGATGTTTCTAGCAGCCATGTCCACAGTAGCCAAACTGTGGAAGGAGCCTCGGTGTCCATCGAAAGATGAATGGATAAAGAAGATGTGGTTCATGTATACAATGGAATATTACTCAGCCATTAGAAACGACAAATACCCACCATTTGCTTCAACGTGGATGGAACTGGAGGGTATTATGCTGAGTGAAGTAAGTCAATCGGAGAAGGACAAACAGTGTATGTTCTCATTCATTTGGGGAATATGAATAATAGTGAAAGGGAATATAAGGGAAGGGAGAAGAAATGTGTGGGAAATATCAGAAAGGGAGACAGAGCATAAAGACTTCTAACTCTGGGAAATGAACTAGGGGTGGTGGAGGGGGAGGAGGGCGGGAGGTGGGGGTGAATGGGTGACGGGCACTGAGGGGGACACTTGACGGGATGAGCACTGGGTGTTATTCTGTATGTTGCTAAACTGAACACCAATAAAAATTAATTTATTAAAAAAATTAAATAAAATATTGCATCAGTAAAAAAAAAAAAAAAAGGAATTCTCTGTACCTCTTGGATATGGATGTCTGTTTCCTTCCTCAGATCAAGAAAATTTTCAGCTTTTATTTCCTCAAATAAATTTTCTATCCCTTTTTCTCTCTTCTTCTTCTGGGACTCCTATAATACAGATGTTTTTATGTTTATAATACAGATGTTTACATATGTTTTATGTTTTCTCATTTTCAATAATTATTCTTTCCCTTTTTTTTTTTTTGTTTAGCTTCATTGTTTCCCATTATTTTGTGTTCTAGGTCATTAACTTGTTCCTCTACTTCTTCCAGCCTGCTGTTCATTGCATTAAGCATGTTTCCAAAATCATATATCACACTCTTCATCTCTGATTATTATTTTTTTAACTGTTTTATCTCTGTAGTAAGGATCTCACTGATGTCTTCAACTTTTTTCTCAAGCCCAGTGAGTATCATTATGGTCATTGCTTTACCAATGATTTTATCATTGCTTTTCCATCAGACATGATACTTATTTATATCTGGTTCACTGGCCTTATCTTGTGCTTGCTTTTCTTTTTTCTTTTCTTTTCTTTTCTTTCTTTTCTTTTCCTTTCTTTCTTTCTTTCTTTTCTTTTCTTTTTTTCTTTTCTTTCTTTCTTTCTTCTTTCTTCTTTCTTCTTCCTTTTTTCTTTCTTTCTTTCTTTCTTTCTTCTTTCTTTCTTTCTTTCTTTCTTTCTTTCTTTCTTTCTTTCTTTCTTCTTTCTTTCTATTTCTTTCCTTTTTAAGTATTTTATTTATTCATGAGAGACACAGAGACATAGGCAGAGGGAGAAGGCCTCCTGCAGAAAAGCCTGATGCAGGACTCAATCCCAGAATCCCAGGATCACAACCTGAACCAAAGGCAGATGCTCAACCACTGAGTCACCCAGGTGCCCCTTATCTTGTTCTTTCATCTGGGATATCTATATAGCATACAATTTGGAAATCAGTAGTGGCCTTATGAAGAAGAGATCATGTAGTGCCCAAGGCCTGGTGCTTCAGGGAGTGTTTCTGGTATGTGCTAAATGTGCCCTGCTGTTGTGTTCTGGCTGCTTTATCCTATAGGCCAGTTACCTGCAGAAGCTCTCCTGGCCTTTTGTGGGCAGTGTTTGGTCCCTGGCCTGAATGTGGTGAATTTTAACAAGGTGCGCTCTAGTCTGCTTATGAAATGAGACATATAACCACCTCCACTGGAAACTGAAGACATGCAAAACTCTCTGGTGAGGAGACAAGGTATAGGCTGGGATTTGTGCTGGTCTTCTGGGGAAGCATCCTGCTTCACCAGGACTGAGACAATCATGACTGAAAAGGGCAATTCCACCAGAGTGCAGG
Source organism: Nyctereutes procyonoides (assembly GCF_905146905.1). Lineage (NCBI taxonomy): Eukaryota > Metazoa > Chordata > Mammalia > Carnivora > Canidae > Nyctereutes > Nyctereutes procyonoides. The sequence continues at coordinate 29,805,581 of NW_026575136.1, forward strand.
GGGGTGGGTTTTAGTTTAAGGAAGTTAGGTAGCCAGTGTCCACACTGTGTTGCTTCCCAGAGGTGGTTCTGTGTTTATACTGAGGGGTAGAAGAGGGAAATGGTATGGCCAGAAATTTTGTTCCTAGAGAAGTATCTCTCAGGATGTGCTCCCAGAAGAGCAAATAATCTTCCCACTGTGTGCCCCAGGTGCTCTTCAGATTGCTGTTTACAGGCTGTCTGCCTCTGGGTTGTTGGTCTGCCTTCTTTTCAGGAGTAGCGCAGTGATCTCTGGGCTCTATCTCAGCCAAGCCTGCTGACCTTTAAAACTCCAGGTTTTAAACCTCACTGGTTGTAAGAACTCACAAAATTCAGTCCTTCTAGTTTCCCAAGCCAATGGCTTTGGGGAAATATTCTCCTTGTGTGTTCCTCTGTGTGCTCCTCATTCTCTCTCTCTCTCTCTCTCTCTCTCTCTCTCTTCCATGACCCTGCAGTAGCCATGATCTGTTCCTTCTCTAAACCATGTCTTTGCACTTCCTACCTTTTTGGGAATGTGACCTCTTCTCTTCCTTTAGTTGGGCAATTTGTTCTGGCAGTTTTCAGGTTGATTTCCGGGGTCTTTAGAATGATATGATACTTACCTGCTTATGTTCGTGGGACAGGATAAGCCTAGGATCCTCCTAGACTCCATCTTCCTGCTCAGCTTTATTTCTAAGACCTTCCCTAGAATCTTGATTGTTAAGTAATGATGAAATGAAAATCTTTTATTGTTTCAGAAATTGTTACTTGAGGGGATCCCTGGGTGGCGCAGCGGTTTGGCGCCTGCCTTTGGCCCAGGGCCCAATCCTGGAGACCCAGGATCGAATCCCACGTCGGGCTCCCGGTGCATGGAGCCTGCTTCTCCCTCTGCCTGTGTCTCTGCCTCTTTCTCTCTCTCTCTCTGTAGCTATCATTAAAAAAAAAAAGAAATTGTTACTTGAGAAAGACTGGAAAATATCAGGTGCAACTAAAGTATAAACACATGAAATTTAGAAAAAAATAATTAATTTGATACAAATTAAGTCATATGGAAAAATATCATCACCACCTACACTGTAAAATGAATATGCTTATGAATTATAAATTCACAAAGAGAAGATGGCTATTGTGGATTTCTCAAACACTTCCTATAATAATATTGTACAATCAGCATATAAATATTATATATCAATATTATACATATTGAGAGCAATTTTGATTTGGTCATTTAATGAATACAAACCTTTTCACTGTTGTACGATTATGACTGTATCAGTCAGGGTGTGATCAGAGAAGCAGAATCATGAAATGTGATATACAAGAAGATTTTACGATATGATTAGAACTTATGCAATTGTGAGAACTGGTTAAACAGTCTTGTGTTTAACCCTGCTTCTGCACTGGGTGATAGGGACTGAAGTCATCTGAGCAGGCCATCAAAAACGAGAAGGTTCTGAAGTGGGAAAAAGACAAACCAGGACCTATAACAATGAGTTCAGACTCACAAGAGCAGACTGGGATCCACATTCTTTTCACCATTTCCTGCTACCTAGTAAGTATGGTATAAATTATTGAGATTATATTAAATTTATAAGTAAACTTGGGAAATATAAACTCATTTATGATGTTGTGCCATCCTATTGAAGAACCAGTTATGTCTTTCTAATTGTTCATCACTACTTTTTGTCTATCGGTAGTGTTTTGATATTTTCTTCCTATGGATTTTGAACATTCTCCTTAAACTTATTACCAAGTATTAACATGCTTTGTTGCCTTTGGAAATGGGGTTTTTCTATCATTATCTTCTCTAATTTGTTACTGCTTATGCATATGAAGACTATCAATTTTTATACATTAATTTATATCCTTCCAGCTCAATATTTTTGAAGTAAATATATCCACAAAAGGTGATGATTTTTTTTCCTCTTCAAAGTACTATGTTACTATTTGATTTATCCCTAATTCCATCACTTAATAACCCTTCCCCTTGAAATGTTCAATTGTAGCATAGAAGATGGACATTCATCTACTGTATTTCCATTAAGAAAAAATGCTGGTGTTAGGACATTCTTCAGAAAAAAAAAGAAAAGAAAAGAAAAAAAAAGGACATTCTTCAGTATCTGTGGAAAATCATATATATTTTCTTAGGTTTCTTAATATGGTAATTTATATTAAATCGACTTTGCATATCTGGGATTCATTTCATCTTTTAAGGCATTGAAATTATCCCCCTCATATTTATAGTTTTACAAATATTATACCAAGAACTCTAAATGTTCTAAGATATTCCCTATTTTCATGCTTGCTAATGAATTAGATTGTTTCTTGGATGCTAGCAGAAGACAAGATTATTGGGTCAGATATGAAGGCAATTCATTACTCACAGGAATAGCAGTAGGCAGAGTATCAATATTTTTACACTGTTTCCCACAGCCACAGTGCCTGTGGAGTGACACAAAGAGGCCCCATGGCACCTACATGTCCCAGTGGATTCTATTACAGGAGAGAAACCTGAGAAAATATTGTATAATGGGCAGTAAGCATATCTGACCTGCTCTGTGAAGAGACATCATATTTAACTTCCAAATTGTATGCTATGTAGATATCCTTGAAAGAAATGAGATAGTCTGGAAAATTGTTTCCAGTCTTTTTCTCAAAATGTGGATTTGGAGTCCTTTATCTTTAAAAAGTTAATTGATTGTAAATATTAATAGAATTATTTCAATTCCATTGAATACTCCATTTAGAGTATTCTTTTATTTGTCTTCATTTTAACCATTTTCTTCTCAAATATTTTAATTCTTTATTTTCTTCATTTTTACTTCCTTGCTTTCTGTTTTTCCTCCCTGGCTTTCTTCATTTTCCCTTATTAAATATGCAGCTAATTCTATTCTCCCTTGGGCACCCTGGACATTATCTTCATTTTTTAAATTATGTTGGTCCTTTCTGCTTCATAGTTCCTAAATACACTCAATCTCATTTCATTTGTCTTTTATTTTACATTTCTATTTTCAATTCGGAAATTCTGGCTCAAGGTTTCTTGCATATATCCAACATTTTAAAATAATGTTTAAAGTTTTCTTGTTATGTCACAGCTTTCTTCTCCATTTTTTTTTTTTTTTTTTTTGGTAAGAGGGAAAAGGTAATTTTACTGTCTCAAGTGCTTTAATTCTTATTTTCTAATTTCTTCTCATACTAGCTTTGTATAGGTGAAGACTCTTCATGTGTCTGTATTTTTGTATTTGCATGCTATGGACAAGAATTGGTAGTACAAGATTCTTACTCAAGAATATTAAAAAAAGAATAATATTTCATCCTATTGGTGTAGAAGATTCAGTTTTCTGAATTCAACCCATTTCATGGACAATGAGGAGGGATGTTGTGCCTTCTTCATTGTTTTTCTCCCTTTCATATTACTATTTAGCTTTTACTTAAGTCTGAGAATTGATGCCTTTGCATGACTGCCTCTTTGATTCCCTGTACTGTTGGGTGTTTTCCTGTAGTTAGTGATCCAATCTACCACAACTATTTCTGGCATTTTCATACTTAGATGACTTTCTCTTTCTGGAAATGATTTTTGTTAAATCACAGCACTTCTTTTCTTCTTTTGTTCAGGTTATCTGGACTTCCCCTCACACTTTGTACAAGCCTACAGTACGAGATCAAATGATAGTCCTGCTGGAAACAGTGTTTATTTTTTCTCCTAATGGGTAATCTGAACTTGCTTGTTTTCTCTCTCTTCTGACTCTGCAAGTACTGTGACAGGTTAGAAGTTAAGGACAAAGCATACTTTAGAATAGTATCTATTTTTCATTAGCACATCTATATAAGGGAGTCAAATCATGAATTTTTAAGAGATTCTGCATTTTTTTCAAACTTTCTTTCCAAGTTGAGGGCCTTAATTCTGTATTCCTATTCTCCTCAAACTAATTTTCCAAGGTGATTAATTTGTTTCTAAGTGTGATAGATATATTTATCTATTCTAAGAAACAAATTCTAAGTGAGATACATATATGTGTTGTGTGTTTATATATATCAAGATCTGGTATTTCCTGACAATCAGGTTTATTTCTTTGTAATTTATTTACAGAGAGGTTCCACCCTTTTGGTAGCCATTGGTTTTATGTGAAATAACAGCCATCATCTATCTAAATCAGTAACTCTTCCCTATTATATTTTGAATTTTAAGATATTATTTTCTACAAAAATAACCTGATATTATATATATATTCAAGAGGTTCATAAGCAAATATGTGTTTTTCTTTTTTATTTGACAATTAACTTTTTTGGTTTGGTTGTGTGTGTGTGTGCATATGTATATGCATATGTATATGCATGTGCATATGCTCAGTTTTAGATATCTTCTTTTCAAAATGTCTTTCAAGTATAATATTTTACTAGCAGGGAACAATTAATATTTTTTTTTCAAATTTCAGAGATAAATCCCAAATCTCAAATTTTTACTCCCTGTGGCAATATTTTTCACTGAAAACATGTCAAGTGATTCTTAGTACATCCAAATACCTTGGTTGCTAAGCAACTGCTAATGAATTTTCCACCAAAAAGGTTTCAGACCAGACCTCTGAGATATCAAATACTCACACAGCCCTTGATACCTTTGCAAATGTCCCTCTACTGTAGCATGAAAAAGTTACTGCAAATAATAAAAAGTAACTACTGAGTATAGCATAAGGCTGGAAAAAAAGCAAATAAAAACTCATTGTAGTTTGCAGTTCCTGAGTCATGGCTTCTTTTATTACTTGTTTCTAAGAACATACAGACAATTTAACATCCATAAACATATTTTGTAAAAAAATAATATACCCCAATGAGTTGAATTTCCAAATCAACCATGAAGATTAAAATGCTGATTCAAATTTTAGATTTGTTATTTTTACTTACTGATTTAATCCAAAAAATTTAAATGTACTATGTTTACCATAATTGGTATCATTAAAAATGAACAATATTCCTAATTAAAAACAAAACAAAAACCAACTTTGCTAGAAGGAGATTCTGAATCACATAGAGGCACTGTGTGGGGTTAATTTTTCTCAGGAGTAGAGTATATATGCACAGATTCTGGAAATGGGAACTTATAAAAGAACTTTTAATTGCTTTGTTTTCTCAATGAAGCAGGACACAAGTCACCAACAGAGAGGGGAGATGGAGGAGAGGGTGTTGGGTGTTTAAAAACAAGAGCCACTATGAAATAGTAGACCTGGGAATGCAGAGGCATGAGTAGATGGTAGAAATGTAGTATCACTGGGCTTCTTTAAGAGCTCTCTTGCTGTTGATATTCATGAATTAATTATGATCACAATTAGCAAGATTTTTTTTTTCTTTCCAGTTGCATGTGTGGAAAAAGAATAGTAAATTTTAGATTTACCCAGGCTTATGTACGTGGAACCTAATGAGTATGAGGGAGGGAAAACAGCCCTCACTAAACTAAAGCTGCTCAGTGAGCTGCAGTTTTTGTGAAGAGCCAGGTGAAAACGACAGGGCAAGACTTACAGAAGATCAAAGGTACAGATACAGATAATGATAGAGGATTGCATTGATAAATATCATGGATATTTTTATTAATATTCTTGTATTAGTTTCTTACTGTTCTGTAGCAATTCACCATACATTTAGTAACATAAAGCAACACAGTTTATTAGCTCAAAGTTTCTGTTACGCAGGAGTCTGGGTGTAGTTTATGAAGGCCACCCACTTCCCATCTCACAGGGTTGTGGTCAAGATATTAGCAAGGCTGTGGGCCTATCTGGAGTCTCCACATAGGGAGGCATTGACCTCCAACCTCATTCAAGTTGCTGGGAAAATCTCTTGTCTTGCAATTCTATGTCTGGGAGTCCTGCCTTCTTACTGGATGCCAGCCTCAAGTCCTGAGGTCATCTACTGTCCCTTGCTCAGGGACCCTCTTCATAGTTCATAAAATGGCCATTTGATTCTTCCAGAACAGGAAAATGTTCCTGTCTCATCAGATAAGACAAGTAATCATGGCAGTGATCAAACTTGTCGTATAAGATAAACTATCAAGGAGGTGTCATTTTATCATCCTTTCCAGGTTCTTGTGGTTAGAATGTAGTCACATATCTTCAAGTGGTGGATTGTCCAGAGTGGGATTCATTGGGTTTCACCTCAAAGTGAGTCTACCTCAGGCCACTGATTTGTTTTCACCTCTTCACGTAGTCTTTTGGGTCAATTCTGGGCTTTATTCTATTTGCTTGCTTTGGCCAATGAAATAACAGCAAACGTAATGCAAGCAGAAGCTTGAAAAATGCACTGCTGGACTCACCTTCTCTTGGGAGCCTACTGCTGTCAGAAGAAGCCAGGCTGGCTGGCATGCTGGATAGTGACCAAGTGCCACACCAGAGAGTAGGCCATCTTAGATTATGCAGCTCCAGTCTGTAAACTGACCAAAAGTATATGAGAATGCCCAGTAGATTTCAACTGAACCTGCCCAGGGCAGCTGGCTTACATCTCATTTTACATCTCCCTAGAGATTTTGTCTGACTACTCTGCATTCTTTTAAAGAGATTGAACTTTATATTTTATCTTTCACATTTTATATTTTGTTTTCTATAAAATGGTAACAGTGTAGCTACCAGTCATGGTTGAATTGTGCCCTCCTAAAAGATATGCTGAAGTCCTAACCCACAGTACATCATAATGGGAGCTTCATTGGAAATAAATTTCTTTTTCTTTAAAGATTTTATTTATGAGAGACACAGAGAGAGAGAGAGAGGCAGAGACATAAGCAGAGGTAGAAGCAGGCTCCATACAGGGAGCTTTATGTGGGACTCGATCCCTGGACTCCAGGATAACGCCCTAAGCAGACGCTTAACCACTGAGCCACCCAGGCATCCCTGGAAATAAATTTCTTAAAGATGCAATTACATATTTTTAATGCATTTGTGTAAGCCTCATATTATACCTTTTAAAAATATTTTATATAATTCAGCAGTGAAGTCATTGTGCCAAGTTCTCAGTGAAAAGGTTTCATTAGAAATTCAATTTCTTTAAAATATAAAGATATACAGAGTTTCTATTTCTTCTTGTGTCAGTTTAAAAATTTCTACTTTTAAAGTAATTTTCTGTCTTCTGAGTTGTTGAATTTATTGCCATAAAGTTTTTTATAATTTTTTTATTATAACTCTAATAGTTATAAAATGTTTAGGGATATTTTCTTTTCTGATATTGACATTATCCTACTTAAAAATTCTGCATCAAGTTCTTTATCATATTTATTGATCTTTCAATAGAAACATCTTTTGAGTTTATTAATTCTATTTTTCTCTTTTCTGTTTTATTGATTTTTACTCTTTGATTTACTATTTTCTACATTATACTTTAGGTTTAATTTTCTCTTATTTACCTTGCATCTTAAGGTCAAAATTGAGATAAAAATATTTTAGATTTCTTGCTTTCTAATATAAGTATCAGATGGAACAATTTCCCTCTAACCACTACCTTATCTGCATTATATGAATTTTGATGTATTGTGTTTTTATTCTCATTTGACTAAAATATTGCTAATTTACTGAGTGAGTCCCCCTTTTAGTCACATGTTATAGAGAGTCATATTGTTTAATTTCTAAGTATTCAGTTACCTTTTGCGTATCATTTTATTTATTTCTAATTGTATTTCATTTGGTCAAAGACCTTACACTAGATGATATTAATGTATTTAAATATATTGAGACTTGTTTTCATCACTTACATTTTATTTATGAAAGACATATATGAATATTCTATCTGTATTTGAAATTTTATAATTATAAAACTCACTTGAGTTCCCACACTCCCCTCTGACTGACTCTCTAATCTCTGCCTTTTAGTTCACTCACCAAACATCTACACAGACCATTTCAAGCCTTCCCTACTCTCCTTAAAGTTCTAAACCTTCTCATCTATTTTTCACAGAAAATGACCTCATTTCTCACTGCATAGAGAAAAATGGATGGCCCAGACAGGAGTGCTCTCACTTTATGATACCAAATATAGAAACCTATTTTCCTTTTCACTTGATAAAGTAATGGAGTTTTTCTTCCTATCAAAGACTAATCCCTTTGCTCAGGAACTTGTATCTTTCTCTCTTTCATAGACCTTACCCAAAGTGTATCCCTTATCTGTTATACAGTTTAAGCCTTTCAAGTAGTTCTTTCCCACCTGTTATTAAACTTGCTGCAACCAAGGAGAAAAGCAGCAGAGCATCTAAACCGTTTTTTTAACCCTTCCCTTCCTGTTGTTACCTTCAGATCTTTTTACTCTCCTTCACAGCAAAATTTTTCAAACAGGCTTTGAGTATTTAATTTCATCTCCTGTTCTCTCTTCTCCATATAGAAATTATACTAATTTCCATTCAGATATTACTAGTTACTCTAATAGGTTAACCAGAGCCATCTATTTTTTTTTTTTATCAACATGTGGCATCTGTTTTCTTCCAAATGAGAAGGGGTAATCTCAGAGACCTAAAGGCCCATAACAAAGTACTTGTCATTATCAAACCACAAGAAATGGGCTCATTTTTAAAAATATATATTTTACTTATTTATTCATGAGAGACACAGAGAGAGAGGCAGAGACACAGGCAGAGAGGGAGAACACAGGCACAGGGAACCTGATGTGGGACTCAATCCCAGGACCACAGGATCATGACCTGAGCCAAAGGCAGATGCTCAACTTCAGAGCCACCTAGGCATCCCAGGAGTGAGCTCATTGATAAAGACTCCTCTGTGTGAGTGGCAACAGCTTTTCAGTAGACGTTCCAGAATTATTCAAGGGCCTGAGTGAGGATTTCCATGGAAATCTTTTACAACTTTAAAGTAGAAGACATAATGAAGGCTGATTGTGAATCCAACATCTTTCTGAAAAATAGATAACTACATGAACTAATACTAATAGTAATAATGGGAGAATACAATTTTGATTATTTGTTTTTGGAATATTATTGTTATTGTGCTACTGTCCATTCTCTCAGAAGCATCTAAGGACATCATTTACCTGATCTGTTTCTAACTTTAGTAGACTCTGCTTGTAGAAACGGACATGAAACACCACGTGATTCATACTTTGTTCTCACTGATTTCACAAGATACTTCCAAGTTACTTCGTTTTTCACAGTAAGGTAGTAATTTGCATGCATTCAATAAAAATATACCCCTTTTTAGGCCAGGTTATGACTAGACAAATCAATTGTACAACCAAGGGTTTATCATGAGGATTCTATTTGAAAATAAGTTTCTTTTGAAAAACTAATGATTATGCATATTATTGTAAATCCTTAGTGGGACCAGTGTCTATGAGGTCCTTTGAGGAAACTGGTATAGCATATCTTTTGTGACTTGAAGCATTCAAAGGAAAGTCACTTTCTGGCACAGCAGAAACAGCAGCTTTGGGTATATGCAAAGTGAAAAATTCACCCACATTAAAATTTCTGTAAGCAAAACCTGGTGAAGATAAATTTCTTGGTTTCGATTTCCTAGCTTTGAAATATACAAATACATGTGCATAATAGAAACTACTAAAAGTGCAATATCTAATGTAATATCTAAGGTGAAATTTTGGCATGGTCCTTGCACTAGGATAGGACTGCATTTTTATTTTTTTTTATTTTTTATTTTTATTTTTATTTTTTTTAGGACTGCATTTTTAACATTATAAGAATGACTTTCCAACAATGTATCTAATTGTAATTAATGGTAGAGATTAGTGCCTTGACCATAATTTCTCTTAACCAGAGCAGTCTCTCTGAACAGACTAGATTCCATTAAGACAGAAAGGTAAACATAGAGGACCTGACTCAGGAAAGAATATGATCTGATCAAGAATAATATTTCGTAGAAAATTTGCCATATACAAATGATAAAATATGATGCAGTTTAAAAAGTAACAAATTCAATATTACAATATAAATATGAGCAGATTTCAAAAATACAATGTCAAGTATAAAATGTTATACCAGTGGGAAGTGTAATATATAAGGGGGATGTGTGTGGGAGAGTGCCAAAAAGAGTAAGTACAGGATAAAGGCAGCCCGGAATGAAAAATAAAATATAATACATTTTAAAGTGGTAGGATGCATACACCAAAGTCTATGGTTTGTTATAAATGAGAATTATGATCCAAATGAATAAAAAAGGCAGAGATGAAGTTAAATGTTTATGTAGAGACCAGGTTTGGCCTGGATAAGCTGTAAGAAAAGTTTTAAGCAGACTAGAGACATCGACTGATTCATCCAAGTTGATGACTTTGTTGCTCTATAGACTGGATGGAAAGGAACCAAAGAGGGCAGTGTAGGTCCCTTGCAGGAGTCCAGATGGAGGTGTGGGAGTAGGGAGGCATTGGGGGATGAAGTATTAGAGTGTACTGGGGTAGTGTAGGGATAAATATGTGATTAGGTTCAGAATAAATTTTGGATTAAATCACCAAGCTTCTTGATGTGCTGCCGTGGAGATGGAGATGTGTGAGGATCTTAGGAAAATTAAGGGATTTAGTTTTGACTTTCAAGGCTTGACTTAGTAAGTAGTTTGGGTAGTGGTGCTAAAAGAATCACAGTGCGATAAAGATAAGATGATGGACAAAGCAAAATTCCAAATTATTTTTTGTTATTTCTCTGTGCTTTCTTAAAAAGTTATGCAGCCCCTCAAGAGGTGTTGTCATAGGAGATAGGGCAGGTGTTCTTGGGCGAGAAGGAGGTTAAGCCTTGATGTGAAGAGTGGAGAAGACAAAGTGGGATGGGAGATATATTATACAATTCATAATTTCAAAAGCTTAAATTAGATAAAAACTATGAATGCATATTTATACATGGTGTTATATCACTGTGTTTACAGAGAGATTGCCTTTAATCTCCCTGGCTGTTGTTGGTCCTGCCACACAAGCAAACAAAAAATGTCAGAACCATTCTGCCAAGGTGGGAAATTGGAGCTGCAATTCAGAGGACTGTGGTTTAATAGGTCTGAATTTACGTTGTAGAAGGGGTGAAAATTATTAAGTGTATCTATGTTAGAGAAAAAACTGTGTCTGGAATATGTAAACAACCATCTAAAAATAGAATGCCACCCTCATTTAAGAAACTCAAAGATGGACCAATGAATAGGATATTGTTAAAATTGAGTATTCATTTCTGATTAAACACGGAAAGAACTCTTAATTTTCTATAAATGGAAAGATATTTTCTTGACTTGCTGAAAATTATCTACCAGAAATTGCTGTAAACAAAATGCTTAATGATGAAAGGTTGGAAGAAATTCCATTAAAATCAAGAATAATTATGATACCCACCATCACTATAATTACTCAACACAGTAGTAGTATACTGGAATAAATCATCCTTCTCATTAACAAAACCCATCCAGGCAACAAAATAAGTAGAATTCATCACACAGACACCATCTGAGAATATTCAGATTAAAGAAATACAGAAAGCTTTTTAAGTGGATGGAATGAAAGGGCTTTCTGGTTAATAATAGGACTGCGTGGAACATGTAAAGCACTTACTAGACATAGTTCTTATTTTTTCAAATGTATATTAACATATTTTAACCCTCTCCACAACTTTACAAAATTTGTCCAATTATTATCCCTGTTTTAGAGATTAGTAAACTGAGACATGGAGCTATTAATTAAATTGTCCAAGATCAGCTTACTGACAAAGATCCAAAACCAGGCAGTCTGGCTTTAAAACCTGAAGCTTTAACCACTAAGCTTCCTCTTGGCCTTGATGCATTTGTTTTAACACATTCCCATCAGTAGCAGCTCTTGGGTCTAGTACTTAATCATTCCACACTAATGATTTTCCTGACGACATTAAGTTTTATGATTTATCATAATGCCACATGAAAAACTCCCCCAAAGTATCGCTTGTGTACTAGTGTATATACTTAAAAGTGTGTTGATCTAATGCTCAACCAATTAAGAAAATGTTGGAAAACGATCTCCTGTAGGCACAGATTTTAGGACTCTTGTCCTTGCACCCTCTATCACATAATCTCTCCTAATTATCCCACCTTATTACTTAACAATACTTCTTATTTTTTTAGGATTATATTTGTTTATTCGTGAGAGACACAGAGATAGAGGCAGAGACACAGGCAGAGGGAGAAGCAGGCTGCCTGTGGGAAGCCTGATGTGGGACTTGATCTCATGACCTGAGCCAAAGGCAGATGCTCAACCACTGAGCCACCCAGGAGCCCCTACAGTACTTCTTCTTATCATCACTAACTAAGGCAAGTGATCCTACTGAAGGAAATCTGTATATCCTTCACATGATAATTTATTTAAGTTAATAAGTGATATACTATTAAATTAGAACTAGCATCAGGAAGAATGGTACTTAGGAACAACAATCACGCCATTTATAATGAAAGAAACAATGACCTTCATCAATGCGTACAAACTGGAAAAATGGTCCTTGTTAAATCTGAATGGAATGTTCATGTCCCAAACAAGATTGCTCACAATGAACTCGATAGTTAAGTTCAATTGCATTAGGTTTTAGGACTGAGTTTCTAATAATGGTATTTTTCTGTTATTTATCATAGTTTAAAAACCATGATACCTTTAGTACAAACTGTTAATGAATTTCTCAATTAACTTGTTTTTGAATAAACAACAGCTATCGACTTTGCTGAGCAGAAGATATTTCCAAGAAAATAGTGAAAAAAGGAAAAATTTGTCTAAGATCACAAGTATTACTTTCATAATAACTGAGGTTAAGAATGTTTTATAGAGGTGCAAACCTAAATAAAATAAATATGTGAGGCGCACCTATTACTTGCATTATAATTGTTTTCAGCTTTATTGAGGTATAAGTGACAAGTAAAATTGTAATATGTTTAAAGTATACACGGTGATCCACAGTCAAGCTAATTAACACATCCATCACCTCACACATTTACCTTTTGGAGGGGGTAAGAATGTTTATAATCTATTGTTTTAGAAAATTTCAATTATGGAATATAGTATTAACTATGGTGATTATACAGTATTAACTGTAGTCAGTCACCACACCATACATCCTCAGATTTTATTCATCTTATAGCTGAAAGTTTACCAACTTCTCCCCATTCCCCCCCCCCTTGCCAGCCCTTGGCAGCCTCCATTTACTCTCTGTTTCTATAAGTCTGACTTTTTGTTCCCCTTACATTTCACATATAAGTGATAGCATGCAGTATCTGTCTTCCTCTGGGTTATTTCACTTCACATAATACCGTCCAGGTTCATCCACCTGCAAATGGCAGGATATCTTTCTGTTCTAAGACTAATATTGCATTAGGAATGAATTTTCTTCAGTCTAACTCATAAAGGATGTTTGCTTATTCTGTAAATTGTGTTGCCACACACCTTCTCTCAGCTCAGTATATATGAGCCATGTCAAACATCGTCTATATAAACTGCAATTCATAAATCTCCCTGTCATCCAGACTTGTGATCTTCTACTCTTCCCCGTTCAGTAAATGGCTCCACCATCCACATAGTTCTGAAGCCAAAATCAGAGTCTTCCTATCTTTCTCTTTCCTTTACCTCTGAAAGCCAATCTGTCAGCAAGTCCTGAAATCTGAACTCTCAAACATATCGGGATTCAGTCTGCCGCTTTTCAACTACACACTTTCCACCTGAGATCAAGAGACTAGCAAGTGTCAAGGCTTTAGCCAGAATTTATGTCTTTATAGTCTGCTGGCATGGGAAAGCTTAATGCAAAAGGAGACAGAATCATGGTGACAAGACTTAGAAGAGATGTATATGCAGACATTTATGCAGACATGACTGATGTTTGAGGGTACTCTGTTCGGAAACATCAGAAGGAATGGTGCAGCGATGGAAACATATGTGTACCCAAGGAGCACAAAACAGGTAGGAGGGCGATGGGAGGTTTATGGATGAAGGCCGTCATGTAAATGAAAGGTATAAGATTTGCAGATACATTGTCTTCTAGGATCATATGTATTGTGCCAACTGGATTCTCAATATGTCAGGGCCTATGCCTCAGGCTCAGATTCTTCTCTCTCTCATAATACTAAGCAGGCTCATAATTTCTTGGGCATCCATACCATTATCACAGTGGTATTATAATAATTTTCTGTGTTTTCTAGACTAAGGCATTCAACATAGATAGATTAAACATCTAGACCACAGAATAAAGTAATCAACCCCAAATCAATTTTTTTTCTGACTTTGAAGTCTCTTCCCTCTATACTGTACCAGGGATTGTCCCATGTCTTATTCATATTCATATTGACAGTGCTAGCATATCTAATGCTTATATGAACATGTTGAATTTAATTTATAAACTTGTATACCACTTGAATGTGAAGATTTCTTTTTACAAAAAATACCTATTTTCTTATTTTTCATTGAATAATGACTAATTTAATCGATTGATCAACATTTGGCAGCGAATGACTGAGCTAACGTTTCAGCCAAAGCTCAGCAGGGCTTCTATAACACCCTCACAAATGCTCCACGGTTCATACATGATTCACTTTTACTTAGTCTGCTTTCCACAAAAATAATCCAAAATCATTTTTAAATCAAATTAAAAACCCTTGCATTTATAATACTTTGATGGCTGTTAAATTACAATGTCGGCATACAGATGTGAAAGTGAACTATATTTAGAGAAATGGCACTACTCTGAAATAAATGAATTCAGGTGAATAATTACTTTCTATCTATAAGCTTGGGAATTTCTAATATATCATCTGTCTGTTCTAACAATGCAGAAAGGAGAGTTAGTTCTTTGTGGATTGTTAATTATAACCCTTAATAACTGATTTCAAACTCTCAGTAGAGTATACATTTCTTCATTATAAATTACACTCTGGAAACATGACATTTTAAGAAAATACAGTGTAAGATTTGTTTGTAAAAGACATTCTACATGGATTTAAATTTATAATTAATTTTTTTTTCTGAAATTCTGTCAGTAGTCCCATAGAGTTTGCAATCCCTGTATAGGCATCTAAGTCATTAATGGGAACTTCAGTGATGTTGACTTCAAAATCCTTTATATTCCCACTTAGTAAACACCTGGAGCAATTTCTGCATTTATTTATTTATTTATTTATTTATTTATTTATTTATTTATTTGAAACACACACAGAGAGAGAGGCAGAGACACAGGCAGAGAGAGAAGCAGACTCCATGCAGGGAGCCTGATGTGGGACTCGATCCCGGGTCTCCAGGATCAGGCCCTGGGCTGAAGGTGGCACTAAACCGCTGCGCCACCGGGGCTGCCCTCTGCACATAATTCTTCATAAAGTTCCTTAAGGAGAGTGATACTTCCAGACATGAGGTATTACAGAGCACACTAAAAATTCCTTTGAATAGTCAGAGAAGCCTTGTGTAGTCCTACGAGAACGTCTGGGGAGGTGGGAGCTAGCATCAAACTTGGTAGGTGCCTGGTGGCAAATCTTTGTCCTAGTGATGGAGAAACACTAACTTCTGCTTTCACACAATCTTTCAAGGTTATCTCTGACAGAGGATGGCACAGAGTATTGCTGAAGTACAGATTCCCTGGCTTCTACTTCCAAGTAACCCAGCTTAGGGTTGATCTAGCTTTGTACTATTGTTCACTTTAGAACTAAATCAAAGAAAGGCAAGATTTCATATTGCTTTTCTAGGACATTTCCCAGATAATGTTTATTGAGTGATTGCTGTTGTATCTGACATGATACTAAGTGTTTGAACTGCATCATTCAAGTAATACCCTCAAGAGTTGAATGAGGAAAGCTCTATCATTCTTCTCATTAGTAGAAAGAAAAAAAATACTAAGACTGAAGGAGACTCTAACATACACTATGTGGAGGCTGTGATCACTACACCACACTGCCTGGCTAGAAGGGAGCTGATTTCTTCTTGACTGATTTAGATTCCTTATTCCCTGTTCTATTTCTCCTGAATCAAATTATACATGTGATTATAAAAGTTGTAATTTCAACACTCAGTGATTTTAATTTGTTTTAAATATAAAATGTTCAGAACTTGTGAACTAAGCCATCTAGATTGGCAACGATAAAACCTTTGAACATATAGACTTCATCTTTACCATTGCAGCAATTATGTAGGTTGAAATGGAAGTACAAAAATGTATTAGTCCTTCATTATGAGCTAGAAATATGATCTTTGTTGTACCGGTTTACCTAAAATGCAGTTCATAAGCCATTTAAATATAAAATGCGTTTTAGCTGATAAAAATGTCAGTAAAACCAAAAATGAATGAACGCTATGTAAGAACCAGGTTAATTAGGAAATGATCCCATGAGTACCATCTGGTATATATTGGAATTAGTGATTTTAACACTTACACATTGATGCAAAGCCAAGGGGCCATGAAGAGAGAGTGTTTTATTCCGATAATTAAAGAAACAAAGTGTTCCAAGACACTAGGAAGTTTATGAGGTCAGGCTCTCTTTTATGTTTGAATCATCTCCAAAATACCATTTATGAGTAATGTGCAGCTCATTTTGAAGATTTTGAAGATTTTACAATTGTGCAATACCTCATAGATCCTGAATTTTGACATTGGACAGGTATTTTTATTTTGTGCTAGAAACATTGTTATTATTATTATTATTAACATTATTCCAAACATTATTTTTCTGAAGTTCTCATCTTAATTCTCATCATCTCATTCAGAGCAGGAAACCTTGGATTTCTACTATTGGAAAATATGAAAGATACAAGAATATTTATGATATATTATAGGCTATATTCATCTTATTGAATGACTCAAATATTTTCAATAAATGTGTACATATTTCTTGTGACTTATGGTGTGGTCATTATGGTAAAACTGTCTTAGAGCCTTTTGAAGAAAAGATATATAGCTTTTAAAAGCTATGGAAATAGCAATTTGTCATAATTATAATCTAGATTGTTATACCAATTATCCTAGACAGTGAAGGAAACCCTGCAATTGCACATGGTTGCCAAGAAAACATTTCTTAACTAAAAAGAAAAAAAAAAAAAAGGAGTTATGACCTGAGGTCATTCCCAAGTTTGACCAGAGTTTTACTGTAGTCCCTAAGATATAAAGGTCTTGGATAGCCCTGGATATGAGTGATAAAGTATCCAAATGATCATAACTCTGATAATTAAGATTTTTCTGAAAACTTGAGCAAAAGAGTAAGTTGCTTATTCTCATATGGATGACTTCTAGTAAGGGGAAAGAAGAAAGTAGAAAAAAAAAAGATGTGTTTATCGCCATGGGAGAAACACTTATGAATTTAATCTTACACCAAACACAAAACGTAGCTTGAAATGAATTAAAGATTTAAATGTAAGGCCGAAATCATAGATCTACTAGAAGAAAACAAGGAAAAAGCTTATTGACATTGGACTGGCAAGGGTGTAACTGAAAAGCACAGGCAACAAAACAAAAATAGGTCAATGGGATGGCATCCAGCTAAAAGGCTTCTGCAAGCAAAGAAAATGAGCCCCAGAATGAAAGGTAACTCACAGAATGGGAAAAAAATAATCTTTGCAAATCGAATATCTCATAAGGTTAGTATCTCTCTAATATTTCAATTCCCAAGAATCCTTCTGGAAGAATCAGGGAAGAAAATAATTTGCCTACCTACATGGTCAAAGAAGGGATAAGCAATTGGGACATTGGATGGAAGATGTCCATTCTATGAGCCTTTCTTCAAAAGACTGTGACTATTTTGCTCAACACTTTATTTCACATTTCCTTGCCCAGCTTTTAACACTTTGGAAATCCTGCATACATGTGCAATAAATGCACATCGATAATATGAGTAGAACTTTGTGGAGCGATCCAGAGGCAAACAGTATTAGCAAGAAAACTGGCAGAGAATGAGTAGTTATTTAGAGATTTGGGACCGCAAATACAAGAGATTAAACCAAAATAATTTGTATGCCACTATCACTTTCATTTTGCAATGTTACATAGATCTCAGTGGTTTTATAATAGTGAGTGCCATAAATATAGTAGCAAACGAACCCTCATCTCTTCGTGTGTAGAAAGATCTTAATCATTGGAACTGAATGCACTTAGTGCAGTGCCTTTGGACTCTGAAGTGCATAGACCTCAGACTCTCTCAGGGCATGAAAACTGAAGAATATGTCAGTCTGTGGTTTCTATAGGCGGAATGGTAGTCAAAATCTTCATTAAAATATAGATTTTTATGTGTATTTATATACATACAAACCTACATATGAGAATGCACAATATTTATGTCAAAACTTGAAGAAACGTACCGCTTCCTATCAGACTGGCCAGCAGCACCCTGTTTTAAACAGGGATTAAATGAGAAGGGTCACCCAAGAGGAATAGATTTCGGCAATTCTTGTGAGGCAGCTGGAGTCAACGTTGGTGCAATTTACACTACTTAGACCTAAAAGGCAACCCGTTGCCCACTTCTCCAGAGGATAGTTCCATAAAGGTCACTTTGAGGGAATTAAACTCTTTAAACATACCCCTTCCCACCTCTGCAAATAATATCAAATAAGCCCTCGGTTTAAGGTGCCTATTCCATTTTTAAGTGAATGTCACTAATATCTGTAAAGTGGGCTCTTCATACTGTCTGAAGTTTTGCTTTACTCAGATTGCCTCAGATGTTAATGGTAATAACAGTGTGACCAAAATAAATGGCTTCATCTTTTTTAATGAAGCAATGATGCTCCAACATCTGATTTTACTTAATGTGTGCATGTGTTTCTGTGTGTCCTTATCAATAATGCAAATATTCCTCTTAAAACCAGGAATAACATGATGAAAGTCAAATGCCTTCTCCTTTCAAAATTGATAGGAAATTTCTGACAAAATGGTAATTGCCACAAGATGCTTCAAAAACAGGTTGTCGGGCAGCCCGGGTGGCTCAGCAGTTTCTTCCCGGGGTGTGATCCTGGAGACCCGGGATCGAGTCCCACATCAGACTCCCTGCATGGAGCCTGCTTGTCCCTCTGCCTGTGTCTCTGCCTCTCTCTCTCTCTGTCTCTCTGTGTCTCTCATGAATAAATAAATAAAATCTTAAAAAAAAAAAAAAACAGTGCTGTGGTTATCATTACAGATTTGGTAACAGCTAATCTTTTTGACATTACATAAATTAGGGTATAATGTGTTAAATTACTGTCCCAGCAGGAGATAGAGTTCTGAAAGAACAAACACTCAGAATCTTGAGCATCAGGCAATCAAAAAAGGCAAATTATTAGAGGTCGTTTAGTCCATTACGTGTTTATTTTTGTGGTAGGGTGACATATATAAAATACGTATTTTGCATTCTAATTCAAGGATTTTAAAATATAAAGGCTAAATAAAATTGCAATGAATTGACTCACCCAGGGCTGCCTGTAATTACCTCTGACATCTTAATACATTTAACTAACAGCATCACAAAAATCCAACAAATATGAGAACCTTGGGATCACTATCTCCTTTGTATAAAAATATACATTTTTTTTTTGCATTTTTGCTGATATCAAAGAGTGACTGTATTTTCTGACTTGGTTTATTTTTTAATTTTTAAAAAGATTTTATTTATTTATTCATGAGAGACACAGAGAGAGAGAGAGCGAGGCAGAGACACAGGCAGAGGGAGAAGCAGGCTCCATGCAGGGAGCCCGATGTTGGGACTCTATCCCAGGTCTCCAGGATCAGGCCCTGGGCTGAAGGTGGCACTAAACCACTGAGCCACTGGGCTGCCCTCTGAGTTGGCTTAAACACTTGTTAGGTTTATTTCATATGTAAAGAATAAACAAGAGAGCTTAAGAAGTTATTTTTCCATAGAATAAATAAGTCATAGAGATGAAAAGTACAGCATAGGGAATAAAGTCAATAATATTGCAATAGCTTCACCTGGTAACAGATGGTAACTACACTTAACTGTGGTGAACATTTTGTAATATATATAATTGTCAAATCACTATGTTGTACACCTGAAGCTAATATAATACATTGACTATATTTGTAAACAAAAAGGAAAAAAAACACATTTCTGTAATTGGAAAACATGTTTCCTCTGGAATTCTTGGAACCAAGCTTCTTAACTTGTTTTGCATTTTGATTTCCGACCAGATAAAATATTTTGTATGTGTGAAGGCCTGGCTCAGATTATATGAATCTACTTATAATTGGGCATGTTGTACTGTGCTGATGATTCAGAGGGTGCTTCAGTGAAATGGGCGATTTTCTCTAATTTTTGTACTAGAACTTTTGATCTCATTCCTTGTGTAAATACATGCTTCCTTTGTCCTTTATGGGCTTTGGAAACCTGTTCTTTTAGTTGGCTTGGGAATTCAAAAGCAGACTTCTTGGCAATAGAACACTATCAAGGGATTGGGATTCAAGACCGGTGGAGGGAGTAACATATGCCCAAAGGCAGACCCCGTCAGAATCCAAGAACCTAGCCATAGTTGTCTCTCCTGCCATATAAGGCTATATGAGCTACAGGTGTATGGTAAAATATCATTAGCCTATGGAATGTCATGCTATTATTTGGCTTGAATGTAGTGTTTCTTCTCAATAGTGGAGCCAGGATGAGAATATTGGCTCCGATTCTTAGGACACCATTCTTTTCCTTGGAATATTGGCACCAGTTCATATTTTCAGTCAAGCACCCTGACAGAGAAAGATCCTCCTGGTGCTTTCTGAAGCTGGAAGGCAAAATATTTCAAGTGAACTCAGTTGATATTTCTTGAAACAGCTGTTATGGAAAAATGACACTGAAACTGATAAAATATGCCAGCTTTTTTTAATGTCAGAAAAATCCCTTTGAGACAAAGCAAGATCTGTTCTTCCATAGCTCATTGTAAAAACTGAGTGATATTGGAAAAGGACAATTCTGACTGAGTAATATGCCTTTAACTTTGGGTTTGTAAATATTTCTACAGTTTAAGAGGATAAATTAAATGTCAGTAAAACAGAAGACTTTAAGTGATAAGATCGCTTTAAAAATAATTTTTAAAACTGCTGTAAATTATTTTCAGTGAAAAAGCCTATAGTTTACAAAGAGTGATAACAGATGAATTTCTGGCTTAATATATTGAGTGCTTGCTTTTTAAACTTAGAGAGGTTTTTTTTTTTTTTTAATTAACTCTTTCATAGCAGTGTTTGCAAAGAAGTTAAATAGCAGGATTAGGGCTTGTGTCCTATGTTTTTTTTTTTTTTTTCAATATAATTATTTATTCTTTGAACACATAAACAGAATTAAAAAGGCCCCCAACACACAATAGAAAAAATGGTTCATTCCCATGAGATCACATTACTGAACTCTGCAGTGCTTAGCAGCTTTCCTTCTATGCTCTTCAGGTTCCTCTGCCTCTGGTACTGCTGTCTGCAAGGACTTGTCTGACTCCTCTTCCGTAAAGGGCGGTCCTGGTGGAGAGCTCCCACAGCTGCCTTCAACACTTCTAGTAGGAGCCTTCAGATCTTCATGTTCTTTCTACCCAAGGTCAAATTAATGGCCTACTTCACATCTCCTGACCTAATGTCCACATGCATCACCCTTGAATAAATACCACTATTCAATATTTCCATATGTATTGAGTTTTATTGAAGAAAAACAACAAACCAGACAGCTCAGTTCCTCTATACATGGAGAGGTGGCAATTTCAGTTTAGCCTTTCGTGCTTGGCCAGGCCCACCATGTTTTCCAGCCAACCTATCTTCCATTCTCCATTTGGGTAGATGTGTGTTCTTTTCAGATCTTCTCCACCTCTCTGCAGGGCACATCAACTGTGACCTCTCTTTCCTGTCAACAATTTTCTAAATGGACAATCATTTTTTCCCTACTTATTTCCTTTCCCTTCCTGACACAAAGGAATCCATCCTTCTCTTTTTCATGTTTATGATGATTCATCTTAGTTGATCATCTACTTATAGTCCATTCACTTTTAAATATTCTTAAATCCAATATAAAATTAAATCACAAGCAAAGGAGGGGAAACCAGAATGGGAAAAAAACAGAAAGGAAGACAAACCATGAGAGGCTTTTAACTCTGGGTTGCTGAAGGGGAGGAGAGTGGGGGGATGGGGTAACTGGGTGATGGACACTAAGGAGTCTGGGTGTTATATGCAGCTGATGAATTATTTACAACTACATCTGAAACTAATTATGTACTATATGTTGGCTAATTGAATTCAAATAAAACAAAATAAACTAACTGAATGAAAACTCTCTTCCATTATCTATATTCTTCTGGCTCTTTATTTATCTTCAATGTTCAATTTTCTGCTGGACAGACTTTTCCATATATGCTTTTACCATTTTTCTCCTCCCATGTGCTCTGAAATATCCAGAGTATTGATCACATGTCCAAATAACAAGTAGAGCATAAAATCATAGCTATTCTAGAATTATGAGGCATGGATGGTCTCAGAGAAAACAGAGAAGAGAGATTGCTAACTGGCATAGCTGAGCAATCATTAATATATTTGCTGCACTAAATTTAGAAAAATGTCATTGGCTGTATAATGACTGGCAGTACAATCTCACATGTAAATTATGATCTTTTTGAAAAATCGATACTACTGTTAGAATTATGTATTACTTTACTCAATAAATATAAATGCTTAATCAATGTTTGATGGGACATGAGAGAATATGTATACATAAGTGCAAGTGTAAATACTAAGTCCCCAAGTACTGCCCCTGACAGACTTCTGAAAAACTCAAAAATATCACTGTAAGAGGATACCTTTCTTTTCTGGGGTCATTCACTCTTAGCATATCTAGTTCAAAGAATTTTTGCTGACATAATCTAAAAATGTGTTGCCCTGCCTACTAATGGACTATTAATAGATGATGGGCACTGAGCGGGGCACTTGATGGGATGAGCACTGGGTATTATACTATACGCTGGCAAATTGAACTCCAATAAAAAATACATACAAAATAAATACTAATGAAAAGTATTATGCTACTAAAAGGCATTTTATAATGAAAAGATGTTTATGATAGATGAGAAAAATGCATGTGACAAGCATTATGAATATGAATCCTGTGTGTGTGTGTCTGTGTGTGTGTGTGTATTTTTTGTTTAAATTTGGATGTGTGTGTATGATGAGGACTACAGTAAGAGGACAATAACTTTTTACTCTATAATTTTACTTTATAGTTTCATGGGTTGTATTACTTTATAAATAATAAAAATAAGGACAATTTTTTAAAAAACAAAAAATAGGAATTAAAGGGAATTAAGGACTATTAATAGGAATTATACATTTTTAAAGTTTTTAATGCATTAATAATTTTCTTCTTTCAAAGTAGCCTTGAACTTAAGAAGAGTCAAGTATTACCACTAATCCATAGACAAAAGAACTGACACCTAAGAAAGTTAAATAACATTGTAGATGATATTAAAATCTATAATCTAGATTTAGATTTTCAGTTATAAATTGGAACTTGGATTTTGGGCTTTGAATATTTTGCTTTCTTTTTATATCATCAATCTCAGCAGCCTCCTGACAGGTGGTTTACTTCGTCCTCTCAGTATTGCTGACTTCAGAAGCTCCAGAAGAGAGGCTAAGAAAACAGAAGTACAAAGGCAGAGATACATGTGTGAGGTGGCAACAGCAGACAGCTGTCAGCCTGAAGCTGTAGAAGGCCAAGAAGGGTGAAGAGTTTTTAAAGAGAAGGAGAATTAGCAATCTCTCCCCTGAGGCAGCTTCTGAAGAGCCAGCCAAACCAGTCAGCCTTATCCTGCGTGAAGTAATCAACAGTGTGAATGCCTCACATCTAGAATTACGTTTCTAGGCCACCCAGGCAGCTAGTAAAATTCTGTCCTGGGAAAGGAACCCTCTTCTAAAATGGACTGTTGAAGGAGGACTCATTCCTAGGCCTGGCGAAGTTCCTGAAGTCATCACCTCCGCCTCACCCCCGCTTATAGTTTGAACTCTGACCAGCATTCCTTCAGGGACTTCATAGCAGACGTTAGCCATTGTGGAAGAGGGCTGTCTGGTCCTTCATGGAGCTGCTGTCTTCCCTCCACAGGACTCTGTATGTTCACAGGCAAGGTGGGTTGTTGGTAACATGGCAGGAGATAGCTCAGAGTACAGAGATGTGGTCTCAAGCAATCCTGTCCTTCATTTGCTGACCCTGTGGTCAGCAACCACACCAATCGTGTTTCTGTGGAAAATTTCATAAACTCTATATCAGTCCTGTGTCGCAGTAAGAACACAGACTCTTTCAAAAAAGCACTGACGCAAATTTTCCCAATCCTCTTCCATCATCTGCACAACCATAACAGCAACATTCTCTTGGACACCTGCTGGCCCCTGTGCCACTTCACCAATGGCTTCAATGAGTGCTTGGTCAAGGATTTGGCACAGGGTCCTGCCTGGGCTGGCCAACTAATAAACAGCTCTTAGAACTTGATGTCTTGACCCCCTTTGTCCACACTACAGGAAACATAGTCACTGGGATGGATCACCAGACCCAGGTGGCCATCGATGCAGGCATGCTGAGAGTGTTGCTCCACTCTGGCTTGTGCCCCAAGTCCTCCATCCAGAGCAGGCAAGTCTGGGTCGTAAGCTATGTAGCTGTGGGGCCCTGGCTTGTGGCTCAGTTGATCCAACTTGTCTACTCTGGCATACTGGAACCACTAGACAATCTTCTCAACTTCCAAGACACTAAAATTGTTATCATCCTCAATATCATGTGGCAGAGAAGCTTTCTGAGAAGGAAGACTTGTCTTCTGATAGAATTCAGCAGGATGGTTAGACTTGATGTTTACAGCTTCATGAAGATCATCATTTTGGCCAGACTGCTTTGAACACTGTAGAGAACCACTTTAGTGAGCAAGATGACAATGGCATTATATGACTGGTCCTAGACCAGGGTCATGAATTTTTGAAGCTCTTAACAATAACAAAATAACCAAAGTTCCACAGCTTCTAAACCAATGAGGAAACGATAAAGGGTCACTTCTTGAGGAGCAGCCCTCCTAGATTCAAAGGGTAAAGGTTTTAAAAATGAATATTAATATCATTTTCAACACTTTCACTGCCATCTACAAAACACATATATATTATTCTAACCACACAGTTCCATAGGTACAGCCAAAGATGGCCCCCAAACCCAAAAATCTCTACCTCAAATTGAGTGAGACAGTTTCAAATATAACTATTTCCATGACTTCGTTCTGTTGTGCCAAAGTGTGAACTGAGGTTTTCACACACACTGGAAAGTGTCCCATCTGGGGAATCCTGGAAGGGAAAGCCCACACAGGAGTTCCCAGGACATGAAAGAAACATTGCAAATGCATTACCTTTAGTTTATGGGAAGAATCACAAACAAGAGACAGAACCAAGATAGAGATTTATTTAAAAGCAGGAACAAGTAGGAGATATAAATAATCAAAGTTCAGTTCTATTACCTTTGTAAGATAAAAACCCGATTCAGAGAGATAGATCAAGACAGGCAGTCCCTGGCATTTCCTCACAGGTTGAACTGAACCATTTGTCATAACACTTCTGTTTAACAAAATCAGGTTTTCATATGAATTATGAAGTTATAGAATTTACCATCCTGTTTCATTCATGACAGGTTTTACTCTCAAAAGTCTTAGAATGCCTTTGGGGTTCTGCAAAAAAGCCACTGGATATCGTATAATAATTTAACAACATATCATTCTTCCGTGTCCATTAGGTCATTTAACTCATCTACAGATACTCCTTGTGTAATTTTTGGAGGAATTAAGTGTTATTTTATATCTAATTAGTGAAAGAAAACTTGAAGTGAGATTCTGGAGACTACTGAAAACATGGAGACAAAAAGGAAATCTGTTTTATTAAACAAATGCTTTTTTAAATATTTAAATATTTCTCAAAATGGTTGAAGCATCCATGAAAGTGAGAATTTTAAAAAATACAGATGAGGAGTGCTTGGTGGCTCAGTCGTTTAAGCATCTGCCTTGGGCTCAGGTTGATCCCAGGGTCCTGGACTCAAGCCCTGCATTGGGCTCTCTGCTCAGTGGGGAGCCTGCTTCTCCCTCTTCCTCTGCTTGTGGCTCTGCCTACTTGTGCTCTCCCTCTTTCTGTCAAATAAAGGAATAAAATTGTTAAAAATAATAAATAAAATATATTAAAATATAAATATTGTAAAGAGAACTAATTTATTCTTCAGAATAAGCCTCTGATACTTTAATAACTCAATAATTGGAATGTGTTATGCTACATATTTTAACTTTCTCCTAGATAAGTTGTGTGTAAAGAGAAGATAGAAAGTGAATTATCACTAATTTCAAACAATAGAGCATCAGAGTAATTTAAGAATGACCTTCGATTGCATCATTTTGATGCATCTAGCAAAAATGTATCCATGTTGGGCAGCCCGGGTGGCTCAATGGTTTAGCACCACCTTAGGCCCAGGACCTGATCTTGGAGACCCAGGATCGAGTCCCACATCAGTCTCCCTGCATGGAGCCTGCTTCTCCCTCTGCCTGTGTCTCTGCCTCTCTCTCTCTCTCTCTCTCTCTGTGTGTGTCTCATGAATAAAAAAAAATATATCCATGTCTACATACTAGACTATTTTCAGTTAATTACATATGAGGTAAAAATTAGATTGAAAATTAATGTCAATTTTAATAATAAAGCTAAGGTTACTTTCTCAGTGAGTTACTACAGAGGTTGGTTATGTTCAACCTTTGTTATGCTAATTTGCTTCTTGTGAATACTGTTATTTCCGGTGATGGATTTGAAGTTTTGGTGAGATGGTTGCTAATTTTTTTTAAGGTCTTGTAATTTAGATGTAATTTTAATCCATGAGTATATATATATATATATGCAAAATTTGTCCACAGATCTGTTTTTTTTTTAATTTTTATTTATTTATGATAGTCACAGAGAGAGAGAGAGAGAGAGAGAGGCAGAGACACAGGCAGAGGGAGAAGCAGGCTCCATGCACCGGGAGCCCGACGTGGGATTTGATCCCGGGTCTCCAGGATTGTGCCCTGGGCCAAAGGCAGGCGCCAAACCGCTGCACCACCCAGGGATCCCTAGATCTCTCTTTCTTGATATACTTATCAATTTGCTAGAGAACATGTAGGTGGGGACAGAGCACAGCCTGCCCTAGGCCTGATCATGTGGTAAATAACAGAACACAGATATGTGCGTACACATATGTACGCGTATTAGGGGAGATGTGCTTGCTCTCTCCCCTGGTACTTTAAAGTTCCAGCACATGCTCGGCTACAGACTCGTCTAAATAAGTGGGAGCCTCTCTTTGCAGTGTTTCTTTAGCCACTGAAATGAAAGCAGTTTCCGTTAAGAAAACTGGAAAGACATCAGAACTATCTGCACTCGCTAATAGTTTATTTGAAATGTTGATATTTTGTTCATTATAGAGATTTACCTCAATTTAGATTTTTAAAAAATGAATTAAAATATCATTTACTTGGGAGCGCTTGGATGGCTCAATCTGTTAAGCATCTGACTCTTGAATTCAGCTCAGGTCTTGATCTCAGAGTTGTGAGATTGAGCCCATGGGACTCAGTGTGGAAACTGCTTTAAGATTCTTTCTGGGTGCCTGGGTGGGTCAAATGATTGGGTGTCTGCCTTTGGCTCAGGCCATGGTCCCTGGGTCCTGGGATCGAGTCCCACATTGGTTGGTCTCCCTGTGGAGAGCCTGCTTCTCCCCCTCTCTCTGTCTGACTCTCAGCTCTTGTGCTCTCTCTCTTTCTCTCAAATAAACACATGAAAGTTAACAGATTCTCTCTCTCCTTCTTCTGGTCCTCACCCCCTAAAAAAAAAAAAAAAAAAAAAAATCAGCTCCCTTGATTACTGAGTTTTTTGGTAGCCATTAAAATTTTGTTCCCAACGTGACTGCCTTACTTATCTCACCCTATTCCCGGCCCTGTAGTAAATAACCATTTCCAGTACAGAAACGATTGATTCCCATTTAAAAGAGAAAACAAACTGCCAGAAGAGTGTTTGATTTAGGCTGCAGGTGGTGGAAATCAGTATTTGAAGAAACCTATGTTTAAATGGGAATGAGCAGAGTAATTGGCACTTAATTAACATCAGTGATAAAATGAGGTATCAAGTCTATCTTTGAGTGTGTAGAACTGGATATTTATGAACTCCACTGCTGTTTGTTTGTTTGTTTCTAATCCAAACACCCTTGAATAATGCTTTATAATATATTCAATTTCCACTGACGTATTGGTTTGTTGGTCAGACTCTAGTATGGTATTTGTCTAAATCTGTGATATTGCTTGGATACAAATTACTAGCTATCTTCAACTATTATCTTATTTTTCTAAAATGATTTTCAGGGGCAGCCCCGGTGACTCAGGGGTTTAGCGCCACCTTCAGCCCAGGGCCTGGTCCTGGAGACCCAGGATCCAGTCCCATGTCAGGCTCCCTGCATGGAGCCTGCTTCTCCCTCTGCCTGTGTCTCTGTCTCTGTCTCTGTCTCTCTCTCTCTCTCTCTCTGTATGTGTGTGTGTGTGTGTCTGTCATGAATAAATAAATAAAATCTTAAAAAATAATTTTCATCTTGCATATTATATTACTTAGAATTCTAACTACTGTACCTCAGATGTTATGGGTGATATATGCTCATTAAAATTGAGTGTAATGGAGGATTTTTTCCTGTTGATATTATTGCTTCTGCCAAGCTTCCATAATTCAACTTTTTTTAAAAAGTTTTCTCACCTAGAACACCCACCAGCATCTCTGTATCATGAATATTTCTCTTTAGTTAATATTAGATCCCTTATGAATACCTAAAGCTTTTCTTCAAGTGACCTCACTTAGTTTCTCAATAGATAAGTCAAATAAAACTACTTTTAATTAAAAATGCATAATTCTGATATAAAAGCAGTACGTGTTTGATTTAAGGGGAAAGAATTGCAGGTCAAGAAACAGAATGATAGAAAAATCCACACTTACAATTTCTACCTAAAGATAACAATATTTATTATTTTAGTATATCTCACTTTACAAAAAAATATATAGTAATTTACATAATGCTGGCAAACTGATTCTTTTCCTCACATCTCATAAATAATAATAAAAATCACAATTAATAATGCTTCCCTTAACATTGTATCGTAACTTTTGGCATCTTCCACCTATTAATAAGTATTTAAGCTTCCTCTACATCTTTTCATGGTTTGATAGATCCTTTTTTTTTAGAACTGAATGCTATTTCATTGTCTGGACATAACACTATTCATTCACTGACTGTAGGACACTTTGGTTGCTTCCAAGTTTGAGCAACTATAAATAAAGCTGCTATAAACATTTGTGTACAGGTTTTGTGTGGAAATAAGTTTTCAGCTCCTTTGGATAAATACCAAGGAGTGACTGTCAGATTGTATGATGAGTATATTTAGTTTTGTAAGAAACCACCAAACTCTCTTTCAAAGTGGCTGTACCATCTTGCATTCATATTAGCAATAAATGAGAATTCCTATTACTCTATTTTCACATACATTTGACATTGGTTTTTGACCATTCTAATAGGTGTATAGTGGTATCATTTTTATTTAACATTTTTTGAAATTTTCTTATATTTTGCTCTTCTTTTACTTACCACTTTGAGATTAACCTATATACTATTATATTAAATTTTATTAACCAATAAAATATTTTCTCAATTTACTAAAGCCTCATGTTAAGTTTATTTTAGGGATTTCTATATCTGTTTCTAGTATGAATAAAATTTTTGTTTTGATTTATTTTTCTATTGAGTTTAAAGAACTTGGAGGACATTTTTGGTTATTTATTGATTTATTTACTATGTATAACTGACCACTAAACCCTCTCTAGTTCTAACGGTTTTACATCACTTTCATTATCGTCCGGTAAACAGTTTTATCATCTGATAAAAATAATGCTGTATCTTCTGTATTTCAACATTATCCTGGTTTATTGCACTGTCTACATTTACAGAATGATATTGACTCATGGTGGAAATAATGCTACTATCATATTTCTGTTAAGTATTACAAAGTATCAACACCAAAGAAACAAACAATCCAATCATGAAATGGGCAAAAGACATGAAGAGAAATCTCACAGAGGAAGACATAGACATGGCCAATATGCACATGAGAAAATGCTCTGCATCACTTGCCATCAGGGAAATACAAATCAAAACCACAATGAGATCCCACCTCACACCAGTGAGAATGGGGAAAATTAACAAGGCAGGAAACAACAAATGTTGGAGAGGATGCGGAGAAAAGGGAACCCTCTTACACTGTTGGTGGGAATGTGAACTGGTGCAGCCACTCTGGAAAACTGTGTGGAGGTTCCTCAAAGAGTTAAAAATAGACCTGCCCTACGACCGAGCAATTGCACTGTTAGGGATTTACCCCGAAGATTCAGATGCAATGAAACGCCGGGACACCTGCACCCCGATGTTTCTAGCAGCCATGTCCACAATAGCCAAACTGTGGAAGGAGCCTCGGTGCCCATCCAAAGATGAATGGATAAAGAAGATGTGGTTTATGTATACAATGGAATATTACTCAGCCATTAGAAACGACAAATACCCACCATTTGCTTCAACGTGGATGGAACTGGAGGGTATTATGCTGAGTGAAGTAAGTCAATCGGAGAACGACAAACAGTGTATGTTCTCATTCATTTGGGGAATATGAATAATAGTGAAGGGGAATATAAGGGAAGGGAGAAGAAATGTGTGGAAGATATCAGAAAGGGACACAGAACATAAAGACTTCTAACTCTGGGAAATGAACTAGGGGTGGTGGAAGGGGAGGAGGGCGGGGGGTGGGGGTGAGTGGGTGGCGGGCACAGGGGGGGACGCTTGACGGGATGAGCACTGGGTGTTATTCTGTATGTTGGTAAATTGAACACCAATAAAAATTAATTTATAAAAAAAAGTATTACAAAGTAGTTTTCCTGAAAGCAGTATATAATTGCTTCCATTATTTTTGTAAAATATTCTGTAACATAGTCTAGGAAAAGAACTCAGTTTATGTCTTTCCCTATTTATCCCATCAACTCCACTCCCTGTGGATGCCTTCCCTCTCTTGGTCTCTATCATAAGTGCTATGGTATAGCTATTCCAGTATTTCGGGAATATGTGTTGTTCCCTCTCCTACTGTCTCATTTATTTCCTTTATAGCGAACTTCACCTTCTCCTCTGCCCCTAATCTGCCACCTAATTTCTAGCCTGGTGGCTCTAAAACCAGTTTCAAGTTCCTAAATGCTGAGAATGTACACCCTTCTTGAAATCTAAATAATACATTTTGTCATTCAATAAGTACTGTTGTCTTGATAAGAAACCGTTTTTTTAATATAAGTATACTGAGAGATAGGTTGGAGATGATTTTTCCACATGCACAAAGACATTAGTTTTCAGAATTGTGCCCTACAGTGGGAGTCAAGGAGTCTGATTGGATTCCTTTCTGGCAATAACTAATTATAATGATCTTGGGCTCATACCTTATTTCTAGACTCTTTCAATTTCTTCACCTCTAAATTGGGTGATTGAATGACATGACAGTTATAAGGCTATTTCTTGTCTGAAATTATGGTCCAGACACACTTATTTTCACCCAAACATTGGGTCCTGAACATCACCTTTTCCACTCCAGTTCACACTTCCATTGCTGCTTGAAATACATTCTCACTCAAACCTACTACTCCAGTGCCCAAAATGGATATTTCCACTCTGACTTATGGTGCTTAAAATGTATTTGGTAGATGTGAGTTCAGATTTTAGAATTATGTAATTTTCTTAAAGTGGAGAATTTATTAAGATTTTCTGTTTTATTTTCTAAATTAAAGAATAGTCTGTGAAGGAGACATTTATCAATTCCATTCTCAAGTAACATGCATGATAATAAGACCACATCTCCAGGAGGTAAGCAATATTCAGACTATGATTTTTCTGGCACTTGCCCCATGGCCAGTGGGGAAGTATATCCTCTGAGCATCACGGAGGCATTCAAATATCTGTCACATGTCCAAATATTTTTCAACCATGGAGGCAACAGATCTTTTATTATCATAAGTAGAAAATAATATGATATCTGAAATTTACTTGTAACAATTATTTTAGTAAGTTTTTAAAAATAATTTTCCATATTAAAACTATGAATCTATAGTAAATAATGATGGTATCGATGTATATTAACTGTATGAGCAAGACTGTGTTTCTGACGTAGGCTTCAATTTTGAGGGAATTATTCATTGTTTGAATTTTCTTTTAGGTAAATGGTAATTTTGCTCCCATGAGAAATGAATAATGACACCAAAGGAGGAAAAGTTGTTGTTACAATAACAGAGAATTCTAAGTTATCAACATTAATATAGAAATTGACAGTTGTGTAGTACTATTTTAGAACACATCAGATTTTAAAAATTTTCCTAACTCTGACCTTTAGCTGGTTAACTTTAATTAAATAAAACATCCAAAAATATTTTCTTTTCTTTATTTTATTAACTTTGAGAGAGTAAGAGGACAGTGTAGTGGGATTTTGTTTCTTTTTGTACTGAAAAAGTCTCTTCCCTCATCAAATGTTTCTCTCCTTTTTCCATCTTCAAAAAAAGAAACTTTGGTTCTAGGAAACAGTGAGCAACTAAGGAACATGGGACTGTCTCTTTCTCTGTCTGGTAGTCCCACCCTAACAATTACCAAAGTACTCCAGAATGAGGAGTCACGTCAGTGGTGCCATGTCGATGATTTCCCAATGTCACCATAACTCTGCTTGTTTTGACTCTTCAGGGTAAAGGAACTTAACTGTCCTCAGTCTCTGAAGAACAGGAAATGGTGAGAAGCTTATTTTTCTCCATGACTTTCATAATCCACTTATATTAAAAAGTATGGATTTTAAACCTCCATCCATAGGAGAGATTTTTCTGTAGCAAACAAGAGCTGAAACGTGAATATGCTACACATGCAGTACTTCAATATCAAGATGGGTTGCCAAGCAACTAACGATAATACTTCGTTTTTACAAATCTCCAATGACTGAAGTGAACCTCTGCTTTCCTCCATGATGAACCAACAGGAATGTTTAATTTCATTCTTATTATTTCTTGTGGATTATATGTTTTAGGAAGCAACAGGAGCAGCAGATATTCCACATCAGGGAGTAGAATGTATGCTATTTGGAATGGAATAACAGGTCTTACAGTTGGAAATAAAAATTTAATTAGTAAAATAATTATTTCAAGGCTGAAATGAGCAACAAAAAGTGCGCTTATCTCTGCTTTCATGTGCATCTAGGACCCAAAACTGTCTAAACTCTGAATAAGAATTTAAATTAGCCATGGAATGGAACAAAACTTACAGAGGTGAAAATTATGAGTATGATTAGAATTCTAAAGTTACAAGTCTCTGGTTGAGCATGATAGTATTAGCAATTGTGACAGAGGTCCTCTTAGAAAAAAAGTTTGCTGGGATGCACAAATTAATAATGGCTTTGGGTTGAATTTCAACATCACTCAGTCTTTTGTGGTTTGTGCCAATGAGAGAAGACAGTTTTCTAGATAATTGAAGTAGGAGAATGTAGGACACCAACCCGGAGGGAAGCCATTAAAAGTGGGGAGGTAGGGAATAGATATGGCGGGCAGGGGGGATGGTCCCAGGGACATTGTCATGAAAAGTGAATCTTCTTCAAGACCGTTAAAAAGTACTTTTTGTAAAGTCTACAAAAATCCCAAAATGCTTGGTGTGAATGACATTTGTAGTTCATACTGAAGCTGATTAAGGACTAAGATTTATGTTGTATCGCTGTAGATATTGACCAAAAAAAACAGAACATCTTAGAAATCAAGAAGCAAAGGAAGCCAGAACGTCACATAAGAGAGACTTAGTTCTAATAGAATAAACAGGACATTGTAGGGAAAGCTCTTGATGTGGGTTGTGGGAGCTATGGAAATGCTTCATTCTGATCTCTTTCAAGGGAACCTACTTCTGAGAGTAAACCGACTGATGGCCTCCAGCTAAGCCTGGAATTTTTTAGCCATTGATGGATCACAGCAAGAGTGTTATTACTGGCCACCCCATCCCAACAGGAGACTCTTCCAACAGGCAGCCTTCACTCTGATACTCCCCAGATGCCTGCCAAAAACTTTCTAGGAAATGTGCTGTGGTCTGAAGCTTTCTAACCAATTCTTCCTTCTTTCTCTCTATCCAAGAACATGTGGTTAGAGGCTTCCCTCGACTTTCTGGCCCCCACACTTTACCTTTCACGGGAGTTTCTCTAATAAATCTCTTATATATTTATTCCTACCTTAAGGTCCACTTCTCGGAGGACCAACAGTAATAGAGGTTACCCTTGAATCAAAAAGTTGGCAGCTATTTTTTTAAGGTTTTATTTATTTGAGAGGGAGAGAGAGCGAGCATAGGACCAAGTGGAGGGGCAGAGGGAGAAGCAGGCTCCCCACTGAGCAGAGAGCCCAGTGTGAGCTGGATCTCAGGACGTAGAAATCATGACCTGAGGTAAAGGCAGACACTTAATTGACTGAGCCATCCAGGAGCCCCAAAAGTTGCCGGCTATTTTAAGTAATTTGCAGTGTTTTGGTTTTGTTTATTTGTTTTTTAACAAACTGTATTCCTCACTAGAACTAGGCAAGTAATAAAAAATTACCCCAGACACTAGTCTTTGTCCAAGAGAATATACCTGCATGGATGGTTAAGATTTTTCTATAGTAGATTGTAAGGAAGGAGATTAGGGTTAAAGAGTAATGTTCCTTTCTCTTCCTTTCCATCCATTCACCCAAATGAAAGGGACTTTTTTCCTATCTTTTTTATGTCCGGTATTCATTTTTTAAGTCAATTGAAATACATAACTAGCTTAGATAATATTTAAATAAATAATTTTCTTTTGTAATCATTTTTTCCTACAAAGTATTCTGTAACATGGTAACACACATTTCTCTCAGGGGAGAAATCCCACCAGATTCTAATTTCCTCTTACAGTTTAAATACATCTTTGTCAAATAGTCTCAACATCAATGTATTTCCCAAGTTGCTCTATTCAGTTTTATTCATTTTTATCTTGTTATAAATGTATAGAACCAATGAGGGGATTTTTTTTTTAATTCTACTCAGTACATTGAGTTTACTCCTTTTGAAATACTCCTTGCAAATATTAAAATTTTATTTTTTATTAAAATATGTTAAAACATGAATACTATTTAATATAAACTATACAGTTTTAATTTTTATCAAAATATAAACCACATAAAATATAAACTATATTTAAATATTAACTATAAAATATCAACTATAGTGTTTATAAAAACATATTTATTAAAATATAAACTGATTTCATTAAAAGTTCAAAACTAAATATATTTTTATGAATAATGACATAAAGAAAAATTCATCCTCAAAAATTCCTATTTGAGAAAAAACTACATGGTTTTGGAAGAAATACTGTGACAATATGCTTTGGGTATGTACAACACCATATGACTGATATAATACTAATGACCTCTCAACTGCCTTCCAAGAAGAATCTAGAAACACCTTTGGCTGAGTATCTAGAACGAATTATACTAAAGTATTGGGATTAAGAACCGAGTAAGAACTGAGTATAAGTATCAAAGACAAGAACATGAACTATTAAAGTGAAGAAAATAGGACAGAGCTTAGAATATATAAAAAAAAAAAAAAAGGCTCCACACTGGAAATAAAACAGGAAGATAAAAAGAAAATCTTGGATGGCTATGCAAGTATAAGGGACTTTGGAAAAAATAGTGTTTAATTGTTTTTTTTTTTTCTTTACACGTAGCAATTGTGTGATGTAAACAATTTCACCAATTCTCTTTCAATGCCCGCGGTAACAACTTTAGCTAGACTATCACAAAAAACAGGGTAACTCCAGGCTGCCCATCATGTTAGACTCTTTTTTTTTTCCTGTAAGAAATAGTGATTTATTAATTAATATCATAAAATAAAAGGTCATTTAAAGAATTTATTATTCTTGGGCAGCCCCAGTGGCTCAGCGATTTAGCGCCGCCTGCAGCCCGGGGTTTGATTCTGGGGACCCTGGATCGAGTCCCATGTCTGGCTCCCTGCGTGGAGCCTGCTTCTCCCTCTGCCTGTGCCTCTGCCCCCCGCCCCCCTCTGTGTCTCTATGAATAAATAAATAAAATCTTAAAAAAAAGAATCATTTAAAAAAATAATTTATTATTCTTAAATAATAAAAATAAACATCTTAGGGAATCCAAGCTCACACCAAATACCTAGCTTTACAGAATCCAATATATCTGAAAGCCAGGAACCAAAAGGCTCAACACAGTTCTGGATTTTGCTTTATGTGTCCTCCTTACATCAGCAGATTTGCAATCTTTGTCTCTCCTTTCCTCTTCTTTCTTCCCCTTCCCTTCTGTCATCTTGTTCTCTCTAACACACACACAAACACACACACACACACACACACACAACACTCACAAATTTTATTGTATGTGTTGTCAAAAACCCACCTCCAGTGCTTCTGGATCCAGAATGTAATCATGTAACATGAAGACAGAGTTTGGGAAAAAGAGGAACAATGACTTTATTGCTTTGTCAGGCATACAAAGCTGCAGCAGGCTAAGGCCTCCAAAAACTGCAAGCCCTCAGGGGGATGGGAGTGGGGGGGGGGGGCTCTCACAGAAAATACAGGATCTAACTGGTTTTGACAGTAATTGAGCCTGTGCCACCAGATTCCTTTATTAGGTCTCTAGGGTGGTACTGGGTTCCTGAAACAAAAGGCTAAGAAAAGACGAGGTGGGGTTTGGCGAAGAGATGACAACAGTTACTTTAAAACCAAGCTTCGATGATGCATTAGTGCAGCCATTTTGATTTCTGTTCAATTTTATGCTTTTAAGTGGTTTCACATGCATATTGTTTTGCATTTTCTTCCTTCTTTTTCTACTATTGATTCAAACTTATTCCACGTTCCTCATTTTTCTCTTTCTTTCTTTCTTTCTTTCTTTCTTTCTTTCTTTCTTCCTTTCTTTCTTTTTTAGAGGATGGAGATCTAATAGTATTTGCTAAAAGTTACCATCATATTGGGTGGATATTTTGAAACCAGATCAACTTACAATTTGTTGTCTCAAGAGATGAGGGCCAGTGGTAAAAAATGTGGCCAACTAAAACTCGAGCCTCTAAAGAGAATTTAAGGGGTGGCAGTTTACCTTAGATGAGGAAAACAGGGAAACAGGATACCATTGTTGAGGAGAAACTCAATGCCATGCTGAACTGATAGGAAGGAGTCAATCTTGAAAAGTAAAAGTGTCCTTCTGAAGCTAAGTGTAGGCGTGCTTACTGACCAGTGTAATAAATATAACATCTCCTTCTGGAAGAGAAGACAGGCTGAATGACTGTTACCAAAGATTCAGGGTTCCTTCTCTGTAATATATCTACAGTGTGTGTAGGGCTCACCTGGCCTTCTTTAGAACACCCTCTGGGACTGAGCGCACCAAGAACTGGCACAATGAAGTGCTAGTACTTTGGATATGGCTGTTCGTATGAGTAATAAAGTCCTTGGTCTTTGACAGGACTCTCCTGTT
The DNA here is from genome assembly GCF_905146905.1 of Nyctereutes procyonoides. Classification (NCBI taxonomy): domain Eukaryota; kingdom Metazoa; phylum Chordata; class Mammalia; order Carnivora; family Canidae; genus Nyctereutes; species Nyctereutes procyonoides. The sequence continues at coordinate 29,843,036 of NW_026575136.1, forward strand.
TTCTGCCATCATTCATGGAACTATAGCAGCCTGACATGTCAGCTTATAAATCAAGCAGAATCCTGGTCCTCCACAGTTCTTAGCAATTTTGGTGGTGAGAATGGAATGTGGAAAGGAACACAAATTTCTAGAAGTGAAAGGATAAGGAATTCAGGGCCTAATTGACCTGGAGTGAGGAAAGTCCAAGAGAATTGGTAATAAACATGTTAACCCAAATGTCTGGCCAATCAGGTAATAAGGTATCTTCCTACCTGTGAGAAAGTAGTTTCTGAGACAGTTACCTGCCAGTTGTCCTACTTATTGTTGGTTCCCTTTCAGGTGAATGAAAACTTCCTCACCAAACTTCCTGGTGGCATTGGGTCTATCTATTTTAATAACAGTAGTAAGATTCATCATAGTGGGTAGGAACAGAAAGCTTCCAATTCAGGAACAAACAAATGAAATGTTAAATAGATGAGCACTGAGAATGGAGGGAAACTCATAGCCACTCTGGGCAGTAACCAGGTTTGTTATTAGAATTTTGGGTGGTTCCATAGAGAAATGAGACAGTGCAGGGGATTGATGCTTGCTGTGTAGGAATGGCAACATTGATGCCATCTTGGAGCTCAGCATCTCCTGCAATCCTACCATGCCAACCTTAGATGTACTTGCCAGTTACAGTAAAATATCTCAGACTTTTTTTTTTTTATTGAAATGAGTCTCTCAGAAGATTTCCCAGAAACACACAGATTTCTATGTACAACCATCTGTGACTAGCCATCGACTGGCATTTGAGCTTCAGTGCTGTGGACTGTGTTTACAAGGCTGACAAAGGTGAGCCACTGGCAATTAAGAAACTAGATTCCAAAAATCTAGATAAATTCTTGCTGTTGATTTGATGGCTTTGGGTAATTCCCTCAACTCTTAAATTGAATCCAGGTATAAATTTAAGAGGTGTTATCATGCTGATGAGACAGCAGGTGCTTCAGATGTGTGCTAATGGGAGCTCCCCAAAGAACAAGCTGAGAGTCACTCTGAATATCTAGAGGGAAAGAACTCCAAGGTCCTAGAGGGGAAAGTGCTGTGTCTTTGTCTTGTTGAGTCAAGGGGCTCCTAAAGGTAAAAAACACAGGATGTCTGGAATGGCCACGTTACCAACCAACTACTCAATATATGGCTTTGGAAGAAACAAAAGCATTAGAAAGTTACTGGCTAAACTGCAAGCAACCACCATGCTGCTAAGGATAAGAAGTGAGTCAGGGCTGCTCACTGAACACCTGCTCTCTCCTTCTGTCCAGTATACTGACCTCCCTCTGCTCTACCTCAGCTGCTTTCAGGGGGAAAGATAATTGAAGGTGAGTCTAAGGTCCCCCGTGTTCATGAGGGATTGAAGGCTATACACATCCATCCCCTAAACTAGGGTAATTAGATGTGGGGAAGAGCTGAATCTTTTGTGGATTTATTGGAAACAGGTATATGATTCATCATCCTCCCTGATCCTGTTTGAAGTGAGATGACTCACATTTAGTTTACTAGGGTTTGGCAGTTAGCACAATGGGGAAGGGAAGCCAACATGACAGTATTGCTTCTAGGTATAAAAGTAGAGCAGGAATTGATACATTCTGTACTTATACTTCCTCATCCCATAAGTTAAATGTAAGACTATGTATTGTGATTTAGTTTATTTGAAAGAGGAATATATATACATATATATGTGTGTGTGTGCGCCTATATATACACACAGACAATATCTTCTCCAATAAAACTAAAATTAAAAGGTCTAGTTTATTTGAAAAAGGAAAAACATTGTATATATGCTCTCCAACCCAATAAAATTTCTGTTTTAATATGGAAATTGAATAAATAAAAGATTAACTTAAAGTGTCTTGTTAACTAGATGGCCGACCTTATTTTCTAAATATATTAAACAACAACAACAACAATCCCTCAGATCATTGTAGGACAAAGTTCTTAATATGCTAGCTCATAACATAGACCATTAAATTGTCAAAATATAGCTGATCAATAAACATTCAATAATTATAAAATAATGAAAAAAAAAAAGGTCTAGGCTTACAGGGGATAATTTATTTAGGTAGCTGCTCTGCTGGCAAAGCTCATGATTACTCTGTAAATCTGGCATTACTGTGGGAAGCTTTCCCTCACACACCATGGAAGTTAATGTCCTTCCTCAGTGCTCACATATGTCCCTGTTTAAGTATTTATTACTCTGTCTTGTGATAACATTTTCCCTTAAGCAAACAGTGTCTTAATGACAGAGACTTCCTCTTATTACATTATTTTTTTGCCGCAGATCTGTGCAAAGCTTAGCACATACCAAGTGACTCTTCTCTCTCTCTCCTTTTTTTTTTCTTTTTTTGGAGGAATAAGTGAAACAAAACAAAACAAAACAAATATGTTTAGGAAGAATGTGTTCTAAACCACCTTGAAAAAAATTATTTGTCAAAATAGCTGAACTATTGCTCCCTTACAGTCTATTAAATCAGTATTAGATGGGTTCCTCTATTGAGGCAAATATCTCATATATATGTTAATACAGAGTAACAGCTATATCCCAAAAAGATATTAACAGTAAACATGACTTTTTGAAAATAAATGTAATAAAAATTCAATAGGTTTATTTAGATTTGGCTTTATGAAAACAAAACAAAAGTCTGTTATGCTGTCAGTAAAAATGATGTTCTGCAAATCTTTGTAGGCCACATGGCTGAGCCTTTTCTTGTTACATTTTGGAGTAGGAAGCTTGCTCCTCATCACTTTCAATTTGACATTTTACAGGAGCTAGAACCATAAGTCAGGTAGGGAAACATGTTACATACTGTTTTTTCCCCTCTAGCTGAGGACCAGTAATCTTAAGTCAACAATGTCAGATTTCAATTTTGTTGTTTACTGAATTACCATGCTGTGGATTCAAACACCAACTTCTGCTGCTTTTATTGTTCTAAATCTTTCCTACGTGATGATTAAAAGAAAAAAAAAAAAACTTAACTTGCTTGACAGCTGGCTTTATTTTGCCTCTGTTTAAACGTAACATTTTAAATTCCTTATTGAATTAGGCAGATAAAACAATCGCCTGCCTAATACAATATGTATAACCTAAGAAGGAAAGCTACTCTCTTGATTGACATTTATTCAGTGATTCTTCGTTTTTTTGTTTTGTTTTGTTTTGTTTTTGTTATTTTAGGTGCCTACTAGGTAAAATGTATTTGTATGAATTGTGAACTGGTTATAAAAAATGGAAGGCATAAAAGTCTGTTCTGAAGAGTTTCAACAGACCCCCAAGTTTGGGAAAATATTAGCCATATTATTGTTCATGGTAAAATAATAAGAATTTCCTTCCGAAAACATGTTGATTTTTACTATGGGAAACTTATTTCTATAGGAAAAAATACAGAATGTCTTTTTTCATGCACTTAATTTGCAAGCATTAGCTTAATTATATGTTCAATTAAATCTTTACTAATACCAATAGCAATGATTTAGTAAATCTCTATAAATGTTCACACGTTATATCCAATTAACTAAAATGCATAATTAGATCTGGATATGATGTAATGCCTTGTTGATTCATTGAAACAAAGATGGAAAGTTCTCTAGAAAGAGATTGTATTACGGCCCAAGCCCCCCACCTCAACTTTTGCTTATAATTCATTGTACAACCACCAGATAACAGAAGACTCTTGAAGGAGAGCTCTCGACAGAAATGCCGAAAAATAAGTAACATAGTATCGTTTATATAAAGAAAACTCTCATATTGAAAATAGTTGTTAATTATTGGAGCAGCTAGATTAACAAAATGTGGGAATCACATGACTAAATTGCTTTATAAAGTAATTGGTGTTAGAATAGAAAAATATTCTGAAAGTATTTCATTCATTTAAGTGTTGAGTAAATATGTATTGAACACCTAGCAGGTTTCCAGGCACCTCCCTGAGGCCTAGGGAGAATAAAGGACAGAAGAGAGGTGGTTTCTCTTCTCCTAGGGCTTACATTTCTTTTTTTTAAGATATTATTTATTTATTCATGAGAGACACTAGAGGCAGAGACACAGGCAGAGGGAGAAGCAGGCTCCATGCAGGAGGAGTGGGACTCAATCCCAGGACTCCAGGATCATGCCCTGAGCCAGAGGCAGACCCTCAACCGCTGAGCCGGGTTTACATTTCAAAGTGTGTGTGTTGGCGGGGGGGTGGAAGTGGGAGCATCAATTTATGATTATTAAAATAATTAATAATTGTAAGTACAATGCTCTGATAGAGCATAACAATGAGGGGGTCTAATTCACAGGGTGTATTTAAACGAAGACCTAGAAGAAGAGAAAGACACAGCCAGAAAAACGGGATCCCACCAGAGGACACTCTTTTTTTCATGAACAAAAAGCAACAGGGCTTGTACCCAAAAGCAATTTAATATTTATTAAGAGAACTGCCTGCCTGGAAAGAATCTGATCTCATTTTCTGTTTTGAGACTACCCTACCAAACCTTAGCCTTTAGACGGTTCCTTTACAAAGGCAACAAAAAGCAGCTTCAAAATAAATAATAGAGGATATTGCTTTAAAACAAAAGTCAACTGAGTAAATTTAAAGATCAAATCGGCTTTCTTCAATGATTCATGAGTTGGGCAGCATCCCATGGGCAAGTAGAAAGGAGCTCTGAAGAGTTGAACAAAATGAAAGAGCTTTATAGGCATAATGGGGCAGGGAAAGGAAAGATCAGATTCCCTCCTCTTCCTTTGGGGCTTGGCAGGGGTCTGTTGGGTGGATTACCTTGTTGGTCCTGACCAGGAATTTCCAGATTTATATTTTAAGATTACATTCCTGGGAGAGGTTGAAACTACAATTAGGTTAGGTCTTGGTTTGCAAGTCTTGGTTTGCTGATGTGGGGCTTAGCACAACTGACTCCATTTTAGGCCTGTTCTTTTTTTTTTTTTTTTTTCTTCCTTTTTTTAAAGGGTTTCTGCCCTTCGGTCAGACTCCTGGCTTAACTGAGAGATATGATCCAAATGTAAGACATTAGCAGCTACCTCTCTGGAGATCTCACAGTTTTTGTTGATCCTCTGTGTGGTATTCACCGGTTGTAATGATTTTTTCTTAACCTCTGTGATATTCATGGGCCACAGCTTTAGGTTCACAATTTTAAATTGGTCATTCTCTTCCCTCCTTTTATGACATTTCAATCTTAGGGAGATCATAGGCTTGGTATTTAGAGGCTGCAAATGTGCATTGAAAGCTTTTAAGAGAATGAGGCATGCCAGGGAGACTAATATGATTATAAGCAGAATATTTTTTAGTGTTTGGAGTACACTTTGGAACCCTGGTCCCAAGGCCTAAACTAGTCAAAATTAAATAAGTTAGGGGGCACCTGGGTGACTCAGTGGTTGAGCATCTGCCTTTGGATCAGGTTGTGATACTGGGGTCCTGGGATCGGGTCCCACATCAGGCTCCCAGCAGGGAACCTGGTTCTCCTTCTGCCTGTGTCTCTGCCTCTCTTTCTGTGTCTCTCAAAAATAAATAAATAAAAACTTTAGGAAAAATAAATAAATAGTAATAATAATAAAAAAAAAATCAAAGGAGTTACCCTTTTCGTCCAAATGGCTTGCTCAGTGATCTTATGGAACTGAGTTTCAACTTCCTCACAAGTGTTAATCCAGGTGCAGCAGGTTGTGCTGGCTATACCACAGACAGCTTCTTGCTCAGCTACAAGATAATTAAAGGCTGTTTTATTATCAAGAACAATTTTGGCCAGAGAGCTTAAGGATTTTTGTTGAACAGCTGTTGTTTTATTAGCAAATTCCACAATGCTTTCAAAAGTTAAGGAGAGGTTTCTGATCATAGCCTCCTTCACATTTATTCCCAGCCAGGGGAGCAGTGATCTACCAAAGGAAACTAATTTTGAATCATAAATGCCTCCTGGTAATTCCTGTTTTGAGTCTTTGACTAGGGACTGGAAAGGTGACAACCATGGAGGTCAGTAAAATTCAAGGGTCTCTAGCTTTGCTTTAGTTACCCTTGCCTATGTTCTTTTCTTTGTACAGAGCCTGGGTACAAATCTCCCCAGGTTTGGAGTTGTTAACAGAGACAGGGAAATGGAACAGGGGGTCTCTAGCATCATGGACAGATTAGCATTTTTGACGAAAAATCCTGCAGTATAAAAGTTTGCCCCCACACACACACACACCCCACACCCACACCTTAACAATCGTCTTGACATACAGACGATGGTGGTATCTTTCAGGGAAATGCCTGTGTAAAGAAAGACAAGACATAAAATAACAAATGTTTTGAGGTTTAAATTATGGAGTCTTGATTCCATGTCTTGGAGGAAGTAGTCTACATGGATGTCTGCTATTTCTCTTCCTTGTCAATTTGAAGTGAAGGTCTCCTGGGTCTGCATGGGACCAGACGTCAGGCAAAACCTTCTTTCACTGTAAATTCCATGTCTGAGATTCTAGTCCATGAAATTTGGATGCTATGTGGGTAGAGAGGAAAGCTGGTATCCTCCCTTTTAAGGTTTAAGGGTTGTCTTTGTTTTTAGATTTCAGATCAGAAGAGTGGGAGAAAATTGGAAAGTTTGGAGATTGTAGCTGAATACTTGAGGAAACTGGAAGAATTCAAGATCAAGTTCAGTTTACAGGTATATTACAAAACCTCAAAGACAATTAACAGGATTTGAATCTTGTCTCTATAAAGGTATAAACACACTATTTCTTTCTACGGTTAGCCCCATTTTTTTCCCAAAGATAATCACGGTTGGGATGCCTGAGTGGCTTAGCGGCTGAGCATCTCCCTTTGGCTTAGGGTGTGATCCTGGACTCCAGGGATAAAGTCCTACATAAGGCTTCCTGCATGGAGCCTGCTTCTCCCTCTGCCTATGTCTCTGCCTCTCTCTGTGTGTCTCTCATGAATAAATAAATAAAATATTTTAAAAAAAGATAATCACAGTAAAACTAATTTGGTTTGCATTAATTTTGGCCTATTTATGCAAGTGCCCCAAGAACAGTGATTGACCAGATAACTTTTTTTTTTTTTTAAAGACTCTTTTGCTGGAACTTTGTAAGCAATGTACCAGGTCTATTTTTTCCAACAGACTTTATTGACTCCATAAAGTCAAACTTAGTTCTTTAAAACTGCTTGGTTATATCTGAGTTTTTTTTTTTTTTTTTTTTTAAGAATACTCAAGATTTGATGAATTGTGGAGAGATCAGGTGGGGAGAAAAAGTAAATGTTTCCTCTTTGTTTACATGGGTATACTTACTAAATTGTTGTGAGTCAGACATAGCTTAAGAGAAGAAGTTTTCTTAAATTTGGAAAAACAACACATTCAGCAATATTTCAAACAAGAAGCTGCAAATATTCTATCCTACGCTTCAGCTCATTCAGCCCCATATTATTAAATTTCATTCTGTTTGAAACAAGTTTTGCCCATTAGTTCTAGAGATTCTTATCCAGTTTACTTATATGATCTTAAAGGGCTCTGGATTTACCAGTATCCTTTCCATAAATTTCCTTGAAGAAACACCTTTGCGGGAGTATTTTTGCAAAGACATCTGAGTAAAATATCACTGTCTGTAAATAACAAAAAGACTCTTAAAAATCTATCATTCAGTATTTAATTAGGGTTCATTATAATGGACTTGAGAAGAACTTTGGTTATTTCCGTGACAGTTCAAATTAGAAAATAACTGGACTTAGGATGATAACATTATACTAGAATAATTGGACTTTAGGAATTTCATACAGTTTCTGGAACAGTTATGTATCTATACAAATACAACCACCTGCCACCACACAGTCCCCAGAGCCTTTGGAGAGTTCTAGGTATAATAAATTGGGTTTAAGAGCTCTCCCACAGGACATGTGAAGATATAGGTTGTATGTCTTAGGTTTGCCATTTATCTCTGCTTTCGCTGAAGACATTATCACTGGGGGAGAAATATATGCAGGTGGGTATATATTTTTCTCTAAACCAATCTATATATTGATTTGAATTGAACATTTGTATTGTATTGTATTAAGATTTTATTTATTTATTCATGAGAGACCCAAAGAGAGAGGCAGAGACACAGGCAGAGGGAGAAGCAGGGTCCTTGCAGGGAGTCCAGTGTGGGACTTGATCCTAGGACCCTGGGATCACACCCCAAGCAAAAGTATACTGCTCACCACTAAGCCACGAAGGCATACCAAATTGAACATTTTTAATCCCAAGATTTTATAAAGAAAAAGTGTCTTATTATATATATAAAAAAAGAACAAAGAAGAAAACAGTGGTACCAAAAGCCCATTTTTTCCCCTCCATTCTAGTTTTAGGTCTTATCCTTTAAGTACTTGATAAAATACTAGCAGCATCTTCAGGATCAAGGTTTTGGTGATTATTTAAAGTGGAAAAGATACATAATGTAGTTGGGTGTCAGTCTCATACAAACAAGCAGGGTGTTATAGCAGTAACTGTCACTTTAGTTCCATTCACATATGTTATCATCCCCCCTCCTCGACTCCAATTCTATTTTCAGAAGCACCTGCTGAATCTTGCTGTCTCCAAGTAGTTTTACAATAGAAACAGGTATGTAAATTCTCATTGACTTATTTACTCCTAAATTCCTCATTTTAGAAACATGACACTAATTGGGCTCAAAAGTGTTGTCTACCTTAGGGGGATGAAGTTTAAAAACACTGAGAGCAAAACAATTTGTTATTAGCTTCTAAATAATTAGTACTGGGCTTTAACTATATCTTTCCTATCATAATTGAAATTCATGTTCAGTTTCTAATTTATTCTTTTTATAATTTATCAGAGTAAGATAACACAAACAGAACTTTGAGAAATTCCCAATGTGTCACTTAAGAATCTTTGGTTAAAAACCATTTAAAATCGGGATCCCTGGGTGGCGCAGCGGTTTGGCGCCTGCCTTTGGCCCAGGGGGCGATCCTGGAGACCCAGGATCGAATCCCATATCGGGCTCCCGGTGCATGGAGCCTGCTTCTCACTCTGCCTGTGTCTCTGCCTCTCTCTCTCTCTCTGTGACTATCGTAAAATAAAAATAAAAAAAAAAAAAAAAAAAAAAAACATTTAAAATCAATGTGGTCAACTTAAAAAAAAAAAAAAGCAGGCGGAAGGGAACAGCTGGTATTTATTGGAATAATAATAGATTTACTTTACTGAAAAGAGAAAGCTGACCAGGCAAGTAACAGAAAGGCCAGGAATTAAGAAATTATTCTATATTTGGCATAAGAAACAATTTCTAAGGAACAATAGGTAATTAATTCCTTCAGGATGGCAATATGCAAATGAATTAGCTTAGGGTCTTGAATAATTATGCTGATGCTATAAATTCCAGAAAGGTAGTCTGATTAATATTTCTACCAAAATTAAAAGCAATGTGAAAAAAGTATTATTGAAGAAAAACTCAGGTATTAGCCAAAATGAGAACGCAATATCTATGTAACTGTCTGCTGCCATTTTCAATGCCTTAACATTTTATTACATGCATCCTAATTTGAATGAAAAAAAGTGCTTTAAAAAAGATTCTAAACTAGTTGTGTTTTAAACACAAATTAAGGATTAAAACTCAATGTTTAACCATACTCCCTTTGTAAATGTTTTAAGCTATGAATTTCAGGTGACAAAAAAGAAAGAAATTTGTGCATACTCAATTTATTTCTATTTCAAAAGTGTATAATACAAATTTAATAACAGCAGATGGGATTCAGCAGGCATTATTGACTTCCAGATTCAAGAATAGCAGAATTTAAGGATCTAATGCTCTGTTGTCAAAAGCTGTGAAGGGTCAGATATGTGTTGCCGTACTTGCAGGATAACATGTTAGTCTGCCTCAGGTCCCCGGATGCTGGCAGAAGACATGAGATCCCAGGGTCAGAGATGAAAGACAATATGATAGCCACAGCCATAGAAGACCACTTCTAATAAAAGAAACAAGTAGGCCTGGAAGACACCTGCACACACAGTGAGCTGGGTTACAGGACAAGATCCCTGAGTTTAGAGAACCCAAATCTTACATACTCAGTAGTAAGCATGCCTGACTTTTAACTTAGTATTTTTATATTTAGACATCAAATAGCCTGCCCTTTACTCCAGAAGGTGACAGTTTCTAATTTACAAGGATGTTTGCTTTGCAAGTAGTCTTGAAAAGGTGATCGAAAACAGAGGCAGTCTTTGCAAGATGTGCAGAAACTTAAGAGGTCCACAGAGAATGTTCAACTCTTTTCTATTCACATAGCATCCTGCGCATACCCAAGTCGAGTAAACCTTATGCACTGTTTTGCAATTTTCTGTTTCTTCACCTTTGTCATCTGCGCAACTACTCCTTATACCTGTCTTCTTTATTTTCAGCTAAAACCCTGACACTGAGAGGCCCTAGTTAATATCCTGTAACAACTTAATTTTAAAATGAGTGATGGATTGATATTTGGCAGAGGGAAAAAAAAAGCAATATATAAATTTGCATTCTCCATGGCATGTCAGGGGGAATACTTTTTAAAAAAGGAATCCAGGCGACTAATGAAAAATTTAAACCATAAATTTAGTATATAGTCTCAATAAAGTAATTCTTAGTGGAAAGTCTCCCATGATGAAAGACACCCAACACTTTCAATCTCTTTTGATTACAAATATATTAGCAAGGTCTATGTTCAAAGATGCAAACATCTTCAAAGGCAAAATTTAGCTTCAAAGAAGCATACAATGCATACATAGAGAGTCTTCTTTAAGGGTTTTCAAGTCTTGGATGAGTTTCATAATATGAAATCAGTCTTTTAAAGTTAGTGAATAAAAAGGACAAAACCTTAGAAGAGAATATGTTCTTTGAAATGCCCCAGAGGGGTACCATAATGCAAAACTAGTAAAGTATAAAATAGGACATTCTCAGAAATTTTCATTAAATGCAAAACATTGAATGATTTGATGAAGGTCAAGAACATCACTTATTTTTTTCTTTATTTATGTATTTTTTAAATTTCTCAGCAGAAATAACAAAGCAATGAATCCCAGACAATTTCCTTGTTAGTAGTAGCCAAGGTACTGCCAAATCCAAGAGTTTTCAGCAAAAGCCCTATAGCATAAAAGCAAGTTATGCCACTTGTTTAGAAGTGAAAATTTCCATTAGCATATTAGTCCAATTTTGAATATTGATTCATTTAATTATTCTACGATTAAACGTTTTCATCCCCTGCATTACTTCATTTCCTTATCAAAGGCACTTGTCTGAATGCCACTTTCTTTATGACCAAAGATAGATCAATGGATTTGGGCTAGTGGGGAGTTATTTTTAAGTGTCAATTGCTGCTGGAATCTATAAAAATTTGGCACAAAACTCATACAATGACCTTCATAAAACTGTATCCTCTAATGTATGGTACAGAAAATGAAGGCAGGCTCATTTCCAAACATGCCTATGCCAATGTGTAAAAGTGGTTAGAGAAGACCTAGCTGACTTGCTCATGACATGCTCATCATCAGCACAGAGACATGGAGGACACATGCACTTTTCTGATTGGAGAGAGCTAGGGAAGAGGTTTCACTTTTAATTTGTCCTTCGATAAAGAACACAATTCAAAACTCCCCACACGTAATAATCTACGTATATATCTGTATATACATATAGTTCCTTTTGTGTATTCTGGGCCTAATTTTATCACTATTAGGAAGAGCTAAGGGAAATAATATTTGAGCTACATTAAAGGAACAATCATATTGTCCAAAGGGCTCTTAACCAAGTTGAAGTCAATTTGTGGTAAATTTCCCAAGAAGTCAAAAAAATATAACTGCATGAGAAGCCTCTGTCCCCATAGACTTACTTATTCCTATATTTAACCCAGTGGAGAAAAAGATGATGATAAAATCAGCTATCACTGGCTTTATCTTTCCCAAACTTATGGCTGATTACTTTTGAACGTCAAACATTATTTTATATATATTTGATTTTTTTAAAAAATAAACATACACAAAGTTTATTATGCAAATGGCTATCTACTTCTTTCCAATTTACAGCTCAAGAGATTTTGAAATATTTCCATTAATTTGGAAGTTTCTTCTACTCTATCAGAGTTGTTTAATTTTTTCTGAGATTATGTCTTACTAAATTAAAAATATAATCACAAAACTGAACAATTTTTTAACCAGAGAATACTACTCCACCCTGGCTCTCTTTAGTGAAATCTCATATATTAAACAGAAAAATATCTCTAGAGTGATAGATCTAAAGGTACCTTTTAATCATTTCAAGCAGCAATAACCAATAATATATTGAATGTTATTTCCAATTCTTAGACCTGAATTTGTACTATTTTAGTACACACACACAATGGAATGGTATTAAGTCATGAGAAAGAACAAAATTCTACCATTTGCAACAACATAGATGGAGCTTAGGGCATTTTGCTAAGCAGTTTAAGTCAGAGAGAGACAAATATTGCATATCACTTGCAGATGAAAACTTGAAAAAAAAATTCTAGCTCATTAAAACAGAGAGTGGAAAAGTGGTTCCCAGGGGCTGCTGGGAGGTGGAAATGGGGAGGTGTTGCTCAATGAGTACAAATTTCCAGTTAGATGATGAAAAACTTCTGGGGTAATCTAATGTGCAGCATTGTGATTATAGATAACAGTACTTGAAGTTCCTTTTTTTAAAAGATTTTATTTATTTATTTATTTATTTATTTATTTGAGAGAAAGAGCAAGAGCAAGAGAGACCACAAATGGGAGGGAAGAGGAGGCCCCCCACCAACCAGGGAGCCTCATGTGGGGCTTGATCCCAGGACCTTTGATCCCTGGGACCATGACCTGAGCTGAAGGAAGACACTTAATAGACTGAGTCACCCAGGTGCTCCTACTTGAAGATTTCAAAGAGTGAAAATCCTAAATATTTTTACTACAAGAAAGAAATGGTAGTGATGTGAGGTGAGGAAAATGTTAGCTGATTCTAAAATGGTAATTATATTGAAACCTGTAAGTGTATCAAATCAACATGTTGTACATCTTAAATTGACACTTTGTTGTATGTCATATCTCAATGAAGCTGGAATAATGATATGTTTTTATCTCATTTGTTTTACATGAATGTCTAAGTTTAGATAATCTAAAAATTAATTAATACCAGGGCATTAGAATTTTTTGAGTACAGGATAGCAAAGAAGTTGTATATTTTTTGTTATTTCCCTACTCCTCATAAATTTTTTTAATCATTCAGGAATATGATATTATTTTTTTAAATCTAAATATTGTTTGTGTGTTTTCCAGGGATAAAGGGAAATTTCAATATTGAAAGGCATTGAAATAAAAAGGTCTATGGGGAAAGTTTCTTTTGCTTTTACAGAGTGCTGGAATCTGTGCTGGAAGCAGGATTCTATTCAAGGATACTTTACCTGACTATGAATATGTGTCAGGAGCTAAACTTGATGTACTCTCAAAGCTGTGAATAATTTCTGATTACCAGATTGCAGATCTTCCAAATTGATATGGGGAGGTGTTGTTGTTGTTGTTGTTTTGTGTGTGTGTGTGTGTGTGTGTGAGGATTCTTAGCTGTTACAGAATGAAAATTTTAGTGTATAAACTGGGGGTCTCTACCCATGTGATTCACCTTGAGGAATCAAAGTTGGCCAAAAAGTTTTATTATTTTTGCATTCAAATAGGTTACTGGCTAATATTAAGACAGAGACTCAAAATCCAATGAAGGATTTGTTGGTAGAAATAAATGTTTTTAATGGAAATACTGTTTCTATTGAAGAAGTAATAAAAACATTTTATTTTGTTTCATTTTTCTTGGTTCCTGCGGCTTTAAACTAGAATACACACAATATCCCTAACTTTTTTTTTTTTGAGAATTAGAATTAGAAGAATTAGAATTGGAAGATATCTTTGAAAAATCAAAACTTGTGAGGGGGCACCTGGAGGGCTCAGTTGATTAAGCATTCATCTCTTGATTTGGGCTCAGATCATGATCTCAGGGTGGTTAGATGGAGCTCTGCATCATGCTCCACACTGGGTTTGGAGCCTGTGGATTCCCTCTCCTTTTCTCTGCCTCTCAAGCCATTCTCTCTCTCTCTCTCTCTCTCTCTCTCTCTCAAAAACAAACAAACAAAAAAACTTGTGGTGCCTGGGGATGCCTGGGTAGCTCAGTGGTTAAGCATCTGCCTTTGGCTCAGGTCGTGATCCCAGGGTCCGGGGATCGAGTCCCACATGGGGCTCCTCACAGGGAGCCTACTTCTCCCTCTGCCTGTGTCTCTGCCTCTCTGTGTCTCTCATGAATAAATAAATAAAATTAAAAAAAAACTTGTGGTGCCTGGCTGACTCAGTTGGTAGAGCATGCACCTATTAATCTCCGTTGTGAGCTTGAGCCCCATGTTGTGGATAGAGTTTACTTAAAAACATTAAAATTTGTGCCTAATTTTCACAAGAATAATAATGAGTTTTTCCAAAGTGAGAAACATACTTATATTTTGAGGGGCTATTAATTGGAAACTGGGACCTCAAATACTATATGTTACGTAGAAATCTGAATTTCTCTTGAAATGCAATCTAAACATAAATAACCAAAAACAATAGATGTTTTAATAAAAAGATACTACAGCCAGCTAATTTGTGAAACTACTATATTTAGTTATTGTTGATTTCATTTAGAGAACCTGTGTTTTCCTAGAATAGAATAATAGAAAATACACAGACATACATACACATGCACATACACACACTTGTCTGTGAAGTAGCACCTAAAATTATCTTATTGTCTTTCTCTCACATGCACACTTTTAAAATAGTATATGAGTACATACATGCATACATAAAAGAGATAATTTATGAAACAATTGACTTTAATTCATATGGTCCTACAAAAAATATAATATGTAAACACACTCACCAGAGGAACAGATGTATGAACAAAATTAGCAATGGAAAGGTAGAGATATAATTGGGAATCACTTGGGAAAGTGGAGGAGCAGAGTGACAGAAACTCGGTTTCATAAGACTTTTTTTTAAATTTATTTATTCATGAGAGACACAGAGAGAGGGAGAGACATAGGCAGAGGGAGTAACAGGCTCCCTGCAGGGAGCTTGATGTGGGACTTGATCCCAGAACCCCAGGATCACACCCTGAGCTGAAGGCAAACGCTCAACAACTGAGCCACCCAGGTGCCTCTCAAAAAAAGATTTTATTACAAGGCAAGAAATTGGCCAAAATTAAATAGGATTCAGCAATAAAATTTATGGAACACAGAACAGGCTGATATTTTCACAACCTAGCTACTGCTCTCTGAACGCTGTCCAGCACGCCACCTCAGAAGTGTGTATGTGTCTTGGGAAGAATAAGTGAAAGCAAATCTAAAAGAATTGTCTCCTAAATTGAGTGACACCGCGTACCCTTTCAATAGGGAGACACAAAAGAAAGACAATTATTAAAAAAAAAAGAAAGACAATTATTCTCCTGCTCAATTTGCCATAGCTCTGGTCAGTCTCAGCATTGAAAGTCTTGGTAGGCATAATGACTACCAAGGATCTGAACCTGTATTCTATATTTTTGCTAAGAAATGCAGAATCAAAAAGTAGTCTGGATCGGGAATTAACAGCAGACTGGTGGCAGAAGGGAACCATGTACTCTGATGCTAAAGCTCTACTGGTTTCCTGGAAGTCCTAGTAGGGAGAAGTTTGAAAATTGCAGTTGTCCAATGCAATCTGCTCATTAATTTTAATTGGACTTCATTAGTTCCTAGAGACTAGTAAAGCCTGAGTATTTATGAAGACCTATCTGTAATAGTGTAGAAAAACACAACTTCAGTCCAAAGCTTAATGGTTTCCCCTTAGAAATTAATATCTTAAAGTCGACTTTGTGAAATAAAAAGGCATTATAGCAACATAAATGTAGAATTCATTAAAGTTTTATGTGTGTCACTTTGGTAAGTTTTAGTAGTTTCGTAGCCTATTATTTTTTTAAAAAGTTATGGGGTGCCTGGGTGGTTCAATCTGTTAAGCATCCAACTCTTGATCTTACTTAGTTCAGGTCTTGATCTCCGAGTTGTGAGTTCAAGCCCATTGTTGGGCTCCACCCCGGGCTGGAGCCTACTTAAAAAAACAACAAAACAAAACACAACCCCCCCCAAAAAAAAACAAAGACAAAGTTAGGAAGTTATGTAGAAATCTATGCAAATGATAGATGGATCTACTACAAAGAGTTCCATTACTGAAGATTCACTGTTAATGGGTATGCAATCTAATAATTCTTCTTATTTTGACAAAAATACTACTTAAATCCTAAAACTTTGAAATGAATAAATTATGGAACTTTATAATGTAGCAAAAAATATGGTCATAGGACTTAGATGGGCATCTAAAAGGGCTCTAAGAAATAGGCTACTTTTAAAGTATATTATTTTTCCTTCTTTTCTAAGACTTCAAAAGTTAAGAATTATAGAAACTCTCTGAAAAAGTGTGCATATCTAAGGAGACTGGCAAAGTCTGTGTGAAGAAAATGTGAACAAAACAAAAGCACAACTTTCATACAAATGTACACACATACACACACCTCACCCCAGACACTCATTCCTTTTTTATCTGTGCATTTTGATCAGGAAATAGGACTACAAAAGAACACTTTGAATAACAAATTTAAATATGGAAAAGATTTTAAGTTTTGATAAAATTAATTTCCTTAAAAATATTAAATATGTGGGATGCTTGGGGGGCTCAGTGGTTGAGCATCTGCCTTTGGCTCAGGTTGTGATCCTAGGGTCCTGGATAAAGTTCCACATCGGGCTCCCTGCAGGGAGCCTGCTTCTCTCTCTCTGCTTCTCTCTCTCTCATGAATAAATAAAATCCTTAAAACATACTAAATATGTAACCAGGAATGTATCAACACTTTGCTTTTTTCTTTTGTGATGTAAGATTGACTTAATGAAAGAGCTGTATACTAACGATGTGCTTGTGATGATTAAAATAAAAGTAACTATATTAATACTCTTCTCCTCAGGTAATCAAAAGGTGTAGGTGGGACTATTTAAGATTATTCTTAAGAGACTGTCATTCTTTGTTTATAGAATAGAAGATGATTTCTTCACTTGAACAGGAAGGCAAGAATTATCGAAAAAAGTGTATAAGAGGTCACAGAGATGGATGTGTCTGGGCAAAGAGAAGGTCAGTTACCTGTCCAGAAAGTGGAAGGAAATGAACACAAGTACTGGAGGTTTTCAATGCCTTTCCAATAAGAAAAAAGTCCAGAAAGCTTTTAAAAACTACTATGAAATTATCTAGAGGTCCTAAAGGGTTCCTTTCTACAGAAGTGACTAATATGCAAAGAATAGTATCTAGGACACAGGAAGTGTTTAATTTGCATTTGTTAATGAATAAATGAATTTTAAATATATACTAAATATACAGATATATACTAAATTATATATAATATATAGCATATATGTGTCATATATACAACATATTACATACTATATAACACATGTAGTGGTTAAAAACTATATAATAGTGTGTATGTGTATATATACACACATATATAGCATATATATATAGTATTCATTTCATTAGGGAAAGCAAAGATTCAAAAAAAAAAAAAAGGAAAGCAAAGATTCATATCTTCACTTCTGTTCATACTTTGCAACAGTGTTCTCACCCATGGAAAGATGAGCATCACTGAAATATTTCCAGTTGCAGACTCTTTCTATGTATTTTGTTAGGATGGATTTTTCTTCACTCCTTCATGCAATCCCCCCACTAGATATGAAGTAACCTGAGCAATTTCTCTGTTCTTTTTCATGTATGCTGCCCAAAGGATGTCTGTTTTGTTGCTGTTGCTGTTTTGTTGTGTTTTAAACCTATTAACCTGCCATTCTTGCTTATATTCACTTTACATTTACTTATAATTATTTTTAAATTTTGTATTGTTAGAATTCAGGTTCAATTGCTAGTGAATTGGCCCAATTTTGGTGACTTCAGAAATCACGTTTATTCTATCATGTAAAGAGAGCCCAGAGGTAACTGATCAAAGGCTGATATTATAGGGAACACTGTGAAGTCATTAAACAAAGACTTTTCTATTTTTCTCCTCTAATATCGTTAGTATTTTGCTTATAAGCCAAAGGTTATTCTCTGATATAAAATGTCTGCTGGAACTCAGAGCATCAAGTCAAACCAAGGACTGTAATTACAAATTTTCCTAAGCCACAAGAAAAACTACAGAATTTTGCTGCAGAATTCAGGATTTTATTGGAGATGTATTATTTTGCATTATAGATATAAAGCAACTAGTCTAATTAGTGAGACTCAAGGAAAAGAATGTTAAAAGCAGAATGGTAGAAGTAAGATATAAATAATCTAATTGTATAAAATTATTTGTTGCCTACAAAGGGCAGCAAATCACTACATAATGTAGTGTTAAGAAGAAGGAAGCATTTTTTGTTTGTTCATTTTGCAAAGACCAAACAATGACTCAAAAATAAACTCAATAAAGACTAAAAACTAGACTTCGGGTAGACTCAAAGCTCAGGTAGATTCAGCAGCTTAATTAAAAGGAAACAGGTGCACTCTTTTCACGAATGAACTCAAGTGTGAAAAAAAAATTTAGTCAGAAAAATATAAATTGAAATGCAATTTACAATTTGGAAAATAACCAAAACTTTAGAGATCCTTATTAAAAAGTAAACAGCTTTTAACTCTGGAGAACACAATCAGCTTATACATGAAATATAATACCAAATTTCCTCTTCTAAACATTAAGAGCCAAGAGATGAGGATATATGTGAATTTATTGCAAAAAAAAAGGGCTATTAGAAGATCCAGTTTATGATATTGATAAGAAACACTTGGATGACCATCAAAAACTATTCAGTTACATCCCTTTGAGGAAAATATTAGTACTCAAAGAACTTCTTGTCATTTTTCTTAACTTCCAAATGGCATTGTCTACAAATATAGACATATGACAATATATTCATGAGTTTAGAGTTCATGCTGTCCACAATTAATATGCATTTTATACATTAGTGTATTATTTAAAGACTATGCTAAGATTGTTTAGAAGAACTAAGAATGAAGACAAATTATAATTAGTATAAAAGGAGAAAAGAGAGTTAAGTTTGTTTTAAAGTAAAATATCTATCTGTACCAGAAAATATAGGAAAAGAGCAAGTGACAAATTTTTGCGTATAGAAAGTGTGGGGAGAAATAAACCTGTAGACGCTAACTTTATTTTCTCTAGTTTACTAGAACCACTCAAGTAATAGAATTTCCTAACAATCCAAAATATTTTCAATTTCTAACATGGATCTTCAATTTGAGGACTATTATCAAAAGAGTATTCCTTTCTTCTTTTTGAAATAACCTGTAAAAATTTAATAAGCAGGATTTACTCTGCAAATAGAACTGCCAGATAAAATATATTAGAACTTCCTTTAATTTATCTGCACATAATCAGATTATAGCTGATCTAGGAATTAGAATGCTTACATTATATATGAGACCAAAAAAATGAACAAAAAATTACCCAGGATCCCAGAATCCCAAGGGGGAAAAAGCTAATGGGCATAGATAGAATAATTGGAACGGAGCACCATAAGAATCCAGATTGATTCTTCTTAGATTAATGTAAATCTTTATTTTTCTATGCATATAAGGAGGCTTACATTATTCTCTTAGGGCATTAACTCAAGGCCCACATCAAAGACCCAATGTCTATGAAAACTGATCCTTGATCCAATAGCCAAAATTTCCACTTCTTGCTTCAGAGCAATTAGAATCCTCCACTAAATTAGTCAAAGCATTTTCATGTCTACTACTAGGATCATCTTTAATTCCAAATCTTGTATATTTAATGAATTTTGTGGCTATTGAAAAATGCACAACTTTTTTTCTAATTAATTATAAATGATGATTATATTTTTTCTCATATTACCATTCACTTATGTAATACTTTTAATCAAGCAACTCTATAAATCTTATACAAAGAAGAATATCATGATCGTGATTTTGTAGAGAAAGATGTGTTTGTCAGCACACCAACATAGGTGTTTCTTCATGGTAATTATCTTAAAAATAAAATGAGTTGATACCAACCTCGCTACACATAGTTAGACTCTTGTAGAATTCAATTCCTAACCAGGAACAAAATGGGTTTGAATGGTCAAAAGTTGGTCCTTTCTACAGTATGTCAATTTGCTATAAATAAAAGAATAAGTATAAACACTAAAAGTAAACATATTTGCAGTAATAATTATGTGATGATGTCTTTTGTCAGTAATGTCAATAACAAAAAAGAGAATGTGGAGTTGAGACACAATATTTTGAGCATATTATCATGCTAAATAGGCTACTCCGGCCAAGTAAAACTACTATGCTCACAATGGCTAACCCCCACCCCCACCCCACTGCCCAAAAAAAGATTTTATGTTTCCTAGCTGGGACATTCAAATGTATCTACCCGGTGAGAGAGGTACATAGTTTACTGTGACAGTTGTTTATAAACTATGAAAAGATTTATCACTCTCTCAAAAACTTTATTGTCCTATCGCTCCCGATACTGCCAAAAAGTGGAAAAAAAATAAATGTTTAAACTAAAATTAGCTAACTGATCAGATACTATTGAATTTTCATGGCCTAAATTGCTACCCTTAGCTCATGTGACCCTGTGGCCTTGCCTTTTGGGTGTTCATAGATTGATCATCTATTCATAAGTCAGTCAAAAGCAGGCCCCTGCAATAGAAATATTGCCAGTCATATTGGATTCCAATAACTTAAATTTTGATCTTATTAATCATTGTAGAGGGATAATCAAATATAATTGGTCCTAGTATTAACAGGTAGAGGTTGATTTTCCTCAAAAATCACCGAACCAGCCCCTCACATTACCTAAGACCAGATGAACCAATATCCTGGAGAAAACACCAAAGAGAGATTACCTTCAAACCTGCTGGAAAAGACCTTATCAATGACTCCTGTCTCCAATACAGAAGTTAAATAAGGAGAAGTTGTTCCTTGGATACCTATTTCTCAACCACACATCCAACAAGAATTGGAAGTTGCACCTACTCCACATCTTAAACTTGTTTGGAGAAGTTTCAGAAGCAGTCGGTGTGCATAGAAATGAACTACTAACACAAGATATTTGGAAAATGCATAGGAGTACCACATAGAGGTTCCCCTAAAACCACTGGAAAAGTATTCTCCTCTATGCTGCACTCTCGTTTGCTGTACAGTAAAATATATATATACCTTTAGTCATACATTTCCTCTTTTTAAGATTATATACCTCTGACTTTGCCTTTTTTTCACATTATTACTAAAAATTCCTTCCTTAGGTGTAAGCCTTACTAGAGAAAATCACTATAATAATTTCACTTTACTGAGCTATTTGAAGTGCCAGTATTAAAAATAATATAAAGTTTCACTAACTTTGCCAATAGTATTTCTGCGTTAACACCCATTCTTGTTCTGCATAAAGGGAATACACTGATTCTTGGGCTGTAGCAATGACCGTCATGATGACATCAAGAAACCATATATTACAGCAGCTCCTAAAGTTAATTGCATTGGTTTGTAGCTTCTGGATTATCTATGTGGACAATTATATTCTTCAATGCCAACTCAGGATCCAGAAAAGTTGTTTTGTGGAGCTAGTAGCTTGACCCCTCCAGCACTCCAAGAAACTCAAAGGGATGAAAACTTTTTTAAGTGAAATAAACAATACTTGGTAGAAACGATTTCTAAGAATATCAATTTTATACATAGTAATGACCATGGTATATCAAAAATTTAAAAGGAAAAAGAGATATGTAAATGAATACAAAACTGAGAACCAACTGTTTCTTTGTTTCTTAACTTAAAAGTATTATTTGTGAAGTTAATAAAACTTAACTATGCTATTTTTAATATTGGTGCCTAGCAATAGCTCAGGAAAGTGAAATTACTACAATCATCTCTGAGGATGGGAAGAATGAATTTGTTTTTCTTTTTTTTTTTTTAAGATTTTATTTATTTATTTAACAGAGTGAGAGAGCACAACAGGGGAACTGGCAGGCAGAGGTAGAGGGAGCAGCAAATTCCCCACTGAGCGGAGAGCATGATGCTTGATGCCAGGAACCCAGGATCATGACCTGAGCTGAAGGCAGATGCTTAACCAACTGAGCCACCCAGGTGCCCAAGAGCTTGTTTTTCTAAATTTTTAAGAATATATTAACACTCATAGATCGAATGCTCCATAGACCAGATCTGATTCTAGGGGCTTAGGATATAGAAATCTTCCATCCATATCAAAGACTGTATTTTTAGTAAATGGGAATCCCTTGACTTCTAATTACCTACCAGATCTTTTAACTCATGAGAGCACCTGGCTGTGTCCTGAAGCCTGCGGATTGATGTGAGATTCTTCAAAGTCCATTATTTGCCCTAAAATGGATTTTTTTTATCCTTTTATAACCCTTATCTAGGTGGGCTCCTGAGTTACCAAATGAAACTTTGCCTCTGGCCTTGTGTTAGACTTTTAAAAGTTGTTTTTGTGGGAACAAAATGAAGTCATCACAAGGAAGAATGTACAAGTTTTACAGAGAACCAAAATGTCACTGGGAAAAGAAAACTGTTTAATTACTTCCTATCAAATTTGATAGTTTAAATACGTAAATGGCAGATGCTATTTTAATGTATGCTAAAGTTTTCTCCTGGTATAGTTTGCTGATCATGATTTTTAAGCGTGGGAAATAAAAGGCAATTATAATGAAAGAAAGTTTAGTTATCCTTGTGGAAGGATTTCACTGCTACTAGTTTCACATGAAATTTCCTCTAGATAGTGTTAAAGTTTTAAAGTAGAAAATGATTGCTAATAAACTATAATATCCTTCTACATGTTTTATAACAAGAAAGAGCTTTGAAAGAGCAGAAGGGTCACCATTTCAATGGTATCAATTATACATTCATGACCATCAATGCATGTTAAAAATTGAATTGTGACATTCACTGTAGGGCTTCATGGAAATATGAGCAGCTCAGATATAAAGGCTCAGAAATCACTGACTGCATCATGATTACCTATAAAATAAAGGTTAAAGAAATGTAAAAGAGATTGTTTCTCTTTTTCTTCTATGGAAAATGCCTTTAAATATCTTTGATATAGTTTGCAATTTATTTTGTCCTTTAATAAAACTCAGTAATATATTTTAAAATTTGAAGTATGCCACATGGCCAAAAATCTTTGATTCTTCCCAGGCCGAGCAACACGGCAAGAACTATTTTTTTCTTTCAAAAGGTACTCAACTCTATTGTGGATGGCACGTTCTAAATCAAAACTCTCATGATCCATGCTGTGATTTATTCCATTGGGTCTTACTATGTGTGGCATCTTTCCCCATGATTGATAGTGTCAGTAACATGGGGTATACCATCTGGTCCAAGCTACTGTGTAGCCCTGCTGTGGAGTATATCCGGGTCTTGTTCCACTGAAAGCCGGCAGCCTTTCACATCACCCATCATGTAGGTCGGGCACACATCTAAATAAACGTGAAACATGATGTCTCCAGAACTCACAGAAGCCTATCATATAGTATGCTTCCCTTTTTTTATTGTGGAAAGTTCAAGACACAGTGTCCTGTCTTTACTCATCTTGGCTCAAATGATCAGGTCACTAAGTTTCACCATCATATATATTTTTTATTTTTTATTTTTTTGAAATTTATTTATTTATTCAGAGAGAGCGAGAGAGAGGCAGAGACACAGGCAGAGGGAGAAGCAGGCTCCATGCAGGGAGCCCGACGTGGGACTTGATCCCGGGTCACCAGGATCACACCCTCGGCTGCAGGCAGCGCTAAACCGCTGCGCCACCGGGGTTGCCCAATATATATTTTTTAATTAACAGAACTCTTGGAACCATAATGCATTTATAGATTTCTTGACATGTTCCTTTCTGAAATTAAAAATAGTAAAATAATAAAAAATATATTTAAACCAAATATATAAATTTAAAAAGCTATAATAGTTTTTCAAATTCTAACTATTCTGTCTTTAGTCAGACTGTTAAGTTTAACCACTTTAACTTTCTTGAGGTCAATAGGTAACTGATAAACTTAATGTGTATTCATTCTTTCATCGACATGATTAAAGAAAATCAGAGAGAATGTAGAGATGATTAAAAAGCTTTATGCAAGAAACTTAGTATAAACTGCAAAGCCTAAGGGATATTAAAACTTTGTATTGTGAAATTAGGCAATTAAAAACGAGATACATAATCTATCATTTATAAGGTTCTGCATTAAACTGATGATGATAAATGGTGCAAAATAAACAGAGAGGTATTGCTTCACCTTGTATCCTCTGGTGAACATGATTGCTTGATGGAGATTCTGAAAGTGATTGCAAGACACAAAATATTTGGATAATGTGGAATACATTTAATATATTAAATTCATTGATGGTTAATGCAAATACTAATATTTTTTATTAAGAAAAACACGAAAAAGCAAGACTTTAGTAAGTCCAGTCTACTGGGCTTATGCCATAATTAACCAGAAATGGTATGAGAGTCATTTCAATTGACAGAATGATTTGTTCTGTATTGCAGTTAAGAAAAATGATTAAAGCTCTTTGATTCAGTTGGCAAAGAGATTTTGAAAGCTTTTCAAATTTATTCTACTGCTTTGTAAAACTCCATAGCTGCTTCCTGTAATTGCCCACTAGATTTGCATACCAATATGAGAAAACAGTGAAAACTTTCAAGTTAAATCAACCCAACATCTTTAGTTCTAACCGTGATATATTTCCTACTGAACTTCAACATTGCTATTGATCACTCAATATCAATAACCATGTTGTTGCTGCCTATTTCTTAAGATAAAATTAGTCTTGTGTTTCAGCAGACTAGTTTCTTCCTCTTTCTCTTCTTCATCCTTTTCTCCTTCCTTCTTATAAATTACCTTGGATACATATTATTATTGACGATAACAATTCTTGTTTTAATTTTTTGTTTAATGACAAACTGTCATTATTAGTCCTCGCATGGCCCTTCCTTCCTTCCTTCCTTCCTTCCTTCCTTCCTTCCTTCCTTCCTTCCTTCCTTTTCTTTCTCCTCCTTCTCTCACTCCCTTCTCTTTTTTGTTCTTAAAATTAATATGTTGAATATCTGAAGCCCATGGCCTTGCCCAGTACTAGAACATTAACATTAAATTATGTCTGGTTTCCTCTTCTCTCTCATTCTTTTACTCCTTTACTATTTGAGGATTAACTCAAGAGAAGAGGTGGCAAACATAAAATACTAAATTTGAAAAAGTATCAGAAGAGAGAATATTAAGGGGGTGAAAGATGAGGGTGAGCTGGACAAATGAAGAGGAGGTCCAGTCAAAACAAAGAACGGAATGGACAGAGGAGACACGAGAAGGCAGAGAAGGGTGCATCTCTTTTCTTCACACCCATTTCTCTCTGGGCAAGTACTGATCAGAGAGTGAGCCTGAGGAGTGAGAGCCAACAAGTGATTTGATTTTCTGGTCTGGGATGGCTCCTTTTAAAGATCTCTTCCAGCTGAGATAATATCACTCATTACTTTTAAATTTCTACACCTTGTGGGAGGGATTATTTGGTCTTATGTAACTAGCTAATATGAAAATATTAGTGAAAGAGAGGAGTTTAAACCTTCCCCGAATGTCAGTCAGTCTGGCATTTGCTTGGCTCACCTAGAAATGATGATGATGATGTCTTTAAGGCTTTTCCTAACTTGAGTTTTCTTTAGAATGGAATTCACTCTCAAAGTAATGGCCTGTAGTACTCAGCCAAGTTTAGAGAGATTTAAATTTAAAACCAATGTTTTTCTTTATTCATGAATATTGAATGAAACCAAGAGAAAAAATGTGTACCTCATTTTCTGCATTTCTCATTGATGATTATTGGTGTATGCTGGAAACAATTCATTGGCCTCTGTCTCTGAATGACATTGGTATGGCATTCTTTATTTAAACTTGAAGCAAATCCCATACCTTTGCTTGTAAACACTCTGACCTTGGTTTTCATCATCTATTAACACACGACATAATTTACTTACATGGTCCATTGCTAATTTCCCAATCTTCTAGAGTAAAGGAAGAAATTTTGTTTGATTACTAATATATCCCAGGTATTTACAACTTCTCCCACGTAGTAGGTGTTCCCTTCAAATTTGTAGAATGGGTAAATGAATTCCATATAGAAACTATGTATATTTACACTTTATATAATCTATTATTTTAATACATAATTTCTTTGGAACTTTTCCCATAAAAGAAATAATGTCCTCAATTATGTTTTAAATAGTAGTTTTCCAACATTTCATTAACCGATTACTCATTAACACCCATTTGAGTAAAATTCAGGCAGCAATTTGTATGATTAAATACAGATGCCTGTAATTGTTTAATTATTCATAAGTTCCAGTATTTTTGACCACTACATTCCTTGTACTACTTTTATTATCTTAAAACTATATATAGATGTTAATTTTTATAACTGAATTTGCTCTGCAATCCAATATCTAATCATGCATTACTTTCTACTGCACAACAGAATTCTTTGAGACAGGAGAAATGGAGAGATAGAGGGGAGAAAGAAGAGAAAAGAGGAGTAGCAGGCCTCTTTTATAAGCAACACAAAAAGCCATATAAATGAGATCAACAGTAGTATCCTTGCAGTAAATGAGGGATACAGGTTTATAATCCTCATCCAAATATCTTGCAGTCAGATTGACTTCAGAAGTGCAAATGTTTCACCCTTAGTAATCTAATCCAAAGCACATATTTTTATTGTGTTATAAGCCCAGGAAGGTTTAAGGTAGTTCCCTGCAATCAAGTGCTTCAATGTATCTGCAGCAAAGTATACGATTACTCATTTTAAGTGGGATCAACATTCTATAATATGTAAAAGTACAAATGTAAGCACATCGTGTATGCATGATTTACAAGTACAGAATCTACTACACTTTGTATACACACACACACCACACACACACACACACACACACACATATATATATATAAATGATTGTTAATAATTTCTTATTATCTCTATGGATACATATTGTTTTGTCAAAACATGTGCTATGAATAAACAGTTCAGTGAGGGCAAGAATACTAAATTAAAGGAGTGCCTGGGTGGCTCAGTGGGTTAAGCCTCTGCCTTGGGTTCAGGTCCTCATCCCAGGGTTTTGGGATCCAGCCCCCTCCCCACCCTCACCCGGGCCATGGGCCATAAGTGGGCTCCCTGCTCAGCAAAGCTGCCTTCTCCCTCTGCTCACTTGCCCTGCTTGTGCTGTCTCTCTCTGTCAAATAAATAAAATATTTTAAAAAAATGTTAAATTAAAAATTACAATGACCTGAATTGTTGAGAGCTATGAACCAGTTAAAGACCCTCAAGGATTTCTTTTGTTTGTTTTTTTTTTATTTATTTATTTGTACCCTCAAAGATTTTAGAATGTATTTGGAAAAATACAATATGTAACTTAAGGTAACTAAACAAGGAGGCCAGGAGACTGGCCTGGCTCTGATTGGGCCACCTAAGCAAAACGAAACCTAAGCCACCAGAGTCAAAGCTCTCCAGAAAAGAAAATAAACATTAAGAATAACCAATCCCAAACACCCAGCTAGTCTTTCCCAAATAAGGCAAAGGCCTAAGCTACGCCAGTGAGGTAGTGTCCTTACTTTGTTTCAGTTCATTTCTGTGAAAACCTCCCCTTCTGGCTCTGGTCCCTAGAGCGCCCCTCTTCATTTTCCATTTGGTGCTGCCTATTTCAGTGTTTTCCAAAAAAAACTACTCAAAAATTTTGATATGCCTCAGTTTACCTTCTAACATACATATATAAAGATCAGTTTAAAAACAAAATGTATTATGGGATTAAATGCAAATAATAATGATACAGATTATAAATGGTACTATTTTCTTAGAGGTTGATGTAGTAAATGGTTACAGTAGGATAATAAGGAAAATGTACAAAATGAACTGAATATATTGAGCAAAAAAGGAGACGTGTTAAGACCAGGACAAAGGGACCATTTGATGATAGACTAGGTCCACATGCTGCATATGGGAGAACCCAGACTTGTGCCCCAGGCATGTTTATGTTACTATTTGATACAGTTGGGTCAAAAAGACTCTGCCAAAAGGAGATTATTCGGAGATTTAATGCATAATTGTGTATGAAAAAGACATTTTGATCCTTATTTCACACTAACTTCTCCCATTACAGCAGACTTTTGCTTCCCACAAAATTCATTTAATCTTTTTGCTTTTATGAAGATGTTAATTTTATAATTACAAAAGACCCAGTTATGAAGTTTTTCATTCCTCTTTCACCCAAATTCCATTACTAATCCACCAAATGTATTATTAATTAAAAGAGCATTAGCATAAAGATTGCAACAAAACAGCAAATCAGAAAATATGGATTACTTGAAACATTCATATGCTCAGAGAATGAGGATTTCTTTTCTAGATAATGAGAAGCAGGTAAGTCATGATTACATCTGATTACCTGACAGATCTTACAAAATCCCGTAACACTTCTCAGCCTACCATCTGCATCCCATGGGTAATCCTCTACTAGCTCATACCCAGTGTGTAATATTCAATATGTAAGTCAAATAGGTCTATAAAAATGTCATAAGGTTTTCATATGAATATTTCATATTGAAACATTTATCTTCAATACTAACAATACAGTTTCATATATTATTTTGGTTATTGTCTATTTTGAGCACAGGTGTTAAATAAAAATAAACACAGTTTCTGTTCTTCCATAGATTCAAAAAATTTATCAAAAATTTTATTTTTATGATACTTTAAAGAAATGCTCATAATCTTATCCAAACTTTATTTAGTTTCTTTATTTTGTTCTACTTTTTAATATCTTATTGGATATCTTGAATTTATATATTCATAAGAATGTATAAATTGTATTTACACAAGAATTGCCACATTGTATCAGAAAAACATTTAAATTTCAACAATTTGGAAGTGGGAACAGTGGCCTGCCTTGTGAATAGAAAATACACTGACAGTTCCCCTGAAGCAGTGCCCCTAAAGAATGAGCACCAAAGCAATACTTCTCGTAGAGTGACCCCACAAACTCTTGTAATGCAGAACAGAACACACACCCTGATACAGATATGACAGAGGACCTTTATGGGATCCCTGTGACACCCACATCTATTGCCACAAAATATGTGTTCATTTAAAAGTTTATTTCATTCATTTTCCAGCTTACTACAAGTTAATGCTATTGTCTTTTAAAGCACAGGCTTGGAATTATTTCAGCATTTTAACAGTTGAAAGAGCCATGTCATTGGGTACTCACTCTGTTCATCAGTGGTGTCCCTAAAGGAAAGGAGGCAAATTGGTGTGTAAGACTCAGGGTGTATTTGAGTAGAGTGACAACGTGTCTTTTCTCCTGGCAACTCAAAAAGGATAGAAAAGAATATAAATACAGCTATTTAGGGACACCTGAGTGGCTCACCGGTTGAGCATCTGCCTTTGGCTCAGGGTGTGATCCTGGGGTCCTGGGATCAAGTCTCACATCGGGCTCCCTGCAGGGAATCTGCTTCTTCCTCTGCCTGTGTCTCTGTTTCTCTCTCTGTGTCTCTCATGAATAAATAAATAAATAATAAATAAATAAATAAAACCTTTATTTTAATTTTAAAAATAATTTATTTTTATCTTTATAATTTCTTTTATTTTTATAATTCTTTAAAATTTTATAAAATATAAAATTATATTTTATAATATACATATTAATTCCCTGGCAAAACCAAATTTTCTCTTCCTTATAATATATCAAAATGTGCTTGGCATTAAAAAGGCTGTGTTAGAATACCAAATACCCATAGGAAGTGTGAAGGGATAAGATCTAACAGGTAAGGTAGGTCAGAATCAAATAATATAAGTCCCTAAAGGTCATTGTAATTAATTCTATAGGACAAGAATCATTACTGAGATTTTTGTCAGGGGGATACTATGGTGGAAATGGTGTTTTGGGAAGATTAACTTAATCCATGGTTAAATGGTAAAACAGAGAGTTTAAAAAATTGGAGAGAGTTTAAAGGGTAGTTTAAAAGAGTGTATAAAAAAAAGAGTTTGGTTAATAACTGATTTTCTTTTTAAAGGATGAAAAATAGAAGTCAAATAGTGGAAATGAGAAAAACTTTTTCAAAGATCAGAAACAGAGGGTTAGGAGAATCATCATATGCTAGTGATGTAGAATAGCAAGGATTATGAAATATAAAGTTCCAGTTTGTTTTTCCTCAGATAAAAAAATTCAAATATGGTCACCGGGGCTGGTACAATTAGTTGCACAATATTCTTGCCAGGAACCTTGGTTCACAAGGAACATCATAGGTATCTAACAACAGAGGAAAATATTTTCTTTTGATATTTCTTTTTTTAAGATTTTATTTATTAATGAGTGACACACAGAGAGAGGAGCAGAGACATAGGTAGAGGGAGAAGCAGGCTCTCCACAAGGGGCCCGATGTGGGACTCAATCCCAGGACCCTGGGATCACGCCCTGAGCCAAAGCAGACGCTCAACCACTGAACCACCCGGGGGTCCCTCTCCTGATATTTCTGCTTCATTCATAAGAACTATCTCACATGACCACAATGACCATATTGGCCTCTTGGCACCTGTCAGATGGTCAGTGGCAAGTACCAGCAGGAAACTGAGAGACTGGGATACTCGTTTCTCCTGGGTGGGCCCCAGTCTGGCAGTGATGAGTCCTTCCTGCCAAGGCCACCGCTCATGTCAAGTGTCTATCCTGCAGTGTCAGCTCCCACTGAGATCTGTGGCCATCACTACCCCTTCTGGTCCCATCCGTTTCTCTCACCAATTTCCCTTAACTCTTTGTAAGTAGTTCCTTTATTTCTTTAGTTAATCATTTTGTGACTTATACTTGTTTTCCTGCAGAAACCCAGACCGATGTATAGAAAAAGCAAATAATTTTGAATACAAAATTGTCTCACTAATATTGGGGAAAAAGAAGTCAAGGGATGTTGAGTAGGAAGTTAGCAAATAAGAAATCAGTTGGTTGATACAAAATTAAGAAAACTCCTGAATTGCATGAAAAATATGACCTAAGAAAAATTTTAAGCAGCCGATAGATTATTCTTATGTGAAAGTGAATGATGGGTTTTGTGATTTTTAAGGATTTAGACATAAGAGGGATCACAAAACACACCATTGATGTTTTCATCCTTTAAAAAGTACTTAAAAGTATGTTCTTATCAAATGGACATATGGTGGGCTTTGAAATCAATTAAAATAGGTGTGATTGAAAACAACTCCAGGAAAATAGGATTTCTAAACATCATAAAGTGTCATTTCTTCTGTAAAAATACATACTGTTCAAATAATAATTCAAAAACAATAATTAAGATTTCATATTTGAAATTATGGTGACAGGATGGAGAAATGAGAGCAATGTTGCTTTTGAAGAATTTTTTAGAAGTTAAGTACTACACTGTTTATCACAGATGGCTGGAATAATCTCACTTTTGAAGCAGATAATTGATAAATAATAAAAAAGATCACTTTGAAAAAGTAAAAGACAACCACAGTAGAATTTGAAACAGAATATATACCCTCTGAAACACTGAGGACACAAAATGTAATGGAAAGAAAGTGTCTACATCAAAGGACAAAACCACAGGAAACATAAAGAAAGAAACTGTAGGTTACAAACCTGTGACAAATAGTCCAGTTATAACCATAGTTGTAAACAAAATAAACCATCTAATCAAACAACAGGGACAAACAAGAAACTCGGACCCTGATGGGGTCAAACCAAATCCTCATTCATGAGACTCCTTAAACCAAGTGACGCTAAGATGCAGAAGGAACATCATAGGCAAATCATATCAGGTAAATGCAAATAAAGTTCAAGGAAGAAATCATTACATGTTAAAAAATAATTAGCCATTCCCAATAAGTAGACTTCATAATATAATCAAATCTATACTGGAAATCTGTGAAAAATGAAGCTGAAAGAAATATATGAATTCAAAACTGTCAAAAATGTAAAGTAAGCCTTGACATAAATTCAGAAGTTGTAGGAAATAAATGGACTCTGTCATGTAGATTAACGTGTAAAGCACTATATAAGTCTGAATACTAATTTTATGCTATATGGATTGTGTCTGTAATATAGAAGAATATATTTGTGTTAATAAAATATACTTTTGAGCTTTTATAACAGGAGACTGAAAGGAAATGCCTGTACTAAATAATCTGTACTTTTCTTAGAGTTCCAAAGACCGAATCTTTTTTTTTTCCTGCTGCATTCCCAAATTGATGCATCACTTGGCAAGTTATTTCCTGGATGCAGGTGAATATTTCTTCTTTTTCCCCTTTCTTTTGAAACTCCATTATGTCTCTCAGGCCACTTAGCAACATGTGAAAAGTGATCACTTCAGCGGCTCCTCATAGAATGTACTTTTGTGTCTTATCTCTTGTATTATATTCTGAACAACTGCCAGCAAATTACAAGACTCTTTCCTTGTAGTGTTTTGTTATTTTAGGCATCTAGTCTTGGCTGAAAATCCAGAGGTCAAAACTCTTAACATTGAGGAATTTATAAAACTCGAGGTAAAAGTTAATTCCCAAAGCTCTCATGAGAAGCAAGCACAACAGTTATGTCTTGATATACAGATCATACACAGATCAATGGAATAGAATAGAGAGCACAGAACTAAATCCACACTTACATGGTCAATTAAGTTGAGTTTATTTTTAATTAGCTGACCAGGTTTTTATTGACCCAAATTGTCCGCTAAGTAAGATACATTAGAAAAACTATTGAAACCTTAACAAAAATTCTTTTGTAAAAATGTACATTTTTATTATCTGCAACACTTCCCTCACCACCCACCACAATTTCCTATTTCTTACCTTTGCTTGCAATATTAGGATGAAAATATGCTAGAACAATGTATCTAAGGGTGGCAATTTCTGTAAGCCATCAGAATAGTGTAGTCTCCTATAAGAAAATCCAATAATAATAATACAAAAATGTATGGGGTTAAATTATGTATTATTATGACTATTGAAAATATATTAAACTTATTACATCATATAATTAATTTTCCTCATGTGATTCCCCCTTCTGTTTGTATCTATTTGTAAAATATTAAAAATGCAATAGATTAGTAAAGTACTTTTTTTATACAAAACATGGAAAGTATAAAAAGGAATGATAAAGTCAACTGTACTGAAATTCAAAATTTTGTGTTTATGAAAATATCACCATAAATAGTATGAAAACACTAGACAAACCCAGAGAAGTTATTTGTAATCCTTAAACTGACACGAGGTTCATATACAAGATATATAAGGCACTTTCATACCTCAATAGTAATAAGACAACAAAATTGTCCATAGTCTTAAAGAGGTTCTTCACAAAAGACTAAACCCAGACAACCCATGAACACATGAAAGGAAAGATGGCTAAATATCTCATCAGGAAAGTCCAAATTAAACACATAATGAGATTAATTCAATATTCTTCAGTTTGGCAAATACAAAAAAGTCTAGCAATATCAGGTATTGTGAGGAAATGGAACAAGACATGATCTTTAAGACATACTTTGTTGCTGATGAGAATACAAATTACTGCATGTACTTTGGATAAACAGTCTTGTATTTTCCGGTATAGTTGAATATGTTTAATGTCCTACAATCCAGATATTGCATGCCTATATATATGCCCTTGAGAAATTCCATACAGTCCACAGGGAAACATGTTAAATAATAGTAATAATAAGATCAACAACGACAAAATCGCAAGTAATTCTTGTATAAGGCTTACAGAAGCTAATTTTAAGGGCATTATAAAAGTCACAGTCCTCAAAGTAATCTTATGAAATAGGAAGTGATATAGTCCTCATTATTAATAAGAATACATATGTGGAAAAATGGAGAAAATAAAATAAGATAAAGTAAAATAAAATAATTAAAGAAAAAAGAGGAAAAATTTAGCACAAATCAAGATAATGTTTATATCTTTAATGGTCAGTATGTGTGTGTTTTAGAGTGGTGGTGTAATGAGGCATCAAACATACTGCAGCATCCTATATTTCATTCTAGGCGGTGGCTACACATATTTGCTATTTTATGGCTTAAAATATATAATGTATGTTTATGTTATACGTGTTTTGACATAAAAATATGTAACATATTTCGAGAAGAAAAGATGAACAAGCAAGCACCTGGGAAAGCTCAGGTATGAATTCAAGGTAGAAAACGTGCACCACGGAAAAAATTCATCTTTTTTTTTTAAATTAATCTTTGATTAGGATAAATAAAGCTACCCTAAGGAATTAGTTGCCAGGGAGAGGCTCACCTTCTCTTAGGCTTGGACTACCTCCAATGCTAGACTAACTTCTCATTTGACTAACAGAATTTTAATAATACTTACTTTTTGACAGTGTTGTTAACTCTCTACAATTACCTGACACACCAGTATATTGTGTCTAGTGTTTCTAAGGAGAGATTTTTTACTTCTTTCTGTAATTTTAAAAATAATCTCTCTCATCATTATTTGAGAAGGTTGCCTGCCTACTTGTTGAGTCGTAACCTCCGGAGTCCTTAGAAAGCCATCAATTATGTCAGAAGTAGGTGGATTCAACACTCATCAATCACATCAGCAGATATTTCTTCTCTGTGATTTTGCTGATAATAATCACTCGACCACAAGCAATCACCCAGTGGTCTCAACATTCAGAAGAAACTAAACCCAAGAATGTGTCTGTGGTACCAAACAGTGTCAGTAACACCAGCTGTTGTGACAAACACTCCCCAGATCAGTCGTTTTTCTAGCTTGTGCCACAGACAGGTGCAAGTCTGTAGCTCTCCCCAAGGGTCAGGGATTTGGTATTTTTTCCATTTTGTGGATCTGCCATTTTGAAGTTCTTCACTTAGAGTTACAAGGATAAGAAAAGAGAGAGAGAAAACAGGCCATTTTAGGGGTCAGGTGATTATTTCTCTCTATACTTAATAGTCCAAAACCCACCCAGTCACAAGTCACATTGCTCACACTTTATTCTTTTTTTTTTAATTTATTTATGATAGTCACAGAGAGAGAGAGAGAGAGAGAGAGAGAGAGAGAGAGAGAGGCAGAGACACAGGCAGAGGGAGAAGCAGGCTCCATGCACCGGGAGCCCGACGTGGGATTCGATCCCTGGTCTCCAGGATCGCGCCCTGGGCCAAAGGCAGGCGCCAAACCGCTGCGCCACCCAGGGATCCCAACTCACACTTTATTCTAAAGGAAATTGAGGATGCTGGGATCTGTGGTCTGATTGGAGAAAAGAAATAGAATTGCTGAGCATCTGGCCACCAATTTCATATATATATGAAATTTTTCATATATATATGAAAAATTATATATATATAATTTATACTTAAATATAAATTATAAAAATTATTTATATTATTATATATAAATTTATAATTTTCATTTAAATATATATATGATATATATATATATATATATATATATATATATATATAAACTGACCCCAAACTCTTACTAGTAAGTTAAACAACTCTAGAGCAGAGGCAGATGCACAAATATGCATCTCTTCAACTCTAGAAATTTAATTGTCTTAAAGTCTCAAAAAATATACCTTTACAAAAAAGTCTAATCCTTAATAAATTATTACTATATGTGATTTTTATTTGATTTGCTCAACCACAAATGTAGAAAAATTAAGAATCAATCCAGAGAAGTAATAGTTAGATTTCAAGAGAAATACAATTATCATTTTAGGAGTTACCAGATATGAGTTAAGAGAATTCTAATGTATTTATTTCATTGTGAAAAGGCTAGCACTTTGACTTGTGGTTATATACTAGATATCTGATGATATATGTGACTACTCATGCTAAAGAGTATTCCTAAACTTATAAACAAACAAATTCCAATAGCTCAGAAGACTCAACTTCTTCAGAAATGTAATGCAGTACAAACCTTGGCCAAAATTTAATTCACTACTACCAGTACACCAGAGGCACTTACTGAGCTCATGAAAAACAAAACAAAACAAAACAAAAAAAAAACTTTCAAGAACTATATAAATTCAGTGCCTAAGACATAGAATTTTAACATAAGCAAACACTGATTATACTGGTGTTTTGAAATCCTCATTACGGATGCCTTCATCAAGCATCAAAATTGCTTAACCTAGTTCAAATTACTACTATGGTTTCCACTTTTCCCTTCAAAATGTCACTCCCAAAGAGCAGAGGAAAGCAGATGTTTACTGGGAGGAGGGAGTATAAGGGAATGCTTTCTGCATGTGCTCTACGAAGTTTGATTTTACTGTTGGGTGCTACCAGATGGTGCTCCTTTCTGGAAAAAAAGTTTGGAGGAGCAATAGAAACCACAGCCAATGAGCGGATTAGGTGGGGAAAGTGGACCATAAGTTGCATGTTTACATAAATACAGCATGAAAAAAGTTATTTTCTCTGTCCATCAAAACTGTCCCGCTCCATGATCATTATTATCCTAGAGGAAAATTGCCATGCTTTTTATGCACTTGCCTTGAAGAGAGGAAAAAGAAATAAGCACACATTAAAAAAAAACAAATATATTGTATTACCTAAATGCGCATCGACCTACACTAAATTTTTAGATATTCAGAAATAGAACCAATCAGAAAAAATATATATATTTATGGAAAAGAAAGAGAGAATGGGTATGTTGGATGTCCAAAAATGACTTGGTCCTTGAATAAAGACTAAGTCTTGAAAAGATGTAAAGTATTCTGTCCTTAAAAATAATAATATTAAGCTTTAATAGTGACTCTGGGGTGGCTCAGTGGATGAGCATCTGCTTTTGGCTCACGGTGTGATCCCAGAGTTCCAGGATTGAGTCCGACATTGGGCTTCCTGCATGGACCCTGCTTGTCTCTCTATGTCTCTGCCTCTTTCTGTGTGTGTCTCATGAATAAATAAAATCTTTTAAAAAATTTTAAGCTTTAACTTGACATTTTATGTTTTTACTTTCTAAGTGACTTAGACTGGCTCTCCTTCATAATTTCCCCAAATATGTGTACACGGAACCTGCCATTTTTTCCTAAAAGAACTAGAACTGGCAAAATTATGTTTAAAAATAGTATAACGGCAATTGTTTTATTGAAGTGCACAGGAAAAAAATAAATGTACATATTGAAAAAGATAATTTGTGGACTTCATTAAAATTGTAAAAGTACATATTTTCAAACACATGGAAACTGACACCCACATATTTAATGTGTCCTTTGTGTGAGTCTTGCTTACAATAAAACTGAGTAGTAGATCCCAGTATTCTAACTTTATAGATGAGGGAAGTAGAGCTCAGAGTAGTTAAGTAACTTCCCCAAGTCATACTCCAAATAAATAAACCAAATATTGCATTTTAGGAATGCCTAAATCTTAAGATCCAGATCTTTCCTCTACGCACTGCGGCTCAAATATTATCCACACTGACACGAATTGCATCATTCTGCTTAACCACAGCCTTTCCGCACTGAGAGCCATTATGGTATTATAGCTCCTCCTATATCCATGTAGCCTCCCACCAGCTGATGAATTTTTTCTGTCTTCCTGAAAATATGGGCCTAAGCCATAGCATCTTGATCAATATTTCAATGATGTGTATTAAAAGAACAAAGCCCCATGTTGTACTGGGGAGGATCTTAATTTTGTACCAAATCAACTTGGCCTTCTATCCCTGCCTAGCATCCATTGGCTTTATGACATGGTATAAGTTAGATTTTCAGGGACACTTTCCTAGTTTTTGAAAACCGAATAACAATATATACTTGACTGAACATATGGAGCTTAAGTCATCTAATGTATGCAAAACATCATGCACATAATTATACCATGAGCATAACTTTAGTGCTGTGATCTGCAGAGCCAGAAAGAGACCTCAAGTGTGCAAAACTACTTAGATAAGATGAAAATATCTAAGAATTTTTGGGAGTCTGGGTGGCTCAGTTGGTTAAGCAGCTACTGGGACCCTGCATCTGCAGGGTCCTGGGATCCAGGCACACAGTGGGCTCTCTGTTCAGTGCAGAGCCTGCTTCTCTGTTTCCCTCTGCCTACTGCTCCCTCTGCTTGTACTCTTTCTGTTGAGTAAATAATTTTTTTTTTAGTAAATAATTAAAAAGAATAATTCTTGTCTGGCTGCACTTAAGTAATACTATATCCATAAACAATTCAGT
This sequence comes from Nyctereutes procyonoides, assembly GCF_905146905.1. NCBI lineage: Eukaryota > Metazoa > Chordata > Mammalia > Carnivora > Canidae > Nyctereutes > Nyctereutes procyonoides. The sequence goes on from NW_026575136.1 coordinate 29,881,228, forward strand.
GCGATTATAATATAGATTATGGCTGAAAATACAATTTAAAGTATCTGAGGGAATATAATTACACTATAAAGGAAATGGATAGAATGAGATATTGAGTTGAATTTAAAGCTAAAGTGAAGCATTTTTATGATGTGTCACTCTAATGAAACAATGCTAATCTATATCTCAAATGATTGAGGTTAGTAGTTTTCTGTGCATAAATTTTTCTTAGAAGAAAAACCACCCTGCTAAAAAAATAATGTTTGATAAATATATTATTTTCTTTTTATCTGTGTCCTATCACACTATGAATATTCGACTGCCTCATATTATTCAGAAACTAGGTAGATGAGTGCTTAATAACTATAAAAATCCATAAACAGTAAATATAATATAAATTTCAAAATTTGCTTCTTAGAGAATAGAGACTGTGTGTATCATGATTATTTTCATGGCCTCAATATCTAAATTAATTAATATAAAATGACGTTATAAATTATTTTCTCTGCTGACCCTGAGGTGAAGTGTCAGTTCTGAAGTTAGCTGATGTTGCTTTCTGTTTGGCATGCAAAAGAGACTGGAATTTTGAGTTCTCTAGTACCCAGGAAGAAGGAAGATAGAAGAAGTTTTCTGTCAGGAGACAACAGCTGGGGGCCAAAAAAGCATCTCTTATTCATTTTCAACTTATTGCTAAGTACTCTGTACCATGCTAAAATTCTCCTGAAGTAAACCCAAAAAGTCAAGAAAATATTACATTACATTATGATCCTTCATTAACAGTGCACAAGAATATTAAGGGAAGATTCTGTCCAAGTTTAGGACAAATCAACCAGAAAAAAAAAAAAAGGCAAGCTGTGGACGTGCAGATAAGATTAGTAACTATTACCAAGAGAAGGCAGGAGAGGTGAGATCTCTCCTCACAAGGATCCTTAAAAGTGGAAAAGGCTGACAGAGGGAGAAGTAGAGAGATGGCAGGGAGAAAAAAAGACATAACCCAATGTTGATGGCTTTGAAGATGAAGAAGTGGGGATATGAGCCAAAGAATAATATGGGAGGCCTCTAGAAGCCTGGAAATACAAGAAAACAGATTCTCCCCTAGACCTTCAGAATGACAAAGAGCTACCATCTTTATTTTAGCCCAGTGAGACTCATTTCATACTTCTAAATAATTGAAAAAGTTGGTGTTGTTTTAAGACACCAAATTTATGGTCACACGTTACGGGAGTGATAATAACCTTCTACATACATGTATGATCAAAATTCTATGAAAGCACAGAAAAGGAAGTACCTAGTTCTGCTTAGATGCTTAATAAATATTGGCCAGAATCAATAGCCATTCATAAGCAGCAATTTTCTATTATTTAAGGCATGATTTTTTAATGATTTATGCAATCATAATCTTCCTATCTTATCACATATTAAAAGATTTAAATTCAAGTGGCAACAATTTATACATGGCTAATTTGTATAACTCATGTAGCCTCTGGGTTTCAGCATGAAATGATTTTATGAATAAACTACATGAAAATAAAAGCAATTTGAGCACATCTTTAAAAAATGTTTAAATAAACATTATGGTTTAACAAGTTCTACCAAGCACTGTCAAAAGAAGCAAGAAACATGAACACTTTTTAATACCAGATGTGAAGTAGTTCCTCCTAGCGTGAAGTCTAAATACATTAGTGACTCAGCGCTGTGACAGCCAGCACCCTGGAGATTATCTCTTTTAAGTGCAGAAACAGACCGAGAAAATTAATGATATGTTTGTGAGAGATTCAACCTAAATGTCTGCATAGAAATACAAGAATAATTTTTCCTTGCAGATAGTCATATCGTCAATTGGTTAAGATAATATAATAAGGATGCTATTTTACTTTTGAATCCCCTGTTCAATATCGCCAACTGATCAAGGCACCAAACACAGTTTTTCCCTGTACCAGAATTTTTGAATTTTTAAAATCACCTTAATATTTCCATGCCTGGAAGGAAACGCACGCACACACACACACACACAGATACACACACACTTCAATAAATCTTGATTCTGCAAATTTGTGAAAAATGATCACCAAACCCAAATTTAATAGAATATTTTGAATGTTATTTTCACACATTAGAAAAACATAAAATTCATTTCTTTTATTGAATTCTAATTTAAAATATAAAAGACTAATATTTGGAACTCACTACTGAAGGATTGAAGATAAATTTTAACAATACAAAATCACTGGGGTGTCTAGGTGGCTCAGTCGATGAGCATCAGAGATTCTCTCTCTCCCACCCCACTGCCCCTCCCCTTTACCCCCTATACCGATGGGTACTCTCTCTCACTCTCACTCTTTCAAAAAAAATACAAAATCACTTTATTTTAGATAAAAACAAATTATGTGAGATTATTGATTTATCTAAAATTCTTTTTTTTTCAGTCCTTTCTGGGTACCTTTCTAAAACTGACTTCTCTCCTTTGAGTGCTATGAAATAAAAAGACAGAGGTTAAGATAGACATTAACTTCTATGAGTGACATTGTCATTTCTCCAATCTAAATTAGATAAAATCAACAAGCAAAATGCAAGTTCTTCTATCACATTAAAAAACATTATGATATACATGAAACTGATTTAAAATGTGTTCATGGGAATTTAGTATGGAGAGTGCAACTTCACTCAGAGTCTTGATCAAGGTTGGAGAACAACAAAAAGATACAACTGTAATATTTCCAATACTAATTGCCTCCATCCATGATTTCAGTGAATTGATAGGCATTGTTTTTTGCAATCCACTTTTTTCCTATTGCGTGTTTGGTCTGATTATTGGAATGTGCTTTTATATCTGTTAGGTCTAATAATAAAATTGTTTCATTTCTCTTTATAGTTCATTTTTCTAGCAACCTTATTTTTTAAAATTTCGTATCTCATTGCATTTTACAAAAATGTACTGAGGGGGACACTTGACGGGATGAGCACTGGGTGTTATTCTGTATGTTGGTAAATTGAACACCAATAAAAATTAATTTATTTTTAAAAAATGTAGATCATGGACTGTTGGAAAATGAAAAGCAAACTGTCCCATACCACAGATGGCTTGAGAAATACTAGTGTAAAAGCCATTCCATATTAAAGATAAGGGAAAAAAGCCATAGAAAGATTAATAGTTTTTCACAGAAAAAAAAAAGCAACTTGTAGCTAGAAGCCCAAAGAATGTTATTAAATATCAAACTACAAAGTGGAGTAGTGTTTAGAGAAGTCCCACAGTGAGTTGGCAATGAGCCCTGTCTTGTTAAAAATTTAATTAATAACCGGGAGGAAGACAGATAAGGGCATGGCTCTAAGATTTGTAGATGGCAGCAAGCCGGGAGTGATAACTAAAGCATTAGAAATAAAATTAAGAGAAAAAAAATGGTTTTGGCCATCTGGTATACTGTGTAGAAACCCAGACAAAGTTTTATAGTAATGTAATGGAAGTCTGGTACTTTTCAAAACTTGGTGGTGTCATTTCAGAAAAAAAGGGAAACCTTAAAAAATAAAGCCAACAACAAAGCCCTATATATTTAAATTGGACTTACATGGACATTGTGATTAGCAGCACAGGGTTTGAAAACTTCTAAGAGAAAGACCAGATTTGCAAAATAGAAGGTTAATGGGTATTCTATATCACTACTCTCCTGGCTCAAAGAAAATCTTCAAACTATATTTTTATTTCTGCCTTTGTGGGATGTAAAGGATATTCCTTCCCATCCCAATCAGCTCTCAATTTGTTCAAGTCCTGAACCTCCTGGCCTGGGGCCACAGGTGTGTCCCAGACCTTCAGCGGCCTTCTTCCCATCAAGAAGGGCCATGGGGGTTCCAGGTGCAAGAGGAGAGCGGGGCAGCATGTTTGGGGCACAGAGGAGAGCCTGTCTGGGCGAACATGATGCTCGACAGATGACAGGCTGACTCTGGATGTCGGCTGCTCTCCAGGAGGACGGCAAGAGTGACAGCTTGGTGCCCCCTCCTCTTCCACACTCTCCCCTCCTGTGACTGAAGGTGGGTCAGCCTTCAACACACCTGAGCTCGGTTCTCCACTCTTTCCTCTTGGACCCTCCACCTCTTCTCTTCCTTTTCCTTTCCCCTCTCTGTCAGGGAACAAACAGGAATCCTACTGAGGACACTTGGCACAGGTGAGCAGCCTCGTGAGTGTGCGTTGCAACCGGAGGGGAGTGAAGCCACGCACCTGCTATGTTTCTTGGCTTTTCCATATAACCGATTTTTCTTTTTCAGAGAAATGTCTCGACTATGTTAGTACTACTAATAATTCAAAATCTCACTATTAAAACATCTGTTATATTATGAAATGCATATATATGACATTTACTTGTCTTACAGGGCTTTGAAGAAATTTGGGGGCCACAGTAGGAAACCCCAAGTAATCCTCTCCCATGACTTCGTTTCCCCATTTCCCAAATGTGGATATAATAGCTTCACACTGCATTTTTATATCCATATTTTGTCCTTTATTTAGATGTGGTGGTTCAAGCGCCTAAATTGACCTCTACCTCTGAGAGGTTGCCCCAAATTCGGAAAGCGGGGTAGATGGTGGCTTTGTGCATGTGCAGGGCATGTTATTATACTTCTTAATTTTTGCCATTCTGACAAATATGCTAGCTTTTGTGTGCATCTTTTGATTATGAGTGATTTTGAACGTATTTCCACATTTTCAAATCCCTTTTAAATGTTTTCAATAAACTATTTAGGTTTTTATCCATTATTATGGAGGGTAGGGTTTTTTAATAGATTTTCCTCACAATTTTAGAAGTTCCCTATTACTGGGGTATTGATCTTTTATAAATGATATAGTGATTTATATTCTCATCTTCCATTTTTCTTTTGTTTAGGCATTTTTTGCTATGCAATTACTTTTTTTTTACTTGTATGCAGTTAAATATATCAAATTTTTATTTTATAATATATGAATTCCAGTAGATTAAGAAGGCAAATGCAATAGCAGTTTCTTTTATGTATTTATACTTTTTTAAAAGAAGTCCCAAATAAATACAGCTTTTATTGCATCTTTGAAATATCACAGATAAATCTAAAAAATCATCTGGCATCTTGTTCTTTTCTGTAGCTGGACAACTTGATCTTATTCATCAGCCAGTGAACTGTTCCTTTTTCAGAAACAGCTACCATCTGAAAATTTTCTGATATTCTTGTTTTTTACTGTTGTGACTTTTGAATCAAAGCAGCTGGGTTTGCTACAAGTCCAATGTCATTTCCTTCAAGAATTAACTTATCTTTCTGGGCTTGGGATACTGGACAAGCAACAGCTGGCCTCATCTGAGCCCTGCGGATGTATCTTTCACCCAAGAAATTTCAGATTTCAGTAAGAGAGCCATTCTTCTGAATAACAATGTTGATGGGGAAGTGAGCAAACACAGACCTCATCATGTAACGGAAACCCAGTGTACCGCCCTTGACCATGTTCTGCACGTGACTACAGGCAGTGTGGACAGTAGCCAGTTCTTTTCTATTTCCCACCATTTGTCAACTCAGGAGCATCTTCTTTTTCTTTCCAAGGAGTCTGACGAGTTCATTGCTTATGTGATTAAAGTCCCTCTGGAGTCCTTCACAATAACAGTGTGCCCCTTCAGAGTGATGTTGACATTTTCTGGAATGTCGACACTCTGATTGCTGAGAATTGTCTTCATTCTTGCAGTAGATGTGGCAAAGGAAACAATATTTTTGATGGTTTTCAAACTTTCTTGGGTGTATGTTTCCATCCATTTCATTGATTTTCAACCTGAAGTACAGCCTTTAGCATTTCTTGTAGCTCAAATGGGTTGATGAGAATTTTCTCAGGTTTTGTTTCTGACACAGTATCTTTATTTCTTTTTTCCTGAGACAACTGTGAGACAACTATTCTTTTTTCCTGAGACAACCGTCAGGCTAGAAAGGGTTTATAGACTTCTTGGTTGACAGTTTGGGTTTTTTGTTTTTTGTGTGTCTTTTTTTTTTCATTCATCACTATAAAGATATTGGCCCAATATTCTCTAAAATCCATTATTTTTGAAGCCATGAATCCTTTGAAATATTGTCTCATTGATATGCAGTGGTATTTTCTTCTCACTGATTTTAGATGTCATCTTTATCTTTTATTTACAGCATTTTGGCTATAGTAGGTCTAGTCATAGTTTTCTTCCTTATTAACTTGCTTGAGGTTTTCTAAAGTCATTGAATAAAAATTTAACTTACAATAAATTTGAGAAAATTTCAGTGAAGATTTTTCTAATATCTTTTCAGTCCCATTCTTCCTTCTTTTTCCTCTGGGACTCCAAATATGTGTATGTCATTGCCTCTAAATATTACTAATAAAATGTGTAGTTTTTCAATCCTTTCTATGTATCTGTCTTCAGGTTCACATCTCTTGCTATCTTCATTCTACCATAACAACATTAGACAATTTGGTCTTTTTAAATTTCAAATACTACTTTTTGTTAAGTTTTATTTATTGATTGAAATTTTCTATTTTTCAGATATTGCAGAATAATATTCCTTTATGACCCAAAACATGATTGGAAAAAGCTACTTTAAAATCTGGTCTTGGCGGTGGTGCCTGGGTGGCTAGTCAGTTAAGCAGCAGATTCTTGATTTTGGCTCAGGTCATGATCTCAGGGTCCTGGGTTCAAGCCTCCCATTGGGCTCCATGCTCTGTGAGGAGTCTGCTTGTCTCCTTCCTCTGTACCCCCTTACTCTCATGCATACACTTGTGCTCTCTCTCTCTCTTTCTCAAATAAAAAAAAAATCTTTAAAATACTAGTCTCATAATTCCAAAACCTGGATCTTCTCATAGTCTCAAATAATCATTTTTAGTACTGAATATAGCTTCCATCTCCATCTTGTATCATGTACTTTGGGAAAATTATTTCTTGGGAATCTGGGATTCTATTATTTTACCCCAAAGAAACATTCTGTTTTGTTTGTGCTTAGTAAGAAATTAATTTGGTTGTTCTCAGATTGAAAGTCAGACTTTTGAGTAGCAGGTCAACTTTGTTCATCTGTTGTGTCTTCATGTATCCTACTAAGACACTGTCCTTAGCATCTGTTTTTAGGGTTGGCCAGATATGTAGGCGGAGTTAATACATAGAAATTGTGCTCCAATCTCTTACAATTCCCTTTCCCAGTTTCTTTGGTCACTTTCCAGTGAAGTTTTCTCTTGGCCTTGTAGTGGCCATGTGCAGTACAGGTGAGGCCTGCCATCTGGCTAGAAGTGGTGAGAACAACCAATTCACCAGGACCATTCCCTTCTACCAATGAGGAATTTCCTTGAAAGTTCTCCCACCTTTGGATAGTTCTCCAGTGTCTTCCAGTGGTTGTGTGCTTGTTTACTTACCATTTATTTTTAGTTCTCTGGAGTTTATAACTGCTATCTGTAAACAGGCTGAAAAAAACAGAGCTTACTTGGCTTGTACACAAAGTGAACTCAAGCCAGGATAAAGACAAGATTTCAAAGTAATCAGATCATTCTAACTAGTCTCATGAGAGATAACATATTTATTTCTTCGAAGCTTTCATTGCCTTTTTAATAATTTATACATTCTATATTTATTTTTTGCCCAGGTTTATTGAGGTATGACTGAGAATGGGTAGTATGGACGTTTCAGCAATATTAATTCTTCCAATCCATGAACATGATAAATCTTAGAATTTATGTATGTCTCCTTCAATTTCTTTGAATGTTTTATAGTTTTCAGTGTACAGATCTTCCTTGGTTTAAATTTAGTCCTAAGTATTTTATCATCTTCGTTGTTATTGTGAGGGAATCATTTTATTTCTTTTTTCAGAAATTTAATTGTTAGCATATAGAAATGCAACAGATTTCTGTATGTTAATTTTACATCCTGCAATGTTACTAAATTTACTGATTATCTCCAACAGTTTTTACTGGATTCTTTAAGGTTTTCTATATGTAAAGTCATGTCATCTACAGAGACAAACTTTGCTCCTTCCTTTTACTTCTTATTTTTGTGTGATTGCTTCTGACTAGTACTATGATGAGTGGTCTTGTTCTTACTCTTTGAAGTAAAGCTTTCAATCTCTCACCATTGTGTACAATGTTAGTTGCTGCCTTGTCTATAAAGACTTTCTTTAAAAAAATCATATTTATTTATTCATGAGACACACACACACACACACACACAGAGACAGAGACAGAGACAGAGACAGAGACACAGGCAGAGGGAGAAGCAGGCTTCATGCAGGGAGCCTGACATATCCCAGGTCCCCAGGATCAGGCCCTAGGCTGAAGGCAGCACTAAACTGCTGAGCCACCCGGGCTGCCCTATAAAGACTTTCTTATGTTGATGTACATCCTTTCCATACCCAATTTATTCAGAGTTTTTATCAGGAAAGAAATTAAATTTTGTCAAAGACTTTTACTGTATCTATTGAGATAATCATGTGATTTTATTCATACTATTATTGCCTTTACTAAGTGTTTGTTGTGTTCCATTTCATTGTCTCAAGATATATTTTTATATCCTTTTTATATCCTTTTTAAAATTTCTTCTTTGATCATTTAGTATTTTGGTATTGTGTTGTTTAATTTCCATGTATTTGTGAATTTTCCAGCTTTTTCCTGTTACTGATTTCTACTGAAATCAAGAGGTGGGCAGAGTCACTGGCTGGTACTACTACAAGCAGGAATGTGGTCCACCATGATCTGAATACTACTTTCTCTTAAGTCCCACCCTTCTTCTGTGTCTCTCTCTGATTCCCATTTATTGAATCCCACAGATTCCTCAGTGATCTCTATGAGGCAAGACCCGAGTGGGCCTCCGGGGAAGCAGCCCAAATGTGAGGAAGCTGGATATGTACCTTGGGCTCTCTTTTCCTAGAGGACAACCCACAGGCTTAGGGAGCCTCACTTGGTGTGGCAAGGTGCCAGCCTTGGGGATGGTGATGTGATCAGAATGTATGTAGCCTCTCCTCTTACATACTACTAATACTTTCCTTCTCAGTCTCTGGAAGTTCAGAGAGGTGCTTCGGCTTCATCTCCAGGTTCTGATATTTTCATAATGGTATCTTGTTTATGGATTGTTGCTAGTTGCTCTTTTTGTGAGAGGGACTGAAGTCAGGAATGGCCTATGTCACCATCTGCCTTGAGGACTGATGTGTAATGCACTGTTGTAGAGGTTCTGGACACAAATCTGTCTGGACACAAATACACAAATCTGTGTATTGGTCGTCTTGTCCTAAGTGGCCTGACATCTTAACACTGCCCTGTGTAAGAAGGAGCTGAATGCCCTGAAAGAGAAGCTGGGGGCAGCCCTGTTGGCAGAGTCAAAGCTGGAGCCAGAGCCAGAACACCTGTTTTTGGCATTGCAGCTGCTACCAAAAGTTACAATAGTGTTCCATGAACTTTTAGTATAAAACCAATTTCATTTGATTAAAAAGGATATGAATACTTTTATTGCTAGTTGCAGAAGTTCAATCCATCTCCTGTTAGTATTTGAAAGTAACAGTGCCTTATAAAATAATATTTCAATGACTATGAGAGATATCATAATTATAATAGCAAGTTACCTAGGTTTGTCTTTACTGAAAAACTTGGGTAAAATAATATTTAGTCAGTAATGATCTGTGCTCAGGAGAGTATGCATACATCATGAATCCTCTAAATTATTTAATTTAGAAGTTACTCTATCTTTTCTATGAAAGATAATAAAGAACTAGGAACAAAAGTGGCAAAGTTAATGATGAAACCTGGGATTTATCCTCTGTTTGCATTAATTGTCCCAGTTCTTTACTGAAAGTGAGAGAATACCAAAGATGTTTGTGTAAGTGGAGTCCATTTGAATTGGTCTGGGTCTCCATGCTGAATAGTCTCTATAAACTGTGATTACATATTATTAACATACCAAAAATCTTCCAAATTATTTTCTTTTATTGCAAATTTTCTCTGGAAGAAGCTAGTAAGGAGTGTATCCTGTGATATGAGTTTTATTTCAAGGTTATTGAAGAATCACAGGAGTGCAGTCAAACGGAAAACTGATGAATAATATCCAGAAGGCACTGCTAGCAAGATAACCCCATTGTTTTAAGACACTTGAAAAATGATGGTAAGGAATCATTTCAAATCTAGTTTGGTGTTAGTGAGAATAAAAATATATTTCAAAAGACAACCACTCTTTTATCCAAGTTTAACTATAAATTGTAGATTTGTAACCTTCCAATTCACAATGGATACCTATCATTTTAAAATACATTTAAGACCACTTTGGACATTTGTGTATTTTTGTTTAATGGAAAGTATCTGGGTAATTTTAAGGATGTTTTTACATATCAATTTTACACATGACAATGTACCACTTGGAAAGATCACCCATGTTACCTAGGTATTATTTTTTGTATAGCCAGACTAGGTGATCACAGAGATTTCTTCCAATTCTAAAATATTTCTCCAGTTGAACACTATTATTTACTGTTGTCTAGAAATTAAAAACTCCTAACCTGATAAAGTTAAGCCCTAAGATACACAAATTCATAAATATACACAAAATAATATAAATGAAAATGTGAATAAACATGTACTCATCAATCAACTGAAGAAAACAAACATTTTTATTTTATCTTTGGAAACCCCTATGTAGCTCTAAGAAAGTTAGCCTTACATTCAGTGTCTAAGACTTAGCCAGAAAACTACATGCTTACTCTTTTGATGAATGAGAAGACAAATGTCATGCCTACAACTAAAATGAGAAAGAGAAAGAAGTACAGAAAAGAAAACTATGGGAGAGCAAGATCAAAATCTGTATATAAACTCTGGCCAAATTTCTGGCAGATCCAGAAAGTAGGATGGCACATAACAGCCTTGGGCACACCAGATAAGGCCACAAGAACTGAAGGCATATTTCAACTGCTGTTGACAAAAGGGAGGCAGAATTTGAAGTCTCAGTTTAGCCAAACTAACCTTTTAAAGTAAAGAGTTAAACACCACTGTGATGTTGATCCTAGAATAGGAGGGAAAATATATCTGAAGAATCAGCACACAAAATTTCTCTCAGTTTGATGAAAGGTATACATTTATAGATTTAAAGAATAAATACAAAGCAGAATAAATACAAAGAAAGTAACCCACAGGCAAATCATAATAAACTGTTGACAAACAAGCTGAAAGAAAAATTTCAAAGTGGAGATTAAAAAAAAAACACTTTAAAAGTACATGGGGGCAGTTGTATGAAGGATTGATATTCTTTTGATCAAAATCAAAAGAAACCAGATGATATATTTCAAGATTTCTTTCAAAATATCTTGTAAAAATTAATGGAAAAGACAATATTTTCCAACGAGAGGGAGAAAGAGAGATAGAATGCCTTCTCGGCAGTTCTGGAATATGGTAAGTTTTCAAGAAGTCCTTCAGGTTGAAGGGAATAGTAAGAATATGCATTATATGAGCAAACTTGACCTAATCGACAATTATAAAATATTTCACCTAACAGTTTCAGCATATTCCTTCCTTCCAAGTTCATAAAATACAGTTTTCAAGATAGACCATATTCTAGGCTTGAAATGATACTAAGCATCTCATTTACCCACAATGATAAAATATTATAATGAAAGAAAGGAAACTTCTAAATATTTGAAAACTAAACACACACTTCTAACTATGCTATTAAATAATAATCAATGATGAAAGAATAAAAAATTCTAAGGGTCAACCATTTATTCCCAGCCGTGTCTGAGTCGGCTGTGGTATACTCCTCTCAAAGGCAAGAGTGACAAAGAATACTCAGAATTAAAAAGTGTCTCTTAAGACAATTTGCCACCATCACATTCATTGTCATCACCATCTGGTCTAAGATGAAAACTAGGACACTAGGTGGTGAATCCTACCCTAAGAACAGAATACCAAACAATAAATCAGGAGTTATGTGGTTTACAACAATATTTTTTATCTCTTATTTTTTCATTCACAATACCTTAAAACACAGTCACCAGTTCATTTTCAAAGTTTGGTGCTGACTGCTTACTCTGCTTACTATTGACCATTAGAAGGCTAGGAATTGGGGTGGGTTTTCTCTGGCCATTTTATTTTTTTAGCTATTTCCTGGAATAATCTGAATCATGTCCCTATGAATCTTTCACTTTACCTAGTCATAGTTGTTATTTCATAAATGGTCATTAAAGGAAAAGAGGAAGAAAAAGGAAAGAAAAACAAGAAAGAAAGAAGAAATTAAATATGTTTTTATTTCTATAAATTATAAAAAGGGAACTTCACACAGAAAAAGAGGACTTCACAAAATAAGTCTAATTAAGCTTTAAATTATGTCCTCTGAATTATGTTTTAAATTAATGAAGTAGATTTATCTGGAACTTAATTTGAGCTGGAAGTGTTGAATGAAAGTCTATTCATATTTTTTAGGCTTTTAATATCTATTGCCTTTTATTATTCATGGAAATTCTGTGAACAGCAGCAGTATGTAAAAACACTTATTTTATTTAAAAAACAAAGTCATCTATTTTAAAAATAATTTATTGTTTTGGGACAAAAAGTCCGATTTCAAGTTGTTTTCATAACGTTTGAGAATGAACAATTATTCATTTGCTTAATAGCTATTTTAACTCAGTTTCTAAATTTTACATTTAATCCTCTGAGAATACATTCTGGGGGGATTATTTTGATGTTTTTTTTAAGTTCTTAATTAATTCCTTCCATTATTATAAAGCAATTATTCTAATAACAGCACAGATAAGCATAAAAAAATAAAAAAAAAAACTCATCTGAAATATCAATACCCAAAGGTAACCAGTGGTAACATTTGACCCATAATAACTCAGAAGTGTGTGTGTATAAAATGACTATATAGATAAGTCATACATAAATGAAAATAAACATTAGATTGAATAATTTAAAATTACTTATATTTAATCATTGTTGACCTATTAAAATGATCATTTGACATAGTTCAGTCTAATATATAGATATAAATTTACCCAATATTAAAATAATTCTTTTATAGTTGTTCCACAATTAACAAAAAAGTATCACAAGGATTTATCTTATAAGCTACTGTATATCTTCATTGATTTTTCTTGCCCCTTTAGGAAGTTTCAATGTCATGATATAATAAAGGGTACTTGTAATGAATATCCTTATATATACATCTTTCATATTTGCTTCTTTTTTGTTTTCCTATGGAATAAGATGCTTGAAATGGGAATTCTGGGCCAAAAGGAAATATGTGGTGGTGAAAGAGATCTTTAAAATATCTGGCAAACAGCCAAGTTGTTTTTAATAAAGAATATACACTTATATTACCAAAGTAGTAGCCAATGATTTACTTTTTGCTATATACACCAAAATTTAGTGTTCTTTTTGATGCACTATAAACTATGATATAATATTGATTCCTTCTTAATTTGAATTTATATAATTAATAATGGCATTGATGGTGTCAATATTTCTTGGTCAGCTGTATTTTTTGACTTTCTGAGTTTCTCTTTATCCAGGCAGAAGATGCATTCTATTCCCAGACTGTATTTATCAAGAAATAAAAGAAACACAGTTTTAACACAACCATAGTGTTAACACAAATTGGTGCCTATTTGCCTGAAACAAGGAAACTTCTGTGAGTTGAGAGAAGTAAGTCTCTCACTTGTGGTTTGGGACAGCAAGCAGTCACTATGATGACTGCTGATTTCTCTATTGAAGGATCCAGGACATTTGTGAAAACGCAGTGACCTATACCAATCCTTCTTTCTCAAAACTTGAAAGTAGAGAGACCTTGATATTTGGTTCAGCATGACCCCCAAAACTACTGTGTGAGCAGAAAAGGACAAGAAAATACCAGAAATGAGATTACCTAGAGAGGGGATTTTAGGCTGGTAATTCAGGCTCCACAGAAGTGCATTTTTTTTCCGGGGTTGAGGAGGTTTCTGCATAATATGTACCTAATGTAGGCAGCTTTTCAGACCCAAGAGCAGTGGTCCAGTAGGTTGTACTTTTGAAAATATAATTAAGAAAAAAAAAAAAGAAAGAAAGATAACATGAACTGGCTTTTTGTGCATGGGTCAGCAAATATGAACTGCACAGAAACAGTAAGCACATCCCTGTAGACAAGTGTCGTTTGTTGAGTTGAGCAGGACCAGTCGTCTACAATGACACTTTATACTGGTGAGAAGCAGGGAAAGTTTTGGTCACATGGGATTATACCTCTTTCTTCATTTTATGCTTGGAAGTAGTCCTGAAACCTTTTGATTAAATCCCAAGGAACTATAAGAATTTTTTTTCCTGTATTTCTTTTTTCCCCCATTTATTTAGTAGTGGGAGGAGAGGCCCTAAGGGGAAATAATTCAAAGTTTAAGATATGAATTGGAAAGAAAGAAAGAAAAGAAAGAAAGAAAGAAAGAAGAGAAAAGAAAAGAAAAAAGAAAAGAAAGAAAAGAAAAGAAAAGAAAAGAAAAGAAAAGAAAAGAAAAGAAAAAGAATTTGTACTCGGAATTGGTGAAACATATTATGTGCTTTATGCAATGTTTTATCATTTTTAACCTGTCTTTTAAAGTTGCAATCCTCATTTTTTGCCTACAGATAAACAAGTCTTTTTCTACATGAAAGAATTTAAATCTTTACTTGCTTCTAGTGAAATCATGTTTGAGATTTAAAAATATTCATGCAGATCTCTTGGTCTTTTATCTTCTTTTTGTCTTTGATACCATGATTAGTTAGTCCTACCCTCTTCGCCCATATTATAGGAACAATTCTTTCCTCTTTGTCATTTGAAATGCCTGTGTTTACACTGCTATCATTAATGCATCTGAAACATATTTTAGGGCACTTGGGTTCCTATCATGCACAACATGCTTCACCCTCTAATTACTGAATTGGATGCCCTGACACCAATGACTTTAGAAAGCCGGGGAGAGGGGCACCAGAGTGGCTCCCTGCATGGAGCCTGCTTCTCTCTCTGCCTGTGTCTCTGCCTCTCTCTGTGTGTCTTTCATGAATAAATAAATAAAATCTTAAAAAAAAAGAAGCCATGGGAAACGATAAACTTGAAATATACCTAAAGAAATTAGCAATTAGGTCAATATTTAGAACTAATATTACTGGGCCTACATTTACTTTGTTAATTGAAAACTGGATTCAGGTTAGGTACCAGTTCAGAACACTTTATCTTTATAAACCTGAAAGTAAAAGGCCATGGTTAAATGTGAATAACAGCTATTTCTCAGAGGGGGGTTTTCAGTGTTCTTCAAATTTTTCTACATTTTCAAAATTTTCTTTAAAGAATACATTTTAAAAAAATCAGAACTCCCCTCTCAGTGCCTCCTTGAGAATAAAGAGTACTACTCATAAAAAGAGCTGAAAATGAAGAAAAGGGTAAGATAGAGCCAAACATGTTCCTGAGTTCTAGAAACACAGAGGCAGCCAGAATCTCTGGTGAAGTTCAAGTGAGGCAGGACCACTCAGGTGCACAGATGCGGGGTGGCCGCCGAAGCTATTTTTCAAGGCAGAGATCCCTGAAAGATCAGAGAGTCAGATTAGGAGAGAAATGAACTTGACATACAGTCGATGCTTGGCATTTGTAGATTGTCTTGGCAAACTTGCCTCATCCCCAAAACTTCCTCGGTAGCCCCCAAATCAACAATAATGACACGTGTCCTAGGTGGATAAGCACAGAAGGACCAAAAATCTGAGTCAGCCTGCCTCCCCCGTGCCCAGCTGAGGCTCAACAGAGTGGAGCCATGCCTTGTCTCAGCTCCCCTCCTGTAAATGAGGGTGCTCTTCAGGGTCGGTTTTTGTGCCAGAGTTTTCACATTTGCGGGGCTTTGGGTTGGTGATTTTGCCATTTAGAATTTGGAAGCAGGATGAAAGAAGTGCTGCTTCTCCACACAAGAAGGCTGTGATGTACCTCACAGAGAAAATGAGTTCAGAGCAGCTCTGTCCAGGCATCAGTTTCAGAGCTGTTGGCTGTGAGTTCAACGTGATAATGAATTATTGATACATGTTAAATAAGGTGTCTTTAAACAGAAATATACATAAAACAAGGTTATGGGTTGATTGGTTGGTAAAAAAGTAGTGACCAGAGGACCAAAGGAACATAATCCTGTGTTTTCCCTAGGAGTAATGGGGTGGTATCCACTAATTCAGTGTTTGTATTAAGCTTATAATATATGACTCCCGTGATAAAGAAGAAACAGCTGTAATTATAACTGTAATTATCTGCTTAATTCAGTAGATCTCAATCCTTGGCTACACAGTGGAATCCCCTGGAGGGAGAGCATTTTGTAAAATATAGATACCTCCAATCATTCCAGGCCAAGGGAAAATGAACCTGGGGAGGTTAAAGCCTCTGCACTGCCATGTTTTTAAATTTTCCCAAGTAATTCTAGAAATTGTTATTTTCTACCAAAATTACAGCTCAGAAGCAGAAGGCTTCACAAGCCTTTACAAGGCTCTTTTTGTAAAGACCTTTTAGGATGAAGACATCAGGGGGGATGTTTATCTTTTCTTTTCTGAACTGAGCTCTTCTACCCTTCTTGGCTCATGACGCCATCTTGAAAATGCACCTGCTAAAGATGGTGACGTGGCATGCTATGGTGAAAGAAACTGTGTCCCCGATTACCTCAGGATTACAATCGCCAGCTGTTGCATTCTCTACAGATGTCTATTATACAGGAGGAAAAGAAATCTGTATATAGTAAGCCCCTGTTTTCTGTTATCTGCACCAGACTATTTCTCAGCTTCCACCCCTAACCTCACAGGTCCCTTATCATCATCTGCCTTGAGACCATCATAATCAAATTCGTTATGCCCTTAATACCTATTTGCTGCTGTTTACTCCAACAATCCCAGGACTATGACATTTTTCCTCTTTGGTTACACTGTAAAACCAAGGGACACTATTCAAAACTATTTCCGACCCTTCTCCAGCTCCTGAAAACTTTGTGCTGTGCACTCAGGAACTCAACCAGTAATAAAATCCTCCTTATTCCCCATGTCTCCTCGGCACATGCCTTTTCCTCTCTTGTCCCCACTATAACTTGACTAACTCCAGAAGGCATTTGTTCTTTGAACTTCATTAAAGTGCTGGCTATGCTCTCTTTTGCTCTCCTCATGCCTGGTTTGAAGGTGCCCTAGATTTTATTATAAGCAGTAATTTCAATGTCTCAATAATCTCAGTACCAAGGATCTCACTCTTAAAGCATTGCTTCCTACCTTACCAGTGACTGTGTCCCTGACAAAAATCTCTGGTGCCACCAGAATCTAGGGTCCTTTTAATTGTGTCCTAAATCTCATTTCCTCATAAGTCCCCCTACAATCCATCTTCCCCACACCCCTCACCTCACATTCTTTTATCCTGTCACCTCACAGTGAAGCTGCCACTTTCTGGTCAATGAAGCTTTCTGCCACTTGCATGGGTGAGCTGAAGAAGGCTGGGAGAAACTGAGTCTAAATGCAGAGCCATTCCCGTCAAGGAGGCCCTGAGAGCTTCAGGCAATGGTGCAACACTTTCCCTCCTGCCCTCCTGACACTCTCATCTCCTAGATGACTACTCGCCTCCAACCTGCAATACCTCTTCCCCCATTTCATTCTCAGCCATCAACCTTGCTACCTATGTCACAAAGAAAACAGAAGTAGCCAAATAACTAAGTGGGATAATGGATTCAAAGTGCTGTTAACCTAGAACTGTACCCACAACAAACCCATGAGAGTGAGTGACAAAAGAAGACAAATTTTAGGCCAACAAAAATTGAGAAAATATTAAAATATACTTAAAATAGAAAAAATAGATATAGATGAAAAACTGAAAGATGGACTAGAAAAAAGTAAATTATGGATAAGTATAAACAAATACTGGGTATACAAAATAGTAATATTTACTTTTCATTTTTCTATAACCCTCAAAATAATAGAAATGGGATGCATTGCTTCCAAACCAGTAAAAGGGAGGAGAGGAACAATTATTTCAAAATAATTCAAGAAAGAAGAAAATTAAAAAAGGAATATAGTAAATAGAGGTATAAAGTACATACAAATTATTATAAATAAATCCAAGCATATGAATAATCACAATGAAATCAAACACTTCAAATAACAAAAATAATGATTTTAGAAAGGAATAAATATCCAATTACATTCTGTTTACAAGATGTATTTTAAAAGCATAATTCTGGCCGGCCTGGGTGGCAGTTAGGCATCTGACTCTTGGTTTCAGCTCAGGTCATGATCTCAGGACTCTGAGATAAGCCCTGCCTGGGGTGTGGGCATGGAGCTCGTCTAAGATTCTCTCTCTTCTTCTCCCTCCTCCCCTCCCTCCACGCTCTCTTTCAAAATCTACAAACATAAATACATAAATAAAGGCCAAAAATGTTTTAAAACATCAAGATAAAAACTACATGATAAAGGGCAGCTCTTGTGGCTCAGCGGTTTAGCGCTGCCTTCAGCCCAGGACCGACCCTGGAGACCCAGGATGGAGTCCCACATCCGGCTCCTTGCATGGAGCCTGCTTCTCCCTCTGCCTGTGTCTCTGCCTCTCTCTCTCTCTCACACACACACACACACACTCTCTCTCTCTCTCTGTGTCTCTCATGTATAAATAAATAAAATCTTTTTAAAATATTACATGATAGGCTAATATAAACAAAGGGGAAGTTTGTAATCTAGTATCATCCAAAAAGCATTGTTTAAGCCAAAAGCAATGCTAGAAAAGAGTCTCATTAAGGCTCTATTTACAAAATTTATAATAAATACTAAATATAGCATGCATATGCCTTTAATGACATAAAGCTTTTATAGTAGTTGAAAGATTGGGAAAAACTCATATGGATACATGTGTTTGAATAAGAAAATTGTCACATGATAGCCAGCAGATTTTCAGAACACCTTACCCAACAAGTGGAGAATATCCACTAATTTTATACAACCCATATAGCATTTTTATAAAAATTAACCAGAAAAAAACTTTTTACCAGATATCAATCCATATCCAGGCAGAGAGCCTTACATTTGACAAAATTGGTGCCATTCAGTTCATAGTTTCTGACTGCAATGTACTGAAGATAAAAAGTGACAGTTTTTATAGAGAAACTCTATAAATATAAGAAAACACATGGTCGTATAAGAGATAACAGTGGGATTGAGAAAACACTTAGAAAGGATAAGGTTAAAACTACACATTAAAATGTGTGACTACAACCAACATGACTTTCCAGGTAAATTGGTAGCCTTGGATTAACATAATGAAAAGAATAAATATTTTTAAATGAGGCTTAAAAAAATAGTTCTTAACATCCAGAAGCTGGCCTGTTGCCATCAGTCTGCTGTCCTCCACTGATCATAAATTATTTCAAAGAACAGAGCAACTCTGTGACTGAGATGGATCAAGACACAAACAAGACCACTCCATAACTGTGTTTGGAGACAGAGAAAACATGACTATTTTCCAAGCCACAGAATACTCTACATATCCCTCTCTTCTAATAATAGGAGTGACAACTACTTCTTAACCAATTACAGATTTAGCCTCTAATTTTCCCCCTTTCTAGAAAGATTTATTCAGACACCCAATCATTGAATTACCCCACTTCCCAACAACAGCTAACTTAGGGCAAAGGTGTACTATATCGATCCTTTTTATTGTAATAAACAATAAACCCCCTTTGTTCCCAGTGGTTTTGGGGTGTTGGGCATTGACAAAAAAAAGGGAGGGCATATAATTAAACATACAAAGCACAACAAAACAGCAAATTAGAGAAAATAACTAAAATAGTTTGAAGGGAATATGTAAGATCAAGAGCCAAAATTGTGCAATATCAGATAAATATAAAATAGTAAGAGGAACAAAAACAGCCAAAAGTTAGTCTTTGAAAAGGCTTAAATAAAGGGCAAACCTTGATAAAGGAACAAAAAGAAATAAGGCACACTTACTAGGGATGGAAAAAATTTGTGTGGTTGGATAATTAGAAAGAGACAGCAGAATGCATTTTGAGCAAATTTAGGTCAATATACGTGAACATTAAAAAGACAAATTCTTTTGTCCAAAATAGGTTTCAAAATAAACACATGACCTCAATAAAACAAGCCTACAACCATCAATACAATTGTATACACGGTTAAAATGTTTCTACAAATAAAACACAATGACCAGGTGGTTTTTACAAATGAGTCCTAATATTCTTCATATTAGATCATTTCATTCTTACACAAACTCTTCCAGAGAATACAAAAATAGAACGTCCTCAATTTATTTTATGTGACAAGTAAGTTGACTTCAAAATTAGGTAAGAAGAGTATGAGAAAATCACAATTACAAGTGCTGATGTCAACATCCTAAGTTAAATATTAACAAACTCAATCCAGCAACATATAGAAATATAACAAATCATTCCCAAGCTGGGTTTATCCTTGCAAATCCAGTTTGGTTTAATCTCATACGAAAAAAAATGTTCACGTATTGTACTACATTAATAGATAAAGGCAAAGAAACATATGGCTATCAAAATAAATGCCAAAATCATTGAATAAATCTCAATCATGCACTGATGATAAAAGGTCATTTCTCAAAATAGGAACAGAAGGGAATACCACACAGTGATAAGGTGAATCCACGGAACACACACAGCATCCGTTTGCTCACTGGTGAAATGCAAAACCACTCCGTTCACATTAGGAACAGTACACGAATATTCACTATGACTACATCCTTTTAGTATTTTATAGGAACCCCAACAAATGCAGTAATGACATTAAAAAGTTATCAGATGTTATAATTACACATTATGCAACCCTCTATGTAAGAATTTTGAAAGAATTTACAGATAAATTATTAAATTAGTAATAAGATTTAATAATGTCCCTGATACAATAGAAATACACAAAAATCAACTGCATTTTCTACGTACTAGTATCAGTTATAATTGATAATTAAAAACAAATATCATCCACTGCAGTAACAATATATAAAGTGCTCAGACTGAAATCTATCAAAAGATTAACAAATGTAGTATTATATAAAGGGGAAATATCTGCTCCTGGATAGGGACTAATTAAGAGGTGAATTCTCCAAAACTGATGTAATGCATTTACAATGAACATGTATTGTTCTTGTTTGTTTTGAGGAACTGTGCAAATTAATTCTAAAATGTATGTGGAGGGAAGAGAAAATAAAAAGACTTGTCTTGCCAGATTCCAGGCTAACAAAAAGACAATAGTAATTAAGACAGTGTGGTATTATCATTGGCATAATCAAATTTGCCAGCAGAATGAAGTAGAGAACTCAGAAATAGACTGACACAAAACATAAGGACCTGATATGTGGTAGGGATGGTAGATGGTGTGGGGAAAAAAAAAAGTGTTTCAATCTTTTCAGTCTAGGACAGCAGTTTACTCATACAGGGGGGAAAAAACCCTCAGAATAAACACAACGATTAATGGAAGCAGATTAAATATTTAAATATAAAAGACAAAATCTGTGGCAAATGGATTCTAAAATGTCCCCCAATTATTACAGCTCCTGGTATCCATGCCATTTTCCTTGGCTGTGGGTGGGACCTGTGATTTGGCTTCTAACCAAACTTGATTAGGTGTTGCTTCCATGAATATGCTACATGGTTAGCACGTTTTCTACTGATTCTCTCTCATCCTGTCTTTTGTGAAGGAAACTGACATATGGATAACCCCATATGGTAAATGACTGAGGATGATCTCCAGCCAACAGCCAGAAAAGCACTGAGGCTTTTAGTCCAACAACCCACAAGAAACTGATTCCTGCCAAGACCAGTGTGGGCTCAGAAGCCAGCTTCCCAGGGTGAGTTCCGAGTGAGAGCCCCATCCTAGGCAGCACCTTGCTTACAGTTCTGTGAGGGGCCCAGAGGGAAGAGCCAGGTAAGCCATGCCTGGATCCCTGACCCACAGCACAGAAACTGAGACAGTAAATGTATTGTTTTAAGCCATTATATTTGTGGTAATATTGTTTTGCAGCAATAGACAATGATTAAACAATAAAAATGCTCAGAATAAAATTGGGGAGAACATTTTCTTTGCTAAGACCCTAGAGAAGATTCTTTAATGCGATGCAAAAAGGGTATAAATAATAAAGGAAAAAACACTGACATTCACTTACATTCATATGAAGAACATCTGGGTATCGAAACACATCCCAAAAGTTATAGTACAAGGATCATGAGACTATAAACAGAAAAGCTATTCACAATACATACAACCAAAAAAGGATTAGTATTATTAATATATGGTAAACTCCAATGAATCAGTAAGAAAAAAGAATGAACTCGATAGAAAAATGGATGGAAGACATGAACATGGATTTCATTTCACAAAAGAAGAAACACAAATGGAAATAGAAAGGAGTACTATATATGTGTGTACCCACACACACACCAGGGTGCATGTGCTATATGTCATTAATAATCAAAGGACTGCAAATAAAACAAAAATGTGACACCTTTCAATCCCAGCTTCATCTTTCCACATCCAGAAAAGAAAAATGTGACTCCTTTTCATTGTATCAGATGGGAAAATATTTAAAAGGTGTGAAAATGTCAAATATAGGAGAAAATATAAAGCAATGGAAACTTTCTTATAATGGCTAGAGTGTCAGTTTGTAAGGATCATCTAAAAAAATACTAACTTGGCATCATCTAAAATAGTTGAGGATGTTCTTTCAGTCCTAAACACACACACACACACACACACACACACACACACACACACACACACACAACCAGGAAGAAGGTTGGAGTGGCAGTGGGGTACAAACAAAACACAGTAACAATATTCTTACACAGGTACATTACAGAACATACACAATTTTTACACGCAATATGTGGATATTTCCCAAGTCGAGCAAGATAGAAGATAAAGTATGGCATGTTTAGATAATGGCATATTCATATAATGGGACACCACCATGTTGGAAATAAGTGGTCTTCACCTACGAACATCAAAATGCAGTAGACACACTAGATTTTGAGGAAAGAAAAGCAAGTTGCATAAAAATATATGTAGTATGTTCCTGTGTACATAATGTTTGAAACCATGCAAAAGTATACATTATGTTGACAAGGACAGACACATATGTGAAGCTATAAAGAAAAGCAAGGAAATAGTAAACAGAAACTCAGGATAGATGTCCCCTCTGGGATCACTGTCCGGAGCAGCAGGAGGTGATAATGGAAGATCAGATGGAAGGCTTAGCCTCTAGCATAAATTGTGGGGTGACAGTCATACTTTTATTCATTCTATTAATTTCTTTTGTATCAAACATGCTTTTTTAAAAAATATTTTATTTATTTGTTCATGAGAGACACAGAGAGAGAGAAAGAGGCAGAGACATAGGCAGGAGGAGAAGCAGGCTCCCCACAGGGAGCCCCATGGAGGACTTGATCCCAGGCCCCGGGTTCAGGCCCTCAGCCAAAGGCAGACGCTCAACTACTAAGCCACCCAGGCGTCCCTCAAATATGCTTTGTACCATAATGTAGAATATGTGAGTATATAAATTCTCACTCTTAAGTTCTACCTCTGGCCACAGAAACTTATCAATATCATAGAGGAGGGCTTCTGACTTCCCAGATAGGGTCAACACAACTTTTCAATGTCAACATATTACTGTAACCTATTTTGAATACCCATAATATCTACAGATTGATAAATGAGGGAAGTAGAGTTGGCATGTGAAAGAATCAGCATAATAGGGGCACCTGGGTGGCTCAATTGGTTAAATGTCTGCCTTCCACTCAGGTCATGATTCCCGGGTCCTGGGATCGAGCCGCACGTGGGGCTCCTTGCTGAGCAAGGAGTCTGCTTTTCCCCCTCCCTACCACTCGTGTGCATTCTCTCTCTCTCTCTCTCTCTCTCTCTCTCCCCAGTTCTCAAATTAAAAGAAAAATATCTAACAAAGGAAAAAAGTATCAACACAGTAGTAATTTCTAATATATATAGTGAACCACACCTAGTAAGAATGTAGAGAGCAATACCAAAGGAAAATCATCAGGGAACAGAATTTCTATCAATGGTATGAATCCTACTACCATAGGTCTGCAGCAGTTGGACCTAATACAGACGGGCATTCTCTTTTGCACTCGTTGTTGGAAGGCTGAGTTTCTGGCTAGAGACTCTGGAATTTACTCTTGGGTCCCCATATATAGCCATGGAAGTCAGAAAGCATCCAAACTTACCAAGAATCAACTATAGGATAAGAAACTGTAGAATTTTACCCCAGCCGAAGAATATGTGCAAATGACATGTGATTTAACAGAAAAATATTCTTCACAGATCAAATAATTGTATATATTGATGCAATCTTTGTTTGGAGTGATATTCCCACATAGTCTTAAATACCTTAGCTTTCATGCTCACTTCATAGTAAGTGGAAAAAATAAAATGGAAAAAATACAATGGTTACAATACAGAAGATCACAATTAAGTATCTGTTGAATGAAGGTATAGGCATAATTTATGCTTAGTGTTACACAAATGGCACTTGTGATATGAAATACGATTTCCATAGCATCACAATTAAATTCAAAATGGTCTCTATCTCAATGAAACTCAGTATATGATATGCTCTGGAAAAAAAAATAGCAAAAGACCTGTGGCTCTGGAAAGGACAAAGACATGGAAGCTGAACTTAGTGAAAGTTGCAATATTTTTTTTTCTTGAAATGGGAACATAAAGCACTGCTTTCAATTAATGCATTAATTGTGTAAGTGTGATTTTATGTTCCTTTGACTCAATTGATATGTTCAATACTATGGTAAAATAGAGGATAATTTAAATACTAAACTAAAACATAAAAGACCAGAGAATTGTAGGTGAGCACAAAGAGGAAACAAGAACTGTTCCATGATTTTTTACATGTGGTTTTATTTAATCCATGCATCGACTCTAGGGAAGTTTTACAGAGGGGTAATGGAGACTTAAAATTAGGAAAGTTGCCCCAAACCTCACAGCTGGTCAGTACTTACTGACCTAGGGTTTGTATTCAGGGTTTTTTTTTTTTTTTCTGATTTCAAAGCTCATATAATATATAAAAGTGTTATATAAATGTAACATTTTAACAGAAATGGCCTCCTTCAAATTAAGCAAGGAAATGGGGGGAAGGTACAAACAGCCTGTGGAAGACCCCCAGGAGTTGTCTGCTAGTTATTCAGAGAAGACCGTAGGCCTCCTATGGTAATGCAACTCTGCCAAGTGGGCACGTGTGTGCACAAGCAGGTACCTTTCTACTCATGTGTTCCACAATGGCATTTTTTTGATAGTTTTATAATTAGTGGTGGGTAGAAGACAAATTGAATGTGTGTGCAATTCAGTTTATTTTAGTAAATCTGGAGAAGTAGCCACAGTTTGTTGGTGCTCAAAAACCCACTGTAAGCATGCTGTGCACTGTTAGCATTGAAATAGCCACAGGGCTCAGGTTAATGTCTGATAATGAAAAGTAAAAACATCTGACTTTTATTAACTGCATTCTTTATATTCACTTATCTTTGTATAGGTATCTTACGAAAGCAATTTCATCACTTGTTGGTCATACTGTGTTTTTTTACACATGAATAAATCTCCCCTTCAAAATTTTGTGAAATATGACATTAAGCATCAGATTAAAAAGGCGTAATATAGTTAAAATAGCCATATTTTAAAATCTCATGTACTTTAAACCAATCTACAATAAAATTAATCTTTTGGAACAAAGTGAAGGAATAAATGAATACATAATTAAAATAATAAATAAATACCAGAAAAAAATGGGCAATATTCTTTCACTGTAGTACAATAAGGGTTTAGAGAATTATTTGCATCATGCAATAAATAAGAAGTGTGTTATGCATTGTGTACAGAGGGGTGCCAGATTTTAATGTAGGGATTGAAGAGTTTCTAGTGCTCACATCCTAAGTGAGGCAAGTGACAGTGACTGGGAGCTCAATCCGTTTCCGAAAAGAAAAAATAATATGAATGAAGAGCAGCGCAGGTGATGCATGTGTGTGAAAGTTTGCTTCCTTAAACCATTAAGAACAATGTGTATATCCCAAAGAGAGAGGAAGATGACATAAGATAAAACATCACATATCTCTGACATTTGAAAACCTGAAACATATAAGTAAAATTCAACATCAGTGTTAGCTAATATACTTCAAAAAATTACATTTGATCTTAAGAGTGCACAATACAAAAATAGTTTAAAGAAATAAAACAGAAAGGGTAATTGTGTATTATGAAAAAGATTTGCTGAAATTATACTTTATCATTTTTCTCAAGGTTTACCTACAATAAGATTTCAAAGACAAAGAAAAAAAAAGATTTCAAAGAGATTTTTAAATAGTTCATAGAATTAACACAATTGTTATAGGAGTATTCTCCTGTGTACCTTACTTTCTGTGCTCTAAGTTCATTCATTCCTTCCTTCCTTCTTTCTCTTTTCCTCCCTTCCTACTGGTATTATTTACATGACGTAGGAAAGACCAGATTTTTTTCCTTAAATGAATTCCACCTGAGTATATTAGATTGTTAGCCACAGATTTGACACAAGTATGCACTCCCATTTGCTGCAGACTCCTTTGAACTAGAAACATTGTGAAATGCAAAATAAGAATGTGTTTCTTTCTAATCCCCACTAGACTGTCAGCGCCACAGGTTTTGTTCACTTTTGCATTCCCAGTATTGATAGCTGTACCTAGCAATGTGGGTCTGGAAGCACTGGGAGAGGAGGAACAGGAAAAGATGCTATTGGCCAGTTGGACTCTGGATGAAGAACATGGTGTTCTCCTTCTTACTGCCATTACTAGAATGATCTGCACACACACACCAGTCAGACCTCATTCACACATTCTTTTCAGAGTGTCTCTTGATACTCACCTACAACCAAATTTCTTTGTTGTGAATAGTGTTGGTTGAGTGAGTGGGAATGGGGAAAGAGCGAGTGCTGGTTTTGTTCTATTGACACTGGTCTTTTGGAAAAGCTACTCATTGATGGGATGTCCTATGACGGCCAGAGCCAAAACCTAATTTAGGAAAAAAAAAAAAAAGTGATGATCTTCATCCAAGTTTACCAGTCATAACTTCCTCTCAGTAAATGACTCCTTTCCTCACAACCACCGTTTCAGAAATAAAGAAACCAGGTCTACTGAAAAACAACTATTTAGTGTCTTTCCTCTGGTGGTCATCACCCCACCATGTTCCCCTTGTCGACTTCTTGGTGAATTCCTATTAGCTGGCATGTTCCCCCTTGTCGACTTCTTGGTGAATTCCTATTAGCTTTGAAGTCTGTAAAGACTGCCAATTCCTCACACAGCAGGAACATAGTCAACTGATTTTTCTGTTTTTCCCTCACACTGATCAGGATCCATAAGATTAAAAAAAAAAAAAAAAAAAAGGATCCAGAAGATAGATACCCAAAAGGTATAGTGAATAAATGAACTGATAAACTGTATATCCACTAAAATTTCCCTTGCAAAAAAACTAGATTTCCTATAGAGATGATAAGGGTTTCAAATTTATTTGTAAAAGAAGTACCATGTAAAGTTGTTGTGAGGATTTTAGGAGACCTAAAATCCTATGGCTCAATGAGGAGCACATCAGAGATCCATTTGCTAAAGACCCTTCTTTAAAAAAATAAAATAAAAAATAAAAAGTTCCATGCCAGTCCTGTGCACCAAACTCAAAATGTCTCAGGTAATCTTTTTCATGAGTAACATATGCAGCATGAAGATCTTACCAATAGCAGCAGGGACAAATGTAGAGCACATGTGCATAGTACAGGGATGCTCTTGCTATTTAGTAACTGGGGTGATGTATAAAGAATGCAATGAGTCAAAGACAGAGACAGAGCTGGGATTAAGCACCATCACTGAAAGGTAAAAGTTTTGTGGCTGAAATTCTGAGGCTGAATTTCAGTATTCAATGTGCCCTGTTTCAAGTCCCTGCCTTCTCAGCTCCACATAAAATCCTCACAGTCACCCAAAGGTCTAAAGAGAGTTATTAGAAAATTATCCCAACCATAGCCAAGTTGCCTTTAGCTTTTCATTTACTAGTAGTGGAGTCTTGTTATACACATAGTTCCAATACGCTAGTTTATGATCTCAGTCTATCTTTTCTTCACTGAATAATTGGGTAAGTGTGAAAAACAAAACAAACACAAAAAATGAAACCCTCTATCGTTTGGAAGCCTTAGCTGAACCTATATTTGGAAACAGAATTAATTAAATATGTACACGTTACTTGAAATAAATGTAACAAAAGCTCATGTAAATTATAGCTCAAGCATCTACAAGTTAGAGAACGTTAGAATCCATTGCTTGACGTTCCTATCATCCTTTGTGCAAAAATTCATTTAGTTCTTAGCATATTATTTAAATTTTTCTGCCAACATGAAGGGAATGACACTGATCAAGTAATGGAAAAAACTGCCTTAGCAGATATTTTATATATATATTAGGCACACTTTAGCCACATTTAAATAAGCAGTAAATAGTCCACATGTTAAATTCCTTGATATCTTCTATATTAGGCATCCTTACCTCTGGAAATGGTATTACATATTGCCTTCTACTTACATTTTTTTCCTAAATTAATCAGTGAATATTTTTCTAATTATCATCAGTTAATCAAGCCAATCAAATGTAGTGATTTTAAAACCATTGCTAATGTCTACTCACACATAATTGGATATGCTTTACATATCAAGAATGGCTAGGATCTTTGATGATGCACCGGAAAGTGCTGATAAACAATGTTAATCAAAAGTATGCAACACTTCCACAAAAGGAAAATGTTTAAGATGCACTGGTGTGGGTGGAGGGCAGCTTCTTCTTTGAATACATTTGCTGAAGGTTTCTTGGAAGTCCTCTGCCATGCCTGGGAGTTTTAACACCCATTCTTGCCAGGTATTTACTAATTCTCTGTTGGTTTAAAAAGACAGCCAACCAAAGGTTTAATATTTGGGGTCTAGTTCTAATATGTATGTGGGCTTGTTTTTGTTTTTAATTTAAAACCTTTATTAACAGGTACTTGCCTAATATGTACATATTCTTATTTGCTTAAAACTTGTGCCACTTTAGGTTTCTATCAATTAAATTTAGGCATACTCATCAATTCATCTTGCTTTTCCTGAAGAGAGTCTCCTACTTCCTATTCTCTCCAGAATTCATTACAGTAAACTCAGTTCTGGATATGGTCTTATTCTTTCATCCGAAGTGAGTAATTTGCATTATTTCTAACTTTTGAGAACCATATATATTATTACCACCGCATTTGTTACTCGTGAGTAAAGTCTTTTTTTTTAATTTCAAGACTGGTGTTTGCTTTAGAAGTGTCACATAGTGACAATCATCCCTTTAATTATTTTCAAGATGGTGAGAATAAAATTAAGTGTGGAGACTTTTTGAATTTTTCTGGATCTAACACCCTAAGGATGCAGGACCTGGATGTTCTGGGCACCGGTCACCTCAGGCATTAGTATAAGGCAAGGGGTCCCAAGCATGAACATTTGCGTGCAGATCCAAAGGCTGGGTCATCCCTCACCCATCACATTCCTCACGTGGGAAATCTGTAAATAGAGGTCTCTTCCAGCAAACTTTCCCTTGGGGTGCAGGTGGGCGAGGACAGTGCCAGGGAGCCTCACCTTAGTGTTGCTGTGTGGGGGTGAAAGGACACACAGTGAAGAACATTTTGGTGAATCTGTCCCTTTCTTTAGCTAGCAATAACATGCCCCCGTATCATTCACACAGCTATTCTTTATTGTTTTCCCCACCTCTCCTCAGATTCCTCCCCATACTCAACCTGGTTCCCTCCTTCCCCGTGGGGGTGTTTCTGCAAAGTTAAAAGGCAGTGGTACGGGTTCTGCACACATTTGTAATTCTTACCTTGAGCAGATCTGCTATTACTGCCAACCCAAAGCCTTATTTGATCTGATTTGAGATCACACATCCTGGGAATTGAAAGCAAACACTGACACTATGCCCAATAATGGAAACAGTGTTCTCATCCATGGAGCAATTTTTACATGGTTGTTGATAACCCTGAGATAGGTAGAATAACCTTCCTTGAGAATAACTGTAGATTCAGGTCTTCAGCTGCCCTCTCAACCTATATTAATACAATATGATTGCATTAATTTTGACATTGTGAAGAGAAAGGGAGAGCAGTGGGAAGGAAGGAGATGTAGGGGAACAGGAGCGGTCTGCATTCATGCTATAGTGGAAGAGAAGTGACAGCCACGTTAGGTTTAGCTGGAATGTAACATATCCACAGCTTTATCACTCTGGAGACACATTTTGACATAACAAACTACTGAGAAAGAACCACTTTTATCTAGGTCAGAATGACAGACTCTCAAGTGTTCGAGAGCTTGAGGAAACTAGTCTGAAACGTCAGGAAGACTGCAATCTGTACAGAGATTTTCATCAGGTCTCGACACTGCGTAATGGTATTTATCCAATGCATTGTAATTACTGCACTGGCTTATAATGGCACGGCATTTTGATTTCAGAGCTTACCAAAATAAAATGAACCACATTTTATGACGACTACATTTATAATAAGATGCAGATGGTAAAGGAAACAGATGCCTCTGACATCATCTCCCATTTGCCTTCAACTTTTGCAGACACTGGCAGTCTGTAAACTCATTCAAAGGGATGCAGGATAAGTCAGGCAGTTTTCCAACTCTGTTTCCAGTCTAAAAAAACACTGGCAGCAGTGGCATTGCTTTCTCTGAGTCATGCAGTGATAATTCCACAAAAAGAAATTTGATTCTAAGTGTCAGGCTTTAATGCAAAATTAATCATCAGGGAAAAAAAATCCCCACCAATGTCGGGACTTCAACAATTAGTAACACGGACTGTTCTGCATGACAGTGACAGAAAGGACATGGTGCGGTGCAAGTGGTGTGATGGGAACAGCTGTAGCTTCAAGGAGGCAAGAAAGAGAAAAGAGAGTTTTAAACATACAGGCAAGTCTAAAATACTCTACCAGCCCTTGGCACCCAGATTGTTCAAAGACTGACTCTTTATTACTTCTAAGTAAAAAACTTTAAGGAGGCTTTTGAGATCACTGTTGCTGACCTCAAAAAAAATGTTCATTCTGTGTTTCCATCTGTATTTTTTCCAGAAGGAATCCTATAGTTCTGATAGGAGCTTTCACCATTTCCCCAGTGATAACACTGAACATTATATACAGTTAAAAAAAAAAATACAAAAAAAAAAAAAAAAAACAACTTTTTTTTTTTTTTTTTGGTGCAAGATAAATGTGTTAGAAGATCCTTTAAAAAAGATAAGGAACTTTTGTAGTCCATCTTGAAAGGAAGAGATGCTTGGGCAAAGCAGCAATTGAAAGGCCTTTAGCAGTGTTTGAGGTTCCAAGATAGATCAGCACAGTTACAGACGAGGGAGACAGCTAGACAAAAACCTGTAAAATCTTCCTACCTCCCCCGACCACCATCACATAACTTTATCTATGCCTCTGTAGTAGGAACGTTTCGGTAGGAAAAAAAAAAAAAAAATTCAGAAACAAAGGCAGGGATAGCGGTGATGTAAAAATAAATCCTGCTAGACCAAATATGGTGCCTATTTTTAAAATAATCTCTGTGCAAGTAACAAACTGAACACACGCGCACACGCACACACACACGCACATAGTACAAGAATAAACAAACTCTCGTTAATTCACATCCACAAACCAGGTTGCGAAGTATTAGTGCAAATCTCTGCTGACCTGCAGCATTTAATCCATAAACTTTGGATATCCTAGACGCTCCATCAGTGTCCAGCAGATGTTCTCAATCAATTTAATTTCATCTCTAGGCAGGTTTTGTTTCCAAACATTAGTATTAGTTGGTGATATCTCCCCTTCGTAGGGAAGATAGAAAAGGTTTGTGGAGGTGGCAAACAGTATTTGGTTTAAACTAGCAGGAGACAAAGGTATTCCAAGAAAGGCAAAAATCCTTTCAGTGGTTTTCTGAGGAAAATGTACAATATCTTCAAACTTGATCAGCTGGTAGCTGGTAGGCAGCAAATCTGTATTTATTCTCAGGGCTGCTGCTGTGTTTGCCAGCCACAAATGAGACAACAGGGAGACTGCGTTTGACTTGGATTTTGATAATTCTTTCCTCAACGATTCATATTCGAAAGCATAACCTGAATTTAAGTTACATTTTCCTTTACCTCCCTCTATTTTAAACAATTTAGCTAAGTGCTCTGGTACATTTTTCAAAGAGTAGAGACTTGGTTTACTACTGTACAGCATTGAATAAATCCATGCCCGAGGGTCCCTTACTATGTACAATGCCCTCATAGAAGCTCCTAAAACTTCCTGAAAAAAATGAAGCTTTAAGGTCCAGCTCCCGCTGCTTAAGCTGAGCACAGGACGTGCGGTTGGGTAATAGACCAGGTGTCTCCTCAAAGCCCTAATATATTCAGCATCTCTATCAAAGGTGCCTTTCATTCTACTTCTTTGTTCTGGCAAAGACTCTCTCCTTTTCGATTTTCTTTTTCTGTCCTTATTGGCTGTAAAATATTGGGCCAGTTTACCCCTACTGGGTTCATGCAGATGGATGTTTTGCAAATGTAGTTTCGTGTCTTGAACTAAGGACTGCAACCAGCCTCGGAGCAAACGGAAATGCACACTGTGGATATCAGATGCCTTCCATTCACAGGCGTCTACAAATGAGTCAATTTCAAATTCAGTTTCAGGAATATCGATGTAGGTTGTAGGAACTCTGATGTAGAGAAAATCACTACTGTTGAAAAAAAGTTGTTTGAGAATTTCAGCCCCCGAACCAGGAAGTGAGGTAATGACGACGTTGGGAAGATCGATGTGGTGCCCTTCGGAAGACAAAGACTTCAGGCTTGCCTCGGCCTCCGTCCTTGCCCATTTTGCACAGATGGGCTGAGTGCAAGTGCTCCACACATCCAGCAGCTCAATAAACCACAAGGCAATAACAAGGATTAGGATCCACCGCATTAGCTTTCTAAAAGAAAGGTAAAACCGCCACTGAAAGGTTAAAATCACCAAGCTAACGCACAAAATCAATCCGACTGCTACATTAAATTTAAATCCAAAGGGGAAAATGACCCTATCATGTCTTATGGGCTTTGCTATTGCTTGAGTGCCCAAACCAAATCGGGTTATCTGGCCCTGGTCAGCCACATTGGCAAAGCCACCAAAACCCAGGTAATTGAACCTTGTCTTCAGGTTATGGTAGTCGGTTACAATGGAAACAACATGTTCAGTATTATTGACATTGAGAGAAATCTGAAGTCCAGAACTGGAACTATCGATAAATCTGCAGCTGGAAACATTGACATATGGCCCATAAAAGACATATGCAATTCTTGTGATTGTGGATTCCATCTGAAATGTGACATTAACAAACTGAGTCCACCGTTTCTTAAATTCAGCAGCTTGCTCTGCCTCTTGTATACTAGCAATGGGACTATTGCCACGATGATCAAACCAGAACATTCTGTAGTGTGCATCCCACACATCCATCATGGCGCCATTGTACCTGTTCATAAACCTATATGGGATGTACTTAAAATCGATGTCCAGATTATGAAAGAAGGCACTGACAGATTTTATTGGGGAATTGTCTTGCCTCTCAACGTGATCAACAACCAGCAACGTTTGAGAATTTAAGAGAAGCAAAGCACGATACACACTTTTCAGCTTCATTGCTGAAGAGTAAGCAGACACCGCTTCCCCACTCACAAATATCATTTCTCCATGTTGAGAGGCAGTAATGACTTCCCCTGCTGCATCACCAGCCTCCTCACCGGTCCACTTGAGCCACTGTGCACATTCTCCCAGTTGACCTTCCCAGGGCTTATTACACTGGCTTGTGGGTGATGGAGCAAACACCAGTACATTGTTAAGGTGGCTCAGCTTGGGTCCATAGAGAGCTTCAGAAACAAATACTTGCCCATTGGGGGCAAAAGTAAATGAGTTCTGATCTGGATGTTCGTGTCCTGGGTTAAAGCTTCTCCACCCATCAATCCAGGAGTATGGCTGAAAGTGAACTATGTCATACACAGCTCGCCCCCCTAGCTTCCCAGATTTAAAAGACACAAATGTATTGGTCTGTGTATTTGGCAACCCAGCTCCATAAGTGACAACACCCCAGTTAGGGAATATGTGCATTTTTGCAGTACCATATTCAGCAGGAGGCTGTGGGGTGAGCTGGGGATCATACCAGATGAATTCAGTGTGAAGAGTACTCCACCTCTGGGCAGTGGAGGGGACCATCGGTCCATCCTTAGGTCGGTGCCTTCTAATTTGCTGAGCTAACCAATTCCCAGCTCCATTCTTTAAGATAAACTTATCCAAAAACACCAACTGGCTCTCTGGACCATAAAACCAATTATAATTGGAATCTGCTATACCCACAGTTCTTTGGAAGCCTGGTAAAAGGGTGGCATAATAGAACCAAAAGTGCATTTTTAACCAGTTATTATCCAAGTTGTTGATATTGAAATGGCGCTGGGCTAGAAAAACATACTGTGTGACTGATTTAGCTGTGTAGCTTCCATAGGCCACACCTTCATCCAGAGAACCATCAACAATGTGATTCAACAGAAACATGGTCTTTTCCATCACATCTACTACAACTTGTTTCCATATATTTGCTTTGGATCCTTTATCTACCCCAGTCACCAAAGCCCCGGTGAGTAATGCTACCATGTTAGTCGCCTGGTGATTATGGAGAAGTTGTTTGCCCCACGAACGGACCTTGGAATACTCATACATCTCCTCAGTAACAGCCCATATTTTTCCCAGGTATTTTTGTCTTCGATGATCATCTAGTAAGTTATATAAAAAGTCAAAGGCGGTGGCAAAACCTGTTAAGGAATGGCCAACCGGAACCTCATCCCCTGGTGCATTCTCAACTAGCCAGTCTTTGTAGCCAACCATCCTGTCCATGTATTCCAAGATAAACTCAAAGGCGACTTTGTCTTCTGGGCTTAACAAACAGTACAATGCTAAAGGAGGCAGATTGTTACCATAAATTTCATTCCACTTGGCAGCAAAATCAGCATGCTTGGGTGGAGGTAGGTAGTATGTGGGGTTGGACAGCATAACTGTTACTGCACTTCTGATAGCTCGAAAGAGATGCAAATGGCTTGTACGAGACTTCTGTCTCATTGCCTGGATTTCTCCAGCATCAAAATATAAACTTGGATGAAGCATACTTTTCTTCAGCTTGTGACTGGGTTTGAAATCTTGCACTTTCTGCGTCTTAAACTGATCTATATCATCTGTGAAAACTGCCCAGTCAGAGTAATTGCTCACAGATTCCTCAAAAGTAGAGAAAGCAAACACCACTAAAGCTAAAAATAAGAAATGTCCTGTAAACATTAACGCCATGATCCATCGGGGAGTTCCCTTCCTTAGGCATACAGGTCAAACACAGTGCTCCGCGTATTTCCCATCTGCCTAGGATAAGACATACATTTAAGGCCTTGATAAAACAGACTGTAAATCATACATGCTGTGAAATCCAGCTGACATTCGGTTCATTCAAAGCAAGCAGGGTTGCCAAAAAGAGAAACTTACAGCATCTATCTGTGTCCCTGACACAGTTCTGCTTCCAATAAAATTTCAAGGAATGTTAAAACCTCTAATGTTTCTGTATCACGCAGCAAACAGTGGTAGAGTCAAATAGACTAGGAATTTGGGATTTACTTCCTTTACATAAATCTAACATGAAGAGTCAAAACACACATTGTTAAAAAAAAAAAAAAAAAAAAAAAGTAAGTACTCCAAAAATCCAAATTAAGAAACCATTCCTAGGATAGGAAACCATGTCTGGTGATAAAAATCACCCACACAGATGATGCTGGTGCCTGCGTCTGCCCAAAGGAGCTGATGAAGCACTGAAATTCTTGAAGTTGACTTGGTCCTTTATCCCCTTTCCACTTTTTACACTTCTGCTTTGACAATTTTTTCTTCTTCCATTTTTGGGAAAAGAGCATCCTCCACAAGTGTTTCAAAGTCCTACTTGATTTCAAAAACTCAAAATCTCTGCCCTCATTGCAAATCTGTCCTGTTCAGGCTTACTTACTCATCATCACCATCCCCCACGATGACCCAGGGAAAAGTATCTTCACGTCGTCCTTTATCAGCTTCATCTGTCTGTACAAGTACAAAAATCTGATCTCTTCAGCCACCTAGGTACTTCTTTTCCAATCACGAAGCAACCACCAACTGGGAAAGAAAACTTCCCCCTTCACCAAGACTGACGGCTCTTTTCTGTTCCTTTCGCATGACACCCCTTTCTGGAGGAAAAAAAAAAAAAAAAAAAGAAAAGAAAAAGAAATTCTCTGAGGCTACAGATACCCTGGGAGCGGACACGAACGGATGACTTACATGCTCTACACTGACAGGTAACAACCCTTCCTGAATACAGTCTAAGTTAGCTCGCGGGGTGCTCTTTCTCCCTCATACTTGCAGATGCACAAGCACAAGCGAGGATAACCAGGGAAGGGGGCGGATGGCCAGCCGCTGCTAGAGGCGACTTTCCCGCAGCACCTGTGCTAGCTGGGGCTCGCTTTACCCACTCAGCGTGTCTTTTTTTTTTTTTTTGATTCAAGCGCAGTTAACACGAAAGACGAGTCCTGCCGTCACTCTGGCTGTTCTGGTCGCAGAGGGCTCAGGGACAAGAGGCAGACGCTGGGAGGGCCGTCGTGGCTTGCGGTCGAGCGGTGAGCTCTGGCGGGATCACAAGGTGCCTCGGGGAGGATCCCGCCGCAGCCTCACCTGGAGCCCGGAGCCCGGAGCCCGGAGCCCGGAGCCCGGAGCCCGGAGCCCGGAGCCCCGCCGTCCATCCCGACCAGAGGCCGCCAGGGGGAGCTGAGACCCCGGCTACGGCGCAGCGTCGTCTCTGCCCGTCCGCGGCTCCGAAGAACCCAACCAAGTTTCAGTCCAGGACAAGTCTCCTCCGTAGGAAACATTAACTAACGCTAGAGTTTCCTGCACCGCCCCGCCTGTTGCATTTTTTTCTTCCTCCCCGTTCGCTTCCTGCGGTCGTGCCGCCCCCATCCCCCGCTCCCCGGCCCCGACCTCCGGCCGCGGTCCGGGGACGAGCGACCCCTCAGCCGCCAGGTCCGCTTACCTTGCGCCGCTGTGGACGGGGTCTCCCGGCAGCGCCGGGCCCCGGTGAGGACGAGGTGGAGAGTTCGAGAAAACTGCTCCGGCCGGGAGCCGGGCCGCGCCGGCCCCCGCAGGGCTCCCCGCGCCCCGCGCTCGGCGCCCCCCGCGCTCCCACCGGCTGCGGCCCCGCGCCGCCCCCCGCCCCGCGCCCCGCGCCCCGC
The DNA here is from genome assembly GCF_905146905.1 of Nyctereutes procyonoides. Lineage (NCBI taxonomy): Eukaryota > Metazoa > Chordata > Mammalia > Carnivora > Canidae > Nyctereutes > Nyctereutes procyonoides. The sequence continues at coordinate 29,918,500 of NW_026575136.1, forward strand.
GCCCCGCGCCGCGCGGACACGCCCGCCCTCGGGGACCGCCGGACGCTCCGGGCAGCCCCGCGCCGCGGGACGCAGATCCGCGCGCCACCCGCGCTCTCCCGCGCGCCGAGCCCGGCGGAGCGAGGGCGTCCCCAGGCCGCGATGCCGCCGCGGCCGCCGCTCCTCGGTGCCAGCTCCGGCCGCGCGGCCCGGGGAGGGCGAGAGACGGCGACGCGGGCCGGGGGCGGGGCGGGAGCGGGCCGGGGGCGGGGCCGGGGCGGGGCCTCAGGCCCGGGAAGGACGTGGGCGGGGGAACGCGAGCGATGGGCGGGGCGGGAGCGGGCCGGGGGCGGGGCCGGGGGCGGGGCCTCGGGATAGGGGAGGGGGAGAGACTGCGGCGCGGGCCGGGGGGCGGGGCGGGAGCAGGCCGGGGGCGGGGCCGGGGCGGGGGCGGGGCGGGGCCTCGGGTCCCGGGAGGGGGAGAGAGACTGCGGCGCGGGCCGGGGGCGGGGCCGGGGGCGGGGCTTCGGGTCCCGGGAAGGGGAGAGAGACTGCGGCGCGGGCCGGGGGGGCGGGGCGGGAGAGGGCCAGGGGCGGGCCGGGGGCGGGGCCTCGGGTCCCGGGACGTGGAGAGAGACTGCGACGCGGGCCGGGGGCGGGGCCTCAGGCCTGGGGAGAACGTGGGCGGGGGAACGCGAGGGATGGGCGGGGCGGGGGCGGGGCCAGGGGCGGGGCCTCAGGACCCGGGAGAGGGAGAGAGACCGCGACGCGGGCCGGAGGCGGGGCGGGAGCGAGACGGGGGCGGGGTTTAGGGCCGGGGGGTCTGGAGACAGAGAGAGAGAGACAGAGAGAGAGAGAGAGAGAGAGAGAGAGATGGCGATGGCGACTCCGGCAGCCAGACAGGGGGCGGGGCTGAACGCCCCATCCCTGGATCCTAAAGCGAGTTGAGTTGGTGGGTGTCTCCGGCGAGTTCCGGGCTGCGGTGGGGATCGGACCTCGAGACCGGGAAGTGTAGAAGTGCAGTTGTCTGAAGACCTCGCCCTACTGACTGCCTCCTACTGATCGTCCTCCTTCCCTTTGGTTATCGGGGGAGAGGACTGGCGGGCTGGGGGTGGGAGGGAGACAGGAGTCCCCGGCATGATTACAAATGATGGAAGCGGCGACAGGCGGGATAATGCTGTCGGATGTCAGGTTAGGAGGAGCAGTGGACGAGGAAGAAGGCACGAGAGGCAGCGTGGCTGAGGTCGCTGTCATTTAGAAAGGCAAAATCAATATACCGGATTAATATGAGACTGACTTCAGGAGCACAGATGCTAAAGATCAGAGGAAAACAAAAAGGCTAATCAGTTTTATTGATTGAAATAATTTATCCGGCAGTCTAATATGAGGCGGTGTGGGACAAACAAGGGGAAGGGATCTCTTCCTCATTAAAGAAGCGAAAACGGGAATTCGGTAAAGACCCACAAGCAGGAGACGGTGTGTCTCAGTTACTATGACACCTGCATGCAACTCCACGGTTCAGAAACCCTACAGCAGTTGTGAATCCTGTTGTATCCGACATATGGAATTCCTCACAGATACCTGAGATTGCGCTTCAGCGTGAGCCAACCCAAGGTCTGATCTCCACTACTATAGTAACTTAGGAATCATAGCAACCCAGTAAGATATCAAGCCTCATCAACAAACAAGCCTATCCCCAGTTGGGGATTGGTGATACCTTCATACCCCTCCAATTCCATTCCATTCTGCTAAAATGGACAGGTTCGTCCATTAAAAACTGAGTGCCTTGCTTAGATCATTTCTTTTCTTTTTTTTTAATTTGTATTTATTTATGACAGTCAGATAGAGAGAGAGAGGCAGAGACACAGGCAGAGGGAGAAGCAGGCTCCATGCACCGGGAGCCCGACGTGGGATTCGATCCCGGGTCTCCAGGATCGCGCCCTGGGCCAAAGGCAGGCGCTAAACCGCTGCACCACCCAGGGATCCCAGATCATTTCTTTTTATGACTACATGGTAGACCATTACTAGCAGAAAAAATTTCAAATAATTTATCTTAGATATAAGATATCTCCCTTTTTTTCCCTGTGGGTCCTCTGCCCAGTAACAACCCCAGTGACCAGTTGCGATTTTTCTGACTACTGAAGTTCTTTTATCATCCTCGTCTCTGCTCAGATGCTTAAATTCCTCTAAAAATACCTCTTAGGTTTTCAAGTTAGAATGAATTACTCCAGCACTTTATGATTTGTATCTATATCCAGCCCTTAGGTCCTTTGTTTTGTGCTTACTCCTGTACTATAGTCAAAGTTCCTTCAGGTCATTAGCAGTCTCTCAATCCCCTCTGTAAGTTCTGCATCTGTGTTTGAAATGAGTTGTACCTTTAACAGTTGGGCTCCCATAGAGCAGGGTCACAGAGGTTCATTCTGAAACAAGGGCTCTCCTCTGAACCCCAAAGACAGAACTTCCTGCAAATGTCTGGACTGTCCCTTCTGTGACCCAGAGTGGCTTCCAGCCTCCTTAATGGGAGAGAGTAGAGCTCAGGGAAAGAGGAACCCAAATGCAGAGATTCCTGTAATTTTTTTTTTCCAAAAGAGAGCTTTGGAAGCTGTCTAGGAATTAATGTTAGTAAATACAGTGAGTAAATATGCAGACCACTTCTCAGAACAAAACATGTGGATGGGAGTTCTTTCATTCTCTAGATCCAGAGTTCTTCATGATGCTAGGGCAAAGTGAATCATGGAGAATTATTATGATCTCTAACGTCTGCCAGGCCAATATCTTAACTCCCATCCAATTTTTTTTTCAGATTTATCCTCATCAGTATGATCATTTTCATTTTACCTATGAACGAATCAGGTACAGACATGGTGGTCTTTCAGTTTTACCCCATGCACCTGCACTGAAGCAAGGTACATCTAACTTCTCAGTATTTTCAGGTTAGCTTTCAGGCTAATTCACTTTGAACAGGCATCATCTCTCAGTTGTGAGTGTGTTGAAATAAATAAGAACTATAGCTAAACAATTCAGATCATTGGCAGAAAGGGTGGTAGGTAAATGGCACTATGAAAAATAAATAGAGTCTTGTTTCCTGTGAACTAAAAATGGATAGCTCCTATTATTGCTTCTTCCACACATGAAGATGGTACAAAGTTAGTTAATTATAAATAATGCATCCAACCATAGAAGGGATGAGCTATATGTTACTTTATTGCACGTTAAAAATCTTTATGAGTGTGGCAAGAGACACATATGCCAACAGCTGCTAAATTCAGAATCCTGGAGCAGTATCTTATTTTAATGTAAGTGGAGAATAGTACAGTCTATCACTCCGGGAATTTCCCACTATATAAAATGTTCTTAAATCTACATGAGCTTTTGCTTGTGATTTCAAAGAATTTATGAAAATTTGTTTTCTTTATTTGAATATCTTCCAGCCCTATCCCCAGCCACCCTACTTAGAAAGGAGATGATGCTTTCTGGACTAGATTCCCAAAGGTAGGAGCTGCCTGCCTGTCTTTCTTCTTTCTTTCCTTCCTTCCTTCCTTTTCTTCTTTTCTCTTTCTTTCTTTCTTTCTTTCTTTCTTTCTTTCTTTTTCTTTCCTTTCTTTTTTTTTTCTCATCACCTAACCCAGAGCCCAGCACTTTGTCTTGAGGGTGTGTAGAATGTTGAACATGAATTATCACCCTCATTTTATGGCAGAAGAGGAAAAAGTCATAAATGTCTAAAGTGGGTTGCTGAGTTCTGAGCAGAATCAGAAACACTTTCTCCAACTGTGCTGAGAAGCTTGTTACCGCACAATCAGTAGTTGGAACTTTCTCGGGGTGACTTAATTCAAATGAAAACTAAGACTGGGACGTTGGCCAACATTTTAAGGAGAATTTCTGCAAGAATTTTATGCTTAAAGATAGGTAAATTCCAAGTTCTGAGCCTTAGAACATAAGGTAAATACTACTTGGCCTTATAGAAAGATAAAACACAAGCAGCAAAACAAGCCAAGGTGCTACCTAAAGCCCCTCTACTGAAATCTTATTTGTCCATGATTTATTATTGTGGTGGACTCTTAGTAATTGGGGCAAAGATATGTGAGAAGCAATTGCTGTGCTTTCAGAAACTGACCACACACAGAACCCCAATCCACAAGCTTGCTCAGAAAGCAGACATTCGAATCTGGGGATGACTTAGTTATTCTTCTCTAGCATAGCCCTTCCTGGAGATGGTTTTGGCTCTGAGAGCTCAGATGCAGATTTCTTGAACACCAAGGCCGGATGTATATTATATTGATCCATGAGTACTGTTAGAATTAGTGTTTTCCCCAGAGTTTGGAGAGATAGCAGCTGTGATTGTACAGAAACCGACACCAAACTTAAGCTGCAAATTTTATTGCACAATTGGCCAACAGTAATAGGCCACACCAATAATAAAGACAAAACCACAGATTTAAGGCAGGCAGTAGAATCTAGAAATACTCTTTCTGCAATTGCTTTGAATACAAAACATCTCAAAATGACAGGGAATTTGCCTGCAGAGTTGCTAATGAAGATGTGGCTGTGTCTGCCCTGAGTTTGTTTATCTGGCTGTACAAGAGTCTGTATGGCTGTAACTGGATTTATACAAATTTAAAAATACCGCAGACAAATTCTGAGGAAAGAAGCTTCCCCATAAGCCCACTAAAACCCTCTGTTCATTATGGGAGGCTTCCTTGCTACCACATCTGCATACATATGGTTTTGCTTTTACTGTGAAAGAAAATTTTAGGCAAGGTGAACATTTCAAGGGGAGCCCCGATGGGGCTATTCCCCTCTCCCTGCCCCCTGTCTCATACTGGTGGTTCTCAACCTGGAGCAAATTTCACAATGAACATCCAGAGAAATTTTTGATCCCCTGGAGGATGAAGGACTGCTGGCATCCAGTGGGTAGACCGGCCAGGGATGCTTTAGACATCCTACAGTGCACAGAATAACCCTGTTCCTCACCCCAAATAAAGCATTATCCAACCCAGAATGTTCATACTACTGAGTGTGAGAAACCTCATCCTGGTTCATGGACTCCAAAAAGCATGTGCATATTATTGGTAGTTGTTCAAACCGAGACTTAAAGTATCCCCTGGACTTTCTGTCACCACTTGGCAGTTAGTTCCGGAGCCAGCCGTTACCCACTTAGCTCACATATGGCTTTCTGTTTACCAGGTACTGGATCTGTTTCTCTTTGCTTGACCCAAGACATCCCTAAGCCCAGCTTTCTCCCCTCAAATAAGAGCCTGGGCTGGACTTCCAGTCACAAGTGGCAGTAAGTCAATTACTACAATACAATAAGAGGGAAATATGGCTTTAGGGTTGTGAGAAACCCCCCTCTGATGTTAAAAAAAAAAAACCATATCCCTTTGCACCACACAGACACATACACATGCATACATGCACACCTCAAGCACCTTTATTATTATCTGAAATGTTTCCTCTAGGACAGTGCTTTCAAATTAAAATTCTTAAACCCCTGTAGACCAGAAAGACCAGGGTGTTGTTTATCTTTTTTTAAAGATTTTATTTATTTATTCATGAGAGACGAGAGAGAGAGAGAAGCAGAGACATAGGCAGAGGGAGAAGCAGACTCCCTGTGGGGAACCTGATGCAGGACTCAATCCCAGGACCCTGGGATCATGACCTGAGCCAAAGGCAGATGCTCAACCACTGAGCCACCCAGGCACCCCCAGGGTGCTGTTTAAAATTCCAGTTTTTCAAATCTGTCCTAGCCCTATGGATTAAGAATCTCTGGGTGTATGGCCCTGTAATCTGTACTTTTCAATTGCTGCTGAGGTGGACACCGAATTTTGAGAGTCACTGTTCTAAGGCATGCATTCTCATCTTTTTCTTGTCCACACACCTGGGGAATGTCTCTGAGGGTTTATTTGAATATGGGACTGCCACATCCCCAGGCTAACAGGAGCTCAGTGCCCACCTGGAGTAAGAGTTGGTGTTGTGTAATAGCCCAGAGACACGTAAGTAGCTTCTTCTGCGGCTGGCTTGACTATTTTACATGCTAATTGTTTATTCACATGTGAGACGATGAGGTAAATAGAATGTATAAGATGGGGAAGAGAGAAAAATTAAGACAATGTGGGAAGGGTAGAACTTGTTTTGTGTCTTTTGGGGGCAAACTGATGAAATGCAAGGTAGCAGAGAAGTTTGTCCTGGATCTGTGAGTGGCCAACTTGCAATTCTCTACAGATTCCTGAGAAAACAGTTTAGTGGTGAGCAGAAGGGACAGGCTGTTCTTGTATAATATTAGCCAGTAACCTTCCCTCTTAGCTGTCACCTGGTCAGATCCAGCTGCCATTCCCCACAGTAGACGTCCTCACTGGAAAGCCACTATGAAGTCAGGTTCCTCTCTCCACACATCCAAGGCCAGGAGACTTCTCTCTCTGCTTTTGAGCCTTTGCTTCATCCTTCAATTTTGGAGGATCAGCTTTACCAGATCTGTCATGGGGATAGGACTTAATATGGCTATCCCTCAGCACAAGCTTATATAGCCTCGATTCTACCATCAGACAGGAATAAATTATCCTTTTTGAACTCCCAATCAAAGTCTCAGGAAATAAAAAATGATTGCACAGCATGGTCAGAGTTACATCATGACTCACACAGTGATGGAAAGAAGTTCAGGGTTAAGTAGTCCAAACATTGCTACAGGGGCTGACATTTGTGGGTTTGGGGTATCAATCATCATCAGAGAACAGAGCAGGCTCATATCTAAAAAGTATCTACTGTAAAATGACATATCAGAGGGTCATGCTTCCCCTGAGAGGCATAGAGAAAGCAGTGGATTTGAAGGTGGGTAGTAGAGGTGATAGAGGTTGAGGTGGGTGGGATGGCAGGAGGTAGGGTGGGAGGTCGGCATATGTTGTTCAAAAATGTCCACAGCTTGAATAATGCAAGCTGACTCCTCTTCCTTATTCCCCTTGGAAAATTATTTCTTCGGTAGGATTTATTAAATCTGCCTTGTTATAAAAATCACCTAGAAGAGCTTATTAAAAATACACAGTATGAAATCCTACCTCAGAATGATGGGTGGGGAAGGGGATGCAAGGGATTCATATTTTTAAATGCCATTTTGATCATGCAAAACTGGCAAATTACCCTTAGAGAGCTAACCTTTTAAAAATATTGCCAGCCACGTACAATAGAACGTAAATTTGTTTCAGATCCAGAGAGCTGTTTGATGGAGGGAAAAAAAGGTCCCTGTGAGTGAAGTTCGAGAGCTGTGTTGTCCACAGCAGTCTGTCACTGCATGTGGTTACTTAAATTAAAATCCGCTAAAATTAAATAAATTTAAAAATTTGGTCCCTTAAGGGCACTGTCCACATTTCGGACATTCAATACCACTTGTGATTAGTAGCTAGAATGTCGAGTAGCACAGATTAGAGCCCTACAGAGAAAGGAGTGAGGAGGGAGAAAGATGTTATAATATTTATAGCAGAAGTCTCCAGCCATAGTCCTATCCAGAGTTAGTACATATTGATCATAATATTGAAGGTGATGTTGATGCACTAATGCCAGTGGTAACAGAGACACTTACTGAGCAGAGATTGTGTGATCCTTCAAACAAGCCAAACACTAACCATTGCTCCACACTGCCTTACCGGATATTGCAGGGGGGCCAAGTCAGCAAGATAATTGTCATCATGTGGAATATAGGCCTCAAGTAGGCAGTTAGTCTGATTTTTGCAAAGAAAGCCAGAAATCTGGATTTATATGTGAAATAACCTGATTTTTTTAATGGCTTATTTATTTTTGAAAACATCATGAAAAAAGACTAAATAAAATATGAATGCGAGATGGATTCAGATCATACAAGGGAAAGTTTTGACTTTTGGTTTAGAAGCTGGGTGCAGTGAAAATTAATTTCCTGATTTTATCTTTGTTAGACCAATTCTATCCCAGGATACCAACTTTCATTTTAATGCGGGAGAGAAAGGTGCTGTTCTTTCTCTTAAGTGACCTACTACTATGACCCCTCTCAGTCTGGAACTATCAACGATTGATGATATATTAAAAGAGTATTTATATCTGCAGAAATGTGTTAAACTTTATTTCCTTCACTTGTTGAGTAAATATTCACTAAGCACATGATAATGCACTGTGCCAGGCACTGTTTGGGGGATCCTCTATGGGAAAAAAAATTACCAGACAAATGGAGCTTATCTAATCTTATGCACAGAAAAGACATAATGAAGAGGCATAATAGTTAGGAATTATTACTTCAGTTGTTTTCTGTATTTTAATCATTACTTCATAGGGTTTAAATGTCTTTGAAGGATGCTCTATATCTCGCTCGCTGCCCATTATTTTCAAAAGCACATTTAAATTGATGAGGATGGAGAGATTAGTAACGACTCAGGAACTGGGAAAATGGATAAAAATCGAAACGTTGTGAGAAATCTCTAGGATGTTTGCACTTTTTCAGAGCTGCACCCCTTGTGTTATAAAACCTGGAGGCCAGCCAGGCACCAAGCAAGCTGGCTGACTACCGCAGAAAGGAATCCTGGATCCTCTCTTGCTGACCTGTTTCCAGACTTTCCAGCACAGCTAGCCAGAGATTTCCTATAGACAATGAGGGAATTCAAAAACAACGAATGTGGTAGTTCAGCTATTTATCTAGGGACCGCTGGGGATGAGACAGCAGCTGGCCGCCACGCAGGCCATCGAGAAGGCTCAGGAGGAAAGAACAGGGCCATCCCGCTGACACATGCCTCACCCTGGGCCAGAGCTTTTTATCAGAGGATTCAGGCAAACCCAAAAGCAAGATGAAAATCATCTTTCTTGTTAGTGATCATTTTAAACATAAAAAATAAAAAAAGACGTGGACAGAAGTGTTGTTCTCCTATGTCCTTGGTGATAAGAGCCACCAAGGCATTTGGTAATTCCCTGTGCTGGAAATGCAGATTCAGGAACTGAGATGAAATCAGATTTTTTTTTTAAAAGATGTTATTTATTTATTCATGAGAGACACAGAGAAAGAGGCAGAGACATAGGCAGAGGGAGAAGCAGACTCGTAGCAGGGAGCCTGATGTGGGATTCGATCCCAGGTCTCCAGGATCACCCCCTGAGCCAAAGGCAGAGATGCTCAACCACTGAGCCACCCAAGTGTCTGAAATCAGAAATTTGATGTTCTTAGCACATCAAGTGATTGTTAATCACCAAAGAGGTAGGATAAAAAATGATTCTCTTCCTGTAATAGCCTAGACTTTTGAGTGAGGTAGTCCCGGGTTTGAGTCCTGCTCTGAGGCTATATTGTAAATTGTTGTGAGGAATTGGGCTAGTTATATGACTTTTCTGAATACAGATGTCCTCATCTGTAAAAATGGGTTTGGAAAATTACTAACGGCAAAGGACAGATGTGACAGGTAAGTGAGAAGAGGCAGGCAGTCCTCAGTGCAGAGCTTAGGGGATTACTCAAGGAAAGCTCTCCAGGGTTAAGAAGCAACTTTACATAATTTGTCTCATTTAATTCTTTTAACAATCATGCGAATGATGTCTGATTCACTCAATTTTGTATACAGGCACTCCTGTTTTTATTACCCTTTGCTTTATTGTGCTTCACAAATACGCATTTTTTTTTTTTTTTTTTTTTTTTTTTTACAAATTGGAGGTTCAAGACTTCAGTGGAGGCAATCACCATAGACGGGGCAGAAATAGCAAGAGAACTGGAATCAGAAGTGGAGCGAGCCCAATGATGTGACAAAACTTGAACGGATGAGGAGTTGCTTCTTATGGATGCGCAAAGAAAATGGTTTCTTGAGGTAGAATCTTCTCATGATGAAGATGATCTTAAGACTGTTGAAATGACAACAAAGGATTTAGAATGTTCTGTAAACTTAGTTGATAAAGCAGAGCCAGGGTTTGAGAGGATTGACCCCAATTTTGAAAGCCTCCTGTGGATAAAATGCCATCAAGCAGCATTGCATGCTGCCGAGAAATTGTTTGTGAAAGGAAGAGTTAATTGATGTGCCAAACTTCATTGCTGTGTTATTTTAAGAAACTGTTACCGCCATCCCAAACTTCAGCAGCCACCACCCTAATCAGCCAGCAGCCATGAGCATCAAGGAGGACCGTCCATCACTAAAAAAATTATGACATGCTGAATGCTCAGATGATGTTCAGCAATTTTTTAGTAATAAAGTATTTTTTAATTAAGGCGTGTGCATTTTTTAGGCATCATGCTATTGCACACTTAATAGACTACAGTATAATGTAAAAAAAAAAAAAAAACCTTTTATATCCACTGGGGAATCACAAAATTCACTTGATTCATTTTATTGGGGTGGTCTGGACCCAAACCTGCAATTTCTCTGTGGTCTGCCTGTATTAAAAAACTGAGGAAGAAAAATTCAGGATATAAAATATCATCCCTCAGGATAATGTGACCAAAATAGTACACTGATATCTAGCCACTTGCTTTCCCAATTTATTTAATTTTAAAGATTAAGAGTATTTTAAGGACATAGCTAATCCATTTCCTTCATTTTACAGGTAAAGAATCTGAGGCCCAGTGAAATAAAATAATTTGTTCAATGTGAGAGAAAGACAGACTCACAAAGACTCAGGTTTTTTAATGCAAATCTGTAGCCTTGCCATTGCATTGTTGAAGGTGTGATTTATCTTTAAATAAATCCAATGATACATATTTTAGATTTGTTTCTGCTGATATTAAATTAACTCTTAAAAACTATCCCTATATGCTTCTTAAGATAAAGTGGTATTTAAGGAATTATCTGGTCTGCATTTGTACCAAATTCTTTCAGAAACCTTTTAAAAACCTAAATTTCTGTGTCTGTTAGAGATCCTTTTGGAATCAGAATCTTAGTGGGGCATAAGAATTTGCATTTTTATCAGGTTTACCAATAACGTTTGGGAACTAGCTGATTAAACTATTATGTCCTTGAGATCAGAAATTGTGCATTTATTCTTTTCTCTCTCTCTCTCTCTCTCTCTTTTTTTTTTTTGTATTCCCATCTGTTCCAGCCAGAATTTTAGGCAGGCACTTTTCACTCAGTTAACTCTTATTGAATTGAACTGTGGTGAAATCAAATTATGGCAAAATGTTTTGATTATATAAAAATCTGTGAAGCACATGTATGGATGAATCATTTCCAAAGATATCATTTATAAAATTTTATCTGAATTAGAAACATAGTTCTCTTGCCAGATATATTCCTCTTTCTGGAGAATATATATATATGAGAGAGAGAGAGAGAGAGAGAGAGAGAGAGATAAGAGAAAATTAGCCTTGAGACAAATGGAACCTAGTTTAACAGAGAAGGGTTGAAACCCAAATATCAGGCCAATTTTGAAGAACGTTAGCTTGGAAATTGCTATCCATTGCTGCATAACAAATTATCCCAAAACTTGGCAGTTGAAAACAAACAAACATTCCTTATCTCAGACAATTTTTGAGAATTAACAACTGGGAACAGTTTAACAAGATGGTTCTAGCCAGGGTTTCTCAAGAGGCTGGGGTCAAGATGTCTGTGTTTTGACCACATTACACTGAGTGAGATATGGTGAGGCCTCACTGAGATCAAGAGAGAAGAGCTAGAAAGTTTGTAGACTTTTGTCAGTCCTGGCTCCCTGAGGGAGAACACAGTATGCCATGCAAGGCCACTCAGGGAAGGCACCAGGTGAGTCACAGGGTAGACAGAGACAGAACTGAGGGAAACGGCCTTCCCTGTGCTTTTGGAGAGAAAAAAATGAGTGACGCAGGGTTAGCAAGTTTAAGATTGGTCAGTTTAAATCATTTCATTGGGTTCTGGGCATTGGAGCTGTCCCTGTTTGTCTGGTACTTGGCCTTGGTGTGATTCAGGTGGGTGTATGATGTTTCAGTGTTGAGATCCCAATAAGAGGGGCAGTTGGGGTGTAGACATAGCCACTCAAGAAAGGGACTGATTGGCCTCTAGCTAGCACCTCAAAACTGACTCAGGAAAGCATTTTTAAAAATATTACAGTGGGTCAGGGTTGGCAGTCTTTTGAAGACTTGAATAAGGCTTAAGGGGATGCTTTCAAGAAGGCTCATCCACATGGCCATTGGCATGAAGTTTCAGTCCTTCACTGGCAGAAGGCAGGAAGTCTTAGTTCCTCATCACATGGACTTCTCCATAAGGTGACTTGATTTACTTAACAACATGGCAGCTCAAGTCAAGAGTGAGTCAAGAGTGAGAGGAGAAAGGAATTATATGTGTTTGGTCAGTATTACGATTCCATTTATTTTTTGTGTTTGTTTTTAGGGTTTTTTTTTTCTTTAGTATTATTAAAGTCATGGTTGCAGAAATAAAGGTCATTTTTTCCCATAATTTTGTTATGTGGTCAAAAGTAAACTCTAGAAGAACACTATGGCTTGACATTATATCAAAACAGTCATTCAAAAATATACATAAAATGATTTTCCCAAGTACATTTTCATGTTTAGTCATTTATTTATTCAACAAGTACTAATAGGGTTCTTGTCATATGCCAAGCCCTGTGGTAAGCATTGGCACATAATAGGAAGAAGAGAGATGTGGTCCTAATTGTCATTGAGTTAAATTCTAGTGTAGGAGAAACAGTTCCAATAAAATATTAGGACAAATGTGTATAAAACTTAAAACTGAATTATAATGAGACATTTGCATGGTACTGTGAAAGTGGACAAAGAATACAGAACAATAGTTACAGAAGTCTTTTTAGAGAAAATGGCAATTACTCTTTGAGCTGGAATCTGAACAATGGGCTGTGAAGGCAGTGAGGAAATCAGACCCTCCATAATCGATTGAACTTGACATCATATATTTTAAAAAGTAAGTAATTTCAACTAACCAAGAGACCTTCAGTGGTTTACTATCTCAGACAAATAATATTATTCTTCAGAAGATCTTCCATATTTTACTCCCAAATCCCATTTATTTTTTTAATTTTTGTTTTTAAAGATTTTATCTATGTATTCAAGAGAGACACAGAGAGGCAGAGACACAGGCAGAGGGAGAAGCAGGCTCCATGCAGAGATCCTCATGTGGGACTCGATCCTGGGACTCCAGGATCATGCCCTGAGCCAGAGACAGACACCCAACCACTGAGCCACCCAGGCATCCCTCCCTCATCCCATTTATAACTTTTTTTTTTATAAATCTAAAGGTTTTAGGTGACAAATACCATGGCTTTTTTCAATATACTATCAAAATTTCTCACTTTTGCTTCCTGAATATTATGGAGTGTGTCCTTCCCCGTTGGCCACAAGGAAGATATGAGGAATCTTGGTACTTACATATTCATGAAAATCTGTCACCTCTATAGGCTAGTGTACTTAGGACTGACAGCCCAGTCCCTGTACAGGTGAATTCACCTGTTCCTTCCTTACACTGCACTACTGTACGTGATAAGGGCTTTTTTTTGAAAACACTGAATCTGTTTCATAGCAGTGAATGGGAAAAAGGATGTATTTCTTGTGGATGAAATAGCAAGTGCTAATGCCTGCAGTAGAAGGAAGCACGCATATAAGAAAAAATCAGAAAGAATTGTTTACCTGTGTAGTAGAAAAGCTTAGGACAATGTGATGTGGAAGGAAGTATGGAGATGTATAAAGCAGAAAAATCAAGTAAGGTCTAATGTGTAGGGTAATAATAATCAGTCCCATTATACCCAGGGCTGTCCTGGTTTACACTAACTTCTGTATAAATATACACAAAATTGTTTATCAACCTAGAAAGACTCCTCATGGAACAATTTATTTTATTTTATTTTTTTAAAGATTTTAATTATTTATTTGAGAGAGAGACCACAACTGGGGAAAGGGACAGAGAGACAAGCAAACTCCCCATTGAATACAGAGCCTGATGCAGGACTCGATCCTAGGACCCCGGGATCATGCCCTAAGCTGACACTTAACCACCTGAGCCATCCAGGTGCCCCAGATGAAACATTTTGTGATCACACTATCTGTGTTAAAGATTTTTGTCTTTATCTTAATAATGTTAGGAAGTCATTGAGACTTTCAAACATAGAGTAACATGAATATCAGATTTGTGTTTTGCACATATTTCTCTGACCATACCGAGTAGAACAAATTAGCACGGGGTCGTAGAGTTTGCAGGGAGAGAGTGAGTCCGTTGCTATAGTTCTGAGTACATATGGTAGCTTGAGCTAGACCAGTGGTAGTGAAGATGGATAGAAGAGAGGCTGTCATCTCTGCCTTGCAGTCCATTCTTGAATATCTGGTCAACTGTCCTTTTCTTTTCCTATGACTAATAATTTTTTTAAAGATTTTATTCATTTATTCATGACAGAGAGAGAGAGAGAGAGAGAGAGAGAGAGAGAGAGAGAGAGGCAGAGACACAGGCAGAGGGCAGGCCCCATGCAAGGAGCTCGACATGGGACTCGATCCGGGGACTCCAGGATCACGCTCTGAGCTGAAGGCAGGTGCCAAACCACTGAGCTACTCAGGGATCCCCTCCTATGACTAATAATAAGCCCTTTTTATTCTTTCCTAGACTGGGACCCCACTCCCCCTTCTAGACATCTTCCTCCTTACCCTCAGCAAAAGTTATTCCCTCTTCCTTGAAAGCGAAAGCCAATACACTGGAACTCCTTCATTGGTTAGTGATAAGATTTGCAATCCACCTGCAGCTGCACAAAGCCCATCTTCTCAGATTATAGTGTGAGAGGTATCCACTTCTGATTGAGGTCCTGAGAATCATCCTCTCTCCTGGCATAGCTCTTAATGTCAGCTTTTCTCATCTCTCACTCACTTGTTATTCCGATCCTTTCTGGTTTCTTTTCTTGCCATTTCCTGAAAGGCTCCCTCTGAGGACATCAATCACACTATGTCTTTAAACCCAATAGATCTTCTCCAGGTCACATTTTACCTGACCTCTCAGTGGCATTTGATGTTGTTGTGCACTCTCTCTTCTTGGAACAGTCACTAACACAGGCAACTTTTCACCTATCCCCTCTACCTCTTTAGCAGCCATTACATGCTGAGGTCCTCCAAGATCCTGGACCATCTATTCTTTTACTCTATCCTCTCTATCTATCCAATCTTGTACATGATTATGTCTTTTTTTTTAAAGATTTTATTTATTTATCCTGAGAAACAGAAAGAGAGAGAGAAGTAGAGACACAGGCAGAGGGAGAAGCAGGCTCCATGCAGGGAGCCCGACATGGGACTCAATCCCAGGTCTCCAAGATCACGCCCTGGGCCAAAGGCAATGCTAAACCACTGAGGCACCCGGGATGCCCTTGATTATGTCTTTAATGACCATCCATAGATTATTAATTTCCCACATTTACATGGCCAGGTCAAAGTAACTAAATGATTTCTTAATAGTACCAACTGATTGTCTTGAAAGCAAATCAAAATTCACAAAGCTAAGTCCAAATCTGTGATTGCTTCCCACCATCACTTGGTCATCTTCCATCACTCATATGTTAGACAGTGGCCCAACATGTAGCCACGTATGTCAGAGTGCCACTTATCTTTCATGCCTCTATCTCCAGTAGCTCATCTGGCACCAATTTCTGTCAGTTCTATTCCCTGAATATTTAACATAATGGCGTTTGTCTTATTTTCTTGTTCTCTACAGAAGTAGTAAGTTGTGTGGTACAATCATGGACAGAGCAGATCATAAAGTCAATCTAAGATTAGATCGTGCCCTGAACACAGTACAAGGAGACGGCAGTATTTGCAGCAGTGATACATACATCACTAACCAAGCTGCACACAGAAGGAACTATGAATATGGCACACTTGTCTACTGACGTTCTTGTGTAGATAAAAATGGCCTCAGAGAAATAGCTGCATACGTGAGCTGGAAGAAGAGGAAGTGTTTCCAGAAAACAAGATTCTTTTCTTTTCTCTCTTCCTGCTTCTTCTCCTCCTCCTTCTCCACCACAACTCCTACTTCTTCCTCCTCCTTTTTTGTTCTTTTTGCATTGACTTTTTTTTTAAAATATCAATTCTAGTTAGGTCCAGTGCTCAAGGTAGGCAAGTGAACCAAACAAAGAAAGCCCCTATTCTCATGGGAGTTTACTGTATCTTCGAATGGTTCAATAAACACACATACAACTAAGCATATAATGTTACCTAGTAAGAAATGCTAGGAAAATAAAGCCAATGAAGGAGCAACATAAGCCCTGGAATGCTAATTTGGAGACCTCTCCAAGGGGTGATATTTGAGCAGAGATGAAAAGAAGTTATAAAACACAGTAAGAGAATTTCAGGCCTAAGGATCAGCTAGCTGCTGCACTGACACAGTCAGAACAATGTTGAGTGGCCTGAGAAACAGCAAGGAAGCCAGTGTGACTAAGGTGCATATGCATATGGAAGATGTAGGGCACGGGGACTTGAAGACATAGCCAAACATTACACAGAGCATGGCCTGTGGCTGCAGGGAAGGTCACAGGATTGTATCCTCGGTGTGATGGGAAGCGATGAGGGTTTTTTTTAATCAAGAACTGGAAAGTCCTGAACCGGGTTTCCAAAGAATTTTTCTGACAGAGAATAAACTAGGGTGAAACAAGACTGACCCCAGGAAAACCAGAGCAGCATGTAGAAATCAGTAACTTTGCGTGATGGAAAGGTCCCAAGTATGATGATAGGTACGGAAGATCAGAAGAGAAGTTCATTAGAATGTGGTATTCCAGGAGCAAAGAGGCCATGGAAGCTTCATCCACATGACTGTGTGCAAGAACTGGGTTTGAGGGGATCCCTGGGTGGCACAGCAGTTTGGCACCTGCCTTTGGCCCAGGGCGCAATCCTGGAGACCCGGGATCGAATCCCACATCAGGCTCCCGGTGCATGGAGCCTGCTTCTCCCTCTGCCTGTGTCTCTGCCTCTCTCTCTCTCTCTCTGTGACTATTAGAAAGAAAGAAAGAAAGAAAGAAAGAAAGAAAGAAAGAAAGAAAGAAAGAACTGGGTTTGAATAGTCCACAGATTATGAAGAGTCACCCTGAGGTCCTTGAGTACAATGTGATAGCACTGAATAGCACGATTTCCCAGGAAAAGGTGCTGTTCAAGAACAGGAGGTATAATCATAGAGCCAATGATAGGTTTTATGTGAAGTCGTGCCAAGAGATCAGAGGCATACTCAGCAATGGCATTTCCGAATTGAAAAAAAATGAGGAGAGATTTAAAGATGAGCAATGTTGAAATATGAGGAGCACTGCCTCCTTAGAACATCGATTTCCTGGGGAGGAAGAAGAGACATAGTTGGGATCATTTATTTAAATGCTGAGAGCTGAGTCACAGGTTAAAAATAATTCTAGTTATGATACTGCTTTATTAAGTGAATTTGCTAAATTTTTACATCAAATAGTATAATTAACTTAGATTAAATTTTAGGGTTTTTTTTTTATTTAAAAAGGAAAAAAAAACTAATCCTCATATAGAAGAATCCTTGATGAAGGGTGTTGCAAATATTAGCAAAACATTAGACTTAGAACATCAAAAAATTAATTCAACTCTGTTTTCTCTAAAGATGAGATAAACATTTAGGTTTAGTAATTACTTTTGTTCTCTAAACAATGCTACTTATAAAAGATGAAGTTCAATTTCGTGTAGATTAGCTTTTATTATTTCCCTTAAAGTCAATTTTAATACCATCTTTAACATCATTTAAAGTCAGCATTTATACTCTTTGTGCATGTACTATTTACTCTTCCACCATTAATTAGTATACCATGTAAAGGGATAGAAATACCAATTTAACGGAAAGATTTGACTACCACCAAAGTTTTCTTAACTTGTGTAAAGGAAATCGCCTTGCTCCACAGTAAATTATTAAAGTCACTGCCAGAACCTAGTAACTCATGTTCTGAAAGCCCATCAAGATCCTGATTTAGAGAGCATGCTAATGAGAGTTTCTCTATGCTGAGGTCGACAGGATGGAACAAAAGGTCATGTGTAAACTCTACGTTTTGAAATTATTTTTCACATATCTCTTGTTTGTATTTTTTGTGGAAGTACAAAAAACATTTACCATGGCAAGAACTTTACACTAACAAGGAACCATTTCTTTTGAACTATGCTCTTAGTTACAGACTTCCTATTTCTCATGAAAAGCAATGCACTTCTTGAACTGAAGATATGTCTTCTTCTATATTTGAACTGTTCTTCTGTGTTATAAGGTCATTTAAAATTAGGTTTTAAAAGTTTCTTAAATGTATAATTTAAAATGCAAGTCTTGGGGCACCTGAGTTGCTCAGTTGGCTAGGCAATAGGCTCTTGATCTCAGAGTCATGAGTTCAAGCTCTGGCTTGGGCTCCATGCTGGCTGTAGAACCCACTTTTAAAAAAATATGCAAGTCTTCAAGAATTTCAAAAATAGATCCAAACAGTTACCTTTTATTCACTGATTTAATTAACATAATTTCTATTACTGTTTCCAGATTCCATTACCTTTGCATTTCACACTTGTGCAATGAATAGTATTATTTAATGTACATTTAATTTGCTTCCTAAGTATGTATTATTTTTTAAAACTTGGAACTCAGTACACTTCATTTTTTAAAATATTTATTTATTCATGAGAGATATATAGAAAGAGGCAGAGACACAGGCAAAGGGAGAAGCAGGCTTCCCGCAAGGACCCCGATATGGGACTGGATCCCAGATCCTAAGATCACACCCTGAGCCAAAGGCAGACACTCAAATGCTAAGTCACCCATGCATCCCTAAACTCAGTATACTTCAATAGCTTCCAATACTCCATCCCAGTTTTTTAAGTTACTGTTCTTTTTTTTCCTCCCTCAGAGAGAGAGAGAGGTAGCACATGTGCACAAGGCAGAGATAGATAGAGGAAGAGAGAGAGAAACTTAAGCAGGCTCCATGCAAGCCAGAGAGGGACAAGATCTCATGACCCTAAGATCATGACCTGAGCCAATCAGGAGTCAGCTGCTTAACTGACTGAATCACCCAGGTGCCCCATTACTGTTTAAATTTTTAAAGCCTATTGTATTGTATAATCAAAAGTTTGAAAAAAAAAAAAAAAGACTGAAGTAACAAAAAAAACCTCATAATTTCCTCATTTTCTAAAATATATGTGCTACTGAAGCAAGCACTCTTGCTTTTCTATATAAAATATTGTTAATTTGTAACCTAACTGAATCACATTATCTATATATTGTTGAATTAATTACAAACACTGCTTTTGTGAGGACCCAAGAGTTTTGAATAATCAGTGGAATTAAATAAATTGAAAAAAAGCCAAATATACTGGCAACAAAACAAATAATTCTTCAGAGACCATTGAAGAAAACTTCACCCATACATATTTTCTTTCTAAAATTAAACTCTTTACTTTTAAGATTATCGGCTTATGCTGAAACCATATAGATTATTTGGAAGCTAAAGGAAAGAACTTCAAGTAAACAGATTTAGTTTTAAAAAAGTGCTTCCATATAACTCTACCGCTTGGCTGGTATTATATGACTATTGTCCTCCACTTTGTATGCATAATGAACTTAAAAAAAATAGTTTAAAATAAAATTTACAGGGTATCCCTGGGTGGCTCAGCATTTTAGCGCCACCTTCAGCCCAGGTTGTGATCCTGGAGTCCCAAGATCGAATCCCACATCGGGCTCCCAGGATGGAGCCTGCTTTTCTCTCTGCCTGTCTCTGCCTCTCGCTCTCTCTGTGTCTCTCATGAATAAATAAATAAAATCTTTTAAAAATAAATAAATAAAATTTACAAAATATAAATCATTTAGATGTTATATTTTACCTAATCAAAAATAAAATTAAATGCCTATAAATATTTCTTATTTAACCTATGGTTATATAATATAAAGATATTTTTAAAATAAATAGTTTTGTATCACTCTCATTTAGAATCTTTTGCTTTATAAAAAAAGATTGACATATTCAAGTTTCCTCTAATGCTAAGGGCTTAGTTGTAGGAGATACGAAACTACAAAAGTAGAGAATGTATTTTATTATTTTTTTTAAAAGAAGTATTTTATAAGCTCCACAGGAAATTGAACTTTTGTTCACAGCACCTTGAAGATCAAGAACTTAAGTATATTGACAATTCTGACCTCCATTTACTGGTTTTCTGACAGTGTTAGTCTGCTTCTATGGCTCTTGACACCTGAAACTTAATCAGTCCCTCTACAGTGGCGCACACTAAATGAACTTCCCAACCATTGGATTTCACTGACTTAATCTGTATGGGGACCACTATAGCCAGTGCTCTCAAAGTCCTATTGGGATGTTGTTGGCCAGTCTGCTGCGACCAAGTGAGCAGAGTTGTGTGGTCAAAACCATGACTTGTTTGAAAGCCTTCTTGGAAAGGGCCTGGATACACAAGGTCTTGCAAGTTGTGTGTCATACGCTAGTTCTAGCACTTTTCCCGAGTCTCGATCCTAAAATTGTTGAACAGGAAGTGGCCTTTATGATAATATAAACTAACCCCTTATTTTTTTGTACTAGACAAAATGATTATTGTTACCCTTGCTTGTCGTACTATTTTAGAGAATTCCACAATTCTGAACTATTATTATTCGAAATACAACCCTTGCAATGTAAACAATTTTTAAAAAGACCATGAAATATAGAAAACTTTAGGAATAACAGCAACAGTAGGCTTTTAATTAAGCAGTTTTAAGAGATTATGAAGAATCAGTACATACACATGTAAACATTACATCACAGTTAGCATTCAGTAAGAGTAGCCACAAAGGAAGGAAGGACTCAAACCCTTGGAAACCAGCAGATTCAGCTTAAGGCAAGTGTGCTTCTGGACAAAGCACTGGACTCCTCATGATGCTATGTATAGCTTTGCCCGATTAATGCTGTTAGGGATAATAGAGGTGAATCTATTATAGGAAATTGTTCTTTTGGAGCTAATTGAATTAGAAAGGGAGGTCACGCTAATTATTACGATTTATGAGATTCTAGATTCATTATGCAGATGGTAATATTTTTTACAGCAGATCCATTTCTTAGCAAGGCATATCAATTTGCTGAGTGAGACTGAAGAAGGAATGGAGGGGAAGAGATGAGTTGCCAACTGATTTACATATGTGCTATTCCTTTCTTTCTTCCTTTTATTTTTAAAATAATGCCAGAACAACCACTTGAAAGAAGAAAAAGAATGAAGAACATATGGGCAATTTTGCATCAACAGTGTTAACTTGTGAGTTTGGTTGTTTTGTTTCACTTTTTCCCCCCACCAAACTGACCAGATGTTTTTGTTTTAATGTGTGTGTGTGTGTGTGTGTGTGTGTGGTTTTTTGTTTTGTTTTGTTTTGTTTTTTGTATTCTAGAGAAATTGTCTATATAGCAATTTGTATTCTAGTCAGATCAGTTCAAACAAACTACAGTCCATGCAGAGGTCTGAAGTGGTGGTAAGAAAACAGTGGCTGAGTTAATTTAACAAATATTTATTGCTTGGCTAAGATGTTGCAAACAATGTGGTAAATTTGTTATCAATAGAATTAGACATTCCCAAAATGTGTAAGTCATGGTTACGGTTTTTGAAAAAGTTACAGCTTACTCAAGAAAAATAAATATAATCAAATAAATGCAGTATGTGGAAATAGTGTCTGTTACCAAGCTAGACCCAAAGTACTGAGCTAACCATTATGCTTTGGGATTGAATATTATACATGAAAAAGAAGGAGGCAAAGGCAGTAATTCCAAACACATTAGGAGCAGCTTTGCAGCATTTATAAGCACAATAATACTGTTTACCAAATGACAAGTTCATGGATAAAATCGTAATTGCTTAATTGCTGCCAGAGAATTAAAAAAAAAAAAAAAAAACACAGCCCTAAATTGAAAATCATTCTTAAGAACAGACTATGGGTCAGCCAAAGAAATATATAGATAAAGGAAAAAAATAATGAAAAAGTATTATTTTGGAACAGAAAGAAATTGAAGAAGCATGACATTAACTTATTTGTTCTTTTATCATTCATTTAATGTTGATAAAGTACTTTACAGAACTCACATACTTACAGGGGTCACATAATTAAGTGTTCTAAATGATAGGAACACATACTCTATAAAATCGTGTTCCTTTGCAAATAGTCTGCTGGCCAAGGACAACAGGCAATCTTTCACAGCGGGCAGGCAATTTTTATCCTCTGATACATAATTTAGAAGGTTAAATAATATAAATGATATAAAAAAGGAAATCTAACAAAAGGTCATATGCAAAGATTTTACTTGCTCCATTAATGACAATAAACAAAGGGAAGGCATTATATTGGGATTTTAGAAAAAGTGAAAATCTGAAGTGTTCGTGTGCATGTTTACAATGGTGTCAGATTGTGTGTTGAAAAATATCACAGTAAGGGTATGAGATGAAGTACAAATGTCCAACTCACTGCCTCTTGATGCTTTATTAAGGTTTAGAAATGAGAATTTTTAAAAACACAAGATCAAGGGAACTAAAGAGAAGATAAGAAAAATACAGTTTTGAAGTGCAGAAAATAGAGAGGTAGGTGACTTAGCATATCTGAGAAAACAATCACTTGATTGGCAGTGGAAGAGCTGAGAACATGTAGTGTTTCCATGACCAGATCCTAAAAATATCACAAATCCCAGGCACAGGTATCTGAAGATTGTAAGTAAGAGATTCAGCAGGAGGAGTACTTGTTGAAGTGTTGGTTAGATGTTTAGGAAAAGGTTAGTTGAAACTGCTTTCAGCAAATTACCTTAGCCAAGGAGGAATTTGCATTTGGAATAAGACACCTCTCCAAAACAGCACAAAGCCCACTTAATTCAGTTCTACAGGGAATCAGACTGCTCTTTGGCTCCGATGAAGACAAAACAACTAATGACATTTAAATTAAAAATATTTTGAATTCTAATAGTCCCTCCCACACACTTTTCTAAAAGTATTATAAGGCACTTTTATAATTTGTGAAAGTTTCAACAATTCTGCATATATTAATAACTGGATCATGGCTAAATTTCCTTTGCACGCATGCAGAGACGGGTTGGCTTATGAATGAGAAGGCTTTTGGATCCCTGATAGGGTTTTGCCTTCTGTAGACAGTCAGGAACCCAAACAAAGCTGAAGGGCATATTTGTATATTCTATCTGTGCAGTTTATGTAGAGAGGTGATATCTATTCCAGTACTTTATCACAAAACACAATGTAGGAGTAAATTAGACGTAACTTGAGCATTCAGTAGGCATTCTATTTTCATGGGACACCTGGGTGCTTGTATTGTGTTTTAATTTTGAAGATAAAGACACTAAGATTCTGAAATTTTATTTATCTAATATCAATTCATTGTATGGTTCACTTGAAATTTGCTACTTCAAGAGGAAGATAAAGGCTGGTTTTGTTTAATCAAAACACTATGTGAAAATGTCTTCTGCATATTTGTGTAAAATTTTGTATCTAGCAAGCACTTTGACATCAAGTATCTTGTTGGATTCATACGCCAGTGCCCCCGAAGGTAAAAAGGGCAGGAATTTTTCTTCCCATTTCACAGATGTTGAAGCTGAGACTCCAGGACTGAGTGACAAAATCACACCCACAGTGCAGAACAGCACCAGTACCCGGCGATCTTTATACGACTTAGCACTACCTTTTTATATAACCGTTTCGTGTTGAATGTCGCATTTTCTCTCAACATATGGAAAGTATACTATCTTTAGAGAAATCTTTAAAATTTGCTCCTTATGCTTAGATTTTGGTGAGGAGATGCACACCCAACATAGCGATTGCTGTGGAGCCCTGGAGATAGTATGGGGAAGTCAGAGGCAGCCTCCTGGAGGAGGTGAGAGGGCCACTGAGTCTGGAGGAATGCACAGGGGTTAGCCAGGAGAATTGGTGAGGGCAATGCAGACAGAAGCATTCCTATGGGCAATGCTACTGAGCCCTGAAGCTACTTGTACTTTTGAGGAAACACAGGTTGTTTGCTCAGGCTGGATTTCCAAATGCAAGAAGAGCAAGTCAGAAGGCAAAAATGGTGGAAATCGGCAGAGCCATGCAGGATCTTCCCACCTGTGCTTCTCAAACTTAAGTATACATTGCTATCACTTGAAGAGCTTGCTAGAACACAGGCCCAACTTCCCCAGAATGCATGCCATTCCAGATGGGCACACTGGTTGTCTCTGGGTTGGTCCAGGAGGGACCAAGAATTGTCACTTCTTACAAGCTCCCAGGAGACCCAAAACTCCCTTTCCATGGGCAACACTACAGAGACTTTGTCCCATAGATCAGTGGTTCTCAAACTTGACACATATCACAATGGCCTGTGGGCTTCTTAAAACACATATTGTTGGGCCCAACTCCCAGGGTTCCTGTCCCATCTGGGTCAGGGCTGGATAATTTGCATTGCTAACGAGTTCACAGGTGATCCTGATCCTGCTGATATCAGAAACACACTTTGAGAACTATTGCTACATTCAGGATGCTGGACTTTGAATGATTTTAATCCTGTTAATACTTTAGATATTTCTCTCTGGCTTCAGGATGGAGATCAGTATGAATGAGAAAAAGAATGTACTGAACAGGGAATTTTAGGAGGCCCAAGACACATAAGGAGAGCTAGTATCTTGTCGTGAGGAGTGAGGAGGACAGCATATATTCAATAAAAAAAAATTAAGATGTGAGATTCTCCCTCAGGGAAAGGGATGATACAAATCAAAATCCGAGGACTCTGACAAAGATATGAAGGTAAAACATTTGCATACTAAGTGAAAAATTTAATGATAGAGGAAGAGTTGGTTTCTGGGAAATAATAAAACTTCAGTGATAACAGTGAAAAGATTATATATATATATACATATATACCTTGCTCATTCTAATATTTCTGTAACTTCAAAGAATGAATAAACTATCTAGATTTACTGTCTATATTTATAAGAAAAAAGCACTAATACTCTTTATTTTTTACTTTGAAAAAAAGTATTTTTTTGACATTTTGAGCATGTTTGTAAGATAATAAAAATAGATAAAATGCATTCTTGAAGAGGATGCACTTTATTGAACCCGGGAACTCTGTGGAACCCCAAGGTAGAAGTCTGAGGGACAAAAAGCACATGATAAGGGAGACTGATTTGATCCAGTTGGTCTGTGGATTTATGTCCATCAGTGCTAGCTTCCTGGCAATTCCCCCAAAGTGGATCTAAGCAGTATGGTAAAGGCTGGGAGACAAATACTGCCAAAAGCTGCTTCGGTTCTTTTGTTTACTCAGTTATTGGGCAGCAGCTCTGTTACTTGTTCCCTACAAAATGCATCAAGCTGTGGAAACACGAAGGGCATCGTTCCCCTGTTGACATTGGCAGAAAGAAAGATTCTTGTTCAGGAATCTGTTCCTCTGTCTCTCTGCGCCTTTTTCTTTCCAGGGCCTCAACCTCTCTCTCTCCTATTGTATGCTAAAGAAAGAGAAGTTATAGATTCTAAGGTATTTAAAAATATATATTTAACATCATTGATTATAAAAATGTTAACAAATTAGTTTGTGTATATCTTAAATATCTGACCTTTAAAAATTAAATTTGCATAACTATTGCTGCATAAATTGTTGGGGTGGAGTACATTCCAAGTGTGTGTGTGTGTGTGTGTGTGTGCATGTGCGCGCATGTGTATGTGTCTAACGAAAAAGATTCCTGAAAGAGTGTGATTCAATTTTCCTGAATTCTCTCTTCCAGTACATTGGTTCCCTGGATCTGCAAAGCCGAGAACAAGACTCGGGATCACAGCCAGCTGCTCTCCCTAGATAAAATTTCTACCTTGTCTCTCTTTAACTACAACACAGCTTATAATTTTAATTTCCCTGGCAGAGTGTTTTTCTGCATAGAATGAGCACAGAAATTTAAATAGAAGGAAATATTAAACTTTTAATATTTTTTTTTCTTAATCTACATCTTCAAAATAACTCTTAAGTGTGTTTGTACATAAGTCTTTGAGGTTCATTGTCATTAAGGATGTCTAAGAGGAGACTAATGCATGTATTAGAGAAGCAGGTTTTCCTAGAGAATCCTTCTTATATCTGTTTGGGAGTTTGTTTTTTGTTGTTGTTGGTTTTTTTTTTATTTACTTATTCATGAGACACAGAGAGAAGCAGAGACATAGCCAGAAGCAGGCTCTCTCCAGGGAGCCTGATGCAGGACTTGATTCCAGGACCTGGGATCATGACCTGAGCCAAGGGCAGATGCTCAACTGCCGAGCGACCCAAGCACCCTCTGTTTAAGAGTTCGATAATGCTTTTGCAAAGTATTTATTTTCTCTACCCATAAAACATACAACCAAAGGCTATTAGATGTTCTGAGAAATTTCTTTTGTCTCTGGAAATTAAAGTAAGAGGTAAATTTATTAGCCATTATTTCTATCAGTATCTATTTTGAGTCTACGCTATGTGCTTCTTGTCAGGCTGAATTATAAAATGACCCATATTTAAAGTTATAGGACGTGAAGTGCAGAATCACTTGATAAAAAACACCTATAAAGTTTGATGGGAAACTGAATATCCTAATTTTATTCCAGATAAGGCTCACTAACTTTGACTAAATTGACTCATTAATTTAAACTAACAATCTGACTGAATATTTTTCACTGTTGAATGGAACAGACTTTGGGCTAGTTCTAATCATTCAGTCATGTATACCAAACAATATAAATTAGGTTATATTTACTATATATATAAAATGTATATTTTATATCATATGTTACTACTTACACTTATTATTGGAATGCCCATTATAACACTACCCAACCAGAACATTGCATTACTGATTATTTTCTGATGTTTCAATGTTGCCAAATGGCTTTTATATTGGTTTAGCAATATTTAAACAAGAATTAAATGAGTCGAATGAAAAAAAGATGGCCAATTTCAAATTAGATAACAGATTTAATTTGAAAACTATCTTTGAGGGGATCCCTGGGTGGCGCAGTGGTTTAGCGCCTGCCTTTGGCCCAGGGCGCGATCCTGGAGACCCGGGATCGAATCCCACGTCGGGCTCCTGGTGCATGGAGCCTGCTTCTCCCTCTGCCTGTGTCTCTGCCTCTCTCTCTCTCTCACTGTGTGCCTATCATAAATAAAAATTAAAAAAAAAAAAGAAAACTATCTTTGTAAATCAGATTAGCCAGTTTTATATTTAAAAGACATATTTATTGTATATGGAATTATTTCATTAATCACCTGTACTTTAAATGACACTTTACTATTTCAATCATAATTGTTAAATTATGAATATCAAAATTAAGAAGAGTATGGATTACTTAAACACAATATATACTTTATAGAATTTGAATGGAAGATAGAGTTTGCAAAAAATTAATCCTGCATACCCCAAGAATATTGAAGGCAATGATCTAAAATATTTTTGATGAAAACACTTTTTTACAACTCTTTTGATCTGCCATATTCATAATCTGGAAAATAAAGAATGAGTTTTGAAAATATGAAAACCTAATAGCTAAGATTGATTATTAGTTTCAACATGCTTGTTGATACTCTGAGGTTAATGAGTAAGGAAATAACATGTTCCTTATGTCAGTTTGGTAGCAATTTTGTTCCTGTGGAAAATGGATGTGCCTCTCTGGCTCTGCAGGGATTCTGGTGTTCCTAGCACCCTACAGAATCTTATACTGATCCACTATAGTATATCATCTTGACCTGGAGTGCATACAATCTGAAATTTCAGGAACTTGTCAGTGTCTAGCCTCCAAAGTTAAAGACTGGATGCAAATTCTTAGAATTCTTACCACTTATAATGATGCATGAAGATTGGTACATCACACTAAATCTTGGAGAAACATTATATCACCATTTGGATGTACTACTTCAAGCCATTTATCAAGGCATTTAGAAAGGCTCATCTATGAATGAAAGTAAGAGAAATAGAAGGCTCTTTAGCCAGTGCAGGCTGCAATGCAAGCAGTTTGGATACTGGGTCCCTTTACACCAGCAGCCCCAAGGTTTCTCGAGGTATCTGCAGCTGCTCAGCATGCTATGTGGAACCTGTGATAAAGTAATAGGTTTGCTGCTACACACACTAGGGCTAGAAAAGATTATGTCTTAAAAGCAGAGAATCATGGGAATGCCTCTTATTTTTGCAACATATTGAATGGTAATAGGTAATGCAAGAGTTCAGCAACCATTGCAGGGAGGACAACTATGTACTTTCAGATATGCTAGGGATAAAGAATCCAGGAAGCGGAAACATGGAATGTCTGTTGGAAGAATTAAATCACCAATAACAACTCTGATTTTCTGATAAACCCATTAAATAAATAACAATGACAATTCCTGCCCATTTTTTTCTGTTTTCTTTGTTATGTGTTATCTGTACATATGCACGTTGACTAATATCCTACCCACTCTCTTCCCCTAATTATTATATGTAGGGCATTTGTGGAGTGGTTGAATTTTCAAATTTCCTTCATGTCACAGAATATCAAAATGCTAATATGACTGAACTAGATGAGGAAGAAATAATCATCAGAAATCTGAACTGGATGCAGATCCATGGCTGATGTGATGTGAGACTCTTCATTTCGTTAAGAAAACACACTTGTTTTCATTCTTGAAAGTGAAATTATATTTTCCTAGGATGGGGGACTAGACCTCTTATTTCTATTGTTTAAGTATAATCATTATTATTAATTGTTTTGAGATAGTGTGTGCACACGCTTGAGTGGGGGAGGGGCAGAGGGAGAGCGAGAAAGAATCTTAAGCGGGCTCCTCACCTAGTGTGGAGTCTGACCTAGGACTCAGTCCCAGGACCCTGAGATCATGACCTATGCCAAAATCAAAAGTTAGGTGATCAACCAACTGAGCCAACCAGATGCCCCTCTATTGATTAGGTCTAAAATAAGGTGTCTGCTTTTATTGGGAAATTTATGGATGAATTATAGAAAACATTTTTAAGTTTGGGCTGCCTAAATTATGTTGAAATCTTTCCTTGCGTTTTGAGGTTCCCATACATGTCTGCAGAGAACTTGATAACCCATTTCTCAGTTTCCCTTGCCACTAGAGGTTTACACATGTGACTTAGGAAATGCCATACTAGCATTCCCCAGGAAAGTTAGAAACACTAGCAAGTTTATGAGGAAATAGAACATGTGGCATCCTTCTGGTGTGAGTGGTTTCAGGGGCAGCAAGCTCCTGTGAGAAGGTGCAAGCACCGCATTCCACTGTGTGCTCATTCCCATTAAACTGTGCTTCCATGGTCTCTTCCAGAAGCACTCAACACTTAAGAGCAGTTAAGCTTAATTTCTTTTTATCACTTGCATTCTAACTCTTCTGTGTAGTCCATCCTACTGAAATCGAAGATCAAACTTTCTGGAATCATGCCGATATTATCTAAAAGTGAAAAAAAATCCGAGGTTGCACAGGGAAAAATAACATTGAGATATTTATTTATTTTATTTTAATTTTTTATTTATTTATGATGGTCACAGAGAGAGAGAGAGAGGCAGAGACACAGGCAGAGGGAGAAGCAGGCTCCATGCACCGGGAGCCCGACGTGGGATTCGATCCCGGGTCTCCAGGATCGCGCCCTGGGCCAAAGGCAGATGCTAAACCGCTGCGCCACCCAGGGATCCCAACATTGAGATATTTAACAGATGCAAACATCATGGTATTTCATGGTGCAATGGGAGGGAAAGAAATGACCACAGGTGACCCCAAGTGAGTTATCTAACTTCCCTTAGCCACACTTCTTTCAATCATGAAAATAAATGGATCTATCAATAAATACTTAAGGTAATTATGTATGGTAAAGTACAAATAGAAATGCTTACCAACGATCATGGCAAACGGTGTGCATTCTGTAAATGTTCATCTCTTTTCATACCCCTAAGGGTCAATTAATAGTTTATACATCTACTGCAGTAGATTAATTGGCATGAATGACAGGACAATGTAAAGAATATATGGGTAAAAGAGAACATGAGATAACATTTCTTCTGACTGCATTCTCTCCTGAATACAAAAGGGATACTGAATATGAAATCTTGATTTTCCTAGTGAACTGTATCAATTTTTGGTAAGTCATATATTTCATAGGATCTTAGATTCCTCTTCTGAGAAGTGAACCGTTTGGGTCATCTGATTCCAAAGTCCCTTTAAGCTTCACATAATTATATTTATTAGTGATAAATACACATTTATCTATAGTTACTTGAATTTGCTTCTTAGAATACAAAGGTATAATTTAATTCTTATGTTTGTCTTGTATTCTTTAAAACCTGATTTTTGTTTTACAAAATTTATATAATGTAACTCAGACATGGTATTTCATCTATTCTGTGTTATTCGGAGCTAGCCTAAATTAAAAAAAAAAAAAAAGAAGAGTCTTCATTTTTCCTACTCTTTATATAGAGTAAGGCCATCATATGGTTATTTGTTAATGATCTCCTTAAGTTTCTTACATAACGAAATCAATAGAAATATGATAATTTCTGTTCTGTCCTCAGAAATCAAGTAGCATATTCCTTGAGCACATTTTTTAAGAGTAACTCTTCAATATTTACTCTGCTTCAGAACTGGGGGGACAGCTTTGTTTCCTATTTATAAAGCAAAAGAAATCTAGCAGCAAAGTACTTTAACTTCTTGTCTAACCTCTTTTAAAATCCTATCTGCATCTGTCCTATCTTTGTATTGCTTCCTCTGATCCCAGAGCACCTTCCTGTCAGGACAAATCATTATCTGTGCTCTTGCTCAATCATATCTCTGGGATTTCATTTGTTATTTCCTCTTTCTCTAGTAGGACCCAGTGGTGAGCTTGTTAAGAACCCAGATCCAGGGCACCTGGGTAGCTCACTGGTTGAGCATTTGCCTTTGGCTTAGGTCATGATCCCTGGGTCCTGGGTTCGAGTCCCTCATGGGGCTCCCCACAGGAAGCCCTCTGCCTATGTCTCTGTTTCTCTCTGTTTCTCTCATGAATAAATAAATAAAATTTAAAAAAAAAAAAAGAAAAAAGAAAAAAGAAAGAACCAAACTTCAAAGTCAGTCTCTACTACTAGCTGCACGAACTTGGGCATATTATTTAGAATTCTGTTTCCTCAGCTGTAAAATATGATAAAAATATAACTTCTCTGATACAGCTTTTGGTGAACATTAAATGAGGAACTTCTAAAGTACTTAGAAGGAGACCTCAGTAAATATTGGCTACCATTCTATCCCTGACCTGTCCTTCTCTACCAGATTTGTAACCTGAACTTGCAAGCTTGTAGTCTCTTCCATCATAAAAATATCACTTTGCTTTTCCTTTTTCTTTTGGACACTGCCTTAAGTTGTTCCTTTTATTCCCATCCACAAAGAATTTACATTTACTGGCTTCACCCAGTCTACCATGGAGTCCTACTGATTTTACCTCCCATTTCTAAAACAAATCCTCTCCTCTCTATGTCACTCCTCTAACTCATACTTTTATTATCTCTCACCTAGTCTAGGCCAAGAGGCTGCTTTGAAATAGAAGTGCAATTTTATTCTAAAGAGATACATAATTAAGTAAAAAGGAGTCATAAGAAAATGAAGATATGGCCATATGCATCTACAATGATGTAGATTTAATTTATAATTAAGAAGTTACCACATTATATTACAAGATTTGATGACCTTCTATTATTTGGCAATTTTGAAAAAAGAAATATGATGGCAGATTCCAGTACTGGAAATCATCCCATCTTAATTGTTTATTAGGTAAACCAGGAGGCAAACATGGATGATATGATAGTACTCTTCATTAGGGAGACACTTTGCTTCCAAACATTTTAATGCAATCTGCCCTTAGAACTAGCAATATTTATATTATTTTTATTTTTTGGTTTATTAAATAAATAAATAAATAAATTATTATTTAATAAGCAGACTATTTATCTGTTAACAAAATATGCTTTTGTAACTCTTCACCATAGCATATAGTAGTGAAGACAAAAAATGGCTGGTTTTCACCAGATTAACTAGCAGACAAATAAATTATGATCTTATTAGTAGTTCTGTTGCAAAGAATAATTTTAAGTTATTTTGAAGGTATATCTTTTATAACATTAATAGCTATTTCAATGTCAGATGTATATTTGGATTTTCAGGTCTTGCATTTTATTCAAATGTCTTAGAATCATCATTTTATCGCTACTTATTCTTTCACACATATACACACACACGCAAATTTGTAAAGTTAGTGTTCTATATCCACTGACTATTTTTCCCCATCCATGCAAGTAAGTCTTTGAAATATAAATTTATCTTCCAACAGTCTTGTAAAATGGTTCTGTTGTATTAAATTAAGTCATTTAAATTCTCCTGTCTTTCTTGGGTAATGTGAAATAATTTCTAGGGGATTTTGCCCTATCTTCCTATTACTTTTTAATTTCTTTTTTTTAAAGATTTTATTTATTTATCCATGATAGTTGCACAGAGAGAGAGAGAGAGGCAGAGACATAGGCAGAGGGAGAAGCAGGCTCCATGCACCGGGAGCCCGACGTGGGATTCGATCCCGGGTCTCCAGGATCGCGCCCTGGGCCAAAGGCAGGCACCAAACCGCTGCGCCACCCAGGGATCCCTACTTTTTGATTTCTTGATGTTGGCATATTTACTCCCTCTTGTTCTCAAAATCAGGGTCAAAGAGAAGACTAACCAATTATTTTCTAACATGCAATGTAACGTTTCTAAAATTTAATTCATAATACAACCTACCAACTGCCACATCTTTCCAGTTTTTCAGTAAAATAGATTTAATCCAAGAATTACACTAGCACAAAATGCATATAAAACAATTAAACAATAAATTCCCAGTAGCTTCAGGCAAGGATGGAGGGGGAATGAGCCATTTGGATATGTAGGAAATAATCCAGCATGTGTGGACTTCTGCTTGGTGCAGAGTCAAGGTCAGGCTCATTTTAGAAGCTGTTCCTGACAAAAAACCAAGAGCCATAAAATCATCCCACCAACAAAGAACCACTCAAGGACAATTTTGAGGTAACTGAAGCGAGGACAATAAACAATGCGAAGAAACAAATCGAGGTGTTCAGGGAGATGACAGACTGCTGAGAAAGATATAGAGCAGAAATCCCAAGCACACTCCAAGTACACAGAAGCTACTCCTTGGTCAGAAGTAACTGGCAGCAATCACTCCAGAGTAAGGATTCCACTTATATTGTGCTTTACAGAAGAGAGGCACTTAGAACTTAAAAATACAGCTGGTGTTGAATCCCTATGTTGTAGACCTGAAACTAATATAATGTGTCAACTACTCTTCAACAGAAAGATACAGCTGATGCCAACTGTCAAGTGTATCTGCCAATTACAGCCAAAGATAGAATTTTCTATAAATAATAGCAAATATTTTCCTCATTTGGTATACTTGCTTGGGAAGACCAAAATTGACTGTTTAGCTTTGTAAGAAAATGAGACACCATCACCATCACTTGGCACTGACAAGGCTACACACCACCTCCCAAAGAACCAGATATTGCACCACTGTGCTTGCTCACATACCAACTGACCTATTGTGACCCTCCTTTATACCTCTCATACCCAGTTCACAGTTGAGTGCATCTAATCCGTGTAACACTGGCAACATGCCTTCTCACTGCAAGGAAGTGAGCAAATTCGGTATTTAGATATTCACTTTGAGAGGTTGGGACATACAATGTATGAAACAATTGTTTTAAGGGAAGGTTCAACAAATGTTGGTCAGTCAAGAATAAATTATGGCTACCTTGCTCCTAACACAGGGAAACGATCATTCTTGTGAAAGGTGCACCGAGTGGCTAGAAGTCAACCTGGATGTGAACAATGAGAGAAGTCAACATAAACTAGACTAGCGGTCCTCAGGCTTTCACATGCATGGAAATCACCTGGAGGGCTTGTTAAAATACCAATTGCTCAGCCGAAGCCCAATTTCTGCTTCAGAGGCCTGGCATAGGATGGGATGTTCTACAGTTGTAACAGACTCCCAGATACCTTGATAATGATAATCCCAAGGCTATATTCTGAGAACCACTGGACTTCCAGATCGTAAATATTTCCTTCGGTAATACCTGGTTAACATTTGTGCAAATTCAGTCTTAATGTTGAATTAAAAGCCAGTAGTAAAAGAAAATATGAGTTATTGGTAATTTTATATTTTTAAATCAAGATACTTTAAAGTGTGCATTTTTTTCAAGAGTTTTTTTAGAGCAGTTCTAGGTTCACAGCGAAGTTGGGAGAAAAGTGCAGAGAATTCCTAGCTCCCATTGTCTCCACGCACACAGCCTCCCACATTAGCACCATTGGTCACCAGAGTGGCACATTTATTATGGTGGATAAACTTTCATTGATACATCATTATCACCCAAAGTCATTATTTTACCTTAGGGTTCATTCTTGGTGTTGCATATTCTATGGGTTATGACAAGTCTATCATTATAGTATCATACATAGTAGTTTCACCACCCTAAACATCCCCTGTGATCCACCTGTTTATTCTTTTCCTATCCCTATCACAACAATGATCTTTTTACCATTTCCAGAATGTCATATAAGAATCATATAGTATATACCCTTTACAGATTGACTTATTTATGCTCAATAACATGCATTTAAGCTTTCTCCATATCTTTTCATGGCTTAACAGCTCATTTTTTGGGGTGCTGAATAATATTCCACTATCTGGATGTATCACAGTTTATTTATCTATTCACCTACTGAAAGACATTTTAGTTTTGACAATTATGAATAAAACTGCAATAAATATCCATGTGCAGGTTTTCATGTGGACATGTTTTCACCTTTGAGTAAATGCCAAGGAATATGATTGTTGGCTCATATGATAAGAATATGTTTAGTTTTGTAAGAAAGCAGTAAAATGTCCTCAAAAGTGGCTATAACATTTTGCATTCCCACCAGCATGAATGAGAGTGCCACATCCTTGTCAGCATTTGGGGTTGTCGGTGTCCCAGATTTTGGCCATTCCAGTAGGTGTACAGAGAGATCTCCTAGCTGTGTTAATTTGCATTTCCTGGATGGCATGATGTGGATCATATATGACTTTTCAACTAAACCTGTTACTGGGCAGCCCAGGTGGCTCAGCAGTTTAGTGCAGCCTTCGGCCCAGGGCATGATCCTGGGATCGAGTCCCATGTCAGGCTCCCTGCATGGAGCCTGCTTCTCCCTCTGCCTGTCTCTCTCTCTCTCTCTCTCTCTCTCTCTCTCTCATTGTCTCATGGATAAATAAACAAAATCTTGAAAAAAATAAAAAAAAAATAAGCCTGTTACTATCTATATGCATTCTGGGCTTAGAGAAGTCTTTCAAGGAATGCTAAAGGTATGTATCTGCACCAGATGTGTCTAATCTGCCAGCAGCTTTCAGAATTCAAAAAGTATAACAAAAGTAGACCAGGCACATATTTCTATTGGCTACATTAAATGTCATAATATGAAACTTTAAAATAATTTGTTATTTCGGGGAGGTTTTCTTATTTATTTATTTATTTATTTATTTATTTATTTATTTATTTTTTAAGGGGAGGTTTTCATAACTCAGGAGAGAAATTGGAGCCAGCAGGCCCAAGTGTTAATTTTACAGATCTTATTAATTTTGGAAACCATGCTATTGTGACTGTACCACCAGGGGTGCCTGGGTGGTACAGTCATTTAAGCATGCGACTCTTGGTTCCAGCTCGGCTCATGATCTCATGGTTGTGAGATCAAACCCCACATCTGGCTCCACACTCAGCATAAAGTCTGAAGTCTGCTTGAGATTCTCTCTTCCTCTCTCTCTCTGCCTCTTCCACTCAAGCTGTCTCTCTAAAAATAAATAAATCTTATAAAAAAACCACAATGCACCAGATAGAAATGAATATGCTCTATTTTCATTTTTATATTTTGTAAATAAAAGCTCATATATCTATCTGAGATTCTCTAATGAAAATGAAACATTTCTATTGACACATAATCTGCCTAATAGACACAGAAATCTGTGTCTAGGGACTAAAATGAGGATTATTATATAACAGAATACTAGTTAACTATTATCTTTATTATTTTACCCCTCTAGTTTATGCAGTTCAGAAAGAGGAAAATGACCCATTATGGTGAGGATTGCTGGCTACATTTTGATTGGCATTGTCAGATATTATTATAATTACCCTTCCTGCTTCCTAAACAGTAATGAAGCTTCAAAGTCACATATGATTGTTTGCCAATGAAAATAATATATCCTCTCTTTTCATGGACATTATTTTTCTGTTGTTAATTATTCTGAATGGAGTGCAGTTGTTTTAAAGCCAAAAAAATCCCCCATTAAAAAAATTGCTCAGGAAATTTTGAGGTTTAAAAGTTATTTTGTTCACAAGTTTGAGAGAAGCATGGCATTTCTCAAGGCAGAGAGTTCTTGATCAAATATCGTTCTTACTGGATACATTCGAGTTTTCAATTAGGTACATAGGCATAATAAATTATGCATTCATATTACCTATAATGCTGAATTTCTGCACCTTGAGATAATGGTTAGCCCCTGGTGATAATTACACAACAGATGGTTCCTCCTGAAGCAGAACAGCACATATCATACAATTTAACCATGAAGAAAATGAAGAGAAGGGTTATAAAAATAAAGGGAGATAGGCATCTGATTAAGGGATGGTGCAGAGCAATATGTTGAGTCAGACACAAATAAACATTCATCCCCCCCGCCCCCATACACTTGGCTGATTTTCATAGCAACATCGCAGGCAACAAGTTAAACAAACCTCTCTTGATTGTGTCCATCGTCATGGGTAACATATATTGCAAAAATCCGATTTTTGTTTTAATCTGCTTACAGTTTTCAAACTATGATCTTAGCTATTTTAGGTTACTAAAGCATAAACAATACCTTTCTGATGTAAGGATTCAAAAGATATTTGTTTTGTTTACGAGGAAAAGTCAAATTCCCTCATTATTTTGTCACTTTTTAAGAGTTATTTACTTATTTTAAAGAGAGAGAGAGCGAGAGAGAGTGAGAGCGCATGTGCACTTGAGAGCATGCAAGGAGGGGGAGGGGCAGAGGGAGAGAGAGAAAGGATCTCAAACAAACAAGACTAAGCATGGAGCCCAAGGTGGGGCTCAATCTCCCAACCCTGGGATTGTGAACTGAGCTGAAATCAAGTGGCTGATGCTCAACTGACTGAGCCACCAGGTGCCCCTTAAATGCCCTCTTTTTGAAAGCTTTATTGAGACATAAGTCATATATCATAAATTTTACTCTGTAAAGTATCTGATTCAGTGTTTTTTAGTGGTTTTATATCCACAGCATTATGCACCATCATTACTGTGTCATTCCAACACCCCATAATAAACCTTGTATGCATTAGTAGCTACTTCTCATGCCCCCTTACCCACTCAATACTTCTCTCCCAGTTTTAGAGAAGCAACCCTATACTTTCTGTTCTACAGACTTGCCTATTTTAGATATTGCATATAAATGGAATCATACAATATTGCTCTTTTTTGACTAACTTCTTTTACTCGGCATATTTTTTTAAGGTTTATCCATGTTCTGGCATGTACCAATGCCCCAGTTATTTTTATGGTGGAATAATACTCCCTTGTATGAATACACTAAATTTTATTTATTCCTTAGCAGATGGACAGTTTTGGCTATTATGAATAGTACTCTATGAATATTAGTGTACAAGCTTTTGTGTAGACATACCTCTCAAATTGTCTTGAATATATAGCTAGGAGTAGAAGTGCTGGATCTTAAGGTAACTCTAGTTTAAAAGTTTGAGAAAATGCCACTTCATTTCAAAAGCCTCTGCACTGTTCTACATTTTCACCAGCAATATAGGAGGGTTTCAATTTCTCCAAAGTCTCACTAACACTAGTTTTTGACTGTCTTGGATTTTAGCCATCCTAGTGGGTATGAAGTAGTTACTTCTCCTGATTTGAATTTGATTTCCCTAATGACTAATGATATTGAGCATCTTTCCATGTACTTCTTGTGTATTGTGCTTATTTGTATAACTTCTTCAGATGACTATATCTTCAAATTTTTGCCCATTTTTTAGTTTTTTCTTTTTATCTTTCTGTTACTGAGTTGTAAGTGTCCTTTATATATCCTAGCTATAAATCTCTTATCAGATACAGAATTGCAAAAATTTTCTCATTCTGTATGCTGTCACTGCGCTTTCTTGTTGGTATTCTTTGAAGCCAAAGTTTTTGATTCTGATGAAGCCAAATTACCTTTTTACTTTCGTTGCCTCTGCCTTTTGGTATTGTTTCTGTGAAATCAATGTCTAACTCGAAGCCACAAAGATACACTCCTCTGTTCTTTACTGAGAATTGTACAACTTCAGACCTTATCTTTAAATCAGTGATCCATTTTGAGTTAATTTTCATGTACATATGCAATAGGGATCCATCTTGACTCTTTTGCTTGTGACTATCCCATTATCTCAGCACCATTTTGTTAAAAGGCTGTTCACATTCCTTATTGAATTGATAATTGCTTCATGATAGATGAAGTTTAAGGCTCTTCTACAAGAGTTTACATGTAGAGGATAATGAGAATAGAAGCTAAGTAGAAAAGGTAAAATGGCTGTGCAGTCATGGCTTTTTTTGTTCCAAGACCCAATCCTTTCCTCTTCCCTATTATTTTTTATTTTTATTCTTATTTATTTATTTATTTATTTATTTATTTATTTATTTATTTAGTATTGCAACTGGGCTAAGGCTTAGTAGCTGTGCCTCCCAGACTTCCATGGCTAGGTATAGTCAAGGTCAACAACAGAAGACCATAGGATGGCCGGAAAGAACCAGCTCCTACTCACTCCTGGGAAGCATCTCTGGCAGCTGTTCCATCTTTTTTATGTTTCAGGTCTTGATGAACAGAAGTGCTCTGATTCCGACCTCTTGGTTGTGGTAGCACTGAAACTACTCCCTTATTTCCAGTAATAGCTTTTCAGCCCAAACACAGCCGCAGCTTTTTGCTTTTGTTAATCTTGAGGTCACTTCCTTGTCCTTAATTTGGAGTTTTAGCTCTTCCACGATGTATCTAAGCAATACCTTGTATTAAAATCCTTCTGCTTGAAAATTTAGAGTAGTTGTCTTCTCTTGTTTATTCCCCGAGCACACTGACCTATCAGAAGTGAAATCAAAGGTCAAAGCAAGAAATGTTACAGGATTTCTTCTCCTTTAGTGCTGTGGCTCTTGGTCACACTGCTTGAAGGAATGAGGAGGTACACCGATGAAGAGTGGTGGGTGGCAAAGCAAAGTTTATTGAGCCACAGTAAAGTTATTGGAGATAGTACAAAGCTCCCAAAGAGGGAGGGGACCTGCTAGGGATTGCTACTGGAGTTTCTAAGTCTAGGGGTTTTTATGGGCTTGTTGGCAGGCTGTTTTAATTTGATTAACCCTCCTTGTCCTGTCATCCAATCAAGAT
Source organism: Nyctereutes procyonoides (assembly GCF_905146905.1). Taxonomy (NCBI): domain Eukaryota; kingdom Metazoa; phylum Chordata; class Mammalia; order Carnivora; family Canidae; genus Nyctereutes; species Nyctereutes procyonoides. The sequence goes on from NW_026575136.1 coordinate 29,957,815, forward strand.
TTTGTCATCTACCAATCACGTAAGAAAGGGTGGAGGACTCTTTATAAAATCTTCTTAAGGGTGATTTTCTTTTGGGGGCACCTGGGTGGCTCAGTGGTTGAGCAACTGCCTTTGGCTTAGGTTGTGATTCTGGGGTCCTGGGATCGAGTTCCACATTAGGTTCCCGCAGGGAGCCTGCTTCTCCCTCTGCCTGTGTCTCTGCCTCTCCCTGTGTCTCTCATGAATAAATAAATAAGATCTTTAAAAGAAAAAAAAAAAAAGATGATTTCCTTTTAGGGCAGTTGGAGAGACTCTTGTCCCTACCTGCCTTCCTGCCAACTATCCTTCATGAGAAATATGTTTCCTCAAATGTCCATCTGATTTTTTTTATCCCACTTTATGTCCCTTATCAAGATGGAACCGTACAAATTTTAACTCAGGCTCAATGGATCTACAGAGTCTGGTATTGATTCTGTTTAGGGTTTAGGGATTGAAGTAGTCTACTTTAAAATTAAGGAAACTCACTTCTGTGTCAAGTCCTAGTTCAATTTCAACTTCATTTTTATTTCTTTCATGTTTCTGAAACAAGTCTTCTCCTAACCAACGGAACTCCCACACACAGTTTCCCAGGTACGTATGCTAATTCTGATACCCAACTGCTTTTCATGTCCATTGTTGGATCCTAGTCCTAGGTCTCCTTAAAGTTTTCTGTTAGGATAAAACTTTAAAGTTTCCAATACTTCTAATTCAACTCGATTTGATTTGATTTGATTTGATATAATACACATTTTAATGCACCTAACATATGCCAGCCAGGCTTTGTGCTTAGCTCTGGGAGACAGACATTTACTCCTCATAAAGGACCCACAAAATAGTAGGAGAGAGGTGAAGTAAAAATTACAAAAATATTACATACTATAGCAGGAATAAATATATGACCTGTGTTATAGGAAATTCCAAGATTTAGTGAAAGCTACTTGTCTCTTAACAAATAATTATCAATACAGATTTTTATCTTACAATCTAGCCAAACTTCTAAACTTTATAATTCATAACACTTCAAATCCTGCAAACCCTCTCCCTCTTTCTGTATATGTATATATACATTTACATATATATACACAGCTGCTATATAAATATATTTATACACATTCAGAGAAAGAGAGATTGTCAAGGCCAGACTTACATGAGAATGAAATTAAGTGCTACTGAGCCAAGTTTATGATAAAATTCTAAAATCAAACCCACTTTTAGTGCTTACATTTATTACATTTAGCACAGATCTTGCTATATAGTTATTATGAGCACGTTAAACATATAGTTAGAGATCACAGGTCTTTCAAACCTGCTTCATTTGACAGCTTTATTGGAGGGTGTCTTTTTATATCCATTATGTTGAATGAATATCTTATAAAAATGATTTCTTCTTTTTAATTACTATTAAATTGCATTTTCCTTCTCTAAGGATAAACCTCTTCAGGTTAACAGAAATTTTTCGACCTAAGAGGAGTATATCTTATCAACTTTGATGTGTACATATTTCTTATCAAAATGTACTGGCTTTAAAACTTAAGTTGCAACTCTTGTGTGTACATGTCATTTATAATATGCATCCTCTGTAGATGAGCTTATACCAGAAATAGCAACTCCATGCACTAGCTAACCAACTTTTGGCCTTTCATTACAAATCAAACATAAGTATACAAAATGATTTTTTTTCATTTTTACGAATTTAATATATTTACTTCTCATCTATTTTTAATTTTTATTCTTTACATCTGGTTTATAGATTAATAATCTTAGAAACATAAACATTAAAGTACCATAATTTTTTCACCATAAAAATTAATATTTTTGTGCTCTGGGGCCTGCGCTGTTGGATTCGCGCTCCCGGTGGCGCAGCCCCCTCCGCGGAGCCACCGCCCGAGCCCCTCCGAGCTGCTCCCGGGTCCAGCCCTACAGGGAGCTCGGTGCATCTCCCCGGGGCGCAGTTCCTCTGCTACTGTCCCAGGGAACCTGAAGAGGAAAGACGATCCACTGGAAGAAAGACAGTCTCTTCAATAAATGGTGCTGGGAAAATTGGACATCCACATGCAGAAGAATGAAACTAGACCACTCTCTTGCACCAGACACAAAGATAAACTCAAAATGGATGAAAGATCTAAATGTGAGACAAGATTCCATCAAAATCCTAGAGGAGAACACAGGCAACACTCTTTTTGAACTGGGCCACAGTAACTTCTTGCAAGATACATCCACGAAGGCAGAAGAAACAAAAGCAAAAATGAACTATTGGGACTTCATCAAGATAAGAAGCTTTTGCACAGCAAAGGATACAGTCAACAAAACTAAGAGACAACCTACAGAAAGGGAGAAGATATTTGCAAATGACATATCAGATAAAGGGCTAGTTTCCAAGATCTATAAAGAACTTATTAAACTCAACACCAAAGAAACAAACAATCCAATCATGAAATGGGCAAAGGACATGAAGAGAAATCTCACAGAGGAAGACATAGACATGGCCAACATGCACATGAGAAAATGCTCCGCATCACTTGCCATCAGGGAAATACAAATCAAAACCACAATGAGATACCACCTCACACCAGTGAGAATGGGGAAAATTAATAAGGCAGGAAACCACAAATGTTGGAGAGGATGCGGAGAAAAGGGAACCCTCTTACACTGTTGGTGGGAATGTGAACTGGTGCAGCCACTCTGGAAAACTGTGTGGAGGTTCCTCAAAGAATTAAAAATAGACCTGCCCTACGACCCAGCAATTGCACTGTTAGGGATTTACCCCGAAGATTCAGATGCAATGAAACGCCGGGCCACCTGCACCCCGATGTTTCTAGCAGCCATGTCCACAGTAGCCAAACTGTGGAAGGAGCCTCGGTGCCCATCGAAAGATGAATGGATAAAGAAGATGTGGTTTATGTATACAATGGAATATTCCTCAGCCATTAGAAACGACAAATACCCACCATTTGCTTCGACGTGGATGGAACTGGAGGGTATTATGCTGAGTGAAGTAAGTCAATCGGAGAAGGACAAACAGTGTATGTTCTCATTCATTTGGGGAATATGAATAATAGTGAAAGGGAATATAAGGGAAGGGAGAAGAAATGTGTGGGAAATATCAGAAAGGGAGACAGAACATAAAGACTCCTAACTCTGGGAAACGAACTAGGGGTGGTGGAAGGGGAGGAGGGCAGGGGGTGGGGGTGAATGGGTGATGGGCACTGAGGGGGGCACTTGATGGAATGAGCACTGGGTGTTATTCTGTATGTTGGTAAATTGAACACCAATAAAAAATAAATTTATTTTAAAAATTAATGTTTTTTAAATTATGAAAGGACATAGTGATTATTATAATTATCACAAAATCTGTGATCACAGTTCGAGATTAGAGTTCAAATTATAAAATTACAGCTTTTGTCCTAAGGTTATAAATTTTAATACAGAAACCCTAGTATTATATTTTATTTTTCCTTTTGATACTTTTAGTGCTTCATAATTTATGCTACAGTTTTGAATATTGGTAGTTTCTTTCTTTCTTTCTTTCTTTCTTTCTTTCTTTCTTTCTTTCTTTCTTTCTTTCTCTGTCTCTCTTTCCTCCTCTCTCTCTCCCTCTCTCTCTCTCTCTGCTCTCTTTCCTTTTTCTTTCAGTGATTTCTTTGTAGTTAACAGCAGGCAGTCTCAAAAAAATCATTGACATTTTACTTTTTAAAATTATTCTTAGAACCTTCTTTATTACAAGTGTTCTTAAACACATGATACTGCAAAATGGGTATAACAACTGACTTGCTATTCAATATCCCTTCCAAACTATACCTCTGGAAATATACTAGGGGGAAAAAAAGTCATTTAAAAAAAAATGAAGTGTCTTTAATTTTCACATCAACCTACCCTGCTAAGCTTTAGAGAAACTATTCTTTTTCAAAGGCAGAACTCTGTAGAACATATAAATGTATTTGATTTTATACCTTTAAATACAACCATCAAAAATATAAGCAAAGGAAACTCAGTCGCAAGTATTACTAGTATTTTCCTCTCTGGAATCTAAGTGTAACAATAACTGTGCATTTGGAAAGCCCACTGCTTTTTTTTTTTAATGAACCAAATGATCATTTCACATTTGAATTTGTAGTTGATTAGAAATGCATTCAACTGTTCCGTTGGTGAATAAGCTCAGAAGAGATTAGGAAATAACTGCTTTAAATGTACTAGTAGATGTTTCATTTAACTCAATAATAGGTTTATAAACCATTAATTTTATATTTCAATCAAGCCTTACAAGATGCTCAAAGATTTTAAAGACATGTTAACACAGCGTTTATGCTGTATCTGATCCCACCTCTGCCACTTATATGGCTACTTTCCTTCATGTCATGCTTTTGGTTCTTTTATTTTTTTTTTTTTTGATTTCATTTATTGATTCATGAGAGGCAGAGACACAGGCAGAGGGAGAAGCAGGCTCCATGCAGGGAGCCCACAATGGGACTCAATCCCAGGACCCCGGGATTGTGCCCTGAGCAGAAGGCAGACCTCAACCACTGAGCCACCCAGGAGTCCCCATATTTTTGGTCCTTAATTCTCTCCTAAATGAAAAATTTGTAAGAAATTAATTGATTGATTGTACTTTGCATCGTTTTGAATTCCACTAGAATCAGCTGTACTAATAGAGAAATTTCTGGAGCAGAGACATTAGGTGATATCCCCAAGGTGGAGAACTCAAAGTCATATATTGATACATTGACAATCCTGATTAAAATTTATTCTTCCTGACCTCTATCCTTCTAACATACAGTACAGATCACACTTTTCCCACTGTATGTAATCTCTATGAGCAACATTTCTCTTTTTGTCATTTTTAACTAGAGTTATTGACTTTGCCCTTAAACTTCAAATGGCAGTTCCTACTTTGACTAGAAACGGTTTACTTACTATCTGCTCAGAAAATTTTTAATTATCCTTTAAGTTATTCAGTATTTCAAAAAATATTTACTAATTCTTAAGTATGTTTAAGGCAGTAGAGAAAAATTCTGAAATATGACAGCAATAGTTTTTGCAGCTATGGAGCTTATGGCCTAATATTTGTATAACTAATCAAGCCATTCATTACATAATAGATTTATTTAAGTGCAATCATCAATAATGCTATAAATGAAAAATGAGCAGGTACTCCAAGGCTATGTAATCTACTCTGAGCAAGTCAAGAACTAGATCCCTGAGGAGTGATCATTGAGCTGAATTCTAAAGGAAGAAGAGAAATTTACTAGAGAAAGAGGGAGGAAAGTTATTCCTGGAATAAGTGGAGACCAGTAGGTCAAGGACCTGAAAATATTACACATGGTTGGATTACAGAGAGTAAGGACAATTTTGCAGGTCATGATGCCACTAATGTAGTTCGGGGTCAGATTCTTCAGAGTCTGCAAGATGTGCTCAATATTTGGGTCTTTAAGAGCAAAGGAAGGGATTTAGTAGGGAGGCACTTGTTAAGACTTGAACTTGCAAAAGCTCAGCCTGACTGGGCTAAAATGGATGTGTGAGCATTTTCCACTTCCCAGGGGTAGATATGGCAATTTAACTAGAATGATAGAAGTTGACATGGGTGTATGTGGATGACTTCTAGAAATAATCAGGAAGTGAATTTTAAAGGACTTGGTGTTGCAGTAGATATCAGAAGACACTAAGTGGCAGGGGGGAAAGAGTACCCCACAGTTCCCAGCTTGATGAATGCCATTCATTATGATAGGGCCTGTGGATGAGGACCAGAGGAAAGTCAGTTAGTTCCTCCTTTGTGCTTCAGGGAATGTGTGCCTGTCTACTTGGTGATTATTTAAATCTAATTTTATTAAGGGAGTACCTTTGTGTATATTGAGATTAGGGTCATATAACTGTGTACTGCATGATATCTTACAATTTGTCATAGTTAAAGAAACTTATCACTCACATCAGAGAGGTGATGAGAAATAAAAGTTAGGAACTCTAGCTTTGGAGCTTGACACATATACCAGTGACTTCCTACAGGTAACATAACTAGTAAGTGGTCTAAATGGGATTTAAATACAGTATATCTTTCTACTTAATGGCAAGCAAGGAATGAACATTTTCCTGAATTTTCTTCTCTAGGCTGCAAATTTAACTTTTTCTAGCATCCCTGGAGCTTTTTCTAGTTTCATACTTATAGCTGTCTATTGGGCTCCATTGGTAGGCTGAATAATGGCCCCCCAGATGTCCATATCCCAACCCCTGGCACCTTCCATGAAAAAAGAGACTTTGCAAATGTGATTAAATTAAAGATCTTGGGATCATAGGATTAATCTAGCTCATTAAGTGCATCCAATACAATCACAAGTCTCCCTATAAGAGCAAAAATTCAGTCAGTAGTTGAAGATGTGCCATAACACTGAAGCAAAATGTAGGAATGACACAAGGAAAGGTCAAGGGCCAAGGAATGCAGGTGGCCTCTAGAAGCCACAAGGGACATGGGATGGGCTCTCTCCCAGAGCGTCCAAAAGAAGCTAGCCCTGCTGACGCCTTGATTTTTTTCCCCATAAGACACATTAAGATTTCTGACCTCCACACCTGTAAGCAAGTACATTTGTTTTGTTTTAAGCTACTAAGTTAGTGGTAATTTGTAAACAGCCATGGGAACCTGATATAGGCTCCTCTACATCTTTAACTTAGTTTATGGACTTAAGCATGTAAAACTAAACTGAGCACCCACCTCTACCACCACCTTAAATCAACAACCTTTTCAGGTTGATAACATCAAGATAATTCCTGGCATTATCAATGACACTACTCTTTCAGAGTTATATTCATGTTTTCTCTTTCACTTGGATTTCTAGAAACAGAATCTTGAGTTTATTATTATTAGTAGTAATATTCATCTCATATACCCTACTGTAATATTTGAGTAAAGAGGACATAGACGACTATATTTGCTAAAATTCCCTTCTCCTTTTCTTACTTCTGATTTCGTATTCAAGGCCAGTATCAACTTGTTTCACAAGATTCCCTTCCAGAACCTGCTATCATATTGTGTTGGGCTTTATATTGTTCCCATTATCTATATTATTTGTTCCTTATCCAATTTTTAGTTCATGCTGATTTTACCCTACCTGCTCCTAAGCCATGTTTAGCATTATATTACACACAGAGGACAAATAAGTAATTTGTTGAAAAAAAAACAAAATTTCCTCAATACAAAGTTGAAGATTAATTCCTTCCAAGATGCTTCCTCTCACTCAACATGACTATTTATAAAATAACTATTAGCATTATTATATATATTTTCCTAGATAATCTTTAGCTTGTTTATATATGTCAGCTTTTTGAGGAAATATTTTTCTTTTCTCACCAACTCAGCTCTTACAGGAGGAACATACAGAATATATATTCATATTTTTCTCCCTAAATACATTTATTTATCATATATTGTATGGCAGGCACTAAGAATAGCAATAAACAAGACAGATACTCTTCCTCATGGAATTTGGGGTGTTTATTTTTTTGTTGTTCTATAACTTTAGAATTTATATAGTGGTGAATTTGTTTTACAAGGCTGCCTTAACAGATTACCACAAATAGGTGGGCTTGAAACAACAGAAATGTATTCCCTCCCAGTGCAGGAGGCTAGAAATCCAACATCAAGTCATCAGCAGGGTTGGATCCTTCTGAGAGTCCTGAAAGAGAATCAATTCCCTACCTCTCTTGTAGTTTCTGGTGGCTTCTGGTAATCCCTAGAATTGCGAGGCTCGTAGCTTTACCATCCTAATCTGCTCTCTGTCCTTACCAAACATTTCTGTTCTCACACAGTGTTCTCCTCTTCTCATGCAGACACCAATCACACTGCCTTAGCGTAAGCCTTATCTTAAATTAATGGTGTCTGCAAAGACTTTATTTCCAAATAAGATCACATGCATAGGTATTGGTAGAGGTTAGGACTTGAACAGCCTTTTTGGGAGACACAAGGCAACCCACAAAACATGGGTATGATTTTTAGGAAATAAAGGATATGAAGTCTTACTGAGTTTGGCCCAACAGGAACCAGGGTAGAGAGCTGAGAGTACCCCATGGGCATAAACTGGTCTGAACCCCTGATTCAATGACGTGTTCTCAGGCATAAGGGCAAAGTCAGTGAACACTAAGATATTGCCAGAAATGACAATGGCCATTGTTGAACCAAACTGGAAAAATACAAAGGCCAAAAAACTTTGAGACCAAAAGTGAGTTGAGGTATAGGAGTCGTGGAATATAATATTCTCACAAAAATTGATGAAAAATCTTTGTTTCTGGTGTCCTACGACTTAAAACAATTTTGAGTTTTCTCAATTCTTATTACTAATTTTATTTTGTTTTATGTTTTTAATTTTTTGTTCGAGTATAAATGACACACAGTGTTACATTAGTTTTAGGTGTACAACAGAGTGATTCAACAACTCTATACATTATGCTATGCTCCCAGCAAGTGCAGCTATAGTTTGTCACCATGCAACATTTTTACTAATTTTAAATTAAACTTATTTTTAGGGAACTGTCTTACCATACCTTTTACTATCTTCACCTTTTCAACTCCCCTAATGGAACTTAATTCAGGCTATCAGGATTTGTCATGTGGAAAGTGTACTAAATGGTCCCTCACCATTAGTTTCTTCCCAATACAAGGTTCCACTGTGGACAGGGGGTATTTGTATTTCTACATTTAAAGATACATTAATAGTTAGTAGTCATTGTATATGATTTTGAAACCAACACATCTTAATTATAAAGAATCATAAAAAAAGAAAAAAGTTAATTTGATGTATATATTTCCAGATTTTCTCTATAAATATCAAATACATATATACACATATATATGTATATATGATATATAGAAGTAAACAAATATACACACACATGCATATACCCAAGTGCAGATGCATATCTATATTTTCTATATATTTACTTATTTTACCTAGGTTTATATTTTAAATGTTAATGCTAAAATTTTCCACTTTTTGTATATCACAAACATTTATTTTATACAATTGAATCTTTTATAACACTATTTGAATGACTGCCTAATATTCTATTACTTGAATATACCATAATTTATTTTACCACTTCACTATTTTGAAATGTTTGGTTTGCTCTTATTTTTTTTAATTAAAAAAAAATGATAGCCAGAGAACTTAGAGCTAAAGCTTTACAAATAGCTGCAATTATTTAATTAAGACATATCCCTAGAAGGGGAATTAATGGCTGAAAGAGATTGTGAAATTTTCATGCTACTGGTATAAATTACTAATTTGCATTACAGAAAGACAGCGACTCATTTTCTAACAGCATGAAACCCATTACTTGGCTATACCTTTACAATGTATTATCATGATAAGCAGAAACTATGTTCATAGTGTACTCTGCATTTCTCTGACAACTGATAAGAGCATTCAGTTGGGTTTCTTTTTTGGGAAATGTTTGTTCAAAAGATAGCCTAATCTTTATAAACAAAAACAAAAGTTCTCATTTGTCACAGCAGAATGTCTAAATTCCTGACTTTTCTATTGAAAACAATCTGTATATAAACCCAACAAAACCTGTTTATTTGTGCCTTTCACTTACTCCTGTTCTCATGAGCTTCTAGTCATACCCTAAATATCCAAGTTCCCTGCCTTTCTTGGGGCGTTAGTCCCACTGCCGGGCTTTTCCTTTGTCTTCCAGTTGAGTATCATCCCTGTTCTGTCCAAGCTAGAATAGTGTAAGGGTCCACTTCTTTCTCTGCCTCTGCGCACATTTCTGCTCCTGAAACTGATCACTACTTACCTTATAAAGGTCTCCTCCTTTGCCTTGTACATCTACCAGGTCATCCAAAACATTTTTCTGTAAAACACTTCTTTTAAGTTCAAATACATTTTTCCTGAAGCAATCATATTATTTTATCCAGGTTCTACTTCTCATAGAAACAGAAATCCAGGACATGTGGATAATAACCATAAGAGTGTTTATCACAGCATTATTTGTAGAGGTGAAAAATTTAAAATGATAAAGGTCCATTAGTAAGTCTGTTGAATAAATGTGGTCCATTTAGACAATGGAAAATTAATCAGTCATTACCAACAATGCATTAGAGCCATATCAGCTGACCCAGGTTAAAAGGAGAGGCAGCAAAGTATATGGACAGTAATTCTCACAGTTACAAAACAGTGACAAACAAATAACCTTATGTACAAGCCAGTTCATTTGTTCATGAGTTTGAATGTGAATTGGAAAAAAAGAGGAAGGCCATAAAGAACAGGTTTTTGAAACTGATTGGATGTTTGGCAGGAAGCAGGGCAGCTGTAAATAGAGAAGCAGGTGGTGATGGGGCAATTGAGAGAAAGGAAGTACAGATTTTAGGTTTCTCTTGTAGTTCCCAAAGCATCTAACATGCAGAAAAATGGATAAAGTATCCACTGTAGAATGGAAAATTTTATCTACAATATTATAAATGTATGCATATTGAGTAGGTCCATAGAAAAGTACTGGATGATGACAAGGATAAATGTAAACTAATTTGATTTTAAAACATAAGTTGTATAAAACATATTTTTATAGCTTGGCTACTTCAAATGAACATGTATAATGAGTTATTTTCTAAAGAAAAATAAATATCACAATACTCAGGCAAGTACTTTAGTTGTGGAAAACAAGTCCCTAAGGAACCAATTAGCTTTGTTCTACTCTATGGTGGAAAATTTTACCAGAAGACTGGGACAGTTCTGACTATCTCACTGCCATTTGGCACAGGGGAGAATTTGTGAGAGCAAACAACTCAAAACTAATCCTTCACCGTGAGACAAAGAAGAGAAGGAAAAGGAAGAAGCAAAGGAACAGCAAAGCAATCCACCATGATAAAGATAAAGGCTAATGAAAAAAAAAAGATAAAAGATAATGACTGAGTACTGAGCATGTGCCAGCCAGTGTCTTTAAGAGAAAAATTTGTATTTTCTAATTTAATCAGCCTCTTAAATGAAAGTGTGAATTAATGCTATTTATCTTACTTAATTTACAGTTAAGAAAACAGAACGATTCAGCTCAAGTAACTGTGCTTCAACAAATCAGTAAGATCTAGAATAGGGTCCCAGACTGTAGAATCTATAGTCTGTGGATTTATCCATCATGTTCTACCAGTACCACCTCTGTCCCCTTTCTATGTTTCTTAAGCGGCTTTCTATGTTTATCTAGCTTATTTTTGAAATTTGTGCCTTCAAACTCCCCTCTAGCTCCCACAGTGCAAATGCATGCACACACACATCAGATTTTCCACACCCTCCTTTCTCACCCCCACCAATAATTGGTCTCAACGTTTTGGGATATATTCTTTCAGTTTTCCTCCTTTTTAAATAGTAAGTGATTAGAGTTGATTGACCTCCTTGTTACTACCTCTTGCATCACAGGAAGCCAGGCCCTGGAAGCTTGGAGGAACAACAAACACATGGTGGAGATGTGCAACTTAGGAAGAAGTATTATCCAGAGTATTATGTGCTTCCAGGGAAACAGAGGGTGTGAGAGTCCAGTAGGGAAGGGACCTGGGTGGTTGAAGATGGCAGGAGAGCACTGGTGTTGGTGGGCAGCTGGACACTATGTGGGAGAAAAGCGATCATAGACGAGAAAAGTCCAGACAATAATTCCGTATGCTTCCCAAAGATCAGCCCTCACTTTGCTCAGATTTCAACCTTTGCCAGTGTTGTACAACCAAATAAATAGACCCAAACATGGACAACAAATCTAATGAAACTGGCTGATGTTTTCATCCAGGAGTACTTTTGCTACATTGAAAAGTTGAGGATTTCTACATGAAGAAGAAAAACAAACTTTATCTCCTCCCCCTCACTCCACTTGGTCTTAAGGGGATTTATACAAAATGATATCTATTCTCCAATGGCAGAAAGCCAATGACAGCAATGTTGCAAATAGCAATCTTAATTCCTTGATCAAAAACAATAATTATTTAAAAAAAATCAAATGTAGCCCTTGTATCAAGTTTTTCAGTAGCATAATGGATCTCTCTCTCTCTTTTTTTTAAAGATTTTATTTATTAATTCATGACAGAGAGAGAGAGGCAGAGATACAGGTAGAGGGAGAGGGAGAGAAGCAGGCTCCATGCAGGGAGCCCCACGTGGGACTCGATCTCGGGTCTCCAGGATCACAGCCCAGGCCGATGGTGGCGCCAAACCACTGGGCCACCCGGGCTGCCCATGGATCTCTTTTATCTCTCAGGAACATTATACTTCTTTGGACAGAATCTGTGGCTTCTGAAAACATATCTCTTGGCCTACTGTTTAGTTGGTCGTTTGTTATCATTTTGATTGTTTTCTCTTTGAGTCTCCCCTCTGTCCACTTACAGAATATCATTTGTTCTCTAAAATACCACTCATTCTTCTGCTTACCAGGCTCCCTGCTTCCTTCCAGAAACTCTGGGGAGCTACAGTATACCCACCCACCTGTTCCCTCCATTTTTCATTGTTCCCTGTTCTGAGCATGCTTCCCCAGAGCTGGCTGCCCACTGATTTCCTGAAGATCACCCTCTCGTTCAAATTATTTAATGTCACCCCATCGCCTATAGAGTCATGCCCACATATACTCATTATTTTTCCATGCTTTGAGCCCAACAACCTATGTAAGTGGTTTTCTCATCATTTGTCATTATATTAAGCACAGATGGTAGTCATACTGAACCATAAGTCATTTTGAATCAAAAGTGAAACTTTTCTGTGTGCTTTTTTTTCCTGCTGTTCTTTTTGTCAAAAATGCCTTTTTCCCCCTTAAACTGTAATGCAGACTCTTCCCTCTCCCTAGCTCAAATTTCATATTTGCCACAAACTTTAATTTATATTTCTAAACTGGAAACTACAGAATCCTTGTTTGAATTCCCACGTGCCTTAATCCCAACTCATTAGAGTACATAGATCTAGCTTTCATTACGATTAGCATCTATGTCTGTGTGTATTATTTAGAAATATACTATCATTGTTTATGTTTACATATCATAAACTTGAAGACTATACAGTTCATATATGTGCTTTATCGATGTATCCCTGCAAAATTACTCATGCAAATAACCAGCCACTATTTGGTGAGAGACTGAATTATCAAGCAGGCGAATGTGCCTCCTATAATGACACTGGTCACAGTATGTCCAATAGTTTAACTACACGCAAAGAAACTCAATTTGCACAAGCTTTTATACAACAGGCACAACTCAGGAGTCCACTGTTCCGTAATTCTACTAGTTTTCCTGATCATTGGCCCTGGAAGATTCATCACATCGAACAGAGACCTAAGAATTTTTACCGCAGCCCTTTGCTGCTTGCAAGTGCAAAACCACACCCCCAGGGCGACTGGGGCCCTCCTGACAGATCTGCACCCCACGCTGATGGCTGTAATAACGGTCTTGTCTGCTGTTCCTGAGCCTAATCCACGGTTCCACGGTGGCTTAATCAAATCCACCTCTACAGACACTGACCCATATTGCTGTCTGGGTTTGGTACCTGTGGGCCTATGTTTTGTTTTTATTTATTTATTTTTTCAAATAGACGAGACGCCAATGCTCTCCTCAACAAGGCAAGAATGTGCAATTCCAGAGAGGACATTCTCATGGGGAATGAGAAATGTGAGGCTTGGTTTTAGAGTTTGCAGTAGACATTTATACCATCAATTCTCCAAGAGAAATAGAAATGAAAAGAGATGAGGATTTGGAAGATTAGTATATGAAATAAAGAGTTGTAGATTGTGGCAGAAGAATGCAACCTTGCAGAGGATTTTCTTTTTCCCAGATAGCTTAGGTTATGTTTTCATCAGCGAGGAAATTATTGGCTCTGATATTATGTTTTCTTTCTCTTTCTCCTGTGTCATGAGAGACTGAACAAAATCCTGGAATTTTTAGAGACTTCACAGAGTATTGGTGCCCTTCCGCAGTGTGAGTCTAGTCTAGGGACGAGTGCAGATCTCGAAAGGCTTCTGTCTTGCTTTCATCCTCCTTCCTCTTGCTCTTCCTTCTATCAATTCAAATTGGTTTTCTCCTCACATGAGCCTAGAGCTTTGTTGTTTGTGTGAAACATAAAATGAAAAGATACTTTGGTTTAAAAAAATAGATAGAGGGGAAGGGAAAAATAACTTACCGGGTAATTATCTGGTGAAAAAATAAGTTACAATTAGGCTGTTGGCATCTCAGATGAAGCTGTGTCTGAGACACAATCCCTAGGGGCTTGAGCTTATTTGCCAAGGGAAAACAACAGGAGAATGAATGTAAGAGCCCACTGTTTCTTTCTAGCTGAGATTATATTAGAATCGTTTCAGAGATCTATCATCTATCCAGTTTTTGTAATATATACATACATATATTATATATCATTTAACATATATACAGAGAAATATATAATTTTTTTAAAGATTTTATTTATTCATGACAGACACACACACAGAGAAAGAGAGAGAGAGAGAGAGAGAGAGGCAGAGACACAGGCAGAGGGAGAAGCAGGCTCCATGTAGGGAGCCTGACATGGGACTCGATCCTGGGTCTCCAGGATCACACCCCTGGCTAAAGGTGACGCTAAACCGCTGCACCACCCGGGCTGCCTAGAGATAAATATATCTATATCTATATCTATATCTATATCTATATCTATATCTATATCTATATCTATATCTATATCAGAGAGATATAGAGCCACAT